>NC_090448.1:922958503-925823503 GCF_031143425.1 Pleurodeles waltl | reverse complement strand
TATACTTTTTGACGCTAAACTGCGCTAACGCAGTTTAGCGTCAAAAAATTTAGCGCCGTCTAACGCCATTCTGAAGCGCCATGCGGGCGCCGTATTTATGGAATGGCGTTAGCCGGCGCAAGCAGACCGGCGCTGCCTGGTGTGCGTGGAAAAAAACCACGTAGACCAGGCAGCGCCGGCGTTGGGAAAAAATGACGTTAGGGCGTCTTAAAATGGGGCAAGTCAGGTTGAGGCAAAAAAATCGCCTCAACCCAATTTGCGCCATTTTTTTACGACGCCCAGACGCCATTTCATGACTCCTGTCTTAGTAAAGACAGGAGTCATGCCCCCTTGCCCAATGGCCATGCCCAGGGGACTTGTGTCCCCTGGGCATGGTCATTGGGCATAGTGGCATGTAGGGGGGCACAAATAAGGCCCCCCTATGCCACCCAAAAAAAATAAAAAAATATAAAAAATTATACTTACCTGAACTTACCTGAATGTCCCTGGGGTGGGTCCCTCCATCCTTGGGTGTCCTCCTGGGGTGGGCAGGGGTGGCAGGGGGGGTCCCTGGGGGCAGGGGAGGGAACCTGTGGGCTCATTTTGAGCCCACAGGCCCCTTAACGCCTACCCTGACCCAGGCGTTAAATAGTGGCGCAAATGCGGGGTTTTTTGACCCGCCATCTCCCGGGCGTGATTTTTGCCCGGGAGTATAAATACGACGCATTTGCGTCGCCGTCATTTTTTTAGACGGGAACGCCTTCCTTGCATCTCATTAACGCAAGGAAGGCGTTCACGCAAAAAAAATGACGCTATTTGCCCATACTTTGGCGCTAGACGCGTCTAACGCCAAAGTATAAATATGGCGTTAGTTTTGCGCCGAATTTGCGTCGAAAAAAACGACGCTAATTCGGCGCAAACGGAGTATAAATACGGGCCTTAGTTTCTATGTGTGAAAAAAACATATAGGGGGTCACTACAACATTGGCGGTAAAAGCCGCTTACCGCCGTGCAGAAGACCGCCAACACACCGCCGCGGCCGTGGAATTCCGCCACAGCTATTACGACCCACATCTCGAAATCTGACAAAATTAAGACACCCACAAAAGTCCGCCACACCAAAGGTCAGTGATAAACTGGCGAAAACAAAACCTCCACCGTCACGCCAACAGAAATACGCCCACGCTATCACGACCCACGAATCCAAGCGGCGGTCTTTCAACCGCTGTATTCCATTGGCAGTACACACCGCCGTGCTCAAAATACACACACACCTACAAAACACTGCCACATTGGACAATTCCAAATACACACACCTGATACACATTAACACACCACTCCCACACACTCAATACAATATAAAACACACACCCACATCACCCACAAACCCCTACTACCAAAAATGCCGAAAGAAGGCCAGAGAGAGACACCACCATCCACAAACTAGCAGCCACAGGCACTCAACACCATCACCCACACAACTTCCACGCACAAAACACCACACACCGCTACATATCACCACACTTATCACCACACACATCACCCACACCACCCCATGGCACGGCAAAGACACCCCAGGTTCTCGGAGGAGGAGCTCAGGGTCATGGTGGAGGAAATCGTCCGGGTAGAGCCACAGCTATTCGGATCACAGGTGCAGCACACCTCCATAGCTAGGAAGATGGAGCTATGGCGAAGAATAGTCGACAGGGTCAACGCAGTGGGACAGCACCCAAGAAAGCGGGACGACATCAGGAAGAGGTGGAACGACCTATGGGGGAAGGTGCGTTCCATGGTCTCAAGACACCACCTGGCGGTACAGCGGACTGGCGGCGGACCCC
This sequence comes from Pleurodeles waltl, assembly GCF_031143425.1. Taxonomy (NCBI): domain Eukaryota; kingdom Metazoa; phylum Chordata; class Amphibia; order Caudata; family Salamandridae; genus Pleurodeles; species Pleurodeles waltl. The sequence goes on along the minus strand of NC_090448.1, from coordinate 925,821,686 downwards.
CACCTCCTCACCCACAACTAACAACATGGGAGGAGCAGGTCTTAGCGATTCTGCATCCTGAGGGCCTCGCAGGAGTCGGTGGAGGAATGGACTCTGGTAAGTTAAACCTGTAACTATCATATCCCCCACCCTACCTGCATGCTATCACAGACCCCCACCCTCGCCCCCTCCCCTATCACTCCAACTCCTCACAAATGTACTAATAACACAAACCACACACCCCAACACCAAGCCCTGCATGACACAACAAAGCATGGACACCCATCACTAAAGCATGCCCACTGCACAAACCCATAACACCCCCCTCAACCATCATCACACAAGCCCCCACACAGGAATGCTAGCACTGGGGTACACGGTCACCCACTCATTGCACACCATGACACACACAGATGCAATAATCATGCTTTTACACCTATGCAGGACCACTACCCAACGTCACCAGACAGGAGGGTCCAGACATCTCCACCCCACCCACAGAAGAGGCCCACAGTGATGACAGCAGCTCTGTCCAACTGGATCCAGATGACCAGCCCGGACCACCATGGGCCTCGGGACAGTCGGTTCCCCTCACACAGGCACAGCCCACCACAGACCTTCCACCCTCTGGTAACACCAGCACAGCACCCACCCAGCGGGCCCATACCTCTGTCCCCAGGACACGTCAATCAGCTGTGTGTCCACCACTACAGGGAACCCAGGATAATCCACCACCCCAACAACAACAGGGACCTGGGGGCAGTGACAGTGGGCACATGGTCCAGGGGACGGAGGCACAGGAACACAGGGTAAATGGGAGGGCTGCCATGAGACATGGGGCGGACAGGCCAAGGGAACCCACTCTCCACAAGGCCCTCTCCTCCATCATGGGAGCATACCACCACTCCCAGGAGACGATGGCAACGGTCCTGGCCAAGTTTCAGGAGACCCAGCACCTGCAGGAGGAACAGTATTTGGGGTTCAGGGAGGAACTCAGAACCATCAGCTCCACCCTGGGCACCATCGTAGGGGTGCTGAAAGAAATACTTAACACCAGGAGGGACACTGTGGCACTACAAGGGGCCCCTGACACTAGCATGGACGATGAACTGCCCACTACCTCCGCCGGCGATAGTGGACAGGAGGCACCGCCACAGGACCACCACACCAGCAACCCCCCCTGCAGACGGAGAACCACCCTGCAAGCGGTCCCTGAGATCCAGGAACAAGACAGAGCATGATGCCAAGACCCCCGCCAAGAAATGAGACCACCCTGATTGTCAAACCACTGTCCCACTTTGTAACCCTGTCCATATTGGAACTGCCCCAGCTCCACTTCCTATGCCCATATGGCCAATGCACCTGTGAGACGAATAGACTGGACTCTGCCATGGACATTCCTCCACCATCACCCCTCACCATTTTACAACCCCCTCCAATATTGAGCACTTCAATAAACACCCTTGAAGCACAAAACAATCTGGAGTCAGTCTGTGATTTTGAAATTGTGTATTAGCAATGACAGTGACAAAATGCTTTTTCTAATTTAATGTCAACATACCTATGTCACACATCTCAAGTCCATGAGGAATCTAAGCAGATCACACCTGTGAAACCGTAAGGGAAATGTACAACTCAGTATACTGGTTGAAATCGACAGACAGGATAGAGGTAGAAGTGTTAAAGTACTTGTAGTAGGCAGGAATGTTTTCTCACCTGTGTGTCACTGGAAATATTGCTGGATGACTGAGTCCCTGTTGTCAATGTCTTCTTCCTCTGCTTCCTCCTCATCACTGTCCACAGGCTCCACAGCTGCCACAACACCGCCATCTGGACCATCCTCCTGCAGAAAAGGCACCTGTCGTCGCAAAGCCAAGTTGTGAAGCATACAGCAGGCGACGATGATCTGGCACACCTTCTTTGGTGAGTAGAATAGGGAACCACCTGTCATATGGAGGCACCTGAACCTGGCCTTCAGGAGGCCGAAGGTGAGTTCGATCACCCTCCTAGTCCTGCCCATGGGCCTCATTGTAGCGTTCCTCTGCCCTGGTCCTGGGATTCCTCACTGGGGTCAGTAGCCACGACAGGTTGGGGTAACCAGAGTCCCCTAATAGCCACACCCAGTGCCTCTGGAGTCGACCCATCACATAAGGGATGCTGCTATTCCGCAGGATGTATGCGCCATGCACAGAGCCAGGGAACATAGCATTTACCTGGGAGATGTACTGGTCTGCCAAACATACCATCTGTACATTCATCGAATGAAAACGCTTCCGGTTCCTGTACACCTGTTCACTCCTGTGGGGGGCGGGGACCAGAGCTACATGGGTCCCATCAATGGCACCTATGATGTTGGGGATATGTCCAAGGGCATAGAAGTCACCTTTCACTGTAGGCAAGTCCTCCACCTGAGGGAAAACGATATAGCTCGGCATGTGTTTCAGAAGGGCAGACAACACTCTAGACAACACGTTGGAAAACATAGGCTGGGACATCCCTGATGCCATGGCCACTGTTGTTTGAAATGACCCACTTGCCAGGAAATTAAGCACTCATAGCACCTGCACTTGAGGGGGGATTCCTGTGGGATGGCAGATTGCTGACATCAGGTCAGGCTCCAACTGGGTACACAGTTCCTGGATTGTGGCACGGTCAAACCTGTAGGTGATGATCAAACTTCTTTCCTCCATTGTCGACAGGTCCACCAGCGGTCGGTACACCGGAGGATTCCACCATCTCCTCACATGTCCCAGCGGACGGTGCCTATGAAGGACAACAGCGAGCACAGAGTCAAACAACTCAGAGGTATGCACCCACATCTACACAGAACACCATCCATACACAAAATTTCGCCTGTATTTGTGTTGTGCGACAAGGCCTAGGTCTGTGTGACACAGTTGGTAATTAGGGCATGTGGGCCCCTGAAATGGCGGCTGCCTGACCTCTAAACTGGGACAATGGGATGTGAGGTAACTGCGCTGGCGTTGTACACCATCGCGGTAGGCGGTCGAAGACCGAGGCGCAATGCTGCTTTGGTTAACATTGGACCCTATGGGTCCCAGGAGCCAATGACGATGTACGCCGGCGGTGATGGTACGCACCGCCGCGGACGTCACCGCCGCAGACATCACCGCCATTTTCTATCTGTTGAATCACTTGATACCTGATCTTCGACAGGAGAGGACCTACACTGCAAGTGCTGCTGTGACCTCGGTCTGGAAGAGACAATGGCTCGTGCGTGTGGGGAAAGGGCCCCTGCCTTCACAGCAGAGGAGTTGGAGAAGCTCGTCGACGGGGTCCTCCCCCAGTACACGCTACTCTACGGTCCTCCAGACCAACAGGTAAGTACACAGGGAGCATGTTGTATGGGCTATGTCTGTGTGGAGAGGGCTGATTGTAAGAAGGAAGGGGGCACAGTTCTGCGTGCATGAAGGACTGTGAATGCATGTGCCACATGGCAAGGGTAGGGATGTGGACCACTCACTTTGACGGTGCAGTTGGTAATGACTTCTCTTCTTCCCCTGTACATGTCATGTAGGTCAGCGCCCACCAGAAGAAGGATATTTGGCGTGCCATCGCCAAGGACATCCGGACCCTGGGGATACACCACAGACGGAGCACCCACTGCCGGAAAAGATGGGAGGACATTCGCCGCTGGAGCAAGAAGATGGCGGAGGCTCAGCTGGGGATGGCCTCCCAACGTGGGAGGGGTGCCCGTCGAACCATGACCCCCCTGATGTTCCGTATCCTGGTGGTGGCCTTCCCTGAGTTGGATGGGCGCTTGAGGGCATCACAGCAGACACAAGGGGGTGAGTACACTCTCATTCAGCGGACTTTGCGTGCAGTGAAGGTGTTTGGGTGGGGGAGGAGGGCTGTGGGTTTCCCTAGGACAGGGCGAGTTCCGTAGGCTAGGCCCCTCCGTAATGCAGGCCATGTGGCACCCCACCCCACCTCTGTAGAGTGCCAAGTACAGGTATTCATGCCCCTGTGTCATCTATGTGTGCAGATGTCGGCCATAGCTATGTAGGCCATTTCCCAGGAATTGCATCTGTTGAGTCCAACAGCGCGACGTAGTGCAGGGGGCTGCTGTGTCTGTATTGTCCGCCAACGTTAGCGGTAAGCCATGCACTCAACCTGTCTTTCTTTTGTCGTCCCCCCCTTTTTGTGGTCTCCCTGTTCTTGTGTGCATTAGCATCATCAGGCAGAGGTACAGTGGCACCGGAGCACGAGGGAGCTGCATCCCACATGGCCATGGAGGGCCACACCACGGACTCAGAATACACCAGTGGGACGGAGGGCGAGGGGAGCACCACAGCAGTCACAGGATCTGCAACCAGCGACACGGACTCGTCCTCCGATGGGAGCTCCCTTATGGTGGCGGCAACATCTGTGCCCCCCACTTCTACAGGTACAGCTGCCACCCCCCTACCAGCACCGCCCTCCCAGCAGCCCCTCAGCCTTCGCCCTGTGCCCGCTCACCCAGGAGGGTGGGCATCACCTTCGCCCCAGGCACCTCAGCCCCTGCCCCTGTCACCTCTGCTGCCCACAGTGAGGAGGCCATTGACCTCCTCAGGTCCCTCACTGTTAGGGAATCTACCATTTTGAATGCCATCCAGGGTGTAGAAAGGGAGTTGCAAAACACAAATGCATTCCTGGAGGGCATTCATTCTGGTCAGGCTGCCCTTCATCGAACCCTGCAAACTCTGGCCTCAGCACTGACGGCAGCCATTGTCCCTGTGTCTAGCCTCCCCCCTCCAACTTCCTCCACCCAGACACAATCCCCTGTACCCCACCTATCCCAAGCACACCATCAGACCAGCCTGCACACACCTCACCACACAAGGGAAGCTCCACCTCACAACAGCCTCCAGCCCATGCACCTGCACCCAAATCCACAAAAGTTACACCTCCTACAACCACCAGCTCTTCCTCCACTCCCAAACCCCCTCCAGCTACCCGTCCCAGTGTCTCCAAAAAACGTTTCCTGTCCACCCTTAACCTATTTATCCCCACCCCCCCGTCCAACTCATAGGTCCCGTACTAGCACCTCAGCCAAAAAATCTCCGGGACCTGTGGTGCCTGTTGTTACAGGTATGTGGAGTACACCGGCCACCAGGCCAGCCAGTGTGTCACGGGGCCACAGCACAGCCAGTCCCCCCCCCCTGTGAAGCACCAAAAGTTGGACAGTGCCCGGCGGGAGAGGGGGAAGACTCCAGCCAGCAAAGCCGCTCACAGGGGTCCCGGGGGAGTGTTGATTCAGCTGTGACTCCTCCCAAGGTGGGGAAGGGGCAGAAGAAATCTCCAAAGTCTGGTAGGAGCAGCACGGCGGAGAAGACCGCCATCATCCCCGCTGCCCAGGAGGCCACCGCCAGCCCCATTGTCACTGGCCAGGAGGCCACTGCCAGCCCCATCGTCACTGGCCAGGAGGCCACCGCCAGCCCCAGAGTCACTGGTCAGGAGCCCACCACCAGAGTCACTGCCCAGGAGGCCACCGCCAGAGTCACTGCGCAGGAGGCCACCACCAGCCACAGCACAGCTGGCCAGGAGGGCCCGCAAGCCACAGCCCAGCTGACCCATGAAGGACCGGCAGCCACAGCCCTGCTGGGCATTGAAGGACCGCCTTGGCAAGGACCGCTGAACGGGGCAAAGACCGCCATGGAAGGCACCGCTGAACAGGTCTGTCACTGGCAACTCAAGCACCGCTGAACACGCCAAGGACCGCTGAACAGGGCAAAGACCGCCATGGAAAGCACCGCTGAACAGGTCTGACACTGGCAACTCAAGCACCACTGAACAGGGCAAAGACCGCCATGGAAAGCACCGCTAGCCCATTAGCGGCAGGGGCAGTGACGCAACTGGGACGGTCACAGGGTGTGTGCTGCACTCTGGGCACCAGTCCCCCTCCAGAACCAGTGGAGAACAGCATCCACTCCGTCTGTCCTTGGCAGGATGAAGCACTCTGGGCACCAGTCCCCCTCCAGAACCAGTGGAGAACAGCATCCACTTGAGAGACTGTGGCTTTGCACTCCCCAGGATGTTACAGTGGGCAAACCACCCACTGTATAGACTTGAGAGACTGTGGCTTTGCACTCCCCAGGATATGGCAGTGGGCAAGCCACCCACTGTAGAGACTTGAGAGACTGTGGCTTTGCACTCCCCAGGATATGGAAGTGAGCAATCCACCCACTGTAGAGACTTGAGAGACTGTGGCTTTGCACTCCCCAGGATTGAACAGTGGGCAAACCACCCACTGTATAGACTTGAGAGACTGTGGCTTTGCACTCCCCAGGATATGGCAGTGGGCAACCCACCCACTTGTGAGACTTGAGAGACTGTGGCTTTGCACTCCCTAGGATATGGCAGTGGGCAAGCCACCCACTGTAGAGACTTGAGAGACTGTGGCTTTGAACTCCCCAGGATTGAACAGTGGGCAACCCACCCACTGTAGAGACTTGATAGACTGTGGCTTTGCACTCCCCAGGATATGGCAGTGGGGAACCCACCCACTTGTGAGACTTGAGAGACTGTGGCTTTGCACTCCCCAGGATACATCTATGGGCATGGAGCCCCCTCATGGATCTGGCGTGGTGCACTCATCCGGCTAAGGAGCCCCCCCTTCCCATCCCTCTGAAGTGCTTGTTGTATTTCGATCTGATGCCCCTGCAGTGTTCTCTCCGTTTGGATCGGGTATCTTGTGTGGGCCTCGCCCATGCATTTTGGGCCCAGTGGTCCACGGAATATGAATGGTGTAATACCTGCACTACTAATTGTGGTGCATATTTTGTTTATTGTGTATATATATATATATGTATATATTTGCTTACTGTATTTTGAGATATTACAATGGTTCCACTCATTTCCTTTTGTCTTTGCATTCTTCCGGGGGGATTGGGGGGTGTTACTGTAATGTATAGATATGCATTAGTGTGTGTGTTGTAGTGGGTGAGGGTCGGGGTGGGGGTTGGGATGTTGGTTGTGTGTGTCCCTGTGTTTTTGCCTCCCCCCTCCCCTATGTCGTAGGTGCAGTACTCACCGTGGTCTTCGCCGCCTGCGTTGATGATCCTCGTAGAGAAGCAGGAAGACTAGCGCTGGCAGAATATGGAGTTCCGGGTCCATAGTGCCCTCCTTCCTCGTGGACTGTGTAGAGGTGAGCGTTTTCCCTTTGAAATGGCTGTTTCCGCCATGTTTTTATCTGCGGTGAATCCGCCCTGGAAAAGGTGGCGGATTGGTAGGTTGTGATACTGTGGGCGGTACATTGTCTTCCGCCTGTCTGTTGGCGGTGACCGCCATGCTGTTTGTTTGTACCGCAGTGGCGGTCGGAGTGTTAAAGTCGCTGTCTTTGTTGGCGGTTTCTGCCACGGTCATAATTCAAATTTTTTTACCGCCGGCCTGTTGGCGGTCTTACCGCCGCTTTAACACCGTCCGCCAGAGTTGTAATGACCACCATATTCTTTACAAATTCATATCTCCGGTTCCCTTTTTTGGATTGTTATCATTGTAGCGTCATTTTAAAGATAAAAAATATTATATATTTTTATAAATTGGAGTTGGATTTCTATTATGTTTTGTGTTTTACTTATTTACTATTTTGTGAATTTTAAATGCTTTACACACTTGCCTCCTAAGTTAAGCCTAACTGCTCATTGCCAAGCTACCAAGGGTTGAGCTGGGATTAATTTTTTGAGACCTAACGGAACTGAGTGGGGGTTAGTGGACTATTGCTAAGTGTGGGTACTTACCTGCCCTTACCAATAATCCACTTTCCAACATCTAGTCACACTAATAATGTTAGAATGAGGCAATGTATAAGGATACAATGAGTACATGACTATTCTATGTTGTTAAAAGAATGGGTATAGCCAAATGCTGCTTTACAGCATTATACAGTTGGTATATGATTTAATGGTGCTATCTTGTGCATTCCACGATGGCTCCTACACAAGCTCTGTATGCCTGCTTTTACTTTTTGCCTTACAGGTCTCCCTCTCCGGCGTACCTTCCTGAATTCCATTCCGTTCTGATTAGCCACTCTGATCCTCTCTTCTCATTTGTCAGAGTCAGAGCTGCTGGACGGTGCACCACAAGGAAGTTACTGTTCCCAAGGATCTCAGAGAACGTGACACAACCACACCAAGGAACTCTTCAGCATCATCAGAGAGTTCCCAGCAGTACCAAGAACATGATCTCCTATCACAGGAACTCTATGAGACAGTAATGATCTATTTCCACAACAAGATAACCACCATCTACAGAAACTTCAAACCCCAGCCACTCAACCTCAAAGGCCTCCTCACACTTATGCACACCTACCCTGGCCACCAGCTAATCACATGGGAACCGTTCTCCACTCAGGACACCAAAGCCATCATGAACTCCATCCACTCAGGACCAACTACGGACCCCTACCAACTCTTTGACTTCAGAAGCAAGGAAATCAGCAGCCAACTCACCACCATTCTCAAAACATCCCTCAACATCCCCACATTCCTCTACTGACCCCAGCAAACTCAAGAACTACTGTCCCATATCACTGCTCCCATTCCCTGCAAAAGTTATTGAGAAGGCCATCAACAGTCAATTCACTGAGCACCTGGGGAAGAACAACCTGTTGACACCTCTCAGTCTAACTTCTGTGCCAACCACAGCACCGATACCACACTTATCGGCACCAAGGATGATATCCGCACCCTCCTGGACATGGGTGAATCGATGCCCTGATCCTCCTCGACCTCTCAGCAGCGTTCAACACCATATCCCCCCAACCCACTCATCAAAAGACTTCACCACATCAGGATCCAGGGAGGTGCCCTCAGAGGGATCACATCCTTTCTCACAGGATAAACCCAGAGAATCCATCTGCCGTCCTTCACCTCAGAACCTAAGGCCATCATATGTGGCATCCCTCAAGGTTCATCCCCCTTCAACACTTACATGATACCCCTGGCCAATATCATCAGAACTCATAACCTCACCATCATATCCTAAGCTGGCAACACCCAGCTCATCTTCTCTCTTTCAGCAGACTCCTCCACTATGAGGACCAACTTCCACAACTGCATGAGGAATATCGCAGACTGGATGAAGACCATCTGTCTTAAGCTCAACATTTACAAGACCAAAGTGCTGATCTTTGGGAACAACGCATCCCTGTGGATTGCCTCTTGGTGTCCCACAAAATTTGGACCTTCCCCCATATCGACAGACCACGCCTGCAACCTTGGCATCATCCTGGACAACGAACTCACCATGAAACAACAGATAAACACAGGCTCCACCATCTGCTTCCACATTCTCCTGCATGCTCCAAGGGATGCTTCAAAGTAACTTCAAATGGCTCCCAATTGACACAAGGACACTCTTCACCCAAGCCCTTGTCACTAGCCTACTGGACTACAGCAATGTATTGTGAGTCGTGACAACCCCAACCTGCCTAAATGGAGCCCATCACTCCTCACCTTTGTAACCTCCACTGGCTCACCACCATAAAAGATGCCAATTCAAGATGCTGACACACTCCTGCAAAGCCCTCCATGACCAAGGACCAGCATACATCAGTCACCGACTCAACTTCCACCAAACTTCCAGAGACCTCTGACCCACCTTCCTCACACTCTCACAGATACCCCACATTCTCTGAAGCCACAGTAGAGGCAACTCCTTCTCCTACCTGGCTACAAATCCTGGAACGGCCTTCCCCTCCGTCTTTGGTCAGCAGTCTTTCATGCAGCATTCAGGAGGAGACTCAAAACCTGGCTTTTCAACAGAACCCAGCAACCTGGTGCCTGGATACCATCACAGGTGATTAGCCACGCAAATCCGGACTGATTGGTGGAACATTGGATTCATGCCTCTACGTGACTTGCTGTATTGCCTTGCAGATGTATAGCTGAAAGATGCAAAGTTTGTTCCCAATGCCTCTATGTTATCGTTTCTGAAGACGTTATGTGTAGCTTGATTTTATTGCATTTGATTGATAAGTTTGGTTTAGTTCTAAAATACGCTCAAGGTCAAGTCAAATTGTGAGCTTTTCAGTGACTCGGTATAAATCAATGCATTTTCGTACACAGCACACATAAAGTTATTTGCCCTTTATCACATGGCTTGACCAAGCTGGGAACCTGGAATTTAAATGTATACCTTCAAGGTCGGAAGTCTTCACTTAGCCTCCACTATACTTTTCTTCTGAAAGGAATCATTGATGCTAACCTAAATCCTTCGGCATTCAAGTGCGCTAGCTGTTAACCATTTAAAAGCTGGCAGAAAATAAGCTATTTCGTTTTCAGTGCGAGATATTCTCTTTTGATATTCAAGTTCTGTAAAACACATTGTAGTTCCAAAATGGTGTATTATCGAAATGTCCCCAGAGAAGTTTCAATGAATATAATGAAAACGTGATTTCTTCCTTAGTCAGTATTGGTTTTTCATAAGAGTGTAATATATTTTCGCAGAAAGTGGACCGTTAAATTAATACTTTTTTACCTACTAAGTGCTATAGGTGAAGATTATGGGGGTCATTCCAACCCTGGCGGTCATCGACCGCCAGGGTGGATGACCACGGAAGCACCGCCAACAGGCTGGCGGTGCTTCCCTGCCCATTCTGACCGCGGCGGTAAAGCCGTGGTCAGAAAAGGGGATCCGGCGGTTTCCCGCCGGATTTCCCCTGTCTGGGCTGAATCTCCATGGAGATCTCCATGGAGATTCCGACCCCCTTCCCGCCATCCTGTTTCTGGCGGTTTTTACCGCCAGGAACAGGATGGCAGGAACGGGTGTCGTGGGGCCCCTGGGGGCCCCTGCATGATTTTCACTGTCTGCTTAGAAGACAGTGAAAATCGCGACGGGTGCAACTGCACCCGTCGCACCCCTGCAACACCGCCGGCTCCATTCGGAGCCGGCTTCTATGTTGCAGGGCTTTTCCCGCTGGGCCGGCGGGCGCTCCTTTGGCGGGCGCCCGCCGGCCAAGCGGGAAAGCCAGAATGGCCTCCACGGTCTTTTGACCGCGGAGCGGGCAAATGGCGATAACCGCATGGCGGGCGGCTACCGCCGCCCGCTGCGGTCAGAATGACCGCCTTTGTGTCTTTGATTTATACACATGGGGCCTTCATGTACTTAACTTGCTAATGTTAAATGCTTCTTTGTCAGCAGATATTACCGTCATTCCACATCATACTTTCTTCTTGATAACCGAACTCACTGGTATTATTCAGAGAAGTGGAATTCCAGACAGAAAACTAAAAAAAACACTTAGCCCAATGGCTGTATGAATCATTCCAATGAGTGAATCATTGTTTCCTAAAAAGTAAGTAATCCTTTTCTATCAACACATCAAATGGTTTCTTCATACTTTGCCTACTGATCTCCAGGCAAATAAACAGATTTGAGCCTTATAAATCTTTGCTGTTAATAGATCTATACATGTTGGCACCTGCGAGTTTATGTCCAGAGTTTCCTCGGCACTCCTTGTCGATGGGACGCCACATTTTCTCCGATTTTAACCAATAAAGAAGAACATTCTGGGAATTCCCATCTTGATTCAGTTTAGTTGAGATAGCTGGACTAACACACCTGACAACAATAATGTGTAAAAGGGAAAGTTCAGGACTGGAAAAGCCGTGCTCCAGTGATATGGACTCCTTTTCTCACACTCTACACATCCTAATCCAACAAGGTCCTTTTTCACAATTCTTTTGCAATTCCTTTATGTCACTGGTACAAAAAGTTCGATCTTAATCGATGACAGGAATATGATGTCACTATTTAAGGCAAATGCATATTCGGGAAAGGATGTGAGGTTGGGAGGTGTTGTTAGGCCTCTGCAACTTCCTTTATCAAGGCAAACAAATTAAGGAAAAGTAAAATCAGAAAGTGCTGCTCACTTCATACCCAAAGACATTTACTCAATCCTATCATTTTGTGTATAGTGAAAATGTATTTTTTAACGGTTTCCTTTTATCTAATTGTAGCTGGTATGTCATTGCACTATTTTCTGTGCTTCTATATGTGCAGCTAAACTGTGCTTAATAATAAACTATCTTTCCATGTAGCAATTCCTAGCACATCTCAGATTCACTCAAAATAACAGGAGCGGCTCTTACCCAACATAAAGTCCTCATTCTTTCATCATTAGAATAAAAAGTGTGTCTCGGTACTGCTCGGATTTGAATATGTAATCAGCATGTTTGACAAAGACTACACTAGTACATCTGAAAACAATGAGCTAGATTACCGACTACCTTTGTTGAAATAAGAAGAATGAAATATATGAAATTGATAGTTTCTCATAGAATGTCACCACTTGTTGTACAGTGAATGATGGAAACATAATATTTAGATAGAGAAGGACACATAATAGCACTTTGCTGTCTGTCTTAGTGCAATTTCCAAGCAGGGCCAACCCCAAAAAATATTGGCAGATGAAAAGTTTGTCGAACAAATTCTGCCAACTCCTGGAAATTCCTTTATCAGTGGCTACAAATGAAAAGATCTTATGCTGTTCATGACCTATTTTAGAAAGTAAAAAAATAATTAATTGATTAATTACCATACACTAAAATGTGTTCCCCTTATGCCAAGTCATACCACAGAATGATTAGATCCTAGCCTAAGCTTCCAATCCCATTCGAATCATGTTACAAAGGGGATTGTTCAGGTAGCAAAGTCAGTCATATCCTGTGATCACTGGCCAAAACATTTTCCTACTGGATATTTTGCCTTTAAGTACAATATTTTCGAGTCTTCAATTTCATACAACTTTGATGGCAGAATTTTAATTCTGCACATCCCTAGTCATGAAATGTCTTCAACTCTTTGATTAAAATGTGGTTTGGATGCATTTAAATAAAATCTGTAAATCTATAAATCGTTACATTACAGAACAGGCCATTAAAATTAAACATGGTGAAGGAAAGAGAAGTCTCTGGCCATTTTGAGCACAGCAAGACAATAACCCTCTAACTAATCCTTCAAAATGTCCGACTTTTACAGATATCTGGTAACTGACTTCCTAAACAATATAGGGGTTGACTTTAACTTTGGCAGATGGAGGTTATTGTGTTGTGATGACAGAGAACTATGCCCGGCCATGCTGTTGGATGTTTGCCAACCAAATCTAGAGTTGTCCTCCTTTCCCACAGACAACACTTAACATTGACAGGAAATGCAGTCACTGTGGTTCTGATCAATGTTGTCAAAGTTTGAAGTATTGCTCTGTCAAACATGGTTGCCACCTGTCAACCTTTTGCAAACTGGAGTTTGTTTTTGAAAAATGAAAAACTAAAAACAAATGACCTCCACACTGTGAAAGCATTTCAAAGTTTATATTTTTGTGCAATAAATATTACTGAATTTTCACACTTTTTTATGTTGGATCCAATATACAAATGATGAGTTAATATAATTACAGAAGAAACAAGTTTAATATAGGGTATGGAAGTGTGTTTACTGACATAAATTAGTTGTGCCTCAGTTATGTGAAAACTCCATCTTGGATAAAATGGCTGCCTGCTCTGTCATTCAATCCTGTATCCATCCCCTCCCAACATATCCACCAGCAAATTTTTTCTCCTCACAAGATCTGCAGAACCGAAAACAGCTACTGTTATTGTTTTTACTGTTATGAATGCCAGGCCTTCAAAGAATCTTTATGCCCTGATTTAGGAAAAGTGGCACTGCACCCAGTGCAGCATCACTTTTCTTGCACCCCTTAGCGCCACCATGTGTGCGCCATATCTATGATACAATGCACCACGGTGGTAGTCAGGGGAACTAGCATCAAACATTTTATGAGCTTTGCAGGATAAGTGTTATAAATGTTGATGCTAATCCTGCAAAGCCCATTGAGGCCCTTGGAACACAATGGTGTGCCTCCTTTATGCATGCGATATAAGTGCCACAAATAAATGACTTAAAGAAATCTTTTAGATTTCTTTGTGCCATTGTTTCGGACCCCTATTAGGCATAATGTAGCCCAAAGGGTTACTAAGTGGCACAATTCATGCAGTGTGCCACTTAGTAAATTTGGTGCGTCAATTTTAATCTTGTTGGACCACATTAGTGTAAAAAAAAAAATACTCTAATGTGGCAGAAGAAGGTGCTAGGGGCTCTTAAATCAGCACCTTAGTGTTACTGATATGTTATAACATACAAGGTCCTTCCGCAGTAATTCCACTGGGTAAAAGAGTCCTAATTATATGTGTGTACTAATATTCTTTGAAATGTTTCATATTTTATTTCAACATCTCTGGATGCAGAAGCATAATATGTTTAGTGCTTTCTTAAAATGGGATAGGGTTTATGTGTTAAGGTATTGACATTATTTCTTCTGATTTGCTAAAAAGATGTTACTTATGATCACACTATTATGAATTTGCAGTTTTTGCTAACTTGTTATGCAAGAGCAGTGTATAAGAACAACATGATTGTGGGCCAGAATTTTCCTGAAGACTTTACTGCTCTATTAGGGATGCTCTCTAACCCTTTTTCTGATTTTACTGCTCATCGGAAAGTTAGAATGATTTCTGATTTCAGACTACTCTGTAATAACTCCCTGGTGGACTTGGCCCTGTTCACCTCTCCTGTTTTCTGAGCCTATTATTGTAGGTTTTTTGTGCACTTTACCACTGCTAACCAATGCTCAAGTGCTTGTGCTCTCTTCATCAAACAGGGTAAACTTGGCTTAAATCCAATTGGCACATTTAATTTACTTATAAGTCCCTAGTAAAATGGTACTGTATGTACCCAGGGCTTATAAATTCGATACTACGAGTAGACCTGCAGCACTTATTGTGCAACCACTTAAGTAGCGCTTTAAAACATGCCTCATGGTTGCCATTTCATCCTGTGTGCAGTTTGAAACTGCCATTTTGACCTGGCCCAATAGCTTTTTCAGGCCTAAACCTCCATTTTTAATACATGTGTCACTCCTAGGGTAGTACCTAAACAGCTGGTGCAGTGTATTTAAAACGCTGGACATGTACCTTTAACTTTAGCATGCCTGGTAGTGAAAAACTCCTAAATTCATTTTTAACAACTGCAAGCCCTACCACTCCAATAGGATATTATGTGGTTACCTTATTACATTTTAATAACTGCTAACTTTTAATTGGGAGCAGGTAGAAATGACCCAATGACTCAAATAAATTGTAATTTAAAATACTCTTTAACAGTGAAGTCAGATTTTAGGTTACAATTTTGAAAATGCCACTTTTAGAACGTTAGCATTTTCCTGCCCTACACTTTTTGAGGCCTTCTAGAGTTTCCAGCTGTCTGGTCCTGTTAATTTTGTCCCCATCAGGAGTATGTAGTGGGCCCAGATAGGAAACAACAGGACCTGGGTGCAAGTGGGAGAGGGCCATTCTGCCAGCATGGGGAGGGGGACAGAGCTGTTCCCTGCCTCACTCACTTTTAAAAGGAGCTGCCTCAGCACACTCGCAAAAAAATTGAAATCAGGCTTTTGACACCCCAAACATCTTGCGACCAGAGCAGGGAGGAGTGACATTCCTGAACCATCTGTGGGGGGAAACGTCAGAGGTTTCTTCCACTTTAAAGCTGGCCCCAGGCTTAAAAGTGGATACTCAGACCTACTCTTCATTAGACTCCTGGACCTGAGGAAGAATACAGAAAGACTGCCTTGTACTCCAGAGGTTTGCCCTGCTGCATGAGGCCTTCTTGTGTCTCAGAGGACTGCCCTGCTGCTTGAGACCTGGCTTGTTCCTCAGAGGACTGCACTGCTGTTGCCAGAGGACTGCCATGTTGCTTGGGGCCTGCCTTGTTATTCAGAGGACTGTCCTGCTGTTTGAGGCCGTCCTTGTTCTTCAGAAGACAGTTTGTCTGCTTGCAGCCTGCCTTTTTATTTGAAGCAGCGATGACCATATTCTTGAACCCAGGACTACCAGAGTGACTCCTGTTCTGAGCTACAGAAATGCAACAAGCTTCAGAGACCTCCCTGCAATGCCCCAGCTGATTTGCCACAATTGACTCTGCTTGGACCTGCAACTGGACCTGCCTGGGCCTGCAAATGGACCTGCCAGAGACCTGCTGAGTTAACATGTTCTGCTTTTAGCACTATTTTAATCAGAACATTTAAAATTTCTAATCTCTGGTTGTACTGATTGGATATTTGACATTTTGGTCTCATTTTATTCATTAATTATTACTCTATTTTCCTAAACTGTTATTACTGTTTGTGTGCTCCATAAATACTAATATAATCCTCACTGTTTTTGTTCCATGCTACCAGAGGGCTAAGTACAGCTTAATTTAGTGACTTTTGTGGCTCACCCTGACAAGGTTTGCGATTGTTCCTTGAGAAGAGTTAACATCCCCTGTCAACCAATAAGCCAATTTCTTACACTCTGCATTTTAGCTTTATGTCATTTATTCTGTACAGTCTGATTTTGAGATTTTTGTGATAAAAACCCTTTAACTTTTTTTCTGATCTTGAACTCAGTTATTGAGTGATCCCAGTTACTTATTTTGATACTCTGCTAACCTGATGTCAGGAAGGGTGCCTTTTTATGGAATTATTTCTGGTGGGAGTCATGTTCTGCATTAAGTCATGTTAGAAAGCGGGTCTCTAGTTGGCAGAGGTATGCACCCTGTCCAAGTAGGGAGCACAATCCTAGTCATGGTATGTCAGGTATACAACCTAAATTAACCAGTGTTCACCCTCCGGTAGCTTGGCACAGAAGACCGGACTTAACTTAGAAGGCAATGTATACATTATTTGTGTAACATTTAATTATAGTGCCACAGTAAAAGACACCAAAGAAGACCCAACATCAGTTTAGAATAAATAGATAATATTTACCTGATTAAAACAAGACCAGAATGAGAAAAATCCAATAAGTAGGTACAGAGATATGCAGTTTTAAGGTTTTAGGTGAAAATAGTGCATAGAAGCACAAATCATCAACAGTAGTTATCTGGTCAAACTGGACCGGGACAAAGTCATGAGTTCAGGCTGACCACAATGGAGCATGGGCTGGCTACTTGGGCCCACTGAACACAGTACCTTAATTCCTGGTGCACGGTCTGCGCGGCTTTGCTTTGCAAGGCTTTGCATCATCCAGCATCAGTTCTGATGAATACCACAGAAGGCAAAGCACCCTAGGGCCACCACCAAGAGCCCAAGGCTGGGATGGCACTATTCGGCAGAATAGACTCATAGATAGCAGAGTCCAGGTGCTATAACAGGTGAGTTGTAGACATTCTTTGATGGCCCGGAGACTGCAGAAGAACAGGGGGTAAGTCAACAAGCCCTTGTTGATTCTTGTGTTCAAGGATGTAGAGAGCAGGTCCTGTCCCTCTCACTGCAGACAAGAAGCAGCAGGCAAATACAGCAAAGCAAGTAGGAAGTTAGAAGTCCCTCCTACAGCACAGCAGGCAGTAGGCCAACACAGCAATGCGGTTGTAGAGTGGCAGTCCCTCCTGGCAGAACAGCAGCCCTTCTTCCTGGCAGAGTGTCCCTGGTTCCAGTCTGATTTGGTGTGGTTTGAGGTCCAGTATTTATACTATGATGCCCTGGTTCTGGAAGGTGGGAGAAATTTCCAGGCCTTCCTTTGAAGTCCACAGGGTCCCTGTCCTGCCCTCCCTAGCTTCAGACCCTCAACAGTGGATTATGCAGCCCTTTGTGTAAGAAGAGGCACAGACCTAATCAGGAGTAAGTGAAGTAATGGTAAGCTCTGCCTCCCCCATCAGTCCAGTTAATGGTCCATCAGCCTGCGGATAGGCCATCAGGATGCAAATGCCACACCCAAGCTCTCTTTGTGTGCAACTGTCTAGAGGAAATGCAAACAGTCCATCTGTCATCTACCCCAGACGTGTATTCAGAGACAGGCAGAGGCACTGAATAGTTAAAGGAAGAAAATGCCAACTTTCTAAAAGTGCCATTTTCAGACTTACAATTTAAAATCCAACTACACCATAAGTTGTGCTTTTAAATTGTGAGTCCAGGGACACCAAACACCATATTTCTATAGTTTCCCAATCCGAAATTACACCTAAAAGATGTTTTAATGCAATCCCAGTGTTATGTGAGAGATAGCTCTTGTAATAATGAAAAAAACATATAAGAGTTTTTCACTATCTGGACATGTTAAACATAAAAGTACATGCCCAACTTTTTAAATACACTGCAACCTGCCCCTGTGGCTAACTAGGGCCCACTGCAGGGGTGCCTTATATGCAATAAAAAGGAAGGTTTCGACCTTGCAAGTGGATACAGCTTCCAGGTCGAAATGGCAGTGTAAAACTGAACACAGGCTCTGCAGTGGCAGGCCTGAGATGTTTGAAAGGCTACTGTAGTGGGTAGTTCAATCAGTGCTTCAGGCCCACTAGTAGCATTTAATTTACAGGCCCTGGGCACATATAGTTCACTTTACTATGGATTTACAAGTACATTATATATACCAAACAGGTTTAAAACAATTATACCATGTTTAGAGGCGAGAGCACATGCACTTTAGCACTGTTTAGCAGTGATAAAGTGCCCAGAGTGCTAAAACCGGCAAAACAGGGTGAGCAAAAGAGAAGGAGGAGGCAAAAAGTTTCAGGATTCCCCTTCAGGGTAAATTTTGGGATTTCTGAAATTTTGGGATGTCTTAAAATATTGGGCTACATGATTTGCTCTGACAACAGCATTGGAATTTTCTTACTTTGTGTGGGGTGATTATTTGTTTTTTACTGTCTCTCAGCGCCTGGCAGTGATGGACAGCTAAAAAAAAGGCATCTGATTGCTCGCTCTGAATTGGCCAGGCAGTTAAATGACTAACCTCAGAAGGCCCGCACTCTGTTGGCCTTTAAAAGGAGTACATTGCTGACAGAACCAGAGTAGTCCTCATCTTGCACACGCTTAAGGTCCATCTGATCACCCCGTTACAACAGATTGCCCCCCTGCTAAACTCCAAATCAGCCTTTTAGTAACATTATCAAGACTTCTTGGTGTTGACTTCGCCATGCATGATTGGAATAATAAAAATAAATTTAGAAAAAAATGTGCACAAGCTATACAAGAAACGCTGACAGTCTAAGGAATTCTGGACAGATCTAAACAGTGCTTTATTAGTAAATGAAAGACTGATGGTGCCGAAACTCCTGCTCAGAAGTTCATGGCCAGTACAAATAAAGGTTGGTCTCTTTATTCCACTACCAGGCACTCAACTGGGCCTTTGTCTGACTCTTGCACTTACCTGCTTTCTCCCTTTGTGGCAGTTCTCCCATCTTTGTAGTCCTGTGTCTTTTCAATCTGTGGATTTTCAGCTCTTTTGCTCTCGGGCAATATCTGTTGGGGAAAAATAAGAGCCGACTCCCAAAATAAAGTACAAGTGGCCCCACGGGCAACCAAGGGCTCAAATTAAGCACCGGAACTGAAGTATGTTTTTCCAGATCAATAACTAAAATAGGTGGATGCCATGTTCATCTATGTGATTGACCAACACAAACCCCTTCAACACAGGCAAGCTAAATGCACTTGTAAAAAATAATGATGTGGCATTAAGATGACTATTTCTGTCCAGGTGGACTTTTTTAAAGATGGTAATGCAAGACCCGTTGAAATACGTTCCTTGTGGGATGGAATGTGAGGATCCTCAGGTTGGCAAAGTATTGCAAAACTCTTTCAAACCTTTCTTTTTATTTGTTATTTGCTTCTTTTTGTTTATTTTTTCTCAACAAACTACTTAATTCGAACTTGTGACAATATAAGGACTAAACGGATTCTTACAGGGACAGTTCGCGGAATTAAAAAAACATCTCTTGAATGTGACCCAAAATGGCTGGATAGACTGGCGGCATTAACACAATAGGAAAATTGGGTCGGATTAGAATTTGGATATTGGCAGGCCTTAAAGCTAAGCTCTCCACCCTGACTTCAAGCGCTGCTTGAAGAAATACAGCAAGAAAACAATAGCAGAATGTAAACATTCCTGAGAGGTGCATCTTGCCTGAGACAGCCAGGACACATCTGTAAACCCTTTCCAAGTGAAGTCATGTTTTTTCCATGGTGGGAGGAAGAACCGTGGCCGCAGCTAAACCGTTTGGGATTACGCACTAATGCGCCGAAAACGTCTTCAACAAACAGAACTTTGCCATCTAAATTCAGTAAAAGGTTCAATTGCTATTAGGCACTAGAAAGTAAAATAAGGCGGCGATACACGTCTAAAGCCCAGTGTCTTGAAAGCAGAGACTGTGTCTCCCTTCTGGAAAATGTATTTTGTATTAGCGAAGGAATTAGTTGAAAAAAATGCGATTCAAAAGCTGCCAGGTCTTGTGGCTGTTGTTCATTATTTCAGGCTTCAGAAGTGTGAGGGAAATAGAGCCCGGCAGGACTAATGCAGGGCCTTTAATTTCCGAGGAGTGCAACTCTATTCCCACACCAGGCGGATGATTAATTCGTTAAGGCTGTCCAATCCACGTGGGAGATCGTGGCGAAGGGCCGAGAGGGGACAAAGCTGTTGGCGTGACTCTTTAAAGATCCTTGGTGGTCAGAAATGAGAGCTCGCTGCCTCAGAGGAGGTCGTTTGTTCTCTCAGCTGTGGATAGTCAACGCGCACCACAGCGCATGCTGCAGGGAGGTGCGTGGAGCTGGCAATAAGGACAACGAGGCAGGACTGTGACATAGGGTTAGCAGATGACTGTCACCAGAGCAACACCAAGAGCTCGTCCTCTGTTTTATTTAAGAACCTAAAGCATTTGGCTAATTTTAGTTTTCGTTTCATTCCTTTTTAACCGAGGACACAAGGGGCAGCTTAAAATGTTTTCCGCAAGGAAAGCCAAGGTTTGTCACGTGTGTGTCACCTGACAAGAGTTTGGGAACTTTCCTCATAATTCCGATATATTGGGTGCTTACGGACAGTCATCAAGGGCCGCATATGTT
Source organism: Pleurodeles waltl (assembly GCF_031143425.1). Classification (NCBI taxonomy): domain Eukaryota; kingdom Metazoa; phylum Chordata; class Amphibia; order Caudata; family Salamandridae; genus Pleurodeles; species Pleurodeles waltl. Next base: position 925,800,838 of record NC_090448.1, on the reverse strand, counting down.
CAGTGAAACAATGACGATGCACATGGCACCACATTCAAATCATATGACTTCATTTAGACTTTGGTCTACGAGATAATCCTTCAAAATGTTACAAATAGCCCTTTCGTCGAACTGTAGACATCCACCTCGTTTTTGATGGAGTATTTTGTCTACCAAACTTTGTCAGGCACGTTGTATTTATATTGCTCTTCTTAAACTTAATTCTGAAAATCCCGAAAGCCTTGTCTTAGCCCTCAAGAGTCATAAGTGACAATTCACACCACCTACAACCCTAATGGCGTGGGGGAGGGCACTTGTCAGTCCCTCTCCAAGGCACCAACTACTAGCAGCTAGTAAGAACCATACTGTCATTACAATAATGGGCTACTGAGCTATCATTTAAACTGATGTCTTTTTAGAACTGCATACTTGTTATAGTTCAGCACCTATAGTATGTGGCAGTCATAATGGCCTATCAAAATACTTTACTTGTGGGCAACATAATCTTTCATCTGGATAGTATTATTTAAGTATGTGCTCCATTGAAAAAGGTAGCTCAGTTTCTTCAGCACCATTTCTGACATCTAGAAGTAAGCTGCAGATCAAAGGTAATCATTTTAGCATGGCTGGTTTGTGTATTCTTTCTTTTAAGGTTGATGCTATAACGTCTCAAGTTGAATAAAAAATGCATTTGGTGTACGGTCACCAGACCATTCCATATGTGTGGGCTGTAATGTATGTGGTTAGTACTGGATGATGGTGCACAAAAGCATATATAAGTACATCAAATAGTACTACAGGAGTAGTCTTTGAGATAATCTTGCATGCTTTTGTAAATCGTCCCCACAAACATCCAACTTCATTTCAGTAAAGGTGCAAAGTTGGCATTGCCATTTCTAATTATACCAATCCATATGAACATTCCCTGTAGTTTTAACATTTTATTCCCATCGTGGATGTGGATGGGAATATTTGACAAAGGCCTTCAAAAGTATGTAAAATAGTACCACAGGAATACTGTTCTACAATCCCTTTGTAAATAGCCACCATGGTGTTTTGTTTTGTTCAAGTTGCTATAGTACTTTAAGATGTGAAGCAATAAAATTGGAGATAGCGCAGAGGTTTTTGAAGTCCTATATGTTTCTTCTGTGCCTATTTTTTTTACATAGGAAATGCAATTTGCATTGGCTCCAATAGGACACAGGCAGAGCCACTAAAATAATATGGCAATGAAGGACCAACTATGCATCAGAATTGACTGAATTATGTGGCAAGAAAATGCAAAGTATGCTGTTTAATGCAATACATATTGTTTGGCAGTATAATTTCACTAGTTTGTCATCTTAACACACATTACCACAGTTTTGGCAAAATGAGCACCTCATAGTACAAGTTTATCACCTGAATAAAATAATCAGCAGCCAAAAGTTAACCAGTTAACCTTTACAAATGATCTGCCATTGCATGGCACCACATGTGGCTCTTTTTTCAGTAATGTTTCATCAGTTTGAGCTAGAAGTAATTTTTATTGATATGTGCAAATTACCAGGTCTCAAGGAAGTGTTAATTACGCTGGAGTAATCAGAGTAATTTTAGTAATTTCACAATACTCTTTTGATGCAAAATTACTGAAAATTAAAATATGAAGTATGTTCACATAATTATGGGTAATGTGGCACAAAAAACCTACAACAGGAGCACAAGAACAACTAATTTACCAAGCACAAGCTGCTGCTAGCAGCTGCTGTTCGTGTTCTGTTGCATTGAGTGCTATTTTCTTATCACCAAATGCATCCTCTGTTCTATTTTGAAAAAAGTGTTACATTTCAGTATAGAACAAACGCTCAGCATCTCAATAAAATAGTAACAATGTTCTACATGGTAAAGTATACAGCTTCACAAGAACAGCAGAAGTATGATCAGGTATGACCCCTATGACAGTGAATCTGTTAACAGTTCAACTGAGTTTGGAGTGACCTACAAGTGTGCAGGAATCATTTCAGTATTGTAACAAATGTCAATGGCTAGAAGAAGATGATTTTTGGAAATTGGGTTACTGGTTGAGGGGGCTGAAACCCTACTCAAGGAGCCACCACAATCTCTGCCATGGTAAAGTACAAGCAAACATCAAATAAACCTGTGCCTAATCCCCTGGTAGCTTGGCACAAAAGCAGTCAGGCTTGACTTAGAGGCAATGTGTAAAGTAAAAACACAACACAGGAAAAATACCACACAAATGTATAAAAAAAGTAAAATATAACACATTAATATCAAAATGACAAAATCTAATCAGTACAACCAGAGATATGCAATTTTAAAGATTTCAAGTAAGTGAAGAGCCTAAAAGCACAAAGTGACACATGATTATATGGTTGTGTGAGACTGTTTAAAAGTCAGAAGTTCAGGCAAACTTCGATGGATCACAGGCTGGAAACAGGAACCAGGTTAGCCCCACTGGAAGAGTTACCTTCTTAAAGTCCAGAGCTCAGAGTTCAAAACCTTAACTTTTCACAGAAGGAGCACAACTCACGCCAGCCAAGGATCCAGAATCTGGGAAGGCATGTCTGGGGGATCAGAAACTCACTCCAGCAGAAACCAGAAGGCTTTAGGCAGGTTAAGTTGTATGTCCAGGCAGCAGGTCAGTTGGGCAGCTGCAGGGAGCCTCTAAAGCATGTTATGTCCCAGTAGCCCAAAACAGGAGGTCTGTTTGAAGACCCTTAGAGTCACTTCAGCCTTGGATGAAGGGTGCAGGTCCAGTCTTACTTTTCAGCAAGTAAGGCAGCAGACCACAGCATCGCAGGGCAGCAGAGTGGCAGTCATTTTGGAAGTAAAGCAACAATGCAGTTCTTCTTCTGTGGCATCCACAGGTGCAGGGGTTCACCAATGAGCTGGGATTGAGGGTCCATCATTTATATGTGGTGCCTTTTTTGAAGTATGAGACGTTTCTAGAGAATTGCCTATGACATACTTGAAGTTTCTTGCCTCCCCTGCCCTGGCTACAAGCAGTTTACATGAACAATGCAGTAGTGACAAGTTCTTTGTGTGAAAGCAGGGCACAGCCTATTCAATTGCAAGTGGGGCTGTGTCCATCTTTGTCCCTCATTCTACCAGCTGATGGCCCATCAAAGCATACGTAATCCTTCTATTGTGTGGCTGTCTCGGAGGAATAAACAAGGTCCAAATAGGGCAAGAAAATGCCAACTTTCTAAAATTGCCATGTTTAAATGTGTATCTTAAAATCCAACTTTACCATTAAAGAGGATATTTAATTACAGATTCTCAGACACTAAACATGAAATCCCAATCGAAAGTTAGCACTTATTAAATGTAATAAGACAGCCCAATGTTATCTTAAGTAAGAGGTAGGCCTCACAGTAGTAAAAAACAAATCTAAGTTCTTTTCACTACCAGGACATATAAAACTTGAAGGCACTTGTCATGCTTTTTAAATACATTGCACTCTGCCTTGTGGGCTGTTTAGGGCCAACCCTAGGGGTGACATATGCATTAAAACAGAAGATTTACGCCTGGCAAAAGGTTTAATTTGCCATGTTCGAAATGGCAGTCTGCAACTGTACACACAGGCTGCAATGGAAGGCATGAGACATGTTGAAAATGCTACTATGGTGGGTGGCACAATCAGTGCTCCAGGCTCCTTAGTAGCATTTCATTTACAGGTCCTTGGTAATGTAGTACACTGTTACTAGGGACTTACAAGAAAAGTAAGCATGGCAATTGGGTGTAAGCACATTTTACCATGTTTAAGGGAGCGAGCACACACATTTAGCAATGATTAGCAGTGGTAAAGTGTGCAGAGTCCTAAACACCAACACAAATAGGATCAGAAAACAGGTGAGTGAAGACAAAAAGGTTGAGGATTGCCCTGCAGAACGGGGTCAAGTCCAGCAAAGATCAATGCAGCATTTGTTCACAGGGCTATTATTACAGTTGTTATTATTTTAAACTTTACACAATCCCCCAAAACAGACAATCTTTAGGTTGAGCTTGGCAGTGAGCAGCACTGTCTGCAATACATGGTGTATTTAATATTGTTTTTTAACCATACCCACTCTTGCCAATCGTTCTTTGTTGTGCTTGTCGTAAATGATTCACTTGTATTGGTGCAGTGTGCTAAATGTCCCACCTTTGTGTGCTATGTTCCCGCCCAGGGAGTTTTCACTAAGAGAAAACTTTTGTTGGCCATCACACTACATCACGCTTCCTCCTGTTACAGCGTGTGATGGGCCCCCCTTCCACCTCGTACTGGACTTCACTGATTGATCCTTTTTGGTGGTCCTATGTTGCGTCCTTTCTCCCCTTCCCTACCTTCATTGCTGTCATCCTTCCTGAGCGAACGTGCACTTTACACTTCATCTAAAAAGCAGCTGCAAACTTGTAGTGAGTAGTTTGTTTCCTATTTTTATTGTTTACTTTATTTAATCTATTAATTTAGTTTGACTCATGTCTTTATGCTAACGAAGTCGTGTGACCGCATGGCTTTGTTTTTAAACTTTTCTTCATATTGGACCTCTCTGGGTGTGGGTGTCCTTCCAAGGCTGTAGCTGGGAGTTCGGATCAGTTTTTGTTGATGCTGTGTATGTATTTTGCAATCAGTGAATCAGTTTCTCTTTTAAATTCATCTCTTCCCTGAGATAGGCTTAGTTACAGAGAAGGGAAGGTGTCTGCATTTTAGAACAGACACATGTACATGTCTGTACTTGCCAGCTGTATTTGCACCCCGAATTGCAGTTCCTGGTGGAAAACACAGACAGCCTTTCCTGGTTCTGCTTAATGTACTCCCTTTTTAGGATGAGCCTTTATTAGAACCTGTCTCCCTTATTTGCATTTAAAAATCACTGGCTGGCCTTTCATGTGCATGTGAAACATCATATACCATTGAAAGTGCATTTAAACATGTTATATTTTTGTAACTTTTTTCAACTGAAAGATGTGGGCTGAGTCATGCTTTTCAAGCTATAAATGCAACAGGGAAAAGTTAATTCCCATTGATTAAATCATCATGTGGTGTCCGCCCGCACTCAGGTGGCTACAAATTTAGAAAAAAATGTACAATTTTAAATGCTCCAGTCTTTCCAGCCGCCTGTACCAGAAGGACTTGCATGGTGCCTACCCTGCTAAGTTGATTGCTGAAGCCACTGAATCTGTGTGACACTTGTGTTCACTGTGTGCACGCTGTCCAGCAAACGATCTTCGCATCCTTCAGAGGCCGAGGTGAGGAACAGCAGTGGATAAATGGAGCACTGACCTACTCACACCCTCTTACAATCAGAGATCTGGAATTAGCTAAAGCCCTTTTGTAAAGTGAGGCAGTGGCATGACCACTGCTGTACCATAATCACAGCCCAATCAAAACTACCAAGTGTTAGAAATGGGGTTTCTGGTTGGCTAGGGTGTTACCTCAGCCAGGCAGAACCTACCCACTCTAGTCAGGGTTAGGGAGTTACACGTCCAAGATAACCCCTGCTCACCCCCCTGGTAGCTTGGCAAGAGCAGTCAGGCTTAACCTGGAGGCAATGTGTAAAGCGTTTGCACAACACACAACACACGTGACGCAAAATGTACACCACAAAGTAAACACAACACTGAGCTATGTAAAAATAATCTGTAGTGCACAAAACATAATTAGACCAACATTACATGTGAATAATACCCTGCTACCTTAGCAGTTGTCAGAATGTTACACAAGTTACTAATACTCTGCAGGAATATGCAGTTGTCACATTAGAACATGTAAGTACTCAGGATTCTGCAACATAAGCAGTAGTCAGGAATTATAGTAAAAGGTATATGCACTTGTCATGAACAATTTCTAAATACCCATAAAAGGAACCTTAGAGAATATACCACAAGTCATATAATTACATATCAGCTAGACATGCCCATAAAAGGAACATAAGCACATATATGTAGAAACAGTAACCAGGTAGGGAATAGTAAGCATCTACAAGTCTGTATTAGGCTCCTACAGCCTAGCTTTCCTAAAGAGTACCTGGATCCTGGTAGAAGCGGCACTTCCAGTGCCTAGAGGTGAACCCGGGGGCCCCCGGCGCTCCTGTGCGCAAAACCGGGGCCACACGGTGTCTGTGGGAGAGGGGGGCGATCAGCGCCTTCTCCCTGATGTGTAGAACGGGCCCCTTTGGGGTCCCGTGATCCTGGTGGGTCCCCCTGGGCCTCGGATGGCCCTCTCCCGAGAGGGGGGGGCCCGAAAGCCACAAGAGTCGAGTGGTGGGGGTGATCGCGCCCCTAGCGCAGTGACCGGGGGCAAGCGAACTCCCTTCCCTCCCCGCATCCTGCTCAGGGGGGAGGCAGCCGCCCTTGTCTGCGGCGCGGCTGCCAAACAGAAGGGAGAGGAGCAGGGGCCTCCGATGAGGCTTCCGTCCTGCTCCCTGATGCGGCCGCACCCGATCTGGTGCGCGCGCCGCGGTTAAGCCCGGCCTGGGCTGTTCCGTGGGGCAGGCACCAAGGATGGTGCCTGCCTGTGCCGTCCGGCCGCATCAGAATGCTCGCTTATCCCGGGGGCACGGTTGGAGCGTACTCGCTCCGGTCTTGCTCCTTTGTTTGGGATGCCCCCGGGGCACGGAGAACAGCGCGTTCCTCGCGCTGGTTACTAATACGACCCCCCGGGTCGCGGCGGTGAATTCGGGGAACTTAAACCAAGCGCTTTTTATCGCGCTAAAGCCAATCTTGCAGCCTGGGCTGCGGCGGTGAGTTACATGGCAGAAAAGTGCTCCTCCAAAGCGCGAGGGCACTTCTATAAGCCCGGGCTGTGGCGGTGATTTCTGGAAACCAAAACAAAGCACTTTTTACAGCACTTAAAGCCAACAGAGATCCGTGCAGGGGTCAGGGGCACAGCACCCTGCCCCTGGGAGCAATCAGGAGCCAAAGGAGCACAGGGCTGGTGGGCCCAACTACAGACCAGCACAAGGGGCGCAGATGGTGGCAGTTCCTCCTAGTGACCAGGCAGGTCACAGGTCAGCACAACAGCAGCAGTCCAAGGTGGTTTCCTGGTGAGTCCATTCATCAGCGTTCGGTGTCCAGTTTAAAGTTCCAAGAATGTTTAAATTGTGGGGAAAATTCCCCTGTACTTGTAGTCAGTTCTTACAGTGTTTTTCAATGGTAGGGAGAGGAGGTTCCAGCCAGTTACAACTGGTTCTGGGAGTGCCCCCTCTCTCCTTTCAGCACAGGCTCCAAACATCAGTGGGGGGTTAACAACCCAATTGTGTGAGGCCAGGGCACAGTCTTTACAAATGCAGCCTCTCCCTTCTCTCAGCCCAGGAAGGCTTTACAATATGTAGAGGCATCTCTGTGTCACCTCCACCCTCCCTGTGTTCAGGCTGTCTGAGAAGTATGCACAAAGCCCCAACTGTCAGTCTGCCCAGACGTGGATTGGAGACAAGCTGCAAAACACCAAAGTCATAAGCACAGATAAATGCGCACTTTCTAGAAGTAGCATTTCTGTGATAGTAATAAAAAATACACCTACACCAGTAAGCAGCATTTCTCACCACTATCACAACCATACCGAACATGCCTATGCTACCCCTCATAAATCAGACAATACCCCTTACACATAAGGCAGGGCATCTCCAATGCAATCCTCTGAGGAGGCAGCACTCACAGCAGTGAGACACCAAGTTAGGCTGTTTGTCACTACCAGGACAGGCCATGCAACATGGCACATGTCCTCCCTTCTACATACATGGCACCCTGCCCGAAGGGCTAGCTAGGGCGTACCTTAGGGGTGACTTACATGTAGTAAAAGGGGAGTTCTGGACCTGGCAAGTAAATTTAGATGCCAGGTCCCTGTGGCAGAAAACTGCGCACACAGGCTCTGCACTAGCAGGCCTTAAATAGGTTTGACAGGCTACTTCAGTGGGTGGCGCAAGCAGCGCTGCAGGCCCACTAGTAGCATTAAATTTACAGGCCCTGGGTAGAGGTATACCACTTTACAAGGGACTTATAGGTAAATTAAATATGCCAATCAGGTATAATCCAATCATACCAAATTTGTAAGAGAGAGCACATGCACTTTAGCACTGGTTAGCATGAAAAAATGCTCAGAGTCAAAACGTCAGCCAACAAAGGTCAGAAAAATAAGGAGGCAAAAAGCAAAAAGTCTGGGGAATGACCCTGTAAAAGGGCCAGGTCCAACATGACCAGCCCAAAGCCAGGGGAGAACAATCAATACCTTGATGGACTTCCTTGATTAGGGCGATAGAACCAGGACCCTAGCCCGCAACTGCAGGGACATGATCCAGTTCTACGCCAATCTGATCACCCCGTTGAATCCCTCTATCTATGCTCCCAAGACAATCTAAGTTAACACATGGAGGCGTCCTAGTTGTCTGCGCCCAGAGCCAGGTCCCAGGCAAGCCCGCGGCCTCTGGCCTCTGAAACCTCTCAGAGTGGGGGGCTGGAGCCCCAGGTGCATAGCATCCTGTTTCCACTCTCCTTCCCACCAGTTCAGGAGTTACCCCCTGCCACTGGTCTTCTAGCCTAGGGACTGGTCCCATAGCCTGAATAGGGCCCAGGGGAGAATCTCTCCCCCTGCCCCTCCTTCTAGGGTTCCGCCTCCGAGGAGGAGAATTTGTACCCCCAGAATCCAGAACTGCCAGGGCGCTTGTTACAGTCCTCCTGGTCAGCTCACCCACCTGTTCAGAGGATCCCCCCTGTAACTGGTATCCCAACCCAGGGTCCTTCCCCTCTGGCTGAGCTGGGGTCAGGAATGAGCCTTTCCTCCTCTTGCCCCTCCTTCTAGAGTTCTGCACCCTCCCATCAGGAGTGATACCCCCAGAAGTAATTGTAGAGAGACTGGGGGCAGCCTTCTCCACCTCCAGGTCAAGGGAGCTACCCTGGACCTGGTTTTCCAACCTAGGGACGGTAACCTTGGGCTGGTTCTCCAACCTAGGGGCGGTACCCTTGGGCTGGTCATGAGTTAGGGGAGCGTCCTCCCTCAAACTCTCCCTTACAGGAACTGAATCCCTAGGGCATGCATCTTCCAACCTAGGGACGTTACCCTTATGCTGGACAGGAGTCAGGGAAGTGTCTTCCCGTGAATCCCCTCTTGAAGGAACTGAATCCCTAGAGAATGCATCAGTAGAGAGGCTGGTTACAGCAGTCTCTATTTTCAGATCTAGGGGGTTGCCCATGATCTGGTTTTCCAACCTAGGGACGATACCCTGTTGCTGGACAGGAGTCAGGGGAGTGCCCTCCCTCAAACTCTCCCTTACAGGAACTGAATCCCTAAGGCATGCATCTTCCAACCTAGGGACGTTACCCTTTTGCTGGACAGGAGTCAGGGAAGTGTCTTCCCGTGAATCCCCTCTAGAGAATGCATCAGTAGAGATGCTGGTTACAGCAGTCTCTATTTTCAGATCTAGGGGGTTGCCCATGATCTGGTCTTCCAACCTAGGGACGATACCCTTTTGCTGGACAGGGGTCAGGGGAGTGTCCTACCTCAAACCCTCAAAAGGAAGCACCTGCACCCCCCTCTGCGGGTTGGTGCTGCTGATCTCCAGAGTTGGAGCAACCCTTTTCCCAGGTGTCCCCCCTTCTCCTTCAGACTTTAGGGCATCCTTTTTACAAGATTGGCCTTTGATAACGACTACCCTCCCACCTTGGGGCCCCTCTCGGGTACCTTCCAAGACCTGCAGAGGAGGACAGGTCCCTGTGGATCCTGCACCCTCCCTGCTCAGAACGTTGTCGGGTTGGTTAAATTCTCGCCTCGGTGTACCGATAAGGAGCCCTCTAAGGCATACGTAAGAGGATAGGTCCTTAGCAATCATACTTCCTCCCCCCTGAAAACTTTACCTGGATTACCCAGAATCACCCCCACCCCTTCCAGGGGTGAACCTAAGACAGCCCTTGGTGTCTGACCAGCTCCCCTGGCACTAAGCCAGAGGTCAGCCTCCTAGGCAGGCCTTAGGTAGGTTTGACAGGCTACTTCAGTGGGTGGCGCAAGCAGCGCTGCAGCCCGACTAGTAACATTTAATTTACAGGCCCCGGGTATAGGGATACCACTTTACAAGGCACTTATAGGTAAATTAAATATGCCATCAGGTATAATCCAATCATACCAAATTTGTAAGAGAGAGCACATGCACTTTAGCACTGGTTAGCAGTGAAAAAGTGCTCAGAGTCAAAACGTCAGCCAACAAAGTTCAGAAAAATAAGGAGGCAAAAAGCAAAAAGTCTGGGGAATGACCCTGTAAAAGGGCTAGGTCCAACACCAAGGCACTAATTTATTTGGGAAGAAAAGTCCAGTTATGCAATACAACTCTATCTCAAGCAAATGTGAGACCTATTGCATAACAAATGCTTGTTTGAAGAGTTTGTACTTTTTCTGTGTGCATTAATTGGAAGTTTGTTGAACTTCTCTGTAGGTGGTGACATCTATATAAAAGAGATTACGTCAATCCTTGTCATATGTGGGGGTTACCAATGTCACCCAAAACTATGCAGAGTAGAATTCCAAAAATGAATGCTTTTCACTTATTATGTGTATGAATGTAATCTGGTTTTTGTCATTACCCAAATTATTTACTTTTTGTACTGTTGTCTGGGATTTCCAACTGAAGATTGAGAATTTTTCCTGCTACTTCTTAAGATTCTGTTTCCAATTCCTTCATTTCAGTACAGCCTTACTAAGAAAAATAAGTGTAGTCTAACATTAGTGAGGTCTGTTTGGTCTGCTGTTTGGGACACCATTTGTATTAGGTCTTGACTGCAGACAACTTTAGTTGTTTGTTGACCAGACCTATTGTTTCCAAGCCCTTTACCTACTTTGATGAGACTTTAGGTCAGCCTCTTGCTCATGATTGGATGGTGTTTCTTTCTGTCTCACTTGCCTATTCCTGATTTAATGACTTTCCTCAATAGTATTTTATTTTTCTCTCACAAGAACATTTAGGGGGTCATTCCGACGGCCGGGGTCGGCGGGAGCACCGCCAACAGGCTGGCGGTGCTCCTGAGGGCATTCTGACCGCGGCGGTATGGCCGCGGTCAGAACCGGAAAACCGGCGGTCTCCCGTCGGTTTTCCGCTGCCCTGAGGAATCCTCGATGGCGGCGCAGCTTGCTGCGCCGCCATGGGGGATTCCGACCCCCTCACCGCCATCCTGTTCCTGGCGGTTTCGACCGCCAGGAACAGGATGGCGGTGAGGGGTGTCGTGGGGCCCCTGGGGGCCCCTGCAGTGCCCATGCCAATGGCATGGGCACTGCAGGGGCCCCCGTAAGAGGGCCCCACTTTGAATTTCAGTGTCTGCTTAGCAGACACTGAAATTCGCGACGGGTGCTACTGCACCCGTCGCCCACCTTCCACTCCGCCGGCTCCATTCGGAGCCGGCTTCCTCGTGGAAGGGTGTTTCCCACTGGGCTGGCGGGCGGCCTTTTGGCGGTCGCCCGCCAGCCCAGTGGGAAACCCAGAATGACCGCCGCGGTCTTTTGACCGCGGGACGGTCTTCTGGCGGTCCCAGCCAGGCCGGCGGCTACCGCCGCCGTCCGGGGTCATAATGACCCCCTTAGTTCTCACAGTATTCTTGGTGGATGAGGTACCCTTCCACAGCTAACATCAGCCCTTGTTTCGCTGTTCAATGAAAGGATTATTTTCCATTGCTTCCTTTCCCTGTTCGCTGCCTCTCCATCTCTCATTCTTCTCTCCTTCTCCCCCATCCAGCATTCTCTTGCATTCAACCCCCTTTTTCACTTAATTTTAGGCAGGTGCAATATTGAGGAATGGACAACTTATAATGATTTTGTGGCCATTTCAAGATGGATGCCTGCACATACATAACTGCACATACATATGTGCAAAAGGCATTTCCAAATAGGTTTTCATATTTTAACAAATTTAACTCAAACATGGCCACTGAGGACACATGCACATCCATGGAAGCCATGGAGGCTATCTTCAAATGTAATTTGTTAAACTAAAGCAAACTGCATACAAATATATCCACTGTGGAGCATACGTATAGCAGTTCCCACTTTTTCTTGCATTTTGAAATCTTTAGGAAAATGCCATTCCAAGACGTCCATTGCAGATGCATGTGCAGCTACGGCATTTTGTTAGAATGAAAGAAGAATGCAGTTAAAGATGTCTGCAGTTGTTGTGCCTGCATCTGTGGTGACCATCTTTTCATGTGTTTTGCAATGTTTAACAAAATGCAGCATTTAGTCTACCCTTATTTTTTGTATTCGATAATGGCATAGTTGAAGTCGTTACTATCTTCTATGTTTCTTTAAAGAACTATTCTCAGATCTCAGGCATGGTTGTGTATTCCTTATATGTTATTGATTGTCCGAGGACTAGAAGAGGTAGGTTGCAAACAGAAATATATGTGGAAGACAACACACCTATCTGCATCTTAGGGGGCCACATTTAGCAGATACACCACTCACTCGGCCTGAAAGCTTTCCTGTGAATGATTGAGCTTTATGGGTGACTCAGCTATCTGGACGTAAAAGACGAATTGCAGTGCCTTCCTGTCAGAATTAAAGTGGGAGGGGCTCGGGTCGGAGCCACTGAGGGGATTTGAGATGAGTGGACAGCTGATACCTCTTTGCAGCAGATGGCCTGACACAGATGCACATAGACTCACTTGACCACAGAGCTCACCTTCTCGAGGCCTATGACAGGGTTAAGAGATTGTCATTTTCCTAAGTCATGTGTTAGTATTCTTCAGTGTCACAGTTATGGATGTGTCTATTCCACTGCTCGCAAGTAGCTTACCCTTCACTTGTGTTTCTGGCAACAGGGTGGATCGCACAAAAGGTGATGCATTTTCTTCTTATCATCAGATGTTGAAGGAGAAGTTACAATAGTGACATCTAAAGAAATACATTCAATGACACAATGACACAATGAGAAATTCTTGTGGTGGATACTGAGATCTTATAGCTACCACTGAGAGTCCAGATGGTCTTCAGCAGAGTGGCTTTCTGGCCATTAGTGTATCTGTGAGAACTGGGACACTCAGTCATCACTGAGGGTTTTGAGAATAGACTGGACAAACATTCATTGGCAAAGCCAGTGGGTCTCGGCTGTGAAACCATCACCTTTGCTAATGCTTGCTCCTACTGTAGATAGACACTGTAAATGCACACACATTTGAAACAACTCTATATGTTAGCCAAAACTATTTGCAAAGCCAAAAAGTTTCACAGCTGAGGCCTATTAGCTTTGTCAATCCTTATCGCTATCCTAGATAGCTGCAGCAAATGTTAAAGATAGCAATAAGGATCAGCAAATTACATAGATTTCACAGCAGAGGCATATTGGCTTTGCAAATGCTTGTTATATGTGTATGCTAAACAATGTTCATTTGTACTTATGTTGCAGCTCTTGCAAGACACAGTATGTAAAACGTGCCTCAGTGGGCCCTTCACAGCACCCAAAAGGATTATTCCAAGCCATAATCTGAGACAGCCAACACCTTACAATGGCTTTAATCTCTCAAACTCCATGACCAGTAGCCCAATCATGTGAGACCTTACAAACTTGAAATATGGTAGACAAACAGAGAGGATAAAGAGGGACAGAGAGAAATGAATAAGGAAAACCTTTTTTCCAGTCCATTGACTGTAACTGCAGGTGGCATAAATAAAGTTCCCCCCTGCAAATGGGTTTGTGCCCACCCAGTACCATCAAAACGTGCTGGATGAGGACTCAATGATGAAACAAGCCACATAAAATTGTGTGGGTGAGAGGAGTCCCGAAGTATTGTTACTCATAGGCTACCTTTCTTTTGTTATTACTCAAAAAGCGCATAAAGATTTCCTTGTGTAGAGAAAAGAAAAATGTAATGCACTATTAAGGCTTCCCATATCAATCTTTGACAGAAAAACTCTGGTGTACTGTTTGCTATGAAGCAAGTAGAAGGAGAGCTCAGGCATCTCACAAGTACAGTAAATTAGAAAGCTATTTAGCAAATTCTGAGTGTTGAATTCAATTATTGAAGAAGAAAGACCACGAGGCATTTAAATTACTGAAATATTTCAGCAGATTTAAAGAAAGTATCATCAATAACATTTTAAAGTTTATGTCGAAGTTCGAATCCTGGGAATTGTGCAGAAGAGCTCTAACTTGATGGTTAAGTGAGTTCCTGCATCACTACCTACAGTCTCATGGCAGTATGAGTTGCAGATGAGTCTACTATCAGCTTGATTCATAGACCCTACCATCTTTTCTTTGAAGGTGGATGTTAGATGCTGGGCGATATATAGCCAAAGTCTAAGTGGGTCATTCCGACCTTGGCGGGCGGCTACCGCACTCACGTGGCCCCCATTCCGACATTCCCTCTTGGCCGGCGGGCGCAAACCAAGTTTGCGCCCGCCGGCCCAGCGGGAATGAGGCCGCAACACAGGAGCCGGCTCCTAATGGAGCCGGTGGTGTTGCGGCCGTGCGACGGGTGCAGTTGCACCCGTCGCGCTTTTCACTGTCTGCAATGCAAAGAGTGAAAAGCTGGCTGGGGCCCTGTTAGGGGGCCCCTGCACTGCCAATGCCAGTGGCATGGGCAGTGCAGGGGCCCCCAGGGGCACCAGGACACCCCTTACCGCCAGCCTCTTCCTGGTGGTGCAAACCGCCAGAAACAGGCTGGCGGTAAGGGGGTCATAATCCCCAGGGCAGCGCTGCCCTGGCGGATTATCACCGCCGGGGCATAAACGGCGGGAAACCGCCGGCCCCGGCAGTGCCGCCGCGGTCGGAATAGGGAAGAAAGCACCGCCAGCCTGTTGGCGGTGCTTTAGTCATTTTTGCCCTGGCGGTCTCGGACCGCCAGGGTCAGAATGACCCCCTAAGTGTCTTATTTAGAGTTTGACAGACGGGATCTCGTCTGACATATCACAAGTACCACTAAACTATAATGCATTTGCAGTGTGGCATTTGAGGCACTTGCCATGTTTGTGACGCAGTATCCCTTCCACTAACCTCATAGTTATCAAAAAGCTGTCATAGACTTTTACAGGCTGCAAATCTCACAAAAATAGTTAAATATGAAATCACCCAACTCCTCTTCGCCCTAGATTTGAGCCCAGACACTGTTGCCTAAAAACAACCTATACTGATGACTAAACGTGACTTTAATGCTAGAGAACTACAGGCCTCAGTAAGTCTGCCATCAAGCTCAAGGTGGACCACAACGTGAGGAGGTATTTTCAGTCACAACTATTTTGGAGAGTCTGGACACTGCCATTGGGTGTTTGAATGTTGTTATGATACATTTTCCTTTTATTTGTCTTTCTTGCTGATGGAGGGAGAGCTGGGACAGCATAATTCACTTACTATACTTTATTATGTGCGTTTTCCTTTCAGGGAATTGGGGGAGGAGGGTAATATGGTATTTTTCATGTCCTCCAGTTTTTTTTTCAAACTGTTGTTTTTCTCAACTTTCTTTTCCTCATTGTCTTGTTTCCCTGAGGTAGATCATTCATTGCTTAAAATTGTTACTGTCATTTTGTGGTTGAAATTGTCATTTCTGCTGAGAGATGTGTGACCCACCTACATTTTTTTTTTACTTTGCTATTTCTGTTTTTCAATAAAGATTAATTTAAAAACACATCTTTTAGAAATCATTCCTACAGTTGACTCTTCCCATCATACCACATTGAAAGAGGAAAAAGCCTCTCAGGATTGTTTTTGTGCAGGATGATGCCCCTTCCTGTAGAAAAACAATCCTACTTACATCCCAGGCATGCTTGCACCATGGTGCAAGGGTGCCTGCATTGGAGCTAGGCAGCACGTTGTTCGTTAGCGAAGGGAAAATACAGGAATGCACTGTAGAATGTTAAATAGAGTGCATGCCTCCTTTTTTCCTATCACGGAGATCACCAAGTTGACTTACTGTGCTGTGATGTTTTTTTAATGTGTATAACTCTAAAGCTTCTGCTGCACTTACCAAGCCTGTAGTGCACAAACCATATCAGTTACATAGAGCTGCATGCAGTCCCCCCGACTACAGTGTGACAGAGGGATATGGGGCTTCTACACCAGCATGCCTTGCAATTTCCAAGATGGCTTATACATTCATTTTCTTTAGAGATCTCTCTCCCATTGCCTTACTTTATCTTAATCTTCATCTGAATCTTAGGAAGTGTCCAGAGCTAGATTTGGAGCTATTCCACTTATCTAGCCCCTTGAGAAACATGCCTACCGTATGAGATGATTAGTTGCATTGATGTCCTTTACTGGGTGTCAATATAAGCCAGGATGTTCAAGAAAGTTTTCTAGCATATTGATGTGGGGACTGTGGTGTTGGATGTTGCTATGATACACGCATGTCACTATTGTTCTAGGGATTTGGGGTTTGGAATGTGAAGCGGGAGGTGGATGGTTGAGAGGACGATCTTGTTGTGTGTGCATGTGCTTCCCTGCTCTTCCCCGCTTACAATAAATACTTAGAAAAAGAACTCCTATGCTGCGTTTATTCACTACAAATTGTCGACGAGCTGGTAACGTTAACTCACTGAAGTCATGGAACTACAAGTACGGCTGATTCCAAGTTGCGGCGGGGGAGAGTGGACCATCGAACCTGTTCTTGCTGTTGTGAAGTCACTGGGGAGCTGATCAGTAAGCGGATCTGTGGAAGCGCTGTTTGCACCGACGAGGTACTGCATTTTCAATTTGCGTACCATGAGCTCGTCTAAGATCGAGTTCCCTGATAGACAGTGGTGGTTTCTTCTCTCAAGCTCTGCGGACGACGGTGTATTCTCGCACCTGTGTTGAACGAGAGTCTTGGAAAGTACTGGAGATTCCTTGTTGAGTGGTCTACATGTGACATCATACGCAACGGCCATCTTAGATGTCTAAAACAGTAGTCTGAGGCTTTTGGTTACTGAGAAATGCACGGATCCTGGGAGCTGTTGCTTGTGGATTGTCAGTCTCAAACTTCAACTGGTGGCAATCATCTTGTGGTGTATCCTTGAACTCAACAGTGATACACACACTATTCCTGGTTAAACTGTGGGATTTACCTGTTGCCTGCAAGTGTGTATTAATTCATTAACGCATATCACCTTTATGTTCTACTTCAACAATGATATGCACACATTTTATTCACATTTGGCCTCATTGGATCTACTACTTCAGCAGTGCTATGTACACTTGTTATTGACATTACTTTTATTGGGTCTCTAGGGGCTAAGTGCTATCTTTTTTATTTTATTTTAACCTCGTAATGTTATTTCATGTTGAGGTTTAGCATCTGGCTCCTGTTAGGAACCACAACCATGCACAATGCACACAAATTTTCACTTACCCCTCCCTTAGCATTTCTCCCATGTCCATGAGATATCCAAATGAATTGGGGAGAGTGGAAAAAATCTATTTTAAATTACATTTCAGACATCGAAGAAGAAGGTTCAGAAGAATTTTCTTCTACAAGGAAGAAGAAAATTCTTCTATATAGCTTAGGTCTGGAAGCTTTGAGAATTTTTAACCAAATGGAAAAAAAAGTTTATTTTGGAGAAGACCAGGATGTATTTAAAAATGCATTAAAAGATCTAGATGGGTATTTTTAACCAACAGTTTGTGTAGCTTTTGATAGATTTAATTTCTTTCAGAGGAAACAAGGCAAATCTGAATCTGTTGAAGATTATGTTTGTGTCTTGAAGAAATTAGCAATTTCTTGTACATTTAGCACATTGCATGATGATTTCATATGGGATCAAATTTTCATGCATACTAATGATTCTAATTTGCAGGATAGGTTATGGGTGTGTGGTGATTCCTCATTTACGGATATAGCAGCATTATTAAAGAAAAGTGAGTTATCGAAACGATGTGCTAAGGCAGCTTTGTCTAGTGTGAAAAACGTCTTCTGAGAGTAAGGAAAGTGAAACATTTTGCAATGTAGCTAGCGTACGCAAGAATAAATTGAGGGAAAGTGTGAGTACTAAAAAGAAGCACAAAGGCCCTTCTAAAAATACAAATCTAAGTTATTTTAGGTGTGGTAGTAGGGACAACTTTTCTAGAGATAAAGGTTGTCCTGCACTTAAGGCAAAATGTTTGTTCTGTGGAACATTGGGACACTATGCAAAGCTGTGCAGGAAAAAGTGCAAAAGGAAGCAGAGTGTGAAATTTATTTCTGAGAAATCAGACTCTGATCCTTCAGATAATATATGTGATGATGACACAGAAATATTATGTGTAGAGTGTCCAGTTCTTAATGTAGAGTTGATACAAAAGAATAAACCAATGTGTGAGATGACCATAGGAGGGGTACCTATCAACATAATTGTTGACTCAGGCTCACTGTACACTATTCTCAATGAGGAAATGTGGGAGAAACATTACTCTAAAGTAGTTAGTGAACACTAAGTAAATTCTGACATTCATCCTGTCACCTTCAGAGGGGAAAACAATCCTATGGTAGTGTACTGTGAGCTACCATTTGAATTTACAGGCAGGAAAACAGTGAGAAAGATATAGGTAGCTGAGGATGGTCTGTCAGTTCTAGGGTGAAAGGATCAGAAAGCTTTGAACATAATGTTGAACCCCAATGAAGTACATCAAGTTCTTTTGTTGGAAGACTCTGAACAAGTGTTGGTAAACAAAATCAAATTGGAATTTCCTGAAGTGTCTTCTGGCAAGATTGGTACACTGTAAAGAAATGGCTCCCTGTTGCAGTTACCCCCCACTTTTTGCCTGATACTGATGCTGACTTGACTGAGAAGTGTGCTGGGACCCTGCTAACCAGGCCCCAGCACCAGTGTTCCTTCACCTAAAATGTACCATTGTATCCACAATTGGCACACCCTGGCATTCAGATAAGTCCCTTGTAACTGGTACTTCTAGTACCAAGGGCCCTGATGCCAAGAAAGGTCTCTAAGGGCTGCAGCATGTCTTATGCCACCCTAGAGACCCCTCACTCAGCATAGACACACTGCTTACAAGCCTGTGTGTGCTAGTGAGAACAAAATGAGTAAGTCGACATGGCACTCCCCTCAGGGTGCCATGCCAGCCTCTCACTGCCTATGCAGTATAGGTAAGACACCCCTCTAGCAGGCCTTACAGCCCTAAGGCAGGGTGCACTATACCATAGGTGAGGGTACCAGTGCATGAGCACTGTGCCCCTACAGTGTCTAAACAAAACCTTAGACATTGTAAGTGCAGGGTAGCCATAAGAGTATATGGTCTGGGAGTCTGTTTTACACGAACTCCACAGCACCATAATGGCTACACTGAAAGCTGGGAAGTTTGGTATCAAACTTCTCAGCACAATAAATGCACACTGATGCCAGTGTACATTTTATTGCAAAACACACCCCAGAGGGCACCTTAGAGGTGCCCCCTGAAACTTAACCGACTGTCTGTGTAGGCTGACTAGTTCCAGCAGCCTGCCACACCAGAGACATGTTGCTGGCCCCATGGGGAGAGTGCCTTTGTCACTCTGAGGCCAGTAACAAAGCCTGCACTGGGTGGAGATGCTAACACCTCCCCCAGGCAGGAGCTGTGACACCTGGCGGTGAGCCTCAAAGGCTCACCCCTTTGTCACAGCCCAGCAGGGCACTCCAGCTTAGTGGAGTTGCCCGCCCCCTCCGGCCACGGCCCCCACTTTTGGCGGCAAGGCTGGAGGGAACAAAGAAAGCAACAAGGAGGAGTCACTGGCCAGTCAGGACAGCCCCTAAGGTGTCCTGAGCTGAAGTGACTCTAACTTTTAGAAATCCTCCATCTTGCAGATGGAGGATTCCCCCAATAGGGTTAGGATTGTGACCCCCTCCCCTTGGGAGGAGGCACAAAGAGGGTGTACCCACCCTCAGGGCTAGTAGCCATTGGCTACTAACCCCCCAGACCTAAACACGCCCTTAAATTTAGTATTTAAGGGCTACCCTGAACCCTAGAAAATCAGATTCCTGCAACTACAAGAAGAAGGACTGCCTAGCTGAAAAACCCCTGCAGAGGAAGACCAGAAGACGACAACTGCCTTGGCTCCAGAAACTCACCGGCCTGTCTCCTGCCTTCCAAAGATCCTGCTCCAGCGACGCCTTCCAAAGGGACCAGCGACCTCGACATCCTCTGAGGACTGCCCCTGCTTCGAAAAGACAAGAAACTCCCGAGGACAGCGGACCTGCTCCAAGAAAAGCTGCAACTTTGTTTCCAGCAGCTTTAAAGAACCCTGCAAGCTCCCCGCAAGAAGCGTGAGACTTGCAACACTGCACCCGGCGACCCCGACTCGGCTGGTGGCGATCCAACACCTCAGGAGGGACCCCAGGACTACTCTAAGACTGTGAGTACAAAAACCTGTCCCCCCTGATCCCCCACAGCGCCGCCTGCAGAGGGAATCCCGAGGCTTCCCCTGACCGCGACTCTTTGAATCCTAAGTCCCGACACCTGGGAGAGACCCTGCACCCGCAGCCCCCAGGAACTGAAGGACCGGACTTTCACTGGAGAAGTGACCCCCAGGAGTCCCTCTCCCTTGCCCAAGTGGAGGTTTCCCCGAGGAATCCCCCCCTTGCCTGCCTGCAGCGCTGAAGAGATCCCGAGATCTCTCATAGACTAACATTGCGAACCCGACGCTTGTTTCTACACTGCACCCGGCCGCCCCCGCGCCGCTGAGGGTGAAATTTCTGTGTGGGCTTGTGTCCCCCCCGGTGCCCTACAAAACCCCCCTGGTCTGCCCTCCGAAGACGCGGGTACTTACCTGCAAGCAGACCGGAAATGGGGCACCCCCCTCTCTCCATTCTAGCCTATGTGTTTTGGGCACCACTTTGAACTCTGCACCTGACCGGCCCTGAGCTGCTGGTGTGGTGACTTTGGGGTTGCTCTGAACCCCCAACGGTGGGCTACCTTGGACCAAGAACTAAGCCCTGTAAGTGTCTTACTTACCTGGTTAACCTAACAAATACTTACCTCCCCTAGGAACTGTGAAAATTGCACTGTGTCCACTTTTAAAACAGCTATTTGTGAATAACTTGAAAAGTATACATGCAATTTTGATGATTTGAAGTTCCTAAAGTACTTACCTGCAATACCTTTCGAATGAGATATTACATGTAGAATTTGAACCTGTGGTTCTTAAAATAAACTAAGAAAAGATATTTTTCTATATAAAAACCTATTGGCTGGATTTGTCTCTGAGTGTGTGTACCTCATTTATTGTCTATGTGTATGTACAACAAATGCTTAACACTACTCCTTGGATAAGCCTACTGCTCGACCACACTACCACAAAATAGAGCATTAGTATTATCTCTTTTTGCCACTATCTTACCTCTAAGGGGAACCCTTGGACTCTGTGCATGCTATTCCTTACTTTGAAATAGCACATACAGAGCCAACTTCCTACATACACTGAAAGGGTTCGTGCATAAGATAATGTTAAAGGATAAAGCAAATCCAGTCATTTATAAGGTTCGGACTCTTCTGTTAAGCATCAGGGATGAAGTTGAGATTGAACTGAGCAGACTGTTTGAGAATGGGATTATTCAGTCTATAGAATGTGCAAAGTGACTGGCACCCATAGTTGTCACCAGGAAATCAAATGGCAAATTGAGGTTGTGCATTGCCCTTTCGATACCTTAATAAGAACATCGTGGCCGAGAAATTTCTGTTACCAAATATTTTTGAATTATTGACAATGACCAAGGGTATTTCTTAGTTTTCTACAATTGATTTGTCATCAGCTTATCACCAAATAACATTACAAGAAGGTAGTAGGAAATTGACTGATTTCATTACGCCGAAGGGGTGTTTCCAATTCGTGCGCACACCCTTTGGGTTGGCTTATGCTGCTGCGGTATTCCAAAGCTTAATGTATAAACTTTTGAAAAACATTTCTAATGTGGTATATTTCCAGGACGACATTTTGATAATGGGAAGAGATAAAATGGATCATGACAATAATTTGTACAGAATACTGAGGAAACTAAAGTATTCTGCCTTAACAGCAGAGTTAGACAGGTGCAAGTTTTGTAGGCAATCAGTGACATATCTGGGCCTTGAGATTAGCAGTGTAGGAATTTCACCAAAAATAGCTATGATAGAGGCTATCAGGGATCCTCCAGCTCCCTCATGCAAAGAAGAGTTTAGGTCATTTATGGGTCTGGCAGAATTTTATGCAAAATTTGTGAAAATATTTGCAGAGAAAACATGCAATATCCATCAGTTACTAAAGGATAAGTAGAATTTTGAGTGGAATATCATGAGGCAAACAGAATTTGTGGAAATTAAAAATGACATTTGTAATGCTATTCCTTTACATGGTGTTGACCCCAGAGCTAGTACAGTTGTAGCTTCTGATGCCAGTGGTAAAAGTTTGGGGGCTGTTTTGACCAAAGTATTAGGTAATGGGAAAGATACCACCATATTTTTTGCATTATGATCCTTGACGCCTCCAGATGAAAAGTATTCTGTTATCAAGAGGGACTGCTAGCTTGTGTTTGGGCTGCAAAGAAGTTCAGACAATTTTTATGGGGTAATAAATTTACCTTGCGCACAGATCACCATCCTTTACTGAAAGTGCCAACTACGCAAGGTTCAGTCAGTGCCACTCCTTGCATAGCTAGAATGTCCTTACAACTATTAGATTACACATATGATGTTGAATATGTACCAGGAAGGAAGAACAAAGCAGCAGATTAATTGAGTAGGTCTCCAGTGAAGAGTGGGATGAAATGTGTTAACGATTGGGATGATTATAGCGTTGCTGTGGTTGATTATGAAACAGAAGCTATTTCAAGAAATGAATGGGAGACAGGATATGAGGAGGATGTAGTGTTAGATATTGTTTCTGGATTTGTGTTACAAGGATGGCCAGAGAAAAATAATATTTCGGAAGACTGTAGGAAGTTTTCGGAATTGAGAGGTGAATTGTCCATTTCGTATTCTGGTTTCCTTTTTAGAGGTGAAAGAGTGATTCCCCCAGTCAAATTACGCCAGAAAATGTTGTAGTTAATGCATGAAGGGCATTTGGGGATAGTCAATGTAAACAAAGGGTTAAAAGTTCATATTGGTTGCTGGGTGCAGACATGTGGGTGGAAAAGAATGTAAGGAACTGTGCTAAGTGTGTGACAAAACTGGTGTGATTTTAAGACCACATTTGAGGCTTAATGAAATACCATCAGCTCCTTGGGAAGTGTTAGCTGTCAACATCTTAGGTCCTATATTAGCTAAAAATGGGAATCCTAAAAATATTATTGTATTATTGGATACTTATTCCAAATGTCCTCAGGTTGAGATATGTGAGAAGATAGATGCAATGTGTGTTGTTGCATTCCTGGAAAGAACCTTCCAGAGAGAAGGAATACCCAAATCATTGTTGAGTGACTATGGTCCACAATTTGTAGCAGAAAAATTCACGAAATTTCTTACAAAGAATGGCATCATAGGGAGAAAAACACCATTGTATCATTAAGCTGGTAATGGAGCAGTGGAGAGATTTAACAAGGTAATAATGGGTTGTATTCAATCTGCTATCAACTCAGGAAGGAATTGGGAACCTGAATTAAACAAATTGATATGGGCCTACCGTACATCTCCCACAGTCATGGGGTACAGCCCATTTAAGATATTGAAGGGATGAGAACCTTTTACTACGGATAACTCATTGGGGATGTCAAGTAGTATTAAAAGCAAATGGTCACCAGATATTGTTAAAAATAATTTAGTGAATGTGTGTGACAAATACAAAAGTCGTTATGATAAGATGCATAATGTGAAGGAGGTTACTTTGAATGAAGGTGATTGGGTACAAATCAAACTGAACAAAAATGTACAGAAGGGTAGAAGTCCATTTTCCAATCTGATTCAAGTGAACAAAGTGTTTTCGTGTTCAGCTAGGCTTAGTAATGGGAAGATTTGGCATTTTAGTAAATTATCTAAATGTAAAAAACCTGTATGTGAAATCAACAACAGAACAGAAGTTCCTGGAGCTATACTGTAGGAATATGAATACAAGTTGGAATCCAGTTCTAACATCATGTCAGCAGATCCTGGTAACAGGCCAGTAGGAAGAACAGATGATGTTCCTTCTTGTGATGTGACGTCGTCAGGGAAAAGAATGGACGAGATAGCAACTAATGGTGTCATTGACTCGTCCAATGGAAGTATAGATGAAACTGCATCTAAAGGTGTCAACATTTTGTAATTGGGTGAGGTGGAATGGTTAGAATTTTATTGTTGTTTTAGTTGGTTAGTCTACAATGCGTTCTGATTTTAAGGTCTAACATTTCTATGTGTATGACATAATGTACCTTTGTTAATAAGGGGGAAGATGTGTGGTGTTGGATGTTTGCTATGATACATGCACGTCACTATTGTTATAGGGATTTGGGGTTTGGAATGTGGAGTGGGAGGAGGACGGTTGGGAGGATGATCTTGCTGTGTGTGGATGTGCTTCCCTGCTCTTCCCCGCTTACAATAAATACTTAGAAAAATAACTCTTACACTGTGTTTATTCACTATAGGGGCTACCACTGCTTTATCCCTGAAATGTGTTATCCTTAATTACTGATGTAAAATAGGATCCAGTTAATTAATATGTTATAAAAGTATACATTTGAGGCAAGATCTCATCACTATGAGTTCTGATTCAGGTGTTGTATGTGAAAATGTGACCAATATAGGAGCTTTCACCACGGAGGGTTGTAGTCTGGAATATCGCTGTAGAAATATTAAATGACACTAATAGTGTCACCAAAATATCAAAAAGCATAATAGCTAGGAGATAAGAGGGAAAAGGAGTGTATTCATTTACTGTGTTTAACTCCACATCTATGTATCTTGAAAAAAATATATATATGTGGAGTTAGGTATGGAAAATCTTTACATGCTTACTGGTTGATAATTGGTCTTTGATATTCTTGTCACAATATTGTGACCACTCTTTATTGATTCCACAATACTTCAGACCCCCACCACCACATAATATTCAAAATACTCTTCAAAATATTTAAGGGCTATCTAACACACTGGCTTTCAGGCTACCTCTGACCCTTGTTCTTAGCACCCTTCCACAATATCAGATCAAAGCAAATGGGGTTATTGAAATGTCTTCCCAAATCTTACTTACTGGGGCAGAATGTTTTAAAGATGCTCCCACCCATATGCAACATAGACACTGTTTTGTGCATAATTTATCAAAAGTGTGCCATCATGACCATACAAGCCGGACTCATGTTTGCAAGTCCACACTTAAATTAACAATGAGATTTTAACAAACCATGGTTTGTCAATTTACACAAACTCTCTCGAGGGATGAGAAAGAAATATAGGCCACGAAGAAGACAGTCTCACTAGATGTGAAACTTTGTGAACGTGCCTGGATATGACTCAGAAAAACAAACACTGCAGCTTGCCACAGTCTTTTTTTTCATTTTTTTATTATTTTTATTATTTTTTACATCAGTACACAATAGGATACATTGTCACTTTCAGAGAATAAAACGAAAACAAAAAAAAAAAAAGGAATCAATCAGGCTTATCCAAGAAATAATTTCCCCAGATTAGAGAGAACTTTTTGACATTGCCTATTTTCCTAGCATATCTCATCTCCTGAAGTCTAACTTGAATCATTTTATTGTACCATCCTTGACTAGTAGGAGATAATTCAGACCGCCAGTTTCTCAGCAACAATGACCTAGCCACCGCCGTGGCTATAAATATGAGCTTCTCCAGCCGAGGGGAGAGTCTTGCCTCGGGATCATAGCCCAGACTCAGCAGGCGAATACTCAGAGATATGGGTACCAACACAATGGATGTTAACGTTGCAAAGACCTCTTCCCAGTATTTCTGTATACATTTACATGTCGCTATCGTATGTATCCAGCCTGCTGCCCCTATTTCCTTGCACCGAAAACACATATTTGGGTGGCCGATCCCCATACGGGATAG
This sequence comes from Pleurodeles waltl, assembly GCF_031143425.1. Lineage (NCBI taxonomy): Eukaryota > Metazoa > Chordata > Amphibia > Caudata > Salamandridae > Pleurodeles > Pleurodeles waltl. Next base: position 925,775,015 of record NC_090448.1, on the reverse strand, counting down.
TGCTTGCAGGGTTCGATACAGCAGCCATTTGCTAAAAAATATAATTCTGTGCCAATTAGCCCCTCATAGCGCAGAGAAATTTAGGGGTTAATAGTCTCCCAGTATTCGCTTGAGAGCATCATGCCCTCCTGGATAACCCATTTCTTCTGAGCTCTTATCCCCAAATCCACTTTAAACCTTTCTGCCAAGAGCCTTCTCCATGCCCCTGCATTCCCTACCCGCAAAGGAGTAACTCATTCTGATACCAGTGATTGGGTATTAATGATAGAGTTAGTATCTAAGTCTTTAAAAACCCTCAGCAATATATTGTAGGATCTGACCAGCAAAAAATCATTATTAACTGTAATCATGATTTTCCATGGGGCTTCCCAGTTACCCTCAGCCCAGAAATCTCCAATTTTACTATATCCAGCGCGCTCCCACCTTTTCACCGTGATTTCGTTAAGCTGTGTCCCTGAACCTAGAGAAATCTGTGAGAGTGGGGTGTGAAAATGTACAGAGGGAATTGAATATTTTCTAGCGAAATCCACTCTTCTCTTAAGAAACCATTTAAGAATTTTATAACTAACTTTTTTAGGCGATTTGGTCAAAAGGGCTGGGTTCCGAATATTATGCTCTTGGCATATTAGTACCCGAAAATCAATAAAAAACTTGGAGCCCACGGAGTATTCTAACTTAAAGCTGGCATAATAGTGTGCAAAGAAAACATAATAATAATCTTTGAAATTGGGTAAGGCCAGTCCCACTTTCTCCTTATCGGCATACAGTATGCTCAAAGTGGCTCGAGCTTTTCGGTTCTGCCAGATAAAGGAGCGAAATAGGGATTCCAGTTTTAAAAAAAAGGGTTGCGTTAAAACACACGGAATGGCTGCAAACAAGAAATTAAAAAGTGGCAAGATTGACATTTTAATTAATGCGATGCGGCCTAATATCGAGAGAGGAAGAGGCCTCCAATGAGTGAGTAAAGCCTGAGTTTTCTGAAGTAGAGGAGCGAAATTCAGTTGATAAAGATCACTTATATTGGCCGAATAGAAAACCCCCAAGTATCTCTTTGGGTTGAGGTTAACACATCCTCTTAATTCAGGAAGAAGACAATTAGGAGTAGTGCCACAAAGAATGATGTCGGTCTTGGTCGTATTAATCTAATAGCCACCGATTTGCTGAAATTCTTTAATTATATTAAAGGTCGCTTCCTGAGAGGAGTATTTTGTGTCCAAAAACAAAATAATATCATCTGCATAAAGTTTAATTTTTCCCATTGATTTTAGCGGTGCCTGAACCTGAGAATTCTGTCTAATTTTGATGGCAAGTGGTTCAATAAAAAGGGCAAATAAAATAGGGGATAGTGGGCACCCTTGTCTAGTCCCTCGTTGTATTTGGAGCTGTCCCACAGACCTTGAGTTTATAATAATATTAGCCTCAGCATTTGAGTACAGCCTTTGAATTAAAGAGATCACTTGAGTGGGTACGTTGTAGCTAGATAAAATTAAATAAAGTGTGTGCCAGACTACCAAATCAAAGGCTTTCTCTGTGTCCAGCAGAAGAATAATGGCAGGGATTTTATTAGTTGTAAAATAATCAAGAGCCTCTGCTAAATAGTGTGTGTTTGTACCCAGTTGTCGACCAGCCACAAAACCATTTTGATCGGGATGCACCAGTTTATTGATTACCCCATTAAGCCTATTAGCCAATAGTTTTGTCATAATTTTATAGTCTGTGTTTAACAATGAAATTGGACGGTAAGCATTTGGATCCTCCCTATCTTTATTTTTCTTAGGGAAGCTAACCACATTCCCTGTGTGCCAAGTTCTGGGGATTTCCTCGCCTTGTAATATACCGTTTAAGAGGGCTAAGAACTCCTCAGCAAATACATTTATGAAAGTCTTATAGAACTCAGCCGGGAAGCCATCCGGGCCACAGGTTTTCCCTGTGGGGAGATCCTTGACTACATCTAGAAGTTCTGGCTTTGTAAATGGTTGAGACAATCCCCTACGGTCCTCCTCTGAAAGAGAGGGAATATTAAGGCCCGACAGGAATATCTCGGTGGCCCTGGAATCTATAACTGAAATGTCACTATAAATCTGTTTATAGTGCTCCAGCATGATTTGATCAAGGTCCCGAGGCTCAGGGCACCTGGCCCCAGTGATCGGGCATCTTAAGGCGTGTATAACATTGCCAGCGATACGATCTCTAGCTTGCCATGCCAAGAATTTTCCCGTAAAATTGCTTTCTTCATAACTTTTCTGTTTATAAGATCCATATTCTATATCAACTTTTTAAAAAAAAAATCCTGCTAACGCTTTCTTGGCAGCTTCGAACGCCTTTCTATTAGTATCCGAAGGGGCCTTCAAATAAGAAATTAGACACTTGTGAACTACATCTTCCAGTGCCGCAGTTTGTTGTTTCAGAGCCCGTCTATCAGCTACCTCTTTAACAATGACCCGGCCCCTGAAGTAAGCCTTAAATGCATCCCAGACTATTGCTGGGGTTGACGACCCCTGGTTGCGTTGAAAAAATTCCCTTATTTCAGCCTGTGAAGTTTGTATCCACCCTTCTTCCGTCAAAAAGCGGAGATTGAAAATCCATCTTTTAATCTGCGATGGTTTAATTGTAGAGTGGAATGAGATTTCCAGCAGCAGAAGGGCATGATCTGAAAGACCAGAATGCAGGACGTATTGAGATCTATAACACAGAGTTTCAGAGATCAAAAATAAATCTATACGCGAGGAGCTTTTAAATCGAGAAGAGATACAGGTATATTCCCTTACGTCGGGGGTGTTTGTCCTTAAAGGATCACATAATGCCAGCACCTTAACATAATCTCTAAACATCTTGGCTACTTTAGGTTTATACTGTCTCTTACCTTTTACAGTAGAGTCTAGAGCTGGGTCCTGAAGAAAGTTGAAATCCCCCCCAATAATAATTTTCCCTGTCAACTGGAATGGGGAGTGAAATAAGTCTATATACGGGGCCGGATCATCCGTCAAAGGGGCATAAAAGCTAACAAAAATGAATCTCTCCACTGCAATAGTGCACTGAACCCAGCACCAGCGCCCTTCAGGGTCGGATAGAAAATCCAGCGGTTGTGCATTCAGGGTTTTAGCTAAAAAAACTGCCACCCCTCTATGAACCGCTGAGGCTGCCGCAAGAACTTTAAAATCAGCCATTCTTTTAAACATTTGAAAACCTGAAACTTTATGAGATGGAATATGGGTTTCTTGAAGAAATATAACTGAGGGATTTAGATCAATTACCCTCTTTTCGATAGCGGACTTCTTCCTATGATTGTTTAATCCATTAATATTCCAGGAAAGGAATCTTAATGGCAAAAGTGATTGTGTCATTTAATTAACTTTTGGGCTAGTGTGCCTGTAGCCTCACTAAATATGGGGACAAAACTCCTAATCAATTGTGACGATCCTTTACATTGACTAAAATAAATCTTAATATCCATACCCCCCCCTCCTACCCCCCCTCCTTTTGGTGGCCCACACCTGGAGCCCTCCCGCCTGGACGATCCGGAGCCACATCCCTCCCCACCCTTTGTCCCACTTCTTTCCTAACAAGGTGCCTTGCCATAGCACCCTGGGCTAGAGGCTGGAGAGAGAAATTTAGAGTAGTCTGTCTATACACTACGGCGAAAAGGAAAAAAAAAGAAAAAAAAAAAAAACTAAAAACCCAAACACAAACCCCCCCAAAAAAGGGGGGAAAAAACAAAAAACAAAAACAGAAAGGAAGTCGGGCCTCTACTATGAGACTGACATTTCTAGAATTCAATAGATCCTTATAGTCTATCTCGCGTTCTTCCCCCACCCCCCTTTCTCATGCCGGGTGTTCGGAGTTTTGAATTACATGCAACAAAGATTTAGCAGCATCAACCGTATGAATGAAGTTTGAATGACCCTTAAAAAACACTTTAAGTTTTGATTGTTGCACGAGGCCTGCCTGCGCCCCTGCTTTTTGGAAAGCTGGAATCATATATTTAACTCTCTCCTTCGATGCGCTGCCGCCACTGACATATCTGAGAAAATCTTGAATGAATAGTCCCCGGGAATCTGAAAAGTTTTAGTTCTAATTGCTTTCTGGAAAATCTGCTCCTTAATACGAAAGTCCCCAAAGTTCAGTAATATAGTTCGAGGATACTTAGAGTTGGATGGTTGGACCGCAGGGACCCGATGGGCTCTCATGATTGTTAGATCCGGATACTTATCCTCTGACCCTGCTAAAACGTGGCTTTTTATAAGATCTGTCACCAACTCCATGACCGTCTGACCGTTTTCGCGCCCTTCATGGACTCCCGTAAAACGCAAATTGGATCTACGTGATCGATTTTCAACATCGTCCAGACGAATTTGTAGATCTAGCAGGTCAGCTTGGCATTTTGCCAGAGAGGGTTCTACCGTCACCCGAGTGTCCTCCAGAGCAGAGACTCGTTGTTCAATACCTGTAACTCGTAAGTTAAGTTGCTGGATGTTACTGCAGATCAGGTTCAGTTGAGATTCTGTTCTCTGATTCGCATCGTCCTGGGAGACTTTTAATGCTTTCAACTCACTTAGAATCTGCAGAAGTAAGTTGTCAGCAGGAACACCGGTGTCTGACATCACTATCATTCCTTGTGCAGAGGCGTCCCTTAACACCTTAGGCCCGGCCGAATCCATAGAAGAAGCAATAGAGGAGGAAGTGTGGGTAGAAGCTTCAGTTACTGCGTTTGGCCCTGCTTTGTTGATCAATTCTTGTGCTGATAGTGAAGCCGAGTCTACCGGCTGCACAGGGGAAGTGTGGGTAATGCTGAATACCAGATGATCTTCCTTACGATTCCTTCCACTTTCAAACAAAGGAAAAAGGGGTCTAGAAGCAGATCCAGTGTTCACTGTTGGATCAGCAGCTATCTCAGAGCCGCTGCCGGCGATCGGCTGAGTCAGTAATTGCGAGCCCTTAAATAACCCTGGACTAGAATCCAGATCTGATGGGGGGGCCCTTGAATCATAAGATGGACAATCCAGACTAAGGAGGGTGCTGGACGAATTGGCTTCTAAGGGTAGAGGGCTGATAGGGAGAGGTGCAGGCAGACTAGAGACTGAATCCATAGCTGAAATTGAAGGTGGGGGGGCAGAGACCAGAGCCTTGTGCAGGTGGTTATCCGAAGGGGCTGGTCGCTTCTGTTTGGTGATGCGGGTTGTCCAAGGAACTCTGGCAACAGAGCGACCTGCAAAATGTGGAGACCGCCGCATTTTTCCCTCTTCCCCCGGAGAAAAGAAAAGGAGATTGGATTACACCAGCAAATTCCACAAAAAAAAAAAAAAGGGGATGAGGTGAGACCTCTATCAAAAAAAAAATGTCCCCCCCTCCCCCACGGAATATATCAATTGTAAGGAAATGCCTCCTTGGCATGGTTACCCCCTGACTTTTTGCCTTTGCTGATGCTATGTTTTGAATTGAAAGTGTGCTGAGGCCTGCTAACCAGGCCCCAGCACCAGTGTTCTTTCCCTAACCTGTACTTTTGATTCCACAATTGGCACACCCTGGCATCCAGATAAGTCCCTTGTAAGTGGTACCCCTGGTACCAAGGGCCCTGATACCAAGGAAGGTCTCTAAGGGCTGCAGCATGTCTTATGCCACCCTGGAGACCCCTCACTCAGCACAGACACACTGCTTGCCAGCTTGTGTGTGCTGGTGAGAACAAAACAAGTAAGTCGACATGGCACTCCCCTCAGGGTGCCATGCCAGCCTCTCACTGCCTATGCAGGTATAGATAAGTCACCCCTCTAGTAGGCCTTACAGCCCTAAGGCAGGGTGCACTATACCATAGGTGAGGGCACCAGTGCCTGAGCACTGTGCCCCTACAGTGTCTAAGCAATACCTTAGACATTGTAAGTGCAGGGTAGCCATAAGAGTATATGGTCTGGGAATCTGTTTTACACGAACTCCACAGCACCATAATGGCTACACTGAAAACTGGGAAGTTTGGTATCAAACTTCTCAGCACAATAAATGCACACTGATGCCAGTGTACATTTTATTGTAAAATACACCCCAGAGGGCACCTTAGAGGCGCCCCCTGAAACCTTAACCGACTATCTGTGTAGGCTGACTGGTTCCAGCAGCCTGCCACAACCGAGACATGTTGCTGGCCCCATGGGGGGAGTGCCTTTGTCACTCTGAGGCCAGTAACAAAGCCTGCACTGGGGGGCGATGATAACACCTCCCCCAGGCAGGAGCTGTCACACCTGGCGGTGAGCCTCAAAGGCTCACCCATTTGTGCCAGCACCACAGGACACTCCAGCTAGTGGAGTTGCCCGCCCCCTCCGGCCACGGCCCCCACTTTTGGCGGCAAGGCCGGAGAAAATAATGAGAATAACAAGGAGGAGTCACTGGCCAGTCAGGACAGCCCCTAAGGTGTCCTGAGCTGAAGTGACTCTAACTTTTAGAAATCCTCCATCTTGCAGATGGAGGATTCCCCAATAGGATTAGGGATGTGACCCCCTCCCCTTGGGAGGAGGCACAAAGAGGGTGTACCCACCCTCAGGGCTAGTAGCCATTGGCTACTAACCCCCCAGACCTAAACACGCCCTTAAATTTAGTATTTAAGGGCTTCCCTGAACCTAAGACTTTAGATTCCTGAAACTACAAGAAGAAGAGGACTGCTGAGCTGAAAAACCCCTGCAGAGGAAGACCAGAAGACACCAACTGCTTTGGCCCCAGACTTAACGGCCTGTCTCCTGCCTTCCAAAGAAACCTGCTCCAGCGACGCTTTCCAAGGGACCAGCGACCTCTGAATCCTCTGAGGACTGCCCTGCTTCAAGAAAGACAAGAAACTCCCGAGGACAGCGGCACTGCTCCAAAAGAACTGCAACTTTGTTTCAAGGAGCAGATTTAAAGACCCCTGCAACTCCCCGCAAGAAGCGGGAGACTTGCAACACTGCACCCGGCGACCCCGACTCGACTGGTGGAGAACCAACACCTCAGGGAGGACCCTCCAGCGACTCCGAGACTGTGAGTAACCAAAGTTGTCCCCCCTGAGCCCCCACAGCGACACCTGCAGAGAAAATCCCGAGGCTCCCCCTGATCGCGACTGCCTGAACCCCATTTCCCGACGGCTGGAAAAGACCCTGCACCCGCAGCCCCCAGCACCTAAAGGAACAGAACTCCTGTGCAGGAGTGACCCCCAGGAAGCCCTCTCCCTTGTCCAGGTGGTGGCTACCCCGAGGAGCCCCCCCCTTGCCTGCCTGCAACGCTGAAGAGATCCCTTGGTCTCTCATTGATTTACATTGAAAACCCGACGCTTGTTTCTACACTGCACCCGGCCGCCCCAGTGCCGCTGAGGGTGTACTTTTTGTGTGAACTTGTGTCCCCCCCAGTGCCCTACAAAACCCCCCTGGTCTGCCCTCCAAAGACGCGGGTACTTACCTGCTGGCAGACTGGAACCGGGGCACCACCTTCTCTCCATTGAAGCCTATGTGGTTTGGGCACCTCTTTGACCTTTGCACCTGACCGGCCCTGAGCTGCTGGTGTGATAACTTTGGGGTTGCTCTGAACCCCCAACGGTGGGCTACCTTGGACCCAAAACTGAAACCTGTAAGTGACTTACTTACCTGTTAAAACTAACATTACTTTACCTCCCCCAGGAACTGTGAAAATTGCACTGTGTCCACTTTTAAAACAGATTATTGTGTTTTATGTAAAAAAGTATATATGCTACTGTAATTATTCAAAGTTCCTAAAGGACTTACCTGCAATACCTTTCAAATGAGATATTACATGTAGAATTTGAACCTGTGGTTCTTAAAATAAACTAAGAAAAGATATTTTTCTATAACAAAACCTATTGGCTGGATTTGTCTCTGAGTGTGTGTTCCTCATTTATTGCCTGTGTGTATGTACAACAAATGCTTAACACTACTCCTTCGATAAGCCTACTGCTCAACCACACTACCACAAAATAGAGCATTAGTATTATCTCTTTTTGCCACTATCTTACCTCTAAGGGGAACCCTTGGACTCTGTGCATGCTATTCCTTACTTTAAAATAGCACATACAGAGCCAACTTCCTACATTGGTGGCAGCGGTGGGATACAAGACTTTGCATTTGCTGGACTACTCAGCCAATACCTGATCACACGACAAATTCAAAAAAAATTCATTAGAAATAGATTTTTTGCAATTTGAAATTTTTCTAAATTCTTAAAAGTCCTGCTAGGGCCTTGTGTTAGTCCCTGTTAGCATTTCCTTTAAGAGTTTAAAAGTTTGGTAAAAGTTTGAATTAGATCCTAGAACTAGTTTTAGTTTCTTAAAAAGTATTCCAACTTTTAGAAGCATAATGTCTAATACAGATGTGAATGTGATGGAACTCAACACCACACCTTACCTCCATCTACAGATGAGAGAGCTAAGGTCACTCTGTAAACTAAAGAAAATAGCAATGGGCTCCAGACCTTCCAAACTACAGCTCCAGGAGCTGTTGGCAGAGTTTGAAAGAGCCAACCCCTCTGAGGATGGCAACACCGAGGATGAGTATAGTGACTTGGAGGGTGATTCCCCCCCACCAGTCCTATCTAGGGAGGACAGGGCCTCTCAAGCCCTGACTCCACAAATCATAGTCAGAGATGCTGGTTCCCTCACAGGAGGGACCAACCTCTCTGAAATCACTGAGGATAACTCCAGTGAAGAGGACATCCAGTTAGCCAGGATGGCCAAAAGATTGGCTTTGGAAAGACAGATCCTAGCCATAGAAAGGGAAAGACAAGAGATAGGCCTAGGACCCATCAATGGTGGCAGCAACATAAATAGGGTCAGAGATTCTCCTGACATGTTAAAAATCCCTAAAGGGATTGTAACTAAATATGAATGGTGATGACATCACCAAATGGTTCACAGCTTTTGAGAGGGCTTGTGTAACCAGAAAAGTGAACAAATCTGACTGGGGTGCTCTCCTTTGGGAAATGTTCACAGGAAAGTGTAGGGATAGACTCCTCATACTCTCTGGAAAAGATGCAGAATCTTATGACCTCATGAAGGGTACCCTGATTGAGGGCTTTGGATTCTCCACTGAGGAGTATAGGATTAGATTCAGGGGGGCTCAAAAATCCTCGAGCCAGACCTGGGTTGACTTTGTAGACTACTCAGTAAAAACACTAGATGGTTGGATTCAAGGCAGTGGTGTAAGTAATTATGATGGGCTGTACAATTTATTTGTGAAAGAACACCTGTTAAGTAATTGTTTCAATGACAAACTGCATCAGCATCTGGTAGACCTAGGACCAATTTCTCCAAAAGAATTGGGAAAGAAGGCGGACCATTGGGTCAAGACTAGGGTGTCCAAAACTTCCACAGGGGGTGACCAAAAGAAAGGGGTCACAAAACCTCCCCAGGGGAAGGGTGGTGAGACAGCCAAAAACAAAAATAGTAAAGAGTCTTCTACAGGCCCCCAAAAACCTGCACAGGAGGGTGGGCCCAGAGCATCTTCACAAAACAATTCTGGGTACAAGGGTAAAAACTTTGATCCCAAAAAGGCCTGGTGTCGTAGCTGTAGTCAGTCTGGACACCAAACTGGAGACAAGGCCTGTCCCAAGAAAGATACCACTTCTAACTCCAATCCAGCTAAAACTGGAATGGCCAGTCTCCAAGTGGGATCAACAGTGTGCCCAGAGCAAATCAGGTGTCACACTGAAGCTACATTAGTCTCTGAGGGTGGGGTGGATTTAGCCACACTGGCTGCTTGGCCCCCTAACATGCAAAAATACAGGCAGCAGCTCTTAATTAATGGGACAAGTGTAGAGGGCCTGAGGGATACAGGTGCCAGTGTCACTATGGTGACAGAGAAACTGGTTTCCCCTGGCCAATACCTGGCCGGACAAACTTATCCCATCACCAACGCTGACAATCAGACTAAAGTGCATCCCATGGCTATGGTAACTTTAGAGTGGGGAGGGGTCAATGGCCTGAAACAGGTGGTGGTCTCCTCAAATATCCCAGTAGACTGTTTGCTTGGAAATGACCTGCAGTCCTCAGCATGGGCTGAGGTAGAACTGAAAACCCATGCAGCCATGCTGGGTATCCCTGAACTGGTGTGTGTCAAGACAAGGGCACAGTGCAAGGCACAGGTTGAAAAAGTAGAGCTGGAGTCTGGAAGAAAGGCCCAGCCTACCAAGAGAAAAGGAAAGTCAGCTGCAACACAACAAGAAAAAGGGAACCTCTCTTCTCAGGAAGAAGTTCTGCCCTCTGAGGGAACTGAGCCTATGGAGCTGGAACCTTATCAGGTTGAGCTCTTGGGCCCAGGGGGACCCTCAAGGGAAGAGTTGTGTAAGGGACAAGAAACCTGTCCCTCTCTTGAAGGCCTTAGGCAGCAAGCTGCTGAAGAGTCCAAAGGCAAGAAAAATGGAACACATAGGGTCTATTGGGAAGATGGACTCCTGTACACTGAGGCAAGAGATCCCAAACCTGGTGCCACTAGGAGAGTGGAAGTGCCTCAGAGTTTCAGAGAGTTTATTCTGACCTTAGCCCATGATATTCCCCTTGCTGGGCATTTGGGACAAACCAAGACGGGGGAGAGGTTAGTCAACCACTTCTACTGGCCCAATATGTCCCAGAAGGTTAAGGAGTTTTGCCTCTCCTGTCCCACCTGTCAAGCCAGTGGTAAGACAGGTGGGCATCCAAAGGCCCCCCTCATTCCACTTCCAGTGGTGGGGGTGCCCTTTGAAAGAGTGGGTGTGGACATAGTGGGTCCACTTGAACCTCCCACAGCCTCAGGAAATATGTACATCCTAGTAGTAGTGGATCATGCTACTAGGTATCCTGAAGCTATTCCCCTTAGGTCGACTACTGCCCCTGCAGTAGCCAAGGCCCTCATTGGTATCTTTACCAGAGTGGGTTTCCCTAAGGAGGTGGTGTCTGACAGAGGTACCAACTTCATGTCAGCATACTTAAAACACATGTGGAATGAGTGTGGAGTGACTTATAAGTTCACTACACCATATCATCCACAAACTAATGGCCTTGTTGAGAGATTCAACAAGACATTAAAGGGCATGATCATGGGGCTCCCAGAAAAACTCAAAAGGAGATGGGATGTCCTCCTGCCATGTCTGCTTTTCGCTTACAGAGAGGTGCCTCAGAAGGGAGTAGGGTTCTCACCCTTTGAACTTCTGTTTGGCCACCCTGTAAGGGGACCACTTGCTCTTGTTAAAGAAGGCTGGGAGAGACCTCTTCATGAGCCTAAACAAGACATAGTGGACTATGTACTTGGCCTTCGCTCAAGAATGGCAGAGTACATGGAAAAGGCAAGTAAAAAACTTGAGGCCAGCCAACAGCTCCAGAAGTTTTGGTATGACCAAAAGGCTGCAATGGTTGAATTTCAACCAGGGCAGAAAGTATGGGTTTTGGAGCCTGTGGCTCCCAGGGCACTTCAGGACAGATGGAATGGCCCTTACCCAATCCTGGAAAAGAAGAGTCAGGTCACCTACCTGGTGGACCTAGGCACAAGCAGGAGCCCCAAGAGGGTGATCCATGTAAACCGCCTAAAACTCTTCCATGATAGGGCTGATGTGAATCTGTTGATGGTAACAGATGAGGACCAGGAAGCTGAGAGTGAGCCTCTCCCTGATCTCCTCTCATCAGACCCTAAAGATGGCTCAGTGGATGGAGTGATCTATTCAGACACCCTCTCTGGCCAACAGCAAGCTGACTGTAGGAAGGTCCTACAACAGTTTGCTGAGCTCTTTTCCCTAACCCCTGGTCAGACACACCTGTGTACCCATGATGTGGACACTGGAGACAGCATGCCTGTCAAAAACAAAATCTTCAGACAGTCTGATTAAGTTAAGGAAAGCATCAAGGTGGAAGTCCACAAGATGCTGGAATTGGGAGTAATTGAGTACTCTGACAGCCCCTGGGCTAGCCCAGTGGTCTTAGTCCCCAAACCTCACACCAAAGAAGGAAAGAGAGAGATGAGGTTTTGTGTGGACTACAGAGGTCTTAATTCTGTCACCAAGACAGATGCCCATCCCATTCCTAGAGCTGACGAGCTGATTGACAAATTAGGTGCTGCCAAATTCTTAAGTACCTTTGACTTAACAGCAGGGTACTGGCAAATCAAAATGGCACCTGGAGCAAAAGAGAAAATAGCATTCTCCACACCTGATGGGCATTATCAGTTTACTGTTATGCCCTTTGGTTTAAAGAATGCCCCTGCCACCTTCCAAAGGTTGGTGAATCAAGTCCTTGCTGGGTTGGAGTCCTTTAGTGCAGCTTATCTTGATGATATTGCTGTCTTGAGCTCCAACTGGCAGGATCACCTGGTCCACCTGAAGAAGGTTTTGAAGGCTCTGCAATCAGCAGGCCTCTCTATCAAGTTATTCAAATGCCAGATAGGGCAGGGAACTGTGGTTTACTTGGGACACCTTGTAGGTGGAGGCCAAGTTCAGCCACTCCAGCCTAAGATCCAGACTATTCTGGACTGGGCAGCTCCAAAAACCCAGACTCAAGTCAGGGCATTCCTTGGCTTGACTGGGTACTATAGGAGGTTTGTGAAGGGATATGGATCCATTGTGACAGCCCTCACAGAACTCACCTCCAAGAAAATGCCCAAGAAAGTAAACTGGACTGTAGAATGCCAACAGGCCTTTGACACCCTGAAACAAGCTATGTGCACCGCACCAGTTCTAAAAGCTCCAGATTACTCCAAGCAATTCATTGTGCAAACAGATGCCTCTGAACATGGGATAGGGGCAGTTTTGTCCCAAACAAATGATGATGGCCTTGACCAGCCTGTTGCTTTCATTAGCAGGAGGTTACTTCCCAGGGAGCAGCGTTGGAGTGCCATTAAGAGGGAGGCCTTTGCTGTGGTTTGGTCCCTGAAGAAGTTGAGACCATACCTCTTTGGTACTCACTTAATAGTTCAAACTGACCACAGACCTCTCAGATGGCTGATGCAAATGAAAGGTGAAAATCCAAAACTGTTGAGGTGGTCCATCTCCCTACAGGGAATGGACTTTATAGTGGAACACAGACCTGGGACTGCCCATGCCAATGCAGATGGCCTTTCCAGGTTCTTCCACTTAGAAAATGAAGACTCTCTTGGGAAAGGTTAGTCTCATCCTCTTTCGTTTGGGGGGTGGGGTTGTGTAAGGAAATGCCTCCTTGGCATGGTTACCCCCTGACTTTTTGCCTTTGCTGATGCTATGTTTTGAATTGAAAGTATGCTGAGGCCTGCTAACCAGGCCCCAGCACCAGTGTTCCTTCCCTAACCTGTACTTTTGATTCCACAATTGGCACACCCTGGCATCCAGATAAGTCCCTTGTAAGTGGTACCCCTGGTACCAAGGGCCCTGATACCAAGGAAGGTCTCTAAGGGCTGCAGCATGTCTTATGCCACCCTGGAGACCCCTCACTCAGCACAGACACACTGCTTGCCAGCTTGTGTGTGCTGGTGAGAACAAAACGAGTAAGTCGACATGGCACTCCCCTCAGGGTGCCATGCCAGCCTCTCACTGCCTATGCAGGTATAGATAAGTCACCCCTCTAGTAGGCCTTACAGCCCTAAGGCAGGGTGCACTATACCATAGGTGAGGGCACCAGTGCCTGAGCACTGTGCCCCTACAGTGTCTAAGCAATACCTTAGACATTGTAAGTGCAGGGTAGCCATAAGAGTATATGGTCTGGGAGTCTGTTTTACACGAACTCCACAGCACCATAATGGCTACACTGAAAACTGGGAAGTTTGGTATCAAACTTCTCAGCACAATAAATGCACACTGATGCCAGTGTACATTTTATTGTAAAATACACCCCAGAGGGCACCTTAGAGGTGCCCCCTGAAACCTTAACCGACTATCTGTGTAGGCTGACTGGTTCCAGCAGCCTGCCACAACCGAGACATGTTGCTGGCCCCATGGGGGGAGTGCCTTTTGTTACTCTGAGACCAGTAACAAAGCCTGCACTGGGTGGAGATGCTAACACCTCCCCCAGGCAGGAGCTGTCACACCTGGCGGTGAGCCTCAAAGGCTCACCCCTTTGTGCCAGCACCGCAGGACACTCCAGCTAGTGGAGTTGCCCGCCCCCTCCGGCCACGGCCTCCACTTTTGGCGGCAAGGCCGGAGAAAATAATGAGAATAACAAGGAGGAGTCACTGGCCAGTCAGGACAGCCCCTAAGGTGTCCTGAGCTGAAGTGACTCTAACTTTTAGAAATCCTCCATCTTGCAGATGGAGGATTCCCCAATAGGATTAGGGATGTGACCCCCTCCCCTTGGGAGGAGGCACAAAAAGGGTGTACCCACCCTCAGGGCTAGTAGCCATTGGCTACTAACCCCCCAGACCTAAACACGCCCTTAAATTTAGTATTTAAGGGCTTCCCTGAACCTAAGACTTTAGATTCCTGAAACTACAAGAAGAAGAGGACTGCTGAGCTGAAAAACCCCTGCAGAGGAAGACCAGAAGACACCAACTGCTTTGGCCCCAGACTTACCTGCCTGTCTCCTGCCTTCCAAAGAAACCTGCTCCAGCGACGCTTTCCAAGGGACCAGCGACCTCTGAATCCTCTGAGGACTGCCCTGCTTCAAGAAAGACAAGAAACTCCCGAGGACAGCGGCACTGCTCCAAAAGAACTGCAACTTTGTTTCAAGGAGCAGATTTAAAGACCCCTGCAACTCCCCGCAAGAAGCGGGAGACTTGCAACACTGCACCCGGCGACCCCGACTCGACTGGTGGAGAACCAACACCTCAGGGAGGACCCTCCAGCGACTCCGAGACTGTGAGTAACCAAAGTTGTCCCCCTTGAGCCCCCACAGCGACACTTGCAGAGGGAATCCCGAGGCTCCCCCTGACCGCGACTGCCTGAACCCCATTTCCCGACGGCTGGAAAAGACCCTGCACCCGCAGCCCCCAGCACCTAAAGGAACGGAACTCCTGTGCAGGAGTGACCCCCAGGAAGCCCTCTCCCTTGTCCAGGTGGTGGCTACGCCGAGGAGCCCCCCCCTTGCCTGCCTGCAACGCTGAAGAGATCCCTTGGTCTCTCATTGATTTACCTTGAAAACCCAACGCTTGTTTCTACACTGCACCCGGCCGCCCCAGTGCCGCTGAGGGTGTACTTTTTGTGTGAACTTGTGTCCCCCCCGGTGCCCTACAAAACCCCCCTGGTCTGCCCTCCGAAGACGCGGGTACTTACCTGCTGGCAGACTGGAACCGGGGCACCCCCTTCTCTCCATTGAAGCCTATGTGGTTTGGGCACCTCTTTGACCTTTGCACCTGACCGGCCCTGAGCTGCTGGTGTGATAACTTTGGGGTTTCTCTGAACCCCCAACGGTGGGCTACCTTGGACCCAAAACTGAAACCTGTAAGTGACTTACTTACCTGTTAAAACTAACATTACTTTACCTCCCCCAGGAACTGTGAAAATTGCAGTGTCCACTTTTAAAACAGCTTATTGTGTTTTATGTAAAAAGTATATATGCTACTGTAATTATTCAAAGTTCCTAAAGGACTTACCTGCAATACCTTTCAAATGAGATATTACATGTAGAATTTGAACCTGTGGTTCTTAAAATAAACTAAGAAAAGATATTTTTCTATAAAAAAAACCTATTGGCTGGATTTGTCTCTGAGTGTGTGTTCCTCATTTATTGCCTGTGTGTATGTACAATGTTGGAAAATGGGTTATTGGTAGGGCAGGTAGGTACCTACACCTAGCAACAAGCCACAAACCTCCACATAAGTACAGTTAGGTCTCAGTAAATTAATCCCAGCTCTACCCTTGGTAGCTTGGCATCGAGCGTCGAGGCTTAACTTAGGAGACAAAGTGTAAAGCATTCAAATATCACAAAACAGTAATTAAATAAAACACAGGAAACAGTTTAAAAATCCAAAACCAATTTATAAAAATAGCATATATTTTTATCTTTAAAATGACACAAAAACGATTAAAATCGGTTCAGGGGAACCGGAGATATGAATTTTTAAAGTATTATTATTTTCTAGCGCTTAGAAACAAAAAGCGCCAATTGGGTCATCTGGTTGCACCAGGACCGGGGCAAAGTCAAACTTTCAGGCCGACCGCGATGGAGCCCTGCTCGGCTACAAGTCGCGGGAGGCCTCGGTTAAAAAGTTACCTTCTGACAGTCTTTATTTTGAAGTTTTTCTTCACCGGGACGAACCTGCCAGTTGAATCCGACCTCCTGGAGCCCTTGTCTGGATACGCGAAGTCGGTTTCCTCGGTGGTGATTTTTACCTTCGGACTTAGTCGTTTTTTCGAGATGAAAATCCTTCGACCGGGGTAAACCTGGATCTTGATCCGACGTCCATGGAGCCCTTCTCGGATACGATGGCTGGGAGGTCCCTGTCAACTTTTTACGTTCGGACTTAGGCCCTCATCCTGACCTGGGCGGGCGGCGGAGGCCGCCCGCCAAAGTCCCGCCGTCAGGTTACCGTTCCGCGGTCAAAAGACCGCAGCGGTAATTCTGACATTCCCGCTGGGCTGGCGGGCGGCCGCCTTTAGGCCGCCCGCCAGCCCAGCGGGAAAGAGGCTTCCACGATGAAGCCGGCTCGGAATCGAGCCGGCGGAGTGGAAGCTGTGCGACGGGTGCAGTTGCACCCGTTGCGTATTTCACTGTCTGCGCAGCAGACAGTGAAATACATTTAGGGGCCCTCTTACGGGGGCCCCTGCAGTGCCCATGCCAGTGGCATGGGCACTGCAGGGGCCCCCAGGGGCCCCGCGACCCCCCCTACCGCCATCCGGTTCCCGGCGGGCGGACCGCCGGGAACTGGATGGCGGTAGGGGGGGTCGGAATCCCCTTGGCGGCGCAGCAAGCTGCGCCGCCTTGGAGGACTCCAAGGGGCAGCGGAAAACCGGCGGGAGACCGACGGTTTTCCTGCACTGACCGCGGCCAAAGCGCCGCGGTCAGAATGCCCTGCGGGGCACCGCCGGTCTGTCGGCGGTGCTCCAGCCGACCCTGGCCCCGGCGGTCTAAGACCGCCGGGGTTAGAATCACCCCCTTAGTCTCTTTTTTGGATGTTTTTCTTTACCGGGACGAACCACGAAGTCAGGCCGGGTCGCGGTTGAGGCAAGCCGGCTAGAATTTCCGCGTCGGGTCGGTCACTTTATGGAGCTTTTTTTCAAAAATTCTCCAATCTTTTCCAAACTTCTGGGGCTTCACCCAGATGTTCTTTTAAGGTTCTTTTGGGGTCCACAGCTCACCCCAAGGGTCCAGAAGTTCTGTGATGGTCCTTGGGAAGTACGGACTTCAACTCCCAGAATGCACCTGGCGCAAACTCCTTTTTGGCCACTGGACAGTGGTCAGCTGGTCGCTTTCTTCAGGAGTTGGTGCAGGGGACTCTGGTTTAGCAATTTTTCACCTGTAGCAAACAGGGAGTCCCTCCTTGAACCAGTTGAAGCCAGGCAAAGTCCTTCTTGTGGTGAAGCCCAAGTGTGCAGCTGGTGCAGTCCTTCTGAGTGCAGGGTCCAGGTGCAGGCCAGGGGTCCAGCAGGGCAGTCCTTCTTCTTCTTTAGTTCCTTTCTTGTTGAATTCTGGAGGGGATCTGAGGCGTGGGTGCAGGTCTGCCAGTTTTATCCTTGCTCCTGGGTGAAAAGCAGGGGGGCCCTGGTTCTCCAATCAGGGACAGGGTCGTCCCCCTGTGATGACCACTTCCTGGGAAGTGTGGCAAAAATCCATCCCAGAAGGCAACAGTCTCTAAAAATCCAAAATGGATGAATCTGATTTTTGGAGGAGAGATCTGGCTGAGCCCACCCACTGGTGTGGCTAAAAATCATAAACACACCCCTCTCCTGCCCTCTCCTAATCTAATCAAGGGGGCACCTAGCTGTCTGGGGTTGCAGGATGTGGGGGTGTTGCTGGGTGCTCCAGATGTCCTTCTCTGCCTTTGAAGACCAGTTTGGCAGCCCTCCCCCTTCCTGCCTCACCATCTGCTGAGGGGAGATTCTCTCCCCCAAGCACATTCCTTTGTGTGAAGCCAGGCCACTTCACACCTCATTAAAGTAGCCTGGCAGAAGCTGCTGCAGGCTGGCCAATCAGAGCACAGCAGCAAAAACAATGCAGAGCTGAAATTGGCAACTTTTTAGGTAAATTCTAAACTTTTTACCTGAACTGGTTATATTAAATCCCACAACTGGAAGTTGTGGGATTTATTATAACAATCAATTTGATACCAAATTCTTGGTATGTAACATTTAAGGAGACTTTAAAATTTAAAATAAAGTCTGCCCATTCTAGCCTATGAAGGCCAGTTACTTCAATGAGGGAAAAACGAATTTGGCTGTTTTTACCTCACCAGGGCTTATAAATCTATTTTTATAAAGTCCCTGCTTATAGTTACATGGCACCCAGCCCTAGGGGCACATAGGGCACACCTTAGGGGTGACTTATATGTAAAAATAAGGTAGTTTAAGACTTTGGAAGTACCTTTAATTCCAAAGTCGAATTTGCATATAACTTTAATTTAAAAGCAGCCAGCAAGGCAGGCTTGCTTTTAAAATGACACTGGGCACCTCAGCAATGCACCTAGGTGTGCACCACCTATGCTGTGGTCCCTAAACCTACATGCCCTACCATATACTAGGGACTTATAGGTAGGTTAACTTAGCCAATTATAATTAGCCTAATTTGCATATCCATTTTACACAGAGCACAGGCCCTGGGACTGGTTAGCAGTACCCAGGGCACCATCAGAGTCAGGAAAACACCAGCATAAAGTGGAAAATGGGGGCAAAAAGTTATGGGGCCTCTGCAATCAGCCCTAGTTTCTCACATACAGCAAATGCTTAACACTACTCCTTGGATAAGCCTACTGCTCAACCACACTACCACAAAATAGAGCATTAGTATTATCTCTTTTTGCCACTATCTTACCTCTAAGGGGAACCCCGTGGACTCTGTGCATGCTATTCCTTACTTTGAAATAGCACATACAGAGCCAACTTCCTACATTGGTGGCAGCAGTGGGATACAAGACTTTGCATTTGCTGGACTACTCAGCCAATACCTGATCACACGACAAATTCCAAAAATTGTCATTAGAAATTGATTTTTTGCAATTTGAAATTTTTCTAAATTCTTAAAAGTCCTGCTAGGGCCTTGTGTTAGTCCCTGTTAGCATTTCCTTTTAGAGTTTAAAAGTTTGGTAAAAGTTTGAATTAGATCCTACAACTAGTTTTAGTTTCTTAAAAAGTATTCCAACTTTTAGAAGTATAATGTCTAATACAGATGTGAATGTGGTGGAACTCGACACCACACCTTACCTCCATCTACAGATGAGAGAGCTAAGGTCACTCTGTAAACTAAAGAAAATAGCAATGGGCTCCAGACCTTCCAAACTACAGCTCCAGGAGCTGTTGGCAGAGTTTGAAAGAGCCAACCCCTCTGAGGATGGCAACACAGAGGATGAGTATAGTGACTTGGAGGGTGATTCCCCCCCACCAGTCCTATCTAGGGAGGACAGGGCCTCTCAAGCCCTAACTCCACAAATCATAGTCAGAGATGCTGGTTCCCTCACAGGAGGGACCAACCTCTCTGAAATCACTGAGGATAACTCCAGTGAAGAGGACATCCAGTTAGCCAGGATGGCCAAAAGATTGGCTTTGGAAAGACAGATCCTAGCCGTAGAAAGGGAAAGACAAGAGATGGGCCTAGGACCCATCAATGGTGGCAGCAACATAAATAGGGTCAGAGATTCTCCTGACATGTTGAAAATCCCTAAAGGGATTGTAACTAAATATGAAGATGGTGATGACATCACCAAATGGTTCACAGCTTTTGAGAGGGCTTGTGTAACCAGAAAAGTGAACAAATCTCACTGGGGTGCTCTCCTTTGGGAAATGTTCACAGGAAAGTGTAGGGATAGACTCCTCACACTCTCTGGAAAAGATGCAGAATCTTATGACCTCATGAAGGGTACCCTGATTGAGGGCTTTGGATTCTCCACTGAGGAGTATAGGATTAGATTCAGGGGGGCTCAAAAATCCTCGAGCCAGACCTGGGTTGACTTTGTAGACTACTCAGTAAAAACACTAGATGGTTGGATTCAAGGCAGTGGTGTAAGTAATTCTGATGGGCTGTACAATTTATTTGTGAAAGAACACCTGTTAAGTAATTGTTTCAATGACAAACTGCATCAGCATCTGGTAGACCTAGGACCAATTTCTCCCCATGAATTGGGAAAGAAGGCGGACCATTGGGTCAAGACTAGGGTGTCCAAAACTTCCACAGGGGGTGACCAAAAGAAAGGGGTCACAAAACCTCCCCAGGGGAAGGGTGGTGAGACAGCCAAAAACAAAAATAGTAAAGAGTCTTCTACAGGCCCCGAAAAACCTGCACAGGAGGGTGGGCCCAGAGCCTCTTCACAAAACAATTCTGGGTACAAGGGTAAAAACTTTGATCCCAAAAAGGCCTGGTGTCGTAGCTGTAGTCAGTCTGGACACCAAACTGGAGACAAGGCCTGTCCCAAGAAAGATACCACTTCTAACTCCAATCCAGCTAAAACTGGAATGGCCAGTCTCCAAGTGGGATCAACAGTGTGCCCAGAGCAAATCAGGTGTCACACTGAAGCTACATTAGTCTCTGAGGGTGGGGTGGATTTAGCCACACTGGCTGCTTGGCCCCCTAACATGCAAAAATACAGGCAGCAGCTCTTAATTAATGGGACAAGTGTAGAGGGCCTGAGGGATACAGGTGCCAGTGTCACTATGGTGACAGAGAAACTGGTGTCCCCTGGCCAATACCTGGCTGGACAAACTTATCCCGTCACCAACGCTGACAATCAGACTAAAGTGCATCCCATGTGTTGGAAAATGGGTTATTGGTAAGGGCAGGTAGGTACCTACACCTAGCAACAAGCCACTAACCTCCACCTAGGTACAGTTAGGTCTCAGTAAATTAATCCCAGCTCAACCCTTGGTAGCTTGGCAACGAGCGTCAAGGCTTAACTTAGGAGACAGTGTGTAAAGCATTCAAATATCACAAAACAGTAATTAAATAAAACACAGGAAACAGTTTAAAAATCCAAAACCAATTTATAAATATAGTTTATATTTTTATCTTTAAAATGACACAAAAACGAATAAAATCGGATAAAGGGAACCGTAGATATGAATTTTTAAAGAATTATTACTTTTCTAGCGCTTAGAAACAAAAAGCGCCAATCGGGTCATCTGGTTGCACCTCGACCGGGGCAAAGTCAAAGTTTCAGGCCGACCGCGATGGAGCCCTGCTCGGCTACAAGTCGCGGGAGGCCTCGGTTAAAAAGTTACCTTCTGACTTAGTCTTTATTTTGAAGTTTTTCTTCACCGGGATGAACCTGCCAGTTGAATCCGACCTCCTGGAGCCCTTGTCCGGATACGCGATGTGGGTTTCCTCGGTGGAGATTTTTACCTTCGGACGTAGTCGTTTTTTCGAGATGAAAATCCTTCGACCGGGGTAAACCTGGATCTTGATCCGACGTCCGTGGAGCCCTTCTCGGATACGATGGCTGGGAGGTCCCGGTCAACTTTTTACCTTCGGACTTAGTCTCTTTTTCGGAGGTTTTTCTTTACCGGGACGAACCACCAAGTCAGGCCGGGTCGCGGTTGAGGCAAGCCGGCTAGAATTTCCGCGGTGGGTCGGTCCCTCTGTGGAGCTTTTTTTCAAAAATTCTCAAATCTTTTCCAAACTTCTGGGGCTTCACCCAGATGTTCTTTTAAGGTTCTTTTGGGGTCCACAGCTCACCCCAAGGGTCCAGAAGTTCTGTGATGGTCCTTGGGGGGTGCGGACTTCAACTCCCAGAATGCACCTGGCACAAACTCCTTTTTGGCCACTGGACAGTGGTCAGCTGGTCACTTTTCAGGAGTTGGTGCAGGGGGACTCTGGATAGCAATTTTTCACCTGTTGCAAACAGGGAGTCCCTCCTTGAACCCGTTAAGCCAGGCAAAGTCCTTCTTGTGGTGAAGCCCAAGTGTGCAGCTGGTGCAGTCCTTCTGAGTGCAGGTTCCAGGTGCAGGCCAGGGGTCCAGCAGGGCAGTCCTTCTTCTCCTTTAGTTCTTTTCTTCTTGAAATCTGGCAGGGATCTGAGGTGTGGGGGCAGGTCTGCCAGTTTTATCCTTGCTCCTGGGTGAAAAGCAGGGGGGTCCTGGTCCTCCAATCAGGTACAGGGTCGTCCCCCTGTGATGACCACTTTCTGGGAAGTGTGGCAAAAATCCATCCCAAAAGGCAACAGTCTCTAAAAATCCAACATGGCTGAATCTGATTTTTGGAGTTTACATCTGGCTGAGCCCACCCACTGGTGTGGCTAAAAATCATAAACACACCCCTCTCCTGCCCTCTCCTAATCTAATCAAGGGGGCACCTAGTTGTCTGGGGTTGCAGGATGTGGGGGTGTTGCTGGGTGCTCCAGATGTCCTTCTCTGCCTTTGAAAACCAGTTTGGCAGCCCTCCCCCTTCCTGCCTCACCATCTGCTGAGGGGAGATTCTCTCCCCCAAGCACATTCCTTTGTTTGAAGCCAGGCCACTTCACACCTCATCAAGGCAGCTTGGCAAAAGCTGCTGCAGGCTGGCCAATCAGAGCACAGCAGCAAAAACAATGCAGAGCTGAAATTGGCAACTTTTTAGGTAAAGTCTAAACTTTTTACCTGTACAAGTTATATTAAATCCAACAACTGGAAGTTGTGGGATTTATTACAACAATTAATTTGATACCAAATTCTTGGTATGCAACATTTAAGGAGACTTTAAAATTTAAAATAAAGTCTCCCCATTCTAGCCTATGAAGGCCATTTACTTCAATGAGGGAAAAACGAATTTGGCTGTTTTTACCTCACCAGGGCTTATAAATCTATTTTTATAAAGTCCCTGCTTATAGTTACATGGCACCCAGCCCTAGGGGCACATAGGGCTCACCTTAGGGGTGACTTATATGTAAAAATAAGGTAGTATAAGACTTTGGAAGTACTTTTAATTCCAAAGTCGAATTTGCATATAACTTTAATTTAAAAGCAGCCAGCAAGGCAGGCTTGCTTTTAAAATGACACTGGGCACTTCAGCAGTGCACCTAGGTGTGCACCACCTATGCTGTGGTCCCTTAACCCACATGCCTTACCATATACTAAGGACTTATAGGTAGGTTAACTTAGCCAATTATAATTAGCCTAATTTGCATATCCATTTTACACAGAGCACTGGCCCTGGGGCTGGTAAGCAGTACCCAGGGCACAGCCAAGAGTCAGTAACCACCAGTACCTATCCAAAAAGTGTGGGGGTGATCAGGCAAAAAAGGAGGACTTTCCTACACTGCCCCCCCCAGATGAAAGGTGATGGGTACTAACCTACACCCTGGTAGTCCTCATCAGCTAAGTGGAAAAACCTGGAAAGGCCATCTGCATTGGCATGAGCAGTCCCAGGTCTGTGCTCCACTGTGAAGTCCATCCCCTGTAGGGAAATGGACCACCTTAACAGTTTTGGGTTCTCCCCCCTCATCTGCATCAACCACCTGAGAGGTCTGTGGTCAGTTTGTACACGGAAGTGAGTGCCAAACAAGTAAGGCCTCAACTTCTTCAGGGACCAGACCACAGCAAAGGCCTCCCTCTCAATGGCACTCCATTTTTTCTCTCTGGGGAGTAGTCGCCTGCTGATGAAGGCAACTGGGTGATCAAGGCCCTCTTCATTAACTTGTGCTAACACTGCCCCAATCCCTTCCTCTGAAGCATCTGTTTGCACTACAAACTCCTTGCTATAGTCAGGGGCCAGTAACACTGGTGCTGAACACATAGCCTGTTTTAGGGTGTCAAAAGCTTTCTGACACTCTGGGGTCCAAATGACCTTCTTGGGCTGTTTCTTGGAGGTAAGCTCAGTCAGAGGGGCCACTATGGTCCCAAAATTCTGAACAAACCTCCTGTAGTACCCAGTCAGGCCAAGAAAGGCCCTGACCTGAGTCTGGGTTTTAGGAGCCTCGCAATCCAGGATAGTCTGGATCTTGGGCTGGAGAGGTTGTACATGGCCTCCACCAACAAGGTGGCCCAGGTACACAACTGAGCTTTGCCCTATCTGGCACTTGCTTGCCTTGATAGTCAGGCCTGCTTGAAGCAGGGCCTGAAGCACTTCCTTCAGGTGGACCAGGTGGTCCCTCCAGGTGGAACTAAATACAGCTATATCATCCAGATAAGCTGCACTGAAAGATTCCAACCCAGATAGGACTCTGTTCACCAACCGTTGGAAGATGGCAGGAGCATTTTTCATGCCAAAGGGCATCACCTTGAACTGAAAGTGGCCCTCTGGTGTGGAAAATGCTAACCTCTCCTTAGCTCCTGGACTTAAGGCAATCTGCCAATATCCTGAGGTCAGATCAAATGTGCTCAGGAATTTGGCAGCCCCCAACCTGTCAATGAGCTCATCAGCTGTAGGTATGGGGTGAGCATCAGTCCTAGTGACTGCGTTTAGACCTCTGTAGTCCACACAGAATCTCAATTCTTTCTTCCCACCTTGGGGATTAGGTTTGGGCACCAGTACCACTGGACTGGACCAAGGACTATCAGAGGGCTCAATTACCTTGAGCTCCAACATCTTAGCCACTTCAGCTTTGATGTTGGCCTTGACCTGGTCAGACAGCCTGTACAGCTTGTTCTTGACAGGCAAGCTGTCACCAGTGTCAACATCATGGACACACCAATTGGTGAGTCCAGGGGTCAGGGAGAACAGACTAGCAAACTGTTTCAAAACTTGTTTGCAGTCTTTTTGTTGCTGATCTGTCAATTTGGGAGAGAGTACCACTCCCTCCACTGACCCATCTTGTGCCTTTGAGGACAGGAGGTCTGGCAGAGGTTCACCCTCCTCCTCCTTCCCTTCATCAGTGACCATCAGCATGATCATGTCTGCCCTGTCCTGGTGGGGTTTCATCCTGTTAACATGCAGGATCCTGTGAGGATTCCTGGGGGTGCCAAGGTCCACCAAGTATGTGACCTCACCTTTTTTCTCCTGGATTGGATAGGGCCCAGTCCATTTGGCCTGTAGTGACCTAGGAGCCATGGGCTCCAAAACCCACACCAGCTGTCCTGGGTGATACTCAGGCAGGGTAGCCTTTTGATCATGCCAGAGCTTCATGAGCTCCTGGCTGGCCTCCAGGTTTCTGCTTGCCTTCTTCATGTACTCAGCCATGCGTGACCGCAGGCCCAGCACATAATCTAGCACATTCTCCTTGGACTCTTTGAGAGGCTTTTCCCAAGACTCTCTCACCAAGCACAATGGGCCTCTTACAGGGTGCCCAAACAGTAACTCAAAGGGGCTGAATCCAACCCCCTTCTGTGGCACCTCTCTGTAGGCAAACAGCAGGCATGGGAGGAGGACATCCCATCTCCTCCTGAGTTTGTCAGACAAACCCAGGATCATGCCCTTCAGGGTCTTATTAAATCTTTCCACGAGACCATTGGTCTGTGGGTGGTAGGGGGTGGTGAACTTATAAGTAACACCACACTCATCCCACATGGCTTTCAGATAGGCTGACATAAAGTTTGTGCCCCTATCTGAGACCACCTTCTTTGGGAACCCCACTCTGGTGAACACACCAAGTAGGGCCCTAGCCACTGTGGGAGCAGTGACTGTCCGGAGGGGTATTGCCTCAGGGTACCTGGTGGCATGGTCCACTACCACCACAATGTACCTGTTACCTGAAGCAGTTGGTGGGTCTAGGGGACCAACAATGTCAATCCCCACCCGCTCAAAGGGAGTCCCAACCACTGGCAGTGGTATCAGGGGAGCCTTTGGTTTGCCTCCTGTCTTGCCACTGGCTTGACAGGTGACACAGGAGCTGCAAAACTCCCTGACTTTTTCTGACATTTGGGGCCAATAAAAATGGTTGACCAGCCTGTTCCAGGTCTTGGTCTGTCCCAAATGTCCAGCTAAGGGGATATCATGGCTTAAGGTAAGGAGGAATTCTCTATACTTCTGGGGGACCACTACTCTCCTAGTAGCCCCTGGTTTGAGGGCCCTTGCCTCAGTGTAGAGAACTCTATCCTCCCAGTAAACCTTGTGGATCCCACTGGTATCCCCTTGTTCTTGCCTGGCAGCAGTCTGCCTCAGGCCCTCAAGAGTGGGACACTCTCTTTGTCCCTGGCACAAATCTTCTCTGGTGGGCCCACCTGCCCCTTGCAGTTCTGCCAAGTCAGGCAGAGCTTGCAGGGGAAGTGTCCCTCCCTCAGAGTTCAGATCCTCCCCCTCAGGGTTGGATTCTTCCTGACCCTCTGTACTTGTAGGTGCTTGCAAGCCAGACCCAGTGCCCTTTCTCTTCTTCTTGGAGGCTTGGCCCATTGTTCCAGGGTCCAAGTGTCCAGCACTTCCCTGTTGTGCTGCCTGTGACCTGGTCACAGCACACACCCATTCAGGGAGGTCCAGCATCTGTGCATGGACCCTTCTCTCCACTTCTGACCATTCAGATGCTTCAAGATAATTTCCCAGCAGACACTCTACTGGGAGGGCAGGAGCTACAGCTACCTTTTTAGGGCCAGTCACACCTCCCCATTCCAGACTCACCATAGCCATGGGATGGAGTTTGGTTCTGCTATCTGCATAAGTCACCTGGTGGAAGACACCAGGTAAGACCTGCTCTGGAGAAACCAGCTTTTCTGTGACCATTGTCACACTGGCTCCTGTATCTCTCAGAGCTTCCACTTCAGTCCCATTGACTTTAGGCCTCTGCCTATACCTCTCCATGATGGGAGGTAAGGTGGCCATAGTTGCAATGTCCACCCCACCCACGGATACTAAGGTGACCTCTGTGTACCCTGATTCCACCCCTGGGCCAACTTCCACCCCCAACCCTACACTAGCAATCCCTTGGGATTGCCCACCAGTGGGGGGCTTCTTGGAGCAGATAGCATCTCCTCTTTTATGTCCGTGTTGATGACAATCAAAACACTTGCCGGCCTTAGCAAGCTCCTGAAACCTTCCTGCTTTAGCAGGATAATAATTCTTTCCCTGATACCCTTTCCCTTTAAAAGTGAATTGGCTCGGGGCTCCCCCTCCCTGAGAAGTTTTTGGGGACTCTTATGAGGACTCTTTGGGATTTTTATCATCTTTCCCCTGGTTCTTCCCCTGGGAAGAACCATGTCCTCCTTTTTTCTGATCACCCCCTGGGGGTTTCTGGTTAACCCTAGTTCTTAACCAGTCATCTGCTGCCTCCCCCAGCTCTCTGGGGTTGGTCAACCTAGAGTCAACTAGATACTGGCGGAGTTTCTCTTGGACACAATTAGTTAGAAGGTGCTCCCTCATAATCAAATTGTACAGCCCCTCAAAGGTACTTACCCTGTTGCCCTGTATCCAGCCCTCCAGTGCCTTTACTGAAATGTCCACAAAGTCCACCCAGGACTGGGTGCTTGTCTTTTGGGTGTCCCTAAACTTGAGCCTATACTGCTCTGGGGTCAGACCAAACTTTTTAGTCAAGCAACTCTTCATACTGGGGTATGAGTCTGCATCTTCCCCACTCATGGTTAGGAGCCTATCCCTCCCTGAGTTGGGAACTAACTCCCAAATAAGTGAACCCCAGTACTGAGGCTTGACTCTCCTCATCTGGAGGGCCCTCTCAAAGGCCCCCAGCCACTTATCTATGTCATCCCCCTCTACATAGGCAGGAACCACCCCTTTGGGTAATCTGGGGGAAAAACCCCCACCCAGGGACACCTCAGCTTCTTTATCGCTGCCACCATCTCTTTTTTCTTTGTTTGCCCACTTTTTCTTTTCTAGGGCCAGCTTATCTGCTTCCAAAGCTATGTATGCTAGCTGGGCCTCCAGCTCTCTTTCTCTGATGGATGGGTTCTCTCCTCCTGAAAGGACCCCCTTCCTACCACTAGCTTTGGGTCTGCCCCTAGTGACTGTATCTACTGAGGACCGTTCTTCCTCATCCTCACTTAGGCTCAGATGCCTTCCCTCCCCTGAGTGGTTAGAGCTAGCATCCTCCCTTCTTTCTCCCTCCTCTGGAGCTTCTTCTGACTCTACCTCTTGGGCCTCAGCCCATGCTGTCAGGGATTTGATCAGGATTTGCTTCCTGAGATCTGTGGTTGCAGGCAACCCTCTTTCAGTACACAACCCCCTAAGCTGGACTACTGTCAGTGTGGGTAGGCTAGCCAGATCAAGCTCCATGGTTCCCTAGTTTTGTGTCAACAAAAACTTTTTGCAAAAATTGGAAACAAGAATTTAGAAAAATTAAAAAAATTCAATAATTGAAATTAATCCAAATTAATAAAAAAAAAAAAAAAAAAAAATTAAAAAAATATAATTTTTGCACTAAGACAATTTAAAGGATTTTTAATTTGTTTTACTCAAAACTGTAACGTGATACTGAACACAAGTACAGGATCCCACCGCTGCCACCAAAAATGTTGGAAAATGGGTTATTGGTAAGGGCAGGTAGGTACCTACACCTAGCAACAAGCCACTAACCTCCACCTAGGTACAGTTAGGTCTCAGTAAATTAATCCCAGCTCAACCCTTGGTAGCTTGGCAACGAGCGTCAAGGCTTAACTTAGGAGACAGTGTGTAAAGCATTCAAATATCACACAGTAATTAAATAAAACACAGGAAACAGTTTAAAAATCCAAAAC
The DNA here is from genome assembly GCF_031143425.1 of Pleurodeles waltl. NCBI lineage: Eukaryota > Metazoa > Chordata > Amphibia > Caudata > Salamandridae > Pleurodeles > Pleurodeles waltl. The sequence goes on along the minus strand of NC_090448.1, from coordinate 925,746,458 downwards.
CAATTTATAAAAATAGTTTATATTTTTATCTTTAAAATGACACAAAAACGAATAAAATCGGATAAAGGGAACCGGAGATATGAATTTTTAAAGAATTATTAATTTTCTAGCGCTTAGAAACAAAAAGCGCCAATCGGGTCATCTGGTTGCACCTCGACCGGGGCAAAGTCAAAGTTTCAGGCCGACCGCGATGGAGCCCTGCTCGGCTACAAGTCGCGGGAGGCCTCGGTTAAAAAGTTACCTTCTCACTTAGTCTTTATTTTGAAGTTTTTCTTCACCGGGACGAACCTGCCAGTTGAATCCGACCTCCTGGAGCCCTTGTCCGGATACGCGATGTGGGTTTCCTCGGTGGAGATTTTTACCTTCGGACTTAGTCGTTTTTTCGAGATGAAAATCCTTCGACCGGGGTAAACCTGGATCTTGATCCGACGTCCGTGGAGCCCTTCTCAGATACGATGGCTGGGAGGTCCCGGTCAACTTTTTACCTTCGGACTTAGTCTCTTTTTCGGAGGTTTTTCTTTACCGGGACGAACCACCAAGTCAGGCCGGGTCGCGGTTGAGGCAAGCCGGCTAGAATTTCCGCGGCGGGTCGGTCCCTCTCTGGAGCTTTTTTTCAAAAATTCTCAAATCTTTTCCAAACTTCTGGGGCTTCACCCAGATGTTCTTTTAAGGTTCTTTTGGGGTCCACAGCTCACCCCAAGGGTCCAGAAGTTCTGTGATGGTCCTTGGGGGGTGCGGACTTCAACTCCCAGAATGCACCTGGCGCAAACTCCTTTTTGGCCACTGGACAGTGGTCAGCTGGTCACTTTTCAGGAGTTGGTGCAGGGGGACTCTGGATAGCAATTTTTCACCTGTAGCAAACAGGGAGTCCCTCCTTGAACCAGTTAAGCCAGGCAAAGTCCTTCTTGTGGTGAAGCCCAAGTGTGCAGCTGGTGCAGTCCTTCTGAGTGCAGGTTCCAGGTGCAGGCCAGGGGTCCAGCAGGGCAGTCCTTCTTCTCCTTTAGTTCTTTTCTTCTTGAAATCTGGCAGGGATCTGAGGTGTGGGGGCAGGTCTGCCAGTTTTATCCTTGCTCCTGGGTGAAAAGCAGGGGGGTCCTGGTCCTCCAATCAGGTACAGGGTCGTCCCCCTGTGATGACCACTTCCTGGGAAGTGTGGCAAAAATCCATCCGAAAAGGCAACAGTCTCTAAAAATCCAACATGGCTGAATCTGATTTTTGGAGGTTTCATCTGGCTGAGCCCACCCACTGGTGTGGCTAAAAATCATAAACACACCCCTCTCCTGCCCTCTCCTAATCTAATCAAGGGGGCACCTAGTTGTCTGGGGTTGCAGGATGTGGGGGTGTTGCTGGGTGCTCCAGATGTCCTTCTCTGCCTTTGAAAACCAGTTTGGCAGCCCTCCCCCTTCCTGCCTCACCATCTGCTGAGGGGAGATTCTCTCCCCCAAGCACATTCCTTTGTGTGAAGCCAGGCCACTTCACACCTCATCAAGGCAGCTTGGCAAAAGCTGCTGCAGGCTGGCCAATCAGAGCACAGCGGCAAAAACAATGCAGAGCTGAAATTGGCTACTTTTTAGGTAAAGTCTAAACTTTTTACCTGTACAAGTTATATTAAATCCAACAACTGGAAGTTGTGGGATTTATTACAACAATTAATTTGATACCAAATTCTTGGTATGCAACATTTAAGGAGACTTTAAAATTTAAAATAAAGTCTCCCCATTCTAGCCTATGAAGGCCATTTACTTCAATGAGGGAAAAACTAATTTGGCTGTTTTTACCTCACCAGGGCTTATAAATCTATTTTTATAAAGTCCCTGCTTATAGTTACATGGCACCCAGCCCTAGGGGCACATAGGGCTCACCTTACGGGTGACTTATATGTAAAAATAAGGTAGTTTAAGACTTTGGAAGTACTTTTAATTCCAAAGTCGAATTTGCATATAACTTTAATTTAAAAGCAGCCAGCAAGGCAGGCTTGCTTTTAAAATGACACTGGGCACTTCAGCAGTGCACCTAGGTGTGCACCACCTATGCTGTGGTCCCTTAACCTACATGCCCTACCATATACTAGGGACTTATAGGTAGGTTAACTTAGCCAATTATAATTAGCCTAATTTGCATATCCATTTTACACAGAGCACTGGCCCTGGGGCTGGTAAGCAGTACCCAGGGCACAGCCAAGAGGCAGAAACCACCAGTACCTATCCAAAAAGTGTGGGGGTGATCAGGCAAAAAAGGAGGACTTTCCTACACCATGGCTATGGTAACTTTTGAGTGGGGAGGGGTCAATGGCCTGAAACAGGTGGTGGTCTCCTCAAATATCCCAGTAGACTGTTTGCTTGGAAATGACCTGGAGTCCTCAGCATGGGCTGAGGTAGAACTGAAAACCCATGCAGCCATGCTGGGTATCCCTGAACTGGTGTGTGTCAAGACAAGGGCACAGTGCAAGGCACAGGGTGAAAAAGTAGAGCTGGAGTCTGGAAGAAAGGCCCAGCCTACCAAGAGAAAAGGAAAGTCAGCTGCAACACAACAAGAAAAAGGGAACCTCTCTTCTCAGGAAGAAGTTCTGCCCTCTGAGGGAACTGAGCCTATGGAGCTGGAACCTTATCAGGTTGAGCTCTTGGGCCCAGGGGGACCCTCAAGGGAAGAGTTGTGTAAGGGACAAGAAACCTGTCCCTCTCTTGAAGGCCTTAGGCAGCAAGCTGCTGAAGAGTCCAAAGGCAAGAAAAATGGAACACATAGGGTCTATTGGGAAGATGGACTCCTGTACACTGAGGCAAGAGATCCCAAACCTAGTGCCACTAGGAGAGTGGTAGTGCCTCAGAGTTTCAGAGAGTTTATTCTGACCTTAGCCCATGATATTCCCCTTGCTGGGCATTTGGGACAAACCAAGACGTGGGAGAGGTTAGTCAACCACTTCTACTGGCCCAATATGTCCCAGAAGGTTAAGGAGTTTTGCCTCTCCTGTCCCACCTGTCAAGCCAGTGGTAAGACAGGTGGGCATCCAAAGGCCCCCCTCATTCCACTTCCAGTGGTGGGGGTCCCCTTTGAAAGAGTGGGTGTGGACATAGTGGGTCCACTTGAACCTCCCACAGCCTCAGGAAATATGTACATCCTAGTAGTAGTGGATCATGCTCCTAGGTATCCTGAAGCTATTCCCCTTAGGTCGACTACTGCCCCTGCAGTAGCCAAGGCCCTCATTGGTATCTTTACCAGAGTGGGCTTCCCTAAGGAGGTGGTGTCTGACAGAGGTACCAACTTCATGTCAGCATACCTAAAACACATGTGGAATGAGTGTGGAGTGACTTATAAGTTCACTACACCATATCATCCACAAACTAATGGCCTTGTTGAGAGATTCAACAAGACATTAAAGGGCATGATCATGGGGCTCCCAGAAAAACTCAAAAGGAGATGGGATGTCCTCCTGCCATGTCTGCTTTTCGCTTACAGAGAGGTGCCTCAGAAGGGAGTAGGGTTCTCACCCTTTGAACTTCTGTTTGGCCACCCTGTAAGGGGACCACTTGCTCTTGTTAAAGAAGGCTGGGAGAGACCTCTTCATGAGCCTAAACAAGACATAGTGGACTATGTACTTGGCCTTCGCTCAAGAATGGCAGAGTACATGGAAAAGGCAAGTAAAAACCTTGAGGCCAGCCAACAGCTCCAGAAGTTTTGGTATGACCAAAAGGCTGCAATGGTTGAATTTCAACCAGGGCAGAAAGTATGGGTTTTGGAGCCTGTGGCTCCCAGGGCACTTCAGGACAGATGGAGTGGCCCTTACCCAATCCTGGAAAAGAAGAGTCAGGTCACCTACCTGGTGGACCTAGGCACAAGCAGGAGCCCCAAGAGGGTGATCCATGTAAACCACCTAAAACTCTTCCAGGATAGGGCTGATGTGAATCTGTTGATGGTAACAGATGAGGACCAGGAAGCTGAGAGTGAGCCTCTCCCTGATCTCCTCTCATCAGACCCTAAAGATGGCTCAGTGGATGGAGTGATCTATTCAGACACCCTCTCTGGCCAACAGCAAGCTGACTGTAGGAAGGTCCTACAACAGTTTGCTGAGCTCTTTTCCCTAACCCCTGGTCAGACACACCTGTGTACCCATGATGTGGACACTGGAGACAGCATGCCTGTCAAAAACAAAATCTTCAGACAGTCTGATCAAGTTAAGGAAAGCATCAAGGTGGAAGTCCACAAGATGCTGGAATTGGGAGTAATTGAGTACTCTGACAGCCCCTGGGCTAGCCCAGTGGTCTTAGTCCCCAAACCTCACACCAAAGAAGGAAAGAGAAAGATGAGGTTTTGTGTGGACTACAGAGGTCTTAATTCTGTCACCAAGACAGATGCCCATCCCATTCCTAGAGCTGACGAGCTGATTGACAAATTAGGTACTGCCAAATTCTTAAGTACCTTTGACTTAACAGCACGGTACTGGCAAATCAAAATGGCACCTGGAGCAAAAGAGAAAACAGCATTCTCCACACCTGATGGGCATTATCAGTTTACTGTTATGCCCTTTGATTTAAAGAATGCCCCTGCCACCTTCCAAAGGTTGGTGAATCAAGTCCTTGCTGGGTTGGAGTCCTTTAGTGCAGCTTATCTTGATGATATTGCTGTCTTTAGCTCCAACTGGCAGGATCACCTGGTCCACCTGAAGAAGGTTTTGAAGGCTCTGCAATCAGCAGGCCTCTCTATCAAGGCATCCAAATGCCAGATAGGGCAGGGAACTGTGGTTTACTTGGGACACCTTGTAGGTGGAGGCCAAGTTCAGCCACTCCAGCCTAAGATCCAGACTATTCTGGACTGGGCAGCTCCAAAAACCCAGACTCAAGTCAGGGCATTCCTTAGCTTGACTGGGTACTATAGGAGGTTTGTGAAGGGATATGGATCCATTGTGACAGCCCTCACAGAACTCACCTCCAAGAAAATGCCCAAGAAAGTAAACTGGACTGTAGAATGCCAACAGGCCTTTGACACCCTGAAACAAGCTATGTGCACCGCACCAGTTCTAAAAGCTCCAGATTACTCCAAGCAATTCATTGTGCAAACAGATGCCTCTGAACATGGGATAGGGGCAGTTTTGTCCCAAACAAATGATGATGGCCTTGACCAGCCTGTTGCTTTCATTAGCAGGAGGTTACTCCCCAGGGAGCAGCGTTGGAGTGCCATTGAGAGGAAGGCCTTTGCTGTGTTTTGGTCCCTGAAGAAGTTGAGACCATACCTCTTTGGTACTCACTTCCTAGTTCAAACTGACCACAGACCTCTCAGATGGCTGATGCAAATGAAAGGTGAAAATCCAAAACTGTTGAGGTGGTCCATCTCCCTACAGGGAATGGACTTTATAGTGGAACACAGACCTGGGACTGCCCATGCCAATGCAGATGGCCTTTCCAGGTTCTTCCACTTAGAAAATGAAGACTCTCTTGGGAAAGGTTAGTCTTATCCTCTTTCGTTTGGGGGGGGGTTGTGTAAGGAAATGCCTCCTTGGCATGGTTACCCCCTGACTTTTTGCCTTTGCTGATGCTATGTTTTGAATTGAAAGTATGCTGAGGCCTGCTAACCAGGCCCCAGCACCAGTGTTCTTTCCCTAACCTGTACTTTTGATTCCACAATTGGCACACCCTGGCATCCAGATAAGTCCCTTGTAAGTGGTACCCCTGGTACTAAGGGCCCTGATACCAAGGAAGGTCTCTAAGGGCTGCAGCATGTCTTATGCCACCCTGGAGACCCCTCACTCAGCACAGACACACTGCTTGCCAGCTTGTGTGTGCTGGTGAGAACAAAACGAGTAAGTCGACATGGCACTCCCCTCAGGGTGCCATGCCAGCCTCTCACTGCCTATGCAGGTATAGATAAGTCTCCCCTCTAGTAGGCCTTACAGCCCTAAGGCAGGGTGCACTATACCATAGGTGAGGGCACCAGTGCCTGAGCACTGTGCCCCTACAGTGTCTAAGCAATACCTTAGACATTGTAAGTGCAGGGTAGCCATAAGAGTATATGGTCTGGGAGTCTGTTTTACACGAACTCCACAGCACCATAATGGCTACACTGAAAACTGGGAAGTTTGGTATCAAACTTCTCAGCACAATAAATGCACACTGATGCCAGTGTACATTTTATTGTAAAATACACCCCAGAGGGCACCTTAGAGGTGCCCCCTGAAACCTTAACCGACTATCTGTGTAGGCTGACTGGTTCCAGCAGCCTGCCACAACCGAGACATGTTGCTGGCCCCATGGGGGGAGTGCCTTTGTCACTCTGAGGCCAGTAACAAAGCCTGCACTGGGTGGAGATGCTAACACCTCCCCCAGGCAGGAGCTGTCACACCTGGCGGTGAGCCTCAAAGGCTCACCCCTTTGTGCCAGCACCACAGGACACTCCAGCTAGTGGAGTTGCCCGCCCCCTCTGGCCACGGCCCCCACTTTTGGCGGCAAGGCCGGAGAAAATAATGAGAATAACAAGGAGGAGTCACTGGCCAGTCAGGACAGCCCCTAAGGTGTCCTGAGCTGAAGTGACTCTAACTTTTAGAAATCCTCCATCTTGCAGATGGAGGATTCCCCAATAGGATTAGGGATGTGACCCCCTCCCCTTGGGAGGAGGCACAAAGAGGGTGTACCCCTCCTAACCTAACCTAAACACCAGACCTAAACACGCCTTTGAATTTAGTATTTAAGGGCTTCCCTGAACCTAAGACTTTAGATTCCTGAAACTACAAGAAGAAGAGGACTGCTGAGCTGAAAAACCCCTGCAGAGGAAGACCAGAAGACACCAACTGCTTTGGCCCCAGACTTACCGGCCTGTCTCCTGCCTTCCAAAGAAACCTGCTCCAGCGACGCTTTCCAAGGGACCAGCGACCTCTGAATCCTCTGAGGACTGCCCTGAATCAAGAAAGACAAGAAACTCCCGAGGACAGCGGCACTGCTCCAAAAGAACTGCAACTTTGTTTCAAGGAGCAGATTTAAAGACCCCTGCAACTCCCCGCAAGAAGCGTGAGACTTGCAACACTGCACCCGGCGACCCCAACTCGACTGGTGGAGAACCAACACCTCAGGGAGGACCCTCCGGCGACTCCGAGACTATGAGTAACCAAAGTTGTCCCCCCTGAGCCCCCACAGCGACGCCTGCAGAGGGAATCCCGAGGCTCCCCCTGACCGCGAATGCCTGAACCCCATTTCCCGACGGCTGGAAAAGACCCTGCACCCGCAGCCCCCAGCACCTAAAGGAACGGAACTCCTGTGCAGGAGTGACCCCCAGGAAGCCGTCTCCCTTGTCCAGGTGGTGGTTACCCCGAGGAGCCCCCCCTTGCCTGCCTGCAACGCTGAAGAGATCCCTTGGTCTCTCATTGATTTACATTGAAAACCCGACGCTTGTTTCTACACTGCACCTGGCCGCCCCACTGCCGCTGAGGGTGTACTTTTTGTGTGAACTTGTGTCCCCCCCGGTGCCCTACAAAACCCCCCTGGTCTGCCCTCCGAAGACGCGGGTACTTACCTGCTGGCAGACTGGAACCGGGGCACCCCCTTCTCTCCATTGAAGCCTATGTGGTTTGGGCACCTTTTTGACCTTTGCACCTGACCGGCCCTGAGCTGCTGGTGTGATAACTTTGGGGTTGCTCTGAACCCCCAACGGTGGGCTACCTTGGACCCAAAACTGAAACCTGTAAGTGACTTACTTACCTGTTAAAACTAACATTACTTTACCTCCCCCAGGAACTGTGAAAATTGCACTGTGTCCACTTTTAAAACAGCTTATTGTGTTTTATGTAAAAAGTATATATACTACTGTAATTATTCAAAGTTCCTAAAGGACTTACCAGCAATACCTTTCAAATGAGATATTACATGTAGAATTTGAAACTGTGGTTCTTAAAATAAACTAAGAAAATATATTTTTCTATAACAAAACCTATTGGCTGGATTTGTCTCTGAGTGTGTGTTCCTCATTTATTGCCTGTGTATATGTACAGCAAATGCTTAACACTACTCCTTGGATAAGCCTACTGCTCGACCACAATACCACAAAATAGAGCATTAGTATTATCTCTTTTTGCCACTATCTTACCTCTAAGGGGAACCCTTGGACTCTGTGCATGCTATTCCTTACTTTGAAATAGCACATACAGCGCCAACTTCCTACATCAATGAAATAAACCTTAAGCCTTAAGTACTAGGCAAATACGGGGGTTCGGAAAGCAGACCCACCAAACAAAAAAAAAAAAAAAGGAGGGGAGAGACAACAAAAAGAATCTTGAGTTGGGGGTACACGAATATGCAGGAATATAACTCCCTGCTTCTCTGCGCCTTAGACAATCTACTTGAGCCGCAACCTCTCCCATAAGAAAAAAGCCCTGGAAAAGTCACCTCTTCTCTGCGCCTTCGATGTACATTTTTTGCAGATTTCCTCTTCTCCTCGAGGACTGGCCAGGGTCCTCCGACAGAAAGCCAGACATAAACGCCTCCAGTAGGCCATAAAAAACGGTAGAGAGGTCTTTGGGAGGCCCCCCGCGTTGACACAGCTAGGAAGCGCCTGCCTCGGCGTCCCTAGCAACCTTGTCCAACCTTCTTCCAGCTCCGTGGTTTCCGCGGACCCGACTTCAATTAATGTTCCAGGGCGGCTTTCCGTTTTCTCCGATTTTTGAGCCGGCGTCCCTAACAACGGCTCTGAACTGGCTTCCGCATTCCTCCGGCAGCCTGGCATTAGCATCGCTTCAGTAATGATCCTGGGGCGGCTTCCGCATTCCTTCAGCCGCAGCGCGTCTTGTCTCAGCGTGCTCTCCCTCGTACTGCCTTCAGCCGCAGAGCATGACGGGAGCTCTCACGGCCGCCCTCCTTCCCACAGTCAATAATTTGTCCAGACATACCTTTCATTGCAAAGAAGTGTTGTTTGCTCAATATGTGTAAATATATATATACATATATATATATATATATATACATATATATATATATATATATATATATATATATATATAAGTATATAAATATACATATATATGTATATATATATATATATACACATATATACATATATATACATATATACATATGTATATATGTAAATTTATGCACACTCACTGACAAAAACAAAGGTTACAGGGACGTTATCGGTAGGCTGACATTTTACATACACAAAACCACAGTAGTTATAGTTATACCTATTAGACCTGGCATCTTTAGAAGTGGTTTCACCTGACTTTTTTCTTTCTCCGGTTTTGACTGTGTGCTGAACTTCATTTTTGCTGGGTTTAGGACTCTGAGCGCTTTTTCACTGCTGACCAGTGCTAAAGTGCATGTGCTCTTTGTCGAACAACAAGGTAACATTGGCTTCTCCGTGATTGGCATATTTGATTTACCAGTAAGTCCCTCGTAAAGTGCATTATGTGTGCACAGGTCCTGTAAATCAAATGGTACAAGTGGTCCTGCAGCACTGATTGTGTCAACCACTACCATAGCCTTTCAAACTTGTCTCAGGCCTGCTACTGCAGAGCTTATCTGCACAGTTTGAACTGCAATTCCGACCTGGCAAGTGTACCCACTTCCCAGGTCCAAACCTTCCTTTTTATTACATGTAAGTTATCCCTAAGGTAGGCCCCATGTGACTCACAGGGCAGTGTGCAATGTATTTAAAAGGTGGGACATGTACGTTTACGTTTTACATGTCCTAGTACTGACAAACAGTATATTTTGTTTTCTAGTACTGTGAGGGTTGCTGCCCTCATGGATTAGCATTACAAATTCCCTTATATACTTTTAAGGGGAGATTTCTGATCTGAAAGGAGTGGCATTGTCATGTTTGGTATGTTTGGAATGGTAGTGAGAAGTCCTGCTCACTGGTAAAGTTCTAATAAATATTACTATTTTAGAAGTGCCACTTTTAGAAAGTAGTCATTTCTATGCTTTTACTGCCTTCTGCGCCTTACAGCCTGTCTCCAATCCACATCTGGTTGGTGCTGGGTGACAGCCCCCCTTGTGCAGTCCATCCAGTCAGCCATAAGTGCATGGCAGTCAGCTGCATCTGCAGTCATCTGCATACTAATTGGTTTTTCTGGGCAGGAATGGTGGAATTGCTCTTACACTTCAAAGGATAGTGGCCTTACCCCACACAAAGGTCTAATAACTCCCACAGATCTCTTGGCAGACAGGACTGGGCTGAAATGGAAACTGGTGCATCTCAAAATCACTTTTGAAGTTACGCCTACCACAAAGGCCTTTTGGGGTATAAGTACTGGGCCTCTGACACAATATTCTTAGAACACTTCAGGACTGAGGACTTTCTACCAGGAAGAAGGACAAGAGGGCTGTCAGGAGGGACTGCCACTTTGCTGTTTCCTCTGCTGTGTTGGCCTGCTGCCTGCTACTCCTTGCCTGAGAGTGGGAGGACTGGATCTAACTCTGTACATCCTGCAATTTAAAATTTCTCCAAGGGCCTGACTGAGCTGGCCTCCGGTTTCATAAGTCTCAGGGATTTTAAAGACTTCACCTACATCCTGCTACCAGAACCTGGGCTTCTCTGCTGTGAGTCCTGCTCTGCCAAGTGGTTCCAAAACTAGCCCTGTGCCCTTAGAGGTGAGTGTGATGCTGCAACACAAGAACTGATGCAACAACACTGGTTCAGAAATGCCACTTTTGCTGCTGTCTGTACCAAAACCACAGACACCCCTCACCAACTGTGCAACGCAACAACCCCACCTTATAGTGCAGCCCCGGCTGGGCCATCATAGCATTCACACATCAGAGCCAGTATTCATCGCTTCTGGACCTTGATGCATCACTGACGTTGCCAAATCAGGAAAAGACGCATTCCCTCCTTGGATCAATGCATCGTCACCAAGCCTCAATGCAACAAAGGTACTGTCAGTGGGTGTTCGTGACTCCTGTACCCGGCCCACGCTCCATCATGGTCAGACTGAACTTTTGGATTTGCCCCGATCCAGCATAACCAAATAGCTCCAGGTGGGTTCAATTGCCTTCTAAGCACTGCAATTTGATTTAATCTATCAAAATTCATAACTTGGCTTGTGTATGTTGGATGTTTGTCTTTTCAGGCTTGTTTGACTTAGATAAATATTGGCTATTTTTCTAAACTGATGTAGAGTCCTTTTGTGGTGTTTTCACTGTGTTACTGTGTGTGCTCACAAATACCTTACAGATTGCCTCTTTAGTTTAGCCTGACTGCTCTGTTCAACGCTACCAGACGGTGAGCACGGGTAATCTTTTAGTGTGCACCTTACTTGTCCTGACTAGGATTGTGGTCCCTACTTGGACAGAGTGTAAGACTCTGTCAACTAGAGACCCAATTTCCAACATTTATGTTAAGAAGCTATAACTCTTGTGGCCTAAAGTTACTTAATGGCACAAGTTATTGTTTCTTCAGATTGGCATAACTAGAAGCATAACTATAATTGCTGAATGTTTATGGTTTTGTGTGGGTAAAACATCAGTCTAACTATAATGCCTCTGTAACCTTTGTTTTTTTAAGTGAATTTCTATGGTTTTTCAACCTAAAATAATATATAATTATTGTATGTTAATACAACAATTTCCTTGCAGGAACTGTGGGCAGGCCCTGAGGCCAATCCCCCAGCATGCTCTCAGCCCATGCTGTGCATTGGCTGTGGTGGTATGCAGTGTGAGTGGGTGATTTGTTTTCCTATTGGAATTTGGATCCACAGATCCATTTCAGAGTTACACTGGGGTCATGCTGTGTGCTGTAGTGGATCCACAGATAAGCCCAAAAGAATTGGGCAAATTTTGCCCATGAGCAGTCCCTCAGACTCTGCCATGTGTCCTATGGGATCAGGATACCTCTATAGTGATCACTATGTGTGTTTTTCTTTATGTTTTCTCCCCGGGGCCCAGGGAAGAAACAAAATAGTGGCCACACCTTTCCTTACAGATTGTGGCCAGCCAATCAGGGCCTTGCTTTTTGCCCGGATCTGTGAGCCTAGACATGTATAATTTTATATTTAATAAACCTGAAAATACTGAATAGATTTACACCAGATTAAAAAAGGGCTCTTTGTAGACCAAAATGTACCTTTCTGTAAAAGTTAGTGTAATTCTGTTCTGTAGTTGAGGTTGTAGTCATGTCTAAAAACTACAATATCACCATAAACACTGCATTGAGGAAAAGCATTTTTCTCGGACCCCGCTTGTGTGAGAGTGGGTATGAAAGTGTCTCTGTTAGTGGGTGTGTAAGTGTTTGTGTGGGTCTGTGAGTGGGTGTGTGAGATTCTGAGTGGGTCTGTGAGTGGGCGTGTGAATATCTGAGTGGATCTGTGAGTGGGGGCATGAGTGCCTAAGTGGGTCTGTGAGTGAGTGAGTCTCTGAGTGGGCCTGTGAGTGGGTTTGTGAGTCTGTGAGTGAGTGTGTGAGTCTCTGAGTGGGTGTGTGCGTCTCAAATTGGGTTTGTGAGTTGGTGCATAAGTGTTTGAGTGGGTCTGTGCGTGTCTGGGTCTGTGAGTGGATGCATGAGCGCCTGAGTGGGTCTTAGTGGGTGCATGAGTGTCTGAGTTGGTCTGTGAGTGAGTGTGTAAGTCTCTGAGTAGGTCTGTGAGTAGGTGTGTGAGTCTCAAAGTGGATCTGTGAGTGGGTGCATGTGTGTCTGAGTGAGTGTGTATGTTTGTGTGTGTGTGTATGATTGGGTCTGTGAGTGGATGCATGAATATCTGAGTGGGTCCGTGAGTGGGTGCATGAATTTCTGAGTGGGTCTGTGAGAGGGTGAGTTATTGTCTGAGTGGGTCTGTGAGTGGGTTGTCAGTATCTGGGTGGGTCTGCAAGTGCAAGCATGAGAGTCTGAGTAGGTCTGTGAGTTGGTGAGTCAGTGTCTGAGTGAGTCTGTGAGTGGGTATGTCAGTGTCTGAGTGGGTCTGTGAGTAGGTGCATCAGTTTCAGAGTGGGTCTGTGAGTGGGTGCTTCAGTGTCTGAGTAGGTGCATGAGTGTCTGAGTGGGTCTGTGAGTGGGTGCATGGGGGTCTGAGTATGTCTGTGAGTGGGTGTGTGAGTGTCTGAGTGGGTCTGAAAGTGGGTGTAATGCTTTCTGAGTGGGTGCCTGAGTGCTTCTATGAGTGAATGATTTAGTGTATGAATGAGTCTGTGAATGTTTTTTAAAATATTTTTTCGCCAATGTTTGTGAATTTAACGCAACGTTACATGGGGTTGCACTGAGTGTCACGATGTATTTGTGAATATCGTGCATGATGAAAAAAATAATTTTAACCCCCTAATTTGACCCTCAAAGACCCATATATCACATCCCTGGAGTCAGAGTACCTCCACCCTGACCCCTTATACCTCTTTTGTTTTCATTTTTCACCCTGGAACCATGTCCCATAACCTAAAATGGTGGCCACAGTTTTCTGATCAAGATGCAGCAAGCTAATCACAGCGTTTCTGTTGGCATACTCATTGCAAACTTGCCAGGATAATATCAAAAACTTTGCAATGGGTTTGCAGCCCCAAATATACAAATTATTTTCCCTTTAATATCTCAAAAACTACTGAACGGATTTACACCAATTTAAAAAAAAGCACAATCTGCAGGTCAACATCTGGTTTTCTGCCAAATCTGATGTCATTTTGTCTAGCAGTTCGGGCTGTAGTCATGTTCAAACCTCCTATGGGAATTAACATAGGAAATGTACTTATTTTGACTCCCTTATTCTCAGACCCTGCTTGGTGGATCACCCCAAAGCTTTCCATGCACAACAAGAATCACCAGCATACTTTTTTGGAAAAGTTTGTGAAGATTTGTCAAATGGAACAAAAGATATAGGCAAGTCAAAAATGCTTTTCCTATGGAAACATGGTCCTAACTATACCTACTGGTGACCACCATTAGGTAATATATATATATATATATATATATATATATACATATATATATATATATATATATATATATATATATATATATATATATATACAGAAGTATGTATATGCATATACATGCACGGTCAAATGTAGGCATTTTAAACAAATGTGTCTGTGTGTTCCCTTAAAATTGACTTTTACATTTGCCACTGCATTGAACACATTTTGGCAGATACAACCATTCCCCTTCCACCGTAGTACGTGAAGCGATGCACTTCTTTTATTAAGTACACCTATGTTAATAAAAACACCGAAAACGAAAATAAAATTTGTGTGGCATGCGTTTGGACAGTGTGACTTCCACATGGATCCTACAAATGAAATGCAAGCTGTGCACATCCATGAAAGTGATGCAGGCGGTGGCACCAAACAGTACCTGTGGGAGGGCTGCAGCATCCATTTAGAAATACAAGGAAGGAAAAGCCTGGCTATTATCAACAACACATCTTGTGTTGCTAAACTACATTGGCAAACAATGAGATTCCTGTTTTTATGACCATTGCGGTGAGCAAGATGGCTGGCTGGCAATGGGGTTTGTAGAGTTGCATACATCCACAGAACAAAGTAACCCACCTGATTTGAATTAGTAATTCAAATGAAGGTCTATAGGAAACAAACTCAACTATCCACCCACTCATTTATTTTTTTAGTATCACTTTCATTTGGGATTTTTTCGACACTGTGAGAAAACAGGGTGGATTGCAGAGGCCCCCTAACTTTTTTACCCAATTTTTCTCTTTTTGCTTGTGTGTTTCCCTGACTCTCATGGTGCCCTGGGTACTGCTATCCAGTCCCAGGGCATGTGCTCTGTATAACATGAGTATGCAAATTAGGCTAATTATAATTGGCTAAGTCAACCTACCTATAAGTCCCAAGTATTTGGTAGGGCATGTAGGATTAGGGACCCCAGCATAGGCGGTGCACCCACAGGTGCACTGCTGCAGTGCCCAGTGTCATTTGAAAAGGCAGGCCTGCCTTGCTGGCTGCTTTTAAATTAAAGTTAAATGCAAATTTGCATAACTACCTTATGTTTACATATAAGTCAATCCTAAGGTGTGTCCTATGTGCCCCTAGGGTGGGTGCCATGTAACTATAAAAATAGTTTTATGAGCCCTGGTGAGGTGAAACAGTCAGATTCGTTGTTCCCTCATTGTAGTGAATGGCCTCCATAGGCTAGAATGGAGAGACTTTATTTCAATTTATAATGTCCCCTTAAGTGTCAGATACCTCAAGTTTGGTATCAAATTAATTGTTATACTAAATCCCACAACTTACAATTGTTGGATTTAATATAACTTGTTCTGGGAAAGAGTTTTAAACTCTACCTAAAAAGTTGCCAACTTCAGCCCTGTAATGCTCTGCTCTGATTGGCCAGCCTCGGTCAGCCTGGCCAAGCTGCCTAGATGAGGTGTGAAGTAGCCTGGGCTGAACACAAAGGAATGTGCCTGGGGGAGGAGAACTTGCATCAGCAAATGGAGAAACAGGAAGGGGGAGGGCTGCCAAACTGGTCTTCAAAGGCAAGAAAGGACACTTGTAGTAGCCCAGCACCTCCCTCACATCCTGCAACCCCAGACCATTAGGTGCCCTCTTGATGAGATTAGGAGAGGGCAGGAGAAGGGTGTGTTTAAGGTTTTAGCCACACCAGTGGGTGGGCTCAGCCAGACGTAACCTCCAAAAATCACTTTCAGCCATGACTGATTTTTGAGGGATGTTGCTCCCTGGGATTGATTTTTGCCACACTTCCCAGGAAGTGGTCATAACAGAGGGAAGGACCCTGCACCTGATTGGAGAACCAAGACCCCCCTGTTTTTCACCCAGGAACAAGGATAAAACTGGCAGACCTGCACCCACACCTCAGATCCCTACCAGATCCCTACAAGGAAGAAGTACAGGAGAAGAAGGACTGCCCTGCTGGATCCCTGACCTGCACCTGGACACTACACTCTGAAGGACTGCAGCAGCTGCACACTTTGGCTTCGCCACAAGAAGGACTTTGCATGGCTTCAACTGGTTCAAGGAGGGACTCCCTGTTTGCTACAGGTGACAAATTGCTAACCAGAGTCCCCTGCACCTACTCATGAGGAAACTGACCAGCTGACCACTGTCCAGTGGCCAATTTGGAGTTTGGGCCAGGTGCATTCTGGGAGTTGAAGTCTGCACCCTCAAGGGGCATCTCAGAGCTTCTGGAACCTTGGGTGAGCTGTGGACCTCACGAGAACCTTTAAAGAACATCTGGGAGAAGATCCAGAAGTTTGGAGAAGTTTAGAGAACTTTTTAAAAAATGCTCCATAAAGGGACCGATCCGCCACGGCAACTGCAGCTGGCTTGCCTCAACCGCGACCTGGCCTGAATTGCAGGTTCGTCCTAGTGAAGAAAATCTCTGAAAAAGTGACTAAGTCCAAACGTTGAAAGTTGACCAGGACCTCCCAGGCAGTGTATCCGAAGAGGGCTCCAAGGACGTCAGATCAAGATTCAGGTTTACCCCGGTCGAAGGATTTTCATCTCGAAAATACAACTAAACTGCACTAACGCAGTTTTGCACCAAAACGTTTTGCACCGGCTTGCACTATTTTTTAGCTCCAGCTGGGCACCATATTTATGGAATGGTGCAAGCCGGTGCAAAGGGTAGGCTAGCGTAAAAAAAATGATGTTAGGCAGGTTAGAGTCGAAATAAATGACTCTAACAAGATTAGCGTCATTTTTTGACGCTAAGGGGCATATTTATACTCTGTTTGAACTGAATTAGTGTCATTTTTTTACTCTAATTCAGTGCAAAACTAACTCCATATTTCAACTTTGGTGCTAGACCCATCTAGTGCCAAATTTATGGAGTTAAAGTCATTTTTGGGAAGTGGAAACCTACCTTGCCTTAATGAGATGCAAGGTAGGCTTTCCCATGCAAAAAATGACTCTATGGCTTTAACGCCATATTTATTCTCCAATGCAAAAATGGTGCAAGGGAGGGAGGAGGGGTCAAAAAATGGTGCAAAGCTTGCTTTGCCCCATTTTTTAATGCCTGGGTCAGGGCAGGCATTAGGGGACCTGTGAGACTATTTCCATGGTGGAACACCAGGGAATAAGCCTACAGGTGCCCTTCCCAGGCCCCAGGGGCATCCCCACCCACACCAGAGGGACTGCGGAGAATGGGGGACCTCATCCCAGGTAAGTATAGCTAAGGTTGCATTTTATTTTTGAAGTGCCATAGGGGGCCCTGAAATGGGCCCCCATACATGGCACAGGGTGCAATGGCCATGCCCAGGGGACCCTTGTCCTCTGCGCTGGCCAGTTGGGTGGTGGGCATTACTCCTGCCTTTTCTAAGGCAGGAGTCATGTCATGTAGCATGGTAGGTTTAGCACCATAAAATGACGCTAATCTGGTTAGAGTAATTTTTTTTTTTTACTCTAACCTGCCTAAAGTCATTTTTTGATGCTAAACCCCCTTCTTCTATACTGCCAGCCCCACCCGATTAAAATCATTTTTTTTTTACTCTAGCCTAACCTTTGCACAGGCTTGCACCGTTCCATAAGTATGGTGCCCTGCTGGTGCACGGAAATGGTGCCGGCCGGTACTAAACTTTTTGGTGCAAAACTGAGTTAGTGCAGTTTTGTACCAAAAAATATAAATAAGGGCCAATATTTTGTAAGTTTGCACCACTTTTGAGTAAAAAAATGATGTTAATGTGGTGCAAAAAAGTATAAATCAGGGCCTTGGTGCTAGACGGGTCTAGCACCAAAGTATAAATATGGAGTTAGTTCTGCACCGAATTAGAGTAAAAAAAAAATTATGCTAATTCGGTGCAAACAGAGTATAAATATCGCCAAAGGTCCAAATTTCCACTGAGGGCTCCCGCAACATGTATCCGAGGAAGAGTTCCAGGAGGTCGGATTGGACTGGCGACTTGGTCCAGCTGAAGAAAATCTTCAAGAAAACGACTAAGTCCGAAGGTAAACTTTTGACCGAGGCCTCCCGTGGGCTGTAGCCGAGCTTGGCTCCATCTCAGTCGGCCTTAAACTTTGACTGTGCCTCGGTCGAGGTGCGACCAGATGACCAGATTGGCGCTATTTGTTTCTAAGCGCTAAAAAGCATTAATTCTTTAAAAGTTCATATCTCCGGTTCACCTTATCCGATTTTAATAGTTTTGGTTTCATTTTAAAGGTAAAAATATAATCTATTTGTATAAATCAGTGTTAGAATTTTATTGTGTTTTGTGTTTTACTTATTTACTGTTTTGTAATTTTTAAATGCTTTACACATTTGTCTCCTAAGTTAAGCCTTGTCGCTCTTTGCCAAGCTACCAAGGGTTGAGCTGGGATTAATTTATTGAAACCTAACTGGACCTAAATGTAGGTTACTCGCCTATTGCTAAGTGTAGGTACTTATCTGCCCTTACCAATAATCCATTTTCCAACAGACACGTTTCATTTGTCATTTGTCATTTTCATTTGTCATGTCATTACATATGTAATATAAAAAGAAACAAAACAACCCTGATATTTTTAAGAATTTGTGAAATCTCTGCTTAATGTGAAAAGTCTATCAGAGTGATTGCAATCAAAGCATTCAGGTTACTCAAAATAACATTTGTCCTACTAATAAAAGTGGTACATATATTCTAAGTATTAGTATCCTAAAATAGCGTTCACATATAGGTAGACCATTCCAAACTTTCGACTTCTATTAAAAAGAGTCGAGCATTCATAAATAGAAACAGTGAAGCAACTGCAAGGTATGTCCGCCAGTATGAAAATAAAAAGTAGACATTGTTTCACCTAGACTGACTTTTATTTCACTACCCTGTGTCCGTATAATTTCAGTAGATATTAATTTACTTTATGACTAATCCAAAGAGCATCCAGGTCATTAAGCACCTGCAAGTGTAAGCCATACATAAGAGGAGCATGTCACATAGACGTGCAAGATCATTAACATGTCATCGAAGAGTCAGGCACCATTGGCAAATGACTGGTGAGGCAACATGCAACATTTAATTGAATGAGCATTATCGTGTCTCACTATTAGCACTACATGTCCGCGATATTTGTTGATAGAGGTGAAATGAGTTTTAAAATCAACAGAGCAAGCAGGAGAATGCGCCACTGTCTTACTCCTGAGAGATTAAGACCCAGACAAAATTGATCCAATTCCAGCAGTATCTGAAGAAAAAGGGCACTTATAAAATTTCAGGGTTCATTCTTTGTGAAATACTTCTATCTAAATGCAGATTTTTTTTATTTCACTTTTCTATGGAAATTGCGCTGGAATATTTACACCCAGCATGAATTTCCTGCTGTATGGAGAATTTCTTGTCGAGGCTTTTTTTCACGCAAGAAAAATGCATGTATTTTTCTTCTGATTGTACTGCCCAAGAGTGCTGATGCTTAAATTATTCTACTTATTCAAAAAACAGGTACAGTACATCACAGACGCATTGTTGCACTTTTCTTACATCTGATGTATGCATTCATTATGCAAAACTACTTTTGCTACAGACGTCACCACTCTAAGTGAGAGGGGCAGTTGATTCCGTGCAATCTTTATGCAGCATGACTTCAACGTCGACGTGCCTTTGACTTCCTTCTAGAAGTTGTGAAGTAACCAACTACTTCTTTTAATATGTTACTAAGTGGGTGCAATATTAGGTAAGCTGAAGCTGGCTGCTCACATGGAGAATGATGAAAGCACACTACAGGTAAACAACCAACCTTTCACCTCTCTCCGCTCCCCCCTCATCACACATGGTGATTCACCTCTTCTCTTCAGGGACACCGTCCAGTGGGTGAAAGGGTAATTTGGTTTAGGAGTCGTTAATCTTTGGCTTTTGTGTTAATTAGTGCCAATTTGGGTGGTGGTTTTAGCAATGTGGACATATTTCCGCAGGGACCTGTACTGGGAGACCACAAGGCATTTCACACAGACCACTGAACAAACACCAGATGGTAATGACTTTCAATTACTGGTTTCTATGGCCGGATTTCAAGCGTCCTTGAGTGAAAAGCTTTGAGCCGGGGCCACCATGTGGTGCGTACTAAAGCAGCTGTACTCCTAAAACACGACGCGTTCGGCAAGATTGAGAAGCAATGGCCTTGTCCGAGTTTTTCAAATGGCATTTTAGTTGATCTGGTCACGAATCGCATGGCATAGTGTTCCCAAGTTCATGTTTGCACAAGAAACATGACCTAATCTGTCACAAATGGTCAACGCAGAACCAAAAAGAAACTATAACTTATATTTCTTCAGTACTCGAATATGTATTGAGCAAGACCACAGAATGCATGCAACTGAAGCCATAGCTTATATTCCAGTTTACCTCCATGTGCTCCTGAAATATAGGTCCAAATTTGTGAATTTATATTTGTCAGTAGACTCAGGCAGGGGATGTAAAGGGTTTGTAACTACGGATGTACACAGTCTGAAAGCCAAGATTTTGGGCTCTGTCAGGGTCAAGCAAAAAAGGTCTCCCACCTAAAGTCTACTTTTAGGCCCATATTTATACTTTTTTTAGCGCTGCACTTGCGTCACTTTTTGACGCAAAAGCGGTGAAAACATTCAAAATACAATTGTATTTTGTAAGTTTGTGCCGCTTTTGCGTCAAAGAATGACGCAAATGCGGCGCTAAAAAGGTATAAATATGGACCCTAGTCTGTTGTGTCTTGGCGAAATATCTGTGTGCCAGGGTTCATAAATATTGCTGAGAAGCTTCTTGCGTTCATCGGACTCGTTCCTGAAGTATGATCTGGAAAACAGAGTTGTGCCCTAAGGTGAGCAAAGTTTACTAAGACTAGAAACAGGAGCTCTAGAGATGTTCGCACAGAAGGAAATTACTAAAATAGAGCAGAAATAACCATGGCAGATTTGCAAAGGAGTAGGCCTGAGTCTGTAATTGTAATCAGTGACTGTGCTGGATTTCTGTGAAAAAGTGTCTACAGTCAAGGTCGCTAAAGAATTTTGTCAAGAGTGGAACCGTATGTTTTGTGTATTTCGCCCTTCGCAAACATCCTGGTTCAAGCAATGACTTTGAACCTATAGATCTCGAGGCTCTCACCTTACATAATCTGTGCTTTGAAAAGTCTGATCTCTAGCATCCTTACAGAGTGCTGCAGCATCTGCCATTTTATGCTGTCTCTCTTGGAGTTTCGTCGTACCGGTGGTCACAGCCGCCATTTGTTATCCCAAGCCCGAGATTCACATATGCATTAAATTGAAATGTGTATCATTATTGGCATGCTATTTCTCGATTTTTGTCAAATTACTCGTTGTCATCCCTCATTTGCAATGAAAGATTCTCAAACATAATTTGGAAGTTGCGTCGTGCCGAAGAAGTGGTCCTAGTGTTGTTAAACTTGACCTCTGGGTCTTGTTTTAAGTAAGGCTCAGTGGAAGTTTTATGTTTCATCTCCTATTCCTGAATGACAATTGACGAGATGGTCTTAGCATTCTTTATTGTGGAGCTAAAGCTTTCACGGCCTTCACGGCCTTCTGGAATGCTACATTTCATGTTTACATGCCATTTCCTAATTCCCTGATGTCATGGTGTCAAGCACTGCCATTTGAAGGCTGAAAGAGTGTATATGTCCTCATGGTCGGCATTAGCTCTGGTGGCGCCCTGAGCAACAGTAATTTTTGGTGCCCCCCCCCCCCCCCAAATGACCACCTCCTCTGATCGGCAAATGAGCCCATCATCTCTCTGTAGCCCCAATTTCAAATGCATTCGTTTTATAGTGCTTGTAAAGGCTGGCTTTACTATTCCAGTCAGTTATCCACATAAAATATAGTTCTGTTCTTTGCAGCAGGCATTGACTCTACGCTACTTTATGGCGAGTCAAAGCTGCCGCTGGACAAAACCCCCATCTCTCTCCCTGGCAGGAACATTAATCACAAGCATTATCTTGACATTTTAATTGTTTCCTGAAGGCTGGACACACAAGGAACTTTTCATCAGGTGCTTTTAAATAGCATGTTTCATAAGTTATTGCTAAACACAGCGCCTCCCTGAAGTCAGCGCCCGGAATCCAGGTCAGCACCCTCTGCGGCCACACCGTTCGCACCGCCCTAAAGCGAGCACTGTATGTCCTTGAAGACAAGCTCTACGGATCTGATCAGTACATCCAGCTGAGAGCTGCGGGTAAAGGTAGAACAAGTTAAAGGTGCGTTCAAAGGTAGATGAGTTAAATGAGTCAGAAATGCTCAGCTAATGAAGTCAAAGGTTCTCTTAGCTCCAGTAGAATTTATCTTCTCTAGTTACCCCTCACCCCTATGCCACCTTTCATCCAATTGAAGTTATAGAAAACTCCCGTCCAGCATACATATATTGGTTATTTATTTTATATATGTTGTTTGAACTTGAGGTTTGTGTTCTCGCGGAGATAAAACAAAAGGCGCATCACGCGCCTTCACGGAGAAAGTGAGGGAAAACCCAGCATGTGTTGCAGTGAGAAGCGGCTCGCGCATGCACTTCGCAAAAAAGCTGTAAGGGCTTAAAGATGCCAGAAACAAATCCCATTCTGTTTTCATCATACTAGAAAATGGTACTGAGGAAGGTGTGTCTCCTAAAAGCGACTGTTCATTGGTTATTTCTTTGGGGTCTTTTTGGTTAAGCGGTGCACACAACTTTAGCTCGCCCCCGAAACGAGGCTTGACACGCAATTTGGAAAAATCTATCTAAGTGAGAATTTCTATAATCAGCGCAGTTTGTACCTAGAAGAAAAGGCATAAAATTGTCAGTCACATTTTCATAGCTACCTATCCAAGATGGATCAGCAACAAGTCACTCTTCATCTTCAGGTCATCAATTAGTCAGTTACGGATCAGGCTCACAGAGTATGAGCCCAACGACAGCACCTCGGACAGCGTCTCCTGACGTCATCAATTCTCCCCTCGCAACTCATGCTTTCTGCCCCTTGTCATGACTTTTTATTAGGGTCTCCCTGTCCATCCCCCTAATTGCTAATTGGTCAGTCAGTCGGCAGATATGACTTTAACCTATAGTATTTGTTTACTGAATCTACTAATTTTCATATAAGCCTGTTCACAATATGTGGATTGGTTCTCCAGACGATGTTCTCATCATCCGGCTCATCAGGTATTGAAATTGCTGCATATTCCTCTTCAGTCTGTGCTTCTATTGTTCAAGTCCTGGGAAAGTACATTTAGCCTGCTCTACACATAATTCTATCAAATTGTCTTCATCATCTCCTGTCCGCCAGTACATTGCAGAAAATTCTAGCTAAGTAACTTGAACAACGAGCGGGTCAGGGTCATTGCGGGCTTCCAGTCCTTTGCAAAGCGTTTAGTATTTTAGTTTTTCCAGTGTGCGAGGCCCAGGGAAACTAGGCCTTTAGTCCAGCTAACGTAACACTACAAATTAATGCAAAACATAGGTTATACCTCTAAATATGACATATTATTACAATGTTCTCATATACTTTAATTATTTCATATAGTTTCAGTCATTTTAGTACACATAGTGATCACACCCCGATGGCACATTTTCAAACGTGCACATTATTTTCTTTATGATTAATTTCTCTACGCATTTTCTCATTAGTAAGCACATCTATATATCATAATTTTTTTTTCTTAATTAGCATATCTGCTTCAAAAATCCCTCCTCTGATTACTAAATATGACATCACACCTTTCTTTACCATCATCCTTATAACTCAGTCTTTGATGTACTTTGTCTTCTTCTTGAATTTTCCCTATAGATTCTTCTCCTGGGTTGTTCTTCCCTCCTCTGATCATTTTTAAACCTCTTTAATTTTATCTTTTGCCATAATTTACTTGTACCCCAAAATCCTAATATAGAAACAATCACAATTAATACTCCCTGTACAATTTTCCATAATACCCCATTCCAAATTTGACTAAACCAATTACCTACGGAAGCAAACCCATTTCCAACTTTTTCCCAAACCGATGGTTCCTTCAATTCCTCCAAATCCTTGCTCGAATTAGTTAAGTTAGTAAGTAAGTCTCTTATATCCTTATCACTATTGGGTATATAAAAACAACATTGCCTAGCGCCAATCATACTACAGACTTCGCCGTCTTTCGCTAAAAGTATGTCTAAAGCAAGCCTATTTTGAAGCGTCATAGCTCTATCCGTAGCTAATTCAGTATCTAACAGGAGTATTGCCCCTGTAACTTTTGTCAGCATGTTATCCACAATAGTGGACAACTTTTGTATCTTGATTGCATTCAAAATAACTCCTACAGAAGGAATTACTGCCCCAAAAATATCTCCCACAATTGCAGAAGAGGTTTCTCTCCTCTGTCGCTTATGATGTAATTCAGTCACTTTTGGAAATTTCTTTAAATCATCTGATAAATTTTAGGGAAAACTATCCCCAAATAGCACGTCCCATACCTTCCTCTAGGAAGACGGTAATAAGCATTAAGGGGGTCATTCTGACCCTGGCGGCCGGTGACTGCCAGGGTCACCGACCACGGGAGCACCGCCAACAGGCTGGCGGTGCTCCCGAGGGCATTCTGACCGCGGCGGTTCAGCCACGGTCAGAAAGGGTAAACCGGCGGTCTCCCGCCGGTTTTCCGCTGCCCCATTGAATCCTCCATGGCGGCGGAGCGCGCTCCGCCGCCATGGGGATTCAGACACCCCCTACCGCCATCCTGTTCATGGCGGGAAACCCGCCATGAACAGGATGGCGGTAGGGGGTGCCGCGGGGCCCCTGGGGGCCCCTGCAGTGCCCATGCCAATGGCATGGGCACTGCAGGGGCCCCCGTAAGAGGGCCCCGCAAAGTATTTCAGTGTCTGCTTTGCAGACACTGAAATACGCGACGGGTGCAACTGCACCCGTCGCACCCCTGCAACTACGCAGGCTCAATTCTGAGCCGGCGTCCTCGTTGCAGGGGCATTTCTGCTGGGCCGGCGTGCGCTCTTTCGGAGAGCGCCCGCCGGCCCAGCGGAAATGTTTAAATGGCCGCCGCGGTCTTTTGACCGCGGTGCGGTCATTTCACGGCGGTACCTTGGCGGACGGCCTCCGCCGTCCGCCAAGGTTAAAATCACCCCCTAAGTCCACAAATATAGTAGATCCCAGGAATTGCAGGGTCCTGACCACTCAGCATAAAAGTCCATTTACTCTGAAACAAAAACACATGCCTACATTCACTCATTCCCACAAATAAAGTGTCAGTGCGTGATTTTGGCCTAGCTATACAAAGCTTCCCTACATGTAATGCATCTAAAGCTAATTTCCCTTGTGTTTTAAAAACAGTGTAAGCATAATCATTCTTATAAGTTCTTTTCTCTCATCCTTTCTCCAACTTCTCCTTCAATGCCTTCCTCCTGTTATCAGTATGCCCTATAAAGTTCTTTTCTAACAGGGTGAGTAAGCATGTTAGGTTATTTTTGTGAGCATAAGCGGTGCCAAACGTTCAAAGAAACCTCTAACTAATACTATATTGTATTGTATTGTAATGTAATAGTATTTATAAAGAGCCTACTACCCCTGATGAGGCGTCAAAGCTCTTGTTGGCGAGTAGCACGCTACTCCGGAACCCAAAAGGAATTAGTGGTGGATTAGTATAGGGAAATATGAGTAGTTCTAGTATTATTATGAGTTAATTTGAGCCACGGATATGAGAATTTGTTACTTAGATTGACTGGAGTAATGGAGGGCTGGAGGAGGGAAAATCCAGAAGTGTTAATTGGGAGTATATGGTAATAGGATTTAGGCTTGGGATGAGTAAAGAGGGGATGGAGGTGGGAAGAGTCTGTGGAAAGGGTTAGGGAGATCATAGTAGCAGGGTGAGATAAATGAGGGAGACTATAGCTTATAAAATGTTATCTCATTAGACACACGTTTCTTTTTTATCGTACTCGCAACAGTTGGAACTGAAGGTTTTACATGCAAGGCTTTGAATTGCCGCACATAAGTAAGCTGAGAACCTGAAGGTCAGGTGACCCTTCTAACAGGAGCTCGAAGCATGTGGCCTCAGTCGAGTTCCACACTTGGCGCAGCTCTGCCTTCTCATTTCATATCCCTTTAGACAGAAGTCGTCAGCCAATCTCAGAAAGTAACTTTCCCATTCAAAATGGACTGGCTGGCCCCTTCTATCTCTCGACGCTCTTTATCACTGCCACGCCCCACCTTAACAGCCCGCCTACTGATAACATTTCCTCTCACCATCTTCCCTACCCTGCAACCCAGTCGCTCTGCCTCCTTTGAGAATATACCACTTCCCTCACTCCCCGCCCCTCTCCTCCACCCCTGCATTCACCCACAGCCCAAGCAGGAGCTCGGTCTTCCCCAGCAACTGCCTAATTTACTGGTTACCTCCCATTTACTTATACAACAAACACGTGCTCGAGTTAGATATTCACAACAACCAAGCACTGTACCTTGAGACCTTCGGTACTGTGCCCACGACCCTCTGGACGGTTTACCACCCTTCACCCTCCTCACTACTACAGCTCACGGGGGCGACAGCCCCCAATCAATACCTGAAACTTGCAGCTTTACTGTTTCGGTCAGCACCTGTGCTCCTATTGGCCGACACAGATGCTCTTTAGCTACCTTACTCATATATCTAATAATAGGAACAAAGGAGAACACTACGTCGTAGTTTCAGTAAAAGTACTGTATGTACTCTTGGTTATAGAATCTTGTTAGTAGCAGACTACAGCTTATGCCATAGGTTAAAGGTAAACTATGGTACGTAACCCCTTCTTCCACATCAAGTTATCAATGTCTTTTCTGGTTTTATTTCAACAGTCTCTCTTCAATTTTTTACTTTAGATCAGCCCAACAATTCAGTTTATTGATCGCCTTCAGGTTGCATCAAAGTACTGATTCGGAACCTCTCTATCAAAACAAAAATACATGAACTTGTTTTGCCATTCACTTGTTGCTGCATATGCCCACTCAGGACCTGCGTATCTTCGACTCAATACTCTCTTTCTTTTCAACCTTCGTTCACCACCTAATTCACCTTCACTCAGTTCTTCCTTTCTTGTAGTATCCACTTTTTCCTCTACTGTTTCATTTATGGCCAATTCCTTCTTTTTCCCAATTTGCGATTCAGGCCAATTATCTCCTTTCCTCCTTCCTTCTGTCAATATTCTCCTCAAGATTGGACTCTTTTCCTTTTCTTCCTCTGTGGTGTTTTCTCTTGATGGACCTGCAACTGGTTCAGGTGGAGTCGGATCACCTTGACTTTGATCCATCTCAACTCTTTCACCCTCTTGATCTGGCACTTGCTCTGTTTGCTTTTCAACACCGTCTGCTTCTGGGAGAACCCCTGCTGTGCTCGGTTCTCCTGCTGCATCCATCAAGCTAGGCTCTTGCTCACCCTCCTGTAATTCTTCACTCTTGTCTCTTACAGGGGTGATTGACCCATCCTCCACAAGCTCAGGATCAACTTCAGGTTCAACCTGCTCTTGTTCTAGCTCAGGTATAGCCACTTGTTTTGCTGCTGTTGGTACTCTCAACAACACTTCTTCACGTTCTTGCGGACTTACCACTCTCTTTGTATGGCTTGCCTCTATCCAATTTGGCAGTCGTGCACACTTTACAGCTGTCGCAGTTGTTAGCACCACCTGGAAGGGACCGTTCCAACGCGGTTCCAAACAGGTCTTACGAACGTGCTTTTTGATGACGACCCAATCTCCAGCTCTCAGGTTGTGACCTGGGCCATGGATGTGTAGTATGGTAGCAGCCTGCAGCTGCTGAGAGAAAGAACGAACCACATCAGCCAGACCTTTGCAGTAGTCCAACACCATATCATGTGTAATATTGACAAGTGCATTGGCTGGAATTGCTTACAAACTCATTGCTCTGCCCATGAGGATTTCATGTGGCGGCAGTCCTGTCTTCCTGTCAGGTATGTTTCGCATTTACATCAGTACCAAAAGTAAGGCATCTGGCCATTTCAGATTAGTTGCAGCACACATCTTGGCAATTCTTGATCTCAATGTACCATTCATTTGTTCCACTAGTCCTGATGCTTCAGGGCGATAGCTGCAATGCAACTTCTGCTCAATGTTTAATGCTGCACATAAGAGTTTGACCACTTTGTTATTGAAGTGAGTTCCCCTATCAGGAATCTCAAACGTGGTATTAACACTCTAAGCAACAGCTTTGCTACTGTGAGACTGTCATTTCTTCTTGTATGATATGCTTCAATCCAATGACTAAAGAGACATACAATCACCAACACATACTTCAAACCACCACACACAGGCATCTCAATGAAATCCAACTGCATTCTGCTGAATGGTCTTCCTGCTTTTCCAATATGCTCAAATTCACTCCTGTCCCTTTTCCCACATTTAGTTACTGACAAATTACACATCGATGACACACTGCTTCTGCTGCCTGTCTGAAATTCTAATTGAAGCAATCAACTTTGAACAACCTGACCGTGGCATCCCTCCCAATATGTGCCTCGCCATGAAAATAACGGGCCATCTGGGACAATAAACTGTTGGGTAATAACATCTGACCCTCCTCAGGAAACCAAATTTCATCAGATCTTTGAATACATTTCAGCTTGACCCAAAGTCGTTTCTCTTCTTTGTCTGCATTTTCCTGTAATGTTTTCAATTCTTCTGCTGTATCAATCACTTTTAAGGCAAACCTTGTGCAATTTTTCTCTTCCTCAGGCATCAATTCCCACTTGTCTTTAAACGATATACAATTCAATGTGCAAAACCTCACGCCTTGATCTGCATATCCATTTCCCAATTAAAGTAATCTTGTATCTTTTGATGTGCATTACATTTTACCACAGTAGTTTCTTGAGGTAACTGTATTGCATACAACAACTCTTTTATTCAGGCACCATTTCTCACTGGTGTTCAAGTAGAGGTCATGAAACCTCTCTGCAACCACAGCTGACCAAAATCATGAACAATTCCAAATCCATATTGACTGTCAGTACAGATTGTGACCCTTAGTCTTGCAGAAACATAGCATGCTCTAGTAAGAGCTACTAATTCTGCTACCTGTGCAGAATATGCACCTGGAAGCCATGAAGCTTCTAACGTTCCTGTAATTGTGCATACTACATATCCTGCTCTCAATGTCCCTGTTCCATCTCTGAGACACAAACCATCAACAAAGACAAATTGGTCATTTTCATCTAAGCACATGTCTCCAATATCAGGCCTTGGTTTTGTACACAACTCAGTTACCTCAAGACGATCATGCTCAATGTCCTCTTCTTTTTCAATTTCAACAGTATCACCAGGGAGCAATGTCACTGGATTTAGCACTGTACACCTCTTTAATGTTACATTTGTAGCACCCAATATGCTTGTCTCACACCTTGTCAGTCTTGCACCCATCAAATATTGTGTTTTCGTCCTTGTCAGTAAAATTTCAACAGAGTCTGGTACCATTACCGTCAACTGTTATCCCATGACTACCCCCTCACATTGGGAAAGACTTTGACCAACTGCGGCTACTGCACACAGGCAACCTGGCAAAGCTGCTGCGACCGGGTCCAAGGTAGCTGAAAAATAGGCTACCGGGCGATAAGCACCTCCATGGACCTGTGTCAAGACAGACAAAGTACAAGCATCACGTTCATGACAAAACAATGTTAAAGGCTTTGTGCAATCAGGCATTCCTAACACTGGCGCTCTGCACAAACTCTCTCTTAATTCAGTGAACGCTTTCATCTGATCCTCATCTATCGTAATGAGATCTGTAACTTCCTTGTGTGTCAACTGCTGTAATGGTTTACCTACCTCAGCAAAATTCAGAATCCACTGTCTGCAGTACCCCACCATTCCCAGAAACATCCTAACATCTCTTTGTGAGGTTGGGGGATTTCTCTGCAGAATCATGGTAATTCTCTCCCTGGAGATTCTCCTTAATCCCTTCTCAATCTGGTGTCCCATGTATTTTACTGATGTTTGGCAATACTGCAATTTCACAGGTGAAACCTTATGTCCAAAATCTCCCAGATGATTCAATAGGGCAATCAAGTCATACTTACACTTGTCCCTTGTTCTGGATGCGATTAGCAAATCAATAATGTACTGCACTGGAGTCGATTGATATGGTAGTTCCAATTACTTCAGGTTCTTTTTCAGGATCTTATTAAACAGTGATGGTGACTCTGTATACCCTTGTGGAAGCCTGCACCAGCTGTAGACTCTGTCTAGGAATTTGAAACTAAAAAGGAACTGACTATCCTCATGAAGAGGCATGGAAAAAAAAGCTTGTGACAAGTCAACCACTGTGAACCACTCTTTATCGCAAGGAATCTGAAACAGTAACACTGCTGTATTTGGCACCACTGGACAACACTTAACCACAAAATCATTCACTTTTCGCAAGTCCTGCACAACGCGCACTTTCCCACACTGCTTCTTTAAGCCCATTATTGGTGAATTACATGGACTCCTTAACACTTCTTTCAAAACTCATTGTATGAGAAAATCTCCTATTATTTGTGTTACCTTCATCAGAACGTCTTGTGGCACGTCTGTGGAAGTTGCAGAAATACTGCATTGGGCTTTAGAGTAATCTTAATTCACTCTACTCCCTTAATCATACCTACTTCTTTACCTGTCAGGTCTCAGACTTCTTCCTTCACTGTTCCCTGTAAGTCTGCATGCAATTCCTTCACAGTAAACATTGGGAAAAAATCATTCAATGGGTATTCTTCACTAGCATTGTTACCCATCATTTCAGTCACATGTTCTTCCTCATCATCTCGATTGGTTTGTACTTCAATTCCAGTGTCCAATCAATTACTGGTGCATTTTGTCTTACACAACAAATCTCTTCCCAATAGGGATACGGGACTCGAGTCACATACTACAAATCTATGTAGCCCCTGGTAATTGCCAATTTCAACCTGCACTGGTTCTGTGAGTGGGTTTGTCAATTGTCTATTCTCTACTCCTACAACTTGAACTGTCCTGCCTGAAAGGGGTAAATTTGGGACTTTTATACTTCTCACTGTAGAGCGCGTAGCTCCTGTATCTACTAAAAATGAGACCTTGTAAACCATCACCTTTCCCTTCACAAAAGGACCTCTCAGATCTACTTCTAAGGATGCTGCAAGCACACACTGTCCTTCATCTGAACTGTCACTCATCCATTCTTTGTTTATTTCATCCTCACTGTAAAATGGAAATTGGTGTACTGTGTTATTACTACTGCCTTGTCTCTGACCTGTGACCTGCTGAGTAAGCATCACCTGTTGCTGCTCCATCAGGGCTTGAGGTATCTGCATTTGCTGTCTAGGTACCATGGGAACCTGTTGCTGTACTGGTTGCAACTGTGTTAATTGTGTGCGTGGCACCTGCATTTGCTGCATGGGTTGAAAATTCTGCACTTTATTCTGAACATTAGTAATAAATCCTTTCATTCTTGGGACTTTCACAGTTTGATAGGTACTGACATCACCACCTTACTGAACAAAACCATCCTGTGCCATCAACGGACACTCCGCTTCCAGTGTCCCACGGTTTCGCACAAATGACATGGTAACATCTTTTTCATTCCCTGCATGTCATCCTGAACCACTACAGTTCCCAACTCTGGACTACGCATCATGTCAACTCCACGACCTCTAACTCTCATCTGAGGCTGAAACATAACAGCTCTCTGCTGCGGCGGCATTGGCGGTACTATAGCTCCCTGCAGCAATTCCCTTAAGTGTGCCTTCATTCCCGCTGATCTCATGTGTTCAAAATCCTTCGCCTCGAAGTCTAATCTATAACTGCATTTCAAATGCTTGGTTTTCCCAATCTCAATGTCATGTTTCTCTGCTAACTCTGCCAATTTCTGATATATTTTACTCACTTCTTTTGTAATCTTTGGGCACAAATACCTCAACTCTTCTTCGGTGTAGGACTCCAATCTGTTCACACCCATTGTTCCCTCAACTAATTCAGTTGCTTCTATGTTCAGCCTTACACTATTTATCTGCTCTTCGCCATTGGATGTATTCTTAGGTGTGTTTAGACTATCTAACCATTAACTCAACTGCTGTGCTGACAATCCCTGTAATAAGATGCTACTTGCATTTGGTACTGATAGCTGTTGTACCATTGCACCTGGAGCTCGTGGCGTCACAATCTTCAGGCTTTGACTCGCATTCGGGCCATTCACTACATCTGGAAGTGCTACAAGTGCACTAAGATCCATTAATGGTCTAGATCTATTGAAAGTCTGACCTGCGGATGACATCGTCTGCACATGATCACTCACTCCCCTTCTCACAATACTCTGTGACATTTTGTTCTGTTCTCCCACACTTGCTTTCTTTTGTGCAAATAAGGGTACCACCAGACCAACAGTAACCGGTAGCGATATTGCATCTGGAGCTGCCCTGACACTTGCACCTTATGGAAATGTTAC
This sequence comes from Pleurodeles waltl, assembly GCF_031143425.1. Classification (NCBI taxonomy): domain Eukaryota; kingdom Metazoa; phylum Chordata; class Amphibia; order Caudata; family Salamandridae; genus Pleurodeles; species Pleurodeles waltl. The sequence continues at coordinate 925,714,245 of NC_090448.1, read as the reverse complement.
CCCCATTGCCTGGTTTGTGACTGGTGTAATATCTGACTGTGTTCCTGTCATTGGTGTACACTTAGGCAAACCCTGTGATTGTGCCGGAGGCAATAACATTGGAGTCGGCTCCGTCTGAACTAATGTTGGCCTCATGAGCACTTGCTCCGTTGGCACCATTATGTTCCAAACTGTCTCAAGAACTGGTACATCTGGATAAATTCTCTGTACTGATGGTGGATGCATTTGCACTTGGACCACAGTAGTAGTCCCTGCATTGGGTGTATTCTGTACTACTCTTGGTATCTCTCCACTGTCTGTTTGCGCTGCCCCTTCAGTTCCCAATACTTGTGCTGGAGCAGTTATAGCAGCACTAGTACTTGGACCCCCTGAATAGGTCGCAAAGGGTGGAGGTCAATCCCTCAATAGCTGTGTAATGAGGTCCTCAACAACAGAATCCTCATTGTCAACATAGGATTTTCTCTTTTTCTTTTTTCCTGCACTCTCATTCTCTTTAGCACTATCTTCCTTCTCTGTCTCATCTTCCTCTGTAATTGCAGGAAACAATTTAACACCCTGTACCGTCTCTGCTCTCCATCTTTTCTGTTCCCAATCCCATCTAGCTTCAGCTAAATATTTTTTTTCTTGTTTCATTCTCTTCTTGAACTTCATTTCGTCTTGCTGTCTGGCCACTATCTCTCACACTGCTAAAGCCTCAAACTGTGCTGGTCTCGGTAACGGTTTCATTTCATACAATGCCATTCGGAATTCATCTAAAATTCTCAAATTGAGGGGCATATTTATACTCCGTTTGCGCTGAATTTGCGTCGTTTTTTTCGACGCAAATTCGACGCAAAACTAACTCCATATTTATACTTTGGCGTTAGACGTGTCTAGCGCCAAAGTTCATAGAGTTAGCGTCATTTTTTTGCGTGAACACCTTCCTTGCGTTAATGATATGCAAGGTAGGCGTTCTCGTCTTAAAAAATGACTCCGATGCATATGCGTCGTATTTATACTCCCGGGCAAAAATGACGCCCGGGAGTGGGCGGGTCTAAAAAACCTGCATTAGCGCCGGATTTTAGCACCTGGGTCAGGGCAGGCGTTAAGGGACCTGTGGGCTCAGAATGAGCCCAGAGGTGCCCTCCCCTGCCCCCAGGGACACCCCCTCCCACCCTTGCCCACCCCAGGAGGACACCCAAGGATGGAGGGACCCACCCCAGGGACATTAAGGTAAGTTCAGGTAAGTATTTATTTTTTATTTTTTTTGTGGCATAGGCGGGCCTGATTTGTGCCCCCCTACATGCCACTATGCCCAATGACCATGCCCAGGGGACAGAGGTCCCCTGGGCATGGCCATTGGGCAAGGGGGCATGACTCCTGTCTTTGCTAAGACAGGAGTCATTTCAATGGGGGTTGGGAGTCGTAAAAAAATGGCGCAAATCGGGTTGAGGCGATTTTTTTGCCTCAGCCTGACTTGCACCATTTGTGGACGCCCGTACTCCATTTTCCCCCTACGCCGGCGCTGCCTGGTGTACGTCGTTTTTTTTAACGCACACCAGACAGCGCCGGCGGCTAACGCCGGCTAATGTCATTCAATAAATACGGCGCCCGCATGGCGCTTCAGAATGGCGTTAGCCGGCGCAAATTTTTTTGGCGCAAAACTGCATTGGCGCAGTTTTGCGTCAAAAAGTATAAATATGGCCCTAAACGTTCCATGCTCTGGAAACGCTAAGGAACCTCGCTTCTTTGTTAGCTTACACCACTGCTTTAACCAAAGACACAGTGCTACACCCCGCTCCTCCGTCACAATATAAGCCAGAGAATTTTCCAGTGGGATTGGCTCCCCCACTGACGCCTTAATGTAAGAATCACCCTTCATCGCACTTCTGAACACCTTGAAATACTTATTTTTGTTTGTTTTGTTTACTTCAATTCAATAATGAAATAACTTTTACTCCCAAGATTCCCTTCACCCGCTTGCTCAACCAATTGCCTCTTACGGACGGCTGCCAATCCGCTCGCAACTCTCCTTACTAACCAACCTATCCCAGTGCGGCACACTCTGACGTTACACCCACACACAGCGGCTGACAAAATCTTACGGCTTGTACTCCTAAACTTCACTTAATTCACTAATGTAAATTATTGCGAGCACTTACCAAATACCAATAACTAAAACAAACCTGCTTGTTTACTACAGGAAGGGACACAATCGCTTCAGAGACCTTACGGATTTTCACTAATGGCCCTTTCGCTCATGTAGCTATTCCTCTTTCTAAGTCTCCCACATGTGCAAGCAAAATTTGACCCACAAATTTTACTCTCAACTGGTCAGTGGGTCTGTCCTGGTGCACATAGAACTCGCCAAATCTCAGTTGAAAAATGTATTTTACACATCTGCCTCACAAACCTACTTGTTGACAACGCCCGATCAACCTACTAAACCAGACAGATTACAAAATATAACCAAGTGTCTCCTACACTTGTCAATATACTCCGGAGTCTTAGACCACACAGGGTCCGTACATCACCAACAACCACGTGGATAAGTTTTTAGCACAAAGCGACACACACATGTGACGTTTGACGACTTCTCCACTCTTATACTGCAGAGTACGTACACTCCTACTAAACCTTAACTGGAGTACGCAGACTCCCTACTTTACCTCACATACATCACAATTCAGTCACGATTTGCTTAAGCCTGTGCAAGCGCAACCTACCACTTTCACACTGTCTCAAAACACACCGAGAACATACCCAACTCTACTAGCGGGATCCAGGATCTGGGAAAGTCATTTCTGGGCTTCAGGGAACATCATCTTTGCTAGCATTGCCATTTCAGAAAAACAAAATTCAAACCTCATAAACAAAACACAACTAACCCTAACTTAAACTACCCCCATAACCAATAATCACCACATAACTAATTCTCCAAGGAAACTAACCATCAAGAGGAGGGACTGTTGAAGCAGATATGCTAATTAAGATTTTTTTTTAATGATATATATATATGATTACTGATGAGAAAATGCGTAGAGAAATTAATCATAAAGAATATAATGTGCACGTTTGAAAATGTGCCCTCGGGGTGTGATCACCATGTGTACTAAAATGACTGAAACTGTCTGAAATAATTAAAGTATGTGAGAACAATGGAATAATATGTCATAATGAGATATATAACCTATGTTTTGCATTAATTTGTAGTGTTAAGTTAGCTGGACTAAAGGCCTAGTTTCCCTGGGCCTCGCACACTCGAAAAACTAAAATACTAAACGCTTTGCAAAGGACTGGAAGCCAGCAATGACCCTGACCTGATCGATGTTCAAGTTACTTAGCTAGAATTTTCTGCAATGTACCAGCGGACAGGAGATGATGAAGACAATTTGATAGAATTATGTGTAGAGCAGGCTAAATGTACTTTCCCAGGACCTGAACGATAGAAGCACTGACTGAAGAGGAATATGCAACAATTTCGATACCTGATGAGCCGGATGATGAGAACATCGCCTGGAGAACCAATCCACATCTTGTGAATAGACTTATATGAAAATTTATAGATTCGGTAAACAAACACTATAGGTTAAAGTCATATCTGCCGACTGACTGACCAATTACCAATTAGGGGGGTGGACTGGGAGACCCTAATAAAAAGTCATGACAAGAGGCAGAAAGCATGATTTGTGAGGGGAGAATTGATGACGTCAGGAGACGCTGTCCGAGGCGCTGTTGTTGGGCTCATACTCTGTGAGCCTGATCCGTAGCTCACTAATTGATGACCTGAAGACGAAGACTGACTTGTTGCTGATCCATCCTGGATAGGTAGCTATGAAAATGTGACTGACGAGTTTATGCCTTTTCTTCTAGGTACCAACTGCACTGATTATAGAAATTCTCACTTAGATAGATTTTTCCAAATTGATGATTTTCTCTAAAAAGTTTTTCGCATGAGGACCCACATGCTGATGCTAATTTTGGTTAGATAGGCTGTTAATGGCGACGTTGACGGTGACAAATGACTGACAAACTTGTTTGTTGAACTCAGCTATTGATGTTGGTATTCTTGGTTTATGACATTGCATTGTCACATATGTTTTCGCCAAGAGTTGATGTTTTCAATTAATAAATTAATAAATTAAGTTGATTGAATAAAGATTGAACTAACAGATGACTTAGAGTTGTATTCAATAGGGAAATAAAAATTGTTAACTCTTTCCTGAGTTGTGGTTCTTCATGAGTAGTTGATTTTTCATGTTGTTTATGGATTTTTGATGATTGATTTAGAACCAGTAATCACTGTATGTCTAGGATACTCCATGCGATCCAAAAGTTTCATCGACCTATACGTGTCCCCTTGTAAGTTTACTTACTAAGGACCAGGCCTGCTATCACCCCTTTGCCACCTTTTATCCAATTGAATTTATAAAAAAATCCCTTCCTGCTTACATATATTGGTTATTTATTTTTATAAATGTTGTTTGAACTGGAAGCTTGTGTTTGTGACGGATGCATGCTGCATTCAGGGCCAAGCTTGTATTTTAACCTTTTCATTTTTTATCCTTAGTTCCAGGTCTTCCTTTCCCTTAGCCTTATCTGTTGCCAGTCAAATAAGAAACTAAGGGTCCGGTGTACCAAGCAATTAGCAGGTGCAAACCATGTGATTAGCTAATTACAGCCTCTAATTTTGTTTTACTATGTACTAAACCCATTTTGTGATACAACAGGTGCTTACAGAATAGCAAAATGTATTTAGAAATACACACTGAATCAGAATTTGAATGGAACATATTAAGGTGTTACTTCCAAACTGCAATTTGGACTGCTAAGTATCAATGGTTTGTGACCACAATGTAATTTGTGAATCATTGAAAGGTTATTGACTCCTCAGAAAAGTTAGTAACTCATTGGCACCGGGCAAATGTTGGCACATTCGTTTAAATGAGCTGAACCAATCTGATAAGGGAATGAGGTAGAGACTGACAGACGTAGAGAGACAATTGAGGGTACCTCAGTGTGTAGAGAGGTATTCAGGGAATTCATGGTACTGATATCAAACTTTGCATACTTGAGATCCATTTCAGGATACGTCCGCTAATATAGCTTTTCTAGTCTCAGTAATAGAGTACGGTAATGGGCATCATCAACATAGATGTGTAGATCCAAGAGTAGCAGTGATACTACTCCTTTTTTGTCCCTGGCCTATAGCAGATCAAATGCATAACACTGTAGATGTCATGCCTCTACCCAAGTAGAAACCAGGTTACTCACACATATTTATATTGTTCCGTTCCACAGAGATAGAAACCAGATGATTCAATCAGGTTTTTTTTTTATGATTAAGCTACTGGAGATTGGTCAATAGGTGGCTGGATAAGATATGTGAAGGTTCTTTTTTATTTGATGAGTAGGTTTTCAATTTGGGAGCAAAATAACCTAAATCTAGGGGATTGTCATTTTTAAGGACTTTCAAGTTTGAAGCACTTTGGTGACTTCAGTTAGTTTGAGTCTTTTGTGCTGTCACAAAGATGTTGGATGTTAGATGTTGGTTGTTTTGTTCAAGGTGAGGTTTCTTTTGTTTTGAAAACAAGATCCTTAGTGATGGTAATGTAACAGCTTGTTAATGTGGCCTCTCACAACCATGTATTCTGTGTTTCGTAGGTCTTTATCGGATCCTATTTACATTTTTTATCAGGATTTCGAAGCCTTGATTGGATCCTATTTACATTGATATAGAAGGCAGACTTTGTCAGTTTTGTTCCATTTGTTTCATAGATATTGTTTTACTCTAAATTCAGTTTTTGATTTCTTTATCTTTTCATTGATCCAAGTGGCCTTTTTTTCTTTAGTTAAGACAAGCGATAGCCCTCCCTGGTATTTGTTTGACTAAGCAATTAGTGATTGAGGTTTAAAACTCAAAACATGTTGTTTATTTGTAGGCTAGGTCTCGGTGAAGCATGAACTGGGCCACTGCAATTATGCAATTCTTCAGCCACAGCATTTAAAGCATAATTATGGTTTTGCCACATTTTCCACATATTGCATCACCTGCCCCATAATCTGCAAATTTTACCAAAATGTTTGTATGTTAAATGGATCAAAAGTTACTATAGCCGCATCATCACCTGTTGTCACCCAATGGAAGGCCCATCACAAAGGTTGCCTAGTCAACCTTCAGTGGCTTTTCCCTGTATTGTGGTTTTATTCCGGTATCTATGGTGCTGCATTAAGCACACAACGTGTCTTTATTTGCTGAATAACTTAGTGAACCATTTTTCATAATTTGTTCCTCTCCTGCCGCATAATTCCACAGGCCCTGGTATGTGTCAAGTGTTGAGAAGGTTTACTTCGTTCCAAGATCTTCCTGATGCTCCTGCTAATGTCCACCTTTTTTCTTCCAGAAGTCCACTCTGAAGCAAATAGTTATCTTCAGAGAAAGACTTCAAAAACATCAAAAAGATGGCATCTTTCCATCCCTCGAAAAAGGCATACAAACGAGCAATCATGCTTATTAGACAAGATCAGCTTCTATCACATTAGGCCACCAGTTCTCGCTTTCACCTGAGATACTAAGGGTCTGATTTAGAGTTTGGTGGATGGGTACTTAATCACAAATGTGACAAATATCCTGTCTGCCGCATTTCAAGTGCACTTGTAATAAGGTGGACGATTCATCAGTCACATTTGGGACGGATTACCCATCTGCCAAACACTAAATCAGGTCCTATGACCCATATAAGACTCCTACGAATTATGCGCATGTGTCCTTTGGCAAATACAAAAATTGCATGGAGCTTTCTCAAATACAATCGCTCAGTCGTCTGCTACAGTTACAAGGCAATGGGCTTCATTTTTAACGCTGTTTTTGCTTTTAAGCCTGTCTTACTTGTAGAAGTAGCCTGCTTTATAAATAGAAAGCCACTTTTCCTAATCAGGAATATTGATTTCACACGTGTAAATAAGTTTGTTTACATGGCGGTTTCAGTGTTAGTAAATCAAGTCTTGTTTGTGGAGCATGTGTGTTTAACAGTGGGAAAGTGATGAATGTTAATGCACGCCTACAACTGTACACATATATGGCATTGACAAATAATTTTCTGACACATCCCTACACTGGAAATGATCATAGAGTTATTCCTCTCAAGGGCATGGCTAAATACCTTTCCAGGTTAGGTAGCTGAGGGAACACACCCAGAACTGTGTGGGCCTAGGGCAAAGATTTGTAAACTGGACGGGCTTCCCCCCCACCCCCCGGGGTCTGTGACAGCATTCCCACTGGGGTGGCAAATGCCTCAGTAAGTACTTGTAAAGGAAGATGTCCTGGAAGCATGAAGCTACTGAAGTGCATAAAAAGAATGGCAAAATGGCCTGAGTCTTGTCGTGGCAGGGTCAAAGACCTGGCTAAATCAGCAAAATAGGTCTAGAAGTATTTTGCTGATATTTCACCTTCACAGCAACTGCATATAAAATAATGCCCACACCAGAATTGAAACACAAATGTAAATTTAACAAATTGGTGGGAAATGCACTCTTACGTTACTATTGGTTAATGTGATCACTGCATATATTTGTTTATGAGACCAAGGAGTCACAGAATTGAATCCTGGCTGGCCTGGTGCAGAATAGTGGTTTTTATATTAATAGTGCTGTGAAGCCCCAGCCTAAACAGAAAGCAACGTGAATATGTAAATCATTATTTTAAAATTGTATTAGACACAGCATAAGCAGTGCCAATGGAATTATGCAGCAGGGGAGCACCAAATTATGCTGTAAAGAGATGGCAACACATGGGATATATTTTTTTTTCTGAAAGTGATAGGGAGTCTGTTTCAAGATTGGATTGATGTCCAGGCTTGGCGGGGAAGGGGCTCCTCCAAATCATACCATAATGTTTTGGAGGGAGCCTGACTTCAAAACATTTTAGGTGGGTGGCTCAGAACAAAGGGTTTGAAGATTTCTGGTCAAGGGAAGGGCTTTTGCTGTGATTAAATATACTTTCAAAAGGGAACAAGAAAAAAGCTAACAAGCGCAAATGCATTTGCTCTGACTTTATTTTGCTTACAATAATATATATAGGTATATTCTAGCATATTAAAATGGAAATTGAAAAAAATCTTTCTGGATTACATGTAGAAAGCTGTGACTGGTTCAAAGTTTTAGGCATAACTCGTAAGGCAGGAATCTTGCATTGAAGAGTTAATCTTTTTTTGAGACGTTGTATGATCAGTAATTAGTCTGTTAAGCCTTCAGTGTATTTATGCTACATTGCAGTACGATGGACTGTTTAGTACTCAACATGGCCCTTTTATTTAACTTTTCATGTTGTTGTTGTTTGTGAAAGGGAGACTCCTGAAAGGAAATACAATGAACTTAGTTATTCTCAGCAGACAAGTTTCCTTAGATTTGTCAGTGTATTTATTATCAAACATTTGCATATTAGCTTGGTTGGTTGGCAGCATTACATCTTTCCTACCTAAATAAAGGTTCACATGAGAACCTTCTAATGGATGGCGTATTTTTCATTATTGTAATTTAGTAAAACATAGGGAGTAGCATTGGAAAACCAAACGCCATGACCTCAGAAGCTGCCTTCATTTCTCTCTACCTCCGTCTGGAGATTAGAAGAGTACAATAAAAATCCAGAACCCACACTTGGTCTACTCCTCCACAGACCATCAATGGATGGAAAACTTCATCTCATGCGTCAATGAAAGCCCTCCAAATTACTCTAAGGGCAAAGCCTACTGCCTTGTGAATGACATGGGATTTTGACATCAACAAAGTAGCATATAATTAATCCAGTGGCATCCTATTGTTGAAAGCAATTCAAAACCCCTGGAACTAGCATTGTGAATGCAGGACTCCGATGATGGCACAAATAGGAGATTCTTTGTTTCAAACCCACAAACAATGAAACCAAAAGGCAGATTTATCAATACTTTGCACCAGTGAAAAGTTAAAAAAAAGGGGTGCAAACTGGTGCAATGTGTTATTATAATAATTTACTGTGCAATACTTTATGTGCACTGGAAGGTGGCCTTAAAGTAATGCAAATAGTGCTGTGCTGCACTTTGCACTACTTTGCGTTGGGGCCCTCCAATGGGTGATATATTGGCATTCCCACAATACCACCCATGTTTGTTGAATCAAAGCTCTACCTACTAACAATCGTAGACATGGCATTGTGCCAACTAATACCCCCTCAAGGCCGTCGTTAAATCGGAGATGCCCTTTAATTCCTTCAAACATTTCACATAATCATGTGTGCTGCACTGTACAGCACCGATACAGTATGGAAAAAGCTTTAAACTTAGACAAAGCATATTGTTTTGCTCTGAAAGGGAACCCATCGCGTAAAAAAAACTATGCTAGATATCACTCACACACTTTTAAACAATTTGCCAAGGTGTCTGTATGGTGCTATGTATTGTGTTTAAGAGCCAGCACAGGGGATGACAACAACAGTGCCATATCTTTGAAGATATGACTGCGCTGTAGTTTGTCACTTACATAATTTAGCAGATTTGGTTCCTGTGCTGCGTTGTGCAACTTTAAAAAAAATCTTCTCTCAAATGTTTTCAGATCTAGGGCTTCGTTACGAGTGTCTTAGCGCTTGCCCCATTAAATACACACTACCATAGAAACCAAAAATGAGTACAGCTGTAACTCCCACTAGTAGGACACATGAAGGTCCTGACAGTAATGAGAAATTGACAGAGGAACATTTAGGGGGTTATTCTAACTTTGGAGGAGTGTTAATCCGTCCCAAAAGTGACGGTAAAGTGACAGATATACCACCAGCCGTATTACGAGTTCCATAGGATATAATGGACTCGTAATACGGCTGGTGGTAAATCCGTCACTTTTCCGTCACTTTTGGGACGGATTAACACCTCCTCCAAAATTAGAATAACCCCCTTAATTCCAATACCGATTCCACTAGCTGTTCCCAATTCCTCCCTGCTATTTCATCAGGACACACAGGCAGTGTTCACTAGCTGAAATGTGCAGATTTCGGAGTCTAAGTGAGTTGGCGAATCCCATTACCAGGATTGCGCTGGATTACTAGGACACTAGTAGCTTGCTTTTAAAATCAGATCACTGTAAAGGTTATCGGAGAATTAAGGGGCACTGTTTTATTCAGTCATGCTTTAGGGCGAATTAAAGAGGTACAATTTTTCAAGGGAATGATGCTTTGAAAGTCAGAGTAGCAGAAATTTCGAATATTTAAGACTATGCAACGGTGTAGAGCATCTTATAGTGCCTGTAGATTCTGCGGAACCTGCATGAAACCACGCATTCAGCAGTTTTAGTTCAGTAGTAGGAATTTTAATAATGTATTGCAGCTTTTGGGGTTGCCAGATCATTTCATGCCAACAGGAGATCAAGCTTGGACAATCATCAGATAAACTGGGTAATTCTGGGGATGTTTGTCTTTCTTTGTTTTAGTTAATGCATTTAGGCTAAATAATTTTACGGTAATGATCTGTACAAGGATACCGCAGGTTTACTGCAGAAATGGAGTGACCTGGAAACGCTAGCTGTGACTCTAAAAATGTGAGTTAGCTGTGGAGCAGAGCAGAGAGCGACAAACGGTGCTGAGTAGACAACACATTAGGCACGTGGTCTTTCAAAATATTGACAGCTGTCCTGGGCGTGGAAGCAGGCGTGGGAGTAACAGACGATGCAAGATCGTGAAAAACAACTACCATAGCCTCCGACATCCTAGATCGAAGGAAACATGACCTCTTAATTAACTGATTTATTAAAGGCTCATTGAGGTATGCAGAAAGGCCTGATTAGATCTGATTACACAATAGAAATGTGTGTCGGGTTGCCTTTGAGACGTCTTCATAATTTACCTATAATTTTAGTAACCCTAGGGAAGTTGGTCTCAGAAAGAGTGTTTAAGCCACAGGAGAAATTAGAACATATCAGCATGACCAAGTTGCACTATCTAGCTTATTAAGCTTCATATAGATGTGAATACTCCAGGACTCTTCCACTGAGTGGCAAAAGCAGAAAACTTGAAGGAAAATAATCCATTCATTAAAATGCATTATGTTTATATGATTGAGTGGAAAGTAAAATATTAATCATTAGGTAATGCTCCTTCAGTTCCTTCAAGTATTTCCTACTTAAATTAAAGTCCATGTAACTTATGAATGATTATGCTTAATAATAAGTACACAATCGCTATTAGACCAAACCAGAATGGATACATGTGAAAAAGAAAATAATATGTCAAAATCGTAAATCACAATTTCTTTTATTGTTTATGTTTTCTTTCTGATTTAAATGTTGCCCATGTTCTGGTGTAAAATAGTTTGCATTTAGGGGTGGGCATAACTGTAATAATTCTCTCTAGTGTAATTACTCGTAATTGCTACAAAATTACTTGTAATTATGCATAATTGTATGAGAAGCATAATCCAGAATTTAGCACTATTTTCTTAGTGAAAAATACACCCTTAAGTCTAAAATGGGGAAGAGAATGCATTTTGTGTCACGAAAATAGCTCTAAATGTTATGAACAGCAGTAGCCAGCAGAATCTTGCTCTCTTGTTTGTTGTTCCTATGCTTTTGCAGTAGGATTTTTGCCTCAAATTGCTCTTAAGAATTTAAGCTGGAGTAATTGTGTAATTCCAGTAATTTTCCATCACAAGAGTAATGAATAATTAATGAATTCCTGACATTACTCCTCTATATTTAAAGTTTTGTCCCAGTTTTTTGTATGTGCTGATAGTGCACCATTTGCTTGGTCTTTTTGGGTTTCATGGCTTTCCCTGATTGACCAAATTTCACAGCACACTTTGGCACATTATAATAGGAAAAAAAAAAAAAAACCTACCATGGAGCAAAGCCAAATGTCTGTCAGGTAGCTAATGGGTATCTGCAAAAGTAAAACTAGCAAAGTTTGTGAACTAACGATATAAAATGCAGCAAGCATTCTAAGACCTGACATCTATAACTGTTGGTTTTGATGGTGTAAGAAATGGGTTTATTAGACAAGAGTCTTGCACAAGTAATAAATCCACATTTGTCTCCTTCCTGATGACCAACTACCCCATTGTAGCATGTGACAGTCTCAGGGTAAAGAAGCAGATCAGCCCTAGGCCTACTTAGGGACAGTGAGTGGTGTGTGGGAACAATCCCAATTCGCTGGTATGCAATAGCAACACTTAACAAATTATCAGCCAATCAGTACTTTTGCTTTGAAAAAGGAAAAATACATTTATTATACAGACTCTAAATACTATGCATTAATTTATCTATCTATCTATATATATATATATATATATATATATATATATATATATATATATATATATATATATATATATATCAGGAGGAATTAAATATATTTTGTGAACTGCTCCAATCACATTTGAGCCATAGTGAGTCATAACCTGCATAATCATAATACCTCCCAACTATACCAAATGTAATATCAGAGTATAAGGAGGGTGTAATTTGAAATAAAGCATGCCTACAGACTTTACCAAGAGGTCACAGCTTCTACATTTAAAGTAAGTGGCTTTGCCATGGGGTCACCATATTTTATATGGGATAAAGTGTGCTCTGGCATACATTCTAAGGATATTGAAAGGAACCCAGTAGTTTCATGGCTATATAGCGGAAAAGGCTGAACGCTGACTTCCTTTATAAGTTTATAGAACTCTGACGTGGCTTGCAATATCCTTATCATTTAGGGGAGGATTTACTTTATCTCTTATAATACATTGTCAAACCATCACCTTTTCCACAGACCACTTAAATCTTTGGTGCATAGCTCGTTCTTATGAAAGAGAGAGCTTGTTTGCAAACACAAAGAATAAAATTGAATCACTAGTGCAAACGTAAACCCATCAAAAAAATTGTTAGCTAGTTCTTGAAAAAAGTTTTTAGAAGCAGTTGAATAGCAGTTCATTTTTTTTTTTAAAAGCACAGCAGATATGTTCAGAAAGATTCTAACTTTTCTATCATTTCTCAAATAGTGCAAAAAATAAACATGCTGCTAAAATTATCTACTTTCTGTTTGACACTGTAGAGTTGAGTTCTGATGCAATTTCTTTATAATAAGCTACTGTGTGCACCAAATATAAAGAAACTCGAGATGTATTTTTATATAGGGATTGCAGGTTCCCATTTAGTATAAGGACAATAATCAAATCAAATCAAATTAAATCAGGTTTTATAGAGCGCTACTTCTCACCTGTAAGGGTCTCAAGTTGTTGAGGGGGTTTGTCCTCTGAGCTTCAGTTGACAAGCCAGATTTTAAGGTCCTTCCTGAATTAAGGTGACTGCCTGAAATGCAAGGGCAGGGTGTTCCAGCTCTTTGCTGTGAGGTAGGTGAAGGTTCCTCCACCAGCCAAGGTCTTCCGTATGCGGGGTACAGTGGCTAATGCTTGTTGAGAGGAGCAGAGAGTTCTGGTGGGGGAGTAGAAGGTGTTACGGGATTGAGGTAGGCAGGTCCTAGGTCGTGGAGGGCCTTGTATGTGTGGTCGAGGAGTTTGAGCTTAATTATTTTCTTGATAGAAAGTCAGTGGAGGACTCCTAAGTGATTGGGGATGTGTTCGCAGCACGGAATGTCCAGGATGAGTCTGGCAGAGGCATTTTGGATGTGCTGTAGTTTCTTCAGGCTTTTCTCGGTGGTGCCGGCATAGAGGGCGGTACCATAGTCGAGTCTGCTGTTAATCAGGGCATGGGTTATGGTTTTGCTGCAGTCCTTTGGGATCCATTGTAGATCTTCCTGAGAAGTTGGAGTATGTGAAAGCAGGAGGATGTGACAGAGTTGACTTGGCGGGTCATGGTGAGCGATGAGTCCAGGATGAAGCCGAGGTTGCATGCGTGGTTTGTTGGAGGGGGAGGTGCTGAGAGTGGGTGGCCACCAGGAGTCATCCCATACTGATGTGGATGGTCCTAGGATGATCTCATTCTTGTCAGAGTTGAGCTTGAGGCAACTGTCCTTCATACAGGCATCGACAGCTTCCATCCAGTTGTGGAAATTCTTCCTGGCAGTAGTGGGATCTCCGGTCAGTAAGATGATTAGCTGGGTATCCTTGGTGTAGGAGTCGATGTTCAGTCCGTGGTTCCGGACGATGGATGCGAGCGGGCCATGTAGATTTTGAAGACTGTGGGGCTCAGGGAGGAACCCTGGGGAACTCCACAGCTGAACTCCATAGGTTCTGACAGGTAAGGCAGGAGCCTGACTCTGTGTTCTAGACAGTAACAAGTATATTCATTGTAGGGTCTTTCCACGGATACCAGCTCCATGGAGTCTGGAACAGAGGCTGAAGTGTGGTAGGATGAGGGCTGCTGTATGGCCACAGTTGAGGAGTGAGCAGATGCCTGTGGTGGTGAGGAGGCTGGTCTCCGTGCTCTGGTTGCTCCTGAAACCTGATTGGGAGGTGTCCAGGATGTTGTTGTCCTCAATGTGCTTACAGAGCTGAGTGTTGGTGGCCTTTTCGATTGCCTTGGCTGGAAAAGGCAGCAGAGGTATGGGGCAGTAATTCTTGAGGTCCAGGGGGTCAGCCATGGGTTTCTTCAGGAGCGAGCAGATCTCTTTGTACTTTCACTCCTCTGAGAAAGTGGCTGTCTCTGTTGAACAGTTGAGGGTGTGGCAGAGCTCGGGTGCGATGGATCACATTAGAAGTCATCATCATGTCATTGAAATCAATAATCAGACTTGGTAATGGGGAACGGAGACCACAGCCCACATCACTCCTGGGGCTGTCAGGCAGAACGAGGAGTATACAGAGTATGATGGTCATCCTTCTCTGTCCTGCAGGTTGAGGTCACTGGGTCAGAAAAAAATAATGTCAGGCCCTGGGGAGGTGGTCCTTGGGGCCAAAGGAGCTGGGGAAGGTTTCCCACACCCACCACTCTCCTCATAGTTGTAATAAAACAACTTTGCACCAATGCCCGGGGGCTTAGGAAGCTGCAACAGAGCCTGATACATAGCTTTTCTTGGGCAGACATGTTTAAACGAGCAAATCTTCCAAGGTGTATAACTCAGGCTCCATTGGGCCAATTCTGAAGACCTCTGGCTCATTTTATTCCTAGTTGAGAGCTCTAGTGGCCAGCAGCACTTTCAACAGGCCTCTTGGCCTCTAATACTTCACATTCATACACCTGCCAACGTTCCATTTAAAAGATCTGCAGACACCCCAAGATTTACTAATCATTAAGCTTCATATGATTTACTCGTTAGCTATGATAGCTATAGTGACAGAACAATGTTGCCAAACCACAGGTCCACCAAAATTCTTAATGGGAAGACCACCACACCAAATCCTGCTGGTTCCATATTAACCTGCTTATCGATTAAATGCTGGTGCCCACTTTAATAAATTTATGGCATTCCTGAACCTTCAAGCTAATAATCTACTGCTTCTAAGAATGTGAATCAAAAGAAGGCTCATTATTCAAAATCTCTCTCCTAAAGCAGTGCTCCAAAATCCACCAAACTGAACCACTGTACAAAACTGGTGTTAAGTTGCCTAAAGGACCCTTCACTGTATCATCCAAACCAATTGCACAATTCCCATCTTGCCATCTCTTTCTGGTCACCTTCTCTTTCTGCTAAACAAATTGCCTTTTTCTTAAATCACTAGAGCACACACGTACACACGCACACACAAACATACACATACTCAAAGCTCAAAGTACATTTATGTGGAGTTAAAAATCGTAAATCTATGCTATATTTTTCTGTATGTTCTTGAATGAGATATTTTTGTCCTTAATGTTTTGGATACAATATTAAGGGATAGTGATATTCCCTACCTAATATTCCAGAATACGACCATTCCCACATGCATCATCATCGTTGTCATTCCAGCATCTATATTGATAATTTGGCAATTCTTTTGTTGACCACGGACCTAGACTTTAAAATCATGTCTCAGAAATCCAGTAGTGTATATAAGATATTTTTTAAAGATCTAGGGCCAGATGTAGGAAAAAATCAAATTGCGACTTGCAATTTGCGAGTCTGTGCGACTCGCAAATTGCAAGTCGCAATTTGACATGCAGAAAGGTGTCTCAGACACCTTCTGCAACTCGCAATGGGGTCGCAAAGACCCACCTCATAAATATTTATGAGGTGGGTCGCAGTTTGCGACCCCATTGCGAGTATAGACACTCGCTAACATGGAGGCCTGCTGACGTCAGCAGGCCTCCATGTTAGCGACCTGCCTTTTAAATAAAGGTTTTTTTTTTTTTTGAAGTGCAGATCGTTTTCCTCACAGGAAAACGAGCTGCATTTCAAAAAATTCCGAAACCTTTAGTTTCGGAATTTTCAGGGCAGGGAGTGGTCCTTTGGACCACTCCCTGCCCTGAAAAAATAATATGGGGTCCATTCACAAAGGGGAAGGGGTCCCATTGGGACCCCTTCCCGTTTGCGAATGGGTTACCATCCACTTCAAGTGGATGGTAACTGCGACTCCATTTGCGACCGCATATGCGGTCGCAAATGGAATTGCATACCATTGCGAATCGCAAATAGGAAGGGAACACCCCTTCCTATTTGCGATTCGGAAATGCATTTTGCGAGTCGGTCCCGACTCACAAAATGCATTTCTGCATAGGAATCACGCATTTGCGAGTCGCAAACGGCAAATTTTGCCGTTTGCGACTCGCAAAGTGCTTCCTACATCTGGCCCCTAGTACTAGAGTATGAAAAATGCAATGCATGGAATCTGACTGTTTGACTACTTTCCCTGACAAAGTTTGCACTAAATGAGACATGCTTCTTATAACGTCTTTATCGAATTTTCTTTCAGCTCTATCCCTAAATGTAAATGTATTATCTTTTTGGATTGAAGCTTTGTACGTTTTTAGTTTACTGTTAACAACGCAGAAGAATTGTGAAGAAGTCCCAAAAATACAGTGACATTTTTTGACAGGTTCTTTTTCATTTAACAAAGAAAAATAACAACAAAAGATCTTAAGAAAAAGAAACTTTCTATTTACTCTGTATTTTTGATTCTCTGTATAGAAGTTAGAGTGCATTCTTAAGTAATCTTCAAAGTGTATCTCTGTTTTTTGATTCCACAAATTGTGGAATCGAACACTGATACTTCTTGAGCAGTTCGCTCTCTTTATTTTGGGATTCAATGCACCCAGCATACAGTTGTTGTTGTTGTATACGACCTAAAGGGATAGTAACTGAGTGCTTGAAAGTCGATTTTCCATAGCTGCTAAGTATTGTAAGGTCATTCACTGCAGCGAACGGAAGTGTTTATTTATGTAGCTTACATATTTATTTAACTAATATACCTTAATAAAACATGTGGGCATTTAGGTGCTTCGGTAATATGGACATTCTCCATATGCAACTTATGTTCATGTGCTTCTTACATAGGCGGTTGTATGGGCCTCTATACTCTACTGTGCAGTGACAGCATTGTTCTTTCAGAGTCGTATGTTAGTAAGAAATATTTATACTCAGACCAGCAGACATGGAGAGAGAAAAATTGTACATTGTAATGCCCAATTGCATGAAAAGAAGATAAGAATATAAACGTTTTCTCTGGTGAAAATGGGCATGGCGAAGGACGTTGGAGGAGAATGGATGGTGGAGGAATAGTGTCCTGATGGAGGGTGTATTCTTTGTGCTAGTTTTAAATCAATTTGCTGCCTATCGTTCTAAAAGGGGTGTGCATTCGTCCAGAATGTGATGGCAATTGTTATGTAGAATGGGATTCTCTTCCCTTTGATTCCTTCCATTATTATGGGCATTACCAAGCCATTTCCTT
Organism: Pleurodeles waltl; assembly: GCF_031143425.1. Taxonomy (NCBI): domain Eukaryota; kingdom Metazoa; phylum Chordata; class Amphibia; order Caudata; family Salamandridae; genus Pleurodeles; species Pleurodeles waltl. The sequence continues at coordinate 925,696,501 of NC_090448.1, read as the reverse complement.
TTAAAGGCAGAAGCAGCTCTCTGTCCTACCACCATGATAAATAGAATATGTTGAAGAAATAAACTCTCTTCATTAGGTTCATAACCTAATTTCTACGAAAAGGATGTCCCTATACATTGAACAGAAAGGGGGTGCTTATCAGTATATTAGGAACTCCACCGAAGACTGATACACTGTTGAGAATGCAAATGTAGCCGACATGAAAATTACTTTCTTGTACTCAATTAATTGAGCGAATTTGGCAAATTTCAGCCTCTGTGAAATTCACTACAGACTTCCGATTTCACACGATTGTGTAAGGCTTATGAAACAAGTAAAAACCCTCCTCCTCTCAATCATTGTGTTTCACATGAACAGAACACCTTAAGCGTGCAATCCTTGAAAGAGAGTTGCATCCTCTGAACGTCATCAGAAAAAGGTGAGAAGAGGCTGTCAGTAGGGTGTAGAGCAGGTGGTAGTAGATGAACCAATGCAAAAGGCCAATTTTTAGTGAGTGCATGAGTGTGGTAGTGGCGGGAGAAGTACCATGATAGCAGTTTGGTGCTCAGGTCCTGGCCAGGCTGAATGGAAAGCAACATGGTACTGGGATTTGGTCAGAAGTGGGGATGGGGGACTGTTGAACAGCTCTTATCTCCTGTTACCCTAAGTGGGTGCTCATGACACCAAGGACCACTTCTGATCAATGTTACCCCTGCTTTTGTAAAGTTTGGGAGATTTTCCACTTTGTCAAAGCTCCTCAAGTTGCATCAAACTAAGTGAGGTTTAAAGCCCACCATTTTCACCACTTTGCACACCTCGAAAATGTATACCCTTGAAATTACACTCAGTGTCTTTAAAGAAGTATAAAATCCAGCAGGGCCTACAATTCAGCATGATAGTCTCTCAGATCCTATCAGTACAAAAGAACCTGATCAACCATAGTCATATGCACGTCCTCCCTACTTCTCACTTTTGACATTTTGCCTCGTCCAGCAAGTCTGGAAGGAGATTGCAGATCAACCAACACTGAGCAGGGTTCCATATGGCGGTGCAACTTAATTGTGTCTGTTCTTTGGAGTCGTTTAACCACACATGACATTTGGTTACATACTCTCTAATTAGGAGCCTGCTTTAACCATGCAAATGGTTAATATCTATTACAATAGTGGTTTGTAGCAGTATAGCTGCAGGTTGTAAATCAAAGTGCTATGTGGGTACCCCCAGTAGTGACCACACTGGCAGGAGTTAAACCTCTGTCTGATATTTCAGTAACTGTTATGCTGTCAACAAGTCTTTACTTTGACAAGTACTGAAATTATACGACTAAAAATGGTGCAACTATCCTTAGGTAATTACTGACACATATTTTGCATTTATGGGGCTAAGTGATCCCACACACCCAATACACAGATTTTAAAATTATGACGCCAATTGCCAATTCTGACCAAAAATAATCTCCACTTTTACATTTTGAAAATGTTGCAACAGTTTAAGGTAGGCGTGTCTTAAAATATAAGCAACTGCGAGATGGTAAACCAGAAATTGAAGATATTTTAAAAGATTGTTGCTCAACAGGTGCCTATTTGAAACACATAGAATTGATAAATGAAATGAATTAAAACATTTTTTTAAGTAACAGACCTTTCTTTATTTTACATGATGCACAACAAAGCATGTCTGTTGTTTGCATGAATGGATGCCTTTGGATGTAAGGGAAATACCAGAATGTTAACTTTTAAACAGATACGTAATTTATTGTTTACTTATCAGGCTTCAAACTGATAATCAATAAATTGACTGCTGTTGAACTTAACCATATTGCTGTCCACGGAAACCGCTGAAGAAATAAAATTACTGCAATTACTAGTCATTAGATCAAATATTTGAAAAATATTGTCCAAATTTATATGAAACAATGAGATGCGGTACTGCAGATGCGAGCTTTTAAAATAGTCAATTAACGCCGTCTTTGATGTCACACAAGTGCCTGCAAAACTTTAGTAGACGAGGACCTACATTCCAGAAGACAAACATATTGTGTTTCCAGCACTTACTTTAAAAAAAAATGCCAGAGACCACAGATTTTCTTAGAAGCTCATGGTCCGCACTACTAAATAGTGTGCTTAATGAATGCCAGGGTTCAGTAGCTTGTATTCCACCAGATGCCTCTTTCTCTCCTTGCTACATTTAATTAGCTGTAGTTCCTAATTGACAAAGGGGAAATATCTTATTTATTGCACCTATGGAAAGGTAATAATATATCCTCTTCAATTTTAAAATTGGATTTATTGTTACAATTTTGATAATGCCACTTTTAGAAAGTTGCCATTTTCCTGTTCTCCATATGTCCTTGCAGCCTGTCTCCAATACACATCTGGGGTGGGTGAGAGCTGGGCTTTATGCATTACCTCTAGCCAGCCACCAACAAAGGAAGTATAGGCATCACTGATGGGCCCTCCACATCCTGCTGGTCCATCCTAGGCAGGATGGGAAGGAGGAGCTAGTCACAGCCTCACGTTAACACCTGAATAGGCTGTGTCCTGTCCCCACACAAAGGATTGCTTAAACCCCTGTACTGAATCTTGAGCCGGGACAGGAAGGGAGGACCTCCCTGCATTTCAAAGCTCTTCTTTAAGGTCTCCTCCCCTTCAGAGGCATCACTGGGTATAAGAACAGGACTTCGGACCCTACTAACTCAGTGCACTTCTGGCCCCGTGGATACCATGCAAGGAAGCAGGACTGCTGTGCTGCTACAAGGGCTGCCACTCCGCTGGTCTGCTGCTCTGAAATAACTGCTTTTTTGTCGTGCTGGTCTTCTACCTGCTACCCTCTTTGCCTGGGTGAGAAGGACTGGACCCACATCACTCGAACCCCGAACCGGAGTGACTCCAAGGCTTCCTGGCTTACTTCCTGTTTTCTGAAGTCTCAGGGACACAAAAGAGATTTCCAACTCATCACCTACACACCCGGAATCTACCAACTGTGAGTCTTGCCCTGCCAAGTGGTGCCAATCTAGTCCTTGGCCCTTGCAAGTGGGTATAAAGTGGGGCTCCTGCCAGGAATCAACACACCAATGCTGCTGCGGTGCTCAGAATTGGCGCATCTCCATCTATGCCAATACATCGCCACTACTGCAAGGATTGAGTGCAATGCATCGCAGATTGTGCAGTGCATTGCTTCCATTTCTAATGCATCTCTGATTTTGCATGGCTCAGAGCTGAGGCATTGCCTCCATTGAAGAATCAACAATGCGTCTCCTCCTCTACTCTTCACATCTTCTTTGATGTTGATGAAAACAAGGTAATTTATGAGTGGGCCAAGGTTGGTCTCTGTATATGACCATTGCTCCATTGTGGTCAGCCTGACTTTTTGGATTTGACCCTGTCCAGTGCGACCAGAGAGCTCTGGTTGGTGTTTTATGCTTTTAACACTACGGCCTGTATTTATACTTTTTTAGCGCCGCATTTGCGTCTTTTTTTGCCGCAAAATCGGCACAAACTTACAAAATACAATTGTATTTTGTAAGGTTGCGCCGCTTTTGCGTCAAAAAGTGACGCAAATGCGGTGCAAAATAAGTATAAATATGGGCCTTCATTTCTCTTTATTCTTTAAAAATTCATATCTCAAGTTCTACTTATTGGAGTTTGTCATTTTGTGCTTCTTTAGATATTTTGATTTATTTGTCTAACCAGGTGTGAAATCTTTTTGTGTGGTATTTTTACTGTTTTACTATTTGAAATATTGCACAAATACGTAACACAGTGCCTCTTAAGTTAAGCCTGACAACTATGTGCCCAGCTAACAGGTGGTGAGCACTTGTTAATTTAGGGTGTGTTTGTGACTTACCCTGACTAGGATTGTATTTCTTGTTTGGTCAGGCTGCATAACTCTGCCAACCAGAAACCCGGTTTATAATACCCTGTTAAGCCCTTAACCATAGCCCAAAAAAGGGAAAAAAAACTAATGGGAATTTTTTTTATGAAGTAGCGTGGCTTGTTTTGGGTAAATGTATTATTCACATGACCCCTAGTCAAGATGGTAGGGTCGAGTCAGAAATATTCCTGTTAGGTCTTCTAGGCATAAAACATTAGAAAACCAGTGTTACTGGCTTCTTTTAAATGTGAAGGGTTTAGTGCGCATCATAGGTATCTGCACTGTCCTCGACTGTGCTTTCAGTAATGGAGAAAATTTATCTGAGCCCGTTCTTTGGTTTGACTCCTCAACAAATATGCATTTGATCAATGAATCCTGTGAATAATCTGCTTCTTTTAACACCATGTAAAAGTAATGTTTTTAAACTTCTGAATGAGCAAAGTTTGTCCATTATTATCATTCAAATCATTTTTTATAGTGCTTAAAATCACCATTCACCCTGACAATTTCGACAGGCAAAGTGACTGATGCACACTGAAATACCCTTACATGTCCAAGATTATCCCATCCGCCTAAGTGGCTAAACTGTGAACAAAGCTAAGCCTGTCTGGTTCAAGTAAACAACTCAAAAATGGAAAATAACTAGAAAAGTTTCTCCTGAACAATACATGTACAGCAAGCACTGTTTAATCTTGGTAAGTTATCACCCACTTCGTCGATATATTGCTTGGTGAACATTTTATTTACTACTGTAAACTGGGGTTGTGTAAATGTGCCCTACTGTATATAATATGTATTTTCTACTTAGGGTATAATAACATAAGTAAGTTACAATAAACACATTTAACAGACAGCATTTATGTTAATACGTGTATTAATGGAAATGATTGGTTAACCTACTTTAACAATGCACTTCTACTGTAAATGATTCCACCTGCATTTACGATATCTAATCAATCTATTTTACTCAGGCTTATTATTTCGCCACTGTGAGAAATTTTAAACTTTTTAAATTAACAGTTGTAAGAGAATGTGGTTAGAAATGTTCATTAAAAGAGTCACAAAACACAAACCGTGGTCAATAGCAAAAACAATAAAATCATTGTGTAAATAAAGAATAGGAACTGAGACATCACTTACACAGAGTAATGTGAACTGCTTTTATTATATTCCTTCTTTTGCATTTATTTTCGTACAGAAATAGTAGAGTTGAGCACACGTCTACTTTATGAATTAAGTGCTCTCCTGTATCTTAAAGCAAAAACGAGACAAACTCACGACAAGACTGGCTTGAATACTGCCTGTTCTATACATATTTATCTGACATGCTATTGCACATAAAACTCACCTGTCCTGCACTGCTCGACCCCACCCCTTTCCTTACATAGTCCCCAGAGCGTTCTTTTTACATCTGCCACATCCCGCCAAGGGATTACTTTAGCCGAATGTCCCCATCTCCCTTTCCAAACAGAACCACACCCAACCTCTCCTCATTAGCAGGCTGAGCCATGAAAAGGTGTAACACACAATAGGTGAAGCCTTCAACATAAGAGAATGTCATTTTTGTATAGTATATTTTCTGCAATGCAGATGTCAAAGTTGTCGAATTGTTGTAACTAGCTATCTGCCAATAGTGGAAATGATTTCAGTGAATGGATTCCAAATGACATAAAGGAAAAAAAGAAGGAAAGTCGAGTTTCCCGTAGTGCCACTTCAATCCCGAGAGAAGGAAAGCCATTTAAATAACAAATACCAGTCTACGGTTTTATGTTGTGCATGTCCCTGTGCCTTCACCTCTTTAAAACTGATCCTGTCCATTTGAAGAGCAGGGGTAGAGGAGTAATAGAAATCCAGGCATAACATGGCCTTCTTCACACTCTCTTATATCCAGAGGCTATCTCACCAGCCTATAGGTACAAAAATGTGACTGATGCCCCAACAGCCTCCCCTAGGTCCTCGCTATTCTATGAACTTTTATTCCTCCTTAATACACAGTGAATGCAATAAATAACTGGTGCTCTCTCTCCACAAACACTCCCCTCGCCCAATATTGAAAAAAGAACACCCCCTCCTCTCGACAAATAAAATAAAAAAAAGACAACTTGTATCCTGCTGACTTTTGCCATGACCCTCCACACCCTTCCCCCATCTCTCAACCCAAAAGTCTTGCTCTCATTCTCAAATAGAGAGGAGAGGAGTCACCATGCTGACAGTGGCTCTTCAGAGTTGATGCTGTAAAAGCTAACGGGACCAGTGTGATGTAAGTGATAGGTGATAAAGTGAGGGTTGACCTTTGATGTATGTATGACTCCAAGGTACCCTCTACCTGCTCCTCCATGAAGTAAGAGTACTCTATAGTCAGGGATACAATACACGAGGCAAAAGTTCCTGTTTGATGTGACCAGACATTAGTTAACTGGTATTGTATACGCGTGTACCTATTGAGTGTATACTCACTTTTCAAAAGTTAGAGATATAAATAGGTCGATGTAGGGTTTTTGTTTGAAGAAAGCCCCAGACCTCTGCAAGGGCCATTGGAAGGGCTGAAACATGTCGACCTAAATAGAACATGAGCAGCATAATACAGTCTCAGCTGTCCTGTTATGTTTTTTAATCATCCCTTCAACACCTGTCAATAACGTTTAACTGATTCTTGGTAGGTGATAGAGATTTTTTTTGGACATAGTCCCCCTTTCCCTGTTTTCCCTAGAATACTTGTAATCCTCCCTCAGTTGCATAATAAGGCCCGCCCACCATTCAAGTATGCTTTGGCGAGCGTGGGATCGCTGATGATAAAGTATGACACCCAGGGGATGTGTGAGGCCATTCTGTTCCTCTTAGGAAAACCCTATTTAGCTTTATCTGCGGAACCCCCTGACAGAAATCATCATATGGTGTATAAGTACAATCATGAATTAGGGCTGTTATAAGGGCACGTTTGTTTTTTAGTGTTTGTGTTATAAAAGCTGTGCAAAATCAGCTTGGATAGATCAGCTTACAAAACAAAAAGAAATCTCTTGCCTTTTAAAAGAGAATAGGGCGATTGGCCAAGTCAGAGCAACAAACACATATGCCCTCTTCCATCAGCTCTGGAGAGACTTTACTGATGAGAAGAAAGCAAAGATGGACATGGCAGACCATTGTTTGAAATTAGAGCACCTCATTTAGTACACAAGAGAACCAGAGAAAGGGGTGGATCAGCATTTCGTGAGCAGCAACTTCAGAGCAGGGATTAACATTCCTCTAATGTCAAAACATCAAAACATTAAACTAATTGTTCACTGCTCTGATGTCTGAGGAGTGAGTAGCTATGCTTGAAATCGATGCTGATGAGAATGGCTCTACGTGAAAACCATGAGCAATAAAACATTATTATAGATACTGTTCAGTCAGTTTTCCTGCAATGAGAAAGTCACCCATCATTTTCATAAAAATGTGGGAGAGGCATGAGCTTTCCCCACAAAGTGTTGTACCTCTTTTCTGCTGCCAGGACATTCCCTTTAATAAAAATACAAGACTGACTTTAGAATGAATGATCCTTCTTTAATGACATTGTGATAGCCGGTTTAAGCTTGAAATCAAAAAGTAACATGCCCCAGGCTCCGATATGGTGAGGTCTGAACAAGGGGATAAGATAGGGCATAGCCTAGACTGGGCAGCATTATGCCCAGGTGCCACCTCTGCAACCCAGCTTTGCCTTCTAGGCTCCTAACCCTCTCAGGATGTGTCTGCAAGTGCTATGTAAATTTAAAGCTATTGTGGTAGAATAAATACAACAGACCAGGATGCATGATAAGGTGTGGATGTACCAGAGTGCTAAAGGTGACACCGGTCCATCTTGGCCACATATACTGGGGTATCTTAGTATGGTCTAGTTCAGTATGTAAGAGTAGATGTGTTTCCGAACAACTAATTATGTGGACCAAATAGGTTGACAAGAGTCATGTTTCCCTTAAGGAATGTGTGACTACAGAGGCATGCGCCACACTCCTTCCATGCAGTAAGTAGAGTACACAGCAAGGGAAGCCTAAGTGAGGAACCATGAACTAAATAGAGTGAAAAACTGTCTTTTAAGTATATGCTATATGCATTACATGTTGTTTGTCTTGCTCGTGATTTAATAGTCTATAATCCAGGACATAAATAGGGAAAGACTGTTCCTGGGGCATGGAAGTATATCTTTTTAGCCCTGATGAAAGCCCATGACCCATTGCCCTAGTACAGTGGTTCCCAACCTTTTGACTTCTGTGGACCCCCACTTTATCATTACTGAAACCCAGGGACCCCCACTGAATCATTATTGGAATCCGGGGACCCCCAGCTGAGTCATTACTGAAAGCTGGGGACCTAATTCGTTAATATTTTGTAATTTTCTAAGCAGTCGCGGACCCCCTGAGAGGGCTTTGCGGACCACTAGTGGTCCCCGGACCACAGATTGGGAACCACTCCCCTAGTAGAACAGGGGTTGATACATGTTGATTAACATAGAGAGGGTATAGGATCATTATTTCCTTACTCCCTAATAATCATACCAGAAACACCACCAATAAAAAGAATACCTAAGGTGCTTTCTATGTATTTTTAGCATAGGACCCTGGCTGGAGACACCATCCTAAGTTCTCCCTGTAATATGACTGAGCCCATCCTGATTTTTAGGGACCAGGATGAGACCCTAGGATAAAGCATGACACCAATAGGGTGTGTGAGGGTCTGTCAAATTACATCAAATGATGTCCTGACTGATGGCAGAGCTTCACATCAAAGAAAAAGAAAACCCTGTGCTGGGAAGGGTCAAAATGTGTTGGACACTTTAGGTGATATTGTATTGAAGGGAGGTTGTGTCCTATACCTTTTCTTTTCGTTTCTCGTCCGGTTTTCTGAACTTCTTTCTAGGACATTCTGTGACACATGTTTTGGTACTTAAGACATCAAACATCATCCTGTACATGAAAGCTGCACACACACAGAGTTTGTAGTGTCTATCTATTTGCCCAGAAAATCCAGTAGCACATTTGCATAGTTGGATTTAAAAGAAATAAGTCATAAGGACAAGCCAGCTTTGTGCAGAGCCCCGAACACAGTGCAAAAGTTCTAATCACACCTGTTTGGGTTCCTTGTGGTACCCGGGTCATACTGCATGTTGATAACTTGCTGAAATGTTGCAGTTGAACATCAGCAGACCTGCACATGGTGAAGGAACATATTATGCCAGCATGCCGTGACTGATTTCTTCAGACTCCATATATGCACACATGTCCCTTCCTGCAGAAAAACAATCCTGCCTTCAACCATGTTGCAAGGCGCCTGCTTCTTTTCAAGGCAGCCACTAGTGCACCAACAGAGAGAGAATAGGAATGTGCCATATCTTAGTATATTTGGTGCATTCCTGTCCTCTCCATTTGACGCAGCGCAGAGAGGTGTCTTGCTGCATTGCACTGTATCAAATATTAGTAAATCTGCCCCGCAATGTATATCTATCCCTGGCCCTCTGTCTTTGGCCTTTTGTCTACCTATCTCTCTGTTCTTGTCCATGTCCTTGTCCTTCTGCCAGGCATGGTTAAATTGCAATATCTCATGATTTTTCATCTAAGGATATAAGGTGTTTATTTTATATTACTTTCATTTATTGTACATATTTGGATGCATTAAAATACAATTTACCATAAGGCAACAATGGTGGATTTATTATAACCCCTGCCTTGTCCAACATTGGTGGTCCATTTAGCCTTACGCTCCCAACATATGTAGGTACCAGGAGCCTAATACAAATGAACACCTTCTTGCCTTGCCCAAGGGTAGGAAAGTGGCTATGTACCAATTTACCCTGATCCACTTTCACAAGGAGAACATCAGGAGAACTTTTAAAAAATCTTGATGGTCTTACAAATCCAATGCCTTGCAGATGGTGGAGACATTAGGGGCCTTGCACTTTGGTGCAAGAATGCCTGGATTGGTGCTAGGCAGCAATTTATGCGGCAGTGCAAGGGGAAAGGACAGAAAAGAGCTGTATGTTGTACATGTAGTGCATTTCTGCCCTTTCCAAGTGCCTTCCTGCGCCACCTTGCACCTCGAGCCTCTTAAATGAGGCCCTAGGAGCCTTAAATAAACTGGCTTGCCTCATTGTGGGGTGATATTTTTCAAACTACCCTCACCTTGTTTACTTTGGCGAGAGTTTGTATCACAGTTGAAAAAGTGAGGGTAGATTTATTCCCCCGACTTGCCAAAGAGTGGGGTGTAATTGTAAAAGTATCCCTGCCTTACCTAATGGCAAAGACAGAGGTTGCATCAACCTCTTTATTGCCCAAAGAAGTGAGGGTGTAAAACGAAGGGAAAATGTTGATTGCCACACTTCTCTGTGTAGTACAAAAAACAGATGGGTGAAATGCTTGACTTAAGCTTAGCCACTGGTAATTATATTGGGCAGCATCCCAGTGTGTATTTCTTTTTACCCATTGCACCACCAGATATAGGACCCAGCTATATGCAAATCAATCTTGGACCTGCTCCAATAGAAACAGTCCAGTCTAAAGTGCTAGGTTGGCTCTCCTTTGTGGGCTGTAAACATCTGCAGGCCCCTGGGAAGTGAGAAAAGTGACAGATGTCCCACCACTCTTTTTCAAATTGAGCCCATTCCTCCCTGGCCAATAAAGTGCAGCAGTCCACGGCGAAGCAGATCAGGTACTGTCTACCCTTGTCCCTGCTCATAATTGCAGACTGAGTTCTAGGTCATCTGATGGCTGTCCTGCTCCTTGATGCCTTGTCATGTTCTGAGATCCTTTAGCATTTTATTAATTTCACTCAACCATTATCAAGTCTAAGGGAAGTGAAAGAAATGCCCCCTTTATTTTGGAAAAGTCTAGGGCTAGCAAATAACTCTCCATCCTTTGCAAAGTGTGCTGCGGATACCAAAAATGCCTGCTACAGCTTGACAGTGTATGGAGGATTTAAGGACCAAGAACACTTCTGCTTCCAAGGAAAGCCCAGTTGAGCAGGATCATACTTGTAAGAGTCAGGATAGTGAGGGCTTTACCCCTCTAGTCACAATTAAGTAATGTTTGCGATTGGTACAAGGGTTCCTCTGTGACTTTCGAAGCAGGCTGGGAAGAGTTAATATAGTTAACACTCCTGACATGACTGGCCAGGACGTGTGTGCAATCTGTTGTCACAGGTCATGAAGAACTGTGTGGACGCTAGCAAGCTCTAGGTTATTCATACTTATTCATAATCGAGATTTTTTTTTTTTTCCTTCCTCCTGATATTCGAGAACATAGGAAGAGGGGGAAATGTATGTCTACTGTGAATTCGCCAAGGTGCAGCATGAACACATTTTAAATTAGCTGATCACAAAGAATTTTTCATTCTTTATGCAAAGCTCATACATAAAATACTAAAGGGAAAACTTCTCATTCTTTCACGCAGCAAAATTCAGCAAGCCACCTTGTTGAACTGAATGAAAGGTAAAGGGCAGAAATGTGCCACATTTACCATTACATGACGCATTCCTGCCCTTTTCTGTCACTGGTGTACTTTTGGCTTCCTAGTGCCGAGGCAGGCCCCCTTGTGTCATGTTGCAAGGGTGCCTGTGTTGTAGGCAAGATTATTTTTTGCAGGAAGTGACACCGTCCTGCACAAAATAAACCTGAGGAGCATTTTTCTCTTTCTGAGTTACTTCAGAATGCAGCAACCATTGAAAGGGGGAAAAACAAGAAGAAATTTAGAGATTTCTCGTTATGTCTCTCCTGAGGAGGCATAGAATTTTGATGCATTTATAGGTCTATTACTAATTGTAGATGTGGGAACATGCCAAAATCCATGGGTGGGTGCATGAGAAGACTCACAAAATACGCATGGAATGCATCCCTGCCACAGAGTAACACAAGACGGCGATTTGCACTGCCTTGTTTTACTCTAGATTTATAAGGGCATGCAGGGCCAAGCAAGGTGGCCATGTGTGGCTTGATAAATCTCACTTAGGTTTTGTGTCGCTCTTGTGTCCCCTTGTGTGGCGCAAGGCGACAACCAAGATCTAGATACATCTGGCCCAAAATATATGTGGTTCATGCACAGTAGACCTTCATATTTTGTTGTATAATCTGAGGATTGCTGGGCAAAAAATCATCAAACCATGGCTTCTGTGCTATTAAAATTTGTTGTATCTGCCTCCAACAGCTTCTGAATTTTGCACAATCATATTACGCTATGAGAAAATCCAAGTCGAACTGAAAAGTGGCATTGTTTTGGACACTACTTACTTAAATTTTGAACATACTTTTCCCCAAGCTTGGTAAAAATTGTTCAAACCAGAGAGGGTACAGGTAGTAGGTACCGTTACAAAAATGTGACTTTCTTTTAAGCGAGGAGCCAACCTGAATTACTGAGACGTAATGTTCCTCGGTAACATTTATATTGACGAAATGAAAATACTTCTACGATTTTGCGAAGGAAAGACAGGTCCCAGCATATCTGACAGTCAATTTGCTGAGTTCTGTATTTTTCGAAAACTGTGCAGTACCCCTTAAGCAAGTATCCCTTTGTGTCCAGACTCGAAAGGCAGGCTCGGGTCCTGCTTCAGGCAGCCCTACAGGAGAAACCTGCCACTGCCATTCTCTGATGGTTGCCTGCGTGCCATCTTGACACTGGAAGTTTGTTGAATAGTCGCGGTGCTTTCATCTCGGTTGGAAAGGTGGGTACAGAAATGTACCTGTTGTAATATGAATCATTCCTGCAATCTAATTCACTTGTGTTTGGTGTGCTGCTTTTGTTCTTGAAGTCCCTTACCACCTTGCAGGGATCACATGACAAAGGTCCGCTGCGTGTCACACAGTGCCTGGTTTTTGAGTTAGAGAGGCAGACGACAAGAGGCAGTTTCTGCAGCGCTGCCAGCCCAGTAGCCCAAAGATGAACATATTAAACTTGGAAACTTACTAAATGTGGAAGGAAATGTATCACATACATGTGCCTTTCAAATCAGTCCAACGCGTCATGGTGAAACCAGAAAGAATGATTCTGTTTACAGTTCGAAAATACATTGATTTATGAAATTTCTTTCCGAATACCATTTAAGTCACTTAAACAATTTGTATTTTCATAATTGGAGGAACACTGTATTATCTTTTGAAATTTCTTTCAAATGGTTGTGCTCTTGATGGTATAAGATGATGATAATTAACACAGTGACAATAAATATTTGAATACAAATTACTTTTAAAGCAAAAAAGCCGATTTAAAATATGGTATAATAATTAATTTAATTATTCTGTCTCAGATCACAGTTGAAAAGATGTATCATTTGAATAAGGATACAATAAGACAAAAAGAGATAACGTATTCCCGTAGTACATTGGCCAGTAATACCCAATTGCACCAAAAGGCATTAGTTTCAGAGTGCACTGGGCAACGAAAAATTAATTATAGGCAAAATAGGTACGTTTCTGTAAAAGATGAGACTTGAAAATTCCACTATTACTTCAGAAAGGCAAAGGACTAAGTGGAAAGTGTAGATGACTGCAATGAAGCTCCTTTGGCAGTGGATTCCAAATAACAGAATCTCTTAACTCCAAAGACCTGACATCCAAATTGAACCTCAGAAGACTGTCTCAGAAGGTAAATCTTGAGTCCCCCTTCAAATCGTGCAGTTAATCCCATTTCAGAGACAAGAAGGAGTTTGCACCTCAGTCAGGATAATACCTTTTGCGGTATTAGCACACTTGTTCCATACACAAACCTTGCAAAATTTGTGCAGATTAAATACCACACATTCTGAGTTAGGCACCTCATAGCAAGGGGAAGTATTATAGAAGCACGTTTTATTTTATGTGGAATACATCTCGTTTTTCTCACGTTTTGTGATACTCAATGATATCATGGGCCTACAAAGTGAGTTCAGAATTGGGATGTCTGAAGATAAACCAATGTACCCAGACAAATGGCTTGTAGCGCAGGGCTTCTTAAAAGAGATACCTCACTCAAAATGCATTGCTTCATTCAATCAGCAACAGACAGATATCTGGATGTCCACAAGTCTGAACAGGGGTTGTGAAGAAACTGCTTTGTTGACGCCTTGGAAAGTCCCACCTTTTTGAGTAAAGTGAAGGTCATACTTGTGGTCATCTTGTATCACTCTGCCATCAAGAAACATTGTTTTATTGTAATTGGTTAGATGCTTAATGTTTATGTAACTCCATGCATCTTCTGAGCAACATCACTCATAGTGATGTAGAAATTACCTTTTTTCTCTATCATGACTGAATGATGTATTTTCATGCCTTTGTGATTTTTATGCATAAAAGTTCTCGCAGATGTTCCTCTTATCAAACTTGTTGTTTGTTAAAGCATGGCCCCATGAATTAATGTATAAAGCTGCCTATGACAATTGACTGTGTTTATTTAATTCAGCTTCTACATTTGGTGAAGAGAATGTGGTCCTTGGCTTAGTGACCAGTCCAGATTCTATACACTTCTCCTTGCTTCCCCTTTCTGCCTTAGCTCTGGGTCAGTGGACGGACAGTGCAATTGAGTTCCAATATGACAGCTCTGCCCTTCCTATTAGTGTAGTATGAAATTTCTTTTTTAGTCCCTCTACTTGTCCACACACGACCAATTGTGAGTATCAGTGTCTGCACTTCCCTTGCCCTAGCACTTTCCTGCTCTTGCATAGTTTTGCTTCTCATTTTATATTGTGACATTTTGGGTTTCATGCACAGCTTTACTTCAGTATATCCTGCTTCATGTACCATTATAATGTTTTCATTTGTTGGTTATTTCCTTACTGTGGTTTCTCTTCTGTTTCTTTGATTCTGTCTGTCACCCTCTGGCACACTGACCTCCATGCATAACTGAACTGAGATGGTATCTGATGGTGTGGTGTTTCCTCGCTTGTTTTATGGACCGTATAATACACCTCGTACCAAAACAGTTCCTGATGGTTGAAGGTCATTCACTTGGGTGCCTGGGTGGTTAATGTGACAGTGAGTTTGCCCCTGGTCCTCAGAGGAGGGCGATTTGTGATGTTGAGTTGGTGGGCTATCCCAGGCGATTGACTGTAGGTCACTAGGGCCCAGGGCTTGATCCCTACCGGTTGAGTGTTTTACTATGTACTGAGGGCTTGGCCTGACACCTTGGCATGTCACTGCTTACCAACTGTTGGTTATGCCATGTATTAACATTTTCCGGTGCTGTTTTATTTTGGTGTTTCATGTGTGGTTATACTTATTCTGTGTGTATGGGGCTATCCCATACAAGGGTATGGGATAGCCCCATATACAAGGGTATGTGCATATCACGGTTGTGCACTAGTTTGTTGGATTTTGGTATAGCAAAAATCTGATGAATATTATTGCCCAATAGGGGAATGTGGATGTCCTTCCAGGGTTGCAGGGTAGCAGTTGGTGCTTCGCTGATACATTGTAGGATAGGACGTGCTCCACTGTTGATCCCTTCCACTGCGTTGTCACCAGAGGATTTTCTCCATGATTACAAGAGGAGGGTGACAGGAGAAAGATAAGATGATTTACTTTTTCTTTTGCTGCCGTGCTCCACTGTTGGTCCCTTCCACTGCGTTGTCACCAGAGGATTTTCTCCATGATTACAAGAGGAGGGTGACAGGAGAAAGTTAAGATGATTTACTTTTTCTTTTGCTGCTGAATTGTATTAGCTGTATTTTAAATATAATGTATGATTTATATTGCCTTTTTGTAGTGTGATCAATCCCTTATCCCTCCCATTGCTTCCTGGGATATGGCTTTGAGATTGAGTTTGGTGAATGGTTAGGACACCTAGGCTATTTTATCTGTCTGAAATAAGTTCACCAGTGTCTGCAAGTCCTGTGTGTTTCATGCAAAAAACATACTATTTTTTTTTTCTCCTTTGTTTCGGTGGCAAGGACACTGGGGAACTAGCACCTATAGCACCTTCTTGTTTCTAAAGACACGTTCATTTTTGTGTTAAGTATGCACGCTTATGGTGAACTAGTATCACAAGACCTTGCCCCCTGACTGTTGGTTTGACTGAGCTCTTTGCTTGCTTCCCACTAAAAATATTGTGCATGGTTGACTGCATATAAGATGAATGTGAATGTGCTTTCCTCTTGTCGTCAATTGGTATGATCTTTGAGAACAAGTCCCTGAGACATCCTACCACATCTTTTGCCCAGCATGAGTGTAATTGTCTTTGATGCTGTAGGGACAGCTACTGTATCTTCAACAACAGAAGGGGCATGTGATGCAATACATACTCTTCTACAAGAGCCCATAGACTTTCTCACAGGGTTTTTGTGCATGGCACAAAGCTGTTCACATGATGGCAGGTGTAATTAATTTAAAACAGGCACATAGAATTGGAAAAGTGTAGCAAGAATTAAAAAAAAGATGTGGTCTAAAAATGTCCAAACTAGAGGCCAGCAGGTTAAAATAGAAAGGGGTAGGGGAAGAAGAAGATCTGACAGCAAAAGAACAGCACCTCAGCTCCCACCTGGGACTACTTACTGTAACTGCAACCTGCCCGCCCACCACTTGCCCCTGCCTACCGGGGCAGGGGCTACCACAGGAGGTCACTACCACAGTACGACTACTATGCCCAAACAGCCTCTCACACCTCTAATGCTTCTGATAACTAGTTACAACAGATTGAGGGAGTTTTAGAACAATGATGGACAAGCATGATTGGGTGTTTGATGACATGATTAGAGTTCTGAAGTTTGTATTAGTGCAATAATCTGCAGATGTTGAAGCAGGTGCAGAGCCCTATGAGCACCTCTCTGCTCAGAATGCATCACACGGTGTTGACACAACACAAGGGGATACCATTTCAATTGACTGTCTCTCTGTTGAGGAAATTTCGCAATTAAGCTAAGTTGTCCTGTGCATTACAGAAGCAGGGTCAAGGGTTACATGTCGACAGCCGGTACCAAAATGCAGCCTTGATAGACTTGTTACTGTGCATCAATGGTGAGATCATCTCCACCCCATGTTTCTACTATCTTCCCACGTGATGATAGTTCATGTGAAAGATCTACCACATTGCAACAATTGGAACTTTACCTTTGGTAGTCGCTGAACAGTGTTCATCCCAGGTTTTGCATTTATTTGCAAATGAAATAGTAGCAATTCACATGATCTAAAATTAATTATGACATTAATAATAGTAAGGGTTGCCTAGGCCCCTATATCAGTTATGCTAGTGAAGATTACCTTCCCCATTTCTGCTCACCAGAGACTCTAGACATGGCTCCAGGTGCAAAGCCACAGCCTGTTGCAATATTGCATGGTGAGACAAATACTGTACATAGTAGACAAGATGACATAGTGGATTTAGCATGTGCTTTTGGAGAATGCACAACAAATGTACAAACTGAAAATTGCTACCTAAAAAATATTTAGAATCTCTTAATTTTTAGGTTTGTGTGATTTTTCATACACTCTGGACACAGGGATGTATATATTAATATATTGATGATTAATATATTTGGTTGCTGCAAAAGTATTTTTCCTTCCATGTTTTTCCTAGGTTTCAGAACATGGATAGAAGATGTGTTTTCCATATATGTCTGTTTGTTTGACATTTTATGTTGTTTTTGTTACTTATAGATGTTTTTGGAATACTTCTTAATATATCAAGTACAGTGACAGTGATTGCCTCCACTTGTCAGTAGATTGTAACTATATACTTTCCATACTGGCCTTAAGCATTCACAATACCTATATTCTAATTTTCTTTTTCTCTCTCTACCTATTCTCTATTTTCTTGCTCCCTAGAACGTAGACTGCCTTAATATGTGAATGACACTGGAATACACTTGCATGTGTAATTGGCATCAGCTGTCTTGAGGTGCTTGCACTGTTTTGTTTCTGCCTGCTGAGTTTTGAGGTTTGCGGAAGGTGTAAATCTGATGATCTGTGGCACTTGTGAAACTAGGGACAGAATTCAAGGACTATGCATTGCTTGAGAAATGAATAAAAAGAAAGAGTTGTTCCTACCTCAAGATGTGCAATGTGGTACTGCAGTATGGCTATTATTCATGTACTTCTGATAGTAAGGTCACCAAATGAGAATTCCCCCTCCCCCTGTATTCTGTTTAGTACTATGAAAGAGTAAAGCCACACTACATCTGCAGACAAGTCTGGTGTGTGCGCCATGACCCATATGTATCTTTCTTAAGGGAACTTCTGAATTTCACAAAATCAAGCTTGTAGTTGTTTCCATCAACGTATGACTTATTAACACCATTGGATCAGGATTTGCATTTATAAGGCTTTGTTTCTAGATTTCTGCAACAATTACGATTTACTAGAGACATACTCTAGAAGAGAATAGTGAACTATGACGGTGGCCAAATAATTGATTTTTTGAGTACTGACAATGTATCAACATTAGTTTCCAAGTTGACTAAAGGTCTTTTGCAGGGTCCTTGGGAACATGTAAAGTTGCATTGTGCCTCTAACAGAGAAAGAAGTAGTTCACAGGAATGGTGTACTAAAACTGAAATTGGAAAGATCTGTGCATCTTCTGAGCTGTTCTGGTTTGATGCACTATCACATGCTTTATTGCTCAGAAGAAGCCACCCTAACACAGTGGCCAAACTGAACACCCCTGAAGTACTGTTTGGCTGGCTTATGCACATGTCCATTGTTCCACTGTCAGTATCCGATGAGTTGGTTTGACAGTCACATTGAGTTACCTTCATCATCAGGTGCTGCAGGTCCTTCCTAACTCAACAACACCAGCTGCACATGATCTTCAACTGGGGCATTGAGCTTGGGTCATCTGTGAAGTGGGAGGGACTGACCTCTTGGATGCACGGCTCTCACACTAAGAAAGCATTCCCACCACTGGAGCAACAATGAGGACTAGGGCACCGTCAACTTCACCAATCTCATCACCTCCAGTTCTGGCAGAAAGACCTCTCTAGAACATCAGCTATAGAGTACCTGGCCTCCATTCTAGAGTATCTTTTACCTCAAGTACTGGTGACCTCTGAGACAACAAAAAGTTACAGGAAATTGATTTTGTTGATGATTTCCTTTGAAGTTAATTGGGACAGCAATGTCTGATACCTCTTCAAGGACCACCAAGAAATGGCTATGGGTACCAGCTGTTTTCTCTGTGCTACAGTTAATGGTATTTTTGATTTCACACGGATGACTCTTTTTTCAAAATAGGAACATGAAATGAAACTGAGACTTCTGAACTTCTTTTCCTGATTGATACAACTAAACACCAAGGGGATGAGCAAACATGGTTTGAGGGGAAAAAACAACTATATTGAACTGAGAGCGAAGTATGGTAAAGAGTTACACGTATAATGCCATTTGATGTTTGTGTACATCTATTCCAACAGTAACTAGTGGATAATAAATTACAGAGTGCCATGACACATCATCCTTAAATAACTATAGCTATGAACAAAATACACCAACATGAAGGTTCCATTACCTATCTATTTTGAGTTGTCATTAATAACAATGCATTATAGAATGTACAAGTGTAGGGTTAATAGCAGGAAGAGTGGATTGTTGTTAGGTCAAGAATATATTAGTAAGTGGTGGCCCAACTATACATCCCAGACTCCAGGTGGAAGATAACATTGTTGATTATTCCTAATTACACAAACAACAGTAGTTAATGCCTATCTAAGGGTTGTTACTGTCCGATGTGCAACATTGCTAACACAAACTACCACAGATAGCGATACAACCTGTGTCCACTGAAAACTGAGCAAGAGATACTAAGGGGGTCATTATGATCCCCGGCGGTTCAGCCCGCCATGCCGGTGGCAGGAAAAAAGACCGCCGCTGGCATGGCGGGCTGAACCGCCAAATAATGTACACATGGAGGGCCGCCATTGGAGGCCCTCCTCCACCACCAGGCTGCCTCCGACAGGTAGCCTGACAGTGGAAGGAATCATCATCTGACAGGGCAGCACTGCTGCCCCTCGCATAATGATCCCTACAGCCACTAGCCTTTCCCTGGTGGGTTAGCCTGCCAGGAAAAGTTTGGGGGAAGGGGTGCTCCGGGGCCCCCCTGGGGGCCCCTGCACTGCCCTTACATGTGGAGCCACCGGCAATGTCCCAGCCAGGTCTTCTGCTGGGCCAGCAGGCGGAAACAATGCTTCCGCCCACCAGCCCAGCAGAATGTTCTTTATGCTGCCAGTGGGGTCCCAGGGGGGCTGGCGGTCAGTTAAATGACCACCAGCCTGAACACAGCGGTAAACACCACTGTGTTCATAATGAGTGCCTAAGTGTGATACAAGACAGCAATAGTAATTATTCCCCGAGGTAACTACAGCATGCTTGCAGGATACAATATCGAGACCTAAACACTGACAGAGGCGAGACAGTGCCAGGAGGATTAGGAACAGCATGACATCATTGATGATCCAAGGAAAGGATGTAGAGGCATGTTTTAATTTATGTGGAATCCATCTTGTCTTGGTCATGTTTTGGTATCAATGATGACAATATCCTGCAAAGTATGTTAAAACTTGGGATCACTGCAGATAAACTAATGTACTCAGAGGAATGGCTTGTAGCGCAGGGCTTTCTTAAAAGAGACACCTCATGCAACATGCATTGATTAATTCACCCATCAACAGACAGACATAAGTCTGGACAGGGGTTGTGAAGAAATTGTTTCAACCATTTGAGCATTGTGAAGGTCACACTTGTGGTCACCTTTTATCAGGCTGCCATCACAAAATTTTGTTTTACTGTGGTTGGTTAGATGATTAATGATTAATGTTTGTTTAACTCCATGCATCTTCTGAGCAACATCACACCATTTATTTGCGCATAGTGATGAAGAAAGCACCTTTTTCTGTGTCATGATTGCATGATGTTTTTTCACACCTGTGTGACTTTCATGCATACAAATTCTGGCAGATGTTCTTCTTATCGGACATTGTTTGCTAACGCATGGCCCCATGTATTCATCTATAAAGCTGCCTAAGACAGCTGGCATTTGTCTATGTTTATTTAATTTAGCTTCTGCAGTATTACAACTTCTTATCCTATTCTGAGGTATGGAAGGCAGGAAGTAATACAGCTCTTGGAAATTACTACATGCTACAATATCAGTATTCACCAAGTGTTATATTACCTCCCAGAAAAACTGACTTGCATCATGACGCCCTCACTGTGGAAAACATATACTTTTAACAGACACACACACACACACACACACACACATTTATTAATTTATAAATAAGTATATATATATATATATATATATATATATATATCTATATATATATATATATATAGATATAGATAGGTATATTAGATTTCCCACTTTCTCCAGTAATACCCTTGGACGTATGTCCCCATCACCAGAGTACAATTTTGAAATCTACAAAAACAGAAAAGTTAGCAACTTACAAAAAAACCCCATAAAAATAGAAAGTTAGACTGTGCATAACTTACAAATACCCTAAAAAATGTAAAGAGTAACCATCCCCTAAAAAAGTACCCAAATTCCACCATGAGATCTCATTTAGAGCACATGCAGAGTAAGTTCCCCACTCAGGCCAAAAAGCTTAGCAAGCTCTGCCACGAGTTATATCCACACACCAAGACCGACACATTCTTCTGTCCAAAAGAGGGAACCTTCAACACTAATATAATTGAGCACACAAGAATTTAGGTTCACATAAAAAACACAGGGCAAAAGAACGACAAAAGGGAATTGTTGCTATAACTGTGGTCCATCTTTGAGGAAATACAGGCCAATAGCAATGACCCACCATCAACAGGCATCTCCCCCGTCATATGTAAGTACTCGCCCCAAAGCCTGCAATCCCCATGTAAGGATACACTAACCTGCCAGTCGAGGGAGCTCAAGGGGTCCCTACCGAACAGGAGTCTGTTATGTCTAGGCATGGCGGACCAATGGGTGAAGAGGCCCCACCACTCCCTGCATCACCCAAGTCCAGCACTGGGGCATCCCAAAGCTTAACACTCCATCTTTCACAGTCAGTAGAGTGTGCGATAGTGGCATGGACGATACACACACCAGCTGGTTCCAATGATCGAACCCAAGTGAAAGGGACATTTATAGCAGTCTTGGACAGTGAGACAGCTACCAAACGTGAGGGAAGAGGTCTCAGTCCTCCGAGATCTGACAGCAAGAAGGGAGCCACGGGGTACACTCAGGTAGCCAAGGAAACCAGGGAGAGCAAGCACAAGAGCAGGACCCAACTTAGGAGAACAGCATAAGGCTCCAAGCGAAGGAGGTAATCTAGATGGGAGTCAGAGAAAAAGTGCTCCTTACGGAGAGAGAGAGAGAGAGAGCTTGCAATCTCAAGGCTCAATGAGAGAGTAGAATAGAGTGACCTCCACCTGAGGAGAGAGGGGTAGGTACAGAGTTACAGTCATGGAAAAATACGAGAGAGAGTAAGAAGGTTTTGACTGTGATCCACACCTCACCTGAGCGCCAATAAAGGACAGTGACTGACCAGGAAATTAGGAATGAAGGCAGCCTGTTGCAAACCTTGCCTTGTGTGAGTACAAGGAGCACAGTGACAAAGAGGCCTGCAAATCCCCCCAAATACACAGGACTGGTAAACTAACCCCAGGGGAGATAGTAGCTCAGGAGGAAGGCGAACTGTTTGCACAACCCTTTCGCCACCTACTAGCCCGCTGAACTAAGAGAAGTGATCAATATGATGCATCCTGGCCCGAGGAGGAATCCCTCAAGCCAGAGGACATCTTGTTTGCGGGAGACTGCATCTGGCTCAGAGGGGGAGATCCCAAGTGGAACTTCCCTTACAAGTAGGAGTGTCTAAGGAGATGGGAATGCTATGTAGAGGGAAACTCAGTGCAGATGCCCAAAACGAGGATGTGCCCATTATTACAGAAGGTCATGACAGAGATCATCCATGTGCCATGGGCTCAGGTGGACAAAGAGGGGCTAAGAGTCAAGCTAACTTCGTTGTTGGATGGGGCTGGGAAATGAATATCTTGCTATGAGAAGAACATTGTGGGGATGACCCTAGCGATAGGCAATGTCAAGAATCTTCTAAGCAGCAGTATCAATGAGCAGACCAACACGGTATTCGCCCACACTTGCATCCGAATGGTCACACTGACCAACTCGGAGCACGGCAGGGCTGCAATTAATTCATACAGGCACCAGATGTGAACATACCTGAGGGAAATGTTCCATGACTGCCCAGATGTAGGTGGATTGATGGCAGACTACCTTCAAGGAAGCCACGTTGGCCGCAAGCATGCCAATGGCACCAGGTATGAAGGGAACTCCACCACAGAACCCCTGAGGGTTCCAAAATGGTTACAGGGTGGTTAATGGAAACCAGGGTGGTTGGCAGCAGCTACACCCCATACAATGTTACTTTTGCTATATGAGGGGCCACATGGCCGACAAGTGCCAAGTAAAAGCACACAATAAGTAGAAGTCAATGAGCCAAGGCACAGCAGAACTGCCATTCAAATAAACAGGCCCAGAAAATCATAACCGCACCTTATAATCATACGCAGGGAAATTAGTTCACTGCCGCACCACTGCAGCAGAGGCCAGGTAGCTGGACAAGCATGTGGCATCAGCAGCCACAAATAGGGAACCACCCCAACAAGGACCAGGGCCACAGCGGCAGCAGGGAAGGGTAGCTGTTTGTGGAAGCAATGCCCTTTTGCAGATGCAGGACCCAAATGCACATAAGCAGTAGTGCCCCAATACAGAATACACATTTGCACACACCTTTAAATTCATTGCAGTAAAAATCAAAAGAAAGGCAAACAAGAAAAACATTATGGATTTCAACCTTTACTCATACTCTGAGACATTCAGGGTTGCTGTGTGGCTGTTGACCGGGTATCCTCACTAGAGTCCGCCATTCTAGGTTGCTGTGCGGCTGATGATTGGGAATCCTCACCAAAGTTCACCATTTAGGGTGCCTGCCAGGGCCTAGGTGCCACTCTGCTGCTGATCCCCCAGGGCGGGCTAGATTGCCTGACCCCAGGGAGAGGGCAGTCTGATGAGGAGGGGCAGGGTAGCTCCCCAAATACCACTTAAAGGCAGGCACCCCAGGTCCTCGAACCCACAAACAAATAGGACGGGTTCCAATTACTAAATCAAAAGGTCTCCACTTTCGGCCCCCAAGTCGAGGCCAAAATGTCTTTGTCACGTAACCCCAGCAGCAATAGTGCCAAATGGGGGCCCTCATTTTTGTTCTAGAACAAAGCTGTCCTCCAGTGTTAGGAGCAAGGCCTTCCGTGCACTTGGAGTAGTGAAGACCACACAATGCTCACAGCGCATGCATGAGTTCCAACGGGGTACTGCATGGTGTCAAGTTAGTAGAAAGGGGGTTCACCTGGACTTCCGGCTGCCCCAGTCTATTCCCATATTGTGGGCAAACTCCGACGAGTTCCCGGGCTTGCTCCTGACTCTCCATATGGTGATGTCTTTTTCCTCCTCCTTATTTTAGAACTTCCCAATAGCAGAAAGGACCACAGGCCCAAAAAGAAATGGTCCGACTGAGAGGGGGTTGCCAGGGAAGGGAGTCTAAAACATCCATTGCAGCTCTGAGCAGAGAAGAATGCAGGAGTATCCTCATACCCACAGCAGCTCTAGCACCACCTCTACAGTAGACCAGCACCCTCTTAGTGACCGCACGAGTAACCACAGCAGGATCATGAATGACAGACCACTCCAAAAAAACGTTTACATCCAGCAGGGTCAAGAGCCACAAAACAACCTAAGGACTTTTTACATCCATACCCCCAACGGGATCCCACACCACACCTTGCCCCAAAGACTTTTTCCAAATTGTTTTCCAACTCAGAAACTCCCATCACGAAGAATACCACAGTCCTCTCTGCCAGAACCACCTCAAGGCCCACAATGTTTCCTAAGTTATGTATTTGTATGCATGTATACATTCTCTGTTTGATAGAGATGCTACCACCGCCTTATATTTCCAAAGAACAGTTTGGTCTAAAAATGTCAACACGCTTGCATAGGGACCGCTCTAGTGCCACCTTAATTTACACCATGCCAAACACTAACATAGCACACGTGGACTGCACAGTGCTCTTCTACACAGCACGTGGTATCAGCACATGACAACCGTGGGCTCCAAGAAATCAGCAGTGCCATGTTATGTCTGTTCGCTGATTCCACATGCAGTGGGTGCAGATAGGCTTCACTTATCTCAAGAGGTAGCCCCCAAACGCAAAATGCCTTCTCCATTTGTACCTCTGTAGAATTAGGGCTAAATGTGTAAAGTCCCATAGTGTAATAGTAAATCTGACCGACTGAGACCAGTCCTACATCAATGTACCTTCTTACCAAGCTTAGCAATGTTCAAACTGAGCTAGACAGGATCCACAGGAAGGGAGCTATGGGGAGGACACAGTTTGACCCTGAGATTTCCATGACAAGATGTTGCAGAGAGTCTACTTTTGCAGAACTGCGCATTGGGACAAGAGAACATCAGAATGCAGGGGCTGTGCCATTTCTTCCAAATCAGTTCGGTCATACCCAAATACCTGACTAGGTCAAAGTGACTTACTTGCCCTCCTAAACTTACAGAGTGGCAGGTAATTGTGGCAACCGAAAAAGCATAACACTCGGAGATAGTGGAAAAACAGGTCAGTCCTTTTTGTACATTATCTCAGTCATACAAATCCATTGCAATAGTAAAAAATATACAATGTAAGTGCACAATATATTTATTGCAACTAACATAGTCTATTATGAAGCAAATTACAAGCAATTACAATTCTGGCAAAACTTCTAAAAATCATAATAACAATTAAAAAACTGTACAACACAAATAGTGCCACCATAATTCAAATCTAGTGACCTGAGCCTAACCTGTATTTTCTGCACAAGAAGACTCTTATTATTTGTGATCTTTGGGAGCGGAGAACCCCATGCCTCTGTTTGTGTAATCAAGCAGTCATTATAGGGGAGTGTAAACCCAGTTTACATAGGGGGTGATTCTGACCGCGGCGGACGGAGGTCGCCGCCCGCCACGCGGTTCCCGCCGAAAGACCGCTCCGCGGTCAAAAGACCGCGGCGGTCATTCTGGCTTTCCCACTGGGCTGGCGGGCAACCGCCAAAAGTCCGCCCGCCAGCCCAGCGGGAAACACCCTTCCCACGAGGACGCCGGCTCAGAATTGAGCCGGCGGAGTGGGAAGGTGCGACGGGTGCAGTTGCACCCGTCGCGAATCTCAGTGTCTGCTAGGCAGACACTGAAATTCTTTTTGGGGCCCTCTTACGGGGGCCCCGCGGCACCCCCTACCGCCATCCTGTTCCCGGCGGGAGAACCGCCAGGAACTGGATGGTGGTAGGGGGTGTCAGAATCCCCATGGCGGCGGAACGTGCTCCGCCGCCATGGAGGATTCTCAAGGGCAGCGGAAAGTCGGCGGGACACCACCGACTTTCCGTTTCTGGCCGCGGCTGAACCGCCGCGGTCAGAATGCCCAGCGGTGCACCGCCAGCCTGTTGGCGGTGCTACCGCCGACCTCCGCCATGGCGGTAATTACCGCCAGGGTCAGAATGACCCCCATAGTGTGTGTGCCCCAGAGGCCATCTGTTCCACAGACGGTCAGCTCTTCTAGAATCCTCCTCTCTAAAAATAAACACTATAGCCCTCATTATGACATTGGCGGTAAATTCTGCATACTGCCACGGTGACGGCCTCCAACATACTGCTGCGATGGCGAATATCCGTTCTCCATATTATGACACACACCAATCCGCCAGAATACTGGCACATACACAAATCCGCCAGCCCAAAGGTCAGTGCTAAAGTGGCGGTACGAATACCCATACCGTTACCCCAACAAAACAACGCCCACTACATCCTGACCCACGAATCACCATGGCGGACATTCAATGGCAGTAGACCATTGGCGGTACACACTGGCGCACTCAGAATGGACACCCAAATACTGAACTGCACATATTGGCTGATACTAAAAACCCACACCCGACATACATACACACAACACACCCACCCACCCACAGCACTATAAAACACCCCCCCAAATCACGCACAACCCTTTACGAATACAAATTATTGCCACCGGACTGACACCAAGACCATGCGACAACTAGACACACACCACTCCGCACACCCACCACAGTACCCAACGGCCACACACTTACACAACCCATACAACACCCATGTCCCCACAAAGGCACCCCCATTTCACAGATGAGGATTTGAGGGTCATGGTGGAGGAAATAGTCAGGGTAGAGCCACAGCTGTTTGAGCACAGGTACAGCAAATATCCATTGCCAGGAGGATGGAGCCATGGCGGAGAATTGTGGACAGGGTGAACGCCTTGGGACAACATCCACGTACAAGGGACAACATCAGGAAGAGGTGGAACGACCTACAGGGGAAAGTATGATCCATAGCAGCAAGGCACCAGCTCGCTATACAGAGGACTGGCGTTGGATCCCCACCACCTCCCCCACAGCTCACAGCATGGGAGGAGCTAGTCTTGGCAATACTGCATACTGAGGGACTCACTGGAGTTGCTAGAGGACTGGACACAGGTGAGTCAAGATTTATTACTTATTAACCCCCATACCTACATGCCATCTCACACCCTCACCCTCACTTCCATCACTCCACTCTATCCCACACACTGAACCTACACATATGACTAACCCCAATGCCCAGCCCTGCATGCTATACCAATGCATGGACAGCCCTCCCAGACCGTCATGGACATCCATCACAAAAGCATGCACAGTAGGGAGATTCAGCCAGCCCACAAATTCACCACCCACACAGGGCAAAGCTAGCAAGGAAAGCACAATCATACAGGGAAACACACCCATGTACAAGATGGCACACGCAGATACATTAGCAATGCATTTGCATCCCAACAGGACCCCTACTCATAGGAAATCTAACAATCCCTCAACACATCAGCATACACAAACCAAGGTGGCAGGGGAACAGCAGCGGTAGAGGGGAAGCCAGGGATGTACAATATGTCACAGGCATGAAGCATAATATATCACTTACATCCCCACAAGTGCCCCAGCCAATCTCAGAGAGGAGGTGCAACGACAAACCAGTCCCCCAACAGAAGATGCCCCAGTGATGACAGTAACTCTGGACTTCAGGATCTGGATCAACAAACTGGCCCATAGGGGACCACTGGACAGTTGGTCCCCCCAGCCCACTCACAGTCCACCATAGAGCCTCCCCCATCAGTATCCAACACCACAGCACCCACCCAGCTTCCCCACACCTCTGTCCCCAGGACAAGTCAATCAGCAGTGTGCCCACCTGTACAGGGACCTCAGTCCACACCTCACACCCAAGACAATCAGGGACCTGGGGTCAATGACAGTGGGCACACCGTTCAGGGGACAGAGGCACAGGGGAATAGGGACACTGGGAGGACCGCTGTGCGCCGGGGAGGACAGGCCCAGGGAAACGACCCTCCAGGAGTCTCTCACCAAGATCCTGGGGGCCTACCAACAAACCCAGGACACGATGTGCCAGATTCTTGACAAGACGCAGGAGAACAAGCGGCTGCAGGAGGAACACCATCTGGAGATCAGGGAGGACTTGCAGGCTCTCAACACCACCATGATCCCCATAGCAGGGGTGCTGGCAGACATGGGCAACATCATGAAGGAATGGACAGCACACCAGCGGGCCCCAACCACTAATCAGTCTATTGACCAGCTCACCACTTCTGCTGCAGCTAGTGGGCAGGAAGCCCCGCCACAGGACCCACAGGCCACCAGCACCGCTCCCCCTGCAGAAGGTAAACCACCCCGTAAACATTCCCTGCGACCCAGATAGAAGCCAGAAACACTTGCAAAACCCAAGACCACTGCCAGGAAATTAGACTCTTATGATTGTACCCCATGTGTCCCACCCTGTCACCTTGTCCACTTTGAACTGCCTTTGCTCCCCTTCCTATGGCCCCTTGGACACTGCACCTGTGCTACAAACAGACTGGAACAATGCCCTGGGCTTTCCTCTACCATCACCCCTTTCCACTGCACTTTACCCACAATTTTATAGCACTACAATAAACACCCTTGACCAAAACTTGACTGGTAGTATTTTATGTGTTGAGAATGTGCATTCAGGGGAACAGTCAAAACTGGTGCAAATTATATGAACACTGTGATAGCATACAATTAATGACCTGTAACTGTTTGTAGTAATCACATCAGGACACTGTTGTCATATCACCAACATCTGTAAAATGGCAAGCCATAGGTGACAGTAAGTTGAGATGAAAAGGAAGCAAATGCCATAATGCTATAGTTACACAGATGCAATAAATAGTCAGAACAATGATCAATTCCACTGTCTCACCTGTGTCATTGGAAGTATTGACGTATATCTGATGTTTTGTTGTCCACATCCTCATCCTCTATCTCCTCATCCTCACTGTTTTCAGGGTCCACTGCTGCCACAAAGGCATCTCCAGTCTCCCCCTCCTGCAGAAAAACACATGTGGTCTGGGGGCCAGGTTGTGCAAGATGCATCATGCCACTACTATCTGGCAGATCTTCCAGGGTGAGTAGCACAGGGATCCACCTGTCAGAAGGAGGCACTTGAACCTGGCCTTCAGGAGGCCAAAGGTCCTTTCGATTATTCTTCTGGTTTACCCATGTGCCTCATTATAACGGTTCTCAGCCCATGTCCTGGCATTCCTTACAGGGGTCAGGAGCCCCAATAGGTTTGGGTAGCCAGAGTCACCTGCACGTATTGAGGGACAAACGTTATCCTAACACAATGGTATGGGGATAACACCTGAATGCATACACTGACATTGAGGGAGGGGACTCTGGCTCACCTATTATACACACCCTGTGCCTCTGTAGTTGGGCCATCACATTTGAGATGCTGCTATTCCTCAGGACAAAGGCGTCATGCACTCACCCAGGATACTTGGCACTGACGTGGGAGATATACTGGTCCACCAGGCACACCATTTGCACATTCAGTGACTGGAAACTCTTCTGATTCCTCAACACCTGTCAATTCTGGCAGGGGGACAGCGCAATATGTATACAGTCATTTGCCCCAATAATGTTGGGTATATGCCTCATTGCATAGAATCCTGCCTTCACAGTGGCCAAATCTTTCACCTGGGGGAAAACAATGTAGCTACACATGTGTTTCACCAGGGCAGACAAAACCCTTGCCAGCACGATTGAGAACATTGGCTGTGACATTCCAGCTGCCAAGCCCACTGTCACTTGAAACAAATCATTTGCCAGGAAATGGAGCACTGATAGCACTTGCACATGAGGGGGGATCCCAGTGGGATGACAGATGGCTGATGTCAGGTCAGGCTCCAATTGGGCACACAGCTCTGTGATTGTGGCCCTGTCTAGTCTATAGGTGAGTAAAATGTGCCTGTCCTCCAGTGTAGCCAAGTCCACAAGGGGTCTATACACGGGGGGTTTGTCTCCTCCTCCTATTCATCCACAGCGGTAGGTATCTATGGGACACAAGAGTGGGTAGGCTGTCACAATTTGGTGAATGAAATCACAACCTCAGTGTACACACAGCATCAATGTGATGGGACAGTGGGAATGGCAATGTATGTGCAATTTTAGGCAATGACGCAGTTAGAGTTTATCTGATCGTTGTCCACCACCTTGAAATGGCGCTTTGCAGTTCCTCATTGGCTAATATGGGGTTCTATGGAGTACAATTGCCAATGGGGATCAGCGCCGGCAGTGACGGTGTACACCGCCGCGATGTGACTGCCATTTTCTAACTAAATTCTCACTTTTTTCCTGACTTTCCACAGGACAAGACCTACACTGCGTGTGCTGCTGTGAATTGTGTCTGGAACCTACATTGGCCTGTGTGAGCGGGGAACGGGCCCCTGCCTCCACTTCGGGGGAGTTGGAGCTACTGGTGGATGGGGTCCTACCCCAGTATGGACTTCTCTGTGGGCCTCCAGACCAACAGGTGAGTACACCCTGGGCAGGATGCATGTGGGAAGAATGCATGGAGATGTGTGTGCAAGCATTGTGTAATCAAGGAGGGGGAATGTGTGGTGGTAGTGTACATGGTGGGCACCGAACAATGTGTGTGCCAATGGTGATGGAAACAGGATTGGTGGGCCATATGTGTGACAGGCTGGATTGTGTTTGTAATGGTGTCCTCCAGTTTGTATTACCTCTGCAGGTCAGTGCCCATCAAAAGAAGGGATTGTGGCATGCCATCACCAAGAACATGCGGATCCTGGGGGTCTACAGCAGGCGGAGCACCCACTGCCGGAAACAGTGGGAGGACCTGATACGCTGGGCACAGAAGACCGCGGAGGGTCAGCTGGGGATGGCCTCCCAAAGAGGAAGGGGTGCCTGTCAGAACCTGACCCAACTGATGGCCCGCATACTGGCGGTGGCCTACCCAGATCTGGATGGGCACTTGAGGGCATCACAGCAGCCACAAGGAGGTGAGTACAGTGGGCGTTACTACAATAAGTAGTAGGTGGCATGGGATCCGGATGGGTGCCCCTTAATGCCAGGCCAGACATTGCTGTTTGATCTAGCTCAAGGGTAATGGGTGTATGGGAAATGAAGGTAAACTATCTTGTTTGCATTCCAAGTCAGTCAGGGCTTTGTGGGTCCCAGGAGGTGTGCAGTTGGCGGTGTTTGGCCCTCATCTTGGTTTGGCATCTAGCCAAATCAATGCCAGTGCAATGCATACTGCTCAATCCTGGTCCCTGTGTGTGACGGTGCTGTGTATGCCAACTATTGTGTTGGTGCTGTAATTGACCCAGTGTTCCCTTTCTCTCTCCCCCTTTTTTCTTCTGTCATCCTGTCCATGTGTGGATTAGCATCATCTGGCAGAGGAGCAGGGGCACCGGCGACAGAGGGAGCTGCATCCCACAGGACCCAGGAGGCAGAGTCCACCGACTCTGAGGAAACCAGTGGGGCGGAGGGCGAGGGGAGTACCACGGCGCAGACAGGAGGTGACTACACTGACTCAAATGCCTCCTCCGATAGAAGATCCTGGGTGGTGGCAGACACCTCTGTCACCACCCCAGCTGCAGGTACAGCCGCCACCCCCATACCAGCATCATCCTCCCGGTAGCCCCTCAGCGAGTTGCCTGTGCCCTCTCACCCAGGAAGGTTGGCATCTCCTTTGCCCCAGGCACCTCAGACCTTGCCCCAGTGAGCCCTGCTGCCCTGAGTGAGGAGGCTATTGACCTCCTGAGATCCATCTCTGTAGGGCAGTCAACCATTGTAAATGCTATCCAGGGGCTGACATCCCATATGCAGCAATGCAATGCATTCCTGGAGGGCATCCATGGTGGATTGGCAGCCCAACAGAGATTGATTCAGGCTCTGGACTCCTCTCTGATGGCAGCCATTGTCCCTGTTCCTACCATCCCCCCTCCAACTACCACTTCCCAGTCCCAGTCTCCTCAACCCCAACCCACCCCATGCACACATACAGACGAGCATGCACACAAGACAACACACAAGAGTGGCACAGTCAAACAAAGGCACCACACTTCAGTCCACAAGCACTCAGGCAAACTCCAGACAGTTGCACACACAACCACATCCACTGCCTCCACTGTCTCCCCCTCCTCCTCCTCCTCCACCTCTCTCACAGTCACATCCACACTCACACCTGCATTCACTGCTTCAAAAGCAACCACTAGCATCATCACACCAAGCAGCACACACACACCTCACTGGCAGACACCTCCACAACATCCATGCAAGCCTCCCCTGTGTCCTCCCCCACCCTGTCTATCCCCTCTCCCAAAGGACACAAACGTAGGCACTCAGACACCCAACAGCCATCCACCTCACATCAGCACACTACCCATGCACCTGCACCCAAGTCCAGCAGATGTACTCCTCCAACAACCACTCCCTCATCCTCAACTCCCATCCCTCCTCCATCACCCTGCCACACCATCCCTAAGTAGCTTTTCCTTGCCCATCTTGACCTTTTCCCTCTCCTTCCCTCCCCCCGTCCTGCCCGTAAGGGCAGGTTCCCAACGACCCAGCCCAATACCTCAGCCAAACAGTCCACGAGGACAGTGGATGCACCTCCTAGTCGTGGAGGCAAGATAGTAAAGGATCCCACTCTACCAGCCAGGAAGGGGAAGGATCCCACTCCACCAGCCAGGAAGGGGAAGGATCCCACTCCACCAGCCAGGAAGGGGAAGGAACCCTCATCTCCTGCCATGAAAGGGAAGAAGCCCTCTCCTCCAGCTGAGACACAGCAGCCCTTGCCTCCAACAGAGGCTGCTCAGGAGGCCCCTTCCACAGCTGAGACACAGTAGCCCTCACCTCCTGCAGAGGCTGGCAGGGTACCACCACCATCACCACCAGTGGGCACAGGGCCCTCATCCCATGCTGAGACACAGCCACCTGCGCCTCCAGCAGAGGCTTCCCAGGAGGCACCTTTCACAGCTGAGAAACTTCAGCCTTCACCTCCAGGAGAGGCTGGCAGGGTACTTCCACCACCACCACCAGTGGTCATGGAGCCCTTACCTCCACCTGAGAGGGTGCAGCCCTCACCTCCAGCAGCAGACATGTAGGCCACCCTCTAGGGACTGCTGTACAAGGAGTTCCCTCCAGAACCAGTGGGCAAGTACCCCACATCAGTGACTGTGACCTTGCACTCCCCAGCAAAGAGAAAGGGGCATGAAGCCCCCTCCAGAACCAGTGTGCAAGTACCCCACCTCACTAACTGTGACCTTGCACTCCCCAGCAAAGAAAAATGGGCATGGAGCTCCATCCAGAACCAGAAGGCAAGTACCCCACCAGAGTGACTGTGACCTTGCACTCCCCAGCAAAGAGAAATGGGCATGGAGCCCATCCAGAACCAGTGGGCAAGTCCCCAAACTTCGGCTGAGATGTCCCCACCATCCTTCCCCCTGAGGTGCCTGCCCACTTCAATGATGATGCCCATACACAGTTCTGTGAGGATGTTGACAGGAAACAAGTTTGGCCTTGGACTGTGCCCTGTGGCCATGTGAGCCCTTAGTACTTTTGACTGGGCATTGGCCCTTTGTGGACAATTGTACAGATCTTTTTGTTTTCAAATTGGTTTATGTCATGGCTTTTGCCTTGCAAATACATTTTCAGTACTTTCGTAC
The DNA here is from genome assembly GCF_031143425.1 of Pleurodeles waltl. NCBI lineage: Eukaryota > Metazoa > Chordata > Amphibia > Caudata > Salamandridae > Pleurodeles > Pleurodeles waltl. Next base: position 925,662,560 of record NC_090448.1, on the reverse strand, counting down.
TATAGTCATTGTATTGTTACGCCGTGCGTGTTGTGCCATTGGTTTCTGTCTGTAGCTGGTTTAGTGTATGGTGTGTGTGTGTTTGGTGTGTGTCGTTCGTGTGTCACTCTCCTTTTCCATCCTCCCTCCCTTATGTGCTAGGCTTCTGTACTCACTGTCATCGCCTTCGTCGGCGTTGGTGGTCCAGGTGGAGCATGTCATAGAAGAGCATCGGGAAGACTTGCAGTTCCGGATCCATGGCGGCGTGTTCTTCTCTGTGTCTCTGATGGTGAGTCTATGGTCTTCTGTGCAGTGTTTGTGCCAGGCTTTTGATGGCGTTGGTTACACCGCGGAAATCATGGCGGATTGCAGTGTCATGATATGGTGGGCAGCACCTTGTCTTCCACCTGGCTGTTGATGGCTACCACCGTGGTGCTTGATGTTAACGCCGTGGCGGATGATGTGGTACATTGACTGTCTATGGGAGTTCTCACCGCCAAGGTCCTAATTTGGCGGTAATTACCGCCAGCCTGTTGGCGGTATTACCTATCACCACCACTTTATCACTCACCGCCAATGTCATAATGACCACCTCAGGATCCTAATTGATAACGTTAGCTTGATACAGTGAAAAACTACTGTGTTATGTTCATAGGAGCCAGGGAATGATTGCTGGACGGACAGAAAACAACACTTGGCACTTGTGCCCACTGGGCAGTCAGAGAATGTACAGACAGAATCTCAGGTGAGTGGCTGCACAACAAGTGACATTACAGTGTGTTTCAAAACAATGGCACAAAAGAAAAAATGTGCAACGTACAACAGTGTTAAGCAAAGACATTGTGATTTCTAGAGTTAGGAAATGAGGCATAACTATAGTGAGTCTGTCAACAGGCCTGATGACAAAGAGATTCTTGGAGGTAGCTAAACCACCAAAAATGTCCACTCCTGCTTGCATTTGTGGTCCCAGGATGGCCCTTAGCATGTCTGGTGCTGTCTTATTTAATAGCAAATGGATCCCAGACATAGAGTTTCAGGGTAGGGCCATCTACCTCGATGTCATGAAGTGAAATGGGTCCCGTAGGGTAAGATTAAACAACAGCATAGATGCCGGTGTCAGTAGATCTGGGACACTGAGATAGACAGATACACATGGACAGAATGGAAGGGCAAACCCCTAATTATACAGAAACTCACACTGCATTCCTTATGTTTCAAAGACAAAGGGACAATCCCACTGGGCATGAATGAGAACAGTGGCACAATACTGCACATTCTGAACATGCAATGGGGCACCTCCACGCTGATGGACACCTACTGGCAATGCGGTGAGTTCGCTTACACCCAGCTCATCCATGAATGACATGGGCTCTGCTCCCTCATCACCAAACACACTCCAACCCTGGTAAACTCTGGAGAAGATCTGTCTGAACTGTACCAACACCCACTGAGGAAAAGAAAAAAACAGCATTGTTGCATCAGGCTTGAAGGAGAAGAGCTGCTGATTAATTTGGCTGGGCTCAATACAAGGACATTCCAGAGGAGTTTTGAATGTTCTCTGACACCCAAGTATTGGCGAGAGGGTACATACTCTTCACCTTGCACCCAGTAAATGCCCGCTGTTTGCAAATAACCCAGTGGGAAATGCTCAAAATGATGAACAGTACTGAGCTTGGTCTTAATGCAATCAAGGAAGAACTGTGGGCCATCTGCCTCTTAGTGATGCAACATCAATGTCTTGGACTTGATGACCGGAATAAAGGGTCGAGTGTGCAGTAAGATCGGTGCATCTTTCTGTATTTTCATACCTTGCAATGACATGAATAATGGAACTTTGACATTTGTCATTCAAGCGTTGCACCAACTACAGAAGGACATGCGTGATGAGGAAGGTGCCCCTGGGCAGGAGTAGTTCACAAACTCATTCTGCTGACTCCCCCGGTGGCTAACCAGTTTGTGAACATCATTGTTCCCCATTTTCATCATGTTCCTTTTTTGCTTGGTTTGCTGCAGTTGGGGGTTTCCTGCTATACAAATGCAGTCCCCAAATTGGGTAGAGTATAAGCAGCGAGGGAGGTGGGACAACATGGTACCAACAATGTAGCTGTCATAACTTGTGGGGTTGATTATGTAGTTGAAAATTCAACTTGAGGGGGAATGTCGATATTGGATTGACAAATGATGATGTGAACGACAATAAGACTTTTCTTTACACAAATGATACATTTGTATACACAAATAAAGTCTCATTACCAATGTTAGATTCCCCAGTCGTTAACTCTGAAACCCAGTCCTGAAGGTTAATGACTGACATGTCACAGGTGGGGTAACACTTAGCCAGCAGCCAAACACATAAACAGAGAACTTAGATCAGATCCCACAGATAGGCAGCAACACTACAATGGTCCCCGGAGACTGGCCCCAATAAAGCATATTTGCCATTCCAAAAAACACTGTGAAGTTAGGTGCCACATGTAGTTAGGTACACTTAGCTAATCAGGACACAGCAATGACAGAACACACAGTGACCTCAAACTCATCAGACTGTACATCTGGACACGTACTAGTTGGTCCACATTGTGTCCACCGCAGATCAAGGCCCACCTGCATTCCCTATCTGGAATTGTATCAATCACTCCATGACAACCATTCGCATATTTATGATTTTATTACACCCAGAGAAGTGTATACAACTTGCTTCAGTTCAATGTACCATGAGAGACAGTCCTAAGACCCCGGTCTGGTAACTGCTCTCCCAGCCATAATGTTTAATTAAACAAACCATTTCCTGTTTTACCAGATGCCTCTTGTTTTTTTGATTTTTAAGATAAATTCTCATTTGAGCAACAGAAATCTAAATTCAATTCTATTTGACAGCAAACAACTGCACAACTTGATTTATTTGAAGAAAATATTAAGTCATCAATCATTTCTTTATCACAATTATTTCAGCGGCACGCTTTAGACAACAGTATCGATAACATTTGCATCATCGTCTGCTGAACCAAGAAAAGAGAGAGTGACATTTTCTAAGAACATATGGGATTATTTATCAAGGCATTCAATGCTTCCCTTATGCCATGCAATGGTGCGCAAGAGCAACGCAAAACCTAAATGAGATTTATCAAGCCACACAAGGCTGCCTTGTGTGGCCCTGATTGGCTTGATAAATCTGCAATAACAGAAGGCTGTGTCAAATCACTGCAAGAGTTACTCTGTGGCAGGGAGGCATGCCAATGGTGTAGCATGGGTGTCTCCATGCATCCACCCAGGCATTCATTCTGACACATTCCCAAATTAACCAACACTGGTAGACTTGGGAATGAATCGGATTTGTACACCTTCTTCCGGAGTGCAACAAGGAGAAATATCTTTATTCTGCAGAACACATAGAAAAAGTAAAATGCCTCTGAGGATTGTTTTTTTGCAGAAAATTGTCCTTTTCTGCATATAAAAGATTGTGCCTACCACTCTGACACCCTTGAAACTTAACGCAAGGGTGCCTGCGTCAGCGCTAGGCAACCGAAAGTGTGATAGGATTAGGAAAGGACAAGAAAGGACAGGAATGTGCCATAAAATGGTAAGTGAGGTGCATTCCTGCCATTCCACACAGCACAGTGCAACACGGAGGCTTGATGCATTACATTGCATGATTGTTTTATAAATATGCCCTTAATTTTGTAGAACAGAACATTTTTGCCTACAGCATTTGTTTATGATTCACACAGCAGGTCAACCTTACAAATACGTTTTATGCAGTAATTTTATAATGCATCTTTCAAAATACACCGGCTCCGATTTCAAACACAAACATGTATGCATATGTGTATTGTAGCAGTTAGGCTGTGTGTTGAAATACCATTGACAAACAAATACCAACTAGCATAGATGTTCAGTGTGCTGAATATCATTTACAAAAATATTGTCCCATTAGATGGAGATTTCCTAGTAATACCTCCAACGGGGTGATATAAAAAAAAAATGGTGGTCATTATGACCTTGGCTTGATGCCGGCAATGGCGTTAGTACCGTCACCAGGCCGGTGGTAATGACTGGCAAATAGTAACCATGGCTGTGATCCCTCCCATAGACAGCCAATGTATCACACCAACCACCTGCGCAGTATGACCACTGAACACGGCGGTAGCCACCTACAGGCAGGCAGAAGACAAGGATCCGCCCACCATATTATAATGTAGCACATTGCCGGGATTTCTGAGGGGGGTAGCAATGACACCAAAAGGCTGGTGGAAACACATAATTTAAAAGGAGACACTCACCTCCAGGGACACAGAGGAGTCTGCGGCCGCCATAGAACCAGAACTGCAAGTCTTCCCGATGCTGTACCACGCCATGGCTATCCTGGAGCACAAACGCAGATGAAGACGACGACGGTGAGTACAGCCGCCTAGCACACAAGGGAGGGAGAGAGGGTGGGGAGAGTGACACACACATGCATAACACACACAATACACACACACCACACATCCAGAACGAGCTGCAGAGTAAATCAACTGTAACAGAAACCAGAAGGAAAGAGGCCAGGACACATACCTCTGTTCCAACCACTGTAATCATGTTGGATGACAATTCAAAATAAAAAAACATACAACTGCATTTGTACATGCAGGCCCAAATGCCAGTTCAAAGTCATAAATGCCAACAAGGCAAAGCCCAAGCCGCAACTTGACTCCTGACAACATCGGGACTCCACTGTTCAGGGGCATCATGTTGGAAATGGGCAGGCACTTCAGGGGGCAGGGGGAGGGATTTTGTGTGGGGTGCCATTCATTGGGACGGGTCTCCTTGCCCACTGGATACTGAGGGGGCTCCTTGCCCACTGGTTCTCGAGGGGCTCCTTGCCACTGGCTCTGGAAGGAGCTCCTTGCCCACTGGATACTGAAGGGGCTCCTTGCCCACTGGTTCCTGAGGGGGCTCCTTGTCCTCTAGTGATGGAGGGGGCTTCTTGCCTACTGGTTCTGAACGGGTGTCCTTGGCCACTGGTTCTGGAGGGATGTGCTTGGTCACTGATTCTGGGGGGGATCCCTGTCCTCTGGTGATGGAGGGTGGTCCTTGCCTACTGGTTCTGGAGAGGTGTCCTTGGCTACTGGTTTGGAGGAGTGGCTTTGGGCTTAGTTTTTGTAGGGGCCTCGTTGGGCTTCGATTTTGTAGGGACCTTCTTGTGCTTAGATTTTGTAGGGGCCCCTTGGGCTTTGATTTTTTAGGGGCTTCTTTGGGATTTGTTTGTGTAGGGGCCTCTTGGTCTTAGATCTTGTGTGGGGCCTCCTTGGGCTTACTTTTTGTAGGGGCCTTCTTGACCTTGGTCTTGGGAGGGGTGTCCTTGGCACTAGGTTTTGGAGGTGGCTCCATGCTCTTGGTTGTCTGTTTGGGAGAGGGCGGCACTTTAGCCCTCCTTTTTGGGGGTGGAGGAGTGTTCTTTAGGTAGGGGGCTGGCATCGCACTCATGTGCCCCTTAGTGGTTGCTGGAGACTTGCGAGGTGGTACAGTGTCAGACAGTGTGCTTGAGGTACTGGGCTGGGGGGAGTGACCTGCCTCTTATGGGCAGGACTGGGAGAGAATAGGTCAAGGTGGGAAAGGAAAAGTTTAGGGCCAGTGGGAGGAGGGATGGGAATGGAGTTAGAGGGAGTAGTTGGAGGAGGAGGAGGTGCATGGACAGTATGGGGGTCATTACAACATTGGCGGTAAAAGGCGCTTACCGCCGTGCAGAAGACCACCAATACACCGCCGCGACCGCGGAATCCCGCCACAGCTATTGTGACCCACATCTCGGAATCCGCCAAAATTCAGACACCAACACAAGTCCGCCACAACAAAGGTCAGTGTTAAACTGGCGAAAATAAAACCTCCACCTCCACGCCACAAATCCACGCGGTGGTCTTTCAGCCGCGGTATTCCATTGGCGGTACACACTGCCGCGCTCAAAATACACACACATCTCCAAAACACCGCCACATTGGACAATTCCAAATACACAAACCTGATACACATACAAACAACACTCCCACACACCCAACACAATATAAAACACACACCCACATCACCCACAAACCCCTACGACCAAAAAATAGAGACGAAGGCCAGAGAGAGAGCACAGAATAGACAACCCCACCTCACAGAGGCACACAACACCATCACCCACACAACATCCACACACAAAACACCACACACCACTACACATCACCACACTCATCAACACATACACCACCCCACACATCACCTACACCACCCCTTGTCACACCAAAGACACCCCCGGTTTTCCGAGGAGGAGCTCAGGGTCATGGTGGAGGAAATCCTACAGGTAGAGCCACAGCTATTTGGCTCACAGGTGCAGCACACATCCATAGCCATGAAGATGGAGCTATGGCGCAGAATCGTGGACAGGGTCAACGCTGTGGGACAGCATCCAAGAAATCGGGAGGACATCAGGAAGAGGTGGAACGACCTACGGGAGGTGCGTTCAGCGGTCTCCAGGCACAACATTGCGGTTCAGCGGACTGGCGGCGGACCCCCACCTCCTCCCCCACAACTAACGACATGGGAGGAGCAAGTCTTGACCATCATGCATCCAGAGGGCCTCGGAGGAGTCGGTGGAGGAATGGACACTGGTAAGTCAAATATTAACTATCATATCCCCCACCCTACCTGCATGCTATCACACACCCCCACCCTTACACCCTCCCCTATCACTCCAACTCCTCACTAATGTACTAATAACACAAACCACACATCCCAACACCAAGCCCAGCATGACATAACAAAGCATGGACACCCATCACCAAAGCATGCTCACTGCACATACCCAGAACACCCCCCAACCATCATCACACAAGCACCCCCCACAGGAATGCGTGCATTGGTGTACACGGTGAGCCACCTCATTGCACACCATGACACACACACATGCAATAATCATGCACTTATGCCCCTGCAGGTTCACGAAGGACCGTCACCACACCAGAGGGTCCAGACAACTCCACTCCGCCCACAGAATAGGCCCACAGTGACGATAGCAGCTCTGCCCTACTGGATCCTGATGACCAGCCCGGACCATTGTGGGCCTCGGGACAGTCGGTTCCCCTTGCACAGCCCAACACTGACCTTTCACCCTCTGGTAATACCAGCACAGCACCCACCCAGCGGGCCCATACCTCCCTACCCAGGACACGTCAATCAGCGGTGTGTCCACCACTACAGGGAGCCCAGGATAACCCACCACCCCAACAACAACAGGGACCTGGGGGCAGTGGTAGTGGGCACACGGTCCAGGGGTTGGAGGAACAGGAACACAGGGGAACTGGGAGGGCTGCTGTGTGACAGGGGGCGGACAGGCCAAGGGAACCAACTCTCCATGAGGCCCTATCCTCCATCATGGGAGCATACCACCACTCCCAGGAGACGATGGCGACGGTCCTGGCCAAGTTTCAGGACACCCAGCGCCTGCAGGAGGAACAGTATTTGGGTTTCAGGGAGGCGCTCAGGACCATCAGCTCCGCCCTGGGCACCATCGTAGGGGTGCTGAAGGACATACAGCAGACCTTGAGGGACACCGTGGCACTCCAAGGGGCCCCTGACACTAGCATGGACTATGAACTGCCCACCACCTCCGCTGGCGCTAGTGGACAGGACGCCCCGCCACAGGACCACCACACCAGCACCCCACCCCCTGCAGACGGACAACCACCACACAATCGGTCCCTGAGATCCAGGAACAGGACAGAGCAAGATGGCAAGACCCCCGCCAGGAAATGAGACCACCCTGATTGTCCTCCCACTGTCCCACTTTGTTACCCTATCCATACTTTAACTGCCCCAGCTCCACTTCCTTTGCCCATATGGCCAGTGCACCTGTGTAACCAATGGACTGGCATCTGCCATGGACATTCCTCCACCGTCCCCCATCACCATAGTACAACCCCCCTCCATTTTTGAGCACTTCAATAAACACCCTTGAACCACAAAAAAATCTGGAGTCAGTCTGTGATTTGGTAAAATGTATTATCAATGACAGTGTCAAAATGCGTTTCTAGTTGTAAAGCCAACATACCTATGACACACATCACAAGTCCTTGAAGGATGCAAGCAGATAACACACGTTGGCAATCACACCTGTGAAACCGTAATGGAAAGGTACAACTCAGTTACCAAATAATGCTATGAAATTACACACAGGATAGAGGAAGACGTGTGACAGTGAATGTAATGGTAAAAATGAAAATGTTCTCACCTGTTTGTCACTGGAAATATTGCTGTATGACTGACTCCCTGTTGTCGTTGTCTTCTTCCTCAGCTTCCTCCTCATCACTGTCCACAGGCTCCACAGGCTCCACAGCTGCCACAACACCGTCATATGGACCATCCTCCTGCAGAAAAGGCACCTGGCGTCGCAAAGCAAGATTGTGAACCATCGAGCAGGCGATGATGATCTGGCACACCTTCTTCGGTGAGTAGAATAGGGAACCACCTGTCATATGGAGGCACCTGAACCTGGCCTTCAAGAGGCCGAAGGTCTGCTCGATCACCCTCCTAGTCCGCCCATGGGCCTCATTGTAGAGTTCCTCTGTCCTGGTCCTGGGATTCCTCACTGGGGTCAATAGCCAGGAAAGGTTGGGGTAACCAGAGTCCCCTAATAGCCACACACAGTGCCTCTGGAGTTGACCCATCATATAAGGGACGCTGCCATTCTGCAGGATGTAGACGTCATGCACTGAGCCAGGGAACATAGCAATTACCTGGGAGATGTACTGGGCTGCCAAACATACCATCTGTACATTCATGGAATGATAACTCTTCCGGTTCCTGTACACCTGTTCACTCCTGTGGGGGGGGGACCAGAGCTACATGGGTCCCATCAATAGCACCTATGATGTTGGGGATATGTCCAAGGGCATAGAAGTCACCTTTCACTGTAGCCAAATCCTCCACCTCAGGGAAAATGATGTATCTCCTTACGTGTTTCAGCAGGGCAGCCAACACTCTGGACAACACGTTGGAAAACATAGGCTGGGACATCCCTGATGCCATGGCCACTGTTGTCTGAAAAGACCCACTTGGAAGGAAACGGAGCACTGACAGCACCTGAACGTCAGGGGGGATTCCAGTGGGATGGCGGATTGGTGACATCAGGTCTGGCTCCAACTGGGTACATAGTTCCTGGATAGTGGCACGGCCAAACCTGTAGGTGATTATTAAATGTCACTCCTCCATTGTCAACAGGTCCACCAGCGGTCGGTACACCGGAAGATTCCGCCATCTTCTCAATTGTCCCAGCTGACGGTGCCTAGGAAGGACAACAGCGACCACAGAGTCAACAAGGCCCATATTTATACTTTTTGACGCTAAACTGCGCTAACGCAGTTTAGCGTCAAAAAGTTTTGCGCCGTCTAACGCCATTCTGAAGCGCCATGCGGGCGCCGTATTTATGGAATGGCGTTAGACGGCGCAATCAGACCGGCGCTGCCTGGTTTGCGTGGGAAAAAACCACGTAGACCAGACAGCGCCGGCGTAGGGGGAAAATGGCGCATGGGCGTCTTAAAATGGGGCAAGTCAGGTTACGTCGAAAAAATCGTCTTAACCCGACTTGCGCCATTTTTTAACGACGCCCATCCCCCATCAACATGACTCCTATCATTGTAAAGATAGGAGTCATGCCCCCTTGCCCAATGGCCATGCCCAGGGGACTTCTGTCCCCTGGGCATGGTCATTGGGCATAGTGGCATGTAGGGGGGCACAAATAAGGCCCCCCTATGCCACCAAAAAAAAATATAAAAAATAAAAAATTATACTTACCTGAACTTACCTGAATGTCCCTGGGGTGGGTCCCTCCATCCTTGGGGGTCCTCCTGGGGTGGGCAAGGGTGGCAGGGGGGGTCCCTGGGGGCATGGGAGGGCACCTGTGGGCTCATTTTGAGCCCACAGGCCCCTTAACGCCTGCCCTGAGCAGGCGTTAAAAAGTGGCGCAAATGCGCAGTTTTTTGCCACGCCAACTCCCGGGCGTCTCTTTTGCCCGGGAGTATAAATACCACGTAAAGGCCTGGGAGTCATTTTTTAGACGGGAACGCCTCCCTTGCATATCATTAACGCAAGGAAGGGGTTCACGCTAAAAAATGACGCACATTCCGGGAACTTTAGCGCTATTCGCCTCTAACGCCATAGTATAAATATGGCGTTAGTTGGCGTTAGTTTTGCGTCGAAATTGCGTCAAAAAAAACGACGCAATTTCGGCGCAAACGGAGTATAAATATGGCCCCAAATTTCCAGGTATGTACCCACAGATACACAGAACACGACACCAAACACAAAACCATTCCTGTATGTGTGTTGAGTGTAGGCCTAGCTATGTGTGACGCAGAAGTAAATGAAGCCATGTAGGGCCCTGAAATGGTGACTGCCTGACCTCTAAACTGGGACAATGGTATTGTGAGGTAACTGCGCTGGCGTTGCACACAGTCGCGGTAGGCGGTGGTAGACCGCGGCGCAATGCAGCATTGGTTAACATTGGACTCTATGGGTCCCAGGAGCCAATGAACAAGTGCGCCGGCGTTGATGATACGCACCGCCGCGGACGTCACCGCCATTTTCTAGCTATTCAATCACTCGATACCTGACCTTCGACAGGAGTGGACCTACAATGCAAGTGCTGCTGTGACCTCGGTGTGGAAGTGACGATGGCTGCTGCGTCTGGGGAAAGGGCCCCTGCCTTCACTGCTCAGGAGTTGGAGAAACTAGTAGACGGGGTCCTCCCCCAGTACACGCTACTCTTTGGTCCTCCAGACCAACAGGTAAGTACACAGGGAGCACATTGTATGGGCTATGCCTGGGTGGAGAGGGCTGGTTGTAAGAGGGAAGGGGGCAGAGTTCAGGGAACATGAATGCATGTGAATGCATGTGCCACATGGCAAAGGTAGGGAGGGGGGACACTTACATCGACGGTGCAGTTGGTAATGACTTCTCTTCTTCCCTTGTGCATGTCATGTAGGTCAGCGCCCACCAGAAGAAGGACATTTGGCGTGCCATCGCCAAGGAAGTCGGGACCCTGGGGGCCCACCAGAGACAGGGCACCCACTGCCGGAAAAGATGGGAGGACATTCGCCGCTGTAGCAAGAAGACGGCGGAGGCTCAGCTGGGGATGGCCTCCCAACGTGGGAGGGGTGCTTGTCGCACCATGACCCCCCTGATGTTCCGGATCCTGGCGGTGGCCTACCCGGAGTTGGATGGGCGCTTGAGGGCATCACAGCAGACACAAGGGGATGAGTACACTATCATTCTGGGGACTTTGCGCGCAGTTGAGGGGTCTAGGTGTGGGAGGAGGGCTGTGGGTTTCCCTAGGCCATGGCGACTTCCATAGGCTAGGCCCCTCCGTAATGCAGGCCATGTGGCACTCCACCCCACCGCAGTAGAGTGCCAAGTACAGGTATACATGCCCCTGTGGCATCCATGTGTGCAGATGTCCACCATAGCCATGTAGTCCAGATCCCAGGAATTGCATCTGTAGAGGCCAGGAGCACAGCGTAGTGCAGGGGGCTGCTGTGTCTGTATTGTACGCCAACGGTAGCGGTATGCCATGCACTCAACCTGTCTTTCTTCTGTCGTCCCCCCCTTTTTGTGCACTCCCTGTTCTTTTGTGCATCAGCATCATCAGGCGGAGGTACAGTGGCACCGGAGCACGAGGGAGCTGCATCCCACATGGCCATGGAGGACCACACCACGGACTCAGAATGCACCAGTGGGACGGAGGGCGAGGGGAGCTTCACGTCGGCCACCGGATCACCAACCAGCGACACGGACTCATCCGCCGATGGGAGCTCCCTTGTGGTGGCGGCACCATCTGTGCCGCCACTTTGCAGGTACAGCCGCCACCTCCCCTACCAGCACTGCCCTCCCAGCAGCCCCTCAGCGTTCGCCCTGTGCCCGCTCACCCAGGAGGGTGGGCATCACCTTCGCCCCAGGCACCTCAGGCCCTGCCCCAGTCACCCCTGCTGCCCTCAGTGAGGAGGCCATTGAACTCCTCAGGTCACTCACTGTTGGGCAGTCTACCATTGTGAATGCTATCCAGGGTGTAGAAAGGGAGTTGCAACACGGTAATGCATTCCTGGAGGGCATTCATTATGGTCAGGCTGCCCTTCAGCGAACCCTGCAATCTCTGGCCTCAGCACTGATGGCAGCCATTGTCTCTGTGTCTAGCCTCCCCCCTCCAACTTCCTCCACCCATACCCAATCCCCTGTACCCAAGCCTATCCCAAGCACACCATCAGACCAGCATCACACCCATACAGACACAGCAACATCCACTGCCTCCACTGTGTCCCCCTCCTCATCATCTCCCTCCTCCCTCCCAGTGTCGTCTACACTCTCACCTGCATGCACTACATCTACAGGCACTAGGAGTTGTACCAGAACACCCAGCACCACACCCCGCTCACCTGCACTCACCACCCCCACTCCCATTTACACGTTCCCTGTGTCCTCTCCCAGTGTGTCTGTGACGCCCCCTCCCAAAGTACACAAATGTGGGCACCCACACACCCAACATCCATCCACCTCACGACAGCCTCCAGTACCTGCACCCAAAACACCTAAAGTGACACCTCCTCTTCCTCCACTCCCAGACCCCCTCCAGCTACCCATCCCAGTGTTCGTCAGAAACTGTCCCTCTGCAAAGCTGACCTTTTTGCCCCCACCCCTCCAATTCATCAGTCCCATCATAGCGCCTCAGCCAAAAAGCCTCCAGTACCAGTGGTGCGTGTTCAAGGTGTGTGGAGTGCATCGGCCACCAGGGCAGGCAGTGTGACACGGAGCCAAGGCACTGCCAATCCACCCCCTGTAAAGGCTCTGAAGTTGGAAAGTGGCCGACGGGACCGGCTGAAGACTCCTGGAGGCAAAACAACTCACAGGGGTCCCAGGGGCATTGCAGAGTCAGCTGTGACTCCTCCAAAGGTGGGGAAGGGCCAGAAGAAGTCTGCACAGCCTGGTGTGAGCATCACGGCGGAGAAGGGTGGCATCCTTCCCGGCGGCCGGGACACCACCGCCAGCACCGTCATCACTGGTCAGGAGACCACCGCCATAGGCATTGCCCAGGAGGGCCCAAGTATCGTCACTGGTCAGGAGAACACCGCCATAGGCATTGCCCAGGAGGGCACAAGTATCGTCACTGGTCAGGAGACCACCGCCATAGGCATTGCCCAGGAGGGCCCAAGTATCGTCACTGGTCATGAGACCACCGCCAGAGTCATTGCCCAGGAGGTCCCAAGCATCGTCACTGGTCATGAGACCACCGCCAGAGTCATTGCCCAGGAGGGCCCAAGTATCGTCACTGGTCATGAGACCACCGCCAGAGTCATTGCCCAGGAGGGCCCCGGCAGCCACAGCCCCGCTGGGCAATGAGGGACCGTCATGCCACACACCAATGCCCAGTCCAGAGCCCGCCATGGCAAAGCACCGCTGAACAGTCCAGAGACCGCTGAACAGAGCAAGCACCGCTGAACAGTCCAGAGCCAGCCATGGCAAAGCACCGCTGAACAGGGCATGCACCGCTGAACAGTCCAGAGACCGCCATGGCAAAGCACCGCTGAACAGTCCAGAGACCGCCATGGCGAATCACCGCTGAACAGGGCATGCACCGCTGAACAGGGCAAGCACCGCTGAACAGTCCAGAGACCGCCATGGCAAAGCACCGCTGAACAGTCCAGAGTCCGCCATGGCAAATGACCGCTGAACAGGGCATGCACCGCTGAACAGGGCAAGCACCGCTGAACAGTCCAGAGACCGCCATGGCAAAGCACCGCTGAACAGTCCAGAGACCGCCATGGCAAAGCACCGCTGAACAGTCCAGAGTCCACCATGGCAAAGCACAGCTGAACAGGGCATGCACAGCAGAAGAAGGAAAGGACAGCCACATCAAGCATCGTTATCCCATGTGCAGCTGGGACTGTGACGGGACAGGAACTGTCACGGGGAGACTAATCAAGTCTGGGCAACATTCCCCCTCCAGAACCAGTGGAGAGATCCATCCACTACCTCTGTCCTTCACAGGATGAAACACTCTGGGCACCAGTCCCCCTCCAGAACCAGTGGAGAAATGCATCCACTACCTCAGTCCTTCACAGGATGAGACACTCTGGGCACCAGTCCCCCTCCAGAACCAGTGGAGAGATCCATCCACTACCTCTGTCCTTCACAGGATGAAGCACTGTGGGCACCAGTCCCCCTCCAGAACCAGTGGAGGCTGTTATGTACTTGTGAGACTGTGGCTTTTCACTCCCCAGGATGGAACAGAGGGCATGGAGCCCCGTCGTGTATGTGGCGTGGTGCTGTAATCCGGCTGAGGTGCCCCCCCTTCCCTTCCCCCTGAGGTGCCTGTTGTTTTTCTCTCTGATGCCCCGGCAGTGTTCTCTCCGTTTGTGGACAGGTATCTGGTGTGGGCCTCGCCCATGCATTTTTGGCCTAGTGGTGCACGGACATTGAGATGTGCATATCTGCACTACTTCTCGTACTGTATATACCTTTGTATGAGTTTATATATATCTGTATATAATTGACACACGTATATAGATACATTACAATGTTTACACTGATTTCGTTTTGTCTTTGCATTCTTCCGGGGGGATTGTGGGTTGTGACTGTGATGTTTGTAAATGCATTGGTGTGTGTGTTGTAATATGCGAGGGTGGGGGTGGGGGTGTGTCCCCCTGACTTTTGCCTCCCCTATGTCGTAGGTGCAGTACTCACCGTTGTCTTCGCCGCCGCCGCCGCTGGTCTTTGTAGATGAGTAGGAAGAGAAGGGCAGGTAGGATTTGTAATTCCGGCTCCATGGTGTCCTCCTTCCTTGTGGGATGTGTTAAGGTGAGCGTTTTCCCATTGCAGAAACTGTTTCTGCCGTGTTTTTATCCACGGTGAATCTACCCCGGAAAAGGTGGCGGATTGGCGGGTTGTGATACTATGGGCGATACATTGTCTTCCGCCTGTCTGCTGGCGGTGACCACCGCACTGCTTGTCTGTACCGCCGTGGGGGTCTGAGTGTTAAAGTGGCTGTCTTTGTTGGCGGTTTCCGCCACGGTCATAATTCCCTTTTTTTATCCGCCAGCCTGTTTGCGGTATTACCTCACCTTTAACACCGTCCGCCAGGGTTGTAATGACCCCCTATGTCTGTGTTCGAGGTGGATGTCTGTTGGGGTCTGTGTGCGAGCGTTTGTCTTTGGAGGGGGACGGGCAGGGTGGGGGAAGACATACAGGACGTGTGAATGGATGTTGTGATGGTGTCTGCAAGTGAAGTGGGTGTGCTGCATGATGTGGTGATGGTGGTGGTGATGACTGCGCATGTGGTGTGTGGGGTGCATGTCTGTTGTGGTGACTGTGGGCAAGACTGTGTAGGTGGCAGGTTCAGGGACTGTTGATGCAGTGCATGCAGGTGTGAGTGTGGAGGTGACTGTTAAGGAGGGGAGGGACGGGGAGACAGTGGAGGCAGTGGATGATGTTGTGTATGCATTTGTCTGTTGGCTGTGTGAGTGCTTGTGGACTGAAGTGTGCTGCCTGTGTTTGTGTGTACAAGTCTTGTGTAATGTTCTGTGTGCATGCTTGTCTGAATGTGTGCGTGGGATGGGTTGGGGTGAGGAGACTGGACTGGGAAGTGGTGGTTTGAGGGGTGACGGAAGAAACAGGGGCACTGGCTGCCATCAGTGTAGAGGCCAGATCCTGATACGATCTCTATAGGGCAGCCAAGCCACTGTGAATGCCCTCCAGGAAGGCATTACATTGCTGCATCTGGAATGACAGCCCTTGGATTGCATTCTTTATGGTTGACTGCCCAACAGAGATCAAGCTCAGGAGGTCAATAGCCTCCTCACTGAGGGCAGCACGACGGTGAGTACAGCTGCCTAGCACACAAGGGAGGGAGAGAGGGTGGGGAGAGTGACACACACATGCATAACACATACCATACACACACACCACACATCCAAAACGAGCTGCAGAGTAAATCAACTGTAACAGGACCTAGAAGCAAAGAAGGCCAGGACACATACCTCTGTTCCAACCACTGTAATCATGTTGGATGACAATTCAAAATCAAAACACATACAACTGCATATGTACATGCAGGCCCAAATGCCAGTTTAAAGTCACAAATGCCAACAGGGCAAAGCCCAAGCCGCAACTTGACTCGTGACAACATCGGGACTCTACTGTTCAGGGGCATATTTTGGAAATGGGCAGGTACTTCAGGGGGAACGGGGCCAGGGCAGGGGTTCGTGGGGGGTGCCATTCATTAGGATGGGTCTCCTTGCCCACTGGATACTGAGGGGGCTCCTTGCCCACTGGTTCTGGAGGGGCTCCTTGCCACTGCCTCTGGAAGGGGCTCCTTGCCCACTGGATACTGAAGGGGCTCCTTGCCCACTGGTTCTGGAGGGGACCCTTGCCCACTGGTTACTGAGGGGGCTCTTTGTCCTCTGGTGATGGAGGGGGCTTCTTGCCTACTGGTTCTTAACGGGTGTCCTTGGCCACTGGTTCTGGAGGGATGTGCTTGGCCACTGATTCTGGGGGGGGGATCTCTGTCCTCTGGTGATGGAGGGGGGGTGCTTGCCGACTGGTTCTGGAGAGGTGTCCTTGGCTACTGGTTCTGGAGGAGTGGCTTTGGGCTTAGTTTTTGTAGGGACCTCGTTGGGCTTTGATTTTGTAGGGATCTCCTTGGGCTTTGTTTTTATAGGGGCCTCTTTGGGATTTGTGTGTGTAGGGGCCTCTTGGGCTTAGATGTTGTGGGGGCCTCCTTGGGCTTACTTTTTGTACGGGCCTTCTTGACCTTGGTCTTGGGAGGGGTGTTCTTGGCACTAGGTTTTGGAGTTGGCTCCATGTTCTTGGTTGTCTGTTTGGGAGAGGGTGGCACTTTAGCCCTCCTTTTTGGGGTGGAGGAGTGTCCTTTAGGCGGGGGCTGGAATCACACTCATGTGCCCCTTAGTGGCTGCTGGAGACTTTGGGGGTGTTACAGTGTCAGACAGTGTGCTTGAGGTACTGGGATGGGGGGAATGACCTTCCTCTTATGGGCAGGATGGGGAGAGAAGAGGTCAAGGCGGGAAAGGAAAAGCTTAAGGCCAATGGGGTGGGCTGTGGGAGGACGAATGGGAGTGGAGGTAGAGGGAGTAGTTGGAGGAGGAGGAGGAGATGTGCTGGACTTGGGTGCAGGTGCATGGGCAGTGTGTGTGTGTTTGAGGTGGATGTCTGTTGGTGGTCTGTATGCAAGCGTTTGTCTTTGTAGGGGGACAGGCAGGGTGGGGGAAGACATACAGGACATGTGAATAGATGTTGTGGTGGTGTCTGCAAGTGAGGGGGTGTGCTGCAAGATGTGGTGATGGTCGTGGTGGTGACTGCATATGTGGTGTGTGGGGTGCATGTCTGTTGTTGTGGTGACTGTGGGCAAGACTGTGTAGGTGGCAGGTTCAGGGACTGTTGATGCAGTGCATGCAGGTGTGAGTGTGGAGGTGACTGTTAAGGAGGGGGAGGACGGGGAGACAGTGGAGGCCGTGGATGATTTTGTGTGTGCATCTGTCTGTTGGCTGTGTGAGTGCTTGTGGACTGAAGTGTGCTGCCTGTGTTTGTCTGTGCAAGTCTTGTGTAATGTTCTGTGTGCATGCTTGTCTGAATGTGTGCATGGGATGGGTTGGGTGAGGAGACTGGACTGGGAAGTGGTGGTTGGAGGGGTGACGGAAGAAACAGGGGCACTGGCTGCCATCAGTGTAGAGGCCAGATCCTGATACGATCTCTATAGGGCAGCCAAGCCACTGTGAATGCCCTCCAGGAAGGCATTACATTGCTGCTTCAGGAATGACATCCCTTGGATGGCATTTTTTATGGTTGACTGCCCAACAGAGATCAATCTCAGGAGGTCAATAGCCTCCTCACTGAGGGCAGCACGACGGTGAGTACAGCCGCCTAGCACACAAGGGAGGGAGAGAGGGTGGGGAGAGTGACACACACACATGCATAACACACACCATACACACACACCACACATCCAGAACGAGCTGCAGAGTAAATCATCTGTAACAGGACCCAGAAGCAAAGAAGGCCGGGACACATACCTCTGTTCCAACAACTGTAATCATGTTGGATGACAATTCAAAATCAAAAAACATACAACTGCATATGTACATGCAGGCCCAAATGCCAGTTCAAAGTTACAGATGCCAACAGGGCAAACCCCAAGCCGCAACTTGACTCATGACAACGTCGTTCAGGGGCATCATGTTGGAAATGGGCAGGCACTTCAGGGGGCAGGGGGAGGGGTTCGTGGGGGTTGCCATTCATTGGGACGGGTCTCCTTGCCCACTGGATACTGAGGGGGCTCCTTGCCCACTGGATCTGGAGGGGCTCCTTGCCACTGGCTCTGGAAGGTGCTCCTTGCCCACTGGATACTGAAGGGGCTGCTTTCCCACTGGTTCTGGAGGGGACCCTTGCCCACTGGTTATTGAGGGGGCTCCTTGTCCTCTGGTGATGGAGGGGGCTTCTTGCCTACTGATTCTGGAGAGGTGTCCTTGGCCACTGTTTCTGGAGGGATGTGCTTGGCCACTGATTCTGGGGTGATCCCTGTCCTCTGGTGATGGAGGGGGGTCCTTGCCCACTGGTTCTGGAGAGGTGTCCTTGGATACTGGTTCTTGCTTAGGGCTTAGTTTTTGTAGGGGCCTCGTTGGGCTTCGATTTTGTAGGGACCTCCTTGGGCTTAGATTTTGTAGGGTCCTCCATGGGCTTTGTTTTCATAGGGGACTCTTTGGGATTTGTTTGTGTAGGGGCTTCTTGGGCATAGATTTTGTGGGGGCCTCCTTGGGCTTACATTTTGTAGGGGCCTTCTTGACCTTGGTCTTGGAACGGGTGTCCTTGGCACTAGGTTTTGGAGGTGGCTCCATGCTCTTGGTTGTCTGTTTGGGAGAGGGCGGCACTTTAGCCCTCCTTTTTGGGGGTGGAGGAGTGTCCTTTAGGCGGGGGGCTGGCATCGCACTCATGTGCCCCATAGTGGCTGCTGGAGACTTTGGGGGTGGTACAGTGTCAGACAGTGTGCTTGAGGTACTGGGCTGGGGGGGAGCGACCTTCCTCTTATGGGCAGGACGGGGAGAGAAGAGGTAAAGGTGGGAAAGGAAAATCTTAGGGCCAATGGGGCGGGATGTGGGAGGAGGAATGGGAGTGGAGGTAGAGGGAGTAGCTGGAGGAAGAGGAGGTGTGCTGGACTTGGGTGCATGGACAGTGTGTGTGTGTTTGAGGTAGATGTCTGTTGGTGGTCTGTGTGCGAGCGTTTGTCTTTGGAGGGGGGCAGGCAGGGTGGGGGAAGACATACAGGACATAGGAATGGATGTTGTGGGGGTGTCTGCAATTGAAGTGGGTGTGCTGCATGATGTGGTGATGGTGGTGACTGCGCATGTGGTGTGTGGGGTGCATGTCTGTTGTTATGGTGACTGTTGGCAAGGCTGTGTAGGTGGCAGGTTCAGGGACTGTTGATACAGTGCATGCAGGTGTGAGTGTGGAGGTGACTGGGACTGGGAAGTGGTGGTTCGGATGGGTGACGGAAGAAAAAGAGGTACTAGCTGCCGTCAGTGAAGAGGCCAGATCCTGAAACGATCTCTATATGGCCGCCAAGCCACTGTTAATGCCCTCCAGGAAGGCATTACATTTCTGCATCCAGGATGCCAGCCCTTGGATGGCATTCTTTATGGTTGACTGCCCAACAGAGATCGAACTCAGGAGGTCAATAGACTCCTCACTGAGGGCCACAGGGCTGACTGGGGCAGTGCCTGAGGTGCCTAGGGCAAAGGAGATGCCCACCATTCTGGCAGAGCAGACACGGGCATCTCAGTGGGGGGCTACTGGGAGGGCAGTGTTGGTACGGGGTGGCGGTAGAACCTGTAGCTGGGGTGTTCCCTGAGGGGTCTGCCAACACCAGGGAGCTCCCATCGGAGGAGTCAGTAGTATCACCTCCTCTGCCTGCTGTGGTGGTCCCCACGCCCTCCGTCCCACTGATCCCCTCTGCATTGGTGGATTCCACCTCCTGGGTCCCGTGGGGTGCATCTCCCTCACTCGCTGGTGCCCCTGCTCCTTCACCAGATGATGCTAATGCACACATGGACAGGATGACAAAAGGAGAGAGAGGGGGGAGAAAGAAACGGAGCACAGGGTTAATCACAGCACCAACAGCACAGATGGCATACACATCACTGTCACACATTGAGACTGAGACTGGGCAGTATGGCCCACAGTGCCATTCCATTGGCTAAATACCATAGCAGGTAAGAGCCAAACACTGCCAGCTACATACCCACTGGGACCAACTAAGCCCTGTCTGCCATGGAAAGCCAGCTACCTAGCATTGCATTTTACCTTCCTAACCTGAGCTGGTCCATGCAGCAATTTCTAAACTGGCATATTGGGGCATCCATTGACTAGTACCCTGCACCCAAATCTCATGCCAGGCAACAGAGATGGTTGTCAAACACACTTTACTCACCCCCTTGTGGCTGCTCTGATGCCCTCAAGTGCCCATCCAACTCAGGATTGGCCACCGCCAGTATGCATGCCATCAGGGGGGGTCAGGTTCCAACGGGCACCCCTACCTCGTTGGAAGGCTGTCCTTAGCTGGGCCTCCGCGGTCTTCTGGACCTGCTAGAGACTCCAAGGTTCTGCACTTCCTTGGTGATATCACGCCACAACCCCTTCTTCTGATGGGCTCTGACCTGCAGAGGAAACACAAACAGTAGGGCACCATGAACCAGACAATCCAGCCTGTCACACATAAGGCTTACCAACTGCATTAGCCCCTCATCAGGCACACACATGACCCGTACAACTGCATGAACACTGCCACCAGAAATACCCCCCCAATGACACACTGCTAGTACACTCATACATTTCCATGCAGCCATGTCACATGCAACGTACCCATGAGGTACTCACCTGTTGGTCTGGATGCCCATACAACTGCCCAGACAGGTGGTAGGACCCCATCCACGAGCCTCTCCAACTCTTCCGACGTGATAGCTGGTGCCCTTTCCCCTGTTGCACGTGCCACAGCAGTTTCCAGACACAGGTCGCAGCAGCACACACAGTGGAGATGTTGTCCTCTGGAAAGTCAGGTATCAAGTGAAGTGGTAGAAAGAAAATGGCGGTCACGTCCGCGGCGGTGAACACCATCACCGCCGGCATTGATCATCATTGGTTCCCATACTCCATAAAGAGCCATTTTAGCCAATGAGGAATTGCACGGCAGTGCAGACCGCCTCCCGCCATGACGTGAACGCCGGCGGAGTGAAGTCACCTGTCCCTGCATACAGGACAGGCGGTAGCCATTTTCTAATGTTAGTACACATGTACAGATTTGAAAGTGCGTCATTGTAGTCGAATTCCAGTGTCCAACATACAAGCATGCTCTGTGTACACTGCTATAGTATGTTCATGGTTCCTGTTGTCACTCCCTTCTTACTTTTGGGTCCCTTAGGTATCAACCACTGCTGATGAATGGGAGGAGGAGGCAAGCACTTGTGTAAAGACTACTTGTGGACTTGGCTGCACTAGAGGACAGGCACATCATACTCACATATGACAAGGCCACAATCACAGAGCTGTGTGCACAATTGGAGCCTGATCTGCAACCTGCTATCCATTGCACAACAGTAACACTCCCTCTTTTGCAGGTACTCTTAGTGCTCCATTTCCTGGCAACTGGCTCTTTCCAGATGACAGTGGGCTTGGCTGCAACAATGTCACAGCCAATGTTCTCCATTGATTTACCAACTGCTAAGGATGGTTTTTATGTGATGGGGCATATGCCACATGTAATTGGGGCCATTCACAGGACCCATATTGCCTTGGTCCCCCACTTGGCCAATGAACAGTTGGGATGAGTTTCCACTCACTCAACGTCCAGATGGTGTGCCTTGCTGACCAGTGCATCTCCCTTGTCACTACCAAGTATCCTGGGTCAGTGTATGATGCCTTTGTCCTGAGGAATAGCAGTGTCCCACAGCTGATGGCAAAAATATAGAGGCAGAGAGTGTGGCTCATAGGTGAGCCTGAGCCTTGAGGAGTCATAGCCCATGCCATTATGCAGGACTAATGTGTGTCCCTCACTTCTTGCAGGTGATCCTGTCTACCCAAACCGGTCCTGGCTCCTGACCCCTGTTAGGAATCTGAGAACAGGAGCTGAGAATAGGCACAATAATGCTCATGGGCATCCCAGGAGGATTGCTGAAAGGATCTTCAGGCTCCTGAAGGCTAGGTTCACGTGCCTCCATCTGACAGGTGGATCCCTATGCTACTCCCCTGATGTCTGCAGGATTGTTGTTGTGTGCTACATGTTGCACAATTTAGCCCTCAGACGGCATGTGCCCTATCTGCAGGAGGAGGGGAGTGACAATGCAGCTGTGGCAGCAGTGGACACTGAGGACAGTGAGGAGGAGAAAGAGAATGAGGATGTGGGTAAACAGGACAAATATAATCCAGCAGTACTTCCAATGACACTCAGGTAAGACTGTTGAACTAAACATTTCTCCATTTTAGTGTTGTGCTGTGTGGTTGTAGCGTAATGCTAGTCATTACCTTTGCATCCCACCTGACTGCCACCTATGTCCTCCCTTATTTTTGATGTTGCTGTGGTTACAACAGTGTAATGCTGTGATATGTTCAGACTGCTGAGAAATGGCATGGGTCAACATATTACTGGACATTTACACAGGGTGATGCAGTTCATAACAGTTTTATACATTGTACAATACCTTCAGATAAAGCACTACTACTCAAGTTGTGTCCAAGGGTGTTTATTAAAAATGTGTATACAATGCAAAGTGCAATATAGTGGGGTGATGGTTGGTAATAGTCCAGTGTAGAGGGCCAGTCTGTTTGTGGCACAGATCCAGTGTCCAAGGGGCCATCGGAAGGGGAGCAATGGCAGTTCAAAGTAGATAAGGTGACACAGTTCAACACAAGGAGCTCATTTCCTGGCAGTGGTCTTGGTCTTGGCAACTGTCTCTTGTGTCTGTCTGGGTCACAGTGACCACTTGCAGGATGGTTCACCTTCTGCAGGGGGAGGGGTTCTGGTGGTCTGTGGGTTCTGTGGCAGGGCCTCCTGTTCACTAGCAGCAGCAGATGTGGAGGGCTAGTCAGTACACTGGCTAGTAGAAGGTGCCCGCTGGTGTGCTGTCTAGTCCCTCATGATGTTGGCCATGTCACCCAGAACCCCTGCAATGGAGACCATGGTGGTGTTTAGGGCCTGCAATTCTTTCCTGGCAGTGTTCCCCCTTCAGCTGCTGGTTCTCCTGCATGATGCTTATCACCTGACCCATCTTGTCCTGGGATTTTTGGTAAGCCCCCTGGACATTAGTAAGTGCCTCCTGGGCAGTCGGTTTCCTGGGCCTGTCCTCCCCCTGGCGCACAGCTGTCCTCTGACCATCCCTGGCCCCCCTGTGCCTGTGTCTCCTGAATGGTGTGCCCACTGCCACTGACCCAGGACCCTCATTTTCTTGCCTGTGAGGTGTGGATTGGGGTACCGGTACAGGTGGGCACACTACGTGTCCTGGGGACAGAGGTCTGGGGATGTTGGGTGGCTGCTGTAGTGTTAGATTCTGAGGGGGGAGGCTCTCTAGTGGACTGGGTGTGGGCTGGGTAGCTGACTGACCAGGGGTCCCTGATGGGCCAGGGAGTTCTTCCAGAGCTTCAGAGTTGCTGTCATCCCTGGGGTCATTCTCTGGTGGGAGACTGGGTGGGCGTGGCACCTCTTCACCACTGCTATTGGCTGGGGCAGCTGTGGGGATGTAAGTGGTGTATTATGCTACATGTCTGAAGCATATTCTGCATCACTAGCTTTCCCTATACTATTGCTGTTGCCCTGACACCTTTGTTTGTGTATTGTGTTGGACTGTGGGACTGTTAGTTCTCCATGCTGTGCATGCATTGATGGTGGATGTACATGCAGGGCTGGAAGGGATATGCATGCAGTGGGTATGGCATGCAGGACTTGGCATTTAGGTTTGTTATGGTGGTGCACTGTGTGGGATGTGTGGGGTGATGGGAGTAAGGGTGAAGGATCGAGATGGCATGCTGGCATGGGGGGGGTCATAGGGAGTAAATGTTGACTCAATAGTGTCAGGTCCTCCGGTTACTTCAGTGAGTCCCTCAGGATGCAGGATTGCCAAGACTTGCTCCTCCAATACTGGCAGCTGTGGGGGAGGAGGTGGAGGTCCACCGTCAGTCCTCTGGATAACAAGCTGATGCCTTGCTGCAATGGAATGCACCTTCCCCCGTAGGTCGTTCCACCTCTGCCTGATGTTGTCCCTTGTGCTTGGATGTAGTCCCACGGCATTTACCCTGTCAATGATCCTCCGCCATAGCTCCATCTTCCTGGCAATGGATATCTGCTGCACCTGTGCTCCAAACAGCTGTGGCTCTACCCTGACTATTTACTCAACCATGACCTGCAACTCCTCATCGATGAAACAGGGGTGCATTTGTGGAGACATTGGTATTGTGTGGTGTGTGTGGGTTGTGCAGAGGGTGATATGTGATGTGGTGTGTGATGTGTGTAGGATGTACAGGTAGTTGTGATATATGTGTGCAGTTCTCTTTTGTTTTAGCGTCGCTAAGTGTATCTGTCTTGTTGTGTTAGCAAAGGATTGTGGGTGACGTGGGTGTGTGTTTTATAGTGCTGTTGGTGGGTGTGTGGGGTGGGTGTATTTGTGTCAGGTATGTTTTTTTTGTTCTGGCCAATGTTGTCTTGTTTTGAATTTGGGTGTCCTTATCCGCTGCTGCAGTGTTCTCCGCCAATGGTTTACCGATGTTGAATGTTCACTGTGGTGATTTGTGGGTCATTATTTGGATGGAGTAGTATTGGTAGTGTAACGGTATGGGTGGTAGTTCCGACAATTTTTCACGTTCAGTGGGTCTGGCTGATTTGTGGTTGTGGCTATTTTTGGCAGTTGTACGTATGTGTGTCATAATCTGGTGGATGGATGTTCCCCTCCTCCGTGGTATGTTGATGGGAGTCTCCATGGCGGTATTCGGATTTTACCACCAAAGTCATAATGAGGGCCAATATTTTCTCAAGCAAAATTTAGTCACCTACATTTTGGAATTGTCTTGAGATCCTTACTTCATTGAGGTAGCAATGTTGACTGTCTGAGGTGGAGACGTAAGGTGTTCCAACATTTTGCCACAAGATAGGTGAACGGTCTTCCTCCAGCTGAGGACCTCTTTATGCGGGATTCGGTGGAGAGCGTCTGCTGGGAGGAACGAAGAGGTCTGGTGAGGGAGTGCCAGCTGAGGCGGTGGTTGAGGTAGCTGGGTCCAAGGTTGTGGAGGGCTCTGTAGGTGTGTACGAGGTTCGAAATTGATCCTCTTCTTGGTGGGGAGCCAGTGGAGGTCTCTTTGGTGTCCTGTGATGGGTTCTTGGCGGGGATGTTCAGGACGAACCTAGCGGTGGCGTTTTGGATTTGTTGCAGCTTGCGCTGGTTCTTCTTGGTGGTTCTGGCATAGAGGTTGTGGCCGTAGTCAAGTCTGGTTGAGATCAGGGTATGTGTCATGGCTTTGCGACAGTCGCTTCGGATCCATCTGAAGATCTTCCGTAGGAGTCGGAGGGTGTAGAAGCAGGTGGAGGCAACAGAACTGACCTGTCTTGTCATGGTGAGTGCTGAGGTTTTGTGCATGGTCTGCGGGGGTGGTGGAGCTGCCAAATGTTGAGGGCCACAAGGAGTCATCCCAGGCTGAGGAGGATGGTCCCAGGATGTGGATCTCAGTCTTGTCGGAGTTCAGTTTAAGGCAGCTCTCCTTCATCCAGGCGGCAACTGGCAATGGTTACAAGACAAGAGGGAAAAAATGTAGTTAAAGACATGCAAAGGTTGGAAATGAAATTGGGGGAGACAATAGTGTCTCAGAAGGCTATAGGATGGGGCAACACTCAAATTGCATATTTTTAAAACAATTGAAAGACTGAAAATATTACTTAAACTGGGGACGTAATGCAATTTAGAAGATTAAGGGCCTCAGAATGACTTTGGCGGTCCTAAAAGCAGACCACCAGAGTAACTGGGATGATACCATGTTATACTGGTGATACCTCCCCGAGCGATTTACAATGAGCCTGGCTGACTGGCGAAAACATTGTAATACGCATTCCCGCCAGGATGACCAGTAGAAACAGTGCTAGTGTATTGGACTTGGAATGCAGTGCAGACAGTGCGCATTCTGGCACTGCTGGGCAGGGGGCCCATGCCACCCTGTGGCCCCTGGCACTCGCTTTCCACCAGCCTTTTCATGGCAGGGCTCTCGCCATGAAAAGGCTGGTAGAAAGTGAGGTTGTAATCAGCCAGGCGGACCGCCACAGTTGCGCAACTCCCACATCACCCCTAGGCTGGCGCTCCTAGGACCACCAGCCTCGTAAGGAGGCCCTAAGTCTTTTGTAGAAGTTGGGACTTTAGTGATGATCTCAAAGTCTAGAAGGGTTAGGACCCATAAATGATTTGTCAAAAGCAGCAATGGAAAGACTTAAAAAGGATGAGGACTTTTTAGAGGGTGTTCAAATAGTGTCTATTTTAACCAAGATACAGGGAAAATAACCTAGTGGTGTAATATGCTTATTTCAAATACTGCATAACATATTTTCTAACATTAAACAACACTCTGCAGCCCTAGATCTTTGTTTCCATGCAAAAACAAATCTTGAGGTCCTGCATTTCTCTGTGTCTAAAACCAAGTTAAAATTATTTTGCATTTTTAGAGTTCCATTGAAAAAGGGATCTATCTGTAGGCTTGATTTCTTTTTCTAGATCCATATGTTCCAACTTTAAAGACAGAGGCCCTCATTATGACATTGGCGGTAAATCCCACTTACCGCCATGCTGATGGCCGACAAAACTTACCGCCGTGGCAGCGGATATCCGTCCACCATATTATGACACACACACCATTCTGTCAGTATTCAGCCACATACACAAATTCGCCAGCCCAAAGTACAGTGCTAAAGTGGTGGTATCAAAACCAACACCGTTACGCCAACAGAACAACGCCCACCACATTATGACCCATGAATTACCACAGCAGACATTCAATGGCGGTAAACCTTTGGCGGTACATACTGCAGCACTCAAAATGGACACACACATACAAAACACCACCACATTGGACAATTCAAACAACACACACCTGACACCCATACACCCGCACACCCACACCACTATAAAACACACACCCACTTTACCCACAACCCTTTATGATTACAATTCATTGGCACAAGACTGACACCAAGACCACTGACACAACTACATACACATACCGTTCACACCTATACACCACTCACGAACCCCACATCACACATCACCCAACACACCCTCACCAACACATATCATACAACACCCATGGCACCACAGACACCCTCTTTTCACAGAGGAGGAGCTAAGGGTCATGGTGGAGGAAATCGTCAGGGTAGAGCCACAGCTATTTGGATCACAGGTGCAGCAGATATCTATGGCTAGGAAGATAGAGCTATGGTGGAGAATCGTGGACAGGGTCAAAGCCTTTGGGCAGCACCCAAGAATTAGGGATGACATCAGGAAGAAGTGGAAATACCTACGGGGGAAGGTACATTTCATTGCAGCAAAGCACCAGCTTGCTGTACACAGGACTGGCGGTGGACCCTCACCTCCTCCCCCACAACTCACAGCATGGAAGGAGCAAGTCTTGGCAATACTGCATCCTGAGGGCCTGGCCGGAGTCGGAGGAGGACTGGACTCAAGTAAATTGACTCTCTACTATTATCACCCCCCCTACCTGTATGCCATCACATACCCTCACTCTCACTCCCATCACTCCACTACATCCCACACATACCACCGTCACATCTCTCTAATCTTAATGCCAAGCCCTGCATGTTGTACCAATGCATGGACACCCCTCACAGCTCTGCATGGGCACTCATCACTAAAGCATGCACACCATAGAGAATTAACTATTCCACCATACACTAACATACACAAGTGAAAGCTGGCAGGGCAAATTCAACCATAGAGGGGAAGCCACGGATTTACAATATTTCAGGCACAGAAACCATAACACATCATCTATATCCCCACAGGTACCCCAGCCAATGTCAGCAGAGAGGAGGTGCCAGCTCTATCCAGTCCCCCAACTGAAGAGTCCCACAGTGATGACAGCAACTCTGGTCTTCAGGTTCTGGATGACCTACATGGCCCATCAGGGACCACTAGACAGCCGGTTCCCCAGACCCAGGCACACACCACCACATAGCCTCCCCCATATGGAAACACCACCACAGCACCCACCCAGCATTCCCATACCTCTGTCCCCAGGACATGTCAATCAGTATTGTGTCCACCTCTACAGGGACCCCAGGGCACACCTCGCACCCAAGACAATCAGGGACCTGGGGTCAGTGGCAGTGGGCACACAGTTCAGGGGACAGAGGCACAGGCCAACAGGGACACTGGGAGGACTGCTGTGCGCCAAGGGGAGGACAGGAGCAGGGAACTGACTCTCCAGGAGGTACTCGCCGAGATCCTTGGAGTCTATCAACATTCCCAGGACAAGATGGGCCAGATCCTGGACAATGTGCAGGAGAACAGGTGGCTGCAGGACGGACAGTACCAGGGGATCAGTGAGGACTTGCAGGCCATTAACAACACCCTGATCTCCATTGCAGGGGTGCTGGCAGACATAGCCAACATTATGAGGGAGGCAGTCTCACACCAGCGGGCCCCTGCCACTAGCCAGACATCTGAACAGCCTTCCACCTCTGCTGCCGCTAGTGGCCAGGATGCCCGGCCACAGGACTCACAAACCACCAGCACCCCTCCCCCTGCAGAAGGTGAACCACCCCGCAAACGTTCCCTGTGATCCAGACACACTTGCCAAGAACCCCACCAGAAATTGAGACTCTCCTGATTGTCACCCTTGTGTCCCACTTTGTCACCCTGTACACCTTGAACTGCCATTGTTTTCCTCCCTCTGTCCTCTTGGACAATGCACCTGTGCTACAAACAGACTGGAACAATATCCTGAACTTTCCTCCATCATCACCCCATCCCATTGCACTTTCCCCTCTATATATCAGCACTTCAATAAACACCCTTTGAAAAAAACATTTCTAGTATGTCATGTATATCAAATATGTATTCATTGAAACAGGTACAAACATTGCAAATAAACTGTACAGAGAATGAGCATAGATTAATGACCTGTCGCTGGCTGTAGTGATCACACCAGGAGTATATGTCAGGTCACCAACATCTGCAAAATGAATTGCCAGAGGGAGCAGTAAGTGGGCCTAGAAGTGGACAATATCAGCATGCCGTTGCCACACAAATTACAACCAAAGTCATTGAAATGTAAAGTAACACTGTCCTACCTGTGTTTCTTTGGAAGTATTGTCAGATCACATATGTTCTGTTGTCCTCATCCTCAACCTCTGCCACCTCATCCTCACTGTCCACAGGATCTACTGCTGGCACACGGGCATCTCCAGCCTCCTCCTCCTGCAGGAATGGGACATGGCGGCTGAGGTCCAAGTTAAGCAACATGCAGAATACTACCACTATCTGGCAGACCTTCTTTGGTGAGTAGCACAGGGATCCAACTGTTAAATGGAGGCACTGGAACCTGCCCTTCAGGAGGCCAAAGGTCCTTTCAATTATCCTTCTGGTTCGCCCATGTGCCTCATTATAACGTTCTTCTGCCCTTGTCCCTCACAGGGGTCAGCAGCCATGATGGGTTTTGGTTACCAGAGTCACCTACAAATATTGAAGGACAACATTTAGCCACACACTATCCTATATGGCCCACACCATACCCATACACCAACATCTACTCGATGGGAACCAGGGCTCACCTATTAGCCACACCCTGTGCCTCTGTAGTTGGGACATTACATTTGGGATGCTCCTATTCCTTAGGACAAAGGCATCATGCATCGACACAGGATACTTAGCATTGACGTGGGGTATGTACTCGTCTGCCAAGCACACCATCTGAACATTCATGGAGTGGAAACTCTTACGATTCCTGACCACCTGTTCATTCTGCCATAGGGGGATGAATGCAATATGTGTACCTTCAATTGCACCAGTTATGTTGGGGATATGTGCCATTGCATAAAACTCAGAATTCACTGTGGCCAAATCTTCAACCTGGGGGAGAACAAAGTAGCTGCACATGTGTTTTATGAAGGCAGACAACACTCTTGTCAGCACTATTGAGAACATTGGCTGTGACATTCCTGCTTCCAAGCGCACTGTTACTTGGAAAGAACCAGTTGCCCGGAAATGGAGTACTGATAGCACTTGCACAACAGGGGGGATCCCAGTGGGGTGACAGATAGCAGATATCAGGTCATGTTCCAACTGGGCACACAGCTCTGTGATTGTGGCCCTGTCAAGTCTATAGGTGAGGATAATGTGCCTGTCCTCCAGTGTTGCCAAGTCCACCAGGGGTCTGTATACAGGGGTATGTCTCGATCTCCTAATCATCCGCAGCGGTAGGAATCTAAAGGACAAAAGAGTGAAGAGCCAGTCATAAACTGAACAATGGAGCTACAACATTAGTTTGCATCCTGTAAACATGTAATTGGTCATTGTGATTTGTCCAGTATGTGCTAATATCTCCTGGGACACAGCATTATTCCAGAGCCTGCCCACCCCCCCCCCGAAATGGCGTCAGCCTGTCCTGTGTGGAGGGACAGGTGGAAGTGAGGTAATTCCGCTGATGTTGTGCGCCGTTGCGGGATGTGGTCGAGAACTGTCGTACAACTCCTCAGTGGTTAAAATTGGGCCCTATGGGGTACAGTGGCCAATAGTGATCTACACCGGCGTTGACGGTATGCACCGCCGCAGACGTGACCGCCATTCTCTATCTGATTCCTCACTTGCTACCTGACCTTCCATAGGAGGGGGCCTACACTGCATGTGCTGGTGTGGCCTGTGTCTGGAACCTACCTTGGCCCTTGTGACCGGGAAAGGGGCCCCAACCTTCACTTCAGAGGAGTTGGAGAGACTGGTGGATGCGGTCCTACCCAGTACAGACTGCTGTATGGGCCTCCAGACCAACAGGTAAGTACACTGTGAGCACAATGCATGTGGCATGAATGCATGGAGTTGTGTGTGTGAAGGCCTCATGTAAGGGGGTGGGTGGATATCCTTTTGGCAGCGTACAGGTTGTGCGCTGGACTATGTGTGTGGCAATGGTTGGCTATATTTTTCAACTATGTCCAAGTCTCGCTTGACTAGATGTCCACGGTTGGCGTTTCGATCTTTTAGACACTAGCTTGTGCTAAAAAAAAAATTTTAAAAAATGTTTTTACTCCGGTTCTATTGATTGGATTTTTTTAATTTTGGCATCAAATAACTAATTAAAATGTACTCTATTTTTCTAAATTAGTGTGAGAATTTGCTTGTACTGTGTTTTCACTTTATTACTGTTTGAGTGCTGCATAAATAGTTTACACATTGCCTCTATTTTAACCCTGACTTCTTCTTGTGCCAAGCTGCCCATGGTTAAGCACAGGTTAATTAAGTGAGTTTTTGTGATTCATCCACAGAGGGATTGTGGCTGTTGCTTGACCTGGGCTCTCACTCCACTTTTGTTTGATTCAGAATAACTGTGGCTAGCATTTCTGAGTTAACACTAAACAAAAAGAAGGGTTTGATTTAGAGTTTGATAGAGGGGATCAACTGTTGCAACCGCAATGACTTACCCTCTTAGCCAAACCCTTGGTCTCTGTGCCTGATTTACAAGCTGCTGGACATTCAGTATCTCTATGACAGAACATACTCCAGGTCTCTCACACAGACAATGCTCCAACAGTACAAGACAGTACAGCCTGTCAGAGTTTTTGGTATTCAACTACCCACCTGATTTAGAGGGATGATCAAATGGTCAGTTTGCACTGTTCTTCACCACCGGGTAAAACCTGGTGGTAAGGGACAGTGAAAACTGTAAAATGTCTCAGTAGAAAAGTCATGCACTCCCATTTTTAGATTGATGCTGGTGACTATTGATTCTGAAAGTGCCACAGGCTCATCTTACCAGGTCCAGTGGTCTATCCTCTAAAGGTATATGCTGATTGGTATAATTTTAATTTGCCTGGACAACCTACCTGTAAGTCCCTATTTGACGCTAGGGCATGTAGGTTTAGAGACCCCAGTTGCCTTCATGCACTTAAGTGTGCACTTCTGAGATGTCTGATGCCATTTTAAAGCCACGCCTATCTTGCAGCCTGGTTTTAAATAACAATGTGTCCAAATTTTACTTTGGTTATAAAATCACTCCCAAAATCTAAAACAATCTTAATATTACTTACGAGCCACCCTTTCCCAGGGACTGCCATAGATGTTTTAAGTGTAGGGTGCATATTTATAAAAAGCAGGGACAGTATATAAGATGCTTTATATGGCCTGGTAAGGAAAAAGAGACAAAGTTGTTTTTCCCTGTGGTAGTGCCAGTAGCCCCATAGGCTAACATGGAGAGGACATTGGATTGAATCAAGCTAGAAATATCATTCAAAGTATCAAATTGATAGGTACATTAAATCCAACAACATGCCAAAGTTTGGATTTAATATAACTATTGCAGGAAAGTAGTTTTAGAACTTACTTTTCTGAAATTACCTGAACTGGCCCTGATTTGTCAACCCCTAGACAGCCTGGGACAAGATGTTCCCTGAATAGATGTCAAGAGGCCTGGGAATGCAACAATAAAGCCATTTGGTGGTAAGAGATCTCATTACTGGAGAAACCAGGAAGAGGTGGGGGGTGGGTAAGTGAATAAGCTAGACTTCACCCTGATGTGCAGTTTACAAATACAAGTTATACAACTTGTAAGGACACAGCATAATTTGTTTTGATACTTTTTGTGAGTCTGGTCATGCCATTACAAAGCTTGTGCTTTCTATGTATTCTGTATCCATCTATGCGTAATAAACATTTGTTTGCAATCCTAAAAACTCTTATAGCTTCTCAATGTCATGCGGAGCCAAGCCATTTTTAACTGGACTTTGAATAGATGGGTAAAGCCTCCAGGAAGCGTCCCATATGGGATTTGAATCAGAGAATTCAGATGATTCTTATTTTCTTAGCCATCTACTAAAAAGAGTATAAACTATAGGAGTATTAAATCAAGGAAGTTCATGTACCTTCCAAGGAGCATCTGGTAACAGCAGGCATTCTGCCACAGTTCTACTTACGAAAAAAGTGCAAAACACTTTGAAGAATATCTTTAATGAGCAACCATCTAAGAGGAAAGTGTTATCATGTTCAGGGGTTCAGAAAGGCTATTAGTTCCTAATCAAAATCCACCAATGAATGTAAATATGGATCTTATATTCTGTCTTTGTGAGGGATATTAACTAGACACCCCTTTAAACTAAAATCAGAGTCAGTGAGGGATTATGAATGGAAGTGCTCCTTAGAATGTCCTTGTAATCCTTCATGGGCTGAGACACCCTCTGCTGAAGACTTAAGCAATTACCACAACGGAATGACTAAATGGCTTTGCAAGGAATCAAGCTCTACCCAGAATGTGATCCATGTGAGAAGATGAAAGGTCTGTGAGGATGTGTGCCGACCTGAAAATATTCAAATCAAATTGACTGTATCCTCCTCTTCCCATTCAGATGCTCCTTAAGTCACTATACCCTGTTTGACAGTAAGCTTCCACAAGGAGGATACTCCATTTAGCCTTGTCCAAGCTTTATTTGCTCACATTTCTGTGTAGCAAAACAGCTCATGAAAAATCCACCAACGTGACTGTGCATACCTTGAACTACAACAAACACTAAAGTGCACATTATCTATAATGAATCTCTGAAAGCAAATCTAAGGTCTCTTTTAACATCTGCAGAGTTACAAAATATGTTTATTGTGAAATGTATATTGTAATTGGTGCCAAAGTTTTCATACTTGGCTCATTTTCAAGAATTTCTATGATTGGTGTAACAGATATTCTTTTTGTAGTGTTATGATCACCCTTACAGAAAGTATAAGACCATTTTTTTATGAGCATCACATTTACCAGAAAAATGTTTGTGCTCTGCTTTTCTCCCTAATTTATTATCACTCCATGGAGTGATATCTTACTCTGATTCTTTTAAAATGAATGTAGGGTCTGCCATTCATGTTCCTGTTTTAGTACTGTCAAGATATTGATATCTTCCAAAAAGAAGGTTGCAGCTAGGATCATTTCCACTGTTTTCTTAGTGAAGTCTAAATATTTCTTATACTACTTTGCTAAGTGAAAACGCTAGTAGGAGGCATGGAGAAAGCATAATACTGGGCAACCGCTATGCGATCCAAAACTGGAATGCCCTCTGCATGTGGAGTAAATTAAAAGCAGGTAATACAGAGATGGTTTCACCTGTAGTAAGCCACTTTGTAAAGAAATATTTTGGAAATGGAAGGAAGGAGGATTGCCTCGAAGGGGGGCAAGAATGAATATACGTTGTAACAATGCATGCTGGAACCAGGCATGCCTAAACAACGTGGTTGGAACAATGACTGCGTTGTTATCACTAATGCCTTTACCACGAATGCCTTAACAACAATTTATCATTGTAAAGGCATTCATGGTAAAGGCATGCGTGGAATGGTATGCATGGTTCCAGCATGCGCCCCCCCTGACCCACCACCCCCACCCCTAAAACATAAAACTACCGACCCCCCACCCTGCCACTAAAACTACTGCGACCCCCCCACCCCAGCCCCTCAAACTACCATGAGCCCCCACCCCTCCCCTAAAAACTCAAATTAACCCGACCCCCCACCCGCCCCTAAAACTACCCCGAGCGCCACCCCTAAAACCTAAAACTACCCCGACCCACCACCCCTAAAACCTAAACTACCCCAATGTCCCACCCCATCCCTAAAACTACCGCGAACCCCATCCCTGCCCCAAAAACCTAAAAGTACCCCACCCCATCCCTAAAACTATCCTGACCACCCACCCACCCCTTAAACTACCCCGACACCCCACCGTGCCCCTAAAACCTAAAACTACTCAGACCCCCACCCCACCCCTAAAACCTAAATTACCATGACCCCCCCACCCCACTCTTAAAAACTAAAACTACCCCCACCCCGCCACTAACACTATCCCCAACCCTAACCCATCCCCACTTATCTGACTGCATCTTCTCCGATTCTGAGTCTGTTTTCCTCTGCCTTAACCACGCATGTTCGTTGTTCAAGGTGGTTAAGGCAGAGGAAACGAGCGTCATTGTTCAGGAAAGTGTTGTTCCACTTTCGTGGACAATGCCTGTCGTTCTTCTCCCCTCGTTGTTTAGGCTGCTTCCCAGCAAGAATTCAGTACAGATAATGTGATTTGGATGGACTGGAATATTATTCAGTGGCTGAGATTAAATCAACAACTCAATCCATTACTTTGCGTTACTTTGCGTTTCTTCCCATTGAGGAAGATTAATTTAGGAGCAATGAATGTGCCAGTATGTAATCTGAACATTAAACAAATAATGTTGGGAATTTGACATACATCTCGGCATTCTCTTTTTTTTGTTTTACCTGCCTTTGAAATCCATTCTCAACATATTTATGAGAAATGTCGGTCATTTTTGGTCTATCGAATAATGATTACTTGACTCTTTTCTGGTCTATCATTATGCTAGCCCTTTTCTAAAACCACTGCAAATATTGGACCATCTTTAAAATGTATGATGAAAGGGGTCTCAGGCCATCAAACTTCTCATAGGTACTAGTCTAATGAAAATAATGTTATTGAGTAAATTGATCATTTTATATTCTTTATCCATGAATTTTCTTATTTTCTGATGATGTAGTTTAGCAACGGCATTTGCTGGTTCTCAAGCTAGGTCCTTTCCATTAGTAATTTCTAAGCAGTACCTTTCACTAGAAATGGAAAGCTAAATATAAGTAACTCAGGTCTTTGTCCATATTGAGTGACAATCATTTTTTATCAGGATGTCTATTATTTTCTTTTCATTGATTTCCTATAGCTTAAATGGTTTTGACACCGTGTTGCTCTTTTTACCCCAACCTTAGTTCTCAAGGACACATAAATGAAAGTAATTGAAAAACATCTTTGCATGTTGATGTCGCTCACTTGGCTATGAGGTAATGGCACATAGAGCAGTTCATTTCTACTCAGATGGAAAACTGCAAAGAAGGTTTTCGTGCATGGGGTATAGCTAGCAGAGCGATAGGTAAGTTATTTTCACTGGGAATGAGTCAGCATGTGCTGACAGAACTAAAGAACAAAAAAAATAAAGTTGGAGTCACGGACGATATCGTGACTTGTTATTGCTTTTGGGGTTTGAAACTGAACAAGCCTTACTTCAAAGAAACACTTCGTTGTCAGTGGTGCTTTTTGATTCAACAGGAGTTAGGAGGTTGGGCAGCATGTCATAACGCAGCAGTGAACACTTTGCAAAGTAGGGTTACAGAGTATAGTTGTAAATCAGTCCATCGCAAATACCATTCGTACGCAGCACAGCATGCACAATTATGATGGACACAGTCATTTACCCCGATCATGTATAAGCATTACCTATGCATTCCGAGGTTTACACCTGTTTTTCCTAACCAATATAAATCAACCATTCTGTGAGGAACTGTTCACAAGCAATTATGGTAGCGCAGGTAGTACGATTGCTACTGTTTAAATAGTTTTTTTTTTACAAACAGTGGAGATACTAGACAGATTCGGAAAGAACACATTATTGATCAGGTTTTTACTAAAGACCCTTGACATAAAAATTATGATTTTTTTTTAACCTGGAATATTAAAACATATGGCATCAACTTTATTAAAAAATGTAATAAAACTCTTCCTCTCCATTACTGCAGTTTGATTTTTGTAAATTTACTCTAACTATTCTCGAAGTTTTAAGCCGATTTTTTCTAGACGTCCCTTACGGGTTGATTTATTGTTGTATTGATTGCAGTTCACTAGCTTTACTGAAATGTCCATACTGTTAGTTTCCTTTGGTCTTCTCTGATGAATGATCAGTTATCACGTGGGCATCATTTGATGTCGACAAAATATGAGCTGGACTCCTATCAATACAATGTGATTTTGATTGAATATTTTGGCCTCATATGATCTTCATGTCTCGGTCAGTCCTTTCAGCGCACACATAGCATCCTTGGATGAAAAGTATATTGATGTCACTCATTTATGTCTGCGGAGATATTTCAATATCTGGCACATATTGTTAGACAATCAACGTGCAATTTTTACCGTTTGAATGAATTGTGTTTTCTAACAGCACGAGTTGTTTATGGAGCGTGAAAGGCTCAGTGGATTCATCAGCATTCTGATATGATAAAATAGGGCTAAGCAAAAATCCCTGTACGGGATGCCTTCGTCCACTATGCTATCAACGGAAGGCCACATAAAAAAAAAACTTTCCCCATGAAATAAAATAATGTATGCAATTCGAAGCATTGTTTTCCAGTGTTTGGCATCGTCATGATTCACTAGGTCTTCTAAATGCATGCTGGTTTCGCGGTCATTATCTAGCAGGGTGTCTGGACTGCTCACCATGTGTAAAGAAGGCAGAAACAGAACCGGAAAGGTGCGGCTCCTGTGTCAAATGTTCTGTTTCTGAACACAGCAATAATTAGCAGCGTAGACAGGATGCAATGAACTCCCATGCAGGCAACAACCAGGGATCCTTACCCGTGGCCTAGCAATGGGGGGGTAGACCCCAACGCAAACCAATACAATGGGCATCCATAACTGGCTTTTTTCGTAGCTAAGCAACCAATATTTGGAGTTCAGTAGGCCCTTTCACAGCCTGGTGCCTGGTGCCAGTGCACCTGCTGCACCATTGGTTGCTAGGTCTTCGCCCCGTGCCGTCTGCTTACATGGAGAAATGCAGCAATATTTAGTCCTTCACAGGGACCCTCACAGTTCTGGGCCCTCGTAACACTGCACCTGCTGCACTATTGACAGTCAGGCACCTGGTGATGATGCGAATTAAAGGCACTATTTTTATCTTCAAATGCAAATATTAAAAGTTGAGTTTTAAACAGCACTCCATGCACTTTGAAGTTGACTCGTTTGCAGTTACATTTTGACTTTTGAGGTTGGCTTGCCTCTCCCTTATTGAGCACAGAATGTGTGTTTTAGAAACCATAGGGGGTGTTAGTGCAAATAATTCTCTTTTTGGTCAAGTGCAAGGAATTCTTATTTTGTTCATAATTCTCCACTACGAGAAAGCACACCAAGAGGCTGTTGACTTCTGCACATGTCTGGGAGACTTGTGCAGAGAGAATAGCTTCAGGGCTACTTTGAGCTCCTCCAGCTCCCAATTAGCATTCACCCTATTGTGGTAAGCCACGCGCATTGAATTTTCAGTCACCTGGGCCAGGCGGACATCTGCGGATGATGAATGTTTGCTTGTTCTCACGGTACAGGGGTCCTGGACAAGTGGACAGTATATGCACCATCATTTCACGACGAAGGCGGCAGCTCCTTGTTAAACATGCCGAAGTGCTCGCCCTGTCATTAGGAGCGACTGGCCAGTGCACTGGAATAATAGAAATTTAAATACTGCAAACCCTGCTTGATTGAAATGGGCTTAAGTAGAATATGCTTTTGTTTTGCCATGTCGGCCTTATAGAAGAGCATACATTGTTAGTGTAATTGTATGTGGAAGAGCTTCTTTCACTATCGTATCCTTGGTTTCTTGACTAATTGCCATTGCATACAAATCTCCATTAAATAAATCACTCTCTTAAAAGTCAAATTATTTTATTTTAAGAACATAGGGGCATATTTATACTCTGTTTGCGCCGGATTTGCGTAGTTTTTTTTTTAATGCAAATCCGACGCAAAGCTAACTCCATATTTATACTTTGACGCTAGACCCGTCTAGCGTCAAAATTCTTGGAGTTTGCGTCATTTTTTAGCGTGGACACCTACCTTGCGTTAATGAGATGCAGGGTAGGCATTTCCACGCTAAAAATTACTCTAAGGCATTTGCGCCTTATTTAAACTCCCGTGCAAAAATGACTCACGGGAGGGGGCTGGCCTTAAAAAAATGACGCGCAGCCGCATTTGCATAATTTTTTAACGCCTGATCAGGGCAGGTGTTAAGGGATCTGTGGGCTCGGCAGGAGCCCAGAGGGGCCCTACCATGCCCCCAGGGACACCCCCTGCCACCCTCGCCCACCCCTGGAGGACATCCATGGATGTGGGGACCCATCTCAGGTAAGTACAGGTAAGTAGAGGTAAGTATTTTTTAAATATTTTTTAAGTGCCATAGGGGGGCCTAACTTGGGCCCCCCTACATGCCACTGTGCCCAATGGCCATGCCCAGGGGACAGAAGTCCCCTGGGCATGGCCATTGGGCAGTGGGGCATGACTCCTGTCTTTGCTAAGACAGGAGTCATTTCCATGGTGGTTGTGCGTCATAAAATGACGCGAGTCAGGTTGGCGTCAAAATTTTTGACTCTAACCTGACTTGCACCATTTTTTGATGCACAACCCCCATTATTCCCTACGCCAGCGCTGCCCGGTTCGCGTACTTTTTTTTTACGCTCACCAGGCAGCAGCACCGGCTAGCGTCATTCCATAAATATGACGCCCGGCTGGCGCGTTGGAATGTGGTTAGCCCGAGTCAAAAAGTATAAATATGGCCCATAATCTGCCAGGTACATAGTGCTTGCGACAGTTCACATTACTTGCAAAAATGATAACTATACATTACACACACCGCTCAGGAACATTGCAAGAGATGCTAAAAAACAATGGCCTATATTTATACTTTTTTTGCGCCTCATTTGCGTCATTTTTTGGCGCAAAGCGAGGCAAACAAAATATAGTTGTATTTTGTAAGTTTGTGCCGCTTTTGCGTAAAAAAATTACGCAAATGCGGCGCAAAAACAGTATAAATATGGGCCAATGTATTTAATTAGGAGGTATGACGGTGGCCAGATAGATGTACATTCTGGGATATTTTCGCATATTCTAATCTCAATCACTCGCCTCAAAACCTACCCTTAGTTTGTCTTATTTCCATGTTTTTAAGAGGAAGTGAACAATTGCAGTATGTTTTGCCCTGATTGGCCACGAGGAGGGCAGGGAAAGGTAACACTCTAGAGCAGACACATGAAACGTAGGTGAGCACTGACAAATAAATCTGCAAATATTTAAGAGCTGTTCCTTTTGCACAATAAATAATGAATTTTATGGAGCTTCTCCTACTGACCATTTTTATTGTGGTCCATTCAGGTTTCTTTCGTTTTAAAAGGCAGGACCATTGTGCTGCAAATTATGGCAAAATCGTTCGCTCGGATGTTCTTGAGATCGGTACAGAGAGGAATTCTTTACTCAGACACATGTATGGCTGGCTACTTTAGCTGCATAAAAAAAACAGTGGTTTCTAAAACCGTATTCCCCGTGGATGGTAACATATTTGCGAATTAATTTCCATAATTAGTGGATATTTCATAATTCACGTGATCTATTGATATATCACCCAGGGGAAGTCGATAATGCGCTTAGATACTGCAGTTTCACGATTTCTTCTCGTGAAATCTAAAGCCTTTTCATAAAAGGTAAACAGAGCCTGAACTTTCCAATTGCAAAAATGACCTATTGAGAGACGAACCCTGCAGACAGCAACTTCAAAAACTTCCCCAATCCAGACAGAGAATGCTCTTTATATCCCAGCAAGATATGTTTGCACTAAAATCCCGTATCTTTTTCTAAATATTTAATTAAAATTAGAATCTTCTTTTCACAAACAACATATACAAACATATTATCTTCTTTTAGTGTACACAACCATACCTTTTTAGGCGGTTGTTTAAATAATTGTCTTCAATAAACATTTAGGTGATTACTAAAAAGACATATTTTATGCCCGCTGTCTTGAAAATAAATATGTAATGTATAAGTGTGTGATGTGTCCAAAGGATATCGTTTATGCACGTTGTCTCAAAATAAATATATAAGAGTGGGTGATGTGTCCAAACGCTATCTTGCGCTTTTGGTGGCTTATATATACCATAGGTCTCATGGTTATTAAGTCAAGAGAACACCTCAATGCCATTAGTGAACCATATACATTATGCTCTACCAGTCCCGCAAGCTTAGTAACATATAGCATATTACTCTTGGTTAGCTGCAAGAATGGCTCATGCCTTGCTGTTAACCTAGGGGTTAACTTATCTGCACAGTCAGATAAAATTACATAATATTCGTTTTACAAGTATTAGCAGAATTTTTTTTTTTCTACGAAGCCATTATAATTTGCAGGTAAGCAATAAACAATGTTTTCCACGTTAATTAGCTTGTGCCATCTGAGGCCCGTATTTATACTTTTTGACGCTAAACTGTGCTAACGCAGTTTAGCGTCAAAAAGTTTAGCGCCGGCTAACGCCATTCTGAAGCACCATGCGGGCGCCGTATTTATTGAATGGCGTTAGCCGGCGCTAGCAGACCGGCGCTGCCTGGTGTGCGTGGAAAAAAACCACGTACACCAGGCAGCGCCGGCGTTGGTGAAAATGGCGTTAGGGCGTCTTAAAATGGTGCAAGTCAGGTTGACGCCAAAAAATCGCCTCCACCCGATTTGCGCCATTTTTAACGACGCCCAGACGCCATTTACATGACTCCTGTCTTAGTAAAGACAGGAGTCATGCCCCCTTGCCCAATGGCCATGCCCAGGGGACTTATGTCCCCTGGGCATGGTCATTGGGCATTGAGGCATGTAGGGGGGCACAAATCAGGCCCCCCTATGCCAAAAATAAATGTTAAAAAAATAAATAATTATACTTACCTGAACTTACCTGAATGTCCCTGGGATGGGTCCCTCCATCCTTGGGTGTCCTCCTGGGGTGGGCAAGGGTGGCAGGGGGGGTCCCTGGGGGCATGGGAGGGCAGCTGTAGGCTCATTTTGAGCCCACAGGTCCCTTAACGCCTGCCCTGACCCAGGCATTAAAATCCGGCGCAAATGCGGG
Organism: Pleurodeles waltl; assembly: GCF_031143425.1. Classification (NCBI taxonomy): domain Eukaryota; kingdom Metazoa; phylum Chordata; class Amphibia; order Caudata; family Salamandridae; genus Pleurodeles; species Pleurodeles waltl. The sequence continues at coordinate 925,620,603 of NC_090448.1, read as the reverse complement.
GTTTTTTGCCCCGCCCAATCCCGGGCGTGATTTTTGCCCGGGAGAATAAATACGACGCATTTGCGTCGCAGTCATTTTTTTAGACTGGAATGCCTACCTTGCATCTCATTAACGCAAGGAAGGCGTTCACGCAAAAAAATGACGCTCTTTCCTCATACTTTGGCGCTAGACGCATCTAACGCCAAAGTCTAAATATGGCGTTAGTTTTGCGCCGAATTTGCGTCGAAAAAAACGACGCAAATTCGGCGCAAACGGAGTATAAATATGCCCCTTAATATCAAGTAACCTGACCATTGTACTTATCAATATATGGGAAATTACCATGCATTAGCATATATTTCCAAATAACATTTGTGACAAAGGCCTGTCCTACATGCCTAATTGCAAAAAATAAAGGTACACATTTATGAAGGACGAAATGCCTGTTACAAATGTGCAGCTTAATTTTTTTGACCACCGATCCAGGTTCAGAAACAGGACCTGTATCCGGTGGGAGAGTATGGTTTTGAGCACAGATGCTACATGCATATTTTTAGCCTGATCCTCCGTAGATAACAAACAAGCATTAGGTTTTAACTTTTGCAAGGATCCAATTTATATTATTTTAAAAAACACAGAAACAACTTTTTAATGGGACGTTATGAATCTTTATTTAGAAATGTTACTTAGACAAAAACAACTTCCCCTAACCATCCATTGAAGGAACTTATATGTATGAGGTAACACCTAAACACGCTGGCATTTGTCATAACAACTTTCCAAATCATTGTTTATTACCACTTATGAGGTCTACGGCAGATGGGACACACAGCCATGGGTGTGCGTGACAAGCAGGCTCTTCAGCAGATGCTATGAAACTAAATCCAGTGGCACAAAGGCCTATAACCATATCCATCAATTGTTGGGCACTGGGTATGGTGTGAAGCCACACTTTGTCCTCACAAACTGTGCCCTCAGAACCAGCAGCGTTATGGTATTGAAGCATAAAGTCACATGAGTGCATGACATGGCTTCCTGCCACACAGTTTGCATATCCCGCTGCAACCAGAATTCAATGCACGTGGTGTTTGCACAGCAGGATTTGTCTTTAGCCATGCAGATCATAGTTGACAGGTGGCAAACAACTCTGTGTGTGTGGCATACAGTTGTTAACAGAAGGGTCAAGCTGCAAGTAACGGCCTTCAGGACGACCCAGAACCAGTGACTTCATGAACTTCAGCCATACCCTGAGGCCATATCCAGTGGTTGCCAGGTCTACTGCTGCAGATCGCAATGGAAATGCCATCTCCCATGCACCGTAGGCTCTGAGTGCAAAGGCTTGAGCTTTGCTCATGTCTTAAGCCTAGTCCTTATGACCAAAAAGCTTACTATATTTGGACTTTGCACCTGCACATCACGCTCTGGCCTCAAAGCCCCTGAACTCACAAACCATTGGTGAGTTTTTCCTGCTTTCCTAATTTTTTCAGTTTAAAAGTATTTTTTGGACTTGCTAAAAAACTATGAGCCCAATTTAGATCTCGGCATTATTACTGCCAAGCTGCATCAGCGTCATGCCGGAAAAGACTGTCATGTCTGTAGTCTCCCACCCGTCATATTTAGCTGTACTGTGGCTAAGCCAAAGACCATCACGATGGAGGGTACTCCGTCGCACCAGCTGCATCCCGCAGCTGATACAGTGGATTCCATTGCTGACGATTAGCACCCGTCTTGTCTTGATTGTGGCATCCTGTCAAGCTTATTTAGATCACACAGTTGTGCAGGTGGTGCGGGCCCAACACATTAGGAGTCCGTGGCGGGACCTGGTCAGTATAGCACTATGGCTGTGGTCATTGGCTGGATGCTAGTAGCCCACACCTGTTGTAAATTGGACAATTGTGTACACCTGCAAAACACACCATAAAACACACTCCATTTCAGACTATGAACCTTTGTCATTACACTGCAGAAGACCATTTGGAATGTGGAATTGCCACACAGAGGTATATTTTTTCCTGTGTTACTCTCCCTCATCTTTTTGGCCACTAGTTCAGTTTTTCCCAATAATTCACTTAAACAGGGAGGAGAAATTCCTATTTTTCAGAGGGAGAGTTGTCTGTCATGGTGGAAGAAATCATTAAAGTAGAGCCACAATTGTTTGGAGCACAAGTCGAAAATATTGCCATTTCCCAGAAAAGGCAAACGTGGACCAGAACAGTTGATAGAGTGAATGCTGTAGCTAACAACCTGCTCACACAGAAGGACATTAGGAAGAGGTGGAATGACTTGGGGGGGAAAGTATGTTCCCTGGCCTTCAAGCTCCACCTGGAGGCCCTGAGGACTGGTTGTGGTTCTCCTCTCCCCTCATTATAACTCTTTCCCTGGCAGGAGAAGGTCTTGAAAATCCTCTATCCTGAAGGCTTGACTGGAATCCCTGGTGGAGTGCAGACTGATACATCAGACCTCTGTATGTCTCCCTAATCGCCAATAAAGTCCTGCCCTTAAGGTAGAATGCTTTAACACCTTAGCAACACAGATATAGCTAATTTTGACTAAACAAAATATAATGTGTTGTGTCATACAAATTACTATCAGCATAGTTGTAGCTCTCTTTCTATCAGAATGCAGTAGGTATAGTCAGCTTGTGTGTAGTTCCCGATGGATCATCCCTTGCATGGGCTCTGCCCATTCCTGTCTATCAATGTACGTTGTTGTGCTTACAAAAAAAGGTCCAAAACTACATCCATTTTCACAGAAAAGTATGGTGTTTCGTAGTGGTATTTTCTCCTAGTTACAACATGTCCATATGCGCACAAGTTGCAAACAAGTTTATCTCCAGTCATTGAAGGGATATGTTTAACTTACGTTTCAAACAAGTATTGTCTATGGTGTCGACAGATGAGTACAATTACCATGATGCCCTGTTTTTGGATCTGAAAAACAATATTGGAATGTAATGTTGTTACACCCTCCTTTACTTCCATATGTACACACATTTAAAAAACTAGTGCATTTGGCAGTCACCATGTCATGCTATAGATTAAACTGTCACTTCTCGTGTATTTCAACCATGTTGACACCTACTCATAGCTACACTGAATTGATGAAAATTCTTACATCATTCATTCTCTTTTGAATCCAAGATATCTACAAATGTGTCATGGCATGCTGAATAGAATAATAGCCACACACACTTTAAATTTCGCTGTCCATATAATGAACAATGTACATGTGCATTTATGCTTGCCTGGGCTGACTGGCTGGAGGTGACCAAACAGGAAGACAGTGACCACTTTTGGGACGTAGTCAATTGCCCTCTTTTTAATGATAATGGACCCCATACCACTTATTCTCATGTTACCCTGGAGGAAGGGGTTGAGCATTTTGAGGGTATCTATTGTGTTGAGTATGATTAGAACTGTGGTTGTAGCACATGACCAGAATAGTTAAATTTTTGATGTAATAGAGATTAAGCGAGCTATCGAAGGGATGTCAAGCCACAAAGCCTCTGGCCACGGATGGGATCCCCGCCAAACTGTTTAACTTGATGCCCAGTTTATGGGCTCCGATTTTCACCAGATTATTTAGGGGGTCATTCCGACCCTGGCGGTCCTAGACCGCCAGGGCCGGGGACCGCGGATGCACCGCCAACAGGCTGGCGGTGCATCCAGGCCAATTCTGACCGCGGCGGTAAAGCTGCGGTCAGAAAAGGGAAACCGGCGGTTTCCCGCCGGTTTTCCCCTGGCCTGAGGAATCCTCCATGGCGGCGCTGCAGGCAGCGCCGCCATGGGGATTCCGACCCCCTTCCCGCCAGCCTGGTTCTGGCGGTTTTGACCGCCAGAACCTGGCTGGCGGGAACGGGTGTCGTGGGGCCCCTGGGGGCCCACAAAGATTTTCAGTGTCTGCATAGCAGACGCTGAAAATCGCGACGGGTGCAACTGCACCCGTCGCACCCTTTCCACTCCGCCGGCTCCATTCGGAGCCGGCATCCTCGTGGAAGGGGGTTTCCCGCTGGGAGGGCGGGCGGCCTTCTGGCGGTCGCCCGCCAGCCAGCGGGAAACTCAGAATGACCGCCGCGGTCATTTGACCGCGGTGCGGTCATTCGGCGGCTCCCGCCAGGCGTGCGGTTACCGCCGCCGGCGGGAGTCAGAATGACCCCCTTAATCTAACTATTTGAAAGGGGTTGCCCCGTTCTTGGTCTGAGTCCATTATCATTCCAGTTTACAAAAAAGGTTCTAGGGATCTCTCCAGTTGTTATAGTCCCATTTCACTGATTGATATTCTGAATTTCTATATGCTGATCAACAAATACACTGCAGCCAAACCAGAGTCACTATTCGTTGCCTACATGGACTTATCCTCCACCTTTGATAAGGTCAATAGGTCTAAATTATGGCTGCTTCTTCAGGACATATGTATGGATGTGGCCATTGTCGGCTTTCTTCCTGATATGCATAGAGATTTGCGTTGATTAGTGTGTTATATTATGGATGGGGCATGTTCTGGCTCTTTTAAATTGAAGAGTGGAGTAAGGTGAGTTTGTGTACTGGCTCCTTTTCAGGAAATTCAAGTGGCTGAAAATGTTTTCTGCAGGTATCTATGAACAGTTCCTGACTCTACATTGGCTTACATGGTTCATGAGAAATTAGGGTTAATGTTTATATTAGGCCTTATTGCCCATCGACCCTTGATTAGATGGTTGACCTCCTAGGTGAGTGCTGAAAACCATTTAGGAAGGGAGATTATAAAGGATTGTTTGTTTTTGCATGGATGGAGATTAATTAGTTGGTCTAAGTATATGAGGTACACTTTTTTGAAACTATGAAGGCCTCCTTTGTTCAAGTCGCCTCTTTCTATAATGAAGGCAGATACTGCATGGACCCGGGAAAAGTTTCTTTTGTGGAGAAAAATTGAGAGAGAGAGGTAACTGAGCTTAAGAAACCACGGGTCCATGGTCACGGCTTGCTTGTGACTGGTCCCAGTATTGAACCTTATCTGCTTAATTCTTCCAGTCAGCATTATCGCTTTCGTTTAACTAGATTTAGATTTTGCCAGTACCATTTGCTGTTGACATACCCAAAACCTGTTACATGGAGTAATAAGCTGGGTCCCTGTACATGTGCTTCTTTCTTTCCATAAGATCTTCTGCACTTTGTTTGCTTCTGTGGTTTTTACGAGACCCCTCCTAGAATGTTTTTATTTCTATTATTGAAATCCATGCATTCTGTACAGTTGAGGCCCGCCCTTCTGTTTTTACAGTTACTCTCGGATGTACATGCAACTTATGCTGTTGAAAGCTAAAGAAATTGCTGGGTGCAGGGGAGGGATCCTATCTGAATGTGTTTTATTTGTAACTTGCCCAATGGACTTTATATGACTGCTCTCGTTAGTAACTTGTTATCATTCTTTCAGAAGGAAAATCATTTATAGTCTTATGAATTATGTGTTATGTGGTCTAACCAGATTGCTTGCATGTACAGTGCACGGGGTTCATAATGAAAGGTTTGTTTGTCATTGCACTGATTATTAATCTTCTTAATGGGTCTTTAATTATTTTATTGTTGTTTTTAATGCCATGGTAAATCATGTACTGTATATTTTAGATTTTTTGCACTTTTATGGTCTTGTACAGACCAAATAAAGAAGTTCTTTACTTGACTTGGCATTATGAACCACTTTGTATCCAATATATTGCAGCCTGCTAGGCCTTGGAATAGTCCGGTACTCCAATCCACTCACCACTGTATCGGGATCAATGTCTGTCACATGTAACCTACAAATCTGAAATAACACTTTGGCTTTTCAGGACATCTCTACAAGGTCAGCACTGGAGTTGTCATATATGTAAATCAGGCTGCAAGAGTAAAATAATGCAAATAACACAAAGGTCCAATCAGTCTATCACTCTCTTTCTAGTTTTTAGGTTGGCCCTTTTGTAGACCAAGACACATGACGTGCACAAACTATAATTTAATTGCAGATCCTCTGTAATCTTCACAGGTCCAAACACCGGGTCCAGTGCACCACCGTCTGCCAGCCAAGTCACCTTCACTCCAGCCCAGGAGCAAGCCTTCAGTGAGGACTCAAGTCAGGATGACCACGATCCAGCTGGTCCATCTGGTCTGTCTGGCCAGACAGCTCCAGTGAGTCAAACTCAGCCCACACCTATACCTCCCACCACAGCTGCAACTACATCTTAGCATGAGGACAGCTCTACTTCCTGTGTGCGGAGGACCTACACACCAATCCTGTGCCCTCTAGTCCTGGCTTCTGTTGAGACACCAACAACACAGCCTCCAGGTCTGCCAGGACCCAGTGGTTTGGGGTACACTTTCTCATGAGCACTGGCAGGGTAGTACTCATGGGAGGGAATCTGTGAGCCAGCAAAGGGAGGCCACTGGGGTTTTTGGTAGCCAGACCACCATTGGCCAAGTGTTGGGATCAGTCCAACAGTCCCAAGATATAATGGGCCAGGTTATAAATGAGTGCCAGGAAATGAAGGAGATGCAGAGGGATCCCATCTTGAAACTACAGACCCACAATGAAAAAATGAACTCCCTGACTAGGGCGGTATTTGACATTTACCATCATATGTGTAATGCTTTTCTTGTACCATCTGCCCCTGTCTGTGATCCCTCCACATCTGGGCAAAGTACGCCACTGCCAGACACAGACAGGGAGGCCCTGCCACATGAGGAGCCTGCTCCTACAACCCCAATCTCTGCACTTGTGCCACCCTCCTACCTGGAGGGGGGCAGTCATCCGGACCAACAGAAGAGGATGGCAAAACCAACACCACCACCTTGAAGACACACAGAAGCTAATTTCCTCCTTGTGTGTCTACCATTCACATTCTGGACTATTTCATGGACACATTTATCTTTTCTGAGAACAGTTGTATTTTGGGTATTGAACTTCAAACTGTTTTTTGGCTCTACTACCATGTTTCCATCCTCCATGATATACTCTTTTTTTTGTTTATTTTGTCTTTTTATAAAACACTTTACTCTTCTTTTGAGTTATGTTAATAAATGTAATGGACACTGAGTACAAGATTCTTGTCAGATTATTTGTGGCAATTCCTTTGTCATGTCCATCTTCCACCATCATGTTGCCAAATCTTTGAAACATTCAGTTGGGAAAACATGTTGCAATTATAAAGAGGTAAAGTGTTAACCAATGTATTCAAAGAAAACAAACTCAACTCAGAATGTATTTGGAACATACAAATGGTAACAACAGGTCCTTGTAGAAAGAGAATTTGGGTTTTCAGTACTAAATGCTCCATGACCTTGAAATCATGGAGGAAAGGGAATGTGCAATGGGAACAAGGAGTTTGAAGTTGATCTTTTTCCTGGCAGGAAGCCAGTTGAGGTCTTTTAGGTGACTGGTGATGTGTTCGGGGCAGGGAACATCCAGGATGAGTCTGACAGAGATGTTTTGGATGTGGTGCAGGTTATTCTGGGTGGTGCCGGCATTGAGGGAGTTGCTATAGTTGAGTCTGCTGGTAACCAGGGCATGGGTTACGGTTCTGTGGGAGTCCTTTGAGATCCATTTGCAGATCTTCCGGAGAAGTCAGAGTGTTTGAAAAGAGGAGGAGGCAACTGAGTTAACTTGGCGGGTCATAGTGAACGATGAATCCAGGATGAAAACGAGGTTGCAGACATAGGGGGTCATTCCAACTTTGGCGGGCGGCGGAGGCCGCCCCATCAGGGGCCCGCGACACCCGTTCCCGCCAGCCAGGTTCTGGCGGTGAAAACAGCCAGAACCAGGCTGGCGGGAAGGGGGTCGGAATCCCCATGGTGGCGCTGCATGCAGCGCCGCCGTGGAGGATTCCCTGGGGCAGCGGGAAACCGGCGGGACACCGCCGGTTTCCCGTTTCTGACCGCGGTTGTACCGCCGCGGTCAGAATGCCCATGGAAGCACCGCCAGCCTGTTGGCGGTGCTTCCGCGGTCATTGGCCCTGCGGTCCATGACCGCCAGGGTCAGAATGACCCCCATAGTTTGTTAGGGTGGATTGGGTGCTGAGTGTGGCTGGTCAAAAGGAGTCTTCCCAGGCTGATGTGGGGGGTCCCAGGATGATGATCTTCGTCTTGTCAGAGTTCAGCCTGAGGCAGCTCTCCTTCATCCAGGGGGTGATGGCTTCCATCCCGTTGTGGAAATTCTTTTTGGCAGTTGTGGGGTTGTCGGTCAGTGACATGTTCAGCTGAGGAGAAGATGTTCAGCCCGTGGTTTATGCTGGACAGGAAGGAGCATATCCATTGGAAGGCCTTTCTGTGGATGCCAGCTGTGTGGAGTCTGGAGCAGATGGTGTGGTGCGAAACCATGTCAAAAGTGGCCGATAAGTCCAGTAGGATGAAGGCTGCTATATGGCTGTAGTTGAGGAGGGAGCGGATGTCATCTGTGGAGGCAAGGAGGGCAGACTCTATGTTGTGGGTGCTCCAGAAACCTGATTGGGAGATGTCTAGGATGTTGTTATCCTCGATGTGCTTGCATATCTGTGTATTTATGGTCTTTTCGATGACCTTGGCTGGGAAAGGCAGCAGAGAGAAGGAGCAGTTGTTCTTGAGGTCCATGGGGTCAGCCATGGGTTTCTCCCGGAGCAGGTGGGTCTCGGCATTCTTCCAGTCCTCCAGGAAAGTAGCTGTACCTATGGGACAGTTGAGGGTGTGATGGAGATAGGGTGCAATGGAGGTGTTGGCTTTATTGAAAATGTGGTGAGGACAGGGGACTTAGGGGCTCTCGAGTGGATGCTCCTTAGGAAGGAGCAGGTCTCGCCTGTGGTGCGGGTGGTCTAGCAGTGCAGGATCTGTGGTGGTTCAGTTGGACAGAGCTGGAGTTGCTGGAGGGTTTGGAGGGTCTGGGGTTCCGAAGCTGTTGTATTTGTCTTTGATTTTCGGTGGAAGAAGTTGGCTAGTCTGTCGCAGAGAGATGTTTGCCGTTTCCAATTGGGGTTTGGCAAACTCTTTGACCATGGTGAAGAGCTCTTTGGTGTTGTGTGCAGTGGCGCTGTTACGGTCCTGCAGGGTGGCTTTCCTTGAGCCTCTGATGAGGTGGTGGTGGAATTTGATGGCAGCTTTGATGGGCTTAAAGACTTTTGGGGACTTGCTGCTTCTCAATCTTTTTCTAGCAGTCTGCAGGTGCGCCTCAAGTCCTGGACTGTGGGGGAGAACCAGCTGGCATTCTTGAGGTAGTGTTTATCTGAGGTCCTCCAGAGAGGTGCTAGGGTGTTGGCGCATTCGGAGATCCGTTGGTGGAAGTTCCACACTGAGATGTTAGTATCTGTCATGAGGGGTGGGGGAGACTTGCTGAGGGTGTTGGTGAGCTGTCCTCGGTGATCTGGTTCCATTTTATGCTTAGGGCTCGGAGGGGGGTGTTATTGATGGTGATGTTGTTGCTGGTGGAAAAGATGGCATCAAGAATGAGTCCAGTGATGTGTGTTGGTGAGGTGACCAGTTGCTTAAGTCCTACTGTGGAAAGGGACTCAAGCAGGTAAGCATTGTTCATGTAGTTGCAGTAGTTGATATGGTAGTTGAGGTCGCTGAGGAGGAAGTAGTTTGTTGAGGCTAGTGCGTCGGGAGACTGGTAACAGTAGAAATATAATTGAGTAATACACATACACACATTGACATCAGATATTTGGACTGCACAAAATCAATTTTGAGAAAATAATGCACTGAACTGTATTTATTTTTAATGCATTTTTTTAAATAACACCAACGGAGGTAGTACTTCCCTCGTGGCACTTTCATAGTCAAACACAATCAAGGTCCACATTTTATGTGTCATATCTTTCCAATAAAAGTGCAATTTTTATCTGATATTTAGAAATGCACTAGCCTCCATTTTGACTGCTACTGATGTACTAACAAATAAAAAATACACAGCTTCACACCATAAAATGGTGGCTTCCTGACCTTGCCATCAGGATATTGGCTACTAGACGGCCATCAGCAGAAGTTGACCATGTAGTAAGTGGTCATGTCCATGATGGGCCCTGCCCACAGGCTAACATGTGTGACGGCTATGCATGAAAGCCAACAGCTGTATCTGTCTTAGTCATGGATTGTGTCAGCCGTGTACTTGTATGCCACTTTGTGAAAAAACACTCACTTGCCCACTAATACTGCAGCCATCAAGACCTCCTTGTTCATTGCTGCTGTAACCGACCTCTGGGATCAAGGATGCTGTGCAAAGCAGGTGACACAGCCCCTACCTTCTCCCTTGAGGTTCTGTCCCTGTACAGCCAACTCTATGGGACCCCAGAGGAACAGGTGCAGGTACATGTCTGTTTGGGGAATGTCCGATTAAATAACCTATTCCTTTCTGATTCACAGGATACTTGCTTCATTTTTGGTAATGTGGGCAATGTTGTGATTGGAGTTGACACAATGATGCAGCTGGGAATGTTTTTTGTGACCACTGTCTGAAAAGTCTGTGCATGGCACTGTTAAGTCACCAGAAAGTAGAAGCTGAAATGTGTGTCTACATAACACACAAATCATATTTCATCACGCAAACTGCAGACCACTAACTACCAGTGGCCAGTAGACAGTGTACCAGTAGTACGACTGACAACATACAGCCAATGATGAAATGAAAGCAATGTTGATGGAAAAAAGGATAGGGTCTGGAGTTGTCTGATGCTGTACTGTCTTGTGGGATTCCAGAACATATTGTGTATTAGGTTGCACTGTATGGTTTAAACATATCATGGAGTCACATATAGGTAAACTTGTTTTAGATGCAGCAAGTTTAGATGACACTGGTTCACCATCATCCATCCCATTCTGTCCCATTCTAAAACACACTTGTTCAAACAACCCACAAATCCCTGTTCTCATTGACACATAGCAGCCCTTCTGTATTGCCTTCAGTTACTTGTTGTGATATAGACCATGGGTTCTGACTTGGGTGTTTAGGCAGGAAGCCAATCTAGCTGTATGATTATGTGCAAGGATTGTATAGGTGGTTTGGTCTTTAGTAACTCACAATGATTGTGAGTAATCAGGGATAGCTTTCAGGATTGGTTGCATTTCTCTGGCCAAGATGTTGTTGTAGGCCTGATTAAGTCACATGATAAGCTAGCAAGTTTTGATGGTGCACATGAGATCACTGCAAATCAGTATTTCCACTCTGCCTGCAACAATTTACTGGTAGAAAAATCTAGTAACTGTTTGTATGTTCATGTGAATTTCCTAAACTTAATGTCACAGCAGTACCCCCCAACAGTAACACTGAAATTTCTTTTCTTGTCCTTTCATGTCATCTGTACAGGTCAAAGCCCATCAGAAGCGGGGAGTCTGGAAGGTCATCACAAAGACAGTGCAGCCCCCGGGAGTCCACAAGTGGTATAGCCTGCACTGTCCGAAGAGGTGGGAGGACCTGCGCCAGGCCACAAGGAATTCAGCTGACAGACAAGTCAGGCAGTCTTCCCAGTGATCAAGGTGGATGCACTGCACCCTGACCCTCCCCTACTGGCCCACATCCTTGCTGTGGATTCCCCCAAGCTTGATAAGCAGTTGAGGGCCCAACAGCAGCAACAAGGGGGTACACCATTGTCTGTAGATATTGCTCTAGTTTAACCTATCTACTTTCCAGCTATGTTGTATGCCATCAACTTTGAGGTTGACAAACATCTAACGTCCATGAGGATTTCTTGCGATGTGAGTTGATCAGACACTGTCTGATGCTGTATGTGGTATTTTGCTTTGTGCTGAAATATGCCACTAGATTCCTCCTCACAACACAACACAAGTACTGTTGTGGGCAGACACATGACTGCATCCAACCAAAGGGATTGCCATCATTTTCACGATGACATGAGGGACAGTTTAACAAAACATGCCCCATGTCATGATTCCAGCATACACAAGCAAAGATATCACTTTTAAAACGTTGCAAAGTCTTAATCCTGAGGAATAAATGGTTGTCTCTTTTAGCACACAGTACCTGGGAAGCATCAGAAGCAAAGGTGATGGGGGCCAAAGAGGAGGCACGGGAAAACAAAGTGATGCGTTGGTTTCTTACTGCACAGGGGAGGTGATGTGGCGGTTCCTTACTGACAGGGGAGGTAATGCGTCAATTCTATTCTCACAGGAGAGGTGATGCAATGGTTCCTTGCTGGCAGGGGAGGTAATGGGTGAGTTCCTTACTGGAAAGGGAGGTGCTGTCTAGATTCTCCCCCTGCAGAAGAGGGAATGCATCAGTTTCCAGTCTTGAAGCCTCAGTTCCTTGCTGTGGTGCGGGGTAGATACGAAAATGACACTCAGGGATGACGCGTGGGAAAATCTAGGTATACACAGTGATGATAGAGCCTTGGTGGAACAGGTGCTGCATCGGTCCTACAGGCGCTGCATTGATCCTTCCACTGCAAGGCAGGTGCTGAGTCGAGCTCCCCGCTCCGCCTCCGCGCCACCTCCTTTCCCAATTCCTTCTGTTTATTTCCCCGCCACTGCGTCCCCTGCGGCCCCTCCCGCCTCCCCCTCCTTCTCACCACTCCATTAGCCAGTTTCCCACAGCTGCGTCCCCTGCGGCCCCGCCCCCCAGCCCTCCCATTGGACAGGCCCTCCCAGCTGCCACTCCCACCCTCCCCTCCTCTTATGGCAGCCGCGGTGCGGTAACAGGGAGCAACCTTTGACCCTGCTTCCGCAGGCAGGTCGCTCCCCGCTCCGCCTCCGCACCACCTCCTTTCCCGATTCTTTCTGTCTATTTCCCCGCCGCTGCATCCCCTGTGGCCCCTCCTGCCTCCCCCTCCTTCTCACCGCTCCATTAGCCAGATTTCCCACTGCAGCGTCCCCTGCGGCACCTCCCGCCTCCTCCCTCCTTCTCACCGCTCCATTAGCCAGTTTCCCGCTGCTGCGTCCCCTGTGGCCCCGCCCCCCAGCCCTCCCATTGGACAGGCCCTCCCGCCTCCCAGCTGCCATTCCCACCCTCCCCTCCTCTTATGGCAGCCGCGGTCCGGTAACAGGGAGCAACCTTTTACCCTGCTTCCGCAGGCAGGTCGCTCCCCGCTCCGACTCCGCGCCACCTCCTTTCCCGATTCCTTCTATTTCCCCGCCGCTGCATCCCCTGCGGCCCCTCCCACCTCCCCCCTCCTTCTCACCGCTCCATTAGCCAGTTTCCCGCCGCTGCGTCCCCTGCGGCCCCACCCCCCAGCCGTCCCATTGGACAGGCCCTCCCGCCTCCCAGCTGCCACTCCCACCCTCCCCTCCTCTTATGGCAGCCACAGTGCACCAAAGGCAAGCCTGTCTACACCCATCTGCGCCTGGACCGCGCCCAGCGCCACCCCCCCCCGGGTCCGCAAGACCCCTGCACCTCCAGACGCCGCTACACGGCCGACCAACTCAACGCCCTCAACCCCGGCCACATCACAGCATGCTCCCAGCCCTCACCAAGGAACACCCACGGACCCTTCGCATGCCGCAGCCTGCAGATTCACCTGCAACAGAACAATGAAACCAACAAAGACCGAAACTAACCACCTCCACTGCATACTCCTCAACACCCGCTCCACACACAAGCACGCCATCGAGCTCTGGGACCTGCTCGACTCCACCGCCCCAGATGTAGCCTTCCTGACCGAAACCTGGTGGAACGACTCCTCGGTGCCCGACATCGCAATAGCCATCCCGAACGCCTACAAGATCATCCGTAGGGACCGCAACAACGGAATCGGAGGAGGCATAGCCATCGCCCACAAATCCTCCCTCAAGGTCGACACCCACACTGACGACTCCCTCAAGACCGCTGAACACCTACACTTCTGCATCCACACCGACCCCAACACCACTCTCGGAGGAACACTCATCTACAGACCCCCGGACCACGAGCACCATTCAGCGAATCCCTCGCCGATCTCACCAGCACCCACGCACTCACCTCAACGGATTACATTCTCCTCGGCGACCTAAATTTCCACCTGGAGAACAACAACGACACCAACTCCACTACCCTGATCGACAACCTCACCAACCACAGCCTCAGACAACTCGTCAACACACCAACCCACATCGCCGGCCACACGCTTGATCCCATCTTCTCCTCAAGCGCACACGTCACCTTCAACCATACCACCGTACTCCACTGGACCGACCACCACTGCATCCACTTCACCTACAAGAAACATACCGAGCACCATCGCACCCAACAACCACCCCGCCGATGCTGCAGCAAAGTTACGGAAGACCAGCTTACCAACGCCCTCACCCAGAACCCACCCCCCAACTCCACCGACCCAGACACTGCCGCCAACAACCTCACCCTGTGGATCAACGACTGCGCCAACACCCTCGCGCCACTCAAAAAACCCACCGACAACCAAGCCAGAAGAAAAGCTACCTGGTTCAGCGACGAGCTCCTAAATTCCAAACGCGACTGTCGGAAGCTAAAAAAGGAATGTCTCCTCAAACGCACACCTGATAGCCTCACAGCCCACAAGGATGCCACCCACAAGCACCACCAACTCATCAGGCAAGCCAAACGATCCCACTTCAAAGACCGCTTGGACAACAACGCACACGACAGCAAAGAGCTCTTCAGCATCATGAAAGAACTCTCCAACCCCAGCGCCAACATCAACGACATCCCTCCATCCCAAGAACTCTGCAACGCACTGTCCACCTTCTTCCACCGGAAGATCACCGACATCCACGACAGCTTTGAAGCCACACCCACGCCAAACCCCACCCCGAACACTCCACCTGTGCAAACCACCTGACCTCCTGGACCAACGTGAACGACACAGAGACACGCAAGATCATGAACTCCATCCACTCAGGATCTCCGTCAGACCCCTGCCCCCACCACGTATACAACAAAGCCTACTCCACCATCGCCCCCATCTACGGTCATCAACATCTCCTTTGAAACAGCGACATTCCCTGAAAAATAGAAACACGCCGAAATCCGGGCCCTCCTCAAGAAGCCCAAAGCATACCCCAACGACCTCAAGAACTTCCGAACCATCTCCCTGCTCCCTTTCCCAGCAAAGGTGATTGAAAAAATCATCAACACACAACTAACCAGCCACCTCGAAGACAACGGCATCCTAGACCCCTCCCAGTCCGGCTTCAGACGAAACCACAGCACCGAAACCACCCTTTGCGCCGCCACAGACGACATCAGACGCCAAATGGACAACGGCGAAACATCAGCCCTCATCCTCCTGGACCTATCTGCCACTGCACCCTGAAATCACGCCTCCACGAAACTGGAATTCAAGGAAAAGCCCTCGACTGGATCGTCTCATTACTCTCCGGCAGAACCCAGAGAGTCCGCCTACCCCCCTTCCGCTCCAAAGCCACCAACATCATCTGCGGCGTCCCCCAAGGCTCATCCCTCAGCCCGACGCTGTTCAACATCTACATAGCCCCCCTCGCTCAAGTGGCCCAACCACACAACCTCAACATTCTCACCTACGCCGACGACAGCCAGCTCATCCTCTCACTCACCAAAGACCCCCACACTGCCAAAACGAACCTCCACGAGGGAATGAAATCCATTGTCGAATGGATGAGAAACAGCCGTCTGAAACTGAACTCGGATAAGATGGAGTTCCTCCTCCTCGGACCTACCCCCTCCGCCTTGAATGACTCCTGGTGGCCCACCGCACTAGGAACCCCGCCGACACCGTCCGACCACCCTCGCAACCTGGGCTTCATCCTCGACTCCTCCCTCACCTTGTCTAAACAGGTCAACGCAGTTTCCTCCTCCTGCTACAACACACTCTGCATGCTCCGCAGAATCTACAAGTGGATCCCGCCAGAAACAAGAAGAAGAGTGACACAGGCCCTCGTCAGCAGCAGGCTGGACTACGGCAATGCACTCTACACAGGCATCCCAGCAAAAGACTTACTACGCCTCCAACGTATCCAAAACACCTTCGCCCGGCTGATCCTCAACGTACCCCGCCACAGCCACATCTCCCACCACCTGAGAAACCTTCACTGGCTCCCCATGGACAAAAGGATCACTTTCAAGCTTCTTACCCATGCTCACAAAGCGCCCCACGACCCCGAACCATCCTACCTAAACAACAGACTCAGCTTCTGCACCCCCACCCTTCAGCTCCGCTCCACTAACCTCGCCCTCGCCGTCGTCCCCTGCATCCAAAGAAAGACCTCCGGCGGCAGATCCTTCTCATACCTCGCCGCCAAAACCTGGAACACCCTCCCCACCAACCTGCGACAGACTCAAGACCTACTCACATTCAGAAGACTCCTCAAGACCTGGCTCTTCAACCAGTAACACCAGCTATCCCCCTCCCCCCCAGCGCCTTGAAACCCTCACGGGTACGTAGTGCGCTTTATAAATTCAATGATTGATTGATTGATTGATTGATTCTAGTGCCACAAGCCAGGCAATGCATTAATTTTCAGAGGCAGTGATCGGATGTGTAGATTTTCTTCCTCAGGACACTAGTTTCCACTTCCAAGGGCCCAGGGACTGGATTTGGCACCACTTGGCAAGCCAGTAATCGCAGTAGAAGAGTCCAGGCACTGGCAGATTAATTCCTTGATGTCCCTGAGACTAATAACAGGAGACAAGCTCAGTTCAAGCCCTTGGAGAACCTTGGAAAGCAGGATGCAGAAAGCAAAGTGCAGAAAACAGCATGCCAGCACAACAAAGCAACAGGCAGATTGGCAGTTCCTCCTACAGCATCCATCTCTTCTTCCTGCAGAATGTCCTCAGCCCAGAAGTGTAATGAAATTATGGTCCCAGGGGCTCAATACTTATATTTGTTTCTGACTTTGAAGTAGGCAAATTTGAAAGGAAAGTCTTTGTAGTGCACAGTACCCTGCCTTTCCTGCTCTGGCCCTGACTCATCACGGGGGGTTGGAGACTGCTTTGTGTAAGGACACGGACAACCCTATTCAGGATATGCAGGGCACTCCTCAACTCCCTTTGTGTGACTGTCTAGAGTGAATTCACAAATAACCCAACTGACCTATATATGTATTCCACAGCCAGACAGAGTCACAGGATGGTTAAGCAATAAAACGCTCACTTATAAAAAGTGGCATTTTCAAATGTACAAGTTAAAGAACAACTTAACCAAAATAGATATTTCTAAATTATGGGTTTACAGACCCCAAACTCCACAGCTCTCTCTTCTCCCAATGGGAAATTACAGTTAAAATATATTTCAAGGCAATCCACATGTTAAGATTTGGGAGAGATAGGCCTTGCAATAGTGAAAAATTAATTTAGCAGTAATTCACTATCAAGACTTGTAAAACACACCAGTACATATCCTACCTTTTAAATATACTATACCTTACCCATGGCACTGCCTTGGACCTACCTTAGGGGTGACATGCATGTAATAAAAGGGAAGGGTTGGGCCTGGCAAGTGGATACACTTTTTAGGTTGAAATAGCATCTCCAAACTGCCCACACAGAGACTGCAGTGGCAGGTTTGAAACATGTTTACAGGACTATATGTGTGGGTGGCACAATCAGTGCTGCAGGCCCACTAGTAGCATCTGATTTACAGGTCATGGGCCTCTCTAGTATGTTTTTTTAGGGACTTGCTAGTAGTAAATAAAGGGAAACGTCCTTTACGCCAAAGTTTTTATAACTAAGTCGTGGTTAACGAAAGCGGAACAACGCTTTCTTTAACCACAACTTCTTTATTTTGTGCCTTAACTACGCATGTCCTGAACAACGAACATGCGTGGTTAAGGTACAAACAAGGGAGTCGGCTAAGGAGGACGACGCAGATGATGAGGGGACGACTAAGGTAAGTGGGGTGTTTTAGGTTTTGGGGTGGGGTGGGGGGGGTGTTGTGTTTTAGGTTTTGGGGAGGGGGTGGGGGTCAGGGGGTTTTAGGTTTTGGGGTGGGGTGTTTTAGGTTTTGGGGAGGGGGTGGGCGGTCAGGGGGTTTTAGGTTTTGGAGTGGGGTTGGGTGGGTGGGCGTTTTTGGTTTTGGGGAAGGGTGGGGGTCAGGGGGTTTTAGGTTTTGGGGTGGGGTTGGGGGGTGGGGCGTTTTTGGTTTTGGGGAGGGGGGTCAGGGCGTTTTAGGTTTTGGGGAGGGGGTGGGGGGCCAGGGGGTTTTAGGTTTTGGGGCGGGGTTGGGGGGTGGGGCGTTTTTGGTTTTGGGGAGGGGGTGGGGGTCAGGGGGTTTTAGGTTTTGGGGCGGGGCTGGGGGGGTGGGGCGTTTTTGGTTTTGGGGAGGGGTTGGAGGGTCAGGGGTTTTAGGTTTTGGGGTGGGGTTGGGGGGGTGGGGCGTTTTTGGTTTTGGGGAGGGGGTGGGGTTCAAGGGGTTTTAGGTTTTGGGGCAGGGTTGGGGGGGTGGGGCATTTTTGGTTTTGGGGAGGGGTGGGGGGGTCAGGGGTTTTAGGTTTGGGGTGGGGTTGGGGGGGGTGGGGCGTTTTTGGTTTTGGGGAGGGGGTGGGGGGGTCAGGGGGTTTTAAGTTTTGGGGTGGGGTTGGGGGGGTGGGGTGTTTTTGGTTTTGGGGAAGGGGTGGGGGGTCAGGGGGTTTTGGGGTGGGGTTGGGGGGTTGGGGTGAGGGATGTAGGATCAATGGTGCCTATTACTAATGCTTTTATCAGGAATGCCTTTACAACAAAATATTGTTGTTAAGGCATTCGTGGTAAAGGCATTAGTAGTAACAACGAGGTCGGTGTTCCGACCTCGTTGTTAAGGCACTCGTTGTTTCGGAAGTCGGTGTTCCGTCGTACAACCGTAAATAAAATATGCCAATCATGGATAAACCAATCACCAATCCAATTTTGACAGAGAGCACTAGCACTTTATCACTGGTGAGCAGTGGTAAAGTGCCCACAGTCCTAAAGCCAGCAAAAAGGAAGTTCAGCACAGCATCCACAACAGGAAGTCAGAAGCCAAAACGTTAAGAGAAACCACACCAAGAACTGACAGGTCTAACAATTGGTGAGACAGTGTGACAACAGTTTGGTATCTGTAGTCCTGCCAAGAGGAGAACATTTATGATGAAGAGCAATGCAATAATGTAAGGGACGATTGCATATGGAAGTTAACATCACATAGATGTTTTGTTCTCCCATTTTGAGCAGACAATTTTCACCCAAAAAGCTTACCCTTTGGGAGCACTGAACCAATTTTAGCTCTGTGCTGCAGTGGTTCAGAGATGTAGCCAGGCCTATGTGTTTACTCATATTGTTGAAACCCTTTGTTATGGAGTGAACTACAAGTGTATAAGTGACAAAGGCATACATGAGATGGGAGCTGAGATGGGGAATTACTGAACTTGTTGCAAATGTTGTGTGATGTACATTGATGTCAAATTATATTCTCACAGATACACTGTAGCTGTTGTATCTGTGTTTTCAGCATCAACTGGGTAAGATTAGCGAGCATTTAGCTGGCCACTGGGGATTGGGCGTGGACACCACAGACACTGATGATCCCAGTGGCATGGAAGGTGAGGAGACTGGCATGGAAGCCCCTAGTGACTCTAGATCTTCCTCGGAGGCCTCCAATGAAGACCAGCCCCTAGTGGGGGGCAAACCATGGAGAGACTGTGACACCTGCCTCTTCATTCATCCCCATTCCAATTTCTACTCTCCCTGTTTCTCCCTCTCAATTGGCTATAGTCACTCGCCTAAAATGGTCGGTATCCCTGAAGAGGTCATTGATCTTTTAAAAATGATTGCTGTATGCCAGGCCGCACTATTGAATGCCATCCAGGGGCTGGCTAGCCAAAACATCCAGATGATGGTTTCCCTGCATGTCATTCATGGTGCTCTGTCTGGCCTACATCAGTCATTCCAGGATCTGGCCTCCTCATGGGTTACCGCCTCACACCCACCTCAACCTCAAACACCTCAGACTCCAACCACTTCCCAATCCCAAATCCCTTAACCCAGCCCTGTCTAAAGCATACACGAACATATATACACACCCACAACACAGCCACAAGACGCACATCCCAACACAGCAAAAAACACAAGCACAAACACATATATGTAGACATGGCTAGACAGTGCACCCATCACTACCCAACCACACACCTGCCCCACCACCACCATACCCACACCCACAAGACCTATCACTACAGTAACACCCACACACACACTCCACAAGCACACCCCCAGTGAGTGCACCCACCATGACACAACCACACACCTACCACCACATCCACAATACCCACTAAAACAGCAACACTCCCCAAACACTACAAACACACACCCAGTGAGTGCACCCACCTTGACACAAGCACACACCCCCAACACCAGCTCACCCACAGACACAACACCTACCACTATTGCCACACCCACAGATACCACAGGCACAACCGCAGTCAGTACACCACACACGCATGCACCAGTACACCCACAGACACCACACCAAACATACCACATCCACTACATACATATCCACACACACACACCCACACACACACACTTGACACAAATGCCCACAACAGACACAGTCACTCCCTCTACCTCTCAAACTCAACTCCCTCACAAACACTTGCCCATATCCTAAGGAGAGGCTACTTTTTTCTCTTGCCCTGGCCCCTTCCACATCCCACCCCACCACTATCAAATATAAATCCACCCCTTTCAAATCTGCCAAACCCACCCCTCTGAAACCCACCACTCCCAAAGGTAAACCCTCCCTTCCCAAACCCAAGGACACCCCCCCCCCCCAAGATGAGGTGCCTGCTCTCTGTCCCACAGATGCCCCTTCCAGAGAAGGTCTATTTTGGCAGTGTAAATAGAAGGCAAGTTATGGGAATTGAACCCAGACGTTGAACTTTCTGGCCTAGTGCCTTTGATGTTATTTTTTTAAGTGAATCCTACAGAAAATATGAGAGTGTTATCTCTTACTTACAAAAAAAATTCATTTGAGAATACCTTTGTACTGCCCTTATTTTGGGGTTGTTACAAATTGTTTGCTGATGATGTTCTTTAATGTGTGTGCCACGTACTTACTATCATTTGTGACAGTGACAAACACAGGTTGTATATTTTATCTGCTTTTTTAAAATGCATACATTAGTGTTGTACATCAGTGATAGCCATATTGTTTTAGGTGCTGTTGTTACTGGACACTTTCACCAAAAGTATATGTGTTTCTGTTTTTTTGAGTGGAGAATGCATGTATGTTTATTTTGACACAATGCTTCAATGAAATGCACACATGCATTGCACAGATGACCTTCCATTTTACAGTGGGATGGGATATATTGCACACACCAAGGGGACATGTGACCTTCATACATCTCTTCCATGTTTGCAGTTCACCAGTAACAGTTGTATTACATTCTGTGAACACCCACCAGTAGCCATTTGTAGTGTAATTGGTATATTATCAGGAGATTGTTTGGTTCCAATTGGTAAAACTGTTTAAGTTGATACTTCAGATATTTTAGGGACATTATTGCACACACATTTACGGACACATTTCTATTTGAGATTGTTGAGACTTTTTGTGTAGGTGTCCGTTGCCATGAAGGAAATACGTCCCAGATTGGTGGATGCTACTTGTATCTTGAGGTCTGTTCTGATTCATTTTCAGACTTCAAAATTTCACACTTCAGCATTGCACAACATTATGGTGGTGTTTAAACAAATTAACGAGCCATACAGAAGTCCAGTAGTATTGTGAAGCTATGACACTGAGGGTAACAGGAATGCCCATGACTTACCTTCTGTTCTGGTGATAACAGAATTGATTTACATCTTGGACCTGGCCCATGAGCAACAAGAGGACTGGTAGCCTGTGGATGTATGGTGACAGGATACATGGAAAGTGTTAAAAAGGTGATTTTCATCTTTATGTGGCTCCTAAACCGCCAGCTCTGGTGTGGAGGCTTAGCTGCCACAGATGTGTCTGTGAGACTGCACATTGTAATTGGCTCGGCGGTAAAAGGGACTGTGGCCCTGCCACCAGCTGCTTTTGGCTGTGGCTCCGTCGACGCGAGTGAAGATTCTTGGTGGTGACAGCGAATAGTTGGAGGTCTTTCACTTATGCTCCCGCTGACATCTAAATATGGAGGGTGGACCGTCATGACGGCGGACAGGTTTTCCATCAAAAAGTCAGCTGCGTGATCATTAACACAAATATCTAAATCAGGCCCCATATATTGCTTTGATAATCTATCATTTTCTATTCCTTACTATTATAAGCTGACCAACATCAGTTCAGGAAATACACATTACTCAGACTCACTGGTGATCAATTGACTACAGACACACTGCAATATATCTTGAGTCAACATCGTAGTTGGCCTTTTTTTCTAGGCAAGACTGCTGGTTTAGGGATGACAGCACTTTTTTTGTAGGTGACTAAGCCAATCCTACAACAAGTCGCAATTGTTGGCCCAACCTTCCCAGCTCACAAGCAGTACCACACCAAAAACCCAAATATTAAAAGGTGATTTGTGGCAGGCTTTACACATGGACTCAAGAGTGCGACATCTCAGGAGAGTCGTGGTTAAACGGAGATTACCCTTTTCTCAAATGAGCAACAAGTCTCATTCACACACAGGCAATGAAAGAGATGCAGCAAAGCTTTCAATAGGTTTTATTAGTAAGACTGCACTCTACTGTAAAATGCATGAGCTTCAATGATTAGGATAATGAACAATGCAAGAAAAAGAATTGTAAAAATAAGAGTCGTGAATCTGGAGACCCCACCATCTTGCAACAACATGAGATGTAAAAGATCCCTAGTACCTTAGCATGGATAACCTAATCTCTAACCTAAAGAGAGCTAGGTGAGCTAAACCTAATTTGTCAGTACCATGTCGATGAGTAGAGCCCCCCAACCATCATTACTTGGAATAGGTCTCTAGATCAGACTTCGTGGGGACACGAAGCTGAGTCTGGATCAAGGTGATGTGTAGAATAGATAGCATTGATGCATCTGGTGGCAATCCCTCTGATAATCTTGTGTGCATGAGATGTATTTATACAGATCTTGTAGGACCCCTGACCCAGTTATGTTCCCAAACAATTTATAAGACGGCATTCTTCAGGCAATTATATAAACAATTCCCTCTAAAGTACATTATGTTCCTGACACACGTAAGATGGAAAGGGACATGATGTGAATACCTATGTATATCACTCGTCTGTGCTGCTGATAGTGACGCCTTCACAGAGTGGCACTGATAATGTGAAATCAAAACATCTTCCTAACAATGAACATAGCAGCCACGTTGGAAGAAATAATTAAATAAGGGGCATATTTAAGAGCACCTAGCGCTACCGGAGCATCACTTTTCGGAACGCTTAGGTGATGCTACGCACTGCTCCATATTGGGATGCCATTTTCTGGTGTTATACCTCCTTGTAAATATGGACCCCTCTGATGCAGTTTTCTGCATCAGAGGAGCATGCAACGAGGAGGAATGCTTGAAACTTGTAGCACACATAGAAGAAGCAAAATGCCAAGGGCGGTTGTTGATTACGTGCAGGAAGAGCAACCTTCCTGCACATAAACAATCATTCAAACTGACGCTATGGTACTTATATGTGTGTTGCACTTTGCATCACACATAGAAGTTCCAAATAGCCATTATAGATTGTCTATGTGCAGGAAGTGATACCTTCCTACACATAAACAATCTATCCCCTCAATGCAGACACCCTTGACTATTGTGCAAGGATGCCTGCATTGGCGCTAGGCAACTTAATTCAGCATCAGCGCAAGGGTGTGCTATATTCCTCTAAATATGTCATTCCTCTACGTTTCTAAAGTGGCACAGCACGGCACTGCTATTTTTGGTGCAGCGTGGTGCTGTGACATTTTAACATAAATCTGGGCCTTAATGTGCAAAAACAGAGCGGACTGAGAAGGTTAAAAGTCACTAGATGATGGGGGAACAGGACTGGAAGCCAGAAGGCTAAGCACACTCCTGATTCCCATAAAAACTAAATGGGATCCACTACAAACAATGCATCTGTGAGCGTGAATAATGCACATTCCTGCCTAACCAGGTGTTTTAAGGCAGTACTGTCAAGAACGAAGAAAAAGCTACATTGAATATTGTGTATTGAATATTGAGCTTGATACCTGTTCCCTATTCTGAAGTAAAACATTTTTCAGTCAATCTGAGGGTCAAAACATCAACTAATTACCACTGAGTAACTACCTTAATGTGGACATTTAGGCCCTCATTATGACATTGGCGGTAAATGCCGCTTACCGCCATGGTGACGGCCGCCAACATTTTGCTGCAGTGGCGAATATCCGTTCGCCATATTATGACACACACACACCAATCCGACAGAATACAGCCACATACACAAATCCGCCAGCCCAAAGTGGCAGACTCAACACCCATACCTTTACGGCAACAAAACAACGCCCATCACATTATGACCCACAAATGACCACGACGGACTTCCAACAGCGGTAGACCATTGTCAGTACATATTGCCGCGCTCAGAATGGACACCCACACACAAAACAACACCACATTGGCCAATACTAAAAATACACACCTGACATTCATACACACACCACACTGACACACCCACACCAATATAAAACACACACCCACATTACCCACAACCCTTTACAATTACAAATCATTGCCGCCGGACTGACACCAAGACCACTGCGACAACTAGACACATACCACTTACACCCATACATCCCTCACACACCCCACATCACACACCCCACCACATTACTCAACACACTCTCACCAACACAGACGACACAACACCCATGACCCCACAAGGGCACACCCGTTTCACTGATGAGGAGTTAAGGGTCAAGGTGGAGGAAATTGTCAGGATAGAGCCTCAGCGATTTGGAGCACAGGTACAGCAGATATCCATTGCAAGGAAGATGGAGCTATGGCAGAGAATCGTGGAAAGGGTGAACGTCGTGGGACAGCATCCAAGAACAAAGGATGACATCAGGAAGAAGTGGAACGACTTATGGGGAAAGGTACGTTCCATAGCAGCATGACACCAGCTCGCCATACAGAGGACTTGCGGTGGACCCCAACCTCCTCCCCCACAGCTCACAGCATGGGAGGAGCAAGTCTTGGCATTACTGCATCCTGAAGCATTCACTGCAGTAGCCTGAGGACTGGACACTGGTAAGTCAACAATTACCACTTATCACCCCCCACACCTGCATGCCATCTCACACCCTCACCCTCACTCCCATCATTCTACCCCATCCCACATACTGCACCTACACATATTACTAACCCAATGCCAAGCCCTGCATGCTATACCAATGCATGGACAGCCCTCCCAGGCCTGCATGGACACCCATCACAAAAGCATGCACACCATAGGGAAACTAACAATCCCACAATACATCACCTTACACAAGCAAAAGGTGGCAGGGCAGCACCAATGACAGAGGGGAAGCCAGGGATGTACAATATGTCACAAACATGAAGCATAATACATCACTTACATCCCCACAGGTGCCCCAGCCAATGTCAGCATAGAGGAGGTACCACGACTATCAAGTCCCGAACAGAAGATGCCCCCAGTGATGACAGTAACTCTGGACTTCAGGATCTGGATGATCTACCTGGCCCATCAGTGACCACTGGACAGCCGGTTACCCAAGCCCACTCACAGACCACCACAGAGCCTCCTCTTTAGTATCCAACACCACAGCACCCACCCAGCGTGCCCACACCTCTGTCCCCAGGACATGTCAATCAGCAGTGTGCCCACCTGTACAGGGACCCCAAGCCATAACTCGCCCCCAAGACAATCAGGGACCTGGGGTCAGTGGCAGTGGGCACACCGTTCAGGGGACAGAGGCACAGGCCAACAGGAACACTGGGAGGACTGCTGTGCACCAGGGGAGGACAGCACCAGGGAACCGACTCTCCAGGAGGCACTCTCCAAGATCATCAGAGTCTACCAACATTCCCAGGACACGATGGGCCAGATCCTTGACAACGTGCAGGAGAATAAGCAGCTGCAGGAGGGATAGTTTCAGGGGATCAGTGAGGACTTGCAAGCCATCAACAATACCCTGCTCTCCATAGCAGGGGTGCTGGTAGACATGGCCAACATCATGAGGGAAGCAACAGCACAGCAGCAGGCCTCTACCTCTAGCCAGTCCTTTGACCATCTCTCCACTTCCACTGCAGCTAGTGGGCAGGAGGCCCTGCCAGAAGACCCACAGGCCACCAGCATCCCTCCCCCTGCAGAAGGTGAACCACCCCGCAAATGTTCCCTGTGATCCAGACAGAAGCCAAAGACACTTGCCAAAACCCCCGCCGGGAAATGAGACTCTTCTGATTGTCCCCCTTGTGTCCCGCGCAGTCACCTTGTCCACTTTGAACTGCCATTGCTCCCCTTCCAATGGCCCCTTGGACACTGGACCTGTGCTACAGACTGGAACAATACCCTGGACTTTCCTCCACCATCACCCCATTCCATTCCACTTGCCCCTCAATTTCTTAGCACTACAATAAACACCCTTGAACACAACTTGAATACTAGTACTTTATGCATTGAAAATGTGTATTAATGGAAACAGTCACATCCACTGCAAATGAGCTGTACACTGTGAGAGCACAGAAATAATGACCTGTAGCTGGCTGTAGTCAACACATCAGTACACATTTGTTACATCACCAACATATGTAAAATGACAAACCATAGGTGACAATAAGTTGAGATAAAAACAAAGTCAATGCCATCATGCTACAGCCAGACATAATACACCAATAGTCATAGAAATGTGCATTTGCACTGTCTCACCTGTGTGTCATTGGATGTACAGATGGATAACTGTGGTTCTGTTGTCCTCATCCTCATCCTCAGCCTCTTCATCCTCAATGTCCTCAGGGTCTATTGCTGCTACAGGGACATCACCAGTCTCATTCTCATGCAGAAAAGATGCATGCTGTCTGTGGGTCAGGTTGTGCAACATGCAGAATGCCACCACTATCTGGCAGACCTTCTCCGGTGGGTAGCACAGGGATCCACCTATCAGATGGAGGCACCTGAACTTGGCCTTCAGGAGGCTGAAGGTCCTTTCTATGATCCGTCTGGTTTGCCCATGTGCCTCATAACGTTCCTCCGCCCCTGTCCTGGCAATCCTCACAGTGGTTAGCAGCCACAGTAGGTTTGGGTCGTCAGATTCACCTGCAAGTATTGAGGGAACCCATTTACACACACACAATCCTATTGGTTTAACACCAGAAGACATAAACTAACCTGCAGTGGATGGGGACCAAGGTTCACCTATTAGACACACCCTGTGCCTCTGTAGTTGTGCCATCACAGTTGGAATGCTGCTATTCCTCAGAACGAAGGCCTCACGCACTGACCCAGGATACTTTGCATTGATGTGGGAGATATACTGGTCCACCAGGCACACCATCTGTATATTCAATGAGTGGAAACTCTTACGATTCCTGAACACCTGTTCATTCTGGCGGGGGGACAAACGCAATATGTGTACCATCAATTGCCCCAATAATATTGGGGATATGTCCCATTGCATAGAATACGCCCTTCACAGTGGCCAAATCTTCGACCTGAGGGACCGAAATGTAGCTGCACATGGGTTTCACCAGGGCAGACAAGACTCTTGCCAGCATGACTGAGAGCACTGGCTGTGAAATTCCTGCTGCCAAGCCCACTGTCACTTGGTAGGAACCACTTGTCAAGAAATGGAGCACTGATAGCACTTGCACAAGATGGGGTATCCCAGGTGGATGACAGATAGATGAGATCAGGTCTGGCTCCAATTGGGCACACAGCTCTGGGATTTTGGCCCTGTCCAGTCTATAGGTGAGGATAATGTGCCTGTCCTACAGTGTAGCTAAGTCCACCAAGGTTCTGTACTTGGGGGTATGTCTCCACCTCCTATTCATCTGCAACGGTAGGTATCTAAGGGACACAGGAGTGAGTATGCTGTCACAATTGAAACAGTGGAACCACAACTGCAGTTTTGTTGTTGGCGAGGTATGTGCCAATCTAATCAGTGATGCAGTTATTGTACATATTGTTGTTCCCCCCCGAAATTGCGACCGCCTGTCCTGTATGTAGGGACAGGTGGAAGTGAGGTAATTCCTCCGACGTTGGGCGTTGTGGCGGAAGGCGGTCTTCCACCGCCATGCAATTCCTCATTTGATAATATGGGGCTCCATGAAGTACAGTGGCCAATGGGGATCCGCGTTGGCGGTGACGGTGTACACCGCCGCAGATGTTACCGCCATTTTCTATCTCATTCCTCACTTGTTTCCTGACCTTCAACATGAGAACACCTACACTGCATGTGCTGCTGTGACCTGTGTCCGAAACCTACCATGGCCCGTGTGACTGGGGAAAGGGCCCCTGCATTCACTTTGGAGGAGTGGCAGTGACTGGTGGATGGGGTACTACCCCAGTACAGACTGCTGTTTGGGCCTCCTGACCAACAGGTGGGTACACTTTGGGCACAATGCATGTGGGAAGGATGCATGAGGATGAGTGTGCAAGAATTGTGTAAGGGGGTTAGGGGGAATGTCTTGTGGGGTGTACATGGTGTGTGCTGGGTGATGAGTCTGCCATTGGTGATGTAAACAAGTATGGTGGGCCATTTGTGTGACAGGCTGGACTGTTTGTTTAATGGTGTTCTCCTGTCTGTATTGCATCTGCAGGTCAGCGCCCATCAATACAAGGGAATATGGCATGCCATCGCCAATGACGTGCACACCCTGGGGGTTTATGGCAGACGGAACACCCACTGTTGGAAACAGTGGGAGGACCTGAAACGCTTGGCACAGAAGACCACAGAGTCCCAGCTGGGGATGGCCGCCCAAAGCGGAAGGGGTTCCTGTCAGAGCCTGACCCCCCTGATGGCCCGCATACTGGCGGTGGCCTACCCTGAGCTGGATGGGCGCTTGAGGGACTCAAAGCATCCACAAGGGGGTGAGTACAGTGGGTATCATTACATATTTTGGCAGGTGGGCTGGTATCTAGGTGGTGAATGTGTGTTAGTGGGTGCCCCTAAGGCCAGGACAGATATTGCAGCATGGGTTATCTCAAGGGCAATGGGTGTATGGCAAATGGTCAATACAGGCAACCTAGCTTGTTAGCAGTCCATTTCAGGCAGGGCATTGTGGGTCCCAGAAGTGCTGCAGTTGGCGGTGTGTGGCCCTCATCTTGCCTTAGTAAATAGCCATATCACTGGTAGTACAATGCGCAATCCTAAAGCCTGTTCCCTGTGTGTGACCATGATGTGTATGCCAACTGTGGTGTGGGTGCAGTCATTGACCCAGTGTATCCTTTGTCTGTCTCCCCCCTTTCTTTGTTTGTCATCCTGTCATTGTGTGCATTAGAGAAGGAGCTGGGGCACCAGTGACAGAGGGAGCTGCATCCCACAGGACCCAGGAGGCAGAGTCCACTGACACTGAGGGAACCAGTGGGACGGAGGGCGAGCACCACGGCAGAGACAAGAGGTGACAACACAGACTCTGATAGCTCCTCTGATGGGAGCTCCCTGGTGGTGGCGGACACCTCCATGACCACCCCAGCTGCAGGTACAGCCGCCGCCCCCGTATCAGCACCGTCCTCCCAGTAACCCCTCAGCAAGTTGCCCGTGGCCGCTCACCCAGGAGGGTGAGCATCTCCTTTGCCCCAGGCACCTCAGGGCCTGCTCCAGTGAGCCCTGCTGCCCTGAGTGAGGAGGCTATTGACCTCCTGAGATCCATCTCTGTAGGGTAATCACCCATTGTGAATGCCATCCAGGGACTGGCATCCCAGATGCAGCAATGCAATGCATTCCTGGAGGGCATTCACAGTGTATTGGCAGAGCAACAGAGATCAATTCTGGCTCTGGCCTCCTCTCTGATGGCAGCCATTGTCCCTGTTTCTACCGTCCCCCCTCCAACTACCACTTCCCAGTCCCATTATCCTCAACCCCAACCCATCCCAGGCACACATAAAGAGGTGCATCCACACTACTCAACCCCCAAGAGTGGCACAGGCAAACACAAGTGCCACACTTCATACCACAAGCACCCAGCCAAACACCAGACAGTTGCAGACACAACAACATCCACTGCCTCCATTGTCTCCAACTCCTCCTTCTCCACCTCACTCCCAGTCATGTCCACACTCACACCTGCATGCACACACCTCACTAACAGACACATCCACAACAGCCATGCCCGCGTCCCCTCTGTCCTCTCCCACCCTGTCTGTCCCCCCCCATAAAGGACACAAATGCAAGCACTCACACACCCAACAGCCATTCACCTGACATCAACATACAGCCCATGTACCTGCACCCAAATCCAGCAGACATACACCTCCTACAACCACTCCCTCTTTCTCCACTCCCATCTCTCCTCCCTCCTCCGAACCCACCGTCCCTAAAAAAAAATTTCCTTGCCAAACTTGACCTCTTCCCTCCCCCTCCCCCCTGTCCTGCCCATATGCGCAGGGTACCAAAGACCCAGCCCAGCACCTCAGTCAAACAATCCAAGGGCACAGTAGTGGCACCACCTACTCATGGTGGTAAGGATACCATACTTCCAGGCAAGAAAGGGAAGGATGTTGCACCTCCAGGCGAGAAGGGGAAGGAACCTGCACCTCCAGGCAAGAAGGGGAAGGAGCCTGCACCTTCATCCAAGAAGGACAAGGAGCCTGTACCTCCATTCAAGAAGGGGAAGAAACCATCCGCTCCTGCCAGGAAGGTTAAGGAATCCATGCACCATGTAATGGAAGAGATGAAGCCCATTTGCAAACGGATGCCCCTGTAGACTTCTATCCAGATGAAGTCAGGATTTGAGTTGGGCCTTAGACTGTGCCCTGTGGAAGTGTGGGCCCTTTGAACATTGGACTGGGCAGTGTCCCTTTGTGTTCATGTGTACATATCTGCTTCATTGCCAACTCGATATTTAATAGCTGTTTATATGAATATGTTCACTTTGGTAAATTCCTTTTGTCCTTGCGTTATACTGTCGTGTCTCGGGTGCCATTGTTTTTTGTGTGCAGCTGCTTATGTGTATGGTGTGTGTGTGTTGGGTGTGTGTCATGCATGTGTGTGTCACTCTTGTTTTCCTCCCTCCCTCCCTTGTCTGCTAGGCGGCTATACTCACCATCGTCGTCTTCGACGGCGTTGGTGTTCCAGGTGGAGCATAACGTAGAAGATCATCGGGAAGACTTGCAGTTCGGGTTCCATGGCGGTGTTGTTCTTCCCTTTATCTCCGATGGTGAGTCAGTTCTCTTTAGTGATGTGTTTCTGCCAGGCTTTTGATGGCGTTGGTACTGCGCCAGAAATCCTGGCTGGATTGCAGGGTCAAAATAAGGTGGGCTGTACTTTGTCTCCCACCTGGCTGTTGCCGGCTACCGCCATGGTGAGTGTTGTTTCCTCCCCGGCAGTTGGTGTGGTACATTGGCTGTCCATGGGAGTTGTCACCACCACGGTCATAATTTGGCGGTAGTTACCGCCAGCCTGTTGGTATTACCACCTCTTTATCACTCACCGCCAGGGTCGTAATGAGGGCCTTAATCATGAACTGATTTTGTTCATGGTTAGAAGTAATCTCTCTGACCAGGAATACTCTGTATAAAAATTGTTTTTTGCGCACTTCTCCACTGTTGAACTTTAGCACTTACACTAAGTCACCACCAGGATCATCTTCACTTCAACATTTATATTGAACATGCATGTTGATTACATATTGTTTCCATAATACATGACATGTTCATTTGACTATCACATATTTCTGTTTTATTTATTGCAATAAAGAATTATTGGTTAGCACACATCGAAGATTGTATGACCGAGCAACGCATGCATTTACCACACATGTCTTTACAACGCAGTCTTTACTATGCTTCAACAACTTCAAATGCATGTCATTACCACAAACATACAGAGATGTACATTATAAGTTCTTTTACCATGCATACACTTACCTCGCATACCACTACCAAGGTGATGTTTTCCACACATTTTTATTCTCTATTGGTAAATATTGTTAAATACATTTAAAATAAATACTGATGGATGTAAAGTATTATAAATAGTAAAATATGTGGTGCAAATGCATTACCCATAATTGATTATCACACAATGGGGGTCATTCTGACCCCGGCGGTCTGAGACCGCCGGGGTCAGGGTCGGCGGGAGCACCGCCGACAGACCGGCGGTGCCCCGCAGGGCATTCTGA
Source organism: Pleurodeles waltl (assembly GCF_031143425.1). Classification (NCBI taxonomy): domain Eukaryota; kingdom Metazoa; phylum Chordata; class Amphibia; order Caudata; family Salamandridae; genus Pleurodeles; species Pleurodeles waltl. Next base: position 925,588,528 of record NC_090448.1, on the reverse strand, counting down.
CTGCGGCGGTTCGGCCGCGGTCAGATGCGGGAAACCGGCGGTCTCCCGCCGGTTTCCCGCTGCCCTGAAGAATCCTCCATGGCGGCGGAGCACGCTCCGCCGCCATGGGGATTCTGACACCCCCTACCGCCATCCTGTTCCAGGCGGGACTCCCGCCAGGAACAGGATGGCGGTAGGGGGTGCCGCGGGGCCCCCGTAAGAGGGCCCCACAAAGTATTTCAGTGTCTGCTATGCATACACTGAAATACGCGACGGGTGCCACTGCACCCGTCGCACCTTCCCACTACGCTTCCTCGTGGGAAGGTTGATTTGCCCTGGGCTGGCGGGCGGCCTTTTGGCGGCCGCCAGCCAGCCCAGGGCAAATCCCAAAATACCCTCAGCGGTCTTTAGACCACGGAGCGGTATTTTGGTGGGGGAACTTCGGCGGGCGGCCTCCGCCGCCTGCCGATGTTAGAATGACCCCCAATGTTCTGAAAAACTACACAGTACACTACAGTGCCACACAAAAATTATTTCTACTTTTCTGTACTATGCAACACATCCCAGAGCAAATCACCACTGGGCAAAGTACAAAAACATAATTACCTAGTGACGCAACACAACAGAAACCAATAAAACGGTATGATATTGTTCTCAGCATTGGGGAGTGCAAAGACACAGTCTCACAAGTCTCTCAAATGGGTGGTTTGCCCACTGCTTGGTCCTGGGGAGTGCAAAGATACAGTCTCTCAAGTGGATGGCTTCTCCACTGGTTCTGGAGGGGGCCTTGTGCCCAGTGTGCTTCATCTTGGCAAGGAGGGGCTGAGTGGATGGCTTCTTCCACTGGTTCTGGAGGGGGCATTGTTCCCAGTGTGCTTCACCCTGCCAAGGAGGGGCTGAGTGGACGCCTTCTTCCACTGGTGCTGGAGGGGGCCTTATGCCCAGTCTGCTTCATCCTGCCAAGGATAGTGATAGTGGATGCATTTCTACACTGGTTCTGGAGGGGGTCTTGTGCCCAGTGATGCTGCACTTGGGGTGTTGCAGTTCACATTCCCTCACCTGGGTGTCTGAGGCACGATATTTGCAGGGAACAGGCAGGGCCAAATTCCATCCTGCAGCAACTAACGCTGCAAACTGGTGGTAGTTGCAGTGCTGGTTGGGGTGCTTCAAGTGGTGGTGGGAGGCTCCAGGCAGTCTCCTACAGCCTCGGGCAGCTGCCCACTGGGGATGCTGCTGCTGACAGTTGTTGTGTCGCCGGCTGGGCATGTGGCGATGCAGATGGTGGTGCAGGTGGAGGTGCTTGCTACGGTGCCAGCGGTGGGGATGCTGCCGGTGCTGGCCGTGGTGCAGGTGGCAGGAGACACCAGGCCGTCTCCTGCAGCCTCGGATGGCTGCCCACTGGGGATGCTGCTGCTGACAGTTGTTGTGGCAGTGCAGGTGGCGGTGCAGATGGCGGTGCAGGTGGCGGTGCCTGTGGCCGTGTTTGCCTCGTTACAGGTTGCAGGGCTTTCGGTACTGATGGTGGGCACCAGTCCCTTACCTGGAGCCTCCGAGGCCTGAAGTGCCTTGGCTTGGGTTTTCCTCCCCTTCCCCACCTTGGCAGATGCTGCTGGGACGTTGGCACTGGCAGCTTGACTTTTGGAGGAGGACTTGCTGGGTGGGTCGTGCTCCTTGGCCGTGCTTCATGCTGGCCCCCTCTTTACCTTGGCAGGTGGCGGAATGGGTTGGTCCTTTGCAGGAGTCGGTGGCACACTGGCTGCCCTGAGGGGTGCCCCCTTTGATCCTCTGGGACTTGTATCTGCCGACTTGGTGGCTGAGGTGCTGGCCTGGGATCTGGACACCCTGGCCCAAGGGGAAGGTAGGGGGGAGGGGTAGGGAAGAGGTCAAAGTTTGCCAGGAAAAGTTTTTTAGACACACTAGGACGGGAAGATGGAGAGGGTTTCGGAGTGGAGGAAGAGGGAGTGGTTGTAGGAGTTGTACGTCTGCTGAGTTTGGGTGAAGGAGCATGGGCTGGATGCTGTTGTGAGGTGGATGGCTGTTGGGTGGGTGCTTGCGTTTATGTACTTTGGAAGGAGGGGTCACAGGCACACTGGGAGAGGACACAGGGGATGTGTGCACGGTTGTGGGGGTGGTGACTGCTCGTGAGGGCTGTGTTGTGATGGGCATGCTGGCAATGGAGGTAGTGGATGAAGATATAGTGCACACAGGTGTGAGTGCAGATGCTACTGGGAGGGAGGTTAACTAGGAGGAGGGGGACACAGTGGAGCCATCGCAGGTGCCTCTGCTCCTCCGCCAGATGATGCTAATACACACAAGGACAGGGTGACAAAACAAAAAGGGGGGGTAAGAGACAGAGGATACACTTGGTCAATGCCAGGAACACCACTACCGTTGGCGTACACAACACACAAGGAGCCGCCCTATGCACTAGGCCATGCCTAACCATTTACTGAGACAGTTACCAGCCCATGGGGTACAATGCCTAACGCCAGCATCTGCACACCTGAAACCCACAGGACCCTGCACAGTAGTAGATGGCCTCTTTCACCATTGGGGTAGGAGTGCGCCAGTGCCTGCACAACAAGGACAACAAGGGACCTACACCCTGCCGTGATCGCCCTGGCTTAGGGGCACCCACAGCCCACATCCCCCACCCACCTTCCTCTTAAAGCGTGCAAGGTCAGCTTTCAGAATCTGTACTCACCCCCTTGTGGCTGCTGCGATGCCATCAAGCACCCATCCAACTCCAGACAGGCTACAGCCAGGATGCGGACCATCAGGGGGGCCTTGGTGCGACGGGCACCCCTTCCACCTTGGGAGGCCAGCCCCAGCTGAGCCTCTGCCGTTTTCTTGGTCCAGCGGCGCAGGTCCTCCCATCTCTTGCGGCAGTGGGTGCTCCGCCTGTGATAGACCCCCAGGGTCCGCACATCCTTGGCGATGGCACGCCAAATACCCTTTTTCTGGTGGGCACTGACCTGGAGGGAAAAGACAGCAGAAAAGGAAATCACGTACCCGTCAGGACCATCATACTCATTGCCCACCAGTTCCCACCCATGCCCTGACGCACATACACTGACCACCTCTCATGCAGCACTCAGGCCAGGATGCCTCAGCACCCCCACCATGTGGCGTACTTCAACACCACTCCAAACATGCATTGCCCACACATCATTCTCATATTGTACTCACTTGTTTGTCTGGAGGACAGTAGAGTAATGTGTACTGGGGTAGGACCCCATCCACCAGTTTGTCCAACTCCTCTGCAGTGAAGGCAGGGGCCCTTTCCTCAGACACATGAGCCCTTGTCGCTTCCATACACAGGTCACAGCAGCACTTGCAGTGTAGGTCCTCTCCTGTTGACGGTCAGGTAGCAAGTGAGTGAATAGTTAGAAAATGGTGGTGATGTCCACGACGGTGCGTACCGTCACCGCCGGCGTACATCGACATTGGCTCTTGGAACCCATAGGGCCCAATAATAACCAATGCCAATCTGCGTGGCAGTCATCGACCGCCTACCGTGACGGCGCACAACGCCAGCGCACTTACCTCATTTCCACTTGTCCCTCCTCACAGGTCAGGCAGCCGCCATTTCAGGGGGGCCCAGGGCATGGCACCTAACTGTGTCACAGCAGACATTGGCACATCAACTGACTCTCGACTTCACATACTCCTTCTGTAAAGTAAATTCAGCAACATTAGTGCAATATATGTGAAAATATGACCCTCTGCTCACCGTTCCCTTCCATAGGCTACAACCGCTGAGGCAGATTGCGAGATGGCAGCATCCTCCGGTGTACAGACCCCTAGTTGACCTGTCAACAGTGGAGGACAGACACATTATTATCACATACAGACTTCATTGTGCCACAATCCAAGAACTGTGTGCCCAATTAGAGCCAGACCTGATGTCAGCTATCCGCCAGCCGACAGGTATCCCCCTCTGGTGCAGGTCCTGTCAGTGCTCCATTTCCTGGCAAGTGGTTCCTTTCAAACTACAGTGGCCTTGGCATCAGGGATGTCTCGGCCCATGTTCTCCAATGTGTTGACCAGAGTGTTGTCTGCCCTGCTGAAACACATGTGCAGCTACATCGTGTTCCCCCAGGTGGAGGATTTGGCCACAGTGAAAGCTGACTTTTATGCCCTGGGACATATCCCCAACATCATTGGTGCCATTGAAGGTACACATGTGGCATTTGCCCCCCTGGAGAAATGAACAGGTTTACAGGTATATGAAAAAGCTATCACTTGATGAATGTGCAGATGGTGTGTTTGGCTGACCAGTACATCTCCCATGTGAATGCCAAATATCCTGGCTCTGTGCATGATGCCTTAATCTTGAGAAATAACAGAATCCCATATGTGATGGGTCAACTCCAGAGGCACCGGGTGTGGCTAATAGGTGAGCCCAAGGTCACTTCCCAGTATATATTGGTGTATGGGTATGGGATTGTCCCTAAGGGTTAGTGTGTGTCCAACAGTTGCCCCTCGATATTTGCAGGTGACTCTGGTTACCCCAACCTCTCATGGCTACCGACCCCAGTGAGGAATGCCAGGACAAGGGCAGAGGAATGTTACAATGAGGCACATGGGCATACAAGGAGGCTCATTGAACGTACCTTCGGCCTCCTGAAGGCCAGGTTCCGGTGCCTCCATCTGACAGGTGTATCCCTGTACTACTCACCCAAGAAGGTGTGGCAGATCATCGTTGCATGTTGCATGTTGCACAACCTGGCCTTGAGACGCCAGGTGGCTTTTCTGCAGGAGGATGTGCCTGGAGATGGTCTTGTGGCAACGGTGGAGCCTGTGGACAGTGATGAAGAGGAGGCAGAGGAAGGAGATGTTGACAACAGAACAAATACAATACAGCAGTACATCCAGTGACACACAGGTAAGACACTGTAACTTCACTTAACATTTCAGTAATCTGTTGGACATTGTACATGGCAGCCTCCTACCCTATGTCTATGGCCACTGACTGTTCCCTTTGGATTCTCTATTTTCAGATCTGTGTGCCCCATTCTGGCTCCTGCTACATGCACTGCTGCCCATCAAAGTTCATCCTGTAGTATATTTCACTGTACATGTATGTTGCAATGCTGTGAGAATGTTGTACTAATACATTTGAGATTCATTACACGGACTCCAGTATGGTATTTGTTTCAACGGTGTTTATTTATGTGCCAATAAGTATAGGGGTATGTGCAAGGGGCTGGGGTGATGGTGGAGAAATGTCCAGTTAGATTCCAGTCTCTTGTTATCACAGGTGCATTGTCCAAGGGGGCATAGGAAGTGGAGCAATGGCAGTTCAAGGTGGACTGGGTAACAGAGTGGGACATAAGGATGACTATCAGGAGATTCCTATTTCCTTGTGGGGGTCTTGGAAATGTTCTCTGTCTTCTGCATGGATCGCAGGGACCGTTTGCGGGGTGGTACTCCTTCTGCAGGGGGTAGGGTGCTGGTGGCCTCTTGTTCCTGTGGCGGGGCCTCCTGTCCACTAGCGCCGGCAGAGTTGGAAGGCTGTTCCTCGGTTTGGCTAGTGTCAGGCTCCATTTGTTGTGCCACTGCCTCCCTCATGGTCTTGCCCATGTCAGCGAGCACCCCTGCAATGGTGACCAGGATGGTGTAGATTTTTGTTAGGTCCTCCCTGATTCCCAGGTACTGTCACTCCTGCAGCCACTGGGTCTCCTGCAACGTGGCCAGTTCCCTGCCCATGGTCCCCTGGGAATTGTGGTATGCTCCCAGGATGTTGGACAGTTCCTCGTGGAGAGTGGGTTCCCGGGCCTGTCCTCCCCCTGCCGCACAGCAGTCCTCCCAGCTTCCCTGTTGCCCTGTGCCTCTGTCCCCTGAACTGTGTGCCTACTGCCACTGACCCCAGGGCCCTGATCGTCCTGTTTTTGTGCGGTTGCCTGGGATCCCTGTAGTGGTGGACACACTGCTGATTGACGCGTCCTGGGGACAGTGGATGGGCCTGCTGGGTGGGTACTGTGCTGGTGTTTCCTGAGGGGGGCGGCTCTGAGGTGGGTTGGGACTGTGGCAGGGGAACCGACTGTCCAGAGGCCCCTGATGGGCCAGGTTGGTCATTCTGATCCAGGCGTGCAGAGCTGCTGTCATCACTGTGGGCCTCTTCAGGGGGGACTGGATGTAGCTGCCACCTCCTCTCCGGTGATGTTGAGTAGGGGTCCTGTTGGGATGCAAATGCATTGTTAATGTATCTGCGTGTGCCATCTTGTACATGGGTGTGTTTCCCTGTATGATTGTGCTTTCCTTGCTAGCTTGGCCTTGTGTGGGTGGTGAATTTGTGGGCTGGCTGAATCTCCCTACTGGGCATGCTTTGGTGATTGGTGTCCATGCAGTCTGTGAGTGGTGTCCATGCATGTGTGTTGCATGCAGGGCTTGGTATTGGGAAGAGTGGGTTGTGATGGTGGGGTATATGTGAGGTGATGGAGTGATGGGAGAGAGGGTAAGGGTGTGGGTATGTAATGGCATGCAGGTAGGGTGGAGGTGTAGTAGTAAAGATTTGACTTACTAGAGTCCAGTCCTCCTGCTACTCCTGTGAGGCCCTCAGGATGTATTGTTGCCAAGACTTGCTCTTCCCATGTTGTTAGTTGTGGGGGAGGCGGTGGGGGTCCACCGCCAGTCCTCTGTACAGCAATCTGGTGTCTTGGAACCACGGAGCGCACCTTCCCCCGTAGGTCATTCCACCTCTTCCTGATGTCATCCCTTGTTCTGAGATGCTGTCCCATGGCATTGACCCTGTCCACAATTCTCCACCGTAGCTCCCTCTTCCTTGCAATTGAGGTCTGCTGCACCATTGATCCGAATAGCTGTGTTTCTACCCAGATGATTTCCTCCACCATGACCCTTAGCTCCTCCTCTGAAAATCTGCGGTGTCTTTGGGGTGCCATGGATGTGGTGTGAGTGATATGTGTGAGGATGTGTGAGGATGTGTGGGGTGATGAGTGGGGTGATGTGTTGCAGTGTATGCTGTGATGTGTGTGAATGGTATATGGGTGAGGGTGTTCTGTGCCTCTGATTGAGTGTGTGCTTCTTGCTTGTCTCTCTCTGCTTGCTATCTTTTTTTTCGCTTTAATGGTTGTGGGTGTGGGTGTGGTGTGTGTATGTGTGGCAGGTGTGTGTATTTTGAAATGTCCCATGTGGTGTAGTTTTGTAAGTGTGTGTATTTTGAGCACGGCGGCATGTATCGCCAATGGTTTACCGCGATTGAAAGACTGGTGCAGTGATTCGTGGGTCGTGATTACTGTGGGCGTATTCCTGTTGGCGTAACAGCGTGGGAATAGGTACTGGCAGTTTATCACTGACCTTTGGTCTGGCGGACTTGTGTGGGTGTCTGTTTTGTGGCAGAATTCTACGTGTGGGTCATAATACCTGTGGCGGATTACCGCTGCGGTCACGGTATGTTGGCGGCCATCAGCACGGATGTAGGCGGCATTTACTGCCAGGGTTGTAATGAGGGCCAAAGTTTCCAAGAAATGAGAACTGTGCAATCATTCTCTGGTAGTCTGAATACTGGTGTATCTAAAACAGGAAAGGAAATGTCAGAGATACTACTGGCTACAATTGAACCAATTCCATTGATAAGAATTTAAGACTACCTTGACAATATTGCTTACATACTACATTACTAACAGTAATCTTTACCCTGTAAAATGTACTCCCCTGTTTGACAACCCTTTCTTCTGATTCAATTGGCATTTTTTTAGAATTTGTAATAACAAATGTAAGTAACACTTCCAAATCCTACTTCTTGTTCTCTTCTTTCTTCTCTTCTTTGTGATGTTTCATAAAACATCTATCCAAGACTTCAGCAGTCCATTCATTCAGCCCAAACAATCGAAATTGACAAAAAGTTCAACAGTGATTTTCTTGAAACAAAACTCCACTTCCTTGCAGAGCATGCATAGGGTGTAGTAGCAGGCAGATGAGGCTGAGACTGCAGGCGTGGTCTGTTGGACAGAAAGCACCGAGTTCAGCAGGCCACCTTGCATTGTTCCATTACAAGTTGTTGTTCCCGAAGATAAGGACTCATGTCTTATCTGTGTTGAGATTGAGATAGTTGTCCTTCATACAGTAGGCAACGTTCACCATATATCTTTGGAAGTTAGCTTTGGCGATGGAGGGGTCTTTTGACAGAGAGAGGATAAGCTGTGTGTCTTCGGCATAGGAGAAGATGTTGAGTCCATGTGATCTGACTGGGGGTCATGTACATGTTGAAGAGGGTGGGGCTGAGAGATGATCCTTGGGGGACACCACTGATGATCTTCTTTCTTTTTGAGGTGAACTGTTGGAGACGGATCCTCTGGGTTCTTCTGGTGAAGTATGAGGTGATCCAATTGGGTGTGGCTCCCAGAATTCTGATGTGATGGAGTCTGTTGATCAAGATGTGGTGGAAGACAGTATCAAAGGCGGGTGACAGGTTCAGGAGGATGAGGGCTGGCATTTTGCCATGGCCCAGGAGGGCCCTGATGTCATTGGTGGGTGTGATTAGGGCTGTCTGGGTGCTGATTCCGGCTCAGAATGCAGATTGAGAGGGTTCCATGAGGTTGTTGTTTTCCAGATGTCTGGTTAGTTGCTGGTTGACTGCTTTCTTGTGAACTTTATTGTGAAAGCGGAGAAGAGAGATGTTACAGTAGTTCTTTGTTTCTGCTGGGTTGGCAGATGGTTTCTTCAAGGGGGGATCTCACTTCTGCATGTATCTAGGCCTCAGGGAAGGAGGCTGATGTGATAGAGGTGTTCAGAACTTTCTTGAGCTCTTTGTCAATTGTCTTGGACCTGAGGTTGAAGAAATGGTGGAGGCAGGAGTCCATTTGTGCTCCAGCATGCATAGAGTTCATGATGGAGATAGTGGGTTGAGTGGTGAGAGGGTCCCAATGGGGTGTTAGAGGTTTGTGCTCAAGGGTGTGAGCATGCTGATGCAGTCGGCAGTGGAAGGTTGGAGTTTGAATTTTTTGTAGATGGCTCAGATCCTGTTGTGTAAGAAGTCTGCCAGAGTATCACTCAGTTCTTTGGAAGGAGTGATGTGGTTCTCGGAGGCTGTGGTGTTGGAAATCTCCTTCATGATGGCAACGAGCCCCTTGCTGCAGTTAGCGCAAGCTTCTATTTGGTCTGCTAGGGCATTCTTCTTTGTTTTTTTCAGGAGGCGGCGGTACAGGTTGTGTGCTGTCTTGGATGTGGTAAGGTCTTCTGTCTCTTTTCTGGTGCATCATTTCCTTTCTAATTGTTGGCAGATGTGTTTGGTGGATTTCAGTTTGGCGGTGAACTAGCTAGCTCTTCTAGGAGGTCCTTTGGATTTGGCTGGCTTGGCAGGGACGATTGTGTTGGCGCATTCTGTGATCCACAGGGACAAGTAATGCACAGCGTGATTTGGGCTGGATGTTGTGTCTTGGTGGTGGGAATTGAGAGAATCGTTCCAGTAGTCTTCTGATATCCTTTCTCGGTTTCAGTTGTGGAAAGGGGGAGCGTGGTGCTAATCTTGATAGGTCCTGAGATGGTTAAGTGTACATTGTAGTGGTCAGTCAAGGTGAGTTGTAAAACATGGTTGTACTTGACTCTGTCATTGGAAGTGAAAATAAGTAGAGTGCGTGTTCTGCAATGTGAGTGGGTTCGGTGACGAGTTGCTTGAAGCTGTTGTTGCTCATGCTTTTCAGGAGATCAATAGTGTTGGTGTTGCTGGGGTTGGAAGTTAAGATCTCCTAAGAAGATGTAGTGCTTGGAGTCAATAATGATCAGGGCGATGTGGTCAGGGATGGCGTTGCAGAAGTTGTGGTGTGGTCCTGGTGTTCTGTAGGCAAGGGAGCTACTGATGGTAGTTTTTCCATCAGTGGGAAGTTGGAAGTTGAGATGCTCCATAATCGGAGTTGAGTCATCTGAGGAAGTCATGCAGTGGATGGTTTCCTTGTAGATGATGGCAATTACACCTCTTTGCTTATTGGTTTGGTCACACTGTATTACCTTGAAGTCTTAGGGAGTGGCGATGGCTATGCCCAGCGCAGATGCAGGGTTCAGCCAGGTCTCAGTAAGGAAGATGACATTCTCATTGAGAGTGGAGATTATGTCCTAGATATTTATGTCGTGTTTGCAGAGCAATTGTGCATTGAGTAGGATGTACTGGAATTGTGCCATGATGGTTTCTGTCACTGTGATGGACATAGTCGTGTTTGAATTATCTCTGCCGATGTTGATTGCTTCAGTGCTGCAAGTAAAACAGAAGTGCTGGCATGAGAATGGTCCTCTGGTAGTGCGAGGTGATGTAAGGCAGCAGTTGTTGCTGTTGATGTACCCGGGATCTAGGTTTTGGAGGTCTGCGGTGGTGTAGCTGTGGGTGACGGGAGGTCCCAGGCCCTGCTCTCCCCATGCTGCTTCATAGGTCTTGCTCCTGTCATCTCATTGCATTTTCATCAATTATTTAGTGCCTTCTCCTTGCATTTCCCTTATTCTCTGCTTTCCCCTTGCCTTCCCCCATTTTTTGTGCTTTCTCCTTGATTTTCCCTCATTTTCTCTGCTTTCTTCTTGCTTTTCCACAGTTTTTTGTGTGCATTCTCCTTGCTTTTCCTTCATTTTCACTGCTTCCTCCTTGCTTTTTCACAACTTTTGGTATCCGTCTCCTTGCTTTTCCCTCATTCTCACTGTTTTCTCCTTGATTTGTCTGCCCGTTTTTTGACTGCATTCTCCTTGCTTTACCGTCCTTTTTGTGTGTCTTCTCCCTGTTTTCGACCAAATGTTCTGCTTTTTCCTTGCTTTTCCCCCTTTTTTGGTGTATTTCTACTCACTTTTCCCTCATTTGCACTGTTTTCTCTTTTTTTTTTTAAATAAATTATTTATTGGGGATTAAGGTATGGTACAGAGTAATACAGTATGTAGTGTGCATTAAAGGATGTCGCCCATATGTTTCTGACAATTGACAGTGGCTGATTTCTCGATTGTAGGACATGTAGGTTTAACAACTATATAACGTAAACATTATCAGCATATGAGGTATGAAGTCAGGAGTAGTTAGAAGAAACAGTAGAGAATAGGTGTGGAGGGGGAAGGAGTGGGGGGTGGAGGGGAGGGTAAGGATGGTGGGGTGGGGGGAAGGGGTTAAGCTGGTGTACCAGGGTGGGTCGGAGTGTATATTAGTGATTCCTTTTATTGCTCGGACCATTATGGAGGGTTTTGTTTAGGTATGTGTGCGGATATTTATGATGTGAGCTATAGTATCCGGGATGATGAGAAGAGGGGAGGGCAGATGAGGAGGACGGAGTTGTTGATTAAGGTTGTGAGCCTTGTAGAGTTGGAGGATTCTGTCTGGGGTAGGTGGTCTAAGAGTCGGGGAGGGAAGGGGAAGCAGAGGTTGGTGTGAAAGATAGAGATGGGGGTGAGTAGGATTAAGGCTGGTGAGCGAGATATACGATGTAAGATGTTGAGAGAAGGGGAGGGAGGAAAAAGAGGGAGGGGAAGAGGAGGGGTATCTAGTTGGTATCTGTCGACTGTCCACCAACTAGTGGAAGGTGAGGAGGGTATCAAGGATATTATGTTTAGTGTATGGGGTAAGGGTTCAGACATCTACGGTCCTGTCAGGAAGGGACTCCAAACTTCTGTAAATAGGGCCGCCTGATCTTGTAAGTTATAGATTACCTATTCATGGGCAGCAGTTTGTATCATAGCGGTCATCCATTCTGTCGGTGTGGGGGCGGTGCTAGATCTCCAGTGCCGGAGTATACAAATTTTGGCTATGGCGATTGCTGTGTGCAGCAATCTCTGCTGAGAACATGTCGGGGGGATATGGGCGCATGTCGTGAAGAAGGATGAATGACGGCGGGATCGGGTGCGGTATTAGAAGAGAATCCGCCAGGGTATGGCGCACCGCATCCCATAAAGGTTGTACCGATGGGCAGCGACAAAGGATATGTAGCAGGTCACAGTGAGGGTCTCTGCATCTCCAGCAGTTTGTATGTGGTATTAGGCCCGCTTTGTGAAGCTTTGTTGGTGTCCAATACCAATCCTGGAGGATTTTGAATAGACAGAACTTCAGTCGGGCCTCGCGGATGCCTCTATCTAGCGCCTCCAGGATGTCTGACCAGTCCTCCTCAGTATATGTTGTCCCAAGCCGGCCTTGCCATTTTAGGCATAGGCTTTCAAGAAGAGGTTGTGAGTAGAGGTGATTAACTAGCACTCCTTATAAGCCTGCCATCACACATTTGTGGCCACCGCATGTCTTTAGATAGGTAATGATTGTCGAGGCCTTGATTTCCCACGGTATAGTCCCAAGTACATTATGCAGACAAAGCTTAAGTTGCAGGTATCGCCATTCTTTGTTATCATGTATGTCGAGTTCTTCCTTTAGGTCGGCGAAGGATCGAGGCCGGTCGCCCTCTATGCTTCGGCTATGCAGTGGACGCCAGCATATTTCCATTGGGGCCATTTTAGGGTGCTGCCCCCATTCCGATGTTTTTGTTACCCTCTATCGGGACTTGAGATTGAAGCAAGAGGTGTACACCTAGGAGGTGGTGAGCCCTGCGCCACACCGTGTTTGTTGCCGCAAGGACAGGATTAGACAGTTGGGGGCGGTCAGTGTATATCCCTTCTAGTCCTTCGCGTTGGACCCATAGGAGTTTTTCTGTGGCTACCCATTGTGGAGTGTCTGGGTTTTCAGGAAGTAGATATGCCAATTGTAATAGCTGTAGAGCGAGCGAGTATTGTTCCACTGAGGGGAGGCCCAGGCCACCATAGGATCTGTGTGCCATTATTTTTTCTGGCGTCAGTCTCGGGCGCATGGAACCCCAAACAAAAGTCCTTATTGAGGCATCTATCGACCAAAGCAGGGTAAGGGGTACGGTTAGGGGAGCATGCCTAGTATGTACGTGAAGCGTGGGAGAGTGACCTTTCTGACCGCTTGTGTCCTGCCCCATATTGAAAGGCCCAGTAGCGACCATTTTGCAAAGTCCTGCTTCATCTGGGATACAAGAGGGTCTAGGTTGTCTCTAACCATGTGTTCCAGGCCCCTGTTGATGAGTGTTCCTAAGTATTTGAGGCGCGTTGGGGTCGATTTTAATGGGAGACCGTAAATTGCATCCCTCGTTGTTATTCATGAGAGGGGTAGTGATTCTCTCTTGTCCCAGTTCACCCAATACCCGGATAGGGATGCAAAGTCCTCTATGGTTGAGAGTAGAGATGGTAAAGACCGTTCTAGATCAGACAGGGTGAGTAAGATGTCATCGGCGTAAAGGTAGATTTTAGGGGAGCCGCCTGGTATGAGAATGCCTTGTATCTGCCTGGTGTTCCATATGGTAGCCCCCAGGGGTTCTATTGCTAGTAGGAACAGGAGCGGTGACAAGGGGCAGCCCTGTCTCGTGCCTCTTCCAACGGGGAACGGGTCTGAGAGGAAGCCCCCGCAGTTAACCTGTGCCATAGAGTGGTCATATAGTAAGCGAACTTTGGAGATAAATTGTTCTCCGAGACCGAAGTATTTCATGGTAGTAAATAGGTAGGGCCATTTGATACAGTTGAACGCCTTCTCTGCGTCAAGAGACAGAGTCAAGGCTTCCTCTGGCATTTTAAGGGATTAATTTAAGGTGTGTCAGAGAGTGCGCATGTGGTTTCTAGATGTGCGGCCTGGTACGTATCCCACTTGAGTATTATGAATCAAGGACGGTATCACTTTGCGTAAGCATTGCGCCAGGACGCTGGCCAGAAGTTTTACATCTCCGTTCAGAAGGGAGATAGGGCGGTGGCTGCCGCAGAGTAGGGGGTATCTACCTGGCGTGGGTAAAACGAAGATCGTGGCCTTGTTGGACAGTGCGCCTAGGGAGCCCTCCTGGCATGCCTCTGCGAGTGCCTTGTGCACAGCAGTGACTGCTTCTTCTCCTGTCCATCTATAGAATTCAGCGGGAAAGCCATCCTTGCCCGGAGATTTGTGGTAGGGAAGGTTTTTGATGGCTTGTACTATTTCTTCTCTGCTTATATCGCCTTCCAGGAGAGCTCGGCCCGCTTCCGATAGACGAGGTAGGTTGGCCGAGGAGAGAAAGGCTTCGGTTTGTGCAGTAGTGACCGCTATTTCAGGAGTATAAAGGTGGCGATAGAAGTCTGCAAATTCATTTACGATGTCTTGTGGGTGGGTTAGTACGGCTCCTGAGGAAGATGTTATGGCCGGGATGGCAGAGGCAGCTTCTTACTGTCGGAGTTGTGCCGCTAGAAGTCGTCCCGCTCTCTCGCCTTGTTCATAGTGACGACCGCGTAGTCTTTGCAGCGCATATTCTGCTTGTGAGGTATAAAGCTTGTTGTGTGCCATTCGGGCTTGTTCGAGGGAGCGGCGCAGTGCCAGGGACGGTTGTGCGGTATATTGTCTGATGAGGCTCTGGATGTCGCCTTCAAGGGTTTGTTGGCGAATCTTCCTATCCTTGTTAGCCAGTGCCGCGTCTCACATCAAATTGCCTCTCAGGGTTGCCTTCGCTGCTGCCCAAAGGACATATTTAGAGGCCACAGTACCAGTATTATCTGCCATATAGGTAGATATATGGGTCTTCAGATTTTCTTTCCCTTGGGGGGAACGGAATCTATGCACCGCAAAAACCCATGGTTTGCGGCCAGGGGAGGCGAGGCCCACTTGAATATGGAGCTGAATGGGGGAGTGATCTGAGAGTCCGCTTTCAAGTATACTAGCGTCTTAAAGTTGGGGAATTATAGTGTGCGACACTAAGAAGTAGTCCAGACGGGGCTGGGTACCATGGACGGGTGACAGGAATGTATATTCCTTGTCCTTTGGGTGCATCAGTCTCCAACAGTCTGCCAAGCCTACATCAGTTATTATGTCCGTTAGTAGTACCCTGTCGTGGTTATTGCCCTTATCAATAGGGCCCGTTCTGTCTAGGATAGCGTCCCGGGCAGGGTTCCAGTCTCCTCCAATGATGTAGCGAGTGGTCCCAATTTCAGTCAGGAGGCGGTTTAGTTGTAGGAAGAAGGATCGTTTAGTACCAGTTGGTGCGTAGACGGAGCCCACGCATAGCGAAGTGTCTCCCACCTTCAGTTTTGCGAACACATACTTCCCCTCTGGATCGTTACATGTTTTGATGATTGTAACCGGGAGGGTTTTACGTAGTAATATCGCTACTCCGCATTTGCGGGGGGAGCTTCCTCCGGGTCCCTGGTCTGTCGTGCAACAACTAAAAGAAATCCTTCCCACCCAGTCCCGACGGAGTCTCCGCACTGTCAAAGTGGGTCTCCTGTACCAGGGCTATATCCGCTCTTGCAGATTGGAGATAGGACAGTACTTTTTTCCGTTTGATATAGTTCGTCATACCATGAACATTCCAGGAGATAATTCGTAGTGGATGTATCATGTGGAGGGCAGTTCTCAGCATTTTAGGTAACGGGATGGGGTTTCGACAATTCAGGGGGTTATGCAAATGACTACCTCTATGGTTGTTGCTGGGAAGGCGTCTTTGTTGTACATCAGTTAGAGGGTGGGGTTAGCTGGTGGATGTCGTATGATCTTTCGGGAGGGGAGAGGGGAGAGAGAAGGGAGGGTAGATAAGGTTGAGAGAGGGAGGGGAGAGTATGAGGTAGGAGAGAGAGTGAGAAGAGGAAGGGGGGAAGTGGCAAGTGTTAGGATGTAGAGTGGAAGATGAGAGAGAGATATACGGTCAAGGAGAGAAGAGAAGGAGAGAAGGAGGGGATGGGGGAGTTAGGGATAATAAAACTAGGTTGGGTAAGCTAGGGGGACAATATCCCTAGAGGGATATAGATCTGTAGACTGCGGGCCTTTTCCCTATAGGAGCTCTTGTGCCGCCATCGACTCCCTGTCGGGGGCGGGGGAAAGAAAAGAGGCAACCGCCATTGCCGTTTGTTCGGGGGTTTTCTGTCTAGCTCCGGAGGGAGGAGGAGTGCCATAGGCTTGTCATGAAGGGGCTTGGGGGGGTAGCAATTAAAGGGTTGCGTATTCTGTGTGTGGGGGGATAGGTGAGGGGAGGTGGGGTGATGCATATCAGTGGTTGTTGGGGGAGTGGAGTCTTGTTGTGTGGGTGGGGGGTGGCAGGGGGAGAGGGGCGGTTGTGAGTAGATATAAAAGGAAGGCAATTCTGTTGGTGGAAGATGTCAAATGGTGGCGGATATCAATTATGTGTCTCTAGTGTTGGTGTGAGTAATTTCTTTGTCCAGTCGTCGTCACTGAAGTGCCAAGTCCTGTGTCATAGGGACGGTAAAATGGTTTGGAGGGAGGAGAGTAAGGGTGGGAGAGGGAAGGGGGGGGGAAGGGCAGGTCAGTAGTCGGTCGGGGAAAGGTAGTAGGGTTTACATACATATGCATGTGCATACATCTCATCCTTCATAGATATTATCTCTTTGGTTCAATGTCACAATATTGCATGCATGATACTAGGTTCAAAGGCATATTCGTGATTAATATGTTGGCATGTAAACCTGTAAATGTGTAGACAATAGGGGTAGGCGATATCTTATTCGTGATACAGGCAATATAAGTTTGGTGAAGGGCCAAAAGTGGTTTCATCATACTACTCTATGTTGGAAGGGTCGAGGCAGACAGACAACGCATTCGCTGTATCGTCATGGGGCATAGATCGTGAACCTGTCCCTTGTGTGGGCCATAGATTTAAGCAGGCTCGGGCCTGGGTGCAAACAATGTGTGCACAGGGTTAAATCGTGTTCATGTGTATGTGTCTTGTCTTACATAAATGTCATCTCTATGGTTTGGTATCATGGTATTAACTCCAGGGCTTGAGGGCCGAGGACGTATCAATGGATCATGAATAAACAGTGGTGGTAAACAAGTTCTTAATCTTAATGTACGTAGTGTGGAGTCGGCGGTGGATTAGAAATAGCTTCGAAGGCATTGTCGCATTATCCTGCATCACTTTGAAAGAGTATGGACTAGTGACCGGTGGGTTCACAACGGCAGCATGAGGCATAAACTTGACCGTTGCATAAACAGTGGATCTCAGTTGAGTCTGGCCTGGTAACAGGTGGTGTGTGTCCGGAATTGAGCTAGAGATGCATGAGCTCAGCGGCGGGTCAGAGATAATGACCATTGCATTATTGCATCATAATGCTTGGTATCAAAGGAGTGGGAACTAATAAACAGTAAATTTGTAACAGCGATAAGGGGCATAGGCCTGCCCCATGTGTAGACAGTGGTCATCGGCTAATTCTAATCTAGCTGCAGAGGGCGCGTGCACCATAAGTTAGACTAAGGATAACTTGCATTGCGTCATTACATTGTGCAACCTTGTGTAATAGGATTTAGGGCAGTTTAACTATTCAATAATAACATTATCGGCGCCTAGAGGAAACTTGTGAATACAAAAGTACAGAAATACAGGGTCGGGGCAGATACTCATCTGTCCGGTAGGTTGACGGCGGCCATTCTCCGAGGCTCTCGTTGTTGTCTCATGTAGTCTCGTATAGTCCCTAAGGCAGTTCATTGACTCAGGGGGGTACAGAAGTCGGTTTCAGGGGTGAGCGGGATTTGTGTAGGACCTGACCCCTGTCGTCATATGTCTTGGTTAGTCTCTCCAGATCCCTACCTCTAGGGCAGTTGTTGGGGTCATACCATTCCACGCCTCCCATCTCTGGTCCTACGGGAGGAATATAGCCATTGTCTCCCAGATTGTCCTGTGGTCGGGTCAGGGTGGAGGGATCCTTGGATTGGTGTTGGAAGGAGTCCAGAAAAAGTCTCAGGTCCTAGGGGTTGTAGAAGTCTTTGGATTCTCCGTTTTTGGTGACCCACATTCTCGCTGGATCAAAGAGGCCGTATTTCATCTCTAGTTGGCGGAGTCGGGATCTTAAAGCCAGGAAGGCCTTCCTGCGTTCGTTGGTGTCTTTGGAGTAGTCGGCCATTATACATACTTCATATTTGTCGATCCGGAAGGGTCCATGCTTGCGTGCTACTTGCAGAAGTTGGCGCATCTGGATATGGCATAGTAGGCATGCAATGATCGGACAAGGTCTTGCGGCTCCGTCGGGGCATTTTGGGCCCACTCTATGTGCCATCTGGAATTGCAATGGAGGGTCAAAAGTCTAGGAAGTCAACTTGGGTAGAGCAGAGCTAAGGAAGGCCTGTACATCTGAGCCCTCTTCGTTTTCCAGGATTCCGAAGAGGCAGATGTTATCTCTTCGGCTTCTATCATCCAAGTCTGTTATTTTGCTCCGAAGGTAGAGGAGGTCCTGGTCGCTGCCCTGGATTGTGGTCATTTGGGTTTCTAGGGTGCTCACACAGTGGTCCAGCCCCGTCACCTGGGATTGGAAGCTTGCAATATCTGACCGTAGAGATTTGGTCTCCAGGGTCAGAGAGAATATAGAAGCGTCCATCCCCTCTATCCGACGGCTGACGGCAGTGATCTCTTCTAATATCCGTTCCATGGTTGTGGACTGGTCTTTGTCAGTCATCGTGGGGGGCTAGGTTAGAGTTGAGGCTGCGTGGGGTCACACTGGTGGGGAGGTAGGGCGTTTGTGTTGGAGCGTTTCTGAGAATGACAGTTGTCGTGCCGGTTTGTCTATATGTTTGTGTCCTGACTTGCCTCCGGGCATCTCAGTGCCAGCCTTTGGGAGAGGCCTTGTTGAATCTGTGATCCTTTTTTCACTTCACTTCCGTCTATCTTGGTGGCTGGTGTGGATAGTAATGCGTGGGTCAATCTGCCAGTCTGTGCACAACCTCTCCTGCTTATGACGGTGGATTGATCTTAGCACTGTATAGCTGCTCGTTTTGCGTTGTTCATTTGTTTTGTTTTTTTGGGCTTGCAGAGGCTGTTGGGGAGAGGGCGGGTGACCGTGCTCCGACTTCGCCCTCCTCTGTGTGACATCTGGCACCGTGTTTCCAAAGGTATATTTATCTGGGGGTCCCTTTCCCTATTTTTTGTTTTTGGGATCTGGTCCGAGGGGCCACCCGGGGTCCTCTTGGGGGATTCAGAGGACCACTGCTGAGTCCTTTAGGAGGGGTCGGGTGACTGTTTGATGGGATAACTTTCCTTTCTAGCGGGTCAGTCGAGAGTCGTCATCTACTCCCATTCCTAGGTGCTCCGTTTCCTCTGTGGTGTGGTTACTTTGCTGCCTCTGCTTGGTCCAGTGTGGCCACGGGCTGAAAGCGTTGGCGGCTGGTCTGTGCCCATAGTTTCTAATGCTGTAGGGGGTCAACTGGCAGGCGCTTTGCTCTGGTTTCAGAAAGCCTCGGGTAAGTTAGCTGACCCAGTTCGTGGTGGCAGGTGAATCTCTCCCAGTGTCGGTGTGAGGGCCTTTGTGGTTATTCTGGTGGCTTAGTAGCTGGAGAGAGTTGATGGTATTGGTCTATGTTGGTACCTCGGTGCCCCGATTCCTCCTGAGAGAGCGGACACTCTTCCCCCTCTGGTCATCGGGCTTTATCCTCGGAGGATGGAGAATGGGTCGAAGGAAAAAGGGATCCGGTGTCCCAGCGGGTGTCACCGCATTGCTGGCCTTGGGGTATGGCAGTAGGAATGCGCGGAGTGAGATCTCTGTTGCTGGCAAGTCAGTCCGTTCCAGCCTCCAAGTTACAGTTCTGCTCCCGTACTAGGTCCTTATTTTCCAGGAATGCAGCGGTTCTTCGGGCCGTAACCCCTAGGATTTGGATGGAGTGAGATCGGGGCTCTGTGCGCGTTAGAGAGCCTACAAGGATAGTATAACCCCGCCTGCCCGGTCACGGGGTCCCCGCCCCTCTATAGGGGTTGCTGTCGAAGTCTGTTCCCTTAGGTTGGGGAAGGAGGGGGCAGGGGGAAGAGAAGCACCACATCTCACCGGTCAGCGCAGCGGTACCGACTCAGAGCACTGGAGTGCACAACTCGTTGTTCGTTGTCTCTGTTCTGTTCAGACGGACCAAGTTGTTCCGGCCTCAGGGGACGCGGCTCCGCCCCCGGACAGGGCATTCCTTGATAAGGCACGTTGCGGTCCACCCCGTCGCCGTTTCTGAGGTTCCCTGATATGGGCCAGTTCCCGGTGTGTTGAGGAACCCTCCGGAGGGTTGGTAGTATTATTTACGGCAGTCACACGGCCCCCGCCGCCCCCTCGAGTCCGACGCGGCTCGGAGCTCCAAATTAGGCGGCCATCTTCTTCTGCGGCCCCTTGCACTGTTTTCTCCTTGATTTTTCCCCGTTTTCATGAGCCTTCTCCTTGCTTTTTCCTTGTTTTCCTCGTTTTCACTTCTTTCTCCATGCTTTTTCCCTCATTGCTGCTCCTTCAAGCTGCCTGTTATTTCCATCCTACTACCCAGCCCAGCCCTTTGCTTCCTAGCTTTCCTCCCTCTTCCCAGGACCTACTTGATGGAGACCATAGCACACCCCATTTAGCAGGTCCCAGACCCAGGTCTCCTGGTGGTGCTGCATTGCTCCTGCTTCTCCTTGCCCTTTCCCCAATTTTTGTGTGCCTTCTCCTTGCTTTTCCCTCTCTCTCACTGCTTTCTCATTGCTCTTCCAAAAGTTTTTTGTGTGCCTTCTCATTGCTTTTCCCTCATTATCACTGCTTTCTTATTGGTCTTTCCCCTGTATAATTGTGTACCTTCTCCTTGCTTTTTCAGCACTTTGAGACCCTGAAGGGTGATTTTCCACGGTTTATAAATCCTATATTGATTGATTGATTGATCCATGGTTCCTTGTGCTGGGTGCAGACAGGCGCTGGTGGGCTTGCATATTGGCCTTTCACTTTACCCTACTGTGCTTTTTCTTGGGCTGTTTTCTCTAGTGCTCCCTCTCCTTCCTCTCTTCATGCTTTGTCCTCTCTCCTTCCTCTCTTCATGCTTTGCCTGTTTTTCTGGCTCCTGTTTTGCCCCTTTCCTCTTCTCTCCTGTTTCTTGCCTGCTTGGCCACTGTTCTTGGCTGCTTCCCCTGATCTCCACTGCTTCCCTGCTGCAACCCTTTGCCCGATGTTCTCGCCCACCACTTCCTGTCTCCAAGTGCCCCTTCAAGGATCTATTTAATAGAGGCCTACATTAAGTGGTATACGCGTGGTAATATCATGCATGGAAAAGTGTGTTGCTCTGACTGTGTGGTTTTGTAGTGTGTGGTATTGACTGTGTAGTAATGGTTGTTTCCCTTGTTGATGCTCCCTTTGATCCTCCCTTGAACATTATTAAATGAGGATGAGTCAAAGGGAATGTTGTATATGTTTATGTCACTCAAGGAGAGGAACTATTCAGCATTGAATCATACTTAGCAGTACTGCACATCTTCAGATACTCAGACTGAGTGTCAACAATTCTTGTTATTTTCAAATTGATGTCTATGCGGGCAGGCCCCCTCTGCTGTATCTGTCCAACAGCACCTTAGTTTATGTGCTACTATTTATTTCAGTGACAAAATATTTTATTTTAAATCTCCTGAGAAACTCCAACTCCACCATTACTAAAAATATACTGTATTGTTTTCTTTAGCAATTTGGGTCTCACTCTTTCTCCACAAATCCTCAAAGTATTAATTTGTCACCGGTGGGATCCCCACATCATTGAATTTGTAGTCTATATAATAGTTTGCTTGGCTTTCCCTTGATTGGCTTTATTTTTCTAAACATTTGACCTCTATGCCCTCGAAGTCCAAACTGTATATTAAATAAGCAAATTTGAAGTGTAGTATTCCTCTCTAATGTCATGAATCCAACAGTTGATTGATGAGTTAATGTATGGCTTTCAAAATTCATGTAAAAATGCATTTACATTTTTAATTCGATATTTCACATAAGTTTCCTTCATCTCACCCCAAATAAATATTTGGTATAAATTTTTTCCGTTGAGGAAGATGTTAGAATGTTTTTGTAGCCATTGAATGTTGAGTTGTGATGATTTGGTGTGTTTTATAGTGATTATGTCTCACTCTGCAGGGCAAAGAATTTGCTGTAGACACAACTGTGTAAAGTGGATCAGAAATTTGAAAGCGTCTACTCAGGCTTTCACCTTTCTGTGGTCGATATAATTCAATTGGTTAATGATAGCATCTGCAGTAATCACATTGTGGCAATTCACATTGTAAGGTTTTATCAGTAAGTGCCTTCATTGTTATTTGTTACTGTATATGAATGTGTGAATCAAAGCATTGTATGGTGTTGGGCTCTCATGAGATCTTGTTCGCAGGTCGGCGAACTCGGTGGTGAACTCGGCGGCTGTGAGCGCCTGGGCCACCTGGACTGTTGGAGGCAGGTGGAGCACCAGAGGAGCCAGGAAGAAGCGTGGGAGTCGTGGGAGCCGTGGAGGCTCAGAGGTTCAGCGGTGCAGGAGCGACGGTGACAGAAAAACCATGAGTTGTTTCACCCCGATGTTACATGGGCACTTGCCCGGACTGCTAGAGGCAGGTGGTCTGTGGATTGCAACCTGGCTGGTGGCTGCGCTGCGTTGGCAGCTAGCTGTTTTGTGATGATTGAGAAGTGGGTCCTCTGGGCTTGGAGAACCCTCCCCATCGTTTTGGTTTTGTTTCGCCTTACCTTGTTCTTGCTTCACTCTTGTGGTCACAAAGTTTGAATCAACGTAGGTGCAAGTACAGCTTATTGTCCTACGCCGTGTTTTCTGTTAAAGCTCCCCAGGAGTATCAGTCTAGGAAAAGCCAAAAGCATGGAACAAAAGGTCCCTGTTTAGACGAAGTCTATATTGTTCTAATCAACCTTGGGAGTGCCCTGTTTGGCAACTAAAGTCTCTGGAAGTGCCTTGGTTTAAGATTCGGCCTGCCTAAAGTACCTTTTGGCTTACCATATCTCTCCTTATCTTGGAAAGACTCAATACGCAGACAAAGAGCCTGGGGGATGTGAATACAGGAGCGGAAAGGTAAAAGAAAGGCAAAAGAATTGTCGGCCAGGTGTCCAAGGGAATCCCTTTCCTGGACATGACGGCTAAACGTCTTCGAATTTGGCAGAGCCTTTCTTAACTGGGCATGTAAAAAGACTAAGGGCCAGATGTATGAAAAAAAACCTTTGCGAATCGCAAATAGCGATTTTTAAGAAATCGCTATTTCTGAGTCGCAAAATGCAATGTAACATAATTGCGATTCGGAAATAGCGATTTTTAAGAAATCGCTAATGCAATTTGCGAGACCCAAATACCTAATCGCAAATTGTGAAAACGCACACCTGGCAGAGCCTGATGACATCACAAGCAGGAAGTGAGTTAGCCCAGGCTGTTTTCAGGTGCCACACCAAAAGGAGCAGTTAGAGAGACACAGCCCAGCCCGAGGGTGAGCAAGCCAGGACTTCACATCACCATGGCCAATTCTGCTAATGGAAAGGAGAAGGGAGAGAGGAAGAGAAAACTGAAGTTCAGTCAGCAGGAACTGGAGGTGCTCACTGAGGAGGTGGTGAGGAGCCATGACTGGCTCACTCCATGTCTCAGAGAGTGAGAAACGCAAACTCTGGGCGGACATACAGACCAAAATCTGCACAGTGGGGGTTGCGCAGCGCTCAGTGGAGGAGATTAGAAAAAGGTGGTACGACCTGCGTTCCCGTGCCAAGGAGAGGGTGGCCAGCAGACTACAGGAGGCAAGGAGCACAGAAGGCGGACCATCCACCCAGACACCCTCCAACCCCATGGAAGACCTGGTGGAGTCGACACTACTCCCAGAAGCTGTCAGTGGGATCACTGACATAGACACGTCCGGCACACAAAGCACCAGTAAAGGTAAGTGCAATAATGAAATGTAACCCCATATGTGTATGTACAAACGCCCCTTAGGAATTAGCAATTAGTGCAAATCATTGTGAAAAGTAGTCCATTCCACATCTTGGAAGCGGCACAACAATGCCTTATGGGAGTGGTAGTCCACAACCCCGAGCTGAAAGTAGCACATAGAATGTAATTAAGTAGAACACAACACCCTCTACATAACACCCTCTACATAGTGATGTGATGTAACTGTACATTTATTACCATTCTGCAACATTTGGTGATACATACATAAATGACATGCTGCACATTGTCATTGCAGATGGCCCAGGCCAAGCAGCATCAGCATGTGCCATTGTGGGGGATGTTGAAACACAGCCTCCGTCAGACTCCAACACCAGCGAGTCAGTGAGTATTGTGCCAATCAGACGCAGGGCAAGGGTTGTACCTCTCCCAGATTTGAGCCAGGGCTCGGATGACATGCAGGATGACGGCCACACTCCATCCCCAGAAGCCAGACCCACCGTAAGGCAGAAGTCCCAGCCCCAGCGTCACTCAACACCCCGCAGGAGGCTTCAGGGTGCAGGCACACAGCACGTGGAAGTAAGTGAGGGCCCATCATTCTTCGGTGGCCTGGAATCTTCTATGCTTAAAGTGCAGCATCTGCAAAATAAGAACATGAGGGCAATGAACAAGCAGATGCAGGCACACAATGCCAACATGGGGGGGCTGCATAAGCAGTTGGAGTGCCGTAATTCAAACATTTGCAAGCTGCATGAGGGACAGATCACAGCTGCGGAGAACACCAGGGAACTGACCAATGCAGTAAAGGAACTCTGTACAGAGATAAGGCATGAGAGAGTCAGCCACCACAGGCATGAGAGGTGATTCATGAGGATGTTTAGTGGATTTTGTAGATCTGTCAATCGCCTTGCGATATCTACTGCCCTCATATCATGGTGTGCTGTGGCCGCACACGTGGAGGCAGCACACAGCAGTCGGGATGTAGCCCAGGGACTGGTCCAGATTACAAATGTTCTGGATACTATGCTGGCTAACCAAAGTGCTACACCCAGTGAACTTGGACTAGGGGAGACTGAGGAGTCATCTAGCCTCAGCAGCCTTGCAGTGCCCACAACAGATCCTAGGCGTGGCAGTGCCAGGCACAGCACTGCCACTGAGGCAGACACCAGAGGTGCCGGCGAGGCCACTACGCACTCGAGTGGAATGCGTGGGCATAAAAAGTGACTTTGATGGTTACAGGGGACTGACTGCAAATTTTGTTTTACAGTGAACTATGAAGACAATAGTGAGACACTGTAAATGGTTCTTTTATGACACATGTGTTTATTATTTTTTCCTAGTGACACTTCTGTTACCTGAAGTTAAGGTAATAAAGGTACTAACTACCAGAACACATGTCAGTGAAGTTGTGTTGTTATTACTTTCATCTGAAATGGTTGTGCATGATGTCAGAATGCCTTTGCCTGCCCTATGCTGCACAGGTACTGTCTGCTGGCTGTAGGGGTGGTATGGGATCCTCATCCTCATCTGAGTCTGGATCGGATATTTCCACAGGTATGCCCCTGGTGGTAGCTATATTGTGCAGGATCGCACATGTGGCTACTATTCTACAGGTCGTGTCCGGGCTGTACTGTAGTGCCCCTCCACTTTTGTGGATGCACCGGAAGCGACTCTTCAGCAGGCCAAAGGTGCGCTCCACCACATTGCGGGTTGCCCTGTGTGCTGAATTGTATCTCCATTCTGCTGGTGCTGTAGGATTTAGGTAGGGCATCATCATGTAGGAGTGCACTGCGTAGGCACTGTCTCCTGGAAGGAACAGAGGGTATAATGAGTATCTGTGCCATCTGACGTCACACTGCCATCAATGCACCAGTGTACAGAGGGACAATACCTAGTAGATATCCTTCACCAAACTCCCCAGCTAGCAGTCTTGTGTGAATCCCGATGTGGCGAAAGATGTACAAATCATGTGTGCTCCCTGGGTACCTGGCCACGAGATCAGTTATGATGTAGGAGGCATTGCATATCACCTGTATATTCATGGAACGTTGCTATTTACAATTGCGGTATACATACTCTGTGGCCGATGGTGGCCAGATTGCAACATGTGTCCCATCTATGGCACCTAGGACGTGGGTAACTGCGCTATCTGGTAGAAATCTATTTTTGTCTGCTGTATTTCCTTTGAGGTGTGGGGGAATCTGATCTACTGGTGTATCCTACTCAGCATGGCGTTAAGAAATGCATTGAAAAATCTAGAGAGGGCACTCTGTGATACTCCTCCAGCTGCTGCTATGACCCCTTGATAGCTCCTTGAGGCAAGTAGGTGCAGGGAGCATAATACCTGCACATGGGTGGGTATGCCATTAGTCGTATGTGTTGCGCGCTGCAATATGGGTTGTAGCTCAGCCATCAGGTCAAGTATCATGGCTGAGTTCAACCTGTACTTATCATATATTTCCTCCTCAGTCTGTTCAAAAAAGGTAATGCGCACTCTGAAAACACGCTCCTGTCTCCTCCTCCCTCTCCTCAAACCTGCCAAGATCCTCATTCTCCTTGCCATGACGTAGAGTGCAGCCATTGTGGAAAAGTGTCTGAGGCATTCTGGGCCTCTTTACATAGGTTGCACCTGGTTACCACCTGGTTTCACTCCATGGTAATTTGCATGTGCAAAATGCCATTCTCCGAAAATTTGCAATTTGCGAATTTTTGATGCATCGAATTGCAACATGGTTTTGCGTGTCGCATTTTGCGTCTGGCAATTTTCGAAGTGAAATACCGAATCTGTATTTGCGAGTCGCTATTCTAACTCACAATTTGCAAAATGCTAACAGCGATTCTGTATTTCATGTCGCAAATTGCGAGACGCAAAATGTGACACGCAAAACCATGTCACTTCGCAAAAAATCGCAAATTTAGTGATTCCTTGTTTTTGGCCTGCGAATGCCTTTCATGCATCGCAGACCACGTTTTTGCATTAGCAAAAGGCCAAATTCTGCAATTCGCACCGTTTGCGAATGCAAAATGGTTTGATACATCTGGCCCTAAATCAAATCCTCTAAGAAACAAGAGTATGTCCCACGTGAATACTAAAAATTGCTGGTCAATCCTGCCTTTTCTGCATGAGGAGATCCTTGATGATTTCTCTTCCAGGAAGGAAGTTTTTGCAACTTTTGATGGTCTTGTTATTTCTAGAACTGCTTTGACTCCACATCCCCCTTACCGGCAGTCACCTACTGCTGAGGGGGACCTGGAGAATACGATGCTCTCCTCTGCATACTCGGCCCCCGCGGATATAGGAGATTTCACCTTGCCGGACATTGAGGTGAAAGGAGCATATGACGTAAAGAGCTTGTCCTCTTGCTGCGCGTTCCCGTCCTTAGCCGGAAGAAAGGAATCTCCTCGTCTAACACTTAGAAGTAGTACACCTACGGAGCGCACCTTATCTCCACCTTTTCCTTCTCTTTCCCCTGACTTTTACCAAGTGCTCCTTTGGACCAAAATACATTATTATCGGAGTCTTTTAAATGCTTAGAGAGAATACTATCTTCTATTCTAGCGCTGTTAGAAAAATCAATTAATAGCTTTGACCATTCTCAAGACACCCTACTGACTAAATGGAAAGCCATGATTGGCCAAAAGGAGGAGGATCTAACTTTGAGAGAGATAGCTCTGATGTTTGCAAAGGGAGCTCCCAACGAACTGGTGGGTAGTCGTCCTAGTATACCGCTGTGCTCCTCAGATATAATGTTGAACAAGAAGTTATCTAAATATCCAGTCCAGTCTACCAAGGGAACCCAGGCTGGTAAACCACGAGTGTCGCTTATCCCCGTGAGATGTGAGGAAACTCTCAACTTTGAAAACATTGACTATTCTCTGGAAAACTTCTTTTCTCCTGCACTTCCTCAGTTGAGTTCCTCAGTGCCAGTAAATCCGGAGTTAAAGCCACCCTCTCCAGTGGTCCCGTTGCCTATTTTTTTACCACAGACTAAGATCATCCCCATTCACTCAACTGTGGAGCACAGGAGGAATGAATCTTTTAAGAAAGTAGACAATTTAGGGAATTTGGGAAAGCCCTTAAAAGGGAAAAAGCCGGGAAGAAAAGCTAAAAGAAGAATTTCCAAAAGTAGACCTAAGAAAGTAAAGGTTGATGTTCAGACTCCTACTGAAATTCCTTCTCGCATGGAAGACAACAATAAAGTCCAATCAGAGGATAGGTCTTTCGATTGGAAAGACTTGGAAGACTTAGTACCCCCCTCTTCTAGGGATGAACTTGATTTAGTTCACTTCTGGGATCCTCCATTGGATGGATCAGATGAACTATCAATTGTAAAGAAGGTTACATCTTCTCTTAACCCACACGCTGATTCATTTTGTAATTTGCAAACAAATCTTATAACTTCGCATTTAATTCCTGACAATTTGGCTATTGGAGCAGTCAAATGCGAGATGGAGAATCCTTCCAGTCTCTCTGAGATGACATCATGCCTTAAGTTTTGCACTTTATTTGATTTCAATTTATTTTAAACAGTTCTCTTTTAATATCCTGTTTTAGAGATATATCGGAGTTAAAATTAATCGAAAGCGATGACATCTCTTGTGTACTCCTAATGCAGGGTCTCGACTCCGTAGAGACAAGAGTTTGATTTGTTTCCAAAACCATTGAAAATGTAATTTAATTTTAGTGAATTATGAACAACTGCAACGTAGAGACATTGATGTGGTCCCTGTCAGGAGTAAGGATTCCCATCTGTGTAGATTGCAGTCCTCGACTGCTCCTTGTATAAATAAAAGTAATATTTTTTGTGGGATAGAATCCCCTGTTCCCTCCCGGAAAAAGTTAAGGTCTCTCTTTTCCAGGAAGGAAGAGTGGTGAACTCGTTAAAGATGTCCCATCCACTTCCTGGTCTTCCTCCAAGGATAACTGAAGCTGGCTGGCAGGAGCCTTAAATAATACAAGGGCAAAGGGGACACTACTACAATAGGGTGTTTAACCATAATCTCCATGTGGTCTCTTAGAATGCCGCTGGACTAGTGAAAAGCACAGGTAAATTAGACCATATCTGCTCTCTCCAAGCAGACATAGTTTGCATCCAAGAGATCTGGAGTGTAACTAATTTCTCTTACCCGGTGTGCTGAATTGTATTTCTTCCTTTTTAAGTTCTCATGAAACTGCACC
This sequence comes from Pleurodeles waltl, assembly GCF_031143425.1. Taxonomy (NCBI): domain Eukaryota; kingdom Metazoa; phylum Chordata; class Amphibia; order Caudata; family Salamandridae; genus Pleurodeles; species Pleurodeles waltl. The sequence goes on along the minus strand of NC_090448.1, from coordinate 925,559,756 downwards.
TGAAGTATTGATCTTGGGGGATTTAAACCGTAAAATTTCTAATCTATCCCTTTCCACTTTTGGTGATACTGAGAGGGAATCTTTCCTCAACATTCCTCCTATCCTACTTCCTACAAGAATTAGGACTGACAGAAGGGGGCATATTTTAATACAAGGCATGAGGGAACTTAGCTGTATAATTCTGAAATATCGTTTCCAGTCGAATTCCCCTGCAGCCTTTACTCATAAATCTCGCCTGAGTAACTCCATCATTGATTATCTCTTGGCCTCCTACCCCTTAGCACAATTAGCGGAGGATATGACTATTATTGATACTTTATTTAGTGACCACAGGATTTTGAGCCTTATGCTAAAACTCCAAATGCCGCCTATTAAGACTTGGAATTTTAAGGGCCTCAGTGTCAATCTTAATGGGAAAACAGGTAGAATCTATTGGTCTCCTTAGGAAATTTGATATGTGAAAGAATCACTTGAAAGGATCCTGTGAAATTTTGATGAGTGGCATGAAAATCTGTTAAAAAAAAAATCTGAATTTATGGGAAATTGCATTCAGAGAGTCTAGTCAAATTGCACTGACCCCCCACAGACGAAAGTAAGGCTCCCTCTTCTCCTTTAGAATAGGGAAATTAATAGATTGGCTAGGTTGTAGCACGGATGGGAATCTGCGGAGAGGAGTAGAAGAATTTCCCTTCTTAAGAGGAGAAGAGCATGGGCGAAGGAGGGAATAAGGAAGGAGGAGGCAGATCAACGTTGGATAGACCTGAGGGAAGTAGCCAGGGCTAAAAATGTTCATAAATTTTGGACACTCATCTCTGAAGGCTGTGAGTCACATAAAACCTCCTCAGCCCCTCCGATAGCCGAGTCAGAATGGATGGATTACATTGTCTCCCTGTATGCAGAAAATGAGGAAGTTGAGCTAGTTGAACTGGACCTTAAGAGTGGTAGTTAGTTGGAGTTTGAAGCTTTTGGTGCCCCTTCAATTTCTGAGAAAGAGGGGTTTATAAGGTCAATGAGGGCCTCAGGAGCAATGGGTCCTGATGAAGTCCTAATGGGCGTATCAAAAAAAGCCCTTGCCCTGGGCAAAGATTCGTAACCCAGTATTTGACTCCTGTTACTCGAATGGTATAATTCCGACGTCTTGGAAGGGGAGTCCCCCTGTAGAAAAAGGGTGATAAATCTTTAACTATAAATTATGGGCAAATAGCCCTACTGGACGCCGTTGGTAAGATCTTTTCTAAAAGCAGACTAGTGCATTTAACAACCTGGGTTGAAGAAAATGCAATTCTCCCTATTGAACAAGCAGGCTTTAGGAAGAAGCACAATACCATAGGTAATATCCTTTTAATGCAAATGATAAATGAAAAGTATGTCCTGGTTAGAGGTGGGGTAGTATATGCGGCTTTTATTGATTTTTCTACGGCGTTTGACAGGGTAGTCCATAAGATATTATGGATGAAATTATCACAATTGGGGGTTCCTACAAATATGCTACCCTTAATTATTGCCCTGCACTCTTCAACATGGTGTAAAGTACTGCTAGGTGGAGAGCAGGGATTGTCCTCAGAATTCACGACAAAGAATGGTTTAAAACAGGGTTGCCTGTTGACACCCCTGCTCTTTTCTTTATACATTCATGACCTTCCCTTGGTATTAGGAAACACCCAAGGCTTTCTGCCTATGATTGGAGGCACTCAATCTCGATCCTCCTCTATGCGGATGACATTGTCGTGTTGGATCTCACCCCGAAAGGTCTAAACAGGCGGCTGGCTGCCTTACATGATTTCTCGAAACAGCATCACTTAAAAATAAATATGTTAAAATCTCAAGTGTATGCTTCTTGGGGAATAAATCCCAGAAAAATATTAAGTTTACATGGTCTGTGGGTCAGCAGAGCTTGGAGCAGGTGAAATCCTATTGCTTTCTGGGAAAAATGTTATCCTGTTCAAGACCATATGGATAATAACATCAGCAAGGCTCTGTCGCAGTCCCATGGGATATTAGCCTTTTACAATGTTGTGGGTCGGCGGCATTTTTCCTACTTACTCTCTGTTTAGCAAGCAAAAATTCCATCCACCCGTCTGTATGCCATAGAAGGAATAACAATAAAAAAATTGGAGTTTTTGAACAAGATAGAAGGACGGATTTTAAGAAGACTGGTCACCTGTAATAATTCGGTTTCGGTGTCAGCCTTAAGGCTAGAATTTGGCATCAAGAGTATTTATACACAGGGCATAGCTGCGGTAATTCGGTAAGCCTTCTGCCGAGCGCAGAGTCCTCTTTAAGATTCCTAGCATATAAAGAAATATTTGGCTTATTAAGAGATAAATCTCGTTTTTATAGAAATTGTAACCTTGCTATGCACATACTGCAGCTAGATGGTCACTTGTTTCTATTTGAAATCCCCTTGTCCTTTAAAACGAGCCTAAAAGAGGCGACTGGGGGCAAAAGCTTCTCTTTGGACATGGAGTTTTGTCAAAAAAATGGAGGCTAAGCACTTTAACTAGCTCAGTGATTATTAATTATCCACAACCCTACTCACGATGGAATTTAGCTCATGGACTGAGATTTTTTTTTATCCTGTTGAGATTCAAAAGATTACCTCTCAAAGATGTAACTGCTAAGTGGGATGGATCCTCGAACATTTGTGATCTCTGCCAGCGGGGGATACCAAACTTTAGGCATGTTTTAATTTTTTGTCTGAACTTAGTAAAGCTAAGGAAAGATTGTTGAAACCGTTATGTGCTAATCTCAATATATGTTCACCAGATGAGATACTGAAATTTATGTATAATCCTTGGAACGAAATATTTAGTTTTAGGATTTTTACATTTTTTAAGTCTTTTTTAAATCTTTATTGAACTTATCTCTCCTCTGTTGGACATATTGAGGTTGCTACAATCTTAAGCTCTAAGAGATTTTACAGTGTGGGATGAATTGTTTTGGGCTCTTCTAGGACCTATCTGTTTTGTTGTATGTACTAAACCTTTTCTGGACTTCTGTCTCTTCCTTTTAATGTTGGGTCTTATAGCATAATGCTAGGCTTTGAATTTTATATGTGCAATCAGGTAGAGGGGGAAGCAAATGAAAGTGATCAAACAATAGGCTTTACCAATGGTTGACGCTTCCTATGGAAATATGGTATGATTTCTTAAGTTCCAAGTGACGGGTGGTGACCTGCTTACATTGTATTGTGAAGACAACCTCGTTTTCCTCTGCTCCTTGTTTTTATGTATAGTATTTAAGTTAGTAAGTCTATATTTGCTATGGATTTTATTCCTTTTTACCTTCTGTATTGTAGATGAATGAACATGTGGACCTCTTTGGAGTTCCAAATTGTGAAATAAAATTGATTGATTGATCTGAATGTGTCTTTGGTTGTTTGGATCTCATTTATTGGTAGATGTTCAAGCCATGAAATCAAAGGGAGCTTAAGTTATACCTGTTCGAAATATATGCCAAGGTAGACTTCAAAAACATGATTGATGATTCTCTGAGACGATCCTGCTACCTTTGTCAACACGTCCACCAATGTGTTTACCAATGTGTGTGAAAAAGCCATTAAAACATGGAGAAATTTCTGGTGTGGCCCTGTTGCATAATCTGCCTGATTACAAGAGCAAAATCTTTCGACTATTTGGCAGAAGATGCAACAAAACTATCTATTGTAGCAACTGGTGTAAATGCCCTGAAAGACTCCCACAACATGTTCTAATGCCATGTTCCTTTGGGTGGAGTTGTAGTACCCCCCTGAGTTGCATCGTTTAACTCTTACCTCATGGACTATGTTGTTAAATTTTACTCAATTCCCTAACCACATTTATGCCACTGGTGGATGTTCCATTAACCAATTGAACAAACAGAGAAACCTCTAGGGTCTTAGAGGTTGCAACATTTTCCTTTCTTTTGCCAGCTTTGCCAAGGTGTCTAGTAATATTTAAATGTTACTTAGGATGCAATGTATTTCCCTTTGACTCTTAGCTGTGAAAAGCATGATCTTTGTGACAAAAGATCCCCCTCGTATTCTTAAGGAGAACAATATGGTTCTGCCTAGGATATGCTTCTTTACCTGTACAATGACAGTGTACGTGTTAAAATGAGTATAGGATCAATATAAAGAGAAACATCTTGCTCACGTTTGCATTTTACAAAGGAAAGATCCACAACCGGTAAACTTGCAGAGAAACATTTTTGATACATGACTTGGTAAATCAGAGTGAAAACTAGGTGGCGACAATAATCACCTTTGCTTGGACAAAGGAAACGCAAACCTTTGCAATCTCCTCAAAAGATGAAAGTCCGGATTTTCAGGAACGTTATTGCTAAAAATGCATTCCTCTCCCTTTGTTCAATCCCCAAAGGTCAAAGTAATGCCTGTGGAATCTTCAACAACTCAGTTTGATCTGCAACGAATTGGAATTACATTTTAGATACAGGGAAATGTATTTTGGCGGGACTTGCATATTATCCATGAGTGGTGGTGATTGATTTTAAATCTCCAGTGCGTTTGAAACAACAGGTCACAAGAAACTGTCCTTCAATAGAAATAGGGTTGGATTTACCTAAACAATTTTGTGTCCGGAATAATAAAGTTTGTAAGCAGTTTTACCAGGACCACATGTACGAATATGTGTTGGTTCTTCATGTACTAATCTAAGTTTTTGGAAGGACAGAAAAGAATGTAGAAAAGTGAAGAAGAAAGGAAAAATATACGAATGCAAATGCAAGGAATCATCAGTGATAGATGGTCAGAGTATCATGCAGAGAAGCGAGGCTCAATTCATCATCACTTTGCACTGCTGCAAAGTCACCAAAGGTGCCGCAAACTTGTGCAAAGTTTTGCTTTGGGATTTATTTTCCAGCGGAAAACTTATTTTGCGCTGGAAAGTTACTCTAAAGTAATGCAAAGTAGCACTTTGCTCTGCTGTGCCTTATTTTGTGCCAAGGTGGCGCAAGGACGTTCCCATGCAACCAACAATAGCTTCTGGTGGAAAGCCCTTTCTACTAAAATTGGTAGAGAGGGCTTTGTGCGAAATATTCATACCTCTTTGAGGCAGGCAAAACATAGGAGACAAGTTGTATTTTCTCCAAACCTTTTTAACTATTGCAAGTTTGCTGCTCTGTACAGCACAAATACAAAAAAGGGGAAACGTTTTTTTTAAAGTTAGTCTAAACATAGTTTCTGAACTGGAAGGGCTCCCATCAAGTACAAAACCTAGGCTAGAGCCACACAAAGACATTTGCACTATGCTGCAGATGTGTGTGTGGTGCTAGACCTCCTGTTTGAGCACCAGCAATAGGAAAGACAGCAGCAGTACGATATCTCTGTAAATACAGCAGTATCCGGATGCTCCCTTTTATGCAAAGCTGTGCTGCAGCTTTGGTTACTGCACTGAGTTGGGTTAAAAAACAACAACAAAAAAAACATACTTTTGTCCAAAAGCTTCTTTGGAGAATTTGGGGGCTTGGCATTGCTGAGCAGTTATTTGAACGAATGTGAAGTTTGTCCTGGAATTAGATGCAAGACAACATCAGTGGAGAGCGAGATGAGTGCAAGAGGAAACAGATGCAGATGCTCTGAGGATGAGGAAGGCATGTAGAGATTAAGACAGGCAGGCTTTATGGTGTTGCAGAGATTTCAGAGACATATTGGAAATTGTTAGGTTTTGATGAGAATAGATATTGTCACAGTGGTTTAAACTATAAATATTTTAAGGTTTTACAGATCAAGAGAATGGTGATGCAGGTGTGATATTTTAGTTTGAAACGCCAAGGTAGACATCGAGGAGGAGTAGCTACCTAGTCAGTTGAATCATGTGACTGATTGGAATTTGAGAGATTTGGGGGATTACAGGGATCAGACTTTATATCCATTTATATTTAAAAAAACAGTTAAGAATGGGAGTCTGGGAAAATTAAGGGCATATTTATGTTTTTTGCGACAAACCTGCGCTACTGCAGTTTTGCGGCCAAATCCTTAGCACGCTAGCTCCATTCTATAATGGCAGCAGTGTGCCATATCTATGGAATGGTGCATGTAGGCTAGCATCTAAAACAAAGATGCTAGCTGGGGGAGGGGTGTGGCAGTAGGGCAAAAGGCGCAAGAGAGTCAGAAGTGCTGCTAGGCAATATGCTGCTAACCAGGCCAGTGTCATTTTCTAATGCACTAACACCCAAAAATGACTCCTGTCCTAGTAATAACAGGAGTCATGGCCACCACCCCAATGGCCAGCACAAGAAACAATGTCCCCTGGGCATGGCCTTTAGACCCAGTGCCAGGCAGGGGCCCCATGTAAGTGGCCTCCAATGGCACATTAAAAAATAAGTAATTTAAATAAAAATAAAATTTAAAAATGAACTTAAAAAATATTCAAATACTTACTAATACCCTGTATGGGGTCCCCCATCCTATGGTGTCCCTCTGGTGTGGGTGGGGGTGTTTCTCAGGCAGGCATCTGTGGGCCCATTCCTTGGTGTTTGGCCATGGAAATGGGTCCACTGGTACACTAATGCCTGGTCTGACCCAGGCGTAAAAGAATGGCGCTAAGCAGGCTTAACGCCATTATTTGGGCCACCTATTCCATGCTCTGGAGTTTAAATATGGTTGTTAGCGTCATGTTGTGGACGGGATTGCCTACCTTGCATCTAATTAGCGCAAGGTAGTTTGCCGCATCCACAACATGATGCAAACTCCTATATTTTGATGCTAGATGGGTCTAGTGCCAAAACATAAATATGGAGTAAAGTTTGCATCATTTTAGCATAAAAAAACTATGCTAACGCTGTACAACCAGCCATAAATATGGGCCTTAGTCTCTTTACAACAAGATTAACAATACAGTGAACGTGATACTTCAGTTTGAGACCAGATCACAGTGTGCTGGTAGGGAGTGCCTTTCACACAAATTGGGAAGGGGTGAGAGGCATTGCAATTCTGATAATTCAAAGGCTGCTGCTCATGGTGAGGAGAAAGAGTAATCAGATTGTATTAGCGCGTCCAATAAGGAAATTTCATCTTTGGTTTCCAGGTATGTTGGATTTGGTAAAACAAATGTTTATTTGAAACCTGGGAAAAATAAGTCTTTTGAGAGGAATAAGCAGAAGGAAGCATTCTATTGTGGAAACTGGAGTTCGGGACTTTCATGTTTGGAGGATAAGAAGTGATCTGTAGAGTTCAAATATCTTTCAGGAGAAGCTGCATGCTTGAATAGAGAGTGTTAGGTATCCTCGACCTGGGTTTGTTAACAAGGTGTACAGATAGCCTGGGTATATCCGAGCCTAGCAAGGCTCCCATGGAGGCTAAGGCTTTAGTTCTGGTGAACAATCTAAGCAGTTTGTATGAGCAAGGTTTACAATATAAGACAGTTAATTCTTAGAGAATAGCAGTTTTAAGAGATCATTTAGTGATGAAAGGTAACAATTTAGGATGTGGCTCCTTGGTTTGTAGCTTGATGTGTCTGTTATTGCTCAATGTGGGCTATAGAAAATGTTTTGAAGTTGTTAAAGGAGTAGATAATAGTATGTATTTGGCTGTTGGGTAGTTAAGTGAAAGTCAAGAGTTCCTTTGTGTTTGATTTCATTTAGAAGTGTATCAGGCACGCAAGCACTGGAGGTACTTAGGGCCTCATAATGAACATGGCGTCCCAGACCGCCATTGCGGCGGGGGCGTAAAAGAGTGGGCTGGTCCATTCTTTATTCACATTTCAATGATCAACTAGGTTATGCATTGTGATGTGCATGGGGGCATATGATGAAAGAAGGGCAGAATTCAGAACAGTGAAGGAGACACAGTTGTTGATTTTGCATGTGAGTTTTTTTAACACAGCTTTATCTCCCCAATCATGAGGTTTGCGAAAAAAGTAATGGTTGAATCTGATGTGGTCTGGACCGCCATATTATCAACATGGGCAGACTGCCACAAGCGGCCCTCCATCAGGCTAACGCCGACAGGAAGCCTGACCATGGCGGATTTCTCTTTCCGACAGGGCAGCGCTGCAAGCAGCACTGCCCTCCGGATAGAGAACCAATTTTCCTCCTGCCTTTCACTGGTGGTTACCCCCGCCAGGGAAAGTCTCATGGAAGGGGTGCTCCGGGGCTCTCGTGCACAGCCCTGTCAAGCAGGTCACTGCCCGATTTATGGGCAGTGATATGAGCGACGGGTGCTGCTGCACCCGCCGCACTACGGCATTGATGACGGCTCCATGTGGAGCCGTTGGGAATGTCAAAGCCCAGCATTCCAATGGGCTGGCTGGCGGAAACACTGTTTCTGCCCGCCAGCCCAGCGGAATGTTGATTATACGGCCAGCGGGGTCCTCTATGGGCTGGCGGTCTGTGTTTAGACCGCCAACCTGAGCACAGCACAGGGCATAATGAGGCCCTCAATACATTTAACTTTCCAGAGAGGTAGTTAAAAATACACAAACAATGGGCTGGTCCATTCTTTATTCACATTTCAATGATCAACTAGGTTATGCATTGTGATGTGTATGGGGGCATATGATGAAAGAAGGGCAGAATTCAGAACAGTGAAGGAGACACAGTTGTTAATTTTGCATGTGAGTTTTTTTAACACAGCTTTATCTCCCCAATCATGAGGTTTGCGAAAAAAGTAATGGTTGAATCTGATGTGGATGTGACAAAACATGGACCATATTCTGCTCATTGTGCAATGGAAAGTAAAGTGTTTTTTTTCAGTGGTAGATAAAAATGAAATAATGAGACAGGCAGATTGGATGAATGTTTGTGTTTTTGCACATTTTTATTTAAAGAAAGTAAAGCATGAGGGTAAACCTGCCTTAAAGGGCTTTAAACATGCATAATGAAAGCTTCTGTTATTACATGAAAACAAATTCTCCTAGGCATGGCTTGGGAATGAGCACTCTATTAATGACAAAGGTACTAGCATTATACTCCCACTCCATACCGAGAAAATGAATCAAAGTTGAGGGAAGGGTAGCTGAGACTAGATTGTAAACATTGAAGAAATTGAATGAAAGTTAATGGATGATATTTCCATGATCAGAGAAGGACAATATAGATGGAAGAGGAACATCTGTCTGTCATGAAGAAGACTTTCAAGTAAAGAGGATATTCTGAGGGTAAAAAGTTGGTTTCTGAGCAGCCAAAGAGGATTACTGCAGAAGCAAAGAATTGGAATGGACATTTTAGAGTTAGAAATGTTTGTTTCAACTATGTTGATGTGAGGTGATATTAATGTAGACAATTCATAATCCGTAATGAAAGGTTCTGTGTCTTTTTAAAACAATCATGTTAGGAAGTTGGATTTTGGTTGATAGAGGAGAGCACCCTGACCAAGCAGGAACCACAATCCTTGTCAGTGTAAGTAACAAACACACCCTAAATTACCCTGTGCTCACTACCTGCCAGCTTGGCACAGAGCAATCAGGCTTACTTAAAAGGGCAATGTGTTAAGTATTTGTGAAACACATTAAACAATAAAACAAGAGAACACCACACAAAAGGACAGCACACCTGGTTAGAAGCATGCAACTTAATTCAAGTGAACAAAATCAAAACAATACCAAAATTACAAAAATCCAATAAGTAAAACTAAGGAAAATACTTAAATTTAGTACGCAGAAGCAAAAACTGACAACGGAGGCTATCTGGTCGCACTAGACCGGGTCACATCTGAAATTTCAGGCTGACCACACTGAAGTGCAGGTCAGATACAGGTATCAGCCTTGGCTTGCTGCAACAATACTTGCTTGCGTCGAAACTGAGGGAGATGTGAGGAGCAGGGAAGGCAAATGTGTCAGCGTTAATCCTTAGGATGTAGGCGATGAGTCACTCTTGACTTGCACAAAGTTGAAGATGAGTCATAAATGGAGGTGATGTACCGCACTGAAGACATTGTGGTGTCCTCGATCCTCACAGCAGTGGTGATGTGCTGATGGAGATGTGCAGGTTCTGAGGGGCACAACAGTGTTCAATCACTGTTTTTGATTGGAACAGCACTTTATACCAATGACTGGATTGGCATCACTTAGCAGGGCAAGGCTCATGGTAGGAAGAGTCCAGGTGCTGTAGCAGGTGAGTTGGAAGTCTTTTATGTCCCTGAGATTTTAATCAGGAGGCAAACCCTTTGAGTCACTGTTAGAAATGGGGTCTTTGGTTGACAGTCAGGAACCCCCTGGTCAAGCAAAGACCTTCACTCTAGTCAGGGTAAAAGAGAATCACCCTCAGCTAACCCCTGCTTACCCCCTTGGTAGCTTGGCAGAGCAGTAGGCTTAACTTCAGAGTGCTAGGTGTAAAGTATTTGTACCAACACACACAGTAACTTAATGAAAACACTACAAAATGACACAACACCAGTTTAGAAAAATAGGAAATATTCATCTAAACAAAACAAGACCAAAACGACAAAAATCCACCATACACAAGTCAAGTTATCAATAAAAGTGCGAAAAGAGTCTTTAAGTAGTTCTAAACACACACTAGTGCTGCTAGAGTTCAAATGTACCTGGTGCGTGTCAAAAATAACCCCGCACGGGCGGGTGTTCATCAAAAATAACTCTGCATGGCGGTACGTGAGTCAAAAATCCAGCCGCACGATGATCCGAAAATCCCACAGCGCAGGTTGTGATCTCCCAGCCTCCGTCAGCGATGCTGCGTGTCGTTTCTCCTGTTCCGTGCGACGATTCTTCGGTCGTGTTTCCTGCAAGCATCGTTTCTCAGCTGCGGAGCCGGTGGCGCAATGTTTTTTCAGCCGCAGATCGGATTTGCGTCAATCTTTTCCCTGCACGGCACTCTGTGCGTGGATTTTCTTGTCTTTAGGCTGTCAGCTTCTCCTTTCAGGATCCCAGGAACTGGTTGGGCACCACAGGGCAGAGTAGGAGTCTCTCCACAGACTCCAGGTGCTGGCAGAGAGGTCTTTGCTGTCCCTGAGACTTCAAACAACAGGAGGCAAGCTCTAGATCAAGCCCTTGGAGATTTATTTTCAAGATGGAAGGCACACAAAGTCTAGTCTTTGCCTTCTTACTCTCGCAGAAGCAGCAACTGCAGGATAGCTCCACAAAGCACATTCACAGGCAGGGTAGCTCTTCTTCCTCAGATATTCAGCTCTTCAGCTTTTCTCCAGGCAGAGGTTCCTCTTGGTTCCAGAAGTGTTTCTAAAGTCTGTGGTTTTGGGTGCCCTTTTTATACCCAATTTCTCCTTTGAAGTAGGCCTACTTCAAAGTAAAGTCTCTTTGGAATGTGAAATCCTGCCTGGCCCAGGCCAGGCCCCAGACACTCACCAGGGGGTTGGAGACTGCATGGTGTGAGGGCAGGCACAGCCCTTTCAGGTGTGAGTGACCACTCCTCCCCTCCCTCTTAGCACAGATGGCTCATCAGGATATGCAGGCTACACCCCAGCTCCCTTAGTGTCACTGTCTAGTGTGAGGTACAACCAGCCCAACTGTCAAAGTGACCCAGACAAGGAATCCACAAACAGGCAGAGACACCGAAATGGTATAAGCAAGAACATGCTCAATGTCTAAAAGTGGCATTTTCAAACACACAATCTTAAAATCAACTTACTAAAAGATGTATTTTAAAAATGTGAGCTCAGAGACCCCAAACTCCACATGTCCATCCGCTCCCGAAGGGAATCTACACTTTAATCAGATTTAAAGGTAGCCCCCATGTTAACCTATGAGAAGGACAGGCCTTGCAACAGTGAAAAACGGATTTAGCAATATTTCACTGTCAGGACATATAAAACACATTACTATATGTCCTACCTTAACCAAACACTGCACCCTGCCCTTGGGGCTACCTAAGGCCTACCTTAGGGGTGTCTGACATGTAAGAAAAGGGAAGGTTTAGGCCTGGCAAGTGGGTACACTTGCCAAGTCGAATTTACAGTTAAAACTGCACACACAGACACTGCAGTGGCAGGACTGAGACATGATTACAGAGCTACTTATGTGGGTGGCACAACCAGTGCTGCAGGCCCACTAGTAGCATTTGATTTACAGGCCCTGGGCACCTCTAGTGCACTGAACTAGAGACTTACTAATAAATCAAAAATGCCAATCATTGATAAGCCAATTACCAATGCAATTTACACAAAGAGCATATGCACTTTATCACTGGTTAGCAGTGGTAAAGTGCTCAGAGTTAAAAAACCAACAGCAACGGGTCAGAAAAAATAGGAGGCAGGAGGCAAAAAGATTGGCGATGACCCTGCATAAGCAAAAAAGTCCAACACGACCACCTACCAGCCTAAAGCCAGGGGAGAACAATCAATACCTTGATGTACTTCCCTGATTGGGGCGATAGAACAAGGACCCAGGCCCACAACAGCAGGGGCATGTTACAGTTCTACACCTTCCTGACTCCAGTTGCATCCCTCTGTCCATACTCACAGGGCCCACTAAGCTAACTCATGGGGAACCCTTCTCCACATCTGCAGATACCATCTGTGCAGCACCTAACATTACCTTGCTCACAGATGTATCCCAATGGGCAGATAGTGCCACCAGGGCCAACACAGTGGTGTTGCCCACTCCACCCCCAGGGTGTGACTATCGTCGTCCCCCCAGGGGCAATTCTGTCCACCAGGACAGCAAGCCACAGTGACCCCTGACAACTGTCAGGGATGAGAGCCCGACTTCAGGCCTCTCCAACCACTGTGACTGTCGAGAATGAGGGGTGGTAGCCCCAGGTGCCTGGTACCCTTCGACCACTCTCCATTCCACTAGGTCAGGGTTGACAACCTGACCCTGGTCCTCCCCTCTGGGGCTCGGTACCCTCCCTCCAGAAGCGGCACCCCCAGAGACAAAAATTGTCAAGGTGCTTGTAGAAGCAGTCCTGCATAATTCCTCCACCAGTGCAGGGCTGTTAACCTGCAACTGGTCCTCCAACCTGGGGTCTTTACCTTCAGGTTGGACCAGGGCCAGAGGTGAGGCTTCCCTCCCTCTGCCCTCTCTTCTAGGGGCCTGAACCCCCCAACTAGGAGTGGCCCCCCCAGAAGACAACATGGTAGGGGCACTGTGAGCAGTACCCCCTTCCTATGGTCAGGGGGACACCCTGAACCTGGCCTTCCAATCCAGGGTCTGTACCCTTGAATTGCACTGGGGCTAGAGGTGAGTCTCTCTCTCCTCTGCCTCTACTTTCAGGGATCTGCACCCCTCCCTCAGGGAAAGTACCCCTTGAAATCACACTGGGGTGGTGATTGGGCAAACCGCCCACCCCTTCAGGTCAGGGTTTACCCCCTGCACCTGATCCTCCAGTCCAGGGTCTGTACCCACAGACTGGACCACTGCCTGGCAACCCAGGACTTCCTTGGGGGCATACCTACCCCCCACCAGGTTAGAGTTTACCCTCTGAACCCGGTCATCCAACCCAGAGTCACCACCCTGCGGTTGAGCCACTGCCTGGCGCACCAGGACTTCCAGAGGGGCACACTTACCCCCCTCAAGTGACACACTGTCCCCAAGGGCCACACAAGAGTCTGGCTGGTGCAGGTCTCCTGACCTCTGTCCATCTGACAGAGTCTGGATTCCCCCCAACCCAGAAATGGTCTCACCAAGGTCATTCCTAGGGGGCTCTGCTCTCAGAGCTGACCCCTGACACTCCATGTTCTTCACTGGGTTCCGCAACACCCTCTCAACCCTCTGTCTGGACTTCTGCACCCCCTCACTAGGAGTGGTACTGCCAGACACCAGAACTGGTGGGACGCTGGCTACAGCCGCCCCCCCAAGTTCTCCTGACACTGTGGGATCTCCCTCAACAGATGTCCCTATGGTACAGGCTAGGCTCCCCTCCTGGTGTTCCCTCATGGAACCCTCCAGGACCTGGGACCGGATCTCGGGCACCTTGAACCTCATCTCATCCCCATTCCCTCTCCTCTGAGACTGGACATGGTGTCCCTCACCCATCCCACTACACTGGGACCTACCTGGGACACTACAATCCTTCCCTACCTCACCTGGTTGGGAAATACCTAGACCACTCCTCTCAGGAGCCCCCCCAAATGCCTCTTCAGACTCTCTGGTACTCAACCAGAGGTCTGCCTCCATTGTAAGCTCCCTGGGGTCAGAGAACTCACACTCCACCTGGTGTTGGCGTAGCTCTGGAAAATAAGGACTAGACATATGCTCTCCAGCAATTACATCACTCAGCCCCTCACACGAATTAACCAAAGTACCCTTCTCCCAACCATCCAGTGACTCTGCTTTGAAAAAGCACCCCACATCACCCTCCTGAGACTGATGAGACAGTACTCGACTGTCCCTGACACTCAACCCACAATCTTCTGGGATGCCTTCCCACTCCATAACCAGGACTTCTACCTGGGGGGAACCCCTCTCCCTGACACTCTCACCTAGAGTAAGCAGAGTGTCCCTCCCACCAGTAGGAATATGACTCCCCGTGCCAGTTCCCCAATCCACCACAGGGATCCTGTGCATCACTGGAGCTACCTCATACACCTGAACCTCCTGCCGTGTGTTAACACCCTCCTTCAAGTAGGGCACCACATCTCTGGGCATGTGAACTTCTTCAGCAGTACTGGATACAAGATTTTTGCTGCCACCATCTGACCTGGACTCAGCCCTCATGGCTTCCAGCTTCAGCTTTTCACAGCTCAGCTCTTGAGCTGCAATCCTTTCTTTTTCCAGGAAAAAGGCTCTCTTCTCCTCAGCCCTCTCAAGCTCTGCTTCTAGCTCTTCCAGACTCCAGATTCAAGCTAGGAGCCAATCATCTCTTTCTGTTCCCTCCTCAGGGCCACTGCCCTCCTCCTCAGAGTAGTCCTCCTCCTCAGAGTAGTTCTCCTCCTCAGACTCATTTGGTTGTGTTGCCTGACAACGTTTCAACTCATACTGAAACAGGGCTGACTCAAGATCCTCCCTTCTGGATTTCTTGTTCACAACCAGTCCCCTTTCCATGCAGAATGCTTTAAGCTGCCACTTTTTATACATAAATAGGTGCCAGAAATTGACTTCCATTCTGCAAAGGCTTCACAACCAAAAACCAAAGTCCCAAAATATTAGCAATATTTCCAGGAGGACATCAGAGAACAAAAAGCAGAATCACAAGACAAGTAGTATGTGGTCACGTAGTGGTCTGAACTCAAAACAGTAGTGTACACTTAATCACTGTATGTCAAGTACAAATACAAGTCCAAATCCCAACCGCTGATCACCAATGTTAGAAATGGGGTCTTTAGTTGACAGTCAAGTTACCCCCTGTTCAAGCAAGGACCTTCACTCTAGTCAGGGTAAAAAAGAATCACCCTCAGCTAACCCCTGCTTACCCCCTTGGTAGCTTGGCAGAGCAGTAGTCTTAACTTCAGAGTGCTAGGTGTAAAGTATCTGTACCAACACACACAGTAACTTAATGAAAACACTACAAAATGACACAACACCAGTTTCGAAAAATAGGAAATATTTATCTAAACAAAACAAGACCAAAACGACAAAAATCCACCATACTCAAGTCAAGTTATCAATAAAAATGCAAAATTAGTCTTTAAGTAGTTTTAAACACACACTAGTGCTGCTAGAGTGAAAATGTACCTGGTGCGTGTCAAAAATAACCCCGAATGGGCGGGTGTGCATGAAAAATAACTCCGCACAGCAGTACGTGAGTCGAAAATCCAGCCGCACAATGATCCGAAAATCACGCAGCGCAGGTTGTGATCTCCCAGCCTCTGTCAGCGATGCTGCGTGTCATTTCTCCTGTTCCGTGCATCGATTCTTCGGTCACGTTTCCTGCGAGCGTCGTTTCTCAGCTGCAGAGCCGGCGGCGCGTCGTTTTTTCAGCCGCAGATTGGATTTGCGTCAATCTTTTCCCCGCACGGCACCCTGAGCGTGGATTTTCTTGTCTTTAGGCTGCCAGCTTCTCCTTTCAGGGTGCCAGGATCTGGATGGGCACCACAGGGCAGAGTAGGAGTCTCTCCAGAGACTCCAGGTGCTGGCAGAGAGAAGTATTTGCTGTCCCTGAGACTTCAAACAACAGAGGCAAGCTCTAGATCAAGCCCTTGGAGATTTCTTATCAAGATGGAAGGCACACAAAATCCAGTCTTTGCCCTCTTACTCTGCCAGGAGCAGCAACTGCAGGATAGCTACACAAAGCACATTCACAGGCAGGGTAGCTCTTCTTCCTCAGCTATTCAGCTCTTCTCCAGGCAGAGGTTCCTCTTGGTTCCGGAAGTGTTTCTAAAGTCTGTGGTTTTTGGTGCCCTTTTTATACCCAATTTCTCCTTTGAAGTAGACCTACTTCAAAGTAAAATCTCTTTGGAATGTGAAATCCTGGCTTGCCCAGGCCAGGCCCCAGACACTCACCAGGGGGTTGGAGAATGCATGGTGTGAGGACAGGCACAGCCCTTTCAGGTGTGAGTGACCACTCCTCCCCTCCAACCTAGCACAGATGGCTCATCAGAATATGCAGGTGTTAGAAATGGGGTCTTTGGTTGACAGTCAGGTTACCCCCTGTTCAAGCAAGGACCCTCACTCTAGTTAGGATAAAAGAGAATCACCCTCAGCTAACCCCTGCTTACCCCCTTGGTAGCTTGGCAGAGCAGTAGGCTTAACCTCAGAGTGCTGGGCGTAAAGTATTTGTACCAACACACACAGTAACTTAATGAAAACACTACAAAATGACACAACACCAGTTTAGAAAAATAGGAAATATTTATCTAGACAAAACAAGACCAAAACGACAAAAATCCAACATACACAAGTCAAGTTATGATTTTTTAAAGGTTAAAAATAAAAAGAGTCTTTAGGTAGTTGTAACACCACACTAGCGCTGCTAGCGTGAAAAAATGTACCTGGTTTGCGGCAAAAATAACCCCGCACGGGCGGTGTGCGTCGAAAATAACCCGGCACGGGTATATGCGTCGAAAACAGCTCGGCTCGGCGAGGCGCGTCGAAAAAGCCAGCCACGCGACGGTCCGAAGTCCCGCGGCGCTGGTTGCGATCTCTCAGCCTTCGTCAGCGATGCTGCGCGTCGTTTCTCCTGCTCCGGGCGTCGATTCTCCGGTCGCGTCTCCAGCGGCGTCGTTTCTCAGCTGCGGAGCCGGCGTCGCGTCGTTTTCTCAGCCGCGATCGGATTCGCGTCGATCTTTTCTCCGCACGGTGCGCGGTGCGTGTATTTTTGTCCTTAGGCTGCCAGCCTCTCCTTTCAGGGTCCCAGGAACTGGAAGGGCACCACAGAGCAGAGTAGGGGTCTCTCCAGAGACTCCAGGTGCTGGCAGGAAGAAGTCTTTGCTATCCCTGAGACTTCAACAACAGGAGGCAAGCTCTACATCAAGCCCTTGGAGATTTCTTCTTCAAGATGGAAGGCACACAAAGTCCAGTCTTTGCCCTCTTACTCTGGCAGAAGCAGCACTGCAGGAAAGCTCCACAAAGCACAGTCACAGGCAGGGCAGCACTTGTTCCTCAGCGATCAGCTCTTCTCCAGGCAGAGGTTCCTCTTGATTCCAGAAGTGTTTCTAAAGTTTGTAAGTTTGGGTGCCCTTCTTATACCCATTTTAGTCTTTGAAGTCACCTTCCTTCAAAGGGGACTCACACCTTCTTGTGAAATCCTGCCTTGCCCAGGCAAGGCCTCAGACACACACCAGGGGGTTGGAGACAGCATTGTCAGAGGCAGGCACAGTCCTTTCAGATGAGAGTGACCACTCCACCCCTCCCTCCTAGCAGAGATAGCTAATCAGGAAATGCAGATCACACCCCAGCTCCCTTTGTGTCACTGTCTGGTGTGAGGTGAAAAACAACCCAACTGTCAAACTGACCCAGACAGGGAATCCACAAACAAGGCAGAGTCACAGAATGGTTTAAGCAAGAAAATGCTCACTTTCTAAAAGTGGCATTTCCAAACTCACAATCTTAAAATCAACTTTACTAAAAGATGTATTTTTAAATTGTGAGTTCAGGGATCCCAAACTCCACATGTCCATCTACTCTCTAGGGGAATCTACACTTTAATCATATTTAAAGGTAGCCCCCATACTATCTTATGAGAGAGACAGACCTTGCAACAGTGAAAACGAAATTGGTAGTATTTCACTGTTAGGACATATAAACCACATTACTATATGTCCTACCTTATCCATACACTGCACCCTGCCCTTGGGGCTACCTAGGGCCTACCTTAGGGGTGCCTTACATGTAAGGAAAGGGAAGGTTTAGACCTGGCAAGTGGGTACACTTGCCAAGTCGAATTTACAGTGTAAGAATACACATACAGACACTGCAGTGGCAGGTCTGAGACATGATTACAGAGCTACTTATGTGGGTGGCACAACCAGTGCTGCAGGCCCACTAGTAGCATTTGATTTACAGGCCCTGGCACCTCTAGTGCACATTACTAGGGACTTACTAGTAATTCAAATATGCCAATCATGGATGAACCACTTACATATAATTTAAACAGGAGAGCATATGCACTTTAGCACTGGTTAGCAGTGGTAAAGTGCTCAGAGTGGAAAAGCCAACAGCAACATGTCAGAAAAATATAGGAGGCAGGAGGCAAAAAAGTCTGGGGATGACCCTGCATAAGCAAAAGTCCAACAGCAGGCTACACCCCAGCTCCCTTTGTGTCACTGTCTAGTGTGAGGTGTAACTAGCCCAACTGTCAAACTGACCCAGACAGGGAATCCACAAGCAGGCAGAGTCACAGAAATGGTATAAGCAAGCCAATGCTCAATGTCTAAAAGTGGCATTTTCAAACACACAATCTTAAAATCAACTTTACTAAAAGATGTATTTTTAAATTGTGAGCTCAGAGACCCCAAACTCCACATGTCTATCCGCTCCCAAAGGGAATCTACACTTTAATCCGATTTAAAGGTAGCCCCCATGTTAACCTATGAGAGGGACAGGCCTTCCAACAGTGAAAAAGTGTTGTGGAGAAGTGTGGCACAATGGTTAGAGCGGCAGACCCTGAAGCAGAGATCTGGTTCAAGACCAGGGTTCAAGTCCCGCTTCGGCAGGTCTTGGGCTCAATTCCCTTGGACCAGATAATTCTCGCCTCGATGCCTAATCTAATTAATGGGTCCCACTCTGCAACTCTGGGCAATAGCTTGCTTAATCTCCACAACGGCCCCAACAGCGCTTGGATGCTTGGCTTCACCCTGGGGGCGCCCAGGAGTGGGCACCTCACAGGGAAAAGCCAGGAGGGGTTCCATAGCGGTATGAGTACAGCGCCTTGAGACCCTAACGGGTGAGTAGTGCGCTATACAAGTGCAAAATTTACATTTACATTTACAAAAACAAATTTAGCATTCTTTCACTGTCAGGACATATAAAACACATTACTCTATCTCCTACCTGAACCATACACTGCAACCTGCCCTTGGGGCTACCTAGGGCCTACCTTAGGGGTGTCTGACATGTAAGAAAAGGGAAGGTTTAGGCCTGGCAAGTGGGTACACTTGCCAAGTCGAATTTACAGTTAAAACTGCACACACAGACACTGCAGTGGCAGGTCTGAGACATGATTACAGAGCTACTTATGTGGGTGGCACAACCAGTGCTGCAGGCCCACTAGTAGCATTTGATTTACAGGCCCTGGGCACCTCTAGTGCACTGTACTAGGGCCTTACCAATAAATCAAATATGCCAATCGTGGATAAGCCAATTACCAATACAATTTACACAGAGAGCATATGCACTTTATCACTGGTTAGCAGTGGTAAAGTGCTCATAGTTAAAAACCGACAGCAACAGGTCAGAAAAAATAGGAGGCAGGAGGCAAAAAGATTGGCGATGACCCTGCATAAGCGAAAAAGTCCAACAGTCACTTTCTTGGATAGAGAGATGCAGGTCTAGTCCTTCCCACTCCCAGGCAAGGAGAGCAGAAGATAGCCGGTCAACACAGCATGGAAGGAGTGCAGCAGAGTAGCAATCTAGCTGAGTGACAGTCCTTTCAGCACTGATAATATAATATAATACACTGTTCCAAAACTGGTTTCACCAGTTTTGGAACAGTGTATTATATTATATTATCAGTTTGACTGGAGGGTGTACACTGGACCATAAAATCCTCCGATCCCTTCTCTTTATTTGAAGTCCTTTCAGCACAACAGACCTTCTACTAGGAGATTATCCACAGGTCTAGAGGTGTACTGAGTTGGTGGTATCGGAGGTCCAGTACTTACACCCAGTTGTGCCTTCGAAGTGGAGACTTCAAAGAGATGCTTTTGAAGCTCACAGAGTACCTGCCCTTCCTACCCTAGCTCCAGACGTACTAGGGAAGTATGCAGCCCTTTGTGTGAGGACAGGACATAGCCTATTCAGGTGTGTCAGCTCCTCCTGCCCATCCTACCCAGGATAGCCTATCAGGATATGGATTACTTATCAGCGACACCTAAGCTCCCTTTGTGTGTGGCTGTCTAGTGGAAATGCACAAAGCCCACCTGTCACACACCCCACATATGTATTGGAGACGTGCTGCAAGCACACATGACGAAGAGCAGGAAAATGCCAACTTTCTAAAAGTGTCTTTTTCAGAATTACAATTTCAAGTCCGACTTCACCCCAAGTTGTGATTTTAAAATTGTGATTCCAAAGACACCAAGCCTGGGGGTCCCTTACCTTCTCAATTGGAAATTACACTTATAAAATGTAATAGAGGAAATCAGCAAAACTGAAGAACTGAAGGTAAAAAAGTCAGGGGAAACCATGCCAAGGATGCCAGGTCCAACAAATCTAGATTCTCATATCATGCTTAGGCAAAACATCATTCTCTGGAAATCACAGGAGAAATCCAAAGAAGTAGGGCATGATTCACAAAGGGAAACTTAGATCAAAAGTTTAAGTTTAGACCAAAAGTGTAAACTTAAACCAAAATTCTAACTTTACTATAAGTAAAGTTAGACTTTTGGTCTATGTTTAGACTTTTAGCCTAAACTTAGACCAAAAGTGTAAACTTAGACCAAACGTCTAACATTACTGGGAATAAAGTCAGACTTTAGGTCTAAACTTACAATTTTCATCTAATTTTAGACTTTTGGTCTATGTTTACCTTTGTGAATCGGCCCGTAGAGTTCCAAGTTTTATAAGCAGAATTTTGTGATTCCAGTCCTAAAAGATCACTCTCTTCTTAAGATGCTTTGCCTTTTGGGAACTCCCAACAGTTATTTTCTTAATATTTCTCCAAATAATATATTATTAGGTCTAATGTGACAGCACAGCGGTCTCCAAGACTTATCCTTTTAAATTCTTCACAGTATACATAGAGTGGGCTTTTTCTCCACTCAGAGGAATATTTCTTTCTCACCTCATATTGTAGGCTCTTTGATGTGTTGTCTTTCCACCTTCATGGTAGTTCTCCTATTAAAACACAAGATGATTATTTCACATCTGAAAGGAATACTCAAACGCCATACTGTTGCGTTCAATTATGTTACTTCTAGATGCATCGAAAACAGAAAGCCATCCTATTTTGGAACTTTTTTTCTGACCATTGACAAAATACCAAAGCCTGACCTCAATGTGCATGAGAGAAATAATTTATGTAAAACATACAAACAACATGTGAATGTCTGTGTTTGAATGTGTTAGAGTACTAAAGCCAGTCCTATTGGCTCTGATGACGCTTGTTCATTGCTGTCAGGGATTAACAGTTTGCAAAATAAACTCAAACACTAGAGGCAGCTACTAGGCTTCTTCCAATCCAACAAATACATCTGACAAATTCAAACATCGTCACCAGAATCTGGTTAATAGAGATGACACTTAATCTTACTAATATGCTGTTGGATTTAATATTTTTTGTAAATAAAGCGATAAGAGAGAGCAGAGTTATCCTTGTCCAAACAGCAAACAGCTGCTTTACAAAATGTAACCATAATGAGAAAGTTGCTTTCTATTATTAACTTGTCGAAATATAAATTACACAAACATGGCGTACAGTATAAAGACCTTTACAATATAAATGCATTTAATTCTGAATTTCATTTTTTAACTGGGATGTGATCACGTAAAATGCATGGTTTAAAAATATGGTGCAATGCACAATGAAGTAAATGACAGTAGAGCAAAGCAAGACTTCCTTTAGTATTCAATTTGCATGAGATCTTAGAAAGGGTTTATTCCAATAATCCTGTACTGACACACAGTAAAGTAGGCAATTTTCCACCAGCCTCAGAATCCAGTACAGAAAATAAACCGTAGCCATATCAATCATTTGCTGATAATTAGGACCCCAAAGTATCAAAGAAAATCCCACGGAACATGCTTTATATGGTCTTCCTGCTGGGGTCAGTGTTAATGCATTCCTTTTCAAAATTATTTCTCTGCTTAGTGTGAATAGGCTATTTCCCTTGATTAAAGAAACATGTGGGACTTATATGAGGCAATACTGCTCCTTTGATGTCAGGGAACTTTCAATTTCATTTCAGTCCACTGACAAAAAAAAAACATGTTCATTCTGCTCCTGAATTCAATGTATGTGGTCTCTTCTTCTCTAGGGCACACCCAGGGGAAAAATGTCTTTTAAATTAAAATTTTACTGTTAGATAAAAAATGTGCATTAGATAGGGCCATTTGTTACACTTATATTGAGAGGATGTTCTCTTCCAGTGACAAGTTGAAGCTATGAAGTTTCTTAGAAAGAGCACACTTCTGAACAATAAGCCACCAGCAGCTACAACCCACACTAAAGGCTAACCAAAAATCGTCAGATTTGAGTACCCTGTGGGTACCAAAATTTACTTTGCAGCACTTGTGACCAGTCGCGGCTCGTGCTAATGCAATGGGGCTGGGCGGCGCGCGCGTGCCGAGATAACTCAATTAAATACAAAAATGTAATGTTTTTTTTTAAAAAGCCCAATTACCTCTGCTCCCGTGCCACGCAGCTCCTCTGCTCCTCTGTCTCGCTGTTGAGGCAGGCACAGGCTCCCAGCCTGCCCTGCGCCAATTCTGGCGCTGCTAAGAGCACCGTTAGGATTGGCTGGGAGTACCCAGCGAGGGCAATCCCAGGTAGACTGGGAGCCTGTGCACGCTCTCTGTGTATGGCCGGCCCGAGATGGCCGGCCAAACACACAGGCGCTCTGAGGGAGAGTGCTGAGCACTCCTCCTCCCACTTGTCACCCCCGTGGCCCCGCTCCTTTTCCCCAAAAAACAATAAACATAGTTTATGATAGTTTTTTGGGAAAAAGGTTTGCAGTTGCTGCTGCTGGCAAGGAGCGACGCTCCTCCGCCCCTATGGAGGAGCTGCCCCTGCTTGTGACATGCACATCTCCATATTTTAAAAACAAGTTCAGAAAATGTCTTCAACTGTATGAAAGCCAGGTAGACTCGGTCAACACATCTAGAAGCAAATAGCATTTTCAGGTTTCAGTATGAATCCACTACAGATGTATCTCATAATGTGCTTTTGCACAACTGTTTCAAGATTAAGGGCCAGATGTATGAATAAACTGGTTGCAGAATGTGGACGCAGATTGCCCAAAACCGTTAGCATACTTGTCTCGATTTTAGCAATGCAAAATCAAATTGTGAAATCTCTTGTTGCAGGAGGAGCTCAGAAAACTACTCAATAAATATTAACTAGGCAGATTGCTTTTTTGTGAGCGGCTGTTATTAGCTACATATACAGGGATGGTGTCCTGAAAGGAACAGCAAACTGACATCTCTGTGTTTCCATTCCGAAACGCAAAAATTGTTTTGATAGTCTCATGTGTTCTTTAAAGGGACCGGTGCGTATTCTAAAAAAGTTTCTTGTTTGGGAAGGCATCAAGGGAGTAGGCAGTAGTCACATTTACGAATGCCTGCTTGTACCAAGGTTGCCCAACAAAAATCTGAAAGGAGAGTGGGTCCACGTGGTCCCTTGCAAATCATGTCCCTTTTCCTTTAGAATTTCTGTAACTAGTCAATGGTTTGCCACCTCTACTGCAGTCATCAAATTTGGCACATACCATACCGAATCGCAGTTCGGAAGGAATGCATCTTTTATGTCCCTTCCAAATTGCGATTAGGTATAGGTCACTAAACCTATTATGGGAGTCAGGAAAGAATTTGCAGCTCACAAAATAGGTTTAGTACACTGTTGAAAAGCATTTTGTATTTGCAAACCCTGAAAATCTGTGAATTGGAGGATTTGTGAACTCAAAAATCATTTGTCCATCTTGCCTCATGCATGGACGTCATTTAGGGATTGCAGCTATGACACCCCACTTGCCCTTTGCGACCCCTGGCTCTGCCTTTGTGATACCTGGCCTCAGAGGTGACAAATTCAGTGCCAGGAACATAGTGGCAGCTAGTCTTTATGGGCGTAAGTTGGGGCTCCACATTCTTTGTTTTCTGCCAATGTTTTATTACACTAACAGTGAATAATGTATTTCTCACTATTATTGTAATAAACATGGCGAACCATTAGTTGGAATTTTCCCTCCCATGGCAACTGAGGCAAGTAAAAAAATGCTTTTTAATGTATGTTGTGTGTGCACTTGTGGGTGAGAGTGTGTTTATGTGAGATAGAGAATATGTAAGTGTGGATTTGTGCACTTGTGTAAGAATGTGTGTAAGTGAAATCTGAGGTCAATGGTTGTGTGATGTCACTTTCACTACCTCTGTCATTTCAGTTAACTGATGTCCATGGCCCCATGTTCATTGAAATTGGTACTCGTACAAGTGTTGCACCAACATTTTCACTGGCATAATTGGTGCAGAATCTAATTTTGGCAGAGCCAATTGGAGCCAATTGGTGCAAGTGTCCCTGTTGCACCTTACAAGTGGTGCAAATGTCAATGCAATATATGAATCTGTGCAATCTAAAATATCAAGGGCCCTTACCTGCGTACAGTTGATTTAACAGAGTGGCAATAACTACTCATTGGAAAAGGATTATAGTTTTCCATTTACACAGCACATGTGACTGAAACTTGTATCGTAGGGCAAAGCTACTGCAGACGTCCACACGTGTTGGGGATGTTGATGTACTTTATATTATTTATGCAAACTAAAATACACAGATTCACCTTTACCTTGGTTCGTCTAAATACATAAAAAGGATGGATGGATTTCACAGATTTAAAGAGTAGAGTAGCTCTGTCCCATAGCGGATGCGAAACTATGTAACATATCAATCAATTTATTAAATGCTAAAACAGGCAGTGTAGTCTAGCAGGAGGGCAGCCTTAGACATTTTTGCAGCCTTTTTTGAGTTTTGCAGTATCTTTGAAAGGGGTGCACAGTTTCAGTTAAATATTGAGTACATTGAAGCAAGTTGCAGGTTTTGACTGCTTAGAATGGGAATACTCCATGCTATAACTGGCTGCAAAGAACAGTACTATACATTAATCCCAACTGCATATGTGAAAGCACAAAATCATGCACAAAAGTGACCTGTGGTAATGGTATATTGTGTGGGTTGATCCTGATTTTACCACATGGCTTATAAGGGATTAAGGGCCAGACGAAGGAAAATCCAATTTTGCGACTTGCAAATTGCGAGTCTGACCGACTCGCAATTTGCAAGTCGCAAAATCGGATGCAGAATGGTGTCTCAGACACCTTCTGCGACTCGCTATGGGGTCGCAAAGACCCACCTCATAAATATATTCATGAGGGGGGTCGCATTTTGCGACCCCATAGCGAGTCCCTGCACTCGCAGGGATGGTGGCCTGCTGTAGTCAGCAGACCTCCATGTCTGTGACTGCTTTGTAAATAAAGCAGTTTTTTTTTTTCATTTTGCAACCCGTTTTCCTTAAAGGAAAACGAGTTGCAGAATGAAAAAAATACCGAAACCATTTGGTTTCGTTTTTTCAGAGTAGGCAGTGGCCCATAGGACCACTGGCTGCTCTGAAAAAATATTTTTGTAGACATTCACAAAGGGGAAGGGGGCCCATGGGGACCCCTTCCCTTTTGTGAATGAGTTACCACCAGTTTGACACTGGTGGCAACTCTGAATTGCGATGCGAGTCAATGCGGGTACCGACTCACAATTTGTGAATGAGCATCGCAAAAGGCTTTTTGCATGGCGCGAACTGCGATTTTTGCAGTTTGCGTCATGCAAAAAGCTTTCTACATCTGGCCCTTAATCTTTTCTGAAGATGCACCTCAAATCTGAGATTTTCAGAGAAGACCTTGGATGGTTTAGGGGCAGAGCATGATAGATTTACTGTACTACTTTATTTTTTGCTTACAATAAGAATGACAACCTGTGCGTTTTTGTCATCAAAATATTTTCATCTACAATTACATGTTACATGGTAAGTGGAAAGTAATTTTGATATGTGTTTTTCCAGTTTTATGGACATGCAGGATTCTTAGCCCTTCATAAGAATGGCAAGGTAAATTTCCATTTGTTTGGTGAGTCCTGTTAGCATACTCCACAATTTTGCCTAGGTAAACTTTAGCAGGTCAAACTGGCTGAAATTTACCTAATAAAAAAAGCCTGATAATTACTAGTAAATGCAGATTTTGGTGCATTAAAAAACAAAGGTCCTCATTTACAAGGCGCGTGGCACATGGCAGCACCATAAGCACCTTGCTGCATCGCCCTGCGCCACCAGGAAACGGCAGAAATGTGCCTTATCTACAAGATACAGTGTATTTCCGCCCTCTCCACCTGCACTGGCGCACAAATTGCTGCCATGCACCAACACAGGTACTCTTGCACCATGGCTTGCACCATGATTAAGGGTTCCTGGTATGTGTGGATGATTGTTTTGGTGCAGGATGGGACACCTTCCTGCACAAAAACAATCGCAAATGCAGCACACAGAGAGGAAAAAATGGGTAGAAATAAAAATATTTCTCCCCATTGCCTCACTCTTATGTCACCCCTGATGTGGCTTAGGAATCTGATGCATTCGCACACTTGAACATTTGGGAATGCGTCAGATCCTTTGGACTCCAATGGTGTTGCATGGGAACACCCCAAGCAACGCCCATTTTCATGCAGAGTTATTTGTGAAATGGGTCCATATTTACAGGCCATGAAAAGTCATGAAAGTTTGCTTTGTGTGGCATTGTAAGTATGAGCTGGCACAGTGCGCCACCGGAGTGTAAACAAAATGACGCTCTGGTAGCACAATGTGCCGCTAGGACCTCCTAAATGAGGCTCAAAATCTGCATGCCAGTCCTCAAAACTGTGTAATTGGTGCTCCTGTGGTGTAACATTTTATTGGGTGAGATAAATGTCACACCAACACCTGCTCACTCTCAACGAGGACCTTAGATTACAAAATGATTTGTAGAAAAGTAAAAAGATGCTCTGACAAATTAAATGAATTTGAGACTTTCCAATCCTGATTGTGCAAAGAATGTAGGGACTTGAGAGACTGAAGTTAGCTTTTGCACTGTGGGATCCATTTTCACTGAAGTTTAATTTAGGTGAGCCAATCTCTCCATTTACTAGTACAAACGTGTCTTTCAATCTGAAAATTTAAATTCACACTCATAAATGTATCTGCTCACAGGCAATATTACATCAGCATGCTGTGATATTTCATTTCAGAAAATCTGCTCAAAGAAACATTGTGTGTGTTTTAGGCCTGGGGTGGATACTTGAGTATTTGTACACCCATAAACTAGTTATAGTGTGGGTATTTACAGACTCTAGGAAGGCACATTCTGACCCTGTATATGGTCGACATTTTTTTTCTAATTCAAGATAGAAGTAAATCCCTATTCAGGCTGATAAGTGAAAAGAAGCGAATAATTCTTGCGGATGTAGAGCAATTGCTTCATTTAGTCTATTTCAACAATAAAAGCTATTTTGAAATTATAAACCCTATATTTTGAAGAGAAGTTAATACGTTATTTTCGACGCGACTATTTGACAAAGGCAGATGGTCTCATTGCAGTGTGTTGCAAGTGGAGGTCAGATTTGCCAAATATTAATTCTTGTCCCGTTGTAATAGTGTTCCTACCATAACTCAATATTGATGCTTGAACCCTCACAAAATTATGCATCAATAGATTAACTTGGAATCGGGTGCAAACACTAAAAGCAAAATCTTCATTCCTCAAACGCTTGCGATGGGTGTTGAGCTTCTTGTTCAATTTTTATAATGGAACAAAAATGTCACTGATGGTTTCTAACAACATATGCGCCCAATGTGCAGGTTGGATTTCTTAAAGTTTTCTGATTTGCGCTTGCAGTTATCACAAGCAAAAGCCCAGTTTTAGGTGCAAGGTTAAACCACGAGAAAACACAGTTTCTGTTCACCCTTAAACAGGCCCTATTGCTAAAATGAATTCATATATTCACATTCAGACAGTCTAGGTCTTCACTACTTTCAATTGTGCCACTTGGTCTTGGTACCGGAGAATAAACTTGCAGCACTTAGGAAACTCACCACTTGAAAAAAATCTCTTTGCTACCGACACCACAATGAAAACTCTGATATCTAACACTTATGTGAAACTTAGGGACACAGGTCGAGACGCTGAAAGGGCATACATGAAAAGATGGCAATGCTTTTTGAGTAAGGATATGTCTCTTCCTCAAAGGCAGAGGTTGTAGAGTGATATTCTTTTGCTGTGCGGGGGCATTCAAACTAGAGAATGTAGATTCTCCAAGTTTGTGAAGAGAGAATCTGGATTTCGTTAAAGACATGGAGGCTAGCATTATGTATTAGTCTTTTATTTCCGACACCTTACAGCACTTTAAAGGAAAACATAACCATATACAATATTCCAGAATTAGAATGTCACTGTATCCTATATAACTCTCTAAACAGCAGCCATCTTCCTCTTTTAAGCTGCTCCAATCCCATATCTTGAATCATCTTGTAAGCAATCAAAAACATCACCACAAATTCTTCTTTTCTTCTAATATGCATCTGAAAAAACACCACAGGAAAATCTATATACTGTTCTTAAAATTTACTCACAACGAACAAATCACACCTTTTTTATCAATTATAACACAGTTTTGCCCATTCCCTCCCTCACACTTATCTTCCCTGCGAGGGAGGGAGCGAGGGATGGAGGGATAAGGCTAGTCTCCGTGTCTTTAATGAAATCCAGATTCTCTCTTCACAAACTTGAAGAATCTACATTACATGTCAAAACTGAAGGCTAGCATTATGCATATTTAAAGCTGTGTCAAAACCACATATTAAACATGTTCCATAAGTTTTAAATAAAACTTTGCAAACACATTCCCGTTAGACCAGTCTGCTACCTTTAAAATCTCTTCCAAACATCCACTTGACGTGAAAACTTTGTTTTCCATGGCACCTCTTATTGAATGTGCACTAAATGTCTGCATATCCACTCCTGCTTCAAGCATACAGCTCCTCACCCAATGAACTATAGCTGCTGAATTTA
Organism: Pleurodeles waltl; assembly: GCF_031143425.1. Classification (NCBI taxonomy): domain Eukaryota; kingdom Metazoa; phylum Chordata; class Amphibia; order Caudata; family Salamandridae; genus Pleurodeles; species Pleurodeles waltl. Next base: position 925,530,522 of record NC_090448.1, on the reverse strand, counting down.
CTGGATTGTAAGGCCAAACATAAGAAATCAACAGCTGACTTACTCCATCTTTTCTGTACTCATCATTCTACTTGTATTCCTTCAAACATCTAACCGCACATAATTTAGGATGTTCGTCAAATTTTGGGTAAAAAACAGAATAAATCATATTCTTTGTTTGTCTTGTAATCTAAAAAAACTCTATCTGGAATATAAAACTGATTACCTATCTTCAAAGCTTTCACATCTGAAACCCTCTTGAAAGAATTTTAACACAACAAAGTTGCCACCTTACAAGACAACTGTCACAAAGATAAGTACTTATTCCCTGTACAACTTTCAACTGAAAAATAAAATTCACATCCCACACACATATGTACTTGAACCTAGAAGGTCTCTGTAACTTAATCCCTTTCACAGTATCTCTCCCTATTCAACAACCTCCTACCAGAGCATGACCTGCTGCAATAGTAGACCTGTAACAATTTATAGTCCTATAACTCAAACCTTTTTCAAATAACAAGGAAACAAATTTGAAAGCCCTATGGCAGATGCCACCACGGGATCCAAATCCTTTCCATGCACCAACTCACCCATTGCTTCCATTCCCCAACAAATAGCTTTCAGGTGCCTGGTGTCCAAGACTCTCTGAATACTTCCCGAGCCTGTTGCGAAAGTCCTGCAAATTCATCTCCTCCCTTGATATCTTCAAAACAAGAAGGCTCAATGCCCCTTCCATGACCAAGGGATGCAACTCTTTTCTGGTCCTAACAGAACCTCCATTGAATCTTGAATAAAAATGGTTCCTCCACCACTAACTCCAACAAACCTGGAAACCAATGTTGAGCTGTCCAACAAGGAGTCACCAGAACTACTTGACATCTCTGCTTCCTGACCATCAACAATACCCTCTGTATCATGCAAATGCAGAAAAAGCATACTCCCATAGTACCTTCCAATCCTGCTGAAAAGGATCCATCTCCTCTGCCTGAGGATCTGGTCTCCAACTGCAATAACGAGATATCTAGAAAGTCAACCTTGAAGCATATAAATCCATGTCTAAGGGACCACATAATTGTTGTATTCACTAGAAAATATGAGCATCCAACTTCCAATTGCTGTAATTCCTGACATATCTTGAATTCTAATCGGCTGTAATATTGTCTAGACCTGGAAAATACTGAGTTTGTCACTATATAGTCTGTTCTAGATAAAACCTCCAAATCTGCTTTGCAATTTGAGTCCAATTTTTTGAGTTGCTTTCTCCTAGTTGGTTTATTTACTGAACTGCTGAAACTTTGTCCATCTTCAGTAAAATATTGTAATTTTTCAAAATGTTTCCCAAACTTTGTAATGTAAAAAGACCTGCTCTCATCTCCAATCCATTTATATATTCTGAACTCTCCTGCCAAAGACCATCTGCCACTAGTCTCCTGATTCCCCTGACAAGCCCCCCATCCAAAAGGTTTGAGGCTGTTTCCAGCAGAAAATTTGGGCATACTCCAGAAATTGAGTGGCCATTCCAGGTATCGAAATTGTCTAACCACCATATCAATTCCTCCCAAGCTTCCTCTGAATAATGAGTATGGTCCCAGTACCATAATCCTTTCCTCAATCCTTCTGCCTTTAATCTCTGCAAGGCCCTGTAATGCAGGCGTCTGGGAAAAACTGCATGAATTGAAGATTAAAACAAACCTATCACTCTCACTAAAGCTCTCAGAGTTATAGAATTTTTCAGAATCCTTCTTAATTCTGTCTTTATCTTTACCACCTTGTTCTCTGGTAAACTCAGTGTTTCAACCACTGTATTCACCTGAAATTCTAAAAATTCCAAAACCTGAATATATTTTAATACAAATTTCTCCCTGTTGATCAAAAAACCTAGAGATTGCAACAGAATTGTTACCAAATGTAGTTGCTGTATCATCTCCTCCTTGCTCTGAGACATTATAAAAAAATCATCTAGATACATTGTCATCCAAATTCCTCTTTCCCTGAGAAATGCTGCGACCGGTCTCAACACCTTTGTAAAGCATGAAGGTGCCGATGTCTTTCCAAAAGGAAACAAGTAAACTGATGCAGGACTCCTAACACCCTGAATTGAAGAAACTTGTGACTCTCCTTCACCATAGGTATTGTAAAATATGCATCTTTGAAGTCCAATTTTACTAACCAACCGTTTCTCTGCAAATGTCCCTTAATAGTTGGATACCTTCCATCTTGAAATGTTGGTAAACCAAGTACTAATTCAGTTCTCTCAAATTTATCCCGGGCCGCCACCACTTGTCCTTCTTTTTGACCAAAAATATTGTACTTACAAAAGTCTGTTCCTCTTCCAGAAGTCTTTATAGCTCGTTTATGTAACATTTCCTGTACCTCGTTTAAAACTAAACATTGTAAGTCTTTCCGGAAAACCATCAGTCTTGGCTCTTTTAACTATACTGGTTTCTCCCCAAACTCTATTGTGTCTCCCTGCTCCGTAAGTATTACCCACGGAGCAGTGAGACACAATAGATTCAAATTGTTTACATATAAACTTAACCTTCTTTCTACCTTTCCTGGGGAAAAAACTAAATCTGCCTTCATACTTACCCTGAGATCCTTGTGTAAACTGCACTCTTCCGCCAGCTTGGCGAGTTCTGCCTGTTTTTCCTCACTAAGGATAAAACCCAGTTGTGGATTGGAATCCTCTGAAGCTGCTTCAAACTTGTGATTTATAGTGGAATCTTGTGAAAAATTGGCCATGGAAACGTCCTCTCACCCAACCCGATAAAAAACACAGCTCCTAAACACTCTCCTCAGCGAGTACTGAGCCTTATCCAAACTTGTGACGGTGGATACATGTTTACCCACTCCTTTCACCAAGCCTTTGCAAGACAAAAACCCTTCGGGGTCCTCTATTGGTTCTTTCCGTGCAAAATCCCCTAATCTAAGATTTTGCCCTCATCAAGATTACTTTCCGCCTTTCTGCTGTTAATGCAGCACTGGCACTCCCTAAAAACAACTTGCTCTCTGCAACCATCCATGTAATAAATCAGTGTCCACCAGAACTGATTTCATCCTTGCCTCCTCAGCCATGTCCACAATTGTGGTCAATGGTCCTATTATATCTCATAACCTATTTTGGCACTGTTGAAGTGCCTTTCCAAAACCTTTTCTGGGGTTGCGTCCCATTTTAAATAAGAAACTGATGAGGTCAGGATCTAAATCAGGTGTAGCACAAGTTTTGTCCTCAACAACTGGCTGAGAGCACTCTGCTCTCATCACATCCATAGCTTCCTTCTCTAAATGCCTCTTAACCCACAGTTTTATGAAATCCGTCACACGTGGAAGCGGGCGCCAATCCGCACTTCTGGGACGTCTTATCATCTCTAGAGTAAACATGTCATCCACATTGTCCATATCCCAGCCATCATTATCATAATAATTTAAGACAAACTCATCATAACCATAGTGATCTTTGTCACAGCTGTAATGATCATCAGGAAAAACCTGATTCTCCTTGGTGCCTCCATGGACATCCACTTTTGTGCCACGGTGAACACCCTCCTCACTTGTGGCCCTCGGCTCACCTCTCTCATATGACAGAAAACTATCATACTGTTTGATATTTTAAGTCTTCATTTTTCTCTTTCTATATCTCGTCCTCAACTAAGGACCAACATTCATCTCCTGATACATCCGCCATCTTTCTTTTCTTCTAAACACTGCCTCAAACACATCTTTGACAGAGGCCTTTACCTCATCTTGAACCATCTTTTTTAAAGATGCTTTATCATTTCCTCCTGATGTCTCACCCTGATCACTAGTTTTTTTTTTACCTACACCTGAACCAATCTAAAACAAACTAACAATTCTCTTAATATTTATGTAAATGTATTAGTTCCTTTTTTATGTATTTTTTTTATAAATTCTAATACCATCCAATGAAATCTGCGCATAAAATTTTTCTATGCTATAAACTCATCAGGTGATTTACAATTGACTGTTTCTAAAGTTTGTTATACTATTAAAAAATTGTGTCTTTTGCAACATAGATGCTGTTTTCTATTGAGTTCCTTTACAGAAATGGCTGCCACATGAAGCTGTGACGCTACCTAACGTGACTTCACAAGCAGTCTACTACAGAGCCTCTGAAGAGCAAACTTTCTCTCCAAAGACACGTAACCTGCTAAGTGTGCGTTCCCTCAGTGTGAGTGAAGGAAAACCTCATGCTGCTATGCGCTGGCCATTACTTCTCTTAGCGCAAGTGAAGGAAAACATTGCTCTGGCTCGCGCTGACCATTACCTCCCACCAAACAAAAATAAAAAGAGAGATAATTATTTTAAAAAAGAAATCTCTTCTCCCTCCCAAAAGTATGCTGCAACTAACAAACAACCCATTAACTGGGTTATAAACAAACCCTATACTTACCAAACACAATTAACTAAACATATGTAATACATTTAAACATTACATTAAAACATTATATACTTAACATAGTTTTGTTAACACTATGCACACTTGAATCCAATCTCTGTAAAATTAAATATTTTAGCAGTAATGTTCTACCTCAAATCAACATGCACATGATACTTGTATGTCAAGGAGCAGCAGATAAAAGAGGAAGATGGCTCTTGTTTAGAGAGTTATGTAGGCTACAGTGACATTCTAATTCTGAGATTTTGTGTTTGGTTATATTTTACTTTAAATTGCTGCATAGTGTTGGTAATAAAAGACTTATGCACAATGCTAGCCTCTGGTTTTGAAATGAAAATGCACAGGTATACGTTTCTATGGCCCATTACCCAAATGAAAATAGTTTATATGAATGGAAATTCAGGAGGGAAATTATGCCAGTTATTTGTCCAAAAGGGGAGTGGTTTGCACACATGGTTGAAGTGTTTAACATTACATCTTTTGTAATGAAATCCTAAGTCCATTTAAGAACATTCTGGGGTATCCAGTAGCAAGCAAGATCCAACAATGATGATACTTGGGTTTAAGCCGAATGAGATCCAAAGATTATCCAGAGGTAATTAGAGAATGGTGGCCAGTAAGACATATTAGCAGTGAAGCAGCGAATAGACTAGAAGTGGAAAGCTAAAGACATACAGAATACCCAAGAGTGAGGTAATAAATTGTTGACACTGCTAGCGATGGAGAAGTTGACTTGAAACTTAAATGATGAGGGGAAGAATTTGAAAAACTGTGGAAGGTCGCCATCTGTAGAATGCCCAAGATGGTTGAAGTAGTTCCAGCTGGTATGCATGCAATTATGCCAGAACCAAGGGAGGTATTGGTTTGTATCAAAGCACAAAATGAAATGATTATGTGACTAATATAACCTTTGTGTGCACTCCTTGGACACCTTTCATGGCGGACCTAAACTCGGAAGGGTAGATGGGAGAGTGGAGTAAGTCAAATGACACACTGAACATGTTCTATAATCAATGGGATTTCCATTGTTGGTATATGAAGAAAAATAGTATAGTCATGAAAGGCCAAATGAGGGACAAGCATTAGACAAAGTGATCCCCATCAAGCACGAATGAGCTTACAGTCAGTATGAATAGGAGGAGCAAACGGAAAGGGTCCAAAAGTGTGACCTTTCCCACCATTCCCTTCTTTGTTCTACAGCATAGCACACCTTTTCTGCACCCCCGGCTTTCACAGAAAATAAACTTTACCGGGTGAGTTAAATAGTGAGAAGTCAAATGTGGCACCAATTGGAACAGAACACCATCCTGGCTGCCGTTCGAGTCATTACCACCTTCCAATGATCATAGATCTGGATAGTTAAATAGTACTTCCACAGGAAACAACTGCTACATACCACTGAGTTGATCTCTGACTCCAACTTTACCCTCCATTTGCCGATGGTAAACATATCAGTGAATATCAATGGCAGAACCCTCTTCATAATTAACTCCATAAATAATTACTTCAATTAAACCACTTGTCCTCATCCATCAAATGGGTTCACATAGTTTCATCAGAATACAGGCAATGTCCAAGCAGATCAAGAGATGAGATATGAGACGAAAAATAATTGGTTACTGATATTGCAGGTAAATTGAAAACAGGAATGAAAAGGGAAGAGACTTAGGCGGATCCATTGGTGACATTCACAATGATAATGCACAAAAATCTATCTCACGCCTCACCTTAAACTTGCAAATAAAGGTAAATACACGTATTTCAAGGCATAGTAACTCGTGCATGAAACTAAGTAGCCATCATTAATATTTTTATTTTTTGCATCAGATTTTGAAATATCAACAATTCATGCATCTTTTAAAATGCATATAATTTAAAAGGATCTCCGGAAATACATTGTGGGTTTTTTGCCTTAAGACGTATATTTTACTGTAGTATTACAGTCCACAGCATATCATTCTCTTGCTTATATCCGAACTATATTAGAAATATCTACCTTCTGTAAAGAACTTTACAGATTATTGCTACGTGATGCAGCTTAAGTAGGCACATTAAAATATTCATTTTAGATCAGAAGTGAAGCTTTTGCCTACGACGTGAGTGGTTTATAACTACCAACATTGACTTCAAATTTAATGACACCAGGAATGTCAGGTGCACATGACACGGTCATTATTCCCTTCATTGTAATGCAACTTTGTGGCACAGGCGACATCTTTGGGATGCACATTTCCATGCAAATAATGCCATTTGAATCCTTTTAACAGGAGATAATGACATAACAATTTCAGGAGTACAGAGAGCAGGCCATGATGTTGGAGACTTTCAAGTAAGAAATGTCAAGGTGCCTTCCTTATTTTCATTTCTTTCATGCTGATGGCCTTTTTTTTCTAGCTCGAGGCCATTCTCGCCCTTCCCTCCAGCAGAGGCCTTGTATTGGTTGAACAGTAAAAAAATATGCAGCTTTTCAGGCCTTTGCTAATACATACTCACAAGACTCTGAGAAACTCCCACAGGATCTGCTCTCATTTTTTTGGCCCCATGGTAGAGAATGTACCTTCTGAGCCTTAAGTTGAAATTTCAGCCACTAAAGATGGAGTTTACCACTTAAATCACTGAAGATAAATGATTTAATAGGTACTTAAAACTATTTTTTATTTTGTAGTTTTGTATAGTGTGAAAGGTCATTAAAGCAATGTACAGAGTTAACATTCGTAATGTCATGCAAATAACAGCAACACACAATGCAGAACGAAATACTGTTTACAGGGAAGAAAATCTTAGAAAAATAACGTATTACAGTAAGGATGATTAGAATAGTTCATGTACAAACTTCGTGGCACATTGATGCGGCTTCTAGCGCCATCTTGCACCACATTTGCGTCATTTTCTTTTACGCAAATGTGACCCTTAGGTGGCATTTCCCATGTGCCATATTTACAAAGTGGAGCAGTACAAGCATTGCACCATTTTGTAAACCCTTGTTCCAAGTTATGTTGCGCGAGGCATAATGTATGCAAGGTGGGAGGTCCCACGAAGGGAGGCCCATAAATATTGTGCAGTGAAATTTACTGGATTTCACAGAACCATTTTTAGCGCCATTACCAATGCCTGTCTAAGGCAGGGGTTAAGATGACGCTCCCATTGGATAAAATCGGCCTCCCTGTGCTTTCCTGCATTAACGCCATAATGTATGGCTCTAATCTAGCAAAGCCCCACATTAGCACCATAAATTATGATGCTATTGTAAATAAGGTGCACACATGATGTCGTTAGGAGGACACAATGGGGCACTAGAAAAGTGGCGCATCGTGAGTGATGCACCACATTTCCGTAAATATGCCGCTTCAACTCTCAGGCAGAGTGACCGGATTTAATTCATAAAGACATCATAAATGTAAAACAAAGAACAGAATCTGAAACTCCAGGCTTGCTATATGATATCTCGGACATTGAATCAGGGGCGTAGCTTAGGGGAGTGGTTGGGGTGTTACACCCTCGTAATAAATGTATTTTGTGATAAATAGTTGGGCACAGGTGCTTTCAGTCAGGTATGGTAAGGTGTCTGTTGGATTTCACCATTTTACACACAACAGCTAAAAATGCACACACACTCTCTCCCTCTCTCTGTTTGGAAAAAGAATGAAAAAAATATTGGTTATTTCACAAAATAATGTGTTTTGCCTCACTTAGTACCCATACCAATCCTCATTACTCTCCCATTCCACTGCCCCCTAAGCCCCTCTCATGCCCCCTGCTTATCATGTAATGTATTTAACTGTATGGGGTACTTTTACTAGGATTTTGTGCCATGTTTGTGTCAAAAACATGACACAAATTGACACAAAATCTTTTTTCCCCAAATTACTTTCCGGCACAAAACTTGTTTCATGCTGGAAATTCACTTGAAAGTAAGGCAAAGCAGAGCATAGTGCTGCTATGCATTACTTAACAGCATTTGATGAGTGGCACAAGATGCAAACCCCTATTTAATTAAACAACTGGACATTTTTGTGTCATTTCAAATAGGCACTGTCGAGGAGAAATACCTTTGTTTCTCCTTTCTTTTCTGACTTTCCAGATTTGCACCATTGTACAGTACACATACAAGATGGGAAAAGTTTTAAAGTTAAGCTCAGCATTATATATTGTACTTGAAGGGTACCCTTCCAGTATAAATCCTATGCTAGACTCACTCGCACACCCTTGCACTGTGGCAAAGAGGTGTGTGCATGATGCACAGCTACCTTATTGTGTGTCAGCACTAGGGGAAGGGGAGGAGACTGCCATATCTCTGCAAATATGGCGCTGTTCTCATGGGCATAACAGGGACCCTTGCAGTCCCCATGAGGTGGGGATCACCCAGGCTTACCCATACTGCAGGGTGCACCCTCGGCCCCTACTGATGTGAGTGTGAGGGTGCCCCTTCAGCATATCTTACAGGGGTGGCTCCTCACATTTTATACGCCGCTGGCTCAGTTGCTCTCTTCATTTCACGCACCACAGCATTATTGCCTGCTGTGCTGCATGAAAATTTGGTAAACAGACCACACCTCCCCCTTCCATTCTCACTGACCAAGCTATGCCTGTGGACATTTTCCTTGCCACATATGGTCTCAATGGTCATGTAGGGAGCAGGAACAGTCAGAATATCGTAGACAGAAAGATCATCAGTCACAAATATTGTGCCCTTAATTTCATTTAAAAAATATTATCCCATTGGGTGGTGATTTTCTATTATCGACTCCAATCAGTTGCTTTTTTTGTGAACAATATATAGAATATGGTATTTCTGTTTGATGATTGTTTGACAACAATATTTCCGTCCATACCGCAGTATCTGAAAGTAAGCATGCCTCTAGAATCCCTTTTTACTTTATGTTATGTCCTCTATCAACCCTTCTTCGGAAAAATAGCAGGCTGATCAAGCTCCAAGGGTAGGACTAGGAGCCAAAGGGTGCATGATGTCATTTTTGCTGCCCTTGAAAATTGACCACATTGACCTTGACATTTTTCTCTAAAGATTGAGTAGCCTGAAAGGAATCCAATATTATTGAGCATATAATATTGAGCAGAGTGGGCAGAATACAGGAAACATGGGACTTAAGATCTAACCTTTACTGAACCTAAATAAAAACTAGGAATCAATAATTTCCTGTTGTTTCTTCAACCATTGAAAACAGGAATTTGTAAAGCCAACAGCTTTATGTTTGTATAAATCTTTATTACAAAAACATTAAATAATGATGATCCAAGCATGCACATCTGTGGACATGCATAATTGGCCAACTTCAAATGTTTCTGTGGTAAACCTTTAAAAACATATTTAAAGATGTTTGCACCCATGTGTGCACATAAATATGCATTCACACAGAGGGGTTGTCATCTTGGAATGAGCTAGAAGCCCATTCTGTTGGCTACCTGTGCATGTGCAGGCAGATGCAAGTAAGGATGTCCATTTTGGAATGCGTTAGAAGCCCATTTAAAGATGGCTCCCCATGAACCTGCATGCATGAGAACACACGGTCAGTCATATTTTTTATAGGATTAAAGCCCATTCAAAAAATATACGCTGCTAACTGCATGTGGGCTAAGATGTAGCACAAGTAGTGGAAAATACCTTGTAGCAGTGTGTGGTAAAACAGCAGCCCACAAAAGTCTGGCACTGAAAGTGACTACTTTTCTGTGTGGGTGACAGTATTATTCTTGAGTAGAATGCTGCCACTCATATGAAAGGGAACCAGCTGCTGAAGCGGATGTACCATGTCATTCATGCAGTATCTTGTGCGGAACAAAAATGTGTGGCACAATGACAGACTGATGGCCAAATACGTCTGTCTGTTTTTTTTCTTTACCAAAATCAAATGTTCTTGATGAACATCAGACCTAATCAATTAGTCTAGAACCCACATGGTGCATTCATAGTGTATTAACCCCTCGGATGCCTAGGACATAATGGTTACGTCCTGGGCAATGGTTACGTCCTGGGCAGCACCGCTGGGTGCCCAAGATGTAACCGTAACATCCTGCACCTGGCCCTTAGGGGAAGTGCTTGCCCTCCCCCTGAGGGTCTCCCTCCCACCCCCCTGGGCAGGTTTGGAAGGGGAATCACTTCCCCTTCCACTCCCGCCCCCTGACCCCATCTCATGATGTCAGCACACGATTGCATGCTGACATCATTAGAGGCTGCCCGACGCACTGACAGCAAATGGCTTCTAGCCATTCTTACCTCCTGTTGAGAAGGGGAGGTAAGTTTCTCCTCCGGCCAGGGGGATTGCTTCGAATGAGGCATCAGGGGGAATGGAAAGGTTTTTCCTTTCCCTTGATGCCTCTTTTAGCATTCCTGCTGCCCGATCGCAATGTGATCGGACAGCAGGAATGGCAACTAGGCACCAGGGATTATGTTTGTGTTCCTGTGTGAGTGTTTTTTTGTGCAGGGACATAATCCTTTCGGCTGTTTCTGTCCCCAGGGGGGGTAGAAGCCACAATGGCACCAGGGATGTGTTGCTGTTTTTTTTTTTTGTGTGGGGGTCAGCCCCTTGGGCAAGGGTCGCCCATAAAGGGGGAGATACACTTTTAGGCAGTTCTGCCCCTCCTTGGGAGTGGATCAGCCTTTTCATTTTAGTACAACTGCACCTAAGGGGGGCAGAATCCACTAGGCACCCTGGATTGACTTTGAGTGTGTGTGTATGTTTTTTGTGCAGGGGGCGGCCCCTTGGGCAAGGGCCGTGCCCCCAAGGGGGCATAATATTTTACGCCAGATCGGCTCATTATTTTTACGCCGATCTGGGGGGCAGAAGCCACGATGGCACCAGGGATGTGCTGCTGTTTGTTTTTTGGTGTGGGGGTGGCCTCTTGGGCAAGGGTCACCCCCCCCCCAAAGGGGGAGAAACACTTTTGGGAAGTTCTGCGCCCCTTGGGGGCAGATTGGCCTTTTCTTTGGCCCATCTGCCCCAAAAGGGGCAGAATACACTAAACACTGTGGGGGTGATTCTAACTTCGGTGGGCGGCGGAGGCCGCCCGCCAAAGTTCCCCCACCAAAATACCGCTCTGCGGTTGAAAGACCGCTGAGGGTATTTTGGGATTTGCCCTGGGCTGGCGGGCGGCCGCCCGCCAGCCCAGGGCAAATCAACCTTCCCACGAGGACGCCGGCTCAGAATTGAGCCGGCGTAGTGGGAAGGTGCGACAGGTGCAGTGGCACCCGTCGCGTATTTCAGTGTCTGCATAGCAGACACTGAAATACTTTGTGGGGCCCTCTTACGGGGGCCCCTGCAGTGCCCCGCGGCACCCCCTACCGCCATCCTGTTCCTGGCGGGAGACCCGCCAGGAACAGGATGGCGGTAGGGGGTGTCAGAATCCCTATGGTGGCGGAGCGCGCTCCGCCGCCATGGAGGATTCTGCAGGGCAGCGGGAAACCGGCGGGAGACCGCCGGTTTCCCGCATCTGACCGCGGTCGAACCGCCGCGGTCAGAATGCCCTGCGGGGCACCGCTGGTCTGTCGGCGGTGCTCCCACCGACCCTGGCCCCGGCGGTCTCTGACCGCCGGGGTCAGAATGACCCCCTGTGTGTTTTCTGTGCGGGGCAGCCCCTTGGGAATGGCCACTACCCCATGGAGGCATAATATTTTACGCCATTCCTCCCCCCCCTTAGGGTAGATCGGCTCATTTTTTTTAAACTGATCTGCCCACGGAGGTAGAAACTACGATGGCACCAGGGATGTTCTGCGGTTTGTTTGTTTTTGTACGGGGAGCGGACCCTTCGGCAAGGGTCGCCCCATAATGGGGGTGAAACAATTTTGGGTATCGGTCGGCCTAGTTTTTTTTTAAGGTCCATCTGCCCCTGAGAACACTAGACACCAGGGACATTTTTAACTGTTTGGTGGTGGGGTGTTTCTCAACTAGCGAGGTATTTGCATTTGTGATTATGTCAGTTTATTTCTCTTTTCTGTTCTAGTTCAAAGCTTTTGATTCTTTTGCTGTGGCTAGTTTTGACAGGGGTTTTCCTGCGGTTTGCGTAGTTGCATGATTTAGGTAAGTAAATTTACTTCAAAGGAGTATTGTTACCATGCTTGAATGACATGCTTGTAGGTGGTGTACTAAATGCAGGCTTGTGTGTGAAAATGTCCTTAGATTTGTGCACAATGATATTTGTGTTGTCTTATGTCTATATGCTTTTCTATTTTATTTTTAATGGGATATCATAGGTGATTGCTGTGTCTGTGCAGATTAGCTGCTGGTGAGTCTAGCTTTTTCAGGCAAGTGAGTGGTATAGTTTTTGAGTACATAACTCTTTGTGATAAAGACACACATTTTTACTAATTTTAGACAGTGCTGGTTGTTGTTGGCGCACTTGTCACGTTACACTTCTTAGAAAGGATCATGGCTAGCCGCAGAGTGACCACTCAGCAGGTTGTTGGCATGCTTTTTGAGTCTTCTTCTGACCGTGATTATAAGACAGACTCTGCAACTGAGGCAGTGGAGGAAGATAGAGATTCTGACAGTGAGACTTCTGTCCAAGAGGAGTCTTCTGATGAGGAGGCCACTCTCAGTACAGATGAAGGGCCTGTTTTGGAGGAGGACATAAATGTGCCAAAGCTGCAGCAGCCAGCAGCTCAAAGGCTTCCCACTGGAAGACCTGACACCTAGGTTGCCCCAAACATGCAGCAGCCACAATTGCCTGTCTTTACTAGTCTCCCAGGGTGTAGAGTAAATATGGAAAACATTTTGCCTGTCAATTTCTTTGAGTTATTTATGGACAATGTATTTTTGGAAGAGATTGTTGAGCAGACTAATTTGTATGTGAGCAGTATTTGAGGACAACGCTGCCAGACTTAGGCCTCATTCTAAGGCTACCCATTGGATTCCCACAAATTTGGAAGAGATGAAAAAGTGCTTTGGTTTGACTTTTTCAATGGGGTTGATAAGGAAGCTGTCACTGGCTAGTTATTGATCTACTAGTCCCTTGATGGCAACGGCTATATTTCCTGCAACAATGACTCGTAATCAGTATTTGCTTCAATGGATGCTGCATTTTGTTGACAATGCCTTAGCCTTGCCAGGAGATCACCCCGATTGTGACCGCCTTTTTAAGATTAGGCCTGTCCTTGATCATTTTGTAGATCAGTTTTCAGAGGTCTATGTGCCAGGCAAAGAAATAAGTGTGGGTGAGTCTTTGGTCCTGTTCAATGGTTGTTTGTTTTTTAGGCAGTACATTCCTAGCACGAGGGCACAGTATGGAATTAAATTGTATATGCTGTCTGAAAGTAGTACAGGATATCTTTATAATTTACGGGTCCACACTGGTTGAGATTCCAGTATTGACCCCACTGGTTGTCCACCCACTTTTGGAGTTAGCGAGAAAATTGTGTGGGAACTTGGTAGACGACTGTTTAACAAAGGTCACCATTTGTATGTAGATAACTTCTACACTGGAGTTCAGTTGTTCAAGGAATTGCTCAGAATGGACATTGTTGCTTGTGGCACAGTCTGCTCTAACCGGAAAGGCTATCCAAGGGAGCTTGTCTGTAAAAAACTTGAGAGGGGACAGTGCAGTGCCTTGCTGACTGATGAGCTGCTAGCTCTGAAATTTATGGACAGGAGGGATGTGTACATGCTAACTACCATCTATGATGAGAGTACTTCACCAGTGGCTGTTTGGGGTCAAGTTGCTTAAGTGTACAAACATGTGTGCATTTTAAATTACAATAAGCACATGGGTGGTGTTGATAGAGTGGATCAGAGGTTGGAACCCTGCATTGCTGTTCGTAAGTCTTACGTGTGGTGGAAAAAGTTTGCTATTCATTTGTTCAATTTAGCAACTTTTAATGCTTTTATTGTGTTTAAGGATTGTTCCCCTAAGTCAAGGATGAAATTTGTTAAATTTCAGGAGTCAGTGATAGAGAGCCTTGTTATGGTGGATCATGCAAGAGTTACTAGAGTAGCAGTTGTGGAGGATGTGGCTAGATTGAAAGATCACCACTTCCTGATCAAATTCCTCCCACTCCTAAAAAATACTTTCCCGCTAAGAAATGTAGAGACTGTGCCCGTAGAGATATCCGAAGGGAATGCCAGATGTACTGCCCGGACTATCCTTCAAAGCCTGGGCTGTGTGTGGCAGGCTGTTTCAGGAGTTACCACACACAGAAGAATTATTGGGAACTACCGTGAGTGTAAACTGCCTCTTTATATTTTCGTATGTTCAGTTTCACTGTTGGCATTACTGTCATGTATTTAGTTAGAGCTTTTGTGTTTGTAGTTTTGTACTTATTTATAATTAGTTAGTAGTTTCTTTGTTGTTTAAAAACTGAAAAAAGTGATGGTGGGGTGCATGGAGTGGCGCTTGGCTGGTGGTGTGCGTGGAGTGGCGCTTGGCAGGTGGTTTACGTGGAGAGGCACTTGGCTGGTGGTATTCGTGGAGTGGAGCTTGGCTGGTGGTGTGCATGGAGTGGCGCTTGGCTGGTGGTGTGCGTGGAGTTGTGCTTGGCTGGCGATATGTGTGAAGAGGTGCTTGGCTGGCAATGTGTGTGGAGTGGTACTTGGCTGGTGGTGTGCATGGCAGTGCTACCCAAACGCCAGTCCACTCACTCCCATCAGCTGGTGTGATTCGCCTATCAGGCATGTGGGCGTATGAAAGTGATGGGCCCTTGAATGGCGCTGTCTGTCGATGTGAGTGTTGTAATGTGCTGGGCCTGTGGCTGATGGCGTGTATGGTCTTGTGCATGTCATGTATGAAAGGTGTGTGAAAGGACTGTAATTTGGTTGGTGCCTTGTCACGGCTTTACAGCTCACGAGCTGTGAGTCATTGATTCTTGTTAATAAAATTTGATCTACTGAACGATCACTCACCGTCATGCCAAATCCAACCAGTATGTGTGGTAAAAAAGACAAAACCTGCTCTGCTGTAATCAGCATCGCAGCACACCCATGACACGTTAGGTGTCTCGGGTGGTACCCCGATAATGAAGAATGCCACCAACTTGGTTGGTGGGTGAGGGAATTTTTAACATAACGTAAGTGTGTTTCTTTTCACAATTGTAGTGTTTGGAACATCACAGAAAAACGTGGACACATCAAAATGATATATTACAAAATTACCTGTGTTTGGGGGGGGGCACCTACATTTTTGGTCCCATTTGCGGGCTTCATCTAGGGAAACCTACCAAACCCAGACATTTTTTAAGACTAGACACCCCAAGCAGTCCAGGGAGGTGTAGCTTGCATGGATCCCCCAACATTTTCTTACTGAGACTCCTCTGCAAACCTCAAAAAGGCATATTTTCCTCACTTTTCTTTGTAGGATCACCGCTCTGGCACAAAGTTCCTACCATTCCCCTCAGTCTCCCAAGTAAAATGATACCGCACTTGTGTCAGTCCCCAAAGCAGAGTCGGTCTAAAGATGTATAAATAAAACTATGTGCTTATCAAACTCGCTGTGCTATCCCCTCAATAACTACAGGTTGTTAGTATTTTTCTGTTGCAGGCACCTGGGCCACTCACACAAGTGAGGTATCATTTTTATTGGGAGATTTGGGGGAACACTGGGTGGAAGGAAATTTGTGGCTCCTCTCAGATTCCAGAACTTTCTGTCACCGAAATGTGAGGTAAAGGTGTTTTTTGCCAAATTTTGAAGTTTGAAAAGGATTCTGGGTAACAGAACTTGGTGAGAGCCCCAAAGGTCACCCCATCTTGGATTCCCCTAGGTGTCTGTTTTTTAAAAATACACATGTTTGGTAGGTTTCCCTTGGTGGCAGCTGATCTAGAGGCCAAAATCCAGAGTTAGGCATTTTCCAAAAAACACATCAGTTTTCTTTGGGAAAGTGTGATGTGTCCATGTTGCATTTCCTGTCGTGGGCATTAGGCCTAACCACGCAAGTGAGGTTCCATTTTTATTGGGAGACTTGGGAGAGCCACAGAATAGCAGAACAAGTGTTATTGCCCCTTGTGTTTCTCTACATTTTTTCCTTCCAAATGTAAGATGGTGTGTAAAAAAATGTCTATTTGAGAAATGCCCTGTAATTCACATGCTAGTATGGGGTCCCCAAACTTCAGAGATGAGCTAATAACCACTGCTACTCAACACCTTATCTTGTGCCCATTTTGGAAATACAAAGGTTTTCTTGATACCTATTTTTCACTCTTTATATTTCAGCAAATGAATTGCTCTATACCCGATATAGAATGAAAGCCCATTGCAGGGTGCAACTCATTTATTGGGTCTGGGTACCTAGGGTTCTTGATGAACCTACAAGCCCTATATAACCCCACAACCAGAAGTGTCCAGCAGACGTAACGATATATTGCTTTCAAGAATCTGGCATCGCAGTAAAAAGTTACAGAGTAAAACGTGAAGAAAAATGGCTCTTTTTTTCTCCTCTATTTCAATCTTTATTTATTTCAGCTGTTATTTTCCGTGGAAAAACCTTGTAGGATCTACACAAATGACCCCTTGGTAAATTCAAAATGTTATCTACTTTGCAAAAATGTTAGCTTTCTGGGATCCAGCATTGGTTTCACACCTATTTCTGTCATTAACTGGAAGGAGGCTAAAAGCACAAAAATAGTAAAAATGGGGTATGCCCAGTAGACTGACACTACATCTCTTGAACTACGTCACCAGGACCCCACCCCTCCCCCGCCCCCCCACTTCCAGCAAACCAATTCTAAATGTAGGCTACCCTCACGTTATTTTTAATTCAAAAACTTTTACCTTTAACAGATTTTATATAACTTACCTTTAATGATATAATGCCAGACGATGTAGTGGTGCATTGCAGGCATTATAGGGGTCGTGTGTTTTAATCATTCACTCTTAAAGGACTCAGCTTTTTTCTAATACACGATTAGTTAAGAGTTATAGAAATTACACTATATTTCATTCTTTGAAGAACAATACATTATTATACAAAATAAGCCAAGCTGTTTCCCTATTTGCCCATTTTTAAAGAACATGCCATTACGAACAGCGAGGGTCGTAACGTATTTGACACCTTTTTCTGCGAAGAACCGTGCTGACTCCGAGCAATTCTGCCACTGCAGTATTCAGGACTCTGCTAAGCTCTTCCTTTCGAGTCTAATCGCGCAGCCATCACATGTCAAGTTACCAGCGAAAAGACATGGCAGTACAACGTGGAGGACGAAGCCACATGCCCAGCGCTAATTGCACTTTTGGCAGACATCTGATGGGATATACCTTGTTCGTACTGCCCAACGCAGTTGGCCATTAAGCAACTAGAATCCAGACTGTAAAGGAATATTTCTCCTAGTACTGCCAAAATAGTATCCAACTCATGTGCAACTAATCAAAGACTCTTATTTCTGTGTGGTCTGGTGGATTGCTTTCCTGTCTTTTGGCATACAGAGCTGAGATAATGGTATGAGTGGCAGTGGAGAGTGTTAGAAAGGCTGTACTTCTGATTATAATACTGTGCAAAAAGGAGGGAAGATTCTCAGGCTGAAGTCTGTTGAATCCACACTGATTACATTCAGGCAGGGAGCCCATTTCTTATAAAGACTAATTTAACATACTTGAGAACTGGAAATATATTTACTACTGCACACTGGAAGGGTTTGCAATTACGGAAGAAACTTATGTTCAAATATTAGTTAAATTATAAACTTTGGGCACTAGCCTCTGAACATCATTTTTGTGAAGTGACTACAGTGCCAAGCATTAACCGTTCATTTCACCCTATATCCCGTACAGTTTATACATTGTCCAGATAGCTGTAAATCTGTCATATGATATTTTAGGTGGACTTGGAGTTAGTATGCGTTTTTGCGAAGATTGAGCTGTGATACACAGACTAGAAAGGGTGGATGTTTTTCTTTTTTTAAATAATGCAGGGACAGCAAATATGAGGATAGGTTTAATTCGTACCCTCATTAAAAGTTAGCCGGATTTCAGTGTGGAGGTACCAGTCAATCATAATTTGGCCATTACCAGTTTTGGACCCAGGAATGAGGATCTATTATTTACTCCTTCAGTGGTGCTGTTGGGTGGAGGCCTTCTTCACCCCATGTTTTACACCGTGTAGATTCTCAGCTGGTGGAACTCGGCCTGCTGCTTCAAAGCCTGGTAACGTGTGTTACTCCTACTGCGTATCCTGTGTTACCACTTACAGTAACACTTACTCAATTATAGATCCTGCAGTATTGAGGCCCTAAAACTAAAAGCATGTTTTCTCCCACAACAGCAAGTATCAGACAGCATCGGCAAACGTCACTGAGACCACATCACGTTCTTCAGGAATACTCATAATAATAATTTATAGTTTGTATAAAGATTAATATATGTTAAAAAAAAAACACATTGAAATAGGAACGTCATTACTAAAAACAAGAAGTACTAATACTGCCAAATTACAATTACTTTAAACGCACACCTACAATTATTTTCGTTTCTTAAAAAAATCCACATTTATCATTTGCAAGATTCACATCACACGACTTTTAAGCAATTATCTATTCTGTGCGATCAAATTAATTTTCATGAAACACATCACATAATATTTCCCGTAAGCAAGATATTCAGCCACTTTTTTCCAAAAATCTACAATAAGCGGGATTAAGGGTTACAAGCTACTGTTAAGTGCATCACCTGAAACTGAAAACACTCGATCAACTCATATTATTGTTATACTCTTTTCTGTACATGATGAAATTCAAGAGCATGGGATGGAGTCTCGCCATCGTCGAAGATGGCCCCTTTCCCCTTAGTTCCTTTTCCATCGGGGAACGAACAAATGTGGCCCCTTTATCTTTCCAGTCGCCTTGGTCCCTGTGGCCCCTGTGAAATGATGAGGACCTTCTCTTTACCTCATGGGAGTCCTATCAATGACCACCTTAGGGCCTAATGAGCAGTCTGGTCCTGGGGTCTCGCAGTCCCGGCACCCTCGGCGGCCTGAGCTGGGCTCACCCGCATATTGCAGCAGCCCTTCCTTATAGCAGCCTGGTGATCACATCACAGACTTCCTGCAGTCATCGGTCACCACCAGAGGCTTGTCAGGAGGCAGCAAGTGCCCTGCAACATTCTTGCACCCCACTGGATGAGGCGGAAGTGGTTCTTTGATGCTGCAGGCCCAGGGGAACCCCAATACTAGTAGGCCCCACAGACCGCCCGGAGAACTTGTTTTTAACTGCTGTTGGGACCGTTGGTCATCCGGGGAATGGCACAAAGACAGGAATTTGCCGGGCTGCCTCCTTCCCCACAATCAACCCAGCAACCTGTAGGGCTTCCCTTGTGTGCCCCTGTAGACTTGGATGCCACTTTCCTGTCCTGATCGACTGAGAACCTGTCCTCACATTGACACACTGGGGCTACCCTTCTTTGCTTCCTTAATTTACATACTCTAGGTCAGAACTGAAGGGATCATTCGGCTTGTACCGACCCAGATCAACATCACTGTAGCAGACACAGGACTCTTGCAGCCCCTTGCAGAACTATGGGGCTGCAACCCTGGTAGAATGACCTGCCAGTGCTTCTTCACTGACCAGGAACGGAACAACACCCCTGGGAGTATCCATGTGGTTCTCCCTTATGGCTTTTTTGCTCTCTGGTGACTGCTCACTGTGGGGCATGGATCTCATCCTGCTCCGCAATATCCCCTCTCCCCCTTTTGCTCTCTCGTTGCTGTCACCTCAGCCATGTGCCCCCTTGTTGACATGGCAATTTTCCTGACAGTTCTTTTTCATGAAGGTAGTCGGGCAGGAAATCGGCTTATATACTAGCTTAGCACTCCTTACCCTCTTCCATGAAGGCACTCTTGGAATCCATTCTCTAAGATCCTACCTCATTTGGCACGTGCTTCACCATCATGGACACCAATATTACAGACTTCTTCCATTACCTGCAGGCCATAAAAACTGCACCACTCAAAGATAACTGACCTACATCAGTGTCTCACGATGACGGAAGAGAAAGTGGGCATGCTTGGACCTCTTGTCTCGACACCTGGAGTATCCAACAAAAACTCACTGACTGACAATATCAGATTTTATGGTACACCGGATAAGATGGGGGGCTTTGACGTATATACGTTATTGCTTGAGTTCATCTGTAAAGTGACTGGGCTTTCTTTCATGCCCCCTCTTGATGTTCAACCAGTGCACAGAATGGTCGTCCGGCATCCGCTACCTGAAAGAGGAGCTAGGCCCCATCCAATAATGTGGATTACCATGGTTGGTCGCTTTAGAGACTTTTATGATCATACGGATTTGGCACGCTTCCCGGACTTTTCGAACAACTCCACTATGGACATGAGTCTCCAGCCACCCAAGGATTTGTACAGTCACAACACACTCAGATCCAGTCTACCTCTTTAAGGGGAACTGCATGATCGACCCCCAATGGAACCAAGAGAGGGAGAGAGTATTAAAAACTGTGGAGGAACTGAATCATTCAAACGACCTCAATAAATACACTTCAACTTGTAAATTCTCAGTATTCTATGATGAGATACCCTATTGTGCATGGTGAACTGCTCCTGGGACATTGCCTGCTCTCACCCATGGCCACTGGGCGAGATTAGTATATTAGTCCTCCTGGTGGGCATTACTCTGACTCTTGATTCTCTTGATTCTCCTATTCCTTCTCCGTATATGGCTCTATCCTCAATGATATTTCCATGTGTGCTGCCTTCATTTTTACTAATGTCTCTATTCTACCACTCCGCTGCCTCCTTTGACTCCTCCTTTTTCCGCACCTCCCCCTGACTCTTGATTCTCTTATTCCTTCTCTGTATATGGCTCTACCCTCAGCTATCTTTCCATGCTTGCTACCTTTCCTTTTACTATTGTCTCTATCCCACCCCTCATCTCTGCCTCCTCCACTCCCCCTTTTTCCTTACCCCTGAAATCCTCTATTCTCCATTACTCATTTTCCTGAATTCCTTCCAAACCTTGCCCTAGGTATTGACCCTGTATCCTTCCTCCTCTTTTTCTTGTTTCACCTGTATAGTCCTGGGATCCTTTCTGAATGGGCTAAAGTTAGCCTCTTTATCTTCTTTCCTGATTGTCTTTGCTCTTCATGGAAATGACATTGCTATTTGGACTATTGTTTTTGTTGACTGTTTATCGCACAGTTTATTTTTCTTAGACCTCGTCAACCTGCAAGCTTGCCCGGTTACTCACCTTACAAAGCCGGAGGGATTCCGCCACTTTGACATGCCCCCTTGCTCCTTCCCATTGTCAATGCTGTGAGATCCCCATGGTCACGCTTGGCCATTCTTGTTTATGTCTTAGAGACTGGACTTCCTTTGTGCACTTGCCCATCTCTCAACCCCCTCCCATTTTGTGACCATCAAGAACCAGGCTCTTTACCTTCATTTTGTCCTTTGTATTCATGGGCCCTTTCTTGTCCAGCTGTCTGCTGTCTGTTCCCCGATTAGAACTTTTGAAAGAGGTATAGACATGCATCAGGTATCGGCCTTCTACGGGAGACCCATCCCACCACTAAAGTGGTAGATACAATTCAGAGGACTAGGTGGGAAAGGTTGTGTGTGGCTGCATGCCCCCCTCCGACCCTGCTAGCACTAGGCCTCACTCTTTGATGTCCTCTCTCCAGAAGGGTGTCGTGGCCATTCTCATCCAAATGGCCCTTCATGCAATATCCTCCAGACATGGATTGAAGACAAGGATTACCATGCCCTTGCAAAGCTCAGAATCAGCTCAATGCTACTCAAGAGGGGTTTCGTCTATGTTCCTACTGGACCAAAACTCCAATTTCTCCCCCGCCTCCACAGACCATTGACTGAACACGACCGTTCTAATGTAGTGATTGGGGGAGGGTCACTGGAATCTGCCTCTGGACACTGTTATGGATCAAACGGGGCCCATCAACAAGACAAACAACACTGACAGGGCCCTCTTGCAGAACATGTGTGATGATCATAGATTATTTGACATTTGGCACCTTCTCCATCCCACAGACAAAGATTCATGGCACCCAGCAAGGCCTGGACTGCTATCTTGTATTGCATCCGATCTCACCCATGACTCAAGAGTGCACTATTCTAGAGGCTCCCTATCGGACCATGCCCCAGTCCAGTTAGACCTGGATCTGAACCTGCGTATCTCCAATCAGAATTCCTGGTACTTTAATATAGTGGATTATAGGTAACCCTAGGAAAAGAAGCTACTTCAATCATATATGACTACACACCTTTTGGGCAACAAGGGCGCTGTGGCCTCTGTCCAAACTCTGTTGGATGTGGCTTAAGCCACTTACGCAGTCAGCTAATGAGGCCAACAAACAACAGGTACAGCAACAACTGATACTGGAACAGAACATCACAAGAGACACCCCTGAATACATAGCAACACCAACCATTGGTTGCCAGACTTCTGCTAGTATAGGCCAAGCTGGAAATCAAATCCCTCTACACATCCAAGGCGTAATATGCCCTATACAAACTCAAATGCACAAGTATCTCCCAATTGTGGTCATGCATTGACACCACCCTCAGTCGTGTGACTGTCTTACCCGCCCCACTTCTGAGGCTCCTGATAATGCTCCTAGATACTGCATATCTCCCTGATCTTACCACCCATACACAACAACTTTTGGCAATGGCTTTGTCCACAGCCAAGCTCTTTATCTTCTGCCACTGGCACTTGCAACACATACGTACACACAAAGAATGGCTTACTGAGATGTACAAAGTAGCATCATACAAGTGCATTATTTATCAACTATAGGATAAAGCTGATGTGTTCAAAGCCACTTGGTCCCTACTCTTGAACCTTGATAACGGTCCTTAGGGTCCCCTTCCTTCTCCTCCTTAGTTCAACCAGATCCTATGAACCCAGAACTGGTCTCTATGTATTTGCCCCTCCCTTTCCTTCCATGAGGCATCTGGTAGAATGGGATGCTGACTGAGATCTCCTCCAGCCTTGTCCCTCTCATCATGGGTCTGGGCTTCCACTCGCCCTCTCCTCCCATTGCCTCTCTTGGTCTCTCTCCTTTGGAACCCTCAGTTTAGGCAACACTAATCTACATCAAGTAAAGTGCCTAGTTTTGTTTTGATCCTAATAAAACTGGTGCTCCTATTACACTTCAGAATTACAAAAACTGTGTTTCATTTGTGGTTACCCAACTGCTGCTACATTTTTAAATATGTGTACAGTCAATTTACAGATACTTACATTTTGTTGATTGTTAGATGAATTGCATTCTACAGACTATCTTTTCACACTCCCTGTTCCCCAGCATGATTGCCACAATGTTCAGTTTATAAAAGTGTCTCTGTTTGCTGTCTGAGAAGAAAAAGTAAACTCCAATCTTCATGATGAAAGCATAAGCAACAAATTGCCACAATACATAACATGACATTTGACCTCTATATTTGAGTGCACACCAAATGAGACAAGATAAAAACACACCTTTATTGCTCAATCACCTTCTGATCCGCAGCACCCCGTCTACACATCACTGCTTCCAACACCTAAGGACCACACAGCCCTGCTTTAATGGAGAAGAACATGTTTATCTGAAATATATGCAAATTATCAGGTGGATAAGATTTGTGTGAAATTTGCAGTTTAAGAGGCTTGGGCCGTGCCAGAGTAGGTGTGGTAATATATATTCAAATCATTTTGATAATCCTGTTACAAGTCTCAAGAACCCAGTGCAAAATGTTTTTCAGGACTTGTACATCAGCTTATCCCTAAGTGATCAGAAAGAATATGGCCTGCAGAGGGGAAAGGCAAAGAGAAAGACGTGGGATGGAGGTATGAAGAGAGAGATTGCAGTTGTTGCACTAATTGATATATTAAACATGTGATAGATGATACACAAAGTAACCAGTCATCTGAAAGAAATCCAGGGGGACAGAGTAGAGTGAAAACAGGAAAAAGAAAAGTCCAAAATGAATAGATAGGAATAGAATAGAATGTGAGGGTTCATGTGTCTTTCCTCCTGGGTCCACCAAAATAGTGACATTTAGGTTACAATGGAAAGAACTACCCACTGTGCTGGCCCCAGAGGAATCCAAAGTGAATGAAGCATTACATTAACTAAGAAAGCGGTGTACCAAAAACTGTGCTAATGCCTTCCATTGTGTTGTATGATAGCCATTCATTCCTGTTGTTCCCCATCATAGGGTGTTGAAGTCATATGAAGCATGTTTGAATCGCCTCACATTTATCATGTTAGGCTTGTTACCTACAATACCAATTACTTGAGTCACGGTTTGCAACTTTACTCCATAAAATTGAAGGCTTTCTTCCCAATGTTTTGATGCAGAAAGAAGCTCTATTCTCATGTATGTGTCTTTCTGCAGTCTAGTTCACAGTTGAGCGAACAACTTAGGCCTCATCCAAGTGTGAACACGGGCACTGGCAAGTGTATTACAAGCACAAGTGCCCACAACAATGCCCTTGGGCCTAGTCTTAGGGGTTGCTAAAACAGCAGGTGTTCACGTAACTCTCATAGCTTCCAGATTTACATAATCAACTCTGGCCTTTACAAGCACCTGAAGTATGGGTAAGTACAAGGTGTCAAATATAAATTCTGCCTCTGGGGAGAAGGGTTTACCTATCATCATACGACTTGATGCTATCTTTATGCCACAATAATGTTCACTAGGGAAGGGTTAGTGTCACATTTCGTCACCAAAGTAATGGTAAAGAACATTAAAACAATCACTTGATTGATTAAGGATTGTAAGAAAATGTGTTAGTAGTTGGGGAGGATGTGAATCCTTCCCAAATAATATGTCCAATCACATGTCAGGTCCAATACACAAGATCAATAAATATACCTGGACTCAACCCATAGTAGTACAGAGCAGACAGGCTTAAACATTTACAATGTATTATGAGTGCCAAAGCATTAAAAAAGTTAAAATGCAACACAATAAAAATGGCACAACTAGTTTTAAAAATAGAGAATATTCTAATAGCAAAAATGACACCAAAACCATTAAAATTACATAAAATGAACCAAAGGTATGAATTTGTAAGGTTTAGGGCAAAAGCACCAAGAAAAATTAAAGCTCCAATCAGAAGTCACTGTTTGTGGTTGACCGGGACCTAGGCACGATTTCAGGTCAACCGCAGTGGTCAAATACTCTAAACATGTCATCCCAGTGAAATATTTTACCTTCTTACTTAATCTTTTAATCCTATGGCAAGGCAAGGCTGCTGGCTATATCTGGCAAAGTCCTCTCAAAGTTGGACAGCCACTGGATGGGGTCATTGAAGCCAGTGGTTTTAGGAGGTAAATATCTGAAGACGAAAATTACATTTTCTTTCCCTTCAAACTTCAAAGTCTTTTCAACTTTCAGCTACATGTTTCGTAACTTTGCCTGATCAAGATTTCTGTCTTTGGATGTAGCTCACAGTCTTTCAGTAGGTCAAGCCTGAATCTGTTTCTGATGAATTGCTCTTGAATTCGAACACGGGTGCTGTCTAAAAAAAAGTCCGGGTTTCTGGAGCAGCTCTTCATGACCACTTATAATGCTCCCAGCAAGTCAGTAGCCAGGAAACTAGAAGACTCCCCACTTTGAGCCCATTGACATTAAATAACAAGGCAAAGTTAGAAATTGGGTTTCTGGTTGTCAGAGTATGCACCCTGTGCAAGAAGGAACCACAGCCCTCATCAGTGTAAGTCGGAGACACACTAAAACATAACTTGGTCTCACCCAATGGTAGCTTGGCACAGAGCAGTCCGGCTAATCTAAAGAGGCATTGTGCAAAGCATTTGTGCATCACACACACACACACACAGAGTAACACAATGAAAACACCACAAAAAGATTCCACACTAGGGGCCAGATGTAGGAAAGAAGCAAATTGCGACTTGCAATTTGCGAGTCCGTGCGACTCGCAAATTGCAAGTCGCAATTTGCTATGCAGAAAGGTGTCTCAGACACCTTCTGCAACTCGCAATGGGGTCGCAAAGACCCACCTCATTAATATTAATGAGGTGGGTCACAGTTTGCGACCCCATTGCGAGTATGGGCACTCACGGGGATGGTGGCCTGCTGGAGACAGCAGACCACCATGTCCATGACTGCTTTTTAATAAAGCAGTTTTTTTTTCCCATCTGCAGCCCGTTTTCCTTAAAGGAAAACGAGCTGAACTTGGAAAAAAATACCAAAACCTTTAGTTTAGTTTTTTTTCAGAGCAGGTAGTGGTCCATTGGACAACTGCCTGCTCTGAAAAAATATTTTTGTTTCCATTCACAAAGGGGAAGGGAACCCATAGGGGACCCCTTCCCGTTTGCGACTGGGTTACCATCCACTTAAAGTGGATGGTAACTGCGATTTCATTTGCGAGCGTTTTCGCGGTCGCAAATGAAATTGCATAGCGTTGCGTTGCGAATCGCAAATAGGAAGGGAACACCCTTTCCTATTTGCGAGTCGGAAATGCATTTTGCGAGTCGGATCCGACTCGCAAAATACATTTCTGCATCGCGGAGAGGCTTTTGCGCCTCGCAAACTGCATTTTTCGCCGTTTGCGAGGCGCAAATCCTTTCCTACATCCTACAACAATGGGGGTGTCTGGTTGCACTGGGCTGGGACAAAGTCAAGAGTACATGCCACCCATAATGGAGCACTGGCCGACCACAGAAATCAACCAGGGCCCACTGATCAAAGGACCTCAATCCTGGTTGCAGTCACAAGATGCTTTGATTTTCCTTATGCATTGCGGGTGAGTCGTCAGTTCCGAAGGCAAAGTGCTGGTGCTGCAATGCATCAGTTCAGAAGCTGATGCACCGTGTTCCTCCACGGAGTGAAGAGATGCGGCAATCTTCCTTAAGGAGTGGCAGCGATTTGGTTGTTCCAATGCAATGTTGATGAACTGGCTCTGAAGCTGATGTGGCAGGTTTGTCAATGCAGTGAAGGGATGTGCCAATCTTCCTTCAGCAGTAGGTAGAGATGTGGTAGTTATTATGTGGCAACAATGCAATGGCAAAGCACTGGTTCAGAATGGGAGGTGTCAGTTCTAATCCCACAACACTGGTGATGTATTGGTTATACATACCAAAAAAGGAAATGTATCCATTTTCGCTGGAGCAAGTATTGGGTTCACCTCCAGTGAACCAGACACAGTAGCACAAGTAGAGTCTTTGATATCCATGAGCTGCAAGTAACAAGTCTTTGGTGATCATTTAGGGTGCAAGGGGTGCTCTCTCTCAGCAGGGTCACAAAGCAGCAGGGCAGAAAAGCAGTTCTCTCATGTTAGCAGTCTATCACAGTAACAGTCCTGGATGCACCACAGCACTCCTGGCAGAGTCCAGTTGTAGGTCTGTAGGTGTCTGATTTGGTAAAGTCAGAGACCCAGTAATCATTCCCAGTTGTGGCTTTGATGTGGGGATGCCTTCAAAGAGGGGTCTTTGAAGTACACAGAGGTCCTTTCTTTCAAGCCCTGGCTCCAGGCTATCAGTAGGAGGTAACCAGCCCTTTGTGTGCAGACAGGCACTGCCTATTCAGGTGTAAGTGTCAGCCTTTCCCTCCCTTCCTACCCAGGAAGAGCCATCAGAATGCAGATGAGTGCTCAAACACACCTAGCATCCCAGTGGTTGTCGCTGTCTGGATGGAATGCACAAAGTGTAGCTGTCACCCACCCCAGACATGTATTGGAGACAGGCTGCAGGCACACAGAGCTGTAAGAGGAGAGAAATGTCCACTTTCTAAAAGTGCCCAACCTAAAATATTAATACTAAATCCACTTTACCATAAAGAAGATTTATCTTTAACACTCCAATAATATGAAACATGACATAGCTAGTCCTTCTCAATCAGGAATTACAGCGAAAACGTGTAAAAGGAAAAGTGTAAGAGGAATTCCTAATGTTAACCCATAAGAGGGGTAGGCCTCACAGTAGTAAAAGAATAGGTGTTTTCCCTGCCAAGGCATGCAAAACTTATAAGTAAATGCCTTACCTTTTGATTACACAGCACATTGCCCTATGGGCTACATAGCACCTACATTAGGGGTGATTTAGGTGTTATAAAGGAGGAGTTTAAGGCATGGCAAAACGTTTGAATTCCAAGTCGAAGTGGCAGAAAAACTGCACACACAGGCTCCATAGTGGCAGGCCTGAGACACATTTAAAGGGCTACTTGTGTGAGTGGCACAAACAGAGCTACAAACCTCTTTGTAGCATCTGTTGGAATTTGCCCTTTTGCAGGGTCATCCTCAATCTTTTTCCCTCCTGC
This sequence comes from Pleurodeles waltl, assembly GCF_031143425.1. Lineage (NCBI taxonomy): Eukaryota > Metazoa > Chordata > Amphibia > Caudata > Salamandridae > Pleurodeles > Pleurodeles waltl. Next base: position 925,501,963 of record NC_090448.1, on the reverse strand, counting down.
CTCCTATTTTTTCTGACCTGTTTCTGTTGGTTTTTGAACTGCTAACCAGTGTAAAAGTGCATATGCTCTCTGTGTAAATTACATGGTTGATTGGTTTATCCATGATTGGCATATTTGATTTACTAGTAAGTCCCTAGTACAGCACACTAGAGGTGCCCAGGGCCTGTAAATCAAATGCTACGAGTGGGCCTGCCGCACTAGTTGTGCCATCCACATTATTAGCCCTGTAATCATGTCTCAGACCTGCCACTGCAGTGTCTGTGTGTGCAGTTTTAACTGTAAATTTGACTTGGCAAATGTACCCACTTGCCAGGCCTAAACCTTCCCTTTTCTTACATATAAGACACCCCTTAGGTAGGCCCTAGGTAACCCCAAGGACAGGGTGCAGTGTGTGGTTAAGGTAGGACATATAGTGATGTGTTTTATATGTCCTGACAGTGAAATACTCCTAAATTTGTTTTTCCCTGTTGCAAGGCCTGTCCCTCTCACAGATTAACATGGGGGCTACCTTCAAAATTGATTAAAGTGTGCATTCCCTTTGAAAGTGGATAGATATATGGAGTTTGGGGTCTCTGAGCAATGTAGTCTGCATTTCCTGAGGAGCCATCTGTGCTAGGAGGGAGGGGAGGAGTGGTCACTCACATCTGAAAGGGCTGTGCCTCCCCTCACACAATGCAGTTTCCAACCCCCTGGGGTGTCTCTGGGGCCTGGCCTGGGCAAGGCAGGATTTCACAAACAAGAGAGACTTTTCTTTGAAGGAAGCCTACTTCTAAGGGCAAAATGGGTGTAAGAAGGGCACCCAAAACCACAGACTTTAGAACACTTCTGGAAACCATGAGGAACCTCTGCCTGGAGAAGAGCTGAAGAGCTGAGGAAAAAGAGCTGCCCTGCCTGTGCCTATGCTTTGTGGAGCTATCCTGCAGTTGCTGCTTCTGCCTGTGCTCTTGTGAAGAACTCTCCAAGGGCTTGAATTAGAGCTTACCTCCGGTTGTTTGAAGTCTCAGGGACAGCAAAGACTTCTCTCTGCCAGCACCTGGAGCCTCTGCTGAGACTCCTTCCCTGCCAAGTGGTGCCAAGTGGTGCCCATCCAGTTCCTTGGACCCTGAAAGAAGAAGCTGACAGAAGAAGAGTGAGAAATTCACGCACAGATCGCCGTGCGGGGAAAAGATCGATGCAACTCCGAGACACGGCTGAAAAATCGATGCGCCGTCGGTTTCGCAGCTGAAAATCGATGGTCGCCTGCAGCGTGGCTGGAAGATTGACGCACGCGGCTGGAGAAACAACGAGTAACATTGCTGACGAAGGCTGGTGAGATCGCAACCCGCGCTGCGTGGTTTTCAGATCATCGTGCGGCAGGATATCCAATGCAAACATTGCTGGATGTGTAAAAACTACACAAGGCCTGCCTGGACGCAAGAGTGCTGTTCGAATCGACGTATCGCTCTCCTGAGGAGATAAGAAACGACGCACGCCGACTCGACTGGAGGAGGAACGACCCAAGGTCTCACTTGTGAGTGATATAGACACATCGCAAGACCTTTTTAAAGCACACTCACCAGTGCAGGGTTATATTTGACACATCCAGGTACATTTCAACGCTAACAGCGTTAGCGTTGTGTTTAAAATTAAATGAAGACTCTTTTTGTTTTTTAATTGATAACTTGACTTGTATATTGTGGATTTTTGTTGTTTTGGTCTTGATTTGTTTAGAGAAATATTTTCTATTTTTCTAAACCTGTGTTGTTTCATTTTGTAGTGTTTTCATTCAGTTACTGTGTGTGTTGGTACAAATACTTTACACCTAGTACTCTGAAGTTAAGCCTGCCTGCTCATGCCAAGCTACTAAGGGGGTGAGCGAGGGTTAGCTGAGGGTGATTCTCTTTTACCCTGACTAGAGTGAGGGTCCTTGCTTGGACAGCGGGTAACCTGACTGCCAACCAAAGACCCCATTTCTAACAGCATCTAATTTACAGCCCCTGGGTATATGGTACACCGCTCTACAAAGGACTTACAAGTAAATTGAATATGCCAAGTGTGTATACAAAAATGTTACCATGGTTAGGTGGAAAACCATCCACACTTTAGCACTGGTCAGCAGTAGTAAGAGTCCTCAGTGTCCTAAGGCGAACAAAAAGATTCAGCAAACAGAGAAGGTAAGCAGGCAAAATGTTTGGGAGGAGACCACCCTGATGCTGACAGGCCTAACAGTAAGTCATCATTTTCCTTTGAAAGCCAGTAATAAATGTTAACACAAGGAGAACATGTAAATAATGAGGCAAAAGAAAGCATCCTCCTTCCAATTATTTTCCTTTTCCTTCATTTCTTCTTATCACCCTCTTCCTTCTCCCATTGAATCCATCTTTCTTTCATTTGTGTTACTTTAATTTGGAAATTCTTTCTCTTCTTTTTTTCACTGTCCTTCCTTCGCTCCCCCTTTCTCATTCACATTATTTCACTCAATTTTCCTGCCCTCCTTATTTCTTGCCCTCCTTCCTCTTTTTCATTTTATTTATCTGTTCCTTTCATATTTTCTTCCTTCTTCCCGTCTTCATTTTATTTATTTCCTTTTTACTTCCTTTTTAGTTCTTTCTTTATTTCCATTATTTGTTTGACCATTTTTTCCGTCCTGCTTCGTTCTTGCTTTTGATCTTTCTCTCCTTACTTGCACTCTGCCCCCCTTCATTCCTTCCCACTCTCTCACTATACTTTTCTCTCACTTATTTTTATTTACATTTTATATAATTTTGCTTTCTTTTTGTCATGTTTTTGGCCTCTTTGGCACTCTTTAGCCTCGTCCCTCAGCTTTATCAGGGTTAATTATTGTTGCAGCTCAAAGTGAGGAAGTGCCATAAAGCAATTTATTGTACCCCAGTAGCAATTCCGTTAAGCTGACAAAGTGGGTGCTTCACTAAACCCTTGGCTCCCACGACTTCCAGGATATCACCAGGGACTGGGCTCACTTTATCAGAGCAGCCCGCAGGACTCATCCAGGTCCAGTTGGACACTCCAGGACAGAAGCCTCTTGCAGCTTGTTGTGTTCCTACAGTTGCACAGGAAGTCAGCCAACTACTTCTGTGAGCCCACTTCTCAGTGCTGGCTCAGCATTCCAAGTTCAACACTTTATAGCTCTATGTATCTCACAGACAGTAGGTCCAGTCCTCTTCTATTCTTCCTCAGATCGTCATACGTATGAGATGTGTGTAGATGGCACTTTGCAGGATTCACTAGCCAGTAGTTGGGGATGACTACTGAGGACTTTCTAAATCAGAGAAAGGTATCCATGGGCAACAGTTTTCACTTTTGCACCACTTCCTGTTTATCTTAACACAAACTATCCCACAATGCACTATTTTGAGGCAACCCCCAATATGGTAGCACCCTACTGCTGTTGTAGGCTGCTAGTGAGCCTGTGATGTGTGTTCCAGGAAACAAACTGTCCCTTCCCCCTTAACTACAATAGTCTGTTTCTGGAAGCAATTCTCCTCTGACTGAGCTGGTGCCGACCTGGCTGCTGATGGTCCAGAGAACAAAGATGTGTCTTTCCAAGGTCTCTCTCCATACTCTCTTTGGACCCTTTCAAGAACCCTCCCTATCTACCCTACCTTATCTGAGAGGAGTCACATACCTCATATCCAGGTTTTACTGCCAAATGCCGTAAGTTTCTTTAGTCAACCAAGTGAGTGGCACAATATGTGCTGCAGAACAAAAGTAACCTTTCCATGATATTGGTGTTTTTCCAACACCATATACTATGGTTTACTGGAAAAGTAAACAAGGCAATGAGGAGTTTACCAATACTGTCATGTTTTAGGGATCAGAGCACATACACTGGGGTGTAGACAGCAGTGTGCCAATATGCAGGATTCAAACCTCAACGGCATCAGTCCACCAAAAATGGTGGTTACCATGCAAAAATAGCTACTTTCTCAGAAAAATCATGTGATTCAATATTATTTTGAGTAAAAAGATGATTGTCTCACATAAATTCAACTCAATGCAGTCCACCTATTAATTGGAATTGCCTTCAATTTGAAGATTAGATGTAATTGACAGTAATTGTCTGGAGCCAGGTCAAAAACTCACAGTGACATGCTTTATTTTGATTTTAATTTCTCTTTACCTTGCTTCATAAGAAGAACCAAATGGTAGTGGTGAGAGAAAGAGAGAGAAATCAAACTAGAAATTCGAATTTCAATTTTATTTGGACTGCTTACTGTAAAGAAGCGTGAAGGCATACAGTTGAACTGAAGGGACCAGCAGAACATTTAGGATAAACAGGGTTCCTCTGTCCCCAATCAAATAGGAGCACCGCCAAGATGAATGCTAACAACCCCTCCTAACTCAGAACATGCAGCGACTCACAGCTGAGCACCAACAGATACAAATATTTTAGGTTATATAGATTAATGCTGAGACAGCCCAATAAATAGGAGATTCAGTGTGAGGTAAGAGACTTAAAAGCTACAGAGTCTACAATATGGTTTCATTGTTCACACTCAATGGGTTAGCCATTGGGAAAGATATAGCCTACACAGATAAAGCACACTATATAAGGGGACCAAGTTGAGTGAGGTACTGATCAGTAAACTTAGCCTTGTGAACCACCTGAAGAGTAATCATATAGTCGTTGCTTCAGGTGATTATTATGTGATTATTTAGCAGCCCCAGATTCCTCACTCATTCACACAGGAATGGCAAAACCATTTGATCTTTCTTTTTATGAGGGGGAGTTTTGATAATAGTTGATCATTTGTGTATGTTTCCACCACTTTTCAAAGAAAGATAAAGCCATAGTTAAACAACATCTCAGGTTACTACATCATGGAAGTTGGGTTTAGAGCCCTGAGCCAGACATGCAGCATTTGTAGAGTTAAGATGCAATGTCAAACCAAGGGAGCCTGGCCAAGATGGTGACTAGAGCAAACGCTCGATAGTGCGCTCTGCTCTTGGCCCTTAAATAATCCTCAATTATATCTCACTTGCATCCTCCTGGGCCTCGGAAAGGGTTTGCGGTGGATCCCGAAGGATTGCGAAGCAGGTCGGTGCGCACACGCATTGAAAAACAGCCTGAGCTGTGTGCGGGAGGCTGTGAGGCCTAGCGGAGCGGGGGCCTTTGGAAGTGGAGCGCAGCAGGTGGTGTCCTGAGCCCCGAGGGAGGTGAGCTACCGAACCCGGATGTGCTCGTGCAGCGATAGAGCGGCACTGTGATCGGCTGTCCCAGTGGAGCTGGGTGGGACCACAAAGGCCCGGAGGGGTACAGGGAGGAGCTGCTGAGAGAGCCGTCCAAGCCGTGCAGCCCGGTGAACAGTGGCAGAAGGGTGAACTGAAGACAGCGGCCTGCCAGAGCAGGCGTAAAGCGCAACGGCTCCGGTTGCCTGGACTGGGATGCTGGAGGTATCGCGAACTTGAAGGCGGTGGGCAGACGCCGACAAAGTAGTGCAGTGAGGTGCCTCACGGGCGACACATTAACCAATGGCACAGGGGGTTACGAACTGAATGACAAAAGTACATTGTACGAGCGTCATACCGTACCAGTGACCTTTCGACGCTGGCACAATACTAGGGAACTGCAACCCTTTCGCTGAGGTGAGAATGGACCAGTGCTGTGCATGCCCCAAGAATGAGACACAGCACAATGAAAACACAATCATGCAAAGCGGTCACCACCATGAATTGCAGTAGTCGACTTGCACAGGTTACCGCTGGTAAACCCATAGGGCATGCGCTGCTCACCTTCTGGAAGCAAAGTAGTTTAAAACTCTAACCCAACACTGGCGCTAGCACTCACAACATTGGACTGAGCACCACGAGTGCAAACAGGTGCTGGTGGACGGCCCAAGAGGGGGAAGCAACCCGTTGAAGACCCATACACGCGGGGGAAGACGTGACCAGCAGCACGATTACCCACAGCCAGGGTCAAACCAAAGCAGGCACAACCGTCAACAACTGCTCCAGATGATATGCTAATTTCTAAACCTGCAACTGTCGATCAAACAGCGTCCCTCCAGCAATTGAGTGAAATGTTGCGACCCCACTCCTCTCAACTTGACAAACTATTACAACCTATATTGGATAGTAAAACAACCCTGGAAGGCAAGACCGACTCACTGGTGCTTGAGGTGAATCTCCTGAGAGCGGATCAATGCAAAATAACAGAGTATCAACCAATGAAAGCTCAGTTGCAACGGTCCGGCCCGACATTGTTGCAATGCAAAGTCAACTGCATAGTCTGGAAACAGAAGTGACAACACTGAAATGTAGAGCAGAAGATGCGGAAGGCAGGTCAAGAAGGAACAACATTCCCTTTGTAGGGTTCCCGGAACAAGCAGAACTACCCAATGTGGAAGACTTTCTGGAAGAATGGCTGAAAGACAAGGTGATGGCAATCCAAATGTCGCCCTACTTGGTGGTTGAGCGTGCTCACAGGATTCCAGGCAGACCGCCACAACCGGGGGCCTACCGCTGAGACACAGGCGTGATAATTAACTATGTAGACAAAATGGAATAGGCGAACTAACTAGAAGAAGGGGCCGTAGGCCCATGCCACTCCTGCCCCTTTCACACACGCCCCCCACCAAACTCTATGGGTTTCCGTAGAGACAAGATTGGAACTATTGCCCTATGTTGTACCTATTGTGCACACATTCTACATGATAGGTGCTACATAGCGGGTTTGTATTTAATTTGTTGTTCTCACGTTAGCAAATGCCACATGACATCGTCACCCTTACAGCAAGTAGGGGGGGAATCAACACAAGATAAACACAACATTGCTTGTACACCTCACCACAACACTCAAATCACATAAGTACTGACGCCTACAACATACTAACTTGGAATCCTCACTAAACGCATTAGGATTTATAACTTCTTGAAGTGATACAAAATACATGTAGCAATATTACAAGAGACACACCTCACTGTGTCGGACCTGTATGCTCTGGACACTAAATGGCGTGGGCAATTATATGGCACAACCACATCATCATACGCTAGAGGAGTACTGATCTGGGTGGCACCAGTGGTCCCATATGTGGCGGAGCACCGTACGGTGGACACCATTGGTCAGTATGTATTGTTGGAGGGTATGCTAGATGGTAAACTGCTCAGCATAGCAGGATATACGCCCCCAGCATAAAACAAAGCAAATTCCTTTTGTCGATCCAGCCTACGCTATTTAAAGACCCAACGTCCACCATCATATGGGGTGGAGATCTAAATCGCGTACTAGAATTTGATATGGACAGGTCCCATCCACCAATAACGGGAGCTCCTAGCAGGCAAACCACTAAGTCACAGAAGTGGATATCCGAGAGGCGGCTAGGTGATGTGTGGCGGCTTACCCATCCCTTAGACAAGGAATATTCCTTCTATTCTCCGGTACACAGGTTACACACCCAAATTGACTTGCTGCTTAGTTCAGTAGAACTGGTTGACGCTTTCAGGGAGACAGCCTATTTGGCTAAGTTCCTATCAGATCATTGTCCCCTAGTGTCCACCGTACAATGGGGCGAACTACGTACTCAGATACCAACATGGTGGTTGCAGTCAGAACTGCTGCTGGACCCTCCCTTCTGTTCAGAAATGGCCGAGCATATATCCACATATTTTGAGTTAAACAGGGGAACAACAGCAGAGTGAGCAATATAGTGGGATGCTCACAAAGTTGTAGTGAGGAGCTGCTGCATGTCAGCGGCGTCGCGCGGACACAAGCAGAATCAGACGTATGAGGCGTGGAATGTGCGACAGGGAACTACGGCACCTGATACCCTCCTTCAATCATGCAAACACAGGAATGAAGCAGATATACACCCGTGGAAATTTGACTACCGCCACCGCACGGCTACGCTGCACTCAGAGGGTGACCGATCGGGTAGACTACTAGCATTGTTAGTTAGGGGTGAGACACCATGCACTCCTATTGGGGCTATTCAACTCGACAATAGGACAATAGTTAATGCACTGGCAGACGTTAATGATACTTTTAAACAATACTATAGCACACTATATGATTTGAGACCCGACCCCCGGATGCAAGGATAACAGACTTCTTTCACTCACTCCCCCTTACTCAGCTCTCTCCATTACAACAACAAGAATTGGATGGACCCATTGATGCAGGGGAAATAAAATCAGCAATGCAAAAATGAGCTCATAATAAGGCACCGGGTGGTGATGGTTTACCAGTGGAATATTATCAGACATTCGCGACACAGTTGATCAAACCGTATCAAAAATGCTCCAGGAAGCCCAAAAAAGAGGCGACTCTTGGACTCCCAAAGCGAAGCGTTAATAGTGGTCCTGCACAAACGAGGCCGGGATCCGCTAGATGTAAGATCCTACAGGCCCTTGTCGTTACTGAAGCTAGACTGTAGGATACTAGGCAAGATACTAGCGAACCAGCTATTGCTGTTCATGTCACACCTGATACATGAAGACCAATTAGGATTCATCCCCGGTCGGAACACCTTCTTGAATATCCGCAAGTCACTGTGGCTTATTTCGGCCACCTCGGAATCATACTATGACAGGGTTGCAGTCTCCTTAGACATTGAAAATGCATTTGATACTTTTGGTTGATCATTTCTGAGAGCAGCCTTGAAGTCCCTGGGATTCGGTCCAGTGTATATGAGCTGGATTGATACCCTGTACTCCAATCCTACTGCTAGGGTCAAAACGAGCAGGATCATTTCAGAGAGCTTCCCCATAGGCCGAGGTAATAGGCAGAGATGCCCCCATCGCCGCTTCCGTTTGCTGTAGCTATACAGTAGAACCTCTGGCAGCTCAGCTTAGACTATGGGCACGGCAAGGTGGTGTCCCCGATGGAGACGGGCACCAGACAGTATCCCTGTATGCCCATGATGGGCTAATATAGTTACGTAAGTGTACAACTTCGCTCCCGGGTTTATTACTATTACTGGAGCACTTCAGAGACATATCGGGACTACATGTGAACTGGTTGAAATCCTATGTATGCCGGATGACACTGACCCCAGAGCACCTACGAACTAACCCCAGTGCACATGGAATACCTTGGTGTTACTCGACATTTAAATGCCTTGGTATACATGTATACCATAACCAAGCCAATTTAAGGGAAGGCAATTTAGGACCCACGATCAGGTCCGTAAAAGGCTCATTAGCGTTCTGGAATTCATTGCCATTGTCACCAGTGGGCAGGGTAGCTATTGCAAAGATGATAGTGCTTCCCAAATTACTGTATTACTTTACAGCCTTTCCACTAATCATCCCTCAATCTTTCTTTAAAATCTTAAACAGCCTATTGACGGATCTCATACGGAAAGGAGATCGCAGCCACATAGCTCTCACTACCACTTACACATTGACCTCACAAGGTGGATTAGGTGCCCCAAATTACGAGCTATATTATGCAGCCGCACAACTTAAATTGGCGTTACTATGGATGCAGAAACCTTCCTAGTATGGAACTCGTGTCGGTACGTGAGACACTGGGACATACTAATGTACTGGGATGGCTTCAGGATGACACAAATTCCCCGCAGCACACAAATATCTTGATGACAGTGGCTAGATGGTGTTGGCATCGCTACGTACTTAAAAGGGGAACCATCCCTCCCTACATAACCAGGATCCCATTGCTGCCCATCCAGGGAATAAGCCAACTAAGTACACATCATGACCTAGAATCATGGACCACATTAGGCATACAAACAATAGGGACATCTTCAAGGATGGTAAACAAATGCCTTACTCTGAACTTGCACTCACCTATGATGTAGCACCAGGGCGATTCTTAACTTATAACGCATTACAACAACTCACATGCAGGATATGGCACAATGGTGACAATGAGCTCACGGTTCACCCACTACTACACACATTGCTAGCAAGCTCAGGACTTCAATATACCATCTCCCAGTTATATAGGGATTTGTTAGAGAACACTGCAGACACACATGTTATAATGCGGGCTCGGTGGGATCATGTTCTTGTGACGCTGTTGTCACAGCGGGAATGGAACATGGTGCTCAACATGTTCAAAATGGTGTCGCGAAACCCACATTCCCACTACACTCAATTTAATTACTAACATCAAACCTATTTATCCCCGTATAGGCTATCACGCATGTTCCCCATAATAGACATGAATGCCCTAGATGTGGCGATAAAGAAGCTAATTTTTACCTCATGATATGGGATTGCCCACCGGTTCTCTGTTTCTGGCACACCATCACCTCCCTGATGGCTGATCTGGTGGAACATCCATTGTCTCCTACACCAGAATCTTGCCTTTTGGGAGTTTGCAAGAGTTCAGGAAAGGGAAAGCAGTTACGCAAGTGCATTGACTTAGCGTTTGTGTTATTTAAGCACCTACTAGCGATGCAGTGGAAGGCACCGACCACGCCGGATACACAGGGCGGCTAAATGATCTTTTGAAATGGGCTAAAGCAGAGGCACGTGGTCTTCATTTGCTGCAAGACAAGGGAGTGCAGATAAAAGGAGTTGAAATATGGGACACATACATAGCCTCATAGAAGCTAAAGATGACATCAACCCCCCTGAATATGTGATGGAGGTCACTGGAGCATGGCACCCATGCAACAAGGGCACAGTACATGAATCACAATTGGCATGCAAACAGCATGGCAGTGAGAACCACCCCCATCCCGCACCATCATAACTTACAATGTATGGCAATAACACTACTAATTAATAGAAAAACCATAGCAAAATGACCATAACCAACCAAGACAAGACTCCACGAAAATGGAAGGTATGAGTGAGTAACATGGGCTCACCCCCAACTACACACCAGTACAATGATATCTTCACAATATATATAGCAAGGGTGACTGTGCAGTGGATACAGACAGGAACATATAATTATGTAAATGTATGCATAACTGTGTGTCTCTATCTCATCTCCCCCCTCATATACATTAAGTTCTAACATGAATACTTCTTATAAGGCACAATGATTCACCAAATGCATACATTAATAGACTGACCAGATGATCAAGGCATACGTTGTTGAATGACCTCTTTTTTTTACATTTTAAGTTATACAATAAACAGATTTTTTTTTAAAAGATGCAACGTCAAAGAAGAATGTTATAAAAAGGAATCAGAAGATGAGGTTTCCATTGTAAGCAGTGAAGTTAAGAGGCTTACCCAACAAAATATTGCACAGTACATATTTTGACAACAGGTTAATATTTTCAGTGCATCTTTAAGAAAGCCTATGCACACGTATATATTTACTTGTGAACAAAAGAAAGGCATAGATTCAACAATACTTTAAAAGAACAGCAAAGTCAAAAACTGAATGAACTAGGGCCGTTAGGGAATAGCAACAGTGTTTCCACGACAGGCAAAGGCAGAGTATAGCACTTTATCAATGAAAATTAATAAATACATCTGAGAGCACGCCAGGGGATTCTCACAAAAGCCTTTAGAATATGTACAGTTGCTCTCTTTTACACACTTGTATATGCCTTTGTGAATCGGCCTCAGAACACCCAAAATGGGAATATTCAGGGAATACTGATACTCATTTAGTACAAAAAGAAAGGACAATGCACTATTTGCTCCTATAGTAATAGGCTGTTGGGTGTTTCGGGCTCATTCACAGAGGCATAGTAAGAGTATTATCATGTCACACAAATAGTATTATAGTACCACAGTTTGCAAAATAGTGATTATATAGTACTATTTCCAGTACTCAGTAATCCTTTTGTTAATCAGAGCCTCTCTGTCTATCAATTACAAGCTGAAACCATGTCACATTTGCAGCCAATCAATGAATGACTTGATGTCCTAATCTCCGATACCTATTAGAAACAAAAATGGCATAATATTATTACCCAAAAAAGGTCATGTCTTTGATGGACAGCATTCAAGCAGTGACAACAATGAAAAACTCTGTTTTGAAGAATTGATTACATGGGGGTCTTTCAACTATCTAATTCCATCTGTAGCCAGACCTCTAGCCAGTCTGATGGCTCAATGGATACATGCATTAACTCCAGGATTCTGTTTGACCCTGAACTTATGAGTGTGAATCCTTGTGAGTTCAACCAGTCTTTCTTCCTTCTGAGGTTTACAAAGTAAGCTACGTTTAGATGGGTAAAAATAAACATGGTATTCGGTACCAAGATGCCACAATAGGTGAAAGTTAAGAATGCACATATGTTTTATGGTTTTTAAAAACGAGGAGACATACATTCATGAGAGAACTTAGGGCCATATTTAAGAGCCCATAGCGCCATTCCAATGGCACTTTAGCGTAATTTTTTTATGCTAATGTAGCTTTAGAAGGCCAAAAACGATGTGACATATTTACAAAGTGGTGCAATGCATGTATTGTGCCACTTTCTAACCCTTTGCGCTACATTATGCCTGCACCAGCCATAATGTATGCAAAGGGGGTGTATCCTCGTTAGGGGGTTGCCAGAAATATGGCGCAAGGTCCTGTCACAATTTATTTTGGCACTTTTAACACCTACTCAGAGCAGGCATTAAAAATAGGCTTTGATTGGTTATCATGGGCTTATGGGTGCTTTGCAGGATTAACATCAGAATTTTTGCTGCTAATCCTGCAACGCGCCGCACTAACGTAAACATTTCTGATGCTAGTCTCCTAAATACCACCATGGTGCACCGTATTTTATATATGGCACACACATAGTGGTGTTAGGGGGACGCTAAGGGGTGCAAGAAAAGTGGTGCTGCACTGTGTGCAACTCCACTTTTCTTAAATATGCCCCTTGGTGCCTTTGTTGGGGGCTTCACCAGTAATACCCGGGACTAGGGGCGATCATAACTCGTGCAATTCTATGTAGTGTAATCATGCTGAATTATCTAAGAATTTCGCAAGATTATGCTTGAAGTATGGGAAAAGATTAATTCTGCTGTTAGAGCTATCTCTTAGGGATTTTACCCCAACCTTCTGCTGGCATTTAGTACTACAATGCATTTTGTGCTAAGAAACAATGCTAAATGCAACAAAACGCAACTAACTGTGGTGTTGTGGTAGGATTATTTCCCCCCAAACTACTCTTAATTATAAGAGCAGGAGTAATCAGGTAATTATCAGTAACTCAGTGTCAAGGATTCATGCAGAATTACTAAAACATTATTCCGATTATTCGGGCATAATCCAAATTCTCCCCAGGCCTCCCCATTACCACTTTTAGGAAGGCTTTTTTCTCTTTCACCACAGTAGCAATTCTGATGTAAATGTGTTCTAGGTTCTCAGGGCTGTCTGACCGTTGGCTTTAGCTGTTTTAAGCGCTGGTACCTTGGATGTCATATCTCTCTCAGAAACTAAAGTAAACAAGTGTTGCAAGCCATTCCATGCGAGATAGGCATCGATATTATAGAAACATATCACACTTTGTAAGATGGTTTCCCATTAGCAATCACAATACTACTGCAAATTTGTCATTGGATGCTTAATACATGCTTGATGATAAGTGTGGAAAGACATTCTGAGATCACAGCAGTTCATACAATGAACAAATGAAAAACGGTTTTATTGAAGAGAAAGGATTTGCTTAGAGAGAGAGAGAGCAAATAAGGGTCTAGGAGATTAGAAGGTGGGGAGACTGACATACTATTATGATAATTTTTACTTTGTTTGTTGGTGAGTCTGTTCGAGGCCTATGCAGTATTTATCATACATGTTTTGGGCATGGAGCTTTTGGTTAGTAAATAATTGTTTTGATGCATGGATATATGTCAATGAATGTGCATGTGGGATACATCAAGCAAGCTAGTTGATTGAATGGCAGGTGGATTCTTATACCTTAAATTCAAGTGGTTTTCTTTGAATGGGGCCTACTATCTGTATTTACAGAAGAAAAGGACAGTGCTCATTTTTCTGTACGATTGCAGTACACATGGATGTATTTTTTCCCATTACATAAACATGGTGTTAAAGTGTGAAAGCTGCAACTGGTCATTATGTTGAAGGTCTTAAAACATGTGTCTATACGGAGTACCAGTTGTTGTACAGTCATGGTGAAATAGATCATTGAGTACAATAGTAGTGTTAAATATTAGCCTCTAACCATAAACAATGGATGTAGATTGTTATTTACTAATGTTGTATCTTTTATGAGGTGATGCAAGTTTTTTTGTTTAGAGCAGGGGATCATGTTGCAGCTTGTGCATTCAAGTGACAAGAATTTATAGTGTGCCTTACAGTAATAGTTTTGTATATGATGTCCAAATGCAGCAGACTGTGGTGGTCATTCTAACCCTGGAGGTAAAAACCGCCAGGGCGAATGACCGCGGTAGCACCGCCAACAGGCTGGCGGTGCACCGCTGGGCATTCTGACCGCGGCGGTTCAGCCGCGGCCAGAAACGGAAAGTCGGCGGTGTACCGCCGACTTCCCGCTGCCCTTGAGAATCCTCCATGGGGATTCTGACACCCCCTACCGCCATCCTGTTCCTGGCGGGTCTCCCGCCAGGAACAGGATGGCGGTAGGGGGTGCCGCGGGGCCCCTGGGGGCCCCTGCAGTGCCCATGCCAATGGCATGGGCACTGCAGGGGCCCCCGTAAGAGGGCCCCAAAAAGAATTTCAGTGTCTGCCTAGCAGACACTGAAATTAGCGACGGATGCTACTGCACCCGTCACACTCCAGCAACTCCGCCGGCTCCATTCGGAGCCGGCTTCATCGTTGCTGGGTCTTTCCCGCTGTGCTGGCGGGCGGCCTTTTGGCGGTTGCCCGCCAGAACAGCGGGAAAGCCAGAATGGCCGCCGCGGTTAGAATCACCGCCTGTTTCTCCTGATAGGAATCCATAAAGGGATCCATCTAGTAACTGCTGCAGATTTCTCTGCCACGAATGCTTGGAAATCTGCTTTAATAATTCCATTCAAGGTGTGAGAATTAGGCATCTCACAGCATACTACCCTTGGGTATTTGGTAATATCCACAAATGTGAGGTTTTGTGCTATTGCCAAACTGCAACCAGTCCATTTCGAAATGTGTTTTTTGCGGGAGGGGAACGAATCATCCCCAGCCTTATTCAGATTGTATGGGGGAAAATGTTTTAACCACGAAGAAAAAATGTGCAATTATACAGGAGACTTCTATTCCACATGAGTTGTCTTCATGCTATCAACTCTGTAGAGGAAAACGTCACACGAGGTTCCGAGAAGTACATGTAAAACCTGTTTCAAAATGGCTGCAAGTCGTAATAAATGCATAATAATGTTCAGACAGAGATCTATAACTAAACCTGTACTTTTAAGTTTTTCTTTGTGTATAAGGACTTTATCAGTCTAGAATAATTCCTTTCTAAATTAACACATTTGTATGCTTTTATCACGAAAAAGGTAAACAACTTTGTAAAACTATTATGATATTTTTATTTCCCTTATTTATCAGTAGATAATGCGAAACCGACACACATACAAATCTAAACTTATTTTTCTAGAGAGCCTGAATGATTCCACACTTCCTTTAACATAAATACACAGAGGTGTTTCATTTCAATAAAACAATGAAATGAAATTAATTAAGTTAACTTGAGAATTTACAGAAAATGTGCATTTTGCTTTCTTTCATCCATACTTCCTTTCAATATCAACTATTTGCTTGCTGGATGTAGTGTAGAAAAAAGAACTGTGTGTCTCATAACCATATTAATTTAAAGATAACCACTGATTATGATTTTATAGCAATCCTTATATTAATAGAGATTGTTTACCTTTGAAACAATAATGATTTGATAACATTTTATAACATGTATGCACTAAATGTTATAGACTAATGATGAGAATTGTAGTTCTCCATCATATTCACCTACATTCATTAACAAGTTTATTTGGTTTGTATTCAATATAGCATGAAGTTTAAGGATTATCATGGGCAAATAATTACTGCAGTCAATATGTTCTGCTCAACATGAATACAATTGTGTAATTCCAATTCTGTAAAAAGTTTGGCCATGTTAGGACTGCTAGGCCAAAGTGTTTATAATGTGGGAAACCATTCTTTATTTTTGCTAATGTATAATTTCTTTTTAGGTACTTTTCACATGAAAGCTAGTTTAGAAACAGATGTATTATTGTTTTTCTCATAGAGAGCCTGGGAAGTCAATTTTGAGGACGTACACAGAGAGAACGAGAATGAGAAGACTGATACTATTCATTATGTTGCAAAGTCCCACAGGAAACCAAGGACATTTACCTTCCCAGAACGGTCTTAGGAACATTTATCCATTTTACAAAATGTCTGCCATCTAATGTGATGTGATTGGCTCACGTGATTTTCTGATCCATGGGTGTTACCAATGGGTGAATCATCCTTTTAACTAGGACATACCCAGATCGATTTGAGTCTGTTAGTTGCAGAGCAGATTCCCTTGGACTTTGAGAAGTAAAGACCTGCTTTCCCTTGCCCCGCAATTACCAAATTGCTGCTGAGAGCACTCAGTTTTTCTTGGACCAATGAGAAGACTCTTGAACGAGCTTCAGACATGCTGACACTTTCCCTTTTTACCTACTTTTTGACTAATTTAGTTAGTTTTATTTTACCCCAGATGTCTTATTCCACGGTCCTTTTGTGCTTTATTTCATTTTTATTTTTTGTCCCCATGTTTTCCAGTTCAGCTCATGTCAACTAGTGTCATGGTGGTTAGGAAAGTTTCCCTTTGTCCCAGTTATGTAAATTAGATGAATTTGAGTTGCACTAATGAGTTTGAAATTGAACCAACATTTCATTCTGGACATCAGCTTTTGCTGTTGTTATTTTATGTTGCTGTAATAGAGTGCCTAGTTTGCTTGATGTTAGTGAATTTACATTTCTATAGGCACTTTGGACATCCTATAGTAATCTTATACCTTTACAGTCTATTTTTGAAAATTGTTTACATTAACCTGGTTATTAATTCGCTATAAAATCCTTTAATTTTATTTCTGATTTGGGTTTTCACTGTGTGACCAAATTGGTGATAATGTTCATTGATGTCTCTTGATTGGTATGTATTATGAATTCCTACCACTTAGTAGGGTGAAAAGATTTGGTAACCTCAATCAGAGCATGAAGAAATGTTCCATCAAATCTGGTAAGGGAGCAGTGGTTTCTCCCACAAGGAGAGAACAGTCTTAGGGAGATAGTAATGGGGAGTTGGGGTGTCGCATTCTGCTCTTGTCCACACCCAGCCTAAATCTGTCTCCGAGGTTCGTTCGGATGGTTAAAGGAGTTTCAGTATTGTTCCTCTGCAGCGAATGTGAGAGTATTAATAGGGTTTCACTTTGTATTGCTTTGGCTTAAGATTGTGATTAAGTGAATTGATTGTGAAGTGTTTGGCGGAGATTTAAATTGTTGTGTGAATTTGATGCAAAGAAGTTGGAGTTGGTTAATGGGCTTGTCATGGCCTAAGAACCAGGGATATCAGACATGTGTAGAAGACACACATTTATGAAGTCCTAATGGCACACTGACCACTGAAGCATAATTTTTTTTGATGATCCGGTGGTGCAACGTACGAGCCAATATTTACAAGGCCACACAAAGCCACCTTGCTTAGCTTTTCATAGCCTTGTAAATACGGACCAATTTCACGCATAACTTTAAGGTGGTCATTATGACACTGGTGGTGAGTGATAAGGTGGTGGTAATACCACTAACAGGATGGTGGTAAATACCGCCAAATTAGGACCATGGTGGTGATACCTCCCATAAACAGCCAATGTACCACTCCAACCGCCAGGGTTTTAACACCACTGACCACGGCGGTAGCCATCAACAGCCAAGTGGAAGCCAAGGTACCACCCACCATATTATGACATAGAAAACCGCCATGATTTCCATGGCGCGACCCACGCTATCAAAGGCCTGGCAGACACAGAACACAGAAAACAAAAGACTCACCAACAGGTACACAGAGGACTCCACTGCCACCATGGAACTGGAACTTCAAGTCTTCCCAATGCTATTCTACACCATTGTCCTCATGGAACACCAATACTGACAAAGACGACGACGGTGAGTACAGCCACCTTGCACACAAAGGAGAGAGGGAGGAAAAGGAGAGTGACACACACACACACACACAAAACACACACCATTCACACACACACCATACACAGAACCAGCTGCAGAGTTAAACCAATGTCACCGGAAAACACGTTAAAATAAAACAAGAACAACTATGAGAATCAGCAAATACAGTAATTTGATGGCAACAGCCACCACATTGTCCAATTGATTCCAAATGCAGGCAACAATGTTCAGAATGGGCCAATGGCCAGTACAAAGTACAAAAGGGCCACATGGCCACAGGGCACAGTCCAAGGCCCAATGTGACTCCTGACAATTTCTGGAATCCACTGTTCAGGGGCATCATGTTGGAAATGGGCAGGCACCTCAGGGGGAAGGGGGAGGGGATAAAGGCACCTCAGGGGGAAGGGGGAAGGGATAGGGCACCTCAGCTGAAGTGGGGATTTTCGCCCTCTGGTTCTGGAGGGGGCTCCATGCCCATTTGTCTTTGCTGAGGAGTTCAAAGCCACAGTCTCTGAAGTGGGGAACTTGCCCACTGCTTCTGGAGGGAGCTCCATGCCCATTTGTCTTTGCTGGGGAATGCAACGCCACAGTGACTGAAGTGGTATTTGCGCACTGGTTCTGGAGGGGGCTCCATGCCCATTTGTCTTTGGTGGGGAGTACAAGTCCACAGTCACTGATGTGGGAAACTTGCCAACTGGTGCTGGAGGGGGATCCTTGTACAACAGTCCCTGGAGGGTGGCCTACATGCTCTCTGTTGGAGGTGAGGGCTGCTGTATCTCTGCTGGAGGTGAAGGCTGCTGTGTCTCTGCTGGAGGTGAGGGCTACTGTGTCTCTGCTGGAGGTGGAGGTTCCTTGCCCTCTGCTGGGGGAGTGGGTTTCTTGCCTTTCATTAGTGGTTAAGTGGGCCTCTTGCCTTTCATTGGTGGTTGAGTGGGAAGCTTCTCTTTCATTAGTGGTTGAGTGAGAACCTTCACTTTCATTGGTGGTGGAGTGGGAACCTTCACTTTCATTGGTGGTTGAGTGGGAACTTTCACTTTCTTTGCTGGTAGAGGGGGATCCTTGGCAGTCTTTGCTGGTGAAGGAAGATCCATGTGTCCCCTCTTGTGATGGGTCCCCTCGGCCTTAGACATGTCACTTGTGTCCTTGGCTCCAGGACTAGGAGGTGCCTCCACTATCCCCGTCTCATTTCCCTTGCTTTTTGCCACCCTTCTCCTCCCTTTCTGAGCCGGAGTTGTGTTCTCAGTAGGAGTGGCAGCTGTCACACTCTGGGACCCCTTTGTGCCAGCAGCTGATGATTTGCTGGGAGCAGTGGCAGACTGTTTGGCTGAGGTGCTGGGCTGGGTTGTTGGGACCCTGATATTATGGGCAGGACAGGGGAGTGGTTGGGGGGAAGAGGTCAAGATGTGCAAGGAAAAGCTTCTTTGGGGCTTTGGGGTGGGATGTGGGATGGGAGTGGAGGTTGAGGGAGTGGTTGTCAGAGGTTTATATCTACTGGACTTGTGTGCATGTGCGTGGAAAGTGTACGTGTGTGAGATGGATGGGTGTTGGGTGTCTGTGTGCATGTGTTTGTGTCTCTTAGATGGGGAAGACAGGGTGGGAGAGGACAAAGGGGACACATGGATGGATGTTGTGGAGGTGTTTTCAAGTGAGATGTGTGTGCTGAATGATATGGTGATGGTGGTGGTGGCTGTTGATGCAGTGCATGCAGGTATGAGAGTGGATGTGCCTGTGAGGGAGAAGGAGGAGGAGGAGGGAGAGACAGTGGAAGCAGTGGATGAGGTTGTGCGTGCAAGTGTCTGTTGTTTGTGTGAGTGCATGTGGCCTGAAGTGTGCTGCCTGTGTTTGACTGTGCTACTCTTGTGTGATGTTTTGTGTGCATGCTTATCTGAATCTGTGCCTTGGATGGGTTGGGATTGAGAAGAATGGGACTGGGAAGTGGTAGTTGAAGGGGGGACGGTAGGAAAAGGGACACTGGCTGCCTTAAGAGAGGAGGCCAGAGCCTGAAACGATCTCTGTAGGGCTGCCAACCCACCGTGGATGCCCTCCAGGTATGCATTGCATTGCTGCATCTGAGACGCCAGCCCCTGGATGGCATTCACAATGGTTGACTGCCCTACAGATATGGATCTCAGGAGGTCAATAGCCTCCTCACTGAGGGCAGCAGGGCTCACTCGGGCAGGGCCTGAGGTGCCTGGGGCAAAGGAGATGCTCACCCTCCTGGGTGAGCGGCATGGGCAACTCGGTGGGGGCTACTGGGAGGGCAGTACTGGTGTGGGGGTTGGTGGCTGTACCTGTAGCTATGGTGGTTCCAAAGGTGTCTGCCACCACCAGAGAGCTTCCATCGGAGGAAGAATCAGAGTCAGTGTTGTCACCTCCTGTCTCCGCCATGGTGCTCCCCTCCCCCTCCATCCCACTGGTCTCCTCATTGTCGGTGGACTTTGCCTCCCGGGTTCTCTGGGATGCAGCTCTCTCAGTTACCGGTGCCCCTGCTCCTCCGCCAGATGATGCTAATGCACACATGGACAGGATGACAGAAGATAATTGGGGGAGAGAAAGGGAGCACTGAGTCAATTACAGCAACAACATCACAGTTGGCATACATATTACCATCACACACAGGGATCAGGATTAAGCACTATACATCGCACTGGCATTATATTGGCTAAGTGCCACAGTAAGATGAGAGCCAACCACCATCAACTGAACCCCACCTGGGACCCACTAAGTCCTGTCTGACATGGAATGCTACCTATCTAGGTTACCAGATTTCGCAATACTCCCATTTACCTTAAGCTGGATTACGCAGCAATGGCTGAGACTAGCATTAAGGGGCGCCCACTAACTGAAACCCACCAACAGGATCCAATGCCATCAAAAAATAATTGTTGTCACGCTCACTGTACTCACCCCCTTGTGGCTGCTGTGCTGCCCTCAAGCGGCCATCCAGCTCTGGGTAGGCCACCACCAGTATGCTGGCCATCGGGGGGTCAGGTTCTGACAGGCACCCTGCCCTCATTGGGAGGCCATCCCCAGCTGGGCTTCCATGGTCTTCTGTGCCCAGCGTCTCAGGTCCTCCCACTTTTTCCTACAGTGGGTGTTCTGCCTGCTATAGACCCCCAGGTCCGCACGTCCGTGGCGATGGCATGCCACAATGCCTTCTTCTGATGGGCACTGACCTGCATAGGTAATACAGGAAGACACCATTAACCATACAATCCAGCCTGGCCCATAAATACAATTTTCATCTCAATTGGCACACACATCACCTGGAGCACTGCATGTACACTTCCACCAGACATACCCCCTACCCAAATTACACACTGCTAGCACACACATCTCCATGCAACCTTGGTGCAACCTTGTCACATGCATCATGCCCATGGTGTACTCACCAGTTCGTCTGGAGGCCCATACAGCTGTCCATACAGGGGCAGGGCCCCATCCACCAGGCGCTCTAACTCCTCCGAAGTGAAGGTAGGAGCCCTTTCTCCTGTTACACGGGCCATGGCAGGATCCAGACACAGGTCACAGCAGCACACACAGTGAAGGTCTTGTCCTGTGGAAAGTCAGGAATCAAGTGAGGTTTTAGACAGAACTCCATAGACCCCAATTTTAGCCAATAAGGAAAAGAACGGTGGTGCAAGACCACCGTCTGCTATGACGTCCAACGCCGGTAGAGTTACATTGCTTCCACCTGTCCATACATACAGGACAGGCGGTCGGCATTTTATGGTGGTGGACAACATTCAGAAATAGGAAACTGCGTTATTGCTATAAATTGCACATACATTGCCATTCACATTGTCCGATTACATACATGCTCTATGTACACTGAGGTGGTGGTTCCATTATTCAGATTGTGACACCCTACTCACTCTTGTGTCCCTTAGATACCTACCACTGCAGAGGAATAGGAGGAGGACACAAGACCAGGTGTACAGACCCCTTGTGGACTTGGCTACACTGGAGGACAGGCACATAATACTGACCTGTAGACGGGACAGGACCACAATCACAGAGCTGTGTACTCAATTGGAGCCTGATCTGATATCAGCTATCCGTCATTCCACTGGGATCCCCCATCTTGTGCAAGTTCTATCAGCGCTCCATTTCCTTGGCAAATTATTCTTTCCAATTGACAGTGGGCTTGGCAGCAGGAATGTCAGGGTTTTGTCTGCCCTGGTCAAACACATGTGCAGCTACATCAATTTCCCCCAGGTGGAAGATTTGGCCACCGTGAAGGCTGGATTCTGTGCAATGGCACAGATACCAAATAGTATTGGGGCGATTGACGGAACTCATATTGTTTTTGTCCCCCCCGGCACAGTAAACAGGTATTCAGGAATTGGAAGAGTTTCTGCTCACTCAATGTGCAAATGGTGAGCCTGGCTAACCAGTACATCTCCCATGTCAGAGCCAAATATCCTGGGTCGGTGCATGACGCCTTCGTCCTGAGGAATAGCATCATTCCAAATGTAATAGCACAACTACAGAGGCATAGGGTGTGGGTAAGTAATAGGTGAACCAGAGTCCCTACCCACTGTATTTCGGTGTATGCCTTCAGGAGTAATCCCCCATACCATTCTGTAAGGCTAATGTTTGTCCTTCAGTACTTGCAGGTGACTCTGGCTACCCAAACCGATCGTGGGTCCTGACCCCTGTGAAGAATGCCAGGAGAGAGGCTGAGAATCATTATAATATTACACATTGGTGAACCAGGCGGATCATAGAATGTACCTTAGGACTCCTGAAGGCCAGGTTCAGATGCCTCCATCTGACAGGTGGATCACTGTGCTACTCCCCTGAAAAGGTTTCCTAGATAGTTGTAGCATGCTGCATGTTGCACAACCTGGCCCTCAGATGACATGTGCCTTATGCAGGAGGAGGAGATTGGAAATTACCCTGTGGCAACAGTGGACCCTGAGGACAGTGAGGATGAGGAGGCAGAGGATGAGGATGTGGACAACAGAACATCAGTTATACAGCAGTACTTCCAATGACACACAGGTGAGACAGTGGAACTGACCATTCCTCTGAATATTTATCCTTTCAGTGTGGCTATAGCACGATGTAGTCAATTCCTATGCATCTCCACTGACTGTCACCAATGCCTTCTCATTTTGCAGATGTTGGTGTTATAACTACTGGGCACTGATGTGATGACTACAAAGAGCTACAGGTCACTCTTTGTATGCTATCACAGAGTTCAGGTCATTTGCACAAGATGTAACTGTTATCATAATTGCACATTTTTTTCACATAAAGCACTATCATTCAAGTTGTGTTCAAGGGTGTTTATTGTAGTAAACTTTGTAGACCGAATAGTGCAATGGAATGGGGAGATGGTAGAGGTAAGTCCAGGTATGGGTCCAGTCTGTTTGTAGCACAGGTCCAGTGTCCAAGGGGCTAATGGAAGTGGAGCAAAGGAAGTTCAAAGTGGACAAGGTGACAGAGTGGAATGCAAGGGGGGCATTCAGGAAGGTCTCATTTCCTGGTGGTGGTCTTGGTCTTGGCAAGTGTCTCTGGCATCTGTCTGGGTCACAGGGACCGTTTGCGGGTGGTTCACCTGCTACAGGGGGAGGGGTGCTGGTGGCCTGCGGGCCCTGTGGCAGGGCCTCCTGTCCTCTAGCTGCAGCAGATGTGGTGGGCTGTTCAGTTGACTGGCCAGTGGAAGGGGCCAGCTGGTTTGCTGTATATTCCCTTATTATGTTGGCCATGCCAGCCAGCACCCCTGCTATGTAGACCATGTGGTGTTGACAGCCTGAAAATCTTTCCTGGTCTCCTGATGGTGTGCCTCCGGCAGCTGCTGGTTCTCCTGCATTAGGTCAATAATCTGGCCCATCTTGTCCTGGGATTGTTGGTAAGCCCACAGGACATTAATGAGTGCCTCCAGGACAGTTGGTTCCCTGAGCCTATCCTCCCCCTTGTGCACACCTGTCCTCCCACTGTCCCTGTCCCCCTGTGCCGGTGTCCCCTGAATGGTGTGCCTACTGCAACTGACCCCAGGACCCTGATTGTCTTGGCTGGAAAGTGTGGACTGGGGTCCCTGTGCAGGTGGGCACCCTGCTGATTGACGTGTTCTGGGGACAGAGGTGTGGGGATGTTGGGTGGGTGCTATGGTGTTAGATACTGAGTGGGGAGGCTCTATGGTGGACTGGGAGTGGGCTGGGTTGGCCGACTGACCAGTGGTCCCCGATGGGCCAGGAAATACATCCAGATCCAGATGTCCAGAGTTACAGTCATCACTGGGGGCATCTTCTGTTGGGGGACTGGATAGCCATGTGTCAGCGAGACCAGATCCTCTGGGTTTGCGCCTGTTCCCAATATGTCCACCTCTTGGCAGCTCCAAACTCTACTAGCTATTGTAGCACAGAGTTAAGGAATGGCCAAGTGGGGGATGGGGTTTAGGTTGGGAACAGCGGGGAAGGAGACCTGTAGAAGCAAGAGTTAAGAACATAATAGCAAGGCCATTCACATTAATATTCATGAACTTTGTTTTAACTCTTTATGCTCTCATAACATGAGAGATCAATAACTTTTCAATCATGTGACCTTTTTATAATCATATACTCTGAACATTGAACTTTCTCAAGTTAATCCTCAGAATAGCAATTACATCACAACAAGAGTCAATGAGTACATTCGTTCCCAAAGATTTAACTGCTCTATGATTCATGAATTATACTGTAGAATAGGCAAACTGACTAAACTTGTTTTTTAACTAAAGATTACACTCTCTGTGATCTAAGTTTCAAGATTCAATTGTCCAGAAATTATTACGCACCTTGTAATCAGATTGCGCATCAAGACTCAAGTACCTGGAATGATTGCGCGCTCTGCTGATCTGAAATGCAAGGGTTAATTGCTAAGAATGAATCACACACACTGTTGTTGATTTAACCATCAAGATTCAAATACCTTGAAATGTTTGTACGCTCTGCCAATCTGAACTGCAAGGATTAATTGCCAAGAATGAATCGCACACACTGTTGCCGATTCGACCATCAAGATTCAAATGCCTTGAAATGATTGCGCACTCTGCCGATCTGAATTGCACAGGTTAATTGCTAAGAAATGAATTGCGCCCACTGTTGCCGATTCAACCATCAAGATTCAAATGCCATGAAATGACTGCGCCCTCTGCCGATCCGAACTGCAAGGGTTAATTGCCAAGAATGAATCGCGCTCACTGTTGCTGATTAAACCATCAAGATTTAAATGCCTCAAAATTATTGCGCACCATGACAATCCGAACTGCAAGGGTTAAGTGCCAAGAGTAAATTGCACATGCAGTAAATCACAAAGCCAAAAACTCAAATGTTTCTAGAAAACTGAGTAAAGGAACTTCCCCGAACTCCACCTTACTGCCCTGCTTGAAGATCAGCAAGATAATGAGGACAGGGCCAGGAAATGTCCAAGTAGGCCCCTGGAACAGGAGCCCTGGAAAATGCTGCTGCTCTGCACCGGGACCTCTGAATAGTGAGCACGTGGAGCTGGTTTCCTTAAATAGACCCAAGCCCCGCCCACCTGCCGCACCCAGCAATACCCAGCCAAGCTACAGGAAAAGCTTGGAAATGAACAATACATTACAAACAGTATTAATGACATTTCAAGATAAACATCTGCAATGCAAAAAGTTAATATGCAATATCAACACACAATGCATGAATTATTACATTGCATAAGGTTTGTCATTTTGTATTATGTTGCCCGTAGAGCGCACTCTGTCCTAGTGTTGACAGTACTCCCCCCTCCCGAACGCGCTCTAAGGCCTGGTTTGTCTGGGTTTATGCGGTGAAAATGCCACACTAGTCGTGGAGCATGAATGTCAGATGCTGAGACCCATAAGTCGTTCTCTGGACCGTACCCTTTCCAAGATGTTAGATACCAGAGAGTACGACCTCTAAATTTTGAATCCAAAACCTGTTTTACTTCGTATTCCAGTTCTCCTTGTACCATTACTGGAGTTGGTCGAGAGCGAGTTTTCAGGAAAGCTCTTTTCAGGAGAGAAGTATGAAAAGCTGGACGAATATGTAGTGACTTTGGTAACTGTAGTTTGTAGGATACTGGATTGATCTGCTGGAGAACTGTGTAAGGACCTATATATTTGGGATTAAACATATGTCTTTTCTTGATGTCATTGTGACGTGTGGAAAGCCACACTCTATCTCCTGGCTTATATTGTGGTCCCTCACAATGTTTTTTGTCATAATGTTTTTTTATCATTTTGTTTTGCTTTGTTCAGATGTTGCTGTATTTGTTTTTGGGTTTGATGGAGTTGTTGTATTGTTTTTGACATTGCTGGTGTAAGTGAACTTTCTTGTGGAATTGTGATTGGCAAAGTATCTGGGTGGTAACCAAATAGACCGAAAAGGGGCATTGCTCCAGTAGAAGTATGATACGAGTTATTGTAGGCCAGTTCAGCTAACCAAAGCATTGATACCCAGGAATGGAGTGCTTTTTCAGCGTAAGCACGCAAATATTATTTCAATGTTTGATTGAGTCTCTCAGTTTGGCCATCTGTTTGAGGATGGTGACTGGTAGATAATGTAGATGTAACTTGTAGCATTTTGCACCACGTTTTCCAGAAGTTAGAGGCAAATTGTGAGTCTCGATCGGAAATAATTATTTTTGGTAATCCATGATAACGGACCACTCGATTTAAAAGTATTGTTGCCAATTCACTGGAGGTAGGCAATTTCCTGCAAGCAATGAAATGTGCATATTTTGTGAGACTATCTACCACTACAAGGATTACTGAGTGAGGTTGAACAACTGGCAGGCCTGTAATAAAGTCTATTGATATGTGTTCCCAAGGTTGGAGCGGAGTTGGGAGAGGATGTAGCAGTCCTTTTGGTTTTGAATGACTTGTCTTGGTACGGGCACAAACTTCACAATTAGTTACCATTTGATTGACATCTTTTGTCAAAGTAGGCCACCAAAAATATTGTTGGATTAGTTCAAGTGTTGTAGGAATACGTGGATGACCTACCGTAGGTATAACGTGCAACCAATGAAACACTAATTTGCGCAACTTGGTAGTAGGAACAAATAAACATGCATCATGAAAAGGTA
This sequence comes from Pleurodeles waltl, assembly GCF_031143425.1. Lineage (NCBI taxonomy): Eukaryota > Metazoa > Chordata > Amphibia > Caudata > Salamandridae > Pleurodeles > Pleurodeles waltl. Next base: position 925,474,890 of record NC_090448.1, on the reverse strand, counting down.
GGCCTTGTTTAATTGATCTTTTGGGTTTTGCTTGAGCCCATTTCTGCCATTTTTCGATAGTGAAAGAATTCCGAATATTTTTAAAAAAATCTTCAATTTTGAGGATACAAAGGATTTTGCCTGGAGCAATGATAGCTCGTGGGGGCTGGATTGTGGGTAACATGGTAGAATCTTGTCTGGACAAGGCATCCGCTTTGCGATTATCTTTGCCAGGGTGAAAGGTTACCACAAAATCAAACTCTGCAAAAAACAGCATCCATCGTAACTGCCGGGGAGACAAAAGTCTAGCTGAACGCATAAACTGGAGATTACGATGATCTGTGTATACTGTAATAGTGTATCTGGTACCTAGCAAATAGTGTCTCCACTCTTTAAAGGCATCACGGATTGCTAGAAGTACTTTCTCAGGAATGACATAATTTTGTTCCGCTTCATTTAGTTTTCGGGACATGTAAGCTACAGGGTATAGCTGACCGGTATCTTTGTTGCGTTGTGATAACACTGCACCAATTGCCACATCTGAAGCATCTGCTTCTACTATGAATGGGCGTTCAGTATCTGGGTGAGTCACGACTGGGGTGGTGGAGAAGGCTTCCTTTCAGATTGAAAAAGCCTTGTCAGCTTCTGGAGACCATACAAATGGTTCTTTCTTTAGCAGTAACTGGGTGATTGGTGCCATTGTCTGTGAGAAGTGGTCTATGAACCTACGATAGAAATTTGCAAAACCAAGGAAGCACTGAACATCTCCAACGGTTTTTGGGATTGGCCAATCGGATACTGCTTACACTTTTCTTTCTGCCATGCCCATGCCTTGAGGGGTAAATATGACCCCTAAAAATTCAACGGTGGTAACATGAAATTCACATTTGCTCAATTTGCAATATAAATGATGTTTCCGAAGGGCTGTGAGAATCTTTTGGACATGTTGTACATGTTTGACTTCGTTATCAGAATAGATTAGAATATCATCAATATAAACTATTGCAAATAGATCTAGATATTCTATAAGGATATCATTCAGAAAGAATTGGAATGCTGCTGGAGCATTACAAAGTCCAAACGGCATGACTGTGTATTCAAATAGACCATATTTAGTTTTCAAGGCGGTTTTCCACTCGTCGCCTTCTCTCATCCTGACTAGGTTTAACTTGGTGTAAATTTTGGCTTTTTTAACTTGATCCAACAGGACAGGGATCAAGGGTAATGGGTATTTATTCTTTATTGTGATTTTGTTTAACCCTCTATAATCTATACAAAGTCTAAGATCCCCATTAGCCTTGAGAACAAAAAAGAGGAGATGCTGCAGGAGACTTGGAAGGACGGATAAATCCATTAGCTAGAAATTGGTCTAAATAGTTCCTTAGATATTGATTTTTGTGTTCAGACAGGGCATACACATGACAACTAGGGAGTATAGCACCAAGAGTCAGATCAATTTGACAGTCATAAGGTCTGTGCGGTGGCAAGGTTCCTGCATTGTTTTCATCAAAAACATCAAAGAGGGATGAATACTGCAAAGGCAGCATTACATCTTTTCTGCGGCTGTGGCTATGTGGGATTTGTGGGAATCTGTGACACTTGATATCTGGAGACATTTTTCTTTACACCGAAATGAAGAAACGTGATTTTCCTTTCTTGCCAGTTCATTAAAGGATTATGGTAACTTAACCACGGCCTTCCATACTGAGGAGCATGGATTACATCAGAGATTATTTTCTCTACATGTTTGGTGTCTTGATTTCCCCCTTTACAGATCACAGACAAGGGGACGGTCTGTAGAGTCACCGGACCTCCAGCTAGGAGTTGTCCATCTACAGCTTGTATTATTTCTGGTGTTTTCTTCTTCTTACATGGGATCCCCCATGTTTGAATCAATTGTGCATCGATAAAATTACCAGTAGCCCTGGAGTCTACTAAGGCTTTCTTTAAATAAGTCTTTTGTTTTACCAGAACTTCTAGATCTAATTTTAAATGTCTTGATTCAAGTAAAACCTTTTTTGCATCTCGTGAAGGGTCCACGGCTACACCCAACAGCAACCCTTCCTTACACCTTGGTTGATCTAGTTTTCCTGATTGATCTGCGTATTTGTTACAACCTTCTTGGTAGGGGTTTATTTACCTTTTGGTTTTGCTGGACATTCTTAAGCGAAATGGCCCTTTCGACCACAATGCAGACATTGTCCATTCTTTCTACATAGATCTTTTTCTTCTTTTGTTAAGGGCCGCCTGGTGGTTCCTATTTCCATTGGTTCATGATTGTGGTCTCCATGAGTCTGTGAGTCTCTATGCTCATGAACACGCCAGGAACTTTTCTCAGTCTTTTTACGTGTTCCACGTCTTTCTGCAAGACAATGGTCTAACCTTAAAACAAGATTTATCAGATCTTGACACTCTGTGTGTTGAGGCTCAATCTGTGCAAGAATGTCTTTTAACTCATCTTTGAGTCCTTGATAGAACAGGGCTGATCACTTTTCCTCAGGCCAGGCCGTTTCTGCTACCAGCCGATTAAAGTTAGCCAAGTAGGAGACAAGATCCTTATTTCCTTGTCGCAATTCTAACAGTTCTCGGTCTGCAGACAGAGTAACTATTCTTCGAATTCTCGGACAAAGTCTCTCCAGTTATAGAGTAAAGGATTATCTCGACGCACAAGAGGGTTTGCCCAGGTGGACGCGTCTCCAGTCAAATAAGAAATCAAGAAGGCCACCCTGGATTGAGAATCAGGGAAGGTGTTTGGGGGCATATTTATACTCCGTTTGCGCCGAAATTGCGTCGTTTTTTTTGACGCAATTTTGACGCAAAACTAACGCCAACTAACGCCATATTTATACTATGGCGTTAGAGGCGAATAGCGCCAAAGTTCCCGGAATGTGCGTCATTTTTTAGCGTGAACCCCTTCCTTGCGTTAATGATATGCAAGGGAGGCGTTCCCGTCTAAAAAATGACTCCCAGGCCTTTACGTGGTATTTATACTCCCGGGCAAAAGAGACGCCCGGGAGTGGGCGTGGCTAAAAACGGCGCATTTGCGCCGCTTTTTAACGCCTGGGTCAGGCATGGCGTTAAGGGACAAGTGGGCTCAAAATGAGCCCAGAGTGCCCTCCCCTGCCCCCAGGGAACCCCCTGCCACCCTTGCCCACCCCAGGAGGACACCCAAGGCTGGACGGACCCACCCCAGGGACATTCAGGTGAGTATTTTTTTTATTTTTTTTTAATAATTTTTGGTGGCATAGGGGGGCCTGATTTGTGCCCCCCTACATGCCACTATGCCCAATGACCATGCCCAGGGGACAGAAGTCCCCTGGGCATGGCCATTGGGCAAGGGGGCATGACTCCTATCTTTACAATGATAGGAGTCATGTTGATGGGGGATGGGCGTCGAAAATAAATGGCGCAAGTCGGGTTCCGACGATTTTTTCGACGTAACCTGACTTGCCCCATTTTAAGACGCCCATGCGCCATTTTCCCCCTACGCCGGCGCTGCCTGGTGTACGTGGTTTTTCTCGCGCACACCAGGCAGCGCCGGTCTGCTTGCGCCGGCTAACGCCATTCAATAAATACGGCGCCCGCATGGCGCTGCAGAATGGCGTTAGCCGGCGCAAAACTTTTTGACGCTAAACTGCGTTAGCGCAGTTTAGCGTCAAAAAGTATAAATATGGGCCTTGGTCTACAGGTGAAATGTAATTCTACTTGAGTCAAAAAGGATTGTACTTTCTGAGGATCACCTGAAAAACTTTCTGGGGGAGCCAACGGAATGGGTGTGGGAACTGTGAGTGATATGTTAGTTGGAGGATTACCTCCTGAACCTTGAGGAGGAGGATTAAACCTACCCGCACCCAAAGGACTTTGCTCCCTCTTTCCCACTCTGTCTTGTAACTGATCCACCCTTTCTGCTAGATTGGTTGCTATGTTTTTAGATTCGACTACATCCACTTGAAGCTGCGTAACTACCTTAAGTAACTCGTCCAATGTGGCCATATTAAAAACCTAGCACAAACCAGGAGGATAAAAAAATTGTGGGCTCACTATTCTGTCAGCGAGACCGGATCCTTGGGGTTTGCGCCTGTTCCCAATATGTCCACCTCTTGGCAGCTCCAAACTCTACTAGCTATTATAGCACAGAGTTAAAGAATGGCCAAGTGTGAGATGGGGTTTAGGTTGGGAACAGCGGGAAAGGAGACCTGTAGAAGCAAGAGTTAAGAACACAATAGCAAGGTCATTCACATTAATCCCCATGAACTTTGTTTTAATGCTTTATGCTCTAATAACAAGAGAGATCAAGAACTTTTCAATAACGTGACCTTTTATAATCATATACTCTGAACATTGAACTTTCTCAAGTTAATCCTTAGAATATCAATTACATCACAACAAGAGTCAATGAGTACATTAGTTCCCAAAGAATTAACTGCTATATGATTCATGAATTATACTGTAGAATAGGCAAACTGACTAAACTTGTTTTGTCAAGAAAGATTAAACTCTTTTTGATCTAAGTTTCAAGATTAAATTGCCCAGAAATTATTGCGCACCTTGTTGTCAGATTGTGCATCAAGACTCAAGTACCTGGAATGATCGCGCGCTCTGCCGATCTGAAATGCAAGGGTTAATTGCCAAGAAGGAATCGCACACACTGTTGTCGATTCAACCATCAAGATTCAAATGCCTTGAAATGATCGCCCACTCTGCCGATCCGAACTGCAAGGGTTAGTTGCCAAGAATGAATCGCGCACACTGTTGCCGAATCAACCATCAAGATTCAAATGCCTTGAAATGTTTGTACACTCTGCCAATCCGAACTGCAAGGATTAATTGCCAAGGATGAATTGCACACACTGTTGCCGATTCGACCATCAAGATTCAAATGCCTTGAAATGATCGCGCACTCTGCCGATCCGAATGGCACAGGTTAATTGCCAAGAAATGAATCACGCCCACTGTTGCCGATTCAACCATCAAGATTTAAATGCCTTGAAATGACTGCGCCCTCTGCTGATCCGAACTGCAAGGGTTAATTGTCAAGAATGAATCGCGCTCACTGTTGCTGATTCAACCATCAAGATTTAAATGCCTCAAAATAATTGTGCACCATGTCGATCCGAACTGCAAGGGTTAAGTGCCAAGAGTAAATGGCACACGCAGTAAATCACAAAGCCAAAAGCTCAAATGTTTCTAGAAAACGGAGTCGAGGAACTTCCCCGAACTCCGCCTTACTGCCCTGCTTGAAGATCAGCAAGATAATGAGGACAGGGCCAGGAAATGTCCAAGTTGGCCTCTGGAACAGGAGCCCTGGAAAATGCTGCTGCACCGGGACCTCTGAATAGTGAGCACGTGGAGCTGGGCTGGGTTCCTTAATAGACCCAAGCCCCGCCCACCTGCCACACCCAGCTACACCCAGCCAGGCTTCAGGAAAGGCTTGGAAATGAACAATACATTGCAAACAGTATTAATGACATTTCAAGATAAACACCTGCAATGCAAAAAGTTAATATGCAATATCAGCACACAATGCATGAATTATTACATTGCATAAGGTTTGTCATTTTGCATTATGTTGCCGGTAGAGCGCGCACTGTCAGGGCGTTGACACCATGGCACCTCCTCGCCGCTGGGATTAGCTGGGGCACCTGCGGGTATGTAAGTATTGTATTATGCTTCATATCTGTGAAATAATCTACATCCCTAGCTTCCCCTATATCGTTGCTGTTGCCCTGCCACCTTTGTTTGTGAATGGTGATGTATTATGGGATTGTTAGTTCTCCATGCTGTGCATGCATAGGTGGTGGGTGTACCAGCAGGGCTGGGATGGCTCTACATGCAGTGGGAATGGCATGCAGGGCTTGTCATTGGGGTTAGTCATATGTGTGGGTGCAGTGTGTGGGTTGGAATGGAGTGATGGGTGTCAGGGTGAGGGGGTGAGATGGCATGCAGGTATGGGGGGGTGATAGGTCATAAATTTTGACTCACCAGTGTCTAGTCCTCTGGCTACTCCAGTGAGTCCCTCAGGATGTAGTATTGCCAAGGCTTGCTCTTCCCATGCTGTCAGCTGTGAGGGAGGAGGTGGGGGTCCACCGCCAGTTCTTTGGATGGCTAGCTGGTGCCTTGCTGCCATAGAACATATCTTCCCCCATAGGTGGTTCCACCCCTTCCTGATGTCGTCCCTTGTTCTTGGATGCTGTCTCACGGCGTTCACCCGGTCCACAACTCTCTGCCATAGCTCCGTCTTCCTTGCAATGGATATTTGCTGTACCTGTTCTCCAAACAGCTGTGGCTGTAAACTGACTATTTCCTCCACCATGACCCACAACTCCTCATTTGTGAAACGGGGTGCCTTTGTGGGGACATGAGTTTTGTGTGGTGTGTGGTGTGTGTTGTGTAGTGCGTGTTGAATAATGTGGTGGGGTGCGTGACGGATGGCTGGGTGTTAGTGGCATGTATAGTTGTTTCTGTGATTTGCATGTCTGCCTCGTGGCTATTTTTCATGTTCATAAAGGGTTGTGGGTAATGTGGGTATGTGCTTTTTAGTGCTGTTGGTGGGTGGGTGTGCTGTGTGTATTAGTGTCAGGTGTGTGTTTTTGGTATTGCCAATGTTGTGTTGTTTTGTATTTGGGTGGCCATTCTGACCGTGCCGGTGTGTACCGCCTATGGTTTACTGCAGTTAAATGTCTACCGTGGTGATTCGTGGGTTATAATGTGGAGGGTGTTGTTTTGCTGGCATGACGGTGTGGGTGTTCATACCAACAGTTTGACACTTACCTTTGATCTGGCAGGTTTGTGTTTGTGGCAGTATTCTGTCAGTTTGGTGTGTGTGTGTGTGTCATCATATGGCAAACGGATCTTCATTCTGCAATGGTGTGTTGGCGGCCATAAGCGGGATTTACCGCCAATGTCATAATGACCCCATGGGGTGTTCCCACACAACACTCATGGAACCTGAAGGAATCTGACGCATTCCCAGATTTACAGTGTTGGAATGTGTCAAATTCCTACACAACTTTAGGGATGGTGTGAGAGTGATGCAACGGGGAGAAATATCTTTATTTCTCCCCAGTTTTTTCCTCTTTCTATGTGTGCTTCATTTTGCAGCACACATAGAAAGAGGAAAATATCTTTTGTGATTGTTTCTGTGCAGGAAGGTGACCCTTCCTGCACAAAAACAATCATCCCCACTACACAGGCAGCATTGCACCATGGTGGAAGAGTGCCTGCGTTGGCAAACAGCAGTAATTTGCAGCATAGGGGGAGAGGATAGAAATGTTCCATATCTTGTAGATGTGGTATAATTCTGCCCGGTCCTGGTGGTGAAGGGAAGTACAGCAAGGCACTTGCTACTCCACCCTGCACCACGGGACTTGTAAATGAGGACTTTGGTTGTTGTTTTTAGGTGATGTGCAAGACGTGCTGGTCGTGAGACCTCATCAACAGTAACATTAGCATTCTTTGTGTGAGTGTAGGAGGTTGGTAATCGTGAGTCTTGAGTGCACAAAGAGGAACTGAAGCAATCCCCATAAGATCTGCTGGTTGAGTATCGTTCGCAGTGTAATTGTGAAAGCATATTCAGATTATGTAGCTCCATATTGCTTTGGGAGTGAGTGATTACCTTATCTTTTAGTGGAGCAAACAAAGTTGTTTTTGAATTTTTGTTTGCATTATTTTGTAATAGGTTTGCGTGAAAGAGTGATTGTGAGTAAAACTGTAAAGGAGGGTGAGCTGCTGCAAGGAGTGAGATTGAAGTCACATTGTGCTATGCTGGTAGAGGTAAGTCGGTGTGGAGATGTGCTGGTATTGGTGCACTATGTCACAGAGTTTCATGCTTATTGGTTGTGAACGCTGAATAGAGAATTGTGACAATTGAACAATGAAGTTCTTTAACTCCTTCCTCGCCAAGGAGGTAATGGTTACATCCTTGGCTGCGGCGCTGAGGTGCCAAGGACTTAAATGTTACATCCTGGTAGAGACCTTCGGGGGAAGCGCTAGCGCTAGCCCCCCTCCCCAGAGCAGGGCTGGAAGGGGAATCGCTACCCCTTCCACCCCGCCCCCCATTCCCCCAGTGTCATCTGATTACCTCATCTGAGTCCACCCCCACCGCGCTGAAAGCTCAGCTTCCAGCAGATCAGAAGAGAAATGCAGAAGCATTTCTCTTATGATCACGTGCTGGAGGGCGGGAGAGGCATCAAAGGAAAGGAAAGGCCTTTCCTTTCCTTTGACGTCTCTCTGAACATTTCTGCAGCCCCCTATTGTGAAGCGATCGGGCCACAGAAATGCCCGCTATACACTAGTGAATTTGTTTTTTTCAGTAAAATTGGCATGAGGAGAGTGGTCCTTTGGGACGCTGCCATGTAGAAAAATTGACGAGACCTGGACACATCTGAAAACTAAACCTTTAGGTGAGTCCAGAGTGGTGTGCTTCACTTGCACCTGCACCATATCCACAATGCCCTGCAAACCTCCAATTTTGCTGGAAATCACACATTTTTTCCACATTTTTGTGATGGAACCCTCCGGAATCTGCAAGAATCCACAAATTCCTACCACCCAGCATTATTGCATCTATACTGATAAAAATTCTGCCCCACTTGTCAGCCTAAAAACATTCTTTTTCAAACTGCCCTTTTAGAACGGTTTTGGTTTTCCCTCAATTTCAACATGTTTTTGGCTCTTCCCTGTCACAGGCACTTGGTCCACCTACACAAGCGAGGTACCATTTTTACCGGGAGACTGAGAAGAACATTGGGTAGTAGGAAATTTGTGCTGGTACAGTGATCCCACACAGAAATGTGGGAAAAATGTGATTTTCTTTAGCTAAATTTGAGGTTTGCTGAGGACTTTGGGTAAGAAAATACTGGGGGATCCACGTAAGTCAGACCTCCCTAGACTCCCTTGGGTGTCTAGTTTTCAGAAATATTTGGGTTTGGTAGGTTTCCTTATGTGGCTGTTGAGCCCAGGACCAAAAACGCAGGCACCCCGCCTCCCCCCAAAAACTGGTAGTTTTTTATTTGATAATTCTTATGTGTCCACATAGTGTCTTGGGCCATTTCCTTTCATGCGCACTAGGCCTACCCACACAAGTGAGACACCATTTTTATCGGGAGACTTCGGGGAATGCTGGGTGGAAGGAAATGTGTGGCTCTTCTCAGATTCCAGAACTTTCTGGCACCAAAATGTGAGGAAAAGTGGGTTTTTTGGCCAAAGTTTGAGATTTGCAAAGGATTCTGGGTAACAGAACCTGGTGGGAGCCCCACATGTCACCCCGTCTTGGATTCCCCTACATGTGTAGTTTTCAAGGATGCACAGGCTTGTTAGGTTTTCCCAGGTGCTGGCTGAGATAGAGGCCAAAATCCACAGCTAGGCACTTTGCAAAAATCATGTCTGTTTTCTTTGGGAAAATGTGATGTGTCCACATTGTGCTTTGGGGCATTTCCTCTCACGGGCACTAGGCCTACCCACACAAGTGAGGTACCATTTTTATCGGGAGAACTTGAGGGAACACAGGGTAGAAGGACATTTGTGGCTCTTCTCAGATTCAAGAACTTTCTATTACTGAAATGTGAGGAAAAAGTATTCTTTTGCCAAATTTTGAGGTTTGCAAAAGATTCTGGGTAACAAAGACTGGTGAGAGCTCCACATCTCACCCCATCTTGGATTCCCCGACATGTCTAGTTTTCAAGAATGCATAGGTTTGGTATGTTTTCCTAGGTGCTGGCTGAGCAAGACACCAAAATCCACAGCTAGGCACTTTGCAAAAAATAGGTCTGTTGTCTGTTTTCTTTGGGAAAATGTGATGTGTCCACGTTGTATTTTGGGGCATTTCCTGTCGCTGGCACTAGGCCTACCCACACAAATGAGGTACCATGTTCATCAGGAGACTTGAGGAAACGCTGGGTAGAAGGACATTTGTGGCTCCTCTCAGATTCCAGAACTTTCTGGCACCAAAATGTGAGGAAAAAGTGTTTTATTCACCAAAGTTTGAGATTTGCAAAGGATTCTGGGCAACAGAACCTGGTGAGAGCCCCACATGTCACCCCATGTTGGATCCCCCTGCATGTCTAGTTTTCAAGAATGCACAGGTTTGTTAGGTTTTCCCAGGTGCTGGCTGAGCTAGAGGCCAAAATCCACAGCTAGGCACTTTGCAAAAAGCATGTCTGTTTTCTTTGGGAAAATGTGATGTGTCCACATTGTGTTTTGGGGCATTTTCTGTAACGGGCACTAGGCCTACCCACACAAGTGAGGTACCATGTTTATCAGGAAACATGCGGTAACGCTGGGTAGAAGGAAAGTTGTGGCTCTTCTCAGATTCAAGAACTTTCTAATACTGAAATGTGAGGAAAAAGTATTCTTTTGCCAAATTTTGAGGTTTGCAAAGCATTTTGGGAAACAGAACCTGGCCAGAGCCCCACAAGTCACCCCATCTTTGATTCCCTTAGGTGTCTAGCTTTCAAACAGGCACAGGTTTGGTAGGTTTCCCTAGGTGCCGGCTGAGCTACAGGCCAAAGTCCACAGCTAGGCACTTTGCAAAAACCAAGTCTGTTTTCTTTGGGAAAATGTGATGTGTCCATGTTGTGTTTTGGTCATTTCCTGCCACGGGAACTAAGACCACATACACAAGTGAGGTACCATTTTATCAGGAGACTCCTCTCAGATTCCAGAACTTTCTATCACCAAAATATGAGGAAAAAGTGTTTTTTTTTTTTACAAATGTTGAGGTTTGCAAAGGATTCTGGGTAACCAAAACTGGTGAGAGCCCAACAAGCCCCCCATCCTGGATTCCCGTAGGTGTCTAGTTTTAAAAAATGCACAGGTTTGGTAGGTTACCATAGGTGTCTGCTGAGCGAGAGGCCAAAATCCACAGCTAGGCACTTTCCAAAAAACACGTTGCATTTCAATGTAAAAATGTGATGTGTTCAAATTGAGTTTCCTGTCGCGGGATTAGGCCTAACGACGCAAGTGAAGGACCATTTTCATTGGGAAACTTGGAGGAACACAGAATAGCATAACAAGTGTTATTGCCCCTTGTCTTTCTCTACATTTGTTCCTTCCAAATGTAAGATAGTGTGTAAGAAAAGGCGCCTATTTGAGAAATACCTTGTAATTCACATGCTAGTATGGGCACCCCGGAATTTAGAGATGTGCAAATAACCACAACTTCTTTACACCTTACCCTGTGCCCATTTGGGAAGTACAAAGGTTTCCTTGATACCTATTTTTCACTCTTTATATTTCACCAAATGAATTACTGTATACCCAGTACACAATGAAAACCTATTGCAAGGTGAAGCTAATTTATTGGCTATGAGTACCTAGGGTTCTTGATGAACCTATAAACCCTATATACCCCCGCAACCAGAAGAGTCCTGCAGACATAAAGGTATATTACTTTTTAAAATCTGACATTGCAGGAAAACGTTACAGAATAAAACGTGGAGAACAATTGCTTTTTTTTACCACAATTTCAATATTGTTTTGTTTATTTCAGTTGTTATTTTTTGTTGGAAAACCTTGTAGGATCTACACCCCTTGTTGAATTCAGAATTTTGTCTACTTTTCAAAAATGTTTAGCTTTCTGGATACAACATTGGTTTTACACCCATTTCTGTCACTAACTGGAAGGAGGCTGAAAGCACAAAAAATAGTAAAAATGGAGTATGTCCCAATAGAATGCCAAAATTGTGTTTGAAAAATGTGGTTTTCTGATTCAAGTCTGCCTGCTCCTGAAAGCTGGGAAGATGGTGATTTTATCACTGCAAACCCTTTTTGATGCCATTTTCAGTGAAAAAACCACAAGCCTTCTTCTGCAGCCCTTTGATCCAATTTTTGTGAAAAAAAAGAACATTTTCACTGTATTTTGGTTAATTTCTTGGTCTCCTCCAGGGGAACCCACAAACTCTGCATACCTCTAAAATCCCTAGGATGGTGGAATAAAGGACACAAATTTGGCGTGGGTGGCTTATGTGGACAAAAATGTATGAGAGCCTAAGCGCAAACTGCCCCAAATAGCCCAAAAAAGGCCTGGCACTGGAGGGGGGAAAGGCCTGGCAGTGAAGGGGTTAAAGCATTAAAAAGTTTGCCAAAACGTGATACATTTATCCCGGTTAGAGAGAGAGTAGAGACTCCACCCGAAAATATGGCAGGTCATTAAGTAATGTCAAATGTATGTTTTCATGCATGTCTTTGGCTTGAACAATGGCATAATATTATTGAGAAAGAATGTACATTAGCATTTCCCTGCTATGGAACACATAATTTGAGAATTAATGAACATTTGAAGCAAATGTTATATAACATGAAGCTGCCTCCTAGACCTGCACAATTTGAAGCACTAAGGGCCATATTTATACTTTTCGACGCACAACTGCGCCAACGCAGTTTTGCGTCAAAAAATCTAACGCCGGCTAACGCCATTCTGAAGCGGCATGCGGGCGCCATATTTATTCAATGACGTTAGCCGGCGTTCGCCGGCGGAGCTGCCTGGTGTGCGTGAAAAATAATGACGTACACCAGGCAGCGCCGGCGTAGGGGAATATGGAGCTTGGGCACCAAAAAATGGGGCAAGTCAGGCTGAGGCAAAATTTTCGCCTCAACCCGATTTGCGCCATTTTTTTTAACTCCCAACCCCCATTGAAATGACTCCTGTCTTAGCAAAGACAGGAGTCATGCCCCCTTGCCCAATGGCCATGCCCAGGGGACTCCTGTCCCCTGGGCATGGTCATTGGGCATAGTGGCATGTAGGGGGGCACAAATCAGGCCCCCCTATGCCACAAAAAAAAAAAAAGATTACTTACCTGAACTTACCTTATGTTCCCTGGGATGGGTCCCTACACCCTTAGGCGTCCTCCTGGGGTGGGCAAGGGTGACAGGGGGGGATCCCTGGGGGCATGGAAGGGCACCTCTGGGCTCCTTCCGAGCCCACAGGTCTCTTAACGCCTGCCCTGACCAGGTGCTAAAAAACGACGCAAAAGCGGCTGGACGTCATTTTTTTTGACCCGCCCACTCCCGGGCGTGATTTTTGCCCGGGAGTGTAAATACGGCGCACATGCCTCGGAGTCAATTTTTTGGACGGGAACGCCTACCTTGCATATCATTAACGCAAAGTAGGTGTCCACGCTAAAAAGTGATGCAAACTCCATGGACTTTGGCGCTAGACGCGTCTAACGCCAGAGTATAAATATGGAGTTAGTTTTGCGTCGAATTTGCGTAAAAAAAAATGACGCAAATCCGGCGCAAACGGAGTATAAATATGCCCCTAAATACTTGGGAAAACATAGTTCATCAGAAACAGAGCATAAAGTATTAGGACAGAGTACAGAACACATTAAGAAATTGTGCAGAAGGAAGATGGGATAATCAACAGAAAGCTTGGAGAGCAGACATAATAGAAGGAACTAGACTATATCCTGCCTTAACAAGTGAAGAAGAGGAAAGTACTTCACCAAAAGGAAAGTAAAAGATGGATCAGACAAAAAACACTAAAAATAGAGGTGACATTTATGAGAGTGATTCAGATGATGATTTTATAAATCAGTTACTGCTAAATCGTCCACCACCAAACAGCACTGACCAATTAAAACACCAAGAAATATGACCTTTTACATACTTATCACCACAGTAGAACGGAATCCTAACCAGACAGGACAGAATCCAACAAATATGACACCTCCAGAAGCATTAACAATTCCAGTGACAATAGGTCCAGTCATTTCTCTATATGGTCCAGGTATGACAGGAAATAAAGCATATACATTGGCTGTTCCAAATGATCCACATATTCTGAAGGACCCAACTGTTTCAACTATTCTTTTACCGAGGTATGCTCAAAATGATATCAGTCCAAGTAGTTCAGAGATAGAAAGATTTCTTTCACTTCTGAGGCCACTAATACCTACATATATTTCAGACCCAAATTCGACAATAAGTATGACAGGATTTATCCCGATGTGAGGATCCAACAGTGCTCTCACCATATTGCATGCCCAGATCAGAGCCTACCCCAAATATTGGTGTTGTAGCCTAAAAAGAAGATTACCCTTCAACACATAAGAAGAAGAAATGTATATTGCAAATACCCCAGATCATGCAGACTCAAATTCTTCCGGATGAGAAATAATAATTAACACTCCCGTAGATATACAAAGTTTTAGGGCCTAGGAATTAGATGATTGGCTCAAGAATCTAAGCACTACAAATAAAGCGGGAAGCTCAAGGTGCAGTGGAAAAACATTCCAATCCCCAGAGAGAGAAAGAACATTAGATATGTCCAAATTGAAATTAGAATTAAGGGACAGATGCATCAAAAAAGCCTTTTGCGATTTGGAAATAGCGATTTTTAAGAAATCGCTATTTCTGAGTCGCAAAATGCTATGTATCATATTTGCGATTCGGTAATAGCAATTTCTTAAAAATCGCTAATGCTATTACTGAATCGCAAATTGCGATACAGCCCCTATTTGCACCTATGGGCCTGTCGGCCCATATTTGCGAATTTTTTGCATTTCCCAAATTGCAAATTCCTAACTGGAATTCGCAATTTGGGAAATGCAAACTCCAGGGTGCTGGGGGCCTAAGGCCCCCTCTGCTGCACCCCAAAACAATTTTGGAAGACATGTAAGGTGCACACATTCCAAAAGGGCATGTGTGCGTTACATGTCAATTTTAAAAATGCATTTTTAAAATTTGCACATGGTTACCACCAAGTTCAAACTTGGTGGTAATAGTGATTCCTTAATGCCCAATTTGCATTAAGGAATTGCTTCATACATGTGCTTCAGAAATCGTGATTTCTTATTTAGAGAATCGCAGTTTGCGATTCTCTAAATGAGGTAGCAAATAAGGATTCCTTATTTGCGATGCCGCATTTAGAGAATCGCAAAATTGAGATTATCTAAAGGGGGTCACAATTTTTAGGAATCGCTATTTTTGCGATTCCTTAAAATTGCACTGCAAATGCCTTTTTTACATTCAGAAAGGTGATTTTGCATTCGCAAACGGCTGAATTTTGCAATTCTCACTGTTTGTGAATGCAAAATTCTTTGATACATCTGGCCCTAAATTAGATGATATTTGGAATTTTTAAATCAGCTCAGTTAGACACTTACAAACACAATGAACTGCAGTTTGTATGTAAAGACATAACAAAACATGCAGGATAAGTATATGAGAAATTAACTGACTTAGCCCAGAAATCTGAAGTTGATTTCGAGAAATCAAAAGCCTTAAAGAAAGTTATTGCTTAAGAGACAGTGACAAAGATATTAAGAACATGAGGCCTCCGAGAATGACATTAAAGATTATGGAATTAATTTGCTACATCTCAAAATGTAGTGAATTATATAGTTGGGAAGGAAGATGGGTAAAAAAGAAAGATCAAAAGATAGTGAGGATATAGCTGCCTCCAATTGGAGCAAATGAAAGTAAGGGAGATGTACACATGCTTCCTATGAGAGAAGTTCCTGGTGGAGGAAATGTTCATGTACCTTGGAGCAAAGGTGACATTTTGTCATTTACAAATGTTTGAGATTGAGATAGAAACCTGCAGAATGGTATAGAAAGGTTGAACAATTTGTGAAACTTTCAAAACTTTTGTGGGAAGATCTGAACACATTGTTTGACAGTTTTGTTCTGAGAGGTTTGTGTACTGAATGCAAAGTAGCGGTGGATTGGCCTGATAAAGAACCTCCAAGACACCCGTTGACTAGTGTGCCATTAAAATTGTGATAAAAAGTACCAGAAGGTGATTATGTTTTTGAAGGAGAAAGTGTCCCCTTAAGATTTTGATTGGCTGAGGATTGACAAAACTACTCAGGAATCTAATAAGTCTATACATTCCTATTAGGAGAGATTGTTCCAAGCTTTTAAACATTTCAGTGGTAGACAGACTATAGAGGCAAAAAATATGGAACATTTTGTATTCAAATTTGAACCGGGATTGAAGCCAGAAGAAAATACCATGATTGAGCAACATTTGATTTGTTTGCAGAACAAACCGATTGATTAGATCCTTTGATATGCAAAGTATTGCGACAACATATTGGATTTGAAGCAGAAAAAGTTGAAAGAGAAGTTATTGATAGTGCAATTGAAGGCTGCTCAGTGAAATCAGACAGCACAGCTTGCAGGGAATGTTAATGGAATGCATGGAGTTTACCAGCAGGGAGTCTGGATGATGCAAGGAGATAATGGTTTTCAACAATAAGTTAGAGGGCGAAGTGCTCCTATTGATCCAAGTACAGGTGTGGATGTGGTGACTTTGAAATGGTTAATCCATGTCACATGTGCGGCACATTAGGCCATTGGAAGATGGAGAGCCCTCAATGCAAATAATGATCAGATGCGGAATGATAGATGTTTGCAAACACATGGAAATAATCAGGTTCAGCCTCAATAGATGCAGAGACCCCAAATGCAAAATGCTAATATTTTTCCAGAGACAACAGATGCAGGTTCCCAGAGCCCAATGCCCCAACAAAGTCAAATGCTCCCTGAGGGTAATTTGAATCAAGTCATATATGTAAATTCCAAAATGGCAACTCAGTTCCTCTCAATTCCTTTGGATAAACCTGTCCGATAGCTCCAAATGACAGTGCCCGGAGGGAGGGGAATGTGTGCTTGGTGCATCCTTAGGGGTAGACCACAGTAGTCCATACATTGATGGTAATGAGAATAGACACTATGGGGGGGTCATTATGACCCTGGCGGTCACCAGACCGCCAGCATCACGGTCGCAGTCGGACCGCCGTCAAAGTGGTAGTCCGACCGCAACATTCTGACCATGGCGGAGCTGCCATGGTCAAACCGACAACACTGCCAGGCTGCTGCCAGCCTGCAGCCTGGCAGTCCCGGCCATTGTAATCCACCAGGGCAGTGCTGCAAGCAGCGCTGCCCTGGGGATTAAGATTCCCCAACCACCAGCCTGTTCATGGCGATAAACACCACCATGCTGGCGGTATGGGGACCTCAGGGGTCCTTGGGGACCTCTGCACTGATCATGCATTTGGCATGGGCAGTGCAGGGGCCCCCATGCACAGCCCCATTGCACATTCCACTGCCCAAATTGCACATTCCACTGCACAGTGGATTGCACGACGGGTGCTGCTGCACCCGCTGCATGCCACATTGCTGCTGGCTCGATTAGGAGCCAGCTGCAATGTTAAGGCCCTGTTTCCCGCTATCCTGGCGGGAAAGCCATAATAGGGTCGGCAAGGTTCAGGCCGCACAGGCGGTCTGATGGCAGGATGGCAATGGTGGGCGGCCTTCCCCACCCACTAATGTCATAATGAGGCCTATGTGTCATTCTTGGTTGATACTGGTGCTACCTGCTCTACTCTGACAACAGCAGAGGTTCCAAACCTGCCCCTCTCAGGAAAACAGATCCAAGTTATATCAGTTGCAAACCAACAATTAACAAGTCCCACAACTGAAGCTGGACCTGTAAAAATGAGCTCTTTTAAAGCTGGGTACCAATTTGTGGTTCATGATTCAAGTCCTGTGAGCCTGCTTGGTGTGACTTGCTGTGCGAGCTAAATTGTTCTATTTACTGTACTACAAAAGGCATTGAGATACAAACCCATGTTGAGTATGTGGCTATGGCATTTAAAATTGCGAATCAAAACCCAAGTGTCACACTGTTCCCTATGCTGGCATGTAATGATTGGGTTGCAGATTTGAGAAACACTGTGTTACCTGAAGTCTGTGACTTTCAGGAAAAGAACTATGGCTCATCAAAGTTGTTGATACTGCCAAGATAACTGTGAAGTCAAATGCTGAGTACCCAAGAATCCTGTAATATAACATGACACCCAAATCCATTGCAGGGATTACTTCATTGATTGAGTCCACGATCGAACAGGAATTCTGAAGGAGGATAATGGGGAGACCATGTAATTCTCCCATTAAGGGACTGCAGAATCCCAACAGAAAATACCAAATAGTCCAGGACCTAAGAAAGATAAATGAAATAGTAGTTCCTTATTGTCCCATGGTACTGGACCAGAAATTATTTTGTTTCAAATTCCATGTGAAGCCAAGTGGTTCACTGTTACTGACCTGTGCTAGGTATTTTTCTCCATACCGGTTCATGAGGAAATTCAATTTCTTATTATCAGATTTTGGTTTGGGAGTCGTGTTTTGGCATGGTCCCACAAGGATTTACTGGGAGCCCTTCCATCTTTAATCAGATCTTGAAAAAAGAATCTTGAGGCCCTTGAGATGCCCTACCTTTCAGTCCGGATTCAGTACATTGACAGCATGTTAGTAATGTCAGACACCCAAGAAGCTTGTAAAAGAGACACAATTGCCTTGTTGAACCACTTAGCTGAGAATGGACAAAAAGGTTCCTCAACTAAATTACAGTACTGTTAGAAAGAAGTCTTGTACCTTGAACATCAAATTGGGAAAGGTGCTAGAAGGTGTCAAAAGAAAGAATCTCAGCAATTCTGAAAATGAATTCCTCAACAACTTAGAAAGAAGTGAGGATGTTTTTGGGAATGGTTGACTACAGTCGTCAATAGATTCCAAACATTTTCCTCTTGGTCAATTATTTACAGAGGCTCACACACAAAGATATGTTTGATCTGATACCATCTGTTGACAACTTCTGACATCCCTGCACAGAGCTGAGAGAAAATCTCTGTTGTGCCCCTGCTCAGGGAATGTTTGATTACAACAAATGTTTCACTCTGCATTGCAATGAAAGGGAGGGATGTACTCTCTCACTGCTGACTCAGTTGGATGGAAACAAGCACATACCTATTGCATATTTTTCAGTCATTCTTGATCCGGTAGCTGCAGCATTGCCCAGCTGTCTCAATGCTGTAGCATCAGTTGGTGTCAGTATTGAGCACTGTGAAAGCATTGTTATGGATCACCCTTGGAATATTAGTGTCCCTCATTCAGTGGAAATTGTGTTAATACACACCAAGACTCAGCACTTAACAAACAATAGGTTGATGCTATAGTAGCAGGAATCCTGGGTGCCCCTAATGTTGCATTAAAATGTCACTTTACATTGAGTCCTACTACTTTATTGCCCTTGCCTATTGGTGAGAAAAATGTTGATGTTGATGAAATTTAGCATGACTGTCTACCTGTCACTGAACCATGCACCAAGCTAAGACCTGACATTCAAGATACCCCACTTAGTGAATCCAACCATGTAATGTTTGCTGATGGCTTCTGCTTGAGACACCATGAAGGAAGTTGGAGAGCTACCTATGCAGTCTGTACTGTCTCAGATGTGGTCGAAGCGTCCTGGCATCAACAAATCTTTTCTGCCCAAGTGGTTGAATTGATTGCCCTTACAAGAGCATGTTGTGTTTCAGAACAGCTTAAGGTGATCATTTTCACTGGTAGTCAGTATGGCTTTTGTGTTGTTTATGTTCCCAGAGAGTTTTATGACCGTTTCTGGGTCTCGAAACACACAATGGAGAAAAAGTTTACAACCTGTTAAAAGCATTGCAATTGCCTCCCCAGATTGCAGTCATGAAATGCCTTGGGCACTGCAAGGGAAATTAATTTGTCACTGTTGGCAATAATTATAAAGTTGAGGTAGCCAGATATTGTGCATTGAACTGTAGTACATTTATCAGTCAATGAGGGTAACGATTAGACTAATGACAGTTTCTTGTTAAATGCTTCAGATACATGGGAAGAAGTCAAAAGATTGCAGGAATAAGTCAGAGGAAGAACATTAGACTTGGATTACAGCAAGTTGTTTCAAAAGAGATGAGGATGATTGGGTTTTAAGTGATGGAATAGCTGTGATGCCTAACAGTTTGTCACTGAACAAATACAAGAGCAACCCAGGATGTCCACATGAACCTGGGTATCATTATCACAAAATACATATCCACATGAAACTTATTTACAATCAATTTAAATATTATAGCAAAAAATTCTTGCCACTGGTTAACTCATGTAAAAAATTCATAAATGAAGATGAAACTCATCTGTCTAGAATCTTTCAAAAAAATTCCACTGAATCCATGAATGCTTTTCATTTTTTTAGGTGACAAAAGCACCATTCTGGGTCAGACAGCTGTGAGTTATGCCTTAATATAACTTGCTCCCACAAATACTAATTTTAATATGAGCTTTTTTACTGAATTGGGCCCCCTTTTTCCAGATACCAGTATTCGACATCCAGCTGAAGCGTTCTTTTAGAATTCCAACCTTTCACCAGTATGTATATTATTTTAAATATACCCCTTTTTGTTTCTATACATCATAGCACACTCCTTACTGATGGTATTTTCCTTGACAGTTCCCCAGGTCATTTTTTGTCCTGATGAGATCCTAGGATCCAGCATGAGGGTCGAAATGCCGTCGACATGTTAATCAGACAAGGCCTCTTCAATTATGTTTTGAATTATCAATCAATGTATTGACAAGCGTACTTCATAACTTAATAAGAGGCTGTCTTTGAGAGATACACCAAAGATCACAGAACTATAAGCGGTTTTTTATAGCTTTATGGTGTGTTGTCTTTTTTCTCACTTGGGGAATCATTTGTTTCAACTATCACTCTTTGCTTATTTTCCTAAAGTATGCTTATAAAAATGGTTCACCATCATATGCAGATGCAGATTTCAAAGCATTAAAAACAATGTTTTCACTTATGTGTAGGTACTGGATACAGTGGAGTTATTTTGAAAGATTTTAGGCAGATGATTTTCGTCTTCCTTTAAGCATTTTTTGCATGAGTTAACCAGTGGTAAGATTTTTCTGCTATAATATTTAAATTGATTGTAAATGAGTTTCACTTTGATACATATTTTGTGATAACAGTTTGTTACCACATATGGCGAGGCCTTACCACAGTCCAGCTCATGTAGGGTTTGATGCCATGGTAAGACTGTTAGGGCAAACATGGTTTAACTCCACATTTAGATTGACAGCAGAAGTTCTTTGTCACAGATGTGTCACTTGTTGGCAGATGAATGTAGGAAAACAAAACGCAGTAAAACTGAGGCACATGAGAAGATCAGGAGGACTTTTCAATAGAATGCAGTTATACTTTATAAAACTGCCTGTACGTAATGGACTGAGATACATCTTAGTTGTTTATGCATTTTCTCTCGTCTCTTTGGGTTGAAGCACACTAGACGAGCAGAAATGACAGTCTCACAGTAGCAAAACTATTCCTTAATGAGTTTATTCCATGTGTTGGATTCCCAACTTCTCTAGAGTCAGGCATAGAGGCTCACTTCAATAGTGTGGCCTTCTATTTACTGTGTGCAGTATTGCAAGTTAAGCAAAGACTACTTTGCAGTTACAGATCAGATTCTTCTGGCCAAGTTAACTGTACATTGAAATCCAGGCTGGCAAAAGTTTGCGCTTCCACATCTTTGAAATGGCCTGATTCTTTACCTCGTGTGTTGATGAGTCCACGCTGTATTCCTGACAGGAAAACAGGATTGTCCCCCCACAAGATAATTATGGGCTATGCCATGGGATAAACATCCGTGCCTGTAAATGCATTTGTGAACAATGCAGATGACATGGTACTCGATTATTGCAAAGGACTGGCTAATATGGCTCAATCTGTGTCTCATCAGGTTGGAGAAGCCACAATATAGCCACAGCAGGACCTGTGCCATGACCTGTGCCCAGGTGACTAGGTAAAGGTGAAAAAAGCACATTAAAAAATCGTGCTCGGATCCTCAGTGGAAGGGGCTGTACAAAGTCCTTCTAGTGATGATGACAGTGTGAAGAGTGGTGATTTCGCCAACAGAGTGCATGTGGCACACAAACTCAAAGTTCCATGTCCCCTTGATGAAGTAGCACCTGTCCATAAAGGGCCAGTTACAGTGTGATGGAGGTATAAGGTTAGTCAAGCTGTTGGGATTGCGCAAGTGGTGAAACAGTACTTGTACGGTCCTGGGGGGGTCTGAGAGAGTCAACAGTTGCAGGTGCTACAGAAGGGTTGAGTCAAGAACGGTTGACTCTGCAAAACTGAGATGCAGACAAAGGACCTAGTGCTGTAGCAAAAAGAGTTGTACCTTAAGACCAGTGGCCAAGTGAACAGATTGTACATGTATTGCAAGTGCCACAAACAATTCCAGAAGAAACTGAAGAGCCTGGCCGGAGTGACAGTGATGCTGAAGGGCCAGAAGTCTAGAGATCAAAGCAAAGTAGATTCCCATCCCAAAGGTATGCTGCTCCTGAATGGGCGTATCATGCGGCAAATGACTGGACTAAAGAGTTTGGAACCTATTGTCTTAAAAATTCATATCCAGCTGTGACATTTTGTATTGATTCTTGTGGCCGAACAGAACTTTGAAATTGCATTGCCACTTGAT
This sequence comes from Pleurodeles waltl, assembly GCF_031143425.1. Lineage (NCBI taxonomy): Eukaryota > Metazoa > Chordata > Amphibia > Caudata > Salamandridae > Pleurodeles > Pleurodeles waltl. Next base: position 925,452,607 of record NC_090448.1, on the reverse strand, counting down.
AGACTAAGACACTATTGCCCTCATTATGACATTGGTGGTAAATGCCGCTTACCGGTACGCTGACGGCCGCCAACATACCGCCACGGTGGTGGATATCCATTCTCCATATTAGGACACACACACACCAATCCGACAGAATACTGCCACATACACAAATCCGCCCGCCAAAAGGTCAATGATTAAGTGGCGGTACCAATACCCATACCGTTACGCCAACAAAACAACACCCATCACCTTATGACTCACGATCCCCACGGCGGACATTTAATGGTGGTAAACCATTGGTGGTACATAGCGCTGCGCTCAGAATGGACACCCACCTACAAAACAACACCACATTGGCCTATACAAAAGACACACACCTGACACTCATACACACACCCCCACTATAAAACACACACCCACATTACCCACAACCCTTTGCCAACACCAAAAGACTGCAAGAACTAGCCATCAACATCACAGAGACAACTACATACACACCACTTACACCCATACATCCCTCGTGCACCCCATATCACACACCCCACCACATTACTCAATACACTCTCACCAACACACAACATACAATACCCATGGCCCCACAATGTCACCCCCGTTTCACTGAGGAGGAGTTAAGGGTCATGGTGGAGGAAATTTGTCAGGGTAGAGCCACAGCTGTTTGGAGCACAGGTACAGCAGATTTCCATTGCCAGGAAGATGGAGCTATGACAGAGAATCGTGGACAGGGTGAACACTGTGGGACAGCACCCAGGAACAAGGGACGACATTAGGAAGAGGTGGAACAACCTACGGGGGAAGGTACGTTCCATAGCAGCAAGGCACCATCTCGCCATACAGAGGACTGGTGGTGTACCTCCAACTCCTCCCCCACAGCTCACAGCATGGGAGGTGCAAGTTTTGGCATTACTGTATCCTGAGGGACTCACTGGAGTAGCCGGAGGACTGGACACTGGTAAATCAAAATTTACTACTTATCACCCCCCCAAACACTTGCATGCCATCTCACACCCTCACTGTCACTCCCATCACCCCACTCTATCCCTCGCACTGCACCTACACATATGACTAACCCCAATGCCAACCCCTGCATGCTATACCAATGCATGGACAGCCCTCCCAACCCTGCATGGACACCCATCACAAAAGCATGCACAGCATGGAGAACTAACAAGCACACAATATATCACCATACACAAACAAAAGGTGGCAAGGCAAGAGCAACCATAGAGGGGAAGCCAGGGATGTACAATATCTCATACACATGAAGCATAATACATCACTTACATCCCCACAGGTACCCCAGCCAATGTCAGAGGAGAGGAGGTGCCATGACTATCCAATCCCCCAACAGAAGATGCCCCCAGTGATGACAGTAACTGTGGACTTCTGGATCTGGATGACCTACCTGGCCCATCGGGGAACTTGGACAGTCACCCAAGCACACTCACAGACCACCACAGAGCCTTCCCCATCAGGATCCAACACCACAGCACCCACCCAGCGTACCACACCTCTGTGCCCAGGACACATCAATCAGCAGTGTGCCCGTCTGTAAAGGGACACGAGTCCACACCTCCCCCAAGACAATCAGGACCTGGGGTCAGTGGCAGTGAGCACACTGTTCAGGGAACAGAGGCACAGGCCAACAGGGACACTGGGAGGACTGCTGTGCACCAGGGGGAGGACAGGACCAGGGAACCGACTCTCCAGGAGGCATTCTCCGCAATCCTGGGAGCCTACCTACATTCCCAGGACACGATGGGCCAGATACTAGACAGCGTGCAAGAGAACAGGCGGCTGTAGGAGAAACAGTATCAGGGGATCAGGGAGGACTTGCAGGCCATTAACACCACCCTGATCTCCATAGCAGGGTTGCTGGCAGACATGGCCAATATCATGAGGGAGGCAATAGCCCAGTAGCGGGCCCCTACCACTAGGCAGTCCATTGACCAGCCCTCCACTTTTGCTGCCGCTAGTGGGCAGGAGGCCCCACCATAGGACCAACTGGTTACCAGCGCCCCTCCCCTGCAGAAGGTGAACCATCCTGCAAACGTTTCCTGTGACCCAGACAGAAGCCAGAGACACTTGCCAAGACCACCGGCAGGAAATTAGACTCTACTGCTTGTCCCCCTTGTGTCCCACCCTGTCACCTTGTCCACTTTGAACTGCTGTTGCTCCCCTTCCTATGGCCCCTTGGAAACTGGACCTGTGCTACAAACAGACTGGAACATTACCCTGAACTTTCCTCCATCCTCCCCCCATTCCATTGCACTTCCCCTTCAATTTCTTAGCTCTACAATAAACACCCTTGGACACAACTCAACTGATTGTATGTCATGTGTTGAAAATGTGTATTTATGGAAACAGTTTCATCCATTGCAAATGAACTGTACATTGTGATAGAATAGAAATAATTTCCTGTAGCCGGCTGTAGTCAGCACGTCAGTACATAGTTGTCATATCACCAACATCTGCAAAATGACAAACCATAGGTGACAGTAAGTAGAGGTAAAAGGAAGTGAATGACATCATGCCACAGCCACACAGAATACACCAATAGTCATAGAAATGTTAAGTTGCACTGTCTCACCCGTGTGTCATTGGAAGTACTGACGGATCTGACTGATGTTCTGCTGTCCTCATCCTCAGCATCTCCATCCTCACTTGTAATCAGAGTCTACTGCTGCCACATGGGCATCTCCAGCCTCTTCCTCATGCTGAAAAGATACATGCCGTCTGAGGGCCCGGTTGTGCAACATGCAGCACGCCACTACCATCTGGCAGACCTTCTTGGGTGAGTAGCACAGGGAACCACCTGTCAGATGGAGATACCTGAACCTGGTCTTCAGGAGGCCAAAGGTCCTCTCGATGATCCGTCTGGTTCGCCCAGGTGCCTAATTATGACGTTCTTTAGCCCTTGTCCTAGCATTCCTCACAGGGGTCAGCAGCCACGATAGGTTTGGGTATAGATCCCCATTGGCCACTGTACTCCATAGAGCCCCATAATATCCAATGAGGAATTGCACAGCAGTGCAAGACCGCCTTTTGCCACAATGCCCAATGTCGGCGGAAGTACCTCACTTCCACCTGTCCCTCCATACAGGACAGGCAGTCACCATTTCAGGGGGGGGGACAGGCCTAAAGACAATTACTGCATCACAGATTAGATTGGCACATACTTTGCCATTTACAGTGTCCCAATACATAAGTGCACCATGTGGACTGCAGTTGTGGTTTTGTTGTTCCCATTGTGGCACCCTACTCACTCTTGTGTCCCTTAGATACCTACCGCTGCGAATGAATAGGAGGTGGAGACATACCCCTGTGTACAGACCTCTGGTGGACTTGGCTACACTGGATGACAGGCACATAATACTCACCTATAGACTGACAGGGCCACAATCACAGAGCTGGGTGCTCAGTTGGAGCCTGACCTGATATTAGCTATCCGTCATCCCACTGGGATCCCACCTCTTGTGCAAGTGGTATCAGTGCTCCATTTCCTGGAAACTGGTTCTTTCCAAGTGACAATTGGCTTGACAGCTCGAATGTCACAGCCAATGTTTTCAATCGTGCTGGCAACAGTTTTGTCTGCCCTAGTAAAACACATGTGCAGCTGCATAGCTTTCCCACAGGTGGAAGATTTGGCCACTGTGAAGGCCAGATTCTAATCAATGGGACACATCCCAAATATTATTGGGGTAATAGACGGTACACATACTGCGTTTGTCGCTCCTTGCCAGAATGAACAGGTGTACAGGACTCATAAGAGTTTCCACTCTGTGAATGTGCAGATAGTGTGCCTAGCAGGCCAGTACATCTCCCACGTCAAAGCTAAGTATCCTGGGCCGGTGTGTGATGCCTTTGTTCTGAGGAAAAGCAGCATCCCAAATGTGATGGGCCAACTACAGAGGCACAGGGTGTAGCTAATAGGTGAGCCTATGTCCCCACCCACTCTATGTTAGTGTTTGCCTCTGGTGTCAACCCCATAGGATTGTGTGTGGCTAAATGTTGTCCCTCAATATTTGCAGGTGACTCTGGTCTATGGCAGGCGGAGCACCCCCTGTCGTAAACGGTGGGAGTACCTGAGACGCCGGGCACGGAAGACTGCGGAGGCCCAGCTGGGGATGGCCTCCCAATGAGGAAGGGGTGCCCGTCAGACCCTGACCCACCTGGTGGACCACATACTGGCAATGGCCTACCCTGATTTGGGTGGGCGCTTGAGGGAATCACAGGAGCCACAAGGGGGTGAGTACAGTCGGTATCATTACATATTTTGGCTGGTGGGGTGGTATCCGGGTGGTAGATGTGTGTTAGTGGGTGCCCCTAAGGCAGTGCCAGATTTTGCAGCATGTGTCATCTGAAGGGTAATGGGTGTATGGAAAATACAGGTAACCTAGCTTGTTAGCAGTCAATTTCAGCCAGGGCATCGTGGGTCCCAGGAGTGCTGCAGTTGGCGGTGTGTGGTACTCATCTTGCCTTAGTGACTAGCCATACCACTGGTAGTGCAATGCATACTGCTTAAGCCTGTTCCCTGTGTGTGATGGTGATGTGCATGCCAATAGTGGCGTTGCTGCAGTCATTGACCCAGTGTATCCCTTGTCTCTCCCCCTTTCTTGTTTTGTCATCCTGTCCTTGTGAGCATTAGCATCATCTGGCGGAGGAGCGGGGGCACCGGCGACAGAGGGAGCTGCATCCAACAGGACCCAGGAGGCAGAGACCACCGATGCCGTAGGAACCAGTGGGACGGAGAGCGAGGGGAGCACCACGGCAGAGAATGGAGGAGACTCAGATACCTCCTCTGATGGAAGCTCCCTGATGGTGGCAGATACCTCTGTGACCACCACAGCTCCAGGTACAGCCGCCACCCCAGTACCAGCACCAACCTTCCAGCAGCCCCTCAGCGAGTTGCCCGTGCCCGTTCACCCAGGAGGGTGGGCATCTCCTTCGCCCCAGGCACATCAGGCCCTGTCCCAGTGAGCCCTGCTGCCCTGAGCGAGGAGGCTATTGACCTCCTGAGATCCTTCTCTGTAGGACAATCAACCATTCTGAATGCCATCCAGGGGCTGGCATCCCAGATGCAGCCATGCAATTCATTCCTGGAGGGCATTCATGGTGGATTGGCGGCCCAACAGAGATCGATTCTCGCTCTGGCCTCCTCTCTGATGGCAGCCATTTTCCCTGTTTCTACCATTCCCCGTCCAACTACCATTTCCCAGCCCCATTCTCCTCAGCCCCAACCCATCCCAGGCATAAATACTGATGAGCATGCACACAAGACCACACCCAAGAGTGGCACAGGCAGGCACAATCACCACACTTCATCCCACTAGCACTCACACAAACACCAGACAGTAGCAGACGCAACCACATCCACTTCCTCCACTGTCTCCCCCTCCTCTGCCTCCTCCACCTCCCTCCCAGTCACGTCCACACTCACACCTGCATGCACTGCCTCAACATCGACCACCAGCATCATCACACCAAACAGCACACACACCTCACTAGCAGACACCTCCACAACATTCCTTGTCCCCTGTGTCCTCTGCCACCATGTCTGTCCCCCCTCCGAGAGGACACAAACACAAGCACTCAGACTCCCAACAGCCATCCACCTCACACACGTACACTGTCCATGCACTTGCACCCAAGTCCAGCAGACGTAAACCTCCGACACCCACTCCCTTAACCTCTACTCCCATCCCTCCTCTCACCCCATCGCCCCTAACAAGCTTTTCCTTGCCCAACTTGACCTCTTCCTTTCCCCCTTCCCCTGTCCTGCCCATAGAACCAGGGTGCCAAACAGCCAGCCCAGCACCTCTGCCAAACAGTCAACGGGGCCAGTGGAGGCACCTCCTAGACTGTGAGGGATTCCACTCCAACAGCCAGAAAGGGGAAGGAGCCCACAACACCTACAGCCAGGAAGGGGAAGGAGCCCACAACACCTATAGCCAGGAAGGGGAAGGAGCCCACAACACCTACAGCCAGGAAGAGGAAGGAGCCCACAACACAAACAGCCAGGAAGGGGAAGGTGTTCGCACCTCAAACCATGGAGGGAATGAAGCACTCAACTCCATCAGAGGCTGGGAGGGTGAAACCACCACCACCACCGCCACCACCTGTGGTCACAGAGCACTCACCACCAGCAGAGGCAGGCCAGGAGGCACCATCATCTGTTGCCACAATGCAGCCCTCACCTCCAGATGAGGCAGTGCAGCTACCACCAACAGCAGAGGCTGCCCAGGAGGCACCATCACCTGTAGCCACAGTGCAGTCCTCAGCTCTAGATGAGGCAGTGCAGCCATCACCACCAGTGGAGGACATATAGGCCACCCTCCAGGGACTGCTGCACAAGGGGGCCCCTCCAGAACCAGTGGACATGTTCCTCAGCTCAGAGACTGTGACCTTGCACTCCCCAGCAATGAGACATGGGCATGGAGCTCCCTCCAGAACCAGTGGGGAAGTTCCCTTATTCCGCTGAGGTGCCCCCACCCCATTCCCCTGAGGTGCCTGCCCACTTGCAAAATGATGCCCCTGCAGTGTTCTATCCAGATGATGTCAGGATACAAGTTGGGCCTTGGACTGTGCCCTGTGCCCATGTGTGCCCTTATTACCTTGGACTGGGCATTGGCCCTTTGTGAACATTTGTATATATTTGGTATATATTTGGTTTGTGTGGTGGGTTTTGCTATGCGAATACATTTTCTGTACATCCGCACACTGGTCCTTGTGTTATTCTGACGTGTGTTGTGTACCAATGTTTTTCGCATGCATCTGGATGTGTGCATGGTGTGTGTATGTGTGTGGTGTGTGTTGTGCGTGTGTGTGTGTCACTCTCATTTTCCTCCCTCCCTCCCTTGTGTTCTAGGCGGCTGTACTCACTGTCACCATCTTCGTCTGTGTTTGTGTTCCAGTTGGAGCATAATGTAGAAGATCATCGGGAAGACTTGCAGTTCAGGTTCCATGGCGGAGTTGTTCTTCCCTGTGTCTCTGATGGTGAGTCCTTTCTCTTCTGTGCTCTGTTTCCGCCAGACTTTTGATGGTGCTTGAACCGCCCCGGAAAATGTGGTGGATTCGTGTGTCATGATATGGTGGGTGGTACTTTGTCTTCCGCCTTGCTCTTGACGGCTACTGCCGTGGTGAGTGTTGTTTCCGCCTTGGCGGTTGGTGTGGTACATTGGCTGTCTATGGGAGTTATCACTGTCATGGTCATAATGTTGTGGTACTTATCGTAAGCCTGTTGGCGGTATTACCGCCACTTTATCACTCACCGCCAGAGTCACCATGAGGGCCTATGTCCTGGATGTAATTATTAGTGACTTTGATTTGTGAATTTATTAGAGACATTTGAACATTTATTAAAGACATTTGACAAACTTTGCAGGGAATAAAGATGATTACCCAGGTCCAAGTATATAACATTCATCAAAGGGTTGTCATTTAGAAGAACACAGAGTAGAGTTTAGTAAGATTAACAAAGATATTGCAGCTAACATTTGAAATGGGTTAAAAGACAATTGCTAGCTATTTGCTTTGCTCAGAACAAAAACACTGAAAAAGGCAATGAGTATTATTGCTGCTGGCTTTTGATTAAATGCTCTGAAATTAGAGAACCCGAGGATTCCAATAGAAGCAAGAGTAGTGAACGTAGGTACATATGTGTAGGAGTGTTAATTTGGAATGTTATTTTTAGCATTGATAATTGGATTGAGTTTACCTATACCTTCTAGACTAGGAATGTTAGATCCACAAGTATCCCTAGTTCCACAGTTCCTATTGACAGTAGAATCAATTATGGTTGCAGTTTTCTGGACTATTATGTCTAACCCTAGGACTATAGTGCAAATGTGTACAATGCATTAGCAATGAAAATAGCCTTTGATTAATCCAAAGCATAAAGGTTCTGAGGTAAGGTAAGTGGCAGCATCAAAGGCAAGGAATCCTAGATTTGACAACGGATAGATGGATCACCATATTAAGGGCCTCATTATGAGTTTGGTGGTCTGACTGCCAGGACAGTTGTGGTGGCGGCCTTCAAAAGACCACCATGTTGGCAGTCATACAGACTACGGTATAATGAGTTACACAGCCAGGACTGACAAAAGACAGCCAATATCAAGACACCACCAGGACTCTGGAAGGCGGGAAAGAGGCAGTCCAACCACCAACACCGCCAGCCCATCAACCAACCACCGAAACTATTACTACTCAGAAATCAGAATGGCGGTTCTTCCATGGTGGTTTTCCAGTGGCAGTGCGAACCCCGGTGTTTGGCAGTAACCACAGTAATACATGGCACTACATTGGATGGATTCAAATTCCACACAGCTGACACAGATCCACACACCGACTCACCTATAAACTGGACTATAAAACACAACCCCCTCATACATCACAATCCTTTGCATCGACAACTCCACACATATAAGCCCAAAATCAGAGTCACAGTACCATAGATTAGCCCCCCCAACTTTCAAATAGCACATATCCCACACCCACACAACACACCCACCACTCAAAATAACACATCTACACATCATCTGCCGAATGTCACCCCCTTACCACACAGCATCTACATCCCAGCATCTTATTTTGTATTGACTAACACCACCACGTCACCACAAAAACATCCCTGTTTCACAGACGACGAGTTAGGAGTCATGGTGGATGAAATAATCAGAGTAGAGCCACACTGATTTGGAGCCCAAGTCCAGCAGACTACAATTGCTAGGAAAATGGAAATATGGCAAAGAATAGTTGACAGGGCGAACTTTGTAGGCTGCTATCCGTGCTCAAGGGATGACATAAGAAAGTAGTGCAACAACATCAGGGAGAAGGTGCTTTCCATGGCATCCAGGCACCAGCTGGTGATCCTCAAAACTGGCGGTGGTCTCCCACCTCTCCCCCCCAGTTCACATCATGGGAGGAGAAGGTCCTGGCCATTCTGCATTTGGAGGGCTTGACAAGAATACCTGGGGGCGTCAAGTCGGGTAAGTCACTACACCAAGATTGCCACCAAAATGTATTGTCATGCATGCTTACTGATCGCCTTTAGCTACCTCAACAGTCTACCCACTCACCACCCCTGTGTCCAACTGTCCAAATACCACTGCCTAGCAACACACATGGGAAGTTAACTCACCTGGGGGCATAGTATCTGTGCATGGTGTAGGTAGTAGAAGGACTGACAGCAATACAACTCCCAGCAGGCACTGTTCTACCATTAAGAAAACAAGATCAGTGTACTATAATGGAACTATCCTTGCATGTAAACTAAATAATGGAGTATACTCACCTGAATGGTCCACAGTATTTGGTTTATGGGAATGACAGCAATGCTGTGGACATCTGCAAGTACAATACCACTAACACACAGCTACAACTGTGTCCTCTGCTACTCTGACCATACCACCTCCCATCACCTATAGAACTGTACTCACCTAGGAGGATAACAATTGTATTGTCAGTTGCCATAGGACACCTATTGACAGGAATGCCAAGAATAGCGGCCACTGACATACCTCTCACACACAGCTTCAACAGTGACCTTTGCTACTCTGTCCCTTCTACCTCCCATCACCTGTTGGACTCCACTCATCTGGAGGGATCTTATATATATGCATTATGCTGTATGTGGTGAAACCTGTCACATATGGCCAGGTAGAATGGTTACTCCAAATCTGATGGGCAGGTCAGTGTGCACCTGAAATTGTGCAGCTGTCTGTTCACACAACAATGAAGTATTGCCATTAGGGAGGTACCATGAAACATATGATTCTACACTGCTGCCAAGATATGAGTCAATGAACCACATCCAAGTGCCAAGCTACTCTGACATCCTGTAGCAAGATGCCTTAAGAAGGAAATGTTTGTACCCTGAATTTCAGCTCTTCATAATTGAAAGCAGGTGTCACTGTCACAGAAGGGGATCAAGCAAAGTCAATCTGTATATGGTCCAAAGCATATTTACCAGTTAAAATTGGTGCTACGTGTCACATTACAACCTGTAACTGTCCATTTCACATCTTCAACAGGTCTACCTGCCACTGGGACCATGGAAAACACTCCTGAGGCAGCCACTTTACCCCTGGATGAAGCCCTCAGTGAGGAGAGCACTCCTGGATTTGTGGACATTGGGGGTGGCTCTGGCCCATCTGGGCAACCTGGTCAGGCGGCAACTGTCAGCCTCACCCTGCCCACATCGACTCCTCCCATCCCTGTTGCTTCTACATCTCAGGTAACAAGTTGCCCCCAAACCTGTGTCCCAAGGACAGTAACAACCAACATGTGCCCCCCAGTGCAGGTACCGGATAATGATGAACCTGGCACCAGTAGCAGTGGGCAAACTGTTCCAAGGTCGCAGGGAGGGATGGTGTAGGCCAGTTGCATGAGGCTGCTAGGGATGCTTCTGGCCAGGACACCATCTCCTAAGTCCTGGGAGCCTATCAACAATCCCAAGGTGTGATGGGCCAGGTATGTGCCATGGTGAGGGAGATCAATCAGCTGCAGAGTAACAAGCACCAGGAAGTCATGCAACAGTGAGAGGCCCTACAATGCCCACATGGCCTCCCTAACAGGGGTGCTGAGAGACATCAACACCACCCTGAGAAGGGACTGCCCACAAAACCAGACCCCTTCCATTGGCCAAGTTACACCAGTCCCTTCAACATTTGTGGCACCCAGTGGAATGTGGGCTCTGACAGGGGATGGTCAGGCCTCAGACACCCCTGCCTCTGTAGCTGAAGAACCCCCATGCAAGCATGGATGTCTGCCTAAACAATCAGGAGGTGCAGATAGGAAGACAACAACCAATGCCAAGAAGTAACCCCCAACTGATTGAATCCCTTTTTTGTGCTTCAGATGCACCCTGTTGACTTTTCTATACAAACTTTCCTATTTTCCAGGATAGTAGGACGCTGGACTTGGGACTTCTAATGTTGTGACTGCTATGCAAATTATAACATCCACCATTACTGATCTGTTCACTGTATGAACATTATTTCTTTGCTCACATTCATCCTATTCCCCTGTGCACATGAAAATAAACACAACTAATACACTATGCATGATAGTAATTTTTAACCTACATGCGAAGTAGAAACTGGTAAATATTGCATGCTCATGATCACATAGGAAATGTGAGGAGGGACATGTCACAGGTAGTGTCTTGCAGGAGATCACTACCAACACACTGACACAAGTGAACAATCAACAATCTATATTTATCACAATATGGAGCACATAGGCTGACCAAGTGTCAGGACGATCATAGTCCAATATGTCTAAACATTTCTTGCTGCTGCCTAGCTGTCAGTAGTAACATCCCACTGACCACTGAAGTTAGGGATATGTCAGACTGTGTCACTCCGAATAACCTAACAGATTGATTGAAATTGTCATCAGCTAAACCCTTTCACATACCTAGACCATGCCTACCAATTCAACATACCCCTTAATACAGACAGCGGACAGTAAAAAACAGTTCCTAGTTTGAGAACCTTCTACTTATAATGGTCAGACATCTGTAGGCGTGTCACTCATTTATGTTAGTGTTGACACACATGCACAGTGACCTGCAATGAGGAAACACAATGACAGCTACATACAAGTCAAACAGGATAATTCTCAATATAATGTGAAGGTTGAGTGACAGGATTGCACAGGTTGACACGTGTCAAATACACATGATCACACACATGACACAATAGAACCCACACACCAATGGCAAACAGGTCTATTGTATAGAACAGAACTCTGCCATCTCACAGTCCTGCCAGCCTGGGCATGGAACCCATGCACCCCAAAAATATGTAGCACAGTAGCTGGATCAATCCATGTCCACTTCAAATGTCAGACCAGCTACAGCCACCTGCCATTGACACAACCCTGAAATGTGCACATGAACATGGCATTGTGAAGGGGCCTAGAAGGAAACAATGGTAAACAAGGGGTTTAGGCAGGTAAAGGCTTACATGAGCTAGAAAAATCTGTTCCAAATACAGTTCTTTCTCAGAGTGTGCATTTTGCCTGCCCCAAACGAAGGAGAACCTCATGAGAGTCACAATTCCAAGTATAAACTTGCCAGACAACCTGAGCTGTATACTGCAAACCATCAATTGACTTGCCTGACGGTCACATAGAGACCTCTCCCAACCAATCATGAACCCCATAGTACCCCATATAGTCAGTGAAATCACAGAACATCACATACTTATACTCAGGTGAAGTACTGGTTCATGAGGTCTGCCCGCATGCCTCCGCCTTCATCCTTATCACTGTCATCCTCACTTGGCGTTTCTGTATTCTCACCCAGTGGAACTGCTGGCTCCCCCTCATCTGGGATGTACGGGTTCTGTCACCTCAGGGCAAGGTTGTAAAGCATGCAGCAGGCCTCAATGATTTGACACACTTTAGTGAGTGAGTAGAGGAGGGCTCCACCAGAATTGCAGAATCTTGCCTTTAGGAGCCCAAACGCACGCTACATGGCATGCTGTGTCCTTCCATGGGCCTCCTTAAAGCAGACTTCCCCTGGAGTGGTTGGGGTCCTCACTGGTGTCAACAACCAGGGACAGTTTGGGTAGGCAGAGTCCCCTGTAAGGAACTGTCACATGTGTGAAAACAGGAGTCCAGGGCATCATCACATTTAGCAGCAGACATATCATACAAACACACATGACATATGTATTGTGCCAATCAGCCAGGACCTCTCTGCATCTTGTTGTGTCTTCAGCTATGGTATAGTGCTGTTTCGCAAGATGAAGGCATCATGGACTGAACCTGGATACCATGCACATACTTTGGAAATGTAGAGGTCTGCCAAACAAACTACTTGGACATTTAAGTAGTGGTAGTTCTTCCTGTTCCAATAGACCTGTTCATTGGCCAGTGTGGGAACCACGGCTACATGGGTACCATAAGTGGCTCTAAATATGTGCAGATGTGTGCCAAACCATTGAACTCTGCTTTTACATGTGCAAAATCTTCACATTGTGGAAATCGGATGTAGCTGTCTTGGTTTTTCAAAACTGAAGAGAGTACATCCATCAAGACCAGACTGAATATAGGCCGGGGCATCCCTGCAGTTAGGGCCACTGTATTTTGGAAGGAGCTTGTGGCCAGGAAGTGCAGCAGTGACATGACTTGAACAATGAGTGATATGCAATTTGGATAAGTGATGATGGCAGGCATAAGGTCTGGCTCCAGCTGATGACAGAGATCCTTGATTGTCTACCTATTCAGGTGGTAAATGCGTATGAGATGCCTACTCTCCATGGTCTGCAAGTCTTCCACTGGAGGTTGTCTGAACCTTCTCATTCCAGAGTAACTATGGGAGGGAAAATGAGAAAATATGCCTATCACTCATTGTGTCCCTTGTAAGTGACATGATGTCACTTGAAAACTGCAACATGACTTTTGATACAGTGAAAACATGATACACAGCACATACCAATGGTAAAAGTGGCACATTATTTACATGTCACCCCTTGCCTCTATTAAGATATGTATATATTAACTGATATGCCAGAGAGGCTATGTGATACAAACATCAAACAATGCCTGTGATTGAAAGTCCAAAATACAAATTTGTAAATGGCCAAGAGGGTGGTGACTGCCTGACCTACAACACTGGACAATTGGAAATGGCTGGGACCGCCGGCGAGAGTCACCATGACTGTAGGCGGATGCTACCATGCCAGACATTGCTATTAGATTACATTGCTGCATATGGTGATCTTGGGCCAATGGCAGTGTTCGCTGGTGGTGACGGTCACGTACATGATGAATGTGAAATGTCATCTCCTGCTTCTTCTCTCACTTGACTTCTGACACTACTGCCAGCAAGACCTCCTCGACCTGAGCTGCTATTCACTGCCTTTGGGAGCAATCATGCCACGTTCTACAGGTGATAGGACATCTACCCTCTAGGTGCCAGCTGTGTGCTTAAATGGTTAAGTCCCTGGGCATGTACCTATGTGAAGTGACAGGTTTAGAGTCCTGAGGCATTGTGGAGAGTGTGCAATGAGTGTTCTCTGACCCACCTTGTGATTGCTGCACATGGTTATTTGAGGTGTCATGACAGCCATCACAAGGTAAATCTCATCATGAGATGTGCTTGATGTGTGGTCATATGTGCAAGAGGTATTGATGCATGCTGTTTGCTGGTTTCTCACCATACGTGTGCCCTTTATGTATCTGCACATTCATATGTGGGCACATCTGGCATTATTGTAGTGTTGTACTGAAGCCGGCTAATGACACTCTATGGCCCGAAGCTCTGCACAATGGCAACTCTTGCCAATTGGCTATGGGATACATGATGTATTGTGATGCATCTAACCTTTTGGAACGTGGTTTTATGTGTGGATTTTTGTGGTCTGCCTGCAGAGAATGTTGCTTTTCAATTGCCACTTTCTGCAAATGTTACCATCTGGACTGTTATTGAATGGTTTTTGCACTGGCAGTGTGAGCCTGTAGCCACACCCTTTATCCATATACAGCACATGAAGCTCAAAAGATCATGCCACTCTACTAAGCTTCATCAACTTGAGCCTATGCTCAGTGTTTACCATTGTTATGGTATTGGGTGCATGGTGGAGGGCTCTGATAGATGTGCTCATCACGACTCTGACCATTTCTGGTACAGTTCCTTGGCAGGACCCATGATCACACTGCGCAGTTGGCTCCTCAATCCTTCTCTGATGCATATTGTGGATGCTGCTAATTATGTGGACATTAAACTTCTGCAAACAGTATGTTGTGCACGGATGATACTTCACCCAGTGTTTTGGACATGAGGTGTAACCTGTTAAATGTAAGGCCAGGCGTATCTTACTTTGTCATGGTGTTTGTGCACACACATGATTTGGCAATAAATCTCACATGTTTTGAGGACACAAAGAGCCCTACATCCTGAAGTAGCATGTGAATGTGTCTGTGCATAGGTGCACATATGTAGAGGGTTGCATCTTTGTGTGCACACATGTGACTCCCTTGTATGTTGCCCTATGATTATGGGCATGTCTGTAGCCTTGCTGTGACCTGTGGCGACCACATGAATATTGTGATCATCAGGGGTTGTGGATGTATGTGTGCAATGTTTGCCTTTTGGTGTAGCTGTCACTTGCCATTTTGTGTGATATGTTATATCATGTTCCTGGCAAATGTAATGTGGATTGCTCATGTCTCACAAAATACACTCCTCTACTAACTGGTCAGTGTAGGGGCTGAGCTGGTGGTTGTGATGGATACCCTTATGGGGAGTGTTGGCAGTAATGTCCCCCTATCCAATGTATGCTATGTGCCATAGGTGAATAGGATGGTCAAGACAGTTTGGTCTTGGGTTGTTGGACTGACTTGTAGTTATCTATGCCTGTTCTTGTGTGGGACTTGTGGACATCATTTTCTGTCTTGTCTTTGGCATCCATGCAGGTCAACGCCCTTTAGAAGAAAGGGATTTGGTGAACCGTCACCAAGAAGGTGAGGACCCTGGGGGCCCACAGCCAGCGGAGCACCCATTGTCAGTAGAGGTGGGTGGACCTGTGACGCTAGGCCCAGAAGATCACAGCAGCCCAGCTGGGTCTGTCCACCCAATAAGGACAGGGTCCCGAAGACCATGACCCCCCTAATGGCCCGCATTTTGGCAGTGGCCTACCCTGAGTTGGATGGGTGCTTGAAGGCAGCACAGAAGCCACAAGGTGGAAAGTACAGACCTAACTCATGGTTGCCCCTTTACCAGGTGATTGAGTGAGAGACAGAATGCTAGCTCAGACAATGTGGGAAGTGTCATGTGTCACAGATCTTCTGAGCTGACATTGGTGTACACGAGTTGTGTATTGGCAACAGGTGTGCACATTTATTTTGGTTTGGGACATGTTACTTAACTATTGGGACCCCTCAGTCCTATAGCATATATGACTGTGTTTTATGTTCCAGTAACCTGCATTTGTTATCCTGGTGGGTGTAAATTCCCACCAACAGATTACTGCTCCCTAATGTCACAGTAGAAAGGGTGGTAGGTTATTTCCCCTTGTCCTCAGCTATGTATCAGGGGGTATGTCTATATGTGATTTTAAGTCAGGCGGGGCAAGTCATTTCCAGTGGTTGTTGGTTTCTGATGTGTCACAGCATTATGTGATGCAGTGGTGCCAAATTAGCCGTGTCACATGACACACTTAGCTAACATATTCACACCTGTTGCAAGCTAATTCCCCTTGATAACTGAGGAATGTACATTGACATGTGTGATGTCCCATCAGAGTTGACAATATGCATGTTGGTTACCAGTGTACATATGCTACATTTCCACTAGGACACATATGTTGGTATTAGATGTAAGAATGTGATTGTTATGCTGATGTCCTGCTATCAGAAAATTGTCACTTATTTTGTCCATGGTATACTTATGTAGGTTTAATACATAGGCAATGGTTGTCCACTCACAGCTATGGCCCAGACAGTACTGTGTCAACAACATGTGTATGCTGAAAACAGAAATCATGGCTCACTGTTGGAACTGATCATGTGTTCCTGCTGTAGATATGAGGGAAATGACACACAATGCCAATATGTTTGGGATCTTCGTGTTTGATGATAAACCTATTTGGTGCAGTTGTGGTAGTTCATTATCAACCTGTGTGTAGGTTGGTAAGTGTGACTTGACTGTTGGCTTGCATCATGATTGGTGTACCAGCTATGTTTGCATCACTTGTGCTTTGCCTACTGTAATCCTCCACAGTGGGATGCCATGCTTGCCATGTCTGCTCTGTGGGTAGCGATGTTGCTTCTCATTCTGTGATAAATAGTATACTCATGGTAGTGTTTGCAAAGTCTATTTTCCTTCTTGCACAATACAGTAGTCTATTTGATACATACACAAACAAGTAAACTTCTATAAGTGTTTTGGACATTGATGTGAGATTACCTGGTCCTTACATGACTTATATTGTTTGTCTTCTGGAAACATTTATCCTAGATATTTTGTCACTCCTTACGGCATCACAATTGGTGCATGTGTGTGTAACATGTGTACTACCTTCTCAAATAACATTTGGCAGGCATGACATATTGATGTGTCATATTATGGCATGTGCCCATAGTGATATGGATGGATCTAAGTCACTTGGTGAAGGTATGGCTTGCTTGCACAAGGGTTGTCTGCCTTTACTTGACAACATATGTTATTGCCTGGTACATAACATCAGAGTAAGGTATTTATGTGGTAATGATTGGGTCTGTGTAATTGGCTAAGTACCTTACAATGGGAAACCATTGCTTGTTGACTGTTTGACTACGTTGTTCTGATTATGGCATCTGAATGTTGTGGGTTTGTCACCTAGTCATGGCATGGTCAGTGTGATAGGTCAATTTCATCCCTGGTATTGTAGTTTTCTGTTAGCTTGCTTTTCTGGTGTGTTACACTTGTAAAATTGAGGGGCATGCATTGTTTAGTGTTGTTACATGATGTCGGGTTTTTCTGGCACTTCCTGCGGGGAGTCAGTTGTCATGATGGTATGTGATTTCTTACTGAATTGCGATGGAAATGTTATCATGTGTATGTTATGACCCTACTTCTCTATCTATTTTCAGCATCAGAACTGGCAGGCAAGGGATACATGGCATATCTGAGTGGGGAAGCTTCTGGCCATGGAATGACCAGTCATGACACCACAGACACCGAATGAACAAGTGGCCCATAAGGAGAGGGAAGTGCCATGGGAAGGCCGGATCTGCAACATCTTCATCTGGTTCCTCCTCGAGTGACCACTCCCTAGTGATGGCAGACCCATTGGAATCCACTCCTGTACTGTCTATGTCTGACACCCCCAGTTCTATCACTGCCCTCCCTGTAGCTCCCCACCCAGTTGGCCAATCCCATTCATCCAAGAGAGTGAGTGTCTCCTTTGCTGCAGGCACCTCTGCCCCAGCCTCTGTTCCACCTGCTGCCGTTAGTGAGGAGACTATCAACCTCCTGAGGTCTATCTCTGTGGGTCAGACTGCCATCATGAATGCCATCCAGGAACTAACAATCCAGATCCAACATACCAATGCATTTCTGGAGGGCATTCACAGTGCAATCGCTGGCCTACAGATTTCATTGCAGGCTCTGGACTCCACATTCATGGCAGCCAGTCATCCCTTGTCTACTCCCTCCCCTCCAACTTCCTGTTCCCAGTCCAAATCCCCCCTTCCTTGACCCAGCCAAAGCACACAAACAGACTGGCATGCATCCACCTCAACACCCAAGGGAAACACAGACAAATATAAGCACCACAAGACACACCACCAGCACACACACAAACAACATCCACCTGCAGCACAGCAACAGTCACGATTTGCCCTGACACCCTCACCACCCCAGCATCGCAGACACCACATCAACATTCACTGATCCAGCAACCACACCTATCCTACCCGCAGACACCACCCCAGTAGACCCTCAGACATCCACCAAAGTCACCACACCCATAAACACTACAACCACTGACACGCCTACATGCAGCACATCCACCATACCTGCAGTCACCACCCCAACCAACAGCCACTAATCCACCACGGTATCCCCCAGCACCTCCACCCCCTCAGCCCAAGACACATTAACACCCTCACTCACCCACGCTACAGACACCCACTTCACACAAGCACATCCTCCACAAACACACACCCAAAACATCCACACCTAAATGTCAGACAACAACTCCCTCACCCTTCACACCCAAACCCCCTTCTGGTGACCATCCCCGTGTGTCTAAAACATTTTCCTTACTAACCATGACCATTTCCATACTCGCTCCCCAGTGACACCCTCAAAAGATTTGTTTCCCTCCCCAAAGCCATCCCTTCCACCTCCAAAGCCTCCCCTACCCCCCTTGCCAGCACCTATGCCCCTCCTCCACCAAGAGAAGGCCCAGCCATCCCAAGGAGGTCACCATTCCCAAACCAAAGACAAAAGCCACCCCTCCCGAGTCCAAGCCCAAACCCCCACCCCCAATACTCCCTGCGGTGCCTGCCTGCCCCCTTGATGTCTCTACCTATGGAGGTTACATGGCAGTCAGGAGTCAAGTTAGGACGCCATTTAGTGCTTTTTTGATGGGACTTTTATACATAAGGTCTGGCCAATGGCCTTGTACTTTCATTGATTTAGCTCAAGCTATTCATTAAAGCCAAACAGTTGTTGGGTTTTTTGGTTACATCTTTGTCCTGCATTTCCTTTCCTAGGTTTGAATTTTTTTCCTGGCTGACATTGGTTGTGTTCTAGTATTTTGTTGTGTTTTCTGCTTGCTGCTTCATGTATTTTTTAGCAGCATGTGATGTTGTGTGAAGTGCTGTTGTTCCCAAAGGGTAGGGTGTGTTCTATGAGGTATGTGTTTGTAGCTGACATGTTGGTGTCATGGCATTGTGTTGTGTTTGTGGTGATATATGTTGTAGTGATGTGTGATGTGATCCTGTATGGTGTTTGCCTTATCCCCTGATGTGGCTATTGTGTATATTTGGTGTGTGTAGTGGAGATTTTTCAGTGCAGCTGTGAAGTGCGTTGAGTTGTGCAAGTGTGCTTTGCTTTTGTGTGCATGTGACTATTTTAGTGTGTGTCCCTCAGAGCTGGCTGGTGTCTTGTATGGTGTTTGGAGTAGGGTGTTCCTTTGTAGCCATGCCCTTCACCCATATTGGTGCGTGTGCATTACAGTTGTTGTTGGTATTGGTTGTCCATTAGAACTGAATGGGGCCTGTTTGTGTGGGCATGTTTTTGTTGGGTTTGTTTAACACAGGATGTGTCCCAGTATGGACTCCTTCCATGTATGGTTTTGCTGCTCCCATCGCTGCTGTGATTTGTCACTTTGTGTGTTTGTACTGTTTGTGTCTACATGTATTGTGCAGTGCATAATAGGTTTGATGTTCTATGTGTGTGTCATTTGCTGGGTTGTACAATGGTGTTGTTGTGTGTGTTCCATTACACATGGATATCCATGTGTGTGTATGTGTGTCCGGTCCATGGCCAGTGTTGGGTTTAAGTGTGTGACATGTTGTTGTATTTGTGCAGGTGTTGTGTTGTTGTTACGAGTTAGTATATTGTATGGGAATCTGAGTGCCTGGGCATGTGCTGTGTTGCTGTGCGTAAATGTGTGGTATTGACATGTGGTGTGTGTGTGTGCTGCCAAAAGTGTGAGTGATGTGTATGTGTGAGTGTCCTTAATGCAGTATGTGAGTGTATGTGTCAATATGCTGTTACGTGTGAGTGCAGCCCTTTGCACCCCCCCCTCCCTATGATATGGTATGTAACTGTACAAATGTGTGCATTTTACAAATATAACAGGTGAGTGTGTGCACTTACAGTAGTTGTCTTCCTTATCAACAATGATTCTATTGTCTTTCGGTGAGCAGGAGCAGCAGGATGACATCTAGTTCTGGTTCCATGGTGACTACAAACATGTATGGCTTCCAGGCGGTGAGCGTCTTTCTATATAGTGTTCATTTCCACCTGGTGCTCTGGGGTGGGTGGACTGTGGAGGTCACACTGGGGGTCTGCTACTTCCTAATAGGTCCGGCGGAAACATGGTCTCCGACAGACTGTTTGTGCCTCCAGACGACAGCCGTGGTCTGTGCTGGCTGGTGGTGTTGGCGGACCGCTGGCAGTCTTCTGTGTGTGCGACCATCAGACTCATAATATGGGGTCCGCTCCGTCAGCCTGTTAGCAGTCGGACCGCCACCCCCTGCATGGCGGTCACGGCACCGCCAAACTCATAATGAGGCCCTATGTCACAGGGTGAGTCTGTATTTTTAATTTTTGAAGATTGTGGTGGAAATATTTAACCCAGACAGTGGCTTTGTACAGTTTACAGATGACTGAAGTTTGGGCCATAAAAAGTTGTTTAGCCCTGAGCTACAACTCATGAGCTTGTGGATGTCAGTGCCAACATTTCACATACCCTCCGTTTAAGGTTAGAGTGTTTGTGGATTGCGCTATTTGAAGGCATCAACTTTTGAATCAACGAGGACTCTTTGGGTTAAAGACTTCCTATGTCAGCTATGAGGATTTCTTACATATCAAAAGTGCGTCTACAGAATGTGTCTGTGCATGTGAGCTGAATAAACCTACATATGAGTGTAAAATCATTAAAATTAACTTTAATTGATAATTAGTGCTGCTTTGCATTACCATTGACACCATTCCAGTGAAAATTGTGATTTGCTTGAAAAGTACATTTAACCACAACACTTTCTGTTGGTTTTGCATCGGTTTTGTGACATGAACCTGGTACAAAGTATTAGTAAATCTGGGCACGTGTCTTATAGGGAGGAACAACCAAAGATGTGTCTAGCTGCGAAACAACCAAGGCTGTCTTCAAACCATAAGTCAGCCTCCAAGCTTTGCCCTGCGTTGTGGTCCCAGCTTTATGCGCGATACATTAATTTATATGCCCAAAGTGTGAAATAACTAGCGCTTTTCTTTACAATAAAATATTTTAAAACGGAGCACACAATTCTCCTTGGATACGAATGTTTTAAGAGGGAAAATCCCTAACGCACAATAACTACATTCTCGTTGTACAAAGTGTGCTTTTATGTGAGTTCGTATTTTGGCAACAACCAGACTCTATACTCTCACGAGAAGCTAATCCAGATTCAGTCTCAAAAGTAAAGGTTGAGTGCGTCGTGCATGTTCTTACACAGTCATAATAAAAGAGAAGAAACGACTAAAAACATGTTGTGAAAGTTAAAAAGTATGACCTCCGGAACCAGACACACTGAGGCTGGACGATATTGAAGCCAGAAACAGAAGGGCTTGGATAAAAGGCTTTCTGATATGAATCTCTGTCTCTCTTGCCCTTAGCAGAAAGGCTTAAATATCTCCTCCACGGACAAACAGATCAATACACGCTTTTTAACATCTTCAATGAGAGCTCATTAATGCTCTCATGTTGTCCTCTTGTGTGCCCTGATGACCTGGTGGGAGCAAGTGAAGCTGAACTGCAGCTTGATAATTATCACAGGAATAACACTTCACATCATCTCCTCCTGGAATGCCAATGGCTTCTCTAATTATTCAGGACAGCAGAGAGTGAAAGTGCAAACTAATTGAAAATACATAATGATTTACTTGAGTGTATGAAATGGGCCTATTACTTTGGGTTAAATGTTAAACAATATGAATATCTGACTTTCTGAATTTCATGGGATTATCAGTATGGTATGATTTTTTTCATGCTGTTTCAGACATCTTTAAAGTAATTTTAATCAGTGGTTTCACGCACAGGGGTTTGCTTTTTTTCTACTACGAGTGCATTATCTGATTCAAGACTAAAACGATCCAGCAGGGTGTTCCGTTGGTGGCAATGAACGCTTTTTTTCTTCTGGTGGCATCGAAATATAGGAACAGAACTTTTGGCAGAGCCTCAACACATTGATGTGCGTGAAAATGTATGCAGTTTATACTGGAATGAGCCGTTTTGCGCTGGTATTTCTTAACTAGATCAGTATTACATGTTTTTTAATGATAAGGTCGATTAATTTTCTTTCCATTTTCATCCATCAAATGCGCATCTGGACACAGCACAGGTAATAACTGCCGCCAAATAAGGGGTTCATTATGACCCCGGCAGATGGCGTTAATATGGAGGAAAGTACCGCCAACAGGCTGGCGGTACTTTTCTCCATATTAAGACATTGGCGATTTGGCTAAAGTCAAACTGCCAATGTACCACACCGACCGCCACAGCAGTAACGACCGCCAGGCTGGAAACTTTAGTCTCCAGTCCGGCGGCCATCACTTGCCCGCCTGCGGGATTATGACCCTGCCTACCGTCATGGTTTTCGTAGCAATCTTACCGCCACGATAACCATGGCGGTAGGCACTATGAGCGACAGGGAATCCCTTCCCTGTCACTGATAGGGGTCTTCCCCTCCCACTCCCCAGGTTCCCTCCACCCCCACACCCCTTCTCCCCAGACCCCCCTCTATATACACGCATCTTCATTCAAACACGATCACACGTATACACACACTCATACCCACATTTATCCATGCATGCATGCATCCATTCACACACACATCCACACACACTGACATACATACAAGCACACACGCATTCACACAACACAACATACATGCACTCACAGATCCATACATGCACACACAGACAACATGCATCACCCCCCCATACACGCACAGACGTACACACACACACCCACACACACACACACAAAACCCCCACACCCCTCCCCTTTTGGAGCACCCGACTTACCTGATGTCAGGGGGTCCTCCGGCAGGAGATGGGATGGGGAGCTGCTGCCAGCAGCAGCATCCACCAGCAGAACACCACCAGGCCGTATCATGGGTCATGATATGGTCTGCGGCGGTCTACTGGAATGGCGTTGCTGCTGGCAGATGCCACCTTACCGCCATCCGCTGGCATGGCCACAGCCAGATTTCCGCCATCATTCTGGCGGAAATCCAGCTGTGGTCAAAATCAGGCTGATAGGTGACAGCCGCAGCAACGATCTTTAGACGGCTGTCACCGCGGTGGTAGGAGCTTTTTACCACCAGGGTTGTAATGATCCCCTAAGTCTCTCTTCAACAAGAAGGAAAGTAAATCTGCACTTAGGCAAGAAGAAAATAAGTCTGCTTCAGCAAAAGAATAAATCTGCACTGACATCACCTAAACATTGTTATATTAAAGCCCCAGAAAATAAGTAGCTACTCTACCATTGGTCAGGCTATGTGGTGATTAGGACAGAACCAATTAAACTCAATACATGTTTCTTCATTGCATTCTTGTTTTCATATTTTCTCTCTCATTGGTTTAGCTTCTTCTACTATGATTGCCAGTTTCCGTTGTCAGATCAAAAGTTTCAACAAGATAAAACTACTGAAAGCCTTTTGTTTTCTGTGGAACATTATCTATTAAGAAGTTAAATACAATGTTATAAATGTTACAGCATAAGAACATTTCCCTCCGACATTCAATCATCACACAGGATGTTTCAAAAAGGACAGAAACTTTCCACTGCCATCAACATTTTCTAAGCATCACATTATTTCATTCTGAATTAGCTGAACGCAGACCTATTTAAAAATACAGTAAAATGTGCTGTACAACATTTCATAAAACTCAAATTATTTATTTTCTGAACATGTCATTATTATTTTTCCATTACTTTCAGTTAGTAAAACACAAAATACATTTAATTAGATAGTGATTTATTTTCATTTTTGAAATATCTGTGTCAATTATCAGTGTAGGCCTCATTTTCATTTCAGCCTTGCACTTTTAAACGCACGTTTTTATTTCAGTTAATCACAAACTTCTATTAGCAATTTATAACACTCTAACAGTATTTTCAGTCTCTCTTTACTCCTGCCTCTTACTTCTGGTTTTTACTTCTATATTAATTGTCTGTCTTTTATTCCTTTTAACTCCCTCTTGTCGCTTTCTCTCTCCCTTCACTGTTTCACATTTTCCACGCACTGCTGCTGCCCCAGCCACCCCGTTCCCCTCACCCAACCGCTAAGCGCTTTTCCGACCCTCCAGGCTTCCAGCTGACCAGACCCCCACCTCCCTCCCCTTCTTAATGGAAGCTGATGCAGGGTTGTGCCGCTGGTGTCCCAAAGGCAAGCCCGTCTGTACCTGTCCGAGCCAGGACGCGCCCAGCACCACAGACCCTGGTTCACGCATTCTGTCGGTTCAATGCCAGCCCTCTACGAGCCCTTAACCCGGGAACATCCTGAGCCTTCTACCTAGCCTATCCCAGGAACACTCAAGGACCTTCTTCATGCTGTGCATGGTCCCACAGCCTCCAAGGACCACCAAATGATCCCACACAAAGCACGGATGACCACCTCAAGTGCATACTCCTCAAAACATGCTCCTTCATCAAGCACGCAGCAGAAGTCTGGGACCTCCTCAACTCGACAAACCCAGATGTCGCGTTCTTCACGGAGACATGGATCACCCCCACCGCTGCCCCAGACATCGCAATGGCCATCCCGGACAATTACAAAATCATCCACAAGGACAGACCCCACCGGCCTGGAGGAGGCATTGCCATAGTCTACAAGAACAACCTCCACCTTACAAACACCAACGAGTCACAGTCTCAGTTAACCTATGAAAACCTACACTGTCATGACGGCAAATAGCGGGTCTAGGATGTGTTGGGAATTGAAGCACATGTTTCTCCTCACGAACACTATGGCAAAATGCACTCCAGATTAGATGCGTCAGTCAGAGCAGGCCGTGCTCTGCGCGGTAAGAGTGCTGTCACGAGGATTCCAGATATTTTCATATCCTGGTACTAGGATCTAATCGCACTGTTGAGGAATTCAGTGCACATTTGGTGTTCATAGTGGAACCACATGACAGAGAAATTCAGTGCGTGTTTGATGTTATTGTGAAAGTGCACAACATAGGAATTCAGGGCGCATTTGATGTTCGTAGTGGAACCGCACAACAGAGAAATTCAATGCGGATTTGATGTTATTGTAGAAGTGCACACGTGAGGAACTTAGTGTGCATTTGGTGTTTGTGGTGAAAGCACACTGCTGAAGTATTCGGTGTGCATTTAAACAGTTCGACTTGTAAGCGAGTCCATGTCTGATCCTGCACATTTTATAGTTGTGTTTCTTTAAAGAGTATACTTCCAACCTGGAAGAATTGGAAGAAGGTTACAGTGATTTTATGAACAACAAAATACACTCATGCAAGTTCGATTTGCAAGACACCCTTGTTTTACAGGGGTTGATCTAAGAAACATAGAATCAAAATACTACCAACAGAATTGCATTTGCCAGGTGGCAAGTAATATGCTTATGCTTTTTATTTCTGTTTAATGCTTTTCTTTCACGTATCTTCCTCCTCGCAGTCCCCTTCCCAACACCCTTTCCCCACCTGGCTACTCCAATTATCTGTGTTACCACGACATTCAGATTTGGTGGTGCCTAGAGGTGGAACATCCTGTTAGACCTGACAGCCTTAGGGTAGTCACCCCTAACTTTTTGCCTGCCTCCCTCCTCGTTTTGGATACTGTTCTTGCTGGTTTTTAGACTCTGCGCACTTTACCACTGCTAACCAGTGATAAAGTGTATATGCTCTCTCTCTGTAAACATGGTAACTTTGGATCATACCTGATTGAACTATTTAATCTACTTATAAGTCCCCAGTCATGTGCACTCCAGGTGCCTAGGGCATATAGATTAAATGCTACTAGTGGACCTGCAGCACGGATTGTGCCACCCACTTAAGTAGCCCCTTTTCCTTGTCTCAGGCCTACCATTGCTAGGCCTGTGTGTGCAGTTTCACTGCCACCTCGACTTGGCATTTAAAAGTACTTGCCAAGCCTAGAACTCCCCTTTTTCTGCATATAAGTCACCCTTAATGTGTGCCCTGGGTATCCCCTAGAGCAGGGTGCTGTGTAGGTAAAAGACAGGACATGTACCTGTGTAGTTATATGTCCTGGTAGTGTAAAACTCCTAAATTCGTTTTTGCACTACTGGGAGACCTGCTCCCTTCATAGGCTAACATTGGGGCTGCCCTCATACACTGTTGAAGTGGCAGCTGCTGATCTGAAAGGAGCAGGGAGGTCATATTTAGTATGGCCAGAATGGTAAAACAAAATCCTACTGACTGGTGAAGTCGGATTTAATATTACTATTCTAGAAATGCCACTTTTAGAAAGTGAGCATTTCTTTGCACTTAAATCCTTCTGTGCCTTACAATCCACGTCTGGCTAGGTTTAGTTGACAGCTCCTTGTGCATTCACTCAGACACACCCCAAACACAGGGTACTCAGCCTCACTTGCATACATCTGCATTTTGAATGGGTCTTCCTGGGCTGGGAGGGTGGAGGGCCTGCCCTCACACAAAGGACTGCCACACCCCCTACTGGGACCCTGGCAGACAGGATTGAACTGAAAGGGGACCTGGTGCACTTCTTAGCCACTCTTTGAAGTCTCCCCCACTTCAAAGGCACATTTGGGTATAAAACAGGGCCTCTGCCCTACCTCATGAGACACTTGCTGGAGAAGAAACCGGAACCAGAAACTACATCCTGCCAAGAAGAACTGCCTGGCTGCTCAAAGGACTCACCTGTCTGCTTTCTACAAAGGACTGCTGTCTTGCTGTTGCCCTGCTGCCTTGCTGAACTCTTGTCTGGCTGTGAAAGTGCTCTCCAAGGGCTTGGATAGAGCTTGCCTCCTGTTCCTTGAAGTCTCAGGACCAAAAAGACTTCTTCCTTTCACTTGGACGCTCCGTGCGCCGAAACTTTCGACGCACAGCTTGTTTCGCGGCGAGAAAAACGCCGCACACCGACGCTGATCGACGCGACGCCCTCGGGGCGATCGAGACTTCGACGCACAACCTCGCAAGGACAAAGCCGCTCGACTTTCCAGGAGAAATCGACGCGACGCCCACCGTGAGTGCGAAACTTTGACGCACGGCCTCGCAAGGACAACGCCGCCCGACTTCCAAGGAGAAATCGACGCGACGCCTGCCGTGAGACCAAACTTTCGACGCACGGCCTCGCAAGGACAACGCCGCCCGACTTCCAAGGAGAAATCGACGCGACGCCTACCGTGAGATCGAAACTTCGACGCGCAGCCCCGCAGAACAACGCGCAGCCGGAAAACAAGCAGGAGAATCCACGCACAGACCCGGGACATCTGGTAATCCCCGCGATCCACAAAAAGAGACTGTCTGCGCGCCGGAAAACGACGCCCGACTTCCCCGCGTGGAAAAGACCGACGCAAGTCTGTGTGTGCTGAGGAGAAATCGACGCACACACCCCTTTTTCCACGCATCTCTTCTCCTGTGGCCCTCTGAGGAGATTTTCCACCAGAAACCAGGTACTTTGTGCTTGAAAGACACTGTATTGCATTCTAAAGACTTAAGACACTCTATATCACTTCCCTGTGATATTTCTACAATTTTCCCTTGCAACTTTATTCTTTTTGACCTACAATTATCCTGATAAATATTATATATTTTTCTAAACACTGTGTGGTGTATTTTTGTGGTGCTATATGGTGGTATTGTATGATTTATTGCACAAATACTTTACACATTGCCTTCTAAGTTAAGCCTGACTGCTCGTGCCAAGCTACCAGAGGGTGGGCACAGGATAATCTTGGATAGTGTGTGACTTACCCTGACTAGAGTGAGGGCTTTTGCTTGGACAGGAGGTAACCTGACTGCCAACCAAAAACCCCATTTCTAACATTGGTGATCAGCGGTGAGGATAGGACTTGTATTTGTGCAGTGACATACAGTAGCTAAGTATTTCACTACATACCCACAGTTGAAGGTCAACTTGGTTTTTATCTCTTTTTGAAAATCCGTTTTTTCCTGACAATTTTCAAAAACTAAATCCTCACTCAACATGTCTCTGACTGGGTCTCAGACAGGGGACTTTGACCTAGTCCAGTTGGATACATACACGGTCAAACAACTAAGAGGATTCTGCAGGGCATTAAGGGTACCCACCCAAGGGGCCTCCAGAAAGGAGGACTTTCAAGTGGCGCTGAGGGCCTGGGCAGAAGCCCATTTAGAGGATGATGAGGAAGAGGAGCCAGAAAATGGCCCCTCAGAAGGATTTCCACTATCTATGGATGGTGTTACCACTGCAATTGTGCACCCTTCCAGACCAGGGAGCAGTGTCTCCATGCAAAGCCTGACCGCAGAGGAAAGGAGAGAAGAAAGGGAGTTCCAATTGCAAATGGCAAAACTGAAAATTGAGGCACAACAGGAGGAGAAGAGGGCAGAAAGAGAAGCCAAACAAGCTGAGGCTGAAAGAGCAGCCAAACAGATTGAAGCTGAAAGAACAGCCAAACAAGTGGAAGCTGAAAGAGCGTTGGCTGAAAAGAAACTATTGTTGGCTCATGAACTGAGTCTCAAGGAGCTGGAGATCAAGGCAAGACAGTCTGAATCCAGCAATAATGTTGGCAGCATACAGACAGGACCTGCTGGAGAAAAGAAGGTTCGTATACCCAAAAATGTGGTGCCCAGTTTTGTGGTGGGAGATGACATAGATAAATGGTTAGCTGCTTATGAAGTTGCACTAAGGGCTCATGAGGTTCCTGAAGGGCAATGGGGGGTAGCTATGTGGGGTTATGTGCCGCCATTGGGGAGGGACACACTTCTCACATTGGATCCACCGGATCAAAACACATACCCACTCCAGAAAGCCACTTTACTTGCCAAGTTTGGGCTGACCCCTGAGGGATACCGTCAGAGGTTCAGGGACAGCACCAAACAAACCACACAAACATGGGTAGATTTCTTTGATTTCTCTAGTAAGGCACTGAATGGATGGGTGCGGGGCAACAAAGTAGCAGATTATAAAGGTTTATATGACTTGATCCTGAGAGAGCATATGCTTAATGTTACTTATACCGATTTGCGCCAGCACCTAGTGGATAGTAAGCTGACTGATCCCAGGAAGCTTGCTGAGGAGGCGGACCTCTGGGTTAGCACCAGAGTGTCCAAAAAGGTACCTGGGGGGGACTCCCACAAAGGTGGTCAGGGTTCCCAACAGAAGAAAGAGGGGGGAGATAAACTTACAGATAAGGAACTCTCTAAAGGCCCCCAAAAGAATTCCCAGGGAGGGGGTGGCAACCCTTCCTTTTCCAAATTTGGGAAGAAACCAGGGACATTTGACAGGTCAGGAAAATCTAGCCCCAAATGCATGGAGTGTTACCAATATGGTCACTACAAAGGCGATCCACAGTGCCCCAAGAGGGCACCGTCCACTACCGGACAGGCACCTGGGTTGACTAGTGTAGCACTCGGGGGGGAGATGGACCCCACTAGCTTTGGGGAGCAGGTAGAGATTTCCCTAGTGTCCCTGGGAGAAGGAGAAATGATGTCCAAGGTCCACATGCCTAAAAATACTTCCAAGTACCGGCAGTGGGTCCTCATTGATGGGCAGAAGGTGGAGGCTCTGCGTGACACAGGAGCCAGTATGACTACTATCAAGAGTCAGCTGGTGTCCACAGAGCAGATAATCCCTAATACATTCCACCAGGTCATAGTCGCTGACAATCGCGAGAGTCACCTACCGGTGGCTCGGGTTCCCTTTGAGTGGGGGGGGGTCTCTGGTACTCTGAAAGTAGCTGTGAGTCCTGCCATGCCTGTAGATTGTCTGTTAGGCAATGATCTAGAGCATACTGCTTGGAAAGAAGTAGAGCTCAGATCTCACCTGGAGATGTTAGGGTTACCTGAGTGGGTCTGCATGACCACCCGGTCCATGGCTGACCGAGAGGGAAGTCAAGGGCATCTGGAGCCTGGAACGATGGCCCAGGGAGCTGCCAAGAGGAGGGACGAGGGGCGCGGGAAACCGGCCCCAGAAGTTCCCCCAGTGGCTGACGGGGCTCCTGAGGAGGAGACTCCCGAGCCAACTGGGGAAGACATTGCCACCCTAGGTGACTTACCGGAGCTTGCTGGCTGGCAAGTTGAGGGTGGACCCACCAGGGAGGAATTCTGCAAGGCGCAGAAAGAGTGTCCCACTCTAGAAGGGTTGAGGCAACAAGCCTTAAACCAGGCAGCAGGTGACGCCTCTGGCACTCACCACCTATATTGGGAGAATGATCTCCTCTACAGTGAGCTTAGGGTTCCGGTCTTTGGGGCAGCACGTGTGCTGGTGGTCCCCCAATGTTACCGAGCCTTCCTACTGGGTCTGGCTCACGACATTCCCCTGGCAGGACATTTGGGACAAGACAAGACCTTCAACAGGCTTGTCACCCACTTTCACTGGCCCAAAATGAGGACACACTCAGACAAATTCTGCAGGGCTTGTCCTACCTGCCAGGCTAGTGGTAAAGCAGGAAAGAGGGTTAAAACCCCCCTGATTCCACTTCCTGTCGTTGGCACCCCCTTTGAAAGGGTGGGCGTCGACATTGTTGGCCCCTTGGACCCCAAAACTGCCTTAGGCAACAGGTTTATCCTGGTTTTGGTGGACCATGCCACCCGGTACCCAGAGGCAATCCCTCTGAGGACCGTAACTGCATCGGTGGTAGCCAGAACCCTGATGGGGATATTTACCCGTGTGGGATTCCCCAAGGAGATAGTGTCTGACAGAGGCACTAACTTCATGTCCGCGTACATGAAGCATCTGTGGGATGCGTGTGGTGTAACCTACAAGTTCACCACACCCTATCACCCCCAGTCTAATGGGCTTGTGGAGAGATTCAACAAGACCCTGAAAGGCATGATTGGTGGCCTCCCTGAGGCCATGAGGCGTAAATGGGACGTCCTCTTACCATGCCTTCTCTTTGCTTACAGAGAGGTCCCCCAGAGGGGGGTAGGGTTCAGTCCCTTTGAGCTTCTCTATGGGTACCCCGTCAGGGGACCCTTAAGCATTGTCAAGGAGGGATTGGAGAACGCTCCAAAGACACCCCCTCAGGACGTGGTCAGCTACATGTTGGCCCTCCGCAATCAGATGACCCGCTTCTGGAAAGAGGCCCAAAGTAACCTGGAGGCCAGTCAAGAGGTGATGAAACAATGGTATGACCAGAAGGCCACTCTGGTAGAGTTTCAACCTGGAGACAAAGTGTGGGTAATGGAGCCAGTAGAGCCCAGAGCTCTCCAGGACCGCTGGTCTGGCCCATTTGAAATAAAGGAGCGGAAAGGGGAGGCCACTTACCTAGTGGACCTCCAAACCCCTAGGAACCCCCTAAGGGTGCTCCACGTGAACCAACTAAAAGCTCATTTTGAGAGGTCGGAGATCAACATGCTTCTGGTCACAGATGAAGGAATGGAAGAGGAGAGTGAACCTCTCCCGGACCTCCTCTCTGCCCAAGAAGGTGATGGGTCCGTAAGCGGGGTCATTCTGTCTGACTCCCTGACTCTAAACCAGAAAGGAGACTGCTATGAGCTGTTGGAGCAGTTCTCCCCCCTCTTCTCCCTTACTCCGGGACTGACCCACCTCTGTGTTCATGATATTGACACCGGTGACAGTCTCCCTGTGAAGAACAAAATTTACAGGTTGTCAGATAAGGTGAAGGCCAGCATCAAGGAGGAGGTCTCCAAGATGTTGACGCTAGGGGTTATTGAGAAGTCCAGTAGTCCCTGGGCCAGCCCAGTGGTGTTGGTCCCCAAGGCTACTGCCCCAGGCGCGAAGCCAGAACTCCGGTTCTGCGTGGACTACCGGGGTCTCAACTCAGTCACACGGACTGATGCTCACCCCATCCCCCGAGCTGATGAGCTCGTGGACAGGCTAGGCGCTGCCAAGTTCCTGAGTACGTTTGATCTTACTTCAGGGTACTGGCAGATCGCCCTGACTGAGGGGGCTAAGGAAAGGTCCGCCTTTTCCACCCCTGACGGCCATTACCAGTTCCGGGTGATGCCGTTTGGATTGAAAAATGCCCCCGCTACCTTCCAACGGTTGGTTAACGGGGTCCTGGCTGGCAAGGATGCCTTCTGTGCAGCCTACCTGGATGACATAGCTGTCTACAGTTCCAGCTGGGAGGAACACCTGCTCCACCTCGAGGAGGTGCTTCAGGCCCTGCAACAGGCAGACCTGACCATCAAGGCTAGTAAGTGCCAGATTGGGCAGGGTTCCGTGGTGTACTTGGGACACCTAGTAGGTGGTGGCAAGGTGCAGCCACTCCAGGCCAAGATCGAAACTATCAAGGCCTGGCAACCACCTCGAACCCAGACTGAGGTGAGAGCCTTTTTAGGCCTCACCGGATACTACCGCAGGTTTGTCAAGGGCTATGGTACCATTGTGTCCCCCTTGACAGAACTCACGTCCAAGAAGCAACCTAGGTTGGTGAATTGGACAGAGGCTTGTCAGAAAGCCTTTGACGCCCTAAAGGAAGCCATGTGCACGGCCCCCGTGCTCAAGGCCCCTGACTACTCCCAGGAATTTATCGTGCAGACAGACGCTTCAGAGCATGGCATAGGGGCAGTCCTAGCACAGCTAAATGAGGAGGGCCAAGATCAACCGGTAGTCTTTATTAGCAGAAGGCTATTACCACGGGAACAGAGGTGGAGTGCTATTGAAAGAGAAGCTTTTGCTGTGGTCTGGGCACTGAAGAAGCTGAGGCCCTACCTGTTTGGGACTCACTTCCTAGTTCAGACAGACCACAGGCCCCTCAGATGGCTCATGCAGATGAGGGGTGAGAATCCAAAACTTCTGAGGTGGTCCATTTCCCTACAGGGGATGGACTTTACGGTGGAACATCGCCCAGGGGTTGACCACGCCAATGCTGATGGTCTCTCCAGGTACTTCCGCCTTAGCGATGAGAGCTCCCAGGAGGTCGGGTAGCTCTCCCCACTTTCAGCTGGGGGGGACACATGTTAGACCTGACAGCCTTAGGGTAGTCACCCCTAACTTTTTGCCTGCCTCCCTCCTCGTTTTGGATACTGTTCTTGCTGGTTTTTAGACTCTGCGCACTTTACCACTGCTAACCAGTGATAAAGTGTATATGCTCTCTCTCTGTAAACATGGTAACTTTGGATCATACCTGATTGAACTATTTAATCTACTTATAAGTCCCCAGTCATGTGCACTCCAGGTGCCTAGGGCATATAGATTAAATGCTACTAGTGGACCTGCAGCACGGATTGTGCCACCCACTTAAGTAGCCCCTTTTCCTTGTCTCAGGCCTACCATTGCTAGGCCTGTGTGTGCAGTTTCACTGCCACCTCGACTTGGCATTTAAAAGTACTTGCCAAGCCTAGAACTCCCCTTTTTCTGCATATAAGTCACCCTTAATGTGTGCCCTGGGTATCCCCTAGAGCAGGGTGCTGTGTAGGTAAAAGACAGGACATGTACCTGTGTAGTTATATGTCCTGGTAGTGTAAAACTCCTAAATTCGTTTTTGCACTACTGGGAGACCTGCTCCCTTCATAGGCTAACATTGGGGCTGCCCTCATACACTGTTGAAGTGGCAGCTGCTGATCTGAAAGGAGCAGGGAGGTCATATTTAGTATGGCCAGAATGGTAATACAAAATCCTACTGACTGGTGAAGTCGGATTTAATATTACTATTCTAGAAATGCCACTTTTAGAAAGTGAGCATTTCTTTGCACTTAAATCCTTCTGTGCCTTACAATCCACGTCTGGCTAGGTTTAGTTGACAGCTCCTTGTGCATTCACTCAGACACACCCCAAACACAGGGTACTCAGCCTCACTTGCATACATCTGCATTTTGAATGGGTCTTCCTGGGCTGGGAGGGTGGAGGGCCTGCCCTCACACAAAGGACTGCCACACCCCCTACTGGGACCCTGGCAGACAGGATTGAACTGAAAGGGGACCTGGTGCACTTCTTAGCCACTCTTTGAAGTCTCCCCCACTTCAAAGGCACATTTGGGTATAAAACAGGGCCTCTGCCCTACCTCATGAGACACTTGCTGGAGAAGAAACCGGAACCAGAAACTACATCCTGCCAAGAAGAACTGCCTGGCTGCTCAAAGGACTCACCTGTCTGCTTTCTACAAAGGACTGCTGTCTTGCTGTTGCCCTGCTGCCTTGCTGAACTCTTGTCTGGCTGTGAAAGTGCTCTCCAAGGGCTTGGATAGAGCTTGCCTCCTGTTCCTTGAAGTCTCAGGACCAAAAAGACTTCTTCCTTTCACTTGGACGCTCCGTGCGCCGAAACTTTCGACGCACAGCTTGTTTCGCGGCGAGAAAAACGCCGCACACCGACGCTGATCGACGCGACGCCCTCGGGGCGATCGAGACTTCGACGCACAACCTCGCAAGGACAAAGCCGCTCGACTTTCCAGGAGAAATCGACGCGACGCCCACCGTGAGTGCGAAACTTTGACGCACGGCCTCGCAAGGACAACGCCGCCCGACTTCCAAGGAGAAATCGACGCGACGCCTGCCGTGAGACCAAACTTTCGACGCACGGCCTCGCAAGGACAACGCCGCCTGACTTCCAAGGAGAAATCGACGCGACGCCTACCGTGAGATCGAAACTTCGACGCGCAGCCCCGCAGAACGACGCGCAGCCGGAAAACAAGCAGGAGAATCCACGCACAGACCCGGGACATCTGGTAATCCCCGCGATCCACAAAAAGAGACTGTCTGCGCGCCGGAAAACGACGCCCGACTTCCCCGCGTGGAAAAGACCGACGCAAGTCTGTGTGTGCTGAGGAGAAATCGACGCACACACCCCTTTTTCCACGCATCTCTTCTCCTGTGGCCCTCTGAGGAGATTTTCCACCAGAAACCAGGTACTTTGTGCTTGAAAGACACTGTATTGCATTCTAAAGACTTAAGACACTCTATATCACTTCCCTGTGATATTTCTACAATTTTCCCTTGCAACTTTATTCTTTTTGACCTACAATTATCCTGATAAATATTATATATTTTTCTAAACACTGTGTGGTGTATTTTTGTGGTGCTATATGGTGGTATTGTATGATTTATTGCACAAATACTTTACACATTGCCTTCTAAGTTAAGCCTGACTGCTCGTGCCAAGCTACCAGAGGGTGGGCACAGGATAATCTTGGATAGTGTGTGACTTACCCTGACTAGAGTGAGGGCTTTTGCTTGGACAGGAGGTAACCTGACTGCCAACCAAAAACCCCATTTCTAACACATCCTATGAGCGTGCAAGCCCAGAAGAATATCGCAATGACATACACTTTCAGATTCAGACCAACCCCAACGCCTCCCTCTGTGGTACCCTCATCTACAGGTTGCCTGGACCCGACCCCAATTTTGTGAAGACATCGCTGACCTAGCTGCCTCCAAACGATCACCTCCTCCAACTATATCCTACTAGGTGACTTGAAGCCGCATGCAATCTACACCACTGGTAATCGGAATGCGCCAGCAACATAGCCCCCTAAGGAAACCAGCAGGAAATTGACATAGCAAACCACCTACATGCTTTAGAGCAGGCCTACAGGAATACAAGTGCTCCTGCAGATGACTGGAACAGAAATGGAGGAACAGCAAATCAACCAAAAATCACACAGCCTACAAGAATGCAGTCACCACTCACCACCAGAGCATCAGAGCTGCCAAAAAAGACGCCATTCAAGCACGCCTTAGCACCAGCACTCACAATAGCAAAGAGCTCCTCGCCATCATCAAAGAGTTCATGAACCCCGGGACAGACATCTCATCCATTGCTCCCTCCCAAAACCTCTGCAAAAACCTTGCCACCTTCTTTCACCGAAAAATCCAGGACATTTACGAAGGCTTCAGAAACCAAAACCTGCGTGCATCGCTCACCACCATGGACCCAGCTCCTCAGCAGATCCTGAATTCCTGGATCTCCATCACCAAAGAGGATACCAAAAGACTCATGAACTCTATCCACTCAGGAGCACTTTAGATCGGTGCCCTCATCATATCTTCAGCCGGGCCAGTGGCACCATAGCACAAGAGCTCTTCCAAACTATCTACTGATCCTTCAAGACTGCCACCTTCCAGTCAGGCTGGAAGAACGCCAAGATCATCCCGCTGCTCAAGAAACCCCCCTCCGACTGAAGGTAGCTGATAAACTAAAGACCCATCGCTCTGACCCCTTTCCCAGCCAAGATAACAGAGAAGGCTGTCAACCAGCAGCTCATCCAATTCCTCTAGACACACCAAATCCTAGACCCATCCCAATCCGGATTTAGAAGCTACCACAGCACTGAAACCACACTACTATCAGCCACACTCATCATACTAGACGACGGAGGCATGGCCGCACTCATCCTCTTCGACCTCTCTGCTGCGTTTGACACCATCTCCCACTGCACCGTCTGCACCAAACTACACGATGCCAGCCTCCTAGACAAAGCACTGGATTGGAACATGTTCTGCCTCACAGGAAGAACAGAGAGTGTCAGACTACCGCTGTTCACATCAGTACCCAAAGACACATGCTGCGGAGCGCCCCAAGGAACTTCACTCAGCCCAACACTTTTCAACATCTACATAGTCCCGCTCTCCAAGATCATCAAACAACACGGGCTAAACATAGTCTTCTACACTGATGATACCCAACTGATCCTCTCCCTGCCCAAGGACTCTGCAAAGAGAAATTTCCACAACAGGATGAGAGTAGTAGCTGCTTGGATGGAAGCCGGCTGCCTCAAACTCAACTTGGACAAGTCAGAGAACCTCATAATTGGCTCCACCCCTTCTGCTTGGAGCGACTCCTGATGGCCCAATGCACTGAGAAATGCCCCCACAGACCACGCACGCAACCTGAGCATCATCCTTGACTCCTCTCTATCCATGACCCACCAAGTCAACTCCTTCTCTTTGGCATGCTTCCACACCCTCCGAATCCTTTGTAAGATTTTCAAGTGGATTCCCTCAGACACAAGGATGACAGTCAACCACACACTTGTCACTAGCAAACTGGACTACGGAAATACACTCTTTGCCTGCATTACCAAGAAACTTCAATCAAGACAACAAAGAATCCAGGAGGCAGCAGCCAGACTCATCCTGGACATTCCCCGACACTGCCACATCTCCTCCCACCTCAGAGACCTACACTGGCTCCCAGTCAACAAGCGCATCATATACAAACTCCTGATCTACACCCCAAGGCACTGCACAACATAGGTCCGGCACACCTCTATCAACAGCTCACCTTCTATGTACCCAACAGACATCATAGTTCTTCTCAGCTTGCCCTTGCAGCCATCCACAAGATTCAGAAAAGCACAGAAGGAGGAAGATCCTTCTCCTACCTAGCAGCCCAGACATGGAAACATGCTACCTCTCAAACTCAGGCAGACAGCATCTCTGAAGCAGTTCAGGGAGGACCTCAAGACCTGGCTCTTCAACTGTGCAACACGTCCACAAACACTACCTTGAGACCCTCTGGGTGATTGGCCGTGCTCTACAAATGTCTCTGATTAATGTATTGATTGTTATATGACCCTCCCGATGTCCCATTGTATCTGAATGATCACTCGCATTTGAGTAGAAAAGACAATTCATGTGATTTCGATTCGGACTAATTACTCTAAAAACATAATTGTATGTAGCCTGTGTAGCACAACACCTGAATCTTAAACCATATATTGTGCACCTGTAAAAAAAAACTGTTAACTATCAGAAAATATTTCTTGGCCCTATTTTTAAAATCTTGAATTTCTGGTCCTGTAAGAAAGCAGTGAAGTGGTGCCTAAATGGAGAGTCTAACCAATTGACAGTCTGTTTTTTAAAATATATTATTGGCAAACAACAAATGTAATCAAGCAGCAGGCAAGACAACATCATGATTTTAAATTGTTAACAGAACATGCAGAAGACTTTAATGTCAGATAAATATAGAAACACATTGAATATAAGGATTTTTACACTTCATTGTATTAAAATATTATGTGAAATTGTAACATTTTTAATCAATTATACAACAAAATTATCTATTCATCTATCTATCTATCTATCTATCTATCTATCTATCTTTCTATCTATCTCCAAAATAAATATTAATGAAAATAAATGAAAGAAATAATTCAAAAGCTGTTGTGATAATAAAATATTTAAAGCTGTAAAATTGTGGTATTATTAAAATGTGAATACAGTCATCAATAGGAGCCCAGCCACGAGTCAAAAGCCATCTTATGGCATCATAGATTAAATGGTAAGTGCCTACCTGCCAGTTACTGAAAAACAAACATGCAAGAGGTCCCAGAAATGGGCTCAGCTTGGTCGGTAACATTGGGAGGCAGGGGGATACATTTTAGATTTTCCAACAAGCATGCTGGTATATAATGTTTGTTAGACGTGGCATTATTGGTGTGGGCTTCCCTAATGTTTTGCCTCTGCTTCCCAGATTGTTGCTATGCGCTGGACTCTGTTTTTGCTACTCTGGGCAGTTTACCACTGCCGACCAGTGCTAAAGTGCAAGTGCCCCTATGAGAAATTGTATGTGTAATTGTCTTTTCCATTATTGGCATTTTTGATTTACTAGTAAGTCCCTAGTAAAGGGCCTGTAAATCAAATGCTACTAGTGTGCCTGCAGCACTGGTTGTGCCACCCACCTTAGTAGCCTTGTAAACATGGCTCAGACCTGCCACTGCCGTGTCTGTGAGTTCAGTTTTAAACAGCCAATTCGACTTGGCAAGTATGCCGACTTATCAGTCTTTGTTGGGAAATGGGTTATTGGTAAGGGCAGGGAGGTACCTACACTTAGCAATAGACCACTAACCTCCACTTAGGTCCAGTTAGGTCTCAGTAAATTAAACCCAGCTCAACCCTTGGTAGCTTGGCAACGAATTTCAAGGCTTAACTTAGGAGACAGGGTGTAAAGCATTCAAATATCACAAAACAGTAATTAATGAAAACACATGAAACAGTTTAAAAATACAAAACCAATTTATAAGAATAGATTATATTTTTATCTTTAACATGACACAAAAACGAATAAAATCGGATAAGGGGAACCGTAGATATGAATTTTTAAAGAATTATGGTTTTTTAGCGCCTAGAAACAAAAAGCGCCAATCGGGTCATCTGGTTGCACCTCGACCGGGGCAAAGTCAAAGTTTAAGGCCGACCGCGATGGAGCCCTGCTTGGCTACAGGCCGCGGGAGGCCTTGGTTAAAAGTTTACCTTCACACTTTGGGGGTTATTACAACCCTGGCGGACGGTGTTAAAGAGGCGGTAAGACCGCCAATAGGCCGGCGGTAAACAATTTGCAATTACGACCGTGGCGGAAACCGCCAACAAAGACAGCCACTTTAACACTCCGACCACCATGGCGGTACAGACAAACAGCACGGCGGTCACCGCCAACAGACGGGCAGGAGACAATATACCGCCCACACTATTATGACAGGCCAATCCGCCACCTTTTCCGGGGCGGATTCACCGTGGATAAAAACACGGCGGAAACAGGCATTTCGAATGAAAAACGCTCACCTCTACACACTCCACGAGGAAGGAGGACAGCATGGAGCCGGAACTTCATATTCTCCCAGTGCTAGTCTTCCTGCTCTTCTACGAGGAGCACCAATGCCGGCGGCGAAGACCACGGTGAGTACTGCACCTACGACATAGGGGAGGGAGGAGGCAAAAAACAGGGACACACACACTCAACACCCCAACCCCCACCCCGACCCTCTCCCACTACAACACACACACCAATGCATATCTATACATTACAGTAACACCCCCCAACCACCCCAGAAGAATGCAAAGACAAAAGGAAATGAGTGTAACTATTGTAATATATCAAAATTCAGTAAGCAAAAATATACATATATATATATATATATATACACTATAAACAAAATATCTTCACGATTAGTAGTCCAGGTTTTGCACCATTCATAGTCTGTGGACCACTGTGCCCAAAATGCATGGGCGAGGCCCACACAAGATACCAGAACATGACAGAGAGAACACTGCAGGGGCATCAGATAGAAATACAACAGGCACCTCAGGGGGAAGGAATGGGGGGGGCACCTCAGCCGGATGAGTGCACGACGCCAGATCCACGATGGGGCACCATGCCCATTGATGTATCCTGGGGAGTGCAAAGCCACAGTCTTTCAAGTCTCTACAGTGGGTGGCTTGCCCACTGTACCATCCTGGGGAGTGCAACGCCACAGTCTCTCAAGTCTCTACAGTGGGTGGGTTGCCCACTGATCAATCCTGGGGAGTGCAAAGCCACAGTCTCTCAAGTGGATGCATGTTTCCACTGGTTCTGGAGGGGGACTGGTGCCCAGAGTGCTTCATCCTGTGCAGGACAGACATAGTGGGTGCTGTTCTCCACTGGTTCTGGAGGGGGGCTGGTGCCCAGAGTGCTTCATCCTGTGCAGGACAGACGGAGTGGATGCTGTTCTCCACTGGTTCTGGAGGGGGACTGGTGCCCAGAGTGCTTCATCCTGTGCAGGACAGACAGAGTGGATGCTGTTCTCCACTGGTTCTGGAGGGGGACTGGTGCCCAGAGTGCTTCATCCTGTACAGGACAGACGGGGTTGATGCTGTTCTCCACTGGTTCTGGAGGGGGATAGGTGCCCAGAGTGCTTCATCCTGTGCAGGACAGACGGAGTGGATACTGTTCTCCACTGGTTCTGGAGGGGAACTGGTGCCCAGAGTGCAGCAATCACCCCGTGATGGTCCCAGTTGCGTCACTGCCCCTGCCGCTAATGGGCTAGCGGTGCTCGCCTTAGCGGTCTTTGCCCTGTTCGGTGGTCCTTGCCCTGTACAGCTGTGCTTGCCATGGCAGTCTTTGCCCTGTTCAGCGGTGCTTGAGTTGGCAGTTTCTGACCTGTTCAGCGGTGCTTGCCCTGTTCAGCGTGCTTGCCATAGCGGTCCTTGCCCTGTACAGCGGTGCTTGAGTTGTTAGGCTCTGACCTGTTCAGCGGTGCTTGCCCTGTTCAGAGGTGCTTGAGTTGGCGGTCTTTGCCCTGTTCAGCGGTGCTTGCCATGACGGTCTTTGCCCTGTTAAGCGGTGCTTGAGTTGGAAGTTTCTGACCTGTTCAGCGGTGCTTGCCCTGTTCAGCGGTGCTTGCCATAGCGGTCCTTGCCCTGTTCAGCGGTGCTTGAGTTAGCAGTCTCTGACCTGTTCACACTTGCCCTGTTCAGCGGTGCTTGAGTTGGCAGTTTCTGACCTGTTCAGCGGTGCTTGCCCTGTTCAGCGGTGCTTGCCATGGCGGTCTTTGCCCTGTTCAGCTGTCCTTGCCCTGTTCAGCTGTGCTTGAGTTGCAGTCTCTGACCTGTTCAGCGGTGGTTGCCCTGTTCAGCGGTGCTTGAGTTGGCGGTCTTTGACCTGTTCAGCGGTGCTTGCCCTGTTCTGCGGTCCTTGCCCTGGCGGTCCGTCATTGCCCAGCTGGGCAGTGGCTGGCGGTCCTTCATGGGTCAGCTGGGCTGTGGCTTACGGGGCCCTCCTGGGCAGCTGGGCTGTGGCTTGCGGGGCCCTCCTGGGAAGCTGGGCTGTGGCTTGCGGGGCCATCCTGGGCAGCTGGGCTGTGGATTGCGGGGCCCACCTGGGCAGCTGGGCTGTGGCTGCAGGGCCCTTCTGGGCAGCGACGATGGGGCTGGCGGTGGCCTCCTGGACAGCGAAGATGGGGCTGGTGGTGGCCTCCTGGGCAGCGACTATGGGGCTGGCGGGGCCCTCCTGGCCAGCGGGGATGATGGCGGTCTTCTCCGCCGTGCTGCTCCTCCCAAACTTTGCAGGTTTCTTCTGCCCCTTCCCCACCTTGGGAGGAGTCACAGCTGACTCCACCCTCCCCCCGGGACCCCTGTGAGCGGCTTGGCTGGCTGGAGTCTTCCCCCTCTCCCGCCGTGCACTGTCCAACTTCTGGTGCTTCACAGGGGGGGGGGGACTGGCTGTGCTTTGGCTCCGTGACAAACTGGCTGGCCTGGTGGCCGGTGCACTCCACATACCTGTAACAACAGGCACCACTAGTCCCGGAGATTTTTTGGCTGAGGTGCTAGTACGGGACCTATGAGTTAGACGGGGGTGGGAAATAGGTTAAGGGGGGACAGGAAAAGTTGTTTGGACACACTGGGACGGGTAGCTGGAGGGGGTTTGGGAGTGGAGGAAGAGGTGGTGGTTGTAGGAGGTGTAACCTTTGTGGATTTGGGTGCAGGTGCATGCGCTGGTGGCTGTCGTGAGGTGGATGGCTGTTGGGTGGGTGTGTGCCTGCGTTTGTGTATCTTCAGAGCGGGCGTCACATACACATTGGGAGAGGACACAGGGGACGTGTAAATGGTAGTGGGGGTGGTGAGTCCACGTGAGCGGAGGGTGGTGGTGGGTGTGCTGGTGCGGGACGTAGTGGCTGTAGTGGTAGTGCATGCAGGTGTGAGTGTAGATGAGACTGGGAGGGAGGAGGGAGACGAGGAGGAGGGGGACACAGTGGAGGCAGTGGATATTGGTGTGTCTGTATGTGTGTGATGCTTGCATGAGTGCCTGTGGGATGTGTGGTGCTTATGTTTGCCTGAGCTTCCCTTGTGTGGTGAGGTGTATGCAGGCTGGTCTGATGGTGTGCTTGGGATAGGCAGAGGTACAGGGGATTGGGTCTGGGTGGAGGAAGTTGGAGGGGTGAGGCTAGACACAGGGACAATGGCTGCCATCAGTGCTGAGGCCAGAGTTTGAAGGGTTTGATGAAGGGCAGCCTGACCAGAATGAATTTCCTCCAGGAATGCATTTGTGTGTTGCAACTCCCTGTCTACACCCTGGATGGCATTCAAAATGGTAGACTGCCCAACAGTGAGTGACCTGAGGAGGTCAATGGCCTCCTCACTGAGGGCAGCAGATGTGACAGGGGCAGGGGCTAAGATGCCTGGGGCGAAGGTGATGCCCACCCTTCTGGGTGAGTGGGCACGGGGCAAAGGCTGAGGGGCTGCTGGGTGGGAGGTGCTGGTAGGGGGGGTGGCGGCTGTACCTGTTGAAGTGGGGGGCACAGATGTTGCCGCCACCACAAGGGAGCTCCCATCGGAGGACAAGTCTGTGTCGCTGGTTGCAGATCCTGTGACCGCCGTGGTGCTCCCCTCGCCCTCTGTCCCACTAGTGTATTCAGAGTCCGTAGTGTGGGCCTCCATGCCCATGTGGGATGCAGCTCCCTCGTGCTCCGGTGCCACTGTACCTCCGCCTGATGACGCTAATACACACAAGAACAGGGAGACTGCAAAAAAAGGGGGGGAAACAGAAGAAAGACAGGTTGAATGCATGGCTTATTGCTACAGTTGGCGGACAATACAGACACAGCAGCCCCCTGCACTACGGTGCACTGTTGGGCTCTACAGTGCAATTCCTGGGAAATGGCCTACAAGGCTAGGGACGACATCTGCACACATAGATGACACAGGGGCATGAATAGCTGTACTTGGCACTCTACAGAGGTGGAGTGGGGGGCCACAGGGCCATGCCTTACGAATGGGCCTAGCCTACGGAACTCGCCCTGGCCTAGGGGAACCCACATCCCTCCTCCCCCACCCAGACACCTTCACTGCACGCAAAGAGAGCTGAATGATAGTGTACTCACCCCCTTGTGTCTGCTGTGATGCCCTCAAGTGCCCATCCAATCAGGGTAGGCCACCGCCAGGATCCGGAACATCAGGGGGGTCATGGTTCGACGGGCACCCCTCCCACGTTGGGAGGCCATGCCCAGCTGAGCCTCCGCCGTCTTCTTGCTCCAGCGGCGAATGTCCTCCCATCTCTTCCGCAAGTGGGTGCTCCGTCTGTGGTGGACCCCCAGGGTCCGGACGTCCTTTGCGATGGCACGCCAAATATCTCTCTTCTGGTGGGCGCTGACCTACATGAAATATACAGGGGAAGAAGAGAAGTCATTACCAACTGCACTGTCAAAGTGAGTGGCCCACATCCCTACCCTTGCCATGTGGCACATGCATTCACCTTCTTTCATGCACGCAGAA
This sequence comes from Pleurodeles waltl, assembly GCF_031143425.1. Classification (NCBI taxonomy): domain Eukaryota; kingdom Metazoa; phylum Chordata; class Amphibia; order Caudata; family Salamandridae; genus Pleurodeles; species Pleurodeles waltl. Next base: position 925,408,317 of record NC_090448.1, on the reverse strand, counting down.
CTCTGCCCCCTTCCTTCTTACAACCAGCCCTCTCCACACAGGCATAGCCCATACAACATGCTCCCTGTATACTTACCTGTTGGTCTGGAGGACCGTAGAGTAGCGTGTACTGGGGGAGGACCCCGTCGACGAGCTTCTCCAACTCCTCTGCAGTGAAGGCAGGGGCCCTTTCCCCAGACGCACGAGCCATTGTCTCTTCCAGACCGAGGTCACAGCAGCACTTGCAGTGTAGGTCCTCTCCTGTCAAAGATCAGGTATTGAGTGATTAAACAGTTAGAAAATGGCAGTCACGTCCGCAGCGGTCACGTCCGCGGCGGTGCGTACCATCACCGCCGGCATACATCGTCATTGGCTCCTGGGACCCATAGGGTCCAATGTTAACCAATGCAGCATTGCGCCGCCGTCTTCGACCGCCTACCGCGACAGTGTACAACGCCAGCGCAGTTACCTCACATCCCATTGTCCCGCTTTAGAGGTCAGGCAGCCCCCATTTCAGGGGCCCACATGGCCTAGTTACCAACTGCGTCACACATACCTAGGCCTACTCTCAACACACATACAGGCCAGATTTTGTGTATGATTGGTGTTCTGTGTAGACTGTGGGTACATACCTCTGAGTTGTTTGACTGTGTGCTCGCTGTTGTCCTTCATAGGCACCGTCCGCTGGGACATGTGAGGAGATGGCGGAATCCTCCAGTGTACCGACCGCTGGTGGACCTGTCGACAATGGAGGAAAGAAATTTGATCATCCCCTACAGGTTTGACCGTGCCACAATCCAGGAACTGTGTACCCAGTTGGAGCCAGACCTGATGTCAGCAATCCGCCATCCCACTGGAATCCCCCCTCAAGTGCAGGTGCTATCAGTGCACCATTTCCTTGCAAGTGGGTCTTTTCAAACAACTGTGGCCATGGCATCAGGGATGTCCCAGCCGATGTTTTCCAACGTGTTGTCCAGAGTGTTGTCTGCCCTGCTGAAACACATGCGGAGCTACAGCGTTTTCCTCAGGTGGAGGACTTGCCTACAGTGAAAGGTGACTTCTATGCCCTTGGACATATCCCCAACATCATAAGTGCCATTGATGGGACCCATGTGGCTTTGGTCGCCCCCCCCCACAGGAGTGAAAAGGTGTACCGGAACCGGAAGAGTTATCATTCCATGAATGTACAGATGGTATGTTTGTCAGACCAGTACATCTCCCATGTGAATGCCATGTTCCCTAGCTCAGTGCATGACGCCTACATCCTGCGGAATAGCAGCATCCCTTATGTGATGGGTCAACTCCAGAGGCACCGTGTGTGGCTATTAGGGGACTCTGGTTACCCCAACCTGTCATGGCTACTGACCCCAGTGAGGAATCCCAGGACCAGAGCAGGGGAACCCTACAATGAGGCCCATGGGCAGACTAGGAGGGTGATCGAACGCACCTTCGGCCTCCTGAAGGCCAGGTTTAGGTGCCTCCATATGACAGGTGGATCCCTATTCTACTCACCAAAGAAGGTGTGTCAGATCATCGTGGCCTGCTGTATGCTTCATAATTTGGCTTTGCGACGACAGGTGCCTTTTCTGCAGTAGGATGGTCCAGATGGCAGTGTTGTGGCAGCTGTGGAGCCTGTGGACAGTGATGAGGAGGAAGCAGAGGAAGAAGACATTGACAACAGGGACTCAGTCATCCAGCAATATTTCCAGTGAAACACAGGTATGGTCACTGAGTTGTCACTTTCCCTTACGGTTTCACAGGTGTGGGTTTCAACGTGTGTCATCTGCTTAGATTCCTCATGGACTAGAGCTGTGTGACATTACTATTTCCTGGAAATTTTGTCACTGTAATTGCAAATACACTATGTCAAAATCACAGACAGACTCTAGATCTTTTGGTGCTTTAGGTGTCTTTATTTACATACAAAATATTGGAGTGGGAAGTTAAATGGAGAGGGGTTAAGGGCGGAGGAGTGTCCATGGCAGAGTCCAGTCTATTTGTCTCATAGGTGCATTGCCCACATGGGCATAGGAAGTGGAGCTGGGGCAGTTCCAATATGGACAGGGTGACAAAGTGGGACAGTGGGTTGACAATCAGGGTGGTCTCATTTCTTGGCGGGGGTCTTGGAATCGTGCTCTGTCTTGTTCCTGGATCTCAGGGACCGCTTGCGGGGTGGTTCTCCATCTGCAGGGGGGGTGCTGGTGTGGTGGTCTTGTGGCGGTGCCTCCTGTCCACTAGCGCCCGTGGAGGTGGTGGACAGTTCATCGTCCATGCTAGTGTCAGGGGCCCCTTGGAGTGCCACAGTGTCCCTCCTGGTGTTGAGTATTTCCTTCAGAACCCCTACGATGCTGCCCAGGGCGAAGCTGATGGTTCTGAGTTCCTCCCTGAACCCCAAATACTGTTCCTCCTGCATGCGCTGGGTCTCCTGAAACTTGGCCAGGACCGTTGGCATCATCTCCTGGGAGTGGTGGTATGCTCCCATGATGGAGGAGAGGGCCTCATGGGGAGTGGGTTCCCTTGGCCTGTCTGCCCCCTGTCGCACAGCAGCCCTCCCAGTTCCCCTGTGTTCCTTTGCCTCCGTCCCCTGGACCGTGTGCCCACTGCCACTGCCCCCAGGTCCCTGTTGTTGTTGGGGTGGTGGGTTATCCTGGGTTCCCTGTAGTGGTGGACACACAGCTGATTGACGTGTCCTGGGGACGGAGGTGTGGACCCGCTGGTTGGGTGCTGTGCTGGTGTTACCAGAGGGTGGAAGGTCTGTGGTGGCCTATGCCTGTGTGAGGGGAACCGACTGTCCCGAGGCCCTCGATGGTCCGGGCTGGTCATCTGGATCCAGTTGGACAGAGCTGCTGTCATCACTGTGGGCCTCTTCTGTGGGTGGGGTGGAGCTGTCTGGACCTTCCTGTCTGGTGACGTTGGGTAGTGGTCCTGCAGGGGGTGTAAAAGCATAATTATTGCATCTGTGTGTGTCATGGTGGGCAATGGGTGGGTGACCGTGTACCCCAGTGCTTGCATTCCTATGTGGGGACTTGTGTGATGATGGTTTAGGGGGGTGTATGGGTATGTGCAGTGGGCATGCTTTATTGATGGGTGTCCATGCATTGGTGTTGCATGCAGGGCTTGGTGTTGGGATGGGTGGTTTGTGATATTAGTACATTTGTGAGGAGTTGGAGTGATAGGGGAAGGGACGAGGGTGGGGGTCTGTGATAGCATGCAGGTAGGGTGGGGGATATGGTAGTTAAAGGTTTGACTTACCAGAGTCCATTCCTCCACCGACTCCTGCGAGGCCCTCAGGATGCAGAATCGCCAAGACCTGCTCCTCCCATGTTGTTAGTTGTGGTGGAGGAGGTGGGGGTCCGCCACCAGTCCGCTGAACAGCCAGGTGGTGCCTGGAGACCACGGAACGCACCTTCCCCTGTAGGTCGTTCCACCTCTTCCTGATGTCGTCCCGATTTCTTGGGTGTTGTCCCACTGCGTTGACACTGTCGACTATTCTTCGCCATAGCTCCATCTTCCTTGCAATTGAGGTGTGCTGCACCTGGGATCTAAATAGCTGTGGCTCCACCCGGACGATTTCCTCCACCATGACCCTGAGCTCCTCCTCCGAGAACCTGGGGTGTCTTTGCCGTGCCATGGGGTGGTGTAGGTGATGTGTGGGGTGGTGTGTGTGGTGATAAGTGTGGTGATATGTAGTGGTGTGTGGTGTTTTGTGCGTGGAAGTTGTGTAGGTGATGGTGTTGAGTTCCTGTGGATGCTAGTTTGTGGATGGTGGTGTCTCTCTCTGGCCTTTTCTCTGTAATATTGGTCGTAGGGGTTTGTGGGTGATGTGGGTGTGTGTTTTATATTGTAATGGGTGTGTAGGAGTGGTGTGTGTATGTGCATCAGGTGTGTGTATTTTGAATTGTCCAATGTGGTGGAGTTTTGTAGAAGTGTGTGTATTTTGAGCGCGGCGGTGTGTACGCCAATGGAATACCGCGGTTGAAAGAGCGCCGCGTGGATTCGTGGGTTGTGATAGCGTGGGCGTATTTCTGTTGACGTGGCGGTGGAGGTTTTGTTTTCGCCAGTTTATCGCTGACCTTTGGTGTGGCGGACTTGTGTGGGTGTCTGAATTTTGTCAGATTTCGAGATGTGGGTCATAATAGCTTTGGCAGAATTCCACGGCCGCGGCGGTATGTTGGCGGTCTTCTGCACGGCGGTAAGCGGCTTTTACCGCCAATGTTGTAATGACCACCTTAGTCTCTTTTTCGAAGATTTTCTTCAGCGGGCCGAACCTGCCAGTCCAATCCGACCTCCTGGAGCCCTTCTCTGGTTACACGATGCGGGAATCCACAGTGAAGATTTTTACCTTCGGACTTAGTCGTTTTTTCGAGGTGAAAATCCTTTGACCGGGGTAAACCTTGAGCCGACGTCCCTGGAGCCCTCCTCGGATACGCTGGCTAGGAGGACCCGGTCAACTTTTTACCTTTGGACTTAGTCTCTTTTTCTGAGATTTTCTTTACCGGGATGAACCAGCAAATCAGGCCGGGTCGCGGTTGAGGCAAGCCGGCTAGAGTTGCCACGGCGGGTTGGTCCCTCTATGGAGCTTTTTTTCAAAAGTTGTCCAAACTTCTCCAAACTTCTCGGGCTTCTCCCAGATGTCCTTTCAAGGTTCTTTTGAGGTCCACAGCTCACCCCAAGGGTCCAGAAGTTCTGAGATGGTCCTTGGGGGGGGGTGCGGACTACAACTCCCAGAATGCACCTGTCGCAAAATCCTTTTTGGCCACTGGACAGTGGTCAGCGGGTCGCTTTCTTCAGGAGTTGGTGCAGGGGAGTCTGGTTAGCAATTTTTCACCTATAGCAAACAGGGAGTCCCTCCTTGAACCAGTTGAAGCCAGGCAAAGTCCTTCTTGTGGTGAAGGCCAAGTGTGCAGCTGGTGCAGTCCTTCTGAGTGCAGGTTCCAGGTGCAGGCCAGGGGTCGAGCAGGGCAGTCCTTCTTCTTCTGTAGTTCTTCCTTGTTGGATGTGGTAGGGAGCTGAGGTGTGGGTGCAGGTCTGACAGTTTTATCCTTGCTCCTGGGTGAAAAGCAGGGGGGTCCTGGTTCTCCAATCAGGTGCAGGGTCCTTCCCCCTGTGATGACCACTTCCTGGGAAGTGTGGCAAAAATCAATCCCAGGAGGCAACATTCTTCAAAAATCCATCATGGCTGAATCTGATTTTTGGAGGTTACATCTGGCTGAGCCCACCCACTGGTGTGGCTAAAAATCATGAACACACCCCTCTCCTGCCCTCTCCTAATCTAATCAAGGGGGCACCTAGTTGTCTGGGGTTGCAGGATGTGGGGGTGTTGCTGCTTGCTCCAAATGTCCTTTTCTGCCTTTGAAGACTAGTTTGGCAGCCCTCCCCCTTCCTGCCTCACCATCTGCTGAGGGGAGATTCCCTCTCACAGGCACATTCCTTTGTGTGAAGCCAGGCCACTTCACACCTCATCAAGGCAGCCTGGACAGACTGCTAGAGGCTGGCCAATCAGAGCACAGCAACAAAAACAATGCAGGGCTGAAATTGGCAACTTTTCAGGTAAAGTTTACAACTCTTTACCTGAACAAGTTATATTAAATCCAACAACTGGAAGTTGTGGGATTTATTATAACAATTAATTTGATACCAAACTCTTGGTATCCATCATTTAAGGAGACTTTAAAAATTAAAAAAAGTCTCCCCATTCTAGCCTATGAAGGCCATTTACTACAACGAGGGAAAAATGAATTTGGCTGTTGTTACCTCACCAGGGCTTATAAAACTATTTTTATAAGGTCCCTGCTTATAGTTACATGGCACCCAGCCCTAGGGGCACATAGGGCACACCTTAGGGGTGACTTATATGTAAAAATAAGGTAGTTTAAGACTTTGGAACTACTTTTAATTCCAAATTCGAATTTGCATATAACTTTAATTTAAAAGTAGCCAGCAAGGCAGGCCTGCCTTTAAAATGACACTGGGCACCTCAGCAGTGCACCTATGGGTGCACTACCTATGCTGTGGTCCCTAAACCTACATGCCCTACCTTATACTAGGGACTTATAGGTAGGTTAACTTAGCCAATTATAATTAGCCTAATTTGCATATTGATTTTACACAGAGCACAGGCCCTGGGACTGGTTAGCAGTACCCAGGGCACCATCAGAGTCAGGAAAACCACACCAAAAAGTGAAAAATGGGGGCAAAAAGTTAGGGGGCCTCTGCAATCAGCCCTGTTTTCTCACAGTGTTAAACCTCCCTTTTTCATATATATAAGGCAATCCTAAGGTAGGCCTTAGGTAGCCCCATGGGCAAGGTGCAGAGTATTTTAAAGGTGGAACATGTACTTATGTGTCATACATGTCCTGACAGTGAAATACTGCCAAATTCGGTTTTCACTGTTGCAAGGTCTATCTCTCTCTTAGGTTAACATGGGGGCTGTCTTTAAATATGATTAAGGCGCAGATTCCCTTTGGGAGCAGCTATGACATTTGGGGGTCTCTGAATTTAAAAATACAGCTTTTAGTGAAGTTGGTTTTTAGATGGTGTATTTGAAAATGCCACTTTTAGAAAGTAGGCATTTTCTTGCTTAAACTATTCTGTGACTCTGCTTGTTTTTGGATTCCCTGTCTGGGTCCGTTTGACAGTTGGGCTGTTTGCACCTCTCCTCTAGACAGTGACACAAAGAGAGCTGGGGTGTAACCTGCATATCAAGATGGGTCACCTGGGATGAGGGGAGGGAAGGAGTGGTCACTTACACCTGAAAAGGCGGTGCCTTCCCTCAAACAATGTAGTCTTCAACCCCCTGGTATGTGTCTGGGGCCTGGCCTGGACAAGGTAGGATCTTGAAAACAACAGAGACTTCTCTTTGAAGTAGGCTTACTTCTAAGGCAGAAAGAGTTATAAAAAGAACACCCCAAACCCCTGAAAATCAGATTACTTCTGGAACCTGCAGAAGCTGCTTCCACCTGAAAGAGGACAAAGACTGACTTTTGTGTGACTTCAAACTGGTGAAGAATCTCCAAGGGTTTGAACTGAGCTTGCCTCCTGTCTCAGGGACAACAGAGACTTCTCTCTGCCAGCACCTGGGCTTTCTGCTGAGACACCTGCCTGCCAAGTGGAAGTGGTGCCCAAACCTGTCTCTGGGTTCTTGAAAGGTGCAGCTGGTGGAAAAGGACAGAAGTCCACACAAAGACCGGCGTGCGGGAAACTTTTGATGCACCACCCGCCTGGCAGCTGATAAACGACGTGCCGCTGGCCTCGTGGTTAAAATCGATGCTCCACCTGCATCGCAGCTGGATGATCGACGCAATGCAGCTGGAGATACAACCCGCAACACCCGCAGTGGGTACTGTTAACGACGGAAGCCCCACGCAGTACAGTTTCTTGACACCGTGCCACCGGATTTGAACAGAACATTGCTGGGTGTGGAAAATCAACGCAAAGCCTGCCCGGAGACGAGGTACCCATCTGGATTCTTCTCTCTTGGGAGAGAAGAAATGATGCATGAAACCCGACAGAAGGAGGAATGATGCATGTTCTCACTTGTGGGTTAGAAATCAACGCATCACTGGCCTTTTTCGACACACACTCGCACATGCAGTTTTATTTTAATGCAACCCAGGTACTTTTGTGAAATAACAGCATTTTCACTGTTTTCTAAGGATTAAGGCTCTCGTTATGACATTGCTTTTGGCTGTTAAAGTGGCAGTAATACCACCAACAGCCTTGCCTAATTACTGCCAAATTATGACCATGGCGGTGATACCTCCCATAGGCATCCAATGTACCACACCAACCTCCAGGGCGTTAACACCATTGACCACGGCAGTAGCCATCAACAGCCAGGCAGAAGTCAAGGTACCACCCACCATAATATGACATAGCAAACAGCCAGGATTTCCAGGGCGGTACCAACGTCATCAAAAACCTGGTGGAAACACAGCACAGAAAATGAAAGACTCATCATCAGGACTCTGCCGTCACCATGTAACCGGAACGCCAAGTCTTCCCGATGATCTACCATGCCATGGCTGTCCTGGAACACCAACGCTGATGAAGACGATGATGGAGAGTACAGCCGCCTAGCACACAATGGAGGAGGGAAGAAAATGTGAGTGACACACACACACACACACACACACAACACAGACCATTCACACACACACCATATGTCAGGAGATTACCCATTAAATCAAACTTCCACAGGAGCAGATGCCTTTTACCCATCTCCCTCCAACAGATGCATGCTCAGACTTTACTGATTATCTGAACCCTGCATCCACTAGGGGGAAAGGGGAATGGGAATAGAAAATGAGAGACCGCCTCTTAATCCAGTTCCAGCCTGTATTTCCCACTTGAAGATAGGATATTCAGTGTTAGCTTCTGTAACCTGCAGCTTTCTTCCTTCTGGGATTTCTTTAAAGGAAGGACCTGCAGTCGGGTGATGAGAGCAGAGATAAGTACATTCCTATTGCGCATTCAACTGTTCAGCCATTCACATTCACCCAATTCTATCGTTCTCCTAACATGGATCTTTTGACAGACTAGCCTCTCTCTAAGAAAACAATGTTAACCTAATATCTTCTTTCTCTAGGAGTCAGAGGTATCCAAGCTTCTCTGGAGAACAGTTCAAAGGTTCACAAATATACAATCTACTAATGTCTTTTACAGGACCAAAAATTAATTCTCAAGGTTCAGTTTTCTCAATCACAGTCTCTAGGAATTAGTCTGAGCACTGAGGTTTGTCTCTAAGACTGGCAAGTCTGCAAGGCAAATAATTTTTGAATATATATGTACATGTATATATTGTCAAGTCTGGAAATCATACAAAAGGATTCCTTACTGCAGCTGCTTTAAGTTGTATTAAGCCAAAACAAATTCTCCTCAGAAAGACGATAGCCAGTTGTTAGAAGAAGGAAGAAATTCAGCTTCTCCAGAAGAGAAAAAGTAGCTATTGTGCACACCGTAACAAGAAAAATAATTAATTACTCAAAACTGGAAGAATTCTCTATGAAATGAAGCGCCTCAGGAACATTGCTCATTCTCCTCAGGATGACAGTTGAAGTGCACAGCTCCCAGAGAGAAACAGCTGGAAGGAAGCTTCAGCACAAGACTAAGGTAGAAACACTGTGTTGACCTCGCAAAGATTTGCGGCCACCATTTTGAGTGGCAGTTAAACCTGAAGAATCTAATTGTAAGAACAGCCTCCGCAAGAGCTCCCGGGAGTGGGGACGCCGCTGCAACCAATGTGGATGCGAGGAAAAGGGGAATTGTTTTTGCTGAGGGAAGAACTTAACAACTCCCGCAATAGTTTTCCTGACAGTACCCCCCTCCAAAAGGGAAAGTGTTGTGTAATTGCTTTATCAACCTTGGAGCATTGACATTTTGGAAGGCTTTCCAAGACCTTTCTTCTGGGCCAAAACATTTCCAATCAATTAGGTAATATAATGTTCCTTTTTTAAACTTTGAGTCTAAAATTCTATTCACTTCATATTCTACATGTGAATCTACTTGGATAGGATCTGGAGGGGTGGTTGTCGTAACATTGGGAGGGCTTCTTTTAAGTAGCGAGACATGTAATACTGGATGAACCTTAATTTGAGGAGGCAAGGCGAGTTTAACTGTTACTAGATTTACAATTTTCTTTATTTTAAAGGGTCCTACATATCTATGCTGGAATTATTTGTTCCCTCTTAAATGTAAATGTGGAGTGGATAGCCAGACCTTCTCACCCTCACAATTACCAGGATTGCCTCTACTCTTTTTGTCAGCATGCTTCTTGTAGGAGACCTTCGCGTTGGTCAAATGTTCTCTAGCGGATTGGTAGGTCTTTTGAATTTTCTTACTGAACTCATTCGCAACTGCGACCAAGCCTCTCAACCTTCTTAAGATAATGTTTGGGTGCCTACCAGAGTTAAAAAAGAAAGGAGAATAACCTGTGGAGGCATGAATAGCCTTGTTGTATGCACATTCTGCCATACAAATAAAATCTGGTCAATCATTATCTTGGTCTAGAAGATGTTAGTGTAGGTACTGCTCTATCTCCTGGTTAACTCGTTCTGTCTGTCCATCCATTTCTGGATGATAACTAGTAGTAAACAATGAGTCTATTCCAAGTTGTTTCATAAAGGCCCTCCAGAATTGGGAAACAAATTGTGGACCTCGATCTGAAATTACAACCACCGGAATACCATGAGCTCTCACTATGTGCTGTGAAGATGACTGTGCTAACTGAGAGGCTGAACCTTCTTCAGAGCGATGTAATGACTCATTTTAGAAAAGGTGTCCACAAAAACTAGGATTGTGTCAAAATCTTGACTTAAAGGTAAATCTACAATCAAATCCATAGTAATGGTGTGCCAGGGATATGGTGCAATGGGAAGAGGCTGAAGCTCACCTTCATGAGCTAATCGTGTTGTCTTTCCTCAAATTCATTTATTAGAGGTTTTAACATATTGTCTTATTTGAGGGATCATGGCAGGCCACCAGAAACACCTCTAAATTAATTTGATAGTCTTCAAAATTCCTTTATGACCAGCTAAAGAATCATCATGACACGCTTGTAGCGCTTGTTCTTGCAACTCACGAGTTGGCAAATATAAAGCATTTTCAACAAAATAGAGATTTTCTAGAACCTTTTTTTCCTTCCTATTTGTTGGCCCAATCTGAAATTTCTTAGTCAGACATGGATTCTCAAACATTCCTTTTTATTTCGGAAAATTGTAAGGTACAAACAAACTTGTCTGCTGGAATAATTGGAATCTTTTCAGCTTCTCCGGCTCCAGGTATTTTATTAATTCTCGCTAACGCTTCTGCCTTACCATTGTCAGAACCAGGTCAATAGGTAATGGTAAAATGAAAATCTGCAAAGTACAAGGACCAACTCAATTGCCTTGGAGTTAACATCTTAGCAGTCTTTAAAAATTGAAGACTTTTGTGATCGATGAACCCAGTGACAACATGACGAGCCCCTAATAAATAATGCCACCATTCCAGAAAGGCATCCTTCACTGCCAATAGCTCTTTGTCAGCAATTGGATAATTTCTTTCAGCAGGTGTTAATTTCCTGATTCAAAATGCCGCCGGGTGAAGTTGACAAGTTTCCTTGTGCCGCTGAGACAATACACCACCAATTGCTTGGTCGAAAGCATCAGCTTCCACAAAAAATGGCTCCTCAGGGTTAGGATGGAGAAGGATTGGGTCTGTCGTAAAGGCTCTTTTGAGGAACTCAAAAGGTTGTTCAACATCAGTAGACCAATGGAAGGGTACTCTTTTTCTCAAAAGTTTTGTAATGGGGACCACCTTTCTAGAAAACACTTTTTTAAACCAGTAGTAAAAATTGGCAAAGCCAACAAAACTGTGCACCTCCTTCACCGTTTTAGGAGAAGGCCAATCCAGGATTGTTTGAATTTTACCAGGATCCATGGAAACTCCATTTTCCTATAAGACGAATCCCAAGAATTCTACTTCCTTCGCATGAAAGGCACACTTTTCAAACTTCACGTATAGGTTATTTTCCAACAATTTCCTTAGAACCGCTCTCACGTGATCTACATGGTCTCACAAATTCTGGGAGAACATTAAAATATCATCAATGTAGACTACTATAAATTGATCTAAAAGGTCTCCCAGAACATCATTCACAAAGTGCTGGATATCGGCCGGCGCATTCCATAGCCCATAAGGCATCACTTGGTACTCGTATAGACCAAACTGGGTGCAGAAGGCCGTTTTCCATTTGTCTCCCTTAGCCACTCAAATTAAATGGTACTCTCTATGAAGATCTAGTTTGGTGTAGATTTTTGCATCTTTTACCTGACCTAGCAGTACTAAAATCAAGGGCAGGGGATATCGATTTTTCAGTGTAACTTGACTTAACGCTCTATAATCGATACATGTTCTTAACTCGTCATTCTTGTTCTTTGGGATGAAAAAAAGGGGGGAAGAGACTGGGGATTGCGAGGGTCGAATAAAACTATTTGCCAAATATTTTACCAAATATTCTTTTAGGAACTTGTTCTCCTTTTCAGTAAGGGCCTAGATTCTCCTGCAAGGTAGATTCGGACCAGGCTCAAGTTCGGTGCTGAAGTCATAAGATCTGTGGGGAGGTAACTTGTCTACATCTGCTTGGTCAAACACTGCAGAGAATTCTTTATATTCTGGGGAAATGACAACCTTTTCCAGAGCACAAATCACATTGGATTTAGTAGCTAAAACCTGAGCAGGAGATTTTGCACTTATCTCTTGAGGACCATAACAATGTTTCCGACTGTAGTTTGAATTTAGTTGGACAGTCCTCTTTTCCCAATTGATTTCAGGGTTGTGCCCCGTAATCCACGGTAAGCCCAAGATGAGCTGAAATTGAGGAGCATCTATGAGATTGAAAGATATCTTTTCTTGGTGTCCTAGATGATCTTTCAGAACTATAGGTTCAGTTTCATCTGTGATAGGGCCTGAAGACAGGTTTGTTCCATCCACCGCACGAACAGGCTCTGTGATTCTTTTTTTTAACAAAATGTATTCCCATTTTTGTGGCATACCGGATGTCGCAGAAATTTCCCGTAACTCCTGAGTCAATCATCACTGAAACCTCCTGCAGCTTCTTTTCTCTGAAGATGAGGTCAAAGGAGATGGTTAGATGAGGGGAATCAGACTGTAAGGTGTTTGACACTAATTGGGATTCAGGGGCTGGTTGGTGTTGTGAGTCAACCAGGGTTACTCTCTTAGTAGAATGAGTTTTCTCTTTTCCTGAATTATCTTGTTTAGGCTTCTTTGAACATTCTCTTACAAAATGCCCAGACAACGCACAATAGAGACATAGGGGGTCATTCTGACCTCGGCGGTAAAAGGCCCTTACCGCCGGTCAGAAGTCCGCCATTCTACCGCCGCGGCCGCGGTAAACTGCCACGGTCATTCTGACCACCAACTGTGAAACCGCCAAAAATCCGACATCCAAGGAAGGCCGCCACATCAACGGGCCGCGTAAAACTGGAGATGACCAAACCTCCACCGTCACGCCAACACAAACACGCCCATGCCATTCTGACCCACGAATCCAAGCGGCAGTCTTTCAACCGCGGTATTCCATTGGCGGTACACACCGCCGCGCTCAAAATACACACACAGCTCCAAAACACTTCCACATTGGACATTTTGAAATACGCACACCTGAGACACATACAAACAACACACCCACACATCCAATCAACTATAAAACACACACCCACATCACCCACAAACCCCCACTAGTTGGAAATCGGAGCGAAGGCGAGAGCAAGAGAGATAGAGATAGAGAGAGCGAGCACAGCAATAGAAAACCCCAACACACACAGGAACCCAACTTCATCACCCACACCACATCTACGCACACATCACCACATATCACCACGCACATCACCACAAACACCACCCCACACCTCATCCACACCACCCCATGGCACCCCAAAGACACCCAAGGTTTTCCGACCAAGAACTCCGGGTCATGGTAGAGGAAATCATGAGGGTTGAGCCCCAGCTCTTCGGCACACAGGTGCAGCACACCACCATAGCAAGGAAGGCTGAGCTATGGCAAAGGATCGTAGACAGGGTCAACGCTGTGGGACAGCATCCCAGAAATCGGGAAGATATCAGAAAGCGATGGAACGACCTACGAGGGAAGGTGCGCTCGATGATCTCCAGGCACAACTTCGCTGTGCAGAAGACTGGCGGCGGACCCTCAATCACTCCACCCCAATTCACAGCATGGGAGCAAGAGGTGGTAAACATCCTGCATCCTAATGGCCTCGCTGGAGTAGGCGGAGGAATGGACTCTGGTAAGTCGAATCTCAACTACTTCACCCCCCCAACCACCAGCATGACAACCCCCCCCCTCACCCCCAATCTCACCCCCCAGCACATAACCTCCCTGCCAATGTCTCACCAGCACAACCCACCCTAAACAACACCAACCCCTGAATGCCAACACAAACCATAGACAGCCACCACCAAAGCATGACCATTGCACATACCCATACACCCCCCCCCAAACCCTCACAACACCTCCCACAAGGGAATGGCAGCACTGGGGGCCAAGGGCACACAAAATGCACGCCATGGCACACACAGAAACAATAACCATACTCCTTTACCCCTGCAGGGCCCGAACGCCAACACACCGCCACGGAGGGTCCAGATTTGTCCATCCCACCCCCAGAACAGGCCCCCAGCGAGGACAGCAGCTCTGTCGACCTAGAACCTGACGACCAGCCCGGACCATCGGGGACCTCTGGACAGTCGGTTCCCCACACACAGACACAGGCCACAGCAGACCCAAACCCCTCTGGGAACACCAGCACAGCTCCCACCCAGCGGGCCCATGCCTCTGTCTCGCGGACGCGTCAATCAGCGGTGTGTCCGCCACTACAGGGCACCCAGGCTGACCCAACACCCCAACAACAACAGGGACCTGGGGGCAGTGGTAGTGGGCACACCGTCCAGGGGACAGAGGCCCGGGGAAACAGGGCAACTGGGAGGGCTGCTGTGCGACGGGGGGGAGGACAGGCCCAGGGAACTGACTCTCCAAGAGGCCGTCACCACCATCATGGGAGCATACCATCACTCCCAGGAGACGATGGCGACGGTACTGGCCAGGTTCACCGAGATCCAGGCACAGCAGGAGGAACGGTACATGGGGTTCAGCAATGAACTCCGGGACATCGCTACCGCTATGGGGACCATAGTCCAGGCCCTCAACCGGATAGAAACCACATTGCGGGACCATGTGGCACCACAAAGGCCCCCTGTCACTAGCCAGGAACAGCCTACCACCTCCGCCGGCGCTAGTGGTCAGGAGGCCCCCACAGAACGACGGGCCACCAGAACCCCACCTCCTGCTGAAGAACAACCACCCCGCAAGAGGAACCTGAGATCTCAAAGGAAGACAGAGTAGGATGCCAAGACCCCCGCCAGCCTAATATCCCCCCGGATGTCATTCCACTGTCCCACAGTGTCACCCTGTCCAACCTTGAACTGCCCCTGCTCCATCTTTCCACAGCCCGATGAACAATGCACCTGTGCGACCGAGAACTGGACTCTGCCATGGCCATAACTCCACCCCCACCCATCACCGTTTTAATATCATGTACCACAATATAGCACTAAAAATAAATCACTCATTGCACAGAAATCATTCTTGAGTCAGCCTGTATTATTTACAAATGTATAACACATTACTTATCAATAATGTTCTGTTATTTATGTGTGGACAACATACCGATGTCAATAAGCATTAGTCCATGGGCTAACCAAGCAGAAGTCACGCAGTGGGTCATACAGCACTGAAAAGGGAAGGGAAAAGTAAACTTCAGTTTAAAAAAACTGGGGGGAAATACACAAAGTAAAGATGCAGGGGGCATTCAGTAAATGTTAAATGGCGTGGGTGATTCCTACCTGTGTGCTACTGAAAATACTGTTGGATAACTCTGTCCCTGTTGTCTGGGTCGTCCTCTTCGTCTTCCTCCTCTTCACTCTCCACAGCTGCTTCAACACCACCATCTGGACCATCCTCCTGCAGGAAGGGCACCTGACGTCGCAATGCCAGATTGTGAAGCATACAGCAGGCCACGATGATCTGGCACACCTTCTTTGGTGAGTACATCAGGGATCCCCCTGTCATATGCAGGCACCTAAACCTGGCCTTCAGGAGGCCAAAGGTTCTTTCTATGATCCTCCTAGTTCGCCCATGGGCCTTATTGTACCGTTCCTCTGCCCTGGTCCGGGGATTCCTCACTGGGGTCAATAGCCAAGGCAGGTTGGGGTAACCAGAGTCACCAATTAGCCACACACGTTGTCTCTGTAGCTGTTCCATCACATAAGGGATGCTGCTATTTCGCATCATATACGCGTCATGCACTGACCCAGGGAACTTGGCATTCACATGGGAGATGTACTGGTCAGCCAAACAGACCACCTGGACGTTCATCGAATGGTAACTTTTCCTGTTTCTGTACACCTGCTCATCGTCTTTTGGGGGTACTAAAGCCACATAGGTCCCATCAATGGCACCAATTATGTTGGGGATATGTCCAAGGGCATAAAAATCACCCTTCACAGTGGCCAAATCAACCTCCTCAGGGAATACAATGTAGCGCTGCATGTGTTTCGTCAGGGCAGACAACACTCTAGACAAGATTTTTGAAAACATAGGCTGAGACATTCCAGATGACATGGCCACTGTTGTCTGGAATGAGCCACTTGCCAAAAAATGGAGGACTGACAGAACCTGCACTAGAGGGGGAATTCCTGTGGGTTGGCGGATGGGGGACATCAGGTCTGGCTCCAGCTGGGCACACAGTTCATGTATAGTGGCTCGGTCAAGTCGGTATCGTAGTATGATGTGGCGTTCTTCCATTGTCGACAGGTCCACCAGCGGTCGGTACACGCGAGGATTCATCCTTCTCCTCGCAAGTCCCAGCGGACGGTGCCTAGGAAGGACAACATGGCGCACAGAGTCAAGCAAATCACAGGTACATTCACCACTGCATGCATAGCACACGATTATCTATGTATTGAAAGGCGTGTATGTGTGGCAATGCAAGGCCTAGGCCTGTGTGACGCAGTACAAATAATGCCATGTGGGCCCTTGAAATGGCGGCTGCCTGACCTGTGAAGTGGGACAATGGGATGTGAGGTCAATGCGCTGGCGTGGCACACCGTGGCGGTAGGCGGTCGAAGACCGCTATACGAAGCCGCATTGGCTAACATTGAGGCCTATGGGTTTCAGGAGCCAATGACGAGGTGCGCCGGCGGTCGCGGTACGCACCGCCGCGGGCGTGACCGCCATTTTCTATCTGCTTAATCACTCGAGACCTGATCATCCACAGGAGAGGACCTATACTGCAAGTGCTGCTTTGAGCTCGGTCTGGAAGTGATAATGGCTGCTGCGACTGGGGAAAGGGCCCCTGCCTTCACATCTGAGGAGTTGGACAAACTTGTGGATGGGGTCCTCCCCCAGTATGCGTTACTCTACGGTCCTCCAGACCAACAGGTAAGTACACTGGGTGCAAATTGAATGGGCTATGCCTGTGTGGAGTGGTCTGGATGCTAAGTTGGTGGGGTGGGGGGCGAATGAGGAGTGCAACGCACGACAGATGAGAACATGTGCCATATGGCAAGGTTGGGGAAGGGGGGCCAATCGCATCTAACATGCAGAAAAATGATGATTCTTCCTTCCCACCCTGTACATGTCAAATAGGTCAGCGCCCATCAGAAAGTGGACATTTGGCGTGCCATCGCCAAGGAAGTCCGGGCCCTGGGGGTCCACGTCAGACGGGGCACCCACTGCCGCATGAGGTGGGAGGACATCCGCCGCTGGACCAGGAAGACCGCCGAGTCACTGCTGGGGATGGCCTCCCAACCTAGGAGGGGTGCCAGTCGTACCCTGACCCCCCTGATGTCCCGGAACCTGGCGGTGGCCTACCCTGATTTGGATGGGTGCTTGAGGACATCACAGCAGACACAAGGGGGTGAGTATCAGCACATTCTGCTATCTCTCTGCGCAGTGGAGGCGTCTGGGTGGGGGAGGAGGGTTGGGGGTGACATTAGGCCAGGGCGCTTTCTGTAGTGTAGTCCTCTCCTTTAGGCATGGCCCTGTGCTCCCGGCCCCCACCTCTGTAGGGTGACAAGTACAGCTATCGATGGTCCAGCATCACACATGTGCGCCTTTGTCGTCTCTAGACCTGTTGTCCTAGTCAGAAGTACTGAGTAGTGTACCCCGAATGCGCGGCTTAGTGCATGAGGCTCCTGTGTCTGTCCTCTCCGCCAACGGTGTTGACATTGCATGCACTCAACCTGGTCTTCGTTTTTCTCCCCCCACCCTTCTTCTTCGTCTTCTTGTGCATCTGTGCATTAGCATCATCAGGCGGAGGAGAATTGGCATCGGAGCACGAGGGAGCTGCAAGTCACAAGGCCCCGGTGGGACCAGGACCAGACACCGAGGGCACCAGTGATCCGGAGGGCGAGGGCAGCACCACAACGGGGACCGGTGGTGACACCAGCGACAGCGACACGTCCTCAGATGGGAGCTCCCTAGCGGTGGCGGCAACATCCGGGCCCCCCGCCTCTCCAGGTACAGCCGCCACCCAGCGCGCCAGCCCCGCCCTCCCAGCAGCCCCTCAGCCTACGCTCCGTGCCCGCTCGCCCAGGAAGGCGGGCATCTCCTTCGCCCCAGGCACCTCAGCCCCTGCCCCTGTTACCCCTGCTGCCCTCAGTGAGGAGGTCATTGACCTCCTCAGGACACTCATTGTTGGGCAGACTACCCTTTTGAATGCCATCCAGGGGGTAGAAAGGGAGGTGCATTGGAGCAATGCCTACCTGGAGGGCATTCATTCGGGTCAGGCTGCCCATCAACGATCGTTCAATGCTCTGGCCTCAGCACTGACGGCAGCCATTGTCCCTGTTTCCAGCCTCCCTCTTCTGACTGCCTCCAGCCTGTCTCTGTCTCCTGTTCCTCAGCCTATCCCATCCACACCATCAGACCAGCCTGCACACACCTCAACACCCAAGGGCAGCTCATCCAGACACAAGCACCACAGAACCCACAAGCATTCACGCAAGCAACACCCAGATGCAGACATTCCAACAGTCACTACCACCTCTGTGTCCCCCTCCTCCTCGTCTCCCTCCTCCCTCCCTGTGACGTCTACACTCACACCTGCATGCACACCACCATCAGCCAGTGCTTCCATCACCAGCACACCCTCCAGTCCAGTCCGCACACGTGCAGTCACCACCCCCACTACCATTTACACGTCCCCTGTGTCCTCTCCAACTGTGTCTGTCACCCCCTCTTCCAAGACACACAAACGCAGGCAGACACCCACCCAACAGCCATCCACCTCACGACAGCCTCCAGCACAAGCACCTGCACCCAAAGACAGCACATCTGACTCTCCTACAACCACATCCTCTTCCTCCACTTCCATCACCACTTCTCCAACCTTTTACCTTGGTCCTAAGAAAGTTTTCTTTGCTAATCTTGACCTCTTTCCCTCCACTGACCCACCCCCTCCATCTGCAAAGAGTCCCAAGAGCACCTCAGCCACCACCAGCCCTGCTTCGAGTGTCACTGTGGTGCATGGGTTCTGGAGCCCACCCTTTGCCAGCAGTGACACTTCCATCAGCAGCAAGGGGACAGCCAGCCCCCCACCAGGCAAGAAGACCAGGAAGCTAAAGGGCCGCCGTGAGAGGATTGACACGGCTGCCCCCAAGGAGCAAAGTTCGCCCACTTCACCAGCCACAACATCTAGGGGAGGCAAGGGCCCGAGAGCCCCATATAAGGAGAGAAAGGGCAGCAGGGCGGAAAAGTCAGCCAGCAGGAGCGCGGAGCAGGAGGGGCCCACAAGCCCCATCCCGGGTGTTAGGAAGAACACCAAAGGGCCCAGGACTCCGTCACCCAAGGGTCCAGCAACAGCACGGTCGGAGGGCGACTGAGCAGGGAGTCCAGGCCAGGTCTGGCTCCCTTGACCTACTGGACGAGCACCGCTGAACAGGGCCCCGCCGTCTCAAGCACCGCTGAACAGGGCCCCGCTGTCTCAAGCACCGCTGAACAGAGCCCCGCCGTCTCAAGCACCGCTGAACAGGGCCCCGCCGTGCAGAAGAGCACCGCTGAACAGGGCCCCGCCATGCAGAAGAGCACCGCTGAACAGGGCCCCGCCGTGCAGAAGAGCACCGCTGAACAGGGCCCCGCCGTCTCAAGCACCGCTGAAGAGGGCCCCGCCGTGCAGAAGAGCACCGCTGAACAGGGACCCGCCGTGCAGAAGAGCACCGCTGAACAGGGCCCCGCCGTGCAAAAGAGCACCGCTGAACAGGGCCCCGCCGTGCAGAAGAGCACCACTGAACAGGGCCCCGCCGTGCAGAAGAGCACCGCTGAACAGGGCCCCGCCGTGCAGAAGAGCACCGCTGAACAGGGCCCCGCCGTGCAGAAGAGCACCGCTGAACAGGGCCCCGCAGTGCAGAAGAGCACCGCTGAACAGGGCCCCGCCGTGCAGAAGAGCACCGCTGAACAGGGCCCCGCCGTGCAGAAGAGCACCGCTGAACAGGGCCCCGCCGTGCAGAAGAGCACCGCTGAACAGGGCCCCGCCATCTCAAGCACCGCTGAAGAGGGCCCCGCCGTGCAGAAGAGCACCGCTGAAGAGGGCCCCGCCGTGCAGAAGAGCACCGCTAAACAGGGCCCCGCCGTGCAGAAGAGCACCGCTGAACAGGGCCCGCCGTGCAGAAGAGCACCGCTGAACAGGGCCCCGCCGTGCAGAAGAGCACCGCTGAACAGGGCCCCGCCGTGCAGAAGAGCACCGCTGAACAGGGCCCCGCAGTCTCAAGCACCGCTCCGCTGGGCCCTTCCTGTCAAGCACTGCTCCGCTGGGCCCTTCCTGTCAAGCACCACTCCGCTGGGCCCTTCCTGTCAAGCACCGCTCCGCTGGGCCCCGGCGTCTCAAGCACCGCTCCGCTGTGCCCCGCCGTCTCAAGCACCGCTCCGCTGGGCCCTTCCTGTCAAGCACCGCTCCGCTGGGCCACGCCGTCTCAAGCACCGCTCCGCTGGGCCCCGCCGTCTCAAGCACCGCTCCGCTGGGCCCCTTCCTGTCAAGCACCGCTCCGCTGGGCCCTTCCTGTCAAGCACCGCTCCGCTGGGCCCCGCCGTCTCAAGCACCGCTCTGCTGGGCCCCGCCGTCTCAAGCACCGCTCCGCTGGGCCCTTCCTGTCAAGCACCGCTCCGCTGGGCCCCGCCGTCTCAAGCACCGCTCCGCTGGGCCCCGCCGTCTCAAGCACCGCTCCGCTAGGCCCTTCCTGTCAAGCACCGCTCCGCTGGGCCCCGCCGTCTCAAGCACCGCTCCGCTGGGCCCCGCCGTCTCAAGCACCGCTCCGCTGGGCCCCGCCGTCTCAAGCACCGCTCCGCTGGGCCCTTCCTGTCAAGCACCGCTCCGCTGGGCCCCGCAGTCTCAAGCACCGCTCCGCTGGGCCCCTTCCTGTCAAGCACCGCTCCGCTGGGCCCTTCCTGTCAAGCACCGCTCCGCTGGGCCCCGCCGTCTCAAGCACCGCTCCGCAGGGCCCCGCCGTCTCAAGCACCGCTCCGCTGGGCCCTTCCTGTCAAGCACCGCTCCGCTGGGCCCCGCCGTCTCAAGCACCGCTCCGCTGGGACCTTCCTGTCAAGCACCGCTCCGCTGGGCCCCTTCCTTTGAAGCACCGCTCCGCTGGGCCCCGCCGTCTCAAGCACCGCTCCGCTGGGCCCCGCCGTCTCAAGCACCGCTCCGCTGGGCCCTTCCTGTCAAGCACCGCTCCGCTGGGCCCCGCCGTCTCAAACACCGCTCCGCTGGGCCCCGCCGTCTCAAGCACCGCTCCGCTGGGCCCCGCCGTCTCAAGCACCGCTCCGCTGGGCCCTTCCTGTCAAGCACCGCTCCGCTGGGCCCCGCCGTCTCAAGCACCGCTCCGCTGGGCCCTTCCTGTCAAGCACCGCTCCGCTGGGCCCCGCCGTCTCAAACACCGCTCCGCTGGGCCCCGCCGTCTCAAGCACCGCTCCGCTGGGCCCCGCCGTCTCAAGCACCGCTCCGCTGGGCCCTTCCTGTCAAGCACCGCTCCGCTGGGCCCCGCCGTCTCAAGCACCGCTCCGCTGGGCCCCGCCGTCTCAAGCACCGCTCCGCTGGGCCCCTTCCTGTCAAGCACTGCTCCGCTGGGCCCTTCCTGTCAAGCACCGCTCCGCTGGGCCCCGCCGTCTCAAGCACCGCTCCGCTGGGCCCCGCCGTCTCAAGCACCGCTCCGCTGGGCCCTTCCTGTCAAGCACCGCTCCGCTGGGCCCCACCGTCTCAAGCACCGCTCCGCTGGGTCCCGCCGTCTCAAGCACCGCTCCGCTGGACCCCGCCGTCTCAAGCACCACTGGCACAATGACAGTGCCGGATCTGTCTCGAGCTACTGTTCACGGTTCACTGTGCCCACCATGCCTCCTCCTTGACCGGTGGAGACTGTTATCCACCTGATGGACTGTGGCTTTGCACTCCCCAGGATGGCCGAGTGGGCAAGCCACCCACTGTAGAGACTTGAGAGACTGTGGCTTTGCACTCCCCAGGATGGCCGAGTGGGCAACCCACCCACTGTAGAGACTTGAGAGACTGTGGCTTTGCACTCCCCAGGATGGCACAGTGGGCATGGTGGCCCCTTCGTGGATCTGGCGTCATGGAATCATGTGGCTGTGGTGCCCCCCCCTTCCTTTCCCCCTGAGGTGCCTGTGGTTTTTTCATCAGATGCTCCTGCAGTGTTCTCTCCAAAGGACTCAGGTCTCCTGTGTGGGCTTTGCCCTTGTGTTGCTACACTTTGGCCCACGGACACTTGGAATCTCGTTAGATGTGCAGGACTTATTGCCTCGGTTTATCGTATACACTGGATATTGAATTGGTATATTTGAATTGTTATTGCTATTTGACCGTGACTTATCAGTGGTTTTTATTTCCCATAAATTTTGAGTCACAATTTAATTATGTCCTTGTTTTTTTTACGGGGGTTTGGGTGGTTTCACTGTGACTTGTTGCTCTGCATTGGTGTGTACATGGTTTGGGGGGGGTGGGTGTATCGCGTATGTGTGTGCACGTAACCTTTCGTCCTCCCCCCTCCCCTGTGTCGTAGGTGCAGTACTCACCGTTGTCGTCTGCGCCGGCGTTCGTACTCGTGGTAGATGAGCAGGTAGACGAGAGCAGGTAGGATGTTTAATTCGGGTTCCATGCTGTCCTCCTTCCTCGTGGAGTGCGTAGAGGTGCGCGTTTTCCCGTTCGTAGTCTGTTTCCGCCGTGTTTTTATCGGCGGTGCTCCCGCCCCGGAAAAGGTGGCGGATTGGCCGGTCATGATAGTGTGGGCGGTACATTGTCTGCCGCCTGTCTGTTGGCGGTGACCGCCGCGCTGTTTGTCGGTCCCGCAGTGGCGGTCGGAGTGTTAATGTGGCGGGCTGTGTTGGCGGTTCACGCCAGGGTCAGAATTCCATTTTTTGGACCGCCGGCCTGTTGGCGGTTTGGCCGCCGCTTTATCACCGACCGCCAGGGTTAGAATCACCCCCATAGATTCTTAGATATTCGCTTGTCGTTTTCCTCTTCAGACAGGGAACCTCTAACACTGCTAATTTGCATTGGCTCTTCCGAAGAGTGTGTCTCAAAGGTCTTGATACTTTCCACATTACTCCTGTTGAAGCGCAGTGGGATAGGATGAAATTGTCTTTTTCGTTGCACTTTTCTTTCAAACAGACGCTGATCAATCTGTAAGACTAGATCAATTCATTTTGACACATCAGTAGGTTGATCTGGAATCTGGGCTAGCACATCTTTTAGTTCTTCTCCTAAACCTCGATAAAAAAACATAGCCCTTTTGCTCTCGGGTGAACTATTCTCCACAGTTAATTTGTTAAATTAGGCCAGATAAGAGAACAACACTGGCGATAGTTTTCCTGACACCCTACACGGAACCAGTTGCAGAGTAAAACGAATGTCACAGGACCCACGTGAAAATAATAAAAGGTAAAACAATTCTGATTTGCGAACACTGTAATTTGCTGCTGACAGCCACCATAATAAAACATGAATTGTAAATGCAAGCATCAATGTCCAGATTGGGCCAATGATCAGTCCAAAGTACCAAAGGGCCACATGGCCACAGGGCACAGTCCAAGGTCCAACTTGACTCCTGACATAATCTGGACTCCACTGGTTAGGGGCATCATGTTGGAAATGGGCAGACATCCCAAGGGGAAGTAGGGGTGGAGGGGCACTTCAGCTGAGATGGGTAACGTGCCCACTGGATCTGGAGGGGGCTCCTTGTGGAACTGTCTCTGGAGGGGAGTGAAAGGTCACAGTCTCTGGAGTGGGTAACATGCCCACTGGTTTTGGAGGGGGCTCCTTGCCCAACAGTCTCTGGAGGAGAGTGGAAGGCCACAGTCTCTGGAGTAGGTAACATGCCCACTGGTTCTGGAGGGGGCTCCTTGCCGAACTGTCTCTGAAGGGGAGTGAAAGGCCACAGTCTCTGGAGTGGGTAACATGCCCACTGGTTTTGGAGGGGGATCCTTTCCCAACAGTCTCTGGGGGGTGGGCTACATGCCCTCAGCTGGTGGAGAAGGCTCCTTGGGTGCCTCTGCTGGTGGATAGGGACCCTTGCACTCTGCTGGTGGAGGGGGGCTCCTTGGCTTTCTTTTGTGGTGGAGGGGGAACCTTGGCTTTTTTTGGTGGAGGAAGGGGAACCATGTGTTCCCTTTTGTGACGGACCCCCTTGTCCTTTGACATGTGACTGGTGTCCTTGCCTCCTGGTCTAGTAGGTGCCTCCACTGTCCCCATCCTCTGTCCTTTGGGTTTCACCAGCCTAGTCCTCCCTTTCTGAGGCAGATGTGTCCACTTACTAGGAGTGGCTGCCGTCACACTCAGGGACCCCTTTGTGCCAGCAACTGATTTTTTTTTTGGTGGGAGCAGTGGCAGACTGTTTGACTGAGGTACTGGGCTGGGCAGTTGGGACCTGCACTCACGGACAGGGCAGGGGGTGGAGGGGGAGGGAAGAGGTCAAGTTGGGCAAGGAAAAGCTTCTTAGGGACATTGGGGTGGGATGTGGTAGGAGGGACGGGAGTGGATGTAGAAGGAGTGGCTGTAGGAGTTGTACGTTTGCTGGACTTTGGTGCAGGTGCATGGACAGTGTGTGTATGAGGTGGATGGCTGTTGGGTGTCTGATTGGGAGTGTTTGTGTCTCTAAGGAGGGGGTCAGACAGGGTGGGTGAGGGCAAACAAGACGTGTAGATGGATGTTGTGGAGGTGTCAACAAGTGAGTTGTGTGTGCTGCATGAAATGGTGATGGTGGTGGTGGCTGTTGATGCAGTGAATGCAGGTGTGAGTGCAGATGTGACTGAGGGGGGAGGAGGAGGAAGAGGGGAAGACAGTGGAGACAGTGGATGTTGTTGTGTGTGCAACTGTCTGTTGTTTGTGTGAGTGCTTGTGGTTTGATATGTGCTGCCTGTGTTTGTCTGTGCCACTCTTGTGTGATGTTGTGTGTGCATGCTTGTCTGTATATATCCAGTGGATGGGTTGGGGTTGAGGAGACTGGGACTGGGAAGTGGTAGTTGGAGTGGGGAAGGTAGGACCAGGGACACTGGCTGCCATCAGGGAGGAGGCCAGAGCCTGAAACGATCTCTGTAGGGCCGCCAACCCACCCTGGATGACCCCCAGGTAGGCATTGCATTGCAGCATCTTGGATGCCAACCCCTGGATGGAAATCACTATGGTTGACTGCCCTACAGAAATGGATCTCAGAAGTTCAATAGCCTCCTCACTGAGGGCAGCAGGGCTGACTAGTATAGGGCCTGAGGTACATGGGGCGAAGGAGATGCCCACCGTCCTCTCGGTGGGGGTGCAACTGGGAGAGCAGTGCTGGTACAGGGGTGGTGGCTGTACCTGTAGGTGGGGTGATTCCAGAGGTGTCCGCCACCACCAGGGAGCTTCCATTGGAGGAGGAATAAGAGTCAGTGTTGTCATTGCCTGTCCCCGCTGTGGTGCTCCCCTGGCCCTCCGTCCCACTGGTCCCCTCTGCGTCGGTGGATTCTGCCTCCTCGGTCCCATGGGATGCAGCTCCCTAAGTAGCCGGTGCCCCAGCTCCTCCACCAGATGATGCTAATGCACATGTTGGACAGGATGACAGAAGAAAATAGGGGGAGAGAAAGGGAGCACTGGGTCAATTATATCACCAACACCACAGATGGTTTACACATTACCATCACACAGAGGGATCAAGATTGTGCATTATGCACCACACTGGCATTCCATTGGATAGGTACCACAGCACGATGAAAGCCAACCACTGCCTTCCTGGCACCTACTAAGCCCTGTCTGAAATGGAATGCCACCAAGCTAGTTAACAAGATTTTGCCATTCACCAATTTACTCTGAGCTGGACCACAAAGCTTCATCAGGACCAAAGTGAAAAATCTTCTCCACAGACCGGGGATGGGCGACCTTGTTTGACATATAGAACAACTTCACAGTAAGTGACTGTGTTTTCTTTATATCTTGTGCTCCTAATTGGATTTTCTTACATTTTTGGAGAAGATTTTTCACTTTGGTCCTGATGAAGCGTTGCGGGATCCAGATGGACCACTAGACGCGAAACATGTAGACCCCTATTTTGGAGGAGCCACTTTTGGGTTTACCCTCTTTTACATATTGTTTATGCGAGTAGATGAGCATCACCACTCAATTTTTACTCCCAATTTGTTTTTAACTTTGGTCTCCATCATATTATTACTGATTAAAATTATGATTATTAATTATTGATGGATAACCAATTTTAATTTTTGCTTTGTTTTCTCTCCTATATTGCTCGGGTATCTTGTAACCAGATACCCTATCAGATTGATTATTTATCTCTAACCATCAGTAGAGCAAATACGGTTAAAAGCCCCCTCAGTGGAGCCCGTTAGGCATTGCAGCACCGGCCTAACGAGGAGCTTTCCCAATGATGAAACTAGACATCCAATGTGATGCTTGACGGTTCTCGCTCCTGTAGAAACCAGCCCTAGCTACTTAGTGTTTGGAACAGTGTACCCTTTTTTTCTTATTACTGTTTGTAGAACAGGTCCACTGTCAAGGGGCCATTGGAAAGGGTGCAATGGCAGTTCCAAGTGGACAAGGTACAGAGTCAAACACATCAGGGACATTCAGGAGGGTCTCATTTCTTGGTGGTGGTCTTGGTCTTGCAATTGTCTCTGGCGTCTGTCAGGGTCGCAGGGAACGTTTGCGGGGTGGTTCACCTCCTGCAGGGGGAGAGGAGCTGGTGGCCATTGGGTCCTGTGTCAGGGCCATCAGTCCACTAGCTGCAGCACATGTGGAGGGATGTTCAGTTGACTGGCTAGTGGAAGGGGCCCGCTGGTGTGCTGTGTAGTCCCTCATGATGTGGCCATATCACCCAGCACCCAAGCTATAGAGACCATGGTGGTGTTGAGGGCCTGCAAATCTTTCCTGATTTCCTGGTGGTGTTCCTCCTGCAGTCGGTGGTTCTACTGCATGATGTTTAACATCTGACCCATCTTGTCCTGGGATTGTTGGTAAGCCCCTGGGACATTGGTGAGTGCCTCCTGGGTAGTCCGTTCCCTGGGCCTGTCCTCACCCTGGTGCACAGCTGTCCTCTGTGTGTCCCTGTCCCCCTGTGTCTATGTATCCTGAACGGCGTGCCCACTGCCACTGTCCCGAGGACCCAGATTTTCTTGTCTGTGAGGTGTGGACTGAGGTCCCTGTAGAGGTGGGCACACTGAAGATTGACTTGTCCTGGGGACAGAGATGTGGGCACATTGGGTGGCTGATATGGTGTTAGATACTGAGGGGGGAGGCTCTTTGGTGGAGTGGGTGTGGACTGGGATAGCTGACTGACCAGTGGTCCCAGATGGGCCAGGAAGTTCATCCAGGGCCAGAAGTCTAGAGTTACTGTCATTGCTGGGGGCATCTTCTGATGGGTGATTGGTTAGCTGTGGCACCTCCTCGCCACTGAGATTGGGGGCACCTGTGGGGTTGTAAGTGGTGTATTATACTACATGACTGTGACATTTTCTACATCCCTGGCTTCCCCTATGTTGTTGCTGTTGCCCTGCCACCTTTGTTTGTGTATGGTGATGTCTTGTGGGATTGTCAGTTCTCCATGCTGTGCATGCAATGGTGGTGGGTGTACATGCACGGCTGAGAGGGATGTTAATGCATTGGGTATGGCATGCAGGGCTTGGATTTCAGGTTAGTCAATTGTGGTGGTGCACTGTGTGGGATGGAGTGGAGTGATGGGTGTCAGGGTGAGAAGTGATGGTGGCATGCAGGTATGTGGGGGGATAGGTAGTAAATACTGACTCACCAGTGTCCAGTCCTCCGGTAACTCCCTTGAGTCCCGCAGGATGCAGTATTGCCACAATTTGCTCCTCCCATGCTGTCAGCTGTGGGGAAGGAGGTGGGGTACACTGGCAGTTCTCTGGATGGTGAGCTGGTGCCTTGCTGCCATGGAATGTACCTGCCCCCATAGGTCATTCCACCTCTTCCTGATGTCGTCCCTTGTTCTTGGATGCTGTCCCATGGCGTTCACCATGTCTACGATTCTCCGCCATAGCTCCATCTTCCTGGCAATGGAGATTTGCTGTACCAGTGCTCCAAACAGCTCTGGCTCTACCCTGACTATTTCCTCCACCATGATCCTCAACTCATCATCTATGAAACTGGGGTGCCTTTGTGGGGACATGGGTGTTGCGTTCTGTGTGTTACGCAGTGGGTGTTGAGTAATGTAGTGAGGTGTGGGGTGCGTGACGGATGGACGGGTGTTTGAGGTGTGTGTGTAGTTATGTTTCTGATTTGCGTGGCTATCTCTTGACTATTTTTTGTGTTCGGAAAGGTGTTTTGGGTAATGTGGGGGGGTGTTTTATGTGCTGTGTGTGGGTGGGTGTGGTGTGTGTATCAGTGCCAGGTGTGTGATTTTAGTTTTGGCCAATGTTGTGTTGTTATATATTTGGGTGGCCATTCTGACCGGTTTGTACCGCCAATGGTTTATCGCCATTGAATGTCCGCCGTGGTGATTCTTGGGTCATAATGCAGAGGGTGTTGTTTTGTTGGCGTAACGGTAGGGGTGCTCGCACCAACAGTTTACCACTAACCTTTGGTCTGGTGGATTTGTGTTTGGGGCAGTATTCTGTCAGTTTAGTGTGTGTATGTCATAGTATGCGAACAGATGTTCACCTCCGAGACAGTATGTTGGCGGCCGCCATTACGGGGGTAATCGGGATTTACCTCCAATATCACAATGAGGGCCTAAGACTCTTATTCTTTTGAAAATTCATAACTTGACTTGTGTATACCAGATTTTTTTTCCATTTTGGTTTTGTTTTGTTTGGATAAATATTATCTATTTTTCTGTGTTGTTTTGTAGCGTTTCACTGAGTTACTGTGTGTGTTAGTACAAATACACATTTCTTCTGAAGTTAAGCCTGCCTGCTCGTGCCAAGCTACCAAGGGGGTGAGCGAGTATTAACTGAAGGTGATTCTCCTTTACCTTCACTAGAGTGAGGGTCCTTGCTTGGACAAGGGATAACCTGACTGCCAACCAAAGACCCCTTTTCTAACACTGATGATCAGCGGTTGGGATTGGACTTGTATTTGTACTTGACATACAGTGATTAAGGACCATATGTATGAACACTTTTTCCCATAAACACAGAATGGGGAAAAACCTTTGCTACATCTGGTCCTAAGTGTACACAACTGTTTTGAGTGCAGTCCATTACATGACCACATCCTACTTGTCTTTGTGATTTTTTCTTTTTTCTCTTTTTAGATATTTCCCTAGTTCCATATTTGGTGGTAATCCTTTATTGACTCTTGAACTTCATTTGGGAACTCGCTTTTCTGCCTTTGGAACGTTGGACTTTTAACTCTTCATCATGTCTCAATCTGGAGATGCATCATCTGGCCCTAAGTGTACACAACTGTTTTGAGTGCAGTCCATTACATGACCACATCCTACTTGTCTTTGTGATTTTTTCTTTTTTCTCTTTTTAGATATTTCCCTAGTTCCATATTTGGTGGTAATCCTTTATTGACTCTTGAACTTCATTTGGGAACTCGCTTTTCTGCCTTTGGAACGTTGGACTTTTAACTCTTCATCATGTCTCAATCTGGAGATGCATCATCTGGCCCTAAGTGTGCACAACTGTTTTGAGTGCAGTCCATTACATGACCACATCCTACTTGTCTTTGTGATTTTTTTCTTTTTTCTCTTTTTAGATATTTCCCTAGTTCCATATTTGGTGGTAATCCTTTATTGACTCTTGAACTTCATTTGGGAACTCGTTTTTCTGCCTTTGGAACTTTGGACTTTTAACTCTTCATCATGTCTCAATCTGGAGATGTATCAGCTGGAACTGCTTTTGATTTATGGAAACTGGAGAGCTATACAGTTGCCCAGTTGAGACAGTTCTGCAAAAACCTTGCTTGTCCCATTAAGGGCTCCAACAGGAAGGAGATGCTGCAGAAGGCACTGAGGGCCTGGGTAACAGCCAAGAAAGCTTGGGGTACACAGAGGAGGAGGAGGAAGAGCAATCCATACACAATGATGTAGTGGGTGGGCCTGTTATGTCCAGGGAGGGGGTCTCCAGGGCAGGTAGCAGTGTGTCATCCAAGGGTCTGACTCCTGAAGAGTTGCAGGGCAGACAGGCAGAGAGGGCTCACCATTTGGAGATGGAGAAAATGAGGATGGCCATAGAAGATAAAAAGATATTGTTGGCTCATGAGCTCAGCTTGAGGGAGCTGGATCAGAGGAGCCACCTAACAAAGTGCAGCCTGAGAGGAGGGTGCACATTCCTAAGGACCATGTGAATAATTACAAAAAGGAGAATGACATACTGTTGTGGTTCAAGGGGTACGAGTCTGCTCTCCATGTGAATCTGGTCCCTGAACCTCATTGGAAGGGGGGGGTGGGTCTGTGAAAGCAGTTTGAGGTAGAAGGGAGGGAAACTCTAACGTTCTTAGGGGATCCTCAGGGGCTCACCTACCCTATCATGAAGGATGCACTGATCACAAGGTATGGTTTCACCCCTGATCAGTATAAGGACAAGTTTAGGTCCTGTAAGAAGAAGGAATCCCAAACATGGTTGGAATGTGTTGATTCTTTTTGCAGGTCACTAGATGGTTGGGTGAAGGGCAGTAAGGTAACAAGGTATGAGGGGCTTTACAATTTGATTGCTTGAGCGCACTGGTACAGTTTATGTTTTCCAGAGCTGAGCCAGCAGTTAATTGACAGCAAGCTGACTGACCCCAGGAAGCTTGCGCAGGAAGCGGTCCATTGGGAGAGCACCAGGGTCCAAAAGAGGAATGGGGGAGACCATGGCAAGGTTGGGCAGAGTCCCCATCAGAAGAAGTGGGGGGGTAAGGGTAAACAGGGAGAGTTCTCTAAAGGGCACCCACCTAGTTCCCAGGGTAAAGAATCCCAGCCCCTAGTAGAAAAGAAGCCATGGGTCTCTACAGGGAAACATGCAAAGAATGGTCCCCGCAAGTGCTTTGCATGAGATCAGGATGGTCACATGAGGGGGGGACCCCAAATGTCCCAATTGTGCACCGGCACCTACTGGTGCTCAGTCACAGGGTTTGACCAGTGTAGCGCTTGGGGAAGAGTTGGTTCCAGCTGAGTAGGAGCCAGCTGAGATGACCCTTGTCTCACTAGGAGACAGTGAGATGATCCAGAGGACCCCGGTGCCTGATAACACTAAGAAGTACAGGCGGTGGGTGACCATCAATGGATCAGAAATATCCCCGTGTACTTCACCAAGTAGTTGCAGTGGACAACTCAGAATGCCTGTGCAGAGTGGCGCAGCTTCCCTTTGAGGGGTCTCAGGTTCCTTGAAGGTAGCTGTGAGTCCAACCATGCCTGTAGATTGTTTACTTGGCAATGACCTAGAGGATTACCCATGGTAGGAGGTGGAACGCAGGCCACACTTGGAAATGTTGGGTCTGCCTGGGTGGGTGTGTGTGTCTACCCAGTCTATGGCAGCCCGTCAGGGTGATCAGGAGACCCTGAAAGAGTGGTCCAGGTGTCTGCCAGAAGGAGGAAGGGCAAGAGGTGCAGGAAACTGACCCCAGCAGTTCTCATGGTCTACGAGGCGGCTGAACCTGAGGGGGAGGCACTGGAGCCTACAGAGGAGCATTCTGTGAGGCACAGAAAACATGCCCTACTCTGGAGGGTTTGCGTCGGCAGGCTACAGACCAAGCATCTTGCAAGGAGCCTGGCTCACATTTGATTTACTGGGAGGATGGCCTATTATATAGCAAGCCTAAGATTCCTGAGCCTGGGTCAGCCTGTGTTCTGGTGGTACCCCAGCGCTTCAGAGCTTTCCTTCTGGGTCTGGCTCATTATGTGCCTTTAGCTTGACTTTTAGGGCAGGACAAGACCTTTGAACAGATTGTCACCCACTTTTACTGGCCTCTAATGTACAGGCATTCCGATGCACATTGTAAGTCTTTCCCAACTTTTCAGGCAATTGGCAAGAGTGAGGGGAAATGCAAGGCCCCCCTACAACCTTTCCCTGTGGTTAGTACCCCCTTTGAATGGGTTGGTATTGACATTGTGGGGCCTCTGGATCCCAAGATAGCCATGGGCAACAGGTTTATCCTGGTCTTG
Organism: Pleurodeles waltl; assembly: GCF_031143425.1. Lineage (NCBI taxonomy): Eukaryota > Metazoa > Chordata > Amphibia > Caudata > Salamandridae > Pleurodeles > Pleurodeles waltl. Next base: position 925,376,172 of record NC_090448.1, on the reverse strand, counting down.
GTGGACCATGACACCCGGTACCCGGAAGCCATTCCTTTGTGATTGATCACTGCCCCTGTGGTGGGCCGTGCATTGATGGGGGTTTTTACCCACCTGGGGTTCCCCAAGGAGGTGGTGTCCAATAGGGGTACCAACTTCAGCCCAAGAGTGAAGTCACCTACCTGGTGGACTTGTGGACTCCCAGGAACCACTTGAGTGTCCTGCATGTATAACAGCTCAAGCCACACTTTGAGCGGACTGAACTGCCCATGCTCCTAGCAACAGATTGTTGGGTGGAGGAGGAGAGTGAGCCTCTTTCTGACCTCCTGTCTGCTGGAGAAAAGGATGTTGTATGTGGAGGGAGAGAACCTGTCCCTGATCCCTGAGCAGCAGAAGGACTGTCGCCAGGTGTTGGGTCAGTTCGCCTCACTGTTCTCCCTGATCCCAGGTCACACACTTGTGTACACATGATGTGGACACTGGGGACAGTCCTCTTGTTAAACACAAAGTTTACAGAATGACAGGATTAGGACTAACATTAAAGATAAAGGCCCTCATTCTGACCTTGGCGGTCGGCGGAGAGGCGGCGGTCGGACCGCGAACAGACCGGCGGTCCAAAAAATGGCATTCTGACCGCGGCGGTCACCGCCGCGATCGACCGCCACTTTCCCACTCCGACCGCCACGGCGGTCATGACCGACGGGCTGGAGTTTGCGCACTCCGGCCCGGCGGTCGACCCAAGACCGCCAACCGTATCATGACCCTGCTTACCGCCGCGGTTTTTGGCGGTCGGGAACCGCCATGCGAACCATGGCGGTAGGCACTAAAGGGGGCCAGGGAATTCCTTCCCTGGCACTGATAGGGGTCTCCCCCACCCCCCACTACCCCCCACGAGTCCTCCCCCCACACCCTCCACCCCCCCAGAGGTGGTACGAACCCCCTGCCCCCCCCCACCCCGACATGCACATACACGCACCCCGACATGCACGCACCCCCAACATGCACATATGCACACCCCCTACACACACACATACACAACGGGGGCACATACCCGCACACATACATGCCAACATGCGCACCCGCCGAACTACACACATTGCCCATAGGCACAGCAGCACCCCCCGCCTGCATGCACGCACTCACACACCCCCTCTACACACCCCCATGCACGCACACATCACACAACACCCCCCCACCCCCTCCCCTCACGGACGATCAACTTACCTTGTGCGTTGGTCCTCCGGGAGGCGACGGGAGCCATAGGGACGTGACCGCCAACAGAAGACCGCCAACAGAAGACCGCCACACAGAAATGTGGGTCGTAATTCTGGGGGCGGTGTTCTGCTGGCGTGGCGGTGGAGGTTGACCAGTCTCCACTTTCCCGCCGACCGCCAGTGTGGCTGCTGGCGGTTTTCCGGCAGAACGCTCCCAGCGGTCGGAATACGCGCAGCGGCATACCGCCGCGGTCGGCGGTCTTTACCGCGGCGGTAACTCGGTGGTCTTGCGAAAAGACCGCCAAGGTCAGAATGAGGGCCAAAGTTTCTAAAATGATAGCGTTTGGGTGTTATTTTGTTTTCCAGCAGCCCTTGGGCCAGCTCCGTTGTTTTGGTCCCAAAGCCCGCTGACCCCAGTGCCACTCCAGTACTCCGGTTCTGTGTGGATTATCGGGGACTCAATGCAGTCACTAAGACTGATGCACACCTCATCCCCGAGCTGATGAGTTCATTGACTGATTGGGAGATGCCAAGTACCTAAGTACGTTTGATCTTACCTTTGGTACTGGCAGATAGCCCTGACTGAGGGGGCTGAGGAGAGGTCGGCATTCTCCACACCAGATGGGCACTATCAGTTTAGGGTGAGGCCCTTTGGGATGAAGAATGCTCCTGCTACCTTTCAGAGGTTGGTCAACCAGCTGTTGGCTGGACTTGATGATTTCAGTGCTGCCTACCTGGATGACATTGCTTTGTTCAGTTCCACATGGGAGGAACACTTGCAGCACCTCTGCAAAGTGTTGGAGGCCCTGCAGGCCTCACTATTAAGGCAAGCAAGTGCCAAATAGGCCAGGGTTCTGTGGTGTTCTTGGGACACCAGGTGGAACCCCTACAGCCTAAAATTTAAACCATTCTGGCTTGGGAGCCCCTCAAGACCCAGACTGAGAGCCTTCTTAGATCTCACTGGATACTATAGGAGGTTTGTCAAGGGGTATGGCAGAATTGTTGCTCCCTTGACTGAGTTAACTTCTAAAAAGAAACCCAAAAATGTGATCTAGACTGAGTCTTGCCAGACGGCTTTTGAAGCCCTGAAGGCGGCCATGTGCACAGAACCTGTGCTGAAGGCACCTAAATATTCCAAGTAAGTTGTTGTGCAAACAGACGCCTCAGAGCCTGGTATTGGAGCAATATTCTCACAGCTTAATGAAGAGGGCCTAAATCAACCTGTAGCCTTCATTTGCAGGAGGTTACTTCCCAGGGAACGTAGGTGGAGTGCAATTGAGCGTGAAACTTTTGCTGTGGTCTGGGCACTGAAGACCCTACTTGTTTAGGACTCACATCCGGGTTCAGACAGACCATCAGCCCCTCAGATGATTAATGCAGATGAGGAGTAAAAATCCAAAATGGTGAGGTGGTCCTTCTCCGTACAGGGAATGGACATTACGGAGGAACACCACTCTGGCACCGACAAAGTCAATACTGATGGTCTGTCCAGATTCTTCTGCCTTAGTGATGAGGACCCCCATGAGGTTGGGAAGTTGCCCCTTACTTTCAGCTGGGGAGACACGTGTTAGACTTGGCATTGTTGGCATGGTCTCCTTTAACTCGTTGTCTCTACTTCTCAGGTTGTTTCTGTGTGCTGTTTTGTATGCTCTGGACCCTTCACCACTGATGAACAGTGCTAAACAGTGCTAAACAGTGTAAGTCTTACCTTTATAAATTGTGTGTGTACATTGGGTTATCCATGATTGGCATAACTGATTTACCAGTAAGTCCCGAGTAAAGTGCACTAGAGGTGCCGGGGGCCTGCAAATCATATGCTACTAGTGGGCCTGCAGCACTGGTTGTGCCACCCACCTTAGTAGCCCTGTAAACATGGCTCAAACCTGCCACTGCAGTGTCTGTGAGTGCAGTTTTAAACGGCCAGTTCGACTTTGCAAGTGTACCCACTTGCCAGGCCTAAAACTTCCCTTTTCATAGATGTAGGGCACCCCTAATGGGCAGGCCACAGTGTATGTTAAAGGTGGGACATGTATTCATGTGTTTTACATGTCCTGGCAGGTAGTGGATGTTGGTGAGTCTGCAGATGAGTGTTGTTTGTGTGCCTACTGGGGTCTTGTCGTGCTTCTGTCTGTCCGCTGTAGCCTTGGATGTTGAAGTGGGTGCATGCTTGTCTGTCAGTGTGCTTTGGCTGGGATGGGGAAGAGGGGTATGGTATTGGGAAGAGGTAGGTGGAGGGGGGACGGAAGACAATGGTTGACTGGCTGCTGTCATTGTGGACGTCAGAGCCTAAAAGGATCTCTGTAGGCCAACCAGAGCACCGTGAATGCCCTCCAGGGATTCATTACTCTGTTACACTTGAGTTGCTAGTCCCTGGATGGCATTCACGATGGTCGACTGACCCACAGAGATGGATCTCAGGAGGTCACTAGCCTCCTCACTGAGGGCAGCAGGGCTGACTGGGGCAGGGGCAGAGGTGCCTCTGGCGAAGGAGATGCCCACCGTCCTGGGTGAGCGGGCATGGACAACTGGGTGGAGAGCTACAGGGTGGGAGGTGGTAGTAAGGGAGGTGGTGAACAAAGATGGTCTAGGGTGGTCCCAGAAGGGTCCGTCACCACAAGGGAGTGTGCACTGGAGGAGGATGCTGAAGATGAAGTGGAAATCCCGTCTCCCCTGTGGCACTCCCCTCGCCCTCCGTGCCACTGGGTCTGTCGCTATCGCTGGTCACAGCACTCCAGGTCCCATGGCCTGCAGTATTCCCACTCACCTGTGCCCTTCCTCCTTCACCTGCCGATGCTGATGCACACAAATAGAGAGAGAAAGAGAAGGAGGAGGAGACAGTGGGAGAGAAAGGGTTAACGTATTCCTCACATTTAAACATGTACATCTGTATGTAAACATCTCCTGGCTAGGCTATCTCTGTTGTCATTACACATATCCTACATCATGTCACAACATCACTACCAGCCACCCACATATGTCAAGCCTCACAACCACATCAAATTCCAAGTAAGTTAGCACTACCGGAGTAATCCACATGATCACTAGCAAGGTTATGTCTGCACGCATGTCATGCCCTGGTTGAAATACAAATGAATACATGTTTCTTAAACAGACCTCTGCATACTCCTACCACCTATTGGAAGAGCAGGTGACTGAACAATAACCATCAGAGTTGTACTGGAACTACACCTGATCAGTCCATGTGCATCTCTAGTATCCCTTGATAGTGAAGACTACTCCACTCACAGACCACTCAGCTCCTGCTAGTCACATAACATTGCAGACCTAACACAATAAAGTAAATGACAGTATGGATCCCTTAACTGATGTAGCCACTACAAGTTGTACTCACATACAGGTACTGGCACTGACGTGCAGAATACACGTCTGGGGTATAGCCATGTGAGTAGTTTGACACAATCACAGAGGAAGATCTGCAGACACCTAATACAAATATACCACAACAATTCATACATCAATGTACATCTACAATGGCCTACATAGAACACATGATAAATCTACAGACAATCACTGAGTGCAGTGTCACAACTAATTAACTTCAGGAAGCCACATATTACACCATAGGATACCTACCACTCCACCTGACATGCAGTCACAGTAGTGCTACTTCACAACATGAGCAAATCTACATCACTCACACCATTCCTGACTTGTGATTACCGGTACCTAAGTCTAGACAACACACATGTCAGACGGAAATAACATGGACGCTTTATGTAAACATGTACCTACACGACTGACATTGCACTAAGAACATATCCCACTACTACATAGGGCAGCTACAGGAATGATGATACAACATAAAGATCATATCACCATTTGATAAGTCAAAGAAAACCTTATCCTGTCACATTTATCCACATCAGCCAGGCCAAGGTTAGCAGTCATTGTCCCACTTCTTCAGATGTGCCCCCAAGTAACCATTAAAACATGATGTAGGCTGCAACTGAGCTATGTAGCACTGTAATTTGTAGGGCATTGGCACACGTAGCATTGCCAAAGCATATTGTCAAAGGCTAAGACTGCCTAGCCACTTATCTCCACTAGAGCAAACCCTTTGGGTTGAAGGATATATCCCCACAAGTCAAGCACATGGAAATGCATGATGACTCCAATTATACCAAATCAGCCACCCAAATCATATTAGCCTACTGTTCCTACCTTCACATATCCCATAGGCTGAAGATGAACTGAAATGGGGATACAACTACTAAGCTATAAGTACAGTCCTCTACAGGCCATATCAGTGGTGGAAATGAGATGGCTGCCTCACATGGAGTCTATACCTCTACCAGTACTAGATGTCTATAGTCCCCATAAAAAAAGATGAGAGTCAGTCAGTTGCAAATATGTGTGATCAATTCATATGGGAGTGAACAGATACCTTAGAGCCGCTAATTCTCATATACTGATGGTGGACCAGCTCATACTCAATCGGTAGGGTGATACACAAGCTCACACCCATAGAAAAGGCAGGATGGAGTAACACATTGTCATTGGCATTTGACCACCTCCACATGCAGGCATGGAGATGTTTTGATACAGGAGATGTAAATTTCCTGACCGCAAACTATAAAGCCACATTTACTACTCAGGCAAGGTGGGAACTACAAATGTTCACAAGTCTACATACATGTTGCACTACTACATTGTCACAGAAGCTACAGTGGGGCAGCAAACATCATACGAACCGAGCCAAGTACCTGGATGCAGTCAGTACTCATCCCGTTGTGGCTGCTGTGTTGCCTCAAAGGTCCATTCACCTCAAGTAAGGCCACCACCAGAATGGTGGCCATGGGGGGGGGGTTAGGCACCGACAGGCACCCCTCTCTCATTGGGAGGACATCCCCATCTGGGCCTCTGCAGTCTTCCGGGCCCAGCATCTCAGGTCCTCCTACCTCTTGCGACAAATGGGTGTTCCACTGGCTATGGACCCCTAGAGTCTACACTTGCTTGGAGATGGCACACCACTTCCCTTTCTTCTGATGGATGTTCACCTGCATGGATGACACAGACTAAAGGAGAAAGTAATGTACACTTGCACCATACCAACAGGAGTGGAGACCACACATCTATCACAGCAAGTGCCCACATATACCCATCCTCTCTTCTCACATGCCTTCACTATATATCCTCTGCATGCATATACTCCCTCATCAGTACACATGGCTGAATCAACGTCATACGCAACCCCTATCACACATGGCTGGTCTATTCAACTCACCTGCTCCTCTGGTGTTCCATAGAGCTGTACACACAGGCGTAGAACCTCCTCCATCAGCTTCTCCAGATTTTCTGGGGTGAAGGCAGGGGCCCTATCACCTTCAGGATGTGGTATGATGGCTCCCAGAGGCAGTACACAGCAGCTCACGTTGTGGAGTTCTTGTTAGCAAGAGTGTGAGGAGTCAAGTGAGCAAGGCTGCAGAAAGTGGTGGTCATGGCCACCATGTACAGGACAGTCACCACCAGAGGTCACAGCCATTGCCCCCAGTCCACCAAATGCAGCAATTTTAACCAATGACAATTTGCAACGCGGTTGCAACCGCTTTTGGCCAAGACAACTTCCGCCAATGGACTTAGGACACTTCCAATTGTTCACTACAGCATGGAGGAGTGACTGCCATTTTGTGCACTTTTAATCAATGAATGAGCCTAATCAAGTGCGCCATACACATACTTGCCCAAATTGTGATGTAATCCTATGTTGCACCATCATAGTACTGCTGACAATTGTCACATTCTTGACACAATGACATGTTGAGGCTGTATAAATATCGATAGCTATGTTTAAGATACTCGGAGGTACATAGGTGAAGGCTATATATTGGTAGATTCCAATAATAAATGTGTGATCACTGCAATACAGCTCCGTCAGCCACATACGTTCAAGTACACATGTGACATATATCCTACACGACTTACATGTCAAACCAGTGTGCAATAATGAGGGTGTAACATTTTCATAACCATGGTCGTTATTGTATATGTCAGCAGTGCAATGCATCCCCTAAAGTGTTAGGTGTGTGCTAACATACCATGTTGTGCTTACATGTGCCAACTGCTTTACTCATTGTACATTCTCTCCTCTCAACATAGATATCCTGCCATGAGTAGACTGAGACAACCACCAGTGTACTGTCCACAGGTGGACAAGGCATGTAATTGACTGCACTTTCAGCCTCCTGAAGGCAAGATTCAGATCTCTGGACCTATCTGGAGGTGCCCTCCTCTACTCGTCAGTAAAAGGTATGACAAATCATCGTTGCCTGCTGCATGCTCCACAATCTAGACCTGAGACGTCAGATACCATTGCTAGCTGATGAGGGTGAGGAAGCTGGACCCGTGGCTGGAAATGCAGAAATGGCAAGTGATGAGGAGCCAGAGGAAGAAGGTGCAGCAGACTCTTAGATGGAGCTCATCAATCAGTACATCCAGTGACATACAGGTATTTAAAGTGGTATTTGTCAAGTCCTGAATGTCCACATTCAGAGGTGGATGTGTGACAATAGCCCTCCTGGCATGATTCATCAGTGGGTGTGTAATGTGGTCCTATCCCTATGTGTGAGTCGTGGAAGCTGACTGATAGAATATAAGGTGCACTGTACCAGTGGTTCAGCTCTAACATATGTGTTTATTACAGTTACCTACATTCACTTCTCAAATGGACAGACCAGTATTGAGCTATGTTTGCTGCATTCTCCTGTTCTCATGTCATTCCTTCCAGTGACTGTGGTTTTCAATCTGTGCCTCTGCTATCCATGTCTTGAGGCATTCGTAGTCATAAGACATTGCTAAATATTTACAGCCATGAAGGTTGTACAAGACAGTTGGCAGGTAAATGATTTATGTGAATATAGTCTGTGACTGGTGATGTGAGGTAATACCTGGGTGTCCCTGCCAGGGAGGTATTCTACACTGGGCACAACATCTATGACTTGCATTTGTGTGGCACCATGCCTTCCATCCTGATGGTACTCTCTGTCATGGTCTTTTTACAGGTTGGAATACTGACTATACTCTTGTGTGGCCCTGGATTTCTACCTCTCTGACATTTGTCCTGGAACATATCTGTATTGTTTGTCTCTTGCTGAGAGTGCCTCCCTCTGCTGTCCATTACACTGCTTGTTCGGTGTAGGGTGGCATAACCAAACCACAGTTGGCAAGGATGACAGTTGTATGTTTTATTAGAGACACATATACAGTAGCTGTGTTCATTGGTGATATATTGTGCATATTATAATATTGCATGTAAAAATAAAGTTGCATGAATTGACATAAAAGTGAATAGTGAGGTCATGGCAGATGTAATCATCAGAGTAGCTGCTACAGCAGTTGGTTGCACAGATCCAATTTCCAAATGCAACGGGAAAATGGAGTCATGTCTCTGAATAGTAAAAAAGGGTGTCTCAGTGGCACACAAGGGAGACACATCAGGTGAGGTTCACCTCCTGGCAGTGGGTTTGGTCTTGGCATCTGCTCCAGCTGGATGTCTGGATGGATGTCCACGTTTGCATGGGGGGTGCTTCTGCTACAGAAGGAGGGGTGTCCGAGGCCTGTGGTTCCCCTGGCAGGGACTCTATCCCACTAAATGCCAATGATGTAGATGGGGCAGATGTAAGGTTGCTAGTGGAAGGGGCCTGATGGTGGGTCGAGGAACCATGCATGGTGGTGTTGATGTCCCTCAGCCTCCCTGCAATGGAGGGGTTGGTGGCATTGTGGGCCTGCCACTGCTGCATGACCTCCTGGTTTTATTCCCTCTTCAGCCTTTAGTTTTCCCCCAACATTGTGATAATCTGTCCAATCCTGTCCTGGGAAATTTGGTATGCTCCCAGGACTTTGGAGATGGTTTCCTGGTCTGGCCCACATCTTCCCTCCCACACCCACTGCCTCTGGTGCCTGTTCCCCTGACATGGTGTGCCCACTCCAAGTGTTAGCAGGACCTTCATTGTCTGGGATGTCATGGATCGACTCAGGTACCTATACTGTGGGGCACACAATAGTTTGAACAGTCCTTGGGACACAGGTTTGAGGATGAAGGGTTGGCGGTGATGTTGTAGCAACAGGGGAGATTGATGTGGGCAGGGTGAGGCAGGGAATACTAGACTAATCAGGTGTCCCTGATAGGCCAGATAGGTCATCACTGTCCAGACATCCAGGGATGTTGTCCTCATTGGGGCCTTGATCCTGAGGTTAACTGGCAGGCTCTGGTATCCTCTCCATGGTGGCACTGGCAGGGGTACCTGTGGATGGTGTGAGACACAGAGTTAAATATAGGAAGTGTGTTTGGTTATCTCTTTGTCAGAGACATGCAGTGCCTGATACTTCACATGACTGTCCAGCACTGTTACCTAGTTTATAGTCAGGCTTGCCAGATGTCACATGAAATGGCAGGACATTGCAGCATGGTGTCCCAGTGGGAGGACAGTATGTGAGTATGCACGGTTAAGTGCCCTGTGTCTGCATGTAGTGCATGTGCATGGAGTCTCCTATTTTGCTTTCCATACCATGGTCAATCCATTTCAGGATTAGGAATCAGATAAGTGGCCATTTGTATTTGTCACAGAGCTGTGCCTGTGTTTAGCCTTGGTTGCCATTGTGAGTGCCAGTGCACTGCTCTCATTGCCATGTAGTGGTCCTCAGTCATACCATCTAGTTGGTGTAGCTCGTACACTAGTCAAACATGCAAGAGATGGGATGTGATATGCACATTCCAAGTTTTCAAGTAGATGGGCTAGTGCATTGTGGGAGTCATAGTGATTGTTAGCTAATACTATCTTTGCCTTTGCCAAGGGCTGTGTGTGTGAAGTTGGTATCAGTCGAGGTGTAGCATGCAGGAAAGGGGCATTAGGTGTGTAGGTGGGAGGTGTAGTGAGACATACAGTAAATTGAGGAGTAATTGGGTAGTGAGGAGGCATGCAGTACATGACAATTGTGTGATATGGAAGTTGTGGGTACTTACCGGAGTCCATTCCTCCAGGTATTCCAGACAGGCCCTTGGGATGCAGGATGTCCAAGATCTTCTCTTTCCAAGATGTGAACTGTGGGGGAGGAGGTGGTGGCCCACCACCAGTCTTGTGCACAGCGATCTGCTATCATGATGCCATGGAACATGCCTTAGGCTGTAGGTCGTTCCACCTTTGCCTGACGTTGTCCCTTGTGTGTGGATGGTTGCTTACCGAGTTCACCCTGTCAACGATTCTTTGCCACAACTCAAGTTTTCTGGCAATCAACATTTCTTGGACCTGTGCTTCAAACAGTTGTGGCTCTACTCTGACTATTTCATTCACCATGACCCTCAATTTATCATCTGTTAACCGTGGGTGCTTTTGTGGGAACATGGTTGTGGTTGTGTTGAGGAGGGGTGCTGTGTGTTTGGAAGGGTGCAGTGTTGGGTGATTGATGGGGTGTGGGTGGTGCGTTGAGGTGATGGACACTTGTTGTGATTTGTGTGTGTTGTTATGCGTGTTGTGTGTCAATTCTGCTGGTGTGTGGTGTGTGATGCGTGTGGTGTAAGGGTGATCTCTCTCTGTGGTTGCCTGCTCTTGGTGTATGTGGAAGTCATTTATGTTGCAAAGGATTGTGGGTTGTATCGGGGTGTGGTATATAGTGCTGCGAGTAGATGTGTTTGCTATGTGGATTTGTGTCAGGTGTGGGGTATTCAAATTGTCCAATGTGGTATTGTGTTTTGACAGTAGTGGATTCTGACCACGGCGGTTTGCACCACCAAGGGTTTTCCACCATGGAACAATCGCTGTGGTGATTTGTGGCTCATAATCTGGTGGGCAGATTTGTGTTGGGCTTGAGTGCTAGTGGTGGAACGCTATTTTCCTGCTCTCCAGTGTCCTGGAGGGCTTGGAATTTTGGCTCTTTTTGGAGGTCTTCGGTGTGTGACTCTTAACACGGTGACCAGATGATTGCCAACATAGTGGTCTTTTGGCGGCCAGCACCACAGTGGTCTTTCAAAAAGACCACGAGTGTTGTGATGAACTGCTATATGTCCTAGATATTCAATCTCATTGATATTGAATTTACATTTTTCTGCCTTTAAAGTTAGACCACTATTTTGTAACCTTTTCAGCACTCAATGCAACCTGTTATTATGTTCCTCCAAATCAGACCCATAAACCAATACATCATCCTGATAGACCTTAAGACCTTCGACACCCTGCTGTATTTTCTCCATTGCCCTTTAAAAAACAGAGGCTGCTGAAATTAATCCAAAACTCATCCTCAAAAACATGAAGGTACCTAAGAGCATAATAAAAGCTATTAGCTCTTGACACAATGGATGTAATTTTACCTGAGAGTACACCAAAGTTAGATTGACTGAGGAAAAATGCTTGGTGTCATTGAGAGACCACAGCATTTAACTAATATTAGGCAGGGGCTAATGATCAACCACCACTGCTTTGTTGAGTTCCCTCAAGTTGACAAGAGTCTGACTTTACTGTTTGCTTTTCTGGCAATAACTACTGGTGCCAACCACTCTGTGGCTTCAACTTCCTCTATTATGCCATTCTCTATAATTTATCTAATTCAATTTTCATGATGTTCTTTACTAGCAATGGAACATTCCTCACCTTTGCTACTTTGGGTTGTGTTTTTGTTTAATTAGTAAGTGTTGATAATCTTTGAGAAATCCTAACATTTGTGCCAAAACTTCAGGGAATTCCTTCATTGGCTCACATATAGTTTCTGAGACCACACTAACAGAAGGTATCTCCCTAATCCTTACAGAAAGATTCTTATTGGGATCCAAGTAAACGTGCAAATCACGTTGATGAAACCAACTGATTAGCAAAACAACTTTTAAAGAGACATATATTTTTCCTGGTATTATTCTGTCCTTAAATTCAAAGGTTCCCCAAAAATATTCAGCCAACTCAATAAGTTCTTCACAATAACTCTTGAGTTTGATGTCTGGTCTCAATAATCTCACCTTTCCCTTAAATTTATTATCATAAAATACTTTTGCTATAAGACTTATCTAGGCACCAGAGTCAAAGAGAATTTTAACTGGTTGATCGTTAACACAAACAGTTTCTTTGGGCTATCTGAAGACTGTTTTTTCATTAGTAAAATGTAAAAGTGTTCAATGACTTCATCATCATTAAAGTCTATTTGTCTTACTTTCTTCAAGCATTTAGTAGTTTTACAACAATTTGCAAAATGTATCTTGCTACCACATTTCTTACAAACCACCTTCCATCCGGGCAATCTTTAATTTTGCCCATATGTCCTGAGCTACCACAACAAAAACATTTACCTTGAAAGGATTTGAGATCATGTGTGCTTTTTATGCTTGTGTGTGATTTTTCAGATACTGAGGGGCATATTTATACTCCGTTTGCGCCAAATTTGCGTCGTTTTTTTCGACGCGAATTCGGCGCAAAACTAACGCCATATTTATACTTTGGCGTTAGACGCGTCTAGCGCCAAAGTATGAGGAAAGAGCGTCATTTTTTGGCGTGAACGCCTTCCTTGCGTTAATGAGATGCAAGGTAGGCGTTCCCGTCTAAAAAAATGACTGTGACGCAAATGCGTCGTATTTATACTCCCGGGCCAAAATCACGCCCGGGAGTGGGCGGGGCAAAAAAACCCGCATTTGCGCCTCTTTTTAACGCCTGGGTCAGGGCAGGCGTTAAGGGACCTGTGGGCTCAAAATGAGCCCACAGCTGCCCTCCCATGCCCCCAGGGACCCCCCCTGCGACCCTTGCCCACCCCAGGAGGACACCCAAGGATGGAGGGACCCATCCCAGGGACATTCAGGTAAGTTCAGGTAAGTATAAATATATATTTATTTTTTTTGGCATAGGGGGGCCTGATTTGTGCCCCCCTACATGCCTCAATGCCCAATGACCATGCCCAGGGGACATAAGTCCCCTGGGCATGGCCATTGGGCAAGGGGGCATGACTCCTGTCTTTACTAAGACAGGAGTCATGTAAATGGCGTCTGGGCGTCGTAAAAAATGGCGCAAATCGGGTGGAGGCGATTTTTTGGCGTCAACCTGACTTGCACCATTTTTAAGACGCCCTAACGCCATTTTTCCCTACTCCGGCGCTGCCTGGTGTACGTGGTTTTTTTCCACGCACACCAGGCAGCGCCGGTCTGCTAGCGCCGGCTAACGCCATTCAATAAATACGGCGCCCGCATGGCGCTTCAGAATGGCGTTAGCCGGCGCAAAACTTTTTGACGCTAAACTGCGTTAGCGCAGTTTAGCGTCGAAAAGTATAAATACGGGCCTGAATTTTCTTGTACCATTTTAACCATACTGCTTTTTGGTTCGTCTGTCAGGTTTGCATCTTTACAAAGAATGTCTACACAAGCCTTAGAATTTCAAGTGTATTAGCCATAGTTAGCACCTCTTATAATGAGAGATTGTCCTTTTGCCACATACTATCCGTCGCTTGATCTCTTGTGTATACTAACATAAACTGATCCCTTAGACGTTCTTCACAAGATGCACTAATGCCACAGGAGGCAGCCAGCTTGTATAATTCAGTAATATATTGCTCTACAGATTCAGCCTGATGTTGCATCCTCCACCCAAAGTGATAGCATTCTAGAACTGTGCCTTAGCAAGATAATGCAGGTCAAGTTTCTTCAAACAAATCTCACATTCATTTAAATGTGCTGCTTCATTGTCAGATAAATTAGGGAGATGTTCAAAAACCTCTTGGCCTTTAAAACCTAGACATTGCATTAATAATGATATTTTCCTCTCTGCATTTAGAGAGGTACCATAACTATCTAGCATGATGGCTAAGTACCTTTCTTCATTTGTGCTATTGTGTGAGAGGATCTCTGGGGGAAATTAGAAAAAACATAGGTCCAGTAACATTTTGCATTATCAAACTATTTATTAAAGAAAAATATATATTGCAAATTCAAAGCACTGTACAAAAATATTTTATGATTATCATAAACACCTCCACTAGTATGCACTAGTCATTTATATGTGTGAACCTAAATTCATAAGTATAAGGTGTGCCCATCATCCTGGATGATGCTCAAGATAGGCATTCCATTATTTGACAGGCAGCAATCTTCCACATTTATAAGGTGTGCCTAGCATGTATAATGTATTGAACGCTTTGCTTCAAAGTTAAATAGGCAACCAGTGCAAAATATTAATGTGTGCCTGTCACCGTGAGTATGGTGTACTTCACAAACTAAGGTGGCAGGCAACAAGCAACTATTATCAAGGTGTTCCTTCCACCGTACGTTGAAATATAAATTTGATGTTTCAGTTCATTTTCACTTTCAAAAGAATTAGTTGTGGCAGGCAGCAGGCACTTACTGTTGAGGTGTGCCTATCACTGGTCAATGAAATATGATTAGTATTTCAGTTCAACTTCACTTAGTATTTAATAAATATGTAATGACTTCTATTGTTGTCTATGGAAGTTATCCCAATGATTAAAGATGGCCGCTGCAGCATGGTTAAATGTCAAAATAGATCTTGTATTACTGGTATGGAGAGCGGGGCTTCAGGTGTTGTTTCTAGGAGCTGTGGGTACTCTGTAGTTGGTGCACAAGAAGGATGTTGAGTGTTTAGTAGCTCGCAATGAGACGTCAGTTCGCAGAAGGTTCAGTCTGACACTTAGGTCGCTATGCAGTTCTCAAGGAGTCATCATCTCAAGGAAGAACCAGCATGAGACTCAGTGCTGCTCTCTCCTGTCTTTGAACAGCAGTGTGTGGTGCAAAAAACACCAGGCAAGTGTAATGTTCAATTACACAACAAATGTCAAGTTAAAGTAACACCCACTGTAATGACACCTTACACTCAACTTGAAATGGTCTTACCCGACAAGCACTAACGCAGAAAGGATGTTGCTGACAGTTGATTAAATTAAGGGTTTTTCATAACAATATGGTTTCTTCATAAAAATTGAAGTCAGTCAAGACAGGTTCATCAGGAGCAGGTCGCTGATCGCCAATGTTAAGTTGGTGATAGATGAATACCACACACTATGCGAAGATAACAAAGTTGTTTAATAAAGGTTTCAGGAGAATCAGAAACCCCAGCCAGCTACAGCATACACAACTGTCATCTGACCTGCAGTTCTAATCTAGCATTCCATCCTGGCAATATCTTTAACATTCTAGACATAACGAGTTGTTTTTGAATGATATGCACAGAAGACCACACAGGCTTCCCACCTTCCCCAGAGAAGCTCAGTGGTTACCCAAAACGGGTGCCACAATGGTGCTCCCTGCTGTATTATACTCCCTTTATGCAGTTGAATAGCACTGCATGGTCAGTTACTCACTGAATATGAAATCATGTTTAGACTGGTGGCTTTTACATGATATATGTCCCGATGAAAGCCCAGGACCTTGTAAGCCAGTTGTAGGGGCTGAAACATGTTCACGGCTCAAGTGAGGGTCTTAAGAACTTAGGGGGTGATTCTAAGTCTGGCGGGCGGCGGAGGCCGCCCGCCAGACTTCCCCCTCCAAAATACCGCTCCGCGGTCGAAAGACCGCTGAGGGTATTTTGGGTTTTGCACTGGGCTGGCGGGCGACCGCCAAAAGGCCGCCGGCCAGCCCAGTGCAAAACACCCTTCCCACGAGGATGCCGGCTCAGAATTGAGCCGGCGGAGTGGGAAGGTGCGACGGGTGCAGTTGCACCCGTCGCGAATTTCAGTGTCTGCAAAGCAGACACTGAAATTCTTTTTGGGGCCCTCTTACGGGGCCCCGCGACACCCCATACCGCCATCCTGTTCCTGGCGGGAGAACCGCCAGGAACAGGATGGCGGTATGGGGTGTCAGAATCCTCCATGGCGGCGCAGCTTGCTGCGCCGCCATGGAGGATTCATTTGGGCAGCGGAAAACCGGCGGGAGACTGCCGGTTTTTCACTTCTGACCGCGGCCGAACCGCCGCGGTCAGAATGCCCAGCGGGGCACCGCCAGCCTGTTGGCGGTGCCCCCGTCATTTTAGCCCTGGCGGTCTTGGACTGCCAGGGTTAGAATGACCCCCTTAATATCCTAGTGTAACTCCCTTTCATTTCTTTTTAATTCAAACCAACTTTCACTATTAATAAAGAGATGCCTTAGCAAGAGTGGTGTATTTTCAGATTTTAGATCCCCAGTAGGACTTATCTAAGTGCTCCCAGAATGTCAGTTGATCTGACCCTGGCTTTTAAGGCCTTGGGTGGACCCGATGATGAAGAATGTCACTACTAGGTGAGGGTCAAATATAAAGCAAATAATCATTTTCTTTATTGATTCTTCTCTGATCTGGTCTCTGAGAGAAGGTCCAGGAGTGGGCTCTTTGGCATAAGAATACTTTGGTTTTGAGTACTCATAAAGAGGGCCACAGTAGCTTAAGAAAACCTGTTCCCTATTTACTATCTTCCTGACTTAAATCCACTTGCTCTCCTTTTCCTTTGGATAATTGCTCATGGTTTCCCCCTTGATTGGTCCATTCAGATCTTTTTTGTTTTAGCCTCTTTGGTTGCACTGGCAGTTCTCGTGTCTTTGCCATTCCCATTCTACCCATTAAATACATTTGTCATCAAATCTTCTATGATTTCTAAAGTTTGTTGTGTTGTACCCTGTACTCTATATCTGATTTCTAATATTTTGAGCTACTCCATTGTTGCTTGGTGGGAAT
The DNA here is from genome assembly GCF_031143425.1 of Pleurodeles waltl. Taxonomy (NCBI): domain Eukaryota; kingdom Metazoa; phylum Chordata; class Amphibia; order Caudata; family Salamandridae; genus Pleurodeles; species Pleurodeles waltl. Next base: position 925,359,341 of record NC_090448.1, on the reverse strand, counting down.
GTTTGGTACCAAAACGCTGTAATAAATCAGCAAAGATGCCCTACATAGGCTCATGGAGCATGTGCTTTAACCCACATCAAAATATACTTTGCTGACCCTTCAAAGTTATATAGTTTGGACCATCTTCCATTTGTTCAGCCTGAGTTGTACAACGTTATTATTAGTTCACATTGATTATTAAATTCACTTTACTCATGCAATGGTATTTCAAAAGATTATTCCTCAAGAGAAGTTTACAAATTTGTGATACAGTGACTGTAATTTTTCTGATGTTATGACATTTAAGTATTTGCTTTTCTCTGAGTTACACTGCTGCACCCATATTTCCCTTTCAATGACATTATCTCAGAAGTGAACTATATTGATGCAGGCAGGTTCTTTATTTCAAATTAGCTAGTACCCTATCTTGAGAGTCAGTAGATGATCTTTGGTTTATTACTGTAACTGTGATCACAAAACATTGACACATACCTTTCTGAATCACAAATTATAGGGGGTGCTCTTAACAAGCCTCTCATGTTTCAGATTCAGAAACTGTCAAAAAAGTCCTTTCATGAGTCAGAGAATTTTCCAACTCATAAAAGGGCTTTTGCACTGTAAAAGGCCCTTTTCAAACTTTGCGATTGTGAGAATGACAGGGATTACAACAGCAAAAGTGTTTTGTCCACAAGGCCGCAAGTTTTAGATTTTAAAAGTATTATGGGCCCTGAATGATACTTCCTTCCTAAATTCACATAAATGCTGTCTGTTTATAAATGGAATAACGTATCTTGCAATGCTGCACCAATAGCAAATTGAACTTTATAATTCCAAACCAAAAAGAAGTAAACAAAAAATGCATGTACACTTTCAGAGCACTGTTAGAAAAATCTGACAAATCATGCCGTGTTATTCTACAGCTTCTTCCTCTTATTATACTCTGTCACAGATAACTCATACAACAATAGCAAGCATTTATAAATTAATTCATTATGTGGTTATATGGTAATAATGACATCTTAATAATGAATCAACACATAGTTTAACCAAAAAGCACGGGCTGATATGAATTTTAATACAATTTAGAAAGGTTTTAATTACACTGCCAGATAATTGATAAGAACTTCATAATAGCAAGAGCTTCTGGATTAAAAAATGTGGGGGGATCCTGCCAGAAAACAATTCCCTCAATACAAAGGACTACTTTTATGTGTTTAATTTCCAGTGCTCTAAAAGCTTGGAAGCATTGTTTTACATACCCATTGAGGTTAAATGTACTCCAGTGGATGTAATGGTATTGTACATAAGGGGTACACTAATAAACATTTGTAAATTTTATGACAAGTACAGAGGTTCCTATTATGCAGTTTTCCTGCTCTTTATTTCTATAGCAGCTAGTTAGTAACAGTAACATATAAAAGAGAAGGAAAAAGAAACTACAATACCCAGCAAGCTGTACTGCTGGAAAACAAATGTAGACTACACAGGCCCAGTATTATGACCAAAAATTAGACTACCATTTCCTCTGTCTTGCTTCTGTCAGTCAGGTTAATTTAACTTTCAATTTCCTGTTTTATATTGCTAATGTGTTATTTGTGTTTAAAATTAACCAATGTGAATAATTATAATAGGATTGTATGTGCTTTACATTCTTTCTCTGAGTTATTTCTCTGAGTTATTTCTCTGAGCTTTCTCTCATTTTGCTTTTGAGCTTCACATTTGTTGTGCTCTGGCAGCCATATGCAATTGTAATGCCTCCCTGCTCCCTCTTGAGTGTGCAGTCTCCTTACAGACACATTTTGATGACAGGGCACTGGATTCCTTATCCAAAGATGCAGTTCTGAGGGTCCCATGAAGTAAATCCATAAGAAAAATACCAATTCAAAAAGTAGAACACTTGTTTATTTGTTCAAGTCCTGAATAATGAAAGACCCCAGCCGCTCCTGCTCAGCTCCTTCTTTAACTGCCTCCAATCCCCACATTCCAGGCAGTACCATTCTAAGAGCAGGGAGAGCAGGAAGATACCATTTCACATAACATAAATAAACGAAGCGTAAAGGGGCAAGATATAATTACCTGAACCTTGAATTACAATTTACATACATAAATGTTTCCCCAACAAACAGAATACCACACCATCTTTCCCCTTCAAACAAATAACTATAAACATATATACATAATATTATTTTGACATTCCTATTGAGATTCCTAAATAACTATTAATATATACACATTATTTTATTTTGACAATTCTATTGAGATTCCATACACGTCCATCATCCAATTTAACCGCTCCTTTATAGACTTTAATAATTTTAAAGACTCTACTAAAGTGAGACTGCCCTCCACCAGTTCTCCCTGGTAATTTGACTTTAACTAACTCCCCTACCCCAAAATGCATCTCCTTTACAGATTTTCTCGCATCATACACAAGTTTTCTTTTCTCCTGACAGGACAAATGCTTACTCCTTGCTGAAACTCTCCTGCCCTCATAATTGAGATGTTCCTTGGTATAATTTTTAACCCACGGTGGATTTATCACAGTGTGAGGTATACGTTTCCTGAACATGATGAACGGAGATTGACCAGTGCTAGTGTGAGGGGTGAACCTATATTCCTCAACCTTCTTCTTCACCATATACTCCCAATCACAATTTAAATGATTAGCTAACTGGATAGTCTCTTTTAATGTTCTGTTGAAGCGTTCTACCATGCCATTGGTTTCTGGATGATATAATGCACTCTTTTTGTGTAAAATCCCTCTTTTCCTCAAGAACTCACACATAAGTTTGGATGTGAATTGAACTCCATTATCAGTCAAAATAGACTTAGGATTACCCTCTCTACTAAATACTTCAGTGAGGAATTCTAAAACAGTCAAAGAAGACACCTCAGAGACAATCTTGACTTCCGGCCATCTAGATAACTCATCCATGAGGACCACCACATACTTCGAATGAGATTTATAATTCAAAGGCCCCAAAATGTCAATAGATACAGAATCCCACACCTCACTGGGAATTTTTTTGAGTATCATGGGTTGGGTTCTGACTTTCAACGATTTATCTGCAACATTACACTCCACACAATCACGCACCCTTCTCTCGATAGATAAATCCATCCCTGGCCACCAATACACTCCCCTAAGTCTTTCTTTAGTTTTGCAGATCCCATGATGACCACTGTGAGCAAGATCCATAATACGTTCACGCAAATTGCACGGCGGGATCAACCTTTCCCCTCTTAACACAATTCCATTTTGAATGGACAATTCATGCCAAATCTTACCAAAACCATCACCTATACTCTCACTTTTATCTAAAACCTTACCAACAGAAAGTAAATCTCTCACACGGGAAAGTTCAACATCATCATCCACTCCTTGTTTCCATTCTTCCTCAGTAACACATCCATCCGTTACAGCACATACTTTCACCTCCTCATCTACCCACCAGGAACTTTCAGGGTCATCTTCTCCCACTCCTTTATTTCTGAGTCTGGATAAACAGTCTGCAGCTTTATTCTCACAACCTGGCACATACTTTACATCGAAAAAATAATCCTGTAGGCCCACAATCCATTTACAAATACGACCTGAAACATTATCCAAACCCTTCTTCTCAAAAATCTCACGTAGTGGTTTGTGATCAGTGCACACCACAAATTTAGTTCCCCACAGAAATTGTTTGAATTTCTTTATAGCCCAAAAAATTGCCAAAGCCTCTTTTTCAATGGTAGAATATTTATACTCCGCTCCACGTAAACTCCTTGACGCAAAAGCAATGGTTTTGTTCTCATCACCACTAAGTTGTTTCAAAACACAACCTAACCCTTTCTCAGATGCATCCGTAGTGATAGAGCACGGAAGGCCAGGTTGGAAACTATTTAAGGATTGCGCCGATGACAAGCTCTCTTTCAAGTCATCAAATTCCCTTTGACATTCTGAGTCCCACATGAATACAGATCGACTTTTAAGTAAATTTCTGATAGCACAAGTTCTTTTAGCTAGATCAGGAATGAACCTAGAATAATATTCCACCATTCCCAAGAACGTCTGCACATCAGACTTACTTTCAGGTACAGTAAGCTTGATAATAGATTTCACTAGATCATCTTTCGGCTTTACACCTTCTGCAGTAATCATGTGTCCAAGGTAAGAGATTTCATTTTTTAAAAACTTACACTTATCCCCTTTAAGAGTTATACCTTTGTTCCGGAAAATGTTGAGCACACTCCTCACAGATGTTCTGTGTTGTTCAAGAGTACTGGAGAATATGAGAACATCATCTTGAAAAAATTTCACGAAAGGCAACTCACCAAGAAGCTCATTCATGAGTCTTTGGAAGACCGAAGCCGCAGAACATAGACCAAACGGCATCCGGTTGAATTTATAAACACCAAAAGGAGTGATAAAGGAAGTCAACACTTTAGATTCTTCACAAAGCTGAACCTGGTGATAAGCCGAGCTGAGATCCAAAGTAGTGAAAAATCTAGCATTACCTAACAAACTTATCATTTCAGTTATGTTGGGTAAGGGAAACCTGTCTTCAACTACTGCCTTATTTAAATTGCGCAAGTCCACACACAATCGTATGTCTCCATTGGCCTTAGAGGCAACCACAATGGGTGCAATCCATTCCGCAGCCTCAACTTTTTCAATGATACTTTCTGATTCTAATCTCTGAAGTTCCTTTCTCACATTGTCCCTTACACTAAAGGGTATACTTCTAACTTTGCACATTACAGGTATTGCTCCTTTCTTAAGTACAATGCGATGCTTGTAGCCCTTAACACACCCAATTTTGTTGGAAAATACCTCAGGAAATTCATTCTTGAGATCTTCACCCTCCATACATACCTTCTGCACTTGAACTTGAGGGTTAGCATTAGGATTCAATATAATTTTAAGTAATTTTTGATGAGGCCATCCCAAAATCGTGTCACCCACAACAGGAATATATATTTTTCCTTCAATTACGTTTCCCTTGAACGTGATCTTAGCCTCAAAGTACCCTCTTAACTCAATAGGTTTCCCACCATAACTAAACGGCATAACATCCGGAGGGAGAAGAGTCACATTGTTGATAAAGTATTTCAAATAATCTGACTCCGAAATCAGGGTTAACTTTGCGCCTGAATCCATCATCATGGAAACCTTGATCCCATTTACATCAACCTCATCAATGGGATAATCACAATTTACCCTGGCAATACAATTTACATCATTAACAACCTGTAACACAAACGACTTCTCTTCCTCTTCATCACTGCAAGCATACTCAATTTCATTCACTTTCACCATTTTCTTCTCACTTGACTTGCAACATCTAGCAAAATGCCCTCTTTTACCACATTTTTTACATAACATGTTAATTGCTGGACAATCCTTGCTATTGGCTAAGTGTGATGAAGAATTACACCTATAGCATAACAGTTTAGATTTGAGTGATCCAGTCGGTTTCTTTGTTGCCACCTTGGTTTCAACTAACTGGATATCCCTCAAGGCATTTTTAGATTTTCTTAAGTTTTCCATGCAAAGTTCAGAATGTTCAATTTGTTTTGCCACCATTATAACTTCATCCAAATTTGGATCACCTTTGGACCACAAGGCTTCTCTAATCTTGTCGCTCTTACATTCCAGCATAAATTGGTCCCTAATGCGCTCCTCCAAAGTGTCACCAAATTTACATTGGGCAGCCAATTTACGCAAAGCAGTCACAAAATCCTCCACTGTCTCAGTTTCACTTTGCTTACATTTACCAAAGTAGTACCTTTGTAAAATAATGGACACTTTAGGGAGATAATGTCTATCCAACCTGAGCAAAGTTAATTCAAACTCATTCAAATTTGTGTCGCCTTCCGCTCCATCTGGTGAATCAATTACCGGTAAATTCTCCAAAATCTCCTGACCTTCTGCACCCAGACAATGTTGGAGAATTGAAGTTTTCCGTTCTGCAGATAAATTGCTGCCACAAACTCGAATGTATGTAAGAAAAACCTTTTTCCATTTACTCCATGGTATAGGTGGATCACCAGGTAAAGACAAGAAAAAGGGGGGCGGTGTTATATTCTGCATTCTCTCAGATATACTCTTACTTAAATGCAACCCTTTGAAATGTAAAACTGCCTTAAATGTTAATAATCATGTGTAACAAAGCAGAGCATATCAAAAGAATACATAGTTGAAAACAAAGAGGAAAAAAAACAATAGTCTTACAGCACTTGCTAGTGAGGTTGCTAAAGCTTGTGCGTTGCCTAGCAACAGAACCTTAATGCTGAGATAGAAGCATTGGCCCAAAGCCAAGATAAATACCCAACTTTTCTTAAACACAATGAAACAAGGTAATTATCAAGTTCAGCTGAACACTTCAAGACTCATGTTGGCAGGCATCCAAAGTAAATACCAAGCTCCGACAATCTTCTTAGAAGCACAGCAGCTCTAAAAATTGTGAAATGTAAACATTGGCTGGGAGCCAAAACAACATCACAAGGTTAAATCCTTTCTTCCATAGTTTCAGCTGAACACTCTTTTGTTGGTAGGCAGCCAAAATCAATTCTGAGCTCCGATGTTTTGGCTGGGAGCCAAAACAACATCACACGTTAAATCCTTTCTTCCATAGTTTCAGCTGAACACTCTTCTGTTGGCAGGCAGCCAAAATCAATACCGAGCTCCGATGAGCTAATTCTGTTTGAAGCAGGGATAGCACAATGTGTTAAGCTTCAAAGTAAATATTGGCAGGTGGCCAACATGAAATGAAACTCATCCGAATTCCTTCTCCTCCTCTGTCAATTAATAGGCGAAGGGCAGACGGCCTAAAGTAAACACAGATCCTTCAGTTCTAACGGCCTTAGGAGAGGAAATCCCTTCAGCTTCAGCCGTTGCCTAGGAAACCAGCAATGTCGAACAGCATGAATAGCTCTGGTTTAAAAGCTCAGATGAGAGCAGGTCCTGGGGTCCTGGGGTCAAAAAGTCACTCGTCGCCAAAATGAAGTAAATCCATAAGAAAAATACCAATTCAAAAAGTAGAACACTTGTTTATTTGTTCAAGTCCTGAATAATGAAAGACCCCAGCCGCTCCTGCTCAGCTCCTTCTTTAACTGCCTCCAATCCCCACATTCCAGGCAGTACCATTCTAAGAGCAGGGAGAGCAGGAAGATACCATTTCACATAACATAAATAAACGAAGCGTAAAGGGGCAAGATATAATTACCTGAACCTTGAATTACAATTTGCATACATAAATGTTTCCCCAACAAACAGAATACCACATCCCATCAAATGTGTTTGGGCCTTTCAATTCAGCTAATTAGAGCTACGCCTATGTTTTTTAAGAAAACTAGCTGAATTTCCAAACGGAAAGTTTTGTTTGATTACACTTTATTGAGCTAATTAAAACAGTGAGTACTGAATAAGCCAGTAAATCTTATAAATAGAATTGTATTATTTTCATTCTGCTTTATCATGACTGACCCCTCTCAAAACAAGGGCATGGAGTACAGTGAAGTGTGCTTTAGAAGAATTTGGATAATTGTCTTAATATTCCTGTCAAATGTATTAAATGCATCAAGAAGCTCAATTGTGTAGGACATTAGAAGAAATGTAAAAGATATACTGTAGAGCCACAACTTATATGCTGATGGAAGCAGGTCTACATTGCCTAATATTTCAGTTTGCAGGAGTTCGGACTTATACAAAGTACAATGTACTAGTACACCTATGGGCAAGGTTGAAACATGTTCCTCATCAGAGAATCATGGGTCATTGGAATCTGCAGGTTCTTCTGCTGCCAAGATTTCTGACAATGTCAGAACTATGATTGAGGATAGCAATTCTTTAGATGACAGTGGTGATCTCACAGGTAAAAGATCATCCAAAAGAGAAGCTGTATAGCACTCAAAGAAACATAAGTGCAGATAGTTTGTTCATTCAATTCCCATGGAGAATCAAATGGCATTGTTAAATTTGCTGATTCATGTAGTGGTGGTTAAAATTATTCCTACATTAATTGATTTGGTCCTAATAAGAACAAACTCTAGAGAATGTCCAGATTTCCTAAAGAAAAGGTTTCTCATTCACATCTGAGATATTCGATTTAACAGGTGAGGTGGTGTTTGACCTTGAACTCTTGTATCATCCGTTATAATCAGATTGGTCAACTGTCTTTCCTGGAGAGAAGTACACCCATGCAAAAGGAAGAAGTCCTTTGGACAAGGAGATCAGAAACTAATTGAGATCAGAGTGTCCACAGGCTATCATTGGTGATAAGGTTCTAGCAACTCCTGTTATTGATCACAAATTGGAAATGATCCAAAGAATGGAAGTGACAGGGACTGTCAAGAAAAACTGCTGAACATCATGTGTTGGAATACAGATATTTTTGAGATGGTAAACAGGTAACAAAATGGATCTATTATTGTTGATCACACAGAGCTTCCTAACTGGATTCAATTCAGTTAATGGAATTTTCATGTAAATCCTGTAGAACAGTCAATATTCAAATATCTGCTATTTCATTACACCATCAATACTGTATATTATTGTAAATCCTATTGGAGAACCCCTGTTGATCTGCAAATTGCTTCATGCTATTAAGATACGTATACCTTCTTCTCACAAATACAGTTGCTTTTTGGATGTTAACATTATCCTGAATTTATTTACTGAATGGTCAGATAATACTTCATAGTCTATGAAAATGTTATTGGCACAGTTAAAAATGCTGCTGTGCTTAATTTCTTTGAAGAGAGTTTTTGATGTTAAGGCTTTAGATTTATTGGGCAGGCAATTTACTTAATCAGGAATTCTTTTAATATTTCAAGAAGGATTAAACCACTTACTTCAGAAGTGGAGCATCCTGATTTCCAGATAAGTAAAATCTTTTCACCAGACTACGAGTCTGGTGGTCTCAAGACCACAAGATCGCTGTGGCAGTCGGAACCTTCATGGCTATGGCGGTCTGACCCCCACATTACACATCTGGCGGTCGGACTGCCAAAAGACCACTTTCCCCACCATGATGTCTGATCCCCACAGGCTGACATCTTGGTTGTGATCACCAGGGAGGTGCTGAAGTCAGCAGACTTTTCATGGCAGTTCAACCACTATAAAAAGGCTGGCAGAGAATAAGTGCTGGGGGACACAAAGGGACCACTGCACTGTCCAAGCTATTGTGGTCAGTGCAGGGGCCCGCTTCCCGAGCATTGTCAGAATGTGCACTGTCTGCTCAGCAGAGGGTGCTATGGAGGCTCCCTGTGTGACGACATTGGTCTTGGCTCCATGTGAAGCAGAGTCCAATACCGCTGCACATTTTCCATTGGTCTGACAATAGAAGAACTTCCAATAGGGCAGGTGGGGAGACTGCCAGCTCCACGACGGTCTCGTCACACAGGAATGGCAGTTGGGTTTTCCAACCGCCAAACTTGTAATCAGGCCCTTTGTGCCAATTGATGTATAAAAGAATAAGAATTGTGTACTGTATTTCTCAGAATGTCCTCTGGTCAGTTATTGATTTATTTCATAAAGCCCCATTCTCCAGTGTCATCTGCCAGTTTAGCAATATGGCATCCAAAGCTTTTTAGGCATTTTTAGGCATTTGCCAGATTAACTGCTTGCAAAGCACCTTTGAATTTTAAAGCATCCTATTTCAAATCAGTTGAAAATGTCCAATAGTACAGTTCGGTAGCTACTTTGGTTTGAAAAAGCATATTAGGAGCCTCTGGTCTTGTCATAAAATGTGGATTTTCCAAGAGGTAATGCTGAGAAAGTCCTAATTTTGTTAAAGACACAGAGTCAAATATTACCCCACCTCAACATTCATGTATATTGTTTTAATATTGAAAAACACGTTTGCCCCTTTTTACTTCTTTGGAGACATACAAAGATCGGAAAAAGATGAGAGAGTGAATTGTGTGTTCTTCATTTTGTTCCTGTTTTGAAATTGAATTGAAATAATGTTGCAACACCAAGAAAGAAGAAATGATGGTCTATGAAGGGGTTTAATGATGTACCTGTACTTTTGTAGTAAAGCACCAGAGCTTCCTGGTTATTGTAATTTATTTAGTTTTCTATTGTAAATGGTATGTCACAAGTTTATTATATGTCACAAAGGTTTTATTTTCCCCAAACCTTTAAAATTATGTACTGTTCCTCATGCCATAAATCTTCTTCACATACTAGTCACCACACCCCTTATCACTGTCAAGCAGATGTAGCATGAAACTATAGGTAAAATTCATGTGATGTAATTCAGTACAATAGATGAGTCTCAAATAACTTCCTTGTTTTTAAATAGCCTATGCCTCATTGTTGATGTCTCTTTTACTATTTTTTCAGGTGCTCATTAAATGGCCTTCAGGTATGGACCTCCAGAGGGAAGGATTGCTTTTTATGGTCCAAGAATTGCTGCAGGTGGTGGCGTGGGTTTCCTGCCCTACTCTTACTCTAGACTCATATCTAATACGTCAAGAAACCATACATTCCCACTCAGCTGGGCCTCATCAAGGCATTCATTCCAGCACAGGCCACACCTAGCTCAGCTCTTCAGTGGCTATCTTCCACTTGTGCACAACCAATGATAAGTTTTAACAGTAATCAATACAAACACTTTAAGGCAACGTGTAGGTTCCAGGAGCTGAGCAGAGCAGTATCTTTATGGGTCTCCACTCAAGCCTTGTTTGTTTTCACAAAGACCTTTATTAATGAGTCCCACTGTGATTATATATTTTACTCAAATATTGCCTACAGTATACAGTTCTCATCCAGAGGAAATCTAAAAAAGGAGCCCTTTTCCACCATCTACAATTACTCAGCGTGGTGACAAACTGAATGACCTCCTATATATTTAATTTAAAAAATGTTATTTAAAGTAAAAACTTTTCAGTGCACATAGTTGCCTAGTTGAAAAAATTGCTTCCACAAGCAGGGAGCTGCTATTTAAAGCAGCTCCGTGATTGTGGGAGCAATACTGACTCCAGCAGGACTTAGGGAGCCAGCTAGGACTGCAGGGACCTTGAGGTGAGCAAAAGAACGATTGATTTAACCCAGATCTGTGACTGGAGGTTAGTGTTTCCATCCATCATCCTTTTGTGTTGGTAAAGTCACTTGAAGTGGCCAGTGTATGCCCAGACGTGGGTCCCTTGCTCATTGTGCCACTGGATTCAAGCTAGTCTGGCTGATGAGGATTGATACCTTGAAATTGGTCAGCAGATGCTTGTTTGCAGTCCAGGGAGGACCTGACCCGGCAGTTTGGGCTGGAGTGTTCCCATAGAGAGGAGGGTCAAGACTGATTTGCATATGGCTGTGTCCAAACTGGGGAGGCATTGTGAGCAGAAGAATGATGAATTTAACCCAGATCTGTGACTGGGGGTGATGTTTTGAAACGTTTCAGCACTCCTTCATCATCCTTTTGTGTTGCTTAAGTCACTACACAGCCTAAATTATCTTGTGTTTAGCTTACCCTCTGGTAGTTTGGCACAGAGCAGGCAGGCTTAGTTTAGAAGGCAATGTATAATGGGTTTGTGCAATAACTCCTGCCGTAACAATGTGAAAACACTGCAAAACGACTCCAGAACAGGTTAGAACAATAGATAATAGTTTTCTGAGTAAAACAAGACTAGAATGACAAACACCTATCCATTGGAAGTCGAGATATTAACTTTTAAAGATTAAATTTAAAAACAATGCTTTGAAGTCACTAGCGGACAAGAAGTTATGTGAGGTCGCGAAGGACCAGTGCAAATTAAAAATCCTGGAAATCCGCGATGGAGGTAGGCCGGCTACAAAACCCACAAAGGGCCCCCTGAAACAGTACCTTTGGGGGAGCTGTGCAGCAATGCTGGGGGTAAGTTGCTTCAATATTTTGGGCAGCCAAAGCGATTTTTCTGCCACGCTTAGGGTGACACATTGATTTTTCTTCCACACTTGAGGTGATACATCGATGTTTTGGCCGCACTTGGGGCAGTGCTGCGAGTTTAGTAGAATTCAGCTGCAGAACCTACTTCTAAGGCTCAAGGCTTGGAGGGGGCACCTTAGGCAAGGGTGAGACTCACAGATAGCACAGTCCAGCAGCACCAGGAGAGGTGTGGGCAGTTAAGCAAGCAAGCCCTTGGAGACCACTCGGTGGGAAGGCAGAGTCCTTCCAGCAGGGTATGAGAGCAGCAAGGCAACATGTAGAAAAGCAGTCCTTGCAGAAAAACAGTCCTGTTGAATCCTTTGTGCAGCACAGCAGTTCTTCTGTCAGAGTTTCAGTTCCAAGTCCAGAAGTGTCTGAGTTGATGAGGTCAGAGATCCAAAACCTTTACCTAAATGTGCCTTTGAAGTGGGGAGACTTCAAAGAGTGGTTGTGAAGTGTGGCCTTCAGCCCTGTCCTATCCTGTCTGCCAGGCTATCTGTGTATGGGGGTTGTCAATCATTTTTGTGGGGTCAGGCCACTACCATATGATGTGTAAGTATGAGCCACCCTTCCATCCCAGGATGACCCATCAGAAGGCAGATGAATGCAGATGCACTTGAGTGTCCTTTGCTTATGGTTGTCTGGATGGAATACCGAAGGGGATCTGTCACCAAGCACTGGCTGGACGTGGATTGGAGACAGGCTTTAAGGCACATAGAGCAGTGAGAGCCTACTTTCTGGCATTTCCGAAATAGTAATGTTAAATTCGACTTTACCAGTAAAGAGGGTTTATCATTACTATTCTAAAGATATGACATATGAATTAGCTACGTCTTTCTCATTAGGAATTACAGCATAAACGTATATTATAGAATTTCCAATGCTGGCCTGTGCGAGGAGCAGACTTCCGTATAGTGAATTACGACTTTGGATGTTTTTCACTGCCAGGACATGAAAGAAATAAAAGTACGTGTGCTGCATTTTGAATACACTGCACCCTGCCCTCTGGGTCACATAAGGCCTAACCTAGGGGTGACTTATATGTTATGAAAGGGGCATTTAAGGCTTGGCAAATGGTTTTAAATGCCAAGTTGAGGTGGCAGTGAAACCGCACCCACAGGCCTTGCAATGGCAGGCCTGAGACATGGTTAAGGAACTATTTATGTGGGTGGCACAGTCAGTGCAGCAGGTCCACTAGTAGCATTTAATTTACAGGCCCTATGCACATATAGTGCACTTTACTAGGGACTTACAGGTAAATTAAATATGCCTATTGGGTAGGATCCAATGTACCCATGTTTAGGGGAGAGAGTAAAAGCACTTTAGCAATGGTCAGCATTGGTAAAGTGTGCAGAGTCTTAAAACCAGCAAAAACGAGATCAGAAAAATGGAGGGAAGCAAGCAAAAAATGGGAGAGGGCCACATTAAGGCTATTAGGTCTAACAGGTGTGCACAAGTATATCAATTAAATCTGTGAAAGGAATGAGCAGGTACTTGATTGATACATTTACTATAGTGAACATTTAATAAAATACCCACTCCCCTTCCAAGATAAAGAGGTCGCATTAAGGGTGGCTGATCTATTAGGGGATTGGGGCCCCACATCTACTCATATTTGGACCCTCCAAACTAAACAATTTGAGACACTATAACCAAAAGTTTTAAGGATTATGAGTTGAGGTTCCATCATTTTTTTGTACATTTTTTGACATAGCCCCAACACTAAATTCTTTTTTGTGTTTACAAAGTTGCTCAAATATCAATTTGCGTGGCTTTGTAGGAAAATTGTAAAACCACTCAGTCCATTGCGTTTCCTTGCATTGCATTGTGTCAAGTAGGCATTCCATGAGTGTTACATTGGTGTTCCCATACAATGTTCCATATATTTTGATATGTGTCCATATTTACAAACAGATGTAGACATGGGTTTGTGCCAAAAAGGTGGATCTGCCTGAGGTTGTCATAAGACAGAGAACTATCTTAATTTCTCCTTATTATCCTCTATTGCTGTGTGCTGCATTCTGCAGCACATATACAAAAAGGATATAGCCTTAAAGATTAGTGTTTAGGCAGAGAGGCACTCCATCCTTCCCAAAAAACTAACTTGACCACAAAGCATGCACCCTTGCACTATGGCATACGAGTGCCTGTGCTGGTGCTAGGTAGCATGAAGTGCACCAGGGCATGGAGAGTGTAAAACTGCACATTGCTTTGAAGATATGGTGAAGTTCTACTCTTTCTCCAAGTGATGCACCTCAACACAGCAACTTTGGTTGCTGCACTGCGTTGTGCCACTTCTTTGTTAATATGCCCCATAGCATATGTAGTTTTCTTTCCTAGTGATCTGTATCTGGCTGCCTAAATCTCACTCCAGGAATGGACCAGAGGCCAGGCACCCTTGGACGGCGTAGAGAGCAAGAGCTCATGCACACCCATATAGGAATGATGCCTTCAAGGCTTTCCTCTATACAGCCTGATAATAATTTTTAAAAAGTGTAGTTGAGAAGGATGCCAGCATCACTGCGCTGAGATAATGCAGCTCTGGGAACTTCACTGTGCAGCCCTGTCCTAGGTGACCTCATGCCAATCTTTGCCTTTTATGGTGGGTAGACCATGTGAGTCAGCGTAACATGACTCTGCTTGGACAGAGCCCTCACAAATTGAGGTTCTAAACATTGTGCTGTACTGCCAAACGCACTGGCACAATATTGATCATGGAAGTTGTTAAGTGTGGAAGCAACACCGGCAGCTGTCCGCCATGCTGATCTACAAAGCAAAGAGAAAACTGTGCATTCATTGCTACATGCATGCAGATTGTCATTAAAGGAAGGGCGATCCGTGGTCCTTTTCTAGAATGAGGTGAATTGTTATAAAGCAGTCCCTAAGGCTGGCGCTGTCCATCAACCCCAGGGAAGTGCTGCATGGCATTATTAGATTGAGGAATGTTTACTATCTTTACCGTTTACCTTATACAACACAATTCACCGATGCATTGGGAAAGGTGAGATTTTTTGTTCATTATGTATTTAGTTGTACTGTCACGTGTTTCTCATCTGTAGAAATGTAGTTGTAACTATCAGACCACTAGCTTTTTGTACTTCGGAAGCTACACACTTTCAATGGAACGGAAGAGTTTACACAATAATTTATGTCTCACTTCAAATTCAGAAGTCACTTCTGCAGTGCTTAATTTGAACTGCTTCTTGCAGGTAGGGCCCACCAGCACTCATTTTTGGGAACCGGCACCTATTTATTCAAATCATACTTTCATCCAGAGCAAGAGAGAGAAAAACACAAATGTGGGAAAGAAAGTGAAAGATATAAAAAAAACTGTGAAACGAGGGAAAGGTAGTAATGGAAAAGAACCTTGAAGAGTGAGATAAAGGGGCAAAACGTGTCTGCTGATGAGAGAGTCACGAGCTGGAATCAAGACAACAAAGACGATTTGACCGTGGGCTTATAAGCAAAAGCTTTTGCCAGGCACTTTTTGTTTTTCAAACTAACATCTTCACTTCTGCCTTTCCAATATGAATGTGGTGCAGTAATTTTTCATCAGACTTGACATCGTTGTTGTTATATTCGTATTCTTCGATTGTAGAAAGTTAGATAGCTAGCTAGATAGGTACATAAATAGATAGATAGATAGATAGAGATAGATAGATAGATAGATAGATAGATAGATAGATAGATAGATAGATAGATAGATGAATGATTTTAGGAGTGGGCAGTGGAAATGGGTCATTTTAGGGTCTAGGGGTGTGTAGTGGCAAAGTGCGGTCTGAATATATTTAAGATTTAGGGTTGGTAGTGGTAAAGGGTAGTGAGGGTATCTTTAGGGTTTTGGATTGGTAAGAGTAATTTTAGGGTTTAGGGGTGGGTAGTAGTGTAGGTGACAAGGGTAAATTCAAGGTTCAGGGGTGGTTAGTGTGAAATTGTGGCAAGGGTACATTTTGGGGTTGGTAACTTTAGTTCTTAGGGGTGGGTAGCAGTGGTGTAACATTAGTCCCCGCTGCACTCGTGGTGCCAGAAGGGGTAGAGCTTCGGGGTCCCCTTCAGCACAGTACACTATGCATGGATGGCGGGCCCCTGGCTTGAGAGCTTGTGACTTTGTCTGAGGTGCGCCCCTCAATCTACTTTGCGCAGGGGGGCACCTCAGGTTTCATTAAGCCAGTGGTGGATAGTAGTAAAGGGTGATAAGGGGAATTTTAGGGGTAGGAGTGCATAGTGGTAAAGGGTGGTAATGGCATCTTTAGGTTTTACGGGTGGGTAGTAGTAAATAAAGGTTTGAGTAGTGAAGGGGTGTATGATAAAGGCATGAGTGGTAAAGGCATCTGAATGGTAAAGTCTGCATGGAAAAGGCATGTATGGTAAAGGCATGCACTGTATTGTCATTCATTCCTCTGAAACAGTGTGTTTTTAGGGTTTCTCGAGTGCTCATACAAAATGTTCAGGTCTTAAGTACATTATCGTTCTGTTGCAAAATCTACTTGTTATCTGCAATAGGTTTGCAGAAGGTACAGAGAATGAATGGTTTGTTCACATAGGACATGTGACTCACACTCTCAGCAACTAGTTGCATGCATCATGCTCTTTGTACAAGCCTTAAAGTATAGGGTACTGTGCTGAATAGTAGTATTAATCTATTGATGTATGTAGATCTGTGAATATCATGTGCATATTATGTTGATAGAACCTGGCATGCTACCTGGCTCCTGCTGCTAATGGTATAGTAATTCCTGTAGCGATATTTAGACCTGTCAGTGGTAAAATATTTTCTCTGGTACAGCCTGGATCCACTAAGTTGCAGATTCATTTTCAGGACACTACCTGGTCCATGTTATCTCTACCTGGTCCCTGTTTACATATCTTTTATGTATACTTTAGTGTGTTGCACTACATGGAACGGTTATATCAAGATGTAGGCCCCATGCACACTGTGTCACTGGAAAAAAGCTATGCCTGTCTGATGATCCCTAACTAGGGCGAAACTGGTCCTGGGTTGCTTGGCTTGGTGGTCACGGATGACCTGGCCTGACATTTCAGGCTGGTTTGCTTCTACTGGAGCTGGAGCAAGATTGATTTTCACATGTCTGGGTCCAAACTGAGGTGACATAGTGTACAAAATAATTATGGACTGGGATGCATCCCTAAGGAAGTACCAATGGCTTAGAATAATTCAAGCTATACATCCATCACTTTTTTTAATAGTGTAGTCTGTCGTCCTAGGTTGGATGGGTATGCAAACGTGGGTCCCCTGCACACTGTGTCAATAGTATCCAACTATGACTGGCTGATGAGCTCTAACTAGGGTAACTGGTTCGGAGTTGTCTGTGTTCCAGTCTGGGGAGGACCTGACCAGGCAGTTCAGGCTGGCCTGTTCCCACTGGAGCAGAGTCATGACTGATTTGCATATGGCTGGGTCTGAACTGAGGTTGCATGGTGCATTCGAAGAATAATATGTGGATTTTGGTGTTGAATGGACCAAAACCCACATAATGCGGTAAATACTGTATACTTTACCTCAGATACATTTTAGCAGTTTTGACCTGCCCAAGTTTAACAAAGGTTGAGGTATTTAGCACATTTGATAATTATTGGATGCATTAAATACCACAAAACTCATAATTCTGACGTCAGCTCAAAGAGGAGTTTTTAGCAGGCAGTGGAAAACAACAACCTTCTCATATTCAGGCCATTAGTGATTTGTGCTATAGAATATTGTTATAATTAAACGTTCTAGACTCTATGTTACCACGTTATTGTTATACTTTGAAATTATATGATACTATGATTTTGTGATACTATGGTTTACTAGAAATTCGTATTGTAACTCCCCCATTCTTATTACCCCAATTTGCGATCGACCCTCATCTTTCTGTACTGCTTCTGTTTTTTGTCTTATAAAATATTAATAATAATAAGGATTTATAATAAAATGTTCTGAGCGTAGATTGGCTTGATTAACTATGGAATTCTGACTCTGGAGTATAGGTCAGAGGTTCTTTGACGGACTTTTTAATGCCCCCCTCTCCCGAAACCCCAGTTTTGACACCAGAGGTGTGATTGTGCCCTCTACATTCTCCTCTTTTGCATTAACAATGCATAACGTTTAAAACCATTGCTTTGTTTCATAGATCACAGTGTTCGCTTCAGTAATTCCTTTCTTTCCCTGCAATTGTGTTTTCATAAAAACCCACATGCCAGGAATGTGGGTAATATGCACCCATTACACCTAGGAATAACACAGATTTTGTTTGCATAAAATCCATCCTTTCTGCAGTCACACACAAAGGGCGTGATCTTGTGATCTCACCTTTATGACAGCTGCACTGACAGTAACTTTATTATAGAACAAAAATTGAAAAGGAAGACGTTAAAATAACCTTATGTTAATGTAATAATAGGGCAACTGCAAAAAGGTTGTTGGACTAAAAAAATAATTCAGCTGCACTTATCAAATATATTGTGAACCTTTACAATATTGTGAATATATAAATATATGGTACAGGAATTCGAGCATTATGTACAGCATAATGGTTTGACACCTGTTATTTTAATCCACCTTTGTGAAAAAATGGCATGCTGTGTTTCTGCCTTTTTAATGAGCTCAATTGAACAATGCAGCACAACATTATATTTCTCTTTGTTTATCGGCTCCATAGCTCTCTTTATTCTCAATATAATTTCTAGCGATTATCAACTTGCAATAGTAGCTGTGCATTAACAAATTGGGAATTTTGAGAATTAAAAGGGCAAGACAGCATTTGCAGTGGGGGTCTTTTCTTACTTTTCACAGCAAGCCTAACAATTCCTGATTTTTGTGCTCGATAGTGGCAAATCAATAGGCTTATATACAATCAGTGTTAACCATAAGTGAAATTGTGGGAGGTAATGGGCTTTCATTGTTAAGACGAGGAGTAAGAAACACAGTGAGGTGTGCTAGCATTTGACTCCACATTTTATCAAAAAATCATTAAATAACTTTATGTCATTCTATCGTCATTTTTTACATAGGTGTTATGGAAATATGTTTTTGAAAAATATACTGTCCCAATAAAAATAAAAAAACCGTACTGCCCCAGCCTCATCCTACCCTGCTTTCAGGAAACCGGTCCTTCTTCAATTAAATTGCCCTGCAAATGCCTCTGCTTCTCTATTCAGTGCGTCTATGCTACATAAAAAGCTTGACAGACGTCAGAGAGGACATGAAAGCCTAAAGTTGGAACATAAAACGAATCGGCAACTCATCACTAATTTTTAAGTTAAAACATCATTCTGTTTCTACTAACGTTTTTTTGGTATATATTTTAATATTTTTGTAAATGTGTTGGCACAGGCACGCAATGAATTAATGTGATATACTAAATAGCATGTCTTGAATAGCTACCAACTTTCCTTGTTTAGTAAATAAACATCTGCACGATACAGGCTGTCTTGGAGGGGTAGCTCCCATTTTTCAAATAAAGTGGTAGACATCGAGACCCGCAGAGAACGGTCTCCTGGACTCAGCCTAATACCTCCAATATTTCTTTGGCAATCCACCACTTTTCTGTCATTGCAGCTCCTCTCCAGTTAGGGGTAAGAGCCGCAAAACTCGTACCTTGTGGAAGCAGATATAGAGACAGAGGATGTGGTCCTTTCAGATCCAGAGGCCACATGTATCAAACTATTTTGCATTCGCAAACGGTGCGAATCGCAAACATCGGCCGTTTGTGAATGCAAAAATGGCAAATGCGACGTATAAAAGACATTCGCTGTGCAAAAATAAGGACTCACTAAAATAGCAATTTTTTGCTCTGCGACATGATTTTGCTTGTCACAGTTTGCATATCGCAAATAGCGACATGATTTAGCAAATTGCTATCTGAGTTACGAAAATTGTGACATAGATTTGCGAATTGCAGATAGCGTTTGCAAAATCATGATGCTATTTGCGATACGCAGATTGCGACAAACAAATTCCATTTCGCAATGCGATGCATCAAAAATTTGCAATTAGCGAATAGTCGCAGAACGGCATTTCGCACATGCAATTTCCCACAAATTGAAATCAGTTGGTAACCAGGTGCAACCTACATAAAGAGGCCCAGAATGACTTAGCCACTATTCCACAATGGCTGCACTCTATGTCATGGCGAGGAGAATGAGGATCCTGGCAGGTTTGAGGAGAAGGAGGAGGAGACAGGAGCACATTTTCATAGTGCGCATAACCCATTTTGGCCAGACAGAGGAGGAGATAGTACAGGTTAAGCTCAGCCATGATACTTGACCTGATAGCTGATCTACAACCCCTACTGCTACGCACCACAGACAGGACCAATAGTATACCCACCCATGTACAGGTATTATGCTCCCTGCACCTGTTTGCCTCAGGGAGCTATCAAGGGGTCATAGCAGCAGCAGGAGGGGTCTCACAGAGTGCCCTCTCACAATTTTTCACTGCATTCCTCAATGCCATGCTGAGCAAAATTCAACAGCACATAAGATTCCCCAACACCCCACAGGAATTACTTCAGACAAAATATGATTTCTACCAGATTGCACAATTCCCACATGTCATAAGTGCCATGGATGGGACACGTAGCAATCTGTCCACCATCAGCCACCGAGTATGTTTATCGGAACTGTAAGAGCCATCATTCCATGAACATACAAGTGATTTGCAATGCATCCAACATCATAACTGATCTCGTGGCCAGATATCCAGGTAGTACACATGATTCCTACATCTTTTGCCACAGTGAAATTCACACAAGACTACTAGCTGGGGAGTTTGGTGAACGATATCTACTGGGTAATTTAATAGTTGACAATGTTGCATTGATGTAAATGTGACGTCAGATATCACAAGTACTCATTTTACTCTCTTTTCTTTCCGGGAGACAGTGCCTACGCAGTTCAGACCTATACACTGATGCCCTACCTGAGCCCTGCAATGCCAGCCGAGAGGAGGTACAATGCTGCACACAGGGCAACCCGCAGTGTGGTGGAGACGACCTTCAGACTGCTGAGGAGCCACTTCAGGTGCACCCATAAGAGTGGAGGTGCACTACAGTACAGCGCAGAGAAGACCTGCAAAATTGTGGCTACATGTGCACAACATTGCAACGACAAGGGGCATATCTGTGTAACCCACAAAGCCAGACTCAGATGAGGATGGTGATCCCTTACCACCCCTTCACCCAGTAGACAGGCGCAGTGCAGCAGAGGGCAGGCAAAAATGTGTTGACATCACGCGCAACCATTTCTGATGTAAGTAATGACAACACCACTTTATTTTTATGTATTTCTGTAGTTAGCATTTTTATTACCTTGACTTCAAGTAACATATGTGTAAATAGGACATAGCTATGCACTATAGGCAAACATGTGCGAGTAACAGTGTCACACTATTAGCATCATAGTATAACTGTAGTGCTACATGTTAAGGTAGTCCCCTGTACCCCTCTACATTTCTTCCTACGTCCACGCACTCCACTTGAGTGTTCAATGGCCTCGCTGGCACCTCTTGTAGTGGGTTCCAAGACAGTAATGTGTCTGGCACTGCGACGCCTATGATCCATCACTGGGGCTGTAAGACTGTTAAGGCTAGAGAACTCCTCACTATCCCCACCACCAAGTTTGCTATTTGCAGCACTGCGTGCTGTCTGCATTGCATCCAGAACACTGGTTATTTGCACCAATCCCTGAGCAACGTCCCGACTGCAATGTGCCATCTCCACCTGTGTGCCCACAGCACGTCCTGAAATCAAGGCAGTTGAGCTAGCGAGCTGATTGACCTTTCTGCAGAACCCATCAAACCTTCCCATAAATTGGTGATGGCGCCTACGGTGGCTGACACGTTCCTGCTGAATCTCAGTGCAGAGTTCCCTAATGGCATTTGTCAACTCCTTTGTGTTTTGCTGTTTTCTGTCCCACATTCAGAGACTTCAACTGCGTGTGCATGGATCCTATGATTTCATTGAGTGCATCCAACTGCTTGTGCAGTACTCCCATATTGTCATTGTGAGACACAAACTGCCTGTGCATTAACCTCATGTGTTTGCATTGCAGGTGCTGCACTTTCAGCATGGAAGCTTCAAGGCCACCAAAAATTGATGGGCCCTCTCTTTCATCTAAGCACTGTCTGCCTGCATCGTGACGCCTCCTGAGGGGAGTTGACTGATGCTGGGGCAGGGACTGCTGTCTTCCTGTGGATCTAGCCTCCGGGGGTGGTGTGGGTACTTCATCTGGCATTTCATCTGAGTCCAGGTTATACTCTGGGAGAGGTAACACCCTTGCCCTACATCTAGTTGGTGCAATACTGAAGGACTCACTGGTGTTTGAGTCGGACTGTGGCTGTGTTTTGCCATCCCCCACATTTCCACCTTCTGCTGCGTCAGGTCACGGGACATCTACAGCGACAATGTGCAGCATGTCATTTATGAATATTTCACTAAATGTTGCACAATAGTAATGACTGTACCCTAACATCGTATCACTGTGAGTTGTTTGCATTGTTCCTCTGTGTGGCTGTACACTAACTTGCTATATATGTGGGATTAGCACTTTAGGGGTGTGGACTACCACTCCCGTAAGGCATTGTTGCATTGTATGTAAGATGTGGCATGGACTACTTCTCACAATGCATCAAGCTAATAGCTATTTTCTAAGGGACATGTACATGCACATATAGGGATACACATCATTACTGCCCTTACCTTTGCTGGTGCTTCGTGTCCCTGAGGTGTCAATGTCAGTGACACCACTGACAGCTTCAGGAAGCAGTGTGGACTCCAACATGTCTTCCAATGGTGTAGATGTTGTCTGGGTGGGTGGTCCTCCTCCAGTGCTCCTTGCTTCCTTTAGCCTGCTGGATACCCTCTCCTTGGCACGTCAGACCATCGCTTGCAAATCTCCTCAACAGAGCGCTACGCAACAACCACTGCAAATATTTTTGTCTGGATTTCTGTCCACAGTTTCTTCTTCTCACTTTCAGGTACCTGGAGTGAGTTCTGTCCAAAACGTTTGTCGTGGTTCCTGACCACCTCCTCAGTGAGCACTCCAAATTCCTGCTCACTGAATTTGAGCTTGCACTTCCTGTCTCCTTTCTCCTTCACATTCCCATCATTGGCCATTATGCTGTTTTGTCCTGGCTGGATCACACAACTGCCTCCCTGGTGCGGAGCTGTGGCTCGCTGCCTGCTCCTGTGGGTGTGTGTAGGGTCATGCTCACTGTGGTTGATGGAATGTTGGTAAAGAAAGAATGTCATGGAATTAAGGTTCCAGAAGAAATTGGAGAATGGAGCAGGCTAGAGAAGAACAAGCTGTGTCTTAGATGTAGCTGGGGGTTATGTGAAATGTTAATGCTGTTTTCCAAAGAATAAAGAACTGAGAAACCAACTACCTTCGTATGGCTGCTACATAAACTGGCGACGAGGAGTACTCTGCGCAGGTGGCAGAGGTTACCCATAACCCCCAACCCATGGTTATTCACGGTAGGACTGAAACGAAAGATCATCCTACGAGTCAAGCATCCACGTGATTATAAAGATTAGGATTGAGGTTTACAGTTGTGTCAAGGAAAAAGCCGCAAGTATTCTTCAAGCTGCAAGTAAATTCTTCATTTACTTAATTTCGCTGTCGGTGTGCGCGTGGTGGAATTCAAAAGTAAACAGACTTTAACACGCTTCGTTTTATGTGCGTTGTCGGCATGGCAAGTGATTTTTTATTTAATTAACTTTGAAGAACTGTCGATGTGCGCGTGTAGGAATTAAACAGTAAGCAGACTTCACGCGCCATTGCCTCCTTAACGCATTTCATTTTATGCGCGTTGTCGGCGCGCGGATGGTTTAAAAATAATCAAACCCC
Source organism: Pleurodeles waltl (assembly GCF_031143425.1). Taxonomy (NCBI): domain Eukaryota; kingdom Metazoa; phylum Chordata; class Amphibia; order Caudata; family Salamandridae; genus Pleurodeles; species Pleurodeles waltl. The sequence continues at coordinate 925,335,621 of NC_090448.1, read as the reverse complement.
GCGAGCTATCCAAACGCACTTTGTTTATATGCGCTGTCAACACGCATGGAGGGTCGAGCAGGCTCCACGTGTCGCCTGCGCGCACATCGATAAAATGTTGTTTTAACCGCGCATTGCGCATACTTTAATCCTGTAACCACAGAAGATTAATAATAAACGGACACTTACTGAGCAGGTGTTTCTTGAAGATCGTGGAGGATTGTCAACTTGACTTCCTCCTGCTGTTCCTGCCGCCATTGGCTGATTTCCTGTTGCCTGTCTCAAGCTGCCTGACGCATAGAAATAGTAGAAGGACTACTGAAAGAACAAGGAAGTTAAAAGAAGAAAAGGACTACAGAAGTTACATAAAGTTACACACAAGAAAAAGAGGAGAACTCTAATTACAAGAACTGATATAGTATTTCAATAGGATTATTGTTATTTTAACTTGTTATTTCAGATTGTTATTTTTGTTTCTTAATTTAATTTATTATATTAGCATATTGTTGTAGTTTGTTATTTTTATTTTTTCTGCAGGATGGCTGAACAGAATATGTCTTCACCACTGTGTTTTCTGCCAGTACCCGCTGAACCATCTATATTGTGGAAGAGATTGAAGAACATATTTTCTACGTATTTATTAGCTATTTCAGGTGACAGGTATACTCCTATAAGAAAACAGGCAATATTGCTTCATCATCTTGGGGCAGTAGGGAGAAGAATTTATGATGACTTACCTGAAATACCTTTAGGTACCGGTGATGGTCAACCTTCAAATGTATATGAAATGTCATTACTGATGTTAGAGAAACATTTCACTCCTAAATTAAATACTGTATTTGAACGTCATAAATTCTTCTCCCATGTTCAAGGTCAAGATGAGGAGATCATGTCATATGTGGCAACTTTGAGAGGCTTGGCGGTCACATGTGATTTTCGTGACTTATGTGATTCCTTGATTCGTGACCAGATAGTAAGTTGCACAAATAACAAAAAAGTGAAAGAAAAATTATTATCTATGGATCCAATGCTAGAAGAATGCATACAAGTAGCCTGGAGCATGGAACATACGGCTACCTGGATGAAGGAAATTGAAAAAACTAACATGTACGTAAAGGATATTGATGAAAAATCAATGGTAGAGGTGAAGGAAGTAAAAGCAAAAAGACAGGAATGGATACCCGAGAACGCGGAAAAGAAAATTGGAGAGAGAAGGATTGAACACTTTGTGCTTCAGATGTGGGTGTCCGGGACACATTGCATCTAGTCCTAAGTGTGCAGCACAAACCTTAGTATGTAGAATATGTGGGAAAATAGGTCACTTAGCTAAAGTGTGCAGATCAAAAGGGAAGTTATCAAATAGTAGTGTAAAATCTGTAGATAATATGGATGATGATCATCAGGAAATTATATTGGCCATCCATTAAAATGGTGAATCCAACCAACCGATTGCAGAACCTGCGTGTGTGAGAAAGTGGAAAAATGAGAGTTCGAACAAATTGGAAAAACCACATTGTCATGTGTCTATAACTTCTGCAGTTGGGAAAGTATTGGTGGATTCTGGAAGCCTATTCACACTAATATCGAAGGAAACCTTTGAAGAAACATTAAGGAAGAAGGTTGAAGATTTGTTGAAAACTGACGTGAAAGCAGTCGGTTATGGGGGTAGAAGAATAGAGATAGTAGGAATGCAGTGGATGGATATTTCATTCAAAGGTAATGGAGTCCATGGTAAAGTCTATGTTACAAATGAAGGGTCGAATCTCCTAGGATGGAGGCATCAGAAGGACTTGAATATAATGCTTGACCCGAATGCTGCAAATCCGGTCATGATTATGGAAGAGGCAGCCAATGTGGATAATTTGTACTCTAGTGAACAATGGTGTGAAAACCTAATGTCTAAGTTCTCAAAAGTCTTCACGGACAAGCTCAGAAAATTAAAGGGTTTCACGCACCGCATAATTTTAAAAAGCAATGCAGTGCCGGTAGTGCACAAAGTGAGACCGGTCCCATTTTTGATGAAAGAGCCATTACAACGTGAACTAGACAAATTACTTCAACAAAAGATAATTGAGACCATCGAATCATCTGATTGGTTGGCACCAATAGTTCTAGTGCCCAAAGATGGGGACAAAGTCCATTTGTGCATTGACTTAAGAGATCTTAATAGGAATATTTGGGTGGACAGACAACCTCTGCAGAACATTACTGAAATGTTGAGTGTAATGGGTGGTGGAAAAGTATTTAGTGTGTTAGACATGCCTGCTGCTTACCACCAGGTCAATTTACATCCAGGATCTCGTCCTTTGACTTCTTTTGTGACACCTCTTGGGGCGTATCGGTATTGCAGAATGCCTTTTGGATTGGCATCGGCTTCAGCCATATTCCACCGAATAATGCAGAACATTTTTAGAAATTTGAGTAATGTCCTATGCTTTCAGGATGATATAATTGTAATAGGCAACTCATTTGAAGACCATGATGAGTTATTACAGAAAGTGTTGAAGAGAATAGAAGACCATGGGTTAACTGTGAAAAAAGAGAAATGTCAGTTGAGGAAAAGTTGTGTGAATTATTTAGGGCATGAGATATCGGCGGAAGGCATTTAACCGAAGTAAAGTATTGTAAAGGCGATTAGTGAGACCCGAGCCCAACCAACAAAGATCAGTTGAGGTCATTCTTAGGGCTCGCGGAATATTGTTCAAAATTTGTGTGCAATTTTGCTGAACTCGTGGAACCTGTGAAGGTATTATTAAAGAAAGAAGCAATGTTTGAATGGAATAAGGATTGTGAAGGAGCACTTGAGCAAATTAAGAAATCAATTGCGGGTGCCCCAATGCTAGGACACTTTGAAGTTACTAAAAGAACGATTGTGCTGACTGATGCCAGCAATGTAGGTCTAGGTGCGGTACTCATTCACGTGGTGGATGGTGATGAAAAAATTATTGTTTTTGCTTTGCGTAGACTGCAGCGAGCAGAACATCTTATTCTGCTATAGAAAAAGAAGCATTCGCTTGTTTTTGGGGCATAAATCACTTCAAGTATTACCTGTGGGGTTTACCTTTCGTTCTTAGAACTGATCACAAACCTTTATTGCAAATTTTCAAGTGTGGACGAGGGTTAGAAGGTAGCTTAACTCCTCGCATTTCTAGGTGGTTAATGTCTGTCATAGATTTCAATTTTGTAGTTGAGTATGTGAAGGGAAGGAAGAATGTGATTTCAGATTGCCTGTCACGGCTGCCCGTTGAAGAACGTGTGAATGAAAGTGTGGATGAAATGTGTAGTATGCAATTAGGGACATTTCAAATTGATGGTGAACTAGCTCTGGGCAAGGATGAATGGGATGAAGCTGTAAGAGGTGACCTAGAATATGATAAATTGGAAAAATCTGTAATAGAACAAAATTTTGACATGGGGGAGAATGGTTTGAAGACATTTTTGACAGTGGGAGATGAATTAAGTGTACAAGGAGAAAAGATTCTGTCGAGAGATAGAATGGTTCCCCCGATTAAATTGAGAGGAAGGTTAGTAGGAATTGTTCATGAAGGACATTTGGGAAAGAGTTTAACTAAAAGGAGGTTACGACAATTCTACTGGTGGCCTGGAATGGACAGGGATGTGGAGACGGTAGTAGAGGAGTGCCAGGCTTGTAGAAACAGCAACAAGACCAAAACAGTAAGGGAACCACCTTCAGGTCAAATGCAGTTTCGCAAGGCACCATGGGAGAGATTAGCTTTTGATTTAGTGGGACCAGTAGAGGGATTGGGAAGGAACAATTGTTTATCATGATTTTAGTGGACTATTATAACAAATGGTTTTAAATTAAAAGTGTTGAACAGGTTACTACAGACAAAGTTATTGAATTTCTTAGAGAGTCATTCTTAGAGGAAGGGATTCCCAAGACCTTAGTTACAGTTAACGGTGTACAGTTAGTTTCAGTAGCCATGATGGAATTCCTCAATGGACTAAAAATAAAACATGAGAAAGTAGCACTATTTCGGCCTCAAGCAAATGGATTGGTGGAGAGAGTGTACAGAATTGTGATGGAAAATATTCAGTTGTCATTAGCGAATGGTTTGAATTGGAAACAAGAATTGAGCAAAATGATGTGGGCGCATAGGATAACACCTCATTCAGTAACTGGTGTGTCACCTTTCATTGCCCTTAAAGGGAGGGAACCGGATACAAAAGAGTCTCCTTGGTGGCTAAATGAAAAAAATAAGTGGGAGTTGATCAAGCAAAGTTACAGGCAAGGGCTATGTATTTCCAGAGGAAGAATAAAATGAGTTATGACAGAAGGAGAAATGTTAAGGTTGCCGATGTGAGATGTGGTGATCTGATGGCAGTTAAGAAAGTAGGAATTATAAGAAAGGGTGAGAGCAAATTTAATGCGCCACAGAGAGTAGTTTCTGTGAAAAATTCAGTGGTTAGGGTGGAAGATGGTAGAGAATGGAGCACAGGAAACCTATGCATAATTAAACAAAGATAGGAATACACGTATCTGTCTTAAATACTTTTAAAGCTGTACATAATTAAACTAGGATAGAATACACGTACTTGATTAAGTGCCATTAGGAACATTATTGTACATTGTACTTATAGTCGTTATATGATTAAGAATGTGTTATTATTTTTATATTTATATTTTATTTTTTATTGTTTTGTTTTTGTTTTTCATAGATGTGTGATGAATCTTACCTGTTGTAATTTGTAAGGGGGAAGATGTGTAGGGTCATGCTCACTGTGGATGATGGAATGTTGATAAAGAAAGAATGTCATGGAATTAAGGTTCCAGAAGGAGTTGGAGAATGGAGCAGGCTAGAGGAGAGGAAGCTGTGTCGTAGATGTAGCTGGGCGTTATGTGAAATGTTAATGCTGTTTTCCAAAGAATAAAGAACTGAGAAACAAACTACCTTCGTATGGCTGCTACAGTGTGGCTCCTGGAAACAGCATGGGCTGACTCACTTCTGTTTGCTGTTTTCGCAATTTGTGATTTTCAAATACCAAATCACACATTTTTTTGCGATTCGATATTTGCAACTCGCAAGTTGCATTTGCGAATTTTAAGAAATCGCTATTACCGACTCGCAGTTTTGATACATCCCATTTTGCATTTCTAAAATAGCGATTTCTTAAAATTCGCTATTTAAGAAATGTAAACCGGGAGCTTGATACAGCTGGCCCTAACTGTTGCATTTTCAGGTGATCACAAAGATTCGCAGAATACATTCTCCAAACAGAATGTATCTAAGAGCCACATGTACAAAGCATTTTTCTACTGGCAAACGCAAATCAGTCCACTAGAAAAATGCTTTTCGGTGTGTACAAAGCCCAAATTGCAAATTGATAACTTGTTACCCAATTGCAATATGGGTTTTGCGATTCGGTATTAGCAAGGGGCGTGTTCAGGGCATCCATTCCTAATTTCGAATCTGAATGGTATGTATGATTGATTTGTGACCGTGAATGTGGTTGCAAAACAATCGCAGTTACCACCAATTTAAAATTGGTGTTAACACATTCCCAAACTAGAAGGGGTCGCTGAGGGGCCCCATCTCTTTTGTGAATGGTAGCGAAAATATTTTTGCAGAGTAGGCAGAAGTTCCATGGACCACTGCCTGCTCTGAAAAAATGAAAAGAAAACTTTTCATTTTTCTTTTTGAAAGGCATCCCATTTTCCTTTAAGGAAAGCGAGCTGCATGTAAAAAGAAAATTGCTTTCTTTCAAAAGCAGTCACAGACATAGTGGTCTGCTGTCACCAGCAGGTCATCATCCCTGTGAGTGCGGTCATTCCCACTGGGGTGGCAAATTGCAACATACCTCATGAATATTGGTGAGGTACGTCATTTGTGACCCCATTGGAAATTGCAAACAGTGTACTTAACAATGTTGTACATTTTGTTTTCGACTCACAATTTGCGATTCTCAAATGGATCGTTGTGAGTTGCAAAACAAAAGGTCGTACATCTGGCCCTAAATCCTTGTGACCAGCCTCTGCATTCATTGCAAAGTACTGACCTGGTTGTGTTGCAGATGCACATGTTCCTCCTTGGTTGTAATTTTATGACACCCATAAACATTTTAATCCTGCCCCTAGAATGCTGGTGTTTGCTATGCATTATGTATGTCTAATCTAAACCTGAAAAGTATCTATAGCATAAGTTTACAGTTAGGGAAATTGTAATTTGCAATTTTAGTCCTTTATTTTGATAACTTGTCCATAGAAAGCAGCGTTTGGACCAACTTTCGAGAATTCTCGGACACATGGGATGAGGAGATACTTATCCACTGATGTGGTGAGGTTTAATTGCTGTACTTGCTTGTTGTAATTTGCCTCGACTGTCTACGATCTATCACTTTAGAAGTGCACCAACCACACATGGAACTCATGTTCTTAACTCAAAAGAAGGGTAGCAAAAGATATATTTGTCTCAAATCAATGAAAATGCCTGTGAAAAGAAATGACCTGGTTGTGTTGTAGCTGCTGCGTACACCTGGTGCATTGTGATGCCACTTGGTCTGTGAAACATTTGAACTTATGAAGATCTATTAATATGAAATATTTTTACGTGCTCTGTTTAGAACATGTCCTTTTTGAGATTGTATCAAATTCAGATAAGTCTTTGTATTTTTAAATAAATATTGGATCTATTTCTTCTTATTATTATAATAATAGTATTTAATATTTCTGGTACTGCAAACAAGGCTCAGCAATAGGCATTGTCTGATATATAATATTCATTTAAGTGTTTCGGTTTGAATGTAGAGGACCTGTCATTCGGATTTAAGCAGTCAACCAACATATGCACTGTACGTTGCTTTAAACTGTCCCTGTTTTAGATCAAATTATATGAATGCATAAAACATTATTTGTTTCACAAGCTTAGGTTTCATCAATAGCAGGAAAAGGAGATTGTGCTACATCAATTCTTATGCAAAGTGATAACACTAATAATAAATAGTATTCTACTTCAATGTCAATATGTAATATGTACAACCACTCCATTCGAGCAATTCTACTGCACTGAGATGTTGCTTCTGTTTTCATTCCTGAAGTTGATGTCTTTACCCAAAACTTACAAGTCAAAAAGTAGTTTCATCCATTAAAAATACTGTGACGTTAACAGGATTACCAATAAAACTGCGTAATGCAACCACCTTTTGTTTGAGCATGAAGAGATTGTTCACTTTGGTCATCATTCCAAATTCCGTGGAACGACTGCCAGTAATTTTAGCCCAGGAAAATCCAATACATCAAATTCTGTTCTTTTCTTCTTAAAAAATACCTCTCCACTTATTGTTAATGAGATTGGAACAGAGACAACCGGTGGTTCTAGCACCTGCACTCCAAAATAGTTTCGCTCTGGTCAACCTATTTAATCTGTTCAAATTCCACAAGGGACCACCGGTTGCAACCTGCATGGAGAAAAATCTCAGGAGTTTTCACAACTTTTATTGCCGAATCAGACATACAATCCTGGTTGCAGCCAATTCAAAGTTTCCCTCCATCTTGCACTGAACGCCCTTTTCGGCCAGTGCTGGGCATGAGGTAAATTGCCCCCTATTTCTCATTACAACGATAATGCAAATGTTGACAAATGACCCTTTTCATAAATTGACCGTATCTGTATTCTCTGAGACTGGGAATTCTGCCCAGCCAATTGTAAATGGTTATGTGTTCCCTCTCCTAGGATTACTAGCTATGGATGTGGAGGCATCGCAATCCGGCTTTAACAGGTGTGAAAATGAACAAAGTGGTCATTAGGGACAGTGGCCCTAACATTCCTCTCAGCCATAGCAGCAGGTGTAGCATGCAATAATCTCTGCAGCAGTTGAAGAGCATGTCCTACCCCTCAACACCTTCCCAATCCATAGTCCCTTCACAGCAATCAGCTGCAGCCCCCCTTCTATTTACCACCTGTTTAGAGTAGGTGGTACGTAGGAGTGGTGTACTCCACAGAATCAGACAAAACCTGTGAAATAGTGCTTGGTAGTTCCAGAACACGCAGAGGAGTCAATAGAAAAAGTGGAAAAGTGATTTTAAGGGGCCTGCAGTTAATCCTTCCTATGCAAACACAAGCATTGCGAATACTAAGCCCCCAAGGAGACTAGGAGGTCATTAGTCTCGTACCCATTGTCTACAAGGAACTTCTACTCAGTGTCTTGAAAAATAAAATAATCTCGTCACCCCCTCCAAGATGAAGCTTAATCAAAAGGACACTGACGGGGTCATTCTGACCTCGGTGGTAAAAGGCGCTTACCGCCGGTCAGAAGACCGCCATAACACCGCCGCAGTCGCGGTAAACCGCCACGGTCATTCTGACCCGCAACTGGCAAACCGCCAAAAACCCGACATCAACAAAAGTCCGCCACACCAAAGGTCAGCGGGAAACTGGCGATGACCAAACCTCCACCGTCACGCCAACAGAAATATGCCCATACCATTCCGACCCACAAATCCCCGCAGCGGTCTTTCAACCGCGGTATTCCATTGGCGGTACACACCGCCGCGCTCAAAATACACACACCTTTACAAAACACATCCACATTGGATAATTCAAAATACACACACCTGAGACACATACACACACCACTCCCACACACCCAATTAAATATAAAACACACACCCACATCACCCACAAACCCCTACGACCACAATTGCGACTTAAGGACAGAGAGAGACAGCACAGAATAGAGTACACCATCACACAGAGGCAAATCACAACATCACCTAAACAATATCCACGCACAAAACACCACACACCACCACACTCACCACACTCTACAACACATACACCACCCCTCACCTCATCCACACCACCCCATGGCACCCCAAAGACACCCCAGGGTCACTGACGCAGAACTCAGGGTCATGGTGGAGGAAATAGTCGGGGTAGAGCCCCAGCTCTTCGGGACACAGGTGCAGCACACCACCATTGCCAGGAAGATGGAGCTATGGCAAAGAATAGTGGACAGGGTCAACGCTGTGGGACAGCATCCACGAAATCGGGACGACATCAGGAAGCAGTGGAACGACCTACGGGGGAAGGTGCGTTCCATGGTATCAAGGTACAACATTGCGGTGCAGAAGACTGGCGGCGGACCCCCACCTACTCCCCCAGAATTCACAGCATGGGAGGAGGAAGTCTTGCACATCCTGCATCCTGAGGGCCTCGCAGGAGTAGGCGGAGGAATGGACTCTGGTAAGTCAAATCTTCACTACTTCATTCCCCGCACCCCACCTGCATGCCAAATCATACCCCCACCCTCACCCCCACCCCCATCACACCAACTCCTTGCTAATGGCTCACCATCACAACCCACCCATCCCAAAACTTAGCCTTGCATGCGTCCCCAAAGCATGGACACCCATCACCAAAGCATGCCCACTGCACACACCCATCACCCCCACAAGCCACCGTCACAAAAGCCCCCACAAGGGAATGCCAGCACTGGGGGACACGGCCACCCACCCATTACACGAAATGGCACACACAGAAGCAATAACCATACTCTTATACCCCTGCAGGACCCGAACGCCACCACACCGCCACGGAGGGTCCAGAGATGTCCATCCCACCCCCAGAAGAGGCCCCCAGTGATGACAGCAGCTCTGTCTCCCTGGACCCAGATGACCAGCCCGGTCCATCGGGGACCTCGGGACAGTCGATTCCCCACAGACAGCCACAGGCTACAGCAGACCTAACCCCCTCTGGGAACACCAGCACAGCTCCCACCCAGCGGGCCCATGCCTCTGTCTCCAGGACACGTCAATCAGCGGTGTGTCCACCACTACAGGGCACCCAGGTTGACCCACCACTCCAACAACAACAGGGACCTGGGGGCAGTGGTAGTGGGCACACGGTCCAGGGGACAGAGCCCCAGGGAAACAGGGGAACTGGGAGGGCTGCTGTGCGACAGGGGGGGGACAGGCCCAGGGAACCGACTCTCCAAGAGGCCCTCTCCTCCATCATGGGAGCATACCACCGCTCCCAGGAGACGATGGCTACGGTACTGGCCAGGTTCCAGGAGATCCAGGTACTGCAGGAGGAACAGTACATGGGGTTCAGAGAGGAACTGCAAAACATTAGTTCCGCAATGGGGACCATCGTCGTGGCCCTTAACCAGATAGTCACCACATTGCGGGACCATGTGGCACCACAAAGGGCCCCTGTCACTAGCATGGACCAGGAACAGCCTACCACCTCCGCCGGCGCTAGTGGACAGGAGGCCCCCACACAACGACAGGCCACCAGAACCCCACCTCCTGCAGAAGAAGAACCACCCCGCAAGCGGTCCCTGAGATCTCACAAGAAGACAGAGTAGGATGCCAAGACCCCCGCCAGCAAAGGATACCCCCTGATGTCATCCCACTGTCCCACATTGTCACCCTGTCCAAACTTAAACTGCCCCTGCTCCATCCTTCCACAGGCATATGGACAATGCACCTGTGAGACTGAAAACTGGACTCTGCCATGGACATTAATCCACCATCACCCATCACCGTTTTACAATCATGTTCCTAAATTTAGCACTTTAATAAAATCACTTATTGCACTTAAAAAATCTGGAGTCTGCTTGTATTTTGAACAAATGTATTAGACATAACGGTGCCAAAATGTTCAGTTACATTGTGATGACAACATACCACTATCACACAGCTGTAGTCCATGGGCAAACAAAGCAGAGGTCACGCAGTGGGTCCCACAGCTCTGAAAACGGAAGGGAAAGTCACAACTCAGTTAACAGGAACTGGGGGGAAACACATACAGTACAGAGGCAGGAGACTTTAAGTAAATGTAAAATGGCGTGGTTGATTCGTACCTGTGTGCTACTGAAAATACTGTTGTATCACTGTGTCCCTGTTGTCTGTGTCGTCCCCGTCGTCTTCCTCCTCTTCACTCTCCACAGGCTCCACAGCTGCTACAACACCACCATCTGGACCATCCTCCTGCAGGAAAGGCACCTGGCGTCGCAAAGCCAGGTTGTGAAGCATACAGCAGGCCACGATGATATGGCACACCTTCTTTGGTGAGTACATTAGGGATCCACCTGTCATATGCAGGCACCTAAACCTGGCCTTCAGGAGGCCAAAGGTTCTTTCTATAATCCTCCTAGTTCGCCCATGGGCCTCATTGTAGCATTCCTCTGCCCTTGTCCTGGGATTCCTCACTGGGGTAAGTAGCCACGACAGGTTGGGGTAACCAGAGTCACCTATTAGCCACACACAGGGCCTGATTCTAACTTTGGAGGACGGTGTTAAACCGTCCCAAAAGTGGCGGATATACCACCTACCGTATTACGAGTTCCATAGGATATAATGGACTCGTAATACGGTAGGTGGTATATCCGCCACTTTTGGGACGGTTTAACACCGTCCTCCAAAGTTAGAATCAGGCCCACAGTGTCTCTGTAGCTGTTCCATCACATAAGGGATGCTGCTATTTCGCATGATGTACGCGTCATGCACTGACCCAGGGAACTTGCCATTTACATGGGAGATGTACTGGTCAGCCAAACAGACCACCTGGACATTCATCGAATGATAACTTTTTCTGTTCCTGTACACCTGCTCACTTTCACTGGGGGGAACCAAAGCCACATGAGTCCCATCAATGGCACCAATGATGTTGGGGATGTGGCCAAGGGCATAGAAATCACCCTTCACTGTAGCCAAATCGCCCACCTCAGGGAAAACAATGTAGCTCCGCATGTATTTCATCAGGGCAGACAACACTCTGGACAAAACATTAGAAAACATAGGCTGAGACATCCCTGATGATATGGCCACTGTTGTTTGGAATGATCCACTTGCCAAAAAATGGAGTACTGACAGAACCTGCACCAGAGGGGGAATCCCTGTGGGTTGGCGAATGGGGGACATCAGGTCTGGCTCCAGCTGGGCACACAGTTCCTGTGGCTCCGTCAAGTCTGTATGTCAGTATGACATGTCTTTCTTCCATTGTCGACAGGTCCACCAGCGGTCTGTACACGGGAGGATTCCTCCATCTCCTTGCAAGTCCCAGCGGACGGTGCCTAGGAAGGACAACATGGAGCACAGAGTCAAGCAACCCACAGGTACGTAACCACAGCTTGCACAGTACACGATTCGCTATGCTTTGAATGGCTTGTATGATTGGCAATGTAAGGCCTAGGCCTGTGTGACGCAGTAGAAATTAAGCCATGTGGGCCCTTGAAATGGCGGCTGCCTGACCTGTGAAGTGTGACAATGGGATGTGAGGTCAATGCGCTGGCGTGGCACACTGTGGCGGTAGGCGGTCGAAGACCGCGGCGCAAAGCGGCATTGGTTAACATTGAACCCTATGGGTCTCATGAGCCAATGACGATGTGCGCCGGCGGTCGCGGTACGCACCGCCGCGGTACGCACCGCCGCGGTACGCACCGCCGCGGGCGTGACCGCCATTTTCTATCTGCTTAATCACTCGAGACCTAATCATCCACAGGAGAGGACCTATACTGCAAGTGCTGCTGTGACCTCGGTCTGGAAGAGACAATGGCTGCTGCGACTGGGGAAAGGGCCCCTGCCTTCACATCTGAGGAATTGGAGAAACTTGTTGATGGGGTCCTCCCCCAGTATGCCCTACTCTACGGTCCTCCAGACCAACAGGTAAGTACACAGGGAGCACGTTGTATGGGCTATGCCTGTGTTGAGTGGGGTGGATGTAAGATGGTGGGGAGGGGAGCGAATGAGGAATGCAACGCACGACAGATGAGAGCATGTGCCACATGGCAAGGTTGGGGAGGGGGGGCCACTCACATCGACCATGCAGAAAAGTGATGATATTTCTTTTCCCACCCTGTACATGTCACACAGGTCAGCGCCCATCAGAAGATCGACATTTGGCGTGCCATCGCCAAGGACGTCCGGGGCCTGGGGGTCCACAACAGACGGGGCACCCACTGCCGAAATAGGTGGGAGGACATCCCCCGTGGGAGCAGAAAGACCCCCGAGGCTCTGCTGGGGATGGCCTCCCAACCTAGGAGGGGTGCCACACGGCAATTGACCCCCCTGATGTCCCGGATCCTGGCGGTGGCCTACCCCGATTTGGATGGGCGCGTGAGGACATCACAGCAGACACAAGGGGGTGAGTATCAGCACATTCTGCTATATTAGCGCACAGTGGAGGTGTCTGGGTGGGGGAGGAGGGCTGTGGCTATCTCTAGGCCAGGGCGGTTTCTGTAGGCTAGACCCCTCCGTAAGGCATGGCCCTGTGCCCCCGCCCCCCACCTCTGTAGGGTGCTAAGTACAGCTATCCATGGCCCGGGCTCACCTATGTGTGCATTTGTCGTCCATAGACTTGTAGGCCAAGTCACAATAATTGAGTAGTGTACCCCGAGTGCGTGGCGTACTGCAGGGGGCTTCTGTGTCTGTTCTCTCCGCCAACGGTGTCGCCAATGCATGCACTCAACATGTCTTTCTTTCTTCTTCCCCCCCTTTTTGGTTTTCCTGTTCATATGTGCATTAGCAACATCAGGTGGAGGAGAAGTGGCATCGGCGCACGAGGGAGCTGCATCTCACATGGCCCCGGAGGGCCATGCAACCGACCCTGAGTACACCAGTGAGACGGAGGGCGAGGGGAGCTCCACAACGGGGACCCATGGAGACGTCAGCGACACCGACCCGTCCTCGGAAGGGAGCTCCCTTGTGGTGGCGGCAACATCCGTGCCCACCGCAACAACAGGTACAGCCGCCACCCAGCGCACCAGCTCCGCCCTCCCAGCAGCCCCTCAGCGTTCGCCCCGTGCCCGCTCGGCCAGGAAGCCGGGTATCTCCTTCACCCCAGGCACCTCAGGCCCTGCCCCTGTTACCCCTGCTGCCCTCAGTGCGGAGATCATTGACCTCCTCCAGACGCTCATTGTTGGGCAGTCTACCCTTTTGAATGCCATCCAGGGGGTAGAAAGGAAGGTGCATCGGAGCAATGCATACCTGGAGGGCATTCATTCGGGTCAGGCTGCCCATCAGCGATCGTTCAACGCTCTGGCCTCAGCACTGACGGCACCCATTGTCCCTGTCTCCAGCCTCCCTCCTCCAACTCCCTCCACCCAGTCCCACTCCCCTGTTCCTCTGCCTATCCCAGACACACCTACAGACCAGCCTGCACACACATCAACACCCAAGGGCAGCTCATCCAGACATAAGCACCACAGATCACACAAGCATTCACCCAAGCAACATCCACATGCAGACATGCCAACAGCCACTGCCTCCTCTGTGTCCCCCTCCTCCTCGTCTCCCTCCTCCCTCCCTGTGACGTCTCCACTCACACCTGCATGCACACCACCATCAGCCAGTACGTCCATCACCAGCACACGCACCAGAACACTCCGCACACATGCAGTCAACACCCCCACTGCCATTTACACGTCCCCTGTGTCCTCTCCCAGTGTGTCTGTCACCCCCTCTTCCAAACCACACAAACGCAGGCAGCCACCCACCCAACAGCCATCCACCTCACAACAGCCTCCGTCACAAGCACCTGCACCCAAAGACAGCACACTTGACTCTCCTACAACCACATCCTCTTCCTCCACTCCCATACCCACTGCACCTACCCTTCCCATTGCTCCTAAAAAGTTTTTCCTCTCCAAAATTAACCTCTTTGCATCACCTGACCCACCCCCTCCATCTCGTAAGAGTCCAAACAGCACCTCAGCCACCACAAGCCCTGCACCTACTAGGACCATAGTTGAGGGCTATTGGAGTCCACCAGCTCCTGGGCAGGAACATCGGCCAGCAGCAAGGGGACAGCCAGCCCACCCCCTGGGAAAAGAACCAAAAAAGGGAAGGGCCGGCGCGACAGGCCTGAGACGGCTGCCACCAAGGACACTACCCTAGCACCGTCACCTGGCACATCCACAAAGGGAGGCAAGGGCCCCAGATATTCGGCGAAGGAGGGCAAGGGCAGCAGGGCGACAAGTCCGGCAGCAGGCGAGATGCCCAGGAGGTCCCCACCAGCCCCATTTCAGGTGTGACGGAGGACACCCACGGGCCCAGGACTCCAGCACAGGAGGGCCCCGCAAGCGAAAGGTCGGATGGCGACTGAGCGGGAATTATTGGCCAGATCTGGTTCCCTAGGAACACAAGACAAGCACCGCTGAACAGGGCCCCGCCGTGAGAAGCACCGCTGAACAGGGCCCCGCCGTGACAAGCACCGCTGAACAGGGCCATTCCAGTCAAGCACCGCTGAACAGGGCCCTTCCTGTTAAGCACCGCTGAACAGGGCCCCGCCATGAGAAGCACCGCTGAACAGGGCCCTTGCCGTGAGAAGCACCGCTGAACAGGGCCCCGCCAAGACAAGCACCGCTGAACAGGGCCCCGCCGTGAGAAGCACCGCTGAACAGGGCCCCGCCGTGAGAAGCACCGCTGAACAGGGCCCCGCCGTGAGAAGCACCGTTGAACAGGGCCCGCCGTGAGAAGCACCGCTGAACAGGGCCCCGCCGTGTCAAGCACCGCTGAACAGGGCCCTTCCTGTCAAGCACCGCTCCGCTGGGCCCTTCATCTCAAGCACCGCTCCGCTGGGCCCTTCATCTCAAGCACCGCTCCGCTGGGCCCCGCCGTCTCTGAACTGCTCCGCTGGGCCCTTCCTGTCAAGCACCGCTCCACTGGGCCCTTCATCTCAAGCACCGCTCGGCTGGGCACCGCCGTCTCTGAACTGCTCCGCTGGGCCCTTCATCTCAAGCACCGCTCCGCTGGGCCCTTCATCTCAAGCACTGCTGGCCCATTGGCAGGGCCGGATCTGTGTCGGGCAGTGCTTCACGAAGCACTCTGGCCAACATGCCTCCTCCATAACCAGTGGAGTCTGTAATCCACCTGAGGGACTGTGGCTTTGCACTCCCCAGGATGATACAGTGGGCAATCCACCCACTGTAGAGACTTGAGAGACTGTGGCTTTGCACTCCCCAGGATGGTACAGTGGGCATGGAGGCCCCTCGTGGATATGGCGTCATGGACTCATGTGGCTGAGGTGCCCCCCCTTCCCTTCCCCCTGAGGTGCCTGTGGTTTTATTATCTGATGCCCCAGCAGTGTTCTCTCCAATGGAATCGGGTCTCGTGTGTGGGCTTTGCCCATGTGTTTATGCACATTGGCCCACGAACAATGGAAGGTAGCCAATATGTGCCGGACTTTTGGGCTATGTATATGTTGTTCATGTTGTAATATATTTTATTTATATATTTCATATTTCGCTTAACTTCAAATATGCTATAATATACTTCAATTTTAATGATCATTTTATTTTGTCTTTGCATTATTCCGGGGGGTTTGGGGGGTGTCACTCTGACTTGTTGCTCTGCATTGGTGTGTAGGGATTTGGGGGGGGGTTGGGGGGGGTGTGTCGCGTATGTGTGTGCCCGTAACCTTTTCTCCTCCCCCCTCCCCTGTGTCGTAGGTGCAGTACTCACCGTTGTCGTCTGCGCCGGCGTTCGTGCTCCTGGTAGAGGAGCAGGTAGACAATAGCTGGTTGGATGTTTAATTCGGGTTCCATGCTGTCCAGATTCCTCGTGGAGTGTATAGAGGTGAGCGTTTTCCCGTTCGTAGTCTGTTTCCGCCGTGTTTTTATCGGCGGGGCTCCCGCCCCGGAAAAGGTGGCGGATTGGTGGGTCGTGATAGTGTGGGCGGTACATTGTCTGCCGCCTGTCTGTTGGCAGTGACCGCCGCGCTGTTTGTTTGTCCCGCCGTGGCGGTCGGAGTGTTAAAGTGGCGGGCTGTGTTGGCGGTTCCCGCCAGGGTCAGAATTCCATTTTTTTTACCGCCTGCCTGTTGGCGGGTTGGCCGCCGCTTTAACACCGACCGCCAGGGTTGGAATGACCCCCTGAGTGATTTATTGGTAACGGTAAGGCTAGGGGAACAGGAAAGTTAATCTAAGTCTAAAACTGTTTATTTGTCAAGCTAATTATTTTAAAAATTTATTATTGTCTCCCAGTAGATGCAGGTTATTGGGAATATATATAAATATATATATATATATATATATACACACACACACACACACACACACACAAAAAAACAGAGGTTACAGGGACATACCAGCTTTGATCCTCCTCGACCTCTCAGCATCTTTTGACACAGTATCCCACCACATGCAGATCGAAAGACTCCACCACATAGTCATCCAAGGGGATGCGCTCAGATGGATCACCTCCTTTCTCACCAGAAGAGTTTGGAGGATACACCTCCCACCTTTTGCCTAGGAACCCATGGAGGTCACCTGCGGTATCCCCCAGGGCTCATCCTTCAGCCCCAAGCTCTTCAAAGCGTATATGACCCCGCTGGCCAACATCGACAGATCCAACGGTCTAAACATATTTTCCTATGCAGATGACACCTAACTCATCCTCTCACACACCGATGACCCCTCCACCACCAGAACCAAATTCCATATATGCATGACAAGCTCAGCTGACTGGATGGAGAACAACTGCCTGCAGCTGAACACTGACAAGATGGACATTCTGATCTTCTGCAACAGCAGCATCACATGGAACAACTCCTGGTGGCCATCAGACCATGGACTCGCACCCACTCCCTCCGACCATGCCAGAAACCTCAGAATCATAATTGACAACAAGCTCACCATAAAATCACAGATCAACACCGTCTCCTCCACATTTTTCCTCACTTTGCGCATGCTACGTAAGATCCTCAAGTGGCTACTCCCACACACAAGATGTGCTGTGACACAGGCCCTCATCACCAGCCGACTGGACTATGGCAACACCCTCTGCATAGGAATCACCACACACCTCCTACAGAGACTTCAGACCATACAGAACACTGCAGCCAGACTCATCCTTTGTTCTCCGACGAACCTACATCACACCCACCTCAGACAACTCCACAGGGTCCCCGTACAGAAAAGATACCAATGAAAGCTGCTGACCCATGCACACAAGGATCTACACAACCAAGGACCTGCGTACATTAATTACCACCTGAATTCCCAACAACCGGCCTCCCTTTCACTTACCCATAATCCCCACATCTACGGAAGCAGAAGTGGAGGACTCTCCTTCTCTCATATCACAGCAAAAACCTGGAACAGTCTCCCCACGCACCCACAGACTATCACCTCACTTCTGGAATTCTGAATGACCCTCAAGACCTGGATGTTCGAAAAAGCATCCGGGACCTTCATGCACCTGGATAACCTACTGGGTGATTAGCTGTGCTTTATAAATCCTGGTTGATTGATTGATAGGCATTATAGTTAGATTCTGAATTTACTCACACTAAGCCATAGAAATTCAGCAGGTATAGTTATGGTTAGCTCAAGTAATAATAACATGTGAACTAAGGTGTGCCTCTACCATGCACAGTTTCTTCTCAACAATTTGAATTTCTATGTTTTATTTAATGTAAAGTAATGTTAATTGCTATACTTTAAACCAACCACCACTGAGCACGGCCTTTGGACATGCACGGCAGAAGTTGGCCGCAGTACTTGGTCTGTGATCAGGCCCTGCGTCCAACCCCTATAACCATCCAACACCGAACAACAAAAGGCCTTTGTGACACACCATAAAAAAAGAGGGTTGGGTACATATACCCTAACACCTTTGCCTTGGTCCTGGGATCCCCCTAGGGGCCCACTAGGGCTAAAAAGTTTTTGTCTTTTATTTTGGGAAAAATCTAAATGTGGATCCATGGATTTTGTGGATTTGTTTTTTTTTAAAATAAGGGCAGACTTCAGTGCTTCTTATTAATGTGCCCTGATGGGCACCTCTTGGAGGCATTACCAAGTTCATTAATAATGAAGAGGGCACATAGCGCCGAGGAGGTGTCAGTCCCAGGGTTACATGGGGTCTGCAGGGCCCCTCCATTATTTATTTTTATATGTTGCCCCGGGCAGGTGGTGGTCGAAAGGACACGGGCTGCACTGCCCCCACCTACACTTCAGACATAGCTCTGGGGAGGTAGCAGTCCCCGGGGCCCAGGGGGATCCACAGGACCACCCTAGTAATTTTAGGATCTGTTGCCTTGGAGATGTGTTGGTCTGCGGCTTTGGGGATGTGTGTACCCACCTGCATACATTACACACATAGTCCCAGGGGAATGGCAGACCCTGGGGCTTGTGGGGGTCCACAGGACCCCCCTAGTCATTTAATAATTTGTTGCCTTGGGGAGGTGGCGGCCCTTGGGGGCCGGAGGGCTGCACAGTTCCCTGCACATTTATAACGCATAACCCTGGAGAGGCGGTTGTCCATGGGGCTTCAATAAGCCCAAGGAGGGAGACCCATGTGCCCCCATCCTATTTTTATCCACAAAGCCCCCAGGACCAGGATCTACTCTGTGGCAAAATCATTTACAAGGGGGACAATTTTTTTTTTTCAATCATGGCGAGCTCGCTGATCCCGCTGCAAATTTCTCTGTTGTTTAAAAAAAAAACTTTTATGCCTTTTTATGATTTTTTGGGGGGGCTTGACTGAAGCCAAGTCCCAGAATGGATGCCAACACTTCTTGTTTGTTGGCAACAATCAGATCTCATTAGGAGATCTCTCCTGATCCACAACCCTAGATATACAACATTTCACTCTATTTAATATCTTAAACACTAATGAAAGGATTTACACCAAATAAAAGAGGGGTGATCTGCGCACAACAATTCACCTTTTTGCCACATTTGGTATAATTCCGTCTGGTGGTTCATGCTGCAGTCATGCCTAAAGTGTCTAAAGGAATTAACATAGGAAAAACATATTTTTTGCCACCCCCCCTTTTTCTCTGCCCCCACTTGATGGATCAGCCTGAATTTTTTTCATCTACAACAAGATCCAACTTGACACTTTTTCGGAAAATGTTGTGAAGATTTGTCAAACAGTGTCAAGGATATGGGTAAGTCAAAAACGCTTTTTCTATGGAAACTAGGTCTTAACTGTAACTACCTACTATTGACCGCCAGCTGGTACTATATATATATATATATATATATATATATATATATATATATATATATATATATATATATATATGACCAAATCATAAACATAGTAAAAACACATGGTTTACAGCTGCCATCTATATTACAGTATTTTATTGAAAACAAAGAGAAATTATACAAATAATAATAACATAAATCTCCCCTCATGGATTATTCATAAGTCAAGCTTGGCACAATACATTGGTGAAGTAGTCAGACCCGGAGGACACCAACCCTCATGTCACCCTGGTATATAACCTGCCAAGTGGCTGTTTTTTCGCTAGTCAAAGTTCAAAACAAATTTCATATGACACAAATTGCCTCCCATGGATTGCTCATAAGGCAATCTTGACACTATACATCGGTAACATAATCAAACCAAGAGGATATCCACCCTCATGTAACTCAAGTATATCACTTGCCAAGTGGCTCTATTTTCATACTAATTAAAATCCACGCATATTTCATGTGCTGCTCCCGCTGGATGACAAAAAATGCCTACAATCATTCCAAGTTATAAAAATACTGAATCTCCCACCCAGTTTACTGGAGAAAAAGAAACTAGTAACATAAAGAAGACAAAATCAAAACAAAGAAAGAAACACTGTGCTGATACATAATCCTTGGACTAGGCATTAATCAAAAAAAGAGACTCATTAAAAATAGGAGGTTGCACCTAAGCTTGATGATGACTAACAGTGAACCTCTAAGAAAGGAGAGGTAAAGTCCACTTACATCAATTCAGAAATCAGGGGGAGACAGGAAGAAAAGAGAGAAACAAAACCTATTCACCACCCCAATTAACAAGAAAAATCTTGATGCACATGTCTCCGTTTGATCTATGTAACAGATACCACACTGTTTAGCTATTTAGTCACTACGTTCATGTCACGCCTCATCTTGGTTCAGTACCCCTGGGTGCTTGCTGTTGAGTTTGATTATGTTTTTGATTCCATCTTCTTCAAACTATTTACTCTGTCACTTCCTCTTGCGCTGGTATTGACCCTATCAATTCCCAAAAAATTAAATATAGTCAGATGCCAGTTTCGTGCAAAAGGGTAACGTGAGTCATTATTGTGTATGGCTCACATATGTTCCAAGACATGTTTTGTCACTAGGAAGATAGCACTCCTCACATATTGAATTCAGCAAGGACACATCAGGACATAAACAACAAACTCACTATTACAGTTTATACATTTCCTGATTTTTACCTTCCTGTCGGTTAGTAAAGTGTACATTTTCTTATTGGCACTATGTGTACATGCCTTGCACCTCCCGCACTTGTAAACCCCTGCTGATACTTGAGCCAATGCTCTGTGCCCCCATGATTCTTATTGGCGTAGATATGTACCAACATATCCCTCAGGGATTTGCTCTTCTTTTAGGTTATGTGGGGAGAGGGACTGACCAATTTGTCAATTACCTGATCCAATGTGACAAAATGCCAAAGTTTCCTCTGAGCCTGACTCACTGAATTAGATTCCCTGTTGTATGCGATAATGAACTTTATTTCACTCATATCCTTGTTCCTATTCTTAGGTATAATTAGGCTGTCTCTGTTGACCTGTGCCACTTTCTGACATGCTGTCTTAAGCATCTGAATAGGGTAACCTCGGGACCTGAATCTAGTCACCATCCTCACCTGTTCTTCCTCAAAGGCCTTGGGGGTACTGGTGCTTCACTTGGCTGTAAACATTTCCCTATACAAAATATTCCACTTGAGGCTGGGTGTGTGGTGACAACGGACATATAGAATACTGTTACCTGCAGTACTTTTTCAAAAAAGACGGGATGTATAGCTGACCCTTCCACTGTCACCAGCACATCCAGACATTCCATAGTAGTTGGATGTGTCTTACGGGTGAACCTAACATTTAAATTGTTATCATGCATCCACAGGAGAAAGCCAACCAAAGCATCTTGCAGACCATTCCATGTAACAAAAAGATTGTCTAAATATCTGGTCCAAAAAGCCAGATGACTCGTCCATCTCACATTCTCCTCAGTCCAAATGACTTGGTCCTTCCACCCCATGAAAATACCAGCATAGCTCGGCGCAAAAGAGAAACATGCCCTA
Source organism: Pleurodeles waltl (assembly GCF_031143425.1). Lineage (NCBI taxonomy): Eukaryota > Metazoa > Chordata > Amphibia > Caudata > Salamandridae > Pleurodeles > Pleurodeles waltl. The sequence goes on along the minus strand of NC_090448.1, from coordinate 925,313,624 downwards.
CGCCCAAGTCCGATGCAACATCCAAGTGTTTTATTCTAATTCATTAGTCTATTGCAGGCTGCCACGAATCACTGAAAAAAAAAAAGGTCACAGGGACATTATAGTGAAGTTCTGATTTTACACACACTAAACCATTGAAATTCAGCAAGTATAGTCAGGGCCACTGGAATTATGTGGCAGGAGACGCCCACATTATGGGGCAGGGTTGAGTAAATTATGCAGCAAGAAAAAAAAAATGATGCAGCATAACACAGCAAACTTTTTAATAGTATTACTTCATTATTTCATCATTTTAAAACTAACTAACACTGTCTGGGCATTGGTTGCACCTCATTAGTACCTGTTTAATACCCAAATATAGCAACAATCAACAGAAAAGTGACGAGCCTAGTCTTACAAAGGTCCTTCTATTGCACTACAACATGTCTCTGCAATTTTAGTAACTTTTGAACAGTTTGACTCAGAAACTAAATTTTTAAGCCAAAATCTGCAGATTATGCTTCAGATGATTTGAAAATCACTGCAGCTGCACATCCACATTTTTTCAGAGGCTCTGGTTATAGTTATCTTAAGTAAGTATAACATGTGTGCTAAGGTAACTATAACTTGAGTCCTGGTTTTGCGGTGTTCCATCATGGGAGTGCAAAGGAAAAAGGATAGTCCCAAAACAAGCATAAAATTCAATGCATTTTACATTGACTTTTGTATTTTGTCTGACGCACAAACCATCAGTCAGATTTTGACGAAATTTGGAAGGATTAAATATTACAGTGCGCAGATGATTCTTTGAGGTACCACACATAAATAGGGTGGTTATTTGATAAGTTTTAAGTGTTTTTAATGTAGCTATATCTGTGGAGGCGTTAGTACCATGGTACTCCCCAGGTGTATAATGATGACATGTCAGTAGCTGATTGGCTAATGACTGCCTTTACAAAAGTGAAAGCCAGCCACCTTGTTTTCAGTTTGAGTTTCCCTATGCTCGCAATTACACCATTCAATAGTGGGTAAGTATTAGTCTCGGTATCTTTCACATATCTATCACTACTTTAGTAAAGTAGTATTAGGTAGGAACAAATATTTATTACTTTATATATACTTTTTTAAATCAGTAGTATTGTGGTACCATAAATCACAAAAAAAACTTTTTTTTTTTTAAATTGGAAATACAGTGCAGGATATTAGATTTTATTACGATAGTGTGCCAAAGTGTATTTCAATTTTTTTTACATATTTAAATATACACATAAATGTACACAGAGTAGCACAGTCATTACTAAAATTGACTGTGCTACTTTTGAAAAAAACACACTTTACAGTGGTAGAAAAATGAAAAAAAATGTAAAACAAAAATATTAACAATGGAATTTTTTTGGGGTTACCTCAGTGCCTTCGTGTTACTCTTTCATTGTAGAAACAAATATATAGAAATGTATAACTGATTTGCTCTACCTATTACCACGTTACTAAAGTGGTAATATTTAGGGAAATAGAAAGACCTAATACTACACATCAGAAGGCTTAACACACATCACGGGAAAAGTGTACCTAAAAATAACATGTCTGTCTTTAGCTATCGTAAAGTCAATGATTACCTAATCAGCTAATATTTAGTCACAACTATGTACTGGGGGACTACCGCGAAATACCCCTCCATTTTTCAAACACACCTCAGTAGTAAATATTACTAATTTTCAGTACGCTAAAACTTATAAAATAATTACATAACTTACCTGCACCACACAAAATAAACATGTGCACACCATAATATGTAATCCTGACAAATGTAAACAAAATATGACTCCCACTTTTCCAGCAACACAAAATTTCAAAGTTAATATTCATTATGTTTGATGTAAGCATTTTTTGGACACCCCTTTTTGGTTTACCCCCACTTCAGCCAACGCCGCAAAACGTTTTCTCCTTTTAATTAAACCTGTGGATGTAGTCTGCTAAAATGTGCGCACCTTCCTCAAACTGGTGCAACATTATTGAGGTACAACATTTTCAAAAATCCATACATCAATAATATATAGAATTTTCAAACCAAAAATCTTAACCTATTACTATTTCATAAAAGTTGAAATTGATTGTTGAAAATAATAAAACTTAAATAATTAACTGTATGCAACACTCTAAGCCAGAAATCAGTGAAACGCTGACTGTACAATAATGCAAAATTGTCATACAAAGTACAAGGCTGATTTCTACCTTTGGTAAACACATTCATCAACCAATTACATCACCAGTTCTAAGCCTCATAGTAAATGTAGTAAATGTAGGATGGCGAGTGAGGTGAAAAGACTGTGTGTGGAGGTGCGCAAGTTATCTGAATTTTAGAGTGGTGTATAAGTATTAAAGTCAGTCATAAGTATGAAAGAGGGGCTTAAAAAATAAATTAAAGCTGTAACTATAGCTGTAATAATGTTTGTGTAGTTTAAGTTGGGCATGTATACTAAACATAAAACAAGTACAACTATAACTTATCTCTAACCTTTGGTTTTTGTGGGGAAACATATATATATATATATATATATATATTCAATGAAAAACCAAAGGTTACAGGGATGTTATAGTTAGGTTCTGAATTTACTCCTACAAAACCATAGAAACTCTGTATTTATAGTTAGAGTCTTTCAAGTATAATTTACGCCCTAAGGTAACAACTCGCACCCTTGCCAGGCACAGTTTTCTTATCAATAATTTTATTGAAAATGTTACAGTGATAATACCAAAGATGCCACCTGTTTTAGTTAGAGGTATTTCAAGTAACTATAACTTGTTCCCTAAGGTGACTATAACTTGTGTCCCTGGCTGTGCAGCCAACCCCTATAACCACCCAAACCAATGTCATGCACAGCCTTAGACCGAGCGTGGCATGGGGTTGGCGGTAGGGCCTAGCCTATGGCCAGATGCTGTGGCCAACCACCCAACCCGATGCTGTGCACAGCCTTTGGCTGTGTGCAGCAGGAGTTGGCCATGGCCTGTCTCTCTCGGTCTGAGAATAGATGTGACAGGGTGAATCTGGGTGTGAGAGTGGCTGTGAGAGTGTCTGTCTGAGGGTGAGAGTGGGTGCATCAGTATCTGTGTGGGTATGTGAGTGGGTGTGCATGAGTTGTTCAGTGGGTCTATAAGTGGGTGGGTGACAATGAGTGGATCTGTGAGTGTGTGTGAGTGTCTTAGTAGGTCTGTGAGTGGGTGTGTGACTATCTGAGTGGGTCTGAGAGTGGGTGCATGAGTGTCAGTGGGTCTGTGAGAGGCTGCATGAGTTTTTGAGCGGGTCCATGAGTGTGTCAGTGTCTCAGTGGGTTTGTGGGTGGGTGCATGAGTGGTTCTGTGAGTGGGTGTGTGAGTGGGACTTTGAGTGGGTGTACGAGTGTGATCGGGCCTTTAAGTGGGTGCATGAGTGTGTCAGTGGGTCTGTGAGTGGGTGAGTGGATTTCTGAGTGGTTGTACAAGTGTCTGTGTGGGTCGGTGTGTGGCAGTCTGAGTGGGTCAGAGAGCGGGTGCATTAGTGTGGCAGTGAGTGTGTCTTTTTTCAGGAAGGTTTGCAGCTCCGTCACGGCTTTATACAGAGGGCTGTGCTGAGCGCTGATTCCACATCTTTGGCCAAAAAATAGGCTTAATCATTTTTAATTCTAATAAGGTGTCCCACAGACACCCATTAATAACCCCCATGGGGTCAGAGTACCTCTACCCTGAACCCTTTTATTGTTTTCCGCCCCTACTTTTATCCTCGGGGACCAGTTCTTAAATTGGTGACCACAACTTTCTGCACAGATTGCAGCCAGCCAATTACAGTCCTGCTTCGGTTGCAATGATTCTTGATGCTCCACACAGGAGCCGAAAGGGATCCACATCCCTATATATACAAATTGTTTTTCACTTAAGAACTAGAAAACCCCACTGAACCAAATCACATAAAGGGTGCTTTCTGGACCAAAAGCTACCTTTGTGCCACATTTGCTGTAATTCTGTTCTTATGTTTATGGGGACTGCTGATGCATAAACCTTATTGGGATATATGCAGAGAGACATTGATTGAAGATTTGATTAATTTAGTTTTCTACTGGGACTACTTTGGAGGGGGTAGTAGCAATTGTATTGGATATGCCATATTGTAGGATATCAGCTGAATCATCGCATAGTGGATATCATGGACATGTTTTTGACACCAAATTCATTTATTTTTTATTTTTATTTTTTAACATGAGGTCGATGTTTATGGGGAATTATGTCTAATGTGATGGATTTAAAATGAGATTGTAATGTATAGATTAGTGATTAAATTGTCTGTTTTGGTTATTGTATTGTGTGTTTTTTATGGATTTTTTACCATACAACCCTGTTGAATTCAATTGTTAGATGAAACATGTTGGCTGGGCTGCATGGCAATGCAGAGAAAAACAATAAGACTTTTTTGTGACATTAGTACATGGCTCCTCATTGCATGAATGGAGGATGAGCCAGATTTCTTAGACCTATTATCTTTTGATGCCTTGATGAACTTTTGAAGTTTTCATTACTCACATAAATATTTTTGTATGTACTATAAATACTCCTCTTCATTCTGTGGTGTTGTGGTTCAAAGTAAGTGATCTCTGAGCACTGGGTTCAAAAGAGGTTAAGCGCTGGTAACCAAAAATATTTTTGGGCTTACACTGGTGAGATTATCATTGAGCTACACTGCTCTTGGTGCTTTCTGTGTTTTATATAGTCACACCCAAAGAGACCCTTACGTTAAAAACCCAAAAGTTACAAGGATGTTATAGTTAGGAAATAGAATAAAAAAGCCTTAGAAATTCAGTGAAAAAAAAGGTTACAGGGACATTATAGTTAGGAAATGTAATTTAAAAAAACATAGAAATTCACTGAAAAAACAAAGGTTACAGGGACGTTATCCTCAGGGACTGAATTTACTCACACAAAACCATAGAAATTCAGCAATCATAGTTTCCATCCCTAACTATAACCTACAGCCCACAGTGCACTGCTTATGACTTCACACATTACATCACTCATGACATGGTCAGTGACATCACTCATGACATTACTTATGACATCACAAATGCCATCACTCATGACACCATAGGAGACATGGAGGAGTCCCTCAGTGACCCATCATGGGCAAACAATTGCCCAACCTTTTTTTTTTGCTGGACCTGAAACCCAACAAAAAAACGACACTCCCACTTAAATACCAAACCCTGCTGTACAAGGCCAAAGGCTGTGTGCAGAGTGGGCGTGGATGTTTTGGGGGGGGATCGCCACATGACCTGGCCACAGGCTAAGCCCTGCAGCCAACCCCCACCATACACAGCTGAAGGCTATATGCGGTGTTGGTTGTATTAACATATAGTAATGATATATTACTCTATGTTAAAACAAATGTAAAAATTCACTGAAAAAGACAAAGGTTACAGGGGCAATATAGTTTGGCTCACTTTTTACACACACAAAACTTAGAAATTCCATAGTTAGTTATATTTATAGTTGTACTTATCTGAAGAAACTATAACCTGTTCCATAGAATAGCTTTAGGCTATTAGTTAAGTTTCCCAATTAGGTATAACTATAAGTATAACTAACTTATTTTTTGTCAATGCCGATAACAGAGTAAAAGTAACCAGGATCCGTACTCACTGCTAATTTTTTCAGAAATGTAACTTACTGTTTTCTACTTTGTGTATTGCCGCGATAGTTATCAATAAGCAAATAAGAAGCTCAATGTAAGCCGAGCTGTTAAATAAATGGAGAAATTCTATATTAATTTGAACCAATTGTAGAAGTATATAATTCAACATAGATCAATGAAAGTCAATTGAAACATGCCTACTCAGAAGTGGATGCAAAACATATGTAGTCTTGCGTTATTTTAATGCTTTGGTGAAATATGACTAATTCAAGTATATGAAGTAATGAAAAAACAAAAACTGAGAAACCACATTGGAGAAAACCAAATGATGGAAAAGTGATTTTAAGGAAACACGATTTTAATAAAATACAAATATCTTGAGAGTTAAAGACAATATAATTTTAAGGAAATATCTAAAATTAAATCATATTTAGGACTAGGGAGGGTTTTTTGTGTGTGTAGGGATAGGTAATGTTTAGGGGTGATCAGGGTGTTTAGGAGTCAAAATGGGTGCAGGTCAGGCATAGAAAGGGATTGTTTTAGGTTTTAAGGATGGACAGAGTTTAGGGGTAGTAAAGAGTTTTCTAGGTATCAGGGATGAGTGGGGTTTAGGGGTGGTGGAAGATTTTTATTGGTCACGGATGAGTGGAGTTTATGGGTGTGAAGTGTTTAGAAGATTCATGCATGGGTAGAGTGTAGGGGTATTGGGGGGGTTTAGGGTTCTTGAATGGGCAGAGTTTACAGCTAGTGGGGTTTTTTAAGGTTCAGTGATGGGTAGAGATTGTTGTGGTGAAGAGTTTTTAGTGTTCAGAATTAGGTGGTTTAGGGAGGTGAGGGGTTTTAAGGATTCAGGGATAAATAGAGTTTAGCAGTAGTAGGAGTTTTAAGGTTCAGTGATGGATAGAGTTTAGGGGAGGTGAGGGTTTTTTAGGACTCAGGGGTGGGTGGAGTTTGGGTGTGGTAAGGGGTTTTAAGGAGACAGTGATAGTGGTTTTGGTGTTGAAAGGAGTTGTTAGAATAGGAAAGGGTTCTTAGGGCACAGGAATCTGTTGAGTGTTCTTAGTGTATAGGAATGGGTAGAGTTTATGGGTAGTGAGGGGTTTTATGGTTCAGGAATCGGTGGAAAGCATAGACAGAAAGGGGGTTTTAGGATTCAGGGATGGGTATAGTTTAGGGATCAGGGATGGGTGTAGTTCAGGTGCAGTGAGGGGTTTAAGGCTTTTTCGGATGACTGGAGTTTAGTGGTACAAAGGGATTTTAGTGTTCAGGGATGGGTGTAGATTAGGAGTAGTGGGTGATTTCAAGGGTCAGGGGTTGATGGGGTTTAGTGGTTCTGAGGGGTTAGGGATGGATGTAAAACTTATAAATCTGAAAAAATGTCACCTGAAAAAAGCATTGAAATAAATGGCTCAAAGTAAGATGTGCAACCATTGTATTTACTCATTAAATAATAAAGCATGCAAAAGCCAATTTCAAACAAAAAGGCATCCAATGAGTTGGAGTCTATGAAATGGTAAATTTTATTCATTCTGAAAATTTCCATTAAACAGCTTAGGTTAAATAATAATCGTTAATGCTATTCTGAAATTGTTTTTCTATAAAATCACATACAACCTGGCCAATACCAGACAGATGCTACAGGATCAATGTGCTGGATTCAGTGTGCAAGGTGAAAGTGCATTTAGCAATTTAAAACAGCAGCATGCAGTCACCAGTGCAATTGGTGCTTTCTTGATTTGTCACAATTTCTTATACGTAGCTTTCAATAAACTTGTATTACCAGAATAAGTGTTAGGCTAGTATTTATTAGTGTTTTGTGTGATGTCTTTGGGGATCTATTTTGGGAGTATCACTTATATGCTGAAACAGCTATGTGCTGATGTACCCCTCATAGATATTAGATAAGGTCACCCTAATAACACCTCTTATCCTCTCAGTGATATTAAGTTACAGAGCTTCAAATGAAATGTGAGCTGTTAAACCTCTAATCTTTGAGATTTAGCAAGGCAGGAGAGTCCTCACCTCATTTTGAGCATATGGGATTTTCTTTTTTTTTAAAGAGTTTGGTAAACTTATTATATTGCAATATATAATAATAATAATAATAATAATAATAATAATAATTATAATAATAAATGAAAATGTATATATTACAATAGACAATAGATAGATCTGTCAGTCCAGACTGTGTTGTTTTTAAATTCAATGTTACAAACCAGGTCTAGGGTATAATATTATTATTATTATTATTGATTATTATTAGTTGTATTATATATTATTATTGTTGTTGTTATTGTTGTTATTATTATTATTATTATTATTATTATTATTATTATTATTATTAATAATAATACATTTAAGACTGATTTTTTATTTGAAAATATCTAGTTAAGTATAAAATATAGCTACTTATAGTCATAGAGATCAATGAAATCACCCAAATGGTTTCAAAGTTTTGATTTTCAACTCACATGTTGGATAGGGGTCACTCGGTGAGGATCTGTTGTGACACATCAATAATCCAGGATAATATTTTCAAATAGTAGATAGATTTCAAATTTTTATCAACATTATCATTTTTATGCTACAAATAGGATTATGTAATCCAGCCCATCTGAGTGTTGTTACACTTAGGTCATAATGAGGCATCATAAACAAAAATAACTTGTGTGGATAAATGAATGTCATCAGAGGTTGTGAAATTAATTATATCCATAACAATGCTCAGTTCAGTCCATAAATGGACACGCAGAGAACTAGGGCCTGATTTTGAGGATTGTGAGTTACCTCTGTCCATTAGGGTGGTGGAGGACAATATATCCATCAACCTGACAGATTTTGCTATGGAACAACATGTAAATAATGATCTTGGCAGGTTGGGAGTTTTCTCTCATTGTATGGGGGTCATTCATTTATTTTCTGTTTATTACCCTGACACTGACAGACAAAAGTAATTGGGTGTTATGCTATCTGCTCTAAATAGGGCAACCAATCTGAAATTCATACTATAACAGCACATATTATGATGGACAATCAAAAGTAAGTTTTCTAAAGATAGAGCCACCAGGGGCATATCTGTCTGAAAACTGATTGTCCAAGGTGTGGCCTCAGCACTGGCAAGATGGTGGTGGTCTACTGAAGCTCTGTCTCAACATGGAGCACTTAATTTATCTCAAACCACTAATGTAAGCGTTTTTTCTCATTTCCGGATGCTTCCACTGGAAGACTGGTCCTGACCCTTAAGGACTTGCTCTAGCTCCTGTTTGGTGATTTAGGCCTCAGTACGAGTGTGGCAGTTTTAAGATCGCCACACTTGTAGTGGCAGTCATACTGCTGCAGTCCCAGCAGTAAAGACTGCTGCATTACCAGTTTGGTGGTTTGGCCAAAGCCAAACTTCCACAACGCTGCTAGTCCCGCCAGTGCGGTCGGACTGGCGCGGCTGTCAGTGAGCTCCTCCAGGCAGGTGGCATGCCTAAAACCGCCAGCCTTATTATGAGGTAGCAAACGTCCAGGCTTTTCATGGCAGTAACCCCCCCATATGAACCCTGGCAGTAACACACCCAGCGACAGGAATCCCTGTTCCTATCACCAGCACACACATCCCCAAATGTCCACACACTTGCAGACACACACCCACACTTGTAGATGCACACCCCCACCCGACTGGATACATCCAGACACCCCACCCAACCGCACACATACATCCAGACACCCCCACCCACCCACATACATATATCTAGACACCCCCACCCAACTGCACGCATACATCCAGATACTCCCACTCACTCATGCACAGACAGGCACCCTCACCCAACTGAACACAGAGACACCCCCCACCCAACCAAACACAAACAGACAAGCATCCCACTCGCTCATACACATATGCACCCCCTGCATTCATATACACCCCCACCCTCTGCTTACATTCACTCACACACACACACACCCCCTCCACATACTAAACACCCGCACCCCCTGCATACATTCACACACATCACCACACATGCATACAGTCACACACACATGCACACACCACACACATGCACCTACCACACACACACACACACACACACCCTTCCGGTCAGTCCACCAACCTGTCTGGGCTGCACAGCAACCCCTGTCGAGTTGGTTGTCCGGGAGGGGGTGGATGTTGGAAGTTCCACCAATGGCACACCACCATGCAAGGACCACTGTGCCATATTACTGCTCATAATATGGTGGGCAGATTACTTCCAGCATGGCGGTGGTGGCAGTGGACCCACCTTTCACCTGCTGTTGGTCAGGCCAACGGTGTGGGATTTTCACCTGTTTATCGGCAGAAATGCATTGGTGCCTCTTAATACGGCGGTCTTTGGACTTCTGGCGCCCGCTTTGACTGCGGTCTTGGCAAAAGACTACCACAGTCAAAATGAGGGACTTAGGCCTACTACGACCAAAATCGGGCCGCCGGGCGGCCGCCAATTCAGCCGCACCCCCGCTGTGGCCATTTGGAGATCCGCGCTGGGCCGCCGGGCGGAAACCTAGTTTTCGCCCGCCAGCCCAGCAGGGATCTCAGCCTCAACACAGGAGCCGGCTCCAAATGGTATTGCGGCCGTGCGACGGGTGCAGTTGCGCATAGCAGACAGTGAAAAGGTGCACGGGGCCCTGTCACTCCCCGTACCGCCAGCCTTTTCCTGGCAGTTCAAACCGCCAGGAAAAGGCTGGCTGTACGGGGACTCGTAATCCCCTGGGCAGCGTTGCTAGCAGTGCTGCCCTGGCGGATTACAACCTCCGGGGGGGTGACCACAGCGCCTCCGCCGTGGTCGTAATGACCTGGGAAGCACCGCCAGCCTGTTGGCGGTGCTTCCGTCATAACAGCTCTGGCGGTTATAATGACCCCTTAATCTTTTGCCATCAAGCATGTTTGTAAGCAGATGGCCACTTTTTAGTGAGGTGGTATCTTGTCTTCTTCTTTCACTAAGCACTGCAAATCCAACTGGATTTTCTTCTTTCTCATACTCATCTTGGTCTCCTGCATTGCCAGAATGTTCCTGAGGGTTTTGTTCTGACTCCATTTAAGTTGCCCAAGTGAATAGATGGCCGCCATTTGGCGCATCGTGGTGCTAGACTGTTTCCTCAAAGCACAAGTAGTGTACAACTAACTAGGCTTTTTGCTTTAGTGCTCCCTTTGGGCTTTGCATACTTATGCCTAGCTGCTGCCCTGAATCATCCTTTGGCTGTCATTTTGTGTTCCTTTCCTGTCTGAATTTGCAGGTCTTTACGTCTCATATCCTAATAAGCAATTGCTAGATCTGTGAGATTATTTTACTGTTCATATACCTAATATGTTGCTGCAACACCATTCTGTCCTTCCTCATCCCCTATATGGGTAGGACTAAATCTTTGGAATAATTCTCAAAGTCTAGCAGGATCCACCTTCAAATGCCTAGTGGCTCAGTGATTGGGGCTAAAGCTACATCTTCTGATGCCAAAATGTAAGAGGGCTAAAAATGATCCAGCCTCAGTTTAATCTAGTAACCCTATTCTAGATCACCTTTTAGATGAGTTAAGAGGCCTACAGCCCTTCATGGGTGCTACTATGGAGAAACTGCCACAGACTGAAGTTCCATGGTTTGTTATGGAGTGCAGGATGGTTGAAATGGAGCATACCAGTTCTCTGCAGACCATGTCTGTCAGGATTCCTCTCCTTGAACAAGAGATCTCAAGACTCAAGCTGCATACAGTGAATTTAGAGAGTAGGAGTCATCAAAACAATCTTCACCTATACAGCTTGTCAGAATCTATTGAAGGTTCCAATCTTCTTGAGTTTTTACAGACCTTGCTTCCTGAAATGCTTTGTTTTTCTGGCACTCCTTCTAAGTTACAATGTGCTCATCTTAAAAGCAGACTTAGGTGGTCATTATGAACTTGGCTGTTCGGCCCGCCATGCCGGAAGTGGCGGTTAAAGCCGCCGGCGAGCATGGCGGGCCAAACCGCCACATAATGAAGAGGGTGACGGCCGCCAGCGGCAGCCGTCTCCCACCGCCATGCTCCCGCCGCCAGGCAGCCTGGCGGCAGAATGAAACACCATCAGCCAGGATAGCTGCGCTACTCTGCAGATAATGTTTCATATGCCGCTAACCTTTTCCTGAAAAGGCTGGCCGAGGGGTGCCCCAGGGCACCGCTGGTGGCCCCTGCACTGCCCATGCACTTGGCATGGGCAGTGCAGAGGCCTCCATGCAGGCTCCCGTTGCGCATGTCACTGCCCAATTTACGCGCAGTGACGTGCGCGACGGGTGCTGCTGCTAATGGAGCTGCCCTCAATGTTGTGGCTGTGTTCCCCTCCAACCCGGTGGGCGGAGACACTTTCTCCGCCGGCAGGCCTGGTGGGGAAAACATTATACGGCAGGAGGGTTTTCCAGGAGGCTGGCGGTCGATGAAAAGACCGCCAGCCTGAACACGCAGGAAATCCTGCCGTGTTCAAAATGTGGGCCTTAATCCTCAATCTTTGAAACCTTGTGGCATTATAATACTTTTCCTGGAATTCACAGATATTCCTTGTGTTTAAAAAATGGGTAAAGCTTAAAGAATTGCCTCATCTGGTCCGGTCACAGCTTACTCATTGTGCAAGACATTTCTAATGCAACCAATGCTCGATTAAATAAATTCCTTGCATTGAAATCTCAGATGAGACACTTGAGCTTCTGTTATGGAGTCCTTCACCCGTGTTCCTGCAAGATCACTCATGAGGAAACTGCTAAATCTTTTGATAACCCTAGGAAACGATTAGCATCCCTTCAAGGTATTTCCTCACATTGACTGGAGGCTAATAATCTGAAAACTTAAGATGCCTTTTTTACTCAATCTCTCTTCTGTATGTTTTTGTCATGTTTATGTTATTTTGTCTTTGCTCTGTTGTCTTTCTTGTCATGGTGTTTACACATTCCAATCGCTTCCTTGATGTTTGTTTTTCCAGATCAGGATTTTTATCCCTGATCTGTTTTTTCCTCTCCTCTTATATATATCTAGTTTTCCAATGTTTGTGTTTCTTACCTTTTCTTTCTTTCTTAGTTCTTTTTTTATGTTGCCTCTTTTTATGTTCCTATGTGTATTGTACCCCTGGCTTACATTACCATTGTTGTTACCCTGTCCCGTTTAGTTCCTGTATTCCTTTTCTTGTGTGTCCATTATGTATAATTATGGGGGTCATTCCGACCCTGGCGGTCAGTGTTAAAGCGGCGGCCAACCCGCCAACAGGCTGGCGGTCCAAAAAATGGAATTCTGACCCTGGCGGGAACCGCCAACACAGGCCGCCGCTTTAACACTCCGACCGCCACAGCGGCACAAACAAACAGCGCGGCGGTCACCGCCAACAGCCAGGCGGCAGACAATGTACCACCCACCCTATCACGACTCCCCAATCCGCCACCTTTTCCGGGGCGGGAGCCCGGCCGATAAAAACACGGCGGAAACAGACATTTCCAATGGAAAACGCTCACCTCGACACACTCCACGCGGAATCGGGACAGCATGGAACCGGAACTCCACATCCTCCCAGCCATTGCCTTCCTGCTCTTCTTCCAGGATCACGAACGTCGCCGCAGACGACAACGGTGAGTACTGCACCTACGACACAGGGGAGGGGGGAGGAGGAAAGGTTACGGGCACACACATACGCCACACACCCACCCCCACCCTCACCCCCACCGAAATACCTACATACCAATGCAGATTAAAAAGTCAGAGTGACACCCGCAAACCCCCAAAACAAAAATGCAAAGACAAAAGGCAATGATTGTGAAAATAGAACTATATTATAGCAATAATTAAGTATAGCGAACTTAGCAATATATAAAGAATTATTACACATCTAGAACTATATATATATACAAGTAGCAAAAGTCCGGCACAGTTTTGCAAAGTTCAAATGTCCGTGGGCCAATGTGCAGCAACACATGGGCAAAGCCCACACACGAGATCAAGTCCATTGGAGAGAACACTGCTGGGGCATCACAAAAATTAAATACTGGCACCTCAGGGGGAAGGGAAGGGGGGGCACCTCAGCCACATGAGTCCACGACGCCAGATCCACGAAGGGCCTCCATGCCCACTGTGCCATCCTGGGGAGTGCAAAGCCACAGTCTCTCAAGTCTCTACAGTGGGTGGATTGCCCACTGTGCCATCCTGGGGAGTGCAAAGCCACAGTCTCTCAAGTCTCACAAGTGGGTGGATTGCCCACTGTGCCATCCTGGGGGGTGCAAAGCCACAGTCCATCAGGTGGATTACAGAGTCCACTGGTCATGGAGGAGGCATGGTGGGCAGAGTGCCTCGTGAAGCCCTGCCCGACACAGAACCGGGCCTGCCAATGGGCCAGCGGTGCTTGACAGGAGGGCCCAGCAGAGCGGTGCTTGAGATGAGGGCCCAGCGGAGCGGTGCTTGGCAGGAGGGCCCAGCGGAGCGGTGCTTGACAGGAGGGCCCAGTGGAGTGGTGCTTGACAGGAGGGCCCAGCGGAGCGGTGCTTGACAGGAGGGCCCAGCGCAGCGGTGCTTGAGATGAGGGCCCAGCGGAGCGGTGCTTGAGATGAGGGCCCAGCGGAGCGGTGCTTGAGATGAGGGCCCAGCGGAGCGGTGCTTGACAGGAGGGCCCAGCAGAGCGGTGCTTGACAGGAGGGCCCAGCGGAGCGGTGCTTGACAGGAGGGCCCAGCGGAGCGGTGCTTGACAGGAGGGCCCTGTTCAGCGGTGCCTGTCTTGGCAGGTCCCTGTTCAGCGGTGCTTCTCACGGCGGGGCCCTGTTCAGCGGTGCTCCTCACGGCGGGGCCCTGTTCAGCAGTGCCTGTCTTGGCGGGGCCCTGTTCAGCGGTGCTTCTCACGGCGGGGCCCTGTTCAGCGGTGCTCCTCACGACGGGGCCCTGTTCAGCGGTGCTTCTCACGGCGGGGCCCTGTTCAGCGGTGCTCCTCACGGCGGGGCCCTGTTCAACGGTGCTTCTCACGGCGGGGCCCTGTTCAACGGTGCTTCTCACAGCGGGGCCCTGTTCAGCGGTGCTCCTCACGGCGGGGCCCTGTTCAGCGGTGCTTCTCACGGCGGGGCCCTGTTCAGCGGTGCTTCTCACGGCGGGCCCCTGTTCAGCGGTGCTTCTCACGGCGGGCCCTGTTCAGCGGTGCTTCTCACGGCGGGGCCTTGTTCAGCGGTGCTCCTCACGGCGGGGCCCTGTTCAGCGGTGCCTGTCTTGTGTTTCGAGTGAACCACACCTGGCCAATACTTCCCGCCCAGTCAGCATCGGACCTTTCCGTTGCGGGGCCCTCCTGTGATGGAGTCCTGGGGCCCTGGGTCTCCTCCGATACCCCCGGAATGGGGCTGGTGGGGCCCTCATGGCCAGGTCAGCTGCTCCCTGCCTTTTGCGCTTTGCTGCCCTTGCCCTCCTTGGCAGACTCTCCATGGCCCCTGGCTCCCTTACCCGATGTGGCAGGTGACGGTGCAAGGCTACCCTCCTTGGGGGCAGGCGTATCAGGCCTGTCGCGCCTGCCCTTCAGTTTTTTACTCCTCTTCCCAGGGGGGGGCTGGCTGTGCCTTTGCTGCTGGCCGATGTCCCTGCCCAAGGAAAGGGCGGACTCCAAAAACCAGGCACGACGTTCTTGGGAGTTGCTGGGCTGGTGGTGGCTGAGGTGTTTTTGGAACTCTTACGAGATGGAGGGGGTGGGTCAGGTGAGGAAAAGAGGTCCAGTTTAGAGAGGAATAGTTTTTTAGGAGCAATGGGAAGGGTAGCTGGAGTGGGTATGGGAGTGGAGGAAGAGGATGTGGTTGTAGGAGAGTCAAGTCTGGTGTCTTTGGGTGCAGGTGCTTGGGCTGGAGGCTGACGTGAGGTGGATGGCTGTTGGTTGGGTGCCTGCCTGCGTTTGTGTGGTTTGGAAGCGGGGGTGACAGACACACTGGGAGAGGACACAGGGGACGTGTACATGGCAGTGGGGGTGGTGACTGCACGTGTGCGGACTGGTCTGGAGGGTGTGCTGGTGATGGGTGTACTGGCTGATGGTGGTGTGCATGCAGGTGTGAGTGTGGACGTCACAGGGAGGGAGGAGGGAGACGAGGAGGTGGGGGACACAGAGGAGGTAGTGGCTGTTGGCATGTCTGCATCTGTATGTTGCTTGTGTGAATGCTTGTGTGTTCTGTGGTGCTTATGTCTGGATGAGCTTCCCTTGGGTGTTGAGGTGTGTGCAGGCTGGTCTGTAGGTGTGGATGGGATAGGCAGAGGAACAGGGGAGTGGGACTGGGTGGAGGGAGTTAGAAGAGGGAGGCTGGAGACAGGGACAATCGCTGCCGTCAGTGCTGAGGCCAGAGCGTTGAACGATCGCTGCTGGGCAGCCTGACCCGAATGAAGGCCCTCCAGGTATGCATTGCTTTGATGCACCTCCCTCTCCACACCCTGGATGGCATTCAAAAGGGTAGACTGCCCAACAATGATGGTCCTCAGGAGGTCAATGACCTCCTCACTGAGGGCAGCAGGGGTGACTGGGGCAGGGGCTGAGGGGCTGCTGGGAGGGCGGAGCTGGTGCGCTGGGTGGCAGCTGTACCTGTAGTATCAGTGGGCACGGATGTTGCCGCCACTGCAAGGGAGCTCCCATCCGAGGACGTGTCGGTGTCACTGACGTCTGCACGGGTCCCCGTGGTGGAGCCCCCCTCGCCCTCCGTCTCACTGGTCATGTCGGAGTCCGTTGCATGGCCCTCCGGGGCCTTGTGTGATGCAGCTCCCTCTTGCGCAGATGCCACTTCTCCTCCGCCTGATGATGCTAATGCACACATTCACAGAAAAACAAAGAAAATGGGGGGGGGGAGAAATAAAGGCAAGTTGAGTGCATGCATTGGGGACACCGTTGGCGGAGAGGACAGACACAGAAGCCCCCTGCACTACGCTGCGCACTTGGGGTACACTACTCATTCACTGGGACATGCCCTACAAGCCTATGGGCGACAACTGCCCACACAGAATACACAGGTCCATGAATAGCGTTACTAGGCACCCTACAGAGGTGGGGGGCGGGGGCACAGGACCATACCTCACGGAGGGGCCTAGCATACAGAAATCGCCCTGGCCTAGGGATACCCACAGCCCTCCTCCCCCACCCAGGCACCTCCACTGCGCGCAAATATAGCTGAATGTGCTGGTACTCACCCCCTTGTGTCTGCTATGATGTCCTCAAGCGCCCATCTAAATCGGGGTAGGCCACCGCCAGGATCTGGGACATCAGGGGGGTCAAGGTACGACTGGCACCCCTCCTAGGTTGGGAGGCCATCCCCAGCAGAGCCTCGGCGGTCTTCCTGCTCCCGCGGCGGATGTCCTCCCACCTCTTGCGGCAGTGGGTGCCCCGTCTGTTGTGGACCCCCAGGGCCCGGACGTCCTTGGCGATGGCACGCCAAATATCGATCTTCTGATGGGCGCTGACCTATGTGACATGTACAGGGGGGGAAAAGAAACATCATCACTTTTCTGCATGCTCGATGTGAGTGGCCCCCCCTCCCCAAACTTGCCATGTGGCACATGCTATCATCTGTCGTGCCATGCATTCGTAATTCGCTCCCCTCCCCTCCATCGTACATCCACCCCACTCATCACAGGCATTGCCCACTATGCATTGGCCCCCGTGTACTCACCTGTTGGTCTGGAGGACCGTAGAGTAGCGCATACTGGGGGAGGACCCCGTCCACGAGCTTCTCCAACTCTTTGGAACTGTAGGCGGGGGCCCTTTCCCCAGTCGCAGCAGCCATTGTCACTTCCAGACTGAGGTCACAGCAGCACTTGCAGTATAGGTCCTCTCCTGTGGATGCTCAGGTCTCGTGTGATTAAGCAGAGAGAAAATGGCGGTCACGCCCACGGCGGTGCGTACCGCGGCGGTGCGTACCGCGACCGCCGGCGCACATCGTCATTGGCTCCTGAAACCCATAGGGTTCAATGTTAACCAATGCTGCTTTGCGCCGCGGTCTTCGACCGCCTACCGCCACGGCGTGCCACGCCAGCGCAATGACCTCACTTCACATTGTCACACTTCACAGGTCAGGCAGCCGCCATTTCAAGGGCCCACATGGCTTAATTCCTACTGCGTCACACATGGCTAGGCCTTGCATCAACACTCATACAAGCCATTCAATCCAGAGAGATTCGTGTACTGTGCAGGCTGTGGGAACTTACCTGTGGGTTGATTGACTCTGTGCTCCATGTTGTCCTTCCTAGGCACCGTCCGCTGGGACTTGCGAGGAGACGGAGGAATGTTCCCGTGTACAGACCGCTGGTGGACCTGTCGACAATGGAAGAACGACATGTCATACTCACCTACAGACTCAACAGTGCCACTATACAGGAACTGTGTGCCCAGCTGGAGCCAGACCTGATGTCACCCATCCGCCAACCCACAGGGATTCCGCCTCTAGTGCAGGGGCTGTCAGTACTCCATTTTTTGGCTAGTGGATCATTTCAAACTACAGTGGCCATTTCATCTGGGATGTCTCAGCCTATGTTTTCAAGGGTATTGTCCAGAGTGTTGTCTGCCCTGATGAAATACATGCGGAGCTACATCATTTTCCCTGAGGTGGGTGACTTGCCTACAGTGAAGGGTGATTTCTATGCCCTTGGACACATTCCCAATATCATTGGTGCCATTGATGGTACCCATGTGGCTTTGGTCCCCCCAAAAGACAATGAACAGGTGTACAGGAACCAAAAAAGTTATCATTCGATGAATGTCCAGGTGGTCTGTTTGGCTGACCAGTACATCTCCCATTTAAATGCCAAGTTCCCAGGGTCAGTGCATGACGCGTACGTCATGCGAAATAGCAGCATCCCTTATGTGATGGAACAGCTACAGAGACAGCGTGTGTGGCTAATTGGTGACTCTGGTTACCCCAACCTGCCTTGGCTATTGACCCCAGTGAGGAATCCCAGGACAAGGGCAGAGGAACGGTACAATGAGGCCCATGGGCGTACTAGGAGGGTGATCGAGCGGACCTTCGGCCTCCTGAAGGCCAGGTTTAGGTGCCTGCATATGACAGGTGGATCCCTAATGTACTCACCAAAGAAGGTGTGTCATATCATCGTGGCCTGCTGCATGCTTCACAACCTGGCTTTGCGACGCCAGGTGCCTTTCCTGCAGGAGGATGGTCCAGATGGTGGTGTTGTGGCCGCTGTGGAGCCTGCGGAGAGTGAAGGAGAGGAAGACGAAGAGGACGACACAGACAACAGGGACAGAGTGATACTGCAGTATTTCCAGTAACACACAGGTAAGAATCTACTCCTGCATTTTATTATATCTGTAACAGTACTGGCTCTCTACTGTCTGACCTTTCACCCCAATGTATGGTAACTTAGTTGTGAATTTGCCTTCCTATTTCAGTGATCTGGTCCCCACGGAGTGCCCTCTGGTTTATTTCCCCATGGACTACCGCTGTGTGACACTGGTATGTTGTCATCACAATGTAATTGGACATTTTTGGTTGGTTATATCGAATACATTTGGTTTAAAAAAATAAATAGCAGACTCCAGATGTTTTTTGTGCAATAATTGTGTTTATTGAAGTGCAAAAATTGGTGCATAGTTCAAAAAGGGTGATGGGTGATGGTGGAGGCATGTCCATGGCAGAGTCCAGACTCTCGTTCGCACAGGTGCATTGTCCATATGCCTGTGGAAGGTGGAGCAGGGGCAGTTCAAGGTTGGACAGGGTGAACAAGTGGGACAGTTGGATGACATCCGGGGGGATCCGTGCATGGCGGGGGTCTTGACATCCTACTCTGTCTTCTTCCTAGATCTCAGGCCATTCTTGCGGGGTGGTTCATGTTCTGCAGGGGGTGGAGTCCGGGTGGCCCGTTGCTGTTGTGTCGGGCCTCCTGACCACTAGCGCCGGCGGAGGTGGTGGGCTGTTCTTCCTCCATGCTAGTGGCAGGGGCCCTTTGGGGGGCCACATGGTCCCGCAATGTGGTGACAATCTGGTTGAGTGCCACCACGATTGTACCCATTGCGGAACTGATGCTGCGCAGTTCTTCCTGGAACCCCATGTACTGACCCTCCTGCATGGCCTGGATCTCCTGGAACCTGGCCAGGACCGTCGCCATCGTCTCTTGGGAGTGGTGGTACGCTCCCATGATGGTGGTGAGGGCCTCTTGGACAGTGGCTTCCCTAGGCCTGTCCTCCCTCTGTCGCACAGCAGCCCTCCCAGTTCCCCTTTGTTCCTGGGCCTCTGTCCCCTGGACGGTGTGCCCACTACCACTGCCCCAGGTCCCTGTTGTTGTTGGGGTGGTGGGTTGCCCTGGGTGCCCTGTAGTGGTAGACACACCGCTGCTTGACCTGTCCTGGAGACAGAGGCATGGGCCCGCTGGGTGGGTGCTGTGCTGGGGTTTCCAGAGGGAGGTAGGTCTGCTGTGGCCTGTGGCTGCCTGAGGGGAACCGACTGTCTAGAGGTCCCCGATGGTCCGGGCTGGTCATCAGGTTCTAGGTCGACAGAGCTGCTGTCATCACTGGGGGCCTGTTCTGGGGGTGGGATAGACATTTCTGGACCCTCCGGGCCGGTGTGTTGGCGTTCGGGCCCTGCAGGGGTAAAAGAGTATGGTTATTGCTTCTGTGTGTGCCATGGCGTGCGATTTGTGGGTTACCTTGTCCCCCCAGTGCTGGCATTCCCTTGTGGGAGGAGTTGTGAGGGTGTGTTGGGGGGGGGATGGGTATGTGCAGTGGTCATGCTTAGGTGATGGGTGTCCATGGTTTGTGTTGGCATTCAGGGGTTGGTGTTGGTTTGGGTGGGTTGTGCTGGTGAGACATTAGCAGGGAGGATATGTGCTGGGGGGTTGGGGGTGAGGGTGGGGGTGTGGGTTGGCATGGTGGTGGTTGGGGGGGGTGAAGTAGTTGAGATTAGACTTACCAGAGTCCATTCCTCAGCCTACTCCAGCGAGGCCCTCAGGATGCAGGATGTTCAAGACCTCTTGCTCCCATGCTGTGAATTCGGGTGGAGTGGGTGGGGGTCCGCCCCCAGTCTTCTGCACAGCGATGTTGTGTCTTGACACCATCGTCCGCACCTTCCCCCGTAGGTCGTTCCAGCGCTTTCGGATGTCTTCCCGATTTCTGGGATGCTGTCCCACAGCGTTGACCCTGTCGACGATCCTTTGCCATAGCTCCGCCTTCCTGGCTATTGTGGTGTGCTGCACCTGTGTGCCGAAGAGCTGGGGCTCTACCCTAATTATTTCCTCCACCATGACCCTGAGTTCTTGGTCCGATAACCTGCGGTGTCTTTGGGGTGCCATGGGGTGGTGTGGATGAGGTGTGGGGTGGTGTTTGTGGTGATGAGTGTAGTGGTGTGTGGTGTTTTGTGCGTAGATGTAGTGTGGGGGATGATGTTGGGTTCCCGTGTGTGTTGTGGTTTGCGTTCCCTGTGCTCTCTCTCTGTGTATTGCGCCTTGTCTCTGAATTTCGATTTGTGGGGGTTTGTGGGTGATGTGGGTGTGTGTTTTATATCGTATTGATTGTGTGGGAGTGGTGTTTGCATGTGTATCAGGTGTGTGTATTTGTAATTGTCCAATGTGGCAGTGTTTTGTAGATGTGTGTGTATTTTGAGTGCAGCGGTGTGTACCGCCAATGGGATACCGCGGTTGAAAGACCGCCGCGTGGATTCATGGGTCGTAATGGCATGGGCGTATTTCTGTTGGCGTGACGGTGGAGGTTTGATCATCTCCAGTTTATCGCTGACCGCTGATGTGGCGGCCTTCAGTGGAGGTCGGGTTTTTGGCGGTTTGGCAGTTGCGGGTCAGAATGACCCTGGCGGGTTACCGCGGCCGCGGCGGTGTTATGGCGGTCTTCTGACCGGCGGTAACTGCCTTTTACCGCCAGCGTCAGAATGACCCCCTATGTCTTGTGGAAGGTGCATGGACTGGGTAACCCCATAAAATGACAAAAGATACATTCTCATAGTTCTAAACTTGAATCTAAAGCTAGTTTGTTTTACAGGAAGCACATTGCTATACTTCTGAGTGTTTTAAACTGATGAGATGATTTTTCTTCACCAGTAATTGATCATAAGGGTGGAGTTGCTATTCTTTGTAAAAAAAAGGGCTGAACCTGCTAGTTGTAATAGTGTGATAGAGATTGTAGATGTGTACTCATCAATATTCTTTTATAAACCAACACTTGACTTTATTTAATGTCTCTGACCCCGTTAAAATCCTGAATTTTGGCAATCTATTAAAGTAAAACTTGCAAATATTTCTAACTCCAGCATCAACCTTTCTGGTGACTTTAACCAATTGCTAGATCCCTTCACTGATGGGCAATCCCAATATACATTTCAACCAGACACAATTTATAACGCTTTTCAATCAGCAATCTTCTCTAGACCCTTATCTGATGTTTGGGTGACATGTAATCCTGGCAAATTGGAATTCTCTTTCTCTTTAATGCTCATAGTATGAAATTCACAATTGTCTACATTTCAGTTACTAAATTATTACTTCCCACTGTCCACTGTGCTGATTATGGATCTACTGTATTTCTATATCTGACCGTGCTCCGATACTGGCCTCTTTAGATATATCTAATGTTCACACAAAGACGAGCAAATGGAGATTTACTATTTCTCTTCTATGAGATCATAACTTTATTTCCGTAGCCAGTGTTTTTATATAATCATTTTAGTTGTTCAATTAGCTTGCTGATGCTTCCAATAATTTGGATGCTTTTAAGACTTCCTTCAAGGCCTTTGTCATTTCCCACTCAGCAAAGAAGAAAAAGAGCTTAACAGTCAACACACCTTAAGAGTCCAAGACAAGGCACTTGTCTACTCATTTGTAGAGGATCGAACTTTTGAAGTGATAGAAAAACCATGCTTTTCAGACATTAAGGTCTCCAAATGTGGAGTGCCACAGGGCTCGGCTTGCTGCCCAACCTTTTTCAACATCTTTTTAAGATCTCTGGCTAACATCAATCTGGAGCACCGCTGTTAGAAATAGGGTCTCTGGTTGGCAGTCAGGTTACCCCCTGTCCAAGCAAGGACCCTCACTCTAGTCAGGGTAAGTCACACACAATCCAAATTATCCTGTGCCCACCCTCTGGTAGCTTGGCACTGAGCAGTCAGGCTTAACTTAGAAGGCAATGTGTAAAGTATTTGTGCAATAAATCATACAATAACACAATATAGCACCACAAAAATACACCACACAGTCTTTAGAAAAATATATAATTATCTGGGTATTTGCAGGTCAAAACAATAAAAGTTGAAATATGAAATTGTAGAGATATCACTGAAAAGTGATAGAAAGGTGGTCATTACAACCCTGGCGGACGGTGTTAAAGCGGCAGTAAAACCGCCAGCAGGCCTGCGGTAAAAAAATTGCAATTACGACCGTGGCGGAAACCGCCAACAAAGACAGCCACTTTAACACTCAGACCGCCACGGCGGTACAAACAAACAGCGCGGCGGTCACCGCCAACAGACAGGCGGGAGACAATGTACCGCCCACACTATTATGACAGGCCAATCCGCCACCTTTTCCAGGCCGGATTCACCGCAGATAAAAACACAGCGGAAACAGGAATCCCGAAGGGAAAACGCTCACCTCTACATACCCCACGAGGAACGAGGACACCATGGAACCAGAACTCCAAATTCTACCTGCGATAGTCTTCCTGCTCATCTACCAGAAGCACGAACGCAGGCAGCGAAGACCACGGTGAGTACTGCACCTACGACACAGTGGAGGGGGGAGGCAAAAAACAGGGACACACACACGCAACACCCCCACCCCCACCCTCACCCACTACAACACACACACTAATACATGTTGATACATTACAGTTACACCCCCAACCCCCCAGAAGAATGCAAAGACAAAAGGAAATGATTGTAACAATTGTATTCTATTAAAATCCAGTACTCCAAAATATATATACACCATAAACAAATATATACACCAATAATACAAGTCCGGTATTGCACCATTTATAGTCCGTGGACCACTGGGCCCAAAATGCATGGGCGAGGCCCACACTCGATACCCAATCAAAACAGAGAGAACACTGCAGGGGCATCAGATAGAAATACAACAGGCACCTCAGGTGGAAGGGAAGGGGGGGCACCTCAGCCGGATGAGTGTACGACGCCAGATCCACGAGGGGGCTCAATGCCCACTCTTTAATCCTGGGGAGTGCAAAGCCACAGTCTCTCAAGTCTCTACAGTGGGTGGTTTGCCCACTGTTCATCCTGGGGAGTGCAAAGCCACAGTCTCTCAAGTCTCTACAGTGGGTGGGTTGCCCTCTGTTCAATCCTGGGGAGTGCAAAGCCACTGTCACTCAAGTCTATCAAGTGGGTGGGTTGCCCACTGTTCAATCCTGGGGAGTGCAAAGCCACAGTCTCTCAAGTCTCTACAGTGGGTGTGTTGCCCACTGTTCAATCCTGGGGAGTGCAAAGCCACTGTCTCTCAAGTGGGTGGGTTGCCCACTGTTCAATCCTGGGGAGTGCAAAGCCACAGTCTCTCAAGTCTCTACAGTGGGTGGTTTGCCCACTGTTCAATCCTGGGGAGTGCAAAGCCACAGTCTCTCAAGTGGATAACAGTCTCCACTGGTTCTGGAGGGGGATTGGTGCCCAGAGTGCTTCATCCTGTGAAGGACAGAGGTAGTGGATGGATCTCTCCACTGGTTCTGGAGGGGGACTGGTGCCCAGAGTGCTTCATCCTGTGAAGGACAGAGGTAGTGGATGGATCTCTCCACTGGTTCTGGAGGGGGACTGGTGCCCAGAGTTCTTCATCCTGTGAAGGACAGAGGTAGTGGATGGATCTCTCCACTGGTTCTGGTGAGGGACTGGTGCCCAGAGTGCTTCATCCTGTGAAGGACAGAGGTAGTGGATGGATCTCTCCACTGGTTCTGGAGGGGGACTGGTGCCCAGAGTTCTTCATCCTGTGAAGGACAGAGGTAGTGGATGGATCTCTCCACTGGTTCTGGAGGGGGACTGGTGCCCAGAGTGCATCACTCACCCCGTGACGGACCCAGTTGCGTCAGTGCCCCTGCCGCTCATGGGCTAGCGGTGCTTGAGTTGGCAGTCCTTCGTGGCTCAGCGGTGCATGTGCTGGTGGTCCTTCATGGCCCAGCGGGGCTTGTGCTGGCGGTCCTTTATGGCCCAGCGGTGCTTGAGTTGGCGGTCCTTCATGGCCCAGCGGGGCTTGAGTTGGCGGTCCTTCATGGCCCAGCGGGGCTCGTGCAGGCGGTCCTTCATGGCCCAGCGGGGCTCGTGCAGGCGGTCCTTCATGGCCCAGCGGTGCATGTGCTGGCGCTCCTTCATGGCCCAGCGGTGCTTGAGTTGGCGGTCCTTCATGGCCCAGCGGGCCTTGTGCTGGCGGTGCCCTTTTCAGTGGTGCTTGTGCTGGCGGTGCCCTGTTCAGCGGTGCTTGAGTTGGCGGTCCTTCATGGCCCAGTGGTGCATGTGATGGCGGTCCTTCATGGCCCAGCGGTGCTTGAGTTGGTGGTCCTTCATGGCCCAGCGGGGCTTGTGCTGGCGGTGTCCTGTTCAGCGGTGCTTGTGCTGGCGGTCCTTCATGGCCCAGCGGTGCTGGCGGTCCTTCACGGATCAGCTGGGCTGGCGGTGGCCTCCTGGGCAGCTGGGCTGGGGCTGGCGGTGCCCTCCTGGGCAGCTGGGCTGGGGCTGGCAGTGGCCTCCTGGGCAGCTGGGCTGGGGCTGGCGGTGGCCTCCTGGGCAGCTGGGCTGGGGCTGGCAGTGGCCTCCTGGGCAGCTGGGCTGGGGCTGGCAGTGGCCTGTCCTGGGCAGCTGGGCATGTGCTGGCGGTCCTGTCCTGGGCAGCTGGGCTTGTGCTGGTGGTCCTGTCCTGGGCAGCTGGGCTTGTGCTGGCGGGCCTGTCCTGGGCAGCTGGGCTTGTGCTGGAGGTGGCCTCCTGGGCAGCAGGGATGATGGTGGACTTCTCCGCCGTTCAGCTCTTCCCAGACTTGCCGGGTTTCTTGTGGCCCTTCCCCATCTTGGGCGGTGTCACAACTGACTCCACACTCCCACCG
This sequence comes from Pleurodeles waltl, assembly GCF_031143425.1. NCBI lineage: Eukaryota > Metazoa > Chordata > Amphibia > Caudata > Salamandridae > Pleurodeles > Pleurodeles waltl. The sequence goes on along the minus strand of NC_090448.1, from coordinate 925,287,987 downwards.
GGACCCCTGGGAGCGGCTTTGGTGGCTGGAGTCTTCCCCCTCTCCCGCCGGGCACTGGCCAACTTCTGATGCTTCACAGGTGGGGGACTGGCTGAGCTGTGGCTCCGTGCCACACTGGCTGTCCTGGTGGCCGGTGCACTCCACATACCGGTGACTACAGGCACCACTGGTCCCAGAGATGTTGTGGCTGAGGTGCTACTTCGGGACCTATGAGATGGACGGGGTGGGGGAGGTGTGGGAAAGAGGTCAAGGGTGGACAGGAAAAGTTTCTTGGACACACTGGGACGGGTAGCTGGAGGGGGTTTGAGAGTGGAGGAAGAGGTGGTGGTAGTAGGAGGTGTACGTTTGGTGACTTTGGGTGCAGGTGCATGCGCTGGAGGCTGTCGTGAGGTGGATGGCTGTTGGGTGGGTGTGTGGCTGCGTTTGTGTACCTTGGGAGTGGGCATCACAGACACACTGGGAGAGGACACAGGGGACGTGTGAATGGTAGTGGGGGTGGTGACTGCACGTGAGCGGGGTGTGCTGGTGGGTGTGCTGGTGAGGGACGTAGTGGCTGTAGAGGTAGTGCATGCAGTTGTGAGTGTAGACGAGACTGGGAGGGAGGAGGGAGATGACGAGGAGGGGGACACAGTGGAGGCAGTGGATGTTGGTGTGTCTGCATGTGTGTGTTGCTTGCGTGAGTGCCTGTGGAATGTGTGGTACTTATGTTTGCCTGAGCTTTCCTTGTGTGGTGAGGTGTGTGCAGGCTGGTCTGATGGTGTGCTTAGGATAGGCAGAGGTACAGGGGATTGGGCCTGGGTGGAGGAAGTTGGAGGGGGGAGGCTAGAGACGGGGACAGTGGCTGCCATCAGTGCTGAGGCCAGGGTTTGAAAAGCTAGGTGAAGGGCCGCCTGACCAGAATGAATGCCCTCCAGGAATGCATTAGTTTGTTGCAACTGCCTTTCTACACCCTGGGTGGCATTCACAATGGTAGACTGCCCAACAGTGAGGGATCTGAGGAGGTCAATGACCTCCTCACTGAGGGCAGCAGGGGTGACAGGGGCAGGGGCTGAGGTGCCTGGGGTGAAGGTGATGCCCACCCTCCTGGGTGAGCGGGCACGGGGCGAAGGCAGAGGGGCTACTGGGAGGGCGGTGCTGGTAGGGGGGGTGGCGTCTGTACCTGTAGATGCGGGGGGCACAGATGTTGCCACCACCACAAGGGAGCTCCCATCAGAGGACGTGTCCGTGTCGCTGGTGTCAGCTCCTGTCCCCGCCTTGAAGCTCCCCTCGCCCTCCGTCCCACTGGTGAATTCCGAGTCCGTAGTCTCGCCATCCAGGGCCATGTGGGATGAAGCTCCCTCGTGCTCCGGTGCCACTGCTCCTCTGCCTGATGATGCTAATGCACACAAGAACAGGGAGAACTCAAAAAGGGGGGGGGGACGACAGAAGAAAGACATGTTGAGTGCATGGATTACTGCTACCGTTGGCGGACAAGACAGACGCAGAAGCCCCCTGCACTACGCCACACTCTTGGGCTCCACTGTTCAATTACTGGGAAATGGCCTACAAGCCTATGGACGACATCTGCACACATAGATGACACAGGGGCATGAATGGCTGTACTTGGCAGTCTACAGAGGTGGGCTGGGGTGCCACATGGCCTGCCTTACGGAGGGGCCTTGCCTACAGAACTCGCCCTGGCCTAGGGAAACCCCCAGCCCTCCTCCCCCACCCAGACAACTCCACTGCAAGCATAGTCAGCAGAATGAGAGTGTACTCACCCCCTTGTGTCTGCTGTGATGCCCTCAAGCGCCCATCCAACTCCGAGTAGGCCACCGCCAGGATCCTGAATATCAGGGGGGTCATGGTGCGACGGGCACCCCTCCCACGTTGGGAGGCCATCCCCAACTGAGCCTCCGCCGTCTTCTTGCTCCAGCGGCGAATGTCCTCCCATCTTTTCCGGAAGTGGGTGCTCCGTCTGTGGCAGACCCCCAGGGTCCGGACGTCCTTGGCGATGGCACGCCCTATATCTTTCTTCTGGTGGGCGCTGACCTACATGAAATGTACAGGGGAAGAAGAGAAGTCATAACCAACTGCACAGTCAAAGTGATTGGCCCCCATCCCTACCCTTGCCATATGGCACATGCATTCACCGTCTTTCATGCACGCAGCACTCTGCCCCCTTCCTTCTTACATCCAGCCCTCTCCACACAGGCATAGCCCATACAACATGCTCCCTGTGTACTTACCTGTTTGTCTGGAGGACCGTATAGTAGCGTGTACTGGGGGAGGACCCCATCCACAAGCTTCTCCAACTCCTCCGATGTGAAGGCAGGGGCCCTTTCCCCAGACGCACGAGCCATTGTCTCTTCCAGACCGAGGTCACAGCAGCACTTGCAGTGTAGGTCCTCTTCTGTCGAAGATCATGTACCGAGTGATTGAACAGATAGAAAATGGCGGTCACGTCCGCGGCGGTCATGTCCGCAGCGGTGCGTACCATCACCGCTGGCGTACATCGTCATTGGCTCCTGGGACCCATAGGGTCCAATGTTAACCAATGCAGCATTGCACTGCAGTCTCCGATCGCCTACCGCGACGGTGTACAACGCCAGCGCAGTTACCTCACATCCCATTGTCCCACTTTAGAGGTCAGGCAGCCGCCATTTCAGGGGCCCACATGGCCTCATTTTCAACTGCGTCACACATACCTAGGCCTAGAATCAACACACATACAGGCCACCTTTTGTGTATGATTGGTGTTCTGTGTAAACTGTGGGTACGTACCTCTGAGTTGTTTGACTCTGTGCTCGCTGTTGTCCTTCATAGGCATCGTCCGCTGGGACATGTGAGGAGATGGCGGTATCCTCTGGTGTACCGACCATTGGTGGACCTGTCGACAATGGAGGAGCGACATTTGATAATCGCCTACAGGTTTGACCGTGCCACAATCCAGGAACTGTGTACCCAGTTGGAGACAGACCTGATGTCAGAAATCCGCCATCCCACAGGAATCCCCCCTCAAGTGCAGGTGCTGTCAGTGCTCCATTTCCTTGCAAGTGGGTCTTTTCAAACAACTGTGGCCATTGCATCAGGGATGTCCCAGCCTATGTTTTCCAATGTATTGTCCAGAGTGTTGTCTGCCCTTCTGAAACACATGCGGAGCTACATCGTTTTCCCTCAGGTGGAGGATTTGCTTACAGTGAAAGGTGATTTCTATGCCCTGGGACATATCCCCAACATCATAGGTGCCATTGATGGGACACATGTGGCTTTGGTCCCCCCCCCACAGGAGTGAACAGGTGTACAGAAACCGGAAGAGTTATCATTCTGTGAATGTACAGATGGTATGTTTGGCAGACCAGTACATCTCCCATGTGAATGCCATGTTCCCTGGCTCAGTGCATGACGCCTACATCCTGCGGAATAACAGCATCCCTTATGTGATGAGTCAACTCCAGAAGCACTGTGTGTGGCTATTAGGTGAGCACCTGGAAGCAAGACAGTGGGAATGGTTGTCTGGGTATATCCCTACAGGTTAGTGTGTGTTTAACAGTTGTCCCTTGCCATTTGCAGGTGACTCTGGTTACCCCAACCTGTCATGGCTACTGACCCCAGTGAGGAATCCCAGGACCAGGGCAGAGGAACGCTACAATGAGGCCCATGGGCGAACTAGGAGGGTGATCGAACGGACCTTCGGCCTCCTGAAGGCCAGGTTCAGGTGCCTCCACATGACAGGTGGATCCCTATTCTACTCACCAAAGAAGGTGTGCCAGATCATAGTGGCCTGCTGTATGCTTCACAACTTGGCTTTGCGACGACAGGTGCCTTTTCTGCAGGAGGATGGTCCAGATGGTGGTGTTGTGGCAGCTGTGGAGCCTGTGGACAGTGATGAGGATGAAGCAGAGGAAGAAGACATGCAGAACAGGGACTCAGTGATCCAGCAATATTTCCAGTGAAACACAGGTAAGAATACAATCCTGCCTACTACATTTACTTTTACACTACTACCTCTCTCCTGTCTGTCGTTTTCACCCAGTGTATGGTCACTGAGTTCTCACTTTCCCTTACGGTTTCACAGATGTGGGTCCCACTGTGTGACATCTGCTTAAATTCCTCATGGACTAGAGCTGTGTGACATAGGTATGTTGACATTACTATTTCAAAAACATTTTGTCACTGTAATTGCAGATACACTATTTTGAAATCACAGACAGGCTCCAGATCGTTTTGTGCTTTAGGTGTGTTTATTTAAATGCAAAATATTGGAGGGGGAAGTTAAATGGTGAGGGGTGATGGCGGAGGAGTGTCCATGGCAGAGTCCAGTCTATTAGTCTCACAGGTGCATTGCCCATATGGGCATAGGAAGTGGAGCTGGGGCAGTTTAATTATGGACAGGGTGACAAAGTGGGACAGTAGGATGACAATCAGGGTGGTCTCATTTCTGGCAGGGGTCTTGGCATCGTTCTCTGTCTTGTTCCTGGATCTCAGGGACCATTTGCGGGGTGGTTCTCCATCTGCAGGGGGTGGGGTGCTGGTGTGGTGGTCCTGTGGCGGGGCGTCCTGTCCACTAGCGCCGGCGGAGGTGGTGGGACGTTCATCGTCCATGCTAGTGTCAGGGGCCCCTTGTAGTGCCACAGTGTCCCTCCTGGTGTTGACTACTTCCTTCAGCACCCCTACGATGGTGCCCTGGGTTGAGCTGATGGTTCTGAGTTCCTCCCTGAAGCCCATAAACTGTTCCTCCTGCATGCGCTGGGTCACCTGAAACTTGGCCAGTACCGTTGCCATAGTCTCCTGGGAGTGGTGGTATGCTCCCATGATGGAGGAGAGGGCCTCGTGGAGAGTGGGTTCCCTTGGCCTGTCCGCCCCCTGTCGCACGACAGCCCTCCCAGTTCCCCTGTGTTCCTGGGCCTCCGTCCCCTGGACCGTGTGCCCACTGCCACTGCTCCCAGGTCCCTGTTGTTGTTGGGGTGGTGGGTTATCCTGGGTTCCCTGTAGTGGTGGACACACAGCTGATTGACTTGTCCTGGGGACGGAGGTATTGGCCCGCTGGGTGGGTGCTGTGCTGGTGTTTCCAGAGGGGGGAAGATCTGTGGTGGCCTGTGCCTGTGTGAGGGGAACCGACTGTCCAGAGGTCCCCGATGGTCCGGGCTGGTCATCTAGATCCAGTTGGACAGAGCTGCTGTCATCACTGTGGGCCTCTTCTGTGGGTGAAGTGGACATGTCTGGACCCTCCTGTCTGGTGACGTTGGGTAGGGGTCCAGCAGGGGTGGAAAGGCATGATTATTGCATCTGTGTGTGCCATGGTGTGCAATGGGTGGGTCACCTTGTACCCCAGTGCTTCCATTCTTGTGTGGGACCTTCTGTGATAATGGTTTAGGGGGGTGTATGGCTATGTGCAGTGGGCATGCTTTGGTGATGGGTGTCCATGCTTTGGTGTTGTATGCAGGGCTTGGTGTTGGGATGGGTGGTTTGTGATATTGGGACATTTGTGAGGAGCTGGAGTGATGGGGGTGAGGGCGAGGGTGGGGGTATGTGATAGCATGCAGGTAGGGTGGGGGATGTAATAGTAAAGGTTTGACTTACCAGAGTCCATTCCTCCACCTACTCCTGCGAGGCCACAGGATGCAGAATTGCCAAGACCTGCTCCTCCCATGTTGTTAGTTGTGGGTAAGGAGGTGGGGGTCTGCCGCCAGTCCGCTGAACCGCCAGGTGGTGTCTTGAGACCACGGAACGCACCTTCCCCCGTAGGTCGTTCCACCTTTTCCTGATGTCCTCCCGATTTCTTGGGTGTTGTCCCACTGTGTTGACCCTGTCCACTTTTCTTCGCCTTAGCTCCATCTTCCTTGCAATTGAGGTGTGCTGCACCTGTGATCTGAATAGCTGTGGCTCTACCGGGACAATTTCCTCCACCATGACCCTGAGCTCCTCCTCCGAGAACCTGGGGTGTCTTTGCCGTGCCATGGGGTGGTGTAGGTTATGTGTGGGGTGGAGTGTGTGGTGATATGTAGTGGTGTGTTGTGTGAGGTGCGTGGAAGTTGTGTGGGTGATGGTGTTATGTGCCTGTGGATGCTGTTGTACTTGCTGGTGGTGTCTCTCTCTGGCCTTCTTTCTGAATTTTTTGTCATGGGGGTTTGTGGGTGATGTAGGTATGTGTTTTATATTGTAATGGGTGTGTGGGAGTGGTGTGTGTATGTGTCTCAGGTGTGTGTATTTTGAATTGCCCAATGTGGGGATGTTTTGTAGAAGTGTGTGTATTTTGAGTGCGGCGGTATGTACCGCCAATGGAATACTGCGGTTGAAAGACCGCCACGTGGATTTGTGTGTCATGATAGTGTGGACGTATTTCTGTTGGCGTGACGGTGGAGGTTTTGTTATAGCCAGTTTATCACTGACCTTTGGTATGGCGGACTTGTGTGGGTGTCTGACTTTTGGCAGATTCCGAGATGTGGGTCATAATAGCTGTGGTGGAATTCCGCGGCCGCGGCAGTGTGTTGGCGGTCTTCTGCACGGTGGTAAGCGACTTTTACCGCCAATGTTGTAATGACCCCCAAAGTGTCTTAAGTCTTTAAAAAGCAAACAAAGTCTCTTTCAAGAACAAAGTATCTGGTTTGGAGTGGAAAGGGCCGCAGAGGAGGAGATGCGTGGAAAAATGGTGTGTGCGTCAGTTTCGCCCCTTCACACAGGGACTTGCGTCGTTATTTTTCACACAGGGAAGGGGTGTGTCATTTTCTGGGAAATATGGTGTGTATGTCGGTTTCGCCCCTTCACACACGGACCTGCGTTGTTATTTTTCACGCGGGGAAGACGTGCATCGTTTTCCGGCGTGCGGGCAGGTCTCCTCTGTGGTTCGCGGGATTCCCAGATGTCCCGGGGTCTGTGCGTGAAATCTTAGGCTTGTCGTTCCGGTGGGCTGTGCGTGGAATTTTCTCCCTTACGGCAGGCGTCGTGTCGATTTCCTCTCTGTAAGTCGGGCGGCGTTGTCCAGGTGGGCCGTGCGTCGAAGTTCCGGTCGCACCGCAGGCGTTGCGTCGATCTTTTCCTTGTGGGGTCGAGCGGCATCTTTCCGGATTGGCATGCAGTGAATTTTTCACCGCGGAGCAAGCTGTGCGTCAAATTTTTCGCCGTACAAGGAGTCCAGTTGAAAAAGAGAACTCTTTTTAGTCCTGAGACTTCAGGAAACAGGAGACAAACTCTATCATAGCCCTTGGAGAGCACTTCTGCAGCAAGGCAAGAGTTCAGAAAGGCAGCAGGCCAACAGCAAGGCAGCAGTCCTTTGTAGAAAGCAGTCAGGTGAGTCCTTTGAGCAGCCAGGCAGTTCTTCTTGGCAGGATGCAGGTTCTGGTTCAGGTTTCTTCTCCAGCAAGTGTCTGATGTGGTAGGGCAGAGGCCGTGTTTTATAACCAAATGTGCCTTTGAAGTGGGGGAGACTTCAAAGAGTGGCTTAGAAGTGCACTAGGTCCCCTTTCAGTTCAATCCTGTCTGCCAGGGTCCCAGTAGTGGGGTGGCAGTCCTTTGTGTCAGAGCAGGCCCTCCACACTCCCAGCCCAGGAAGACCCATTCAAAATACAGATGTATGCAAGTGAGGCTGAGTACCCTGTGTTTGGGGTGTGTCTGAGTGAATGCACAAGGTGCTGTCAACTAAACCCAGCCAGATGTGGATTGTAAGGCACAGAAACATTTAAGTGCAAAGAAATGCTCACTTTCTAAAAGTGGCATTTCTAGAACAGTAATATTAAATCCAACTTCACCAGTCAGCAGGATTTTGTATTACCATTCTGGCCATACTAAATATGACCTTCCTGCTCCTTTCAGATCAGCAGCTACCACTTCAATAATGTATGAGGGCAGCCCCAATGTTAGCCTATGAAGGGAGCAGGCCTCACAGTAGTGTAAAAACAAATTTAGGAGGTTTACACTACCAGGACATGTAAATACACAGGTATATGTCCTGCCTTTTACCCACACCTCACCCTGCTCTAGGGGTTACCTAGGGCACACATTAGAGGTGACTTATGTGTAGAAAAAGGGGAGTTTTAGGCTTGGCAAGTACTTTTAAATGCCAAATCGAATCGGCAATGAAACTGCACACACAGGCCTTGCAATGGCAGGCCAGGGACAAGGTAAAGGGGCTTCTTGAGTGGGTGGCACAACAATTGCTGCAGGCCCACTAGTACCATTTAATCTACAGGCCCTAGGCACATACAGTGCACATTACTAGGGACTTATAAGTAAATTAAATAGTCCAATTGGGTATGATCAAAAGTTACCATGTTTAAAGGGCGTGCATATGAACTTTAGCACTGGTTAGCAGTGGTAAAGTGCGCAGAGTCTAAAAGCCAGCAAAAACAGTGTCCAAAAAGTGGAGGGAGGCAGGCAAAAAGTTAGGGGTGACCACCCTAAGGCATGTCAGGTCTAACATGTGTCCCCCCCAGCTGAAAGTGGGGAGAGCTACCTGACCTCCTGGGAGCTCTCATCGCTAAGGCGGAAGTATCTGGAGAGACCATCACCACCGTAAAGTCCATCCCCTGTAGGGAAATGGACCACCTCAAGAGTTTTGGATTCTCAACCCTCAACTGCATAAGCCATCTGAGGGGCCTGTGGTCTGTCTGAACCTGGAAGTGAGTCCCAAACAGGTAGGGTCTTAGCTTCTTCAATGCCCAGACCACCGCAAATGCTTCTCTCACAATAGCACTCCACCTCTGTTCCCGTGGTAATAGTCTTCTGCTAATAAAGACTACTGATTGGTCTGAGCCCTCCTCATTTAGCTGTGCTAGAACAGCCCCTATGCCATGCTCTGAAGCATCTGTCTGCACAATACATTCCTGGGAGTAGTCAGGGGCCTTGAGCACGGGCCGTGCACATGGCTTCCTTCAGAGAATCAAAGGCTTTCTGACAAGCTTCTGTCCAATTCACCAACCAAGGTTGTTTCTTGGACGTGAGTTCTGTCAAGGGTGACACAATGGTACCATAGCCCTTGACGAATCTGCGGTAGTATCCAGTGAGGCCTAAAAAGGCTCTCACCTCAGTCTGTGTTCTAGGTGGTTGCCAGGCCTTGATAGTTTCAATCTTGGCCTGGAGTGGCTGCACCTTGCCACCACCTACTAGGTGTCCCAAGTACACCACGGAACCCTGCCCAATCTGGCATTTACTAGCCTTGATAGTCAGGCCTGCCTGTTGCAGAGCCTGAAGCACCTCCTTGAGGTGGAGGAGGTGTCCCTCCGAGCTGGAACTGTAGACAGCTATGTCGTCCAGGTAAGCTGCACAGTAGGCACCTTTACCAGCAAGGACCCCGTTAACCAACCGTTGGAAGGTAGCGGGGGCATTTTTAAACCCAAATGGCATCAACCGGAATTGGTAATGGCCATCACGGGTGGAAAATGCTGATCTCTCTTTAGTCCCCTCAGTCAGGCCGATCTGCCAGTACCCTGAAGTAAGATCAAACGTACTCAGGAACTTGGCAGCGCCTAGCCTGTCAACGAGCTCATCAGCTCGGGGGATGGGGTGAGCATCAGTCCGGGTGACTGAGTTGAGACCCCGGTAGTCCACACAGAACCTGAGTTCTGGCTTCGCACCTGGGGCAGTAGCCTTAGGAACCAATAACACCGGGCTGGCCCAGGGACTACTGGATTTCTCAATAACCCCTAAAGTCGACATCTTGGAGACCTCCTCCTTGATGCTGGCCTTCACCTTATCCAATAGCCTGTAAATTTTGTCCTTCACAGGGGGACTGTCACCTGTGTCAATGTCATGAACACAGAGGTGGGTCAGTCCAGGAGTAAGGGAGAACGGGGGGAGAACTGCTCTAACAGCTCATAGCAGTCTCCTCTCTGGGTTAGAGTCAGGGAGTCAGGGAGAATGACGCCCCCCACTGACCCATCCCCTTCTTTGACAGAGAGGAGGTCGGGGAGAGGTTCACTCTCCTCTTCCATGCCCTCATCTGTGACCAGGAGCATACTGACCTCAGACCTCTCAAAGTGAGGTTTGAGCCGGTTGTGATGGAGGGCCCTTAGGGGGTGCCTAGGGGTCATTAGGTCCACTAGGTAAGTGGCCTCCCCTTTACGCTCCTTTATCTCAAAGGGGCCAGTCCAGCGGTCCTGGAGAGCCCTGGGCTCTACTGGCTCCATCACCCAAACTTTGTCTCCAGGTGAGAACTTAACCAGAGTCGTCTTCCGGTCATACCACTCCTTCATCCCCTCTTGACTGGCCTCACGGTTACTCCTTTACTTCTTCCAGAAGCGTTGGGTTTGGTTGCGGAGGGCCAGCATGTAGCTGACCACATCCTGGGGAGGTGACTTGGGAGCTTTCTCCGAGCCCTCTTTAACAATGCTTAGGGGTCCCCTGACAGGGTGACCATAGAGAAGCTCAAAGGGGCTGAATCCCATCCCTTTCTGGGGCACCTCTCTGTAAGAAAACAACAGGCATGGTAAGAGGACGTCCCACTTACACCTCATGGCATCAGTCAGGCCACTAATCATGCCCTTCAGGGTCTTGTTGAATCTCTCAACAAGCCCATTGGATTGAGGATGATAAGGGGTGGTAAACCGGTAGGTCACCCCACACTCATCCCACATGGACTTCATGTATGCAGACATGAAGTTTGTGCCCCTGTCAGATACAACCTCCTTAGGGAATCCCACACGGGTAAATATTCCCTACAGGGCTCTGGTCACCACCAATGCAGTCACTGTTTTCAGAGGGATTGTCTCTGGATAGCGGGTGGCATGGTCCACCAAAACCAGGATAAACCTGTTGCCCAAGGCAGTTTTGGGGTCCAAGGGACCAACAATGTTGATGCCCACCCTTTCAAAGGGGGTGCCAACGACTGGGAGTGGGAGCAGGGGAGCCTTAAGCTGTTTCCCTGTCTTCCCACTAGTCTGGCAGGTGGGGCAATCTCTGCAGAAGTTATCTGAGGCTGTCCTCATTCTGGGCCAATGGACGTGGGTGACAAGCCTGTTAAAGGTCTTGTATTGGCCTAGGTGTCCTGCCACGGGGATGTCAGGAGCCAGACCTGGTAGGAAGGTCCGGTAACACTGGGGAACCACCAGCACACCGGCTGCCCCAAGACCTGGAACCTTAGGCTCACTGTAAAGGAGATAATTCTCCCAGTAAATATGGTGATTTCCAGAGGCGTCACCTGCTGCTTGGGCTGTGGCCTGTTGCCTCAGGCCCTCAAGGGCGGGGCATTCCTTCTGCGCCTTGCAGAATTCTGCCCTGGTTGCCCCCCCTTCTACTTGCCAGCCAGCATGTTCAGGTAGGTTACCCAGGTCAGCTATGTCCTCCCCAGTTGGCTCAGGGGCCTCCTCCTCCTCAGGGGCCCCATCCACCACCGTGGGAACATGTGAGGTGGGTTTCCCGTGCCTCTTGCCCTTCCTCTTTGCAGCTGTCTGGGCCATTTTTCCAGGCTCCAGATGCCCTTGACTCCCTTCCCGGGCAGCCATGGACCGTGTGGTCATGCAGACCCACTCAGGCAAACCTAACATCTCCAGGTGGGATCTGAGCTCTACCTCTTTCCAAGCAGTATGCTCAAGATCATTGCCTAACAGACAATCTACAGGCATGGCAGGACTCACAGCTACTTTCAGAGTACCAGAGACCCCCCCCACTCAAAGGGAACCAGAGCCACCGGTAGGTGACTTTCACGATTGTCAGCGACTATGACCTGGTGGAATGTATTAGGGACTATCTGCTCTGTTGACACCAGCTGACTCTTGACAGTAGTCATACTGGCTCCTGTATCACGCAGAGCCTCCACCTTTTGCCCATCAATGGTGACCCACTGCCTGTACTTGGAAGTTTTTTGGGGCATGTAGGCTTTGGGCACCATTTCTCTTTCTCCCAGGGACACTAGGGAAACCTCTGCCTGCTCCCCAAAGCTATCTGAGTCCATCTCCCCCCGAGCGCTACACTAGTCAACCCAGGTGTGTGACCGGTAGTGGACGGTGCTCTCTTGGAACACTGGAAGTCTCCCTTAGAGTGACCATACTGGTAGCAATCTAAGCATTTGGAGTTGCATTTCCCTGATGATTTATCATAAGTCCCTGGCTTTTTACCAAATCTGGAAGAGGAATAGTTGCCACCCCCACCCTGGGAATTCTTTTGGGGGGCTTTTGAGAGTTCCTTCTCTGTAAGTTTATCTCCCCCTTCTTTCTTCTGTTTGGAACCCTGACCACCTTTGTGGGTGTCCCCCCCCAGATACCTTTCTGGACACTCTGGTGCTAACCCAGAGGTCCGCCTCTTCAGCAAGCTTCCTGGGATCAGTCAGCTTACTATCTACCAAGTGCTGGCGCAACTCTGTAAAAGTAGTATTGAGCATATGCTCTCTCAGAATCAAGTCATATATCCCTTTGTAATCATCTACTTTGTTGCCCGTACCCATCCATTCAGTGCCTTACTGGAAAAGTCAAAGAAATCTACCCATGTTTGTGTGGATTGTTTGGTGCTGTCCCTGAACCTCTGACGGTATCCTTCAGGGGTCAGCCAAAACTTGGCAAGTAAAATGGCTTTCTGAAGTGGGTATGTGTTTTGATCTGGTTTATCCAATGTAAGAAGTGTGTCCCTCCCCAATGGTGGCACATAACCCCACATAGCTGTACTCCATTGCCCTTCAGGAACCTCATGAGCCCTTAGTGCAACTTCATAAGCAGCTAACCATTTATCTATGTCATCTCCCACCACAAAACTGGGCACCCCATTTTTGGGTATACAAACCTTCTTTTCTCCAGCAGGTCCTGTCTGTATGCTGCCACCATTACTGCTAGATTCAGACTGTCTTGCCTTGATCTCCAGCTCCTTGAGTCTCAGTTCATGAGCCAACAATAGTTTCTTTTCAGCCACAGCTCTCTCAGCTACAGCTTCAGCTCTTTCAACTTCCATCTCTTTGGCTGCTCTTTCAGCCTCCATCTGTTTGGCTGTTCTTTCAGCTTCAGCTCGCTTGGCGTCTCACTCTGCCCTCCTTTCCTCCTGTTGAGCCTCAATTTTCAGTTTTGCCATTTGCAATTGGAACTCCCTTTCTTCTCTCCTTTCCTCTGCAGTCAGGCTTTGCTCAGAGACACTGCTCCCTGGTCTGGAAGAGGACGCAATTGCAGTGGTAACATCACCCACTGATGACAATAAATCCTCTGAGGGGCCATTTTCTGGCTCCTCTTCCTCATCATCCTCCTCTAAATGGGCTTCTGCCCAGGCCCTCAGCGCCACTTGAAAGTCCTCCTTTCTGGAGGCCCCTTGGGTGGGTACTCTCATCACCCTGCAGAACCCTTTTAGCTGTTTGACAGTATATGTCTCCAACAGGGCTAGGTCCAAATCTCCTGCTTGAGACCCAGCCAGAGACATGTTGAGTGAGGATTTAGTTTTTGAAAATTGTCAGGAAAAACGAATTTGCAAAAAGAGAAAAAAATCAAGTTGACCTTTAACTGTGGGTAGGTAGTGAAATACTTAGCTACTGTATGTCACTGCACAAATACAAGTCCTATCCTCACCGCTGATCACCAATGTTAGAAATAGGGTCTTTGGGTGGCAGTCAGGTTACCCCCTGTCCAAGCAAGGACCCTCACTCTAGTCAGGGTAAGTCACACACAATCCAAATTATCCTGTGCCCACCCTCTGGTAGCTTGGCACTGAGCAGTCAGGCTTAACTTAGAAGGCAATATGTAAATTATTTGTGCAATAAATCATAATATAACACAATATAGAACCACAAAAATACACCACACAGTGTTTAGAAAAATATATAATATTTATCTGGGTATTTGCAGGTCAAAACGATAAAAGATGCAATATGAAATTGTAGAGATATCACTGAAAAGTGATATAAAATGTCTTAAGTCTTTAACAGGCAAACAAAGTCTTTTTCAAGAACAAAGTACCTGGTTTGGAGTGGAAAATCTCTGCAAAGGTCCGCAGAGGAGGAGATGCGTGAAAAAATGGTGTGTGCGTCGGTTTCGCCCCTTCACACACGGACTTGCGTCGTTATTTTTCACGCGGGAAGGGGTGCGTCGTTTTCCGGGAAAAATGGTGTGTGTGTCGGTTTCGCCCCTTCACACACGGACTTGCGTCATTATTTTTAACGTGGGGAAGACATACGTAATTTTCCGGCACGCGGGCAGGTCTCCTCTGTGGTTCGCGGGATTCCCAGATGTCCCGGGGTCTGTGCGTGAAATCCTAGGCTTGTTATCCGGCTGCGCGTCGTGGAATTTTCTCCCTCACGGCAGGCGTCGTGTCGATTTCCTCTCTGGGAGTCGGGCGGCGTTGACCAGGCAGGCCATGCGTCGAAGTTCCGGTCGCACCGCAGGCGTCGCGTCGATCTTTTCCTTGCGGGGTCGAGCGGCGTCTTTCCGGATCACCGTGCAGTGAATATTTTCGGCGCACAAGGAGTCCACTTGAAAAAGAGAAGTCTTTTTGGTCCTGAGACTTCAGGGAACAGGAGGCAAGCTCTATCCAAGCCCTTGGAGAGCACTTCTGCAGCAAGGCAAGAGTTCAGCAAGGCAGCAGGCCAACAGCAAGGCAGCTGTCCTTTGTAGAAAGCAGTCAGGTGAGTCCTTTGAGCAGCCAGGCAGTTCTTCTTGGCAGGATGCAGGTTCTGGTTCAGGTTTCTTCTCCAGCAAGTGTCTGATGTGGTAGGGCAGAGACCCTGTTTTATATCTAAATGTGCCTTTGATGTGGGGGAGACTTCAAAGGGTGGCTTAGAAGTGCACCAGGTCCCCTTTCAGTTCAATCCTGTCTGCCAGTGTTGTAGTTTAACAGCGATTAGATTAAGCATTAGCAGAAGACATCTGTATTTGTAACTATTGTGAACATTTCGCGGAATCCATTTTGTATTCATAGCAGCCATTTTCTCTGCAACATGCTGCCATGTGCTCACCATGTGCTCTGTCCTACCTTTCTGTTAACTACTCTTGAAATCTGCCTAGTGACAAGTTATATTTAGCATCTCCCACTTTCGCACATGCTCAGTAAGGTCTGCAGCTGTTAGTCTTTGAAAACTGTTAGCTCCTCCTACCTGTCGACTGTGCATTTTCCACATGACCTTACATGTATACAAGTCTTGCTTCTATAATTGTACCACCTCCTTTTAGCCCCTCCGTGGGTATAAAAGGACCATGCTCTCTCAGTTCAGTGTGCTACTTCAGACATTACCTAAGGGTGCTGTTTGAACTGTAGTACCACCTCATGAGGTTAATAAATGTTGTCTTTTATTTCAGTTCCTGTGCCAACTTCTTCCTACATGGTCTGAGGACTTTGTGCAGAGAAAGGTGAACCCCTTGCACTAGTAGGCCTTGCTGAGGCTTACTTCAATACCAGGGTCCCAGTAGGGGTTGTGGCAGTCCTTTGTGTCAGAGCAGTCCCTCCACCCTCCCAGCCCAGCCCAGGAAGACCCATTCAAAATGCAGATGTATGCAAGTGAGGCTGAGTGCCCTGTGTTTGGGGTGTGTCTGAGTGAATGCACAAGGAGCTGTCAACTAAACCCAGCCAGACGTGGATTGTAAGGCACAGAAAGATTTAAGTGCAAAGAAATGCTCACTTTCTAAAAGTGGCATTTCTAGAATAGTAATATTAAATCCAACTTCACCAGTCAGCAGGATTTTGTATTACCATTCTGGCCATACTAAATATGACCTTCCTGCTCCTTTAAGGTCAGCAGCTACACTTCAGTAATGTATGAGGGCAGCCCCAATGTTAGCCTATGAAGGGAGCAGGCCTCACAGTAGTGTAAAAACGAATTTAGGAGTTTTACACTACCAGGACATGTAAACTACACAGGTACATGTCCTGCCTTTTACCCACACCGCACCCTGCTGTAGGGGTTACCTAGGGCACACATTAGAGGTGACTTATGTGTAGAAAAAGGGGAGTTTTAGGCTTGGCAAGTACTTTTAAATGCCAAGTCGAATTGGCAGTGAAACTGCACACACAGGCCTTGCAATGACAGGCCTGGGACAAGGTAAAGGGACTACTTGAGTGGGTGGCACAACCAGTGCTGCAGGCTTACTAGTAGCATTTAATCTACAGGCCCTAGGCACATACAGTGCACATTACTAGGGATTTATAAGTAGATTAAATAGTCCAATTGGGTATGATCCAAAGTTACCATGTTTAAAGGGAGAGCATATGCACTTTAGCACTGGTTAGCAGTGGTTAAGTGCGCAGAGTCTAAAAGCCAGCAAAAACAGAGTCCAAAAAGTGGAGGGAGGCAGGCAACAATTTAGGGGTGAACACCCTGAGGCATGTCAGGTCTAACAACTGCCTATCTATTGTATCTTACGCAGATGACACACAAATGGGGGCATCACTCGCAAAGGGACAGAATCTTGAAAAACAGCAAATGGCCCTATGTTTAGATAAGGTGGCTAAATAGATGACCAACTGTTGCCTTAAATTAAATGGCGACAAAACAGAGGTTATGTTTTTGGGAAATATTTTAACAGCATCAATTGGACTAGGTTGGCCAGGTTGCTTGGGGAATCCCCCCACACCCAAACCTCTTATAAAAAATTCTGGGAATGGGAATAGGTAAAGATCTAACCATGGACTCACAGGCAACCAAAGTAGCTTCAATCTGTGTTGGCACATTAAGGACAATACAGAGAATTCTGGAGTTAATCCCAGAATATTCTAGGTGAACAGTGGTTCAAACTCTGATAATCTCCCATCTAGATTACGGAAATCTCTTTACCGAGGCTCGCCAAAATATGTCATAAACAACTACAGGTAGTGCAGAATGTGGTGGCAAGAATGCTGCTAAAATCTCTAGATTAGAATCAGCATAAGAGGCTATGAGAATATTGCATTGGCTGACCATTGAGAGGAGAATTAAGTTTAAAACTTTAAGCCTGGCATTTAGACTTCTCAACTCAAAAGGGACACATATGCTGAGAGGCATGTTATCACCATACTGTCCCCCTAAACCACTTAGGTCCGCTCACAGTTATATCCTGAAGCTCCTAGGAATTCAAAAAATCAAATAGGGAGGTAGATTATTTACATATCTTGCCCCAAATTATGGAATGCTGTACCATTGAATATAAGATATCTGGAACATTAACTTAGATTCAGAAAGATGCGTAAAGCATGGCTATTCCCTTAATCCTGAGTAGATAAAACCACAACTGGATAGCTGGCTTAATAGTTTAGTGAAGCTGTGTACTTTCTCAACTAGAGCTCGGAGGTTTCAGGGTAGCCATGTGCTTTATACAATCTAAAACTAAAGGAAACTAAATTCAAATAGACTAAACTAAATTAAACCCTCTTGCTACCTAAAATTAGAGCACTGGAAGATAGGTATTTCACTACAAAATCCTCTTCTATGGACATGACTTAATTAAGGTTAAATGTGATTTAATAAACCTTGTTACTGTTGGTGCATGTAATATTTTATTTAAATTTAAGTCCAAATTTCAGTGCGGGCAGAGTAAGGCAAATTATTTAAAAATGTAAATGGAGCACAAACCATTGGATTGATTCTTAATTAATTGGATAATACTGTATGTATTTCTAATGCTGATACCTCTAAGTCCTTTCAAACATTTTATGAGACTCTGTATACTAATGATACCACTACATATTAATTTACTACATTAACTGGCAGTATATATTTCCAACTCTTTAATGGTTTGGCTTTGGGCCTAAATTAATTTATTATGCCAAATTAATATATTCTAATCCTTGTGCAAGTGTAGTTGTTAATGGATATTCCTTACCTTACCCAAGGGTACCAGACAAGGTTGTTCCCTGTTTTTTGTTTGTCTATGCTTGGAACCCTTCCTAAGCTTAATTCAATGCAAACCTAACATATCAGGTTTAAAACATGGTTTAACCGGTCTGCTTATGCTGATGACATTTTGATATATATGTCGAACCCTCTTCTCTTACCTCTTGAACTCTTTTTTTACAAGAAGTTATTTGTACTCTAGTATTTCAGGTTATAATGTCAATTTTACTGAGACTGAGATTTTGCCCCTAAATTCTCCCTTTTATCAATACATGTTAACTAAACTTTTAAAGCGAGCTACCATCATTCCCTAGTGCCATCAGTGCACCATATTTAAAAAATGACACATGATGGCGCTAAGGAATGGCTAGCACCAAAAAAATAACGCTAACAATTGTGATATGCCGTAGAAAACAATTAAGCTAATGCTGCAAAAGCAGTGCTAGACCTTTTTGTGGTGTGTTTTTTTACTCAAAACGGGTTAGCGCCATATTTAACCGAATTAGAGTAAAAAAAAGCGCAAGCTAGAAAAAACAATTGGGAAGACAAGATGGGGAATGTAGGCTAGAAGAGACCCCAGAGTGATCCCAATCAGCCAAGTACCAGACATGAGGGTCCAGCAAAGTCCAAGGAGAAGAAGAAGTGTTGTTTTAGTGAGAAGGAGCATGTCATATTGGTCAGTGTTGATGGAACACTAACACCAGCTCTTCATCTCCTCCAATTTGCCAAAAGGTAGGAGAGACAAAGTCAACAGCGTGGCATAGGTGAGGAGGACTGTCACCAATTGCAAGAAGCACTGGCACGATTGCAAGAGCAGAACTAAGGAGAAACTGGATTGGAACTGAAAGGCAGCACTGCAGATTGGAGGTGCACCACATGAGGACCTGGATGAGCTGGAGGAGATGGTCGTAGCGGTCATCCCAAAGGAACTGGTCACTGGATGCGCAGGACAGCTCAGACTAGCAAGAACTATCACAAATTCAGGGTAAACTTCAGGGGGACTCTCTGGAATATCACAAATGGCTAAAGGGGGAGGCACATAGGACACACTCAATGCATGCTAAAGGGTTGCTTCGGGACAAACAGGACCTGAATCAAAATGCCCCATCGCCACTCAAGACACACTTACAGTGACTCTCTGGTTGTGCAATGCACTCCGACATATACACAACGTGGACATAAGCCACTTAGGGCCAGATGTAGAAAGAAAACATTTTGCGAGGTGCAAATTGCGAGTACTAGCGACTCGCAATTTGCACCTTGCAAAATGTTATGCAGAAAGGTGTCTCAGACACCTTCTGCGACTCGCTATGGGGTCGCAAAGACCCACGTCGTGAATATTCATGAGGTGGGTCGCACTTTGCGACCCCATAGCGAGTCTAGGCACTCACGGGGATGGTGGCCTGCTGGAGACAGCAGACCACCATGTCCGTGACTACTTTTCAATAAAGCACTTTTTTTTTTCTCTTTGCAGCCCGTTTTCCTTAAAGGAAAACAAGCTGCAAAAAGAAAAATTATCAAAACCTTTTAGTTTCGTTTTTTTTCAGAGTTTGGCAGTGGTTCATAGGACCACTGCCTGCTCTGAAAAATATATTTTTTTGCATTCACAAAGGGGAAGGGGTTCCCTGGGGACCCCTTCTCGTTTGCGAATGAGTTACCATCCACTACAAGTGGATGGTAACTGCGAGTTGATTTGCGACCGCTTTCGCGGTCACAAATCAACTCTACATCGCGATGCGGTCGCAAATAGGAAGGGAACACCACTTCCTATTTGCGAGTCGGAATCACATTTTGCAAGTCAGTACCAACTCGCAAACTGTGATTCTGCATCGCGTAAGGGCTTTTACACCTCGCAAACAGTGTTTTTCGCCGTTTGCGAGGTGCAAAAGCCTTCCTACATCTGGCCCTTACTGTGGCTTTACACTACCATGTTAACATGCAGCACATTGCCTAGAAGGGCACAACAACACCTATTGCATATTGTCATTGCCCCAGATCCTACACAACATGTTCATCAGAGACTGGAACTGAAGTCAATACTACCCCAGGGGTGGTGTCAGGATGACGCAACAAGGCAAAATACTTTCCTTCCTCCTTGTGTCAATTCCCTTCTTATGTGTGCTGCATTTTGCAGCACACATTGAAATGCCACCTTGCCAAAATTACTTGCACATGTGTAGTAAGGGACACCTCCCTGCACATGAACAATCTATCCCCTCAATGGTGGCACCCCTTCATCATGGTGCAAAAATGTCTGCGTTGGTCCAGAGTGAACAAATCTGCACAGGCACAGGGGGAATCACAGAGGTGTACTGTATTCCAGTAAACATGGTGAATCCCTGCATTTCAAAACTGACACAGCGCCATGCAACACATATTGCTGCTGTACAGAGCTGTGCCACTTGAGAAAAAATCAGGCCCTAAGTGTGCAACCTCTGGAACGCAAACTGCGCAGGGTGGACCAACAACAACTCCCACACACCTCCATGTGCCATTTGGGAATGGCCACAAAGTTAACTCATACAACACATGGGGCATGTCTGTTAACATCATTTGTGCAGCTGTACAAGAAGCTGCAATCTCACCATCTAACAAGATTGAGTGTGTTGTATGAATGGGTGGTGTACTGCTTAATGGGGAAATCAACATGCATAAGAACTGGCACAAGTGGCACCAAAGTTACACTCCTGGAACAATGTCACTAGCCCCTAATGCAACCGTAAAATCATACAAATAGTTGGCCATGTGGATCTAAGATGCACATTACACTTGTGCCTTAACAACAAAGTCTCAAAATGCATGCATTGATCCACATTCTACACCCTTACATCAACATATTCCTGTGACAGATGTGTTGTATGCAAGGTATGCCCCAAACGTAGGGAGGTACAAACTAATGAGGCAGACAATCCATGATGGTTGCACTGCCCCTTCCAATTAGCACATGTGTGGGGCCTGCTACACGTAGATGAGAATGTAACACAAGCAGTCTATGCAATGGACCTACCTGTGCTATGCTGCATTGGTGCCATCATTCATGGAGTCAATACATTATACCACCAAAAGAGTGACAGCACACATTACACTACTGTGGGAATGACCACCATGGTGAATAGGAAGGCACATCATGGTGTCAGGGGCAAGGAGCCTGTAAGGAAGTAGGTTGTGTGAAATCAAAGCACAAAATACCTTGAAAGATGTGTCCCATGTGTGATGCACAAGTTTACACATAATATACTGGGGTCTGTAACATGTCACTGAGCCTCCATTAGCAAGTAAATGATGTTCCATGTCAACAGCCACCACAGTCAAAGAATGACATATCACTATCTCACTGCAGAGGATGATGCCTTACCTCCTGTCGACCTGCCTGTCCTGGATTTTAGGGATGAAATGGATGACCAGCTGCCAACCATCAATGAAGAGACTCTCCAGGATGTCCTAGGTTCCCTCCGGACACCACCTCCAGTCGAAGGGAGGACACACAGTGTTGAGGGGTCTCCATATGAACCACCCAGCGACCAACACACAGCACTAGCCAGTCTTGTCACAGCCCTGGACTCTGAGGACCCAGACATCACCTTTCAGAGGACAGTGGTAGGAGTCCAGCGGGAGCTGGCCAAGCGGATACAGGTGGGGATGGAGACCATGGCAGGAATCCTAGAGTGAGTGCAGAGGTGCCTCAGTCCAATGAAGGACAACTCAGCTGCCATCAGAGACACCCACTCACTGCTACATGTACTCCAGCAGTCCCCGGCTGACATAGCTGCTGTCATGAGGCAGAGGCTTTAACAATTGCTCTCCCAAAGAGGCAGCAGCATGATAGACAACAGGCTCGGGCTATACAAAAAACCCTGGAGTCTATACAGTGGTAAGCTGCCTCTCTCAGGATAAATCACTGCCTACTACCTTGATGTTGCTGCGGTGTTGAGAAATCAGCAGCTCCTCCTTGCTGCAGTGATACCTTATGTGTTCCCACAAGTGGCAGCTGCCGGCACCTATGACTCCACATCTCTAACCCCTGATGTGTGTGTGTGGCCTCCCCAACCTCAAAACATCACCTCCCATGGCACAGGAGGCGCCACACACATAAGAGGATGAAGATGTGGAAGGAACAACATTCACAAGGAAAACCACCCAGTAGCACCAGTTTGTGCCACATGGACAGAATCTCCTTAGAGCTGTGCTTAAGATCATGCCAGTTGTGTGACAGCTGACAATGTGCCCTTTTTACTCAACCCGTTGACTTGTCTTGTATGTACTGTCATTATTTTAAATCTTACCTATTGGCAATTTGGACACCTCCTCACTAATGCACACTTCTCCTAACCATGCCTGGACTCTGGACTCTGATTGAACAACAAATGGCTAAGGTTCTCTCTGGGGGCCTGTGAACTGGACATTTTACAGCATTGGAAAATACACTTGCACCTGTAAATAAATCGCCTTGTTCACATGTAACATTTAATTGTTTACTGTGATCATCAACTCAGACAAATGTATGCATTGTGTGAAGCTATGTCACTGAGAACATAATTTATCTGTGCATTACTGCCATACGCAAAGCCACACACTAGAATCCTTACATGAAAAAGGTGAGTGCAAGGTGTTGTGGGCTACAACCAACCTACAGAGTCTTAAATAAATGTATTGAACAGGTATCCATGGAAGTTGACGTATGGCATGTATGGGTCTGAACCAGGTGTATGGTCATTTACGAAGATGAGAACTCCAGTACAACTAATATGTGTGGTTCAGGAGAGGTGAATCTAATCAGAGATGGGCAGCTGCCAGTGTGGCAGGATACAGACCCAAAAATGGCTAATGTCATATGTGCCACACTTTCCACCAATAATGCTCCCAGACCCCAGCAATGACAGCTGAAGTTCCATACTTACCTGTCCAAGATACCGAATACATACACAATGTGAATGGCTGGAACTGTGGTTGACAAATGTTTAGAGTAGCTGATGTCATTTAGCAGCCAATCTGACTGCTCTTTGGTCATGGGGGTGCACATGGTCATCCATGGAAATAAAGATAAAAGGCATACTCTAAGCCATTCCTCCTACTTGGCCAGTTCACACATGAAAACGCCCAGTGGCTCAATCAACATGGAGAGGTAATTGACTAACACTAACAGGATTTATTAGACCATATTAATGACATCATATCAAAACCTAACTTATACACTACCCTACACTATACAAACCTAAACTAACTTATCTTAACGTACACTTACATCTATCTATCATATTCTAAACTTATCTTAGACATGTCATGCAGCACTCTAAATATTGTCCCCCCACCCTCCCTTGACCTCTACAGTGTGAGCATCGGCCACTGGCCGAAAGCCGCACTATCTCCCTGGTGCGTTTCATGACCAGTGGCTGACACCAGGGAGAGGGTTAAAAAATCCTCTGATACGTTGCATCAGATTTTTGTTTTTAATTAAAAAAACCTCAGGAGACACAGAAGATCTTCTGTATCTCCCCCGCCCCTTTGTGACATCAGCATGTCACTGTTTGTTTTACAGACGCTTCCTGCTCCGGTGGGGAAAACGGGCCCAAATGGGCCTCCCTGACATTCGGGAAGGCCTAGTTTGAAAGGGGAGATTCTCCCCTTTCGAATGAGGCCTTCCTGACCCGGTTTCCTGGCCGTGATCGAGGGACAGGAAACCCCACTAGACACAAGGGTTTCACTTGGGAGAGGGGTCGTCCCTCTCGGAAAAGGTAGGTTTACCCCTGGGGGGGGCGCAATCACCCCCCCCCCCAGGGGTTTAAAAAATGGTTAAAATAACCTGGGCGTCGCCAGTGGACAGGGCAACCCCCTGTTTGGACAAACATTTTTTTAAATAGTTTTATGGTTTTCCTGGGGGCCACTGTGGCCCCCAAGGAAACTATACAGCTATTAACAAATATATATATATATATATATATATATATATATATATACATGTCTATGTAGATATATCTCTAACTAGTTTGATATATCTATATATGGATATGCATATACATATATATATATATATATATATATACATATATATATATATATATATATATATATATATATATATATATAGCTTGCGTCTTCAAAGCAATGCACATAGTTCAACTGACGCGTTTCAACTGTAGCTTTTAGGCAGCAATCAAAAAGTCAAGTAAGTCTTGTGATTATGTTTCTGCTACAAAAGGATCTTACTTTTGTCTAATGGCAGTTTGATGCCATAAAGTAGCAGAGAAGGTTTATATGCCTACTGCGAAGATCAAATCTGTATTTTATGTAAATAGCTGAGTAGATTAGTAAAGCCAGACATTTCCTGCGCTATAATACAAATGAAATGTATGTGTGAGGAGGGCTATAGAAAGCTGAAGGACATTTTTGCTGGGTGGTAGTGAGGTAATTGGAGGAGGAGGTAATGGGAGTAGGAGCACCAATAATGATTGTTGGACTGGGCCCTAGAGGCGCTAAAGACTGTGACAATTGGTATGTGACAAGGTGAAGTTAGCCAGCAGCTAAGAAGTTAAACAGATGTATAAACATTTTATGGAATAATAAACTCTATGTATTCCCATCACCAAGCTCAGACAACCAAAATCTCAAGCTGGGGTTAGATTTCTTGATTTTAGATTATATCAATCCTCTTTTATTTTTAGATGCTTTTGTGCCCCAACTCATGATTACCAAGATCAGTCTATAACCTCATGGATTTCTTTGGAATGTTTTTTCCTGAATAATGTTTCCTTCATGGTTGTTATTTTTATTCCCAACTGCACCTTTCTTTTTAAAAGTCCTATTTTAGAGTACTCACAATTTTAATAAAGAAGCCACTATTTGGCAAGCTTTATTTCCAACACCGTTTTTTACATTCTTATATTTGGTACCATAAGTTTCTCAAGATGATTAATATTTTATTTAACACTGGAAACAAAACGGTATGTTTTACCTACAGCAATTTATAAATGATGTGCACATTGTAACATCCAATTATTTACAAGCCAATTTCATTTACCAGTTTCCTTTTCAGATGTGTAGAATTTAATTTCCACCTCCCTTCCATCTTTTTTTTTAAATGAAATACAAGCCTTGATTCACCTTCACCAAAACCACCTACATATCTTGATACAATCTTTAATAACTCTCTTCCCAACTATGCCCTTATATACAAGTCCTTATTATTGCATCCTCTTTCAGACCTAAAAGAACTGCAGAATTATTATGGAAAGAAGACTTAAACATTTCCAGGCCCTCCCCAACTTTGGCTAAACTTTGGCTTAAATTATTTAGGACTTCTAAAACAGCATATATTACACAGCCCCTCCCCTATATACAATAGAGCTGCTATTACTCCAGAACATATGACTAAATATAATTATTTTGCTTCCTCTTTATGCTGGTCATGTTCTGATCATACTGGATCATTAATATATATTTTATACAGCTTTGGACTTCAGTTTGAGTTAAATGCTGACAAGTTTTCAGTGTAATGTTCCTCGTACATTACAGATTATTTTTAGTTTGGTACGTTTGGATATTGGTTCTCTGACTAATAGAGGTCTGTTACTCGATCATCTTTTATTGTACTTGCCTTTATCAATCAATCAATCAAAGAGACTTATATAGTGCGCTACTCACCCGTGAGGGTCTCAAGGCGCTGGGGGCAGGGGGGAGGGGGGAGGGGGGATAGGGGAGAGGGGACGGGAGATCACTGATCGAAAAGCCAGGTTTTAAGGCCCTTCCTGAAGAGTAGGAGGTCCTGGGTCTTGCGGAGGTGGGTGGGGAGGGAGTTCCAGGCTTTGGGGGCCAGATAGGAGAAAGATCTGCCTCCAGTGGTGGCTTGTTTGATGCGAGGGACTGTGGCGAGAGAGAGGTCGGCGGAGCGGAGGTGGCGTGTGGGAGTGTGGAAGGTCACTCTTTCGTTAAGGTAGGTTGGGCCGGTGTTGTGGAGGGATTTGTGTGCGTGGATGAGGATCTTGAAGGTGATCCTTTTGTCTATGGGGAGCCAGTGAAGGGATTTGAGGTGTGGTGAGATGTGTTCATGGCGGGGGAGGTCGAGGATGAGTTGTGCTACTGCATTCTGGATTCGCTGTAGTTTGCGCTTGAGTTTGAGTGTGGTGCCGGCGAAGAGGGCGTTCCCGTAATCTAGCCTGCTGCTGATGAGTGCGTGGGTGACTGTCTTTCTGGTCTCTGTGGGGATCCATTTGAATGTTTTTTTCAGTGTGCCGAGTGTGTTAAAACATGAGGAGGTGATGGTGTTGATTTGTTGGGCCATTGAGAGGGAGGGATCCAGGATGATGCAGAGGTTGCATGCGTGGTTTGCGGGGGTGGGTGCGGGGCCTAACATGGTGGGCCACCAGGTAGAGTCCCAAACGTTTTTGTGTGGGCCAAAAATGATTATCTCGGTTTTGTTGGAGTTGAGTTTGAGGTGGTTGGCTGTCATCCAGGCAGCGGTGTCAAGGAGTGCAGCGTGTAGGTTGGTTTTGGCGGTGGTGGTGTTGCGGGTGAGGGAGAAGATGAGTTGTGTATCATCAGCTTATGAGAGGATGATGATACCGTGAGGTTTGAGGATGTTGGCTAGTGGGGCCATGTAGATGTTGAAGAGTGTGGGGCTGAGGGAGGAGCCTTGTGGGACTCCGCAGGTGATTTTGGTGGTGGAGGATTGGAAGTGTGGGAGACAGACTTTTTGGGTTCTGTCAGTGAGGAAGGAGGTGAGCCAGACAAGGGCTTTGTGGTGGATCCCAGCATTGTGAAGGCGTGTGCGGAGTGGTTGGAGGCAGACAGTGTCAAAGGCTGCGGAGAGGTCCAGGAGTATGAGTGCAACGGTCTCGCCCATGTCGACTCTGAATCTGATTTAATCGGTGCATGCGATGAGAGCGGTTTCCGTGCTGTGGTTCTTGCGGAACCCAGATTGGGAGGGGTCGAGTGTGTGGTTAACTTCGAAGAAGTGGGATAGGTGGGAGTTGACTAGTTTTTCCGTAACCTTGGCTGGGAAAGGGAGGAGGGAGATGGGGTGGTAGTTGGAGAGGTCGTCGGGGTTGGCTTTGGTTTTTTTTAGGAGAGCGGTGACGTATGCGTGTTTCCAGGGGTCTGGGAAGTGGCGGTTTCGAATGAGCTGTTGATTATGGCTCGGAGTTTGGGGGCGATGGTGGGGCTGGCTTTGTTATATATTCGATGGGGGCAGGGGTCGGAGGGGGAGCCAGAGTGAATGGAGTTCATTGTCTTTTCAGTTTCTTCGTCGGTGGTGGGGGTCCAGGTGGTGTGTAGGTTGGAGGGGGTGTGTGGTGGGATTGTGTTGGGCGGGTGGAGGTTACGTGTGGAGGGTGTGTGTGGTATGAAGCTGTTGTGTATGTCCTGGATTTTGCGGTGAAAATGATTTGAGAGAGAGTTGCAGAGGGTTTGTGTGTGTGTGGGGTCTAGGTTGCTGGCTTTGGGTTTGGAGAGCTCTTTGATGATGGTAAAGAGTTCTTTGCTGTTTTGGGAGTTGTTGTCAATACGTTCTTTGTAGTGTGCTCTTTTGGTTGTGCGTATGAGTTGGTGGTAGTTGCGTGTGGTGGTTTTGAGGGTGGAGAAGTTTGTGGTGGAGGGTTTTGCCTCCATGTTTTCTCTGCTTTGCGGCATTTGCGTTTGGACTCTTGGAGTTCAGTGGTGAACCATGGGGCGTTCTTGATGTTGGGGGTGGTGATGTTTTTTCTGAGGGGCGCGAGAGAGTCTGCACAGGTGGTGATCCATTTGTTGAGGTTGTGTGCGGCGGTGTTGGGGTCGGTGGTGTTGGGGGGGTTTGTGACAGTTGGGAGTTCAAGCGCTCTGTGGGGATCTTGACCCACGTGCGGTAGGGGGTGGAGTGTTGGTGGTGGTGTGTGGGTGGTTTTTTGTAGGAGAAGTGGACGCATTGGTGGTCCGTCCATTGGAGTTTGGTGGTGTGGGTGTAGGTGACGTGTTTGCTTGAGGTGAAAATTGCGTTGAGTGTGTGTCCAGCCGAGTGGGTGGGGGCTGTGACCAGTTGTTTGAGTCCAAGGTTGGTGAGGTTGTCTAGGAGGGAGGAGGAGTTGTGGTCGTGTGGGTTTTCCAGGTGAAAGTCGCCGAGGAGTATGTAGTCTGTGGAGATGAGAGCGTGCATGCTGATGGTGTCAGCGATGGTGTCGCAGAAGGGGGGGCGTGGTCCTGGGGGCCTTTAAAATTATACTTTCATGTTAGAAAGATTTCTCTAAATTTTCTGTTATTATTTGGTGGAATTTTGCATGCAATGAACATAAAATTAATGCTGTTTCTTCTTTTATTCTATCACAAAAGATTAAATCTGACCTATACTAGCTACACGTTACCAATTTTCTCTTTTGACACTCGTAACCTCATTACTTTTTCTCTCTGTTTCTTCTTTCTATCTTTTATTCTTTCTCTTTCTTATCCTTTTTAGCATCTATATTTTGTTACCTTTCTTTTCTCTCTTTTTAGAAATAAATTCTTCCGGTTTCTTGTATTTTTATAGAGATTATGCAATTTTTAAATATGTACAAATATACATGGCTGTCATTCTGTTTGACTATTTCCTTAAGATATAACAAAAAAAGAAAACTGACAGCCCACCAGACTCCGAATTGAGAAGGCAGCAGAAGGTTTGGTGAACAGATTACTCTACCACAGAGTACCCGGTTGGTTAGACCATAAATTAGGCCTTAATCTGGTAGTTGCAATGTTGACTACAACTGAAACACAATAAGGGATTTCAAAGGTCATTATAAGGACAGATAACAATTTAGGAGCCATTGGCCCTCATTATGAACACAGCGGGATTTTCCGCCGTGATCATGCTAGCTGTCTAAACATAGACCGCCAGCCTGTTGAGGAACCCGCCGGCCAAAAAAAGAACATTCCACTGAGCTGGAGGGCAGAAACAGTGTTTTCACCAGCCGGCCCAGTGGAATGCTGGGCCTGGACATTGCCGACAGCTCCACATGAAGCCGCTGTTAATGTCGCAGTGCGGCAGGTGGAGCAGCACCTGTCACGCATATCACTGCCCGTAAATCGGGCAGTGACATGCGCGACGGGGCTGTGCCGCCAATTTTCATAATGACCGCCTTTGTTTGGTAAAAAAAGGAAAGCATTTAAGGATCTGAGAAGCTTGTCTGCATAATGATGTGAATATGACTGATACAAATGAAGGCATACGTAAATGAGGATACAAGTAAGTGGGTCCAATGTTATCCCTAGGGCTCCAGACAAAGTGGCCCCTTCCTCAAAGTGCGATTATTTACAGGATGGCAGTACACTCCTCACTGTCCAAGTAGGATTCACTTGCTACATGCAAGCCTTTATATATCATGGATAGAAAATGCACAAATTGAACCTAACAACAGTTTTATTGTTTTAATAATTTCTTTGTTGCTGGAAATATTTATGCCTCTCTTTCCCAACCTGATCATTAACTACTTGTTGAAATGAATTGCTATATTATGGCTGGCTTGATATCAAATGAGTCCTTGGAAAACAATTGTTCTTTCCAGGATTCTCTTGGCATATGGGTTTCCTTGTGCTTTGTACTGGCACAGTAAAGTTAGTTCCGACAATCAAAATCAAACATCTCCCCACAGAATAATCACAACCACGTATTCACCGGTGAATCTAATTATGAATGTACGGAGTTGAATATTTTGTTGTGGAAATTGCATGTAATTCCAAAACAATTGTACCAAATTGTGTGAAGTCATGTGAAATTATTCAAAATTAAGATGCCAATTACAACTTTGGTGGTTTACTCTCAGACTGCCAGTATGGCAGGGTGGACACTGCCAAGCCGGCAGCCTCCTGACCACTGTATAATGACGTTTCTATGGGGCTGGTGGCGCAGACAGTGGGGCAGCATTGGCTTCGGCTCTATGGGAGAGTTGAGCCAATGCTGCTGGCACAGTCAAAATGCGCACTGTTGCCATGACAGTGCGCAATCCAACTGTGCTCACAGGGGGGCCACTGCACTGCCCACGGCATGAGCGATGTAGCCCCACCCGGCCCCTTCCCTAACTTTTTGCTGAACTTTTCATGGCGGTGTCCCCACCATGAAAAGGTCAGCAGAAAGGAAGGTCCTGATACTCAGCAGTGAGGGCATAAGCACTGCCATGAATGACCATGGCTTTCCGCACCACCGCATCAGTGGGATCTGAGATGCTGGCGGTTGCACCGGTCTTGTGGCAGTCTGACCGCCGTCCTCAAAACCTAGCAGTCAGACCGCTGAGGGTGAGCGGTCGGACCACCACCATGGGTATGGTGGTCCCAGGACTGCCATACTCGTAATCAGACCCTAGGTTTTTGTATACAAAGTCTTGCAAGACACTGGCAGAAAGTTGGCCCAAGCACAAAATGTTTCTCTTGCTGAAACATTTTCTTTGTAAACCAGTCTATCAAGGATTTTCCCTGAGCTTTTTTAACACTAGGTTTGTACTTGCTTTAAAAATGGATAAAAATTTAGTATTGCAATTTTTGGAGAAATTATGAGCACTGTGAAATTAGAGGATTTTGCAGATTTCTCCAACATAATTAAAACTTCACCTAGATCTGGACTTGTTGCTTTGCAGCTCCAGATAATGGCTGAATCACTAAATGAGCCTGAGCCAAGAGGCAAGGTTTCTCTCGATATTAAAACATGTGTAGTCCAAACATTAAATTTAAATGCAGTATTTACATAACCTCACGTTATTGTTTCAAATAGCCCCAAAAGGTAATTGCTCTATGAATTTAACCCCTTCCAATAAAGATTTGGATATTCTACCTTCATCCAGTCAGTATGTTTCTGTCTCTTCATAAGTCACACCTAAATTTGTTTTATCATTTTACATTCAACAGTACCTTGATGCAATGTAATTTGCGATGTGTGACATATAAAAATAAATAAATAAATCAATAAATAAGTAAACAAATAAATAAATACCAGACAAAGTATGATCTCACAGAACAGTTCGTATAGGCCTCATGCCGCGGGGAAGGTCAGACCACTGCCAAAGAAGTGGTCTGAACTCCACATTATGACTGTGCGGAGGCACCATGGTCGGACTGCCAACACCGCCAGGTGTCGCCAGCCGACAGCCTAGTGGTTTCGGTGGTTTGTAATGGGGATTGCGACTCTCCATTCTGCCAGCCTTTTCATGGCGATTGGACAGCCATGGAAAGGCTGGTGGAATGGGGGTATTTGGGGCCCCCTGGAGGCCACTGTACTGCCCATGCACTTGGCATGGGCAGTGCAGGGGCACCCATGGACAGCCCAGCTGTGCATTCCAGTGCCCAAATTAAGGGCAGTGGAAAGCACGATGGGTGCTGCTGCACCTGCCACACCGCCACATTGCCGCCGGCTCGATTATGAGCCGGCATCAATGTTAAGCCCTGGACACTGCTGGGCTGGCTGTGGAAACTCTGTTTCTGCCCCCTGACCAAGCAGGAAGCTTGTATTAAGGCCGACGGTGTTCTGACCGCAAAGGCGGTCAGATGGCGGGACGAGTTTGGCCGGCGTCCTCTGCCGCCCACCATACTCATAAGTCGGGCCTATATCATTGGCTGATGTAGACCTGCATTTGTGGGAAGGCAGAACAGAGATGTTTTTTGTCATTGTAATTATCCAGGGTAGTTGCTTGATGTTATTCAGATTATTTGTTTGGACTGATCTGTGTGTGGCACAGTTGAGTTGGGAATTCTAAAAACTAAGAATATGGGAGAATGAGTGGATTAAGTCCTTGCTGGCAAGAGGATAAAAGGCCCTTTCTCCATGTCTTGTTGGGGGCTTGGGCCTAAATGAGTTGAGTTAGGAAGATCTCTCTTTGGTCATTGTGTTGTAAACATTCCTTGTAATAGGAGAAACTGGGCCCACATATCAGTTAAAGCAGCACTGGTAAGGAAAGAAGTGATTGTGCATTATGGCAGTAGATGGCATTTGCATGATAGTCTTTAGAGTATTAATGCATTCTATTTTTAAGTGGATCAGTTTCATTTTAGAGGATAGAAGCTTATGGTTAGTGAGTGTATGTGCCTTTGACTGTATGTTTTATTTAGTTCATTTTTAGGAGAGCTTCTTCTGAGTGTGTAAGTTTTCTATGAGAAAGTAATGTCCATTTGAGTAGATACCAATTCTCAGGTGAACTTACTGAGTGATTCTATGGAGTGTTGTGTGATAGGGTGTGCATTCCTGGTTGAGTGCAATTCTGCAACCATTAGTGTTCTATTGATCGAGTCTTGTCATGTTTAAACATATGAGGAAGGACCTAATGAAGTCATAGCTTAGTTTGGTGCCAAACTGTTCTGTGAGTTCATATTTTGTCTGGCATTTATTTATTTACTTATTTATTTAGATATTTATTTATTTATATTTATTTTTATATGTCACGCATTGCAAATTACATTGCCTCAAGGTACTGTTGAATGTAAAATGATAAAACAAATGTAGGTGTGACTTATGAAGAGACTGAAACATACTGACTGGATAAAGGTAGCATACCCAAATCTTTATTGGAAGGAGTGAAATTCATAGAGCAATTACCTTTTGGGGCTATCAATTTATTACCACCATATGTAGATGAATTCAGAACTTAGGGGCATATTTACAAGCCCCTAGCGTCAACTTACTGTCATTTATTTACTCTAAGGTGGTGCTAACCAGATCCCCACCCTGTACTATATTTATAAATGTGAGTATTGTGCCACTTTGTGACCCTTTACACCACATTATGCCTGCACCAGATATAATGTATGTAAAGGGGGCATTCCCACGCAGGGAGTTCCAAAAAAATGGTGCAGTGAAATTTACAAGATTTGACTGTGACGTCCTATTGTCATTTTTCAACGCCTGCTCAGGGCAGCCATTAAAGTGACTCTAGTGCATTAGTCTATGGGCCTCCCTGTGCTTTGCAGGATTAGAGCCAACATTTTTGGTGCCAGTCCAGCAAAGCCCCACAATAGCATAAAATTCTGAAGCTATTGTCCTGACATGCGCCATGGGGCTCTGTATTGTAAATACAGCGCTACCATGGTGTTGTTAGGGGGGGCAAAGGGCGATGCAAGGAAACTGGTGCACCACCCCCTCCAAAATATTCTTTTCCCCAATCCAAAAACCTTTATTGCCCCGTATTGGTGCCCTATCATGTATTTTGGTGTCCACTCCCATTGAACGATGTGCCTGCCGCCATGCATTTCGCATGACCCTAATAATGGGATTGATGGTTCGATTGTGTTCCGAACCTGCATTATAGAGTACCAGGAGTCCTGATGCGAACACTATAGCGTCCATTCTACTTCCATCCAAAGTGGCGGGTCCCGTACTCCCGGGAGTAAAAAGACCATCTGCGAGAGATGCCATGCTGAGGCATAGTGTTCCACTGAGGGGAGACTCAAACCCCAGACTCACATCTGGTGAGCAAAGCGGATCTAGGTAACAGGATGCATGGATCCCCAGACAAAAGCCCAGATGCAAAAATCTATCTCTCGGAGGAGAGGCAAGGGTATCTGCAAGGGTAGCATGCCCAAGACGTATAGAAATTGCGGTAAGGTCACCATACGTACCCCCTGCACTCTGCCCCACATAGAAAGGCCCAAATAGGACCATTTCTCAAAATCCCGTTTCATGCTGCAAATCAAGGGATCCAGATTATCAGTCACCATTTTATCCAAACCTCTGTTAATGTCAATACCCAGATAACGAAGACATGATTGCTTCCATTTGACTGAAAGTTCCTGAACTGAAGCACTTACTGTTACAGTAAACTAAGTTCCTGAACTGTAGCGCCTCACTCTTATCCCAATTGATTTGATAGCTCGAAAGATGTTCAAATTCCGTTAAGATAGCTCTGAGGGCTGGAAGGGAGTTGGACAGATTGGTGAGACCATATAAATAAATGACGGAGCTGCCGCCTGGGACTGAAATTCCGGATATATGATTGGAGCTGCGGATTGCTGCCGCTAAGGGTTCTACGGGCTAATAGAAACAATAACGGGGATATGGGGCAGGCCTGATGCATCCCCCTGTTGACCGAGAAGACGTCTGACAGAAACCCTCCACAGTTTACCTGAGCTATCGGGAAGTCATACAGCTGTTGATGAAACTAGTCCCTAGACCAAAATGTTTTAGTATTTCAAAAATGTACCACCACTCTATTCGATCAAACGCCTTCTCGGCGTACAATGAAAGGGCAAGGGCCTCCTCTTGTGAATCCTGTGCTGTCCAAATGGCATGGAGTAGCGTGCAGAGATGATTTCTTGATGAGTGGCCCGGTACAAAGCCAACTTGAGTATGGTGAACCAGGGAGGGAATGACCTTCTTTAGTCCGGGTGCCAAGATCCCCGCCAGGAACTTGATATCTCCATTGGGGAGAGATATGGGACGCTAGCTACCGCAGAGAAGATGGTCCTTACCTCCCTTGGGTAGAACTGTGATGGAGGCTTTGTAAGAGAGAGGATGCAAAGAACCCATCTGGTCAGCCTCTTGAAATGCCTTGTATAAGGCATCTACGATATCAGCTCCCCGTCCATTTATAGAATTCAGACGTGAACCCATCCTCCCCGGTGCCTTGTAGTATGGAAGGTTGGCTATCACCTGCTGTGCCTCCTCCTTGCTGATGTCACCCTCCAGAAGCGCTCTACCTTCATCCGAAAGGCATGGTATTTTTGCCCTCTCGAGGAAGGCATCTTAACGCCCAATGTCCTCAGTTGTTTCTGGGGTGTATAGGGTTCGGTAAAAACTACCAAACTCCTCTGCAATGGCCTGAGAGTGCGTAATGAACGTGCCATCGGGTCTGTGTAAGGCTGGTATGGCCAATGCCACCTCCCTTTGACGGAGTTGAGCGGCTAACAGACGACCCGCATTCTCCCTGTGCTCATAGTGGCGACCTCTCAGCCTCTGTAAGACATATTCCACCTGTGATGTATAAAGGGAGTTGAGCTCCATTTTGGCTAGTTCTAGGTGGCCGCGGCTGGACGAAGTGGGTGTCCGGGTGTACTCCCGGGTGGTCTGGGCAATGCTATCTTCCAGTTTGCTCTGTCAGTCCCTCCTTTGGGCATTGGAAATGGCCGCATCCCTCATAAGCTGACCTCTAATCGTTGCCTTCGCCGCTGCCCATAGTAGCTGGGGCGAAGAGACTGAGCCCTTATTGTTCTGAAGATACGTGGTAACGTGTGACCTAAGTTGTTCCTTTCCCCTCGGGGTTCGGTATCTGGGGTTTGGAAGACGCCAGGGCTTACGACCAGGTGAGACCACCCCCAACTCCAAAGCCAAATAAAACCGGAGAGTGGTCAGACAGTGCAGCCGGAAGAATTTCAGACATTCGAATTGACTGTAATAACCGATGGTTTATCAGAAAATAGTCAAGCCGAGATTGAGTCCGTTGTACCGAGGAACCAAAGGTGTAATCACGATTGGATGGATGGGAAAGGCGCTAGTGGTTCAACAGACCATGGTCCGATAGGACGCCACGTAGGAGGGCCCGGTCCATGTTGTTGTCCACATCGAGACACTTGATCGATCCAAAATAACATCTTGCACTACGTTCCAGTCCCCCCCCCAGCAGGTATTGGGAGGCGCCAATCTCTGTCAATATTCGATTAACAGAAAGGAAGAAAGAACGTTTTGAGTCTGTGGGAGCATAGAGAGAACCAATACTAATTGTAGAAGAGCCCAAGGTGAGCTTGGTAAGACCGTAACGCCCCTCCGGGTCGCACCATGTCTTAAGAAGCCTGAACAGCAGGGACCAACGAATGAGTATCGCCACTCAGCATTTCCACCCCAAACCATGAGTCTCACTGTGCATAGATGGTGTTCTGCTGAATAACACCTTGCCTACCCAGTCTCTACGGGGTTTTTCTGATTCTGATGGGGAGAGGTGTGTTTCCTGTAATAGGGTAATGTCAGTTATTTTTGACCGGAGATAAGATAGGACCTTCTGACGCTTGATATAGTGCGTCATACCGTGTATGTTCCAAGATACGACCATGAGCGGGGTCGTCGGCCATTAGGAATCTATTCAAAGGAGGAGTAGGGGACTACGTGTTCGTTGATACAAGGGATGAAAGGTTGGTCTAGGAGTAGAGAATCGCTGAGCACTCAAGGTCTAGGAAGGCACAAATAGATAAAGAGGAAAATGTGGAACGGACGGAAGAGCAAGGAGGGGGGGAGGAAGAGATGCAGTAGAGAGAGAGAGAAAAAGAAAAGAAGTAGAAATAGAAAGAAAGAATAATCACCAAGATAGAAGGAAGAGAAAATAGAAACTCAGAAACTCAGAAGAGAAAGGGGAGGGGTAAAGAACAAAGAAAGAGGGGAAGAGAACAAGCGAAAATATGGAAGAAAAGAGAGGGTAAAAACTACAGCGAATGAGAAGTAGCTTGCCACCGAAAGCCCTGCTAAACTGCGGGTCGTAACCTGCAAGAACCGCATGCGTGGCGGGCGTTGGGTGGCACGGGGGAGCAGAGGGGTTGACCCACTGCCCAAGAGGACTGCCAGGGAGCCCCACTGACAGGTAATTCTGGGCGATACTGGGTGGGGAGCAGAGAACTTGAAGTATGGAGAGATGGAATATAAAGGAACACGAAATATGAAATATGTCGAAGGGCAATACTAAAAAAAAATGTGGAGGAGAATAAAACAATCTAGCCGACCATTCAGTCAGGTAATCGTGAAGTAGCATTTTCTAATCATAAAAAAGGTGGAGTCTATGCTACTTCATAATAGGGTAGGCATCACCAATGGGATCTGTCTCGGGGGTCATGTAAAGCCTGACCGCCATTGTCAAAGGCTTCAAGGGGGGGTCTAGTCAAGGGCCCTAGAACCACAAGAAGGGGAGCAGCCATACAACACGACCTAGGGAATAACTAGGAGAAGTATGATGATCTTAGGTAAGCACGGAATGAAGACTAAAGTCCCATAACTCGTGTCAACTGTGCTTCTCCCCAATTTGGTGAGAGGGGATAAATGATATGGGGGAGGGTTGCATCTCCCTATTTATCAGGGACTTGTTGGATGCCAAAGGTCCACCGGTGACCCGCCCCGCGGCCCCACCCCGCGGCTACGAGACTACAGAAGAGAGAGAATAAGGAAGCACAGGGGAGTAGGGCAGGAAAGAAGGAGGAGGCGGCGTCTGGCGGCAAAAGCACAACCCACAACCAGAGGCCACACGCATGATACGTGTAGTGTAGTCATTACCATACAAAAAGCGTTAATAATAATGAAATAATTCAGTACAGACTGTATCAAGAAACATATGCGATATCACTTTATCAGAACAATCTTATCTGCTGCTGCTCTGTGTTTCCGATCATATTCTATCCCCAAGGTGGCGGAGTGTTTGCAATGAGGATAGCCTTTTATCGTATCAGGCCCAAAAGCAGTAGGACATCACAACAGACATAGTATGAACATGAAGACATAACACTGACCCAGACCCCTCCCTGACCCCCTCCAACAGGGGAGAAAGGCAATGATAGTCATAGTCTGATGTGACACTTAGCTGTCCGGCGAGGAAGAGCCAGTTGCTAGTTTGACAGTGAGAAGTCCTCAGGGCACCCCGGTGTCCAGCATTATGAATGCTCTTCGAGAACTGGCTTCAAAGAGGAACTGGACTTGTCTCTGCCCTGGTCCTGAGTGTGGTCAATCACCGCTTGTAAGGCATGGTCTCGACCCTCCTGTGTTTTAAGCGAGCAGTCATTGATCCGACCTCTCTTTTGCGAGGCTGAATGCTGAGGTTGAGACATTGGGGGGCGAAGCAGCGGAGAGATCCTCAGTAGTAATGGTGTCAAGTTCTGAGTGCACAGAGGTGACGTCCATAGGATGTGGGGTAAAGCCATTCAGGAAGGAGCTGAGATCTGCAGGTTCAATGAAGTCCCTGGATTTGCCGTTGTATGTAATCCACATGCGAGCCGGTTCAAAAATACCATATTTAACATCCAGGTTCCTGAGTTGTGGGCGAAGGGCCAGAAATGCCTTCTGCTTATCATTGATTAGTCTGGAGAAATCCGCTGCCACACTAATCTCGCGTCCCTCCAAGAGAGTATGGGCCTTTGGATTTGGCTGCTGAGATGATCTGACGAGCCTGCTCATGGCGCAAAAAACATGCAATGTTAGGCCGGGTCTTGTCCGGGGTTGCTTTATGTAAAGGGCCAATCCTGTGGACCCTTTGGAACTCCAATGGCGGTGAGAACTCCAGGCCAGTAAGCTCGGGCAGGAGAGATTTGAGAAAAGTTTTGATATCAGAGCCCTCCTTGTGTTCCGGGATGCCAAAAAAGCATACATTGTCTCTGCGACTCCTATCCTCCAAGTCAATTTCCTTGGTCCTTAGAAACCATAACTCTGCCTCGTGCTTAGGCAGTGCTGCTACCTGACCCTCCATATTTGTGAGACGTTGATCCAAATCATGCACTCTCTCCCAGAAGCCAGCAATGTCAGCCCGAATGGAGGAGGAAGCCACTGTCAGAACTGAGATTTTGGAATCCATTGCCTCCAGACAATGCTGTACTGTGGCGATCTCCAGCAATATGCGATCCGCCGCCTCCAATGCAGGGGGGTCAGCTGGTGAAGATGCGGAACATGGAGAGGCCATCTGCGCTGCCTTGGTTTTTGGTTGTTGAAATGGTCTCCGAAAACAAGAGTTGGCGGGAGTGTTTGCCAGAAGACCTCCCATTTGGCATTGCCCCAGGCTGGTGAAGTTCCTGGAGAGGAGTTACCTAGTGGAAACTAGGCTGTTGAACCATGTTCCTGCTTGAGGAGCGCTGATGTCCGTAAGGTAGCCAACAAGCTACTAGTACCGTAGCCGTCATAAGGGATCACTTCAGCAGACGTAGGGGCCACACGGCTGCACGAGTGGACCCAAACATAACGTTGCATTCTCTCCTCTGCTTTCATACAATCCGAGTGGCAACAGACCCCTTCTTCGGGACTTCTGGAGGCAATCTATACTAGTGCAGGGCCCAACACTAATTGCCAAACAGATACGGTGGTGAAAGAGTGGAGGATAGAGGAATGGTGACCGCAGTGATGAGCCCTGGTGAATCTGACTGATTAGGACCTCAGTCTCTGCTCCTTCGTAGACAGGCAGGTAGATTCTGCCCTTCAAGATGCACCACCGGGGAAATCAGTCACTTTTCGTAGGTGGGGACCCTCCTGCCGGGTCTTCTGAGTTTGACACCTGTCCCTGTCTGAGGAGCTCTAGGTGGGATAGTACTGCTCCTTCCTACACTTCTCTCTGCAAGGCGCTCCCTCCAAGCTCCAAGATGGGCTCCCAAAACTAGATTGCCAGGATCTGGGAGGGGCCCAGTACACTTCACCCCGCTGAATATGGTCAGCGGTACCTGCCCAACATACTTTCAGGCTCCCACGGGGCTCCTCCGGCAAGTCGTAATGCACTGCCGCGTGCCGGGCCACCAGATGATCCTCCGCACGGAGGGGAAGGGCAATCATCCCTTACCTCCTCCTCCTGGAAAGCCCTGGTCTTTGTACGGGAAGCAGGTCATGAGCTGGCTCATGCGACCAAAGAGAGGTACTCCCAGCCCCTCATATCGCTGTTAATGCCCTCTGTCTTTTCCTGTAATTGAGGCTGAGGCTCAGCGTGCCTCGCTAGGCCGCGCCCGGCCATTATCTGTCAGCTCCCAGAAAGGCCGCTGCGTGCTGCAGGACTCTCTGTTTCTCACGCCCGGTGCTCCGTCAGGGGTCTCCAGCATATCAGGAGAGGCTACAGATGAGAGATATCACCCCCTCCTCCGGCACTGACCCAGCCCGGCACACGGAGCACTTCGTTCAGGCGGGCATTAGAGACGGCGGCCAGACCACACACCCCCAATGAGTGTTCTGTAGAATCTTGTGAGTACTCATTACAACTTTTTGCCCATCTGTCCAAGAAGCTGCTTTCACTTAAAATTAGAACACAGATTTAATGATGAATGACACTAATTGATGCATGCCATTTACTATACAAACATAAAAGGTGATCTGTGCTGGAAAGGTGTACTTGTCACAGAGCACCACTGCTATACATAAAGGGGGCTTTATGTGGCGAATCAGCACCAACACTCATAGGTTTTGATGAAAAGTTTGATGTACAAAGATAGCCAGATGGGATTTGTGTGAAAAAGCTGATGCTTACTTGAAAGCAAGTGCAAACAAGAAATGTGTTCTTCCTCATGAAAACAACACATTGCCTTTGGCCCCAGTGTACAGCACAAATTCAATGCTTAGGAAACTTCTGATATTGTTTCCGCATAGGAATTCATAGAGGAAGATTATGCCGCCAGGACAAATCCTATGCTAGACAGCGCACATTCAGCGGCACACCATGATATGAGGCTGTGGATCGCTGAAGGCTGAAGGCAGCCTTTTTTGAGCATCAGTGCAAGAGAAGACACCAACAGCAGGCTAATCTTTGCAGATATGAAATTGCACTGTGATACAATGCTGCAAATGTGTATTCTGCTCTGATTGATTGGAAAATTAGTAAATCTGGTGTGGCATCCTGAAGTTAAAATTTTTGTTGCTGGCTACACAGTGCTGTGTATACAATTAAACTTTAGGATAACTCATTGCCTCTTATGATGATGGTAAGCTTGCACTGGGCTACTGCTACACTACCACATCCTTCCC
This sequence comes from Pleurodeles waltl, assembly GCF_031143425.1. Classification (NCBI taxonomy): domain Eukaryota; kingdom Metazoa; phylum Chordata; class Amphibia; order Caudata; family Salamandridae; genus Pleurodeles; species Pleurodeles waltl. Next base: position 925,247,713 of record NC_090448.1, on the reverse strand, counting down.
TTTTATGTAAAAATATCAGTGATATACATCAAGAAAAATAATTTTGTGGCCTTCCACCTGCACCACACCTCTACCTTCCCCTTTTGATGTTACACAGATTAAAATAGACTGCTACTTTGTCAATGCCTCCTTAAAAGATTTTTGAAATGCAAATAAAAGGAAGTTAGAATCAGAATCCATTTAATTTTCAAATTGTTTTTCTAGACTCTGGAGCATTTGGTGTTTTCCACAACAATGCACTTAAAGCCATGATTTTGGCATTCTTTGGGTTCACAAGGTAACATCTCCAAGTGTGGATAAGTAGTAGGGGTATCAGAGTATAAGGCATCAAAATGGCAGCTGTTCAGTGGAGCTCCTGGAATATTTGGTGGCCCCTTCACCAAAGGGCACTCGGAGGGGAAACACAAGTGTATTTACCTGTGACAGAGTTAAAAGAACTCCTCTTGTAGGACCTGTCAAAGCATGTGTTGCATTTTACAATGATCGGGCTTATACAATGGGACTACAGGACCAATAGTGACTGGAACAGTAATCACATCTGGAGTATTATGAACTATGGGGGTAAAACGGACAATAACTCCTGAATTCCCTCTGATAAGTGCTGGATATACTCCTGTATTTACTGGTGCTGTGCTGAAGGTACTGTTAATCTTCAATTGGGATTGCATCACTCACTCCTCCACGTTGAGCATCATTGCATGGGATGGATGTGCTGATAACATATCTGAAATGTTGTCACTAGAGTCACTACAACTATCTTTGCATATATTGTTCTTATCTATTGCCTTCTTCTCTCACAGTGTCCAAGACTTTCCTCTTTCTTTACTCGTTAATGCTGGGTACAATCTGGCTCCATCTATCATGTCAGTCCTCCACCTTTTCTGTTCTGCGTCCCATCTAGCATTTGCATAAGTACACTGCATTTTGGACCCTTCCCTGGAATTTCTCCCATTGCTTAGCCTGAGCAGTAAGTTCCCATACTGTGTAGGCCTTGGTCTAGGTTTAGCCTTGAACAGTATTCTGTTCAAGTTTCCAATAATTATCAAGTTAAAGGTGCCATTACATGGAAATCTCAGTGCACCTTTTTTTCTGTGCTCTTATGCCATTGATACCGCCAAATACATGTGTGAAAACCCACATTTATAGCCATATAATGACCTGGCGTATCTTCGAGTTGGTGCCTCTTCCCCTACTCGAACAGGTATTTGCACATCTCCTCTCACTAACTCTTGCAAAGCTCTTAAAACATTTCATTTTTCAACAATAAATTAACAGCAATTACAATTTGAAATCAATCCCGAATTAAATCTAGCACTTGTCCCACAGTTCCCATCTGACAGCAATAGCCAATAGGAGCATGCCACTCTATGACGTGAACAATCAATACCAGTGAGCTCAACACCAACCGACCAATGTCAGCGCGGCACACCGTGATGACAACCTCACTCCTCGCAGCTGCTGACACTTATTTACAATTTTTACGAATGCACTCTTCTCAATATTAAACACACAACAACAGAAAAGCAAATTCAACAAACAACATTGTCTGCTCCACCAAAGAAATAAAAATAACCAATCACTTTAGAAACGGTTCGGAATGACACTTTTCGATTCAATCTGACTCACTCTCAAACGAAACCTCGACCTGCGTGGAATCACAGGAATTGGTGAAGTGTCTTCCTGTGAACAACGAATGCACCACACCAATTGCACCTCACTTTCACACAAAGATAAATGTCACTATCTCAATTGTGCTGTCGACCATGTCTCACAAGCACCACCAAATTTAGCAGACAATTATGATATACTGTCTTCCACACTTTTTATTACTGTCTCAGAATCTTAAGCCATGTTTGACCTGATAACAACTTCAACTTCTCTGCATTAAGTGCCACACTAACACCAGTGGCATAACATAACATAACTTGAGAGTGCCCCCTGCAAAGTACCTTAGGGGCCCCCCTCCCCCTGCACCCAGTGAGGGGCCTGCCATCCGAGCACAATGTACTTTGCTAAGAGGGCCCCCCTGGAGCTCAAGGCCCTCCCATACAGTGGGTGCTGCAGGGGCCTTTGTTACACCACTGACTCACACAACAACTTAAACATTACCACATCATCTCACACAATCTCCTTAACACCGCAAGCTAAACATAAGCAACAACAACATGCGACCCCATTGATGCTCACTCCTCCACTGTTACAATTTTCTTCCGAACAGCTGGAACTCCATCAACTTCTCGACTCAAAGCATGAGCTTCAGGGCTTGGACTGAGTGTGGGCAAATCTAAAATGTGGGCTCCCTAACTCACTGTTCCAACTACTGAACCACCCTCTGCTACCATTTTGCAAGAGAGTGCATGGAAGCGGCGGTCAGTCTTCTTCTGGATCTTTTTCAGAGTGTTGGGGTACAAAGGAGTTAGTATTAAATCTACAATTACAACTCTGTGCCACCCATTTGGCTGCACAAAAAGGACAAGGGTTCAATATTGGAGTTCAGTAGATTTATTACAATTTAGTAATCAGTCCAATATATGAGCATATCAAAAACAATCAATAAAGGTACAAAATCAGAATTGGCAAACTAAAACGCTAAAACAAGTTCAATCTCTTTAATATAAGGCACATGTAAATTACACTCAGAACAAAGCAAAAACTATGCAATAAGAATTTACATTGAATGAAGGAATTTAGCCTCTTTCTGGACATCAAGAGAAAAAGTACTGCCATCCAGCTAAGTTCTAAAGTAAAGTGGACTAAAGCTAAAGGGGTTGGGACAGAACAATTTGTCAGCATTGCAAAGACCTAAGTAGAAGTCTTTGAGAAATAAAAGAATCCAGTGTTAGTGTAAAGATATGCATTGTGAGGACAAGAGGTCAAAGAGGTCTGCACGTCTCGGAACCTAAAAGATGTTTAAGGTGACTCTAACAGTGTGAACACATCACCAGGAATCCAATTATTTCACCTTCTCAGGGATCTCACTTGCTACATGAGGCATTTCTCCCATCCCATAAAACACTAAGGAAGGAGTCAACTTTGAGTGGTTTCTTCCCAGATTGACAAAGAACAGAAGGTACACCAAATTATTGAGTTCATGCCAAGGTCTTCTTCCTCTGGCCTTTCTATCACTGAGCCACAATACTCCTTTCACTAGCTAAGCAACTAAGAATGCCAAAGGAAATCATACAGAGCAAGAAAAATGCATTTCAAGTTATTATGAATTGCCTACTCGGGCTAACCTAATAAATCATTGCCAATGCACACTTTTTAATACTTGAACAAAACTGCAACATCACGTTGGAATAGATATAATGCGTATTATTGTCTGCACGTGTTGCACTTCGTCGGTATAAAAAAGTAATACAAAACACCTATAAATGCTATCTGCGTTGTGCACTGGCTGGCAGCTGTGATAAAAATCCGGTGACGTTTGACCCTTCTGAAATGTGAAGACGGGTTTCTGCCTTTGTCGTAAACGTCTGCATATCTTCTATCACGGAATTCGCAATTAATGCAGCGCGTTTCTTATGCGAAATATTAGGAAAATATATTGAGATCCAATATGATGAAAAGTGATACATATGAGTGCAGGTTCGATGATGATTATACACTTTCCTCTGTACATATTTATGCACAGTACAGGTACACCGTAGAGATTTGTATGAGAGCTTCCAGTTTTGAGAATAAATCTTTTCGTTGTAAATTGACCTATTTAAGGCAAAATGCTTATCCGCGGTCTCTTTGAGGACTGAGGCTGTAACTTCACTCGTGTGGGCACTGGGCCAGTGAAATAAATGAAAATGTGTTCGTCCTGTTTGTTCAACATGTTACGAGGATTCGTTGGCTGAGCTGGGCTTTCCTGCCAACAGTTGAAGTCACCTTCTCAGTAAGGAGTATGCGGTATTTGTAAAAACTACTACCACACTAAAATTAGCGGGTGGGTCATCAAAAATACATTTGAGCATGCATTACAGCACTCACATTTGATTGTCAGAATGATAAGAGACCTAAGCTAGAATTATTTAAAAAAACGCAGTGATCGTCTTCTGTGGCTGTATAAAATGCTTGCACATGATGTCTTATATTTCAGGGTATTTACTTAAACGTAAGTAATGCCTACCTTAACTAGGATTAGATAGCAGTATTGCATACCAATATTAGGTGCTGTATGTGGAAGGTCAACAGAACACGGTTTGTAACTTCAGCATTCGCAAGGTAATGAGTTTGAACATCGGCAACCTCACCATTCCATTATTTTCCAGGTCGTGAATTGAGTACCACCAACAATTGGTTGACCGTAGCATCTCTTATTTAAAGGTATTATGCCAGTCAATTGTCTCCTCACCTTTTCTTCTGCAAACATGTGTTACTTTGATGGCCCTCACACGTATCACTTGGTACCACAAATTGTTATTAGTAGAGGCAGCAAACTTCCTTCAGTTTGAGACGAAAACAAATGTTGAAAGTCTTGTGGATGAGTTTCTTTGACTTCCTACACACTCATTAATGATTATAAATCAATAAAAAAATAGAATGCGCATTAAACATACACAAAAGGAGTCAATGACAAACAAAAAGTTACCGAACTGAAATTAGCATACGACATAGAAAGCTCGATAGGAGTGACGAGTCTTACTCTAAATATTTTCGAACATTTATTCAAATATATAGATTTCTCATATTAATACACACTGCATGGAGCAGGAAAGAGATGACTTTGAAAAACGACAATATTAAGTTGTCCTCAGAAGTGGCAAAGACAACACAACAGCCTAGCACATTGCAAATGAGCTGTTCTTGGGTCTATCATATTCGACCTACTCCATCACCCATTCTGTAACAGACCAAGGAGCCACTCCTACCTACACCAACACAATCTCTGTCCACCTCAATGCACGCCTCATTTCCCAATTCAGTGACTCTACCTGGATACATCCATCTCCACTGGAGTCTATCTCTATGCATATTTCACAGAATACTATAATTCTAAAATTCTCACTCTTTTGTGTTTTTGGTGGTATATATTCACCTAAATTACTGGCCAACCCACCAAATCAAGTCATCTATTGACATGCTCTGCCCAACAGCACGGGTACAGTATGGAAGTCCTTTGTGTAAATAAATCCATGAATGGTTAATTGTTTGTCCCTTTCACCTGACCAAACATTGTACAGTCTGTGTTGTTTGACACATCTTCCAAAAATGGAAAGAATACGGTGAGTAGGTGATCTCCACTTTTTACCAGGCAATCTCTCGTACACAGTTGTACAATTTGCAGGTAAGAAAAAGATGAAGAATGTAATCTATTAAATGTATTAATAATTGTATTTGTCCTCATTGGTGCGAAATAACATTTCAAGCTGTCGTTTAATGATTTCCCAGATGGTAACCATCGCATTTGCTATTGTCTGTTTGGATAGTGATATGATTTATGACATCATGGTGTCCTTATCTTACTTAACAAAAAGCCCTAATAAGTCATGATCGAGTAATGTAATTTGAATACCACCATTTATTTACCAAAATATAACAGGAGTAATTTTATTGTGAAATGTTACCCAAACTAAGTGTGGACGCACTATGGGTTGCTCGTGATCAAGTTTGAACCCTCGCAGGATTAACAGACGCATATTACAAATCTATGACATATCTTGGCTAATCAGAATGGATACCATTTAAGATGTTTCGTCCTCTGTGTTTAATATCTTAAAAATCACTTTAGGAAATCCTATCTCTTCATCACAAACAAGTAGCTTTAATATGTCTTTTCACAGGCAGAGACACATGAAGAACATAAGAACAGTGCTTGAACTAATTTAACAAGAGGTTGGACACATCAAATAAGCTTTCATGCCAGATTTCCACATTTTAGCTGCTCTGTGAACAAACGGTAATGATATAAAGGGTACTTTTTAACATATCTCTTTTCAAAAACTTGCATACATATACCACTTATTTCATTCATATTGTGTAATATTCTCATTGTTGAAAACTGTCATTTGTTAATGATTTGTAGTGCTTCCGCTCCTTATAGCATCCAGTGTGTTGTACCAAAGAGATATTTCATTCTGATAATTTGGAGCCATTTGCTAAATATGTATAATGTGTCTGTGAATATACCATTTCTATGCTAACATAATTTTATAAATTCAGACTTTTTCAATTTATGCAGAGAAACACCTAAACACAATTCAATGTGGGAAAGTGTTCTATCGGGGTTAAAATGCAAGCGTCTATTAATTAAACTCTGTCCTTTTGCCCTTGGACTTAGAGGCCAGAGCAATGCAGGACACCAAGAAAGTTAGTAGTGCTAATCCATGTTTTTGTTGATCCTACAGTTGTTTTAAATTTCATTTTATTGAAACATTTGGGGGGGGGGGAAATGGGGTACTTGCATGGCCCTTAAGTGTCATTCATCTAAATATTGTTTTTTTAGTGTTTGCTTCAAAAAGTAGAGCCAATCACTGTTCTATATCATTTTGAGAGGTGAGGTGCATTTAAGGGAGCACCGTCAAATAAGAAAGTCCATTTCATTAGAATTTATATTTTAATCACATTTCTAATGATAAAATAACAAAGAATGTTGATGTCTCTTCAATAACACTTTTATTCCATCCTCATTTGTATTTTAATTAGCGCCAGACATATTTTGCCTTATTCTCTGTGCTTGTACTTCGAGGCTTCTCACCTGAGCTGTCGTTTGAAGACTATTTATCCCTTTTTATGGGTTATCACATATCTTTCCTAATATACACAGAGACTTGACTGTTTTCCTCATTGATCCTATACAGATTATGCAAAAAGGTTAAAAGTATATTTTGAGTTGGTGAAGTTTTCATTAGTGTATCATGTAATTTTGTTGCTGGAATTATCATTGCATGAGAGAGATACCTTCTCCTACTACCTTTTCCTCGTGCAGAGACTAAGGCCCTCATTACAACATTGGAGGTAAATCCCGCTTATCGGCATGCAGAAGACCGCAAACACACCGCTGCAGCGATGGAATTCCGCTACAGCTATTATGACCCACAGCCCGGAATCCGCCAAAATGCAGACACCCACACAAGTCTGCCACACCAAAGGTCAGTGATAAACAGGCGATAACAAAACCTCCACCATCACGCCAACAGGAATGCCCCCACACTATCACGACCCACGAATCCAAGCGGCGGTCTTTCAACTGCGGTATTCCATTGGCGGTACACACCGCCACGCTCAAAATACACACACATTTACAAAACACAACCACATTGGACAAATCGAAATACAGACACCTGATACACATACACACACCACTCCCACACACTCAATACAATATAAAACACACACCCACATCACCCACAAACCCCTACGACAAAAATTGAGAAAGAAGCCCAGAGAGAGACACCACCATCAACAACACTAGCATCCACAGGCACACAACACCATCACTCACACAACATCCACGCACCTCAGACAACACACACAAACACATCCCCTCACACATCACAACACACACCACCTCACACATTACCCACACCACACCATGGCACCACAAAGACACCCCAGGTTCTCTGAGGAGGAGCTCAGAGTCATGGTGGAAGAAATCGTCCGGGTAGAGCCACAGCTATTCGGATCACAGGTGCAGCACACCTCCATAGCTAGGAAGATGGAGCTATGGCGCAGAATCGTAGACAGGGTCAACGCAGTGGGACAGCATCCAAGAACACGGGATGACATCAGGAAGAGGTGGAACGACCTACGGGGGAAGGTGCATTCTGTGGTCTCAAGACACCAGATTGCAGTACAGAGGACTGGCGGTGGACCCACAACTAACAACATGGGAGGAGCAGGTCTTGGCTATACTGCATCCTGAGGGCCTTGCAGGAGTAGTAGGAGGAATGGACTCTGGTAAGTCAAATCTTAACTATTACATCCCCCACCCTACCTGCATGCTATCACATACCCCACCCTCACCCTCGCCAATTATCACACAAGGTCCTATTCAAGAATGCAAGCACTGGAGTACAGGGTCACCCACCCATTGCACACAATGGCACACACAGATGCAATAATCATGCCTTTACACCCCTGAAGGACCCCTACCCAACATCACCGGACAGGAGGTTCCAGACATGTCCACTCCCCCCACAGTGATGACAGCAGCTCTGTCCAACTGGATCAAGATGACCATCCCGGCCCATCTGGGACCTCAGGACAGTCGGTTCCCCTGGCACTGGCACAAGCCACCACAGAGCCATCCCCTCAGGAAACACCAGCACAGCACCCACCCAGCGGGCCCATCCCTCTGTCCCCAGAACACATCAATCAGCAGTGTGTCCACCACTACAGGGAACCCAGGCAAACCCCCAAACCCAAGAAAATCAGGGACCTGGGGCCAGTGGCAATGGGCACACGGTTCAGGGGACAGAGGCACAGGAAAATAGGGGAAATGGGAGGACTGCTGTGCGACAGGGGGAGGACAGGCCCAGGGAACCCACTCTCCACGAGGCCCTCTCCAACATCATGGGAGCGTGCCATCATTCCCAGGAGACGATGGCAACGGTACTGGCCAAGTTTGAGGATACCCAGCGGCTGCAGGAGGAACGGTATCTGGGGATCAGGGAGGAGCTTAAGTCCATCAACGCCACCCTAGTCACCATTGTAGTGGTGCTGAAGGACCTTGTCAACACCAGGAAGGACACTGTGGCACAACAAGGGGCCCCTGACACTAGCCTGGACGATGAACAGCCCACCACCTCCGCCGGCGCTAGTGGACAGAAGGCACCGCCACAGGACCACGACACCAGCACCCCACCCCCTGCAGATGGAGAACCACCCCGCAAACGGTCCCTGAGATCCAGGACAAAGATGGAGAACAATGCCAAGACCCCGCCAGGAAATGAGACCTCCTTGAATGTCATCCTTCTGTCCCACTTCGTCGCCCTGTCCATCCATCAACTGCCCTAGCTCCATTTCCTATGCCCCTTTGGACAATGCACCTGTGAAACAGATAGACCGGACTCTGCCATGGACAATCCTCCACCATCACCCCTGCCCATTTTACAACCAATCAACTATTTTGCACTGAAATAAACACCCTTGAATCACAAAACAAGCTGGAGTCAGTCTGTGCTTCCAGAAATGTGTATTTGCAATAACTATGGAATATAGCAATGTCGATTGTATTGTCAACATACCGATGTAAACAGCTCTAGTCCATGAGGTAATATAGCAGAGGTCACACAGTGGGACCCACATCTGTGAAATGGAAAGGCAAAGTGACAAGTCAAGGTCCATACACTGGGTGAAAGTGACAGACATATGATGGGTCTAACAATTATATGAAAGGTGTGAAGCAGTGACATCTTCTTGCCTGTGCCTCACTGGAAGTATTGCTGGATAACATTGTTTCTGTTGTTGATATCCTCTTCTTCTGCCTCCTCTTCTTCACTGTCCACAGGCTCCACAGCTGCCAGAGGACCCCCTTCTGGACCATCCTCCTGCAGAAAAGGCACCTGTCATCACAAAGCCAGGTTATGCAGCATACAGCTGGCCACGATGATCTGGCACACCTTATTTGGTGAGTAGTAGAGAGAACCACCTGTCATATGGAGGCACCGGAACCAGGCCTTCAGGAGGCCAAAGGTCCTTTTGCTCACTCTCCTAGTTCACCCATGTGCCTCATTGTAGCGTTCCTCTGCCCTTGTCCTGGGATTTCTCACTGGGTTCAGTAGCCATTACAGGTTGGGGTACCCAGAGTCACCTGCAAATGTTGAGGGACAACTGTTAGACACACACTAACCCTTAGGGACAACCCCAGACCCAACTATTCACAGGGTATAGGGTCTTTGGCCTCACCTATTCGCCACACACGGTGCCTCTGGAGTTGCCCCATCACATAAGGGATGCTGCTAATCCTCAGAATGTAAGCGTCATGCACTGATCCAGGAAACTTGGCATTCACATGGGAGATGTACTGGTCGCCCAAACACACCATCTGCACATTCATTGAATGGTAGCTCTTCTGGTTTCTGTACACCTGTTCACTCCTGCGGTGTGGTACCAAGGCCACATGTGTCCCATCAATTGCACCTATGATGTTGGGGATATGTCCCAGGGCACAGAAGTCACCTTTCACTGTAGGCAAATCTTCCACCTGAGGGAAAACGATGTAGCAGCGCATGTGTTTAAGCAGGGCAGACAACACTCTGGCCAAAACGTTTGAGAACATAGGCTGGGACATCCCTGATGCAATGGCCACTGTTGTTTGAAATGACCCACTTGCCAGGAGATGGAGTACTGACAGGACCTGCACTAGAGGAGGGATTCCTGTGGGATGGCGGATTGCTGAGGTCAGGTCTGGCTCCAACTGGGCACACAGTTCATGGATGGTTGCACGATCAAGTCTGTAGGTGACTATTATGTGTCTCTCTTCCATTGTTGACAGGTCCGCCAGCGGTCTGTACACCAGAGGATGCTGCGGTCTCACCACCTGCCCCAGCGGACGTGCCCTATGGAGAAAAACACTGAGCAGAGAGTCAGCCAACACTGAGGTATTACTACATGTCATCAGCAAACATTTGTAAATCTGCAATGTGCCAGTTACTGTGTGTATGCAAGGCCTAGATATGTGTGACGCAGTTAATATTAATGCCATGTGGCCCCCTGAAATGGAGGCTGCCTGACCTGTAATGTGGGACAAGGGGATATGAGGTAACTGTGCTGACGCTCTACACCGTCGCGGTAGGAGGTCAAAGACTGCAGCGCAATCAAGCATTGGTTAACATTGGACCCTATGGGTCCCAGGAGCCAATGACGATGTACGCCGGCGGTGCAGTACGCACCGCCGTGGACGTGACCGCCCTTTTCTGTCTGTTCACTCACTTGATACCTGACCTTCGACAGGAGAGGACCTACACTGCAAGTGCTGCTGTGACCTCAGCCTGGAAGCGACGATGGCTCATGTGTCTAGGGAAAGGGCCCCGGCCTTCACTTTGGAGGAGTTGGAGAAGTTAGTGGATGGGCTCCTCCCCCAGTACACGCTACTCTACGGTCCTCCAGACAAACAGGTGAGTACACTGTGAGCATGCTGCATGGGCAATGCCTGTTTGGAGTGGTGTGGGTGGAAGATACATGGGGGGGACTGAGGCCTGCATGTGCGGACGGTGAGTGTATGTGCATCAGGGCAAGGGTGGGAACGTGGGCCAATGACTGTAATGGTCCGGATGGTACAAGTTTTTCCTTTTCCCCTGTACTATTCCTCTAGGTCAGCGCCCACCAGAAGAAGGATATTTGGCGTGTCATCGCCAAGGACGTCCGGACCCTGGGGGACCACCATAGATGGAGCACCCACTGCTGTAAAAGATGGGAGGACATTCGCCGCTGGAGCAAGAGGACGGCGGAGGCCCAGCTGGGGATGGCCTCCCAACGTAGGAGGGGTGCCCGTCGCACCATGACCCCCTGATGTTCCGGATCCTGAGGGTGGTGTATCTGGAGTTGGATGGCCGATTGAGGGCATCACAGCAGCCACAAGGGGGTGAGTACCGTCACATCCATCTGACTCTGCGCGCATTACGAGGTGTCTGGGTGGGGTAGGTGGGCAGTGGGTTACCCTAGGCCAGGACCAGCTTTGTAGGCAAGGGCTATTTGTGAGGCAGGCTATGTGGCATCCCAACCCCACCAGTGGTAAGAGCCATTTACACCTAGTCAGACTTCTGTGACTTCCATGTGTGCAGCAATCGGGCATAGGCCTTGTACCCCATGGGCATGTGATTAATCTAGGAACACTAAGTGCATGGCGTAGTGCAGAGGGCTGCTGTGTCTGTAGTGTCCTCCAACGGTAGTGGTACTGCATGCACTGAACATGTCTTTCTTCTGTCTTTCCCCCACCCTTTTTGTGGTCTCTCTGTTCTTGTGTGCAATAGCATCATGCGGAGGGGCAGTGGCACCGGAGCAGGAGGGAGCTGTATCCCACTTGGCCCTGGAGGGCGAGATAATGGAGTTTGAAGCCACAAGTGGGACGGAGGGCGAGGGGACCTCCACGGCGGGGACAGGAGGTGACATCAGCGACAGTGACTCCTCCTCTGATGGGAGCTCCCTTGCGGTGGCAGGCCCCTCTGTGCCCCCCACATCAACAGGTACAGCTGCCACCCCCCCTACCAGCACCACCCTCCCAGCAGCCCCTCAGCGTGTGTCCCATGGCCGCTCACCCAGGAGGGTAGGCATCTCCTTCGCCCCAGGCACCTCAGGCACCTCAGGCCCTGCCCCAGTCAGCCGTGCTGCCCTCAGTGAGGAGGCTACTGACCTCCTGAGATCCCTCACTGTTGGGCAATCTACATTTGTGAATGCCATCCAGGGTGGCGAGAGGCATTTGCAACAAACAAATGCATACCTGGAGGGCATTCATTCTGGCCAGGCAGCCCAACAGAGAGCATTTCGGGCTCTGGCCTCAGCACTGATGGCAGCCATTGTCCCTGTGTCCAGCCCCCCCAACTTCCTCCATCCAGACCCAATCCCCTGTACCTCAGCCTATCCCAAGCACACCATCCGACCAGCATGCACACACCTCATCACACAAGGGTGGTTCTGGCAAACATAAGCAGCACACATCCCACAGGCACTCACACAAGCATCATTCCCATGCAGACATACCAACATTCACTGCCTCCACTGTGTCCCCCTCCTACACATCATCCTTCTCCCTCCTTGCCTTGTCTCCACTCACACCTGCATGCACTACATCTTCAGCCACTACCTCCATCACCAGCATGCCCATCACAACACACCGCTCACGTGCACTCACCACCCCCACTACCAGTCACACATACCCTGTGTCCTCTACCAGTGTGTCTGTGAGCCCTCCTCCTAAATTACACAAACGCAGGCACACACCCACCCAACAGCCATCCACCTTACAACAGCCTCCAGCCCATGCACCTTCACCCAAATTCAGAAGTCGTAGACCTCCTACAACCACTACCTCTTCCTCCACTCCCAAACCCACTCCACTCCATCTACCCACCCCAGTGTGTGTAAAATAAATTCCTGGCTAACATTGACCTCTTCCCTACACCTCCCCCACTGTCCGTCCCCTAGGGCCAGGCTTTCCAGGTCCCAACGCAGCACCTCAGCCACCACATCACTGGGCACAGTGGTCCCAGCAACAGCGGGCTTTTGGAGTGCGCCAAGCATCAGGGCAGCCAGTGTGCCACGGAGCGAGGGCAAGGACATTCCGCCACCTGCGAAAGTAAAAATGTTGCCCACATCCCAGAGGGAGAAGGAGAAAACACCTGCCACCAAGGGCTCACAGAAAACAAAAGGGGATAGTGGCAAGACAGCTGCGCCACCATCCAAGGTGGGGAAGGGCCAGAAAATCAAGGGCAGGTCAGGAGAGGGCATGGTGGCACCGACTATGGGACCAGTGTCACACCTTCTGTCCACGTCGATGCCAACCGGTACGGCGGAGAAGAGCGCCACCTGCACCACCAACTGCACCGCCACATGCACCGCCACCAGCACCGCAGTCCCTGAGCCCGCCACCAGTACCGCAGTCACTGAGCCCGCCACCACAGAGTCCGCCGCCAGAACCAATGCCACAGAGGCCGCCACAAGCACCGCTGCCACAGAGTCTGCCGCCAGCACCGATGCCACAGAGGCTGCCGCAAGCACCATGGCTACTGACACCTCCGCAAGCACCGCCAGCAGCCCTGCGACATCCTGAGCCAGTGGCACCACCGCAGACATGGCTGCCATCCCCAGTGGTCAGACAACCGAGCCTGGTGGTAAGTTCCAGGAGCCTGGGCAGCTTCCATGATGCAACACCTTCAGTGGAGAAAGGCATCCACTACCTCTGTCCTTGGTAGGATGAAGCACTCTGGGCACCAAGCCCCCTCCAGAACCAGTGGAGTATCACATCCACTACCTCTGTCCTTGGCAGGAAGAAGCACTCTGGGCACAAAGCCCCCTCCAGAACCAGTGGAGTATCACATCCACTACCTCTGTCCTTGGCTGGATGAAGCACTCTGGGCACAAAGCCCCCTCCAGAACCAGTGGAGACTGTTATCCACTTGAGAGACTGTGGTGTTGCACTCCCCAGGATAATGCTGTGGCCAACCCACCCACTGGAGAGACTTGAGAGACTGTGGCTTTGCACTCCCCAGGATACAGCAGTGGGCAAACCACCCACTGGAGAGACTTGAGAGACTGTGGCTTTGCACTCCCCAGGAAAATGCAGTGGGCAACCCACCCACTGGAGAGGCTTGAGAGACTGTGGCTTTGCACTCCCTAGGATACAGCAGTGGGCAAACCACCCACTGGAGAGACTTGAGAGACTGTGGCTTTGCACTCCCCAGGATAAAGCAGTGGGCAAACCACCCACTGGAGAGACTTGAGAGACTGTGGCTTTGCACTCTCAAGGATACAGCAGTGGGAATGGAGCCCCCTCGTGGAGCAGTGGCGTTGTGCACTCATCCGGCTGAGGTGCCCCCCCTTTCCTTCCCCGAGGTGCCTGTTTAATTTCGATTTGATGCCCCTGCAGTGTTCTCTCCGTTTGATGTCTGGTATGAAGATGTGTGGGCCTCGCCCATGCATTTTGGTCCCAGTGGTCCACGGAAAATTATTGGTGTACTATCTGGACTTGTGTAGTTGGTGTACATAATTGTATATACTGTATTTCGAGTTTTGACTACTGTTTTTTTTCATGATTACAATTGTTCAACTCATTTCCTTTTGTCCTTCTGTTCTTGAAAGGGGGGTGTGGGGATGCAAATGTAATGTTTCAGCATGTATTTGTGTGTATGGTGTTGTGGGTGGCGGTGGGGGTGTTGTGTGTGTGTCACTCTATTTTCCCTCCCCCATCCCCTGTGTTGCAGGTGCAGTACTCACCGTGGCTGTCTTTGTTGCTCCTGATGGAGGAGCAGGAATAGCATCGCAGGGAGTATTTGGAGTTCTGGCACCATGGTGTCCTGGTTCCTCGTGAAGTGTGGAGAGGTGAGTGTTTTCCTTTCCAAGGCCTGTTTCCACCGTGTTTTTGTACCTGTTCGTTCCGCCCCGGAAAAGGTGGCGGATTGGCCTGTCATAATAGTGTGGGCGGTATATTGTCTTCCGCCTGTCTGTTGGCGGTGACCGCCGCGCTGTTTGTTTGTACTGCCGTGGCGGTCGGAGTGTTAAAGTGGCTGTCTATGTTGGCGGTTTCCGCCACGGTCTTGATTCCATTTGTTTTCCACCGGCCTGTTGGTGGTATTACCGCCACTTTAACACCGACTGCCAGGGTTGTAATGAGGGCCTATATGCAGGTTTAATCAGGAAGCAACACAGGATAAACCTGCTTTTGTCCTCTAAATAACACAAAATATGCAACATGGTTTCATTTTCTATTTGTTATTTTTGTTGCTTTGGTTTTCCATTACTAAGTTAATACTGCATCCATTCCGAGCGAATTTCTCAAGAATCTCTTACAAGATATTCTGCTCAAATGATTAGGCCGCTTTCTACTCACCCACTACAACTACCCATGAATGTACTTCTGTGTTTTCAGCTATATCAATTGCCACTAAACGATTGTGAGTCTAGTCTCATAATACACTTAACCTATCAGAAAACATCTCCTGCTCATCAAAATATAATTAAAAATGGAAATGATGTAATTGCCTCAGAATGTCCTCAGCTTACAAAACATATTTTCATAATCATTGAGTCATGGAATTGTTCTGTGTGGCCAAAAAGTTTAAGGATTTTAATTGCATTTAGGCAGCACCCTGGCAATTACATCATCAAGGTGTTTGGCAATTGCTGGTTTGTGTTGCAATACTTCAACATTTTTTAATATTTGGCCTTAGAAGTTATCAAGGTAACTGAAAAAGTCAGTAATTATGCAACCAGCCTTATCGTCTCAACATTTGTCATGTTTTAGGTTTTTTGAACTGCTTTATCCTTGATAAGATGTTTCTCTCGTATCCAACTTTCATTCTTATAGAATTTGGGGATATTCACCTGACACAGATGGTCGCAATGTGGAAGAAATCTATATTTTTGGTATGGTCAGCACTGAATTCTTGACTTTTCCTGATCCCTATTTTGGTTGCTAATTGCACTCTCTGCACTGTTACAGTGCTATTCAGTGTCACAGCGTGTAAGCTGCGGTCCAGGGACATCTGGAAGACTTTACGGATATGCTGCTGGAGTCAATATGATAGAGGTAGTTTCAGATATGGCTTCTCCCTGGCATCTGGTATCCCAGCTGTGTGCTAAACTTAAACAAGATAGGCACAAAACAGAGCTGTCAGCATGGCAAAAATGAGAAGATGATATAGCAGGGACCATGATGAACAGGAAATGTCAGAGAGCCTGTGTGCTGAGGAAGGGATATTTTAGTAATGCCGACTTTAAGCTGGCATACTTTTATGTCTTGCACAGAGGATATATCCAGACAGATTGGACAGATGCCCTAGGGGTGGCATGTGTGGGGTGAATTTCATGCACATGGTCTGGCATTGACCACACTTATGTATACACTGGGGAGTGGTGGTACACACACTCTGGAGGGCCATTCATATGACACTTAAGTATAGTATGAGGCACTGCCTATTGAATCTTTTTTGCTCTCTTGGTTGGTCCTTGCAAAGTGTAGAATTAGAATACATTGGTATTCTCTGGAGGCACCCATGTAGTGGCAATGGATGAAGGATATAGAAGAAGGGACACTTGTGGTGAAATGCCATATGTGGGAGATGAGGATGAATGACACGGTGAAGGATGATTGCGGGGTGTGGGCTGAGATGCTAGAGGAGATACTGCAGAATGAGAAGACTGAGGACACACAGACCACACATACACAGACCACACAGGGAAACATGGCCTGTAAGCAAATGGTGGAGTGCTCATTATAATGTTGGGATGAGTGGAGGACAAAAGCGTGAGGAGGATGGAGGGCCTGATTGGGGATGAGCGGGGGGCTATGTTCGAACTGATCTTGCAGATTGGATGTTGTGCCCATGATG
Source organism: Pleurodeles waltl (assembly GCF_031143425.1). Taxonomy (NCBI): domain Eukaryota; kingdom Metazoa; phylum Chordata; class Amphibia; order Caudata; family Salamandridae; genus Pleurodeles; species Pleurodeles waltl. Next base: position 925,230,737 of record NC_090448.1, on the reverse strand, counting down.
TTTATGCTCATGCATTGTGCTAGAAGGAATATATTTTATCTTGTTACCTTTTAAACTTGCTTATTCTGGTTGCTTGTTTGCTGTAACTTTTAAAAGTCATAAATGAAGATGTTAAATAAAAAATAAAAAAAAACTTTCCTGTAAGGCCATAGGTAAATGCTCTACTATATGCACCAGTGTCATATATGGTCTGCAGAGTGCAGTTACACCACCCTCACATATAATAACAGTGTATGAATGCAAGAGCACCACAGTGCTCTAGTTGGGTTGCACATTAAAGTACTGCAGTAACACATAGAAGTGAAAAGTGTTTTTGCGACATATTTATATGCTGCTATTGCCTAAAATCTGATTAAATGGACAAATTAGATTTTTTATAAATTTAGTAGGAAAAGAATTGTTCAAAATCTAATTTGTGTGATCTGAGCTAAAACAGACTTAATTAATAGATGGGGTTAATAACTTTGCTCTCAGAGGAATATAGCCCGTCCTCTGAACTCAGAAAGGCAGGGATGCTGTTAGCAAGTGGCAACTTTGCAGGGAAAAGCAAGAAAAGGTAGAAGTGGTGGAGCATCTTACCAGCATAGCTTCAAATTAGCTCATGGATAAATCTTCAATATTAGTTGTCGTTAATGTTTTTGTAAGATGACTGTGAGTCCACCTCCTGCCCTCTTAGAGTGGTTGCAACAAATGATATCATGTCCTAGGGGAATGACCTCATAGCAGATTGAGAAAGCATCACTATTGAGCCAGTTGTCAGCAATGAAATAAAGGTTTATGAGTCTGAGCTGAATATGCTTAGATGATTCACATTTATCTGGTGGGTGAAGACGGGAGAATGCTGTAAATAGGTTTGGTTGTAAGAGTAGATGGAGGGGTTTAGGGCAAAGTGTGGTTTATTATTGAGATTTAGGCCCATATTTATACTTTTTTGCGCTGCATTTGTTTCATTGTTTGATGAAAAAGCAGCACAAACTTACAAAATATAATAGTATTTTCTAAGTTTTCACCGCTTTTGAATAAAGAAATTATGCAAATGCGGTGCAAAAATGTATAAATATGGGCCTTAATGTGAGAGAGGGATAGTGTGATGTAAGTATAACAAAAGTGTGTGATTAAGGTTGAGTAGTTTGTGATGCTATCCTTCAGGTAAAGATTGTTGATTATTTTACTGTTGCCTAACCATAAATACCGGTCGAGAAGCAGTAGAGTTTTGTATGTAGTTAAGAAAAGGATGAGACATATGGAAATCAAATTCCATGCTGTTTTTCTCTGTCCGTCTGGGAGAGGTCTGTATCTAGGTGGTGCCCAGAGAAACATCTGGAACAATGACTCCAGATCAACGACCTACGTTGTTAAAGCAAGTTGAACCATGCTTGCATTAACAATGACTCCCTTTATCTCTCCCTTAACCATGCATGTGTTGAACAACGCACATGCGTGCTTAAGGCAGAGAAAAAGAGAGAGTGAATCGGGAGAGGACACAGTCAGGTAAGTGGGGTGGGGCTGTGGCAGGGTTGGAGGTAGTTTTTAGGGGTGGGGGTGTATTAAGGGCTTGAAGTGGGGAGAGGTCGGGTAGTTTGTATTTTGGGAGCAGGGGAACAGGGTAGTTCTGGTTTGTAGGGGTGGGGGATCGGGGGAGTTCTGTTTTTAGGGGCAGGGGTGGGGGGTCAGGGTAGTTTTGTTTTGGGGTGGAGGGTCAGGGTGCTTTTGTTTTTGGGGGTGGGGGATGGGGTAGTTTGTTTTTTGGCATGGGGTGAGCGGTCATGGTAGTGTGCTTTTTAGAGGTGGGGTGTTGGGGTAGTTTGGTTTTTGGGGGTGTGGGGTTGGGTTTGTTCATTTTTTGGGGTGGGGGTCAGGGAAGTTTTTGTTTTTTAGGGTGGGGGTTGGGGTAGTTAAATGTTTGGGGTGTGGGATCGAGGGTTAGGTTTTTGGGGGTGGAGGTCCAGTTAGTGTTTTTGGGGGTGAGGGTGTGGGGTAGTTCGTGTTTTAGGAGTAGGGATGGAGTAGATTGTTTTTTGGGGTGAGGGCGTGTGGTGGGCTCCCCAGGGAAAAGAAGGAGTCCAAGCCGCTTTGTTCAACTGTAAACTCTCAGGAGGATTTTTTTTTTTTTTTACATTCTTCTCATTGTACTTTTTTGAAAAGGGTTTATTTACTATTCTCTTCTTTGTATTATCTTTTTAATGTTCCTCCTGTTGGTTGACCTTTGTTTCCCAGTCTGTCTCTCTTTAATAGCGTCTTCTTTTCTTTGCTTTCTAGGTCGGTGACCTTCAGGATTTCGTCCCTCGTGGTTACAACGCTGAGGAAGGAGGAAAGAAGAACTGGAAACACATGGTAAGTGGATTGTTATCTTTTATCTGGGACCGGCTATACTTAATGACTAGGGAGGAAGGGAAGGTGGTCCAAGGACTGTGAGGGATAGTGTACGCGGACAATCATGACATACACCCAAACAAATATAACTCCCGAAAATTGTGCCGTGGTTTGTGCTCAATACCCCACTGCACTCCCGAGTGTTCACAAGTCTTGTTTGTCTCGCCCTTTTGTGCCCTTCGTCCCTTCTTTCACCTCCCTACGCCCACCAATATCCCCAAGTGCCGGGGATGCGTGTACGCACCTGGGATAGTCACGTCCCTCTGGGGACGTGGCTGGATCTGTTGGCATATTCGACGCGGGCTGTTAACTTGTCGCGCTCCTCTGCTGATGACTCCGGCTGACGTCTCACTTCGCTCATTTCTCCTTTTGCTTCTCCACTCTGCTTCTGCTCGTCTCTCCTCCGCTTCTCCGCTCTCCTTTCTGCTCGTCTCTCCTCCTGCTTCTCTGCTCTCTTCTCTGCTGGTCTCTCCTCCCGCTTCTCCGTTCTTTTCTCTCCTCGTCTCTCCTCCCACTTCTCCTTTTCTGGTCCTTCCTGGTCGGATATCCGGTTGAACGATTCCCTGTTTGATACCCTCCATGGTACCCCCGGGGCATAGGTTGGGTGGCCCCAAGGGACTCTCGGAAGGCAGGGATATGAGGACCCTATCCCAGGAGGTCGGGTAGTTTGGATTTTGGGGTGGGGGTTTGGGGTAGTTTGGTTTTTGGGGGTGGGGGGCTCTGGGTAGTTTGTTTTTTTTGTGGGTGGGGGTCGGGTAGTTTGTTTTTTGGGGTGGGGTCGGGGTAGTTTGGTTTTTGGGGGTGGGGGATCAGAGTAGTTAGGTTTTTGGAGGTGGGGGTTGGGGTAGTTAGGTTATTGGGGGTGGGAGTTGGGGTAGTTAGTGTTTTGGGGTGTTGAGGTTTGGGTTATTTTGTGTTTTTGGGGGTGGGGTAGATTTTTTGGGGGTGGGGTCGGGGTAGTTTGGTTTTTGGGGCATAGGGGTAGTTTAGTTTTTGGGGGTGGGGGTCGGGGTAGTTAGTGTTTTGGGGGGGTTGGGGTAGTTTAGTTTTTGGGGATTGGAGGTCGGGGTAGATTGTTTTTTCGGGGGTGGGGTTTCAGGGTAGTTTGGTATTTTGGGGTGGAGGGGTCAGGTAGTTTGGTTTTTGGAGGTGGGGGTTGGGGTAGTTAGATTTTTGGGGTGGGGTAGTCAGGGTAGTTAGTGTTTTTGGGGGTGGGGGATCGGGGTAGATTGTTTTTTGTGGGTGGGGTCAAGGTAATTTGGTTTTTGGGGGTGTCAGTGGGGGATTGGGGTAGTTATTTTTTGGGGGGGTCGGTTATTTTTAGGGCAGGTGGATGAGGTCGGGGAAGGGTTTAGGGCTCGGGTGGGTGGGAGGTGTCTGGGTTAGAACCACGCATGCCTTTACTAGGCATGCTTTTACATTGAAAAATCATTGTAAAGGCATGCGTGGTAAAGGCATGCGTGGTAACAACGCAGTCATTGTTCCGACTGCGTAGTTCAGGCATAGGTGGCTCCAGCATTCATTGTTCCACCATACAATCCATGGCCCACGATGTAGATAGAAAGAAGGAAGAACACAATAGTTTCTGTGTTAGGCAATCACCCATTAGGTTTGCAGAATTTTTGTACTTGTATTAGTGCCACATATATGGAAGAAACACAGTTCCATAGGATGAGCCAGGATTATAGAGGATGGTTAGGAGACACAGAGATCTGACTTACACTGATTTCCGAAGGTGAATGACTTGGAATCAGATCTCTGCTGATATGGCCAAGATCTTGACTCTACACCAGGGGAAACCATATATAAGTACTCTGGAATGGGACTTAAGACTAGAGTGATGCTACTCCCTTATGCTGTGGCAAGAACAGGGGCAAGGTCAGATTATAGGTCAACAAAGTTCATTGTCAGGGACCTAGGGAGAAGTTTGTACTTCTTGTAGTCAAGAGTCATATACTCATGTGTTGGGGCTCTAAGGTAAGATCACAAATCTCCAGAATAAACAAATTAAACTTGTCCTGCCCCAGGTAAACAATAGCCCTCTGTAAGCTTAACACAAATAATGAGCCATTCCTGTGAGACAACATGAAGTCGGAATCCTGTGATTGCAAGGTCAACAATGTTTCCTGCCACAGACTATCAGTAAAACAAGCTCGTACCAAAGTGAATAGCAAAACATGCTATAGCACCTGTGATGATTTATTATGCACACCTGGGCACAATGGACAGATTCCTTTAAATTACATGATTGTGTAAGGTCATATGCACCCGTTTGAAATAACATATACAAACTATCAAATATAACATATAAAATCATCTACTACTACTGATTGTGCATCTGTTAACTTTAGCATGCGAGAGCAAATGCAGGTGCGGGCCAAATGTCATGGACAATAGAAATTAGCATTTATTTGTTGGTAGCAGTTTATCAAGTTTTGACCTTTCTCCATTTGCGAACCCTTTTTTTCCTTCAGTACTGATCTCAGTACCTTGGGAACATGACATCAGAGAGCAATATTATGGGACACTGGTGCAGCAGAAGATCACGTGTCACACATTTTCTGCAGCATCCTGAAATTACGTACCCACGTGCAAGTACGAGCAAGCAAATAAATCGGAATATCCACATAATTGCATTTGTAGTTTTGTAGTGAGCCTTTTTTTATAGCCATAGCTCATGCTGCTGTTCAGTATCTAGTGGCAGTCCCCGGAACATTTCTGTTACGCCGACGTAATCCTATGTAATTTTGGTAAATATCGGTAAATTAGGTTTATACTTGTCATGCAAAAATCATAAAATTACGCTGATATGCCATGTCTCATAATTAGTCACCTTTCAAGGGAAAAGTTTAGCTCGATCTATAGGAAAAACGCAAATGACCAGAATGTGAGTGGCTGCTTCTTGCAGTGTTTGTGTTTGCTCTATTTTTTACAACCAATTGTGCCTTTGGATTGTATGAACACTAAAATATAGCTGCAGTCGCCAGGTTTGCATTTTACATAACTATGCATAATATTCCTTGAATTCAATCTATTTACGTAAAAAGCAAATTATGCAATTTTTGCACCCTCCTCAATTGGGTAGCTTGGTCTTGATAGGCAGGCATCTGCATATGTGCAATTAACATTGTACATCTGATGTGAGTAACTCTCAAAACCTCCAGAAGTGTATTAGCAATGTACTAGGAGCGGTAATCCCTTATTACCCTTGCTCATATCTAGTGCTGATTTTCATCAGCTATTGCATGACATGGTGAGATCACCGTCACACAGGGTTTGTTACGAAGCTGTGAAAGTCGCTTCAGTTACGATAAACATGTTCTTGAGCCTTGAAAAGTATGTTGGGTACAAAGATGTATGTATACAATCCATCGAAATGACCATGTTTACAAAGTTTTACAAATAAACTTTGATGTGTCTGACGATGTCAGCACCTGGGGAATATTTGTGACAGTGACCGATTCCAACACCGTGCTCAACCTATGACAAATTGTACATTGATAGTGAAGATCAACTTGCACATCTGTGTAGCACTGACCAGATGTTCCCAAGTGACGTGGCAATCATAATGTCAATATTGGACTCAAGTTCATCAAGCATCTCCTATGTGAAAGCCAGTAATGCTGAGTTGACTGTTTTGTACATGCACAACTCTGTTTATCAAACATGCTTGTTTCTTTATTTGCACTTCTTTTGCGTAGCTCTATGACCAATGAATAGCCTCAGAGTTTGAAGGTGAGTGGTGGTGTCCATTGGAATAGGGGACAGCGAAAATTCATCAAACGTATATTTGGTGAGTTGTCTTAATACTCCTGTGGGAATTGTTTTCCTATCTAGAGATTAGTGGACAGTCAAACCTGAAGGTAGGGCTTTATGGCACTAATCACCTGAACCCTAGACACTACTTCCTGATAATGAATTTGGGAAAAGGGGTAGTGTTATGGTGCTCTTATTAGTCAGTACGGAAGAAGACGTCTAATCAGAAACAAACTGTGATCTCTAGAAATTCATACTGCACCAAGACTATGTAGCAGCAGGTTTCCCTTTACTCCTGGGCTCCAATTCTGTGTCACCTGCATCACCACAAGGATCTTCATCACAATGATGAGGATGTTTGTAAGATATGTATAGTTTTTTCCTTATGGTATTCTGCATGCTCCTGCGTGCTTTTTATCCCTCCTGTGTTTGTACACTTTTTGGAGCTATGTGACTATTGCAGGTTGTGATTTGTTTCCTAGCTGTCACACATGGTTGGTTTACGCATCTGTGAAGTGTTCACATATACAGGAAGAGGTTGTCCTGGCGCTGGGTAGGATGAAGCAAGGAGGACACGCATTTAGAAAGTGAAGGTATTTGCTTTGAGACTGAAGTGGGTGCATTCCAGGCATTTTCACTGATGACAGAGGAGTGACAGCAGCAATCTAGGTAAGATGTCCTAAAGTTTATGCCTGCTTTCAGGATGAGAGCAGAGATTTAGCAGAGGGCTGTAGTGGGTTTATGCTATGGACGTGTTTTGTGCTGCCTGCCCGGTAAACGTTGCCAGTAGCCTTCCGTGAGTTAGTTTAGATGCTTCAGTGATGGATTAAGAAAGATGCGGTGTGAGCTTCACTTGCTCAACGTGCGACATACCTATCCAGGTGTTTGGAGCTATGTAGCTGTTTGGAAAGCCATCAGAAATAATCCTTCCCATAGCATTCGTGCGCTCTCATGAGAATACAGTGCCTGCGGCAGGCATATTTGATTAGAGTTCCATGTCTACTTGTATACTGAAGATCTTCAAAAAACTGGTAGCCATTTGTGATTAGATGCTTCCTCCATGTGATACATATAGATGACCACTTACTTGCTTTCTGATTCTCTGAAATTGCGGCAATGAGAATTCTTAAAGTAATATTGGTGCCCAATATAGACAAAGCCATTCTGTAGAAACGTACCATTGCCATCTGGCCCCGTATAATGTAGCTGGAATACCATCCCTGTTTGTGCCACAGTGCACCTTTAAACCGGTGTGTCATGCACAAACAGTGACAGTACTCCCATTTACAATTAATGTGCTGCTCTCATCACAATTGCATACATGCGTCTACCCTGGGACAGTTCATTGGCGAAGGACTTACCAGGTGATTGAAGCTACCCATCCACTTTTCACAGTGCAGGCAGCAACCACCTGCACTTCAAAGGGGGAGACAGATATTCCACTGCAGGTAAGTGCAGCGACAGACTGCACCCACCTGCAGGAGGAAGTCTGAGGAGTCCATGGGATGCCCTGTCCCCTTCCAGAGGGCTGCCCTTTGGGGAAATACCTCTGTGGCACACTGACAGAGCACCTCCTAAAGGCTTCTTTACCTCTGCTCCTGCATTTGAAAGATACTTACCTGGTAAACCGGTGGAGGTCCTTTAACAACAGTCAGCCTCGGAACTACATGACCGTCTAGCAGGGAAAACAGGGAAATTACATTTAAAATAACAAAAAAGACAATATTCAGCAACTTAAAGAGAGAACATAGAGGAGGATTCACCAAGAAAACAAAGTATATGGGTTTCAAGCATGGGCATTTCTTTGGAACTCGTGATACGAACATCAGGTGTATTACAGAGGCCGGTCAGGAAGGAGATGAAATGCAACAGTGAAAGGAAATGAAGGCAGAAGGTGTTGACTACAACCAAGAGACTTTCCATTGTCAGAACCATTAAATACATGTCGTCCTATTTAAACACCAATCACCCTGACCTACTGACTTGCGTGTTAGGGGTGACTCATTAATATTAAAAATGAAGGTTTAGACCTAGCAGTAGTTTTAGTTTGCCAGCAGTTTACAACTATACACCAAGACAGCAGTGTCAGACCTGGAAATATGTTTTACAGCATCACTTTAGTGAGTAGTAAAATGAGAGCTGTAATCCAGTGGAAGCATTATATTTACAGGCCCTGGGTACCTCTTGTACCAAATACTAGAGACTTGAATGTAATGTAAAGGTGCCATTTAAGGATATACTAATTCTTACATGTTCAACACTGGTTACCTGGAGTCTAGCATGACCAGAAAACATTCAAGACCTCTTTCTGGTTTTTTCCTAATTGTCCCTCAGTGTTAGACCTGACAGCCTTAGGGTGGTCACCCCTAACTTTTTGCCTGCCTCCCTCCACTTTTTGGACACTGTTTTTGCTGGCTTTTAGACTCTGCGCTCTTTATCACTGCTAACCAGTGCTAAAGTGCATATGCTCTCTCCCTTTAAACATGGTAACCTTGGATCATACCTGATTGGACTATTTAGTTTACTTATAAGTCCCTAGTAATGTGCACTATATGTGCCTAGGGCCTGTAGATTAAATGCTAATAGTGGGCCTGCAGCACTGGTTGTGCCACCCACTTAAGTAGCCCCTTTACCTTGTCTCTGGCCTGCCATTGCAAGGCCTGTGTGTGCAGTTTCACTGTCACCTCGACTTGGCATTTAAAAGTACTTGCCAAGCCTAAACCTCCCCTTTCTTCACGTATAAGTCACCTCTAATGTGTGCCCTAGGGAACCCCTAGAGCTGGGTGCTGTGTGGGTGAAAGGCATGACATGTACCTGTGTAGTTTACATGTCCTGGTAGTGTAAAACTCCTAAATTAGTTTTTGCACTACTGTGAAGCCTGCTCCCTTCATAGGCTAACATTGGGGCTGCCCTCATACAGTATTGAAGTAGTAGCTGCAGATCGGAAAGGTGTAGGAAGGTCATATTTAGTATGGCCAGAATGGTAATACCAAACCCTGCTGACTGGTGAAGTTGGATTTAATATTACTATTCTAGAAATGCCACTTTTAGAAAGTGAGCATTTCTTTGCACTTAAATCCTTCTGTGCCTTACAGTCCACGTCTGGCTGGGCTTAGTTGACAGCTCCTTGTTCATTCACTCAGACACACTCCAAACACAGGGTACTCAGCCTCACTTGCATACATCTGCATTTTGAATGGGTCTTCCTGGGCTGGGAGGGTGGAGGGCCTGCTCTCACACAAAGGACTGCCACACCCCCTACTGGGACCCTGGCAGACAGGATTGAACTGAAAGGGGATCTGGTGCACTTCTTAGCCACTCTTTGAAGTCTCCCCCACTTCAAAGGCACATTTGGGTATAAAACAGGGCCTCTGCCCTACCTCATCAGACACTTGCTGGAGAAGAAACCTGAACCAGAACCTACATCCTGCCAAGAAGAACTGCCTGGTTGCCTAAAGGACTCACCTGACTGCTTTCTACAAAGGACTGCTGCCTTGCTGTTGCCCTGTTGCCTTGCTGCTGAAGTGCTCTCCAAGGGCTTGGATAGAGCTTGCCTCCTGTTCCCTGAAGTCTCAGGACCAAAAAGACTTCTCTTTTTCATTTGGACGCCTTGTGCGCTGAAAAACTCGATGCACAGCTTGCTCCGCGGTGAAAAATTCACTGCACGCCAATCCGGAAAGACGCCGCTCGACGCGACGCCTGCGGTGCGACCGGAACTTCAACGCACGGCCTCGCCTGTAGAACGCCGCCGACTCCAGAAAGGAAATCGACGCAACGCCTGCCGTGAGGGAGAAGATTCCACGCACAGCCCACCGGAATGACGCGCAGCCGGAAAACAAGCCTAGGATTCCACGCACAGACCCCGGGACATCTGGTAATCCCGCGAACCACAGAAGAAAACTGTCCGCGCGCCGGAAAATGACGCACGACTTCCCAGCGTGAAAAATAACGACGCAAGTCCGTGTGTGAAGGGGCGAAACCGACGCACACACCACTTTTCCACGTATCTCTTCCTCTGCGGCCCTTTGCGGAGATTTTCCACTTTAAACCAGGTACTTTGTGCTTGAAAGAGACTTTGTTTGCTTTTTAAAGACTTAAGACACTTTATATCACTTTTCAGTGATATCTCTACAATTTCATATTGCATCTTTATTCGTTTTGACCTGCAAATATCCAGATAAATATTATATATTTTTCTAAACACTGTGTGGTGTATTTTTGTGGTGCTATATTGTGTTATTGTATGATTTATTGCACACATTGCCTTCTAAGTTAAGCCTGACTGCTCGTGCCAAGCTACCAGAGGGTGGGCACAGGATAATTTGGATTGTGTTTGACTTACCCTGACTAGAGTGAGGGTTCTTGCTTGGCCAGAGGATAACCTGACTGCAAACTAAAAACCCCATTTCTAACATTGGTGATCAGCGGTGAGGATAGGACTTGTATTTGTGCAGTGACATACAGTAGCTAAGTATTTCACTACCTACCCACAGTTGAGGGTCAACTTGATTTTTATCTCTTTTTCAAATTCGTTTTTTCCTGACAATTTTCAAAAACTAAATCCTCACTCAACATGTCTCTGACTGGGTCTCAAGCAGGAGATTTTGACCTAGCCCTGTTGGATACATAAACTGTCAAACAGCTAAAAGGGTTCTGCAGGGTGATGAGAGTACCCACCCAAGGGGCCTCCAAAGAGGAGGACTTTCAAGTGGCGCTGAGGGCCTGGGCAGAAGCCCATTAAGAGGAGGATGATGAGGAAGAGGAGCCAGAAGATGGCCTCTCAGAGGATTTGTTGCTATCAGTGGGTGATGTTACCACTGCAATTATGCCCCCTTCCAGATCAGGTAGCAGTGTCTCTGTGCGAAGCCTGACCGCAGAGGAAAGGAGAGAAGAAAGGGAGTTCCAATTGAAATGGCAAGACTGAAAATTGAGGCTCAACAGGAGGAAAGAAGGGCAGAGAGAGAAGCCAAGCAAGCTGAGGCTGAAAGAGCAGTCAAAGAGATTGAAGCTGAAAGAGCTGAAGCTGCAGCTGAGAGAGCCTTGGCTGAAAAGAAACTTTTGTTGGCTCATGAACTGAGTCTCAAGGAGCTGAATCTCAAGGCAAAGCAGTCTGAATCCAACAGTAATGGTGGCAGCATACAGACAGGACCTGCTGGAGAAAAGAAGGTTTGTATACCGAAAAAATGTGGTGCCCAGTTTTATGGTGGGAGATGACATAGATAAATGGTTAGCTGCTTATGAAGTTGCACTAGAGGCTTATGAGGTTCCTGAAGTGCAATGGGGTACAGCTATGTGGAGTTTTGTACCCGTACTGGGGAGGGAGACACTTCTCACACTGGATCCTAAGGCTAGAAACACATACCCACTTCAGAAAGCCATTTTATTTGCCAAGTTTGGGCTGACCTCTGAGAGATACCGTCCGAGGTTCAGGGATAGCACCAAACTATCCACACAAACATGGTTAGATTTCTTTGACTTTTCCAGTAAGGCACTGAATGGATGGGTGCGGGGCTGCAAAGTAGATGATTACACAGGATTATATAATTTGATTCTGAGAGAGCATATGCTCGGTATTCGTTTTACAGAGTTGTGCCAGCAACTAGTAGACAGTAAGCTGACTGATCCCAGGAAGCTTGCTTAGGAGGCGGACCTCTGGACTAGTACCAGAGTGTCCAAGAAGGTATCTGGGGGGGACACCCACGAAGATGGTCAGGGTTCCCATCAGAAGAAAGAGGGGGGAGAAAAACTTAAAAACAAGGAGTTCTCAAAAGGCCCCCAAAATAGTTCCCAAGGGAGTAATGGTAACCAGTCCCGGTCTGATTCTCAAAAGAAAGGTTTCAGTGACCATAAGACAGGGCGGTTTGTACATCACTGTTCAGAGTGCAATAAGTATAGGCACTCTGAGGGCGACTCCAAGTGTTCCAAGAGGGCACAGCTTCCCCAAGGAGGGCAGACACCTGGTTTGGCTAGCGCAGCGCTCGGGGAGGAGATGGTCCCAGACAGTTTTGGGGTGCAGACAGAGGTAACCCTAGTGTCCCTGGGGGATGCAGAGATGGTGCCAAAAGCCCACATGCCTTCCAATACTTCCAAGTATAGACAGTGGGTCACCGTCAATGGGCAAAGGGTGGAGGCTCTGTGTGACACAGGAGCCAGCATGACTACTGTCAAGGGTCAGCTGGTGTCAGCAGAGCAGGTCATCCCCAATATATTTCACCAGGTCATAGTCGCTGACAATCGTGAGAGCCACCTACCGGTAGCTCTGGTTCCCTTTGAGTGGGGGGGAGGGGTCTCTGGTACTCTGAAAGTAGCTGTGAGTCCTGCCTTGCCTGTAGATTGTCTGTTAGGCAACGACCTTGAGCACACTACCTGGAAAGAGGTAGAGCTAAGGTCTCACTTGGAAATGTTAGGATTGCCTGAGTGGGTTTGCATGACTACACGGTCCATGGCTGACCAAGAGGGAGTCAAGGGCGTCTGGAGCCTGGAACCATGGCCCAGACAACTGCCAAGAGGAGGGGCAAGGGGTGTGGGAAACCGGTCCCAGGGATTCCTGCAGTGGTTGACGGGGTTCCTGAGGAGGAGGCCCCCAAGCCAACTGGGGAAGACATTGCCACCCTAGGTGATCTACCTGAGCTTGCTGTCTGGCAAGTTGAGGGTGGACCCACCAGGGAGGACATCTGCAAGGTGCAGAAAGAATGTCCCACTCTAGAGGGTATGAGGAAGCAAGCCTCAGGCCAGGCAGCAGGTGAAGCCTCTGGCGATCACCACATATATTGGGAGAATGATCTCCTCTACAGAGAACCTAAGGTTCCGGCCATTGGGGCAGCACGTGCGCTGGTGGTCCCCCAGTGTTACCGAACCTTCCTACTGGGTCTGGCTCCCGACATTCCCCTGGCAGGACATTTGGGGCAAGACAAGACCTTTGACAGGCTTGTCACCCACTTTTATTGGCCCAGAATAAGGACAAACTCAGATACGTTCTGTAGATCTTGTCCTACCTGCTAGGCCAGTGGTAAAACAGGAAAAAGGGTTAAGGCCCCACTGATTCCACTTCCTGTCGTTGGCACCCCCTTTGAAAGGGTGGGCATCGACATTGTTGGTCCACTGGACCCCAAAACTGCCCTAGGCAACGGGTGCATCCTGGTTTTGGTGGACCATGCCACCCGTTACCCAGAGGCAATCCCTCTGAGGACCGTAACTGCACAGGTCGTAACCAGAACTCTGATAGGGATATTTACCCGTGTGGGATTCCCAAAGGAGATAGTGTCTGACAGAGGCACTAACTTCATGTCTGCATACATGAAGTCTATGTGGGATGCGTGTGGTGTAACCTACAAGTTCACCACACCCTATCATCCCTAATCTAATGGTCTTGTGGAGAGATTCAACAAGACCTTGAAAGGCATGATTGGTGGCCTCCCTGAGGCCTTGAGGCGTAAGTGGGAAGTCCTCTTGCCATGCCTTCTCTTTGCTTACAGAAAGGTACCCCAGAAGGGGGTAGGGTTCAGTCCCTTTGAGCTTCTCTATGGGTATCCTGTCAGGGGACCCTTCAGCATTGTCAAGGAGGGGTTGGAGAAAGCTCCAAAGGCACCCCCTCAGGATGTGGTCAGCTACATGTTGGCCCTCCGCAACCAGATGAACCGCTTCTGGAAAGAGGCCAAAAGTAACTTTGAGGCCAGTCAAGAGGTAATGAAATGCTGGTATGACCAGAAGGCCACCCTGGTAGAGTTTCAACCTGGAGACAAAGTGTGGGTAATGGAGCCATTAGAGCCTAGAGCTCTCCAGGACCGCTGGTCTGGCCCATTTGAAGTAAAGGAGTGGAAAGGGGAGGCCACTTACCTAGTGGACCTCCAATCCCCTAGGAACCCCCTAAGGGTGCTCCATGTCAACCGACTGAAGCCTCATTTTGAGAGGTCTGAAGTCATTATGCTTCTGGTCACAGATGAAGGAATGGAAGAGGAGAGTGAACCTCTCCCCGACCTCCTCTCTGCCCAAGAAGGTGATGGGTCAGTGAGAGGTGTCATTCTCTCTGACTCCCTGACTCTAAACCAGAGAGGAGACTGCTATGAGCTGTTGGAGCAGTTCTCCCCACTGTTCTCCCTTACTCCTGGACTGACCCACTTCTGTGTTCATGACATTGACACAGGTGACAGTCTCCCTGTGAAGAATAACATTTACAGGTTATCGGATAAGGTGAACTGCCAGCATCAAGGAGGAGGTCTCCAAGATGTTAGCTTTAAGGGTTATTGAGAAATCCAGTAGTCCCTGGGCCAGCCCTGTGGTGTTGGTCCCTAAGGCTACTGCCCCAGGTGCGAAGCCAGAACTCAGGTTCTGTGTGGACTCCAGGGGTCTCAACTCAGTCACACGGACTGATACTCACCCCATCCCCGAGCTGATGAGCTTGTTGACAGACTAGGCGCTGCCAGGTTCCTGAGTACGTTTGATCTTACTTCAGGGTACTGGCAGATCGTCCTGACTGAGGGAGCTAAAGAGAGATCCGCATTTTCCACACCTGATGGCCATTACCAGTTCCGGGTGATGTCATTTGGGTAGAAAAATGCCCCCGCTACCTTCCAACGGTTGGTTAACGGGGTCCTAGCTGGCAAGGATGCCTTCTGTGCAGCTTACCTGGACGACATAGCTGTCTACAGCTCCAGCTGGGAGGAACACCTGCTCCACCTCAAGGAGGTGCTTCAGGCCCTGCAACAGGCAGGCCTGACCATCAAGGCTAGTAAGTGCCAGATTGGGCAGGGTTCCGTGGTGTACTTGGGAAACCTAGTGGGTGGTGGCAAGGTGCAGCCACTCCAGGCCAAGATTGAAACTATCAAGGTCTGGCAACCACCTAGAAAACAGACTGAGGTGAGAGCCTTTTTAGGCCTCACTGGATACTACCGCAGATTTGTCAAGGGCTATGGTACCATTGTGTCACCCTTGACAGAACTCACTTCCAAGAAACAACCTAGGTTTGTGAATTGGACAGAGGCTTGTCAGAAAGCCTTTGACTCTCTGAAGGAAGCCATGTGCACGGCCTCGTGCTCAAGGCCCCTGACTACTCCAAGGAATTTATCGTGCAGACAGACGCTTCAGAGCATGGCATAGGGGCGGTCCTAGCACAGCTAAATGAGGAGGGCCTAGACCAACCAGTAGTCTTTATTAGCAGAAGGCTATTACCACGGGACCAGAGGTGGAGTGCTATTGAGAGAGAAGCTTTTGCTGTGGTCTGGGCACTGAAGAAGCTGAGCCCATACCTGTTTGGGACTCACTTCCGGGATCAGACAGACCACAGGCCCCTCAGATGGCTCATGCAGATGAGGGGTGAAAATCCTAAACTCTTGAGGTGGTCCATTTCCCTTCAGGGGATGGACTTTATGGTGGAGCATCGCCCAGGGGTTGACCACGCCAATGCTGATGGTCTCTCCAGATACTTCTGCCTTAGCGATGAGAGCTCCCAGGAGGTCGGGTAGCTCTCCCCACTTTCAGCTGGGGGGGACACATGTTAGACCTGACCGCCTTAGAGTGGTCACCCCTAACTTTTTGCCTGCCTCCCTCCACTTTTTGGACACTGTTTTTGTTGGCTTTTAGACTCTGCGCACTTTATCACTGCTAACCAGTGCTAAAGTGCATATGTTCTCTCCCTTTAAACATGGTAACCTTGGATCATACCTGATTGGACTATTTAGTTTACTTATAAGTCCTGAATAATGTGTACTATATGTGCCTAGGGCCTGTAGATTTAATGCTACTAGTGGGCCTGCAGCACTGGTTGTGCCACCCACTTAAGTAGCCCCTTAACCTTGTCTCAGGCCTGCCATTGCAAGGCCTGTGTGTGCAGTTTCACTGTCACCTCGACTTGGCATTTAAAAGTACTTGCCAAGCCTAAACCTCCCCTTCCTCCACATATAAGTCACCTCTAATGTGTGCCCTAGGTAACCCCTAGAGCAGGGTGCTGTGTGGGTGAAAGGCAGGACATGTACCTGTGTAGTTTACATGTCCTGGTAGTGCAAAACTCCTAAATTCGTTTTTGCACCACTATGAGGCCTGCTCCCTTCATACGCTAACATTGGGGCTGCCCTCATACAGTATTGAAGTGGTAGCTGCTGATCTGAAAGGAGTAGGAAGGTCATATTTAGTATGGCCAGAATGGTAATACCAAATCCTGCTGACTGGTAAAGTTGGATTTAATATTACTATTCTAGAAATTCCACTTTTAGAAAGTGAGCATTTCTTTGCACTTAAATCTTTCTGTGCCTTACAATCCACGTCTGGCTGGGCTTAGTTGACAGCTCCTTGTGCATTCACTCAGACACACCCCAAACACAGGGTACTCAGCCTCACTTCCATGCATCTGCATTTTGAATGGGTCTTCCTGGGCTGGGAGGGTGGAGGGCCTGCTCTCACACAGAGGACTGCCACACCCCCTACTGGGACCCTGGCAGACAGGATTGAACTGAAAAGGGACCTGGTGCACTTCTTAGCCACTTTCTGAAGTCTCCCTCACTTCAAAGGCACATTTGGGTATAAAACAGGGCCTCTGCCCTACCTCATCAGACCCTTGCTGGAGAAGAAACCTGAACCAGAACCTGCATCCTGCCAAGAAGAACTGCCTGGCTGCCTAAAGGACTCACCTGACTGCTTTCTACAAAGGACTGCTGCCTTGCTGTTGCCCTGTTGCCTTGCTGAACTCTTGCCTTGCTGCTGAAGTGCTCTCCAAGGGCTTGGATAAAGCTTGCCTCCTGTTCTCTGAAGTCTCAGGACCAAAAAGACTTCTCTTTTTCATTTGGATGCCTTTTGCAGCGAAAAATTAGACGCACAGCTTGCTCCGCAGTGAAAAATTCACTGTGCGCCGATTCGCAATGACGCCGCTCGACGCGACACCTGCGGTGCCACCGGAACTTTGACGCACGGCCTCGCCTGGACAATGCCGACCGACTCCAGAAAGGAAATCGACGCAACACCTGCCATGAGGGAGAAGATTCCACGCGCAGCCCACCGGAACAACGCACAGCCAGAAAAAAAGCCTAGGATTCCACGCACAGACCCCGGGACATTTGGTAGTCCCGCAAACCACAGAAGGAGACTGTCCGCGTGCCGGAAAATGACGCACGACTTCTCAGAGTGAAAAATAATGATGCAAGTCCATGTGTGAAGGGGCGAAACCGAAGCACACACCACTTTTCCACGTATATCTTCCTCTGCGGCCCTTTGCGGAGATTTTCCACTTTAAACCATGTACTTTGTGCTTGAAAGAGACTTTGTTTGCTTTTTAACGACTTAAGACACTTTATATCACTTTTCAGTGATATCTCTACAATTTCACATTGCATCTTTATTCGTTTTGACCTGCAAATATCCAGATAAATATTATATATTTTTCTAAACACTGTGTGGTGTATTTTTGTGGTGCTATATTGTGTTATTGTATGATTTATTGCACAAATACTTTACACATTGCCTTCTAAGTTAAGCCTGACTGCTCGTGCCAAGCTACCAGAGGGTGGGCACAGGATAATTTGGATTGTGTGTGACTTACCCTGACTAGAGTGAGGGTTCTTGCTTGGCCAGAGGGTAACCTGACTGCCAACCAAAAACCCATTTCTAACACTCAGCAAGTATCTTGTGTAACTATTCAAAGCTTTGCTTGATCTCTAGGTTTCATGGCCCTTCCCTTTATCAGAGCCAGATTGGGTTATTAACGCCACCTCTTATTCCCTTTTTTCACCTGTGGATCGCAGGACTTGTTCTTCCCCCCTTTGCCTAACTTTCTTCTCTTTAACCACTTGGCACTTCAGTTATATCTCTTATTTTATGCTCTGTTCTGGCTATTGTCTCTGGATTCTGAATGATGAAAGTGTGATCTCAAAACTGATGACTTCGAGCCATTTGATGTTTAAAATCTTCTGGTCTACAACTCCTCTGAGAATGTTGATGACTGACACTATTTAGGACACCAGCAGCCTTGGCTAACTCCATGAGAGGAAACTAGTTTTTATGTTAAATTAGCTGTACTCTGCCATTTTCTTTCATTTTGCTGAAAACATAGTACTGGAAGCCTAACCCAGTTTCTCAGTATAAGAGAAAAAAAAAACTGATTTAGAGTTTGGGAGACAGGGTAGTCTGTCACAAACAGCATGTCTGCTAAACCCTCAGACCACCCACCTCATTTAGAGACGAGCAGACCTTAAGTATTCCATCAACGATACCCCTGTTGGTAAAATACTTTCTCAGATGGCCCAAAGTAGTAGGGTCCTTCAAAGGAAGGTCATTACACTACCAACTGTATTCAAGGTGGGCAGTTAAATGCCTTTTTTCCTAACCGTTATTGCCAGGAAAAGTATGTCTGAGAGGAGCAGGAAAAAAAGCAATATCGACCCACCACCTACGATGGGAGAAAGTTCCCAATAGTTGAGACCATTCCATTTTTGTTTTTCGAAAACAAACTCTCATTTTTTTGAAACCGCGTTTTTGGAAAAAGAAAGTACAAGTTTTGAAGAAGGCTGCCAAACCTAACCGCACCCGCCTATCAAGCTTTTAATATATTGAAAGGAGTTGCCATTACGTGAACTGGTGGAAAGTATTTCGTCTAGATCGCAAAGGTAATGTACTTCACTACCCTGAAGGACTACAGTTCACCTACTATACTCTAAAGCTAGCCCAAAGTGCTTAACATAGGATTTTTTAAGAGAAAATGATGCCTAGTACAAAACACTTATCAGAGAAATCTGGTATTAAAAGATGCAATATTTATTCTTCAATGTGCAGTTGTCACAGGCAACAGCGTGTACTGGGACCTTACAAAGTTGTCACACTAGTGGCTCTTTTAGGTTACCAGAGTTGTAAAAGCATAGCCACTGGCCACACAAAATGGGTGACTTTGGAGCCCCTCTTTGGGGCGCTCCCTCATTATGCCATTGAACACGGCCAGAGCAGTAACAATGCCACAAAATACGGCTGAAATTTTGGAATGCCACAATTCTCCTCATTCTTCTATAACTCTCTTATTTCATGCCAGGTTTCGATGGGAAAACTGGAGTTTGTTAGTCTTCAGTACCTAATTTGTGGATTGCTCCATGAAATGACTGTCTAGTCAGGATTATAGAACATTGTATTAACATAAGTTGCTGCACTATTTTCCTGCTGTTATACAGTCCAACATATTTGATCTTTTCACTAATACATTATTACCTGCAAGAATGTGAAACCTCCCCAGAGCCCTCAGATGAATACAGATTATATTCACAAGTAATTCTGCTGCACTTGCTAATTATTCATAAAATTCGCTTGGAGAGTAGCAAATCGTGTATACTTTTTAAGTGGGTGGTAAGGCAACTTTAATTAAATACTATGATTTTCCCATTTTGTGTCGAAAGTGAACAATATAACGAATGTAGTTTAGAGGGAAATATAGAATTCTCGTTCATTTGAAATTGTGGAATATAGGCGGTCATTCTGACCTTGGCGGACGGCGGAGGCCGTCCGCCAAGCTACCGCCGTCAGAACACCGCACCGCGGTCAAAAGACCGCGGCGGTGATTCTGAGATTTGCCCGGGGCTGGCGGGCGGCCGCCAAAAGACCGCCCGCCAGCCCAGGGCAAATCAACCTTCCCACTAGGATGCCGGCTCAGAATTGAGCCGGCGGAGTGGGAAGGTGCGACGGGTGCAGTTGCACCCGTCGCGTATTTCAGTGTCTGCTAAGCAGACACTGAAATACGTTGTGGGGCCCTCTTACGGGGGCCCCTGCCGTGCCCATGCCAGTGGCATGGGCACGGCAGGGGCCCCCAGGGGCCCCGCTGCACCCCCTACTGCCATCCTGTTCCTGGCGGGAGAACCGCCAGGAACAGGATGGCGGTAGGGGGTGTCAGAATCCCCATGGCGGCGGATTGCGCTCCGCCGCCATGGAGGATTCTGACGGGCAGCGGAAAGTCGCCGGTACACCGCCGGCTTTCCGCTTCTGGCCGCGGCTGTACCGCCGCGGTCAGAATGCCCGGCGGAGCACCGCCGGCCTGTTGGCGGTGCTACCGCCAACCTCCGCCATGGCGGTAATTACCGCCGGGGTCAGAATGACCCCCATAGTCTCTAACAGAGAGTAACCTCTCCAGAGGATGAGAGTGTTGGTCCTTCGAATGATTTTTTAGCTCCACTTGAAAAAAAGTGATAACAATTAAGGCGAAAGAGACTGGTTTTTCAAAAAGGATGAATTAACGAATAATTGAACTGTGCGTGACAGAGGTTGTGTTGTACGTTTGTTACATTTTTATTTTGTGCTCCACACACTTTATTTGAAAATCACATTGTACTGGATAGGCAGTTTTCATGGTATGGAAACTAAATGACAAACCATGATTTGAAAAAGGTTTTTATGTTTAAAATTGAAGCTCACTTTTTAATGCAAATTAGAACAAGAGCTGACAAGACAACTCTCTTGACAAGCCGGTGCGATCGTTATTTTTTTTTCTATTGCAAGCATTCCTCAAAGAAAGCAAAAATTAAATAAAACAAGCATTTGCAATGCAATGGTCTCGCGTTTGCTCCACTTAGAGCTATCAGAGTTGTAAATTCCTAACTGGACTTTTCTTGCCACATAAATTGAAAATGAGAAGTAAAACAGTTGACATAAGCAAGTTTCAAAGCGCCATGGCCAGCATGAGCACCAAGGAGAGACACAAAAGGAAAAATAAGTTTGCTCGTAGTCAAACGTATTGGCAATCGTGCAATTATCCATGTAACAGGGTCAATGGCCAAGGAGGTAACAAAACTGCCTCAAGGAGGGCCAAACGTAAAGCATGTACCAATGATAAAGGATTTTTAAAAGGCAAGCCCATGAACGAGTGTGGTGGGCGTGGTTAAAAGCCCACAGATAGATTACAACAGGCCAGAGCGCTTGCATGCTCGCCATAAAAAACAGCACCATAACTCAGTGGCACTGTTTTCCACTCTCTTTGATTGCTTTGCTGAGTCACATTTTAGTAAATTACACCCCCATTTTTCTCTTTGCATACTTTGAGGCAGCCTGCTATACTGTGTGTAGTACAATACGGTACTTTCAGTTGCAAACTCTGACCTCATAGCACTATAATATATGTCAAAAGACATAATTCAGACGACCCACTCCTGATTTTTTTTAAAGACAAAAGTGTATTTATTTTCGCTGTCCCCCACCTTAAATTCCCTATGTTTCAGTATGTCAATGATGAAAATACATTACCCCAATTTCATGATCAAAATGTCCAACTTGCATGCTTTAAAATGTTGGCATGTAAGCACTATAAATACACATCATTATTCCCCACTGCACAAACCAGGATTCAGTTCTGCAGTTGTCTGATTACACAAATATATCTGCAGTGATAGCATTAAGTGGTTACCTGAACTTTCATAACATAAAAGAATGCAGTTCCCTCAGATTGCCTTTAATTGCATTTATTTTTCATTAAACCTGTGTATTTTATGTTTATTTAGCTGAAGGTGAAAGGCCAACAAAACAATTGCAAATATATTTTGTTCTTGTCTCTACCCCCAACCTCTATCCCCAACACACCAGACCCTGCCTGAACTGCACTCGGGATCACAGTTTCCATACTTTTTATGCACTTCATCGACTGTATGACCTGCAAAATAGTTTTTAAGAGGCTGTTTTTGAGGCTCTGAGTCCAGCACACATCAGCCTAAGAACTGCAGAAGTTGCCGCAAACCGGGATAAGACAAACAACGGGGTTTGGGAGAGCGCTAGAGCCCCTTAAGCCCAATGGGCTTTGAGTGCCTGAAAGCAGTAATAAAAACACCAAGTTGGTCCATGCATTGTGACGCCATCGTCTACTTCAGACGTTTTGGCTGACAGCACTTTCCCAGTTGGTATTTTTAGGAGCATAATTACGTTACCTGTGAAACTACAAATCCCAGAATGCAACATGAAAAAGTTGGCCCGCATAGAAGTCTCACACAATGTGGGATCACGTGGGCCCTCTGGATGTAAACACCGGTCGCATGGATGGGGGGGCTGGAGGCGTCTGGGAAGTGTTTGGGGGGGGGGATGAGTGGGCCTCCTGCCAGTGACAGGGAAGGAATTCCCTGTCCCAAACCAGAAAAAAACAGTGTCAGAAAAGTGGAGGGGGACAGGCAAAATGTTTGGGGATGACCACCCTAAGGCTGTCAGATCTAACATATACATATATATATTATGTACTGGTGGTCACAAATAGGTAGCTATAGTTAGAACCATGTTTCCCAAAGGAAGAGCTTTTTTGACTTGCCTATATCTTTGCCACCGTTTGATGAATCTTCACAATACTTTTCCCAAAAAGTATTGTGGTGATTCTTGTTGTGCATGGAAAGCTTTGGGGTGGTCCGTCCAGTGAGACCAGAGAAAAAGGAGCTCAAAAAAGGAAAAAAGTTTGCGTTTCCCATTTTATTTCCATAGGATTCTTTAGGTACAACTACAGGCCGAACCACTGGATGGAATTACACCACATTTGGCAGAAAGCTAGCTGTCGGTAGGCAGATTATGTTTTCATTTATTTGGTGTGAAGCCATTCAGTAGTTTTTGAGAAATTAGGGAAATTCAAATTTATATAACTTTGGCCACACAGTATTCGTGAACAATGACTAACTCATGCAGGGAAATGCACAGCTCTGATTGGCTGTGAACACTTCAAACCAGGAAGTCTTGTCAACCATCTTGGAACTTGGCTTCAGCCGAGTCCCAGAAAAAACAGTAAAACTAAAATAAAAGGATCCAGAGTAGAGACACTCTGACCCCTTAGTACTGTTGGGGGGGTCCCAGAGGGACACCCCTAGATCAAAAAACATTTTTCAAATCATTTGTTTGCCGCAGGTTTGTGATATTTGGGAATTCATGCCAAAAATTTGACAAAAAAAAAAAAACTTTGGACTTCCCCGCTTGTTGTTGTATAGGCCCCAGGGTGGGCCAGGTCACAGGGGTAGTAACAATTTTATGTAGGGGGACCATCACTTCCCCTGGGCATTGAGTATAATGTAAGTGGGGGCCCGTAGCCTCCCTGCATCCTGGGGACCACCACCTCCCCACGTCATCGAATATAATGTAAGCAGTGGGGCCCGCGGCCCCCCACGTCCTGGGGACCACCATCCCCGGGCAAAAAGAAAACAATCGAAAGGGGGTCCACTTTGGACCCCCTTAGCCCTGTGGATCACCCCATCCCAGGGGCAATGTCCACATTGAAAGACTGGCCGCACGGTCCCCACTCTTAGAGCCACTGATGGCCCTGGGGACCATCACTCCCACAGGGCCGGCTCTTGTTATGCCCCGGGATGCCAACCCCAGAACATAGCTGTTTTCTGTGGCTTGGCTGCAGCGCTGCTTTCATCTCTGTCTCCTGCACACATGCAGAGGACAGAAATGAAATGCTTTCGCAAGCACAACGCTGCTGTCAAAACAGTGTCAGGTAGCCTATAAAGGGCATTATATTGAAAAAAAAATTAAATACAAAATAAATAAATAAATAAGGATGGACCACGGGGGAGCTTTTAAGGGCCCATAAAAGGGTGATTTGGAAAAAAAATAATAATAACCCATAGCTCAGTGTGAAGGTTGTAGACTTTCACACTGAGCTTTGGGAGCTTGAGTCCAGCTGGACTCATTTCTATTTTTTCTTTTTAAATGTTATATTACAATTCTATCTCTCTCCCTCTCACTTTCTTTCGCTCTCTGTCTCACACACCCACTCTGACACTTATGAACCCCCTCCCAGACCTACTCAGACACTCCCACTCACAGACCCACTCCGACACTCACGCACCCACTCACAGAGCCACTCCGACCCTCATGCACTCACTCACTCACTCAGTTTTAGGTACCTGAAATAACTCTGACTATAACTGCTGAATTTCTATGGTTTTGTATGAGTATATTCAGAACCTAAATATAACGTCCCTGTAACTTTTGTTTTTTTCAGTGAATATATATATATAGTTCAGAACTACTTTCCATAGAAAAAGTATTTTTGGCTTGCCTATATCTTTGGCAATATTTGACAAATCTTCACTAAGTTGTCAAAAAAATGTGCTCTCTAGAGTCTTATTGTGCATGAAAAGCTTCTGGATGATCTGTCAAGTGGGGGCTGAGAAAACGTGGGTCAAAAAAAGTGTGTTTCCCATCTTAATTCCTATAAACTCTTTAGACACGCCTGCAACCCAAACTGCTGGATGGAATTACACCAAATTTGGCAAAAAGGTAGCTTTTGATTGGCAAATCATGCTTTTTTTATTTTGGCTAATTATGTTCAGTAGTTTTCGAGATATTAAAGGGAAAATAAATTGGTATATCTAGGGCCGCTGATCTAGGGCCCAGATCTAATTGGCTGTCAACACTTCAAAGAAGAAATTATGGCAGCCATTTTGGGACTCAGCTGAGTCCCCAAAAAAGTAAAGGGGGTAGTGTTAGAAATGGGGTCTTTGGATGGCAGTCAGGTTGCCCCCGTCCAAGCAAGGATCCTCACTCTAGTCAGGGCAAAAGAGAAACACACCCGGGGAACCCCCCCTCATCTTTTGGTAGCTTGGCACAAGCAGAAAGGCTCAACCCACAGGCAAAGTGTAAAGTATTTGTACCAATACATATGGACACCTTGCAGGTTTAGAAAAAGAGTAAATATTTATTGAATTAAAACAAGACCAAATTTGATAAAAATCCACCTTACACCCTTAAAATATGATTTTAGCAATTAAGAACACCAAAATAGTGCCTAAAAGCACAAATGTGGCAATCTGATGTTAGAGCGGCATCGTGACAGAATCATTTCCCACAATGCAACACCACAGGTGCTGTTTACAGAGTCACATGGACCCCCAGCTACTGTACCTTAGCAAAATGTGTGGAAAACAGGCCAGTGCCCGGAGTCGGGGCGCAAAGGTGTCACTGGATCCGATGCAGCATCAGTTCTGGTGCTACGGGACGAAGGAGACGTCACAAAGAGGCGTGTGGTCCTTGCTGCGGAGCGGTGGAGGTGAGGTGGCAACGGTTGCCAGACATTGGTCCAGTGGCACCTCCGGCAAAGTCAAAGTCCGGTGAAGTCACAATGCTGTGGGGCAACCTCACGGGGTCACAAGCACATCACAGGTGCTGTGACAGAGTCGGGTGTTACAAACGTCTGGTGGATGACACTCCAGCTCCTAAGTATCTGTGGATGTCAGTGGCTGCAGAGATGTTGAGTCTCCTTTGACGGTGGGGTCGTTGTGCCTCAGTGAGGTTCACGAATCATTAGCGAAGTCGCACAGAGTCGTCTGGCATAGTTTCACCGTATTTCCACCAGAAATTCTCTTCCCGGGCCCAGAACTGGAATGGCACCCTCTGGCAAACTTGAGTCCACAGCATGCAGACTCAGAGACTGGTTAGTGTTCCAGAGGCTTCAAAAACAAGAGTCAAACTCTGTCCAAACCCTTGGAGATACCGCTCAAGCAGAAATGCACAACAAACTCCAGTCTTTGTCCCCTTTCACAGGCAGAAGCAGCAACTGCAGGATAGCCCGACAAAGCACAGTCATAGGCATAGGCAGCACGTCTCCTCAGCTCTTCTCCTGTCAGAGGTTCTGCCTGAATCCTTGAAGTAATCTATCCTCTGGGGTTTTAGGTCCAATACTTTTACCCCGTTCTGCCTTTGAAGATGCCCAACTTCAAAGAAAAGTCTCTGTTGTTTACAAGATCTTGCCTTGCACAGGCCTGACCCTAGATGAACACGAGGGGATTGGAGGCTACTTTGTGTGTGGGCAGGCACAGCGCTTTCAGGTGTAGGTGACTACTCCTACCTCCAGCCTTGCCCATTTGGCCCATCAGGATATGCAGGTTACAAACCAGCACCCTTTGTGTCACAGTCTAGTGGAGATGCATAAACAACCCAACTGTCAGTCTGACCCAGACAAGGAATCCACAAACAGGCAGAATCAAAAAATAGTTTAAGCAAGAAAATGCCCACTTTCTAAAAGTGGCATTTTCAAACTAACAATGTAAAAACTACCTTCACAAAAGATGTATTTTAATTTTTTTAGTTCAGAGACCCTAAACTCCACATTTCTTTCTGCTCTCAAAAGGAAACTGCACGTTCAGGATATGTAAAGATAGCCTCCATGTTACCCTATGAGAGAGATAGGCCTTGCAACAGTGGAAACCGAATTTGGCAGTATTTCACCGGTAGGACATGTAAAACACATCAGTACATGTCTCACCTTTAACATACACTGCACCCTGCCCATTGGGCTACTTAGGGCCTACCTTAGGGGTGTGAACATGTATGAAAAGGGAAGGTTTGGGCCTGGCAAGTGGGTACACTTGCCAGGTCAAATTGGCAGTTTAAAACTGCACACACAGACACTGCAGAGGCAGGTTTGAGCCATGTCTACAAGTGGGTGGCATACTCAGTGCTGCAGACCCACTAGTAGCATTTTATTTACAGGTCCTAGGCCCTTGTGCACTTTACTAGGGACATACTAGTAAATCAAATATGCCAATCACAGAAATGACAATTACACATACAATTTAACATAGGGAGCACTTGCACTTTAGCACTGGTCAGTGGTAGTAAAGTGGCCAGAGTAACAAAAACAGCAAAAACAGTTCAGCACACAGCAACAACCTAGGAAGTAGATGCAAAAAGTTAGGGAAGACCATGCCAAGGTTGCCAGGTCTAACAGGTAGGGTATGTAACCCCTAACCCCCTAACATTGACCCAAGGCTTAAAAGTATTTTTGTTTCTTGAATCATGCAAACTTTGGTGGCTGGATCCATGGATTTTGCTGTGATTTAAAATAAAACATGGTCTTCCAAGTTTTTAATTGCTTTTGCCCCTGGGTGGGCCATGGAACTGGGATATATATATATATATATATATATATATATATATATATATATATATATATACACACACATGAAGGAAGGGGCACACATGGACTCCCTTTTAGGCCTCCTCCTCCCTAGGGCTGAAAATTTTAATATAGGGAGGGCACAATCCCACAAGCCCGGGGTACCACCACCTCCCAGGGACAGAAACAGTTTTATGGTGGGGGGTACACATGAACCCCCCCAGCCCCACAACATCTCAGGGCAAAAACAAAGTATGCGGGGGCTGTGTGGACCCCCTAGGCCCAAGCGACACCACCTCCTGGGGCAACACTGAGGTATGCTGGGGGCTGTGCAGACCCCCTGACCACCCGGGGTCCACCACCTCCCCAGGCCCTCAATAACCAAATAAATCAGGGGGTCATACAGACACCCAGGGACCTGGGGACACCACCTCCCCGGGGCGAAAAATAAATGATGGGAGGTCCGTGTAGACCCTCCTGGGACTAACAGAAAGTATTCAGGGGTTGTGTGGACCCCCCCAGGCTCCCAGTACCACCACCTCCTCAAGCCCACAATAACCAAGTAAAGAAGGTGGGCCATCCCGTCCCCTTTGCCCTAGGGACCACCACCTCTCCAGGGCTGCACTTGAAATAAGATGGGAGGTGCATGTCCCCCCTTCTGGGCCGTATACAGCCCTGGGGACTACCACGTCCCAGGGCTGGCCTATGCTAAGGAGGAGGTTGTGCCACCCCCCTCTTGGAGCCATATATGGCCCTGGGGACCACCAGCCCCCAGGGCCGGCTACTGCTACCTCCCAAAGTTCCCACCCTCTGGAGGTAGCTGTTTGCTTTTTCTTGGTGTGAGCTGTGTCAGCTCCTGCCAAGCAAAAGCAAACACTCTGCTTTCAGCAGGCGCGAACTTTAAAAGCGCTCCTGCTTGCTAAAGGAGGAGACTACATCTATTTCCCTGGCATATTAAGCAGCAGGAAAAGAGTTGAAATTATTGCTCTTGTTCGCAGAAAGCTGCTATTGGAAGCACCACCCTGCATGCAGGAGCAAAGCTGGCCCCACATGATATGGGAGCCAGTTAGGACTGCCGGGGTCTTGAGGTTCCCTTTGTAGTCCTGTCACTTTCTCTCTCTCTCCCATCCATTAATGAAATAGAAGAGAAAGAGATTTTTATTGCAATGGTCTCTCCATACAATGACTTCAAAGCGTCACACTAGCAAGATGTTTGGCACGAATGTTATAGTTACATTTTGATGCACAGCAGAAAAGAGTCTCCTCTGGCCTACTGGTAAAGCTCTGTCATTCAGAAGGTTGAATGTCCAAATCCTCGTATGACATGGGAGTGTGTCTGTTGATTTATTTATGTTTTGAATGATAAACATTGCTAGTAATGGAACATTTATGTCTTTTTTACACCAAACTTCTTTGGCTTGAATGTCATAGCTATGTCTGGACAATGCAGACTAAGGAGTCACCTGCAGCCTAGTGATTAAGGTCTCAGACCCGCACACAGAAGGTTGAGGGTTCCAGTCTAGATGTATCAGTTGTCATTTCTCAGCTTTAAACTCTTTTCAACTTCAAATATTTAAGGTACATACAGGAAAGTGAACTCAATCCTTTAACTTGTCAAATAAATTTTTTTCAATCCGTCAGAACATTTCTCATTCTAAGGGACACAGGGTTGCGTGGTTATAGGGGGCTGGCCACAGGGCCTGGCTGCAGGTCAGACCCAGTGGCCAACACCCTCTGTGCACTGCCAACGGAGGTGCATGGTGCAGGGTTGGGTGGTTAAAGGGGGTTGGGGGATGATTGGTGATTAAAGGGGGTTGGGTTGTTATGGGGGTATAACTCATGCCCTAAGTTAACTATAACTCGCACCCTTGCCATGCACTGCTAAATACCCCACATATTGCATTACTCATGAAATTTTTGATAACTTCATTGATAATATCAATGTAATATATGCAGTACCACTATTGTGGAGAAAAGTGTGCATAGCGGGGGTGCGATTTATAGTTACCTTAAGGCATGAGTTCTAGTTACTTGAAATAACTATATCTATAACTATAACTGCTGAATTTCTACGCTTTGGTATGTTTAAAATGTGAACTATAAAATCCCTGTAACAACCCTGTAAAATATGATTTTTTAAATATATATATATATATATATATATATATATATATATATATATACATATATATATATATATATATATACACACACACACACACATTTCATTGTCAGGAGATCGGATGGCCTTCTGTCGTGGATCGCGTTACATACTGCAATTGTGAGCCCTGAAGAAGTCCGTTTGGACGAAACGCATTGGCTATGATGGATTAGATATTGTCATTGTGGATAAATAAAGAACAAAAAGTTTTCATAACAATTTTATTGAACTATGTGATTTTTGAAGAAATGTGATAATTTTGTGGATATCAATGGACACTTCGATGTGCTGGGTCTCCTTTTCAATGTTATGAGCCCATGGCTATTTGAGGTCTGGGGGTTGGCCCTCACGACCCGTGCACCGAAAAGTGCAATAAATTGCATATATATAATAAAGGAAGAAGGTGCGGTTTCAATTCACCTTGATCCCCATTTTTTTATTTTAAGAAATATATATATATATATATATATATTTTTTTTTAAACAACGTGGTCGAAGAGTTTCTGGGCGGCGCACTCCACTGCCGGTGCTCAGTGATAGAGAAGACCAATCTCAAATTTATGCGATACCGAAGAACTTCACTGCACTCCACGAGGTACGAATAAAAGTATATTTTATTGCAGTCAACAACCACCAACGCATTTCGACTCACCAAGGAGTCTTGATCACGGTAATCAAATATACGTTTATTCGTACCTCGTGGAGTGTGGTGAAGTTCTTCAGTATCACATATATATATATATATATATATATATATATATATATATATATATATATATATATATATAAATACTTAAAAAGCCAAAGGTTACTTGACCCTAAATACTTGTTTAGGACGGAGCAACGTTGGGTGTTCAGACTGAAGACATCCAGTGAGGGTCTTAATGACGATATTCCTTGGTGTTCTTTAACACATTAACTGTATTTCGTGACATGTAGCGGACACTGACTTCTGATAGCGGACTGTTTTTTTAATTTCATATTTTTGCAGCCCTTACCATAAATGCTGTATTTCACTTGAATTGCCAATTTGGCATGGAGTTGATCCCATCACTAGATCATATCTACTATTATTGTGTAATCAACACTTTGACTTAGGTACACTGTTTGTGTTTGATACAATTCTATTTTTTCTGCACAATAGACCATTGATGTGTTTATTATCATCCCGTCTATACTACAAAGATGGCTGCCGTTTATTGCCTACACGCAAGTCCATCTTTTGTCTTTACCGTTTTTAGCTGGCCCGACCACGGGACCACGTCGGACTGACGTCGAGCACTTCCGATGTGTCGAATTACTTCCTGGAGTTTCCAAGATTGATCGCGCCTCCATGCCATTCTATTTTAGAACCTTAACCTCGCTTCCCCATTGTTTCCAGGTGTGCGGCCGAGGGTAGGTCTATGCCAGGACCAGGGACTACACTATGTGAGTACTGTCAGTTGCTGTTTGCAATACTTGTTTGAAGGACCGATTTCACTTGGTCTTTAGAGAACAAGCATCTTGTTACTGAATAAAGCCCTTTTTTTCCTTTATCCGATTTACTATTCAATCTGTAGTTTGGTGAATGGGACTGTGGGCTTACAGCGATTAGTAAGATCCACCTGCATTGTTTAAGATGGGACATAACTCTACCCTCACAATAGCTATTTGCATTCGATTTAGGAGGGGCATAATTTATTATTTTGATATGAATGCCATTTTTCCATGGTACCTTCAGGTGATATCTTGTTATTGTACATCCAATTTCTGTACTGTTATACTGTTTTTGTGCCTAGTAACACTCCTTTGGTTTGAGGCTTGCGCATTCCTATGAAGTCCATACTCTACTATAGGATGGTATGCCAATTTTGTTACTTCATTAAGTAAGTGACCATCCAGCACTTATTTTTGCACATTAGTATAGGAGAAGTAGTAGCAACAGTCCTGAAGAAGCATCAAGGGATCATTACGACCACTTAGACGCGAAATATGTTGACCATATTTTTCTAGGATTTGTGGCACTACCTATTTCCCTTGCGTGGAGTGCAGTGGGACATTATCCCCGTTAGCACTCCCCCATTTTTCTTCTTTTAATCTTGGCCTGAACCTATCCCTGATTTATTAAATGTGATGTTTATGGTTCTCAGTTAATTTGAACCTTTTCCTTCTCTCCTGCATATTCCGATAAGTCAGTATTCATCTCAGGTCTAACCAAACTCGGTAATATGACCCCCGGTTAAGTACCACCACCGCAATAGGGGTGGCCCGTCAGACATTGCAGCACCGGTTTGACGAGGAGATTGCCCAGTGATGAAGCTTGGCATCCTATTGGGTGTGTGAGGGCTCTAATTAACTACTGACTCTCTCCAGCCCTGTGTGTTCTGGTATTCTCCATTTATGGAACAGTGTACTATATCTATTGTATTCATGAGATTTGGGAGACTGTACACTGGCCAAATATCCTCCCAGTCCCT
This sequence comes from Pleurodeles waltl, assembly GCF_031143425.1. Lineage (NCBI taxonomy): Eukaryota > Metazoa > Chordata > Amphibia > Caudata > Salamandridae > Pleurodeles > Pleurodeles waltl. Next base: position 925,199,174 of record NC_090448.1, on the reverse strand, counting down.
CTCTTTTGTAATAAGCAATGAACCCTGCCAAGGTTTGGGTCATTTATTTTTCTAGTATTTGATCTGTTGCAGGCAAAAGCAAGATGGGGCATACATGTTTGAGGTCATCTGGTGCTCCATTTGGCATTGTTTTAGGGAGCTAATGATAGCCACCTTCCACAGTATGGGAAAGACTGCTGTTTTACCTGCTTGATTTAGAACCTTTTCTAAATAAGAGGTTATACATTTCTGGTACTAATTTAAAAACGCTGCTGGGGGTAGGGAGCCTCCAGGGCGCCTGATCCTAATTGTGATAAATTAAAACACTCCTAGTTTGAGTACAGGTTATGGGGTGGGGATAGGATAGTATACCAGATGTTTCTTCTTTTTTAGAGTTCTCTGCTCCCCATATTGGCAGTATTATCTTCCTTAAAGTTAAATTCAGAAACAAATTAAGGATGTTTTCTTTAAAATAAGCTGCAACAGTATTACAAATTGTTTGTGAATTCTCCAGAAGTTGCTGAGTTTAGGGTTGGACAGCTCTTTCACCACTTGGAAGAGCATTTTAGGGGGGGGGTTGCTGAGCTTATTTTAATTGTATAAAGGTAGATTCAGCTTTTACAATAGCCTGTTTATAGATTGCCATTAACTCTCTGTGTTTAGTCATTTTTCCTGGATCAGGGTAACCCTACATTTATGCTCTTAACTATGACACTATTTCTAAGAGCTTTCAATTCCTCTGAAAATAATTTTGCTGAAGCTTTCAACCTCATGCACATCTTATTTTTTACTGGGACAGTCTCTTCGACCACCACCTTAACCCAGTCATTGAAATATTCTGGATTGGGGTTTTGCAGGATGTTCCTCTCCTCGGGTTTTCTGCTCAGTGCACCTTTAAGTTTGTCTAGGAAATTCTATTCCAACTTCTTTCAGTAATGGGTTTAAAAGGTTTGCCCTCTCTTTCCTGTATACTTTGACCATAAAGGTGATAGCAAGATGGTCTGACCAACTGAGAGGGAAAATCTCCCTAATCACCACATCAGGGGGATTTGTGAATATTCTGGAGAGTGTGTCCGGCTTAATGTGTGAGAGCATCTACCAACTGAATGAATCCAAAATTATTCAAAGTTCAAGGTATGTAGCAACATCTTTACACTCCTTGTCCTCCAAATTGAAATGTAAGTTCCCAGTCTTGTAAAGGTATGAATGCCAATAAAAGGTTCAAGGATTTGGTCCCATACTTCAATATACTGGGAGCAAGGACCAGGGGACAATACACACGGATTCACAGGGAGCACGGTTATATGATTATCTTTAAGTTTAAAGTGTACTATCTCACAAATATTTGCTGACTCCATGCTAATGGAATGTAGGGTACAATTAAGAGATTTTTTTGGGTGACCGTTATTCCCCCTCCCTTTTAGGAGGGCCTGTCTATTTTCATAATTGACTATCCAGGAAGGGTTCAGGTCAAAATCAGAAGCCCATTTACAATGTAAGCATTTCACATACTCAGTGTTAACAGGATTGAACAAAACACATGCCTCTTTCCTCCATTCTCAATAATTAAACCCTAGAGTAGACATATAGCTTACTCTCTGGGGAATATCGGGCAGCATCCCTGGCCCCTGGCACCACTGAGGCACGGACCGGCTCAGATGGGCTTGCCTTTGGTGCACTGCTGAGTGCCCACTACTCGCGTCCGCGCGCCGGGTCGATTTTTATGTGTGCTTGAGCACATTGAGTTAGCACTATACCCCAGACCTCCTCCTTGCTGTGGACCTCCCTAAATGGCTGACGGATGAGGAACTATTCCCCTGCCTTTAATGTGGCAGAGTTAGGAAGGGCGCAGGTGGGTTCTAACAGGCACCACCACGAGCAAAGACTAAAAACATGCAAACATCATTTGAGAATCAGCAAAAGTCCCGCTAAAATCATGCCTATATAATTGAAACAATTCAAACTGCTTGTTGCAGGAGCTTGTGGTGGGAGCAACTTACTGAGGCAGTTTGCCACGCACCGGGCCCCTTTTTATATGTGTTAAACAAAATACTTTCCTAAAACGGTAGTAAGACTTCTTGTTGCACACTACCTTTATTTTTCATCACCCCTTACAACCCTGTTACGAATTCCAATACCTGTCTCTAAATTTCATTTAACCCCTTCGCTGCCAGGCCTTTTCCCCCTCCTGTGCCGGGCCTTTTTTTGCCTATTTGGGGCAGTTCGCGCTTAGGCCCTCATAACTTTTTGTCCACATAAGCTAACCAAGCCAAATTTGCGTCCTTTTTTTCCAACATCCTAGGGATTCTAGAGGTACCCAGACTTTGTGGGTTCCCTTGAAGGAGGCCAAGAAATTGGCCAAAATACAGTGAAAATTTCGTTTTTTTCAAAAAAATTGGAAAAAGTGGCTGCAGAAGAAGGCTTGTGGTTTTTCCCCTGAAAATGGCATCAACAAAGGGTTTGCGGTGCTAAACTCAGCAGCTTCCCAGCTTTCAGGAACAGGCAGACTTGAATCAGAAAACCCAATTTTTCAACACAATTTTGGCATTTTACTGGGGCATACCCCATTTGTGCAATTTTTTGTGCTTTCAGCCTCCTTCCAGTCAGTGACAGGAATGGTCATGAAACCAATGCTGGATCCCAGAAACCTAAACATTTCTGAAAAGTAGACAAAATTCTGAATTCAGCAAGGGGTCATTTGTGTAGATCCTACAAGGGTTTCCTACAGAAAATAACAGCTGAAAAAGAAAAATATTGAAATTGAGGTGAAAAAACCATCAATTTTTCTCTACGTTTTACTCTGTAACTTTTCCCTGCAATGTCAGATTATCGAAAGCAATATACCGTTACGTCTGCTGGACTCCTCTGGTTGCGGGGATATATAGGGCTTGTAGGTTCATCAAGAACCCGAGGAACCCAGAGCCAATAAATGAGCTGCACCCTGCAGTGCGTTTTCATTCTATACCGGGTATACAGCAATTCATTTGCTGAAATATAAGGAGTAAAAAATTGCTATCAAGAAAACCTTTGCATTTCCAAAAAGGGCACAAGATAAGGTGTTGAGGAGCAGTGGTTATTTGCACATCTCTGAATTCCGGGGTGACCATAGTAGCACGTGAATTACAGGGAATTTCTCAAATAGATGTCTTTTTTACACACACTCCTATATTTGGAAGGAAAAAATGTAGAGAAAGACAAGGGGCAATAGTACTTGTTTTGCTAATCTATGTTCCCCCAAGTCTCCCGATAAAAATGGTACCTCACTTGTGTGGGTAGGCCTAGCACCCGCGACAGGATATGCCCCAAAACACAACATGGACACATCACAGAAAACAGAGCTGTTTTTAGCAATGTGACTACCTGTAGATTTTGGCCTCTAGCTCAGCCGCCACCTAGGGAAACCTACCAAACCTGTGCATTTCTGAAAACTAGAGACCTAGGGGAATCCAAGGAGGGGTGACTTGTGTGGCTCGGACCAGGTTCTGTTACCCAGAATCCTTTGCAAACCTCAAAATTTGGCTAAAAAAACACATGTTCCTCACATTTCTGTGGCAGAAAGTTATGGAATCTGAGAGGAGCCACAAATTTCCTTCCACCCAGCGTTCCCCCACGTCTCCCGATAAAAATGATACCTCACTTGTGTGGGTAGGCCTAGCACCCGCGACAGGATATGCCCCAAAACACAACGTGGACACATCACAGAAAACAGAGCTGTTTTTAGCAAAGTGACTACCTGTAGATTTTGGCCTCTAGCTCAGCCGCCACCTAGGGAAACCTACCAAACCTGTGCATTTCTGAAAACTAGAGACCTAGGGGAATCCAAGGAGGGGTGACTTGTGTGGCTCGGACCAGGTTCTGTTACCCAGAATCCTTTGCAAACCTCAAAATTTGGCTAAAAAAACACATGTTCCTCACATTTCTGTGGCAGAAAGTTCTGGAATCTGAGAGGAGCCACAAATTTCCTTCCACCCAGCGTTCCCCCACATCTCCCGATAAAAATGATACCTCACTTGTGTGGGTAGGCCTAGCGCCCGCGACAGGATATACCCCAAAACACAACGTGGACATATCACAGAAAACAGAGCTGTTTTTAGCAAAGTGACTACCTGTAGATTTTGGCCTCTAGCTCAGCCGCCACCTAGGGAAACCTACCAAACCTGTGCATTTCTGAAAACTAGAGACCTAGGGGAATCCAAGGAGGGGTGACTTGCGGGGCTCGGACCAGGTTCTGTTACCCAGAATCCTTTGCAAACCTCAAAATTTCGCTAAAAAAACACATGTTCCTCACATTTCTGTGGCAGAAAGTTCTGGAATCTGAGAGGAGCCACAAATTTCCTTCCACCCAGCGTTCCCCCACGTCTCCCGATAAAAATGATACCTCACTTGTGTGGGTAGGCCTAGCGCCCGCGACAGGATATGCCCCAAAACACAACGTGGACATATCACAGAAAACAGAGCTGTTTTTAGCAAAGTGACTACCTGTAGATTTTGGCCTCTAGCTCAGCCGCCACCTAGGGAAACCTACCAAACCTGTGCATTTCTGAAAACTAGAGACCTAGGGGAATCCAAGGAGGGGTGACTTGTGTGACTCGGACCAGGTTCTGTTACCCAGAATCCTTTGCAAACCTCAAAATTTGGCTAAAAAAACACATGTTCCTCACATTTCTGTGGCAGAAAGTTCTGGAATCTGAGAGGAGCCACAAATTTCCTTCCACCCAGCGTTCCCCCACGTCTCCCGATAAAAATGATACCTCACTTGTGTGGGTAGGCCTAGCGCCCGCGACAGGATATGCCCCAAAACACAACGTGGACCTATCACAGAAAACAGAGCTGTTTTTAGCAAAGTGACTACCTGTAGATTTTGGCCTCTAGCTCAGCCGCCACCTAGGGAAACCTACCAAACCTGTGCATTTCTGAAAACTAGAGACCTAGGGGAATCCAAGGAGGGGTGACTTGCGGGGCTTGGACCAGGTTCTGTTACCCAGAATCCTTTGCAAATCTCAAAATTTGGCTAAAAAAACACATGTTCCTCACATTTCTGTGGCAGAAAGTTCTGGAATCTGAGAGGAGCCACAAATTTCCTTCCACCCAGCGTTCCCCCACGTCTCCCGATAAAAATGATACCTCACTTGTGTGGGTAGGCCTAGCGCCCGCGACAGGATATGCCCCAAAACACAACGTGGACATATCACAGAAAACAGAGCTGTTTTTAGCAAAGTGACTACCTGTAGATTTTGGCCTCTAGCTCAGCCCCACCTAGGGAAACCTACCAAACCTGTGCATTTCTGAAAACTAGAGACCTAGGGGAATCCAAGGAGGGGTGACTTGCGGGGCTCGGACCAGGTTCTGTTACCCAGAATCCTTTGCAAATCTCAAAATGTGGCTAAAAAAACACATGTTCCTCACATTTCTGTGGCAGAAAGTTCTGGAATCTGAGAGGAGCCACAAATTTCCTTCCACCCAGCGTTCCCCCACGTCTCCCGATAAAAATGATACCTCACTTGTGTGGGTAGGCCTAGCGCCCGGGACAGGATATGCCCCAAAACACAACGTGGACATATCACAGAAAACAGAGCTGTTTTTAGCAAAGTGACTACCTGTAGATTTTGGCCTCTAGCTCAGCCGGCACCTAGGGAAACCTACCAAACCTGTACATTTCTGAAAACTAGAGACCTAGGGGAATCCAAGGAGGGGTGACTTGTGTGGCTCGGACCAGGTTCTGTTACCCAGAATCCTTTGCAAACCTCAAAATTTGGCTAAAAAAACACATGTTCCTCACATTTCTGTGGCAGAAAGTTCTGGAATCTGAGAGGAGCCACAAATTTCCTTCCACCCAGCGTTCCCCCACGTCTCCCGATAAAAATGATACCTCACTTGTGTGGGTAGGCCTAGCGCCCGCGACAGGATATGCCCCAAAACACAACGTGGACATATCACAGAAAACAGAGCTGTTTTTAGCAAAGTGACTACCTGTAGATTTTGGCCTCTAGCTCAGCCGGCACCTAGGGAAACCTACCAAACCTGTACATTTCTGAAAACTAGAGACCTAGGGGAATCCAAGGAGGGGTGACTTGCGGGGCTCGGACCAGGTTCTGTTACCCAGAATCCTTTGCAAACCTCAAAATTTGGCTAAAAAAACACATGTCCCTCACATTTCTGTGGCAGAAAGTTCTGGAATCTGAGAGGAGCTACAAATTTCCTTCCACCCAGCGTTCCCCCAAGTCTCCCGATAAAAATGATACCTCACTTGCGTGGGTAGGCCTAGCGCCGGCGACAGGAAACACCCCAAAGCGCAACGTGGACACATCCTAAATTTTGGAAAAAAACAGAGGTGTTTTTTGCGAAGTGCCTACCTGTAGATTTTGGCCTCTAGCTGAGCCGGCACCTAGGGAAACCTACCAAACCTGTGCATTTCTGAAATCTAGAGACCTAGGGGAATCCAAGGAGGGGTGACTTGCGGGGCTCGGACCAGGTTCTGTTACCCAGAATCCTTTGCAAACCTCAAAATTTGGCTAAAAATACACATGTTACTCACATTTCTGTGGCAGAAAGTTCTGGAATCTGAGAGGAGTCACAAATTTCCTTCTACCCAGCGTTCCCCCAAGTCTCCTGATAAAAATGATACCTCACTTGTGTGGGTAGGACTAGCGCCCACGAAAGGAAAGGGCCCAAAACACAACGTGGACACATCACATTTTTTTATAAAAAGCAGTGCCTACCTGTGGATTTTGGCCTGTAGCTCAGCCGACACCTGAGGAAACCTAGCAAACCAGTGCATTTTTGAAAACTAGAAACCCAGGGGAATCCAAGATGGGGTGACTTGCGGGGCTCTGACCAGGTTATGTTACCCAGAATCCTTTGCAAACATCAAAATTTGGCCCAAAAAACACTTTTTCCTCTCATTTCGGTGACAGAAAGTTCTGGAATCTGAGAGGAGCCACAAATTTCCTTCCACCCAGCGTTCCCCTAAGTCTCTCGATAAAAATGGTACATCACTTCTGTGGGTAGGCCTAGCGCCCACAAAAGGAAATGGCCCAAAACACAACGTGGACACAACATATTTTTTCACAGAAAACAGAGGTGTTTTTTGCAAGGTGCCTACCTGTGGTGTTTGGCCTGTAGCTCAGCCGGCCCCAGGGGGGGGGGGGGCAGAAATGCCCTAAAATAAATTTGCCCCCCCAACCCCCACCCTCCCCCGCCGGGAGCGACCCTTGCCTACGGGGTCGCTCCCCCTGCGTGACATTGGCACCAAAAAACAAATCCCCGGTACCTAGTGGTTTCTGCCCCCTTGGGGGCAGGTTGACCTAAACTCAGCCAATCTGCCCCCAAGGGGGGCAGAAATGGCCTAAATACAATTTGTCCCCCAGGGGAGCGACTTTTGCCTGATGGGTCGCTCCCCATCTCTAAAAAAAAAAAACAAAGAAAAAAAAAAAGAAAAAAAAGAAAAATTCCCCTGGCGCCTAGAGGTTTCTGCCCCCCCCCCCCCCCTAATAATAGGCCGATCTGTCCCCCGGGGGGGCAGAAATGGCCTAAAATAAATTTGCCCCCCCAACCCCCACCACCCCCCCCGGAGCGACCCTTGCCTACGGGGTCGCTCCCCCTGCGTGACATTGGGGCCAAAAAACAAATCCCCGGTGCCTAGTGGTTTCTGCCCCCTTGGGGGCAGATTGACCTAAAATTTGCCAATCTGCCCCCAGGGGAGCAGAAATAGTCTAAATACAATTTGCCCCCCCAGGGGAGCGACCCTTGCCTGATGGGTCGCTCCCCATCTCTAAAAAAAGAAACAACAAAAAAAAAAAAAAAAAAAAAAAAAATTGCCCTGGTGCCTAGAGTGTTCTGCCCCCCCCCCCCCCCCAGGGGCAGTTCGGCCTAATAATAGGCCGATCTGTCCCCCGGGAGGGCAGAAATGGCCTAAAATAAATTTGCCCCCCCAACCCCCATCCCCCCCCCCGGGAGCGACCCTTGCCTACGGGGTCGCTCCCCATGCGTGACATTGGCGCCAAAAAACAAATCCCCGGTGCCTAGTGGTTTCTGCCCCCTTGGGGGCAGATTGACCTAAAATTGGCCAATCTGCCCCCAGGGGGGCAGAAATGCTCTAAATACAATTTGCCCCCCCAGGGGAGCGACCCTTGCCTGATGGGTCGCTCCCCATCTCTAAAAAAAGAAACAACAAAAAAAAAAAACACAAAAAAAAAATTGCCCTGGCGCCTAGAGTGTTCTGCCCCCCCCCGGGGGCAGTTCGGCCTAATAATAGGCCGATCTGTCCCCCGGGGGGGCAGAAATGGCCTAAAATAAATTTGGCCCCCCAACCTCCACCCCCCCCCGGGAGCGACCCTTGCCTACGGGGTCGCTCCCCCTGCGTGACATTGGCGCCAAAAAACAAATCCCCGGTGCCTAGTGGTTTCTGCCCCCTAGGGGGCAGATTGACCTAAAATTGGCCAATCTGCCCCCAGGGGGGCAGAAATGGTCTAAATACAATTTGCCCCCCCAGGGGAGCGACCCTTGCCTGATGGGTCGCTCCCCATCTCTAAAAAAAGAAACAACAACAAAAAAAAACACAAAAAAAAAATTGCCCTGGCGCCTAGAGTGTTCTGCCCCCCCCCCCCGGGGGCAGTTCGGCCTAAAAATAGGCCGATCTGTCCCCCGGGGGGGCAGAAATGGCCTAAAATAAATTTGCCCCCCCAACCGGCACACCCCCCCCCGGGAGCGACCCTTGCCTACGGGGTCGCTCCCCCTGCGTGACATTGGCGCCAAAAAACAAATCCCCGGTGCCTTGTGGTTTCTGCCCCCTTGGGGGCAGATTGACCTAAAATTGGCCAATCTGCCCCCAGGGGGGCAGAAATGGTCTAAATACAATTTGCCCCCCCAGGGGAGCGACCCTTGCCTGATGGGTCGCTCCCCATCTCTAAAAAAAGAAACAACAAAAAAAAAAAACACAAAAAAAAAAATTGCCCTGGCGCCTAGAGTGTTCTGCCCCCCCCCCGGGGGCAGTTCGGCCTAATAATAGGCCGATCTGTCCCCCGGGGGGGCAGAAATGGCCTAAAATAAATTTGCCCCCCCAACCCCCACCCCCCCCCCCGGGAGCGACCCTTGCCTACGGGGTCGCTCCCCCTGCGTGACATTGGCGCCAAAAAACAAATCCCCGGTGCCTAGTGGTTTCTGCCCCCTAGGGGGCAGATTGACCTAAAATTGGCCAATCTGCCCCCAGGGGGGCAGAAATGGTCTAAATACAATTTGCCCCCCCAGGGGAGCGACCCTTGCCTGATGGGTCGCTCCCCATCTCTAAAAAAAGAAACAACAAAAAAAAAAAACACAAAAAAAAAATTGCCCTGGCGCCTAGAGTGTTCTGCCCCCCCCCCGGGGGCAGTTCGGCCTAAAAATAGGCCGATCTGTCCCCCGGGGGGGCAGAAATGGCCTAAAATAAATTTGCCCCCCCAACCGGCACACCCCCCCCGGGAGCGACCCTTGCCTACAGGGTCGCTCCCCCTGCGTGACATTGGCGCCAAAAAACAAATCCCCGGTGCCTTGTGGTTTCTGCCCCCTTGGGGGCAGATTGACCTAAAATTGGCCAATCTGCCCCCAGGGGGGCAGAAATGGTCTAAATACAATTTGCCCCCACAGGGGAGCGACCCTTGCCTGATGGGTCGCTCCCCATCTCTAAAAAAAGAAACAACAAAAAAAAAAAACACAAAAAAAAAATTGCCCTGGCGCCTAGAGTGTTCTGCCCCCCCCCGGGGGCAGTTCGGCCTAATAATAGGCCGATCTGTCCCCCGGGGGGGGCAGAAATGGCCTAAAATAAATTTGCCCCCCCACCCCCCCCCGGGAGCGACCCTTGCCTACGGGGCCGCTCCCCCTGCGTGACATTGGCGCCAAAAAACAAATCCCCGGTGCCTAGTGGTTTCTGCCCCCTTGGGGGCAGATTGACCTAAAATCGGCCAATCTGCCCCCAGGGGGGCAGAAATGGTCTAAATACAATTTGCCCCCCAGGGGAGCGACCCTTGCCTGATGGGTCGCTCCCCATCTCTAAAAAAAAAAAAAAGAAAAAAAAAAAAAAGAAAAAAAAAAAAATTGCCCTGGCGCCTAGAGGTTTCTTCCCCCCCTGGGGGCAGATCGGCCTAATAATAGGCCGATCTGCCCCCAGGGGGGGCAGAAAAGGCCTTCCTAAAAAATTGCCCCCCCTGGGAGCGACCCTTGCCAAAGGGGTCGCTTTGTTGCGTGACATTCGCGCGCAAAAACAAACTCCCTGGTGTCTAATGGTTTCTGCCCCCCTTGGGGGCAGATTGGCCTTATCAAAATAGGCCAATCTGCCCCCAAGGGGGGCAGAAATGGCCTAAATATATATTGCCCCGTAGGGGAGCGACCCTTGCCTAAGGGATCGCTCCCCACCTAAAAAAAAAGAATTCATCACAAAAAAAAGAAAAAAAAAAAAAATGGTCCCTGGTGCCTAGAGGTTTCTGCCCTCCCTGGGGGCAGATCGGCCTAATAATAGGCCAATCTGCCCCCAGGGGGGGCAGAAAAGGCCTTCCTAAAAAAATGCCCCCCTGGGAGCGACCCTTGCCCAATGGGTCGCTCCCTTTTGCCAATTTCAAGAAAGAAAAAAAAAATCCCTGGTGTCTAGTGGGGTTTCAAAAGCCGGATTGCAAGCAATCCAGCTTTTGAAACCTGTGAGAGACTTCAAAGGGAAGGAAATACATTTCCTTCCCTTTGAAGCCTCTCGGGGCCTCCCCCATGGGATTGAAAAAGAAATGCAAAAGCATTTCTTTTTCAATCGCGCTGGAAGCTCTGCTTCCAGCGCGATGGGGGAGACCCTGTGACTAATCAGCACGCGCTCGCGCGCTGACGTCACAGGGGGGGTTGGGGGGGGTCGGGGGTGGGAGGGGAAGGGCTTCCCCTTCCATTCCTGACTTGGGGGGGTGGGGGGGAACCCCACAGAGGGAGCGAGAGCGCTCCCTCTGGGCTGTGTGCCGAGGACGTAGTGGTTACGTCCTCGGCACAGCAGCACTGTGCCGCAGGACGTAACCACTACGTCCGCGGCACAGAAGGGGTTAAAAAAAGAAATTGCCCACGTTCTGCTGACCCAAGATCACAGTGGCAGATATAATCTGGAAATGTTGATTTCAAACCAACAGGCAACTGGAATATGCATCCTCATCTCAACTGTCTTAGTAGTGGACAACCAAAACATTTCGATAAGGAACAGTAACGTGAACATGTGCCTCCCATACCACTGGGTTGTTCCTCGAGTCCATTTTATTCTTCTTTTTAAGGCACAGCATATAAATATGCACAACGTTTTTGTTATGTTATTGAATTTTACGAACCACCCTATCTACTAATAGGTCAATTGATAAAATGCTAATGAAGTGTGGGACATTATCTGACACATGCCACAAATATTCCCATGGCAGTAGAACCAGGGATGTGGGAAGTGCTCTAGCACCTCATAAAACGTTTTTAGATAGTGAATTCGCAATAAAGTGGCCCTTCAAATAGTGTTCTTCTGGCAGCATTTTTGTGTTTTCAAAGAAATACTATCAAATATCCTCTAGTTCTATCGTGGGGTGACATTATTGGCCATCATCTCCACTCTAAAAATTGATCCAGCACCACAAAAATATTAATGAGAATGGTAACAAAATGTGACTCATTCCAGTTGGTGGCCAATAAAGGGGTAGGGGCCTGCTAGGGTCAGCAAATCTGCATGTCCATGGCTGCCTTTTAAAAAACAAAGCTTTTTTAAAATGAAGCCCATTTTCGATAAAGGAAATGGTGATGTGTTTAAAAAAAAGTAGACCTCTGTCTATTTACCAACAAACTTCATTTTACTTTCATAAAGGTGAAGGGATGCCAAAGGGGCATGTTCCATTCCCACCTCTACCCAGGACTCATTAGTTTTCAGTTTTGCAAATAGATTTTGGTGGCATGTCATACCATTTCGGTATTTGGAAGACATGCCTACAACATGCCTCTTCCATATCATTACGGGGTTGTAATCACATTCGAAAAGTTTATTGACTCATGAAATGAGACAGGTACTTTCAAAAAAGACACTTTTGCAATTACAAACTCCAATTCTGAGTGTGTGCTTGCACAAAAATGCTTTGTACATCTAGCCCAGTATTGATAGCGGATGTTTGCTGAAATTCAGAACATATTTTGTTTTGCCATTAACTAAACCTTTCTTGCTGCAGCATATCCAGCAATTTGGCCTCTGAAAGACTTCTAGAATTACTTATTTTTCAGCAAAGACCTGTTCACACACATGCAGAGGTAAAGAGTGGAGACGGAGGGCCTCATTCTGACCCTGGCGGACGGCGGAGGCCGTCCGCCAGGGTACCGCCGCTGAATGACCGCACCGCGGTCAAAAGACCGCGGCGGCCATTCAGACATTTCCTCTGGGCCGGCGGGCGCTCTCCAAAAGAGCGCCCGCCGGCCCAGAGGAAATGCCCCTGCAACGAGGACGCCGGCTCAGAATTGCAGGGGTGCGACTGGTGCAGTTGCACCCGTCGCGTATTTCAGTGTCTGCTTAGCAGACACTGAAATACTTTTCGGGGCCCTCTTACGGCATTGGCATGGGCACGGCAGGCAGGGGCCCCCAGGGGCCCCGCGGCACCCCCTACCGCCATCCTGTTCCTGGCCGGCGAACCGCCAGGAACAGGATGGCGGTAGGGGGTGTCAGAATCCCCCATGGCGGCGCAGCAAGCTGCGCCGCCATGGGGGATTCTAAGGGCAGCGGTAAACCGGCGGGAGACCGCCGGTTTGCCTCTTCTGACCGCGGCCGAACCGCGCGGTCAGAATGCCCTGCCGGGCACCGACGGCCTGTCGGCGGTGCTCCCGCCGACCCTGGCCCCGGCGGTCTTAGACCGCCGGGGTCAGAATGACCCCCGGAGTGCATTGTTAATGAACACAAGAAGGGAGTGCACAATAGACCCCAGGCCTCCAAGAAGTTTTTCTGAGCTTTACATCAAGTTACTTACCTGACAATTATGGATTGCAGGGCATATTTTTGAAAACTGGCTCATCGCTGCATGAAGGCAGTGATGCACCCGAAAAAGTTGTGCTGTGGTACGACAGTTACCAATGACATGGATGCACAGTATTTATGGTACGGCACACCATGTCATAAGGTCCGAATGTGTACCAAAAACATTATGCATCCGCGGGATGGATACTCCAGCGAAAACTGATGCATGTGCAGCAAAAGTGATGCAAGGCTGCATTGCAGATTGTGAAACCAAAGCTTATGTGCCGCAAATTACCTTTGCATCACAATGGAATTCATAATGCAGCAAAAGTCCAATAAAAAGTGACACACTGGGGAAACTAATGTTTCAGACACCTTAAAAGGGAAAGAATATTTGTCTAAACAAAACCAGACCAAAACGACAAAAATCCACAATAAACAAGTCAAGTTATCACTAAAAATGCAAAAAGAGTCTTCATGTAATTTTAAACACACACTAACACTGTTTGCGTGAAAATGTACCTTGGGTGCGTCAAAAATAACCCAGCACAGGCAAGTGTGTGTCAAAAAGGGCTTGTTATGCGTTGATTTCACTCACAAGCGAGACCTTGCATTGTTTCTCCTTTTGTCGGGTCTGGCGCGTTGTTTCTTCTTTCAGCAGAAGAGCAATGTGTCGATCCATCAGCACTCTCAGGTCCGGGCTGGCCTTGTGTTGTTTTTATACACCCAGCGGTACTTGCATCAGAAATCCAACCGCACGATGATCCGAAAACCACGCAGCGCGGGTTGCGACCTCACCAGCTTCCATCAGCGATGCTGCGCATCGTTTCTCCAGCTTCATGTGTCGATTCTTCAGTTGCATTGCATGCGAGCATTGATTTTCAGCCGCGAAGCCAGCTGTGCGTAGATTTTTCAGCCGCAGATCGGAGTTGCATCGATCTTTTCCCTGCGCGGCATTCTGTGCGTGGATTTTTTCCTCTTAGGCTGCCAGCTTCTCCTTTCAGGGTCCCAGGAACTGGATGGGCACCACTTGGAAGAGTAGGAGTCTCTCCAGAGACTCCAGGTGCTGTCAGAGAGAAGTCTTTGCTATCCCTGATGCTTCAAACAACAGGAGGCAAGTTCTAAATCAAGGCCTTGGAGATCTTTACAAGATGGAAGGCACACAAAGTCCAGTCTTTGCCTTCTTACTCTGGCTGAAGCAGCAACTGCAGGAAAGCTCCACAAAGCACAGTCACAGGCAGGAGAGCTCTTCTTCCTCAGCTCTTCTCCAAGCAGAGGTTACTCTTGGTTTCCAGAAGTGTTGTAAAGTCTGTGTTTTGGATGCTCTTCTTATACCCATTTTCTCCTTTAAAATAGGCCTATTTCTAAGCAAAGTGTCTCTTGATTGTGAAATCCTGCCTTGCCCAGGCCAGGCCCCAGACACTCACCAGGGGGTTGGAGACTGCATTGTGTGAGGGCAGGCACAGCCCTTTCAGGTGTAAGTGACCACTCCTCCCCTCCCTCCTAGCACAGATGGCTCATCAGGATATGCAGGCTACACCCCAGCTCCCTTTGTGCCACTGTCTAGTGAGAGGTGCAACCAGCCCAACTGTCAAAATGACCCAGACAGAGAATCAACAAACAAGCAGAGTCACAGAAATGGTTTATGCAAGAAAGTGCTCACTTTCTATAAAAAGGCATTTTCAAACCCACAATTTTAAAATCAGCTTTACTAAAAGATGTATTTTTATATTGTGAGTTCAGAGACCCCAAACTGCACATGTCCATCCGCTCACAAAGGGAATCTACACTTTAATCAGATTTAAAGGTAACCCCCATGTTAACCTATGAGAGGAACAGGCCTTGCAACAGTGAAACAAATTAAGCAATATTTCACTGATGGGACATATAAAACACATTGTTACATGTCCTACCTTAACCATACACTGCACCCTGCCCTTCGGGCTACCTAGGGCCTACCTTAGGGGTATCTTACATGTAAGAAAAGGGAAGGTTTAGGCCTGGCAAGTGGGTGCACTTGCCAAGTCGAATTTACAGTTAGAACTGCACACACAGACACTGCAGTGGCAGGTCTGAGACATGATTACAGAGCTACTTATGTGAGTGGAACAACCAGAGCTGTAGGCCCACTAGTAGCATTTGATTTACAGGCCCTGGGCACCTCTAGTGCACTGTACTAGGGACTTACTAATAAATCAAATATGCCAATCATGGATAAGCCAATTACATGCACATTTTGTAAAGGAGCACTTGCACTTTAGCACTAGGGGTGTGCGGGGAGCTCTGTTCTGCTGGCGGCGCTAATGGATTTTGTGGAACTACGTGCTCCGCTTGAAGTTCGGAGTTAGTCCAAAAACTCCGCTAGCCCTGTCAGTGAGTGGACCTCACCTGGTGCATGCTGCAGCCCAGTTATCGGCTGCACAGTGCAAACACAGACAGTCTGCAGCACACACCAGAGCAGAGGCCAGAGGGAGGCAGCCGCAGCAGACTCGTTGCCATTGAACAACGAGGATATGAGGACCCCCTAGAAGACACAGGTAGGTCCTTGTCTCTTTTTTGTTGTTTGTGCACACAGGTGCACAAACAAAGTCTGAAACTGCAGCTGGCCTGAATTCAGACCAGGGCCGTAGGCAGTAAAAGCTGCCGTTTGGGCCTCTTGTGCACCGGCCTGACCCATGTATACTGCACATGGGACAGGCCGGTGTACAAGAGGCCTAAAACTGCAGCTTTCACTGGCTACAGTTGAACAGGCCTGACCATGCTTAGCGCTTCCGAGATCGGGTGCATTCAGGACTCCGCAGGTCACAGAACGCCGCCTCTTTGGAATTCCATGGAGTTTTTTTCAACTCAGCAGAATTCTGCGGAGTCAGAATCTGTGAACTCCTCCTAGTCCTAAACAGGACTCTACAAGACTAATGAATCATTACTGTTAGAAATGGGGTTTTTGGTTGGCAGTTAGGTTGCCCTCTGTCCAAGCAAGAACCCTCACTCTAGTCAGGGTAAGTCACACACAATCCAAAATCAGCCTGTGCTCACCCTCCGGTAGCTTGGCACGAGCAGTCAGGCTTAACTTAGAAGGCAATGTGTAAAGCATTTGTGCAATAAATCATACAACACCATAGCATAACACCACAAAAATACACCACACAGTATTTAGAAAAATATATAATATTTATCTGGGTATCTTCAGGTCAAAACGATCAAAGATGCAATATGAATTTGTAAAGATATCACTGAAAACTGATATAAAGTGTCTTAAGTCTTTAGAAAGTAAACAGAGTCTCTTTCAAACACAAAGTACCTGGTTTCTGGTGGAAAATCTCCTCAGAGGGCCACAAAGGAAGAGGTGCGTGGAAAAAGGGTGTGTGCGTCGATTTCTCCCCAGCACACACGGACTTGCGTCGTTATTTTCCACGCGGGGAAGTCGGGCGTCGTTTTCCGGCGCGCGGACAGTCTCTTTCTGTGGGTCGCGGGGATTACCAGATGTCCCGGGTCTGTGCGTGGATTTTCCTGCTTGTTTTCCGGCTGCGCGTCGTTCTGCGGGGCTGCGCATCGAAGTTTCGATATCACGGCAGGCGTCGCGTCGATTTCTCCTGCGGAGTCGGGCGGCGTTGTCCTTGCGAGGCCGTGCGTCAAAGTTTTGATCTCACGGCAGGCGTCGCGTCGATTTCTCCTGCAGAGTCGGGCGGCGTTGTCCTTGCGAGGCCGTGCGTCAAAGTTTTGATCGCACGGCAGGCGTCGCGTCGATTTCTCCTGCGGAGTCGGGCGGCGTTGTCCTTGCGAGGCCGTGCGTCAACGTTTTGATCTCACGGCAGGCGTTGCGTCGATTTCTCCCGGGAAGTCGGGTGGCGTTGTCCTTGCGAGGCCGTGCGTCAAAGTTTCGGTCGTCCCGAAGGCGTCGCGTTGATCAGCGTCGGTGTGCGGCGTTTTTCTTGCCGCGGAACAAGCTGTGCGTCGAAAAGTTCGGCGCACGGAGCGTCCAAGAGGAAGAGTGAAGTCTTTTTGGTCCTGAGACTTCAGGGAACAGAAGGAAAGCTCTATCCAAGCCCTTGGAGAGCACTTTTACAGCCAGGCAAGAGTTCAGCAAGGCAGCAGGCCAACAGCAAGGCAGCAGTCCTTTGTAGAAAAGCAGACAGGTGAGTCCTTTGAGCAGCCAGGCAGTTCTTCTTGGCAGGATGTAGTTTCTGGTTCAGGTTTCTTCTAAAGCAAGTGTCTGATGAGGTAGGGCAGAGGCCCTGTTTTATACTAAGTTGTGCCTTTGAAGTGGGGGTGACTTCAAAGAGTCTCTAAGAAATGCACCAAGTTCCCTTTCAGCTCAATCCTGTCTGCCAGAGTCCCAGTAGGGGGTGTGGCAGTCCTTTGTGTGAGGGCAGGCCCTCCACCCTCCCAGTCCAGGAAGACCCATTCAAAATGCAGATGTATGCAAGTGAGGCTGAGTACCCTGTGTTTGGGGTGTGTCTGAGTGAATGCACAAGGAGCTGTCAACTAAACCTAGCCAGACGTGGATTGAAGGGCACAACAAGTTTTTAGTGCAAAGAAATGCTCACTTTCTAAAAGTGGCATTTCTAGAATAGTAATATTAAATCCGACTTCACCAGTCAGCAGGATTTTGTATTACCATTCTGGCCATACTAAATATGACCTTCCTGCTCCTTTCAGATCAGCAGCTGCCACTTCAACAGTGTATGAGGGCAGCCCCAATGTTAGCCTATGAAAGGAGCAGGCCTCACAGTAGTGTAAAAACGAATTTAGGAGTTTCACACTACCAGGACATATAACTACACAGGTACATGTCCTGCCTTTTACCTACACAGCACCCTGCTCTAGGGGTTACCTAGGGCACATATTAGGGATGACTTATATGTAGTAAAAGGGGAGTTCTAGGCTTGGCAAGTACTTTTAAATGCCAAGTCGAAGTGGCAGTGAAACTGCACACACAGGCCTTGCAATGGCAGGCCTGAGACAGGTTTCAGGGGCTACTGAGGTGGGTGGCACAACCAGTGCTGCAGGCCCACTAGTAGCATTTAATCTACCTGCCCTAGGCACATGTAGTGCCCTCTACCAGGGACTTACAAGTAAATTAAATAGTCAATCATGGATAAACCAATCAGTAGTACAATTTACCCAGAGAGCATATGCACTTTAGCACTGGTTAGCAGTGGTAAAGTTCCCAGAGGTCAAAAGCCAACAACAACAGGTCAGAAAAAATAGGAGGAAGGAGGCAAAAAGTTTGGGGATGTCCCCGTCAAAAAGCCAGGTCCAACATGACCCCCTACCAGCCTAAAGCCAGGGGAGAACAATCACTATCCTGATGTACTTCCCTGTTTGAGGCGACAGAACAAGGACCCAGGCCCACAACAGCAGGGGCATGCTCCAGTTCTTCGCCTTCCTGACTCCAATTGGATCACTCTGTCCATACTCTCAGGGCCCACTAAGCCAACCCATGGGGAACATTTCTCCTTACCTGCGGATCCCATCTGTGCAGCACCTAACCTTACTTTGCTCACAGATGTATCCCAGGAGCAGGATAGTACCACCATGACCAACACAGTGGTGTTGCCCACTCTACCCCTTGGGTGTGACACTTGTCCCCTCCCCAGGGATAACTCTGTCCACCCGGACATCAAGCCACAGTGATTACTGACAGCTGCCAGGGATGAGAGCCAGGCCCCAGGCCTCTCAAAGCTCTCCAACCACTGTGGCTGTGGAGAGTGGGGGGCGGTAGCCCCAGGTGCTGGGCACCCTTTAACCACTCTCCCTTCCACCAGGTCAGGGATGACAGCCTGAACCTGGTCCTCCCCTCTGGGGCTTTGTACCCTCCCTCCTGGAGCGGTACCCCCAGAGTCCAACATGGTCAGGGTGCTTACAGAAGTCACCCTGTACCATTCCTCCACCAGTGCAGGGCTGTTAACCTGCAACTGGCCCTCCAACCTGGGGCCTGTACCTTCAGGTTGGACTAGGGCCCGGGGTGAGGCTTCCCTCCCCCTGCCCTCCCTTCTGGGGTCCAGCACCCTCCAACTAGGAGTGGCCTCCTCAGAAGACAACATGGTAGGGGCACTGTTATCAGTAGCCCCTCCCTCCAGGTCCGGGGGGACACCCTGAACCTGTCTTCCAGCCCAGGGTCTGTACCCTCAGACTGGATCACTGCCTGGCAAACCAGGACTTCCTGGGAGGCACACCTACCCCCCACCAGGTCAGAGTTTAACCTCTGCACCTGACCATTCAACTCAGAGTCACCACCCTGAAGTTGAACAATTGCCTGGCACGCCAGGACTTCCTGGAGGGCACACTGACCCTCCACCAGGTCAGAGTTTAACCTCTGAACTTGGCCATTCAACTCAGAGTCACCACCCTGAAGTTGAACAATTGCCTGGCACGCAAGGACTTCCTGGAGGGCACACTGACTCTCCACCAGGTCAGAGTTTAACCTCTGCACTGGGCCATTCAACTCAGAGTCACCACCCTGAAGTTGAACAATTGCCTGGCGCACCAGGACTTTCTGGGAGGCACACCTACCTCCCACCAGGTCAGAGTTTAACCTCTGAGCCTGGTTCCCCAACCCAGGGTCACCACCCTGAGGCTGGGCCATTGCCTGGAACGCCAGGACTTTCTGGGGGGCACACCTACCCCCCACCAGGTCAGAGTTTAACCTCTGAACCTGGTCATCCAACCCAGAGTCAACACCCTGAGGTTGGACAATTGCCTGGCACAGCAGGGCTTCTTGGGAGGCACACCTACCTCCCACCAGGTCAGAGTTTAACCTCTGAACCTGGGTATCCAACCCAGAGTCACCACCCTGAGGTTGAACAATTGCCTGGCATGCCAGGACTTTCTGGGGGGCACACCTACCCCCAACCAGGTCAGAGTTTAACCTCTGAACCCAGTCATCCAACCCAGAGTCAACACCCTGAGGTTGGACAATTGCCTGGCACAGCAAGACTTCTTGGGAGGCACATCTACCTCCCACCAGGTCAGAGTTTAACCTCTGAACCTAGGTATCCAACCCAGAGTCACCACCCTGAGGTTGAATCTTTGCCTGGCATGCCAGGACTTCCTGGGGGGCACTCTCACCCCCCACAAGGGACACACCGTCCCCAAGGGCCACACAAGAGTCTGGTTGGCGCAGGTCTCCCGACCTCTGCCCATCCGGCAGAGTCTGGGTTTCCCCCAAACCAGAAACGGTTTCACCTGGGTCATTCCTGGGGGGCTCTGCTCTCAGAGCTGTCCCCTGACTCTCAAGGTCCTCCACTGGGGTCTGCAACCCCCTCTCAACCCTATGTCTGGACTTCTGCACCCCCTCACTATGAGGGGTACTGCCAGACACCAGAACTGTTGGGATGCTGGCTACAGTCACCCCCCGAAGTTCTTCTGACACTGCGGGGGCTTCCCTCAAAAGGTGGCCCTACGGTACAGGCTAGGCTTCCCTCCTGGTGTTCCCTCATGGAACCCTCTAGGACCTGGGACCTACCTGGGACACTACAATCCTTTCCCACCACACTCGGTTGGGAACCACCTAGACCACTCCCTTCAGGAGCACCCCCAAATGCCTCTTCAGACTCTCTGGTACTCACCCAGAAGTCTGCCTCCATTGTAAGCTCCCTGGGGTCAGAGAACTCACACTCCACCTGGTGTTGGCGTAGCTCTGGAAAATAAGGACCAGACATATGCTCTCCAGCAATTACATCACTCTGCCCTTCACATGTATTAACCACAGTACCCTTCACCCAACCACCCAGTAACTCAACCTTGGAAAAGCACTCTACTTCGCCCTCCTGAGACTGGTGAGACAG
The DNA here is from genome assembly GCF_031143425.1 of Pleurodeles waltl. Taxonomy (NCBI): domain Eukaryota; kingdom Metazoa; phylum Chordata; class Amphibia; order Caudata; family Salamandridae; genus Pleurodeles; species Pleurodeles waltl. The sequence continues at coordinate 925,178,441 of NC_090448.1, read as the reverse complement.
TATCTGTCTGTCCCTGACACTCAACCCAAACTCTTCTGGGATGTCTCTACACTCTATATCCAGGACGTCCACCAGGGGGGAACCCTTTTCTCTGTCACTCTCTGCTAGAGTCAGTAAAGTGTCCCTCCCCCCAGTAGGAATATGACTCCCTGTTCCAGTTCCCCAATCCTTCTCAGGGACCCTGTGCATAACGGGAACTACCTCATACCCTTGAACCGCCTGGGGTGTGTCAAATCCCTTCTTCAAGTTGGGCACCACATCTCTGGGCTTGTGCCCTTCTTCAGCAGTACTGGATGCAAGATTTTTGCTGCCACCATCTGAACTGGACTCAGCCCTTCCGGCCTCCAGTTTCAGCTCTTTACAGCTCAGCTCTTGAGCTGCAATCTTTTCTTCTTCCAGGGCTAAGAGACTTGCTGCCTCAGCCCTTTCAAGCTGATCATCTAGCTCTTCTAGACACCGCTCTAGAGCTAGGAGCCATTCCTCTCCCACTGGTTCTCTTTCCTCATCTGAGTAGTCTTCCTCCTCATGTGAGCAGTCTTCCTCCTCATGTGAGTAGTCCTCCTCCTCATCTGAGGGGTACTTAGTCATTTGGTTTCTTGCTGCCTCTCTCTCTGCCCATCTTTCCTCCCCCCAGACTATGTAGTGATGGAGCATCTCCGCCTTAGTAGATCTCCTTGCTACAGGAAGGCCACATTTTCTGCAAAGCTTCCTTAGGTCAGCCTTAGTGAGGTGGTCCGTACGAACAAAGAATGAGTAGGTACACAATCCCATTTTGATAAGATCTTATCAGCAAAAACCAAAATCCAAAGTCCAAAATATCAATAGTATATCCAGGAGGACATCAGAGAACCAAGAGCCAAAAAAGATGAAAAATCAAGTTGACCTTCAACTGTGGGTAGGTAGTGAAATACTTAGCTACTGTATGTCACTGCACAAACACAAGTCCTATCCTCACCGCTGATCACCAATGTTAGAAATTGGGTTTTTGGTTGGCAGTTAGGTTGCCCTCTGTCCAAGCAAGAACCCTCACTCTAGTCAGGGTAAGTCACACACAATCCAAAATCAGCCTGTGCTCACCCTCCGGTAGCTTGGCACGAGCAGTCAGGCTTAACTTAGAAGGCAATGTGTAAAGCATTTGTGCAATAAATCATACAACACCATAGCATAACACCACAAAAATACACCACACAGTATTTAGAAAAATATATAATATTTATCTGGGTATCTTCAGGTCAAAACGATCAAAGATGCAATATGAATTTGTAAAGATATCACTGAAAAGTGATATAAAGTGTCTTAAGTCTTTAGAAAGTAAACAGAGTCTCTTTCAAACACAAAGTACCTGGTTTCTGGTGGAAAATCTCCTCAGAGGGCCACAAAGGAAGAGGTGCGTGGAAAAAGGGTGTGTGCGTCGATTTCTCCCCAGCACACACGGACTTGCGTCGTTATTTTCCACGCGGGGAAATCGGGAGTCGTTTTCCGGCGCGCGGACAGTCTCTTTCTGTGGGTCGCGGGGATTACCAGATGTCCCGGGTCTGTGCGTGGATTTTCCTGCTTGTTTTCCGGCTGTGCGTCGTTCTGCGGGGCTGCACGTCAAAGTTTCGATCTCACGGCAGGCGTCGGGTCGATTTCTCCTGCGGAGTCGGGCGGCGTTGTCCTTGCGAGGCCGTGCGTCAAAGTTTTGATCTCACGGCAGGCGTCGCGTCAATTTCTCCCGGGAAGTCGGGTGGCGTTGTCCTTGCGAGGCCGTGCGTCAAAGTTTCGGTCGTCCCGAAGGCGTCGCGTTGATCAGCGTCGGTGTGCGGCGTTTTTCTTGCCGCGGAACAAGCTGTGCGTCGAAAAGTTCAGCGCACGGAGCGTCCAAGAGGAAAAGTGAAGTCTTTTTGGTCTGAGACTTCAGGGAACAGGAGGCAAGCTCTATCCAAGCCCTTGGAGAGCACTTTTACAGCCAGGCAAGAGTTCAGCAAGGCAGCAGGCCAACAGCAAGGCAGCAGTCCTTTGTAGAAAAGCAGACAGGTGAGTCCTTTGAGCAGCCAGGCAGTTCTTCTTGGCAGGATGTAGTTTCTGGTTCATGTTTCTTCTCCAGCAAGTGTCTGATGAGGTAGGGCAGAGGCCCTGTTTTATACTAAGTTGTACCTTTGAAGTGGGGGTGACTTCAAAGAGTCTCTAAGAAATGCACCAAGTTCCCTTTCAGCTCAATCCTGTCTGCCAGAGTCCCAGTAGGGGGTGTGGCAGTCCTTTGTGTGAGGGCAGGCCCTCCACCCTCCCAGTCCAGGAAGAACCATTCAAAATGCAGATGTATGCAAGTGAGGCTGAGTACCCTGTGTTTGGGGTGTGTCTGAGTGAATGCACAAGGAGCTGTCAACTAAACCTAGCCAGACGTGGATTGAAGGGCACAACAAGTTTTTAGTGCAAAGAAATGCTCACTTTCTAAAAGTGGCATTTCTAGAATAGTAATATTAAATCCGACTTCACCAGTCAGCAGGATTTTGTATTACCATTCTGGCCATACTAAATATGACCTTCCTGCTCCTTTCAGATCAGCAGCTGCCACTTCAACAGTGTATGAGGGCAGCCCCAATGTTAGCCTATGAAAGGAGCAGGCCTCACAGTAGTGTAAAAACGAATTTAGGAGTTTCACACTACCAGGACATATAACTACACAGGTACATGTCCTGCCTTTTACCTACACAGCACCCTGCTCTAGCGGTTACCTAGGGCACACATTAGGGATGACTTATATGTAGTAAAAGGGGAGTTCTAGGCTTTGCAAGTACTTTTAAATGCCAAGTCGAAGTGGCAGTGAAACTGCACACACAGGCCTTGCAATGGCAGGCCTGAGACAGGTTTCAGGGGCTACTGAGGTGGGTGGCACAACCAGTGCTGCAGGCCCACTAGTAGCATTTAATCTACCTGCCCTAGGCACATGTAGTGCCCTCTACCAGGGACTTACAAGTAAATTAAATAGTCAATCATGGATAAACCAATCAGTAGTACAATTTACCCAGAGAGCATATGCACTTTAGCACTGGTTAGCAGTGGTAAAGTGCCCAGAGGTCAAAAGCCAACAACAACAGGTCAGAAAAAATAGGAGGAAGGAGGCAAAAAGTTTGGGGATGTCCCCGTCAAAAAGCCAGGTCCAACAATTACATTTCCAAGAATCACAGCAGAGATGATATTGAGTGGTATGTGGTGGAAAACTCACACAAAACAGGGCAGGACATGACACAACCTTATAGTTTGAACAGAGATTGGTATAGAGGCTCCATGTGGATAAAATGGGCTCAATGAGGAGATCACTTGGGCCTCGATGCAGAAGCAGTAGGTGTCCCACAGTTAAGGTGTCACCTGTCCATAATATGTTGATATGTTATAACCCAGAACATGCATCATACTTGCATCAAGAGGAACATTCAAGCATCAACTAAAAGTTAAGGATGTTTCACCAGCTCAATAATGAAGTGAGTCCAATGCATGTAGATCCCAACTTCTCCTTTTTTACACATTTCACCTTTGTCTGCATACAACACTACAACTCCCATGGTTCCATATGACACACCTGTACATCAGCCTGTTTTGTCACCCTGCATTTCACGTTGTGTGTTTTTTTATCATGATATCTAAGTTAAGGAGTATTGTGTACCTTTAAAAGTAATTATTCATAATTTACTCAAATACTATTTTGGTTCAAATAGATGTCTTGAAGCCTATCCACACTCAGGTGGGACTTAAGTGTGTATCTGTGCTTACACAGGTAAGGTAGGGTAGAAAAAAAACCCGGTAGGGATCCTCAGCCCTGAAGAATGCACCAGGTCAATTTTGGCTCTCAGTGAGGGCAGAAACATGTTGGCTTTCTGAAAGATGGGTTGAGACATTAGTCTCAGATTTCCTGTCCACTTGGCTTTTTTAATCATACCCATGGCCCCCATTATTAAAGGTAAAATATACCAGTAGTCCCGAAGGTATTTTTAACTGATGTGGACCCCACTCTTATCCAGTAGCTTTTATATAAGCACTCCCTCTGGTGTAGGTCCTTAACGTGACGCTGAGTCTGCCCCGGTGATACTGCCCTACCAGGGTGGGGAGAAGTGGCCAATGATAAAGCATGATAAGACAAAGTGTGTAAGGCCACCTCTTCCATAAGAAAATACCTCCCTTTTGCTGATAACCCTATATTGCTCATTTCCTATCAAGTATTCGTAATAAATTGGAAATGACCTTAGAGATACTTATCTCAGAATAGGTCATTTGTTTCCACCATACCTTCTGTGTTTGTCATTTATGGAATCAGGAGGATGTAGGGTGGATCCTTACTCTCACCTCTCTCATTACGTGATGTTCAAATTAGGTCACGAACCTTGGCTGCAGCCCATATCATTGGTCAGCTGAAAATAGAAATAAATACATTTCTGTCAATGATTGTGGTGATTGATACACCCACAATCCTGTACTTAATGTTCTTGTGTGTGTACTGAATGACATACACATTTCTACCAGTATTTTGCAAAATTGGTTGCATATACAAGTGCCAATTTTATTCCACATGCCTCTTCCAGTTCTCAGGGTCATATAAAAAAATGTGCATGCCTTGATACTCTTGACACCTCCACAATTAGACAGTTACATTTGGGCAGTAGCTTAATGTGCTAGGTATTTTGAGAGGTTCATTGCCACTGTAGGTTATGTGCACTCACTGCATGTGCAAAGTAACAGTAGGTGGAACTTAAATTTGCCCTTTTGGTCATCCCGATCTAGGCTGTGCCAGTGCCAACCTATTTCACATTTAAACATACATGTGTCCCTGTGGTAGAGCTTATGGTGTTGCTGCACTACCTGACCGACCATTTTATTTGTTCACTTACTTTTGCTAGTGTTTTTGATGAGTAAGTGTTGTCAATTTGACACATGTCCCATGAATAGTTGTGTGTTTTTTTGTCAGCCTTCAGCTGCTACTGTTCATAAGACAATTTGTCATGGTGTACTGTGATTGGCACATATGTATTGCAATGTGGGGCATCTGTATGTCGAAGCACACTGATGTTGCAACGAATATCTGTCTACCACAGACCTGGACACAATACATTGATTTTCACATGCATGTGTTTTACTGTAACTTGTAGGGGTTTCTGTATCTGTATGCAATTATTCTATCATCATTATTGTGGCAAATTAATGTTGAGATTGGTTTCCTGAGTATACTGTGGTGGCTTGTTCAAGTCACAATAAATTATTTGTTGATGACTGATGTATGCCATAATTGACAGCATTGTGTAAGTCTTTGTGACTTTCACATTGTTGAATGTATATGCTTTTCATTTGGGCAACTTACCCCAAAGAACAGGTGAGCTAACACATTGGTGGCATCTATCAATGTGGCTGTAAACCCAAGGGGCATATTTAAGAAAAGTGGTGCTGCACATAGTGCAGCACCACATTTCTTGCACCCTTTAATGCCCCCAACACCTATTTAAAATACAGCATACAATGGTGGTTGTTAGGAGACTAGGGTCAAAAAAATGTATGCTACTCCGGTGCTTTGCAGGATTAGCGTCATTAGCACTAATCCTGCAAAGCACCTAGAGGCCTATTATAACCAATGAAAGCATCTTATTAATTCCTGCTCTGAGCAATCATTAAAAGTGCTGAAATAAATGACAAAGAAAGCTCTTAGATTTCTTTGCACCATTTTTTTGGCCCCCCTAATGGGGAAAACACCCCCTTTACATACATTATGCCTGGCACAGGCATAATGTAGCGCAGAGGGTTACAAAGTGGTGCAATGCATGCATTACACCACTTTGTAAATATTATGAAGCATTTTTGACCTTCCAACGGCACATTAGATTAAAAAAATGCCATTGTGGCATTAGAATTGTGCTAGGGGCTCTCAAATATGCCTCTAAGTTTATGTCTGAATGTGGACTGTCAGTATTGCTGAGACATATCTGTGTTTGTTACGGTGATACTACATTGTTATCTAGTATTGACATTGACGCATGTCTTAAGCCTACACTGACATTGCATGGCACACATGGCCTTTCAAAAGTCTTCGTCTTGTATTGGTCCTGAATCTTTAATCAAGATATCAGTATGCTGGCATGTGTGACACACTTATTCATTTACAAAATGCTTGTTCTCACTCCCCTGAAAATAATGAGCCTTGACTGATACGGAGAGAAGGTATGCCATTGAGGAGACACTTATCTTACACTTCTCTATTGTGTTGGTTTGGTACTCATATTGGTGTTTCTGACCTACCACATGTTTTAATTGTGATTTGTTACCTGGTGCAGATGGTGTGGTTTCATTCATTTATCCAGAGTGAAATGACACATTACTACTGTATGTCAATATGGGACATCATTGTCTACACTTTGCAGCACTTTGGGCCCATTATGTGGACATGACACAAGGGCACAGGTATTTAGGATTGTGGCACCTTACAGAAAGTAGGCATGTTCTTGCTTAAACGATTGTCACTCTACCTGTTTGTGGATTCCCTGTCTGGTCAGTTTGACAGTTGTTTGTGAATCCCTTCAATACAGTGAGACAAAGGGAGCTGGGGTGTAGCCTGCATATCCTGATGAGCCATCTGTGCTAGAGTGAAGGGACGAGTGGTCACTTACACCTGAATGGGCCTTGACTGCCCTCTCATAATGCAGTCTCCAAACCCCTGGTGAGTCTGGGGCCTGGCCAAGGCAAGGCAGGATCTTGCAAATAAGAGAGACTTCCCTTTGAAGTTTACCAACTTCAAAGGGAGAAAGGGGTATAAGTATTGGACCCAAAAGCCCTGGAAATTAGATCACTTCTGGAATCAAGGGGAACCTCTGCCAAGGAGAAGTGCTGCCCCTGCCTCTGACTGTGCTTTGTTGGGCTGTCCTGAAGTTTTTGCTTCTTCCTGTGAAAAGGGACAAAGACTGGACTTTGTTGTGCATTCCTGCTTGAGAGGTATCTCCAAGGGCTTGGAGTAGAGCTTGCCTCCTGTTTTGAAGCCTCATGGACAGCAAAGGCTTCACCATCGAGTTTTGAGTCTAAATGCTGTGAACTCCAGCTTCCTAAAGGTTGCCACTCCAGTTCCTGGGCCCCTGGAAGTGAATTCCTGGAGAAATCCTTTCTATTGATGCCGGACGACACTGTGTGATTTCCCTAAGGACGCCTCTGCTAAGAAACCGTGATGCCACCTGCCCCGAAGCCGTGGACCTCGGAGAAGTGCGACAACCCCTACGATTTTGCAGGCCTCGCGTCACCGCAGCAGCTGATCCCGCGTGACCTTGCTGAGATTAAAATGTGTCTGACATTCACTGCCATCACAGCGCCTGCAGCCTTGTGACATCATTATGAACCCGTGAGGTCGCCCCACAACATTGTGACTTTGCCGGTCTTCATATTTGCTGGAACCAAGGGAATGACACCTCGCAACCGATGCCGCCTCACCTCCACTGCTCTGCAGTAAGGATCCGATGCCTCTTCCCTGTATCACTTGAACTGTTGCCACATCAGATTCAGCGACTCCTCGCTCCCCGACTCCGTGTACCAACCTGTTTTCTATTTGTGACAAAGGTACTGTACCTGGTGGTCCGTATGATTCCGTTAAAGGCACCAATGTCATCACATTGTGGGAAACGACTCCTTCACGATGCCGCTTGATAGCAACTTGCATCATTTGTGCCTCTAGGCACTATTTCTGTGCTTTTAAGTGCTAAAATCATATTTTTAAAGGTGTATTGTGGATTTTTATTGTATTTGGTCTTGTATAATTAGATAAAATATTTACTATTTTTCTCTTCCTGTGTTGTGTCATTTTGTAGTGGTTCACTGTACTACTGTGTGTGTTGTTACAAATACTTTACACATTGCTTCTGAGTTAAACCTGTCTGCTAGTGCCAAGCTACCAAGGAGGAGAGCAGGGGTCAACTGAGTGTGATTCTCTTTTACCCTGATTAGATTGAGGGTCCTTGCTTGGAGAGGGGGCAACCTGACTGCCAACCAAAGACCTAGTTCCTAACAGCCATATTTCACAGATTACCTGGTGTGGGATAAATGACATGCCTCATGAACCATGAGAGTTGCATGTGAACACACACAACAGCCATGGAAACCCTCCCTTGCACAAAGTGAGGCAACACTGCATTTTATATTGCGTTGTATTGATCTGGATCTTTACACCCTTTAAATGCACACACAGTGGTTTTACCTATCTTAACATGTGTGACTTGTGGGTTTGCATTGCATATGTGCCATGATGTATAGGGCAAGTATGAGGCACAACACTCATACGCAATCACCTGTCTCAGTCGACAGACACAGACATGTCTATTTTGTTATGAATTATTTACTGTTAGTACATCTGTTATGTACTACAGATGTACTTACCAATAAGTAGGCCCTTCCTGTATTATCCATTCTGGAAACACTCAATGATGATGGAGTGTCTGAAGATGTTGGCATCTTGAGCACTCCCAGGGTACTTGGCCATTTGTAAACATCCAAGATGGTCCAAGATTGCCTGAACATTGATGGGGTAGGTGGGTGTTCTATTGCAAAACAGGTGTGATGTTGCTGCAGGACGAACAAGTTGCACATGTGAGAAGTCCATATTCCCAAGACATTTGGAAAGCCTGCAATGGCATAGAAGCCTTGCTTTAGTTGCTGTTGTGTTCTGGTGAAACGAAGGTTCTGGGGTGTGAGGCTAATGATTGCATCCAGGACAGAGGGTAGAAATGCAGAAAAAGATGGTTGTCATATTCCTGCCAGTCTAGCTGTTGTGGTCTTGAATTAACCAGATGACAGCATGGAGAGGACTGCCATCAGCTTCACCTGCAGAGGAATATTGGATGGCCTAGAGGTTGGTGGCTGCAGCCCTGGCACAATCTGGTTGAGTAGGTGAATGATGGACTCCCTCCTGAGTCTATAGTATGTGATAACCTCCCTGAGGTCAATGAGGTAAATTTGCAAACGGAAGACACCTCTCCCCACCCTTCTCCTGCACTGCTTGACATGGTGGTGGTGGGGGTCTCTTTGCAACTCTCATCCAAAGAATGAGCACGTCCATGGCATATTTTAGCTTGCCAAACTGATTTGTGTGTTGTCTTTATGTACCAAAGCCAATGTGTCCTATTCCATGCCTGGGTCGTAAATGCGCAGGAATTTTGATGCATTTCAGGCTCTGTTAGCTGCTTGCTGATGATGCGCCACATAGTCGTAAAACCATAAATATCACTGTGTCAGTTTTACAATAGATTTTATGAGGGAGTGCTTACCTTGCATATTTTAAGATCTGCATGGCGCAATCAATTCTGGTGCAGGTACTTTTTATGCTGACCTACAAAAACTGAAGCATTGAGCCACATGTGTTCAATCGTAAATATGGAGTACTGCCTACACCGATATTGTATCACAAATAATGATACATCAACGTAGCAAGGCTCTCCTAAATATCCTCCTGCATTCTGAATGTGGGTGGGAAAATGGGGCTACAAGTTAGTCTCTCACTAATGACATCTGTGTATGTGTCACTTGCATGCCACTGGCTTGAATCCGAGAAAAGTCAAGTAAGACCCTCATAATTCAAAGCTATTTCCAACAAAAATGTACTATCATATACCATATAGAGTTTTTGATTTTATCTCATGCCATAAATAAACATCTCCTAATTTTTCTTTCTCAAACAATCTAGCCCTTTCTCTAAACTCTCCGTCTACCTCAGTTCACTGTTCAAACTCTTGCTCTGGCCCATATTTCCGTTTGAATATTCAAGATTATCATTAGTCTGTTGCCTTTTGTCTTTTTTACTGGATAATAGACACTTTTGTCAATATTTTTCCTTCATAGTTCCAACCAGTGCAACAGCTACTTTATGTCTCAATTTTATGCCTGGAAATGTTTTGTATGTCTCTTCTGTAGAAGCTGCATTTTTAACCCACATAACAGATTTGCAGAGGGAGCAGGGAAAGCTTATTGGTTCCTGTGTAAATGTGTTCACTAGATGACAATATTGAGGACATCAAAAGGGATAATGAAATCAGGCCACCGTCCATCCCAGACTCTCAGAATTTTCTTAAACCCCTCACAGTTCTGTATGTCCCAGAGTAAGTGCAAGCAAAAGACTTTTTTAATGGGCACGATGAAGGCATCTGACTGCTTACAGGAACCACGGCTGAGTGAGGCTTGGAATGTCTTTTTTTAATTTATGATAAAAAAAAAACTAGATTGATTGATGTAATTGATTTATTGAATTTTTAAATCACCTCACACCTCACAGCGGTCTTGGCACACAGGTGGCATATGGAGAAAAAAGTGTGATGACTTTGCAATGTGTGAATATGCAGAAAGGTTAACAATTAACACCTTGCAGCAATAACACTTTCGGAAAACAAGTGATACATCCAACAGACATAGAATATCCACACACATCCCCTGTGGCACTTTGCAACCTTCCCACCTCCACCCCAAATATCACCACATTAACTGCATGTGCTGTAAAGGTGTGAGGTAAGGCACGTCCATCAAAAATGTGAACGTGAAAATTATGAAATACTCCCATAATCCTAGGGAGGTTACTTAAATTGTTTATAAGCAACAGCACAATGAAATTCTTGCTTATGACAGTTATTTAGTTCTCTAAATTCAATAAATTCTTCATTTTCTCTACCTCAATCTGTTACGTGAAAAGATCTTTTCCCAGCAAAGATATAAAAATAACTGTTGCCTGAACTAATCACATTTAAATTTCATAGCTGGTGGTCTATTTTTTAGGATGTTATTAGTCAAATATTACTCAACCTAGAAAAAGGCACAGAAAATTGTCATTTCTCATTTGACGATGGTCATACACTGATTGATTGTCTGAAAGGTTCGTCGGCAGAGGGTGTAATACAGTGCAATAAATAGCCCAAAATTAACAATACCCTGGATATCCGTTCCAATCTGTCGTGCTTTGACAGAGTTAAGTACTCACTGAGGCCCTGATTTATACTTTTTGTGCGCCGCATTACTGTCATTTTTTGACGCAAAAGCGGCACAAACTTACAAAATACAATTGTGTTTTGTGAGTTTGCGCCGCTTTTGCGTCAATAAATGGCGGTAATGCGGCGCAAAAAAAGTATAAATCAGGGTCCGAATGCGGTACAAACCGCGGAGTCTCACTTGTCCAAAAATATCCTGCTTTTGAGAGAATTATAATAATAAGTGTGGTGCACCGTTATTTCCCAAAACCCATCGCTTTCCTTTCCCATCACGTTAATGCCTTGAATGTGAATTACCCCGAATGTGAATTACCAAGGCAGTGACATTACAAGCTAATGGGGTAACCCAGTGAACCTCAGGCCCAGGTAACAATTGGTACAAACAAAACAGGGCCCTGTGGGTGCCTACAACCATTCAAGGACCTCTATTGCTTTAAGGAACCCAAGTGACAATATTTAGACAATTTACACGAAAACAATACACGGGAAAAACGTTATTACAAACAATATGTATTAACTTCAAAGTCGTAAAATCGCATATCAATAATGGATTGCCCGATATGCTTGACAAATGTGCAAAAAGTGTTCGTGCAAAGTGACACGTGAAATAAGGAAGCTGACTGAAAATGCGATACACAAGGAAAAATATAAATACAGTGCATCAGCCGCCTGTTACCTGCAACTCGAAATGAGATGCTCTTTGAACGGTTCAGACATACCTGCTCTTTCCCCCACCCCCGGTAGTACTAAGGATTTCTTCCAAGTCGCCCAGGTCGATTTGGGTTTCTTTTCGAGTTGCCAGACAGCAGTCATTGCTGTGTGAATTTACGACGTTGAAATGAATTCGTATTGTTTGTGATCATGTTTTGCAGGGTACTGCGTTTTATTGTTTTAAAGCAGTATAGGTCCTTGAAGCTATTGTTATAGGCACTGATAGGGCCCTATTAATTTTCACTTCAACTCCCAGCACGATGTTATGGTGAAAGGGCAACTTGGACAATCAATGATTAAAAAAGGTTAAGAGTGAGATTTACTTAAATTAGTTACATTTCCATGAAACACATCAGCAGTCTATGTGAAAATGTATTGCTCAGACGATAGAATAGCTGCCAGGGTTGTAAGAGAGAGCCACACACTTCCAGATGTCACATACAGTTGTTTAAGCAGCATTACACTAATAATAAAGTGACCCAGAAATAGGTAGAACTTCATTTTTACAGAACACACCAACATATTTCTCTGTAGATCTGATAAACTGTGGCATACATCTGCCTTCTTCGGCTGAAGCAGTACCATACCACTAAAAATGTGCATTGAGCCTGCCCCTATTTATAGATCAATGTCCAGCACAATTTAAACCACACCAATTTGTATTTCAATACCTCTCTCAAAAGTTTTCAGAGATTCTTATCTGAGAACTTGGCTATTCTGCTCTATGCTGTGATTTAGAAGAAATCTGTAAGTATTGGTTGCTAATGTAATTGCATTGATGACTTGTGTATAGGCTTGCTAGTGCATCAATAGTAATTACCTCTTGTTGTTCCCAACCTCTTCATGAAACCCGACATGCTGTCCCATAAACACCCACCTTTGTAATCCCAGAGGGTGTCAGGAATTACGCATTCTGTTGCAGGATAGTATCAGAGTTGAGCAGAACCTGTCTCACAAGTTCTTTTTATTATTTTGTCGCTTCCCCATCTGGAAGTGGGTGGATCTAGGAGTGCCTTCCCTAGATTCGACATCTTCCTGAGATGGAATGGAGGCCCAGCATTGGCTCCAGTGTTGTCTCCGCAGTCTGGACCCAGGTGAGTGCGTGGCATGTGCAACTCTGCAGAACATCAGCCATTTAAATTCTACATAACTAATTCATTCAATATTCTTTCTAACTAGGCACTTCTGTTTGACTGGCACATTTTATAACTAGTAGTCGAAGTGTCACTGTGACATATATATCATGGGTATGAAGATATTCAGCCATTGCATCCTATGGTATGTTATATGAAGGACCACGTGGATTACACAGGTAACTTTAAAATATATTTTCTACTAAAATAATAACCATTGTGGGTAGCAAGCTAGACACATTTTGTGCCACCTGTCTGGGCCTAGGCCATGCACGGTTGCTATGTATTGTTTTAGCAAGTGCATGATATCACTTTCAAAGCCTAGCTAGACAACAATAAAGAAGTCAAGATATGAGGTGACAATTGCTGGGATTTGGGGTATGCTACATTGGATCTGACGATATGTTCTAAAAATATGTTGGGATTGGGCCCTGCTTACATATGGAAGTAAACTACAAAACAAGGGATGGCCCTCAATGGTAGAGGTCAGAGGTAAAACGCAAACACAAATAGGAAATGAGTCCCCAAGGCAGCCATGCTCTGCTAGAAGAGCTTTATTTCTGCTTAGATCAAAACCCAAAGAAAGGTTAATACATTCAAGAGAATGGTGGCGGCGCCCTGCTCCAAGTATGCCATGGCAAAAATATAAATCAATATGGTAAAGACAAACGCGAAGGGCGCCTTTGGACTGTATACAATAGTAGATCTGTGACTACAGTGTCGCTTCTAAGTGATTCCCTGGCAGAGAAAAATGAACTGACTTTGGAAATACTTTTTGTTTCTACACAGAAAAGATACTTATACAACTGTTGCAGGATCTGAGTCTGGTGGAGTGGTGTAAAAATGTTTACTGATATTGAAATTGTTGTATTCCCATGCCAGGCTTAAACACCTATCTACCTCTGAGATTTAATTGGGGCGGGGTGTAATGAATAGAGCTGAAATGCTTAAGCAGGATCAGATCAGGGTTCAGAAATACATGCTTTTTGCATTCTGGTGATTCGCATCCGTGAATCAGTAGGCCACTATTACCATAAATGAGGAATATTACCTTATTTTAAACCACCCGCCACTCAGCATTTGCACGAGCAGTGCTCGGACACCTGTGTTTCTCTTCCACGAATCAACAACTGTATTACGGATTTGAATAAAAGCACATCAAAAGCACGTTAACATGCTGCCTAAAGGGAAGCCTTAAATGGACATATGACCTTACGCTGCCCGGTGTAATTGTCTAAAACACTGAGTTACATTAATATATTTTTTCACTTTATTGTGGCGTGCTCTATTATATCTGGTGATTTTAATGTAGAATAGCTTCATTGTAAGTAATGTAAAAAGTAAGATTTGTAGCGCATTATGAGCACGTGTGAAACATTTTGCTTTCTATATACTCAGTTTTTAGAGATGGCTTTTTAAGGAAATTGAAACTACTTGTCTACACTGATTCAGAATGACTAGCCAATACTATACACACAACTTACATCACTAGCAAGTGCAAACGATGCATTGTGTAGAATACATAATTATAACAAGCGACTATATGCATCAGTGACGTAACGCGTGTTGTTCACATAGAAACAGTAGAAACGCTGTATGAAGCGCTGCATAGCGAAATAAATTGGTTTAACAGTGAGATTAAGTGATCACAAATAATACTTGTGTTAACTACAGGAGTTAAACAGAGTGCATATTTAATGCAATCTGAAGCAATGAGAAGGATCATAATTTGGGAGCCCGAGAGAAAAAGAATGAAAACAATGAAAGAAAAACAATGGAAGAGCAATCAACAGTTACAGAAAGGAACAATGAGGAGTAGTTTGAGTTGCTGGAGAAATTTTTGACAGATATCCGAATTGGGTATTTTTTTAGACAAAGTACCTAATTATGAGTGCCCCAGTGTCAGATGCAAGGTTTTCAGAATGCATTGGGTGTGATAATTATTGCCTATACAGGAGTTTAAGCCCGAAAATGGGGCATAAAGTGCAGATTCTGGAGCTTGCTACACCAAAACATACATGTCTCATGGGGCCAGCTTTATGAAGGGCTTGTGTTACTCTTGCATCACGCAAGGTCACATAAGGCAATACAAGCCATTCAGTCAGATTTACTAGGTCAGGCAGAGCCACTTTGCATGGCTCGGCATGGCCCAGTAAATCTGGAGTTACGCAAGGCACTTGAAGTCACTGCCTTGTGCTACCCTGCCCTGAGATGTCTTTATATGAGTGGAGCATAGGTGTTTTTGGTGCATTCCCCGATTCACTAACACTAGTAAACCTAGCAATGTGTCAAAATGCTATGCCTTCCCAGGTGAGGCATAACAAGAGGAAATATGTTCATTTTAACTCATTTCTTCCTCTTTCTATATTGCTGAGTTCTGCAGCATACACAGAAAGAGGAAAACACCTTGGAGGATTGTTTTTTTCTGTAGGAAGCTGCCCCTTTCTGCACAAAAACTATCCTGGCTGTAACGCAGTCCCCCTAGCACCATGATGTAGGGGTACCTGCTTTGGCGCTAGGCTGCGCTCAGTGTGCAAGCGCAAGAAGAGAGATGAAATATGCCATATCTTATTAGGCATGGTGCATTCCTGTCCTCTCCCTGTCACGTAGCGCAGCAAGTTATCTTGCTGCATTGCGTGACTTGCCAGTAAATCTGTACCTAAGTATTTACAAGGCATTTTTTCTGCTGGTAAATTTCAACAGGAGTTTGCCAGACATAAAGGAATGTAATGAGAGGCACATAAGGGCCATACTTGTATTGAATATTTTTCATGGTGATTAAACTGAAGAAATTAGAGAGTATGGATACACGACATAACACAAATAATACACACATGAAAAGAAAAGCTTGGTGTAAAATTTAATCTACAAATAAAATGCATAGGTCTTAAAAATAAAGTATGTAACCCAAACTGATTGGATTTTACACAGGTTCCACTCTGTAGCTCTAGAGGAAACTTGGTCAGCTCTTGAAATGACATGTAGGAGCTACTCTTGTTATTCTTCACCTCGATAACCTTCTTTGCATGGGAGAGCTAAAGGTGACCCATCCATCTGGGTTAAGTTAGGCCTGAAGGTGGTTGTAACCCCACTCACTTCAGGCAATCCTGCCTTTCAGGCAGTTCTTATTAAAGGAGCGGAAGGGCCCTTCTATTTTTATTTAATTAATTTCTGTAGGAATGTTTTTTCAATTCTTGTTTTCACCTTTTTGAGGAGCTGTTTCAATGTATAAATGGCCTGAAACCAATAGGTACAAGTAACTCATCTCAGTCGTCTTTAGTGTTATGTGGTGATTCCAATGCCAATGTGGAAAATCCTCAGTAGGATCTCCATTATGTGGGTTTAGTAAGCATCTCTGGGATTTCAGTTGCTAGGGGCAGAAAGTTAGCTGACTTTTTAGGCTTCCTTATTGATTATATTTTTGTTCCGAGGAACTTCCTCCCGTGGCTAACCAATTGTTCTATTCTTGAGTCTCAGAGGAGAGATCACAATCCTCTTTGTTTGGAGGGAGTTTTTCACCTGAACAGGGACGTCAGGCCCACATTAGGTGTCAAAATTAACCAACATTCTCCTGATGGTCTGCAAATTCTATGGTCCTTGAAAGTCCCAAAAGTTATGTTAAGTTCCTTATTGACTACGTTTTTTCCCTATGTTTCTAGGGTGTCTGTCAGATGACTCAGGTGTAGTTCTGATTGATTCATTCTAGCATTTACATATATGCATTAGGAACTTTTTGTTAAAACCCCTCCGTCCTGACTCAGGACACCCATGTTGGTTTGATGCCCAGTGCTCAATGGGAAATCACTGCCTGAGGGAGGCCCTCTCAGCAAAGCTTGGGCCTCCTTGGAGCTAGCTACCACTCAGAAGAAGAGCAAGACCTTTTGGGGAATTGTCGCTAGGTTACGCTTGACAGAAGCACCGCTCTGAGATCGGTTAGAGTGTATAATTTGTGCCACGACTGGGTTAGACACTTTTCTGCCATTTATCAGATGGTTGAAGACAAGCGCTTAATTGTTCTCCTTCGCTCCAGTTTGAGAAACTCTGCCACCTTCTAGGTTTCTTTAGAAAAGGTTGACTTAGCAATAATTCAGAGCCCGGAAGGAAAGCCCTGGGGCCTGATGGTGTTTCAATGGACCTTTTGAAAGTTAATGCTGCATTATGGGGCTCCTTGCTGAATAAATTATTTAACAATGCTTTAAGCATCAAATTACCTGATTCTTGGGCCACAGCAATCATAGACACTATTTATAAAAGGCGAGACTTGGGGGGGGGTCACCAAATTGCCATCGCTCTATATTGTTAATGGATAGTACAGTGAGGATCATAGGGCATGTCATTTTGATCGCTTGCAGACCTTGGCCAGTCTTAATAATATCTTATCCCCCTGTCCGTATGGCTTCGGGTCAGGGCTAGGTACAGTGGAGAAGTGACTAAATTTACACTTGATGGTGAGAAAGTATGTCATTACAGAGTGCTGACTGCTGTACCTCGTCTTCATGGACCTATCCACTACTTTTGATTGCATGAATAAAACAAAGCTATGGTTAACTCTTTAAGGTCTTGGAGTGGAAGTTCGGTTAGTGAACTTTTTGTTTACTTTACATGAAAATCTTAGAGTAAGGGTAAGATATAGCCAGATATGTAGCCACCAAGGTATTTTCCATGGTTGCGCGGCTTGAGGGCATTTTAAGCCCCTGCTATTTATAATTTATATTAATGGGCTCTGTGATTTTTTATTTAAAACAGCTACTGTCAGCATTCACAAGCTTGCAAACCGGCTGGATTCTGGCACTATTATATGCTGATGATGCTGTTTTAATAGCTTGAACCCTAAAGCCTTGTGTACCTTGGTCATTTATAAGTTTTATGAAGATTTGAAATTGGCAACTAACTTCGGGAAATCCCAGAACATGGCCTGTGGTCCAGGTAAGAGAAATATGGGGTCCCTAAAATATTCCGATTAATCTGAGTTTGGTTCATACCTTTAAATATTTGGGTATTCTTTTTTATTCCTCTGGTACCTGTCACATACAGTTGAATGCTGTCCACCACTCAGATACTGGGCACTTGGTTTCGTGTTTAACCTTACCCAGAAAAAAAGAGGAGGGTTGATAGCCCCATACCTCATATATACAATTTAAAGTGCAGTCCAACAGCAATGTATGGCTTGGGGGTGTGGGGATACCAGAATGTTAAGTCCATCCAGGTGGAGGAGGGTCAGATCTGTAGGTGGCTCCCTAACCTCCCTCCAACTGCCTCAAATTATATTCTGCATGCAGAACGTAAACAACTCTTTTTTTCCCATACAATAAAGCTTGAGCCACTCTTACTGTGAATAAAAGTTTGGACTAGCTCAGAAGCTAGTTTTAACAGAGAAGTTATTTTGGACTGTCTCAGTGTAGGGGGAGGTCTAGCAATATGGTGGATGAATTATGTTAAGAAGTCTATTGCAGCCATTGGACTTGGGCACCTGTTTTCCAATCCATCAAACCTGAAAAAGTCAGATAGGTCACTAGATAAGATTAGATTTTTAGAGGATACGAGTTCTCAAAGCACAGAACGCACCCTTAGTAAGCCATGTCCCAAATATTAGTACATTCTGTTGTCCTCAGGGGAAATGGGTTTTTACCTCTCCCTGGAACTTTCCTGTTGGGAAAGATCACTTCTTTTTAGATTTAGATCCTGCACCCTTTGACATTTGTTGAGCTTCCCCGCAGAGTCTGACCACTGGGGGAGATTCCTGCCGCCCTGCCCTTGTGCTGGGGTATCATCTCAATCTCTGTTGCATTTTTTTTTTTTTTTTTTTTTTTTAAGAGTTTTTTCTTTTCCAGTTGACTCATGAGTATCTTGAGGTCCCACGCATTTAATAAATGTATTGATGCACTCTGCTACTTGAGGCGGTTAGACATCCCATTGGAATACCATAGCTTCAGACACTTTTTTAAATTGTAAGTTAAATGTAGGAAAATGATGGACGGCTAAGCCGGCATCGCTTTTTAGCAGTGGTTTAAAATGCTGTTTGATTTTATTGTTTTAATTGTTCTTTCATGTTTAAAAAAAAAAACAAAAAAAAGCGAATAAAGATATTTAAAATAATGCATAATAACCTATTTTTGTAATATGCTAGTTATCAAAAATGCCAATGGACCTCAATGCTCTATTAGAACCCTTTAAACGAGGGTTGTCAACGTAGGTTAGAAAAGACAGGATCCTTGGTAAACTAACTGACACAATGCCTCAGATGGGTGATACTGTAAGAATGCCAGCACCAGGGCGCAGCTCCAGGTAGGACACAAAAGTCTGGATGAACACGGGAGATGGAACATTGTAATTGTGAATTGTAGAACGAGATAAGAGACCAACAGGCTTCAGAACACGTGGCACAAAGAGAGTTAATTTGTGGATATTTGTCAGCCTGATTCCCATGAAACTCCATAAATCCTTACAAGTACGTTCTCACCTATATATAGAGCAGAATTACGGATATTGAGGAAAAATGACAGCCACATGAAAGAGAGCGATTCTTTGTATGAATATCCTCCCTATACTCATGAGAACGTTCCTCATCATCAGAGAAGCTAAGGCCGACATCCTCAGGGTGAAAGTTTTGTTTATCCTCTGGCTTGGTTAGTATGGCGCTGACTGTTGTATGCCATTGGTTAAATTATTGCATATGGGGTGCGGTGTGGCACTGCTGTTGTCACAGACCTCCACCCCCTTCTTGGTTTGGAACTGATTGCATTCATGCGTGGTTGAAATCAAGCAAATGCAAAATGGTGCGCAGATCCACTACATTCATGTATGTAAATATATTCTACCTTACTAGAGTCACCGAAATCATTTCATTACAAAATATGCTATTAGGCATTACAAAATCTAAAATCTTTCAAAATCAGTTCAAGCACCATTATTATACCATACTGCTTTGTGCTTATTGGCACAATGAAAACGAGGGTGCCATTAGCAAAAGTATATTTTAGTTTAATACTAATTGTGTTACTTTGTAGGATTTAAAAGAATTAGGCTTTAAATATTGAATACGGAACCTCAACCTTTTGGGCCCTAATGTGTGAAAACATTGCTGATACTTATTTTGTATATTCAAACACAGCTAAAAACAAACATTTGAAAAACGCTGTTTCTGGAAGAATAGGCGCCCAGTCAGATTGTGCTTGACCAAGGTAGAAAAAAGGATTGCCCTAATTAAGACATATGCTACCTCGTCCTCTCTAGAGCCCTCAGATAATGAAGCCTTGAGCTGGACGGGATATAAAATCCACCGGAATGTTAAAACATCCATTCATGCGATCTTAAAGATATTGCCAAAAAAACTGCTGTTTTTTACACTCCCTTTAGTTCCCAACACCACACTCACGTGGAGCAGAAACGTCTTTGCCTGATTTGAAGACAGTCGCAAGCTTGTTCTTACAAGCGCTTCTCTGCCTAAAGGAGATATATGAAGCACCTGGCACTTTAAGAACACCACTTGAAAATATTTCGTGAAAAAATACTTCATATTTTATAGATAGTGTAGACACTTTAATAGCGGCCTAATGTTATGTTTCTTATTTCCTGTCAGCCCAAGAGCACCATGCTTTCAGGGACAAAGAGTTCTGCTTTTAACATTGTTAACTTCGAGCCCTAGACTCCCAGCATGTAAGGACAGTTGGTTAAAAAGCCACGACTGCTCAAGTTGTTACCCAGGACGGGTGGCCCTTCGGAGCTGTACATTTTAAGGGCGATGAGATATATTTTTTCAGGCTGCGAAGAACTGAAGAAGCAGCCAAATAAATTATGATATCTATTTTGGATATGAAAACTTTTGAGTTTATGTGAACAAACAAACATTTTAGGAGTGATGATATAATTTTTGGCACCAGCATGTTATTAAAATAAAAATATTAAAATAAAGTCTTGGATATGCGAATATGATCGAAATCCGCAGATTAAAAGGATGCCAGTTTATGTCTACAGGCTGTAAAAGCAGTGTTGGAGAGAATTATTTATTTCCAGTTAGCTTAGCAGCATTGTATGGGGCCTTCATTTATTTATTTGACTTTCGATAGTGCATCTGTGCAAAGTGCCAAAGAGACAGCTGGACATCAGGCCAGGGGTCTATTAATAACCCAGCGTTCAATGACTTCTGTGTGGCTTTCTGAATACGCTTTTATTCAAAGCTATCACAATGCTTTTCAAAGTGAGACCTATTTGAAAACCTACAGGGAGGGTCCGAACTTCAAGATGGAACTGTTTGAAGATATTTCTCAATAGGAAATCGGCATGTAATCCTCGAAATAAAATAGATTAGAGATGCATTATAATAAAATATAAATACGTGAATGGGAAACCAATTGGCTTGAATGTGACTCTATAGGATGTGTTACTTTTAGCCCCTCAGTGAGCGGGGAGAGTGGGGATTCTACATCACGAACAATAGAGAATATATAGATGCTATTTGGTACATTGTGACTATGACTTAATAGCCAACAAACCTTAACATCAATCTAACCATTTTAGGCAGATTTTTCTTTGGTAACATTGGCATTGGTGCAATAAATCAGAAACTGCAAATGTGAGCCGCTTCTGGCATCTTCTGTTTGCCATATGTAAAATAATAAAAACAAAGAATATTGTTTGCCAACGCTGACAGGCAACTGGGAACAAAGAATGGAGGCCAAAACATCCAGACTATTTTGGCATTCGAAGAAACCTAAAGAGACTTGAAACTTTGCATCGAAGTGTATTAAACTTATTTTACGATATCTGGCATATCTCATGTCCTCAATTCAAATCCCCACCAACAACTTCCTGACTGACAACCTCTTAAAACCACAAGGAGAATAACTGTCAATCCGACTAGTGACAGGCATTATTAGAAGCACACTGGCTAGTAAATCAGGCCCCCACACGAGAAGGCTGAATTAAAAATATAAATATTTAAAACCTTGTTGCAGCGGGGAATTGATTTCCACCATGCAGATTGGTTCTACAGACTCAGGGACAAGCTGCATTCGAGCAGATGGACAACATCAATAGATCAGTAATACCTCGTTAACAGTGATGCACATTAGGCCCCACAAGGAAGTCAGATATTAGTAGATTCACAAGCCATGAAGGTTTATTAGCAGATTAGCAAATTTGTAAACTCAATTCCTAAAAGGTTATTACATGTAAATTATCAGTTACTTGAAAATTCTTAATATAATTTAAATTGATTACAAGTTAGCAAATACAAAGAAAAATGCTAAGAGTAGTCATTTTTATAGAGCAAAATAAAGAAAATTCAGTTTGCCATAAAGGAAAAATTCCCTAATATGCTAAGGAGTCTGGTGGGTTCGGTAGAAGTCAAGCAGAAGGTGTCAGCAAATAATGGCTTTAAGGGCCAGATATGTCAAGCTCCTGGTTTGCATTTCTTAAATTGTGAATTTTAAGAAATCGCTATTTTAGAAATGCAAAATGGGATGTATTAAAATTGCGAGTCAGTATTTGCGATTTCTTAAAATTCGCAAATGCAATTTGCGATTAGCAAATACAGAATTGCAAACCCTTTGCGATTCGGTATCTGAAAATCGCAAATTGCGAAAACGGTAACCTGGAACAGCCTGATGACATCACAACCAGAAAGTGAGTCAGCCCATGCTGTTACCAGGAGCCACACCCACAGGATCAGGCAGGGAGACACAGCCCAGCACCAAGGAGCCAGCTTTGTGATCCAGCCAGGACCGAATTGCAACATGGCCACTGATGGGAAGGTGAAGGACAAGGGAGAAAGGAAGCGCAAGCTCAAATTCAGTGAGCAGGAATTGGAGGTGCTCACTGAGGAGGTGTCAGGAACCATGACAAACTCTTTGGGAAGAACTCACTACAGGTCCCTGAAAAGTGAGAAAAGGAAACTCTGGTTGGAAATCCAGACAAAAATCTGTGCAGTGGGTGTTGCTCAGCACTCTGCTGAGGAAATGCACAAGAGATGGTATGACCTGCGTTCCAGTGCCAAAGAAACTGTAGCCACCAGGCTAAAGGAGGCAAGGAGCACCGGAGGAGGACCACCTATCCAGAAACAGCCACCAATGGAAGACATGGTGGAGTCCACCCTGCTTCTGGAAGCTGTCAGTGGTGTCACTGACATTGACAACTCAGGGACACCCAGCACCAGCAAAGGGAAGGCCAGCAACGATGCGTATCCCCAAATGTGCATGTACAAATGTCCCCTAGAAATAGCTATTAGCTTGATGTAGCATGATAAGTAGTCAATGCCACATCTCACATGCAACACAACATTGCCTTATGGGAGTGATAGGCCACAACCCTAAGGTAAAAAAAAACCACATTGAAAACAACTTAGGGGGTCATTCTGACCTCGGCGGTAAAAGGCTCTTACCGCCGGTCAGAAGACCGCCATTCTACCGCCGCGGCCGCGGTAACCCGCCACGTCATTCTGACCAACAACTGCCAAGCCGCCAAAAACCCGACATCCACGGAAGGCCGCCTCATCAGCGGGCAGCGATAAACTAGAGATGACCAAACCTCCATCGCCACGCCAACACAAACACGCCCATGCCATTACGACCCACGAATCCACGCGGCGGTCATTCAACCGCGATATTCCATTGGCGGTACACACCGCCGCGCTCCAAATACACACCCAGCTCCAAAACCCAGCCACATTGGACAATTTGAAATACACACACCTGATACACATACAAACACCACCCCCACACATCCAAGCAACTATAAAACACACACCCACATCACCCACAAACCCCCACTAGTTGGAAATCGGAGAGAAGGCGAGAGAGAGAGAGCGAGCGAGCACAGCAATCGAAAACCCCAACACACACAGGAACCCAACATCATCAACCACACCACATCTACGCACACATCACCACACACCACCACTCACATCACCGCAAACACCACCCCACACCTCATCCACACCACCCCATGGCACCCCAAAGACACCTCAGGTTTTCGGACCAAGAACTCCGGGTCATGATGGAGGAAATCATAAGGGTAGAGCCCCAGCTCTTCGGCACACAGGTGCAACACACCACAATAGCCAGGAAGGCGGAGCTATGGCAGAGGATTGTCGACAGGGTCAACTCTGTGGGACAGCATCCCAGAAACCGTGAAGACATCAGAAAGCGCTGGAACGACCTACGGGGGAAGGTACGGTCGATGGTCTCCAGACACAACATCGCTGTGCAGAGGACTGGCGGCGGACCACCACCCACCCCTCCCGAATTCACAGCATGGGAGCAAGAGGTCCTTAACATCCTGCATCCTGCGGGCCTCGCTGGAGTAGGCGGAGGAATGGACTCTGGTAAGTCTAGTCTCAACTACTCCCCCCCCCAACCACCAGCATGCCAACCCACACCCCCACCCTCACCCCCAACCCCCCAACACACAGCCTCCCTGCCAATGTCTCACCAGCACAACCCACCCAACCCAAAACCAAACCCTGAATGCCAACACAAACCATGGACACCCATCACCTATGCATGACCACTGCACATACCCATCCCCCCCACAAACCACCCTCACAACTCCTGCCACAAGGGAATGCCAGCACTGGGGGACAAGGGCACCCACAAATCGCACACCATGGAACACACAGAAGCAATAACCATACTCTTTCACCCCTGCAGGGCCCGAACACCAAAACACCGGCCAGGAGGGTCCAGATATGTCCATCCCACCCCCAGAACAGGCCCGCAGTGAGGACACCAGCTCTGTCGTCCTGGAACCTGATGACCAGCCCGGACCATCGGGGACCTCTGGACAGTCGGTTCCCCACACACAGACACAGGCCACAGCAGACCTAACCCCCTCTGGGAATATCAGCACCGCTCCCACCCAGCGGGCCCATGCCTCTGTCTCCAGGACAGGTCAATCAGCGGTGTGTCCGCCACTACAGGGCACCCAGGCTGACCCAACACCCCAACAACAACAGGGACCTGGGGGCAGTGGTAGTGGGCACACCGTCCAGGGGACAGAGGCCCGGGGAAACAGGGCAACTGGGAGGGCTGCAGTGCGACAGGGGGGGGAGGACAGGCCCAGGGAACCGACTCTCCAAGAGGCCCTCACCACCATCATGGGAGCATACCACCGCTCCCAGGAGACGATGGTGACGGTAATGGCGAGGTTCCAGGAGATCCAGGCACAGCAGGAGGAACGGTACATGGGGTACAGAGAGGAGCTCAGGAACATCGTCCAGGCCCTGAACCTAATAGTCACCACATTGCGGGACCATGTGGCACCCCAAAGGGCCCCTGTCACCAGCCCGGACCAGGAACAGCCTACCACCTCCGCCGGCGCTAGTGGACAGGAGGCACCCACACAACGACGGGCCACCAGAACCCCACCTCCTGCTGAAGATCAACCACCCCGCAAGAGGAGCCTGAGATCACAAAGGAAGACAGAGTAGGATGCCAAGACCCCCGCCAGCCTAAGATCCCCCCGGATGTCATTCCACTGTCCCACATCGTCACCCTGTCCAACCTTGAACTGCCCCTGCTCCATCCTTCCACAGGCATATGGACAATGCACCTGTGCGACCGAGAACTGGACTCTGCCATGGACATCACTCCACCCCCACCCATCACCATTTTACTATCATGGACCTATATGTAGCACTTCAAATAAATCACTTATTGCACTTAAAACACTCAGGAGTCTGCTTGTATTCTTAACAAATGTATTACACATAACGGTTCAAAAATGTACAGTTACATTGTGATGACAACATACCAATGTCAATTTGCTTTACTCCATGGCCGAACAAACCAGAAGTCACGCAGTGGGTCATATAGCTCTGAAAAGCCAAGGGAAAGTCACAATTCAGTTGAAAGGAACTGGGGGGAAACACAGAAAGTAGAGATGCAGGAGGCCAGAAGTAAATGTAAAATGCCGTGGGGGATTCTTACCTGGGTGCTACTGAAAATACTGTTGTATGACCGTGTCCCTGTTGTCCGTGTCGTCACCGTCGTCTTCCTCCTCTTCACTCTCCACAGGCTCCACAGCTGCTACAACACCACCATCTGGACCATCCTCCTGCAGAAAAGGCACCTGGCTTCGCAATGCAAGATTGTGAATCATACAGCAGGCCACGATGATCTGGCACACCTTCTTGGGTGAGTACATTAGGGATCCCCCTGTCATATGCAGGCACCTAAACCTGGCCTTCAGGAGGCCGAAGGTCCTTTCTATGATCCTCCTAGATCGCCCATGGGCCTCATTGTACCGTTCCTCTGCCCTGGTCCGGGGATTCCTCACTGGGGTCAGTAGCCAAGGCAGGTTGGGGTAACCAGAGTCACCTATTAGCCACACACGGTGTCTCTGTAGCTGTTCCATCACATAGGGGATGCTGCTATTTCGCATAACATACGCGTCATGCACTGACCCAGGGAACATGGCATTTACATGGGAGATGTACTGGTCAGCCAAACAGACCACCTGGACATTCATCGAATGGTAACTTTTCCTGTTTCTGTACACCTGCTCATCGTCTTTTGGGGGTACTAAGGCCACATGGGTCCCATCAATGGCACCAATGATGTTGGGGATATGTCCAAGGGCATAGAAGTCAGCCTTCACAGTGGCCAAATCACCCTCCTCAGGGAAAATAATGTAGCTCCACATGTATTTCGTCAGGGCAGACAACACTCTGGACAAAATCTTAGAAAACATAGGCTGAGACATCCCTGATGACATGGCCACTGTTGTCTGAAAAGACCCACTTGCCAAAAAATGGAGGACTGACAGAACCTGCACCAGAGGGGGAATTCCTGTGGGTTGGCGGATGGGGGACATCAGTGCTGGCTCCAGCTGGGCACACAGTTCATGTATAGTGGCTCGGTCAAGTCGGTAGTGAAGTATTATATGACGTTCCTCCATTGTCGACAGGTCCACCAGCGGTCGGTACACGGGAGGATTCATCCTTCTCCTCGCAAGTCCCATCGGACGGTGCCTAGGAAGGACAACATGGAGCACAGAGTCAAGCAACCCACAGGTACATAACTACAGCTTGCACAGTACACGATTGTCAATGCATTGAATGGCTTGTATGAGTGGCAATGCAAGGCCTAGGCCTGTGTGACGCAGTAGTAATTAAGCCCTGTGGTCCCTTGTAATGGCGGCTGCCTGACCTGAGAAGTGTGACAGTGGGATGTGAGGTCAATGCGCTGGCGTGACACACCGTGGCGGTAGGTGGTCGAAGACCGTGGCGCAAAGCCGCATTGGTTAACATCGAGCCCTATGGGTTTCACAAGCCAATGACTAGCTGCGCCGGCGGTCGCGGAACGCACCGCGGCGGTACGCGCCGCGGCGGCCGTGACCGCCATTTTCTATCTGGTTAATCACTCGAGACCTGATCATCCACAGGAGAGGACCTATACTGCAAGTGCTGCTGTGACCTCGGTCTGGGAGATACAATGGCTGCTGCGACTGGGGAAAGGGCCCCTGCCTTCACTACAGAAGAGTTGGAGAAACTTGTGGATGGGGTCCTGCCCCAGTATGCGCGACTCTACGGTCCTCCAGACCAACAGGTAAGTACACTGTGTGCACGTTGAATGGGCTATGCCTGGGTTGTGTATGGTGGATTTAAGATGGTGGGGTGGGGGGACAATGACGAGTGCAAGGCACGACAGATGAGAGCATGTGCCACATGGCAAGGTTGGGGAGGGGGGGACAATCGCATCTATCATGCGGAAAATTGATGATATTTCAAATTCCACCCTGTACATGTCAAATAGGTCAGCGCCCATCAGAAGATCGACATTTGGCGTGCCATCGCCAAGGAAGTCCGCACCCTGGGGGTCCACAACAGACGGGGCACCCACTGCCGCAAGAGGTGGGAGGACATCCGCCGCGGGACCAGGAAGACTGCCGAGTCACTGCTGGGGATGGCCTCCCAACCTAGGAGGGGTGCCAGTCGTACCCTGACCCCCCTGATGTCCCGGATCCTGGCGGTGGCCTACCCCGATTTGGATGGGCACGTGACGACATCACAGCAGACACAAGGGGGTGAGTACCAGCACATTCAGCTATCTTTACGCGCAGTGGAGGTGCCTGGGTGGGGGAGGAGGGCTGTGGGTGACATTAGGCCAGGGCGCTTTCTGTATTGTATTCCTCTCCTTTAGCCATGTCCTTGTGCCCCCGCCCCCCACCTCTGTACGGTGACAGGTACAGCTAGCCATGGTCCTGCATCACCCATGTGCGCGTTTGTTGTCCCTAGACCTGTTGGCCCAGTCACAAGTACTCAGTAGTGTACCCCGATTGCGCGGCTTAGTGCATGAGGCTCCTGTGTCTGTCCTCTCCGCCAACGGTGTTGACAATGCATGTACTCAACCTTTTATTATGTCTCCCCCCACCCTTTTTCTTTATCTTCTTGTGCATGTGTGCTTCAGCATCATCAGGCGGAGGAGACTTGGCACCGGAGCACGAGGCAGCTGCGACTCACAAGGCCCCGGTGGGCCATGGCACAGACATCGAGGCCACCAGTGATACGGAGGGCGAGGGGAGCTTCACAACGGGGAGCCGTGGTGAAACCAGCGACACCGACACGTCCTCGGATGGGAGCTCCCTAGCGGTTGCGGCAACATCCGTGCCCCCCGCCTCTACAGGTACAGCCGCCACCCAGCGCACCAGCTCCGCCCTCCCAGCAGCCCCTCAGCCTACACTCCGTGCCCGCTCGCCCAAGAAGGCGGGCATCTCCTTCGCCCCAGGCACCTCAGCCCCTGCCCCTGTTACCCCTGCTGCCCTCAGTGAGAAGGTCATTGACCTCCTGAGGACCATCATTGTTGGGCAGACTACCCTTTTGAATGCCATCCAGGGGGTAGAGAGGGAGGTGCATCGTAGCAATGCATACCTGGAGGGCATTCATTCGGGTCAGTCTGCCCATCAACGATCGTTCAATTCTCTGGTCTCAGCACTGACGGCAGCCATTGTCCCTGTTTCCAGCCTCCCTCTTCTAACTGCCTCCAGCCTGTCTCTGTCTCCTGTTCCTCTGCCTATCCCATCCACACCATCAGACCAGCCTGCACACACCTCAACACCCAAGGGCAGCTCATCCAGACATAAGCACCACAGATCACACAAACATTCACCCAAGCAACACCCAGATGCAGACATGCCAACAGCCACTACCACCTCTGTGTCCCCCACCTCCTCGTCTCCCTCCTCCCTCCCTGTGACGTCTACACTCACACCTGCATGCACACCACCAACAGCCAGTACACCCATCACCAGCACACCCTCCAGTACAGTCCGCACACGTGCAGTCACCACCCCCACTGCCATTTACACGTCCCCTGTGTCCTCTCCCACTGTGTCTGTCACCCCCTCTTCCAAGACACACAAACGCAGGCAGCCACCCACCCAACAGCCAACCACCTCACGACAGCCTGCAGCCCATGAACCTTCACCCAAGGACAGCACACCTGACTCTCCTACAACCACCTCCTCTTCCTCCACTCCCATAACCACTGCACCTACCGTTTACCTTGGTCCTAAAAAGTTTTACCTCTCCAATCTTGACCTCTTTCCCTCACCTGACCCACCCCCTCCATCTGCTAAGAGTCCCAAGAGCACCTCAGCCACCACCAGCCCGGGTTCACGTGTCAGCGTAGTCCATGGATTTTGGAGTCCCCCCTTTGCCAGCAGTGAGACATCGGTCAGCAGCAAGGGGACAGCCAGCCCCCCTCCTGGAAAGAGGACCCGGAAAGTGAGGGGCCGCCGCGGGAGGAGTGCCACGTCTGCCCCCAAGGACCAAAGTTCGGACGCTTCACCTGCCACAACATCCAGGGGAGGCAAGGCCCAGAGAGCCACAGCGAAGGAGGGCAAGGGCAGCAGGGCGGAGAAGTCAGGCAGCAGGAGCGCGGACCAGGAGGGCCCCACAAGCCCCATTCCGGGTGTGAGGGAGGACACCCAAGGGCCCAGGACACCGTCACCGAAGGGTCCAGCAACTGCACGGTCGGAGGGCGACTGAGCAGGGAGTCCTGCCCAGGTCTGACTCCCTGGAATTACAGGACAAGCACCGCTGAAGAGGGCCCCGCCGTGCAGGAAGGCACCGCTGAAGAGGGCCCCGCCGTGCAGGAAGGCACCACTGAAGAGGGCCCCGCCGTGCAGGAAGGCACCGCTGAAGAGGGCCCCGCCGTGCAGGAAGGCACCGCTGAAGAGGGCCCCGCCGTGCAGGAAGGCACCGCTGAAGAGGGCCCCGCCGTCCAGGAAGGCACCGCTGAAGAGGGCCCCGCCGTCCAGAAAGGCACCGCTGAAGAGGGCCCCGCCGTCCAGAAAGGCACCGCTGAAGAGGGCCCCGCCGTGCAGAAAGGCACCGCTGAAGAGGGCCCCGCCGTGCAGGAAGGCACCGCTGAAGAGGGCCCGCCAAGACAGGCCCCGCTCCGCTGGGCCCTTCCTGTCAAGCAACGCTCCGCTGGGCCCCGCCGTCTCAAGCACTGCTCTGCTGGGCCCTTCCTGTCAAGCACTGCTCCGCTGGGCCCCGCCGTCTCAAGCACCGCTCCGCTGGGCCCTTCCTGTCAAGCACCACTCCGCTGGGCCCTTCCTGTCAAGCACCGCTCCGCTGGGCCCCGCCGTCTCAAGCACCGCTCCGCTGGGCCCTTCCTGTCAAGCACCGCTCCACTGGGCCCTTCCTGTCAAGCACCGCTCCGCTGGGCCCTTCCTGTCAAGCACCGCTCCGCTGGGCCCCGCCATCTCAAGCACCGCTCCGCTGGGCCCTTCCTGTCAAGCACCGCTCCGCTGGGCCCTTCCTGTCAAGCACCGCTCCGCTGGGCCCCGCCGTCTCAAGCACCGCTCCGTTGGGCCCTTCCTGTCAAGCACTGCTTCGCTGGGCCCTTCCTGTCAAGCACCGCTCCGCTGGGCCCTTCCTGTCAAGCACCGCTCCGCTGGGCCCCGCCGTCTCAAGCACCGCTCCGCTGGGCCCTTCCTGTCAAGCACCGCTCCGCTGGGCCCTTCCTGTCAAGCACCGCTCCGCTGGGCCCTTCCGGTCAAGCACCGCTCCGCTGGGCCCTTCCGGTCAAGCACCGCTCCGCTGGGCCCCGCCGTCTCAAGCACCGCTCCGCTGGGCCCTTCCTGTCAAGCACCGCTCCGCTGGGCCCCGCCGTCTCAAGCACCGCTCCGCTGGGCCCTTCCTGTCAAGCACCGCTCTGCTGGGCCCCGCCGTCTCAAGCACCGCTCCGCTGGGCCCTTCCTGTCAAGCACCGCTCCGCTGGGCCCAGCCGTCTCAAGCACCGCTCCGCTGGGCCCCGCCGTCTCAAGCACCCCTCTGCTGGGCCCCGCCGTCTCAAGCACCGCTCCGTTGGGCCCCGCCGTCTCAAGCACCGCTCCGCTGGGCCCTTCCTGTCAAGCACCGCTCCGCTGGGCCCTTCCTGTCATGCACCGCTCCGCTGGGCCCTTCCTGTCAAGCACCGCTCCGCTGGGCCCTTCCTGTCAAGCACCGCTCCGCTGGGCCCCGCCGTCTCAAGCACCGCTCCGCTGGGCCCCGCCGTCTCAAGCACCGCTCCGCTGGGCCCTTCCTGTCAAGCACCGCTCCGCTGGGCCCCGCCGTCTCAAGCACCGCTGGCCCAATGACTGTGCCGGTTCTGTGTCGTGCTAATGTTCACGCTGCACTCGGGCCACCCTGCCTCCCCCATTGCCTGTGGAGACTGTTATCCACTTGATGGACTGTGACTTTGCACTCCCCTGGATATGACAGTGGGCAAGCCACCCACTGTAGAGACTTGAGAGACTGTGGCTTTGCACTCCCCAGGATATGACAGTGGGCAAGCCACCCACTGTAGAGACTTGAGAGACTGTGGCTTTGCACTCCCCAGGATATGACAGTGGACATGGTGGCCCCTTCTTGGATCTGGCGTCGTGGACTCATGTGGCTGTGGTGCCCCCCCTTCCCTTCCCCCTGAGGTGCCTGTAGTTTTGTCATCTGATGCCCCTGCAGTGTTCTCTCCAACGGACTCAGGTCTCCTGTGTGGGCTTTGCCCATGTGTTGATACACTTTGGCCCACGGACATTTGCAATTTCTGTGACTGTGCGGGACTTTCTGCCTCTATTTCTCGGTCACGCAATGTTTACATTTGAAATTTTTTGCTTCATTTTCCTATTTTACCATGTCTTCAATGAACCTATTTTTTACATAAATGTTGTTTCTCACTTTAATCATATCTTTTCGTTATTCCGGGGGGTTTGGGTGGGGTCACTTTGACTTGGTGCTCTGCATTGGTGTGTAGATAGTTGGGGGGTGGGTGTGATGCGTATGTGTGTGCCCGTAACCCTTCCTCCTCCCCCCCTCCCCTGTGTCGTAGGTGCGGTACTCACCGTTGTCGTCTGCGCCGGAGTTCGTACTCGTGGTAGATGAGCAGGTAGATGAGAGCAGGTAGGATGTGTAATTCGGGCTCCATGCTGTCCTCCGTCCTCGTGGAGTGTATAGAGGTGAGCGTTTTCCCGTTCGTAGTCTGTTTCCGTCGTGTTTTTATCGGCGGGGCTCCCGCCCCGGAAAAGGTGGCGGATTGTTGAGTTGTGATAGGGTGGGCGGTACATTGTCTGCCGCCTGCCTGTTGGCGGTGACCGCCGCGCTGTTTGTCTGTCCCGCCGTGGCGGTCGGAGTGTTAAAGTGGCGGGCTCTGTTGGCGGTTCCCGCCAGGGTCAGAATTCCATTTTTTGAACCGTCAGCCTGTTGGCGGGTTGGCCGCCGCTTTATCACGGACCGCCAGGGTCAGAATGACCCCCTTAGTGTTAAGCCATATAGAGAAACAACACACAAAAGTCACAGTGATACAATGTCAGAGTAGAAAATGTACTAATGTGCTACTTATTGTGAGATATAAATAAATGACATGCTGCACATTGTCATTGCAGATGTCCCGGGCCCTGCTGCATCAGAAAGTGGAAATGTGGGGGATGTTGAAACACAGCCACAGTCCGACTCCAACACAAGTGAGTCTCTTAGTATTGCACCAGCCAGACGCAGGGCAAGGGTGTTACCTCTCCCAGAATACAACCTGAACTCAGATGAGATGCCGGATGAACTCCCCACACCACCCCCAGACGATAGATCCACAGGGACACAGGAGGTACTTCACCAGTGTCCGTCAACTCCCCTCAGGAGCCGTCATGATGCAGGCAGACAGTGCACAGAGGAAAGAGAGGGCCCATCAATCTTTGTCTGACTTGAAGCTTCCATGCTGAAAGTGCAGCGCCTGCAATGCAAACATATGGGGTCAAAGCACAGGCAGTTGGTGTCATTCAATCAGAACATGGGCACAATGAACAAGCACTTGGAGTCCCTGCATGAGGGACAGCAAACAGCAGCTGAACACACAAAGGACTTGACAAATCCCATTAGGGACCTCTGCTCTGAAGTTCAGCAGGAACGTGTCAGCCACCGTAGGTACCATCACCAATTTATGAGAAGGTTTGATGGGTTCTGCAGATCGGTCAATCGGCTTGCTAGCTCAACTGCCATGATGTCACGACATGCTGTGGGCATACAGGTGGAGAAGGCACACTGCAGTCAGGACGTTGCATAGGGCTTGGTGCAAATAACCAATGTCCTGGATGCAATGCAGACCGCACGTAGGGCTACAAACAGCGAACTGGGTGTTGGAGATAGTGAGGAGTTCTCTAGCCTCAGCAGTCTTACAGCCCCTGTCATGAATCCTAGGAGTCACAGTACCAGACACAGTACTGCCAGTGAACCTGCGACAAGAGGTGCCAGTGAGGCCACTGAGTACTCAAGTGGAATGCTTGGACATAGGAAGTAATGTTAAGACCTACAGTGGACTACCAAAACATGTAGCTGTACAGTTATACTATGATGCTAATAGTGTGACACTGTTATTTGCACATGGTAACCTATGCTTCATGGCTTTGTCCTATTGACACATACGTTACCTGACGTCAAGGTAATACATTTGCTAAAAACAGAACAACATAATATTGCAGTGGTGTTGCCATTACTCATATTAGAAATGGTTGTACGTGATGTCAGCACGTCTTTGCCTGCTCTCTGCTGCACTGGTCCTTTCTACTGGGTGATGGGGTAGTAAGGGATCGCCATCTTCATCTGAGTCAGGCTCCATTGGTTCAACAGGTATGCCCCTTCTCATTGTTATGTTGTGCAACATTGCACATGCAGCCACAATTACATGTCGTCTCTGGGCTGTACTGTAGTGCCCCTCCACTCTGGATGCACCTGAAGCGGCTCTTTAGGAGACCAAAAGTCCGCTCCACCACACTGTGGGTTGCCCTGTTTGCAGCATTGTACCTCCTCTCTGCAGGCGTAGCAGGGTTCAGGTAGGGCGTCAGTATGTAGGTGCGCACTGCATAGGAACTGTCTCCTGGAATGAAAAGAGGGTAAAATGAGTACTGTCAGAATCTGATGTCACTATTACTTAAATGCAACATAGTCATCTATTACTTTACCCAGCAGGTATCCTTCACCAAACTC
The DNA here is from genome assembly GCF_031143425.1 of Pleurodeles waltl. Taxonomy (NCBI): domain Eukaryota; kingdom Metazoa; phylum Chordata; class Amphibia; order Caudata; family Salamandridae; genus Pleurodeles; species Pleurodeles waltl. The sequence continues at coordinate 925,144,179 of NC_090448.1, read as the reverse complement.
CCCAGTTAGCAGTCTTGTATGAAATCCGCTGTGGTGAAAGATGTAGGAGTCATGTGTCCTACCTGGGCATCGGGCCACAAGATTGGTGATGATATTTGAGGCACTGCCAATCACCTGTATGTTCATGGAATGATGGTTTTTAAGGTTCAGATAAACATACTCGGTGGCCGATGGTGGACAGATAGCTACATGTGTCCCATCGATGGCACCTATGATATGAGGGAATTGTGCAATCTGATAAAAGTTGATTTTAATTTGTTGTATTTCCTGTGGGGTGTTGAGGAATCCTTTGTGCTCCTGTATTTTGCTCAGCATGGTATTTAGAAATGCTTTGAAGAATCGTGAGAGAGCACTCTGTGAGACCCTTCATTCTGCTGCTATGACCCCTTGATAGCTCCCTTAGGCTAATAGGTGCAGGGAGCATAATACCTGCACATGGGTGGGCATGCTGTTGGTCCTGTGTGTGGTGCGCTGCAGTATGGGTTGTAGATCAGCTATCAGGTCACGTATCATGGCTGAGTTTAACCTGTACTTCTCATAGATTTCCTGCTCTGTCTGGTCAAAAAGGGTTATGTGCACTCTGAAAATGCGCTCCTGTCTCCTCGTCCCTCTCCTCAGACCTGCCTAGATCCTCATCCTCCTCACCATCACATAGAGTGCAGCCATTATGGAAGAATGGCTGAGGCATTCTGGGCCACTTTATATAGGTTGCACCCGGTTACCACCTGATTTCAATTTGTGGTAAATTGCATGTGCAAAAGGCGATTCTGCGAATTTTAGCAATTTGCGACTTTTTGATGCATCCCATTGTGACATGGCTTTACGTGTCGCAATCAGCATATCACAAATTGCGCCATGATTTTGGGGATCGTTATCTGCGATTCGCTAAACTGTGTCGCAGTTTGTGTCTCGCAAATAGCAATTTGTTATTTCATGGCGCTATTTGCAATACGCTGATTGTGACACGCAAAACCATGTCATATTTGCAAAAGTTCACAATTTTCGCAATTCTGTTTTTTAACACTGCGAATGCCTTTCATACATCACAGGGACCCTTTTTGCATTTGCAAATGGCTGATTTTTGTGATTCGCACCATTTGCAAATGCAAAAAGCTTGATACATCTGGCCCTAAATCCTGAATGAAATGAAGATTCAGCCAGGTAAGTGAGAGTGGATTTGCTCACAAGTCTAACTCTTTGAGTGGCAAGGGGCATCTGAGTCTAACTAATTCAGCAACACACAATTAAAGCAAACACAGAGTAAGAAGGCTAATCCAAAGTGAACGTTCTCCGATAAGGAGGTTTTCACCCATCTTCCCCGCCATTGCAAAATAGAAGGGTTCAGCTGCTGGACTTCAAGAGATACATTGTAGCAGGATGACACATTGAAGACAGTTTGTCCCAGGCAGAGGTATGGAAGTTCACTATTCACTCTCTATGGAATGCACACAGGTAAGCAATTCTCACAGAAATCAAAACATTTGCAGCAACCCAATAAGTATGAGCTACTGCAGCTTGGCTCCTGAAATGAGAGAAAAAGAGAGAAAGAACACGCAGCTAAAGTACAGTCTCATATTTGCACACGTCATTTAAACCAAAGCCTACATTAACTATGGCTACCTTAATGTGAAAATCACACTTTATGTATTTGTATATATGTGGTGCAGATTAGTCGATGTTAGGAAAAGCATGAAGTAATGACAGAACATCACCAATATCACCATCTGATGATTCAGAGAGTCATCACACAATTAATTCATAAGTCTGAAGTGATTGAATGTCAAATGCCAGTTGTTGCCTTCTGTTGCAGTACTGTTTACAAGACTGCCCACCAATGTAGATAGCTTTATAATCTTCAGGCCATTCAAAACTACTCCCAAAGAAGGAATTATAGTGCCAAAGATATCACAAACTATTTGTGAAGCACTACGCTTAGCTCTCCTATGAAGCATTACCCCCTTGTCTTTCTCATCTAGATGATAAACCTTAGGGAACATAATACTAAAGAGCTAGATAGCAACTGCCTACACAATTTGCAGAACAATCTTCCAACACCATTAATACACTCCAGGAATAGCAGAATCCTTTTTCTTCAAACACTTGATCTCCCAAAACCTCCAACTTGTGAGTGCATTCACTCCAACCCATCATCTCAGGGGTTCTAATCTTTTCCTTTTTTCCCCCTCATAAAATATAGCTTTACTTGCTGTTGCCAGTCCAGTCTAAACTTAACATTGGGAGTATCCCAACAATCTTTAGTTTTTACTTTTCTTTTTCTCCCTCATCCTCTGCTTCTCCCTTTGCCGTTAACTCTATTTTTCCCTTGTGTCTTCCAATTCATCTAGGAAATCATTCTCAGGTCTAAGCAGCTTATGTGTCACACTTTCGTTCTGAGAATGGGGAACAGCAATCTTTGTTGGAGAACTAAATAAATGTAGTACCATATCCATATATGTAGCACTATAATGAGGATTCAAATGTTTGTGCAAAGGCACCTGATCAAAGACTAAACCAAAGTTTCAAAGATAATATTAAAAATTACCCAGATGACAAAGATTAATAATTCTACCACTTGACAAAGAGTAGGTGAGAGGTAAGTGATGGTATGTCACTTCTCTCACAGTAGAAGCAGATAAATAGGTACAGATGTAGCTGTCATGCACATGCACGGCCAGAGAATATTCATGCAATAGGTTAAAGTATAGTGAGACTATTTCTCTTCAGAACCATTTCTATGTTTAATCTCCATATTAAATCTATGTTTTCCATCTAGGTGAGTTAAAGTAGGCTTAGCTATGGTGAAAGCATGCTCAACAGAAGAATGTAAGTCCATTTATAGGTCCGGAATAGGGATAACCAAGACATCCGGCATTGCAGTAGGTGTCACTCTATATTTGTTTGGTGAGTTAGACACCATGGATTTGTTGTAGTTGATGACCTAGGAACAGAAAATTCCAAAGCAAAGTCAAATTCTATTAGTTGATCTCTACTTGAGCAACACAGAAATGAATGTAGAAGAAGACACAAATGATGCTGTACACTCATGGTAGTTACTTTCAGTGAAGAATGTAATTGAGACAGGGGTACATAGAACTCCACAGGTTTTAGGTTGACACCTTGATCACCGGTGTCAGCCATTACAGATAAATGGTATTTTAAAGTGCAACAAGTGAAAATGCACAACAACCTAAAAGAAGGATCAAAAAGTAAATAAAGCAAAGGAACACAATCTGCACCATCTTGGACAGGACGGATACCATTGCAACAAATAAGCCCAATATAGTTAACACTAATTCATATAATGCTCAATTATTTTGTAAATAGCAGGAATAAAGGATTGTCAGCACATAAAAAATGCATGTAATGAGATAAACTGAAATAAATTGGAACAATCTCATAGAAACCAAATTACCTGTTTAAACGGATATGTGGGTAAATCTCAATATATGATCAGTAGCCCCATTGTGTCAAAATTCATTTGTATAGAAACATAGTACAAAGTAGGAACAGTAAACTAAAACATAACATTTGGAGGTCAAATAATAAATGACATAAATAATCTAATGTATGCCTGGATACATCATATTAGCAGGAAACCCATGTGGGCTAAATAACAAGGCATAATCAGTCATCTAATCCAAACATATGCACAGAAGAGAAAAGGTAAATACATGTAGCAAACATAAGGTAAATGAATATATATTATCATGCTCATCAGCAGCAATGTCATTGAAATATATTTGAAATCTCACAAATTCTTATTTTATGAAAAAACATACAAAAAACAAACATTTAATTTAAAAACATGAATAAAAACAATAAAGAACTGTAAATTAAGTCAGGAGGAAGGACCTCAGCATTCCATATACAAACTATATAATATTTACAAACAGTACGTAAATAATTAGGAGTGAATTCATTAGCAGCCTCAAGTTCTTCATCCTGATTAAGCCTTTTAGGAAACAAGTGTCCAGATGAATGATGTAACTTGGCTCCATTTGCCTGAACTTAAAATCAGTAGCACCACCACTTTTTCTCTCTTATCCCATCTAGGACAAAAGATAGGTTTATCACTATTTTTGGTAACCAAACAATGTCCTTTGTGTATATATATATATATATATATATATATATATATATATATATATATATACACACACATACGTGTGTGTGTGTGTATATATATATATATATATATATATATATATATATATATATATATATATATAATATCACCAAAAATCAAGGGTTACAGGTATATTATAGTTAGGAAATACTATTAAAAAACATGGAAATTAACTAAAAAACTAAAGTTACAGGCATGTTATAGTTAGGCTCACATTTCAAACCATACAAATTTAGCAATTATAGTTAGAGTTATTTTAGGTAATTGTAGGAAAGTACCCCCTTTCTGGCATGGTTACCTCCCACTTTTTGCCTGTTGTTAGTATGTTTTTGAATGTGTTCATTGGGATCCTGTTAACCAGGACCCCAGTGACTGTGCTCTTGGACCACAAACACAACACATTTGGCATACGGGTGCCCTCCTATAAGTCCCTAGTATTTGGTACCCAAGTACCTAGGGCATTGGGGAACAAGGAACCCCCCCGCATGGGCTGCAGCATGTATTATGCCACCCATGGGGAGCCCATGCAAACTATATGTGCAGACCTGCCATTGCAGCCTACGTGAAAGGGTGCATGGACTCTTTTCACTAATGGTCCCTACACCCGGTCACTGTAAGTCTTCCCAATGGTAGGCCTCCTAGCCCAGAAGCAGGGTGCAGGTACCTTTGTGTGAGGGCACCCCTGCATGAGCAGAGGTGACCCCACAAACTCCAGCTCCATTTTCATGGACTTCGTGAGTGCGGGGATGCCATTTTACATGCATACTGGACATAGGTCCCTACCTATGACCAGCTACATAACTAACTCTGAAACTGGGCATGATTGGTATCAAACATGTCAGAATCATACCACAATACTGTTTCCAGTATTGGAAGCATGATTCCATGCCTTCTGGGGGCTCCTTAGAGGACCCCCAGCATTGTCCCTACCAGCTTCCTGGTGTTTTCCGGGCAGCCCAAGCTGCTGCCACCCCTTAGATGTTTTTCTGGCCTCCTGCTGCTTGAACAGCTCAAGCCCAGGAAGACAGAGCAAAGGATTTCCATTAGGAGAGGGAGGCAACACACACTCCCTTTGAAAATAGGTGTTACATGGCTTGGTAGGGGTAGCCTCCCCAAGCCACTGGTATTGTTTGAAGGGCACATTTGGTGCCATCCTTGCAGAAACCAGACTGCACCAGTTCAGGGACCTCCAGTCCCTGCTCTGGAACAAACATGGACAATAAAAAGGTGAATTACCACTCCCCTGTCCATCACCACTGATTCTGCCATCTTGAATCCAAGGTGAGCAGAGGCCTCTAGGAGCATCTGAGTGGCTAGGTCTGGCAAGTGACAACAGAACATCCATCCTGACAGGTGGTCAGCTGGCTAGTTGACCAATCTGCCTTCCAGGGCTATTTAGGGTCTCCCTCTTGGGTGGATCCTCACATTCAATGGGCAAGGCTCCAGTAGGAATCCTCTGCACTGTTTACTCTGACTTGTGGCCACTGAAACTGCAACTGGACTCCACAGGAACCTACAATCTTCAGCAACAGTGATGACTTCATCCTGCAACATTTATTCTCTGGCTCCTTTCAGCAACTGCAACATTTCCCCAGCTGTGCATCGTCTGACGGCAGCAAGTCTTCACCCTGCACAAGAAGCAAGAAGGAATCTTCCTTCTTGGAGTGAATGAGTTACTCGCCTGCATCCGCAAGCACCAACAGCAATGACAGCCGGCTGCGTGGATCTCCTCTCATCCTGAGCTGCATGGATCGTGCATCGTGGGTGGTGGTCTGGAGTGGTCTCCTTGGTCCTCTCTGCCAGCTGTTCAACTTTGGTGGAGGTAAGCCCTTGCCTTCCCACGCAGGACAGTACCCCCATGCACCGCGTCTCTTGCAGCTACCATAGCTTGTCGGTAGCCCAAGCCCCCCGCACTCTTCCCTGTGATTCACAACCCTCTGCATACTTCTCCTGCGACATGGGACCTCTCCTCAGATGTGCTATGTGGGCCTCTCTGCGACTCCTGGGCTCCTTGCCTGTGGGTCTTCTGTGGGGCCTGCCACCTCTTCTTTAGACACTCTGCACTGTTGAGTGTTGCCTGGCACTCCCCCCATAGGTTGAGTCCCACCTGGATCTTGTTGGTCCCCAACAGCTCAACTTTTCCTCCAACCACAACATTTGCCTTTGCCAAGGCTTGTTAGTGGTGTTTCCACACCACAGACTGACTGCAATACTTCATCTAGTGTGGGACATTAATTGCATCTTCCAGGAACTCTTCATCTGTCTTCATTTCCATGTCAACCAACTCCTGCATCCACCTGACACTCCAACTGGAACTGGACTGGATCCCCTTCTTTTCCAGGTCCTCCTCTTTCAGGATCCACCTTTTGTTGCTTGGAGTCTTGTCTGAGTCTTGTAATATCCTTTTCTGAAGTTCTGTGGCTTGGTTTGGGTACAACTAGTAACTTACCTCTTTCCTTCTGGTCACTGGGGGGGTACTCCAGTACTTACCTTTTGGGGTTTCCTAGTACCTCCAACTCCCCTTTACCGATTCCATTTTCTTGGGTGGGGACCTGACCTTCGTATTCCAGTTTCTTAGTATATGGTTTTGCCACACCCTAGGCCTTCAGTATTAACTATTGCGTTTCACTGTTTGTTATTACTTTTTATGCTTATTTTTCTGATTGGTACTGTACATATATAGTGGTTCTCCTTACCTCCTATTGGAGAATTGCCTTTCTAGTATTTTAGTACTTGTGTCACTAAAATAAAGTACCTTTATTTTTGTAACTGTGTGGTTCTTTTATATGTGTAAGTGCTGTCTGACTACAGTGGTATTACATGAGCTTTGCATGTCTCCTAGATAAGCCTTGGCTGCTCATCCACAGCTACTTCTAGAGAGCCTGGCTTCTAGACACTCCCTACACTTCACTACTAAGGGGATACCTGGGCCTGGTATAAGGTGATAATTCCATTGGTACTCTCCGCACACCAGGCCAACTACCTACATTTATCTTCACTCGTGCCCCAAGGTAACTATAATTCCCACCCTCACCATGCAGAGTTTACTAATCAAAGTTATATTGCAAATGTTGCAGTGATAATTTCAGTGATGCCATAGAATATGTCTACTAACTCCCCTTCCAGTCATGCACAGTTTTCTCAGCAATGATTTTTCTGCAAATGTTTCAGTGATAATATCAATGATGCCATAGAAGCTGTCATGAATGATGTAATATGTGGGGTCATGTGAACTGTGCATGGCGAGGATATGAGTTATAGTTACCTAAGGCATGAGTTATAGTTACTTGAAAACCTTCACTATAACTGCTGAATTTCTATGGTCTTGAGCTTGTGACTTGAGAGCCTAACTACAATGTCCCTCTAACCCTTGTTTCTTTAGTAAATTTCTAAAGTTTTTTTAATATGGGAATTCCTAACTATAAGATCCCTGTAACCTTTGTTTTTTTTCAGTGAATTTCTAGTTTTTAAAAAAATTTACTGGAGGGTTGGCCGCAGAGCCTGGGCTGCTGTTAAGTCCCGCACCCAACCCCCAACCCGATGCCTCTCCCTGCATGCATCCAGCCCCACACTGTAGGCAGTCGCAGGACCTGGCCACATCCAGCCCGGTACCAGGCATGGCCTTTGGCTGTGAGCAACAGGGGTCAACCCCCTGTAGTCATCCAAACCTGCACCACACAGGGCCTTCAGCCAAAGGGACTGAGTTTCTTCGTAATTGTGTACATTTTCAAACTTGTAGTATGTAAAAGGGATACCTCTGTGCTCTGTTCTTAACAGGAGATGACAAGAATAAAAACACTTGTCACAGTCACTACAAAACAGATTGCACTCTGAAAGTGCAATAATGCCGGGAGGTGGTGGTCCCGAGGGCTCTTTAGAGCTTGTGGATGGAGGTCTGCACAGCCTCTCTCCTATGTACTAAGAAAGGCCTGAGGAGGTGGTGGTCCCCGGACTCTTCAAAGTCTAAGGAGGGGGGTCTGCACCGCCCCTTCCTATTTCTAATTAAAGTCCCAGGGAGGTGGTGGTCATCAGGGCTCTGTCTAGTGTGAGGAGGGGGGCCACCTGAACCCCTCTCCCAAAATATTGCACAGTGCTATGTCCATGGGACCTGGCCCACCCAAGACTTGAAAGAAAAACAAATGCGGAAGATTACACTTTTTTTCAATTTTGCCATGGAGTTGCAGGTTCTGCATCATTTTGTGGCAAAATTAAAAAAAAAAGAATGTTTTTTTCCCCCGTCAGGTCTCTGGGGGAATTCAGCACCAGAACTAGAGGGTCAGGGTAGTTGTACCCTGCCCCCTTTTCTTTATTTTTACATTTGTTTTGGGATTCGGCTGAAATTAACTCCCAAAATGGCTACCAACATATCTGGGTTGAAGTGTTGGCAGCCAATCAAATATCAGCACAGGGACTGTCAGATCCAAAGAGGATCCGCATCTCTAGATATCTATATTTCTTTTTCCTGGAATATCCAAACAAATACCCACTGGATTTACACAAAATAGCAACAATTGCTCTTTCTAGACTAAGAGCTACCTTTGTACCAAATTTGGGGTAATTCCGTCCAATGGTTCAGGATGTAGTAGTGTTCACAATCCTTATGGGAAATTGCATTGGGACAACACATTTTGGGACTTCCCCTTTCTGTCAGCCTCTGCTTGATGAATCACCTTGAAACTTTAAAGAAAGCAGCTGAAGGAAGTGGAAAACTAATTTTGAACATTTCTATGAGGATTCTCAAAAAAGCCTCAAAGGCGTCCCATACCATATCTAGTGACGACAACCCCGTATTCAGGTTAAAGAACTCCTCTGTGTCTGCTCTTAAGTCTGCCACGATAGCCTCATCTAAAAGGAGAGTTCTATCAAGCACCCACCTACTCTGAGTAGCCCTCCCGCTCGAATGCACAAACTCACTGCTGAATGATCGGATATATGTACTCCAACATGGGATATTTCTTCAACACAATCCTTCAGCCTGCCATCAACTAACACATAATCAATCCTCAATTAGTGTCTGTATTCCTTATTGTTGTATGTATATCCCCGCTTTGTCCAATCTTCTCTCTCCATATATTATGCAACCCCAATGGAGACATCATATTAATTACTTGTGATTGCATCTTCTCATTCATTTTCAATCTACTTCCTGAAGACCTATCCAGATCGTAATTTAACACTATATGAAATCCCCCACTGCCCTACCCATATTATAGGATGGGGAAATTGTAACAGAAGCTGAAATAGCTCTCCCAAGGTTGCAATGTCATCCTTGTTAGGCCCATAATAGCCCACTTACGTAAACACCTGATCAACACCTATCAATAGCCACCAATTTCCGATTGTCCACCTACCTGCCTTATCTACTGGCCCTCCCAGGAAAGAAATTCAAGGATGATTTTTTACTAGTATAGCCACCCCTTACTACTGCCAGCCTAGGTGGTATTTAATATGTGCTGAATGCATCTGCATGATTTAAACAATTTGGTACACTCTTCATTAGACAAATGTGTTTTTTGCAAGACTATCACCTTAGCTTGGGCGTCTCTACAACATTGAACCAGCCTATTTTGCCTATTCCTTACCCTCACACCATTACCATTCCACGATAGGAGCCTCAACTCATTTCCCCTCATCTACCTTCTATGATCAGCCCGGCTTTGATGGCCCCAAAGGCAAACAGAAGAAAATCCTTCCCAAGCACCAGTAAATGAGCACACTTTTTGGGGGATTTCCCCCCATGATTCCACCCCCAAACCCTCCCAGTCGACCCCTTTACTCACTCCCTACCTCCCTGGGGGACCCCACCCTGGCTTCTTTCCCTATGCGAATACACCTCAGGAGGGCTCCCTTGGGCCCGTGAATACTATCTATATAAAGTTTGTGTGTACATTAACTAAATAGTTAGTTGCCCTTATCTAACTTTTTGATCAAATCCTCCACATCTCTGCAGTCACCGAAGGTATACATTCTGTTAATAGCCATAACCTTCAGAGAAGCCAGAAATTTAAACTGGGCCGTAGCCCCTAATCCCTTTAAGACTTTGATTCTCTTCCCCAGTTCCCATTGCTTGTTCAGTGTCACACTTGAGAGATCAGATCTAATCTCGAAACTAGTACCCTCACCCGTTAATGCCTTTTTTTCTTCTTCAATGCAGCAGCTAAAATGCACTCCTTGACAGCATACGTATGGAAGCAGACCAGAATATTTCTGTGATTATCTCTGTTAGGGGGTTTTCTGAATAGATCCCTATGCACCCTTTGGATGTCTCTTGCTATAGATTCTTCTGTATCATGATCTTGAACCCCTTGTTTAATTAAACAGACTAGCAGACCTTTCAAATCTCCTCCTTCCAGACCTTCAGGGACCTTCAAAAAACTCAAATTATTTCTTCTCAGGTTGTTTTCATTGATTCAAGCTTTAACTGAACCCTTTCCTCCCCTGTGTTCAAGTCTTGAATTGCCTCCCTATTTTCCTCTGTGGTTCTCCTCAAGTCACTGACCTCTACTTCCAGAGCAGCCGTCCTCTCTGCCAGATCGTCAAGCTTCTGCTCAAGGACTTCGCATAGATCTCTGATCTCATTCTGGTTACCTTTCAAGATCTCAAAACCACCTCTGATCTCCTAAGCCAAGTCTCGTATCATTCCTGCTATGGACTGATTAAGAGATTCCTCCATCAAACCCTGCACCTCAGGACTCTTCCCCTGTGCTGGAAGCCCCCTTCTAGATCCTGCATCTCCTCGCTCTCGTGCTCCTCCAGGTGACTGTTTGACGCCCCTCTAGCGAGATTCGCTGAAACGTCCTGACCAGAGGGTCTACCATTATTGGTCTGTCCCAAATCCCCCTCCTCCAGAATTTGAAACTTGTCAGGGGAGCACTCTAAGTGCACTACTCGGTTTATCTCCAAGATCCCCTCTATATTTATACCTTGTTGCACCTGGTCTCTCTACTCCATATCTGAAGTGACAGGCAAGACTTAAAAGTATGTCCTCATGGAAGGGTTGATCCTAGGTCTCACGTTTTTCGAACTAGCCGAAGCCGTATTGCCACTTCTGTCATTAACACAGCTCTACTGGCTACCCGAGTAAACAAATATGGAAGTTTTGGTAGTTATTTGGGGGGCCAACCCAGTCACAAAAGCTGTGTTTCCTTTCGGTCCTAAAATCCCCCTGCCGCTACTTAAAGAATATATAGGGTCATCTTTATTCACCCTTTCAACCGCCCTTTGCTTTCACTGGAGTTCAGCCCTTTCGAGCCCTACATCACAGTATTTTTATTTTTGTTTTCATAACTTCAAAAGATTTAATAAGGAATCCTGGTTTAGCAACCCCCTTCCTAGGGGGGAGCGAATTACCTCTCCGCGGCATGCCGAAAATGTCAAAATCCACTGTCAGCTAGGATCTCCTCCTCTCTCCATGCTCTGGCACCCTTCCTCCACCTGTGCTGCCTCTGCCTTTAATCCCCCAGAGGGGAACCCTCGCTGCTGCCTTTCTGCTGCGTTGCAGCCCAAGCGCTGCTCCCAACCAGAGCACAGGTGCTGCACGCTCCAGAGACCCCTCAACAGAGACAGTCAGGTGGGCCTTCTCGCTTCCCCTAACCACTGAGATATTAGCTGCTTTCCCTTAGGGCCCTTAGGGCAAATGCGTGGAATCCTGTACTCGCGCAACTAAGTTTTCCGGAGCCCCACGGGAGTCTCCCATGGCCCACACCTAGCCGGCCACCATGTTCACCCCAAGTCCCCTAGATGAGTTCAATTTGTCCAAACACTCATAAGATCCAATTTCTCTGTGGGAAAGCATTTTCAAGTTCAAACTGTACAATTTCTTAGTAAGAGGTTTTTATGCAGAAATATCCTCCCACATCTCCTTTATGTCTGTCTTTGATTTTGTGATCTATGAAGTAAGGTACAGAGCAATAGCAAGAGAGTTACCTGCAAGAAACTATGTCCACGTTTGCATTCCACATCTTTAAAATGACTGTAATATAATCATTAATGTACTTTGAGGCCTCTGTTCTTTTCAGGTTGTAAATATTTTTGGGGACTTGTGTCAGTGTATGTCGGACTGCAGTTATAAAGCTGTTTACTCTCTCTTGTGAAATAACGGGTCAAGGGAATCCAAAACTTACATTTGCATCTATGTTTTTGGCAGCAGTACTTTCTATATGTGCGATATTGGAAGTCCAGAACGTGTTTTCTCAAAAAACTTTTACCAGTATCTTTCGGAATGGTGCATGTCAAAAACCGCTCAACGGAAGACAGAACAGACTCATTGCTTTCCTTTACAAATTTAGGTGCATCTTTTATCCATGAGAGCATGTAATTATGAGCAACACCTCTTTCTTGGTATTCTTTACGGCAAAAGGAATCAGTTACTTCACCAGCAGGAAGATATTTTTGTTTTCAGATGAAAGACACCATGGCTTGAAAATGGTGGTTAAAGTATATGCAAACATTAGCAGGATCCAAGGAAGTTCTCCTGATATCTTCAGTTTAATGCCTTTAATGTTAGAGTTTGCTTCTCTCAAAAATTCAAGCAGGTAATGCCACACATACTCAGCAGAACTGAGTATCAGGAACCAAGAAGGTAAACCTAGGTTTCTCAACATGCATTTCAACTCACTGTGACAACGATACCAATACTGGTGTTGCCATGTTGGCACAAGATAAAAGTAATCAAGTTGTATTCCAACTTTTCATCCTTTCCATGAACATTTCAACAAACTCCTTTGTAGAAAGTTAACTCCTGTCTTCAGTATATGGTATACAATGTATGAAAGTCCAGACAAGTCACTCTCATGGAGAATATAAAATATGTATGGAATGCTCTGGTGAAATCTACTATCTTCTGACTATAATCTTGTTGCCCGGTATTCATCCACTGCTATCTATATGGGGTGGTCATCATAGTGTCCACCTTCTCCAGTGGGAAACAGTTGTGGAAAACAGAAAGCCTTTACACCTTTTTCCCAAACACTCATAGGAGCACCTTGTGCTTGCTGCATGTGAAAAAGATCTATTGTACCACCAATCACCTCTTTAGAATGCAGAAGATGGATGCAGTAGTATTCATAAATTTCTTCTGATCATAATCAATCTACCCTCTCAATCTGACCACTTCACGCCAATATTTCATCCTTTATATGTGTTATTGCTTGAACAACATTAATATTTTATAATAACTGTTCTGTTGTACCTGGTACAGAATTGGTTTTACTTTATTAATATCCACTAACTCTTGCCATAACTTTATTTTCTTTGGTGGGACACCATTCACTAGTAGTAGTAGTGCAGACTTTATTCGACTTTCAACAAGTCATAAAAGTATCAAATATTATACATTTCAGTATACAATAAAAAAGATAAGATTTAAATAAGTTAAAATGATAAAAAGGATACAGAGTATTTAATATATCTTTAAAAGTTCCTAGTTGCAAGCCTTTAAATGAACTAAATAAAATTACATCGCTACCCCCATAAGCTTTCTTGTATTTAATACGGAGCATAAAAAATTAGCCAAAGTTCCGCACATCTCAATAGAGGTTAACACCTGAAGGCTAGCGTACGCGGTTCGACACTGGGGCAAATTAATTAACCTTGGAAGAGGCACTACTAAGCGCTTTCTCTGCTTGGCATAGAATTTACAGAATAAGACCACGTGAATTGTAGTTTGAGGTGCCTTTGCATCACAGGGGCAAGCCTTCAGCGTGGTGCTCCAGTCGTTCATAGTTGGAAAGGTCACTAAACAGTGAAATATATCTAGCCTCAGTCTGGTGAGAACAAAGCGGTGGCGGGGGTTTACCACATTCGCCAAATAAGGCTGTATGCCCTCCGTCAACAAGATTATTTGATTGTGAATGACGGTGGGCTTTTTTGATTCAACCTCCCATCGTAAATCTTCTAAATATTTTAATGCCAGAACACTCAGGTCCTTCCTAGAGATTTTTCCCAGCAAGGCTGGGTTTGTATAATAAGCTTTGTTACCCATGTTTTCAAAGAAGGTCATAATGTATCTTAACCACGGCACCCTTGCTGCGTATGTAGACTCCATGCAGTCAGTCAAAATGGCCTTGTTTAATTCAGTATGTTCCGAGGTCCAGACTTTGTGCCATAACAATAATGGTTGAATCTTTATCAAATCTGTAATAAAGGGGAGCCCCAGTTCAGAGTGGATAATGTATGATGATGTACCATTTGGTACCATCAGCAGATGTCTTAAAAAATCGTTTTCCACCGTCTGTACCGGGTTACAGTTAGTATATCCCCAAATTCCAGACCCGTACATGACAGCCGGGGTGCACTTGGCTTTGTAAATTTTTATCATGTTCGGCGGGGTAATCCCCCCTATCCTTTTAGAAAAAAGCCTTAAGGCCGGCGTTGTTTTAATAAGCTGGGCTTTTTTCACTTTCCTACAGTTAGCCCAGGAGCCCTGTTTATCGAACATTATGCCCAGATAAGAGAAGGTCTGCGCGGTTTCTACCCTCCAATCCGCGGTAGTAATGTTATAGATCTTGCCGCTTTTACCACTGCAGTTCATAATAAATGTTTTTGAGAGATTGACAGTGAGTCCCAATTGTGACATAAATGTAATGCAAGTAGTTAAAAGTTTTTGAAGAGCTTGCGGGGTCCTGGCCATTAAAACTGCATCGTCTGCATAGAGTAGTACCAGGACAGCGCGATTGCCTATTTGGGGTAGATCTTTGCAGTTACTAGCCAATACATTTTCTAAGTTATTTATGTACACTGAGAACAAGAACGGGGCAAGAACACAACCTTGGCGCACACCTCTATGTAGGCCAAAAGGGCGAGTACATTCCCCTTTTAGCCCATACCTCACTCTTGCTCTACACTCTGTGTACATTTCTTGTTTAAATTGAATTATGTCTGGTTCTGCCCCCATACTGCTTAGGATATCCCATAACTTATCGTGTAGTACACAGTCAAATGCTGATGATAAGTCAATAAAAGCCAGATGCAGGTTACCTGCTCTAATCTTTGTATACTTTCCAATGATAATACTTAAGTTCAGGCTTTGCTCCACTGTCCCAATTCCTTTCCGGAATCCAAATTGGATAGAAGATAAAGCACTCTTTTCTTCCGCCCATATTTGCAGTCTATTCAAAATAATTCTCCCTGCTAGATTAGCCGTTGTATCCAGCAAGGAGATTGGCCTGTAACAGGCTGGGTTAAGGCGATCACCTTTTTTATATATTGGAATGATATTGGAGTCTCGCCAGGATGGTAAGGGACCACGTATGCAAATGGCCGTCAATGTCTGCGTCAGTACAGGCCCCCATAGCTGAATATTAGCCTTGTATAAATCAATCGGAACGCCATCGGGGCCCGGAGCTTTCCCTGATTTACTTAGAGTTATGGCTTCCTCTACCTCCTCAAGGCTAAATTGAGGGGTTATGGTCAGACGTGGACCTTCCTGGAGGCCTTGGTCGTATACAGGAATGGTAGGCTTCAAGTCGCTAGCCAGCGAGTATATTTTAGAAAAGTGTGCAATCCAATACTCTTCGGAAATCGCTATTTCCATCCTAGGGGAGTCTCTGTCCCCTAACACAGGAGAATTGATTGTTTTCCAGAAGAGGATATTATCTTTCGTACAGCTAGCTATATGTAGAGTTTCCCACAGAGTTCTTTTTAAGGTCAGTTTCCTTTCCTTCATTGCTGCCTTGAATTCTTGTCTACACTTGCGTATATCAGTTGAAGATCTTTTTGGGGCTCTTAAAGCCTTTTTCAGTTTCATATGTGCTTGTGAGCAGTTATAGTCAAACCATCCAGTGGCCCTTTTTTGCCCCGACTTACCACCTCTGATAGTAAGGGCTTCCTTTATGGTTTGCATAATCAGTGTAAAAGCACTTAAACATCGCCCTGGATCTAGATTCTCACTTGAACAGTCTGCAAAAGCATGCTTGCAGTCCGATATTAACTGTTTCAACAGAGTCTTGGGGTCTGTCTGAGACCATTTCAGGGTATATCCATTACGCGGCACTAATTCGATATCATATAACAGCGTGGCCCTGTCATCCCTGTCTGCTATAAGGGGAGTTAGTGAGAGGTTCAGGCTCTGGGGATAGTGGTCGCTAATTGCGATGTCATGCAGAGTATAATTCATAAGGTAGTGTGCAAAGTGGGTTGACATTAAAACATAATCAATCACAGTATTCGCACCCCTTTCATTGTAAGTTGGTTTAAACTGTGTTTCATCCGAATATAATTTGTTTACAAAGGATAGGTTATTGGTTTGAGCCATTAAATTCATTGCGTCTCCTTGGGTGTTATGTGAAAAGTGAAGTCTTAGGCCAACACCTTCAGGATCCCAGCCACATACCTTGTCTGAGGTTTCTTTACAAGGGTGTACATTAAAATCGCCGCCCCAGATCATGAAAGTCTCGCGGTTATTATTTGCACATATTTGTTTTAGGTCGTTTCCCATCTCCATTAGAATATTAGAAAACTCTCCAGGGGCTGCATTATTATAAAAATTAATAATGACTAGATGAGTCTTATGATCCAAGTTACTCTCTATTATTTGATAGAACGAGCTCGTAATTTGCATCTCTAGGTTCTGTAAACGTAACTTGTTAGAAATATATGTGCATAGACCCCCTTTTCGTCTACCGTACCTGGACTGAGCGGCTGGTGTGTGAAATGTTTTATAGCCGTTAACATGGACAGGACTTAATAGCCACGTCTCTTGGAGGCAGATACATGAATATTCTTCTATAAAATTCACCCAGGTCTCATTGCCTATCTTATTGGTTAGACCTGCAATGTTCCAAAACAGTAAAGCTATCTCCGCTTTCTGTTTAGGAATACAGTACTGGTCCTTTGGTAAACAGAGAGATAAAACACCGCCGGGTAGATGGGTTATATTTCTGGGGGCATTACTCTGATTTAAGTAGGGTTGTGTCCTGTTTCTTATAGGGTCCATTATGTGGAATGTGTCTTCATTAACCCCTTCTGTGGCGAGGAGGTAGTGGTTACGTCCTTCGGCACAGTGCTGCTGTGCCGAGGACGTAACCACTACGTCCTCGGCACACAGCCCAGAGGGAGCGCTCTCGCTCCCTCTGTGTGCTTCCCCCCACCCCCCCAAAGGCAGGGATAGAAGGGGAAGCCCATCCCCTTCCATCCCCGACCACCCCACCCCCCCATAATGACGTCAGCGCGCGATCATTATCGGGTTCTCGCCCCACAGGGAGCCATTTGCTTCCTGTGCGGCGACCTTGGAAGAGGTAAGATTCTCTTCCCAGTGGGTGGGGGGCTTTGCAGAAAGAGGCACCGTGGGAAAGGAAAGGGTTTTCCTTTCCCCCGGTGTCTCTTTGAGCAATCCTGCTGCCCAATCGCATTGCGATCGGGCAGCAGGAATGCCCACCAGACACCAGGGATTTTTTTTTTTTTTTAGTTCTTTCCTGTTCATGACTTGCAGGTAGCGGCCCCTTGGGCAAGGGTCGCTCCCCTTTTGGGGGCAACTAATTACGGCCATTTCTGCTCCCCTTGGGGGCAGATTTGCCTACTATTTTAGGCGGATGAAACCACTGGATCACCAGGGATGTCGTTT
Organism: Pleurodeles waltl; assembly: GCF_031143425.1. Classification (NCBI taxonomy): domain Eukaryota; kingdom Metazoa; phylum Chordata; class Amphibia; order Caudata; family Salamandridae; genus Pleurodeles; species Pleurodeles waltl. Next base: position 925,126,492 of record NC_090448.1, on the reverse strand, counting down.
TATTTGTGTTTTATGTGGGTGGGTGCCCCCTTGGGCAAGGGGCGCCCCCCCAAGGGGGCATAGAACTGGTGGCCTTTTCTGCCCCCTTGGGGCAGATCGGCCTATTTTTTTTAGGTCCATCTGCCCCCAAGGGGGGCAGAAGCCACTTATGCACCAGGGATTGTGTGTGTAGTGGATGGGGGGGCGGCCCCTTGGGCAAGGGTCTCTCCACTTTCAGCCTATTATTTTTAGGCTTATCTGCCCCAAGTGGGGCAGAAACCACTAGAACGCCAGATTTTTTTTTAATGTGTCTATTTTTGTGGGGGGGGGCGTCCCCTTGGTCACGGGGCGCCCCCCCAAGGGGGGCATTGACCTGTTGGCCATTTCTGCCCTACCCTGGGGGCAGATGGGCCTATTTTTTTAGGCCCACCTGCCCCCAAGGGGGGCAGAAGCCACTTAGACACCAGGGATAGTGTGTGTGTTAGTGGATGGGGGAGGCCTTGGGCAAGGGTCGCCCCCCACTTTGGGGGCACATGTACCGAGGCCATTTCTGCACCCCTTGGAGACAGATCGGCCTATTATTTTTAGGCTGATCTGCCCCAAAGGGGGGCAGAAACCACTAGAACGCCAAGGATAATTTTTTATTAGTTTATTTTTGTGGGGGGGCATCCCCTTGGGCGCGGGGCGCCCCCCCAAGTGGGGCATTGACCTGTTGGCCATTTCTGCCCCCCGTGGGGGCAGATGGGCCTATTTTTTTAGGCCCATCTGCCCCCAAGGGGTGCAGAAGCCACTTAGGCACCAGGGATAGTGTTGTGTGTGTTTTTTTGTTTTTTTTGTTTGGGGGCTGTCCCCTTTGGCAAGGGTCGTTCCCCATGGGGACACACTACTAAAGGTATTTTCTGGCCTCCTTGGGGCAGATAGGCCTATTTTTGCAGTAGGCCCATCTGCCCCTATGGCAGAATCCACTTAGGCACCAATTTCTAAATGTTTGATGGTGGGGTGTTTGCCAACTGATGAAGTATTTGCATTTGTGATAACAAATGTTTTCCTCCTTTTTGTTCTAGTTCAAAGCTTTTGCTTTATTTGCTGTGGCTCCTTGCGGTTTTGGCGGTGGTTGGCCTGCAGTTTGCACAGTTGCATGTTTTCGGTAAGTAAAAACAATTTACTCCAAAGGAGTATTGTTGCCATGCATGAATGACATGTTTGTAGGGGGTGTACTAAATGCAGGATTGTGTGTGAAATTGTCCTTAGATTTGTGCACAATGTTATTTGTTTTGTCTTATTTCTAATTTGCCTTTCTTTCTTTTTAGTGGGATATAATTGGTGATTGCTGTGTCTGTGCAGAGTAGTTGCTGGTGAATCAAGCTTTTTCAGGCAAGTGAGCGGTATCGTTTTTGAGTTTATAACTCTTACTAACAAAGCTACACTTTGTTACTTGTCTTACACAGTGCTGGTTGTTGGTGGTGAATTTGGCCAGTTAATTTTAGTAGGAAAGATCATGGCTAGCCGCAGGATGACCGCTCAGCAGGTGGTTGGTATGCTTTTTGAGTCATTGTCTGATCATGATTATGAGACGGACTCTGCATCTGAGGCAGAGGAGGAAGTGAGAGATTCTGGCAGTGATGTTCCTGTTGGAGGGGAATATTCTGATGATGAAGCCACACTCAGTGCAGATGAAGGGCCTGTTTTAGAGGAGGACACTGATGTGCCATTAGTGCAGCAACCTGGGGCTGAAAGGTTTCCCGTTATAAGACCTGATGTCTGGGTTGCCCCAAACATGGAGCAGCCAGAGTTGCCTGCCTTTACTGGTCTCCCGGGGTGTAACGCCAATACAGAGAACTTTTTGCCTATCAATTTCTTTGAGTTATTCATGGATGATGTGTTTTTGGAAGAGATTGTTGAGCAGACTAATTTGTATGCGGAGCAGCATTTGAGGGACAACTCTGCTACACTTAGGCCACACTCTAGAGCTGCCCAGTGGATTCCCACAAATTTGGAGGAGATAAAAAAGTTTTTGGGTTTGACTTTTTTGATGGGGTTGATAAGGAAGCCGTCACTGGCTTGTTATTTTGCTACTAGTCCCTTGATGGCAACAGCAATATTTCCTGCGACCATGAGTCGTAATCGGTATTTGCTTCTTCTTAGGATGCTGCATTTTGTTGACAATGCATTAGCCTTGCCAGGAGATCACCCAGATTCTGACCGTCTTTTTAAGATTAGGCCTGTCCTTGATCCTTTTGTAGATCGGTTTTCGGAGGTCTATGTTCCAGGAAAAGAGTTAAGTGGGGACGAGTCTTTGGTCCTCTTCAAGGGTTGTTTGGTTTTTAGGCAGTACATTCCTAGCAAAAGGGCACGATATGGAATTAAATTGTATATGCTGTCTGAAAGTAGTACAGGATATGTGTATAGTTTCCGCGTCTACACTGGTAGGGATTTCAATATTGACCCCCCCTGGTTGTCCTCCCACTTTTGGAGTTACTGAGAAAATTGTGTGGGATCTTGGTAGACGACTGTTCAACAAAGGTCACCATTTGTATGTAGATAACTTCTACACTGGAGTGCAGTTGTTCAAGGAATTGTTTAAAGTGGACACTGTTGCTTGTGGCACAATTTGTTGTAACCGGAAAGGCTATCCAAGGGAGCTTGTTTGTAAAAAAACTTGAGAGGGGACAGTGCTGTGCCTTGCGGAATGATGAGCTGCTAGCTTTGAAATTTTCAGACAAGAGGGATGTCTACATGCTAAATACTATCCATGATGAGAGTACTTCCCCCGTGACTGTTTGGGGCCAGGTTGCTGAAGTGCGCAAACCTGTGTGCATTTTAGATTATAATAAGCACATGGGAGGTGTAGATAGAGTTGATCAGAGGTTGGAACCTTATACTGCTATTCGTAAGTCTTACGTTTGGTATAAGAAGTTAGCAATTCCCCTCTTCCACTTAGCAACCTTCAATTCTTTTATTGTGTTTAGGGATAGGTCTCCAGAGTCAAAGATGACATTTGTGAAATTTCAGGAGTCAGTGATAGGGAGCCTTATTGTGGTGGAACAGGCCAGAGTTCGTAGAGAAGCAGTGGTGGAGGATGTGGCTAGATTGAAAGATCGCCACTTTGCTGAGCACATTACTCCCACACCCAAAAAAGACTTTCCAGCTAAGAAATGTAGAGTGTGTTTTCGAAGAGGTATCCGGAGGGAGACTCGAATGTACTGCCCAGATTGTCCTTCAAAGCCTGGGCTGTGTGTGGGTGGTTGTTTTAAGAATTACCACACCCAGAAGAATTTCTGGGAGCAACCATGAGTGTAAAATCATGTCTGTTTTGTTTTTTCATGTGTTCAGTTTCATGGTTAGCATTTCTGTCATGTACTTAGTTACAGCTTTTGTGTTTGTAGTTTTGTAATTCGTTCTACTTAGTTAGGGGTTCCTCTGTTTAAAAAAAAAAAATGATGCCATTGTGTGTGGAGTGGGGCCTGGCTGAGAGTGTACATATTGACTTGCTGTAGGCTACTGCAACACACTGCCAGCCAAACACCAGTCCACACACTCCCTTCAGCTGGTGTGATTGTTGTATCAGGCATGTGGGCGATGTAAGTGATGGGACCTTGAGTGGCGCTGTCTGTCGATGTGACTGTTGTAATGTGCTGGGCCCGTGGCTAGCGGTGTGAATGGTCTTGTGCGTGTCATGTATGAAAGTTTTGTGAATGGACTGTAAAGCGGTTGGTGCCTTGTCACGGCTTTACAGCTCACGAGCTGTGAGTCATTGGTTCCGTTTTTTGCCTTTCAGTTATTAACAGTGCATTTCATTTTTGTGAAAGCTCCTGTTAATAAAATTTGATCCACTGAACCATCACTCACCCTCGTGCCAAATCCAACCAGTATGTGTGGTAAAAAGGACAAAACCTGCTCCGCTGTAATCAGGCATTGCAGCACACCTGTGACACGCTAGGTGCCTCAGATGGGACCCCGATGATGAAGCATGCCACCAACTTGGTTGGTGGGTGAGGGATCTTTTTCACATAACCTAAGTGCGTTTCTTTTCACAATTTTAGTGTTTGGCACATCACGGACGTATGTGGACACATCAAAATGATATATTACAAAACTACCTGTGTTTGGGGGGGGAGGGGGCACCTATGTTTTTGGTCCTGGGAGCGGCCTTCATCTAGGGAAACCTACCAAACCCAGATTTTTTTTTAAACTAGACACCCCAAGGAGTCCAGGGAGGTGTGGCTTGCAGGATCCCCCAGCATTTTCTTACCCAGACTCCTCTGTAAACCTCAAAATTTGCTTAAAAATGCATATTTTCCTGACTTTTCTTCGTAGGGTCACCGCTCCAGCACATAATTTCTACTCCCCAGTGTTCCCCTCAGTCTCCCGAGTAAAATGACACCTCACTTATGTTGGTCCCCAAAGCAGAGTCAGTCTAAAGATGTGTAAAAGAATATTTCCTTATAAACTCGCTGTGTTATCCCCTCTATCTCTGCAAGTTTTGGGCCTTATTCTGTTGCAGGCACCCGGCCTACCCACACAAGTGAGGTATCATTTTTACCGGGAGACTTGTGGGAACGCTGGGTGGAAGGAAAGTTGTCCCTCCTCTCAGATTCCAGAACTTTCTGTCACCGAAATGTGAGGAAAACGTGTTTCTTTAGCCAAATTTTGAGGTTTGCAAAGGATTCTGGGTAACAGAACCTGGTCAGAGCCCCACAAGTCACCCCATCTTGGATTTCCCTAGGTCTCTAGTTTTCAAAAATGCACAGGTTTGGTAGGTTTCCCTAGGTGCCGGCTGAGCTAGAGGCCAAAATCTACAGGTAGGCACTGTTTTCAATGAAAAAATGTGAGGTGTCCACGTTGTGTTTTGGGCCATTTCCTGTTGCGGGCGCTAGGCCTACCCACACAAGTGAGGTACCATTTTTATCGGGAGACTTGGGGGAATGCTGGGTGGAAGGAAATTTCTGCCTCCTCTCAGATTCCAGAACTTTCTGTCACCATAATGTGAGGAAAATGTGTTTTTTAGCCAAAATTTGAGGTTTGCAAAGGATTCTGGGTAACAGAACCTGGACAGAGCCCCAGAAGTTAACCCATCTTGGATTCCCCTAGGACTCTAGGCTTCAAAAATGCACAGGTTTGGTAGGTTTCCCTTGGTGCCGGCTGAGCTAGAGGCCAAAATCTGCAGGTAGGCACTTTGCAAAAAACACCTGTTTTCTTTCAAAAAATGGGATGTGTCCACATTGTGCTTTGGGGCGTTTCCTGTCACGGGCGCTAGGCCTACCCACACAAGTGAGCTATCATTTTTATCGGGAGACTTGGGGAACACTGGGTGGAAGGAAATTTGTGGCTCCTCTCAGATTCCAGAACTTTCTGTCACCATAATGTGAGGAAAATATGTTTTTTAGCCAAAATTTGAGGTTTGCAAAGGATTCTGGGTAACAGAACCTGGACAGAGCCCCACAAGTCACCCCATCTTGGATTCCCCTAGGTCTCTATTTTAAAAAAATGCACAGGTTTGGTAGGTTTCCCTAGGTGCCGGCTGAGCTCGAGGCCAAAATCTACAGGTAGGCACTTTGCAAAAAACACCTCTGTTTTCTTTAAAAAAATGTGATGTGTCCACGTTGCGTTTTGGGGCATTTCCTGTCACAGGCGCTAGGCCTACCCACACAAGTGAGGTATCATTTTTATCTGGAGGCTTGGGGGAACATAGATTAGCAAAACAAGTGTTATTGCCCCATGTCTTTCTCTTCATTTTTTCCTTCCAAATATAAGAGAGTGTGTAAAAAATACATCTATTTGATAAATGCCCTGTAATTCACATGCTAGTATAGTCACCCCGGAATTCAGAGATGTGCAAATAAACACTGCTCCTCAACACCTTATCCTGTGCCCATTTTGGAAATACATAGGTTTTCTTGATAGCTCTTTTTCACTCTTTATATTTCAGCAAATGAATTGCTGTATACCCGGTATAGAATGAAAACGCACTGCAGGGTGCAGCTCATTTATTGGCTCTGGGTACCTAGGGTTCTTGATGAACCTACAAGTCCTATATATCCCCGCAAGAAGAGGAGTCCAGCAGACATAATGGTATATTGCAGGAAAAAGTTACAGAGTAAAACGTAGAGAAAAGTTTTTTTCACCTCAATTTCAATATCTTTCTTTTTCAGTTGTTGTTTTCTGTAGGAAACCCTTGTAGGATCTACACAAATTACCCCTTGCTGAATTCAGAATTTTGTCTACTTTTCAGAAATGTTGCGGTTTCTGGGATCCAGCGTTGGTTTCATGCCCATTTCTGTCACTGACTGGAAGGAGGCTAAAAGCACAAAAAATCATAAAAATGGGGTATGTCCCAGTAAAATGCCAAAATTGTGTTGAAAAATTGGGTTTTCTGATTCAAGTCTGCCTGTTCCTGAAAGCTGGGGAGCTGGTGATTTTAGCACCGCAAACCCTTTGTTGATGCCTTTTTCAGGGAAAAAAACACAAGCCTTCTTCTGCAGCCCCTTTTATCGATTTTTTTGAAAAAACAAACTTTTCACTGTATTTTGGCTAATTTCTTGGCCTCCTTCTGGGGAACCCATAAAGTCTGTGTACCTCTAGAATCCCTAGGATGTTGGAAAAAAAGGACGCAAATTTGGCGTGGGTAGCTTATGTGAACAAAAAGTTATGAGGGCCTAAGCGCGAACTGCTCCAAATAGCCAAAAAAAGGCTCGGCACAGGAGGGGGAAAAGGCCTGGCAGCAAAGGTGTTAATTAAAACCCACCCTGATTTATATGCTGCCTGGGCTAGTTCATCTGAGGAAACTGTCTGATTCTTGTCGAGTCAATCTATATCTTCTAGAGTCGTAAGAGGGTAAAATCTATTACGCCCTGTGAAAGGGTCTGGTGTGTTTAGGGATGTTCTTACTGGTTGTGGGTTTATGGGATTATACCCCACCGGTCTTTGATAAAAGAAGCCTAAGGGTAGTAGCGAGATTCCTTGGGGAGTAAGTTGTCTGGCGCCTAAATCATGGATAATTCTGGCCACTAGGTTTGGTGATCTGAATGAAAGGACCACACAATCTCCTTCCAGCGCTTTCTTACTGCTTCCTATCCACTTAATTCTTCTGACCATTTTTATGTCTTCAAACAGGGGCCCCACCATTCCCGAACCCAGACGAACTCCTATCCAATTGAGGGCCTTATTTCTCAGGGCCGTCCATGATTCTCACTGCTGATCGTCTAGGGGTGGAACATTAGCCAAGACCACTACGTAAGGTGTAACCTCTGGAGGGAGATGTAGTAGGTCACTTGGCGGATGTAGTAAATTCGAGGATTTGGTCCTACTGAATGTGTTCCTCCCTGGGTTTACGTGGGGCTGAGTGGTCGCTGTCCTGGACGGGCTGTTGCCTACTCTCTTAAATAGTCTAGGGTTTGAGTCTGATTGTTCAGAAGGAAAATTATGAGCAGTAGCAACGGAGGGTAAAGGCCGGGAAGTATGGTTCAAGTTGGGTACTGATGGTTGTATTAATGTCTTTCTCAGGGAATTTACATTCGAGTGTGTACCGTTTGTCCTGTTTTGCAGGGGAAGTTGAATGTTCACCATTCACTAAAATAATAACTGCTTTTTCAAAATATTTTGGTACCCCCTATAGTTTCAAAATCCTTTTTGAAATCTAATGGCAATTGTACAACTCTATCCATAAGACCTTTCTGTAGCTCCATTGGGGGTTTGTTCTCTATTTTTGGTTCCCTGGGAACTATAGCTTGAACAGGATGTACTCACTGTATCAGAATTGACTCAAATACATTTAAGTCCTGAAGTTCATCTGGCATTAGAACTAATTCTAATCTGTTATGTACTGCTCTAGCTGGCTTTCTATTATCCTCTAACTTATCTTAGCAGTGTTTTCATATAATTTGCTATATAGACAAATCAAACTGTTCCTATACAACTAAATAAGCAGCAAATTCTTGCCACTTATCTCTGTTCTCTTCTTAAGTTTTTGAATAAACAACATTACGAGTTGGACTTTTGTAGTGAGTGCATCAACAACATATACAATCACACCTTAGCTTCTCAGGAGAAACTGTGGAAAATTCCTAACCCCTTCTGTAAAGTTATCAACACTACTCCCTGTATCCTACTCCTCTATACCTGTATCTACCAACTCTTCATTTTCCCTACACTCCTGTTCAGGACCAAATTAAGTAAACTGAACCTACTCAAATTGTTTTTTCATCTGGTACTGTATCATGCAAAATAATTCAATGTATTTCTTCTAAAGATAGGGCAGGAATTTAACATAGTAAAGCCTCCTAACCAAAATTTGCATTCTCAAGTGATGTACAGCTAACTTTCGGAAATTATGAAATCAATCAATCAATCAATCAATCAGTGAATTTATAAAGCGTGCTATGTACCCGTCAGGGTTTCGAGGCGCTGGGGAGGGGAGGGGTGCTGCTAGCGTTCGAAGAGCCATGTCTTGAGGAGTCTCCTGAAGGTGAGGAGGTCCTGGGTATGGCGTAGTAAGGTGGGGAGAGAGTTCCAGGTCTTGGCGGCGAGGAAAGAGAAGGATCTGCCGCCAGAGGTCTTGCGCTGGATTCGGGGGACGATGGCGAGGTTGGCAGAGCGGAGTGGACGTGTGGGGACGTAGAAGTTGAGTCTGGTGTTCAGGTAGGTGGGTTCGGTGTTGTGTAGTGCCGCCTGTGCGTGGGTGAGGAGTTTGAAGGTGATCCTTTTGGATGCCAGTGGATGCCTTCAGGTGGGGGGAGATGTGACATCGGCGGGGTATGTCGAGGATCAGGCGGGCGGATGCGTTCTGGATGCGTTGGAGTCGTTTGATGTCTTTCGTTGGGATGCCTGTGTAGAGTGCGTTGCCGTAGTCAAGTCTGCTACTGACGAGGGCTTGCGTCACCGTCTTTCTGGTTCCTGTTGGAATCCACTTGAAGATCCTGCGGAGCATGCAGAGGGTGTTGAAACAAGAAGAGGAGACGGCGTTGATCTGTTTGGACATGGTGAGAGCAGAGTCGAGGACGAAGCCGAGGTTTCGTGCGTGGCTGGCTGGGGTGGGTGGGGGTCCGAGGGCGGTGGGCCACCAAGAGTCGTTCCAGGCCGAGGGGGTGCGTCCGAGGAGGAGGACTTCCATCTTGTCGGAGTTGAGCTTCAGCCGGCTGTTGCTCATCCACTCGGCGATGGATTTTAGTCCCTCGTGGAGGTTGGTTTTGGCGGTGAGCGGATCTTTGGTCAGGGAGAGGACGAGCTGGGTGTCGTCGGCGTAGGAGATGATGCTGAGGTTGTGTTGACGGGCCAGTTGTGCGAGGGGGGCCATGTAGATGTTGAACAACATTGGGCTAAGAGAGGAGCCTTGGGGGACGCCGCAGATGAGGTTGGTCGCTTTGGAGCGGAAGGGTGAGAGTCGGACTCTCTGTGTTCTGTCGGAGAGGAAGGATGAGATCCAGTTGAGGGCTTTGTCTTGGATGCCGGCTTCGTGGAGACGGGTTAGCAGGGTGCGGTGGCAGACTGTGTCGAAAGCGGCTGATAGGTCGAGGAGGATGAGGGCTGAGGTTTCGCCGTTGTCCATTTGTTGTCTGATGTCATCTGTGGCGGCGAGGAGTGCGGTCTCAGTGCTGTGGTTTCGTCTGAATCCAGATTGAGAGCGGTCTAGGATGGAGTTGTCTCCTAGGAAGTGGGCGAGCTGTGCGTTGACGATCTTCTCAATGACTTTCGCTGGAAAAGGGAGGAGAGAGATCGGTCGGAAGTTTTTGAGATCGTTGGGGTCAGCCTTGGGTTTCTTGAGGAGGGGTTGGATTTCTGCATGCTTCCAGCTGTCTGGGAAGGTGGCGGTGTTGAAGGAGAGGTTGATGATCTTGCGGAGTTTGGGGGCGATGGTGACGTCGGCTTTGTTGAATACGTGATGTGGGCACGGGTCAGTGGGAGAGCCTGAGTGGATGGAATTCATGGTTGTTAGGGTTTCGACGTCGTCTACTTGGGTCCAGGTGGTGAGGCGGCAGGCGTGGGAGGAGTCGTCGGGGGTGTGGTCTGGCGGAGGTGCAGTGTTGAAGCTGTCGTGGATGGCTGCGATTTTCTGGTGGAAGAAGGTGGAGAGATCGTCGCAGAGTTTCTGGGAGGGAGGGAGGTGCTTTGGCACACATTTTCTTTGATAGACAAACCAGTGAGTGCCCTAGTATACTTTCTTACTTTCCAAGGATATAATCCTTTCCACATACCTATTTATTTTCTGTTTCAAAGTTCTCTAGGAAAACATATATTGAAAATGTCTCAACATATCAATAGATTCCTACCAAACACTTCAAATACTGCTACAGTTCCAGTTGTATACAGGGGCCTTTCTGTGTCTTCCATGTACCTCTTTGGCTTTCACTTCTTCTATATTTCTAGGTACCCTCTCCTCTTTTGCATCTCATAACACTGTTCAGATTCTTCAACTGCATGCACTAATGCTTTCTCTTGAAAATAGCTCTCTTCAATGAAGAAAGGATCAGTACTGGAAATATCTTTCCATTCACCACTGAAAAGTTTGCAAAACTTACTTCTATTCACAAATCCTTTCTGTTGGCTTCTTTTCCTTATAGACAATACTATTTTATCCAGTGATCTAATTTGGTTTAGAATCAAAATAAATAGCTTCCTCTTGAGAAGAAAGGCCTTGTCAATTACAACCTCACTAGGTTCTCTTTGTCTGACTACTTCTCTTGTCTTTTTATAATTCTTCATAGTTGTTATGAGATTCTAAATTACCCTATTACAGAACATTCAATATCTGATTTCCTTAAACTTCCTCTGTCTTCTAGTTAAATGGTCTCCTTTATTGTACAATTTTTACGTGTCCTATTATGTAATTTTTCTCCCTTTTAGTTGATTTCAAACTTTCTTTTTTATTTTGCTCACTTGACAGTTTTCCACATACTATTTTAAGAAATTTCTTTAATTTATTACCAGCAGTGTTTTTCTAATTGACCACATTCTCTGCATTTTGCCTCTTTTGTTTGTCAGTTGTAGGGACAGAGTATCCTTGCTTCTGTTTTTTTCTTGTCAGCTTTGTTAGCATTTTAGCTGTCTGTACTTAGAAATACTTGTCTGAAAGAAAAAACAAATAGGGGCATTTAGCTTTTCATCACATACAATTCAATTACATATTTTAAGTATTTAACTTCCAATACAAAACTATCCCTTAGCCACCCTTACTGGGTGTGTTAGTTTATAGGTCAGTGTGTGACCGGTTGTGTTATTGTGCGCATCAATCTGTTGGGAGGTGTTTTCATGTAGTCATTATTATATCCGTAGCTGTGCAATATATGGATCATAGTATTTCTGGTGTAATCTTAAGTGTGCACCTGGGTGTATCAGTGTATGCATCACTGTGTATCTGGCTGTGTCAGTATGTGCATAATTGGCTGCCTGGGTGTGTTAGTGTATACATTAGTGTCTATCTGGACATGCAATTACATTTATCAGGGTGTACAAGGGTGTCTTACTGTATAGTTCAGTTTGTGACTGGATGTATTAGTGTGAGCATCAGTGTGTAAATGCTGTCTGCATGTGTGAGTGAATGTATAATTGCCTTAGTTGCAATGTGAGTGCATGTGTGAGAGGCGTTATGCCTTTAAACAGGTATGTGAGCTGCAGTATTGGTGGCAGACTGTATGCACTGCTGGACTTATGGGTTTGCAAGTGCACATATAATTCATTTATACTCAAAAGAATGTCAATTATTAACCACAACCCATTGTCATCTAAGCCCTATCTAGAGTACTATAAGGGGAAATTAAAGTTTGGCAAATGTATTTTTACTGTTAAATTGAGGTGGCAGTTTAAGTGGAGACACAGGATGTTCAGTAGTAGGCCGAAGCCATGTTTAAGCACTACTTGTCTGGATGGGTGTCTAGGTTGTATCAGTACCTAAATAAATATCTAACTGAAGGGATCAGTACTTCAATGGACGTGTTAACAGATGTTTACCTTACTATGGAGGTATATGACTGGCTCTTTTAGTAAGCCTAAGTCTCTCCTAACTTGTATCTAGCATGCTGAATAAATTGCTTACTGGCTATATTAGGGAGTACAGGGATATGTAACTATGTGGAACTGGTTGTGATACTTTTGCATATATAACTTCTGTCTGGGCATGTGCATAAATCTATGAGAGTCTCTGTTGTTGTCTGACTGAGTCTGTGAGTGCCTCTATGAGTTTGTATATAGGTATGTGAGTTGGAGTGTGGGAGGACGACTGCAAGTAAAATTGGGTATAGGGGTCTGCAACTCCATGTGTAACTCAGTGAAACTGAAGAGAACATGACTACTCTTTTAGGCACAAAGCATCCTACCTCGGGGCCTATGTAGAGCCTAGAAGGAGGGAGTGTTATGTGTAGTAAAACAAGAGTTTAGGACTTGTCAAGCATGTTTTCTAATGGCAAGTTGAGCTGACAGTAACAAAGCAGTAGCAGGCCGAGAATAAATTATTTGGATGGGTGAAAACGCTGCATCAATACTGCCTCATATATCTCAGTGATTGTATGCGCCTGTCAATGAATGTTCCACCAGATGTTTATCACTGACATTTAGTAAGCCTATAGACTTCTAAATGTGCATGTAAGTGACTACTGAATCGCTTCCTGGCTGTCTTGATGACTGCAGGGGTATGTAACTGTGTATGCAGCTGGCTCCAATACTGCTGGATACATAATTGCTGCCTGGGTGTGTACATGAATATATAAGTGACTATCTCTCTCTGACTGGGTGTGTGAGTGGCTCTCTGCTTCTGAAAATAGCCAAGATGTGGGGTGAGTTTTCTGTAGTAAAAGGACAGTTAAAGAATTGTTGAGCAAGGTTTGTAATGCCAGGTTGTGCTGACATTCAAACTACACACTCAGTAGTAATAGGCCTGAGCCATATTTAAATGAGTACTTCTCTGGCTGAGACACAAGGTTGTGTCAGGTCTTGACTACATATCTGAGTGACCATATCAGTTGCCAATTGGCTCGTATACTGCAGTATACCCACCTGCCTTTTTCACTGCCTGCCTATGTGACTGAGTGCTTCTACCTTTTTATAAATAGGTTTGTCAGATGCAGAATGGCTGGAACACTGCACATATAAGTTAGAATAAGAGTTTAAAAGTCCCTGCCTACTTACAACCTAGATGAGGGGGACTTTTCTTTAGCAAAATAAGAACTGAAATATTTTCAAGCAAGTTCACTAAAGCCAACTTGAGCGGATATTAAAACTACACACTCAAGCTTTGCAGTAGCAGTCCTATCTCATGTTCAACAAACTACTTATCTGATCAGTTGTCTAGATTGTGTGAGTATTTCACTACAAATCAGAGTGACTGTATCATTAACCAACTGGCTTTGGTAAGCTGTATACTTACCTGCTGTCTTGGTGTTTGCATGCATATTTATGATTCAGTTAATGTGTCTGACTGGGTGTGTGAGTGGATCTGCCCTTTTGTTAATAGGTATATAACATGCAATATAGGTGGCAGACTGCATATATATCTGGGTATAGGGATCTGCAAGTGTACATCTAAGTCAATTAAACTCAGAGGTTTGTGTTTTATCTTTAAATCAAAAAGTACCCTGCTCTAAGGGCTGCCTACAGTGTACCTAAGGGATGGGTTTTGAGTAGTGAAAAGGCAGTGTAAGGCTTGTCAAGCAGGTTTTCTAATACCAAGTCAAGCTGACAGTAAAACTGCACACTTAAGCTCACCAGTACTAGGCCCATCCATGTTTAAAGGACTTCTCGTCTGAATAAGTGATTGGGTTATGTGAGTATTTGTCTACATATTGAAGTGACTGCATCAGTTTCCACCTGGCTTTACAACTGCAGTATACATAACCCCTGTCTGAGTGTGTACGTGAATGAATAAGTGGCTGTTTCAGTGTCTAACTGGGTGTGTGAGTGGCTCTATCCTGTCACAGGTTAATGCAGGATATTCTATTCCACTACTTTATTTTTACTATAAATTCTGGGACTTGTAGTGGTCTTTTATAATGGAATAAAGAAGACTACAAGTCCCAGCATTCAAATAAAAACCTTGGTTTAGATCACCATCACACAGAGGCTTAAGGAGGAAGACAATGATGGGGCGTAGAATTGGGCAATGAGGGCAGAAAGAGTGGTCATGGGCATCAAGCTAAATGGAGGACAGTAGCAGCAAATTGGACCAGGCGGGGGGGGGGGGGGGGGGCGCTAATGCATGCACTCAGACAACCTAGGGTTGTGAGGAGGTGGCTGGGGCAACAAACTAACTGTTCAGGGCAGGTGGGAAGGGCAGTGACGGAACAATGGCCACACAGGGCTGTAATGAGGAAGCAGGGCATGTATCCGGACAATAGATGGTAAGGAGGAGCTGGGCGGGAGTAGCAAGCTTGGTTGTGAACAGCCCTAGAAAATCACTGAAAAAGTCAAAGGTTACAGGGATGTTATAGTTATGAAATAGAATTTAAAAAAAACTTACAAATTCACTAAAAAACAAAGGTTACAGGGATGCTATAGGTAGGTTCAGATTTACATCCACAAAACCATAGAAATTCAGCTGTTATAGTTAGTTATTTCAAGTAACTAGAACTTGCGCCCTAAGGTAACTATAACTCATGCCCCCATCATGTTCTGCTAATTACCCCAGATATTACAGCACTTATGACTACTTTTATAACATCAATAACATCATTGAACCATTAGAAGTTAAAATATTGAAGAAACATCTGTGTGTAAAACAGTCTCTATCCTTTAATAATACAAAGGACAAGGGCGAAACTCCTGGAAGTGTGCAAATTCATTTATGCAACAAGGGTGCGGAAAACACCAACGCGTTCCAGCCTGGGATAGGCCCAGCTCATGATGTTGCCTCTCCATAATGACAACATATTTTACAAGAATAACAAAAAGTGAAAATGGACTAGGCACAAATTTAGATGGTGACCACCATCTTGGACTTGTTTCAAGATATATAAACACACAATGTACGCTATTCCAGAATTCATAGCGTATTGGTAAATAACAAAGTACAAATAAAATGTATCATATATAGATTTAAATAAAATTCAAATACCTCAGATTCCTAAGACATACTAGATTAACAAACACTAAGGACCTCAATATGAGTTTGCCGATCGGACCACCAGACCACCATGTTGTTGGTCCCGAAAAGACCGCTATGTTGGGGGTCTCCCATACTGCCCTAATACAAGTTATACAGGCAAGTTCACCAACCACCAACCATAAAAGCCAGACCAGCAGTGGCGCAGAGGCTCATATTTAGGAGGTTAGACATCCAGCATGGACAGCCCCCCAACTAACTACTGTCCGTATTACAAGTCCCAAGTCCAAAGTGGGCACCTATGGTGGTCAGCCAATTGCAGTACAAACCACGGCAGTCCGCTATCACCAAAGTAGTACACAACAGTCCATTGGATGAATTTGAAAACAACAAAGCTGACACACATTGCTACACTCAACACACCTGCAAAGAACACTATAAAACACACCCCTTCACACCATAATCCCTTGCATTTACAATGCCAAAAACAGAAGTCAGAGCAATTCTTTTCTGTAGATTACATAGAGTTTTATCTCTCTCTCTCTCTCTCTATATATATATATATATATATATATATATATATATATATATATATATATATATATGTATTTTATATATATTGAAAACTCTGTACACACATTTGTCAAGTCACACTCTTTTGCACTACCCCTCTTAGTAACTCACTGTAACTCCTCTATATTGTTTTTTCCTACCATGTCATTTTCCAAAAATCTTCATATCACAGATGAAGAATTAAGAGTCATGGTGGATGAAATCATATGAGTAGAGCCAGGACTCTTAGGAGCACAAGTCCAGCACACAACTCTCAGTAGGAACATGGAAATGTGGGACAGGATAGATGACAGAGTGAATTCTGTAGGCAGCACCCTGTGCACAAAGGAGGAAATTGGGTAGAGGTGGAATGACCTCAGGGGCAAGGTCCATTGCCTGGTCTCCAGGCACTATCTGCAGGCCAAGAAGACTGACGGTGCCCCCCCCCAGTACCCCATTGCAACTCTTTTTCTAAGAGGAAAAAGTCTTGGCCCTCCTGCATCCTGAGAGCTTGACAGGAATACTGGGAGAGTTGAGTCTGATAAGTAACAACAAGAAAAATGGCACCAAAATGTAATGCCATGCATGCTCACAGCCCATCTTGTGCCTTCTTCACTGTTACTCCACTAACCAGCCCAGTGGTCTTAACAACAGAGACCCCTGTTTGTCAACTCCCAATTGGATTGTACTCACCTGGGAGGATAAGATCACTAGACAGGGTGTTATACAGGGACTGACATAACTACAACTCCCAGCAGGCACGGTTCCTAGGAAACCAAACACCAACACAGTGTTCTCTTGTCCAAAGATCCCTGTGTCTCAACTCCCTGTTGAAGTGTACTCAGTTGGGAGGATAACATTAATACAGTGGGTGTAGGACAGGGACTGACAGGACTACTAAGGCCAGGAGGCTCTGCCACTGTTGCTCCACTCATCCAGCCCAGTGTCCCCTGCAACAAAGACCCATGTGTGACAACTCTGTTGAAGTTTACTCACCTGGGAGGTTAACATTTGTTCGGAGGGTGTAGTACGGGGACTGACAGGACTACTAATAGCAGGAGGCTCTGTCATTGTTACTTCACTCAGCCAACCCAGTGTCTTCTGCACCAAAGACCCCTGTTTGTCAACTCCCAATTGAAGTGTATTCACCTGACTACAACTCTACACTTGCTCAAAAACATCTGTTAGTGAACTCTCAATTGAAGTGTGCTCACTAGGGGGAGAACATTGGTTGAGTGTGTGTGTGTGTGTGTGTGTGTGTGTGTGTACTAGAGTGAGTGACATGATTGCAACTCACAGCAGGACCTGTATCTGTAACTCCAAACACAAGAACAGCGTTCTCTTCTCCCAAGACCACAATTTGTCAATTACCAAATGAAGGTAACTCACCTGGGGGGAGGGGGGGGTCAAGTAATGAGGAGTGGTGAGAGTGACAGTATTGCATCTCACAGCAGGCACTGTTCTTCTAAGTCCAAACACCAGACCATTTTTCTTTCCTTAAAGGACCCCTGTGTCTTAACTCTCTAGAGAAGTGTACTCCCCTGGGAGGAAACCATTTATAAAATGAGTATAATAGAGGAAGTGATCTAACTGCTAATGCCAGGAGGCCCTGTTTCAGGAAAATAAAACATCAACACAGTGTTCTCTTGTCCAGGGCCCCCTGTGTCTTAACCCTCATTTGAAATGTACTGACCTGTAAGGATACCATTTGTTCAGTGTGTACAATACAGGGGGTCACATGACTGAAATTCTCATGTGGGTTTCTTACTGTCACTCCAATAACCAGTCCAGTTTCATCTTCTCCAAATACGCCTGTTTGGGAAATCAAATAAGAAGTGTACTTCTGGGGGGTGACATTTCTCAAGTGTATGAAGTAGAGGGAGAGGCATGACTGCTAAGGCCAGGAGCCTCTGTCTCTCCAATTCCAAACACAAGCTCAGTGTACACCTGTCCAACTACCCTTGTTCATTAACTCACAAAGTAAGTTTACTAACCTTGGAGGATAATATTTGGCTGGTGTGGGGAACTAGGAGAGTGACCAGAATGTAAACACCAATGGGCCTTGTTTCACAAACTCCAATCCCCAGACCAGTGTCTACTTACCCAAGGCATCTGTTAGTTAACTCACAAAGGAAGTTTACTCACCTGGGAGGACAACATTTGGATAGCGTTGGGTATTAGGAGAGTGACCTGAATGCAACTACCAGAAGGCACTGCTCAAGTGACTACAAATAGCAGAACAGTGGTCAGTGGTTCAAATATATTAGCCTGATCACTCTCAAATCATGTTTACTCACCTGGGAGGAACCAAGATACAGATCATGGCCACATCAGAGATGTGGAGGGTCTCATAGCTCTATCTTGAACTGCTAAACCAAATTAAAATGATTGAGTATCGAGACGGGGCCACTCTCCTGAAAAGCAGGATGTCTGCAGGGGCGATAGTATGCCCCCGACCTCCTGGAACACCTCTCGGCACTTCCTGGTGGACACAGAAACCCCAGCAGGTGTCGCAAAAGGAAAGGGGGAGTGTAAGAGAAAAAGACAAAACACTGCCACGTCTTACTGGTCCAGCCAGGCACCCTATATCTTCAGGGGAGAAGGTTGTTGTTGACAGAGTGAAAGTAGAGTTAGTGCACTCAAGTTCCTTGAAACTGAATCTCTCTTTCAGATATGAAGAACACGGGATGCTCCAGCACTTTTCTTGGATAATAATAACTATTGGCACAATTACTAACACTGCATTACCAAAAACCCAAAGTGAATACCATAACGATAAGTACTGCAACACTAGGGCTGGCTTCACAGAGATTCACTGTTGCATCACTACAATTAGAACTGTGGTTGCACTTATCATGCACAAAAAAGACAAACAAGGGTATTAATTATATCACGTATAACTTTCCTGCATGTTAAACTAAAAGGAACAAAAACAATCCAAGAAATACAAATCGACTCTAGGTTTAAACAATTAGGGTGGCACAGTTTGATTTGGTTTCACTGTGTTTGTGTTAGACTTTTCATCCTTGGCGTGGTCTCCCTTAACTTTTTGCCTCTGTTCCCCAGGTTGTTGATGTGTGCTGTACTTTGATTTTGCTGTTTTTGTTTTCTGTAATCATGTCTCAGACCTGCCATTGCAGTGTCTGTGTGTGCAGTTTTAACTGTAAATTTGACATGGCAACTGTACCGACTTGCCAGGCCTAAACCTTCCCTTTTCCAACATGTAAAACACCTCTAAGGTAGGCCCTAGGTAGCCTCAAGGGCAGGGTGAAGTGAATGGTTAAGGTAGGACATATAGGCCCTCATTCCGAGTTTGGCTGGCGGCGGTAGCTGCCAGCCAAACGGGAACCGCCACTTGGCCGCTCCGCAGTCAAAAGACCGCGGAGGCCATTCTGGCTTTCCTGCTGGGCCGGCGGGCGCCCGCCAAAGGAGCGCCCGGCGGCCTAGCGGGAAAGGCCCTGCAACAATGAAGCCGGCTCCGAATGGAGCCGACAGAGTTGCAGGGGTGCGACGGGTGCAGTTGCACCCGTCGCGATTTCCCGCCATCCTGGTTCTGGCGGTGAAAACCGCCAGAAACAGGCTGGCGGGAAGGGGGGCAGAATCCCCATGGAGGCGCTGCAAGCAGCGCCACCATGGAGGATTCTCCCAGCCGGGGGTAATCCGGCGGGAAACCGCCGGACCCGGCTGGGCGACCGCGGCTTCACAGCCGCGGTCGGAATACAAAAGGAAGCACCGCCAGCCTGTTGGCGGTGCTTCCGTGGTCGTCGACCCTGGCAGTCGATGACCGCCAGGGTCAGAATGACCCCCATAGTAATGTATTTTATATGTCCTGACAGTGAAATATTGCTAAATTCATTTTTCACTGTTGCAAGGCCTGTCCCTCTCATAGGTTAACATTTGGGCTACCTTTAAATCTGATTAAAATGTAGATTCCATTTGGGAGCAGATGGAAATGTGGAGTTTGGGGTCTCTGAGCGCACAATTTAAAAATAAATCTTTTAGTAAAGTTGATTTTAAGAGTGTGTGTTTAAAAATGCCACTTTTAGAAAGTTAGCATTTTCTTGCTTATACAATTTCTGTGACTCTGCCTGTTTGTGGATTCCCTGTCTGGGTCAGTTTGACAGTTTGGCTAGTTGCACCTCACACTAGTCAGTGACCCAAAGGGAGCTGGGGTGTAGCCTGCATATTCTGATGAGCCATCTGTGCTAGGATTGCGGGGAGGAATGGTCACTCACACCTGAAAAGGCTGTGCCTGCCCTCACACAATGCTGTCTCCAACCCCCTTGTGAGTGTTTGGGGCCTGCCCAAGACAGGATTTCACATTCAAAAGAGACTTTACTTTGAAGTGATCCTACTTCAAAGAAGAAATTGGGTATAAGAAGGGCACCCAAAACCACAGACATTAGAAACATTTCTGGAAACAAGAGGAACCTCTGCCTGGAGAAGAGCTGAAGAGCTGAGGAAGAAGAGCTGCCCTGCCTGTGACTGTACTTTGTGGAGCTATCCTGCAGTGGCTGCTTCTGCCAGAGTAAGAGGGCAAAGACTGGACTTTGTGAGCCTTCAATCTTCTGAAGAAATTTCCAAGGGCTCAATTTAGAGCTTGCCTCCTATTGTTTGAAGTCTCACGGACAGCAAAGACTTCTCTCTTCTAGCACCTGGAGACTCTGGATAGACTCCTGCTCTGACAAGTGGTGCCCTATCCAGTCCCTGGGCCCTTGAAAGGAACAGCTGGTGAAAATTCAAGGAAACCGACTTCGGACGACTCCGGACCGACGCTGCTGCTAAATCTGGTGACGCCACTTGCAACCAACTCCGTGATCTTTGCTGGAACGTGACGACCTTTGCAGGCCCGACACCACTGCAGCCCCGCCAAAGTCCATGACTCCGTGGAAGTCCCCACAACAGGTCGTGACCGATGCCGCTCGAAGTGCGCGGATTCAACATTTCGCACAGACGCCACGATCCCCGACTTCGCGCATCAGCTTGTTTTTACTCTTCACCAAAGGTACTGTACCTGGGGGTCCGCATGACTCCGTGGCCGGCGCCGCTGGTGTTGGATTGTTGGGAATAACTCCGACATGGCGCCGTGTTAACACCTCATCGAAGCATTTTGTGTTTCTAAGTGCTATTTTTTAGTTTAATCTTTAAAAATTCATAACTTGACTTGTGTATGTCGGATTTTTGACTTTTTTTGTCTTGTTTTGTTTAGATAAATATTTCCTATTTTTCCTAAACCTGCGTTGTGTCATTTTATAGTGTTTTCATTAAGTTACTGTGTGTGTTGGTACAAATACTTTACACCTAGCACTCTGAAGTTAAGCTTACTGCTCCGCCAAGCTACCAAGGGGGTGAGAAGGGGTTAACTAAGGGTGATTCTCTTTTACCCTGACTAGAGTGAGGGTCCTTGCTTGAACAGAGGGTAACCTGACTGTCAACCAAAGATCCCATTTCTAACAGTGTGAAAAACCCTTCAAAAGCAAATTCCTCAAACCGGAAACACAGGCATGAATGACAATTTAAATCCAAGAGTTATGCTATTAGAGAAAGAAAAGTCACGTAAATGCTCTTTTAAAATTGCACTGTCACTTTTTGTAGTACTTGAGCTCAGATTTCCTGAAGCACATTTAGGCAAGTAACTACAATAATAATGTAGAATGTTCAGAAATTCATTCGTCTCTTCAAGATAAGCACTCTGCCAAAATACGTGGCCTGAAATACACCAGATGTTCTAGGAAAACGCGGCGCTTAAAGAACAAAATCCCTGGAGACTACTAGTCACTTAGCTGCAGTCTTTTCCGGAGTGCTGGAGGAATGCCTGGTGTCAGCTGGTACAGGAATGAAGAAAAGAATTGCCTCAAAAGTCCTGAATACGAGGATGACAGGAGGGGCTGGAATGCCAAATCAGATGCTGAGATCAGGAAGCAAAACAAAGCCAAGCAGGGCGGCATGCTTCACTCTGCTATATATAGCCAATCAGGAAAGCAGTTGACTTTCCTCATGTGGATGAGTCACCACACCCAATTAGAAGCACATGTCTACACCACACCTTATTTAGAAGTACATGTCTACACCTGCTCACATTAGCAAACAAGCATTGGTAAAACAAGCATTGATAAAACCAATTGTGTAACACAGCACGTTATGTTTAATTAGAAACAGAGATATGATTTAACTCTAATTCTTGGGGATGCTGACAGATAACGCAGGAGGCACCTTGGGTATTCCTGACATTGAGGCCAGGAAGAACAGCTCACACAGTGAGCAACATAAATTATCAATTAGACGTCAAGATGCATCACCAGAATGGTATTGACGGCAGGCACATACATAATGCTCTGACCACATGATGGCTCCAATCACATATATTGCAAACTCCTGCTTCAGCCTGCATAACATTAAACTAGGTCTCAAAATGGTCGAAGCCACATCCTTCCCAGCCACTGTTTTGCCAACACTGCTGGCAAAATGTAAATCTCTGCCCATCCTCCCAAGTGTCAATGTACTGCTAAATTCAGCAGCTACAAGAATTGGCATGCTTCACAAATGTCAGCTCAATACACCCAATAGCATGGATACCATTCACAACAGGATCACCTGCAAATCATCTATGTACACCAGCTGTGCAAAATGTCACTTAACTTTTGGAGGTAGATGTCACAATACCACCAGTAACTCTGCATCTGTTACATCAACAGGTGGAGCTACCACTGGCCAGACAGAGCCCATAGACGAGACTGCCACGATCCCGAGGATGAAGGCCTCAGTGAACATGACACTCCTGAATGTCTGGACTTGGAGGACAGTTCTGGCCCATGTGGGCAACCTGGTCAGACCTCTACAGTGAGTCTCACTCTGCCACACAACAAGACCTCCCAGCCCAGTTGCCTTGACATCACAGGCAGCCATTCTCCCCACCAACCTGTGTCCCATGCACAGTGCCCACAATCTTGTGCCCCCAGTCCTGGATCCTGAGTCGCAGTCCAACACCTCGGACAATGATGGTCCTAGAACTACTGGGAGGGGGCACCCTGCCCATAGAGGCAGGATGTGTGTGATGAATGCTATTGGCCATAAAGGTGAGGCCACTCTATCAAGAGTCCCATGGTGTAATGGGCTAGGTACTTACCAAACTCTGGGAGATCAAGCAGGTGCAGAGGGACAGCCGTAGGGATATGCAGTGGGAGGCCACCATTAACAACCTGACCTCCCTAACAGGGGTGTTGAGGGACATTAGCAGTACCCTGATCAAGGATCATCAGCAACACTCTACCCCTTCCCTTTGGCACAGCACCACCAGGCCCATTGTCATCGGTGCCAGCCACTGGAAGGGATGCCCTGTCAGGGGAAGAACCCACCACAGACATCCCTGCGTATGTAGCTACAGCTCAACCCCCACAAAAGTGGGAATGTCCAGCACAGAATTCAGGAGATGCAGATGGACAGACACCAACCACTGCGAACAAGAGAACTCTTCCTGAAGGAACTCCTTTGTGTGCCACATTTTCACTCTATTGACTGTTCTTCAACCACCTTCCATTTCCAATGGGAGGAGAACACTAGGCATTGGACTTACAATGCTGTGGCATCAACTCCAATGATTTCATCAACCTTAACTGAGCCCTTCACTTTCCTTTTTCCATCATGTTCCTATGTCAGTTTATGCACAAATGTTCAATAGATCCACCAATCACACAGTTTTTGTCAGTTTACTAATGTTTCAATTGTTGCTATGTAGAGATTTAAGAGTATTCGAAGCAAATGATAAAGACACAAGATATTAGTGCAAAGAGGGATGTGTTACAGTGTCCTGCTAAGGATTGCATCCAACACACACAAACACATTGCTACAAGTGTCTAGTAACACCAAACATGTTATTGCACCATACAGCATATAGACTGTCCATATGTTTGGACTGTCAGAGCCAAGAATGCTGTCTCATATTGGGTCAAGGTATATATACCGCGGTAGAGTACCCCAGACAGGAAGGGCCTTGTCAGACACTGTCGTGTAGAATAGGAAAACAGAGAAATGAATAGTGTCACCAACTTGAGCCTTATCACATACCAAAACCAAGTAATTCAACATTACATAAGATACAGACAGCGGGCAGTGCAAAAGGCCATCATCACAAGCCCATCATAATCCAATGACCATGGATCTGGTGGTATGATACAACCATAAGTCAGTGTTATGTCACAGGCAAAGTGGCCAATAATGATGAAACACATCTACGGCTACGTAAAGGTCACACAAGAATAGTGTTTGGCCTATGTAAAGGGTGAATGCCTGGCTTGAAGACAACATATTTAATGGCCACATGATCACACACATGTAGCAATGGGTCAACCACAGCAGACTAGACGAGTACAATGTGTACTTCAGTCCTTCCACCCACACACTGTCCAAGCTGGCTTGGCACAGGTCTCATACACCCCAAATCTGTGACCCACATTAACGGAAACAATCCATGTCTGCTTCCTATGTTGGAACAGCATCAGATACCTGCCAATGTCAGAACTCTGAAATGCCCTCATGAGAATGTCAGGGTGAAGGTACCTGTAAAAAGTCAAGAAAGGGGGACAGATTTGGAAACATACCTATTAGACAAATCACATAGCAAGCATCTGGAAGTGAAGTTACAATGCAATGGGACTGACACAAACAAAGCAACTGCATCAAGGTGGGGATATTTAAGAGGCTAACTCTTCAAGCACCTGTTAGCACAATAATGCTGATCATCAGCTCCCCAGTGGCAAGACACTCGACTCCACACATTCTGACAACTACAGTCCTGCATACAGTTACAGTCAGTATATCACATGACATACTTACATTCAAGAAAGAAAAGTAGTTATTGATGAGATCCTGCCACAAGTCCTTTCCTTCTTCTCAACTGTCATCATCACTTGGCATTTCAGAAGGCTCACCCGATGGCACTGCAGGTTTCCCCTTTCCCTGAGATGTATGGAATGTTCCTCCTCAGGGACTGTTGTGGGGCATGCAGCAGGCCACAATTATCTTATACACTTTCCCGGGTGAGTAGAGGAAGGCTCCATCAGTCTGGTCCAGACACCTAAACCTGGCCTTCAGGAGCCCAAAAGCCCACTCCACTACCTGCCTTATTCTTACTTGGGCCTCACTGAAGTGAACTTCCCCTGGCGTAGTTGAATTCCTCAGTGGCGTCAACAACCAAGGGCGGTTTGGATGAATCTCCTGTTAACGAATGGGACATATGTGCAACAATGAGTACCTCTTATCAGTAAATTCTCACCAGACATTGCACACACGTGAACTGTACAGATGTTACCTACCAACCAGCCAGGCCCTTTATGGGTACAGTTGTGACATCAGCTGGTGGATTGTGCTGTTTCACATACTGAAGGCTTCATGGAACAGGCACAGACATGTGAGATGTAGAGGTCTGCCAAACATACAATTTGGATGTTGATGGAATGGAAATTCTTTTTGGTTGTGTGATGCATGCAAAACCATAAAATGTAGCCTTCACATGGACTATTCCTCACATTGGGGAAACCTGATGTAGCTGTTCAGGTGTTTCCACATTGCTGAGAGGACATCCCTCAACACCAGACTGAACACAGGTTGGGACATACCACTAGTTTGGGCTGCTGATTGTTGGAAGGACCCTGTGGCTAGGAAGAGCAACACTGACACAATTTGTACAATGAGAGGTATGCTGTTTGGATGACTAATAGCTGGCATCAGATCTGGCTCCAACCGACGATACAGATCCACTATTGTTTGCTGATTCAGATGATGAACGAGTATAATATTTCTTTCTTCAATGGCCTGTAGGTCTGGCAGGGGACGGTAGACCGCTGGTTGTCACATCCTTCCTCTCCTTGGTACCTAAATATGACAGGAAATGAGTTATGATATTAGACATTGTGTCCACAGCAACATACAAAATGCTTGTCCAGGTTAAAATGTGACAATACATATTATTAGAGGTGGACACTGCAAACAGTACACATCACAGCTGTCAATGACACATTGTTCACATTTACACCCTTGTTTTGACACACATGTGTAGACCACTTGTAACTCGACTTAAACCCAAATTGTGCATCACAATGACCTTTGGAATGTGACTGAGTGTACTGAGCATAAGAATGACCATAAATGGGGGTAGACTGTGCCCCACTTTGAATTAGAATCTGTGCCCTGCCACATACAACAATGGTGTTTGAGTTGAAGGACCTACATGACAAGACAAGTTGAACAAGTATTTGTGCAAAAATAAAAGAGAATTTCTGATGTATGATGCAGTGTTAATAGCCCAATCCTGCATTTCAGGCTGCCAAAATGGAAGATGCCTGGCCTACTCCACTAGACATTAGGAATCGCTGTGACCGCTGGCAGAAGTCGTCATGGAGGTAGGCGATTGCAACTGCGGTGGACAAAGCCATAGGCTAACGTTGTCAGTGGTGGTCGTGGGCCAATGGCTGTATCCACCTGTGGCGACGACCCCGTTCGTGGCAGACGTGATAGCCATGTTCTGCTAAATCCCTCACTTGACTCCTGACACTGCTGCCAGCAAGACCTCTATTTCGGAGCTGCTGTGTACCGCCTCTGGAAGCAAACATGCCACGTTCAGAAGGTGATAAGGCCCATGCCTTCTTGTCAGAGGAGTTAGAGAAGCTGGTGACTGAGGTCTTACCCCTGTATAGACAGCACTATGGTGCACCAGAGGAACAGGTAAGGGTCACATGTGCACAGTTGTCTCAGTACATAACAATTCTTTCCCTCCTCACAGGCTTGAATGTACCCATGTGTGGCAGATCGAGTACTCACATACCAGTAGGTGTGTTCCATGTGCTATTAAGGGGAGACTCAACTTGCATGTATTGATGACCAGTACTACATGTTGACTTCAGTCACATTAGTGTGTGTGTGTTTATTGTGTTCCCTGATCCACCTTGGGTTGGATGCATATAACTTGGTTAGGTGACATTACAGCCGCCCACTGGCATCTCTTTCCTCCATTATGTTGTATATGTGAGACTACATGGATGTGCATGACAGCATCTTGCCCTTGCTAGACTATTGTTTGTAAGGCATGTCATCACTTTCTCTGAAATACACACCAAATGCCATTTTACTGCTGGCTACCTGATGTACTGTAATGCATGAATGTCATATATGTTCTGACTGCTCAGCCTGCAGAGACCAGGGCCTGTCACGTTTCTCCCAGCATGGGTCATAGTCTAGGCTGCAGTGGAGTCTCTGTGGCTATGCAACTGTGGCACTGTGCCCACTTCCTGTACACCAGCAGATCCTGTGATATGGCAAATCTGAGGCTTTGTTGTAAATTACTGCCAAGAAAACCTCATTCCTTTGCTCAGATTGGGAAAGGGTTCAGAGGTAAGTTACGGTTCTAGTCCACATGTGCACTTGGTAACATTGTCAAAGTGTATTCCTGACTCCTGAGAGGTCCCTTACTCCCACAACCACAATGTCACCTTCACACAGGTCATATTTGTCCTGTGCAGGTTTATTGCATAAATGACAGTCCCATTGTGCAGACAGTGTGTTGACTCAAGGGAGACCATGATGTGTGACTCTGTAGCTTGGTCACATAGCAGAAACTTGGCAATGCAAGTCTTTGTTTTGCGCAAGCCTGCATTATTTACTGCAAATGTCCACATGTGGACAGAGTAAACACTTTCTGTGCCCACCATGCCAGTCCTTTCATTGTTAGCCATGTTTGGAGCTTGAACTCTGACAGTAGCCTGCAGGGACTGCACCCAGAGAGTCATCCTCACAGAGTGTGAATGTGTTGGTCCATCAATGCCTAAGAAGTCTACCTTGCAGAAGCCACAGAAGTGTGATGTGTCTCATAGTGGCTCACATCTCAGTCAGGTTACTAGGGCACATCCCACAAGATGTCATTAAGTCTGCCTCTTCATTTTAGGGCATGAGCAGGGTGGTGGGTTGATGTGCAGATTGGGAAATGTATGCCTCGAGTCATGTTCCTGTATTTATTATTTTGTATGTGTCACAATTGTGCAGTATTGGGTCTCCAGTGTGGGAAAGTTTAACTTGATGTAACTGACATGTATGTGACTGAACCATCTGTGATGATATTTGTGTTCATGATCTCTTTATTTGCCTTTTGCATCCATGCAGGTCACACCCATCAAAAGAAAGGGATATGGAGAGCCATGCCAAGAAGGTGTGGAGCCTGGGGGTCCACACCCACCAAAGCGCCCACTGCATAAAGAGGTGAGAGGACCTGAGACACTGGGCCCAGAAGATCGTGAAAACCGAGCTGGGGATGTCCCCCAATGTGGGCGGTGTACTCATCCAACCATGACCCCCCTGAATGGCCCACATTCTGGCGGTGGCCTATTTGGAGCATGATGGGTGTTTGAGGGCAGCACAGCAGGGGGTAAGTACAGGACATATTCTTGCCTGTCCCATTGACAAGTGATTGAGTGAGGTTCTGACTACTTCCCATGACTATTATGGATGAGCTATGTGTCACACAGGGGAGAGATTGTTTGTGTTGACATGTCGTGTTTTTTACCGATGTACCTTGCCTATTGGAGCATGGACCTAGGAAAAATATGGGTGGAATCCTCACACCACTTGCTCTAAAAAGACCACATATTGCTGTGTACAGTTATCAATCATATACTGTTTGTTGTTGTAGGGTGTGCATTTCTAAGTAACAGACCCCTACTCTTCAGTGTTCCAGTCCTCAAATAAGTAGGTGGTGGATCACTGTCCTTAGCCATGTGTTTGTTTAAATGTATATGTTAACATCTGCCACCCAGAGGCTTGTTTTTTTCAGTGTACAATGGTACCTTTTGCCTCACTGCAGTCTGTAATGTGGAGTTATCCAACATAGATGTTAAAGGTTTTACATTGTACTTTGTGTATAGCTATGGATCACTACTTTCCCTTCGTAAGTGAGGAATCTCACTTGACATAAATTATGTGCCATCACTGTTGGCGATATTCCTTGTGCCTACATGTCAGCATGTGTCCCTTCCGCTGCAGGAAACATTTATAAGCAAAGGTTTCAAGGATGGTCTACCTATGTAGATGGGATGATGTCTGTATTTCATCACCTATCTATGCATGTCAAACTGTTTTTGGAATAGTAAATTTCAATGGGTTTACATTTCATTGTGTGCCACATACAGGAGTGTCTCACGACTGTTCATTGGTTGACACATTTCGTCATGCGTCATAGCATGTTATTTAGCATGTACTGCAATACCATGGAGGGACATGACAGGTAGGCCTAGTGGTCAGAGCAACATTGTGTATATTTTGGGCTTGATGTGGCATCATGTGGAAAAATGCACTGCACATATGTAAAGGATGAAGTATGTTCCTTGACTTTTGGCATGCATAATGGAGTGACTTGCAGTTATGTTCTAGACACGTGTTTTGGTAAAGGCATACATTCACAAACAGACATCTGGGTTTGCATGACCACGATGGGGATGGGGATGTAGCTTCCCAAAGGGCACATGTTGTGGGGCTCCTACAAGTTCTTGCTACCTCTATGTCTCTCTGACATGCATCGGACTGATGGCTTCTACTAAAGCCCTCAGTGTATGTAATTGAAAGGGGTGCCAGACATTAGTGGCTATGACTCTGGGGCTTGCAGATTAATTGTGTTTTTTTGGGGACACCTCTCCCTGACATACTGGACATGATGTCTGCAGTGTTCATTTCCATGTCATTTCCATGCCACACGCCCATCTGTACTACATTGAGACTACCGCCTTGTCTCTACTGGGACAATAATGTCACTGACTCCAGGCTATTGTACTTTTGCCATTGACATGGCTGAAGTTTGGAGCATCATTTCTTATTGTAGAGTCATGATGTATGTGACAAATGGATGTGTGCAAGGCCTTGTGTGGGATCTGTGGGAATGGACTTTGCATTGTCATACATTTGTATGCCAACAGGTGACTGAGGTCTGCTCTATGGGCCAACACTTTGTGGGTGATGTTGTCTCCAAATGGTTGACTGGTAATGGTGATTTCACAACTTCAGCCATGCAATTGTAGTATTGTGAGATCCTGATTTTCCTGTGAGCAACTGTTGCCAGCTCAGATGGCATGCATATGGTATATCCTGTGGATGGTTGTAAGGAAATGCCTCCTTGGCATGGTTACCCGCTGACTTTTTGCCTTCGCTGATGCCAGGTTATGATTTGAAAGAGTGCTGAGGCCTGCTAACCAGGCCCCAGCACCAGTGTTCTTTCCCTAAAACTGTACCTTTGTTTCCACAATTGGCACACCCTGGCATCCAGGTAAGTCCCTTGTAACTGGTACCCCTGGTACCAAGGGCCCTGATGCCAGGGAAGGTCTCTAAGGGCTGCAGCATGTCTTATGCCACCCTGGGGACCCCTCACTCCGCACAAACACACTGCTTCCCAGCTTGTGTGTGCTGGTGGGGAGAAAATGACTAAGTCAACATTGCACTCCCCTCAGGGTGCCATGCCAACCTCACACTGCCTATGGCATAGATAAGTCACCCCTCTAGCAGGCCTTACAGCCCTAAGGCAGGGTGCACTATACCATAGGTGAGGGCATAGGTGCATGAGCACTATGCCCCTACAGTGTCTAAGCAAAACCTTAGACATTGTAAGTGCAGGGTAGCCATAAGAGGATATGGTCTGGGAATCTGTCAAACACGATCTCCACAGCACCATAATGGCTACACTGAAAACTGGGAAGTTTGGTATCAAACTTCTCAGCACAATAAATGCACACTGATACCAGTGGACATTTTTTTTGTGAAATACACCCCAGAGGGCATCTTAGAGATGCCCTCTGAAAACATACCCAACTTCCAGTGTGGGCTGACTAGTTTTACCAGCCTGCCACACACCAGACATGTTGCTGGCCACATGGGGAGAGTGCCTTTGTCACTCTGTGGCTAGTAACAAAGCCTGTACTGGGTGGAGGTGCTTCACACCTCCCCCTGCAGGAACTGTGACACCTGGCGGTGAGCCTCAAAGGGTCACCCCCTTTGTTACAGTGCCCCAGGGCACTCCAGCTAGTGGAGATCCCCTCTGGCCACGGCCCCACTTTTGGCCCCAAGGCCGGAGGAGATAATGAGAAAAACAAGGAGGAGTCACTGGCCAGTCAGGACAGCCCCTAAGGTGTCCTGAGCGGAGGTGACTTGGACTTTTAGAAATCCTCCATCTTGCAGATGGAGGATTCCCCCAATAGGATTAGGGATGTGCCCCCCTCCCGTCAGGGAGGAGGCACAAAGAGGGTGTAGCCACCCTCAGGGCTAGCAGCCATTGGCTACTAACCCCCCAGACCTAAACACAACCCTAAATTGAGTATTTAGGGGCCCCCAGAACCTAGCAAGATAGATTCCTGCAACCTGAAGACGAAGAAGGACTGCTGACCTGAAAGCCCTGCAGAGAAGACGGAGACACCAACTGCTTTGGCCCCAGCCCTACCGGCCTGTCTCCCTACTTCAAGAAAAACTGCAACAGCGACGCGTTCCACAGGGTCCAGCGACCTCTGAAGCCTCAGAGGACTACCCTGCATCTAAAAGAACCAAGAACTCCTGAGGACAGCGGCTCTGCTCCAAAGAAGAAACAACTTTGCAACATAGAAACAACTTTAAAAGGACTCCACGTTTCCCGCCGGAAGCTTGAGACTTTCCACTCTGCACCCAACGCCCCCGGCTCGACCTGCGGAGAAACAACACTACAGGGAGGACTTCCCGGTGACTACGACCCTGTGAGTAGCCAGAGTTGACCTTCCTGAGCCCCCCCCAGCGACGCCTGCAGAGGGAATCCAGAGGCTCCCACTGACCGCGACTGCCTGCTTCTAAGAACCCGATGCCTGGTAAAGACACTGTACCCGCAGCCCCCAGGAACTGAAGGATCCGACCTCCAGTGCAGAATTGACCCCCAGGTGGCCCTCTTCCTTGCCCAGGTGGTGGCTACCCAGAGGAGCACCCCCCCTTGCCTGCCTGCTTCACTGAAGAGACCCCTGGGTCTCCTATTGAAACCAATCGCAAACCCGACGCCTGTTTGCACTCTGCACCCGGCCGCCCCCGTGCCGCTGAGGGTGTACTTTCTGTGCTGACTTGTGTCCCCCCCGGTGCCCTACAAAACCCCCCTGGTCTGCCCTCCGAAGACACGGGTACCTACCTGCTGGCAGACTGGAACCGGGGCACCCCCTTCTCCATTGAAGCCTATGCATTTTGGGCACCACTTTGACCTCTGCACCTGACCAGCCCTGAGCTGCTGGTGTGGTAACTTTGGGGTTGCTCTGAACCCCCAACGGTGGGCTACCTTGGACCCAACTTTGAACCCTGTAGGTGTTTTACTTACCTGCAAAACTAACAAACACTTACCTCCCCCAAGAACTGTTGAAATTTGCACAGTGTCTAGTTTTAAAACAGCTTATTGCCATTTTTGTGAAAACTGTACATGCTATTTTGCTGATTCAAAGTTCCTAAGTTACCTAAGTGAAATACCTTTCATTTGAAGTATTGATTGTAAATCTTGAACCTGTGGAATTGTCTTTGAGTGTGTGGTTCTCATTTATTGCCTGTATGTGTACAACAAATGCTTAACACTACCCTCTGATAAGCCTACTGCTCGACCACACTACCACAAAATAGAGCAATAGAATTATATATTTTTTCCGCTATCTTACCTCTAAGGGGAACCCTTGGACTCTGTGCATGCTATTTCTTACTATGAAATAGTACATGCAGAGCCAAATTCCTACAATGGTCCACTTATATGGAGTTTGCCCCTAGGCCTACGTGACATCATGATCACGTTTGCTAATCAGAGCTGTGGTTCAAGTGTGTTTATGGATATGTGAAGACCCTATTCCTCTTTGTCTTTGCAGCATAAGCACAAGCAAGTGAAGGGGATGGGGCCGAGCCAAGTGGGGAAGCATATGGCCACGGGACCTAGGGTCAAGACTCCATGAACGCAGAGGGGAGTGCCATGGGGGAGACTGGAACTTCCTCATCATCAGATTCCTCCTCCAGTGGCCACTCCCAAGTGGTGGCAGACCCCACAGTACCCTCAGTACCCACCTTGTCCGTCACCCCCTGTTCTATCACCACCCTCCCTGTTGCTGCATACCTAGTTGGCAGTGACCGCTCACCCAAGAAGGTGGGCTTCTCCTTTGCAACAGGCACCTCCTCCCCAGCCCCTATTACTGCTGCTCCCCTCAGTGAGGAAGCTATTGACCTCCTGAGCAGCATCTCTGTGGGTCAGAAAGCCATTGTCAATGCAGCCTGTCACCCCCCCCACCTTCTGTCCTCCCTCCACCTCCCTCTTCACACTCCAAATACTCCCTTCCCCTACCTACCAAAGCACACAGTCTGATCCACAGACATACACCTCAACATCCAAGAAGAGCACACACAAACACAAGCAGCACAAAACACAGCGGCATGCACACAAACAGCATCCACCCACAGACACAGCAACAATCACATTTTCCCTTGATCTTTACCACTCCCAGCATCACACACACCACATCCAGCATGCCCACAGGCACCACACCAATAGTTATTGGCATACCCACCACATCCATCAAAAATGCAGACACTACCCCAGAAGACCCACAGACATCCACCACAAGCACCACACCCACAGACACCACTACTATAGACACACAGACATCAACCACATCTACCACACCAGCAATCACCATCCCAACAGCCACACACCCACCCACCACTGCATCCTTCAGGACCTCTGCCTCCCAGCCCCACAAGACACAGAAACCACCCACCCAACAGGCACCCACCAAACACAAGTAGACTTCGCATAAGCATGCACCCATCAATAACACATACACCAACACAGTATACAACCACTCCCTCAGCCTCCAAATCCCAACCCCATTCTGATGACTGTCCCAGTGTCCCAAAGAGACTTTTTGTTAGATCTTGACCTTTGCCCTGTTCCCTCCACCTTCCGCACCAAACTCAAGAGGCCCACACCCACCTCCATGGCCATTGTTTCCCCCTCCAAGACCTCCCTATCCTCCCTGAAAGCACCCATACCACTACCCCAAGAAGAAGCCCCCTCCCAAGAAGCCTAACCCTCTGAAGAAGACCACCCTTCCCAAGCCCAACCCCACCACCAAATCTGACCCACTGCCTTCACTCCCCCAGATAATCCCTGAGCTCATAGCTTTCGGACTTTGTTATTTCTGGTTCAATAAACCCAAACACTTTGTTTCCTTGGGTATACATTTGTCCTGCAATTCCTTTTTCTACCTTTTTTTTGCTCCTGATTAACTTGTGTTTTGTGCTTCCAGATTTGTATGTTATGCCTGCTTGCAGCTCCATTTACTGTTGCTTGTAATGTGTGACTTGTCTGGGAGGACAACAGCACTGCCCATAAAGGGTACATATTTAGTGTATGTATATGTGTGTGCACGTGCAATTATGGTGTCATTGCATTGTGTACTGTTTGTTATGGTAAGTATTTCATCTTGTGTTGTCCAATGTGATCATGTATGGTGTTTGACATGTCCCCTGATATGGCTTATGTATTCATCTGATGTGTGTCAGCTTGAGTTTTGTTAGTGCAGACATGGAGTGTGTTCAGATGTGCTAACTTTATTTACATTAGACTGTGCATGTATCAATTTTCCTGTGTGTCCCTTGCAGCTAGTTCCTGTAGAGGTATGTCCTATGCAGTTGGGAGTTTTTTGTGCTTGTTGGTTTGCACTTCCACATTGTGAAGATGGGCATGCCATCTGTGTCTAGTACTGTTTGTCCTTGAGACACCTTTAGGGCCATGTTCCGTGCAAATGTTTTAAGGCAGTTGCAAGGTGATGTTTTCCCCATGCAGCCCCCTACCCCGAGTGTTGCTGGTGCCCCCATCCCAATTGTGCAAGTATTGTGTACATGGTGCTTTTTGTCTATTTGTTTCTCTGTAGAATGTGCATGTCATTGTGTTCCATTGTGCTGTGATGTGTGTGATGTAAGTGTCCATTGTAGGTCTGTCCCATGGTGGTATTGTATGTGATCCATGGCACATTAACACAGTCGTGTGTTGTATGTGATGACAGTCCCTGACCTGTGTGGAATGTGAGTGTGTGGGTTGTTTTTAAATACAGGATATTTGTGTGTGGTTGGTGTTGTATGGGTTAATGTTGTGCAGACTTCACTGTCCCTGTTGCAGAGATGTGTGACACTGTGCTTTTGTGTGGTGTTGCAGTGCAGTATGATTGAGCTGCCCAAAAGGGGTGTATTGTGACTGTGAATGTGTCCATGTTGATGTATGTTTCAGACTGTGTATGGGATGTGACATGTACTTGATGCTCGTGGCGTGCCCACTCTATGATGTGTACAACGGTGCTCCCACCTGTTATTTAGCGTTCTGATACAGCTAGGTGTGTGTACTTATGGTTGGTGGTGTCCATGGTGGTGTAAGTTTCATGCACCCTTGAGGACCATTAGAAGTGGCAGGACATGTATGATGGGCTCCATGGCGGCATCGCATCAGTAAGACTGCCTGCAGGTGAGTGTCTCCCTTTTTACTGTCCGTTTCTGCCTTCTGAGATGTAGTGGTTCGCCTGCAACGGTCACATTGGTGGTGTCCAACCTCATAATAGGTCCCGTGGAAACACAGGCTCTGCCGGGATGCCGGTGCAGCCCCTTGACTGTGGCGGTCTGTACTGCCTGGCAGTGCCAGCTGAAACGCTGTGGTCTTTGCTCCAAAGGACCTAGTGACTCATAATATGGACTGCCAAACTCATAATGAGGCCCTAAATCACTTCTTCTTGATGAAACATTAAAATAGCAACATTGTTTGCATCCAGAAAAAAACCCACATATTTTCAAAGCATACATGCCAATCTAGCCCTGGTGGGCATAGTAAATAATTCATCATGCATTGTAAACTCCGAACTAAGATTTGAAATAAAATAAAAATAAAATATTATATCAATCTGAGAGGAGAGGATGTCACTTCGGGTGTTCTATTATCAAATTAGAATGTATTGCACATGATTCCAAACTGAAAAATACAGGCATTGTATCTCTCACAAAACAACTGGTGTCTCACTAATTGCCACCCAATTGGGCATACTTAGCTCAAAACAGAAGACACCACCCCCTCAGTATTATACAACCAATGAACACCACAAAAAAGCAGTGAACAAGTTATAACAATGAAGAAGATAACACTGATTGCAGGCCCATATGGGCACTTCCCTTTGTGTTGTCTGTCTTACTATCTTCACAAAAATCCTTTTCAAAAGCTGTCTGCCTCTATGCCAGTTGCATTCCTGTAATCATAAACACAAAAAAAACAAAATTAGGATTAAAAACACCCGAAGAGTGTGATGTACATAAACATATTGCTGCATCTCAACAGTATAATAAATTAATTTAAAGCTCTTCAACTTTGTTAAGATCCTTAGGCTCTTAGGTATCAAACCTGAGAATAAGTCTGGATTCCAACCTTCTTAGTTGTAATTCCCTGTTGCCCCCTCTGTGCACTTTAGGAATACCATCTAATATGCCTAAGTAAGGTTGGTCAGATGTGATTGGTGTACTGACTCAAAATGACTGGCTGTAGGGTAAGAATCATTCAAATTTTTGATCACTAGAAGGGGCTGCAGCAGCCTTTTGTGTGCCAGAAGAATGGTACTGGCTATATACACCTTTCTGAAAGGACAGAACAAAACACACTGAATATTCATTCTTGCTGTTCAGATGCTGTTTAATTTGAAATGTCTCTTTTCTATTGATACACATTTCTTTAAGGTTAACACCCTATTCACATGCCTTGCACCTTTATCACCGGTGAACCCCGCTTTAGGCATTTTACCAGTGTTTTTTTCCTCTGGCTTATTGTATTGCCCACTAATGTATCCCTCAAAGACATCGTTCTCCTGTAAGTAATTTGAGGTTTTCTACCCAACTCCATTCCTATTACTGGGTCTTTACAAAGTAGATTCCAATGTTTCTACTTTACAAAGTAGATTCCAATGTTTCTAGAGAACACTTCTCACATTCCAGTGTTGACTACTATAGGTAGTTATAAACATACATGATTGCTCAGCTTTTCCCTTAGATTTCTTGGGCCCAAAAGAGACATCTCCCATGAACACTTGGAGGTGCGGTTCTGTGCCAATAATAATCAGTCAGTGGGGGTACCCTCTTGCTCTTAACCTGGTGACTGTTTTTACAGGGAAGCAGCCTTTATCTGGAAGGATAAATGAGATACTTTTAGAACGAAGGCTTTATAATGAAAATGTCTTTACAATAAAAGGCGTTTAGAACACAATTGTTGACCTTGTGTATGCCTTTACAATGAGTTCTTTTTACAACACAAATCATGGGAAATGTAACCATATTGCACGTTTGTAAAAAAAAATCCCTTACCACCCAAAAACCCATACCCACCCTAAATATTAAAAATATTATATACACAGAACCATAGAAATTGAGCAGTCAGTTATTGTTAACTCAAGTTACAATAATTCTTGTCCTAAGGTAACTATAACTTGCACCCTAGCCATGCACAGTGTTCTCGTCAATGTTGTCATAATACGCAGTATTGGACCTGCATGTTTCATTGTAGTCAACTGGTTCATAGCATTCCTTATCTGTTGGAAAGTGGATTATTGGTAAGGGCAGGTAAGTACCTACACTTAGCAATAGGCCACTAACCCCCACTAGGTCCAGTTAGTTCTCAATAAATGAATCTGAGCTCAACCCTTGGTAGCGTGGCAATGAGCAGTTAGGCTTAACTTAGGAGACAGGTGTGTAAAGCATTTAAAAATCACAAAACAGTATTAAAATAAAACACAAGATACACTAAAAAAATCCACAACCAATTTATAAAAATAGATTATATTCATAAAAATAGATTATATTTGTATCTTTAATTTGACACCAAAACAAATAAAATCGGACAAGGGAATATCCCAGTTTCTGGGAAGGCTAGATTTTTGACCCTAGGGGAGGAGGAAACAGATTCCTATCCCAGTATAAAGAAGTGCTTAACCAGAAAGATTGGTCAGACCCCAGAGCAATACAGGCTCAAGTTCAGTGACACCTGGAAGGTAGCTACCCAGTCCTGAACTGACTTTGTGGACATTTCAGTAAAGGCACTAGAGGGCTGGATACAGGGCAACAAGGTAAGTATCTATGAGGGTCTATACAATTTGATTATGAGGGAGCACCTTCTAACTAATTGTGTCCAAGAGAGGTTGCACCAGTGTCTAGCTGACTCTAAGTTGACCAGCCACAGAGAGCTGGATGAGGCCACAGATGAATGGTTGAAAACCAGAGCTGAAAACAAAACCACAGGGGGTGATCAGAAAAAGGCAGGGCAAGGTTCTTCCCAGGGAAAGAATGAAGGGAAAGAGGATTAAAAGTCCAAGAGTCCTCACAAGATTCCCCAAAACCTTCACAGGGAGGGGGAGCCCTGAGCCTTACCACTTCAAAGGGGAAAGGGTACCAGAGGAAGCATTATGACCCTGCTAAGGCAGGAAAGTTCCAAGAACTTGCCAAGGCCGGCAAGTGTTTTGAGTGTCACCAGCTAGGACACAAAAGAGGGATGCTGTTTGCCCAACTAAGCCCTCCTAGTGTAGGTGTGGAAGTTGGCACAGGGATCAAGGTACACAAAGGTCACTTAGTGTCTGTGGATGGGGTGGATATTGCAGTGATGGCCAACTTACCTCCCAGCATGGAGAGGTATAGACAGGGGCCTATAGACAATGAGACTGAGGTGGAGGCTCTGAGAGATACAGGAACCAGAGTGATTACGGTCACAGAACAACTGGTTTCTTCAGAGCGGTCTTGCCTGGTGTATTCTACCAGGTGTCATATCCACACAGTAGAACCAAGCTCCACCCCATGGAAATGGTGAACTTAAAATGGGGAGTGTCAGTGCTTCCTAAAAAGGTAGTTGTAGCACTTGCCCTCCCAATGGAGTGTCTGCTGGGAAAATATGTGGAAGCATCTGAATGGTCAGAGGTGGAAAGAAGTGTTCATGCACAAATGCTGGACCTTCATTGTTGGACCTGGCCCTTTTTGTGGGGACATCCTCAATTTTTTGCCCCCTTCCTCCTATTTGTTCGGACCTGTTTTTGTTGGCTTTAGGACTCTGGGCACTTTACCACTGCTAACCAGTGCATATGCTTTCCATGTTAATTGTATTGTTGATTGGTTTACCCATGATTGGCATGTTTTATTTACTAGTAAGTCCATAGTAAAGTGCACTAGAGGTGCCCAGGGCCTGTAAATCAAAGGCCGGTAAATCAAATGCTACTGGTGGGCATGTAGCACTGATTGTGCCACCCACATGAGTAGCCATGTAAATATGTCTCAGACCTGCCAATGTACCCACTTGACAGGCCTAAACCTTCCCATTTTATACATGGGAGGCACCCCTTAGGAAGGCCCTAAGTAGCTCAATGGGCAGGGTACAGTGTTTGGTGAAGGTGAGATGTGTACTGGTGTGTTTTACATGTCCTAACAGTGAAATACTGCTAAATTCAGTTTTCACGGTTGAAAGGCCTATCTCTCCTGCACGTTAACATGGGGGCTGTCCTTAAGTATTTTTACAGTGCAGATTCCCTTTGAGAGCGGATAGAAAAATGAAGTTTGGTGTATCAGAGCTCACAATTTAAAAATACATCTTTTAGTGAAGTTGGTTTTTAGATTGTTAGTTTGAAAATGCCACTTTTAGAAAGTGGGTATTTTCTTGCTTAAACCATTCTGTGACTGCCTGTTTGTGGATTCCCTGTCTGGGTCAGTTTGACAGTTGGTCAGTTTGTGAATTCCCTCTAGACAGTGAGACAAAGGGAAGTGGGGCGTAGCCTGCATATCCTGATGGGCCATCTGTGCTAGAGTGGAAGGAGGAGTGTCATTTACAAATGAATGGGCTGTGTCTGCCCTCTCACAATGCAGTCTCCAACCCCATGGTGTGTGTCTGGGGCCTGGCCTGGGCAAGGCAGGATCTTGTGAACAACAGAGACTTTTCTTTGAGGTTTGCCTACTTCAAAGGCAGAATGGTGTATAAGTAGTGGACCCAAAACCCCAGACCTTAGATTTCTTCAAGATCACTTCTGGATTCAAGATGAACCTCTGCCAAGGAGAAGTGCTGAGGAAAAGTACTGCCACTGCCTGTGACTGTGCTTTGGTGCTATCCTGCAGTTGCTGATTCTGCCTGTGAAAGGTGACAAACCCTGGACTTGGTTGTGCATTCTGCTTGAGAAGAATCTCTAAGGGCTTAAACTGAGCTTGCCTCCTGTTTTGAAGTCTCAGGGCCATCAAAAACGTCCTCTGTCAGCACCTGGACTCGCTGCTGAGACTTCTTCCCTGCCAAGTGTTGTCCTAACCAGTGCATGGTCCCTTGAAAGGTGAAGTTGGCAGAACAGGTGAAATCCACACACAGAATGCTGATAAACGACATGCTGCTGGCTTCACGGCTAAAATCGACACTCCCCTGCATCGCAGCTGGGAGATCGGCGCATCACAGCTGGAGAAACAATGCGCAACACCCGTTTACAGCGGTTGATAATGTCACAAACCCCATGCAGCATGGTCTTCTAAAACCGTGCAACTGGATTTCTCACGCATTGTCCCTGGGTGTCAAAGTCATCCCGATTATGCACGGCTCCGAGGTGCCCTGTCTGGAAATCAACTCATCGCGAGGAAGAAAAATGCCGCATCACAGGGGTTGGAGTTCTCTACACTGAGGCAAGGGACCCCAAACCAGGGGAAACCAGGAGAGTGGTGGTCCCCCCAGAGGTATAGAGAATTCCTCCTAACTCTAACCCATGACATTCCCTTAGGAGGACATCTGGGGCAGACCAGGACCTGGAACATGTTAGTCAACCATTTTTACTGGCCCTATAAGTCAAAAAAGTCAACAAGTTTTGCAACTCCTGTGTCACCTGTCAGGCCAGTGGCAAGAAAAGGATCAAGCCAAAGGCTCCCTTAATACCACTGCCAGCAGTTGGGATTTCATTTGAGAGGGTGGGATTGTCATTGCCGGTCCCCTAGACCCACCAACTGCCTCAGGTAACAGATACATTTTGGTGGATTCCCAAAGGAGGCGGTCTCAGATATTGGAACAAACTTTGTCTGCCCAGCTGAAAGTAACGTGGGATGAGTGTAACAAGACCCTGAAGAACATGATAATGGCTTTGTCTAACAAATTTAGAAGACGGGATGTTCTTCTCCCATGCCTTCTGTTTTCATACAGGGAGGTACCACAAAAGGGAGTCAGATTCAGCCCCTTTGAGTTACTGTTTGGGTACCCTGTAAGAGGCCCATTGTGCTTGGTGAGAGTCTTGGGAGAAGCTTCTCAGAGTCCAAGCAGAATCACTTGATTATGTGCTGGGCCTGCGGTCACATATGGCTAAGTATATGAAGAAGCAAGCAGCAACCTGGAGGCCATCAAAGAGCTCATTAAGCTCTGGCTTGACCAGAAGGCTACCATGCCAAAGTACCACCCAGGTCAATTGGTGGATTTGGAGCCTTTGACTTCTAGGGACCTCCTGGCCAAGTGGATTGGTCCCTACCCCATTCTGGAGAAAAAGGGTGAGGTCACCTACCTGCTGGACCTTGCCACCCCAGGAATCCACATAAGATCCTGCATGTAAACAGATTGAAACTACACCAAGACAGGGCAGACATGACCATGCTTATGGTCACAGATGAGGGAAAGGAGGAGGAGAGTAAACCTCTGCCAGACCTCCTCTCCACCGATGTACAAGATGGGTCAGTGGAGGGAGTAGTACTCTCTCCCAAGTTGACAGCACTGCAGCAGAAAGACTGCAGACAAGTGTTGAAGCAGTTTGCTGGGCTTTTCTCTCCGACCCCTGGAGTCACCAATTGGTGTGTCCATGACATTGACACTTGTGACAGCTTACCTGTCAAAAACAAGTTGTACAGTTTGTCAGACCAGGTCAGAGCCAACATCAAAGTTGAGGTAGCCAAGATGTTGGAGCTGAAGGTAACTGGGCCCTTTGATAGTCCATGGGTCAATCG
This sequence comes from Pleurodeles waltl, assembly GCF_031143425.1. Taxonomy (NCBI): domain Eukaryota; kingdom Metazoa; phylum Chordata; class Amphibia; order Caudata; family Salamandridae; genus Pleurodeles; species Pleurodeles waltl. The sequence goes on along the minus strand of NC_090448.1, from coordinate 925,084,922 downwards.
AGTGGTGCTGGTACCCAAACCTATTCTCCAAGGTGGGAAGAAAGCAATAAGATTCTGTGTAGACTACAGAGGTTTAAATGCAGTCGTCAGGACTGGTGTTCACCCCGTACCTAGAGCAGATGAGCTCATTGATAGGTTGGGGGCTGCTAAGTTCCTGAGCACATTGACTTGAACTCAGGATAGTGGCAGACTGCTTTAAGTCCAGGAGCTAAGGAGCAGTCTGCATTTACCACCCAAGAGGGCCACTTTTGATTCAAAGTGATGCCTTTTGTTTTTTAAAATGCCCTCATCACCTTCCAAAGGTTGGTGAACAGTCATGTCTTGGTTGGAATCATTCTCTGCAGCGTATCTGGGTGATATAGCTGTATTCAGTCTCATCTGCGAAGATCACTTGGTGCACCTGAGGGAAGTGCTTCAGGCAGGCCTGACTATCAAGGCAAGCAAATACCAGATAGGGCAGAGTTCAGTGGTGTACCATGTACAGCCTCTCCACCCCAAGATCCAGACCATCCTTGATTGGGCAGCTCCTAAAACCCAGAGTCAGGTCAGGGCCTTTCTTGGCCAGACTGGGTATTACAGGAGGTTTGTTCAGAAGTATGGGGCAATCGTGGCCCCTCTGACAGAACTCACCTCAAAGAAGAAGCCTATAAAGGTCATTTGACCCTAGAGTGTCAGAGAGCCTTTGACACTCTGAAGAAGGATAATTGTTAAACATCAGTACTACTGGCCCCTGACTGCAACAAAGGGTTTATAGTGCAAGCAGATGATTCAGAGACAGGGATTTGGGCAGTGTTAGCCCAAGTCAATGAAGAGGTCCAGGAACGTCCAGTTGCCTTCATCAGCAGGCGACTACTCCCTTGAGAACAAAGATGGAGTGCAAGTCAGAGGGAGGCATTTGCTGTGATCTGGTCCCTGAAGACGTTGGGGCATGCCTGCTTGGCACTCACTTCAGTGTTCAAACCAACCACAGACCTCTCAGATGGCTCATGCAGATGAGGTGGGAGAACCTAAAACTGTTAAGGTGACCCATTTCCCTACAGGGTATGGACTTTACAGTAGATCATGGACCTGAGACTGCCCATTGCAATGCAGATGGCCTTTCCCGGTTATTCCACTTAGCTGATGAGGACTATCAGGGTGTAGGTTAGTACCCATCACTTTTCATCTGGGGGCAGTGTAGGAAAGGCCTCCTTTTTGCCCTGGTCACCCACAAACCTTTTAGTCACCGACTCTTGGCTGTGCCCTGGGTACTGCTTACCAGTTCCAAGGCCAGAGCTCTGTGTAAAATGGATTATGCAAAATTAGGCTAATTATAATTTGCTGTATCAACCTACCTATAAGTCCCTTGTATATGGTAGGGTATGTAGGTTTAGGAACTCTAGCATATATAGTATCCCCATAGATGTACTGCTGTGGTGTACAGTGTCATTTTCAAAACCAGGCCTGCCTTGCTGGCTGCTTTTAAATGAATGTTACCCCCAAATTTGACCTTGGAATTAAAAGTTCTTCTAAAGGCCAAAACTACCTTAATTGTACATATAAGTCACCCCTAAGGTGTGCCCTAAGTGCCCCTAGGGCTGGGTGCTATGTAACTATACATAGGGACTTTTTTTAATAAAGTGTTTTATAAGCCTTGGTGATTAAAAAAACAAAAAACAAATTCATGTTTCCCTCACTGTAATGATTGAGCTCCATACGCTAACATAAGGTGACTTTATTTTTAATTAATAAAGTATCAAAAGGAGCTCAATATTTCAAGTTTAGTATCAAACCCATTGTTGTAATAAATGCAGCAACTTGTCATTGTTGAATTTAATATAACTAACTCAGGGAAAGAGTTTTAGAACTTTACCTCAAAGTTGACAACTTCAGCCCTGTAGTGCCCTTCTCTGATTGGCCAGCCTCTGGCAGCTTGACCAGGCTGGCTTGGTGAGGTGTGAAGTAGCCTGGGCTGAGGACAAAAGATGTGTCTGGGGGAGGAGAACAGCCTTAGCAGATGGTAAAACAAAATGGGGGAAGAGCAGCCAAACTGTACTTCGAAGGAGGGAAAAACATTTGGTCCAGCAAGTGGACCTCCCCATTTCCTGCAAAGCCGGACACCCGTGTACCCCCTGATTAGATTAGGAAAGGGCTGAAAAGGGGTGTGCTATCCAACTGTGTGCATTCCTGCACCAACACGAGGATTATGATCTGAATTCACCAAACATGGGCAATTCTGAAATCCTTTCTGTGCAGCTTGTTTTAGGCCAACACAAATTTCTCTTTGATCCTTTTCTGTCTTGCATCTAAATCATCGCAGCATACTGCAAAACATTGCCGCAGTGGTCTTGACTGCCGAAAATCACTGCCTTCTGAATATGAGAGTGTTTAAAATTGGGTTACTGGTTGAGGCAGTAGAAGCCCCACTTAAGTAACAACTGCAATACTTTCCAGAGTGAACCACAAAACCTACTGCATTACCTGAGCATAACCTTCAGGTTGCTTGGCACAAAAGCATGGAAAAAAAGCAATCAGGATTAAAATAAAGTCCATGTGTGAAATATTTATGCTGCACACAAACAGTAATAAAGTGAAAAACACAAGAAAATCCCAAACCAGTTTAGAAAAGTAGGGTACATTTTATTAAATAAAATGGTAACAGAACAAAAGAAATCCAATCAGTACAACCAAATGTATTACATTTTATAGTTTCTTGTGAAAATATTGCCTAAAAGCACAAAGTGCTACCCGCGTCTTCTAGTCATGCAAGTGTGAGGGGAAAGTCACAGGTTCAGACCGACCTGTGATAGAGTATAGGTTGAATACAGTAAGCAAGTTAGTCTTCTCAAGTTTGGTGCAAAGAGTTCCTTTGTGTTGGAGGAGGCTGCAAGGAGGCGGCTTTTCTGCATGAAGAGCACGTCAAGCATCATGTATGGTAGTTGCTGCAGCATGAAAATCTGATTGTCACTATAGCTTTGCACTGGTGAATTTCAAGAGATGCTGTAGCGCGAAGTGCAAATTGTGCATTGCCTGTCGTCGTTGACAGTAGCTGTCAGTGCAAAGTGCAGGTTTCTCTATAGCTTCCAGTTCACGGATGACAGAGTTTCAGCATGAATGGTCCGGTTTGCAGAAACAAGAAGCACGAAACTCAGACTTTTCAACTTTTCTTCTTGGAGGACGTTCCACTGATACTAGCCCCATTTCCAGGATAAGGGCAAGGGCACCTCAGGGGGATCAGGACTCACTCCAGCAGAGGCCATCAGCAGGGCTCAGGCAGGTCCAGCTGTGGGTCCTGGCAAGTTCAGTTACAGCAGGTTAGCTAGGCAGTTGCAGGGTGGCCTCTGAAGCTTTTAGTGTGCCTGTAACTCACACAGGATGAGCTACATGACCCTTGGGGTCACTCTGGGTCACCACTAATGAAGGCAAGCAGGTCCAATATTCCTTCTCAGACAGCAAAGCAGTACTTCAAGCAGCAAGTCTCTGTCAGAAGGGCAGTCCTTCTTCTGAATCACAGGTCCAGGAGTCTTCTGAAGTGTGGCTCGGCTCTGGAAGTCAAATATTTATACCTGGAGTCAGCTTTTGTGTGGAGTGTGGGGGTGCTTCCTGTCCTACTCTCATATCTGGGTCAGGAAAGTTCTTCTGCCTTCCCTGTTCAAGGCTTCAAACTATCTGGGGGTGACAAGGCAGGGCAGACCTGATGTCATGTTATTTGTGTGTGCTGTGGACAAAGCTCTTTAAAGTGTAAGTGAGGCTGAACACAGCTACTCCAGAAATCTTTTCAAGATGGCCCATCCTGTACACACCGAAGCCTATATTCTGTTACCGTCTCCAAGCAATACACAAACCCTCAGCGACAGAGCCATTCATAGTGATGTGACCCAGAACATTTACAGAAAGGCACAGTTGGTTGTGGACAAAAATGGCAACTTTCCAAAAGTGGCATTTTCAGAAATGCAACTTAAAATTCAAACTAACCATTAAGGAGGAAACTAAACTACAATTAAGTTGAGTGTAAACAGTATATTTGTTTCTGCTCCCAATCTAAAGTTAGTACTTATTAAATGTATTAAGGTAACCCAATGTTAACCAATGGAGAGATGGACCTTAACACTGAGGCTTCCAGTTTTCTGTTTTTACTGATTTTTACAGACAATGTGTTTCCTGTCTGTACTTACTTTTAAAAGTGGAAAGATACTGAAAATGGGGCTTCTCGTGAGTAATTCTCTATGCTGTCTTTAATTAATTGCAGGCTAACAGCTGAGCAGACAGATGGCATAGGAATTAAAAACAGGAGGAGATTTCCTTAACTACAGCAATATGTTAATATACATATTATATAATTGTAATATTTACTCTGGGTGTAGAGTTGTATTATATTTGGCTACTTAATTTGCTAAAACATGCCAGGCATGTTCATCAGTTAAAAAAGTGTAGAAATATACCATTATATGAGTCCATTTATTCTCAGTACACAGAGTGAATATGGATAGATACCGATAAGATGGACAAAAAATAAATATGGATAAATATAGATGGAAATGTTAAAAAATTAAAATCACAAAACCAGGGGTTCTACTTATAATAAGGCCTGGGTGGAGTTCATGTAACTGCGCTACGTGGAGCTACGCTGAGAAAAAAAAAATACTCAGTTGCTCTACAGGGAGTTCCGCTAGCGGGCCGAGTTTCTTGCCATACCCATTCATGTGACGTTAAACGTCACTGGCAATGTGAAGTTGCATCTTGCATTGGAATTCTCTCACGAATGGCACCACACGGTTCACTTGGGTGCAGCCATCTTGTTCTTTTGCTTGTTATGGTGCTGGGGCCTACTTTTATCCTCTCTATATCTCTCCCATCCCCCACTTTTAAAAACTTTGTCTAGTTTAAAAAAAAAAAATTATATTACCTTCTCTCTTTCTCTTTTTATATTTTAACTTTTCTCTTAATTTTGTGTTTTAAGACTTTAAATTTTACATTTTTTTTCTTCACTTTTTTTCTTCCTTTTTTCTAATCCTTCCTTTCTTATCCCCCCCCCCCCCAAATCCCCAACACCATGGCACTGCAGGGGAGCATCAGGCCCTTGTCTGCCTGCTGCCTTTCTTGCAGAAGGCGGCAGCAGCAAGGGTTGCAGCCCTGTGCCATATTTTCAAAGCTGGAGGTGTCTGCCTTGGTCTTTTATGTGCAGCTCCACCTCCCCTCCACCTTGGCAGCAGGTGGCAGGCCTGGTTCTGGGTATGCCTCCGGGAGTGCCATCTGCTCTGCGAGATTATGTGCCGGGCCGTGCTCTGCACCTCTGGGGTCCAGCGCACCCAGCAAAAGCTAGCACACCGGTGGGCCGACATCCTGGATCGAGAGATGGACCTGCTCGACCTGCTAGGCGTTAAGGTTGCAGGTCTCGGTGAGTAAAAAAAATCAATTATTATTAGTTGTGCTCTATGCTAATATTTTTTCTTCCCAAATAGCAAGGATGCTGCTCAAAAACACACAGGTAAGTTAACCTTATGTTACAAATATTATATTGTTTAGTCCTCATCTACACAGATGCTCAGCGCTAGCTAATTGTACTTCTTTTTGGCACTTGCTTGGGCTGATTAAGTAGTAAAGCAGAGACTCCTCCTGTGTCCTGTCAAAGATAGTCATTGTTAATATATTAGCATTAGTGATTTTGCATTTTCTCTCACTTCTCAGTGCCTTTTTTTTGTTGTAGCTCGTACAGTGCCAATCGGCAAACACTTTCCCAGTGATATGTAGTAGTTTTGCATGCATCCATTCTATTGCACTGAGAGATTGATAATGAGATGAGAACTGTAGAAATCATTCATTACAAGTTATTAGTAATTCCAAAATGTAGTTTAGGAAATTAGCAATAGGGTTAGGAAATTTGAAATTGGAGGATGGTCCTTCCTACTTTTATTATACTATCCATGCCACCTACACCTCAGATGTAGAAGTGTTACTGCGTTTGTCTTTTCCTTTAAAAAAAAAAAAAAAAAAAAAAAAAAAAAACTAATATTCTTGGGGAGATTATTTATTAAGAGTACCACTAATTTTTCTAGTTTTTTTTTTTCTTACATCATCCTGCATCCAGGGTCAGGAGGAGGGCTGTTGATGCGGGCGAGGCAGCTGAAGGTGGCCCCTCCACAAGTGCCGGGCTGATGGATCTGCTGGCCCCAGGAAGCCCTCCTGGTGTTCTTAATATTAATATTTATTTAGCTAACTTTTTCTGCTCCACACTTAGAATTATTTTCTACCGTTTTACTGTGCCTGTCTCCTATTGTTTTTCCAACTTCACTTCGATGTATCTGTTTATCCCTGCATTATCCTATTTACTTATATTCTATACTTTGAGTTTCTTTACTTCAGACGATAGTCTGTCTGTAGCATCCTTCTTCTGCTTCCCTCTCCCCAAATGCATTTTATCTTCTGGAGTGGTGATAATTGGTACGGCTCAGAGAACACATGTACTGAAGATTGCATGACCAAGTAAGATATTCTGCTCATGTTTTCTGAGAACAGTAGGCCTGGGCAGAGTGAACGAATTCAAGCTTAGCGGAATTCCGCTGAGTTGAAAAAAAATCTCTATGTGATTCTATGAAGCTGGAGTTCCGTGCCCCCCGGAGTCCTCCTGAATGCACCCATCTTGAAAGCACTAAGGAGGGGAGGGCCTGGTCACCCAGGCCCGACCCTGCTTAGCGTTTCTGAGATGGGTGCATTCAGGATGGCCGTAGGCAATGAAAAGTGCCTTTTCAGGCCTCTTGTGCACCCGCCTGTCCCAAGTGCAGTGCACACAGGGCAGGCCGGTGCACTAGAAGCCTGGAAAGGGCACCTTTCTTTTGCTGGCAATGACCCTGGCCTGAATTCAGGCCAGGGACATAGGCAGTGAAGCTGCCAGGCCTGCTGTTCACCAGCCTGCCCCGTGTGCACTGCACATGGGACAGGCTGGTGCACAAGAATCCCAAAATGGCAGCTTCCACTAGCTATGGCCTTGGCCTGAACATAGGCCACTGTCGTAGGCAGCGAAAACTACTGTTTCAGTCCTTGTTTGTGCACCAGTGTGCACAAACAACAACAAAAAAAGAGAAGAGAAGTTACTTAGGCTTCCCTGGGGGTCCTCCGCTCCGACGAGTCCACCTCTCAGCACGGCTGCCTCCCTCCTCTGCTCCAGTGCGCACTGCAGCCCAGTTATGGGCTGCACAGCACAAGCGCAGACTGTTTGCACCCCGGATGAGATACGCTCTGCTGGCAAGGCTAGCAGAGTTTTTTGGGCAACTCCATACTCCAAATGAAGCGTGTTGTTCCAAAAACTCTGTTAGTTCCATCAAAGGATTGGAGCTCCCCACAACCCCTACTTTTAACAAATTTCCAAACAACAAAATTCCTACCTGATATTTTGATTGAAGAGAATCAGTAGCCGAAATATAGTAATGTATTTTCGGTTGCATTTTGCTATTAGAAAATAACAATAGGGAGAGGCGTATGTGGCGTCTAAATTGTATACTTTTTAGCCACATGACCACCAGTGCCAGGGCCAACAGCAGCAGTGCCAGCATTGACTCAGCTGCAGGAGCAGTTATGGGGGGAGTCTCTTTGGCGGCAGTGATGGGCAGTGGTAAGTTCTATTGCATCCTCATTGACAATTAGTAATATATAGTCACTACAAGGGTGTACTAGTGTTACACCAGAAAGGGCTGTGCCTGTCCACACACAATGCAGTCTCCGACCCCCTGGTGAGTGTCTGGGGCCTGGCCTGAGCAAGACAGGATTTTGCATTCAAAAGAGACTTTACTTTGAAGTAGGCCTACTTCAAAGGAAAAATTGGGTATAAGAAGGGCACCCAAAACCACAGACTTTAGATCACTTCTGGACATCAAGAGGAACCTCTGCCTGGAGAAGAGCTGAAGAGAAGTGCTGCCCTGCCTGTGACTGTGCTTTGTGGAGCTATCCTGCAGTTGCTGCTTCTGCCAGAGTAAGAGGGCAAAGACTGGACTTTGTTTGCCTTCCATCTTGTGAAGGAATCTCCAAGGGCTTGATTTAGAGCTTGCCTCCTGTTGTTTGAAGTCTCAGGGACAACAAAGACTTCTCTCTGCCAGCACCTGGAGTCTCTGGAGAGACTCCTGCTCTGACAAGTGGTGCCCTATCCAGTCCCTGGACCCTTGAAAGGAAAGCTGGTGGAAATCCAAGGAAATCGACTTAAGACGACTTCGGACCGACGCCGCTGCTGAACCCGGTGACGCCGCCTGACCTGACACCGTGATCTTCGCTGGAACGTGACGACCTTCGCAGGCTCGACACTGCTGCAGTCCCGCTGAAATCCACGACTCCGTGGAAGTCGCCGCACCACGTCGTGCCGGACGCCACTCGAACAGCGCAAATTCAAAGTTTCGCACAAACGACATGATCACCGACTTCGCGCATCGGCTTGTTTTCACTGTTCAAAGGTACTGTACTTGGGGGTCTACACGACTCCATGTCCGGCGCCGCTGGTGTCGGCTTGTTGGGAACGACTCTGTCACGACGCCGTGTTAACACCTCATCGAAGCATTTTGTGTTTCTAAACGCTATTTTTGAGTTTAATCTTTAAAAATTCATAACTTGACTTGTGTATGTCGGATTTTTGTCATTTTGGTCTTGTTTTGTTTAGATAAGTATGTCCTATTTTTCTAAAATGGTGTTGTGTCATTTTGTAAGTGTTTTCATTAAGTTACTGTGTGTGTTGGTACAAATACTTTACACCTAGCACTCTGAAGTTAAGTCTACTGCTCCGCCAAGCTACCAAGGGGGTAAGCATGGGTGAGCTAAGGGTGATTCTCTTTTACCCTGACTAGAGTGAGGGTCCTTACTTGAAAGGGGGTAACCTGACTGTCAACCAAAGGCCCCATTTCTAACAATCTGTAAAGAGTTTACTCTACCTGCCCATCCTAATCAACTCTACCTTACCATGCAGTTGAGTACTTTAAGAAGATTCCTTTCCTTACTGCAAAGCAAATGTATATATTTTTGCAAATCAGTAGTTATCGCAATGTGTGGTGGAGGAGGGGCCTGAGGACAGTGATTAAAGTGGTCTATAAGTAAGTGTCTTGATTTTCCAGAATGGGTTAGTCTGTAATGATGCAAATGCACCACATACAATCTAAATCCCATTCCTAATTCCTTTCCCTCTACTTCAGTGCATCATTTCTCCCACTCCCCCCTCTGAGACCATCTTCCAATGTTGCATCCTGCAGAGGCTGGTGCAGCTAGAGACCCGTTAGCTAAGCATGGATGGGCTCCTCAGGAGAATCCTGGCCCACCTGTAGTGCCCTCCTCTGCCCCTTTTTTAACTTTTAATTTTAGTAGGTGGGACTTGTTGTGGGTTCGGAAGTTGGGAATGGGTATGTTGCAGGATTTTTTTTTGCCATGGACAATTGGTAATATTATTTCCGTTTTGGACATTCGTTGGGGAAAGGGACAAATTGTTTGGGGATAGGCAAGTTGTGGGCAGAAGGGGTAGGTATTTATTATTATTTTTATTATGGATGGGATTTAAAATAAATAGTTATGTACAGTTCTTTATGACTAAAAGCTTTTTTTTGGGTGTTTTACTTCACACTACTGCTTTTATGCAGTATGATTTCTAAATCCACTGATGGTGTATTCATTTTATCGCAGCATGTTTTACAAATCTGATGATAGTGTATAAGAATTATTTATGCAGTTGTGTAAACTTGTCCCACTACTCATCTAGTCTCTGCAGGGCATTCTTCAAAATTTGACCCATAGGAGTGGGGTGGAGAGCTTTTTCCAATGGCCAATTATATTGCCTAAACTAAAGGTAAAACAATGCTCCATAATTATCTTATTTGAATGGATGAAGCGAGGGCTGTATGGTTTCTTAAGGTACCATGCTGGTGTAGCAGTAGCATGCTAGCGTACTAACAGTGAAGGTATCGGAAGTGAGGTCCTACTCCACCTAGGTGAACTACAATGAAGATCCTTCACACTGACTTGAGGTTGCTTCTATAACATCCTCCCCCCAAGTGTGAGATTAATCCATGGTGTAAATTATGAAGTAACACCTCAATCCAATACACAGCCCGGGGGAATAGGGTTAGGGATTTGATGAATGGATGAGGAAGGGGTTATGGGAAAGGTGTGACAAAAAGACAAACACAACACAAACATAATATTCACCTGGGAAATGATTATCAGCCTGTTGTGGGAGGAATAAAAAAAAAAATAGAAAAAGAAAAAAAAATGAATATATATGACAGATAACTTAACATTCTGCCAGCCCCAGTGAATCTAAGTTGTATATATCTAAAAATGATCGGTCAGCCATGTTTGCAAAATAGTACATAATAGAATAATTAATCTTGGGTTAAAGGTAACACATACACAGTTCTAAAAAAGAATATTGAAAAAAATATAATAGTCTGTTTTGCCCAAAAATTGGATGGTGCATCTGCATTCTTCTGGGCTTGCTCCACCAATCTTCTTGGGTGCCTGCCTGAAGCAGTCCGATAAGGTAAGCATGAGTGTTATGGTGCAGCAGAAGAGAAGGCCTGTAGACTGTAAAACAGAAATGATCATCATCAGGATATTGTAGAATAAAGAAGCATGGAAAGGAAGGTAAACTTCATGAGGAGTAGTGGACCAAGAAGACTTTGAGGTGGCAGAGCAAGAGCAAAGACCCTTACAAGCATCCAGTAACAATCACAGACAGGTGTCAGCAGCATGTATTGGGATGTTTGAACTCTGTAATGCTCACCATAACATTTAGTCTAGAGTAGTGCATAATGTGGCTTTATTATCATCCATCACGTCTTTCTCCTCCGGTTTCCTACAACAGGCACCACAGCCAACTACATAGTTTCAAATTTGAGCCAGCCAGCAGATACACACACAGGAGCATTGCATTTCCCAAATAAAGTAATTGACACACTTCTCAACACCAGTTCACAGACTGGAGTAGGCCTACTAGACTCCTAATCACATCACTTCTGTTGATGTCCATGAAGTTGGTAACTTCCTTCTTCTGGCAGTTGTTTAAGTTATCAAATCACACTTTGATTCCTTCTGTTATACTCAAGTCGAGACTCTGCTTAGAGATTATAATGTCCAACTCCAATCCATATCAACTGCTATTGAGAGTCACAGTCTCAGTCACAACCCAATTGAGATAGAGCAACCTGTAACTGTTTAACAAGAGAATCATTGAGTATTTTTTTATTTTCTGAATTAGAATGTTGTTTGTTAGCTAAATGGACTGGTTGGGTCTTCTTTCACAAAGGTGAACCAGAAAGCAGAGCACTAGAAAACAAAGCAGTGTGAAAATGCCAGCAAACAAATCTCAGTAAGTGTGAAAAGGGGAAGGGAAAAAAAAAAATCAGCTTCAGGAAAAAAAAATTATATGCTACCAACATTTCAAATTGATCATGACACAAACACAAGCTAGCGTAATATATTTATTTAAACAATATAAATACCCACTCTCACTATCTGCCACCACTAGACATGATTCACACTAACCATCTGAATTCTCAACATTAAAACAAGTATCCCTCATATCAATCATTGAGGCATATATATTATTACTTCCCTGTTCCAAACAAGCATAGTGGCACATTGCTGATCCTCTTGGATTCAGAAAATGAAACACACATTGGACAGTAAGTTGTAAATCAAATATCTGGGGCAGACCCGCTAGGGGACAAAAGAAAGGATAGACACAGAATGGAGGCAGGCATTGTCTGTCAAATCTCCTTGAAGTGATTTTTGTGGGTTTGGGGCTTCGTCCATGCACACTGGTCCAACTACAATTTGGCCATACAGGTGCCTAAATCAGTTTTGGTTCATCTAGACAGAAACAAACAATATACACTAAAAAGGTTCCACAGCTAGCTACTTTTTTTTCTCAAAGCTGTTCATAATAGAAAGCAGAAAGCTCTATGGTGCCCCAGGTCTAGTGAAGGAAGTAGAGTTAACTCTCAAACTCAGGTGTTTCACCCAGAAGTTGGTCAACTACTATGACCTGAGTTCAACCACTGGTCACCCTCATCCACCTCCTGTTGTGCTTCAGTTGTGCTGTAATTTGGTGGTATAAAGTGCTTATTCATTTTGATCATGGTCAATCTCTCAACATTTGGGGCGAGAGACTGGTCCTTGTCCCTGCCACAACTGCACCAGCTGCACTGAACACACGCTCAGCAGACACACTGGCTACAGGGCAAGCCAGATACTTTATTGCAGCCTGCTGAGCACTTTCCATTGGTGCCTCTTCCCATACAAATGCAATAGGTTTTGATCCAGATAGACCTCCGTTGGGTCAACCAGGTAGGGCTGGACCATCTGTTCAACAGTTATTGTTACCCCTTGCTCAAGCTCTGTTACCTTCGCCACTGTAGTAGACTTAAGCCCTGCCTTTAGAAACCAGTCAAATGCAGATTTGGGGGCTACTGCTCCTGTTTGTTTTGCTGGTGTTGATTTTGGCTGCTGTGAGCCAACAGCACTCTCACAGGCTCCATGGAAGTTTTAGGCTGCACCCTAGAACTTCTATCGGTGAATGGGACTCTAATTTCCAACTGTTTTTTTCCTTGGTCTCTGGCTTGCTCATTAATCCATGTTTTGTAGGTTGAAATGCCCCATCACAAAAAGGAATGAAAGTGGACAGTAATTGTGGCACAGATATAATGTTTGGATGAGACAATGTCCCTTTGAAGCCTTATCTTAATGGATAAGCAAAGGATTAGGCTCTCCACAAACTCTACTGCATCTGTTTTTTCATCCACACATGCATATATTTTAGACACCTCCTTTAGCTGTTTCTGCAACATATGCACAAATGGGATAGCTTGACCCATGGTACAGTCCCCCTTGCTGAATTTCCATGTAAAACTTTCAAAGGGAAGCAGCATCTCTGTCAGGCATTTGACCATGCCCCATTGGTCCATTTTAATGATCATTCATTTCACAGTTGCATCGCCTCTTTGCATGACAAATTCATTGATCTATCTGTACTGCTCAAACAGGCGTTGTAAAATGTAATAAGTAGAATTCCAAAGTGTTGGCACCTCCTGTATGAGGTCTTGAATTGGAATTCTATTATTACACTGGATAATCCTCAACAGCTTGCAGGCTTTAAAAGAATGGCTAAAATGAGAGCAGATTCTTCTACATTTGGACAGTAAGTTACTGACGTGAGGTTCTTTTTTAGGAAGTCCTTTACAATTATGTTGATGCAGTGCGCCAAACACAGTACCCTGAAATAACTACCATCTGACACGGCCTTAACTATATTACTGCCATTATCCGTTGCAACAAGTCCAATGTTAAGCCCTCTATGGCACAGCCATTCAAATATTTTGACGTTAAAGTCATCCAAGATTTTTGCAGCTGTATGGCATTTCTCCATGGCAAACATAGCTATTGTTGCATGCTTCTGAGCACCATTAAAAATTTCAGCTGTGTCAACACCTGCCAATATCATATTGCTAACCTCCACAAAAGAGATCCAGTGTGCAGCTATGCACAGGTAATCAATGGCTTGGCAAATGATTCAGATGTCTGTCTTCAGGTGGTTTGTCTGGACAGCCCTCTGCTGCAAAGCTTGTCCAACCAATTCCAACACATCAAGATGTAGCACTGGCACAGCAACTCTGTTGAAATACATCCGGCTGGGAACCTTCCAATTCGAGCAGATAGCCACCACACATTCTGGAAAACCCACTCCTTCCACAAACTAAAGGGAGGAGGTCTAACTCTAACAGTTTAGCCAGCTTCCCGCTGTACAAAGTGCCATTGGGTGGTCCCTCACCTGTCTAAACATGGCAGTAATAGTAGCCTGGATTTTTTTTTGTGATAATGCCACTGTTGCACATGACTTACAAGGTGGTGGTAGGCTCAAAGTGGAGGGCAAGCACTGTAGGTTCTTGCCTTGGTGTTTCAACCTGACCCTGAGGCTCCCTGCACCATTGCAGTGTTGCTGATGTGGGTGGCGATACTACTGCAATGCTGGGGACAGGGCTGATTTCTTTAAGTTCACCGTCTTCTTTACCTTCTACCATGATCAGATCAAATTCCCTGCTTTCAACACCTTCACTAACACCAGTTGCAGGCTTTTCTGTTTGAAGGCTAAAGTGTGCTTCCCAGTGGATTGCATGCTGTTTTCTCAAGTGGGTTGTTTGGCCTCTGGTTCCATAGTTTGTACCAAGTTTACCCTGCCTAACACTTGCTGGCAAATGAAGCATATGGTAATGTTTGGCTCCTTTTAACTGTAAGGAAGTCTCAAACTGGGTAGGTCAACTTTCTAACTCTGTGCCAATGCCAATGGCTGAAGAAATGGCAGTAGATGGATGTTTTTTTGATGATGTTTGCCTCTCTGTGGTGCCTTAATATACTGAAGTCAGTGTGGATGTAGGTTGCCCCCGGGGCCTTGTAAATGTGGAAGCTGGTGGAGGTGGTGGTATTGTTGGCACCTCTATCAGAGCACGTTGAGAAGATGGGGTAATTGTTGACTCCACTGGGGCTGGGCTAACATCCATAATGACTGCCTCGCCATCAGACTTGTCATCCTCCTCTCTTCATCCATAACTCTAAGGCTTTCAGGAACCTTCCTTTTCACTCCTTACCTCTTCTGGCATGTCTCAGACTGAGGTGACATCAAAGTGGAGTCTTGATCATCAGAAGGGGGGCTTGAGGAAGAAGATGGTAGAGATCTGGAAGACAGTCGATCTTGTGAAAGATGGGCTTGTTCGGCTTCCTCTGCATGAAGCTCAAAATCGTAATGTGCTCCTCCTTTGGGAGGAAATGCTATTGCTGGCTGCAGCTGTTGTTGTTCAGTGGCCTGAGTTTCTGCCAACTATTAGGTACTATTTTGAGAAATCAATAAGTCCAATTCAACGTCACTAGTCATCATTGTTCCTTTAATAAGAAAGGCTACCTCTGTGTCAGACATGGGCTTAGGCCTACTTTGGAATGGGGCTGCTGATGCGGGAGTGGTGCTCCCAGCTTGCTCCCCAGAGGCCTGTGCGGCAGGCACACATCTTTGGTCTGGGGCTACATACCAGTGGTTGGAAGCTCCTTCTTATCACTGGCTTCTTTCTTGGAAGCAGCTTTCTTAGGGGCTATCTTGAAGCTGTCAGTTGGCAGGAGCACTTAACTTCAGCAGCTGAAGAGATATACGTGTGGTCATGAGTGTGGGCATGCGTCACGTCCCGCACAGGCCTTCTGTCTGGCGGTACTGTAGGTGATGTCTCTTTCTCTTCGTGTACCTAAAAGCAAACATGCAAGAAGGATCAGTGAAATGTGGCATTGCTGCTGCAGTTACATTAGTAGTAGAAACAAACAATATCATAGAATGGTTACTGGAAAACAAATAATTATGAAATACAGTGTACCCAGTCATAAAAACAACACACCAACATTAACTTTCATTAGCATGTAAGTCATGAAGGATAAGAAACAGCAACAACTACAATATACAGTATGTAACTGTTAGCTTTATCTGTCTGCATCAAGTTGGCATGTGGCACCCAGGGAGGTGCTGGTGACAAATAGAATAATATTAATCCTTGAATAATGTAATGTTATGAAATGTAGGGCAACTGTACGCCTATGGCAGACATGGGGCTAATGAGTAAAATTTGAAGAAAAAAACATTATAAGAAAAAAGTAAAGAAAAAAAATTAAATATTATTATTATTATTAAACTTATATTATAAAATTAAAGAAAATAAATGTGAAAAAATAGAAGAAAAGGATAAACATGTTTAAATAGATTGTAATTGCTGATGTACTGGGGCAGGGGACTAGCATAAAAAAACAAGGATTTTGGAGGCAAGGGGTGGGGAAGGTGAAAAATGCAAAAAAAAAGTATATAAATAGGAAAAAAACACACATACACTACATTTAGTAATAAGCATCATTGACCTACTAGGCCTGACTAAACAACACAAAAAAATGGCTGCCAGTCACATGGTCAAAAACAACCAGCAAGGAGGCATGGCCACCAACACATCCAGGCCTAAAGCACACTGGCTGCCTACACAAAATGGCTGCCAGCCACAATGTCAAGCAACAACCAGCAAGGAGGCATGGCCACCACAAGAAAGAAGAACACATGCAAGCCTAAAGCACACTAGCTACCTGTGGAAAATGGCCGCCAGCTACATGGTCAAACCACAACCAGCAAGGAGGCATGACCACCACAACAAAGAACACATGCAAGCCTAAAGCACACTAGCTGCCTACACAAAATTCCCCACGACCCACAGGGTCAAACAACAACCACCAAGGAGGCATGGCCACCACAACAAAGAAGAAACACATGTAGGCCTAAAGCACACTGGCTGCCTACACAAAATGGCTGCCAGCCACATGGTCAAACAACAACCAGCAACGAGGCATGGCCACCACAACAAAGAACACATGCGGGACTACTGGCTGCCTCTACACAATTACCAACAGCCACATCAAACAACAAGCAGGATGAAAAACATGGTGGCCTCTGCCAAACACTCTCACACACTGGCCAAACAAATGAGGTATTGGTACAAGAGAAAAAAACAACATTAAGTCAGTATTAGCAATTTCAAAAACTTAAATTAAGGGAGCTACAAAATGTTACTGCAACACAAATCATACAAAGGCATTATGTACTATATAACCCCTCCATACACTATTTGCAGAACAAAATGTGAAATACCACCAAACAACATTTTGTCATCTTTAATCCAATGCCATCCAGGGTGTTTCAGTTCCACAAACACCACAAACAGTTGTTTTTCATCATGCACCAATGACTAGTACTGGGCCTACAGCGGGAAGGCCTGTTACATTAGCAGACTAAGCCACTCCACCTTAACATTCAATTTAATGAATATTGCAAACTTACAAAACAGAACATGGAGCAAATGTAATGCACAGTTAAACATTTTTCCTTTGTAGAACAAAAATAAATTACAAGTAAATGAAATAACTACCCCACAAATGCAGGCCACCCACTAACAAATTTTAAAAAAGGAATAAAAGTACAGATAAATCCTGGGGCATGCCCCCATCAAACAAACAAGTTGTACAGCACCCTTATCCAAGTGTTTTTTTTAACTTACTTGTGAAAACTCAAATACAACTTTAATCCAATGATGTAAATCTAGGAGACAAAAAAGTGATCCTTCTAGATCGAAATCCAAGTGAAAAGTAGCCTGGAGATGGTCAAAGCAGAGGGAGGAGTCAGCTGGACAGGAATGGGAAGTTGGAGTCTCTGGGGCACTTCCTGTTTGGAAACAAAAATATTAAATTGTACTCCTTGCACAACAATATCAATGTGAACAGTCAATTAGAGAAGATTTTTCACTCGAAGTTGTCGATTTTAGCTGCTTCACCTTCACCAGGTTGCTCATCCGTGCTCTCCTATGTCAAAAAAGATGCACCGGAAGTCACTAGCATGGCACTAACCCTTGCGGGTAAATAATCTTGTTTGTGATCGAGAGAGAGCGGAAGTCTTTAGTCTCACATCTCACGCAAAAGAAATAAGAGATAGTGTGAGTCAATGGGGGAAACATCTGGACAAACTCTGCTACGTTGTGGAGTATGGAGTCTAATGGGAACTCTACATGGTTTTTTTCTGCCAGAAAATGTAAAACCTAAATGCACATGTCCTACTTTTAAAATATGATGCACCTTCCCATATGAGCCTTAGGGGTGACTTATGAGTATTAAAAGGAGGATTTAGCCCCGGAAAAGGTTTATTATGCCAGGTTGCTAGTTTGAAACTGCACTACAGGCTTCAGTGGCAGTCCTGACACATGTTAGACTTGTGTTGAACATCCCTATCCTCATCATATTGTTGGAAAGATGTGTCCACAACCAAGTGTTTCAGTCCAATGAAAAGTTTAACTTGATTGCCACAGTTCAATACGGAGTCAGACTCTGTCACCGCATAGAAACAGCTTTCGTACACAGCATGGATGACCCCCTCAAGGTTCTAGACTGTAATGCATCCTGTCTAGTCATCCTCCTCTACATCTCATCGGCATTTGACATGGTCAATCACAACTGTCTGTTAGAACTTATAGAAAGTAGAATGGGGCTATCAGGAAACACACTCAATTGGTTTGCATCTTTCATGCAGAATCACTCACATCAAATCAAATTTGGTAGCTCACAATTAAATGCATCCCATATGGCATAGCCATTCCCACAAGGGTCAACCATCTCCCTCAAACTCTTTAACTTCTATATGGAGCTACTGATGAAAATCCTCAAACAATCCGACCTTGCATACCACATATATTTCCCTAGAGAATGTCATCTGATGCAACAACACTCTAGTAAAATCCCAAATCGGTCTGTCTTGACATCACTTCAAGCCGATTTCCCTGAAAAGAGAATTCCTAATCATCTTCCCTCCTTAGAGCTCTCCACACATCCAAAAATTACTCAACCACCTAGGCGGCCTCAACTGCAAAACCCATCAGTATAGAAGCAACTAAGGGCCAGATGTAGCAAAGGTTTTTACCCATTCTGTGTCTATGGGAGAAAGTGTTCGTACATATGGCCCTAAATCCCTCAAATAACCCTTGGTAAAGACCACCACAAGCAAGAGCATGTCAGCAATGCTATGTACAGTGTGCCATTCCAAATTAACATCCTGAAAAAAATTAAAACAGTTCTTACCACCACAGTACTTCAAGTAAGCAGTACAGTCCCTAGTCATCACATGACTTGAAGATGGCTATATGACTTTAACAGGACTTCGTAAGTCGAGAATGGTTTCAATCAAGGTGACCATTGATGCATCAACAAGATGGATAAAAGGAACATGAGGCTTTGACCAGGTTTCCCCTACTCTACTAAAGTCTCTCAACTGGCTGCCTTTTAAAGCTAGGACCCAACTGGAACTACTTTGTCTAACACACAAAGCCTTGCACTAAGGTGAACTGAGGTATCCAGTAGAAAAGATCCAAATAATTGGGGGCAGAAACTCCCTTAGGAGCGCAAACTCTCTCCAAAAGGAACCCTCCATATTTAGGAAAAAAAAAAGACGTACACATGTTCTTTCTCAGGATATGCCCATAGGATATGAAACTCTCTCTCACCAGAAATTCTGTCAAACCCATTAATTTCCATTTTCAAAAAAGCTGTCAAAAGGATTCTAATAAAAAGATTTCAACCATAATGTTAGGAACCAGAGATGACCAACCAGGACAGCCTCTTCCATAATACTAAGACTACTTATCTGGTGAGAGCACCACCCATCCAGCAGAACAGCCAGGAACAAATATAATTTGGTCCTACTGCACTGGATCAACAGTGGTCACAGAAGGACCTCTTTAGAAGCAATATATAATGATTTGTGACTGAGTTACAGTTGTTTGGTGCATATTTGTGATCTAACGGGTTATGGTAATGTTAATGTTTTTGTTTCAGTTTTGGCTTATGCAAAGCATTGACACTTCAGGGTCAGGTTTGTGTTTTTTAAAGCTCTATAAATAACTAAATATCTCTTTGAGTGCTACTTTAGATGGCACCACAATGAGTTATTCAAGTTTACTAGTGGCATTTAATTCACAGGCACTGTGTGCATGTAGTAGAATCTACTAAGGATTTACAAGTAAATGAAATGTGAAAATTTAGCATAGGCTAATTTTACCATGCTTGGAGTAGAGAGCCCAAGCACTGTAGCACTGTTTAGTGGTAAAGTGCACACAGTCCTAAAGCCAACAAAAATTAATTCAGCATACAGATGGGGTGAAGGTAACATGTTTGGGGGAATACCATGGCAAGGATTTCAGGAATAACAGGAAGCTTGCTTTCCAAGGGAAACCAAGAACAAACTGAGACACAATATTGCTCTGATTTCCCCTTTTGGGATTTTCAGCACCGCCGTGGAGCCGAAAAATATGCATTAGCCGTTCATAATAAGCATGCACAGACTCTTTAGACTCTTGGATAGTTCTTGATAGTTTCAGCCAATCAGTCTCTTTCTGTGGAACCTTAGGGCCTGATTACGTCTTTGGCAGTGGGAATGTTTTGACCAGCAAAGCCATGGGGAGTAGACTGCCATCAATCCAGCTGCCTCCCCCCCCCCCAGTCGTATTACGATGTTTCCACTGGGCTGACTGGTAGAAACATTATATTCCAACTTTATGCAGGTCAGACCATTGAAAACAGTGCCAAGGCATTGGGCTTGGCTCCCTTAAGGGAGCCGAGGCAAAGCTGTGGAACAACATCACCCTCAGAATTGCAGACAGTGCACATTCCAAGGGTGCTGGCAGGGGGGGCTTGCACTGCCCATGCCATGAGCATTATACTTATCCATGGCATTAGAATAGCCATTTGTTTCAACAACTTTCTGTGGCTCCTCAGTTAGACCCAGTACTAACACTTTTCACTCTGCCCATAAATTGCTGTGGACAACAATGTCAAAGAGGGTATTCAAATACTTGCAAAGCACCTTCGAAATCTTCACAAGCCACACAGCCTGAGTCTATCAAAGGCCATGATTTTCTCTCAGTTTTGGAAATTGATAAGTTAAGTGAAAATATCACCATGAATCCAAGGTACAGGCACATATCCACCCCTATGCACCTCTCTCAATAGGTAATATCTGACCTCTGCATTGCTTTGGCTACCCTCCACATCTAGTCCTCCAGATTGATCTTTAGTTTTATTTCACTTTCGTGTTTGAGCCCACCGATCCTTAATCTTTTGAGAATCATTACATTTTAGTTGCTACCAACTGATATCCTCAGATGCAATTTTAATCCAGGCATCTGCAGGTCCCCGAGAGTTCCTTCACCTATCATCACCATTGAACTCTTCGTTAGATTGTAGCTTTCAGACAAGCCAACTCCAAATTATGTGGCTGTCCCCTCCAAAATGTCATGTGTCTCAGAACACATAGCAGCCTATTTGCACAGGAACCTACTAATCCCAAGTATAGATTGTCTTTAATAATTTACTTGAATTCTGCCTTTAATCTCAAAATATCCAGTACTCTTGAAGGGGTGTCCCTCTCTGGGGGTTGTGCTGAAGACTTTCCTGAACATCTACAACTAGCACACAGATGATGGGAGTAACTTCTTTTCATGGTTTCACTCCTGAATCTAAGGTTACACGGGTACCTCCTTTCACAGGGGCTCTTATAATTGCAGATGTATTTGGAGTTGTGATAATGACAGTAACTTGGGGTTCCTAATAGTGCCCCTTGTCCAATAAGGGACAAACCTCCTGCAGGGATACTCGGATTCTTAGTTGCACTCACCCCTGTGTCAGCTGGCTGTGAGGATCCTATGGGCTGTTGATTCCCTTCAGCCTGAGGACCAGTGTTATAAGGAGGTGGTTTAGAAGTCAATAGATTAACTTGAAAGTTATCACTTGAGTCTTTGTCTCAAGTCTCATCTTTCTTTTCTACAATTCCACCCTGCTCTCATGATATATTTATCTCTGCTTTGCTTCTTGTTATCACAGGTTGCAACCTTATACCCCCAATTACATTCTCCCTCCTTCCTTTCTGGTCTGCAATCTAACCTTGCTTTCCTACAACCACAGACCTTATTCTTAGCTGGGATCTGATATTTCCCTTTCACTTAAGCATGTGTAGCCTGCTCCAAGGAATTCAGGGCCTCATACTGGATAGGTTTAGGTGGGGTTTCATCTCTTACAACACTCGCCTCAAATTCTCAATTATTCTCAAATTAAAGATACCATGAGGGAAGCTGCAGGGAATCTTCAATTGCGATGATTGTATTTAATTGTTTGAGAACAGGCACCTGCATGCTGGAAAGTGTTACAGGGAAGGAAAATATATTACAATTACAGTGGAAACATTTGTCCTACCTGATTCAAGTCCTGGCTGTAGTTGGGAGGTGTAGCAGGATGTAGGAGTAAGGCATCATTACAAGGTACTGTATAAAGGTCTTGTTGAAGATGTACTAGGGGGGCAGCTTTATTTTGAAAATTAAAGTCATTTAAAGTAACAAAAGATGTCACAGGAGATTTAGGTAAGGTAAGTTAATGTTTGATGTTAAATCTATGGAGAACACCACTGTAAAATAAATGTTAAAGCACCAACCAACCAGGAAGAAGAACTCATTTAAGGACCTGTTGTGCACAATGAGTAGTGCGCTTAGAATCTGAAAGGAGAGGATGATTTAGACCTTGGAATTAAAACTTCAAACAGGGGTTTGGTAAAAAATCTGAGGACTATGTGGAGGGGATGGAACAGGTACTGAAGCCACTTCAGGACTTGACTCTCAGGATATTGAGATATGGCCATCCAAAGTCAACTCAGGGAGGTGCTGGAACATAAAACTTAGTAAAATACGAAATAACATCCTATATATCATGGTCTAGTGAGTGTTTTTCTTTAAACAAAGAAAATTACTTTAATACACAAACATTTAAATGCTAAGCTGGAAGCTATGAATATCATCATGTGGAAATACCAATTTTAACTCATCCTACAGGGGCGTCATAGAGTAACTGTGATAAATGGGTTCCAATCTATTCAATTTACATTTCTGGTTAATGGACTTCTGCTGTGCGAGTCTCACTAACTGAGTCTCACTCACTGTAAGCTTTGTTATAATGAATTGGTAGAACTCATTTCCAGTCTCTGCCTTTTAAGACAAGGTCTTCTGCTGGGCATCTAGGATAAGAAGCTGTGGCTGGTTGCATATGCACATGTGCAATCAAGCATTTGCAAATGTGTACTTCTTTAGCCTATGAAACTACAGTCTAACTCAACCTCATATCTACACATAAGTAGTGTGTCACAGATGGGACATTTAAGGGATTAATGCTGGTCTGTGCAGGCCTTAGTAGTGGTGTAAAAAACTGGAGTATTAGTTGAGGGGGGTGCAAATCCACTTCAAATTATAATCACAATGCTTGTCAAGATGAACAATAAAAGTCACTAAATAAACCAGTGCTTCACCCTCTGGTATATTGGCACTCAAGCAATCAGGCTTAACATAGAGGCAATGTGTAAATAAATATGAAGTACTCAAACAGTGATGAAGTGAAAACACAACATAAGAAAACTCCAAAACAATTTAGATAAATAGAGTAACTTTTAATGAATAAAATGGCACAAACAATCCAATCAGTAGAACCAAAGTTATGAGTTTTACATTTTTTAGGGAAAGTAGTGCCAAGAGGTGTGAAGCACCATCTGCAGGTATCTGGTCACTGTTAACTGGGACAGAGCCACAAATTCAGGCCAAACATGATAAGGCATGGGCAGTGTACAGAGCCATATTTGTCACATTGGAATTTTTAATTTCTGACTTAGGCGTGGATCTGCGTGGCACTTCTCAGCAGGGCTCTGTGTTTCTCTGCATCGGATCTCATAGGGCTTTCAGTTGGGAGCTGAGTGGTTCTGCAGGGCTCTGTGAAACTGAGCGCCAGATCAGGTGAGGTGTTCAGTGAAGAGCTGTATGGAGCAGCTCTGTGGTGCTCTCCATCACTCTGCATTGGATCTGCCAAAGGATTTCAGTTGGGAGAGGGCCAGTGTGGTTCTGCATCACTTAGCATTGGATCATGTGGTGCTTCTGGTTACGAGCTCTGCGTTTTTGCATCCGATCTGGTAAAACTTTCAGGAAGCAGAGCACTCAGACTCATGCCAAGCGTCCAGGACATTGGGGATGAAACTTGGGGGTCAGGACTCATTCCTACAGTTTCTAGCAAAAAGACCAGGTCAGGTCAAGTTGGGTTTGGTGTGCTGAAAAGCAAGAAAGGTCTCTGGAACTTGTTGTGACTCTGTAGTTCACACAGAGGGTCATCCAACTGACCTTTGTTGTCTCCTCGTGACCCTGGGGTGAAGGCAAGCAGGTCCAGTCTTCCTTCAGTCTTCAGAGAGTGGGGAATTTCTTCTTTTGAGTCTTCAAATGTCCAGGAATGTTCTGAATTCCGATTCTGGGGATGCCACTTTTATGCCCAGTGCCAGCTTGTGGGTAGAGGGCACCCATTTGTTGAACTGTTAGTACTTGTAAGAGTCAATTCCTCTCTTTACTCTTGATACGCTCCAGCCTATCTGATTAACCAAAAGCATTGGCAGGCCTGGTGTCAGGTTCTTCTTTGTGGGCCAGGGCAGGTTCCTTTGACGTGTAATCAGGGAGGAGCCCAGCAATCCTGTGAGAAAGACCCTCATCTCCCCACACACGGGCAATTTGTTCACTGTCTGTGAGAAATACAAATAACACAAAAGGAAAACAATCAACAGTCAGGTGACCCTGGACGCTAGCAAAAAGGCACATCTGGCTTAGGCATGAAATTATACCAGCTTTCTAAAAGTGACATTTTCAAAACAGTTTTTAAAATTCATCAACTTCACCATTGGGCTAAATTTGAAGCTCTTTATCCAATGACTCCTTGAACCATCTTTCAAATTGAAATTATGTACTTTAAGGAGTCATAATGTACAGTGCTTTGTATGGGAGACTCTGCCTTCCTGCAATGAAAAACAACTTTGAAGATTTCACTGCCAGGATATTTAAATCTTACATGTATATGTCCTACTTTTCAATTACCATGTGCCCAGCCAAATAGTCTTTTAAAGCCTTTCATAGGGGTGAGAGAAACCTGCATGCTTCAGCTGGGGACTGTGCTGAAGTCCTAGGGGGCACGCTGTCCTGTAGTTTACATGCTGCCTGGCACTATGCTTTTTGGCACTAGGCAAGGAAGACAGCTGCCTCTTCAGTCATTTGGACATGAGGGTGAGTATGGCCAGTATCAGGGGGAATTGGGGCATTCCTCAAAGGACCACACAGCACAGGCGTAGGGGTCCATGAGTGGGTGGATGATTGTTGGTTGTCCCCTACCTCTAATTTGGAAATGTTTTAAATAGTACGGGCTTGAGCCATGGTGCCGCTGGGGTCCAAAGACACTTTGGCTTCTCTGAGAACTGTGGATTTTTCCAGTGGCTGGAGACACTCCTGACTCCAAGGTACCTACAACATGTTTGCTAAACACGACTTTATGGTAAATCAATGGACATCTAAGGCTCTGGTGGGATGATTTTCATTGCTGCATTTTAATACTGATAGTAGCTTTTATCCAGGAGCAGTGAATTTCAAAGGATTCCTGACTCTCTACAACCAGGTTGAGGATATACCATTCCATTCCACAGTCACCGGCACTGCTACTTTGCCTCTTTAGCAAAAGGCTGGTTACAGTATCTATCTTACTGTCTAAAGCTGGCGGTCCCAAACCTTGGGTCTTCCTGGTAGACATCACTGGCAAAACCCCTCAATAACAGACAAATCAACACTCCTCAGCCAATCATGTCATGTGTAGCTTACTAGGTATCTGTGTTGCCAGCCTGAATCTAAGATGCCTGCTCCAAGGCAACCAAGAACCCCCTTCCTCATGTTCCCTAGCAAGTCCACCTTTCACTGGGACTGGTTCAACTAGCACTGGAGAAGTTCCATAAGGATCAGAGTACAAGCCAGAAGTCTCCACACTTCCGAGGCTGGTCCATCCTTCAATTTAGAAGAATCATTCTAAGGTTACTGAGACCATGCAGGGACTTTAAAAAGGAGGTGGAGTTATCTGTGATTGATGAGGCATCAAACCAAACTAGGGGCAGATTCAGAAAGGTAATTTACACTTTTGAGTAATGTACATTTTTAGTGAGTGTACTGCTTTTTGGCTATTCACAAAGCAAGTTACTAAAAAGTATAAATGGCAGGCCTCCGCTCCCTAACAAAGGCGGCGGAGTCAAATTCAAAAGTTATTGCTGCCAGATCAGTGGTAAGCACAGGCCCACACATGGCACACCACTGCCACTGCAACACCTTCTGTTAGAAAACAATGGAGGTAGGAGGTTTAATTTAAACCCAATCAGAAATAATGTTGAACTGATTGCAATTATTGTAAACAGTTACAAATGTAACTACATGTAATATAATATTAATATAATTTTAAAATATACAGACATATTGCATATTTATTATTTAATTAAAGAATATTTTAACAACCATTTTCAATGTAAAAAGTAACTTGAATATCAAAAAATATAAATAATATATTGAATTATATACATCACTTCAATAGATATTGAAACATATTTAAATAGTTTTTCTTTATGGGTAATTTGTTATTTAACTTAAACTTTAAAAACGAATTTTGTTTAATATTTGTAAATGATCAAGCATTATTTCAAAATAAATTAACAATGCCTTAGCATAGTTTCTTTTGTTCTGCATAGAAAATATATAGATATAATTTACATTAATGTTGAAACATAAAAATATGTTTAATATTTTTATATTAGTTTTAATTAAATATTTTGTTTGGTTACCTACAATATATCATATATAGATCTCTGCCCTGACTGTTGAGCCTCCCTATTGTTAAGGGTGAGGAAAAGTATGAAATGTTAATAAACTAAAAACAAAGTGAACATTAACTTAAGGTTAAATATTAATGTAAAATAATTGTATATATTTATTTGAAATGTGGAAGAAAAGAAATGCTGCATCACCATTACCATTATTGTAATTAATTGCTTAACTGACATTTTTTAAGCTTAATTTAAGTAATAGATTCCCATTACACACAAAATAATAGGCTTTTATGCGTTATTAACTATTAAAAGTGATATATAAAATCATTTAGTAATTTAGCTATATTTATTAAAAATATTACATTATAATTTACATTACAAATTGTTAACATAGTTTAAAAATACATGATAAATGTGTACTATTTTTAATATTTGTTAACATATTAGGTTTATTTGTAGTACCTACCACCATTACTTTCTGTGGGATGGTGTTGTATTACTAGTGGTTGGCCATGTGTGGTACTGATCTTACTACTGTTTTTTAAGCAGTATTAACTTTAGAAGTTTGGTTTGTGAAAAGGAGTGGACTTACTCTTTTATTGGTAGGTAACATACCGTCCAAACCCTCCCTGACTCTCCCTAAACCTCTGCTTAAGTCTCCCTAATTCATTCCCATTTTCCAGCTCCCCCCCCCGTTTGTGTCCCTACCACATTTACAACTAACTCACAGGGCCTGATTCACATAGGTAATTTACACTTTTGAACAATTTACACGTCTGAGAAAGTTTACTATTTTAGACTATTCACAAGACCTGAGTGTAATTTAATACTATAAAACTGAAGTAAGTCCAGCTCCACAGATGGCTAGCTATTGGTACTGCAGCACCCTCCATAGAAAATAATGGAGATGGGGAATTAAAATAAAACCTCTTATAAAATTATGTTAAATTAAATTATTTGAAATAGTTACAAATATGAATATATATTATTTATGTAAACATATATAACGATAATACTTATTTGTTCTTACATTATGAAATGCTTAATAACGTATTTTAAAATAATACAATTAATGTAACAATAGTTTGTATTGAAATATAACTAGTTCTATTTTATACATTAGTTTTTAATAATTATTAATATAGTATAAAAACTTTTTTTAATCTTTTGATTGATATATATATATATATATATATATATATATTTTTTTTAATTTAAACTTCTTAGAAATTAGTTTCAATTTAATTTACATTTCCATCAACTAAAGATGTATTTAATGATTGAGTTAATAGTGCTGTGGCTTTTGTATTGTGTTCTACAATTAAAAAAAACTATATAAAATGAGTGTACACCATTAATTAAAGAAGTATTTCATGACTGAGTTGATAGTTCTGTAGTTTTTTTATTGTGTTCGTTCTACATTTCAAATAAATGTATAAAATAAATGTACATTAACAATTAATATAAACATATTTTAATATTTATTCTGAAGTCAAATATTTTTTTTTCCCTATACTTTACTCAGGGAGACTCCTCAGTCGGGGAGGAAATCTCTGCAACATAAAGAATAGGGAGAACTAAAAAAGTCAATGTAGTGGATTCCTTTTGCTACTCTTCCCTTTTGGGAATCATCATTGAAAGTTCAGAAAGAATAGACAGTCGTCCAGCGTATCCTTGCCTGCTCTCACTGAAGTCCTTCGATTTCCTTTTAGAAAGTTGTGCTGCTTTAAAATCAATCTATATTGAAGTACTTTCATAGAGATCACACTCCCTATGAAAGTAGCCAGTTAAAAGGAGTCACAGTTTGCGATTTGCCAAATAAATATTATTAGGCAGGCCGTTTGCGAACCTCTCTGCTTATTTTACAAACTGGCATAGTAGTACATCGGTCTGTTTGCAAAATAAATTATCATTGCAAATCGCTGGTGCACAATTTGCAATGTACTTCTGCAACCAGTAAAATATTGCTTCTCTGCATAAGTTCACCTTGCACTTGCAAAGTGACTTGTATTGAACTGCAAATGCCTTTTTGAGAATTTGACTAAATCAACTCCCAAGTGTGAAGACAGGGCACTCCATCTCACAATTGTATTGGCAAATAATATATTTAAAGTTTGTGGATATTTACAAACATTTCCATGACCCATTTCCATCCTGGATATCGGTAGAGGTTAAATCCTGTCAAGCCCAGGACTCAATACGGTTCCCGGAGAGAAATGGGCCGGGAAACACCCCTTGGGGGCGCATAGGGAAATGGTTTCCACGTGAGGAAAGCTACTTTCTCTGTAGAAAAGAAAATGTAATGTAATTGAACTGATATAAAATCCCTTTTTACATGCTCAGCTGTACACTATGTACAGTTAAATGTGCAGAGAAGGCTTTGTATGACTGAAAAGTGGAATTTACGACGTTTTTCAGGGAGAACCCTACACTGAAGCATAGGCGCAAACCTGTGAGTACCTTGCATGAGTGCAAACTCATCTTTATTATTATTGACAAAACATTCATTTGAAATCCAAAGAGCTTTACACACATACATACACCTTTACCTTAACACCAGCATGGTGAAGTTTTACCTGTGTTACAGAGGCAGGCTATGGGTGGTTTAAGGTGGGAACACTTGCAAATATCAATAAACTCAAAGATTCTGGAGATGCTTTGCCACCACGAAAACTGATGAAAATGTTATCCTGGTAAGTGCAGAAGTAAATCCATTTTCATGATCGGAAAGGGGGAAACACGCTGAAAAGGATTCATCACGTAAGAAGAAAAAAGAAAACACTTTTGCAGGTGCAAATTCGTACATACCTTACATTTAACCATTCACAAATGTACAAACATAACATCGCACGATATGTTTACACTGATACATACAAGTGCAGCTGGAAAACTGTGACTGTCTTGCCTAGACATCTCTTAAAATTATTTGCACATTTCAAACAATGGGAAATTTGCGAGAAACATAGAATTATCCAGATGGGATCACATTTCTCCAATTCTTTGTGTATGGGGCTAACAGAATAAGTGAGAAGCAAGGGAGCACACCCAGATATATGCATCTTTATACGGCAAGATATTTCACAGCGGGGTAAGCAACGGCTAATAAGTGAGTTATCTTCTGGTTTTCTTTGTAAAACCTGCTAGTCTTAAGTCATACCTACTATCATATGAATACAGAATCACTCCTAACTATCCTTCCCTTCCATATTCAGCTTGCAATATCTATACTTTGTTTTGATTTTCGTTAAAGACAATGCCCAATTCTTTTCAACACACTTAGCAGCCCGCAGTGTCAAAAGGACAAAAGTTCAGCCCCATAGTATGGTACCAAGGTAGGAACAGCAAATAACTCAGACATGATGTCACTATTGAAATGTGGTGAATACGTAATAGTACATTCAACCTTAAAACGGTATCATAGGAATATACCAAAGACACCGGTAACATCAGCACCTAGAAGAAGCATTAATAAAATATGAATTCGCAAAACGTATGAAGACAGAGATCATTTTGAAACATGCATGTAATGGAATACCACAAGCCCAGCACAAAGTAGCAGAAAAGACAGGTTTCGAGCTTTTCCAACTCCGAATCAATGACCTCAGTAGGCCAATGGTTGAGATTTTACTTAAAAAACACGTTGCAAGTTCAGCAACATCTGTATTAGATACGTATAAACAACTTTTCAAAATGGTTCCATGGAAAGCATATTCTAGTATATTGCAGCTGTTTCATTCCGACTGGAAAAACAAATATGTGCAAAACAATGCAAAGGGGATATCATCCATCCTGCGTTTGGTTCATTCAATTAATATTGCATGTACATCGATTTTAACTGTGAACTTACTGACAGCATTTCTCAATCACCTAATGTATTTTTATCTAACCGAGCTGGTGGCACAAGGATGGTACAGACGAAGTCAAAACATGACATTCTGCCTGAGTCACAGAACACTTGATTTGAATGTGGGTGCGTTATTTCCCATTGAAATATCTCCACACACGTGACCTCAGAAAAGGGAAAATATGCTCAAAATAAAAACACAAATTCAGGGGCGAGCTAATGACACTTGCGTGCAACAATAAATAGGAATCAGTGCATGCATATGGAATGTTCACAGCCCATATATGAAAAAATATCAAGCTAATAATGAAAGACGTTTACATTACCAATTCACTAACATGAGAAATATGTATGCAAAAAAACAAAAGCATTCCTCACTTAATCATTTACAGCCACACACAAAAGATCAACTAACGACTGTGAGGACAACAAATGAACACATGATTCGCTATGAGAAACTAATCAGCACATTTCTTTAAGGCCTTTGAGCATGGAGCTGTAGTTATCCAGCTCTCTTGAAAACCTCTGAGATTTTTCCTAAACAGATCTAGAATCAATATCTTCTTTTAGAGGATTCTGAAACACTAATTTTTATCTTATGGCCCACATATGAGTAAGCCGGATTTAGATGTGTGGATACAGTGCAACCTAAAATGTTTCAGGACTGAATCTTTGCATCTACGTCCTGCTCTTACAAGTTAATCATCAGGTAATGGGGAATAAGCATGCAAATCCGTTTCATTTTTCAGAGCAAATTCCACGTGCTGTTCGATATTCCATTTGGATTGAATTAATGCTCCTATTTTCCATGCGCTTTGAGCAGTATTAGTGTAGACAGGGCACGCCATGGGATTGCAGGACGAAGTGTAACATGCTACTACTGTGCTATAGAATTGGGTGGCTGGAGCCGGGTTTGACTTCCGCCGAATTTTCATAACATTTTTATGACAAATGTTTCTGAATGTTAAAATCAAAGTCAGTGTTTCCACACCCAGGAAAAATGCATGTAGGAACATTAGGCCATTTGCCATCAGAACTCACCGGATCTCAATTGGGGATACCACTCTGCTTGACTCGCATTAGGCCTCTTAAATGTTAGACTATATTACAGTATTTTATGTTATTGTGAGAAACGAGTTCCACTCCATGAACTCAGCCAGGATTTTTCACTTTTTAGGCTACCTGGTTCTTAGAATTCTGCTATGAGTACGTTTCACAACACAAGTCTCATGGCCTCATTATGAGTTTGGCGGTCCCAAAGTGGGCCCGCCAAACTCACGAGGAGGACGGCGTTGCCCCCCCCCACCCAATTCCAATGTTCATGCGGTCTGACCGGAACACAGTAGTAGAACATAGTAATAGAGCGTTAACAGTCCTACGAGATGGAGCTGAGCGCTATCTCGTAGTAAAGAGTGGACTGACCAGCAGCCTTAGAATGGTGCATTCTGAGGGTGCTGGGCAGGAGGCCCCTGCACTGTCCATGCTATGGCCATGAGCAGTGCAGAGGCCCCACTGTGGTCCCTGGCACTTGTTCTCCACCAGCCTTTTCAAAGTGGGGAAACTGCCATGAAAAGGTTGGTGGAAAACAAGGTTCTAATCAGCCAGGAAGTGCTGAGTTCAGCGCCAACAAGGCTGACTACAACCAAGACTGCAGTCACCCCTTTGGGATATTTGATCCTGGCAGGGACAGCTGTCTCTAGGCGGATCCACCTGCCAAACTTGTAATCTTGGTCTGCCCTCCACTTTGAGGTTGGCGGTCCTAGGGACCACCAGCCTCGAAAAGAAGTCCACAGTAACTGCAAGGTCTACTATAATGGATTGGGAGTGCTGTCTGCCTTTTAAGATAAGGTTAGCTGCTGTGCAGATAGGGTAAAAGGCTCTGATCTGGCTGCACACAAACACATGCACACATACGTGTACAGGATGAGGATGTGAGACATAGCCAGAATCTACACAAAAGTAGCCTGTCACAGAAGAGACTCTTCAGACATTGGTGGGGACGTGGAAAGGTCCTATAATACAGATGAGTATTAATAGTGTGAGTATGTACATGTGAAGTGATTACTGAAAAAGTGTGTGTACTACACTGTATTATAGACTAAGAACAAAATCTGCACCAACCTACAGTTTAGCCATAGTTAGGCCTAGAGACTTAGTTGATGTACCCATATAATGGTAAATAAGAATAACAAATGCAGATCTGATATTCATTTCCATACATCTGCACTCCTTTTGGTATTTAAGGACTTATCATTATTCTCCGAGTTAGCTCCTAATGAGATTTGGGCCTTTGAATCACCCTATTGGGCCAAGTTAAATACTCTACTGGACAACCTGAGGCTCAAAGGCCTAGTCACACAACAGGGCCATTAGTTAGTAATTAGGCCTGCTCCCAGGAGAGGGTGAGATTTCAATCTGCATATGCTAATTACTTTTCACACTTGACCTGGCCCAGGAAGGCTCAACCCTACAGAAACAAATAAGGATAGCCATATGTCTGGAGCCAGTCACAGGAAAGACTGCCCTTCAAATTTTTGGAGGGGAGGGACCAGACAGTTATGGAACTTAGAGTCAGAGTTTAGGCTCTCAGATAATGCCTTTCAAGAGACCACTTGACAGTGCCATCTTGGAAATTCTCAAAATACTGTGCAGGAGGCTTGTGACATGGGTTGAGTAATGTGTCACCCTAGCCCTGGGCAAAGTTGTCTATGTTCTGGAACTTTCCGCCTCCAACTTAAAACCCCTGAAAAAGGTGAAGCAATGCAAGATGAATGTCAATTTAAGAGAAAAGACCCCCTGACCCCTGCTGCAAGGATGATTTCAAAGACTCCTGTCTTGAGTTGTCATTCAGACAGGACATAGGTCGTGCACAAGGAGTAAGTGTGGAAGAAAGAGCACGCTGCAACAAAAATATAAATATCTAGAAACCTGGAGGCCTAAAAGTACATTCTAGTGCCTAGAGCTAGACACCAGGAGAACAATTAAACCAGAACTGTCCACATTTGCCTACTAGAAGTGATGAAAGCAAAGAAAGGATCAGAGTTTCCTAAGATCCAGCCAGGATAGGGTGGCATGACATTGAGTTTTTATCATTTCACCGGGGGCCAGCATCTCACCAGGGACCAAAGAATAATAAATGGCCTAGGGCACACATGCATAATCCCTCATGATGATTGTTGATGCTCATGGGGACCCCCAGCTCCCTGGGAGCTGACACTGATGAAACAGATCTACAAAACAAAAGTTGCTGAACTCTGCTGAGGAGAAGCCCCTGGGGTGTGACTAAACCCCATGACCATTGATGTGTACTAGCCCCCATTCCCCTTGTCTGGGTAGAAGTGGAGGCAACCTGCATGGCAAGCCCCGGCTTGCGGTGACTGTGGGTGGGAGAAAAAGGGCAGGGAGTTCTTCTAGCCCATGTGTTAAGGAGAATGGGCAGGGGGCGAGGATGACAGCTTTGTGACAGCACCCAAAAGCTGGATCAGTGGACAGAGTAAGCAAGACAGCACAGGAGTATGGTTCGTGCATGGCCAAGACCTCAGCACATGGTGGGTGCACCACCAGAGCAGAAGAGGCACACAACCTTGAAAAAGGAGTGTCACAATGCAGCATCAAAATAAAAAAAACATTTTGCCTATGCTGTACCACAATAAAAGTATATGGAAGACTCATGAACACAGTTTTTAAAATTAAAATACCCCATTGACAATGTCAAGGTTAACTGTGCATGATTATATACCTTAATGAGCATCACTGTAAGATCATACCATCCTTAGTGATATCAGTGTTGTTCTATTGGCTTATTATGGCATAGTCAAGCTGTCAATGATACAGTGATATCCTGACAAAACGAGTAGGCCTGCCTTATGAAAACTACACCATATGATATTGTGTTTAGCATATGTGAGTGGCTTTGTGGTTACAAGTTTCAGGGTTCACTAGTGGTGGAAACTATTAGGAGAATGCACCATAGTAATTTTCACCTGCCAGCATTTATATATTTGTAAATTAATGCTTATTTTGAGTAGTGTGCATATAATACAGTTATTTTTCTAAGTAAAAACACTGACTGGACAATGACTAAATGGGTGTTGTTTGTTTCATGCCTGCAGCCTTGAATACTAGCTCACAGCACTGCCCCTGAACTGGTCTATCTTGCTACACTGCAAGAGTCAAGTGCTACAGCAAAGGAATTAAACCCCATTAAACAGAAGGTTGCAAACCTAATAGATTTGAAGGGCCCACATCATTCACAACTAATAACCCACTTTGTACAGTTATTTTATATCACAGAAGTCATCAACAAGTGGCTTCATGATTTTTTAAAAGAGGACAAAGGCAAGATACAACTGACATTATCTCAGTGAGTAGTATAATGGCTATTTATTATTGCAGCTGAGAGGAAACACATTTTGAGGTTTATTTTTTTTCAACTTTATTTAGATTTTTAAGCAACCATAAATAGAAGAATGGCACACAAATAATTGAGTTGGTGGAGTCCGATTAAAGTCATGGTGTACAAAAAGCCACCAGGGAAAAAAGAAGTGTGTCAGTAGTGCAGTCAAGGAGCATAATCTTAGAAGAGGTACATACATGTTTTGGGTACACCTTAATTACAGACATCACCCACTCTCAGGTGGAGCAGCTACACTGCGCATCTCCCAACTGAGGTGAGCAGCAAAGAGCCAAACATGTCAGGTGATACTCCAGTCTTTGCACAAGGTGTGTATCAAGTAATCTCAAGATCCCATGCCGCCCACAGGGGGCCTACAGGACTGCCAGCTCCCACTTCATCAGTCACCTCCTCCTCACCAGATCAAGACAGAAAGTCCTTATATTGCCCCCATATATATTTCGGATGCCTACAGAGTGATAGTAGTTTGTGGTGGAGATACAATTGCGCATTACAGAATGCCATATCTACAAGCTAGTCCTTCAGCACCAGAAGTGGCCCTCTTGCCAGCGCATCACTATTCTGCACCTTGCAAGTAGTAAACTAATGGCCACTAGTTGCCTAGAAGTGTTTGGGACATCTCGGTCATTGTCCAGCAGCCTGAACAAGGGGTCCGCTTGATGCGCTCACCAGTACTCTCTCCAAGCACCGCCAGTACTGCCTGCCAATACCGGTGCACTACCAGGCAAAACCAAGCCACATGGAAAACTCTGCCTCTCCTTCACTAGTTCTATGACAGCAAGAGCTGTCACATAAACCATACCGGAACAGATGAACTGGTGTATAAAACACCCTCTTAACATAGTTCAGTAAACTTTGACAGCTATTCAGAGAAACAGACTTCATTAGAGAGCATCAATAGGCCCACTGCTTGTCAATAATAGTGATACCCAGGTCTCTCTGCCAATAAAGCCTAACTTTTGTGATTCTCATCCACACTGCGTCTTGTTGCATAACTGTTGGAAAATGGGTTATTGGTAGGGCAGGTAGGTACCTACACCTAGCAACAAGCCACTAACCTCCACATAGGTACAGTTAGGTCTCAGTAAATTAATCCCAGCTCAACCCTTGGTAGCTTGGCAACGAGCGTCAAGGCTTAACTTAGGAGACAAAGTGTAAAGCATTCAAATATCACAAAACAGTAATTAAATAAAACACAGGAAACAGTTTAAAAATCCAAAACCAATTTATAAAAATAGTTTATATTTTTATCTTTAAAATGACACAAAAACGATTAAAATTGGTTCAGGGGAACCGGAGATATGAATTTTTAAAGAATTACTATTTTTCTAGCGCTTAGAAACAAAAAGCGCCAATCGGGTCATCTGGTTGCACCAGGACCGGGGCAAAGTCAAAGTTTCAGGCCGACCGCGATGGAGCCCTGCTCGGCTACAGGTCGCGGGAGGCCTCGGTTAAAAAGTTACCTTCTGACTTAGGGGGTTATTCTAACTTTGGAGGAGTGTTAATCCGTCCCAAAAGTGACGGTAAAGTGACGGATATACCACCAGCCGTATTACGAGTTCCATAGGATATAATGGACTCGTAATACGGCTGGTGGTAAATCCGCCACTTTTCCGTCACTTTTGGGACGGATTAACACCTACTCCAAAGTTAGAATAACCCCCTTAGTCTTTATTTTGAAGTTTTTCTTCACCGGGATGAACCTGCCAGTTGAATCCGACCTCCTGGAGCCCTTGTCCGGATACGCGATGTGGGTTTCCTCGGTGGAGACTTTTACCTTCGGACTTAGTCGTTTTTTCGAGATGAAAATCCTTCGACTGGGGTAAACCTGGATCTTGATCCGACGTCCATGGAGCCCTTCTCGGATACGATGGCTGGGAGGTCCCGGTCAACTTTTTACGTTCGGACTTAGTCTCTTTTTTGGATGTTTTTCTTTACCGGGACGAACCACGAAGTCAGGCCGGGTCGCGGTTGAGGCAAGCCGGCTAGAATTTCCGCGGCGGGTCGGTCCCTCTCTGGAGCTTTTTTCCAAAAATTCTCAAATCTTTTCCAAACTTCTGGGGCTTCACCCAGATGTTCTTTTAAGGTTCTTTTGGGGTCCACAGCTCACCCCAAGGGTCCAGAAGTTCTGTGATGGTCCTTGGGGGGTGCGGACTTCAACTCCCAGAATGCACCTGGCGCAAACTCCTTTTTGGCCACTGGACAGTGGTCAGCTGGTCGCTTTCTTCAGGAGTTGGTGCAGGGGACTCTGGTTAGCAATTTTTCACCTGTAGCAAACAGGGAGTCCCTCCTTGAACCAGTTGAAGCCAGGCAAAGTCCTTCTTGTGGTGAAGCCCAAGTGTGCAGCTGGTGCAGTCCTTCTGAGTGCAGGGTCCAGGTGCAGGCCAGGGGTCCAGCAGGGCAGTCCTTCTTCTTTAGTTCCTTTCTTGTTGAATTCTGGAGGGGATCTGAGGTGTGGGTGCAGGTCTGCCAGTTTTATCCTTGCTCCTGGGTGAAAAGCAGGGGGGCCCTGGTTCTCCAATCAGGGACAGGGTAGTCCCCCTGTGATGACCACTTCCTGGGAAGTGTGGCAAAAATCCATCCCAGAAGGCAACAGTCTCTAAAAATCCAACATGGATGAATCTGATTTTTGGAGGTTACATCTGGCTGAGCCCACCTACTGGTGTGGCTAAAAATCATAAACACACACCTCTCCTGCCCTCTCCTAATCTAATCAAGGGGGCACCTAATTGTCTGGGGTTGCAGGATGTGGGGGTGTTGCTGGGTGCTCCAAATGTCCTTCTCTGCCTTTGAAGACCAGTTTGGCAGCCCTCCCCCTTCCTGCCTCACCATCTGCTGAGGGAGATTCTCTCCCCCAAGCACATTCCTTTGTGTGAAGCTAGGCCACTTCACACCTCATCAAGGCAGCCTGGCAGAAGCTGCTGCAGGCTGGCCAATCAGAGCACAGCAGCAAAAACAATGCAGAGCTGAAATTGGCAACTTTTTAGGTAAAGTCTAAACTTTTTACCTGGACAAGTTATATTAAATCCAACAACTGGAAGTTGTGGGATTTATTACAACAATCAATTTGATACCAAATTCTTGGTATGTAACATTTAAGGAGACTTTAAAATTTAAAATAAAGTCTGCCCATTCTAGCCTATGAAGGCCATTTACTTCAATGAGGGAAAAACGAATTTGGCTGTTTTTACCTCACCAGGGCTTATAAATCTATTTTTATAAAGTCCCTGCTTATAGTTACATGGCACCCAGCCCTAGGGGCACATAGGGCACACCTTAGGGGTGACATATGTAAAAATAAGGTAGTTTAAGACTTTGGAAGTACCTTTAATTCCAAAGTCGAATTTGCATATAACTTTAATTTAAAAGCAGCCAGCAAGGCAGGCTTGCTTTTAAAATGACACTGGGCACCTCAGCAGTGCACCTAGGTGTGCACCACCTATGCTGTGGTCCCTAAACCTACATGCCCTACCATATACTAGGGACTTAAAGGTAGGTTAACTTAGCCAATTATAATTAGCCTAATTTGCATATTGATTTTACACAGAGCACAGGCCCTGGGACTGGTTAGCAGTACCCAGGGCACCATCAAAGTCAGGAAAACACCAGCAAAAAGAGGAAAATGGGGGCAAAAAGTTATGGGGCCTCTGCAATCAGCCCTGTTTTCTCACAATAACATTTTGCTATTATGCGATGTGGTGGTCATTTGTAACAGGTGTGTTAATGTCAGCAATACTGGTGGTCCAAGTAAATCCTCCCCAAGGAAGTCTTCCATTTTGTGGCGTTCCCTATAGTAATGAAACTGGGCCAGGATGCAGGACTCAGCACTCTGCTCACTGACCTGCTCTCGACAGCACATCAGCCTTTTCTTCAAGGAAAATGGGCTGCATTTAAAAATAAAAAGGTTTGTTTTAGTTGAAAGTGATCACAGACACGGTGGTGTGCTTATCAGCAGCCACAATCCCAATAATAGTCTCTAGTCATAGAGAGCTACAATTTGTGACCTAGCTCAATAATATTTATGAGGTAGATCAGATTGTGACCCACTATGATTTGCAATATTAAGAACTGACCTATTACTTCACAGAACAGTAATTAAACTTCTTTACTAGTAGCACAAGTACTGGTTTCAATTTGCAACTGGAATTTAGTGACCAGTTATCAGTACACTGTCCCCTGGTGTCTATAACTACATCTAATAAGTATGCTGTGTAATTGCCATTGTCTTTATTATTAGGCATACTGTTGAACAGTAACTGCATAAGTTATCTCAAAAGTTTCTAGCAGAACGTTTACAAGATGCACATTGAAGAATAGAGGGAAATGAAAGAGCCTTGAAGTATGTCACTCAAGTGACAATGAGGTGATTTGAGATCCACCTTCCAGTGCAAAGCTTTACTACAGATCACATTGTCTGAAGCATTTCTACAAAATATAGTAATAAATAATGTTGAAGGCAGCAAATAGATCTTAATAAATCGATTCTCTGACTCCACTGTCATCAACCTTCCAGCTTTGTCATTCAAAAATTAATAGTTGTGGATTTCTGTACTTCTAAGGGAGCTTGACCAGATTGCAAATCGTATCTGCCCAGCGTGTGACTGAAACTATTCAGTTCAATGACTGCAAGCTGACTTCATTTCCAACTTATGTTTGACTCAAACCTGGATTAGAATATTTTATGCAGACTCTTATTTTCACCGACTTGTAGGAAAACAAGTCTCTCTTTGCTTTATAGAGGTCAGCCATACACACATTCCTCACCAAGAAAGTAAGCCCAAAAAAAACTATGACACATGCTAACCTTCCCCACCTAAAGCCTTTGACTACCAATTCAACTCATAATAATAACTCTCCATGTGAGGCTAAATAGAGAAGCAGCTCACCCCATCATAAAACAAGCTTGAGATCAGCATTATTGATTTTTGGGTCAACAGCTCATATGCTTTAGATATCAAACAGCCAAACATATCTTTCAAGGCACAATGCTAGCTATTTCATCACCGGGGAGCCATGCATTCCTGTTTGACCAATGAACAGCCCAAATAACTCACAAAACAATCTACATTACCCTATTTGTTTCTTACTGATTTTCATTGAGTATAATTCACAGACAGCTCGACATTAAATATCCTCTAGGAATATGAAATGTCCTCCAACCTCTCACATTTGTATGCAACTTCTACCATCTGCTTCCCTTCATAGGATGCCTCATCACCAAGGCAGGAGATCTGTCTTGCCAACTCAATCTTAATACCATTGAGGTTATGCTTTTTCAGGCAGGCTTCACAATAAAAAAAGACTCACATATTCATGATCTCATTACAGACAACGTTTGGCACTTCAGAGCTTTCAAAAAGGTGTAGTTCAATTCCACATTAATGCCTATCATTGTAGCAATTTCTGTTCAAAAGAACAAGACTAACCAACAACAGACTAGTCAAGGGAGATGCGACCATAAATGTTTTAAAATGAAAACATATTCAGGACCAGATTCGAGCCTTTCCAGTACCTGCCTCTTAAATGATTCACTAAACAGAAAACCTCTTTTATAGTTGCATTGCTATGGTTTCTGCATTATGAACATTCCATTGTCATAGTCATATCATGTCCTCGCTAACTTTGCCATTAAAAATGAGTTTTTAAGTAAATCAAAACACAATTTGGCCAGACAAATAGATCTTCTCCACAGACTAACAAAATCTCCTACGAGAAGTTTACACTGTCGCTGCTATCTAAGGCACTACTCCACCATACTGAGCACTTGGTCATCCCTAAAGTCCTCCACACAGTAAAACACCATGGTGTAACCCTTAACACCTTCGCAGCCAGGCATTTACCCCCTCAGGTGGCAAGCCATTTTTTGGCTGCTTGGGGCAGTTCGAGCTTAGGCCCTGTTAAAAATGGGATTTCTGGTTGGCTAGGGTATGCACCTCAGCCAAGCAGAACCTACCCACTCTAGTCAGGGCTTGGGAGTTACACGTCCAAGATAATCCCTGCTCACCCCCTTGGTAGCTTGGCACGAGCAGTCAGGCTTAACCTCAAGGCAATGTGTAAAGCGTTTGCACAACACACGTGGCGCAAAATATACACCACAAAGTAAACACAACACTGAGCTATGTAAAAATAATCTGTATTGCACAAAACATAATTAGACCAACATTACACTTGAATAATATCCTGCTACCTCAGCAGTTGTCAGAATGTTACACAAGTTACTAATAGTCTGCAGGAATATGCAGTTATCACATTAGAACACGTAAGTACTCAGGATCCTGCAACATAAGCAGTAGTCAGGAATTACAGTAAGTAAAATACACTTGTCATAAAAGTATCACAAAGGCCTATAGCAGAAGCACTTTAAACCATATGGCAAGTCAGGACATCAGATCGGTGTAAGATGCCCACAAAAAGAACCATCAACACCTGTATGTTCTGTTACCCCTTACAGGTTAGCTCAACAGCCCCCTTCAAGCCCCTAGAAGAACCTTCTAGAGAGGGTCTAGCAGCGAGAATACCAGTCTTGAACTTGAGGGGCACCTTCGGTGCCACAAAACATACAAGGAGGGCTCCCCATGGCTCCTGGGACACGACGGGGGCCTGTGGTGATGATTATTTGAGGAGGGGGGGGCAGCACGCACACCCTCCGGTTCGTGGATCAGGCCCCTTCTGGGACCCGCGATCTTGGGGGTGGCTTCCAGCCGATATGGACCCTAAGGCAGGGAGGGGGGTTACTCGAGCGGGCACATCCCGCCTCGGAACAACCAGGGAGACCGGGCGGTGCAGGGCCTCCGATGAGGCTTTCACCGGCCCGTGATCTCCTGCAAAGGTCAGGGCCAAGTGGGACAGGGTCTCCTCATCGAGGCCGGCCTCTCCTCCTAAACTCGGCAACGGAGGGGGCCCAGGGAGACCTC
Organism: Pleurodeles waltl; assembly: GCF_031143425.1. NCBI lineage: Eukaryota > Metazoa > Chordata > Amphibia > Caudata > Salamandridae > Pleurodeles > Pleurodeles waltl. Next base: position 925,043,502 of record NC_090448.1, on the reverse strand, counting down.
GGGTGAGGTGTCCACCTCTTTCAGGGGAGCAGCCGCACCCGACGCGGTGCGCATGCTGTTCAGCTGTTCTTCTCGGCGGCCGCGGGAAGATCCGGCAGAGGAAGGAGCCTGGCAGCACTCCGGGGGCGTTCTGGAGTATGTCACGCCCCGGGGTACCTTCTAAGAGCGCGCCGGCTCTTATCCTCATCGTTCTCGTGTCCAGGGGGCACGTCTGATGCGCAGTTCAGATGCGCTCGGGATTCCCCAGCAGACGTGGGGACTCCGGCACGGGAAAGCAAAGGAACGCTTTTAAAAGTGTGTCGTTCCGGTTCGCCTCACCACTGCTCCTTCTGAGTGAGACGGCTCAAGGAAAGGAGCACTGCTTAGGGGATTAGGGACCAGTAGATGCAGGGGGCAGAAATAAAGCGCTTTTAAAGGTGCTATAGAAAATCTGCATCAATTTTCAGGAAGAGCGCTTTTTCCAAGCGTTTCAGACAAGCGGTTGAGTTCATGGTAGGGGTCAGGGTCTACAGCACCCTGCCCTTGGGAACAACAACACAAGAAGAGGTACAGGGCTGGTGGGTCCAGCTACAGGGCAGCACAAGGGGTGCAGATGGTGGCAGTTCCTCCTAGTGAACAAGCAGGTCAAAGGTGAGCACAACAGCAGCAGTCCAAGATGGTTTCCTGGTGAGTCCATTCATCAGCGTTCTGTGTCCAGTTTCAAGTTCCAAGAATGTTCAAATTGTGGGGAAAATTCCCCTGTACTTATATTCAGTTCTTACAGTGTTTCACAATGGTGGGAGAGGAGTTTCCAGCCAGTTACAACTGGTTCTGGGAGTGTCCCCTCTCTCCTTTCAGCACAGGCTCCAAACATCAGTGGGGGGTTAACGACCCTATTGTGTGAGGCCAGGGCACAGTCTTTACAAATGCAGGTGTGCCCCGCCTCTCCCTTCTCTCAGCCCAGGAAGGCTTTACAATATGTAGATGCACCTCTGTGTCACCTCCACCCTCCCTGTGTTCAGGCTGTCTGAGAAGTATGCACAAAGCCCCAACTGTCAGTCTGCCCAGACGTTGATTGGAGACAAGCTGCAAAACACCAAAGTTATAAGCACAGATAAATGTGCACTTTCTAGAAGTGGCATTTCTGTGATAGTAATACAAAATACACCTACACTAGTAAGCAGCATTTCTTACTACTGTCACAACCATACCAAACATGCCTACGCTACCCCTCATAAATCAGACAATACCCCTTACACCTAAGGCAGGGCATTTCCAATGCAATCCTATGAGAGGGCAGCACTCACAGCAGTGAGACACCAAGTTAGGCTGTTTGTCACTACGAGGTCAGGCCATGCAACATGGCACATGTCCTCCCTTCTACATACATGGCACCCTGCCCAAAGGGCTAGCTAGGGCGTACCTTAGGGGTGACTTACATGTAGTAAAAGGGGAGTTCTGGGCCTGGCAAGTAAATTTAGATGCCAGGTCCCTGTGGCAGGAAACTGCGCACACAGGCTCTGCGCTAGCAGGCCTTAGATAGGTTTGACAGGCTACTTCAGTGGGTGGGGTAAGCAGCGCTGCAGGCCCACTAGTAGCATTTAACTTACAGGCCCTGGGTATAGGGATACCAATTTACAAGGGGCTTATAGGTAAATTAAATATGCTAATCAGGTAGAATCCAATCATACCACATTTGTAAGAGAAAGCACATGCACTTTAGCACTGGTTAGCAGTGAAAAAGTGCTCAGAGTCAAAACGTCAGCAAACAAAGTTCAGAAAAATAAGGGGGTAAAAGCAAAAAGTCTGGGGAATGACCCTGTAAAAGGGCCAGGTCCAACAGGCCCTCATAACATTTTTTCCACATAAGCTACCAAAGCTAAATTTGCATCCTTTTTGTCCAACATCCTAGGGATTCTAGAGGTACCCAGACTTTTTGGGTTCCCATGAAGGAGACCAAGAAATTAGACAAAATGAAGGGAAAATGCCATTTCTTTTTTAAAAGAATGGGAAAAAGGGCTGCAGAAGAAGGCTTGTGTTTTTTCCCCTGAAAATGGCATCAACAAAAGGGTTTATGGTGCTAAAATCACCATCTTCCCAGCTTTCAGGAACAGGCAAATTTGAATCAGAAAACCCAATTTTAACACAATTTTGGCATTTTACTGGGACATACCCCATTTTTACTATTTTTTGTGCTTTCAGCCTCCTTCCACTTAGTGACTGAAATAGACCCCAGAAAGCTAAACATTTCTGAAAGGTAGACAACATTTTGAATTCAGCAAGGGGTAATTTTTGTAGATCCTGCAAATGTTTCCTACAGAAAATAACAGCTGAAATAAAACAATATTGAAATTGAGGTGAAAAAAATAGCCATTTTTCTCCATGTTTTACTGTAACTTTTTCCTGCGATGTCAGATTTTTTAAAGCAATATACTGTTACATCTGCTAGGCTCTTCTGGTTGCGAGGATATATAGGGCTTGAAGGTTCATCAAGAACCCTAGGTACCCAGAGCCAATAAACGTGATGCACCTTGCAATGGGTTTTCATTCTATACCTGGTATACAGCAATTGATTTGCTGAAATATGAAAAGTGAAAAATAGGTATCAATAAAACCTTTGTATTTCCAACATGGGCACAAGACAAGGTGATGAGAATCAGTGTTTTTTTGCACATCTCTGAATTCTGGGGAGCCCATACTAGCATGTGAATTACAGGACATTTCTCAAACACACTGTCTTACATTTGGAAGGAAAAAATGTAGAGAAAGACAAGGGGCAATAACACTTGTTTTGCTATTCTGTGTTCCTCAAGCCTCCCGATAAAAATGGTACCTCACTTGCGCGGGTAGGCCTACTGCTCGCGACAGGAAACGCAACATAGATACATCACATTTTTACATTGAAATCTGACATGTTTTTTGCAAAGTGCCTAGCTGTAGATTTTGGCCTCTAGCTCAGCTGGCACCTAGAGAAACCTAGCAAACCTGCACATTTTTTAAAACTAGACACCTAGGGAATCCAAGATGGGGTGACTTGTGGGGCTCTGATCAGGTTCTGTTACCCAGAATCATTTGCAAACCTCAAAATGTGGTAACAAAAAAAACACCTTTTCCTCATTTCAATGACAAAAAGTTCTGGAATCTGAGAGGAACCACAAATTTCGTTCCACCCCGCATTCCCCCAAGTCTCCCCATAAAAATGGTACCTCACTTGTGTGGTTAGGCCTAGTGCCCGCGACGGGAAATGCCCCAAAACACTATCTGGACACATCAAAATTATCAAATACAAAACTACCTGTTTTTGGGTGGGGGAGTGGCACCTGCGTTTTTGGTCCTGGGGTCAGCAGCCATCTAGGGAAACCTACCAAACCCAGACATTTCTGAAAACTAGAACCCGAGGTAGTCGAGGGAGGTGTGACTTGCGTGGATCCCCAACTGATTTCTTACCCAGAATCCTCAGCAAACCTCAAATTTGGCTAAAAAGACCACAAACACTTTTTTCCCACATTTCTGTGTGGGGTCACCGCACCGGGACAAATTTCCTACCACCAACGTTCCCCTCAGTCTCCTGGTAAAAATTATACCTCACTTGTGTAGGTAGGCCAAGTGCCTGTGACGGGGAGGAGCCAAAAACATGTCGAAATTGAGGGGGAACCAAAGCAGGTCCAAGAGGGCAGTTTGAAAAAAAAAATTTTTAGGCTGACAAGTGGAGCAGAATTTTTATCGGTATAGATGAGACAATGCTGGGTGGTAGGCACTTTGTGGATTCCTGCAGATTCTGGAAGGTTCCATCACAAAAATATGGGAAAAATATGTGATTTCCAGCAAAGTTGGAGGTTTACAGAGCATTGTGAGTGTGAAAATGGTGTGGGGTGCATGTGAAGCACACCACCCTGGGATCAACCAGATGTTTCGTTTTCAGATGTGTCTGTGTCTTGTGAATTTTTTTACATAGCAGCATCCCAAAGTCAAAAAAGGGGGGGGGGCAGAAATGGCCTAAAAATAATTTGGCCCCCCGGAGAGTGACCCCTGACTAAGGGGTCGCTCCATCCCTGGTGTCTGGGGGTTTCTTCCCCCCCCGGGCAGATCGGCCTACTGCCCCAGGGGGGGCAGAAATGGCCTACAAATATTTTCCCTACCCGGGGAGCGGCCCTTGCCCAAGGGGGCGCTCCCCTTATGCGTAAGGATAATTTTTTTAAAAACCTCCCTGGTGTCTCGTGGTTTCTGCCCCTTCCCCTGGGGGCAGATCAGCCTAATTATATTTGGCTGATCTGCCCCGGGGGGGGGGGGCAGAAATGGCCTAAAAACAATTTGGCCCAGCAGGGAGTGACCCTTGCCTAAGGGGTTGCTCCCCACACATAAATGGAAAAAAAAAAATATATATATATATATATATCCCTGGTGTCTAGGGGTTTTCTGCCCCTGGGGGCCAGGAATTGCCTAAAAATGATTTCCCCACTGGTAAGCAGCCCTTGCCCATGGGGCTGCTCCCCTCATGTCCATTTTAAAGAAGAAAAAAAAATCCCTGGTGTCTGGTGGGAATTTCTGCTGCATGATAGGGTAGCATAAATGCTTGAAGAGACATGAAAGGAAAGGAAAGGCCTTTCCTTTCATGCCTCTGCTGGCCCCGTCCTCCCAAGCGGAAGAGAAATGCTGAGCATTTCTCTTCTGCAATCGCACTGGAAGCATGCTTCCAGCACGATGGGAGGTGACCTCTGATGAGGTCAGCACGTTCTCGCATGGAGATGGGGAAGAGATTCCCTTTCCAGCCCTGACCTCGGCCCTCAAGGGAGCGCTAGCGCTTCTCCCGAGGGCCGGTAATCTGACATAATGGTTAAGTCCATGGCGCCCGAGAGGCGCAGCCACGGATGTAACCATTATGTCCTTGGCCCTCAAGGGGTTAAACCTAACTGGTAAAAATCCAGACTAAATTAATACTGCATAGAATATAATTTTCTTCTCCTGTCCTTTATTTAATGTTTCGCTTCTTTGAGATTTAAAACAAGCGTTTATTGGCACTACATGCTTTATAGAAGTTCAGAATGAAGAATAAAAAACTTTTCCAGTAAACTGGTATGGTTGGGCAAGTAGGAAATACTGCCTGTTTCCCTATTTCAAGGAGCAGAAAGATCAGAAGGATGACATTTTCCCTGAAAGTCGGATAGGGTAAAAACCGGCAGGTGGGGTTATTATGGCAAAACCTGGAATCTTCAATGGAGATTCTGGCCCTAATCAAAATCCCTGTATATTATATATTAAGGGTTGGTTTGCTTTAACTCACTCTTCTGGCAAAGGCTCCCACATATTGGGGGACCGCACATATGGTGGACATCGCTGGACTGTTCACATGCTGAGGGCAGCAGCACTGTGCACTGCCACCCACCCAGTATCTTGGCCTGCAATTGGTTGCAGCACAGTCCCAATCCTGGAAGTGCTTAGAGTGCTTCCGGGTCACACATTCGTAGTGCCCGCATGAGCCTCTCCCTTAAAAGGTGCTGTGAGGCAGAGGGTGGGTCTTTTCGGTCCCTCTTGTCGCTTCGCACATGAGGATACCACTATTCCCCCCCCACTCCCTATCAGGAAAAAATTAACTTTCTTTGTGGAGAAAGGTGAATTTTTTATAAAATTCAGATTGCTTTTTGTTTTGTCTTTTGTTTTGTTGATCTTTTCCCTGTTCTGATTCCCTGCAAGTCTGACACTCTGCTTCATGCTCTGCATTAAAGATGTTCCCTGTCTGCAGCAACAGCCCAGCTATTTCCAGCTTGGGATCCGTACGGGTTTGAACATTGCTCACCTGAACCGAGCGATAGTGTGCTCAGTGGCAGCTCTGGCTGGGGACCTTGGAGCTGCAGATGATGGGGGCAGTTGTGGGGGCAAAACAATTGTTAGGGCCTACAGCCTTTGTTAAATGAAAGTCTGGCAGTGGCTAGGCGAGCATTTAGTGTTGGTAAATTTCACAGAGGAGTTTGGTTGTGTCCAGTTCAGACGGAATCTTTTTTTATGGAATTTTTCCCTTTTCCCAGTGGTGACTGGGGGTGGTGGCCTGATCTGTTTGGAGTGCAACTAATTTGTGGTCTATTTCAGTTCATCTAATCTACTTCTGTATAGGTGGCTGGTTGACTTATTCAATTGCTTGGTGATACGTGGGTCTTTACGGACCAGTGATGTTTTGGAGGTGAATTTGGCTGAGACTACCTTATCTCATAACACCATGACTTGTGGAAATGGGGCCAGGTGTTCATGGGCCAGAAGAATGTCTGGGGTTTTGATGTGCAGAATAGATGCTAAGGAGAAAGGGATTACTACAATGAGGGTGCAGCACTTCGGGGGGGGGGGGGGGGGGGGAAGGTCGAGCAGGTTGAGATCTGGGAGGACGGGAGCAACGCCCAAGAGGGCATGTCCCCTGGTTACTGAATGGTCACATGCACAGAGCAAATGCAGGGCACATGCAGGAACAGGCAGCTGTGATCCCAAATGTGCTGGGAATGCAGGACCTGGCCCCTAGAGAAGTTGAGCATTTGGGGAGTACCCCAGCCCTGGGGAAGCCAGTGCGGGCTTCAGCTGAGGGTAATGGCTCAACGGTGATGGGACTGGTGGCAGGCTGGGACACAACACAGGATGGCAATGGATGTAGGGCTATTGGAGTTACGCCAGCAATGGGCCCAGCCGGATTTAGTGGCTGATTGAGCGTGTTTTGCCCTGGTTTCTAAGGTCAGAATTCTATCAGTAACTCCGGTGGAGAGGCCTTGGTAGTTTACCTGGATCATGCAGGTAGTGTGCAGGGATCCAAAGGGGTTGCAACTGTTTTAGGGGCACCTGCAGGGGCCATCTGGGTGCACATGCTTTCTACCAAAGCCCCATTGAGAAATAGAGTGGTTTCACTCGCAGTCATCCCTGTGCAAGGGCTCTGGTGGACCTCTGCCCAGCCAAGGGGCCATGTTCCTCCAGCATTGGGCCCCTCTTTGGGGTGCAGTACGCCCAGAGGCCCTGCAGCGACTGTGATAGCCTCCCTTTCCTGGGAATCAGTGAACTCAGGTGCAGGAGCCCCTTTTTCAGCTGTTGGTTTAGGGGACTGGTGGGCTGAACAGGAGCAGCTAGGCCAGCATGTTTCAAGGGAGATAATGGAAAAGCTTTGGAATTGGGCATATGTGGATAGCTTTGAGTTGCTGGGGGATTAGTCCGTAAGGGATGAAACCAAACACTTCAGGGAGTGTTTGCCCAGCAGGGATCGGCAGATTCAAACACTGCTGTTCATTCCATGGCCTGGCATCATACCCCTAGTCCAAATGTTTTAGGAAGTCTAGGGAAAAGGGCGACAGCATATAAGATCAACCAAACCAGTTTTGAGACACTCCCTCACCAGTGATACCTTGGCTTAATTTATATAGGGTAGCAAGGGAGGGTTCAAGGTCCCCGAGGAGGGTTATATGGGCTCGCTATGTTGTAAAATCAGCAGCCACATAGGTCCATGCCGGGGGTGGCTGGAGCAAAGATCCAAGCAATTGAGGCTTTGCTGGCTGGCAAGCCTGTTATGCATGACCCACTTGATGGTTTCATTTGCCCCTTTTCCCAATGCGAAGGTGCCTTTCTACTTTCCTAAATGGAGGTCTATGGCTGTTCTGCATCATGTTCTTGCTTTGGGAAGTTCAGCACTTTTTTTCTTGAATGAGTCTTCGGGTGTGGGTCAGGTCATAAACGGGTATTGCTCTACCTCCAAATTCTTTCATTTTGCAGGGGCCATTCATTATCACTCAAGGTACTAAGACCAGGAGAATCTTTCGGGATTTGATGGAAGAGTTTGTGTCCCACTAACGCAGGGTAAGGCACTGGGATCAGAAACCAAAACTGAGTTTCTGGGAAGCGAGTTGGATTCGGGGGCAGGGGTAACCAGGCTTCCCTTGGAGTAGGTTAATGAAGTCCCAAGCTTTGTAAGGCTTCCTGAATGCAAAAGAAAAAGGAAACGTTACTTCAGTTGCAAGTATGGTTAGGCAACCAAATTTTGTGTTAATTGTTCCCCATGCCATCCTTCTCTAGTTCCATTGCTCAAGCATGTCTAGCCTAAACGCAAAGCATCATCATACCAGATGTCTAGTGTTGATAGGATGAGAGATAGGATATCAGATATATAGGAGTCCTTTCTTTGGAATTTAATGGGGTGGTGGTGTGACTCGGTCAACCCAGGACCAGTGAGGAATTGCACCCCACTCTCATCTCCCCCTCTGGTGCGCACAGTGGTTGCCCAGGAAGTGACTGTCGTCTGGGTTGCAGGCTGCCTGCAATCTTGATGACATTGTCCATTTTGCCACAGCAGTTCTGCAACCAGTCCGTTTGTGTTATGGTTGGATAATATGCCAGTGTTGGAATGCATTACTCAACAGGCAGGACAATGCACAGGAGCCAAACATATCCCTATCATGTGCAGCAATGCTGCTGTTGGACCTCATGGCTGCCAGTCTGGTGCTCAGGACCAGGCCAACTTAACGGGGATTTCTTTAGGCCCGGTTACAATTTTCTGGGGCACATTGTGGTGGCCGATTGGTTTACTTCCACTTTGGTCATGGCATTCCCAGGGGTGAAAATGGCACACTGACGAGACCTAGACTCTTAGTTCATTGAGTCTTGAATTGGCAGAGCTTAGAAGGGACCAGAGTCTAGGTGCCCCATAAACAATGCTGAATTAGCAGCAATTATGGTGACCCTGGGGGTCATTAGTAGGTCTCCGGGGAGGTGGGTCTGCCTATCTAGGGCTGCACTTACCCTGGCCTATAACGGGGTCTTTAGGATGAGTGAGTTGGTAGCTGGAAACAAGGAGGACATCGAGAGGGCTACAATTGGCTGTCATACAGTGGTTTGTTGGGACTCAGGCCATGAAACTGACATCCCCGCTCAAGGATGGACCAGGTCACTAGAGATGATCATGTCTCGTTTGTAAAGGCCCCATGTAATGTGTACTGCCCTGTGAATAGCCTTGAGTTAGTCATGTCTCAATGAGGGCAGGGATGTGGGCAGGGATGTGGACGGCTCCTTTCTGGTCCACAGTAATGGAAATACAGGTACCAGTGCTACAGAGTCCTCAACAGGGTCCTGTGGGAAGCTGGGGTATAACTCTGCAGAATTGGGGTCACATGCATTTAGGTTTGGCGCTGCTGCTGTGGCAGTGGCAATGGGCCTTTTGGCTCCGTAGTGCAGAAAATTGGCAGGTGGCCTCAGAATAGCTACAAGTGTTTTGTAGGGTTACATATGTTGTAAAGGTTTGATCTGTCTTTTCTCTTCCTTTTCTCATGGTGATATATGTACTGGGTGCAAGTTCATGGTGTCCCCTGCCCATGTGGAGGCTCCCAGAATTAAAGATGTTTGTGTTGTACAACATTTCTATGTCAGGGGTGCAAAGGAGGTTCACCTTGCATGATGGTTGTCCATCCAGGGCATGGCAAACTGGTTGTCATCTGTCCCTTTACGGTCATGGAGGCCTGTAGCTCTTGCACCTGAGGCCTCACTGGATGCACTGCTACCCAAGGGGTATCATTCCCCCTGGGATCATCATATGGCATTTAGCTGGTAATGATTTTGCGTATATTGGCAGGCAGCATCCATTCAAACTAGTGATTGCTGAAGTTGGTTGGCTTGCCAGGAAATTTCCTTCTGCTGAACTGCCATGGTCTAACATTATCCCATGATTACTGGGGAGGGTGGGTAAAGCAGCCAGACCATTACAAGATTTGGGGAAGCAAATAAACAACAAGGTTGGTAAGCTCTTCAGATTGCCCAAGCTGTCACCTATTCTCCATGGTTACATAAGGGGTGAGCATTTTCTTGCAGGACGGAGTGCACCGGTCTAAGGTTGGTAAGGTATTTTTGCCTGGTGTGCATATTGGCTTGGCAAATCACTTGTCTCCAATAGGAAGGCTGGTTGGTGGGGAGGCCAGATAGTAGGGGAACAATGCTGGCCTGTGGTGGATGAGGTCATAATTGGGGGGACAATACAGCATACCTTTCCTTACATAAGCAGGGCAAGGATATCACATGGGGCCCTCCAAGGGGTGCTTGCAGAAAGTCCAAGAGTGGATCCAGGGGTGCAGGAGTCTGCAAGCATTTGCTGGCATCTGGTGTTCTGGGATAACCACATGAGCAATTCGCAGGAAGCTAGCACTGGCCCTTGTGTTTTTTTTGTTTTATTTTATGGGTGTAGGAGTGCCTGGGATTAGACATCCTGGTTGACAGGTGGAACCCCTACATGGGTAGTACCCCAGGAGGGGATGTGGATGGCTAGTGTCCTTGACTAAGAAGGGAGCCTGCACAGCTAAAGACATGGAAAACTGTGGTGTTCAGGATCGGGAGACACAATTTTGGGGTTAGTTAGGATCTCACTCATGGACATAATCTTTAATGTGCGATATGGAGGAACATCTTTAAATAATACTAGAAAATCTGATGTATTAGCATCTCTGTTAAGGCTGGACATCAACATATGTAAATAAACTGTAATAGTTAAGGGTTACAACCCCTAACCCAAAAATATGTTTGTATCCTTGCCCATCAATGTGGGGAGTAAAGGGGACGTGATATCCGGTCATATGGGAAAGGCTCTCCCATATCGGAGAGTACCAGATATGATGGAGTTCCCCGGGCCGTACATGTGCTGAGGTGCAGCGGCGCTGCACACTGCTACCCTCCAGTATCTAGGCGTGCAATTGGCTGCAGCATGGTCAAGGGCCTGGAAGCTTTTAGAGTGCTTCTGGGTCGCACATTTATAGCATGTGCACCAGCCCCTCCTTAACAATGACAAAGCACTATAAGAGTCTTTCATCCCTGCCTTCCACTTTGTACATGAGGACACCACCATTCCCTCCAGCTCCTATCACTGGAAAAAAGGAAAGTTCTTTGTCCCACCCACAGTCCCCAGTGCAGTGGAGTGTCTAGGTGTTGTTGCTTCCAGGGGTGATTGCCTTGTCCTTGATAGTCATCTGGTTAACCAACTTTTCCTTTCAAGATGGCCCCACAGTGTGGTGCAGTAGTCGGTTAATTGTCTTCAGGATCACGTTTTGCTTTCTGCCTCATTTACCATGTCACATTTTTATTGTATTTAGCCGTACGGGGTAAGATCAGGATTGGTGGGGCAATTTAGCATACCTTTCCTTACAGAAGCACAAGAGCAATATCATGGGACCCTCAGAGGGTTACTGGCAGGAAGTCCAAGAGTGGCTGCAGGTGGGCGGGGGGTTGTGAGCGTTCGCTGGCATCTGGTCTTTGGGTCAACCACCCATGCATGTACAATTCACAGGAAGCTACCCCATGGGAGGAGTATTGAGGGGTGACGGGGTGCCAGTGGTTAGGTATTGTGGTGGGCAGGTGGGCCCCCAACACAGGTAGTACCCTAGAAGGGGAAGCAGGTGGGTGGAGTCCTCCACTACGGAAGGACCCACCACAGGTAAAGACATGGGAAAGGGTGGTGTTCTGGACGGGGGGCGGCATTTTGGGGCCAGTCATGATCTCACTTGCGGCATAATCTGCAATGTGTGATACACAGGAACATGTTTAGTTAACGCTAGGAAATCTGATGTATTAGCGTGTCTGTTAAGGCTAGACATCAGCATATGTAAATAAACTAATTGTTAAGGGTTACTGCATTTACAATAGTGGAACTGATGTATGATTTTGCTAAAATTGTTTGAACTGTAATAAAAATACGTCCGGGAGATTATGCCCCCTAGCTCAAAAATGTGTGTGCATCTTTACCCATCAATATGGGGAGTAAAGGGGACGTGTTGGGGGAAAGGGTGGAGCAGCAGCTGGGGTGAGAAGCTCAGCGACATCTGGCCATATGATATTGCCACACATAGGACCGGTAAGTAAATCAGATAAGGTTGTAACGCTTATATAAATATAAAATCCCACTTCTTCCAATCCTCTCAGGCGACTTCCTAGGTGAGGCTCACTAGACCGCAGAGTATATTAAGAAATTATTTATTTTAAAATATATTTGTTTCCACGGGGGCGGCATGTATTGTACTCCGGGGAATCCTCTGTCAGCGTCAAGTAAGGCTTAGACTTCCAGATTTTTTTTAGTTGGTTGTGATCCTTCGTAATCCGCATGAAAAAGGTTATGCAGGGTTTGCGAACCCAATCCTAAATTGATGGGAAAATGAAAAACAAATGGAGTTCAAGCAGGAAAATCGCTGCCAATTAAAACTACTTAGGCCTGAAATCAAATATAAGGAGTTATGTTTAAACCTAAGCATGACAAAGATATCCACTGGTTTGCTTTCTTTGAAGAGCAGCTGCCCTAGAGTCCTACAGAAGGTGTGGTCTTAAATTGCAAATAAAAATACAACCTAATTACAGAGTTCATCTCACAGTGAACTCCGCGGCATCGTTCTTATTTATATTGTTTGATACAAGGCCTAAATCAAGCAGAGGAGCTTTAAAATAGGCAGCAATTAGCCTTTGTTAGAATGTGTGTGTTCTTTTTAATCTGCCATCGCTCTCGGAATAACAATATAGGAACAAAAGATTGCTGCGCCAGCACTGCAACTGTCACTGTTGGGCCTGCACCTCAGGTCTAACTGCCGATGCCCCCTAACCGTGTGAACCGCAATCTGCAGTTTTGCATAACCGACTCATATCATAGATCTTCGACGGCACTCCGTCAAAGGGAAAATAGTAATCGTCATCACCTTTCTTCAGGCAGAGGCGCATCCTTATCACTTCCTACATCTCACTGGTCGCTCACCTCAGAACTAGGACAAACTGCTTGTCGGTCTGCTCGTGAGACTCTTACACACTATTACTCAATCAGTTAAAACCAGAAGCCTTTCAGGAAGGGAGCAGGCATCTTTCACGTCAACGCAACAAAGAAACCAACTGCGTCTCTGGTCAATGTGGCTTCCGGTAAAAAGATCTAAGATGTCCTCCGTTCGGTTTGGAAAAAATAATGCAGACTGGGGTTAAAAATATCTGGGAATTCCCGTATGTATAGACTTTTGAGACTAAGCCTTATTACAAGTGGCCCGCAGCTTGAGCCGATACTTACCAAACACCATCAGTGATGGAAATGGAAAACATTTACTCCGTGAACCAAACAATTTGGAGTCAAGGTATGACAGCAGAAAATGTGTATAGTCACGAGTGTCAGAATTATTAAAAGTGAAGTCTGACAGTCAATTTATACATTTTGCTTTAAAAAATTTACTAGAAAGAAACTGGGAACAAGGACAAATGTGGTAATGTGCCTAGTTTACAAAGTGGCTGCATTTTTTACAGGGATAAGGCACCTGCTGCAGAAAAATGTATGTGCCCAGTAATTTGCACGGAAATTATTAACAGGGAGACAGCTCTTGTTGTTAATGCTCTTGCTGGAGAGATCTCCGTTTGTCTAGTCACTGTTTTGTAAAGTAGCTGAGAGGAGAATGTGCCTGCTGCAAAGCACCTCGTGTAACATGCAAATCACAGCTTTGTATTTTATGTAGATAGGTAAGTGTGTTACTGCTTTTGACAGATATTTGTTTGTTACTTTAAGTTTGTAAATTGCAATCTTTCTAATACAGCACAGTGAGCTTGAACCTGTGTCCAGGTATTGCATGCAAACTGCAAGGCATGCATTTAGAACCTTGTGTTTTTTTTTGTTACCACAAACTAACTTTATTCTAATGTTGCTACAAAGGGTTTCTTTTGAGTTATTTCAGAAACACTCCCATGACTTTGTTACTTTGTAAATCCTAACTGTTTTCCTCTGAAACACGCGTCCCTAACCTATAACGCCTATCAGAATGGACAATATGCCACTTTATAACTTTGTATATCTCAATGTCTATGTAGCAGTACCTATATATTGACTAAACACTTGTATGATTAATTGTCTCTATATACGGTGTGTGTGAGATGTAAAGTGCTCTTCCGCCCTACACTGGGAAGTGTCATGCTATTAAAGAATTAAATAAAACAATACATAGGTAAGTGCTATCTAATTTGTTATTTATGTAATTACTCATACAGAAAGAAACACCTGACATTCTTAAAGCGCATACATTATCTCTTATTTACAGGAGCTGAAAAAAGTGGCAAACCCTCCTCCAAATCATAATTTATCTTAGGTACTTGTGAAGTGATAGCAAGCAGAGTGCCTTTGTTTCTCTCTATTGAACTTTTGTCTAGGTGTTAGGCTCTGGATGTCTCCCAGTCAGGATGATACTTGAACAAAAGGAAGTAAAATGACCCTTTGAATCAGCTGAACTGAAACTAAGAATGCTTCCTCACCAGCTGCAAGTTGCTCCTCTGAACAGGAAGGAGACAATGGCCCTCATTCTGACCTTGGCGGGCGGCGGAGGCCGCCCGCCAAAGTCCCGCCGTCAGATTACCGTTCCGCGGTCGAAAGACCGCGGCAGTAATTCTGACTTTCCCGCTGGGCTGGCGGGCGGTCGCCTTCAGACCGCCCGCCAGCCCAGCGGGAAAGAGGCTTCCACGATGAAGCCGGCTCGGAATCGAGCCGGCGGAGTGGAAGCTGTGCGACGGGTGCAGTTGCACCCGTCGCGTATTTCACTGTCTGCGCAGCAGACAGTGAAATACATGTAGGGGCCCTCTTACGGGGGCCCCTGCAATGCCCATGCCAGTGGCATGGGCACTGCAGGGGCCCCCAGGGGCCCCGCGACCCCCCCCTACCGCCATCCGGATCCCGGCGGTCCGACCGCCGGGATCTGGATGGCGGTAGGGGGGGTCGGAATTCCCGCGGCGGTGCAGCAAGCTGCGCCGCCGCGGAGGATTCAATGGGGCGGCGGTACACTGGCGGGACCCCGCCAGTGGTGCCGGTCCAACCGCGGCTTTACCGCCGCGGTCGGAATCCCCATTGGAGCACCGCCGGCCTGTCGGCGGTGCTCCCGCGGTCCTCCGCCCTGGCGGTCAAAGACCGCCAGGGTCAGAATGACCACCAATGTGTGGTGCTGCTGAATATATCCTGTTTGCAAATTACACCATAACAAAATTAGCATATTTCACTGGGAACGGATAGATCCCACGATGTGGCACAGTAATAGCTGCTGGATCACATATCTGATTGGATTCCCTGTACTTCCTGCACTGGATTCGATAAAATCTAACTCTGCTGGGTTGGAATTTATTCAGCATGATATAGAACACACAATTATGAGTTTGCCCCCAAATAATGGAAAATAACATATAGATGTTGGTGTTTTGTGCACCTAAATCTACATGTTCTGGTAATTCGTGGCGTTCTTCCCTTGATACATTTTGGCAGGTTTGACAGGTTGACAGATGTGGTAGTTGATAAACTTGCCCTAAGAGTCAAAATATGTAAAATTTTAAACAAGTATCTTAGGACCTAATTTACAATTTGGTGAACATGGACTTCACCATAATTGTTGTTGAGTACCATGAGTGCAAAAAAGATGGCTAGCCTGCACTGTTTCCGCCTACAGGTAACCCACCGGCTCAGCTGGCTTAAACCTTACACCAATGGCTAGATGGACTTGGGGCGGTCAGTGTAAGTATATCTGTCGGTCCACCCGATTTTTTTTAAAGCAGATGTTCTGATGTACTCTGTTCTATTCGCAACAGCAAAAAGTAATAAAACATCCCCCACATCCTGGGAGAAAAGTCCCATGTTATCATGGCCATTCGTTTTTTGTTTAACAAAAAAAACCTCCTGGTTTTGTTACTCTCCCAGGGTAGCAGATGTAATGACCTCCTCCACCTTAGCATACAGCAGGCATGGCAGCCATATTTAACATGAGGTCCTTAATATTCTCATCTAATTTTGAAGTGATATGTCTAACCAAATTAGTTTTATTCATAAAAGAGGTGACTGTAACCGGTACTTTCCTGTCCAAAACTCCGTTTGAATGTACCAATTCTGAGATGTCTCCTTTGTCCCTGAGGAACACAAAGGAGTAGTTCTGCCAGGTGGTATGGACACTATAGCATGCTTTATGCCACGCACCCATCTACAATACATGGGTAACCCCAGGTTCTTAATGGGATGCGTAATAGCTCTAGCAACGGTTTGAATGTTTGGCTGAATCTGATTGGTGGCAACGATGATAATTTGACTGACACATTACTATGTATTAACCAATAATTGGCTGCATAAAAGCAATCAAATTTGGCCTTTGAATCCAGGCTGATATGACTGACCGGCTCCAGTTCCAGTTGCTGTAATAGACAGGCCTGTAGTAGAGACGTGAATAGGCCAAGGTGTGTAACTGATACAAGATTTTTCTGCAGGGCGGAAATGAATAGGCAAAGAAGGTTAACTATTTAAGTCCCATTGGTGGAAGGTAGAAATGGGCTGCTTCCGTCCTTCAGTTTCACATTCCTACAAGATATGATGGCACTGAGTAAAAATTTGCCCAGATGATATACACATATTGCCTTAAAATTGCACACCTTAGAGCACGTATGCTCAATTGTTTTAGGCATACAAAGTAAATAACTCATGCTTGCAAAATGGTTTGCTTCATCTAATTTCTGTGTAAAGATTTCCAAATTGCTCCTATTTGTTCAGACTAGGTAAAACTTCAGAATTGTGCACCTTTTTTTGAAGTATAATTTTTTTGTTGTGTACATAAAATTTTAATTAGGAGGATGGTTTGAAACTAAAAATAATAATCGTGATAAAAATAATAACCTCCAGAGTGATGCAAACTATGTTTTTTAGGAGTACTTCTGGATACGTCTCATATTTCGCATGAGAATAACCATAAATTCAATAACTTACATGTATTTATTTTCTAACATTATTTATATGTCAGTTTCACAGCCTGAATGGTGAAGTGCTGTGTATCGATTTATTTTCTCAAAACAAAATAATGAAATATCATATTTAAGAAATATCAAACATGATGGCTGACAGTAGTTGAAAAACAACCAGAAATGTTTATGTAGTGCAAGTCAGCTCAAACAGGAATAATTTTAGATTTTAAGTGAGGTGTAACGGATAACGATGTAGTCTAAGACTTAGTTGATAAAAATCATGATATAATAACACAAAAGGTGATCAAAGATGGATGCAGGACCAGTACAGCCAATGAGCCCCAGGGACAATGCAGATGGCACGTCAAAGTGTCCGACTTTTTTAAAAGAATATATCTATCTGTGGCACTAGGTAACAGAACAAAGTTGCAGGGGAAAAAGTAGTGAAACATCAAAAAAAAAATGTGATGGCCCTACTGAAATGTAAGGTAAGAGCAAAAGATAGAGGTAGAAGGTGACAGAATGGTAGAAGTGGTTTCCGCCATGATCGGGGTGTTAGAAATTGGGTTACTGGTTGACTGGGGTGTGAGCCATGGCCAAGCAGCAACCACATTCCTAGTTAGGGTAAGGCACCTGGAAACACCAAAGTAATCTGTGCTTACCCTCTAGGAAGGTTGGCACGGAGTCGTGTGACTTAATTCTGAAGAGATGGGTGGCCCGGGCCTAGTTGGCGCACGAGTAGCACGCAGAACTCAGCAGCTCTGGCCGGCTCTGCGGTCGGGAGCCACCGGGGTCGAAGTCACGGGGGCAGCTCCCCTGGCTACATCAGCCTTGCCCCGGTGTTCTGGGGGCTGAGGCGTGGAGTGGATTCTGTAGGCCCCGGCGCCTGGCTCTGCGTTCCCAGCGCCCGCTGGTGCAGAGGGGAGGGTGGCTCCCTCCCTCCTGTTGTAGGCATTTTTCACCCTTTTTGTCTGTATTTGTTAAGGGCCTGGGACCTACGGTGGCCCCTTGGTTTTCTTGATGGCAGTGCCCCATTGTTGCCCCTGTGCGGCCCAGTCGGTGGCTGAGTCGGGCCACGGGGGCGCTGAATTGCTGTGGCTTGGGGCCTCATTTAATCATTTTTTGGTGTGCCGGTGCACTGGGGTGCCTGTTGACTCCTTCCTATTGGGGGGCCCTTGTGTGATATACGGGTAGGTGCTTTCTTTTTTATACATCCCCTCTACTTTTTTCTTTTTGGCTGCAACTTTTATTGCCCCTTTTGACCCTATTGTTGCTGCCCTGTGGGGCTGCTGGCGGTGCTGGGAGGTCGGGGGGCCTTGTGCGCCTAAGGATTGCTTCTGCTTTTGGCTGGGCTGCTTTTTGTGATTGTGCCTAGCTGAGCGGTGGTTGCTGCTGGCTTTGCTTTGAGGCCTGCCGTTCACTCTCCTCCTCCCCCGCCTGGTTCCCAGGTGGGTGACCTAGTAGAGGGGTCTCTTGGTAAAGCCCACCATTTTCTTGTGGCATTCGCCGGTCAGTTACCTGCTGGAGAGATGCGGTGGGGCACCGCTGGTCGACTGTCTGATCAGCGGTGCAGGAGATGGGGAAGGCTGAACAGAAGCAAGCTAAGCTCCCATTTGAAAGTGGGAAAAAGAAAAGCGGCTCAGCTGCCCATCTGAGGGATGATGCAGCGCCTGATGAGGAGACTTCTGATTCCTCCGTGAAGGCTATGTTTTTGGACCTCAAGCACAGCCTGGCCGGTATCTATGCTAAACTTGATCATTTGACGGAGCGGATGGATCTCTTACAGGAAAAAGTGGACGGTCATGTCTCATGTTTTGAATAGCTGAAGTCCTGTACCTCGGACTTGGAGGATAGTCAGCGTGGGGACGGTGAGCAGCTGCTGCGCATGGAGCGCGTGCTAGAGGTGATTCGGAATAAAAATGAGGATCTTGAGGCCTGGTCCCACCGTAATAACATTCGCATTCTGGGCCTCCTGGAGTCGATGGCTATGGGGTGCATGGAGGACTTTGTTGAGACGATGCTCTCCGCGCTCTTCCTGGGTGAGCTCTCAGGTGCTGCTGGTGGAAAGAGCCCACAGATCTCTGGGACTGTGGCCTCCCCTGGGTGCCCCTGCGCACGCTATCACTATGCGTTTGCTGAATTACGGAGACAGGGACACGGTTCTTCATCTGGTCAGGGAGCGCAGGCCTGTGATGTGCAATGCCGTGGAACTGAATATCTTCCCGGACTCTGCTCCTGGGGAAACAGGCAGCTCACAAGGCCTTTTTGCCAGTTAAGCATACACTTAGCCAGACGGAAGCAAAATGCTCCCTCTTCTATCTGGATAAGCTGCGAGTCCAACACAGGGGTAGGCTACATTTCTTCACTGATCCGAAACTGGCAGCAAAATTTGCTAAATCTATCCCTAAGAAGGCGCTGTTGGGGAGCCCGCAGGCGGTGACGATGGTTCGCTGAGTGACAATGACTGAATTTATTCTTGTCTCCCCAGGTCCTATGACCCTATCAGGGGCAGTGTGCTCTGTTCATTTGTTAGTGGAGGTTCTGATGTCTGTTTCTGTATTTGCTGGTCCCCCTGCCCTTTCATCCCGCCTGGGATGGGTTTGGATGGCCTTGTCGATGTCCCACTGGATGAGTCCATTTATATTGTTTGCTATCTTGTTGGGGAAAATGCATTGGGGGATGGGAGCGGGTATGGCCTGTGTTGGGGGGGGTGGGTCAGTGTGGGTGGGGGCTGGGACTGTTGTATGCTTGGTTTACTTCCTCTGTTTCCTCTCTTTTGGGCCTATGCCTATTACTGCTAGCTGCAGTAGCTATGTTTGCGATGCTGGGGGGTGATGTATGTTTGCATAAGGTGGTGTTGTGGCACAAGGAAATGTGACGCCTGGCGTTGTCTTACCAGGAATGTTTGCGGGTTGAATGACTGGCACAAGATGCGTTTGATATCTGCTTATATGCAGTGACATGCTGTGGACATCTGCATGCTGCAGGAGACTCACTTGGTGGAGGCCACTAAGCACCGTATGAAGGCTGGCTGGATTGGTGAGTGGCACGCTGTGCTGGATTCGCGTTATGCGAGAGGTGTGGCGATCATGATCCAAAAGAGACTTCCATGGCACACTGCAAAAGGTACTGGTGGATCCTAATGGCTGCTATGTTATGCAGAGTGGCACGCTGCTTGATTGGCCATGTAGGTTGGTAGCGCTATATGGCCCAAATACGAATTTGGTGGGGAGACTTATCGACTTGCTGGGCCCTGGGTCCCTGATATGGGGTGGTGACTTCAATGTGGTGTTGGACTTTGAGTTAGATTGTGAGAGCTATGCTAGACCTCAGCATGTGGTGGCTGCTAGAGCTCTGATGCGGGTGATGGAGGAGGGGGCCTTGATGGATTTATGGAGGACGACACATGGGAATCCCAATTTTGTACATGGCAGCTGGCACCCCATAGATAGATGGCTCGGCTCCAGGGATGTGGAGCTTTGGACGATGGCCATGGAGCATAAGGCCATACTTTGACGGACCACTCACCGGTCATGTTGGAGTTGGCCGTTCCAGGTGGGCCTCGCAGTGCTTTCTTGTGGCGTCTTGCTCATGGCGTGCTCTGGGATCTGGTATTTAGGGATGATGTCCGGGACGCTATACTTTGTTACTTCGCTGAGAATCAGGGGTCGGTGGCCTCTGCCGGCACTGCATGGGAGGCCTTTAAGGTAGTAATCCATGGAATTTGTCTCTCTAAGCAGCACAGTGTGCTGAAGATTTTGCAGCGCAAGCTGGCGGAACTGGAGGCCCAGATTGGTGATCTTGAAAAACGCTTAGCTTTAAACTGGTCGGAGGACCTGTTGGCGGTCTTGAGGGAGAAGATGACAGTTTGAGGAGGCTGCCCTATAATAGTATGCATCTTGGGGAAGCACGTTGCGGCAAGTCGATACGGTGAGGGTGACAGAGCTAGCCGCACGTTTGCTGCAATGCTCCACAAGCCGTGGGCTGGTGATTATATTGTGGAGCTGAATGACACGTCTGGTGCGAGTCACACTGATCACACGTATCCTTACTAATTTTTATTCAGCTCTATATGCTGAACCCCCTGGGGGGCACCCGGAGGCTGCTGCTGACTATTTCGAGGATATAAGCCTTCTGTGGTTTGAGAATGCACATAGGCAGTATTTAGATGTCCCCTTTTTGGTGGATGATGTTGTCCAGACAATACGCAGGTTGCCCGGGGATAAAGCACTGGGGCTGGATGGTCTTACTTCGGCCTTCTACAAGGAATTTGCTGATATATTAGCTCCTCACCTCTTAGAGGTTTATGTATAGGCTCTAGAGACCGGGCTCCTTCCGCTGTCGCTGCAGGAGGCTCTCCTTGTGACAATTTTGAATCCCGTGAAAGATCTGTGTTGCTGTGATTCCTATAGGCCTCTCTCATTGATTAAAATTGATAAGATCCTGGCGAAGCTTATTGCTGCTCGTTTGCAGCCTCTGCTTCCTACTATGATGCTGCCGGATGAGTCGGGCTTTATGCCGGGGTGCTCCACCCTATTTAACGTCCTAACATTTTTTGCGATTTTAAGTGTGATCCGCCCTGACGATAGTGCAGTGGCAGTGTTTTTAAGACGCCACGAAGGCCTTCGACTCACTGGCTTGGCATTATATGTTCGCGCTGCTTGCTCAGGTGGGGTTAAGCTTTCGGTTTCTACAGCTGATTCGTCTGCTGTACTCACGGCCCTCCGCCAGGGTGAGAGTCAAAGGTGTCATCTCAGACCCAATCACGATTGCTAGAGGTACTCGTCAGGGGTGCTCGCTTTCTCGGTTACTTTTTGCCATTGCGATGTAACTGCATGCGGCTCGCTTGCGTCAGCATCATAATCATAGGGGACTGGCTTTCTGGCAGCGCCCAATATTTGTCTCCATGTATGCGGATGATGTTGCCCTCAGCTGCACCTTAATGTTTTACTGGATGAGATTGTGGGCTTCGGCTGGTTTCCGGGATCACTATCAACTGGTCCAAGTCGGTGATGTTGCCCCTATCTGATGTCACAGTACAGTTCCCCTCTGGATATCCTCTTTGTTGGGCTGATGGACCAGTGAGATATCTAGGTATATGGCTAAGCAGGGATGTGGAGACGCTGTGGTCAGCTAACCATAGTAACGCTGTGGTCAGCTATTTATGGTAAAGCTATGATGTGGCTGGAAGAAACGGTAGAAAGGTGGTGTTCACTTCCGCTGACGGGGCGCATTGCAATAGCAAAGATGATTATTCTGGCAAAATTTCTATACCTATTTCTTAATTTGCCTCTGGTTCTTACTGCTAGATTTTTTAAATGGCTTCGATCCTCCCTTGTGACTCTGGCCCGGGCCGGCCAGCAACCTAGAATTTCATGGGAACACCTAAAACGTCCGTTTGACCGCAGTGGGCTGGCAGCCCCGGATCTTGCATTATACTACCAGTGCGCTGTGAGTGATGCCGTGTGGCCAGACAGATTACCAAGGTTGCTGGTCGGGCCGACACAGTGACGTGCACAGCGAGAGACTGGACGTGCTGCTGAAGCACACAACTAGGGGTGAGGCATTTGTCCCTTTGATACTGATCTTGGACATGGGTGACATGCAGCTGGCGGAGGATGCACGGGTATTTGAGTTCATCCATGCATCTGGAGTACTTATCCTAGGGTCTTGGTTCCCTGATGAGCACTTTATTACACCCGTAGCTGCACCTGGTGACACACGCGATACTGCGCTACATTGGCTAATCTTTCTTACAATCTGCGCTATGCTACGTGCGCGTTACTCTTGCTTCCCAGAAATACCCGCGGCGTTTAGAGCACTGGAGCTTATGTATCAGGTGCAGTCCACGCGCAGGCTTATAACTAAGTTGTATGTTTGTATGCAGCTCGAAGTGGACGGGCAAGATGCTACCGCTAGGGCCCAGTGGGAGGTGGACTTGGGAGGGCCCATTTCTGATGAAGAATGGTGATGCTATTGTGCACATATGCAAGCGCTGTCCCCTAATTACAGACTGCATCTCATTCATTTAAATTTTTTGCATCGTCTATATCACACACCGCTTCGGCTGAAGAAAATGGGTCTCCGGACAGAGGTGCATTGTGAGAGATGCATGTCCTCTGAAGCAGACTTCATACATTTGGCATGGAGCTGCCCAATGCTGAGTGCGTACTGGTTAGAGGTGCTGTGGGTGATTGAAGAGATGACTGGGACTTAGCTACAGCATACCTCCAGACTCACCCTCTTGGGGTGTGTTGAGAGTCTCCCCGCTGAGCGCAAGAGGCTGATTGGATTGTTGCTGTTGCTGGCAAGGCATAGGGCTGCGATGAGTAGGGGGAGATGGCGGACTCCTCGCTGTTCAGAATGGTTGCAGGATGCTTTGTATTGTCAGGACCAATTAATGAGCTACTGGGACCTGATGCCGGAGGGCATGGCATTATATGTTCACGCTGATCCATGACTTTGACCTCTCAGGTGTGACTGTTTGATGTTGTTCTATATAAATACCAAAATAAATAAATAAATTAAAGATAGATAGATAGATGCAGCAAGTGCATAAATGAGTTGTACATAAACCCGAGAAGACATTTGGTGGCATTTCAATCAAGCCCCTATAGCATGCTGTTTTCTGCTGATGCCGTGCTAAACCCAGAAACACATGTATAGGGATGTACAGCACTTGCTATGCCAACGGAGGTGAAAGACTATTACTTTCTGAACAGACTACAAATTCGACTGCATTTACCATGATGCATTGGGGTTGGACTTTGTTGCTGGATTGTATGCAGTGTGCTCCTTTCTTTGTAATCCAAGAGTGAAATACGTCTGTTCATATTTAGTGCCTGGAACCCATTTGTTGTGTTTTTTAAAGTATAAAAGTGATTGTGCTCAGGCTACTGAATGGATCACTGACTATAAACATTACCTGAATGCAGATGGAAACATATCACTGTCAACTTCTGTACACCGGTCGTTAGGTTTACCCAAGAAAGACTATGAACATATTCTTTTAAGTATAATGGATTGCTTGATATGGAGGATGTAGGAAACTGTTACTGCTTGAGGAGAGTGATACCCCACTCAAACAGCAACCATAATCCTGGTCAGGGTCAAGTCAGAAGCAAACTCTAAATTAACCTGACCTCATCCTTCTGGTACCTTGGCACAGAGCAGTCAGCGTTAACTTAGAGGCAATTTGTGAAGTATTTTTGCAACACCTCAAACAGTAGTAAAACAAAAACACACTACAAAAAGTATCCTACTCCAAGTTAAAACTATAGAGTAGATTTTAATAAATATAACAAGACCATACTGACAAACATTAAGTCAGTGTAACCAAAGATATATAAGTTTAAAGATTTCAGTGAAAATAGCACCAAAAAACTCACAAGGTGCCATCTGTGGATATCTGGACTGGGATAAAGTCACACGCTCAAGCTGACCACACTGGAGCGTAGACCAGCTACAGGGACCCAGTTAGGTCTGCTGAACAAGAGTACCTTAAATCCTGGTTGCGGAGTATTGCAAAGTCCTGCATCTAGGCTGAATCATGAAACTGAGGTGATGCGTCGGTTCTGAGGGGCTGCAAAGCTGCAATACGAGGTCCTGTATCAAGGATCCCATCAACGAGGGCTTGTGATGAGAAGTCCGGCATTGAGGATTTGTAGCAAAGGTGAGGCAATGGTTCCGAGGAACTGCAAGGCTACAGTGTGAGAACCTGCATCATCATGAAGGCTGCCTGTGAGGAGAGTTTTGGAATGCGAGGGCCTGAGTCATGCAGCCGTTCTCATGCGGGTTGCCGGGTTGATGCCTAGTCCTTGTGCTGGGAGAATCCTTGAAGCAGAGGTGATGCATTGGTTTTGCTCGGGGTTTGGCCATGAAGCACAAGAGATGGGTTGGTTCTGCTCGAACCACATATGGGCTGGCAAAGCATGTTCAGACCCATTTCCAAGGGTCCAGGACTGGGTGGCGCTATTTTGGCAGGGTAGAACTCACAGTGCAGAGTCCATGTGCTGGTTACAAGCAACTAGCCCTTGGAAAAACTCTGGTCGTCGTGGATTAAGGATGAAGGTTCAGTCCTTCTCACCCAGGTAAGAGGGCAGCAGACAGCAGGTCAGCACAGCAGGAAGCAGTCCTTCAGGGCAATAGTCCAGCAGCAAGGCAGTCTTGTCAGCGGGAAAGTAGTCCTTCTTCCTGGCAGAGTCCTCCTCTGGTCTAGAAGTGTTGGTATCTTTGGTCCAATATTTATACCTGTGCATTTGTTTGAAGTGGAAAAAGTTTTGAGAGTCTTCCCCTTGAAGTGTAGAGTCTTCCTGCCTCCCTGTCTTTGCTCCAGACTAACCTCAGGTGAAATACAGCCCTTATGTGAAGTCGGAACACATCCTGTGAGTAGAGCTGTGAACAGCTACGCCCGCTCATCCTGCCAGTGATGGCCAATCCAGTCACACTTAAGCTCTCTATTGTGTGTGGCTGTCTATGAGTAATTCACAAAGCCCAACTGTCAGCTACACCCAGTCACCTGACCCACAGAAGGTTACAGGCATTAACTGGCTAAGGCAGGAATCTGCCAACTTTCTGAAAGAGGAAGTTTCAAAATTGTAATATAAAATCTCACCTTACAATAATAGAGGATTTTTCAATACAATTCTGATGATGCCAAAAATAAACTAGTTACCTGTTTTGGTTAGAAATGGGGTCTTTGGTTGGCAGTCAGGTTAACCCCTGTCCAAGCAAGGACCCTCACTCTAGTCAGGGTAAAGGAGAATCACACTCAGTTAACCCCCCGCTCACCCCCTTGGTAGCTTGGTACGAACAGGCAGGCTTAACTCAGAGAAGATGTGTTAAATATTTGTACAAACACACACAGTAACAGTGAACCACTACAAAATGATACAACATAGGTTTAGAAAAATAGTAAATATTTTATCTAAATAAACAAGACCAAATATGATCAAATTCCACAATATACAGTGAAAAATACATTTCCTACAGTGCGACACCAGTGGCGCAGTTTACAGAGTCTTTCCACCCCCAGATACAGTACCTTTAGAAACAACTAGAAAACCGGCCTGTTCACGGAGTCTGGGAGAACAGCTTTGCTGGGTCAGATGCAGTGTCAGTTCAGGTGCCACGGGACAGAAGGACGGCAGTGTTGTGCACCAGCGTTGCGCAGCAGCATCAGGTACTCACTACAGAGCAGTGGAGATAAAGCGGCGTCAGATGCCAAGTCGGTCCCTTGGTTCCGGCAGATGCGAAGTCCGGCGGAGTCACGATGCTGTGGGGAAATCTCACTGGGTTGCGATTAAGTCACAGGGCCACAGGTGTTGTGATAGCGTCAGGTCGTCACGTATGTTGGACTTACGACATCAGTGGCTGCAGTGAAGCGAGACCTACAGTGTTGTCGGACTTCTATGCAGTCCACGGCCTCAGGGCAGGTGGCGTTGTGGTTCTGGGGTAGTGGTGTCAGCTCACAGGGTTGTTGGATTTGTCGCACTCAGCAACGTCCACGGCCTCGGGGCAAGCGGCATCGTGGTTCCAGGCAGCGGCATCCTTTGCGTAGTCGAACAGCGTTGTCCAGTGATGCTAGACTGGGTTTTCTCCAGGAATTCACTTCTAGGGGTCCAGGAACTGGAATGGCACCCTCTGGGAAGCTAGAGTCTACGGCAAGTAGACTCAGGTCTGGTTGGTGAAGCCTTTGTTGTCCCTGAGGCTTCAAAACAGGAGGCAAGCTCTACTCCAAGCCCTTGGAGTCACTTCTAAAGCAGGAATGCAACAAAGTCAAGTGTCTGTCCCCTAGCACAGGCAGAAGCAGCAACTGCGGGATAGCCCAACACAGCACAGTCACAGGCCAGGGCAGCACTTCTCCAGGCAGAGGATCCTCTTGAATCCTTGAAGTAATCTAAAGTCTGGGGTTTGGGGTCTCCTTCTTATACCCCTTTCTGCCTTTGAAGTTGGCAAACTTCAAAGTAAAGTCTCAAGTGTCAGTAAGATCCTTCCTTGTCCAGGCCAGGCCAGCCACACACCAGGAGGTTGGAGACTGCTTTGTGTGAGGGCAGGCACAGCCCATGTAGGTGTGAGTGACCACTCCTCCCCTCCCCTCCCCTCCAGCTCAGATGGCTGGCTCATCAGGATATGCAGGATACACCCCAGCCCCCTTTGTGTCACTGTCTAGAGAGAGGTGAAAACAACCCAACTGTCAAACTGACCAAGACAGGGAATCCACAAAAAGGCAGATTCACAAAATGGTTTAGTCAAGGAAATGCCTACTTTTGTTGTATAGCTATTTTAGCATTATTTTATGCACATTATTTAGCTAACTAGGCCTGCAGTTGCGCCTTTTCACCTAGATACATTTTTGTCAGAATGGTTTTATTTCTCTAGCAGTAAGCCACTTTCACTGTGCTGTTTTATTATTAATATCACACGGTCCTTTAGTCTAGTAGGAAAACAGTACGCTCTTAGTGGACAAGACACTTTGCACTCTCTGCAAGACTACAGTCAGATAGGATTGCCGACAAACGTGGTATGCTGTGCCTCCAACATTCACAGAAAACATGCATTCACATGCTGGGACTATTTCATAGAATGTCAGCTGTTTTGTTATATAAACGTCCCTTTCACCCAAACGCTTTAGAGGGAGATTCTAGCCAGATGACCACAACTGTATGCTGATGGCTTTGCTACAGCTACCTGCTTAGACGGACTACAGGCCTCTTCCCAGGTATGAGGTATGAGGGATGATGTTCTCCCAAGGGGAAACCCGAAGGGCAGATTAGGCTTAGTCTGCTGTGCTCATACTTAGCATAGGCAGGAGGATTATAGATCTATTCCCCTTTTGACAGTATAGTAGGACTGTTTTTGTGTTTTAAATTTTTAGTCACATGCTTGCTTTCATTGTATTTTATCATCCTAGTTATTGCTATACATATACTTTTATCTAAGATACAGTTATTTCAATAAATGCTTATTGAACTACATTCTGCCTCTGTTTTTGCCCGAGTGAGATTTTTGGTAACTGAGAGAAAGGGATGTGATCTGATTACCACTATTCCCTGAGGAGCCTATCTTGCCATGTGCCCGGTTGCCAAAATCATCTCAGGCAGAGATGAGGTGCTGCTAGTAGGCCGGAAAGCAGGTGTCACCTGGTGTGGAATTGTACTCTGTACCCACCTTCCATGTGATCCTACCGCCCACATCCTGTAGCCTCATTAGCATAATGAGAACCTACCACCAACGTTTGGTCAGGCACTAATATTCAGATCCTCCTAAGAATCTCTGCCTCACTAAAGGCTAAAGACACCTTGATACTATATACGGAGACGTCCGTGGTATTGAGGATTTCCTCCTCAGCTAAATAGGTAGGACCTATCTTTGGCTGTAAGTTGTTCAAGCTTGAACCTTAAAAGTACTAATCCCCCGTTGGTATCCTTAACTCTGAACAGAAAATATCAATAATACGGCGAACCCTCAACAGGTAGCAATTGCAGTAAATATGAGACCACCACTTACTGCCCATTTATTGGCAAATGGCCTAATGGTCCCAGGGAGGCCAGTTATGTTTGTTGTTCAGGCTCATGCACCCTATAGAACACATTTTTTTTGGTTCTTGGGTCACTTTTCCAGCAGCAGATGGGAACACACAGATATTTCATCACTACACACCTGCAAATATACCTGCACAATGCAGAGCTTATGCATATGTAGTGATACCTTTATCTTATCAAGACCATAATAAATCGGCTTGATGGTGGCCTACCCCATACAATAATACCTGTTAGGTTAGGTCCTTTGAGTAATGATGGCCGGACCTGGTCTTTATTGGCCACATATACACCACATCCTGATGCAGCAACCTTGGAGATAGCTGAGGTGCACCACTTATATATAGAGCTTACAACAATATACAGAATGTTAGTACAATTTGTTATGCAAACACTAACTGCAAACCCAGCACGTGCTGCTCCAGCACAACCACACGCAGTAACGCTAGGCATTAATCCTGCTACTGTACATTCGGTCATGGGTAAGGTACCCACCAAGTGGGAAGAAATTCCGTTTTAGCTCGCTCAAAAAATAAATGTACTGGAAGCGGTTTTTCACCATACAGGACCTCAGGATAAACACAGAATTCTGACAACATGCTTGCCATTCAGGATGGTTCCCACAATTGAAAACTGCAATACATGGGGCACGATATTTGCCACTCTCTATTCAACCTGCACACAGTACACCAACACTTGCCAATCTTTCAGAGGCGTTGAAACAAGTTCAAGATGAATATGGGGCTGCCCTGGCCCTAGATTTTGAGATGCAATTAATAGGCAATTTTGCCACAGTGTCTTTAATCATATTAAGTAATCTTAAAGGGGAAGCAGTAGCACTAACAGTATGCATGTGGCTCCGTGACGTTCCTGTACAGGTACAAGAACGTGAGCTGCCAAAGATTATTGCTGAAACCTACCCTAGTATTGGTCAAAATAATCTGGGAGCCAGACAGACTAAACCACAACTACAAGGTAGATCCAACAAGAATACTGCCAAGCAAACACCTGAGGACTAAAAAAAAAAAAAAAAAACAGGGATAAAAAACAACAAACACCTAAAATAGAAAGGGGAGATTCTCCACAAACGGAGACTCCATAAAATAGGTGTAACCCTAGAAATAGGGATAACATAGAAACGCCTGACAGATATCAATATACTGATACACAGCAATCTCGTTCCTTTCAGGACTCACCGGAAAAACGCAGTGAGAGGTGGGTGGTCAGAGCAATGAACAGAGTGCGTGAAACTGAGAAAGGACTCACAACGCTTGTCTGAAGTTTCAGGTTAAGAAAGAAGAGAAACTTCCACAACACAAACCCCAATTTATAAAGAAAAAGTGGCAGCTATTGCAATACGACATGCCACTCAAGAATAGGGCTTTACTAAAGAACAAGAAATGGGCACTGGCACTGCTAGACAGTGCTGCAGAAGTCACAAAAGTTTGCCAGGATCTTCTAGATCATCTGGAGACGAAAGCAAATGATGACTTCCTGCAAATAGAGACTGCCGGCATGGGTGTCTCCACACCCGGTAGCGTGTATTCAGTTAGAAGAGGACACTGAACGTATGATCAACACCATCTTTTGGGACCGCGGCGCCCCTATTTATGATATTTTACTGGCCGAAAAAGACTGTCCACGAGTATTTGTACGTGAACTCCCATCAGGAGAGGGCATTATTGAAAAATCTTTCTTGCCCTTTGTTCTTAAAAAGCTCATTGAAATGGACGCCATTAATTGGGCAGTGTTGCAGGCACCTGCATTATACTGCAATCATGTAGGGTGGGACAAAGATTCTCCCTACCACCTCAGCCTCAACCTCAATACCCAATAAAAAATGATGCAAAAGCCCCTGTGAGGGAAATCCCCAATCAGAGTACCAGGGTGTCATTGAACCCTCAGACTCAATGAATAATCCATTATTTCCAGTAGCTAAACCCGACCACTCATAAAGAATAGTCTTAGACTACAGAAATTTAAACAGTCACACAAAGACATTGGCTATACAAAATGCACATAGCACAGCACTGATGAATATTGCGTGGAAAAAATACAAAACCACCATGGATATTTCCAACGGGTTCTTCTGCCAAAACGTAGTGCTTGAAAGTAGGGACTTAACAAGTTTCAGCGCCTCAGCTCTCAGAAAAAAAATTGCTGACTTCCACAAGGCTACAAGAACTATCCAGGGCTGTTCTCAGCTCGTGTGACATCAATACTACATGACATAGACCCTGAGGCATTGTCCTATGTGGATGATATCTACCTCATGGTTGATGACCTAATGCAACACCTAAGACAGGTAGCTCGAATTGTTGTAGGATCTGCTGAAATTCGACTACAAATTCAACTTCAAAAAAATGAAAATAGCCTTTCTCAGTGTCCTTTTTCCCGGGATACGAGATGTCAGATGAAAGCAAGAACCTGCGCCTCAATTTTTAGAAAAATACACACAACTGCATCCACCAAATGCAACAAAAAAGCTTAAATCAGTATTGGCTGTCTAAATTTTGGCAGAACTTACATTCCAGACGATGCACAATGCATTAAACCCTTACATGACTTAATACATCCTGACTTGAGCAGAACTTTCTGGACAGTCAAACACACATACCTTCTCAGAGCATTACAAAAAACATGCTTGGAGCAAAACACCTACATACAAGGGACAATAAAACACATTTGGTCATCCGAATAATTGCTGGTGCCATTGGTTTTACCTTTGTGACATTCAATGAGTGTGAGACAATCCCAAGTACACATAAATCACACTTATACTCCACAGCTAAACAACGCTTTGCTGCCACTGAGACAATGTTCACTGCTGTTCAGATGACGGTCCTTAAATAAAGATCTCTGGCCCAAGGGAAACATATTATTGTTGTATCCCCAGTTCCAGTCCTTGAGGCCGTTACCAAAGCAAGCGTTCCTAATGCTAAAGCATTACATCCACGTTGGATTCAATGGGCAACGTCTCTGACAGCCACTGTTTTCGATTATGTTTTTGATTCCAAATTGCAGACCCAAGAATTCTTACAATATGAACTTGAGTATCCAGTCCCAGCAAATACACTACCTACTGAACAATATCAGACCATCTTGTACACTGATGGTTCAGCTCAACCTGCTATAGACACTAAACATCAATACTCTGCTGCTTGTGGAGTTGTGAGTGGATACATGGAGGATGGCAAGTTCTATCCACAAAATACATACATACAGCCTCTAGGGGACTGTACGGCACAACTTGCAGAGCTCAAGGCTCTAGTGATGGCACTGGAACATACGTATCCTGGACACATGACATTGATTGTCTGTGATTCATACTACTGTGTCCAGTTATTCAACAAATACCTGCATTACTCAAGACAAAACGGGTTCAGAAATTCAAAAGGAAATACCATTAAAAACTGCCTTCTGTGGGGGAAAGTAGCAGACCTGAGATAAATGCTACCTAATGTCCATGTTGGACACCATACAGGTGGAAGGCAACACTTTAGCTTATGAAGCAGCAAAGTCGGCGGTTGCTATGGCTTCTGTCACAGCTGTAACGGACTCCAAATCAATTGTGGATGATGAAACACTAGCAGTTGTGAAAGCTTCAGTTGATGGCACACTCTTGCCTGAAGCCTATCCTGCTAAATATTCCTACCGTATGGTAGGCATATTTACAGCATAAGTAAAAATGCCAGGTGTGGGAGTTCACGTGATTCCCAATAAAGACCTAAGACCTAAGTTAGTAAAAGAAGCCCATGAGAGAGTTGCTTCTGCACATGCTGGTGTGGCGGCTACAATTTCAAAATTACAATCATGCTACTGGTGGCCAGGTCTATACAAACAGGCCAACCAGCATGTACTTTGTTGTGACATCTGCCAACAAATTAAAGGCTCCAGCGTTAAACACCCACCGCAGATACCCCTCCTAATTTCCAACAAACCATTAAAATGTGTGTACTTGGACCATTGCGGTCCGCTGGCACCAGGCAGTGCATACAAATATATTTTAGTTGCTGTTGACCCATGCTCCAGATTTCTGTGGGTTTAGCCACAAAGCTCGGCTGACGCTCGAACTGTTATTAAAGATTTGCAAGTCTTTATCGGTACATATGCTGTTGAGGCTTTCCACTCAGATTGGGACAATGCTTTTGGCTCAATGGCTTACAGGGATACCATGGCTTTGTTAGGGGTCTAACTGCTTTACTTGTCTTCATTTCATCTTGAGGGAAAGAGTGTCATGGAGCGACAAAACCGCAATTTAAAGCAATCCTTAACACCTATAGTATTAAGCACCAGTGGTAGTTGGCTTACACACCTGTATGGAGTTCAGAGAGCACTTATTAATCTGCCCAGAAGATCCCTGGGGGGGCGTACTTCATATGAGTGCCTGTTTCGATGCATGCTCCAGATCTTGATGGTCCTGCAATGGAGGCAGCAGATACACCTATTGACGTAAATGAACGTGTCGCTGTCTTGCAGGAGTTACAGCAATTCTGTGATGACGGCGTGGCTGGGAACATGCGGCCGTCTAAGGAGCCGGTCGCGGAGGGCGCCAATCCTGAAAGAATATGTGGATATAATCAAGCCTTACCAGGGGATTGCGAAGGCTTGATGAGTTGGCGGAAGGGGTCCGTCTTGCCCTTCTTTTGATTTAGCGGTGGTGTGGCAGACGAGGGAGCTGGTGGTAATATAGGACACTTTGGAGCACGGGGTTGCTCCGTTGCTCAGTGGTTCCCAGAAGCTCATTCGGGTCAGGGAGGCGGTGGCTCGTGTTTCCCTCTGGGGAAATCAAGGCAGAGTCAGCACAGGATCGGAATTCTCTGGAAGGAAGAGCAGGAGTCTCAGGATTTCTCAGCGTGTCGAGGACTTGGGGATTTTCGGTGCTGGTAGGAAAAAAACAAGATTTGAAGGTTTCTGGCTCCAGGATCATGTTATTTTTGGTATAAATCTTGTAGAAACTTATTTTGACCTTATGGTGGACAGGGTAAAGGGGAAGGTGGGGTTCGGGAAAGAAGGGGGGATGGTGGCATTTAAAAATAGTTTACGTATTCCTTCCATAGCACTAAGAAAAGTAGGAAAAGAGTGAAAATGTAAAGTCTGATCCCCCCCCCAGAAACTCTCTACAGTGAGAAGTAAGGCGGAACAAGATAATAGTTCTGTTATAAAGAAACTGGATGCGAAGAGTTTTGGAGGATTGAATTACAGGAAAGCCTGTGTTACCCCTTCAGTTAGGACTTATTTTCGAGTACTGCCAGACTCTCCCAGAATATTAGCCTGGGGTACGAATATGCAAGAGCTGGATAAATTGGACAGATTAGAGTCTCCTGCTAGTTCAGAGGGCAGCGGCCTAGACCTCTGGGTAGATGGGGGAAGTGTTTTACAGCACTCTCTGTGTGGTCCATAGAGAGGCAAGCAGAAATTAATGAAGTGCAAGTTTCCCAACCCGTCGGAGAGGATCATGGGCAATCAATTGCGGATATGTTGAAAGCATTATCTGTGGAACTGAAGAGTGGCTTTGAGACTTCTAATGCCAATCAGGTGGTGATTAGGGGTCTCTGTGAAGATTTAGGGAAGAAAATTGACGATTTGGCAGGTCGTAAAGCCGCTTTGGAGGAGGAGGTGTGGGAGTTAAGGGTGGCAGTGGAAGAAAATAAGGAGCAAATAAGATATTTAAAGGAAGGGGAAACAGGGGTAATGGCTAAAATGGAATCCCTGGAAAATAATCTGAGGAGGAACAATTTGAGGTTTCTCAGGGTCCCGGAAGGGTTGGAAGAAGGGGACTTAAAATGTTTTATGGCTCGACTGATAAAGCAAGAGGTGAGTGTGGAAATATCAGAGGAAGACATTGTTAAAGCTATTCAAAGGGTGCACGGGGTCCCGGCAAAAATGCCTCCCGACAGGGACAGATCAAGGAAAATCCTAATTTATTTTCAGACATACTCCCTGAAGGAACATATTATAGCCCTGGCACTAAAAAATAAATCGTTGATGGTAAACGGATCCCCTTTTGAAATTAGGTTGGACTTTGCGTCTGTGACTTTGAATAAACAGTGGGAGCTTGGTAAAAGAATAGATATTTTGAAAAAAACTTGGGGGAACAGCTCAGTTGAGATTTCCTGCTTTTCTAAAAGTTATGGCAAATAATAAGATGTATAATTTTACAGACTGGAAGGAGGTGGATGAGTTGATTATGAAAACTGAGAAAGAGAGCAGGAACGAGGCAGGTCTAAGATTTGATTGTTCCCCCATGAGGAGGTTTTTTGGGCGATGCCCTAACTTAGGAGCGGTGACCCTCTTCTGATCTTGGTCAGGTTAATGTTTGGGTGGGTTCCCAGGTGAGGAGAGGGATTGGGTGAGGTACAGGATGATGGTGGAGGAGTGCACTGGGTGGGGGGTATAATAGGGGAAAAAAAGATCTTACTTGTTGTAAATAGATTGGGGGGAGGGGGAGTGAGGGGTGGTGGAGGGGAGCACTGGGTGGGGAGCATAATAGGGAAAAAAAAGATCCTCATTGTGGTAGGTAGGCCTGGGGGCGGGGGAGTGATGGATGGGTGGGGTGGAAGAAGGTAGGTGGTGTTGTTGTTGGGAAATGGCAATAAAGAACTTGAGACTCCTTTCTTGGAATGTAAATGGTCTTAGGGTAAAGTGAAGGTAGAAAAGGTTGGTGCAATATTTGAGGGATGCCCCGTTTGATGTTTTGATCTTACAAGAGACCCATCTTTCTAGGGAGGAATGTTTTGAAGTTTTTAAGGCATGGGGTTCAGCAGATAGCTAGCTCAAATTGTTTGAGTGGTAGTAAAGGGGTGGCTGTTCTGATTAAGAAACATGCCAGTATTACTTTTCTGGAAGGCCCAACAGATAACTCAGGGAGGTGGGTGGTGGGTAAGCTGTCTGCTTTTTAATATGTCTTTACCTTGGTAGGATACTATGGTCCTAATAGGGATGATGTAGGCCCATTAAGGGAACTCTTAGATTGTTTTTTACAATATTTAGATCCTATAATATGGGCAGGTGACTTTAATGTCGTATTGAACTATGAATTAGATAGATCAGCGGGTAGTAGGTCCAAAATAAACGAGAAAATGCAGGGTCAGATTTGGGTAATGATGTCCCAATGGGGGTTATATGATGTTTGGAGGGATAAGAGGGGTTCAGAGAGAGGTTACTTTTATAATAAGAAGAAGTATCTGCATCAGTCCCGAATTGACTACTTCCTTTTGGATACTGTTTTGAAGGACTTTGTGGAGTCAGTAGTACATATTGGGGCCCATTTATCAGATCACTCAGCGGTTAGTTTAGCTCTTAGGTTGCCAACGAAAAGAAGGGAAAAAAGGTGGACCTTAGACAGAACTCTGCTTCTGATGAGGATGAGGTGGTTACGGAATTGCAGGCGGATTCAGAGGAAATTTTTAGGATAAATTTGGGTTCAGCTCCCTTAGCGATAGTTTGGGATACATTTAAAGCCTTTTTGAGGGGATGTCTGATTATATAATTTCCTCCTGTGTGCAGCTATCCTAATGAAGAAATAAGCAGGTTGGAGAGTCAAAAATGACAATTTGAGCAGGGAATGTTAAGTAAGGAGCAAGGTGAAGAATTTGACGATTTATATAAGCAATGTAAGACAGCCAGTTTGGAGTTGGCAGCTCTTATGGATCGCAGGATTAGATTGAGATGTGAAGCTAATAGGGTGATGCATTTCGAGTACAGTGAGAACAGCAGTACATTGTTGGCTTGGAAGTTAAAGTCAGATAGGGTCAGGAATCGGGTGACAGAAATTTGAGATGAAGACTCGGGCGAGATCGGAAAAGGTGGTGAGCAGGTGGAAGAAGGTTTTTTCAATTTCTTTGAGGACTTATATACAGAAGATTTGAAGCCGCCTTTGGAGGTATTGAAGGAGTGGCTTGGGTAATTAGATGTTCCGACTCTGAACGAAGAGGAGAGAAGTGCGGTTAATGATCCGTTGCAGCGGAGTGAGGAGGAACAGGTCATTTTTGCAGGCAAATTGGGGAAGGCATCAGGACCAGATGGGTTACCTATGGAGGTTTATCGAGTTCTGGGTAGGAGTATTTAAAAGTTCTGAAGCAATTATGTGATAATATTATGGGGGGGGATGAGAATCTTCCTCCTTCTTGGAAAGAGGTGATTATTACGTTAATTCTCAAACCCGGTAAAGACCCCAGGAAGTGTGATTCATACCACTCAATA
The DNA here is from genome assembly GCF_031143425.1 of Pleurodeles waltl. Taxonomy (NCBI): domain Eukaryota; kingdom Metazoa; phylum Chordata; class Amphibia; order Caudata; family Salamandridae; genus Pleurodeles; species Pleurodeles waltl. The sequence goes on along the minus strand of NC_090448.1, from coordinate 925,007,077 downwards.
TCACTATTACATTGTGATTATAAAGTCTTTGCTAAACTCCTGGCTGATAGACTAGGGATGGTAATGGGGAAACTCATACACACAGACCAGAAAGGGTTTTTGAAAGGTAGGCATATGCATGAATTGACACAGGGATTGATAGGGTCGATTGATTTAGCCACTTCAATGCATATGCCTTTGGCGGTGGTAATGGTGGATGCAAAAAAAGCATTCGACAGGGTTAATTGGAATTATTTGATGACGGTTTGTGAATCATATGAAATTGGAGACCAATTTATTAGAACATTGCGAAAAAATCTATCATGACCCAAGAATTTTGGTTAATGGCATGCTCACTCCTCTGGTAAAAATAGAAAGAGGGACGAGACGGGTTGCCCATGATCCCCATTATTATTTGATCTTTATATTGAACCATTAATTTGTAGAATTAGGAAAGATCAGAGAATACTTCCTTTCCGGTGTGGAGATCTGGTCAGGAAGGTTATATGCAGATGATTTAATGATTTATACAGCAAACTTAAGTCAGGCTAAACCAGTTCTACAAGCGTTAACAGAGGATTTTGGGGGAATTTCTGCTTATGCGGTTAACAAACAAAAGACCAAAATTATGGCATGGAATATGGTACTAAATGATGTAGTGAATGTAAAGAAAGAAGTTAAATATTTGGGGATCACTGTAACACATGATATATGTAAAATGGCGGAAAGAAATCTTGCTCGGGTTATGAGGGAGGTGGACCTTTTACTGAGAAAATGGCTTAATCTTCTACTAATTATAATAGGTCGGATTAACGTTGGAAAAATGGTTCCTAAATTAACTTTTATTTTCAATGCATTGCCATTCATGTTTAACAAGGCTGCTTTAAAGAAATTGCAGGGGAAAATTATCAGTTTTATTTGGGCATCGAAACGTGTTTGTATATCATGGAAAAATCTCAGGAGGAAGAAAGAAAAAGGTGGTCTGGTGGCTCCTGATATGCAGTCCTACGCATGGGCATATCTGTTAAAAAATGTAAGACAGAGTTTTTATGCATTACATTGTTCTGAGCTGGGGCAGGTGTTAATTGCTATGATGGAAGGCCAGAAGGTCCAGAGACGTTTTTTGTATAAGTTCGGAATTCGAAGTTCTTTTAAAAAAAAAAAAAATCGATTTAAGATATTACATGATTAGGAAGTGCTGTGGTAGGAGGTGAGGAAGATCACAAAGTTGTCATATTATAATGAGTATGCACCGATTTGGGATTCTCCTGGCTCCCCGGAGTGGACTAAAGACACCCTGGCTATTCCTCTGAAAGAGGCAGGTTTTTTGCAATGGAGACATCTCTGTTATAATGGTTAACTTAGGGAGTTTGATAACCTTAATTTGGAGGTAGGAGGAAGGCTGTCTAAGTTTAAATACCTTCAGATGAAGACTTGGGTTAGGAATGTGACAGAGGAAGTGGTAAGTACCAACCGACTGGTGGGTCAGATGCATCTGGATATTCCGATGAAGAAAGAAGTGGCTAGATGGTACTGGCTGATGATGGACATTGTGGATGGTGAATTTAACCTCCCAGAAGAAATCTGGAGGGAGTGCTTGCCGGAGCCGCAGCTTAAAGACCTTTGGCAAGTATCCACTACACTTCCGTATAATACTGTTAAACCTGCTGTGTTAAGGAGAAATCATCTATTTTCTATCCACAGAGCCTTTTGGACTCCCAAAAAATTGTCCAGGCTAAGATAAGATAACGTGGTGAGGTGTAAGAAGTGTGGTTCTGCATCAGCTGACGATCTACATGTGTTTATTGACTGCCCTTTACTTCATACGTTTTGGCAAGAAGTGGGTGATGCAATTAACAAGATTCTTGTCACAAGCCCAAAGGTAAGACCTTTGATAGTGATGTTTGACTGTTCATATGAGGCGCAGAAGATGGGTAGAGATGGAGCTAAACTGTTGTTTTATATGATGCTTGTGGCAAGAAGGGAGATCTGTAGGAAATGGATCAGCCCTGTTCCCCCTACTTTTGTCAAAAGGAAAAACTCTCTAATTTACCATCTTAAGTTTGAATGCCATAAAGTTTGTAAGAGGATCTGATTTTGGAATCCGCTGAAGCAATGGTTGGGAAGCGAATAGATAGGATGTGATCCTATGATTATATTCTTTCCTCTGCTTTCCGCACTGGAGCTTGGGTGGAATGTTTGTCCCAGACAGGGGCGACGAGGTCGGGGATGGGTGGTGAGCAGTTGTGTGAGAACCTTCACTGCCCCCCCTCCCGCCCCCACCGGTCATGTGAGGGAAATTTGGAAGGTAAAAGAAGGATCACAAAAAAATAAAAAAAAATAATTCTGTGATGACAACACATCTGCAAGTGCTGCCTCCTCTGGAATTACAGATGTACCAGTAACATCCACTGGCTGGATTCCCAAGCTAGGGGATCCAGTACATGAATAGATTGCTGTGAAAAAGAGGTTGGTCCTTCTTATCGTGCACCGGTTCCAGTCCTGGGACTACATGGTACCAGAATTGTCATTCTACCACAGCTGCCTGCTTTGAGAGAGAATCGCTTTGTTTCCATTGACAATGTCAAGTTAATCCATGTGGCTGATCCTGCACAGCAGACCTAGGGGACTCCAGAGTAGTACCCAAATCCCTCCCACTACAAACTAGGACGTTCCCCTACAAGTCATCAACAGCAATGCTGACACCTCTCCGATACTTGGGGAGAGTGGAAAGTGAGCTTTCATTGGTTCCACTTACAACTACTTCTACATTGATTTCTGTTGATACGGAGCAAAATTCTACAAATTCCACAAAGACGGATGGCATAATCTACTATGCACCACTAAAGGAGTCTTCTGAAACCTCTCCTCTTCAAAATACAGCTCCAATATTTACATGCACAAATTCTGGTTATTTTGTAGACATTAATGACTCCTTTACTGACTCATCTGCCTTAACTGTGACAGAACTGTCAAGAGCACGTTAGCTACTACATTGGCTAAAAAATAACTATTTCATTCATCCATGGAACTATATATGGCTCTCGTTAACTATATTTGTTTTAATTCTTTGGATGGGTTTTGTCATTTTTTTCTTTCTTCTTATACATGGTCATTACCTTCCTGAACGCTCTACAGTGGAATTGGTGAATGTAGTTCTAAAACCACATTTTTCATCACACAAAATTTGCAGAGACTTGTCTCTAGTGAACATTTCAGCTATGCAATTCCTGATGGGAATGTTTAAGATAAAGTATTATTCAATATTTATGGGCCTAAAGAGTCATTAAAATTCCATATATATTCAAACTTTCATTAACTGATGTAATTACACCCGGCGTGGTTTCTGATGATTGGGATGCAATCACAGTTGATACTATGATGTTGGATCTACAGAATTTTACGGTTTTTGAGAGTGATGATGTGTACCAGTTTAAAGGAAATTATGGAGATATGTTCTGTTATAACTAATATGAACATAATTTAATTCACAGAGCTAGTACCCCAAAGACTATCTTTAAATATACACATTGGGAACACTGACCGACTCCGAAAGTGGGCAGTTTTTAAACTTACACTGAAAAATGTGCATATTTTTCTGGGCACAATGTTAAAAATGCTGAGTCATGCTACTTAAAATTGCCAGTGATGGTAGATTTGTATTTTTTATTGACAGACACCCAATTGATATATTCTGATTCCTTTGTTTCCCGGTTCGCCATAGAAGGTTATGAACATTGGTAGACATCGATTGATTTTAAAAGTCTGTGGGGAACAAAAAAATTGCTAATTAGAGGCCCGCCCCTGCAAATTTAACAAATGGCAAAAGTATATAAATGTCTTGAAGATCAGCTTGATTAATTGGTCCAGAATGGTACATATATCACATCATTTTCATGTCCTGGTGGGTGGTTATTGTGGCCTATAGACACGAATGGGTGCCATACATGTTTTGCAAACTCCTCGGGGGATTTCAGAAGCAAAAGGCCAGACCCTCGCTATGCATCCTCAGAACATTCGGGTATTGTGACAACATATAGTGTGGGAAAACTGTGCCAGCAATGGTTGAAGGGCTCCTCAATGGATGTTGTTAAAGAATATCTTTGTCTCCAATCTAATAATACAGATTTACAGGATTTCCTGTTAGGCCCCGGAAGATAACGTAGAAAATGCTTCTTATATGCAACATATAATGAAGTTTAGAAACTTTCCCAACAAGAAGGGCTGCCCGGTTAAGGCAAATAGATTTAGGAAAATTTATAGTAAGCATTAGCCGTTGTGGATAATGGAATTAATACCTTGTATCACTGAATTTACACTCTAAATAACATTGTGTCCTCTGCAATGGACATAGTGATGTGTCATTTTTGCAACATGGACAGAGTCAGTTAAGATCCACATGCAGTTAGGTTGGACATTACAAACACTAAAGGCAGGTTGCATCCCTTGGCAACATGTGAGCGCAAGGGAGATTTTTCCAACATTTCATTTAATGTGACAGCAACAGATGATAGCTAAGAAGGAAGCAACATATGTTATGTTGAGTATAGAGAAATTAGAAAAGTTGCCTTTTACTGTAGCTGCAGTACCGTCTGCTGAGTGGTTAATACATGGGGTTTTTAAATCTGCCTATTTCAACACTGCAAATTACATACTGCTTGAAACACATTGCAGTATGCAGATATGAATGGCTGGGAGATAGTTACATACACGAGGTGTGGGAGCTTCACTTTTTATACAAATGTTTAAATGGCATGAAAGAGGTCTTTCTTAGCGGCAGTGATTGTGAGACTTCTGTGAGCCGTTCAATGGTTTGTAAACAGTTGTCCTTGCACGGGGCAAGCAATGCCTCTGTGGCAAATTTGGCTTGTTATCTGGAGGGAGTCCCAGTCCCCTTGATTAGACCTGCGTTCCATGTGGCCTCCAATGGCAGCTATGTGCTACTTAACAGTGAGAGCTGTTGTGGAATGCTTGCCAGAATTCCTTATGTCATTTCGGTCTCCCAAATTGTTACATGCTGGGGGAATGTCATTTTTCCTCCCACATAATTCATCTGGCCAAATATTGCTATTTCTGATGTGGATTTTGACAAGATGAGCAGACTAAAAGCATTATTGTTTCAAAAACATGAGGTGCTTACATCAGCCCGCGAGACCTTTGCGCTTCAGGTTGCGAGGTGATCAGTGGAGATTCAGTCCCTTTTAAGTGCTAACTTTCCGAGACACTTTGGTGAACTCGTGGTACGTTTATTCAATGCTTTTTTTAAGGCTGTTGGTTCTGGTTTCATTCACTCCTTCTCCTCCATATTTGGTTTAATACCTTTAGCCATACACTAACTTTTTTCAAGTGTTTTTGGGGTGTTTCCGATTACTTTGGCTGTAATTGGTGGCATTCTGCTGCTGATACTTTTTCTTCGCAACAACTGTCCCTTTGCAACGGGAAGGACTGAGAGTGCTGCCGGAAGGGCAACTGTCTCTTGAACGCATGATGCAGTACTTCGGAACATCACTCCTGGCAAAACTGGAGTGCGACAGGTCTTTCTCATTTCGACAGGTTTTGGATTGTGTGCAGCCCTTGTTTCATTGCCTTTGGTGTGCCTTTGAATGGCACTGGAAATCTGTCTTTCTACACAGCGTTAACTTTCTCTGGACACTAATCTGTTTATGTTCTCGATGAGAGCTCATTATCAGACATGCGTGTTCAGGATGCATCTTCAGTGGGAAGCTGCCTATGAGTTGCCCTTTGTGGATACTGTGGATTTTGGCTCACTGATGGGCAATACAAGGAATGCTGCTGCCTCAGCTGAAGCTCAGGCATTGGAACACAAGTGCTCTGTGGTCTTATCTGAACTTGAGTTGCATATCTTGCCACCTACCGAAGTGGAGCATCTCCTGGCTTCAATTGTCCCTGATATAATTGGCGATTTCCAAATTGTCATGACTGTTAAATTTGGGTTTTGAGCCACTTTGTGGCTCTGCGAAATTGTCCTTTTTACTGCTTATGTCTCTTAAATTGTCATAATTGATGTTTGTGTTATAGGTTTAGTTTAGGGTTTATAGGTCTTATATTGAGTTTTCTTTTAACTTTGCTTTGAACCATCTTCGACTGGCAAGGGGAAGGTGTTATATATCTAATTAAGCCATATTTTATACACGTTATTTTAGCTAACTAGGCCTGCAGCTGCCCTTTCACCTAGATACAAAAATAAAACCATGCTGATAAACAAATGTAACAGTAAGCCACTTTCATGGTGCTGTTTTATTATTACAATTAAAATGTCCTTTAGCCTAGGAAAACAGCACGCTCTTAGTAGACACTTTGTACTCTCTGCAAGGCTACAGTCAGATAGGATTGCCAACCAACGTGGTGTGCTGTGTCTTCAACATTTACATAAAAACACACATTCATACACAGGGACTACTTCTTAGAATGTCAGCTTTTTTATTATAAAAAAACTCTTTGTCCCAAACGTGTTAGAGGGAGATTCCGGCCAGATTACCAAGAATGTATGCTGATTGCTGATTGCTTCGTTACAGCTACTTGCTTACAAGGCCGATCTCCTGATTCATATGGGAATGGTGTCTCTCTTGACTACAGGCCTCTTCTCAAGGTATGAAGGATGATGTTCTCCCAGGGGGAAACCCAAAATTAGCCTTAGTATGCTGTGCTCCTACTTAGCATGGGCAGGAGGATTATAGATCCATTTCCCTTTTAACAGTATGGTAGGCCAATTTTTGTGTTTTACATTTTTAGTCATATGCTTGCTATCTTTGTGTTTCATCATCCTAGTTATTGCTATAAATATACTTATATCTAAGATGCAGTTTTTTCAGTAAATGCTTATTGAACTATATTCTGCCTCTGTTCTCTTTGTCTGAGTGAGATTTTTGGTAACTGAGAGAAAGGGATGTGATCTGATTACCACGATTCCCTGAGGAGTCTACCTTGCCATGAGCCCAGTTACCACATTCATCTCAGCCAGAGATGAGGTGCTGCTAGTTAGCTGGAAACCCTGGATTAGGCAGACAGGTGTCACCTGGTCTGGAATTGTACTCAGTACCCACCATCCAGTGATCCTACCGCCCAAATCCAGTAGCCTCATTACCATAATGAGAACCTATGCAACACTTTCTAAAAGTGACATTTTCAAACACACAATCTAAAAACCAACTTCACTAAAAGATATATTTTTAAATTGTGAGCTTAGAAACCCTAATCTCCATGTTTCTATTAGCTCCCAAATGGAATCTGCGCTTTTATAACTTTTAAATGCCGCCCCCGCATTAACCTACGAGAGAGATGGGCCTTACAAAAGTGAAAAACGATTTGGCAGTATTTCACTGTCAGGACATGTAAAACACATAAGTATATGTCCCACCTTTATCATACATTTCACCCTGCCCTGTGGGCTACCCGGGGCCTACCTTAGGGGTGCCTTACATGTACAAAAAGGGAAGGTTTAGGCCTGGCAAGTGGGGACACTTGCCAAGTCAAATTGGCAGCGCAAGACTGCACAGGCAGACATTGCAGTGGCAGGCCTGAGACATGTTTACAGGGCAACGTATGTGGGTGGCACAATCAGTGCTGCATGCCCACTAGTAGCACTTAGTTTAAAGGCCCTGGTCACCTCTAGTGCACTGTAGTAGGGACTTACTAGTAAAGCAAATATGCCAATTGTTAGAAATGGGGTATTTGGTTGGCAGTCAGGTTACCCCCTCTCCAAGCAAGGACCCTCACTCTAGTCAGGGTAAGCCACACAATCCCAATTATCCTGTTCCCACCCTCTTGTAGCTTGGCACTGAGCAGTCAGGCTTAACTTAAAAGGCAACGTGTAAAATATTTCTCCAATAAATCATGCAATAAAACAGTAGAGCACCACAAAAATACACCACACAGTGTTTAGAAAAATATATAATATTTATCTGGTAAAATGCAGGTCAGAATGATTTAGATGTAATAAGTATATGTTGAGATATCACTGTAAAAATGATATAAAGTGTCTTTAGTCTCTTAAAAGCAACAAATGTCTCTTGCAAGCACAAAGTACCTGGTTCGCGTTCAAAATCTCCGTAAGGAATCACAGAGGAGGAGATGCATGGAAAATAGGAAGGTGTGTGTCAATTTCTCGGGACGCACACAGCGATGCGTCATTTATTTTTCACACAGGAAAGGCTTTGGGTCGATTACCGGTGCTAGGTCTTGGATCCTCTTCAGGTTGTGGGGGTTTCAGACGCCCAGGGGACAATGCGTTGAAATCCAGCGCTGACAGGATCAAGTCACAGGGGCTGCGTCTATCTGGTGGGCGTTGGGGGGAAATTTCTACTGCACGGCAGGTGCTGTGTCGATTCCTCTCAGGAAGTCAGGCTGCATCGTTCCAGCTCGGCTGTGCGTTGATCCAGTGGGCCGTGCATCGAATTTCCAGTCACTACACTGGCGCTGCATCGATCGTCTTGTGAAGTTGGGCTGCATCATTCCGGTTCAGCGCACAGTGAATTTTTTTACTGCGATGAAGGCTGTGTGTCATTTTCTGCCGGCTGTGCATCGATTTCCGCCGCACAGGGAGTTCTTTTTGCAGGAGTGAAGTCTTTTTGGTCCTGAGACTTCAGGGACAAGCTCTATCCAAGCCCTTGGAGAGCACTTCTTCAGCACAGCCAGAGAGCAGCAAGGCAGTAGGGCAACATCAAGGCAGCAGTCCTTCTCAGAAAGCAGTCAGGTAAGTCCTTTGGGCAGCCAGGCAGTTCTTCTTGGCAGGTTGCAGGTTCTGTTTCAAGGTCTTCTCCAGGAAGTGTCTGAGTTGGTAGGGGCAGAGGCTCTGTTTAAATAACCAAATGTGCCTTTGAAGAGGGGGAGAATTCAAAGAGTGGCTTAGAAGTGCACAAGGTCCCCTTGCAGTTCAATCCTGTCTGCCAGGGTCCCAGTAGGGGGTGTGTCAGTCCTTTATGTGAGGGCAGGCTACTGTCCTTTGAAGTGCAAATGTCAGGCCCTCCACTCTCCCAGCCCAGGAAGACCCATTCAAAATGCAGATGTATGCAGGTGAGGCTGAGTATCCTGTTTGGGGTCTGTCTGAGTGAATGCACAAGGAAACTGTCCACTGAAGCTAGCCAGACGTAGATTGTAAGGCACAGAGAGATTTAAGTGCAGAGAAATGCTCACTTTCTAATAGTGGCATTTCTAAAATAGTAATATTAAATCCAACTTCACCAGTCAGCAGGATTTTGTATTACCATTCTGGCCATACTATATAGGACCTTCCTACTCCTTTCAGATCAGCAGCATCCATTCAAACGGTATATGAGGTTAGCACCAATGTTAGCCTATGGAGGAGTAGGCCTCACAGCAGTGCAAAAATGAAATTAGGAGTTTTGCACTACCAGGACATGTAAACTATCCAGGTACATGTCCTGTCATGTGTCTACATTGCGCCCTGCCCTATGGGATACCTAGGGCCTACGTTAGGGGTGACATATTTAGAAGAAGGGGAGTTTTAGGCTTGTCAAGTACTTTTAAATGCCAAGTCCACTTGGCAGCAAAACTGCACACACAGGCCTTGCAATAGCAGGCCTGGGACATGGTTAAGGGGCTACTTAAGTGGGTGGCACAATCAGTGCTGCAGGTCCACTAGTAGCATTTAATCTACAGGCCCTGGGCACATATAGTGCACTTTACTAGGGACTTATAAGTACATTAAATAATCTAATTGGGTATGATCCAATGTCATCACGTTTAAAGGGAGAGAGCATATGCACTTTAGCACTGGTTAGCAGTGGTAACGTGCGCAGAGTACTAAAACCAGCAAAAACGGTATCCAAAAAGTGGAGGGAGGCAGGCAAAAAGTTAGGGGTGACCAACCTAAGGATGTCAGGTCTAACACCAATCATGGAAAGCCAATTAGATATACATTTTACATAGGAGCATTTGCATTTTAGCATTGGGTTGCAGTGGTAAAATGCAGAGAGTACCAAAAACAGCAAAAACAGAGTCCAGCACACATCAACAACCTGGGAAACAGACGCAAACAAGTTAGGGGAGACCACACCAAGGATGCCAAGTCTAACATTTTCCATTTGGAAATTACAGCTTATTAAACTTAATAAGGTACCTCCAATGTTATCCTGTGGGAGAGGGTGGCCTTGCAGTAGCGAAAGCGTTATTTAACACCAGGACATGGAACACTTAAAATTACACGTCCTATTTTTTTAATTGTTGGTGGCACAATAAGTGCTGCAGGCCACTTGAAGCATTTAATTTATTGGCCCTAGGTACATGCAGTACCACTTTACTAAGGATTTATAAGTAAATGAAATTGGCCAATTGAGGATAATCCGATGTTACCATGTTTTAAGGAGAGAGCACATGCACTTTAGCACTGGTTAGCAGTGGTGAAGTGCAAAGAGTCCTAAGGCCAGAAAAACAAGACCAGCATAAATGGAGGGGAAAGGTATAAAGATTGGGGGGGGGGTGGGGGGGAAGACCAGTCAAAGGCTGACAGGTCTAACAGAGGATATATGCTGCCCATCCTCATTTCTACTCCAGGTACTGTATTAGAATGATAAACATAATTTCTGCCAGCCGAGCCAACCTAACTTAACCTGAGTGGTGCAACATTCTCCAATGCTACAAAGAATGCTGGGAGCTAGTTGTGCCTGTTTTACATAGTGACATCTTTGAAAGAATGAGACCGTGCCCCACTCTAGTTGGTTACAATGTTTATCTTTCAAAATGTACCACAATTGCTTTGAATACTGAATTCGCTGAATATAACAGCTGGATTCAACATCAGCATGAAGAGATATCATTGGCAGACCTTCAGACTTGTCCTGAGCCACCTACAAAAGTTGAAGCTGGTAGTTGCATATCTACTAGGGAGAATGAGTAAGTCTTTGACCTACCTTGCTGCTGCTGCCTTCTTATTTGGTAGAAGCCTCTGCATTTTAAAGAGTACAGAGGGTCACTAGAGTGTTCACCTTTCCAGTCATTCCCTAGCCAGAGATCAGAAGATAACAGTGAAAAAATATTTTAAAAAAGAAAAACTGGGTAATACTTCCTGAAGCAGTGTCAGTGACTGGAACCATACTGTATTGCACCACAAACCACCTTTGTTAACCTTGTGGTTTCCTCCCACTGTGTTATGCCTAACACCCACAGGTTTGCATTTGAAACAATGTGAAAATAAATATTAAACCTATGAGTCTATTGGGATGACATTCAATCTGTAGCTGAGAGTCAGAGTCTGTCCTGATTGGTCCATCATTAAAAAAAATATTCGACCTTAGACCAACAGCTGTTGAACGAGTGCCACAAAAAAAACCTTCAGTTTGCAAGATTATTTTTAATGTTTTTATGACACACTAAACTGGGTAGCAGATCAGATTCTTCATTTAAAATTCTGTTGTAAAACCTTAAATATGAGTATAATTCACTAATGTATATGGTTTAAAAATATTTGAAGGTTGTTTTTGTTCTATTAAATGTGAATTTACTACTGTATTTTTTAATAAACAGTATAACGAAGGTCACACGTTTAGGTGGGTGTGTAAGTTTTTAGTACTCCAACAAGATAACATCATCCCATTGTTTCCTATGAGAGGATCATGATCATAATCTGTGAATTGTCTTTTTCACTCATTATATTACCATTACACAAACAGTAGGAGCTGTAAGGAGGCTCAATATTTACATTCCTTTCTGCAGGACACCAATAGTTAACAAGGGTCTACAGTTTCCTTTGAGAAAAGAAAGTCACCTTTATATTTTGTGAACAGTCATTTTCAAACATCACAATCTGAGTGATTATCACAAATATAAATAGCACAGCTAACACAATTTGTGCATTGGCAGACAAAAAATCTGCAATTAGTATTTGGGCAAATACCGCCCAATTTGTAATACCATTTAGGCACTAATAGGAGTTCCAGCTAAAACAGAGCTACCCCATAGTTGACATCAGGGATAAGACAGAGAACATAGATATATTCATTTTAGATACTGGTAGGTGTCCCTATACATTTTACATTTAAAATAAAGGCATGACATTAGGCTCATATCACCTTACAACGCAATGTATTCCCAATGGAGGTTGTAACATACAGAGTATGCAGAATAACAATAAACTAGTCAATAATGAATTATGTTTCCCTTTTCAGATTCACAGCAATAAGACTTCTGAAGGAATAAACAAAAAAAATCAGATGTCACAAAAATAATTATTGTGCAAGGCACGTCACCACCATCATACATGTCATTAATGAACTGTCTTTTACTTTTCTTTTCAAGTTCTCAACAAATACTAGGAAATCAGGTGAGTAGTATAAACAACAATAAAGTGCTATAGCGTGTTATCACCAATATCAAGAGGAGCCTCTGCCAAGGAGAAGCACTGAAGAGCTGGACAAGGTCTACTGCCCCTTTGCTGTGTGTGTTTTGCTGGGTTGCCCTGCAGTTGCTGCTTCTGGCTTAGAGATGACAAAGACCGGACTTTGCTGTGTAACCTGCCTGTGATGATTCTCCAACGGCTTCAAATGAGCATTCCCCCGTTCTGAAGTCGGAGGGCCATCAAAGACTTCATCTGCCAGCACCTGGGATCTCTTGTGGAGACCCCTATCCTGCCAAGGTGTGCCACATTCCGTTCCCAGGCACTTGAAAGGAGAAGCTGGTGAACCCAAGGGGGAAATCCACGCACCAGAGCCGAGCGGCAGAAAAATCAATGCAGCATCTGCATCACGGCTGAAAAATCAATGCATCACTGGTAAAACACATCACCTCACTTGCAAGTAAAGAATCAACTTATTGCTTGCTTTTCCAAAGCACGCTCACCTTTGAGGCTTTATTTTTGACGCATACTAGGTACCTTGTGCAAAAACTACACATCCATTGATTTCGAAGGATTAAGATTCTTTTCACTTAAAAAAATTCATATCTTTGCTTGTGTATGTTGGGTGTTTGTTGTTTTGGTCTTGTTTGATTTAGATAAATACTGGCTAGTTTTGTAAACTGGTGTAGAGTCCTTCTGTGGTGTTACTGTGTGCGTTTGTAAAAATACTTTACACGTTGCCTTTAAGATAAGCCTGACTGCTTGTGCCAAGCTACCAAGGGGCTGAGCAGGGGTTACCCTAGGTGTGTATTCCCTTACCCTGACTAGAGTGAGAGTCCCTACTTGGACAGGGTTTAAACTGACTGTCAACTACAGATCCCATTTCTAACATATCTCTAAACAGCTGATGTGCAATCTGGACTCCTCTAGACACCATGTACCCCCAGTTGAGGGTGGTCAACAATGAGCACCCCAACCCATTCAACTTGCATCTGATTCTAACACAAGATCGTCTCACCATTCCAGACATCTTAATTCAACACTGAAGCTCTAGTTGAGACATGACCTAGGGAGATGTTATTGGAATAAGAGAGGCCTCTTTGTAAATGGCAAATTTTTAACCTTTGAAGGGCCCGATAATGAAGAGGGCCTGGAAAGATGGCCTGTATGGAAGAAGAAAGGAGACCTATAATTCTCGCTAGAGTTCTGAGGGAAATTACTAAACTCTGAAGAGTCTGAACAATCTCAGATTTATTTTGTTTTCATCCTCGCAAAAGAAATATGGAGGGTGACTTTATTAGGAAACCAAAGAATTCTATCTGTTTTGTTGGTGTAAATAAAGATTTTTCTGTGTTTATCAGATAACCCAGGTCTGACCAAAGGAAGAGTAGACTTTGGCTCATCAAAGGAATGTCATCTAAATAGATGATCAGTCCGACACCTAGGGCTCAGAGAGGCTATGACTGGATTCATAAGTTTAGTAAAGCACCATGGTGCTGAAGAAAGTCTGAAAGGAAGAGATGAGAAATGAAAAGTTTGACCGAACCACTGAAATTGGAGTTACTTCCTATAATGTGGATGGATGGGGACACTAAGGTAGGCATCCTGTGAATCTAAATGAACCATCCTGTGATGCTGGAGTAACGAATCTCTGAGACAAATGATGCTTTACATTTTGAAGTGGCAGTACATGACCAAATGTTTGAACTGTCTGAGGTTGATGACTGGTCTAATTTTCTTGCTTTTCTTCTGAAGTAGAAAGAGGGAACTGAAGGATCAGGAATGGGAGGAAGTATTGTCTGTTTGTGTAGTAAGGCTTGAATTTCTAGGGATATAAGGCTGGACATTCCAGAACAAAAACGTGGAAGACAAGGAAAGCTTCTATAACATAGCCTTTGATAGTGTCTAGCAAACATAGGTTTGATGTTATGGAACTCCATTTTGGTGGAAATAAATGAGGAAAGTCCCCTAAGGAAGGAAGGCCAGAAGAGAGACTTACGGATTTGATTGCTTTATCTGGAACCTTTGTGTCCACGGGCCACTGAAGCTTCTACCTCTCTGAGGGTAGACTGGAGGCTTGTAGACTTGGTAGGATGAGTTGAAAGAGCTTCTGAAGCCTTGGTTTTGGTAGGTACCGCAGGTGAAGCGGCTCCAAACTCTACTGGCCCTGGCGAAAACACGCTAAGAGAATACCTTCTTTAATGATTGTTAAGCCTTTTCAAGGGATGGGAAGGTGGACACATATTTACTGAGCTCTTTCATGGAAGAGTTCCTGAATAAAATACCTTCTGCTTTTATTCAGGATCCAAGGATGCAAGATTCACTAGCACTAGCTATAGATTTGGTTTTAACAAAAGTCCTTTACTACGTTCCGGTGTTTTGGTCGAGTTCGCATTGCTTAAGAGACAGAAGGTTCTCTGGACCCCAAGTGAGAGGACTTCGGGGGTCAACTGTGGAACTATCAGTTCTGGCGGATTCCGCTAGGTCAAAAATGCAAACTAAAGACTGACCGTACCTAATATTTTTTCTTGACAAGAAGACAGGCCTTGCCAATCTCTTTACGGGGTCATTACAAAATTTTGAAAAGAATGCGAGCATAGACAGGTCAATGGTAGGTGTGACTGTGATCTTGGAACGGAGAGAAGGGTGATGACATTCCAATTTGAATTGGTTTGTCAAGGGGCAAACGAAATCTAGATGCAACATAGTTGCCCACGTATTCTTCTGAAAACCACTCTGTGGAATTGGGATGATGACTCAAGTTGGGATCAAACATGGGAACTCCCTCTGATTCTAGTACATTTTTGGCCATGAATAGGTCATGAGAAGGGGCAGCCAGTTTAGGTTTTTTAGGGGAATGGGCAGAAAAGTTATCTACATTCCCAACACAATCTTTATTGTGGTCTGAATCCAAATTGCCCATGTCATCACCTGAATCATTAATCTGTGATATTATATATAGTGGGAGACGATTGTACATCAATATGTTTTGAGTTAGATTTGCACTTGGCATTACTATTGTTGCTCCTATTGTTAGCTCTATTCCTCTCCTTAACAGGGTGCCTAGGAGGAACCACATCCTCTGTCAAGAGTGAGGAAATCTCACCAGTCTGAAGCACAGTGGTATTTTTTGTATTGGGTTTAAAGTTAGATGGTAAAGGGAAACCCAACACTTTGCGCTTTCTGCTTTTCTCTGCAGAATAAACAAAAGTCTCTGGTTGGGGAAAAAACTTGTGTTTGGAGCCTGAGAGGAGGCCCCAAAGGCAGGGGGAAAGATATCTGTTCCAAATACCAGCAAGTGAGTCATAGTTTGAGGCAGCTGTGCATGGCTCAGATCGCAACCAAAATGAGGATCACAGTCGGAGGTGTGCAGAGCAGTGGTGACATAGAGCGAGGCAGAGAGCACTTGAGGTAGTGCAACAACGTGCCGACTGGCAAACATGAAAACAGCAACAGTAAGCAATATCATACAAAATAGTGGTAACAAATATTCATAAACCAATCTATTAAAAGGTAAGTAATAGGAAAGAGAAAAATACTTATCTTGACTGAGAGCAGCAAGAAAAGAGGGCTGTTCGCAGTCAAGCTGTGTATTTTAGGTGTTGCTAGGTTACAATTGACTGTTTATGTGTACCACATTTTTTATCCCACTGACTGCGTTTCTTAAGCCTTATGGGATTTGTAGTTATTTCTGGATTTCTGCTGCTGTTGAACATAATGCATGATTAGAGAGTATAATAGGAGCCTCAGGTCTTGCAATAACATTTGTATCTCATTTCTAACACTGCCTGCAGAGGGGGTAATTGGAATTGCTCCCCTCACTTGCACTTGATGCATTATGGGACAGTTTGCAGGAGTGCTTGTAGCTCCTAATCTGGATCTGATTCCAGTAACATCTGACCCCAAGTACAGTACTTGCTACTCCTGCAGTTCTACTTATTAAATCACTACTGTCATAAAATCATTTTCCTGCAACCCAAAAAGCAAACTTAAAGGTAATGTCTAATTCTGCTTCTACAAATTAGATTATATTTAGCCATGTTATGTGTACTATAAATCAACAATGTGGCTGTTTCAATCATTAATACATAGAACCGTACAGCCCACACACTGGCCTCTATATCACACAGGTGAAATGTGGAGAAGCAAGATAGTGTTTGGAATATTACGCATACGTGCCTGAAAGAAAAAGCACGGTCCCAGCAATCATTTTCATCTCCTTTCCTTCTAACCTATGAAAGAAAATCACTAAATACATACCTTTCCCTTATTCCGGGAGAAATAGGCGTCCCTCGGTTTCATGTATATTAAACTGAGGCGAATGTGCTGACTTGCGTTACGTGGTCAAACGTGCTTACCGGTAGCATGGAGGGTGATTTAGGATTCAACAGTGTTTGGAGTCACCTGGAACTGTTCAGTACCGAGCCGCTCTTCAGAAAACTGCAAAAAGGTCGTCAGAAGCCAGGTCTGGAGAAGTTTTCAGCGTTTGGCGGCAAACGAGTGATCAAGAGGCAGCTGGGGGTGAGATGAAAAGCAATGTGCTGTGGCTAATTGTCCCTCCAAGATTTCCACGTGATTCCTAGTATGCTAATTAGGTTCTGCTGCGGTGTCAGAAAAGGCGAATAATTAAAAGCGAAAAGTCTGACTGTCCCTTCTACACAGCGTTATTTTGACAGAGGAAATGTAAGCTCCCATGAGGAAAAAAAATAAAGAGATAAACCATTTCTTATTTAAAATTGATATTGTTAAATATTGAGGACGTTTCTCAATTGTTGCAGAACAAACTGACGAATTTCTTATGGCACCGGGGAAATTAATTTCTCAGCTGGGGACGAATTGGCAAAGATGCATATTTTTTTAATGTCAAAAGTAATGATTTCCAGTAGGGAGGAACATCAATTAATAATAGCCATGATCTTCCGAGGCATGGCTAAAAAACTGAAACAATAATTTGCCAAGGGCAATTCCAGTCCACCATTTCTGAGAGAGGGTGTTACACCCTCTCCCTTTGGAAAATGGTGTGAAGGCAGGGGAGGAGTAGCCTCCCCCAGCCTCTGGAAATGCTTTCATGGGCACATTTGGTGCCCATACATTTATACCCTGTTCATGGTTTCCTACTGATAAAAATGTAAGAGCGTGTACTCCAAGATCATTAGTTGCCCACAGATCACAATGGCTTAATTTGCTTTCTTTATGTCACTGTTTTGAAATGCACGCATTCGTCACCTTATGGATAGATGCACAATACTCTGGTCAAGTTTACCTCGAAGATGAATCTCGGCTTCATTGATGTCTATTAACGGGTTCGATTCTTAGTAGGTGGCCAGGTAACCCACAGTCTCTGTGGATGTCTCAGTACACCAGTGGGATATGAGAAGCATTATCTTAGGGCCCTTAGCTTGGTGAGAAGGAGTGGGGGGAGTGATTTTTTTATTATCGAGAGGCGATGGAAAAGCTTCCCTGAAAAAAGATGGCATAAATGTCTAAATTATTTTTGCCTATATGAGAAGCCCTACTAGATCCAGTTTGAGGTCATCCTAAAATGATGCTCCCAGCACCATGATGCATTTTCCTGTTTATGGTTCTTCTGAATTTGTTGTTGATGATTCGGACAATACTATTTGTCAATGTCCATATTAGCATGAAGTTGGGTGCAAGCTTACAAACCTATCCTAGGGCTAAATGCTTATATTCTGTCCATAGAAAGCTGAAGTATGTATATTCATTTAAGATGTATTTTCTGCTCCAACTGGTAGCCAATAGACTGCCTACATGTTGGGTTGAAACTATCAAACCTTTTTTAGTTTACGAAGTAATCTGGCATCTTGCATTTCTATACAATGAACTGTCCATAGTTCCCTTAATGCCATATCAACATACACCAAATTACAGTACCCATAAGTGTACTATGTGAAGTGCACTAGTTATTTCTCTGGTGGCTAGATGGAATTGCTGACCATCCTGGTCTGCAGTTTAATATTGCTGCACAAAGAAGTGATATAGATGCTAAAGGTGAGGACTGCATCCAATCAGTTATCTAGTTTTTTATTTCAGCAAAGAGTTTGGGATTTTTCTCAAGACTTCAGCCTAGTTCACAAGGATTTAAATTCCAATTTATAGCTCCTGCAAACAGACTTTAAATGTTTGATCCATGTAATAGAATCAAATTATTCTTCATTCAAAAGAATATATTCAATATGATGTTACAATATGATGTCACCAAAACCGTGCCCTATTTCAAAACTGCATTAATGTCATCCGTGTTCTGTTTATTGATGGGGCTTTTAGGACCCAGCAAGAGATACTCGTTTTTGTGATGAGGATCCGTATCACACTTGTTGATTGGGTTAGGGCAGACCAGATCCACTTTCAAACTTTGCCTGTTAGCAAGCGTGCTTTTATTAAGTGCTTAAACACAGGAAATTGTCACTCCAAAATGTACTTAGGTCCTACATGTTTCAAACAGATGAATTCAAGTTGCATCAATCTCTCCGCTGAAAAAAAATCTTTTACCAGGTCTCCATATCCAAATCTTTTCAGGAATGTAATAGAAATCATACAACATTTATACTGCTGCATCTTAAACTTGGGTGTAAGGTATTCACATCTGTAAAGATGTGCCAGGTTGTTCACTGTGCCTGCTTCTCAGTCAACACTGCAAAGAAGTCTCCCAATTCCTTCAGGAACAAAGGGAGTGAAAGAAGAGGTTAACTCTATTTCAGAGCTAAGTGAAATTGATGTTAGAATCATATGAAACCTGTTCTTTGTGTCAATCAAGGAGAATCTTCAGATCCAGAAGATCTCAGGCTGTGAATGAATAGTGTCACAACCAATGTGGACCTTCGTTTAATGACTTAAGTAGGTATTTTCTGATGGTAGCCAAGGTTGTCCCAGGGCTGAGCTGAATTGCCATTGACAGTCGAGCAGTATCTTGTTTTCCTTGACATATTGTTAGCTTGTGATCATGCAATAAATAATCTTGAAATTAAATAACTAAAAATGTGTCTGACATCAGAGACAGAGAAATCAAATTGTTTGTATATTTATTTAGACAACCATTTTAAATTGCACTGTAGGCCTCATTCTGTGCTCTCCTAAATGTTGATGACTTTTCAGAAGCCTGTGAGAGGAGGGGGGAGTTGAAGTTGTATGCTTGTAATTGGGACCCTGTCTAATATCTCTACAATCACAATTCTGATGCTAAAAAATTAAGACAAGCTTAAACAGTTCAGTTTTTACAGGTTTAACAGGTGGCTTCTTATCACAAGCTAGAGTTCATGGTGTTGCCCAATTCCGGGAACCTAATTTCTCAGCGATCTTACTCCAATTTTTAGCCACTTGAAAGATTGTTGTGTGACCAGGTGTACCACTGCAGAGTATGGGTTCCTGTTTGACCATAATAAGTATCATGTACAATATTACAGAGTGTGTATTGCAGTATGACTTCTCATTTTAGATTTCTATTACTCAACCCAGAGATCCTCTTCTCTCTTAAGGAAAGTGACTAACTTATACAATTGTCTGTAAGTTTTGTTTTAACATTGGGTCATGATAAAACAACACATGTTAATCTACCAGTGAAAATATCAACTTTAATCACAGGGTCGCCATTACATTTTTATGGTTAGTACTGAAACAGATCTAGTATATTATGTTTGTGTGATTAGATGCTTTACGTCACTGCACATGTGTTGTTAAGACCCTAATATTGTCCAACTTTCCTTCTGTTAGGATTAGTTGCTGCCATGCTGTTCCATTCATTGTTCTAAGGAAAAAGGTAGACTGCAGAGAAGGTGTGTTGGAAAATTGGTTATTGGTAAGGGTAGATAAGCACCTTCACTTAGCAATAGGCTACCAATCTCCACTTAGGTCCAGTTAGGTCTCAATAAATTAAACCCAGCTCAACCATTGGTAGCTTGGAAACAAGCGTCAAAGCTTAACTTAGGAGACAAAGCGTAAAGCATTCAAATATCACAAAACAGTAATTAAATAAAACAAAGGAAACTGTTTAAAAATTCAAAACCAGTTTATAAAAATAGGAAATATATTTAGCTTTAAAATTACACCAAACAAATACAATGGGATAAAGGGAACCAGAGATATTAATTTTTAAAAAATTAATGCTTTTTGCACTTAGAAATGAATAGAACCAATCTGGTCATCTGGTCGCACCTCGACCAGGACAAAGTCAAAGTGTGAGGCCAACCGCGATGGAGACCTGCTCGGCTACAGCTTGCGGGACGCCTCGGTCAAAAGTTTACCTTCGGACTTAGTCGTTTTTTAAAAGATTTTCTTCAGCAGGACCAAGTCACCAGTCCAATCCAATCTCCTGGAACTCTTCCTCAAAAACGCGTCACAGTAGCCCTCAGTGGAGATTTTTACCTTTCGACTTAGTCGGTTTTTATATGAAAATCCTTCAACCGGGTCAAACCTGAATCTTAATCTGACGTCCCTGGAGCCCTCTTCGGACATCCTGCCTGGGAGGTCCCGGTCAACTTTCTATGTTCGGACGTAGACACTTTTTCTGAGATTTTCTTCATCGCGATGAACCTGCAAGTCAGGCTGGGTCAGACTTGAGGCAAGCCGGATAGAGTTGCCGCAGTGGGTTGGTCCCTTTATGGAGCTTTTTTGCCAAAAGTTCTCCAAACATCTGGAGCTTCTTCCAGATGTTCCTTGGAGGTTGTTGTGAGGTCCACAGCTCACCCCAAGGTTCCAGAAGCTCTGAGATGCTCCTTGGGGTGTGGACTACAACTCCCAGAATGTACCTGGTGCAAAGTCCTTTTTGGCAACTGGACAGTGGTCAGTCGGTCAGTTTCTTCAGGAGTTAGTGCAGGGGACTCTGGTTAGTTTTCACCTGTAGCAAACAGGGAGTCCCTCCTTGAACCAGTTGAAGCCAGGCAAAGTCCTTTTTATGTGAAGCCCAAGTGTGCAGCTGATACAGTCCTCCAGAGTTCAGTGGTCAGGTGCAGGCCAGGAGTCCAGCAGGGCAGTCCTTCTTCTCCTGTAGTTCCTCCTTGTAGGTATCCGAGGTGTGGGTGCAGGTCTGCCAGTTTTATCCCTGCTCCTGGGTGAAAAACAGGGAGGTCCTGGTTTTCCAATCAGTGTATGATCCTTCCCCCTGTGATGACCACTTCCTGGGAAGTGTGGCAAAAATCAATCCCAGGAAGCAACATTCCTCAATAATCCATCATGCCTGAAAATGAGTTTTGGAGGTTACAGCTGGCTGAGCCCACCCACTGGTGTGGCTAAAAATACTAAACACACCCCTCTCCGGCCCTCTCCTAATCTAATCAAGGGTGCACCTAATTTTCTGGGTTTGCAGGATGTGAGGGAGGTGCAGGGATGCTCCAAATGTCCATCCCTGCCTTTCAAGACCAGTTTGGCAACCCTCCCCCTTCCTGCTTCCCCATCTGCCGAGGGAAGATCTCCTGCCCCAGGCACATCTATTTGTTTTGGGCCAGGCCACTTCACACCTCATCAAGGCTGCCTGGCTGGGCTGCCAGAGGCTGGCCAATCAGAGCAAAGCAGCAAAAACACTGCAGGGCTGAAGTTGGCAACTTTTCAGGTAAAGTTTAAAACACTTTGGGGGTGATTCTAACCCCGGCGGTCTTAGACCGCCGGGGCCAGGGTCGGCGGGAGCACCGCCGACAGACCGGCGGTGCCCCGCAGGGCATTCTGACCGCGGCGCTTTGGCCGCGGTCAGTGCAGGAAAACCGGCGGTCTCCCGCCGGTTTTCCGCTGCCCCTTGGAATCCTCCAAGGCGGCGCAGCTTGCTGCGCCGCCGAGGGGATTCCGACCCCCCCTACCGCCATCCAGTTCCCGGCGGTCCGCCCGCCGGGAACCGGATGGTGGTAGGGGGGATCGCGGGGCCCCTGGGGGCCCCTGCAGTGCCCATGCCACTGGCATGGGCACTGCAGGGGCCCCCGTAAGAGGGCCCCTAAATGTATTTCACTGTCTGCTGCGCAGACAGTGAAATACGCGACGGGTGCAACTGCACCCGTCGCACAGCTTCCACTCCGCCGGCTCGATTCCGAGCCGGCTTCATCGTGGAAGCCTCTTTCCCGCTGGGCTGGCGGGCGGCCTGAAGGCGGCCGCCCGCCAGCCCAGCGGGAATGTCAGAATTACCGCCGCGGTCTTTCGACCGCGGAACGGTAACCTGACGGCGGGACTTTGGCGGGCGGCCTCCGCCGCCCGCCAAGGTCAGGATGAGGGCCTTTATCTTAACAAGTTATGTTAAATCCAACAACTGGAAGTTGTGGAATTTATTAGAACAATTCATTTGATTCCAAACTTGAAGTATCTGTTGCTTAAGGGGACTTTTCAAAATTAAAATAAAGTCTCCTCATTCTAGCCTATGGAGGCCATTCACTACAATGAGGGGAAAACGAACTTGGCTGTTTTACCACACCAAGGCTTATAAAACTATTTTTATAAGGTCCCTGCTTATAGTTACATTTCAAACACCTTAGGGTTGACTTATATGTAAAAATAAGGTAGTTTAAGACTTTGGAACTACTTTAATTCCAAATTCGAATTTGATGTAACTTTAATTGAAAAGCAGCCAACAAGACAGGTCTGCCTTTAAAATGACACTGGGCACCTTAGCAGTGCACCTAGGGGTGCACTACCTATGCTGGGGTCCCTAAACCTACATGCCCTACCATATACTAGGGACTTATAGGTAGGTTAATTTTGCCAATTATAATTATCCTAATTTGCATATCCACTTTACAAAGTGTGCTGGCCCTTGGACTAGTAAGCAGTACCCAGGGCACAGCCAAGAGTCAGTAACCACCAGTATCTGTCCAAAAAGGTTGGGAGTGACCAGGGCAAAAAAGAGGACTTTTGTACAAGGTGGAAGGTTTTTTTATCTCATTTTTGCTACAGTATCCTTCATCCCTGCAACATTCTGATGATGAGAAATCCAGATGTCTAAAACGTCATATGGGACCCACCATCTTAAAGCCCCTGTGAGGAGCCTCATGATTGGGAGAACTGACTGCTTTTTCATCTAGCACTTTTTAACCTCAGCATAATGAGTAAAATAGAAAAATATTTTTCATTTGTAGTTCGCTCACCATAGACAAAAGAAACACCTCGCTGACAACCTTAATATTTGCGGTGTACCTTCTCTGAGTCAAATTTTCCTATATTTAAATTTTTAAAGAGGTGAAACCTGGAACCTTTTCCTCCCTCTCTTCCAGTGTTTTTGAGGCACATAGAAACATCAGCATTGATAAGAACTGTTTACAAATTATATCATAGATCACTAATCTACAAGTAAAATAAAAACTCATCAACCCTAAGTAGCAGTACCTCCATTACAACAATGTTTCTGTATACTATATTGTATGCCACACTTAATCTTACATATATAACAGATTAATACATACAGGATAAACAGAACTCTGTTATAATATCAGGACAATATTTTAAAAATATAGCATTTAATTGAAATAAATACAAATGCTGTAAAACCTATGACACTTATGGATAAATAAAGAAAATCACTTAAAATTGCTACTTGCGTCCTACAAATTTGTGTATACTGAAAAAAACAAAGGTTAAATAGATGTTATAATTTGGTTGATGTTTCACCCACATAGAAATTCTGCTATTATACTTATAGCTGTACTTATGTTATGAAACTATAACTTGTGGCCTAAGTTACTTAATGGCACAAGTTAAAGTTTCTTCACATAAGTATAACTATAACTGCTGAATTCAATGGTTTTATGTGGGTACAACGTTACCCTAACTATAACGTCCCTGTAACCTTTGTTTGTTCCAGTGAATTTCAATTTTTTTAATGTAAAGTAATATATATTTGCTGTACATTACTACAAACACTGCTGTGCACGGCCACCCCCCACCATGCACCCAACATCACACTGCAAACAGCCTTTGGCCATGCACAGCAGGGGTATAGTGGTGAGGCTCTTTTTTTGTCCATTGGGCTTTAGATCCATGGATCCATCATGGATTTACACTGTGGGGCCACCTTGTGTGCTGCAGTGGATCCACCACAGAGCAGTCTAGAGTTATTAGACAGAATTGTCATAGCATGAACATTTCTACATGATGTAGAAGACTGCGTGCACTGGGTTTGAACAGATGTACATGTGCTTGTTAAGCTTCAAAAGTTGGGCTGTCTGTAAAGTTTTTACCACAGTATAAAGGCTGCAGTTAGTATGATTTTTAGCCAATTCAGAGCTTGTTAATGTTAATGTTGTTCAAGTACTTATTTAGGACCCTGTGGTGTAATTCTCATGAGAATTTCACAGTCTACAAACAGAGTAGTACAAAGTAAACTCTCTCCATAGAGTAAACACTGTTTACAGTACTCGCTTTCTACTAATATCCACTTCATTTCTCAATGACACAGTGACTGTGAGTGCTTTGATACAGATAAAAGATTGTCTGTAGTAGGGGATTATTTCATTAATTGTGGAACAGAATTTGAGGATACTGAAGAACTTTGCTTTCTCTGCACAGTTGTATACACGCTCAACATCATGTGTAATGAGGGTTTCCCATATATCTGTTGTTGATTGTTAATGTGATCTATACTTCCCATGAAAAGTATGGTATTGGGTCATTGTGAAGGATAACACATGCTTGCTACACCTAAAGGAGTTGTATCTGTGCTTCTTATTATTCTGAGCTAGCTTGTACTTACTTTCAGGCCTTAAATGCCAAACTATTTTTTAGAGCAATGTAAACAAAAGAAGGTTGGATGAGGTCATCAGTACTGTCATTAATGATGTCATTTGAAATGTAATCAGTGATGTCATTAATGATGTAGTAGAACACATCATGAGAGATGCAGTATGTGAGGTCATAAGCAGTGCATGGCAGAGGCGCAACTTATAGTTAGCTCTGCTAACTATATCTGGTGAATTTCTGTGTTTTTAGTTCCAAAGTTAATGTTGTCATTGACAGATTCACCTAACTATAGCGCTACTTTAACCTTTGGTTTTTTCAGTGAATTTCTAAGTTTTTCTTTTAAACAAAAACAGATTTTTTTTATCACACCCGACTATAACTTTACTTTAACCTTTGTTTTTCTCAGTGAATTTCTAATATATTATTACCATGCTTAAAACAAAACTCCCGGCCCTGCAGCAAACCCCAAGCAAGGGAGGCAACCCCATATTGTGCACAGCCTTTGGCAATGCACAGCTGGGGGTTGGAAACAGTGCCTAGCCTGTGGCCAGGCCCTGTTGCCAACCCACCCAAAGGCAGTCCCCCCCTGCAGACTCCCAATCTCACACTGTGCACTACCTTTTTTGCACATGGTGTGGGGTTGGCCATAGGCAGTCATTCGAAGGCAGACAACCCCACACAGTGTACGTCCTATGCTTGTCTGTTGAGTGGTGTTAGCTGCATGACCTGTGCTGCAGCCAGACCCTGCTTCCAACACCCTGCAAGCAAACCCATGCTACATACAGCCTTTTACTGTGCACAAAAAGGGTTTATCACAGAGCTTGGTCTGCTAACAGGCTCTGTGGCTAAATATACAGCAGGCTGCCACCCCACACTGCACAAAGCCTTTGTTGTGTTCAGCATAGGGTTGGACTTCAGGCCCTAGAGACCTCATACCTAGGACCAAATATATATAAAAAAGGGGAGATTGGGCTGCACCACCCGCCTCCCTGAGCCTTCTTTGGCCCTAGGACTCCCATCTGTCAGGGCCATGTCAATGAAAAAAGGGAGGGGGTCATGTGGCTCAGTAGACCCAGGGGACCCCACATCAAGGGGCTTATACTTTTTAAAGGGGAGAGGTTCACTTGGCCCCCTTTCCTGAGCCTAATTAGACCCTGGGGCCATACCCCCAGGGCCTTATTTATTTTAAAGGGGGGGGGGCATGTAGTTTGCCTGTGAGAGTTTGTTAAGCTTCTCGCAGAACCAACAGTCCATAGATAAAATATTTTTGACCTTTAATAACTAAAAAAACTACTGAACAGATTTAAACTAATCAAGTGGAGGCCGAGAAAAAAGAGGGTCCCAAAACATAAAACCCCCATGCATTTTCTATAGATTTCTTTAGACACAGCTACAGCAAAAACTGATGAACAGGATTATACCAAATTCGTCAGGAAGCAAGTTCTTCATCCAGAGATTGTCCTTTTTATGATATGTTGTAAATCTATTCAGTAGCTTTAAAGAAATGAAGGGTAAAAGATTATTGTGTATTTGGACGGTTGGGCTTGTGAGAGTCCTGTGAGCCTCCAGCGAGAATGTAAATTAAAAAATGGAGCACTGCAATTGGTCAAGAGGCTAGTTTTTCCTGTGAGCCTTTACGCTCTTGCAGGAGCAAGAGTCTCTTGGGAGCCTCATGAGAATGAGCTCTCTGATGGGCTGGCTGTAAGAAAGTTAGAAATGAAATGACGGGCATCATTTGTTACTGTGAAAAATTTGAGGTATTGTGGGGATGAAGGGGAAAAAGCTATATCGGGGGCAGTAGAAAGGCAGGCTGTCCCCTACGTTTACAGAGGAGGTGTCTAAGGGATAATTGCTGTGATAAAAATAAATGTATATAACTACATGAATTATATGAATAAATGATTACAGTCTTGTGGGACTCTTTCAGGATCGCGAATAGTAACAAGGTGTAGATGAGTTGACAATATACTTTATTAGTGGGACTGGATATTAAGGCACTTGTTTTTAGAGAGTGTGTAAGAGATTAGTACTGTCATGAGTAGATGGTTAACTCTTATTATTTTTAAACTTATGATCTTACAAGCATCTCACGAGATCCGCATGAAAAATTACTCAGCCTGCCATGAGGTAGTTACAATCCTGTGAGAGACTTGCACGACCAAATAGAGCAAAGCAAAAAAAGGGACTAGGCTGAACCAATAGTTACCATTCTTATTACATGGTTGTAGCAATGCTGTAATGTGATTGGTACCGAACCAGATACAGCTCAGTTTGTCCTTGGTACTTTGGAGGAGAAAGAAGTCTGTTTGAGTTGTGCTCAGCAGAAGTGAATTTATGTGGAACTGAAAGAGACTGGTATCTTAATCTGTATTTATGAAAGAAGTTTATAAACCTTGCTTTGAAGTATTGGTAAGTGCACAAATGTTGGTAAACTTATTTTGCACCATGTTTACAGAATGAAAAGCTGTTTTAAGATGTGTAGATGTATTAAAATAGCTTTTTAGGGGTACACATTACAATGTACAGAGTTTTGAGCAAGGTTTGCAAATTATGTTAAAAAATTAAGGCCCTCATTGCAATCCTGGAAGTCTGTGATAAAGCAGCGGTAATACCACCAACAGGCCGGCGGTAACAAAAATGGAATCATGATCATGGCGGAAACCGCTGAGACAGACGGTCACTATAACACACCGACCGCCAGGGCGGAATCAACAGGCACCACGGCGGTAACGGCCAACAGCCAGACTGAAGACAATTTACCGCCCACTCGATTACGACTGTCCTATCTGCCACCTTTTCCGGGGCGGTACCAATTACATCAAAACCCTGGCCGAAACAGGACTCAGACGTCAAGGGACTCAACAGTGGAGACTCAGGGAACAACCACGACGCCATGGAGCCTGAGCTGCAAGTTTTCTTCATGCTCGTCTACTTTCCACTTCATTATGAACACCAACGCCAACGAAGTACTTCCGCCTCACACACAAGGGAGGGGGGAGGAAAAAGAGAGTGACACATACATGCAATTACAACACCCTCACCCCCAACACCATACACACAACCAGATGGAGCAACATAACATATTTACCCTGTAACGCTCTGGAATAATGCAAGGACAAAATGATTTGAAGAAAGTGAGTGTAATACGATAAAATACTATGAATAAGTGCATCAAAATCCAAATGTATATACATATTTACAAATGTAGGGACACTGCCCAGTCCTCAATGTCCATGGGCCACAGGGCCACAACACATAGGCCAAGGCCCCACATCACTCCTGCAACAACATGGAGAGAACACTGCAGGGGCATCAGGTTGAAAATAGACAGGCACCTCAGGGTGATGGAGAATGGGGGGGCACCTCAGCTGGAAGATGGTACAACACCACTGGACCTGGAGGGGGCAACATGCCCTGTGCGCTGTCCTGGGAAGTGCAGGGCCACAGTCTCTCAAGTGGGTGGTTTGCCCACTGCTTGTTCCTGGGGAGTGCAAGGCCACAGTCTCTCTAGTGTGTGGTTTGCCCACTGCTTGGTCCTGGGAAGTGCAAGGCCACAGTCTCTCTAGTGGATGGCATCTTCCCCTGGCTCTGGAAGGGGCATAGTGCCCAGTGTGCTTCATCCTGGGAAGAATGGAGTGAGTGGGTGGCTTCTCCACTGGTTCTGGTGGGGCCATTGTGCCCAGTGTGCTTCATCCTGGAAAGGATGGGGAGAGTGAATGGCTTCTCCACTGGTTCTGAAGGGGGCATGGTGCATAGTGTGCTTCATCCTGGGAAGGATGGGGTGAATGGATAGCTTCTCCACTGGTTCTGGAAGGGGCATTGTGCCCTGTGATGCAGATCTTGGTGTGTGCAAGGTCACAGTCTCTCACCTGGGTGTCAGACCCACAGGATTTGCAGGGGCCAGGCCACACAACAGCCCATGGATGTAGGACTACACACTGTCCGGCGGCTGTGACGGCTGCTCAGTGGTGGCTGTGGTGGTGCTGGTGTCGGTGCTGGCAGTGGTGGGGGGTGGCTCCAGCCAATCCCCTGCAGCCTCGGATGGCTGCCCACTGGGGCTGCTGCTGCTGGCAGTGGTGCTGGTGTCGGTGCTGGCAGTGGTGGGGTAGGCTCCAGCCCATCCCCTGCAGCCTCACACGGCTGCCCACTGGAGCTGCTGCTGCTGGCAGTGGTGCTGGTGGCGGTGCTAGCAGTGGCGGGGGGAGGCTCCAGCCCTTCCCCTGTAACCTTGGACAGCTGCCCACTGGGGCTGCTTCTGGCAGTGGTGCTGGTAGTGGTGCTGGCAGTGGTGAGGGGAGGCTCCAGCCCCTGCAGCCTCGGATGGCTGAACCCCCATGGCTGGTGGTGGGGGCTCCGAATGAGTCCCAGCACCAGGCCTGCTGTCCTTCCTGCCTACTGGTGCAGGCCCCTTGCCCTTCCTGTCAGCAGCTGGGGATTGATCCTTGCCCTTCCCTGTAGCAGCTGGGGGTGCCTCCTTACCCTTCCTTGATGCAGCGGGTGGTGCCTCCTTGCCCTTCCTTGACGCAGCTGGTGGTGCCTCCTTGCCCTTCCTTGACGCAGTTGGTGGTGCCTCCTGGGCCTTCCTTGCAGCACCTGGTGCAGGCACCCTTTCAGAGTGGCTGCCTGGTGCCCGGGATCCTCTCCCACCTGCAGTAGCTGTCAATACTACTGTGGCCGTGGACCGGGTGGCTGGAAAGCTCGTGTGGGTTCTGACTACCCTGGCCCAACGTGAAGGACAGGGGGAATGGTAGGGAAGAGGTCAGCAGTGGAGAAGAAAAGCTTCTTAGGGACATTGGGGCAGGAAGAGGGTGAAGGTTTGGTAGTGTAGGAAGAGGAAGTGGTTGTAGGAGGTGTCTGCTGATTTTCAGTGCAGGAGCATGGGCTAGATGCTGTTGTGAGGTGGGTGGCTGTTGGGTGTCTGAGTGCTTGTGATTGTGTACTTTGGGAAGAGGGGGCACAGACACAGTGGGAGTGGACACAGGGGACATGTGCATGGATGAGGGTGTGGTGACTGCCAACAAGGGGTGTGTACTGATAGGTGTGCTGGTGATGGTGGTAATGGATGAGGATGTGGTGCATGCATTTTTGAGTGTAGACGCAGCTGGGAGGGAGGTGGAGGATGAGGAGTAGGGGGACGCAGTGGAGGCAGTGGATGTTGGCATGTCTGCATCAGGATGGTGTTTGTGTGAGTGCCTGTGGGATGATGTGTGGTGCTTGTGTTTGCCTGAACCACTCCTGTGTGTTGTCTTGTGTGCATGCTGGTCTGCCTGTGTGCTTGGGATAGGTTGGAGTTGAGGGGAATGGGATTGGGTAGAGGACGTTAGAGGGGGTAGGCTAGAAACAGGGACAATGGCTGCCCTCAGAGAGGAGGCCAGAGCCTGGATTGATCTCTGTTGGGCCGCCATGCCAGTGTGAATGCCCTCCAGGAATGCATTTGTCTTTTGCAATTGGGCTGCTAGCCCCTGGATGGCATTCACAATGGTTGATTGCCCAACAGAGATGGATCGCAGGAAGTCAATAGTCTCCTCACTCAGGGCAGCAGGGCTAACTGGGGCAGGGCCTTAGGTGCCTGGGGCCAAGGAGATGCCCACCCTCCTGGGTGAGCGGGCACGGGAAACATGCTGAGGGACTGCTGGGAGGGCAGCGCTGGTACTGGGGTTGGCGGCTATACCTGTAGTTGGGGTGGGCACAGAGGTGTCTGCCACCACCAGGGACCTTCCATCAGACGAGGTATCACTGTCTGAACTGTCCCCTCCAGTCTCTGCTGTGGTGTTCCCCTCACCCTCCATCCCACTGGTGCCCACACCGTCTGTGGATTTGGCCTCATGAGCCCTGTGGGATGCAGCTCTCTCCATCACCAGTGCCTCTGCCCCTCTGCCAGATGATGCTAATGCACAGAAGGATAGAGTGACAAAACAAAAAGTGGGGGGAAGAGACAAAGGATACACTTGATCAATGGTGGCAACAACACCACCGTTGGCGTACAGGACACACACACACACACAGGCAACAGCCCTACGCACTAGGCAATGCACTACCAGTCACAATGCTAGTCACCAGCCCCTGGACAGGGACACCTAACGCCCATTGCAGCATACCTGAGATCTACAGACCTTTTCCCAGTAGTGGATGCCTACTAGCTTGGTTGGGGGAAGTTTACATCAGACCCTGCCCAACATGGGACCTATCCTGCAATGTCGGGCCTGGTCTAGGGGCACCCACAGGCCCACATTCCCCACCCGGATATTACCCCACCACGTGCAAGTAGTAAATTGGGGCACTGTACTCACCCCCTTGTGGCTGCTGTGATACCCCCAAGCGCCCATCCAGCTCCGAATAGGCCACCACCAGTATGCAGGCCATCAGGGGGTCAGGGTTCGACGGGCACCTCTTCCTCGTTGAGAGGCCCTCACCAGCTGGGCCTCCACTGTCTTCTGTGCCCAGTGTCTCAGGTCCTCCCACTGTTTCTGACAGTGGGTGTTCCATCTTCCGTAGACCCCAGGGTCCTCACATCCTTGGCGATGGCACGCCATATACCCTTTTTCTGATGGGCATTGACCTGCAGAGAAATACTCATAGGAAAAGGTATCAGACCGTCCAGCCTGTTACACTCAGGGCCCACCATAGCCCTTCACATCCCCTTACGCACAGACATGGCACACCATACATGCATCACGCTGCCCAGGGCCCTTCCACCAACCCCCCTCACACGAGGCCTTCACACACACCACTCCATGAATTCATGCCGATGCATCATGCTCAAGTATTAGTGTTCATCTGCTACTGTGCACAATCCTGTGTGTTTAAGGTGTGCAGCTAATGGCGTTAGACATTGTACCCCATGGGCTGGGGACTATCTTAGTAACTGGTAGTGCATTGCCTAGTGAAAAGGGCTGCTCCCTTTGAGTTGTGCATGCCAACTGTAGTGTTGTTGCTGGCTTAGACCAAGTGTAATCTCTGTCTCTCCCCCCTTTTTGTTTTGTCACCCTGTCCTTGTGTGCATTAGCATCATCTAGCGGAGGAGCAGAGGCACCGGCGATGGTGGGAGCTGCATCCCACATGGGCCTAGAGGCCAAATCCTCCGACAGTGGAGGCACCAGTGGGACGGAGGGCGAGGGGAGCACCACGACGAGGACAGGAGGGGGCACCACAGACAGCTACTCCTCCGATGGAAGCTCCCTGGTGGTGGCGGACACCTCTGTGCCCACCGCAACAACAGGTACAGCTGCCACCCCCCACCAGCACCGCCCTCCCAGCAGCCCCTCAGCGTGTTTCCCGTGCCCGCTCACCCAGGAGGGTGAGCATCTCTTTCGCCCCAGGCACCTTAGGCCCTGCCCCAGTCAGCCCTGCTGCCCTCAGTGAGGAGGCTACTGACTTCCTGAGATCCCTCACTGTTGGGCAGTCAGTCATACTGAATGCCATCCAGGGTGTCGAGAGGCATTTGCAACAAACAAATGCATACCTGAAGGGCATTCACTCTGGTGTGGCGGCCCAACAGAGAGCATTTCAGACTCTGGCCTCAGCACTGATGGCAGCCATTGTCCCTGTATCTAGCCTCCCCCCTCCAACTTCCTCTATCCAGTCCCATTCCCCTCAACCTATCCCAACCACACCTTCAGACCAGCATTCACCCAAATCACCACACAAAAGTGGCTCAGGAAAGCACAAGCACCACACTTCATCTCACAGGCACTCACACAAGCACCATCTCCATGCAGACACACTAACATCCACTGCCTCCACTGTGTCCCCCTCCTCCTTGTCGTCCACCTACCTCCCATTAGCATCTTAACTCACACCTCCATGCACTATATCCTCATCCACTACCTCCACCACCAGCACGCCCATCACTACACACCCCTCACGAGCCGTGTCCTCTCCCAGTGTGTCTGTGACCCCTCCTCCCAAAGTACACAAATGCAAGCACCCACCCACCAAACAGCCATCCACCTCACAACAGCATCCAGCCCATGCACCTGCACCCAAACTCGGCAGACAAACACCTCCTACAACCACTCTCTCTTCCTCCACTCCCAAATCCTCTCCCTCTTCCTGCCCCAGTGTCCCTAAGAAGCTTTTCCTGGCAAACATTGTCCTCTTCCCTACCCCTTCCCCCCACTGTCCTTCCCCTCTGACCAGGGTGGCTAGAACCCATCTCAGCACCTCAGCCACCAAATAGTCGTCCGTTGTGGTTCCTGAAGCTATCAAAGGCTCAAATGGGGCACCAGTCAGCCCTGCCAGTGTGCCACCAACCCCTGCCAAGGCCAAAGCCATTCCGCCACCTGGAAAGGTGAAGAGGGGGACAGGATCCAGCAAGGGGGAGGAGCCACAACCACCCGGCAAGGCCACCTCAAATACTCCAGCTGCCAAACCCAAGGTCACACCACCATCTGCAAAGGTGAGGAAGGGGTAGAAAAAAACAGACAAGGCACTTCAGCCGTCCGAGGCTGCAGGTGAAGGCCTGATGTGTACCACCACATCCGCCAGCACCGCCACCTGCACTGCGGCCAGCACCGCCAGCAGCCCTGCCGATAGCACCACTGCAAGCCCCACCACCTGCACCGCCGCAAACACCACTATTGTCAGCGGCAGCAGCCCCAGTGGGCAGCCGTCCAAGGCTGCAGGAGAAGGGCTGGAGCCTCCCTCCACCACTGGCAGCATCAGCACCTGAACCACGGCCAGCACCGCCACCTGCACCGCTGCTAGCACTGCGCAGTCCCCGCCACAAGCACCACCACCTGCACCACTGACAGTAGCACCACTGGCAACAGCAGCAGCCCCAGTGGGCAGCCGTCCTAGGCTGCAGGAGAAGGGCTTGAGCCTTCCTCCACCACTGGCAGCACCCCATCAGCCCTGGCACTACCACCAGTTTGCAGCCGTAGCCTTCGCCGGGTGGAGTATAGCCCTGCCTCTATGGATTATCATGCAACCTGGTCTCTGAAAATCTCGTGCCTCACTCACCCAGGTGAGGGACTGTGAACTGCCACACCCCAAGTGTTATATCACTGGGCCCAGAGCCTCCTCCAGAACCACTGGAAAAATACATTCAATCACCCTCTCCTTGGCAGGATGAATCACACTGGGCACAAAGCCCCCTCCAGAACCATTGGAGAAATGTGTCCACTCACTCTATCCTTGGCAGGATGAAGCACACTGGGCACAAAGTCCCCTCCAGAACCAGTGGAGAAAGTCATCCACTCACCCTATCCTTGGCAGGATGAAGCACACTGGCAACAAGGCCCCCTCCTGAACCAGCAGAGATATGCATCCACTCACCCTATCCTTGGCAGGGTGAAGCACACTGGGCAAAAGGTCCCCTCCAGAACCAGTGGAGATATGCACCCACTCACCCTGTCCTTGGCAGAATGAAGCACACTGGGCACAAAGCCCAATCCAGAACCAGTGGAGAAAGGCATCCACTCACCCTATCCTTGGCAGGATGAAGCACACTGGGCACAAAGCCCGGAACCAGTGGAAGAAGACTGTGGCTTTGCACTGCCCAGGAGCAAGCAGTTTGCAAACCACCTACTTGAGAGACTGTGGCTTTGCACTCCCCAGGACCAAGCAGTGGGCAAACCACCTACTTGAGAGACTGTGGCTTTGCACTCCAAAGGAGCAAGCAGTGGGTAACCCACCCACATGAGACACTGTGGCCTTGCACTCCCCAGGACATCGCTGTGGGCATGGAGCCCCCTCCAGGAGCAGTGGTGTTGTACCATCTTCTGGCTGAGGTGCACCCCCTTCACCCTCCCCCTGAGGTGCCTGTGTGTTTTCGACCTCATGCCCCTGCAGTGTTCTCTCCGTATTGAGGCAGGAGTCAAGTGTGGGCTTGGCCTATTAGTTTTGGCCCAGTGGTCCACGGACATTTTAAGTGGACAATGTACCGCCTTATGTACATATGGTATATTTTTGTAAATACTGTTCTTAAAATTATTACGTATATCTGACTATTTCTAAAATATCACTGATTTGACTCTATTCCTTTTGTCCTTGCATTCTTCCAGGGTGTTACGGGGTGTAAATGTAATGTTGCTGCATGTGTTTGTGTGTATGTTGTTGTGTATGAGGGTGGGGGTGGAGGGGTGGCGTGTTGCTTGTGTGTGTCACTCTTTTTCCTCCACCCTACCCTGTCTCCTAGGTGCAGTACAAACCATTGTCGTCGCCGCTGTCATCACCGTTGGTACTCCTGCTGGATGAGGAGGTAGACTAGCATGGGGAGGACCTGCAGCTCGGGCTCTATGGCGTCCTGGTTCTTCATTGAGCGTTCGAGAGGTGAGTGGTTTCCCTTCCATGTACTGTTTCCGCCGTACTTTTGATGGCGTTGATACCGTCTAGGAAAAGCTGGCGGATGGGCGGGTTGTGATGGGGTGGGTGATACATTGTCTTCCGCCTGGCTGTTGGTGGTTACTGCTGCGGTGTTTGTTCCTACCGCCGTGGCGGTAGGTGTGTTAAAGTGGCTGTATGTTTTGGCAGTTTCCGCTGTGGTCGTCATCCCATTTTTTTTACCGCCGGCCTGTTGGCGGTATTACCGCCGTTTTAAACCCGACCGCTAGGGTTGTGATGCAGACCTATATTTCTTATACTTATTACAACAGAATATGTTCACTGAAAATACAAATTCCATTGTAAAAGTAAAGTCTTCCGATATGTGCAGGAATGCAAATCATCAAACACTGCCCTCTTTCAAGGGATGGAAAGGACTGTGCACCTGACTCTTGAGAGAGGCTCATATGGGAGCATCATGGGTCTTGCAACTGTTTTGCAGGAGTCATAAAAAGGAAATGAAAGTGGTTCATAATACCATAGTATAAGCCACATACATAATAAAAGTATAGGGTAGCTCTGAAAAGACCTTAAGTTACATTTTGAACTACTGCATTTTTTTTTTTAAGCATTTTTAACTTTTTTGTGTTTTCTTATACAAAGGGGAAAGAACAAAAACAAGAAACTGGTAATTTAAAAAATCTCCTTCAAAACTAAGGGAAATTAAATATAAAAAAATGTTTTAAAAAGTTACTGCCTATGTATGCATTTTTGATTCTGGACCAACCTGTCTTGTGCTGCCCTTGTTGTTTTATATGAATAAATAATCTGCAGGGTTGTTATTTGCTTGAGCAGTGAGTACCTGGGCAGGCACACAATCACCATGTTGTAAAGATGGGATGCCCAGGGAAGTTATCAAGCTCTTCACAACAGGCTAACTCACTCTGAACAAGATGTTGATGGTGCCTAACTCTCAAATGTTGCCACATCCCAGTGGTACTCATGGAATTATGCTTGTTCCAACAGCCCTTGCTAAACTCTTTTTTGCATATCTTACAAATTGCATATTTAGCAGATACTTTTTCCCCACCAGGCTTTATCTGGAAACATTTCTAAACTAAGGACTCCTTGGGTGGCTAAGGTGGCTGACTTGCTGGAACAGGAGTAGGGTTCCCATCTGAAGCAGATGATGACATTCTGCTCACAGAAAATTAGCAAAGGCAGAAAGGTGTAACCACAGGAAAAATCCAATAGGCAAATGATGGAATCCTTTGCTAAATAAAGATATCCATGTGAACCAATCACAATCCTTCCTAGGGATGCTTTTCCTTTCCTGGGCATCTCGGGGGTGTCTCATGAGAAGCCAGCAAGATCATAAAAAGAGGGAATTTTCTTTATATGAAATGCAACAGTACATCAACTGCTTTTCTACTTGAAACAACACTTCTTATGCCTTACTGTCCTCAAAATAACAAAAATGCACTTTTATGAACTTAATTTCAAATCTACAATCTAACAAGCGGATCGCAAGTACACGCAGGGGACTGTGTGTTTGGCTGCCACGATTGTCTTGCGAGAGCCATAAGTTTGTAAACTAAATGATTGATACAGTAAACATACTGTAGTGACTTTATTATAAAACATGAACAGTAAATAATAACTGACCGGGTGAAAAAGAAATTTGTACAACAGACTAAAACAAAATGTATAACTCTACGATCTTGCAAGCCTCCCATGAGAGCGACCACACACTTGAAAAATAGACATACATAGTGAAAACATTTATTTTACAGTATATAAAAACTGATCAGTGTATTTTTTAAATATAAATATACATTTTTTGTAAAGATACATACAAAGACTATTAAACCTATGCTGGGAATATTTATGTACATGTGAGTTACAAAGACTAAGAAGTTGAACATTCTTGAAGTAAACATTGTTGGAATAGCTAGTATCTATGTATTTTTAAACATATTTTAATTTACAAAAAAAATAGAAATTCACTGAAAAAAACAAAGGTTATATTTAGGCACAACACAATTATGAGTTTTCAATTAACAAAAATAAAATTGAAATTCACTGAAAAAAGAAAGGTTAAACTAAATTTATAGTTAGGTGAATTTCTCAGTGACAATGTTAATGTTTTGAAGTTAAAAAAAAAACACAGAAACTCACCTGCTATAATTAGCACTGCTAACTATAACTTGTGCTCTCACCATGCACTGCTTATGATCTCACAATTGACATCACTCATAACATGTTCTATAACATCATTTATGACTGTAAGGACTTGGATCTTTGTCCCGTAATAACTTTGTATTCATTTGTCAGATGCCCGCTACCTGTTGCATCCATTACTTTGCCAGTGGATTGAAGGTTTTGCACTGTTTGATCACAGGAGTGCAAAGAAAAAAGGTGTGTCCCAAAACACGCTTGAAATCCAATGCATTTTAAATTCACTTTTGTATTTCATGTAGCAGCAAAACAGCTGAACGGATTGTAATGAAATTTCAATACACATTAGATTATGTATATGATACTTTTTGTTATAAAGTGGTTATGAAGTTATAAGGGCCAACAACTGAGCAATATTGTGTAGAACAGTGCTACTAAGAGTAGCAAGGAAGTTGAAAAATATACTAGACTGCATATGCAAAGTATCATATTTACTGCATGAACAACTGATTGACCCATTTATGGTCACATACCAAAAGAAACCTATAAACAAATACGCAACATATAGAATACATCTTAATCTAAATAAGTTTTCTTTGCATGCTCTCTGGCTCACAAAATAAAACTGGGCCAACAAGCCAAAAAAAACATCTTTCTTATGCATTGCAACAAAATGAAAAATTGCCCTGGTGGTGAGGCACACCAACTACTATTTGAACGACTTGATAATTGGCCACTTGAAAGTAAAAAGAAATCTCCTTCCTATAACAATAGCAATGATTTGCCTTTCATTCACTTTGGCCTTCATACGTAACACAATACTACCTGTGCAAAAAAATGGAAAAGTGGCATAGCAGGGAGCTGCACAAACTACTATATGGAGGACATGATAATCCACGCCACTCCAGATTATTGAATGATTCCTACAAAAATAGGAGGACTGTGGATTAGACCAACACAAACTTCACAGTATAGAGACGCAGTCCACGTATGGCATCAGTAGGTTTTGGCATATCTCAGCTAGTTTACAGTACTGCATCCAACCCCTAAACACACCAAGAAACGTTGTTGTGGCAACGTTGAACATAACACTCACAGAAACCTCTGGAAACAGATTTAACACTTTTGGTAGTCTCTCTTGTATACCCAAGATAAGCATGAGAAAGATATTAGAAAGCATTTTCAAAACATTTATTAAAATGATTTTATTGTTGTATAACAAGCATGAGCTGTGATTATTAGAAAGATGAGATAAACTACTGTAATCAGCATTGTTAAAATGGTAAACAATATGAACAATTCAATCATGATAATTTTTGCTCATATTTTCATACCCCTATCTGTATCTAATACAATACTAAATAAAGCATAGTGGGTGTACCCTCTGCCAGATCAGTTGGGATAGTCTAACCCCCATACCTTGGTGTTTCAAGTGAGAACATGTTATCCTCCTTGGAAGGATGGAGGTCTGAATCAGCAGGGCTGCATCAGAGACATAGCTCACAAAGGTTGAGTGATAATCCCAGGACAGAAGTGCTCCTAAAGTGGCATTCTTATCACACTCTGAGAGAAACACAGATCAGCTCACTTAATTCAAATGGCTAAAATGAATTGTCTCCTAATGAGCAGAGCAAGAAAGCAAAACAATGACGTTGTCTTCTGAAACATACGACCCTGGAACTACCTGTGAAGCCATAAATGCACATACAGAACATCCAGGTGTTAAAGTGTGGAGAAGGTTTCCACAGAAAGGGGATTTCAACTAACGGAGTTAAATATATAATGAATACTACATTCAAGCCATGCAACAAATTTAAAACAGTTTCCTCAACTCTACACTATGCAACTTAAATGTATGCCACCCTACTCTCTGCTAATCAACTGTGCCCTACTCCTCTCTATGCCACTCCAATGTACACCACTCCACTCTTCGATCCATTCTATTCCACTCTATGCAACTCTACTCTTTTACACTTCACTGTATGGTATTCTATTGTATGTTACTCTACTTCACAGTAATCCACGCTACTCCACTATAGTGTACGCCACTCCACTTTACACCCCTTCATTGCATGACACTTTCATCCACTCAATTTAACTGCACTCTGCAAAGGTCTACCACACTTCTTGACACTCTGTGACATTTTACTCCACTCCATCCCCATACACTCCACTGAGCAACTCTGTGTTTCGCTCAATGCCCATAAGCAACAATGTACAACACTCTACTCCACTATATAACACTTTTCTATACTATACGGCACACCACTCTCCTGTACGAGACCCCACTCTGATTTGTAATAGTTTACTATCTATGCCATACCTTTACACTCCACTTCATGCCTCTCTACTCTACTACAACACATCAATACACTGTATTGTACTTTACTCCACCGCGTGTTACAACACTCCACTCAACTCTACTCCACTGTAAGAGACTTTACCTCACTCTATGCTAACATAAAACAATCCACTCAATGCAGATCCACTTTTTCACACACTACTGAACTCCTCTCTACAACACTCTACTACACTGTATGCCACTCTGGAACAATGTATTCCTTTGACCACCCTTCACTCTACTGTTTAACACTATAGTATACTGTATGCCACTGCACAACACTCTACTCCACTGAACTCTATGATGCTCTAGCCGCTAGACAACGCTATGTAACTCTTTATATGCCACTGTACCACACTATACTCTACTGTACTCTGACACAGTACTCCACTCTACTCCACTACGCCACTCTACTCTATGCCAACCTATGCCATTGTACTCTATAACATTGTATGCCAATCTACTCTACCACACTTTACAACACTGGACTGTACTGTATACCACTTCACTCAACAAAAATCAACTAGACTCTATGCCACTCTACTCTTCTGTAGTCTACGTCACCTTTCATTACTGTAAGACTCACCACTGCACTATACTTTACAACATGGTACTCCAATTTTTCACACTTTAGGGGCAATTGCTTGATCCGGTCTCTTCCAAAGACATCCAGTATAAAATCCAGCCCCCTTTCCAATCGCATGGTCTAATCACTTTTTGATCCCTCTCCCAGACCTTCCTTTTATTCATCCTTCTGCCAAAGTTTTGTCATGGAAAGAGTGTTGCTAGTCTAAACTCAATGTTGATTATTTAAATCAGAGTCTCACTACCACAAAACTAGAAGTTAACCCATCCTAATTTGGCATACACCAACTTT
Source organism: Pleurodeles waltl (assembly GCF_031143425.1). Taxonomy (NCBI): domain Eukaryota; kingdom Metazoa; phylum Chordata; class Amphibia; order Caudata; family Salamandridae; genus Pleurodeles; species Pleurodeles waltl. Next base: position 924,966,463 of record NC_090448.1, on the reverse strand, counting down.
TTGCAATGGATTAATCAATACTTGGATCAAGTACTTCCTATAAAAAGGCAAACTAGGAACTCAAAATCCAAATTTACTCCGAGATATACCCCGCATCTTAGAGCTGTAAAATAATTGTGCAAAAAGTCAGCGATATCCTAGAGAAAAGATTACTCAAAGACAAGTAAAATATCATACAGGGAAACCATTAGGAAATATTACTGTGAAATCATCTCTGTGAAGAAAACTTATTATGACTATAAAATTAAAATGGTCCCAAATGCCCCCATAGAAATATTCCAGATTATTAAATCTCTTTTAAACCTGCCTCCTAATTCATCAACCCTGAAACCCTCATGTACTCGTTTCAATGATATAGCAAAGTCTTTGCAGAAACAAATTTGGATATTTATCTTACATTCCATCCATCCAACTCTGACACTAATTTCATGGCCTGTAATGATGACCAACAGCTCCCCAATATGGCTTTTGAGATGTTTTCTGCGGTTATACCAGAGAACCTTGTAACAATCATAAACAAAGTTAAATAATTATCCCCACTGGACCCCAACCCTCAGTTCATTTTAACTAAAGTAGTTGAGCAGATTCAGCATATCTTGCTTGCAATATGAATTCTTCCCCTGCCGAAAGAATTGTGCCCTCACCTTGGAAACATGCAACGGTAAAGGCCCTCCTTAAAAAAATGTAATTTACATCCCTGTGACCCGTGGAACTATAGGCCTGTTTCCCTCCTGCCTGGATTAAGCAAAGTCCTGGAAAATCATGTTAGTAATCATCTCTTGGAGTATCTGGAAGCACACAATATCCTCCAACCCACACATAACGGGTTTTAGACCCAAACATGGAACAGAAATGGCACTCTTCACAGTGGTCGAGGAGGTTAAAATGCTACTGGATGGTTATATGTTCAAACAACGAGTGCTTCAACCACCCATGCCTCAACAATGAGGTCAGAACAACAACCTTGTTGTTATCACTAATGCCTTGACCACGAATGCCTTAACAATTATATTTCGTTGTAAAGGCATTACTGGTAAAGGCCTTAGTGATCAGCATGCACGGTTCTAGCATGCGTCCCCCCTGGCCCCCACCCCTAAAAATTACTGCGACCCCCCCACAACCACCCCAACCCCCACCCCCACAATTACCACAACCCCAACCCCCCCAAAACCTAAAGCACCCTAACCCCCAACCCACCCCTGAAACCTAGACAATGACCCCCCACCCCCTCCCCGCCCCTAAACCCTAATCACCCGAGCCCCCAAAAACTATAAATTCCCCGAGTCCCCACCCCCTCCCCTAAAACCTAAAGCACCCCAACCCACCCCTAAAACCTAAACCCTGACCCCCCTCCCCGCCCCTAAACCCTTATCACCCGAGCCCCCACCCCACCGCCAAAAACTAAAAATACCCTGAGTCCCCATGCCACCCCTAAAACCTAAGGCACCCCAAACCCCCAACCCACCCCTAATACCTAAACCCTGAGACCCCTCCCCCACCCCTAAACCCTAATCACCCGAGCCCCCCACCCCCAAAAAACAGCCCCAGTCCCAGCCCAACTTACCCCCTCCTTGACCGCGTTGACTCCCTTCTTCTGTGCCTTAACCACGCATGCGTGGTTCACACATGCGTGGTTAAGGCCCTAAAACAAGGAAGTCGTGGAAAAGAAAAGCGTTGTTTCACTTTCGTTTTCCACAACTTCGTGGTTTAGGACCTAATTGCAGCATTTGATACAGTTGGCCATAACATTCTCATTGAGAACATTCGGAATGCGGGTGTGGGGGACGTGCTTTTTCTTGGCTCTGATACTTCCTTAATATCAAGACCTTTCAGGAATTTGAGAATGACTGTACATCAGACACCCTCCTATTAAACTGTGGAGCCCCTCAGGGCTCCACTATCAGCCCAGCATTGTTCAACCTTGATATGCACCCTTTGGCGGACATAGTCTTGGCATATGGGATTTCTATATTCTCATAAGAAGATGATACGCACAGAATCCCTCTTCTTCAGCCTTCGGCCAGTATCTGAATCCTGTTGCCAACTGGACGAATGACTCCGCCCTTAACAACTATAACTGGTGAATTTCAGTGGTTTGTTTGTATAAAACGGTTATTTTACTTTTAACTGACATTTACACCTAACTATAACCTCCCTTTAACCTTTGGCTTTTTCAGAATGTATTTCTGTACATACTACCGAGTGGCGACCTGGTTTCTATATACAAATAATTTTTTACTTGCCTATATTTTTGCCGTTGCTTGACAAATCTTCATGAAACTTTCCACAAGAATTTGCCAGTCCTGTCAGCTGCTGCCTGGAAAAGTTTTGATGTGATCTGTCAAGGGAGGGCTGAGAAAAAGGGAGAGTTCAGAAATACATTTTCCCCATTCATTTTTCTGTAGGGATTTTGAACAGCAATAGGGCAAAAACTACTTTACGGCATTACAGCAACTTTGGCAGGAAGATAGGTCCTGGTCCATAAAGGGTGTTTTTTTTGTTTTGGGGTAATTCTGTTCAGTAGGTTTTGAGAAATTAAGGGGAAGACAAATCTGTACATCTAAGGACGAGAATGATTCGACCGCTCCTGTAATTATAACTCGTTCCCTAAGGCAACTATAAATTGTGCCCTCGCAATGCACTGCTTATTACCCCACAAATTACGACACTCATGACATCTTGCAGTAACTAACTATAACTGGTGAATTTCTATGGTTGTGTACGTTTAGAATGTGAGCCTAACTATAACATCCCTGTAACCTTTGGTTTCTTAAATGAATTTCCGTCTTTTTCAAATTCTATTTCCTAACTATAACATCCCTGTAACCTTTGTTTTTTTCTGTGAATTTCTATGTTTTTAAAAGTATAATATAGTTTTTATTTCTATACATTAATTCAACTACAACCACGCACGGGTGTCAAACTGAATGTCAAAGTGTGCCTGTGGGTGTGAGACAAAGCTTAACAACATCTCTCGGGGTGTGAGATTGAGTGTGAGAGAGCCTGGGTGTGAAACTAAGTGTAACAGTCTGAGTCTGGATTAAAAATGAGTGTGAGAGTGTCTCTCTGAGTGTAAGAGTGAGCGTGAGGGTGCCTGCATGACTTTGAGAGTGAGTGTGAGAGTGTCTGTCTGGGTGAGAGAGTAAATGTGAGAGTCTCTGTCTTGCTGTAAGAGGGGAGGGAGAGTGACAATCTCTACTTCAATGAGAGACTGGGTGTAAGAATATCTCTCTGAGTGTGACAGTGAGCATGAGAGTGTCTGCATTGGTGTGATAGTGAGTGTGAGCGTGCCTGGGTGTGAGAGAAAGTGTGACAGTGTCTGCCTGGATGTGAGATAAGGTGTAAGAGTGTCTAAGTGTATGAGTGAGCATGAGAGTGTCTGCATGGGTGTGAGATTGACTGTCAGTGTCTCCAGCTGTGAGATTACATGTGAAAATGGGAGTCTCTGCCTGGGTGTGAGAAGGAGTGTGACAGTGTGTGCCTGGATGTGAAAGTAGGTGTAAGAGAATCTCTCTGCGTATGAGAGTGAAAGCGCCTGTGTGGGTCTGAGAGTGAGTGCCAGAGTGTGTCTCTGGGTGTGAGACTACGTATGACAATGTCTTACTGGGTGTGAGAGTAAGTCTGAGTATGAGAGTGTCTGCATGGGTATGAGAATGGGTGTGAGACTGTCTGTGTGGGTGTGAGAGTGGATGTGACAGTGTCTCTCTGGGCTTGAGACTGGATGTGAGGGTGTTTGTCTGGGTGTTTGAATAGGTGTATGAATTGATAGTTCCGCTAAATCCACAGATCCAACCACGGATTTATACCTGGAGCCATGCTGAGGCCCACGGATAGATCTGCGGATCTCGGAAACGGTAAAAAAAAAGTTTCAAGGCCTTTGAAGACAATTTTTCACATGTATATTACATCCAGGGAGTCACTCCATCATCTACATTCAGCCAAGATTTCAGCCTCAGGTACCGTTTCCTGATGAAATAAAATGGGGGCTGCAACGTTCCTGTCAGGTTGCGGTGAGCCAATTAGATTCTCCCTGTGGCATGTGGATCAGCGATCAATCCGGGAGGAATCCCTGGAGAATCTGCAGCACTAGATATCTATAATATTTTGGTCTAAATTACTCCAAAACTATTGAACAGATTTGCACCAAACTATGAAAAGCGTAATCTGCATAACAGAACCTATATTCGTGACAAATTTGGTGTTATTCCGTTCAAGGGTTTGGGCTGTTGGTGTGTCTAAAGAAAGCAAAATCCCCGTAGATAGAGATTAGAGAAAAAGTGTTTTGGGTCCCTCACGTTTATTTCAACCCCCGCTTCACAAATCACCCCGAAACTTTCAAGACAGCAGCTAAACTGACTAAAGAATATGTTTTGAAAATTTCATGAAGATTCAGCAAGCAGGTTATTGGCAAAACAAAAAATACTCTGTTTATGGAAAAAATGTTTTCTAACTAGAACTATAGCGAATGCACTAGGTAGTATCAATGTATATGTATCTCTCTCTCTCTCTCTCGCTATCTCTCTCCATATATATATATATATATATATACATATGTATATATATATATATATATATATATATATCTGGGGCTACAGGAGATCTGGGCGGATTGAAAATATTAATGTCCCCGGGACCTGGTCCACCCAGGGACTTCAAAGAAACAAATGTGGAAGCCCAAGCTTGTTTTTTTAAATTTCTCAGCAGATCCATGGATCAACGCCAACATTAAAAAAAAAAATGCTTTTTAAGCTCTGAGGGGGTCCCTTAGCACCAGAGCTATGCTAACAGGGTGACTCTACCCTAGCCCCTTTTCTTATTTTTTTACTTTTTTTCTGAGACTTCCTTTTAGAAGTGTTGGCAGCCAATCAGATCTCAGCACAAGATTGGCAGGGTTTTTGAAGCATTTGCATCCCCATATATACAAGTTTTGTTCTTTCTTCAATTACTCAAAAGCTATTGAACGGATTTACACCAAATAACAAAAAAGTCACTTTCTGGACAAAGGGCTACCTTTCTGCCAAATTTGGTGCAATTCCGGTCAGTGGTTCAGGTGCTAACACTGTTCAAAATCCCATTTTTCTCAGCCTCTGTTTTTCGGATCACCACAAAACCTTCCAGACAGCAGCTCAGATGAGCATCAAATCTTTTGGGAAAATTTAGTGAAGATTTGTTAACCGGCGTTAAAGATATAGGCAAGTAAAAACATTATTTTTCTATAGAAATTAGGGGCCAGATGTATCATACAACCGATTTGCGGTTCTCAAATAGCTATTTCAGAAATTCAAAAAGGTATGTATGATTTTTGCGATTCGGTAATAGCGATTTCTTAAAAATCGCAAATGCTATTACCGAATCGCAAATAGAGAATCTGACCCCATTCGCACCTATGGGCCTATTGGCCCAGATCTGCGAATTGTTTGCATTTCCAAAATTGCGATTTCTTAACCAGAAATCGCAATTTTGGAAATGCAAAACCACAGGGTACTGGGGGACTAAGGCCCCCGCTGCTTCACCCCAAAACATTTTTTGGGGTCATGTAACGTGCACACATGCCAAAAGGGCATGTGTGCTTTACATGTACATTTTAAAAATGCATTTTTAAATTTTGCACATGGTTACCACCAGGTTCAACGTGGTGATAAATAGCGATTCCTAAATGCCCACATCGCATTTAGGAATGGCTTCATACATGTGCTGAGAAATCGCAAATAACGAATCCTTATTTGCGATTTCTTATTTAGAGAGATGCAATTTGCGACTCTCTAAACAGGGTCGCAATTTCAAGGAATCGCTATTTTTGCGATTCCTTAAAATTGCGTTCAGAATGTCTTTCATACATTCTGAACTGGCTTTTTTCATTCGCAAACGGGCATTTGCACCGTTTTCGAATGCAAAAAACCTTGATACATCTGGCCCTAGGTCCTGAGTATAGCTACCCATTGACGCTTAGTAGTTATAGTTCAGTCCTCATTTCTATATGAAACAGATTTTTTGGTTGGCTAATAACTTTTGCAAATAACTTCAGTGCTGTTTGCCAAATCTTACCAAAACCTTCCAAAAAAAAGTCCCATCCACCTCAGCTACTTCCTGGAAAGCTTCAGGGTGTACTGTGAAGCAGGGGCCGAGATAAATGGTAGGTCCATAAATATGTTTTCATGCATGTATGCATTTTTCCAGAAGGGAATATGATACTGCTATAGCCAAAGGAGCTGAAGGAATTACACCAGATTTGGCAGAAAGGTAGATTTTGGTCTATAAAGTGTGCTTTTTTTGTGATTTGGTGCAAACAAAATAAGGTTAAATATATTTGGATATTTCAAGCTGCAGAGGATCCACAGATCTACCAGATGAAAACATGCAATCTGATTGGCTGTCGTTACATGAACAATGATGTCACGGCAGCCATTTTAGGACTCTGGGACTCAGTCCCCTGTTTTACTAAAAGGTTATAAGAAAACAAATGGGTGGTATGGTAATGAAAATATGCCCCCTAAGCCTGGTGTGGAGGGGCTCCCAGAGGAATTTTCCTGAATCCCAAAGCATCATTTTTAATGGCACCACAGATTCAAAGAGAATCTGTGGTGCAGCTAAAACAAATGGCGGGCTCCTAGTTTTTTTAAAATCTGCCCCCACCTGGGGTGCACCAGAGCACAGGGAGTATTTGGTTATATCTGTTGGGAGGAAAGGGGCATACAGCCCCCTCTATGAACCATTTTTAGTACTCACACCTCATAGCTGATTTTCTTCATATTGGGAAAAATGCCCCCTCACAAAACCGTGTTTTGGTCCAAGGATCCTATCCCTTAATGGGTATTCTTAAAATTGATTGGGGGCACATAGCCCCCCTCCATGACTTGTTTAGGCCCTGGGGGCCTCATTCCCTTGGGATTTTTTTAGGGGAGGGGCAAATACAGCCCCTTCCCCTAGCCTCAAATACAGCCCCTCCCCAAGATAGTGTAGACAGGGACTATCAAATTTATTCCCTGCCCACACTCTCCCAGACAGGGAACACAATTTAATCCCACTTAGGTGGTAGCAGAGAAAAATGTTGCTCCTGCCCGGGCCAGAATGAAGGAACTGAGGCTGCTCCCACTAGCACAAAATGTGGGTGCTAGTCAGGGAGCTGGCTGTTGCTGCATTGGCCTTTTGGCTCTCTTGCGACCCACAATGAATACACAAGTTGTGAATGTGCTAGGTAGCACTGGGGAACATACTTTTGAAGACTAAGAGGCTCCCATCGGCACCCGTTATAGGTCGAGGCTAGGCAACTGGCAGGGGTCTCAGAGAGCTTGAAGCTCCCTCCATACCCCCAACATAGGCCCTCTTGTGGGTGCCCCAAGTATACACCAGGGTATACATGGAAAAAAATGCAATGGCCAGTTCCCAGCAGCACCACAATAGGTGATGAATGGAGAGCCCACCAGGGCTGCGGGTCCTTGGGGCTTCGCCCACAGCCCCCAATATATGCCATGTTGTGGGTGCCCCAGGTGGGCACTGTGGAGCAAACCTATATGAATCACCAACAGAATTGAAGGCTACCACCAATTTTCAACTCTGGTGTGCTAGCATCTAGAAGACCACATAAATCGCAATCCTATATTAATTTTGCATCACAATTGAGAAGGAAGACACATATATAATGTTCTGCCTTCACAGCCTTCTAAACAATTCAAACAGCTGCTTCACTTCCTGCGACATAGGTCTAACCCATCCTAGATGCCAATCCCATCTTGGATCCATACCTGGTTCCGAGATTTAGGATGTCTATAAAATCACTGTTCCTTTTGTATTATTTAAATAATGTATCTGATGTTCTGTAACAAAAAAAACCTCAAATTTACATCTAGAGAAATACAAAAAACTAGTGTTAAATAATTCTAACCAAGAAAAATCTTGCCTACATATTTTAAAATATTTGCCAAACATTTTATGTATTTCAGGTAAAGAAATTGGGCAACTCTAATCTGGTGTTGCCTGAGGCAAGATAAGGCCAACCCACAAGTAAAAAATGCCCTTTAGTCGATACAGTATTTTTGCCTAATATGCAGTGCTTACATTACAATGTATGCTATTTTATACAGTGTTAGAAATGGGGTCTTTGGTTGGCAGTATGGTTACCTGCTGTCCAAGCATGGACCCTCACTCTAGTCAGGGTAAGTCACACACGATCCAAATTATCCTGTGCCCATCCTCTGGTAGGTTGGCACTGAGCAGTCAGGCTGGCTTAACTTAGAAGGCAATGTGCAAAGTATTTGTACAATTAATCATGTAATATCACAGTATAGCACCACAAAAATACAAGACACAGGGGGTGATTCTAACATTGGCGGGCGGCGGAGGCCGCCCGCCAATGTTCCCCCTCCAAAATACCGCTCCGCGGTCAAAAGACCGCTGAGGGTATTTTGGGATTTGCCCTGGGATGGCGGGCGGCCGCCAAAAGGCCGCCCGCCAGCCCAGGGCAAATCGACCTTCCCACGAGGACGCCGGCTCTGAATGGAGCCGGCGTAGTGGGAAGGTGCGACGGGTGCAGTTGCACCCGTCGCGTATTTCAGTGTCTGCTTTGCAGACACTGAAATACTTTGCGGGGCCCTCTTACGGGGGCCCCTGCAGTGCCCATGCCATGGGCATGGGCACTGCAGGGGCCCCCAGGAGCCCCGCGACACCCCCTACCGCCATCCTGTTCCTGGCGGGCGAACCGCCAGGAACAGGATGGCGGTAGGGGGTGTCAGAATCCCCAAGGCGGCGCAGCATGCTGCGCCGCCTTGGAGGATTCTGACGGGCAGCGGAAAACCGGCGGGAGACCGCCGGTTTTCCTGCACTGACCGCGGCCAAAGCGCCGCGGTCAGAATGCCCTGCGGGGCACCGCCGGTCTGTCGGCGGTGCTCCCGCCGACCCTGGCCCCGGCGGTCTGAGACCGCCGGGGTCAGAATGACCCCCACAGTGTTTAGAAAAATATAGAATATTTATCTGGATAAATGCAGGTCAGAACGATCAAGATTCAATAAGTACACGTTAAAATATCACCTAGACAATAATATAAAGAGTCTTTAGTCTTTAAAAAGCAACAAGTGTGTCTTGCAAGCACAAAGTACCTGGTTTGTGTTCAAAATCTCAGCAGGGAACCGCAGAGGAGGCGTTGCGTACTCACCAGCCCAGTGTCCTCTCCTCCAAAGACTCTTCTTTGTTAACTTAAAAATGAAGTGTACTCACATGGGTGGCTAACATTTGAATAGTGTGTGTACTACAGGGACTGACATGACTGCTAAGGCCAGAAGGCCTTGTTTCTGTAACTCCAAACACCAGCACAGTGTTCTCTTGCCCAAATACCCCTGTGTCTTAACTCTCAATTGAAGTATACTCACCTGGGAGGATGGTATTAGTATAGTGTGTGAAGTACTGAGAGTGAGATGACTACTAAGGGCAGGAAGCACTGTTTCACTAACTCTAATAACCAGTCCAATGTTCAGTTCTCCAAATACCCTTCTTTCAGAACTCACAAATGAAGTGTACCCTTGTGTGTGGATGATAGTTATCAAGTGTATGAAGTAGAGGGAGTGGCATAACTGCTAATGACAGGAGGCTCTGTCTCTCTAAATCCAAACACAAAAAAAGTGTTCTCATGCCCAAATACCCCTGTGGTTTAACTCTCAATTGAAGTTTACTCATCTGGGAGGATTACATTTGTATGGTGGTGGGAAGTAGAGGGAGTGACCGGAACGCTAAGCCAAATAGACCCTGTGCTTCTAACTCCAACCACAAAAACAATATCTACTGGCACAAATCCATCTATTTATGAACTCTCAATTGAAGTTTACTCACCTGGGAGGATACCATTTGTCAAGTGTGTGTAGTATAGAGAGTGATCTAACTACAGCTCCCAGGAGGCACTGTTTCAGTGACTCCATCCACCAGACCAGTGATCACTGGCCCAAATACCATTGACTGCTAACTCTCAATTGGGGTTTACTCACCTGGGAGTGACCAAGATACAGACCATGCTCAAATCTAAGATGTGTCTGGGCACCTAGCTCAATATTGACCAATTAACCCAAGATGAAACTAATGAAAACAGGAGGGAGAGCTTACCCAGTGTGCAAAATAATGATCAAAAAGGCCTCAAGATGCATCACCAAAATAGTATTGGCAGCAGACACATTCACAATGCATTGACCACATGACGACTCTAGTAACATATACAACAAAGTCCTTGGTCTGCCTGCATCACAATCAACTAAGCCTCAAAATGGCCAAAGACATATCTTGCCTAGCCACTGTTTTGTCTGCACTGGTGGCAAGATGGCATTCTCAGGCCATCCTCCCAAGCGCTAATGATCTGCATTTTTCAGCATCTGCTTGACTTAGATGGAATTGGCATGCTTCACAAATGTCAGGTCAATACAACCAATATCACGGGTACTTGCCACAATCAGAAAAAAACTTCAAAGTACCTTTGTACAAGGTCTATGCTTAATGTAACAGTAAATTGTTGGAGATAGATGTCACAATACAACCAGTAACATTGTATCTTTCACATCAACAGTTTGAGCTGCCACTGGGCACCAATGCCACAGAAGAGACTACCACTATCCCTCTGGAAAAGGCCTTCAAGGAGGAAGACACTCCAAGATGTTTGGAGATGGAGGACAGTTCTGGCCCATGTGGTCAACCTTGTCAGACACCAACAGTGAGTCTCACTCTGGCCACGTCAACACCTCCCAGCCTGGTTGCCTTAACATCACAGGTAATCGTTTGCCTCCCAACCCGTGTCCCCAACACAGTGTCTACCATCCTGTGTCCCCCAGTCCTGAATTCTGAGTTGCAGCATAACACTTCTGACAATGAGTGTCTGGACCCAGTGGGAGAGGGCACCCGGTGGCAATGGCACAGGCCCTTGGGGATAGGGTACGTGGGAGGGATACTTTGGACTAGTTGGGTGAGGCGACTGGGGCTGCTTCTTGCCAGGACACCATAAGCCACATCCTAGGGGTCTATAAGGAGTCCCAAGGCATGATGGACCAGATCTTGACCAAAGTTCGGGAAATCAAGTAAATACAGAGGAACATCCATAGGGATATGCGGGAACAGTGGGAGGCTCACACGAACAACATGGCCCCCCTAACAGGGGTGATGACGGACATTAACAATACCCTACCCTTTCCTTTGGTGCATCAACACCAGGTCCTTCTTCATCGGTGGCAGCCACCTAAAGGGAGGCCCTGACAGAGGAACAATCCCCAGGCACCTCTGCCTCTGTAGCAACAGATCCCCACCACCACACAAGCAGGGTCATCCAGCGAAGAATCCAGGAGGTGCAGCTGGCAAGATACCCACCACTGTCAGAAAGTGGCTTCTTCCGAAAGGAACTCCTCTGTGTGCCACACATTCACTCTGTTGACTGTTCCTGAACTACCTACCAGTTCCAATGGGAGGAGTACTCTAGACCTTGGACTCCCAATGTTGTGGCATTTACTCCAGTGATTTCTTTCACCATTATTGACACCTCCACTTTATTATTTTTCTTCTTTTCTAACACAATTTAATTTACTGCATCAGCACTCTAATAAATCCAGCCATCACAAACTCTTTGTCTACTTGCTTAATTTCATCATTGTTCTATGTAGAGATGTAAGACCATGTGAATCATTTGATGAAGACATAACCTACTTATGCATGGAGGGATACATTACAGTGACCTTCTCAGGATTACAACCATTACACAAAAACACATACTAACACATGTCAGGTCACACCAAACATTTGATTCCAGTGTACAGGGTATAGGCTGTCTATATATTTGGACCATTTTGACATAAGAATGTGTGACTGAGTCAAAGTACATACTCCAGGGTACAGTCCCCCAGATAAGGGAAGGGAGGGATTTTTCAGACATTGTCCTGTAGAATAGCCAAACATTAAAGTGGATGATGTCAACAGCTTGGCCTTATTACATGCCACACCAAAGTGATCCAATATCATATAACCCAAGATATAGACAGATGGCACTACAACAGTCCCTGATCAAAGGGCCATCATAATCCAATGACCATGCATCTGGTGGTATGACACACATATGTCAGTTTTGTGGCACAGGCACTGTGGACTGCAATGATGAAACACATCTACAGCTACATAGAGGTCATGCAAGAATAGAGTTTAGCCAATTTGAAGGGTGAATGACTTGCTCACAATAAATGACTACATATTTCATGCCCACATGATGACACACATGATGCAATTGGCCCAACACAGCACACAAACTCCAAACTGCACTTTTGACCTTTCACTGAAACACTGATCACGTTGCCTAGGCACAGGTCACATACAACCCAAATCTGTGACCTACATTACCTGGAAAAATCCATGTCCACTATGTATGTCAGAACATCATCACATATCTGCCAATGTCGCAACTTTGAAATGCCCACATGAGGATGTCATGGTGAAGATACGTATACAAAAACAAAACAAGGAGCATAGGCTTGAAAACATGCATATTACACAAATCACATAGCAAGCAACCGGAAATGTAATTACATTGCAAGGAAACTGACACAAACAAAGCAACATCATCAAGGTGGGGATATGTCAAAGGGTAACTTTTTAATCAGCCTTTGGCTGAATATTGCAGAGTTTCAGCTCCCTAGTTGTTACTAAAACACTCAACTCAACACAGTTCATTGCAGTCACAGACATTACAGCACATGACATACTTATATTCATGAAAAGTAGCTGTTGATGACACCTTCCCGCAAGTCAGCTCCTTCCACTACATCACTGCCATCCTACTTGGCATTTCAGGATTCTCCCCCAGTGGCACTGCAGGCTCCTCTCCTCTGGGATGTACAGGAAATTCCTCCGCAGGGCCATGTTCTGAAGCATGCAGCATGACACACTTTTCTGGGTGAGTAGAGGAGGCTCCACCTGTCCTATCCAGACACCTAAATCTGGCCTTCAGGAGCCCAAAAGCCCTCTTTACTACCCGCTGTGTTCTTCCATGGGCCTCATTGAAGTAGACCTCCCCTGGCATAATTGGATTCTTTAGTGGCATCAACAACCAAGGACGGTTTGGATATGCGGAGTCTCCTGTTAAGTAATGGAACATCTGTGCAAAAATGAGTTACTCTTTTCCTGGTTGTAGCACAAGACATTGCACACAAACAGGACATATGTGACTTACTAACCAGCCAGACCCTCACTGGGTACAGTTGTAACATCAGATGGGGTATGGTGCCGTTCTGCGTTATGAAGGAATCATGGGCTGAACCTGGATGACGGGCACAGACATGTGAAATATAGGGATCCGCCACACAGACAACTTGCACGTTGATGGAATGGAAGTTCTTTCTTTTGTGATAAACTTGTTCATTGGCCTGTGGTGGGACCAAGTCAACATGTGTGCCATCAATGGCCCCCCATCAATTGTGGAATACATGCAAAACCATAAAAGTCAATCTTCACATGGGCTTAATTCTCACGTCGAGGAAACCCGATATAGCTGTCAAGGTGTTTCAACATTGCCACAAAGACATCGTTTAACACCAGACTGAACATAGGTTGGGACATACCAGCAGATAGGGCCACTGTATGTTGGAAAAACCATGTGGCTAGGCCGTGCAATACTCACATGACTTGTCCAATGAGTGGTATGCTGATTTTATAACTAATAGCTGGCATCAGATCTGGTTCCAGCTTACAAGATAAGTCCACTATTGTTTGGCTGTCCAGGCGGTAATATGTTATTGTGCGCCTTTGCTCCATGGCCTGTAGGTTTGGAAGTCAACAGTAAACAGGAGATTGCTGCATCCTCCCTCTCCCTGGGTATCTATGTATGACAGGACATGATTTGTAACATTAGTCAGTGTGTCCACACCAACATACATAATGCATACCAATTACATCATGTAACAAGGCATTTTTGAATGGATAGGCATGACAACCAGTACAAATAACAGCTGCAAAGACCTCAAGAGTCATACGTGACCCCCATGGTTTTCCACACGTGTCCACAATATGTATATGGACCAAACTCAAAGATGTGCATCTCTTGATTTGTCTTCTGCATCCACCCAGGTCAACACCCATCAGAAAATGGATCTATGGAGATCCATCAACAAGAAGGTGCAGACCCTTGGGATCCGCAGCCAGGGACAGAAAAGGTGGGAGGACCTAAGATGCTGGGCCTGGAAGATTGCTGAGGTCCAGCTGGGGATGTCCTCCCTACGTGGGTGGGGTGCCCGTTAGACCATGACTCCCCTAATGGCCTGCATTCTACTGGTGGGCTACCCAGACCTTGATAGGTGTTTGAGGATAGCACAGCAGCCACACAGGGTGAATACAGGGTATATTCCTGTCTGTCACATTGTCAAGTGAATGAGTTAGGTTCTGATAACTCCCCCTGACGATTAGGGATGACCCATGTGTAACACAGTAGATGAGTGATTGTTTGTGTAGACATGTCATGTGTTGTATACTGATGTGCCTTGCCTATTGGCCCAGGGACCTAGGACACAAATGTGTACAATCCACGAGCAAATTCCTCTCCAGGGATGACATATGGCTGTGTACAGTGCTCAATCACATACTGCTTGCTGTTATAGTGGGTATAAATTCTATGTAACAGACCACTACTCCTCAATGTTACAGGCCAAAGGTAAGGATGTGATGGATCACTGTCCTCAGCTATGTGTCTGGGTAAATCTGCCACCCAGACGCTACTTGTCTTCAGCGTATGACGGGTGCTGGTGCCTCACTGCAGTTTTTAATGTTAAGATGGACATCATACATGTGACAGAGCATACATTGAACTTTTGGAGCAGCGACTGATCAGTACTTTCCCTTGATAAGTGGGAAATGGCCAGTGACATGTTTTATGTGCCAACACTGTTGCCAACATTTCTAGTGCCTACAGGTCAGCATGAATCCCTGTCTCAGCAAAACATTTGTATGCTGCTGTTTCATGCATGGTCTACCTGTGTTGATGGGATGATATCCATATTCCCTCACATATATCTCCATGGCAACCTGTGCGGAATGAGACATTCACAAAGGGAGTACATTTTATGTTGTGCCACATACCGGAGTGGGTCACCATGGTTTATTAAGTGGCACATAACTCCTTGCGTCATAGCATGTGATTTGGCATGTACAACTGCAGTAGCAATGAGGAACATGACAGATAGGCCTAGAGCTTATAGCCACAATGTGCATTTCTATTCCATTGTCATAGAATCATGTAGCAAAGTGCTTAGCACAGGTGAACTAGGTAAGGTTTGCAACCTGACTGTTGGCATGCATCATGGAATGACTTGCAGTTATGTTGAAATCACATGTGTTTGGGTACAACCATTCATCCACAAAAATCTGGGTCTGCATGACCATAATGGAGACAATGATGTAGCTTCCAACTGGGCAACATGTTGAGGGCCTTAAACAAGTATGTGCAAATCTCTGGGCTTCTCCAATGACTAATGGAATCCACACTCAGAGTATGTCATTGTTAGGGGTGCCAGACATTAGTGATGATTTCCATGGGGCTTGCTGAGTCATTGTGTTGTGGTTTTCAGGGACATCTCTCCCTGACATATTCCACATGATGTCTACAGAGTCCAATTCCATGCCAAATGTGTGGCCTGTCTGAGGAACATTAGTACTACTTTTGTGACTCCATTGCGACCAGTATCACTTGGTGAAGTGTACATTGTGGAAAGCTTCCACAGTAACATGAGTATTTCCATGTCACCTTCTCCAGGCTATTGTACTTTTCTCAGCAGCATGGTAGGATTATGGAGCATCATTTCTTATTATTGGGTCATTATGTATGTGACAAATAAATGTGTGCTTGACCTTGTGCAGGACCTATGGGAATGCAGTTGGCATTGGCCTCTATTGTGTGACAACAGGTATGCTTCATGGGGCAAGGCTTTGAGGGTGATGAGGTCTCCTACTAGTTCAATGGTTACTGTGATTGTGCAACTTCAGCCATACAATTGTAGTTATCTGAGATCCTGATTTCCTGTGGGTAACTGTTGACAGTTCAGATGGTATACATGCATATAGTATGGCACATGTATGGGCCACTTAGTTGGAGTTTGGTGCTGGGGCCTACTTGATATCATGATAATGTTTGCTAATCACAGCTGTTGTTCAAGTTTGATCATGGACATGTGATGACCCTATTTCTCTTTAATGTACAGCATCAGCTGAGGGAAGCAAAGGATACAGGGCATAGCCAAGGGGGGATGCTTCTAGCTATGGGACCTCAGGTCAAGATACCATGATCACAGAGGGTCCCAGTGGCCCAGAGGGTGAAGCAAGTGACTGGGGGAGACCGGAACAACATCGTCTTCATTATCAGAATCTTCCTCCAGTGGACACTCCCAAGTGGTGGTGGACCCATCAGGGCGTACCTCTGTACCATCTTTGTCTGCCACCCCGTTCTATCACCAGCCTCCCTGTTGCTCCCAACCAGTTGGCCGTGCGTGCCCACCCAAACCCACCCATTCGAAATCTGACCACCAGAGATGATTCACAAGGTCCCTCCCTGCCCACATGATGCCCCTTCCTGTGGAGGCTACCTGGAAGTTATGAGTCAAGTGACTGTACATATCAAAATGGATTGGCCAATGGCCTTTGAATTTTCAAGTTGAATTTTAATAAACCCAAACATTTGTTTTGTTGGGTATACATTTGTCTTGCAATTCCTTTTCTCCCTTTATGTTGTTCCTGAGTGACTTGTATTATTTACTTACCGTTGTGTGTGTGTCAACCTGCTTGCTGATCCATTTGCTGTTGTTTGCAGTATCTGACTTTGTCGGCAGAGCTGGTATCCCCGAAGACAAGGGTATAGGTTGACTTTATAGCTATGTGGGTATAAATGCAACTTGGTGTCATGGCATGGATTATGGGTTCATCTAATGTGTGGCAGCTTGATTTTTTTATGCAGACTTGGAGTGTGCTCAATTGTTCTAGCTTCCTTTGCATTCACTGTGCATGTACTTTGCAGCTGCTTCATTTAGATGTATGTCCCATGCAGTGGGAGTTGTATCTGATTTGTTGATTTGCACTTCTAAACTGTGCAGATAAACTTGTCTATTAGGTATATTATTGTTTGTCCCTGAGATACATGTAGGACCAGATCCTGTGCAAATGTTGTTTAAGTGGCATGTGCAAATTGATATGTGCCTCAGTGCAGCATCCTTCCCTGAGTGCTCCTGATGGCCCCATCTCTGTTGCGCAGGCATTGTTTGTATAGTGAGCTCTGTATATTTGTCTCTCTGTCTATTGTGCATCCAGTTGTCCTTCCATTGTGTTGCTAAGTGGGTGATGTGTGTGTCCATTGCGGGGCTGTTTACTATCAGTGGTTTTTGTGTTCCATGCCACATTCATACATATGTGTGTTGAATGTGATGACAGTCCACTGTATGTGAGGAATGTGGGAGTTGGAGTTGTATTTGTAAATATAATGTTGCTGTTGGTGTTGTGTGAGACAATGTTGGGTACACTTCACTGTCCCTGTCCTTGAGTGTTTTTGTGTAGTGTTACCATGCAGTGTAAGTAACCAGCCCACAGGGGGCATAATGTAACTGTGAATGTTGTCTTCTTTGTGTCTGATTCCGAGGTGGACCCAATGACAAGTGTACTTGGTGCCCGTAGCTTGACCCCCATATGATGTGTACGACGGCGCGACGATCTATTGTTGAGTATAATGACACAGGTAGGTGTGTGTATTTAGGGTTGGTTGCATCCACAGCGGCGTGGATTTTGTGCTCCATTTATGATTATCAGCAGTGGCAGGACATGTGTGATAGGTTCCATGGCAACACCAGATATGTGAGGCTACCTGCAGGTTAGTGTCTCCCTTTATACTGTCTGTTTGTGCCTGCTGAGACATGGTGGTTGAACCGCCATGGTCACATTGACGGTGTACAACCTCATAATGTGCCCAGCGGCAACACAGGCTCCACTGGCCTCTTTGTGCTTACTATGACCACAGCAGTCTTTGCTCCATAGACCCGCATGACTCGTGATATGGCAGTCCGACCGCCAGCCCAACATCATTTGGACCGCCAACGCTGCCATGGCAGTCTACGACCGCCAAACTCGTAATGAGGCCCTAAGTGTCATAAAGTACCAAATGTTAATAATCAATATGTAAAGAATGCAAAATATCCAAATTAAGTGCTCTATTTAGAAAAGCCTCTTCTATAAATTAAGCAGCCTAAATGAGAAGATTTCTTAATGGGAGGAGAATAAGAAGTCAGCTACATTAGAACCTCAGTAGAAGTTCAGAGGAAACAAAAAAGTGTCTAGCATGATGTTTTCCACTCCGTTTTCCACTTAGTGGGGACCACAACAGAGTAGAAAGATCTATTCTCTTCATAGTCAAGATAAATGCTGCTCTAACTAACAAAGGAACACTAATTACAAGCAGGATTGAAGGTTCCAGAACATCCCCATACACAAACACAACTGCTTGTCCTTGAGAGTGAGGGCAATGGGATTTTTATCTCTTAGTTTTAGGGTGTAGTCATTAGATAACTCTTGCCACTGGTCATATGGACCTTTGTTTGTAGATGAAGACTGTTTAAAAGGAGGAATAACTGACATCTATCCATCTGGATCAGCAATTCTTTTGACATTTATAAAGTTAGTAAAGGGATTTCTTTATGAGTTAAAGAGCTTTAGTAATAGTTCTAACCAGTTCATTTTTTTCTTCAGAAGCTAATCGCATTTAATCATTAGTATTAAAGATTGCATAATTAATTAGTTTACATAATAAAACAAGATAAAATACAATATTAGTGAAAACTGTAGTCAAAATAGAGATAATGCAACAAGTGTGTTCCATAAAGGAATTTCCCTAATCTAATTTAGATCAAGAATATGTTAAGGTGTCAGGTTAGAGACCCAATGATGAGTTCTGATGAGAGAATAAATGCATAAGCATGACCTTTACTTCATATAGAAGAACAATGCTTTGCTGGAAAGTATTCTCATCTTCAAATCAGCAGACATCTAATAAAAAGAAATAGGCTCAAAAGTGATCTCCTATGAAGAGAGATAGAGTCTCAAGAAACCGTGTAGAGGATCTTCAGAAAGCGATGGACTACACTAGGGGCACACGCTAATATAAACATAGTGAATTATGAATCAAAACAAGTATCACAATCTCTGTTCACAGCATCTAATAGGCTTTAAAAAAACTCCTGGGAATAGGTAAACTCGCTAGTTTCACACATCTTCACAATAGGCCACAGTTACAAGTCCTTGAAAAGATATTTCAGCCAAGTTTTTTGGTTCATCCTTCTGTCTCTTTTTCTCCCACTATCAGTTGTCTAATACATAAGAAATGTCTAGTCACTAACTAACAGATGCTTCTGGAAAGTTTCAACATCTGCAGTGGAACGAAGAAAACATATCATGCAAAACAACAGTTCAACGTGAAAAAGGCCTTTCAACACCACCATATGAATCTCTGTTAATATGGTATTGACAGTGAGGCTAATTTAAATCAGCACATTATTATTTATTTTATATGCATATCATGCCTACGTCCGATTACCTACTATTATGTTTTCTTCTTGTATTCACAATAAGTGTAATTTAGTATACACTTTTGCACTTTTATTTAAATGCATTTTTGTTGGCAAAATGAGAACATTTATGTCATCAAGAGTTGCATTTTCATAGTACACTGAGTACAGCAGACTCCTTTCACCATCATCTCCACATCTGTTGCCAAATTTTTCCTTCTCAAGCCTCAATATCAGTCTAATACATAATAATGAACCTTCCATGTAGCTAAGGAGGAACCCGGCTACACACCTGCAGAAAAGAGAAAAACAGCATACTAGCAAACTTGAAATTGTGCACTGTGACTAAGGACTAAAATAAAGCTAAGTTAGCTTGGAATCAAAATGGAAGCACATTGCAGCATTATTAATCATAAACAAACCAAACAGTCATTACTGAAGTGTAAATTGTTGGTAAATGTGGTTACATAAACTTATTATTCGATTTATTACAACTACACACAACTTATGAATATGCTCAAAACGGTTATCTAATATAATTTTAGTAAAGGGAAGCATGCAAACTAATGAGGTGAGGCACACGTTGAATATATAATACATATAAATGCATACAAATTATGTACAGAAAGTGGAGTCTAAAATTACACTGCTTCAATAAAGTAACAAATAGGAGACGTCTTAATCACCTAAAGGACGTCTGAATAAGCTAAAAGTGCAGAATGTGTATATGGCTGCTTTGTTTGAAGGAAATGTAAAGGGTTCTAGTATGGGTAGAACGTCTTGAGTTGAAATATTGAATCTGACCTTTTATTCAGCATGAACACAATAATGCTGTGTTAGGCAGTTTTGTATGTGAATATTTTATGATATTACAAATCACTCAATGACAGCGTAATTTTACAGGCAGTTATTCTCCTTCCGCAGAATCTTTACTAATTTGCTTCAACATTAACAAATATTGGCTACTGAAGACTTGCAACGTTCTCACTGTAACCTTTGCATCTATTGAAGAACCTCCTTTTTGTCAATATTTAACATATTTCTTTATTTTTAACTAAGTTTTCACACCACATGTCATTAAACTAGGAGCAGGGCATTACTTTTTGCCTTTGCCTAAGCACTGTAAAACAGAAATACAATGATATAATTTAAAAAGGCACCAAATAAATCTGAGGTGATACAGAATAGAATAGATAAATATATCTGCTTGACATATTTTCATCAAGAAATATGTTTCCTCATCAGAAGGCAATGTACAAAACAAACACATTTATTATTTTCTAATAAGGATGTGTGAGAAAGGAAATTGAGACACAGGATTTTACCTAGGCTTTGCAAAATTTATCACGTATTCAAAGCATAGACATTTTTAAATTGTATTTTTAGCTCCTGCCCTTCTTATGAGTTCTGAAGCTAAATTCAGAAGAGGAAAGAGACAGTAGGCATTCTTGTTTCTTAGGAAGACTCATTTTGCAATGAACCTCTTTGCAGTTTCGGCCTATATATATTCATATCATCCTGTTTATCTGCCTGTTTTATACTATAGAGTAGGACAAAACCAAATGCCATGTGATTGTAACTTCAGTGTTAACACTGATTTGACTATTTCATGAAGGAAAGTTATTAATGCCTCCAGTCTTGTATACACCTTTTAAAGTGCGCTATGTTTGGGAGCAAGCAAGTAAGGGAGGGAGGTAAGAGATAGAGGGCCTGATTTAGATCTTGGTGGTCAATGGTAAACCTACCTGCAGCTATGATGGCCCGCCCGCTCTATTTAAATGTCAGTGGGACCATAGGTAAAAAATCACCAACGGTCCGCTGTCAATGCCAATAATCGCCACCCAGATCTCTACACCTGAGGACCCTCGACCGACTGGCTGCCTGTTGAGAAGTGAATCACCTTCAAGCTTCTCACCCACACGTACAAGTCCGTACACAACACAGAACCAGCCTACCTGAACTACCGTGTCTCCTTCCACATCCCCACCAGATCCCTCCCTTCCACCCAGATGGCTCTGGCCACCATCCCTCGCATCCGAAAAACCACAGCCGGAGGACGATCTTTTATGTACGCTGCAGTGCAGAGCTGTAACAACCTCCCCCTGCACCTCAGCAAAACCCGTCGCTCACCATCTTCAGGAAGAACCTCAAGACGTGGGTCTTCGGATGAGACCCCTTCCCTCCCCTCCAGCACCTTGAGACCTTCATGGGCGAGTAGCCGGGCTTTACAAATACTGATGGATTAAACGATGCCAGAGGGAAAAGTGGCTGGCAGCAGATCTCCAGCACCTTTTACCGGCAAGCCAATCACAATTTGCATTCATGCCGATGCAATTGTGGTGGGTAAACCTCCAATCTTGGCAGATTGGGGGGGATAAAAGCACGAAAATCACCTTTCTTCCACTTTTCCCATTTTGCTGCCACCATGAATCTGATCATGAAGGTACTACCTTTGCTGCTACTGCTGGACAAAGATGAAAATCCACCCTGTCGTCACCAGAACAGAAGGTATATCACTATATTACCTGTCATTCTTGGAATTGCTGTTTTACAATAACACTGGACTGAAGCTTGTGTAACAAAGGTTTGCAAACAGCAGTACTGTGATGTGCAATGCATATATCTGAAATCTTGCACTTAGCAAAATGTTTAAAAACATACCTCGAAATATCATTTGTACCAACCAATCTTTGCACTAACTGCCTCATGCCAATGGACACCTATGCTAAAAGTCACATCAATCCCAAATAAAAAATTGTCCATAAAGATGTGTCAATAATGTCCCATAAACTAACATATCACTTCCATAAACAGTATACCCAATAGAAAATACTCAAATCCATGCTACTGTAGAAATTGCACTCCAAAATGGTACATGGGGGTGTCCACAGAATGTACAACCAATCCTACCTTTAAACTGAAAACGTGTCAGAGGTCTATGAAGGTCATGTGTTCTCCTGGTGTGTTCAGTTGTTGACAAACAGTAGATGACATTTACCCCCAAATTGTCAGGTTCCCTGTAGAATGCATATGTGCATATTATTGACACATTATGTCAAAACAAACACACATGCATTCTTCGGTCACAATATCAGAAACACATTATTTTGGTGTAAGTGTCCAGTTACATGATGACTGCTTGCACCAGAATTAATATGTCCATCACAAATGTACAACAGTAATGTAAGCTTTGAAAAAAAAACTAACATATACAAACTGTGCTTGTCACTGTCACAAATGAAAGTAAGTGCATGGCACACAGTAGGCAGAAATAAAATCATCAGCATGCCAGTAGTAACAATACAAAAATAAGGCCAGGACAAAGGTATTTTGTTATATATGAATATTTTATATAAATGAGATACCCCTCTCATAACATTTGACACATATGTTTTAAAGAATAAAGAAAGGCTTTAGTCCATGGGTCCATAGTGTGGGTTGCATGCCCATAACCTGCCTTCTAATTGCACTTCCAGAATAAACCTCCTCTGGAAAGGGCATCTATGGGGCAGAGAGCATGCACCTCAGTTATCTTACTGGGGGGACTCTGGATCTTGGAGGGGTGGTTTGGGAGGGGTGGTTTTGGATTTGGAAGGGGTTGGATTGGATTTGGGATGGGTGGGTTTGAAGTTGGGATGGGATTTGGCTTTGGAATGGGTGGTAGGGCTGTGGAAGGGGTGGGTTGGCATTTGGAAGGGGTGGGTTGGGGGGTGGAAGGGGGATAAAGATGTTTGGGGTGGACATAGGTTTGGAGGGGTGGTCTGGGATAAGGAAGGTGTCAGGACCAGGGCAAACACTAGGTCCTCCTTGGGGAAACAGATAGGGTGCTTTGAAGGGATTTAGGCTTGGCAGGTAGAGAGAGTGGTTGTGGCTGTTGTGCATGTGTCTGTTGAAGGTGTGAGTCCCTGAGGGTCTGGTGTATGTGCTAATATTTTGCTTTGTGTTTTTTACTGGGTGTCTATTGTGTGTGTGAGTGTGGGTGTTTGTGATCAGTATGTGTGTGTGGATGTGTCTGGTGTGGTGCTGATGTGTGTTGTTGTGGTGTCTGTGGGTGTGCTACTGTATGTGTTTGTCATGGTGAGTGTATTGACTGCTTATGTGATGGTGGTGTGTGTGGGTGTTTGTGCTGTGATGGGTGTGCTGACTGTGGATGGTGGTGTGTGTGGGTATTTGTGTGTTGTGGTGGGTGTGCTAACTGCAGGTGTGGTGTGTGTGGGTGTTTGTGTTGTGGTGGGTATGGTATCGGTGAGTATGCTTGTGGTAAGTGCGGTTGTCTTTATTATGGTGGATTTCGTATGTGTGTATGTTTGTGTGTTTTGCCATGCTTGTGTGTATGTGAGGATGTGTTGCTTGTTTGTGTTGGTGTCAGTGTGTGTAAACATGTGTGTGTATTCTGGATAGGGCTGGTTAGAGGAATTGTGGATGGGGGAAGGGTGTGAAGCATGAAGTTGGGGTAGGTGGGAGGCTACAATCAATGAGGGGGGCAGGCCATGGAATTACCACTCTAGGCCAGAGCAGAGAGGGCACTATGAATGCCATCCAGGTAAGCCAGCATCTGGCTGTTCTGACCACTCATTCCCTGCATGTAATTTAGTTGTGTGGTCTGACCTACAGTGATAGTCTGCAAAAGAGCTACAGCCTCCTCAGTGAGTGCAGCCTGGGACACTGGAAGGTAGCTGCAGAAAAGGTGACACCACCACTTTTAGGGTTGCAACTAGAGCCAACTGGGAGGAGCAAGCAGAGGATGGAGATCGGAACATGGGTGGCAGATGACGATGCAGATGTGACACTCCAGGGTCTGCCATCACTAGGGACGGGTCTTCAGTGGAGGCCTCTGAAAAAGATGTTGAGTCACTGGTGGCCTCCTTGCCAGTCACCTTACTTTCCATGCCACTGGGTCCCTCAGTGACTGTGGTGTCCGCACCAGAGCAACAGTGGCCAGCCTCCTCCCTACCAATGTGGCAGCTGTCACCTTCAGCTTGCAATGATGATGCTGAAAATACAGATATAACAGTTGAGTGTTTCAGTGTAAATACAATTGAACATGAACGTGTAGTGTGGTCATTTTTATGTATCCTTTGCGCGTTTGCTTCAGGTGTTAGGCCTTCGTGCACTTTGCCCTGGATGTATTTTATTCCTTTGCTCGCAGCATTGGGCCTCTGTGCACTTTGCTCTAAATGCATTTTATTCAGCTTCGTACTGTTGTTTTATTTTTTATATCACATTGTTTAGCCTACTTCAGCACTGGAGTTCTCAATAACACATTCTTGTTCACTCTGTGCTTCAGTCAAGGATACAGTCTGGTACATTGCCGACAGACGTGGTAGGAGTTTAGTCTTTGGGTTGCAGCTTGCGTAGGGACGTTTTGTTACCACATCAACATGTTAGTTATAAAAACACTTCCTTGTCCTAATACACGCAAGAGGGAGATTCCAACCAGACGCTGACTGCCCTGTTGCAGATGCTGATCCAGATCACAGGCCTTTGCTCAGGTATGGGGGTCGATGTCTTCCCAGGGAATCTGAAAGGCAAGCTTAGAGCTTAACATGCTGTGCTCGAAATGGAACTTACTTAGAGAGAACGTAACCTATTAACACTATGATAGCATTGTTCTTATGTTTCACTCTCCTCGTGACTATTTCAATCCTACTGTGTTGTATGGTTCTGGTTATTGTGGCTCACGCCTTATTATCTAAAATGCAGTCATTTTATTAAAAACAATCTATAAAACTTAAACTGCCTTTTTCATTTGTATATGAGATCATATTGTAAATGAGAGAGCTGGTTTGGATCTGAGCGACCACGAATTCCCTGAGAAGTTCTAAAGATGTCATGTGCTCGGCTGCCCAATCATCCCTTCCCCTTGGGAGAGATGAGGCACTGCTAGTTAGCCAGAGCAAAACCGGATTGAAGGTGACAGAGGTCCTTCTTAGTGGGTCAGACTCAGTCCCCCACAACAGGAACGACCCTGCTACCTAGAAATCCAGTAGTCTCATTTAGGATAATGAAAGCCAACGCGACAAACGTTGATCACACAACATTTACTCAAACTCTAGAAATTCCCCATGCTAGCTCCTATGTATGCATTTGTCTCTTATCCAATTGTAGTTCTCTCCATGACAAAAGTCCTCAACAGCATGAGTAAACACAGAGCCCTGAGACATGTTGAACCCACTGCAGTACAGAGTTAAAATATATTCTCATTTCCAAAAGATTCATGTGTTGGGCTGGATATTGGCTTCTTAGGATGGGATACCACAACATCTATATGATGTAACCTTCCATAAGCAAAGATCCCTTTAAGTATCACACTTCTATCCATCATTGATTTCCTATCTGGAAAGAAATAAGGACACTAAAATGTTGTTTGGTGGAGGAAACTGGCTCTTTATATAGTGAACCAAAAAGTGGTTCACTGTGTAAAGAGTCCAAGAAAACACCAAAGGAAATAAAAAAAAAGGCACAAATGACACCCCAAATGCTCTCTTTTATGGTAGTGTGGGAGAGCATTTAGGCATATCAGAGGGTAGTGCTAAACATGTATTGAACTCACATAGGCAGTAAGTGAGACACACACTCAATAAAGATATCCAAGAACAATCTATAAAAATAATCCATACTTTTATATAAATGTTGATTGCAAGATCATCAGAATTGGGTGAGTACTCTTCAAGTTATGAATTTTTGCAGTTATCAAAAGTTGACACAGTACAATTTTTGGAGCAATAATGTTGTCATATGGGGACAAAAACATATACTGCTTACTGGTAATTAGTAGCAACTTACAGGACCAACATTTGTGAGTTATAGTAAGTATGGAGCAAGGTCTAAGGCAGCACCAATGGGTCACTTTGGGAGGCAATGGAGTGTCCAGGTGCAGAGGTGCTTTTCAGCATTGGGTGCCCAAAGGTATACTGTAGAGGAAAAAGATACTGCATCCAGGAACCTCACTGATACTTATGGAACCAATCTCCTGAGCTGGGGCTAGGTCCAAGGAAGCACCAGAATGTCACTTTGGAAGGCACTGTGTAGAGGTGCTTTTCAGTATCAGATGCCCAATGTAATCTTGTGGGGAAAGAAACTGACACTGCATACGGGTACTTAGCAACATTATACAGGACTGTTCTTCTGCACTTGAGATGAGTATGCGGTAAGGTCCAAGGCCACACAAATAGTTCACCTTGGGGGCTCAGGGTCATCTGGGTATAGAGGTGAGTTACGGCTTTGGTGTCCCATTCACTTCAAAGGGAAATGGTCCAGTCACAAAGTTGCTGCAAGCTGGCCCTGGAAAGTCTGTCCAGGGGAACCCACAGGGGGGCTCAACCCTTGAGGTCCTTGGGCACAGGAGGACACTTTTGGTCCACTTTTCCTGACGCTATGGGGCTTGGGTGTAGTGGTGTCTTTTGGCAACAGCTCTTGTGCTGGAGTTACTTGTGGTTGGGGAGGGGTCTGCAGCAACAGGCTGCAAACGCCATCGGGAAGTCCATATTGGGCAGGCACAAGTTGGGCTTACTCTCTGGAGGGCCTTGAAACCGCACTGCCACCGTTGGCCCATTTCAGCTCAGCTCAGACTAGATGGCTCAGGTGCAATAGTGCTATTCAGCATCTTGTTTTTGGTTGTCCTGGCCCTCATAGTTATTTTGTGGGCTGCCTGATTGGTGATTTGTGTAGCACTGCCAGTTCTCCTTGTCTCTTGGATTCTGCAGCAGCAGGAAGGTCAGTTGTTTGTTGAGGGCTGGGTGCACCAGGCAGGGTGGCAGGCTTGTCGCTAAGTCAGTTGTGCTCCTCTGTTCTAGGGTTTAGCAGGCTTCTTGTCTACTCCTTCTTTTGTGTCCAGCAAAGACATGAAGTCCTGGTATCAGGGGGTCCCCTAAGTACTCAATTTAGGGGGAGTTAAGGTGAGTGAAGGGTAGTAGTCAATGAGCTGCATACCCTTGGGTGGGTCACTACATCCTCTAGATGACCACTTCTTTTGGGGAATGGACATCACCCTGTCCCAAAATTCCCAATCTATCACACACAAGATGGTGAATTTCCTGAGGCTGTGTTCGTTTAGGGATGGTCACCCTAAGGGTGTGTCCAGGCTGGAAATGCAGTACTCTTCTAGCATAGCTAATGTTCTCACCTGTCCATGTGCCAGATTAGCCCAGTGCCAGGGGTTGTAGAAGGTGGGGAATGCAGATCTGCAGATCATACTGTTGGGAAGGGTGTGTAAATACCTCTCCCAGAGTAGGCTTTGTTTCTGTACTCCAGAGAGCAAAGGATCTCACCCTTGGGAGTCAGATTCTCATCTGTTGGTGGCAGACTGGCTAGACCCAGCCTGTGGGCTCACCAGCAGTTGGTAGGTTTTCAGGGGGCACCTCTAATGTGCCCTCAGGGTGTATATATTAATAAATCCATCTATTAATACGAGAAATTTGATACCAAACATCCCTATATTCAGTGAAGCCATCATGTCGCTGGGGAACTTGTATTGACCAGTGTCCAGCACATGTCTTTAAAATGGCTTCCTTGTTCACTTACCATGTTTAAGAATCGACAAAGGCATAGTAGGGGCATATCTGCTTTTGCTAGGGGATCTGGCACAGAGGCTGTGCGCCATGTCTTATTGTCACTTTTAGGGAGCACCTAGTCATGCAGCCTTCAATAGCAGTCTGCATGAGGTTGGTGATTGGTACCTTAGACTGGCACTAGTTGTGCTTCAGCTCTCAGGGCCCCTCTTCAGTACCTGTGCCCTAGGTATCAGCAGTATCATTTACTAGGGACTTACAGAGGTTCTAAAAGGGCCTCGCCACTTGGGGATCAAGTGAAGAGGTATCTTGTTTTGGGGAAGGAACACGGGCACTGGGGACCTGGTTAGTAGGAACCCAGTGCACTTCAGTCAAAGTTGCATCAAAAAACAGGCAAAAAGTGGGGGAGGTATTGCAACCAGAGCCCAGCTTCCTACATTTGAAGTACTTGTAAGTATTTCACCAATGTGGACGCATTCATATCTGTTGCAATCAGTGCAGTTTGGTATACATATTCATGTTGTTTGACACAGACTGGCTTACATGCACATTTTTGAAGGACTAAAGCTTCATGGCAATCTTCTACTGTCCATGTGAACTGACTAGAATTTTGCTGTGAAAACAGGTTTCAAACATATTTCAGATAAGGGATGATTCCATTGTACACATATTTCAAGTCATTTTGGTGCAGATGCTCCTTATCATGTTGTCATAACACCAACTTACCAATGTCAAGTCAGATGCATCAACAGTACCATAGGCGTGCAGTTTGCCACATCACCAGTAATAGGGCCTATATTACCTACTCACATTTGTGATGGAGCACCACACATGATCCATGGCAAATGTGGCATGTGTAATCAAGTTGTCCCTCATAACAGAGAGAAAATGAAGGTACCCCTTTGTTCACATTTGAGCTGACGAGCTCTGGTGAAGCACCCTTGCGCCTCCTGAGTGGTACAAAAACCTGAGAATAAGTTTAGGCGGCATTTCAAGCAACCCCATCTGCCACACTTTGCTCTCCGCTTATAACGGCCGAAAGCCAGAAACACGTGTCCAGAGATACAGCATTCGCCACACCAACTTATGGTGAAAAACTTTCTACAACGTTACAGCACATGCTGCACCCATTTATGGTGTAAGACTTTTTGAAATATTATTCAAATTCATTCTAATGACTGCATTTATCATGATGCTTTAGGCTATTCGAGCTGAAATGTAAGGCAGGGTGCTCCCTTTTTGGATTGTGTATTTAACGGCTCCCGTGAGCCTTTGACTGACGAGCTCTGGTGAAGCACCTGTGCACCTACTGCGTGCTACAAAAACCTGAGAATATGTTTAGGCGTATTCGGAAACTACGCTTTAATCATTTTTAAAGGTAGCCCCATGTTAACCTATGAGAGTGATAGGCCTTGCAAAAATGAAAAACGAATTTGGCAGTATTTCACTGTCAAGACATGTAAAACACATCAGTATATGTTCTACCTTAAACATACACTGCACCCTGCCCATAGGCTACCTAGGGCCTACCTTAGGGGTGTCTTACATGTAAGGAAAGGGAAGGTTTAGGCTTGGCAAGCGGGTACATTTGCCAAATTGAATTGGCAGTTAAAATCTGCACACAGAGACACTGAAGTGGCAGGTCTGAGCCATGCTTGCAGGGCTACTAAGGTGGGTGACCAGTGCATCAGGCCCACTAGTAGCATTTGATTTACAGGCCCTGGGCACCTTGAGTGCACTATACTAGGGACTTACCAGTAAGTCAAATATGCCAATCATGGAAAGCCAATTACATACACATTTTATACAGGAGCTCTTGCACTTTAGCACTGGATAGCAGTGGTAAAGTGCCCAGAGTAACAACAACAGCAAAAACAGAGCCCAGCACACATCAACAACCTGGGAAGCAGAGGCCAAAAGTTAAAGGAGGCCACACCAATGATGAAAATTCTAACATTCCCTGAGCCCTAAAACCTTCCCCCTAAGTAAACTACCCCAATAAGCCCTAAAACCTTCCCCCCTAAGTAAACTACCCCATCCCCATCCATCCTAAGCCCTAAATTCACCCCACCCCTACAAACTACCCCAACCCCACTTACCTCACCATGTCCTCTCCTTATCCTTTCTCCTCTTCTCTCCTCCCTCCTCCCGCCCTTCCTTAAACCTTTTCCCACCCTTTTAAAAATAAATGACCCCACCCTAAGCCCTAGATAAGAATAACCAGACCCCCACTTCTAAACATTAAAATAGCCCGACCCCCCACCCTAAGCCCTAAAAACAAAATACCCAACCCCCACCACGCCCTTTAATAAAAAGCTTGAGAGAAAAAGTCCTTAATCCACCACACTCCTAAAAACTACCTTCCACCCTTGTCCCAACCCCACTTACCACACCGCATCCTCTCCTGGTTCCTCCTCCTCTTCTCTCCTCCCTCCTCCCGCCCTTCCTTAAACCTTCCCTCACCCCTTTAAAAATAAACTACCCCGTCCCACCCTAAGCCCTAAATAAAAATAACCAAATCCCAAACCCCCTCTCCTAAAAATAAAATAGCTAGACCCCCTCAGCCCTAAAAAATAAAACACACAAACCCCCCACCCTGCCTCTAAAAAAAAAAGCTCGATCCCCACCCAACCTAAGCCCTTAATCCACCCCCACCCCTAAAAACTAGCCTACACACCAGCCACACTTACCTTATCACATCCTCTCCCAATCTACTCTGCCTTTTTAAAAAGGCAGTTGTTGTTCTGGCAAGCATGGTTACGCTTGCATTGGAAACATCCGTGTTGTTTACAAAACATTGTTCAGGACGTTTCCCCACTGTGGCAGTATCTGGAGGCATGTCCCACCCAAGTTTCAGTTGTGTGCTACAAGAGGTCCTTTCTTCAATGCTGGGACACATCGACAGCTACATCCAGTTCCCACAACAACAGGATTTGGCCATTGCAAAGGGAGAATTTTATGCTTTGGGTGGCCACCACATGTGATTAGAGAAATAGATGGCACGCATATTACCTTGGTGCCACCACATGCAAGGGAACAGGTCTACTGCAATCGGAAGGACTTAAATTCCATCAATGTTCAAGTTGTCTGCTTGCCGGAATTATACATCTCAATTGTGTGTGCCTGCTTTCCTGGGTCAACACATGATTCCTTTGTACTATGGAACAGCACCATTCACCTGCAAATGTTATAACTTGTACTTTAAAGGTCGTGGCTTGTTGGTAACTATATAATGACTTGAGGATCATTTGCTTCAGTGCTAGTTGTGAAAGGTACATTGGCATGATATGAAATTAATCTATTTATATGTTGCTTCCATGTAGGAGTTATACCTTATCCTAACAGACCATGGTTGATAACACTGCTGAGGAATCCAACAACGCCAGGGGAAGTCTGCTTCAGTGAGGCCCATGGAAGTATATAGAGGCCATTGAAGTAAGCTTTTGGGCTCCTGAAGGCCAGGTTTAGGTGCCTCGACAATACCGGTAGAGCCTGTTTCTACTCATCCAATAAGGTGTGCCAAATTACGGTTGCACAAAGTTGGCTGTGATAGAACATCCCAATCATCACAGAGGATGGATACTGTGAACAGCCACCAGGTGAGGATGTTGAAAAAGCCAAAAAATTGACTTACATCAAGAATGTATCAACAAATGTATCAACTACTTCTTGACCTGAGTGTAAGTGTACCTTTACATTATGCAATCTTCAATGTTTGAACAACTTGTGGCATACTGAACATATCAGTCTGCAATGATAATTTATTAGGAATGGTTGGTTCAGGAAAGTCCAAGGCAAAGGTGTTTGTGGATCATTGTTTCCCTAAATTGACTACTGTGGTTATTGGCATAGATCAACTTTACTTGTGCTGAGTGTATGTGTCCTCCTAATTCATCATTAGAGGCACATGTTATTTGTGAAATCATGCATTTTCCCTGTTTATTCTGTTTTATGGTTCTTCACCAAGTTATCTTCATTTGGACATTTCAAAATTGTGACATTTGCACTGAGATGTTGCTGTTGGAAAGTACAAAGTAAACATTTGTTGATTCTGGCACAGACAACCACTTGGGATGGACAGATCTTGTACAGAAACAACTTGCTCTGTGATTGAATGGAAGATCTGAGGCTGTGTCAGAGGTGTTTTCTGTGGGATGTTGCCATCAAGGCAATAGGTGCTACTTAGCATGTTCTAACTACATCTGTATGTCAAGCCATAGGATACTGATCGTCCTTCTCATTGGCTAAATCTTCCATTTGTGTTTAGTGTAGGTAGCTGTTGAGGCATCTCCTCATAGTTGGTAGACCTTTTCTTTCACACACAGCTGAATGGTGGTTGTGACACAGCGCCAGATACTGCCACGGTGTCTGGTAATGGTCGTGTGGCCTGAAATTGTGTTACTGCTATGATGTAGACTGTTGGTGTTATTGATGCAGGATTCCTACTGTAAGGGCACGATGTCTGGCTTCAGTTGAGGTTAAGCATCAGTGATAATTTTCCCATTTAATTTGATCCAATGTAATACTCCCTTTCTTCCATGGTGCCAAGGTCATGGAGTGTCCACCTCCAAATAGAACAGACCATTGGAATTATGCATGGCTTGAGAAACTCATCTCTGAATTCTTCTAAGACTTGTTCCCTACATATGTACGACAACCATGCATTGTGAATTTGATTTGTTTTGTTTGAATGAAATGGGTAACACATGAGCTCTCTGTCATTTCTAATTTTCCTATGCAACTAAGTGTTCAACAGACTTGACAAAGTGATAGTGATAGGCAGAAATGATCAATTAAATGCCACAATAAATGCAAGAATAGTCTTGTAGTTTGTGCCCTATGTACAAAATAAAACTGTCCTAAAAAAAATTAAATGTGTCCCAGAAATAGTCGACAGAGAGAATGCTAGACTTACATTGGAGGGAATTAGGATCTGTGTTTCCCTGAGGTGGTGGCAGAGGTCTTGCCATCCTCTCTTGTTAGTCCAGATTACCATCTCCACCATGGAAGAGGGGGTGCACAGGTACAGGGACTGGGGTAGGAGAAGCATGCCCCTCATTTGGCAGGGCCTCCCTGTCTGTGGCTGGCAGTAGTGTGCCTCATCCAGATTTAGAATGACCACAGATGTAGAAGTACCACAGGCAGGGGCAGATGGTATGGTAAAAGTCCTTGATGTGCAAATAGATGTTGTTCTGGACCTGTTTTTGGGAGGACAACAATATACATTGATAGAAAGCAAGGGACTAAGCAAAGACAAAGGATGATCCCTGAGGAACAACAATGTGCAATCTAACTAAACATTTTGCACATTGTTAAAAAGAGAGATTCAACCATGATGCTAGCGATTGGGATGAAAGTTATTTTGTGGAGTCACGTTTAGATATATTTGTTTTGCAAAGGGTGTTGAAACATTCTAAGCAGCTAACTTAAGAGCAGAACTCCATTTGTTGAGACATTCCTAAGTGCAAGCTACCAGTCTCCACACAAACAGGCATTCTTTGTCAAGCCTTCAGGATGTAGGATCTACAAGACATACTCCTCCATTGGAAAGAGTTGTAAGATGGGGCTGGGAGAACCACCACCAATCCTCTGAGCCTCCAGGTGACGCTTGGAGGCCAGGGAACACATTTGTGCCTGCAGGTCATTCCACATCTTCCTAATCTCCATCTGTTCTGGCCCACATCTGCCTTTTCTGAGATATGTTTGTATTTTGTACTTGTGCTCCAAACAGCTGTGGCTCTCCTATAATGATTTCATCGACCATGACAGACAACTTTCTCCTCCCTGACGTAATTGTGATTTTTTATAAAAAAACTAGTGCCCAAAAAATGAAGGATAATCAAAGAAAGTAATATTAACGAAAATCACAGGGAGAGAGAAACACAGAAAAAAACTGTCTCCTGTGGCAATTTCTGCTGGGTAAATGGTATGCTGGAGTGTGATGGCAAGTGGGATTTATAGTGTGTTTTACAAGTGTTCTCAGTTGTCCAATATACAACAGGTGTGAGTTGCTAGCATTTATCCAATAGCCACAGCCATAGTACTATACTGAACAAGTCCCACGATGGACTCCAGCCATAATGGTACTGCTGCTGATACTCCACCGGCATGACTATGTTATTCAAATGGGCTCTGCAGGACCCTGCCGCCAAGACGGTGACGGTGCGCTACTCATCAGCGTTGGAGTCCACCTCATCAGCTGCAGGATGCAGCTGGCACAATGGAGTACACTCCATCGTGGCGGTGTGTGGCTCAGCTACAACACATCAAAATACGGCGTAGGGAAAACTGTTGACTTGGCGGTCCTTTCAGGTCCTCCTCTGCCTCGGATTGGTGGTAAGACTGCCAAGTTTAAAATCAGGTCTAGAGTGAGGTGGAGGGAAAAAGGTGAGAAGGAGAAAGGAAGGTCAGCAATCTGTCCATTCTAATAACACCTATCTAGGTTTCTCTTTTTTAATGGAAGGAGCATTTGACTAGGCTCTGTTTTAGCAGAAGAGGTGCACACGGAGTTGCCTTGGATCTTAATAACTTACTATATTGTGGCTTTTTGCACATTACTCTCTTATCTGTTTACTTCTACACTCCTGAAATTACCTACCATAGGGTCCTTTAACCCCTTAATGTCTAAGGTCTTCATCCCCCAGTTTTCTCTTATGCCTTCCCCAAAAAAATTCTACACATGCTGTTTGTGCCAAATTTGTGTCCATTTCTCCCAACGTCTTGGAAATTGTAAAGGTACCCTGGATTTGTGGGTTCTCCTTAAGGACATAGTGAAAATGTGAAAAGAGACAAAATATATCTAAGGTTTGTTTTTGGGGGAACATGGCAAAAGGCACTGTACAAGAAAGCATTTTTTTTCTGAAAATTCCATCATTCAAAGGTATACCATGCTAGGAACACCATCTTCCAAGCTTTAAGCAACAAGCAGAGCTGCATCAAAAAGATTTTTTTTACACAGTTTTTGTACTGTTTCAAGTGATTGCCCATTTTTCAATTTTTTTTTCATTTCAACCTGGTTGCAGTTTGGGGTAGAAACAGGTGTGAAACCTATAGGTGAACCTGAAAAGCTCTGTTTTTGAGCAGAAGGTAACATTTTGAATTCAGCAAGGGGTCATTTGTGGAGATCCACAACTTCTTCCCATTGAAACCAGTAATTGAAATAAAACAAAATAATGAAATCAGGGAAAAACGCAATTGGTGACACCATTTTCATAGGTAATTAGTCTCTAGGGCTGATTTACAAAATCATTATACCGTTCATCCAGCAGACCCTTCTGGTCATAGACATAAATAGGTTGTTTAGGTTTCCCAAAAACATGTAATACCAAGATCCAACAACCAAGCTGCAGATTTAGACCCTCATTACAACCCTGGTGGTCGGTGTTAAAGCAGCGGTAATACCGCCAACATGATGGCGGTAAAAAAAAATTGAATCACGACCACGGTGGAATCTGCTAACACAGACAGCCACTTTAACACTCCAACCGCCACGGCGGTTGCAACAAACACCGCTGCTGTATCCACCAACAGACAGACGGAAGACAATGTATCGCCCACCCCATCACAACCCGCCAATCAGCCAGCTTTTCCGGGGTGGTACCAACACCATCCAAAGCACGACAGGAACAGGACACAGAAGGGAAACCACTCACCTCTCGACACTCAACAAAGAACCAGGATGCCATTGAGCCCGAGCTGCAGGTCCTGCCCATGCTGGTCTACCTCCTCATCTACCAGGAATATGAAGGGTGGCGGTGACGACCCGGTGAGTACTGCACCTAATACACAGGAAGGGGGGAAGGAAAAAGAGAGTGACACACACATGCAACAAGCAACACCCCCCCCACCCATAACACCATACACACAAACACATGCAGCAACATTACATTAACACCCCGTAATCCCCTCAAAGAAAGCACAGACAAAAGGAAATGAGTTAAACAGTGATATTTTAGAAATAGGCAGATATGTGTAATAAATAGAAAAACAGTATATACACAAATATACAATATGTACATAAGACGGTAAATTGTCCATTCAAAATGTCCGTGGGCCACTGGGCCAAAAATCATGGCCCAAACCCATACTTGACTCCTACCTCAATACAGAGAGAACACTGCAGGGGCATCAAGTCGAAAACGCACAGCCACCTCAGGGGGATAGGTAATGGGAGGCACCTAAGCCGGAAGATGAAATAACGCCACTGCTCAAAGCCCACTGCTTGGCCCTGGGGAGGGCAAAGCCACAGTCTCACAAGTTTCTCAAGGGGGTGGTTTGCCCACTGCTTCGTCCTGGGCAGTGCAAAGCCACAGTCTCACAAGTCTCTCAAGTGGGTGGTTTGCCCACTGCTTGCTCCTGGGGAGTGCAAAGCCACAGTCTCACAAGTCTCTCAAGTGGGTGGTTTGCCCACTGCATGCTCCTGGGGAGTGCAAAGCCACAGTCTCACAAGTCTCTCAAGTGGGTGGTTTGCCCACTCTTGCTCCTGGGGAGTGCAAAGCCACAGTCTCTCACGTAGATGGGTTCTTCCACTGGTCCTGGAGGGGGCCTTGTGCCCAGTGTGCCAAGGATAGGGTAAGTGGATGCCTATCTCCACTGGTTCTGGAGGGGGCCTTGTGGCCAGTGTGCTTCATCCTGCCAAGGATAGGGTGAGTGGATGCCTTTCTCCGCTGGTTCTGGAGGGGGCTTGTGCACAGTGTGCTTTATCCTGCCAAGGATAGAGTGAGTGGATGCCTTTCTCCACTGGTTCTGGAGGGGGTCTTGTGCCCAATGTGCTTCATCCTGGCAAGGATAGGGTGAGTAAATGCCTTTCTCCACTGGTTATGGAGGGGGCCTTGTGCCCAGTGATGCAACACTTGGGGTATGGCAGTTCACAGTCCCCCACCTGGGTGTCTGAGGCATGAGATTTGCAGGGAACAGGTTAATGATAGTCCAAGGAGGCAGGGCTAGACTCCATTCTGCGGCGGCTAAGGCTGCAAACTGTTGGTAGTGCCGGTGCTGGTGGGGGTGCAGCCAGTGGTGATGGGAGGCTCCAGCCCTTTCCCTGCAGCCTCGGACGGCTGCCCACTGGGGCGGCTGCCACTGGTAGTGGTGCTACTGTCAGCGGTGCAGGTGGCGGTGCTTGCGGCGGTGCTAGCAGCAGTGCAGGTGGCAGTGGTGAAGGGAGGCTCCAGCCCTTCTGCAGCCACAGAGGGCTGCCCAATAGGGCAGCTGCTGCTGCTGACAGTAGTGCTGGTAGTGGCGGTGCAGGTGGCGGTGCAGGTGGCAGTGCTAGCGGTGGGGCTGGTGGTAGTGCTGGCTGCGGTGCAGGTGGTGGGGCTGGTGGTTGTGCTGGTAGCCACCAGGCCTCCACCTGCAGCCTCAGACGGCTGAAGTGCCTTGCCTGGTGTTTTCTGCCCCTTCCTCACATTGACAGATGGTGGTGTGACCTTGGCTCTGGCAGCTGGAGTTTTTGAGGAGGCCTTTCTTGGTGGTTTGTGCTCCTTGGCCTTGCTTCATGCTGTCCCCCTCTTCACCTTGGCATGTGGTGGAATGGTTTTGTCCTTTGCAGGGGTTGGTGGCACACTGGCTGGGCTAACAGGTGCCTCCTTTGAGCCTCTGTGAGTTGCTGGTACCACAGTGGATGTCGACTTGGAGACTGAGGTGCTGGCCTGGGTTCTGGACACCCTGGCCCGAGGTGAAGAACAGGGGGTAGGGGTAGGGAAGAGGTCAATGTTTGCCAGGAAAAGCTTCTTAGACACACTGGGGTGGGAAGAGGGAGAGGGTTTGGGAGTGGAGGAAGAGGGAGTGGTTGTAGGAGGTGTCTGTCTGCTGTGTTTGGGTGCAGCTGCATGGGCTGGATGCTGTTGGGAGGTGAATGGCTTTGCTTGCGTTTGTGTACTTTGGAAGGAGGAGTTACAGATACACTGGGAGAGGACACAGGGGACGTGTGCATGGATGTGGGGGTGGTGACTGCCTGTGAGGGGTGTGTTGTGATGGGCGTGCTGGTGATGGAGGTAGTGGATGAAGAGGTAGTGCATGCTGGTGTCAGTGGAGATGCTACTGGGATGGGGGTGGGCGATGAGGACGAGGGAGACACAGTGGAGGCATTGGATGTTGATGTGTCTGCATGGGGATGGTGCTTGTGTGAGTGCCTGTGAGATGAAGTGTGGTGCTTGTGATTGCCTGAGACACTTTTGTGTGGTGATTTGGGTGAATGCTGGTCTGAAGGTATGCTAGGGATAGGCTGGGGTTGAGGGGATTGGGTCTGGGTAGAGGAAGTTGGAGGGGGGAGGCTAGAGACAGGTACAAGGGCTGCCATCAGGGGGTTGGCCAGAGCCTGAAATGCTCTCTGTTGGGCCGCCACGCCAGAGTGAATGCCCTCCGGATATGCATTTGTTTATTGCAAATGCCTCACGACACCCCGGATGGCATTCAGTATGGTTGACTGCCCAACAGTGAGGGATCTCAGGCGTTCAACAGCCTCCTCACTGAGGGCAGCAGGGCTGATGGGGGCAGGGCCTGAGGTGCCTGGGGCAAAGGAGATGCCCACCCACCTGGGTGAGCGGCCACGGGACACATGTTGAGAGGCTGCTGGGAGGGCGGTGCTGATAGGGGGGGTGGCGGCTGTACCTGTTGATGCGAGGGGCACAGAGGGGCCCGCCACCGCAAGGGAGCTCCCATCAGAGGAAGAGTCGCTGTCGCTGATGTCACCTCCTGTCCCCGCCGTGGAGCTCCCCTCGCCCTCCGTCCCACTGGTGGCTTCAGACTCCGTTGTCTTGCACTCCAGGGCCAAGTGGGATGCAGCTCCCTCCTGCTCCGGTGCCACTGCTCCTCCACCTGATGATGCTATTGCACACAAGAACAGGGAGACCACAAAACGGGAGGGGGAGACAGAAGAAAGACATGTTCAGTGCATGCAATACTACTACTGTTGGCGGACACTACAGACACAGCAGCCCTCTGCACTACGCCAAGCATTTATAGTTCCTAGATTAATCACATGTCCATGGGGTACAAGGCCTATGCCCGATTGCTGCACACATGGAAGTCACAGGAGCCTGACTAGGTATAGATGACCTAGGGTAACACACTGCCCACCTCCCCCACCCAGACACCTCGTAATACGCGCAGAGTCAGATGGATGTGACGGTACTCACCCCCTTGTGGCTGCTGCGATGCCCTCAAGCGCCCATCCAACTCCGGATACGCCACCTCCAGGATCCAGAACATCAGGGGGGTCATGGTGCGACGGGCACCCCTCCCACATTGTGAGGCCATCCCCAGCTGGGCCTCCGCCGTCTTCTTGCTCCAGCGGCGAATGTCCTCCCATCTTTTTTCCGGCAGTGGGTGCTCTGTCTGTGGTGGACCCCCAGGGTCCGGACGTCCTTGGTGATGGCACGCCAAATATCCTTCTTCTGGTGGGCGCTGACCTACAGGAATAATACAGGGGAAAAGGAAAAACTTTAACCGTCCGGACCGTCACAGTCATTGGCCCACATTCCCACCCTTGCCCTGACGTACATACAC
Source organism: Pleurodeles waltl (assembly GCF_031143425.1). Taxonomy (NCBI): domain Eukaryota; kingdom Metazoa; phylum Chordata; class Amphibia; order Caudata; family Salamandridae; genus Pleurodeles; species Pleurodeles waltl. The sequence goes on along the minus strand of NC_090448.1, from coordinate 924,926,916 downwards.
TCACCGTCCGCTCATGCAAGGCTCATTCCCCCTGTATCTTCCATCCACACCACTCCAAACAGGCATTGCCCATGCAGCATGCTCACAGTGTACTGACCTGTTTGTCTGGAGGACCGTAGAGTAGCGTGTACTGGGGGAGGACCCCATCAACTAACTTCTCCAACTCCTGCGAAGTGAAGGCAGGGGCCCTTTCCCCAGACACATGAGCCATTGTCACTTCCAGACTGAGGTCACAGCAGCACTTGCAGTGTAGGTCCTCTCCTGTCGAAGGTCAAGTATCAAGTGAGTGAACAGACAGGAAATGGCGGTTACGTCCGCGGCGGTGTGTACCGTCACCACCGGCATACATCGTCATTGGCTCCTGGGACCCATAGGGTCCAATGTTAACCAATGTAGGATTGCGCTGCGTTCTTCGACCGCCAACCGTGACAGTGTAGAATGCCAGCACAGTTACCTCATATCCCCTTGTCCCACCTTACAGGTCAGGCAGCCGCCATTTCAGGGGGCCACATGGCATTAATAAGAACTGCGTCACACCTATCTAGGCCTTGCATACACACAGAAACAGGCACATTGCGGATTTACTAATGTGTGCTAATGAGATTTTGTAATACCCCAGTGTATCGGCTGACTCTCGGTTCGCTGTTCTCCACCATAGGTCACGTCCGCTGGGGCAGGTGATGAGATGGCAGCATCCTCCGGTGTACAGACCGCTGGTGGACCTGTCGACAATGGAAGAGAGACACGTAATAGTCACCTACAGACTTGATCGTGCAACAATCCATGAACTGTGTGCCCAGTTAGAGCCAGACCTGATGTCAGCAATCCGCCATCCCACAGGGATCCCCCTTTAGTGCAGGTCTTGTCAGTACTCCAATTCCTGGCAAGTGGGTCATTTCAAACAAGAGTGGCCATTGCATCAGGGATGTCCCAGACAATGTTCTCTAACGTGTTGTCTGCCCTGCTGAAACACATGCGCAGCTACATCGTTTTCCCTCAGGTGGGGGATTTGCCTACACTGAAATGTGACTTCTATGCCCTGGGACATATCCCTAACATCATAGGTGCCATTGATGGGACACATGTGGCTTTGGTACCCCCCGCAGGAGTGAACAGGTGTACAGAAACCGGAACAGCTACCATTCAATGAATGTGGAGATGGTGTGTTTGGCCGGGCCGACCGGGACATCTCCCATATGAATGCCCAGTTTCCTGGCTCAGTGCATGACTCTTGCATTCTGAGGAATAGCAGCATCCCTTATGTGATGGGGCAACTCCAGAGGCACTGTGTGTGGCTAATAGGTGAGGACAAGGATCCTATACCCCGCCAATAGTTGTCTGGGTCTGGGGATGTCCCTAAGGGTTAGTGTGTGTCTAACAGTTGTCCCTCGACATTTGCAGGTGACTCTGGGTACCCCAACCTGTCATGGCTACTGACCCCAGTGAGAATCCCAGGACAAGGGCAGAGGAACACTGCAATGAGGCACATGGGCGAACTAGGAGAGTGATTGAAAAGACATTCGGCCTCCTGAAGGCCAGGGTCCTGTGCCTTCATATGACAGGTGGTTCTCTCTACTACCCACCAAAGAAGGTGTGCCAGATCATCGTTGCCTGCTTTATGCTGCACAACCTGGCTTTGCAAAGACAGGTGCCTTTTCTGCAGGAGGATGGGCCAGAAGGAGGTCTTGTGGCAGCTGTGGAGCCTGTGGACAGCAAAGAAGAGGAGGCAGAAGAAGATGATATCGACAACAGGAACAACGTTATCAGGCAATACTTCCAGTGAGACACAGGTAAGAAGAAGTCACTGCCTCACACATCTCATACAATTGTTAGACCTATCATATGTCTGTCACTTTCACCCAGTGTATGGACCCTGCGTTGTCACTTTGCCTTTCCATTTCACAGATGTGGGTCCCACTGTGTGACCTCTACTATATTACCTCATGGACTAGAGCTGTGTTACATCGGTATGTTGACAATACAATTGACATTGCTATTTTCCATAGTTATTGCAAATAAACATTTGTGAAAGCACAGACTGATTCCAGATTGTTTTGTGATTCAAGAGTGTTTATTTCATTGCAAATTAGTGGAGGGGGTTGTAAAATGGGCTGGGGTGATGGTGGAGGATTGTTCATGGCAGGGTCCAGTCTATTTGTTTCACAGGTGCATTGTCCAAAGGGGCATAGGAAGTGGAGCTAAGGCAGTTGATGGATGGACAGGGTGACGAAGTGGGACAGAAGGATGACATTCAGGGGTGTCTCATTTCCTGGCGGGGTCTTGGCATTGTTCTCTGTCTTTGTCCTGGATCTCAGGGACCGTTTGCGGGTGGTTCTCCATCTGCAGGGGAAGGGGTGCTGGTGTCGTGGTCCTGTGGCGGTGACTCCTGTTCACTAGCGCCTGGTGGAGGTGGTGGGCTGTGCATCATCCAGGCTAGTGTCAGGGGCCCCTTGTTGTGCCACAGTGTCCCTCCTGGTGTTGACAAGGTCCTTCAGCACCCCTACAATGGTGACCAGGGTGGTGTTGATGGACTTGAGTTCCTCCCTGATCCCCTGATACTGTTCCTCCTGCAGCCGCTGGGTCTCCTCAAAGTTGGCCAGTACCGGTGCCATCATCTCCTGGGAATGATGGTACCCTCCCATGATGTTGGAGAGGGCCTTGTGGAGAGTGGGTTCCCTGGGCCTGTCCTCCCCCTGTCGAACAGCAGTCCTCCCAGTTCCCCTGTTTTCCTGTTCCTCTGTCACCTGAACCGTGTGTCCACTGCCACTGCCCCAAGGTCCCTGATTTTCTTGGGGTGGTGGGTTTGCCTGTGTTCCCTGTAGTGGCAGACACACTGCTGCTTGATGTGTCCTGGGGACAGAGGGATGGGCCCGCTGGGTGGGTGCTGTGCTGGTGTTTCCTGAGGGGGGGAGGCTCTGTAGTGGCATGTGGCAGTGTCAGGGTAACCGACTGTCCTGAGGTCCCAGATGGGCCGGGCTAGTCATCTTGATCCAGTAGGACAGAGCTGCTGTCATTACTGTGGGCCTCTTCAGGAGGGGGGAGTGGACATATCTGGAACCTCCTGTCCGGTGACATTGGGTAGGGGTCCTGCAGGGGTGTAAAGGCATGATTATTGCATCTGTGTGTGCCATTGTGTGCAATTGGTGGGTGACCCTGAACTCCAGTGCTTGCATTCTTGTCTAGGACCTTGTGTGATAATTGGTTTGGGGTCTGTGTGGGTATCTGTAGTGGACATGCTTTGGTGATGGGTGTCCATGCTTTGGTGTTGCATGCAGGGCTTGGTGTTGGGATGGGTGGGTTATGATAGTGGGACATTAGTGAGGTGTTCGAGTGATGGGGGTGAGGGTGGGGTATGTGATAGCATGCAGGTAGGGTGGGGGATGTAATAGTTAGGATTTGACTTACCAGAGTCCATTCCTCCTGCTACTCCTGCAAGGCCCTCAGGATGCAGTATAGCCAAGACTTGCTCCTCCCATGTTGTTAGTTGTGGGGGAGGAGGTGGGGGTCCACCGCCAGTCCTCTGTACTGCAATCTGGTATCTTGAGACCACGGAATGCACCTTTCTCCGTAGGTCATTCCACCTCTTACTGATGTCATCCCGTGTTTTTGGATGCTGTCCCACTGCGTTGACCTTGTCTACGATTCTGCGCCATAGCTCCATCTTCCTAGCTATGGAGGTGTGCTGCACCTGTGATCCGAATAGCTGTGGCTCTACCCAGACGATTTCCTCCACCATGACCCTGAGCTCCTTCTCAGAGAACCTGGGGTGTCTTTGAGGTGCCATGATGTGGTGTGGGTGATGTGTGAGGGGATGTGTTTGTGTGCGTTTTCTGAGGTGCATGGATGTTGTGTGGGTGATAGTGTTGTGGGCCTGTGGATGCTAGTGTTGTTTCTGGTGGTGTCTCTCTCTGGGCTTCTTTCTCAATTTGGTCGTAAGGGTTTGTGGGTGATGTGGGTGTGTGTTTTATATTGGATTGGGTGTGTGGGAGTGGTGTGTATTTTGAATTGTCCAATGTGGTTGTGTTTTGTAAATGTGTGTGTATTTTGAGCACAGCGGTGTGTACCGCCAATTTTTCACCGCGGTTGAAAGACCGCCGCGTGGATGCGTGGGTTGTGATAGTGTGGGCATATTCCTGTTGGTATGACGGTGTGTTGGCGGTTTTCTGCATGGCGGTAAGCGGGATTTACCGCCAATGTTGTAATGAGGTCCATAATCTGTTGCCCACCAGTCTTTCATCTCCATCTGTGTTTCATTTTAAAAAGTTGTGTCAATGAAGAGTCTGTGCAACCTCAAGACCATTCCCTCATAAGTTCCCCATGTCTGGAGATAAGATCAAAATGGGGACTTTAATAAGGTAATAGGAAAATTCCCTATAGTTGTGGTAAAGCAATCTGTTAGTTAGAGAAACCTCCATGATATATTGGGCAAGAGCTGGTACCTACCATGAGCTTCCATGAAGGACAACATTCTGCCGTACATGAGTAATTGGTCCAGATTCTTTACTCCTTTGTTATGTTAATGAAGTCTGTCCACATGGGCTCACGACTACAGCTCTGATTCTGTTGTTGCAGAAAATGGGGCACCTATTTAAATCTGTTTGTCTGCACATTAAGATACGGTGCCATGAATGATATGTGGCCTGCACAATAGTGTGAGGTCTACTAAGTTTACGTTTCTCTGTGGAGCATAAGGTACCTGGATCTCCCATTGTTCCCAACAAGGCATCTTCAATGGAGCCCTACCTCGGGTGGTCCAATGTGGAGAGTAGGTAGAAGTGATATTGTGCCAACTGGAAAGAAAACTAGTAATGCTCTGAATTTGGAAACTAGTGATTCCCGCATACTGTGCTGGCATATAATTCACTCATTTTCCGTCTGGGTTTCTTCGCTCCTCAGAGGAGCAGCTTCATCATATGGAGAGGTCAACAAGGAACGTTTTTGGTATCTCTAGTGGAACCATGGAGAACACATAGTTAATTGTTAGCACTACATTCATTTTGACAACTTGTCCTCTGTCTGACAACAACAATTTGAGGGAGGACGACTGCTTCATATCGCATCTGATTGTGGTCTGTAGGGGAAGTAGGTTGTCAGAAAGACCTGGGTTCAGTAAGATTCACAGTTTTTTCTGTTTCTAATAGAAAGAGTGTAATCCTAGTGAGGTAATAGTAGTGTCTCAAATTTATAGGGTATCCATAAATGGTAGAGAAATCTGACATTAGGCTCAAGAGATGTCCCAAGCAAAAAGCTGGGGTAGACAGAGTCAAAAGCATGCTGCTGGCGTACAGAAGTGCCTTCAACTCCCCTGCCAAGGTATGAATCCCATGGATCCCTAGGTGTTGCTAGACGGCTATAATGTAGTAGCTCAAGAGCCAGTACACCAAGCAGAGGCAATAAGGGACAACACTGCGTCATTCCTAGGTTGATGAGGAAAGGTTGAAGATATGCCCATTACAGGAAACTATAGCAGTGGACAAGCACATAACCATTTTACTGCTGTCAGGAAATTTCTGAAGAACCCCCATAGAGACCAATAGTCTAATTAAATAGCCCCATTTCACCCGGTCAATGGCCTTGTTTGTGTCGAGAGAGACCACTGTTTTCTCTTGTCCCAATTTTGGCAAAGCAAATGAGCTAACATCCTTAGGTGACAGGCCGATTACCGGTGTGGAATGATTCTTACTTGGTCTGAGTATATCAGGAATGGTAACAGACCCTTAAGACTGTTGGCTAGCACTTTTGCCAATATTTGTAAGCCCACATTAATTAATGAGTAGGGCTGGTAGCTTGCTAAGTCAAGCGGGTCATTGTTGGGTCAGAGTAAGACAGACATCATCACTTTATAAGCATCATTGATGGGGGAGCTGTTCATAATTTCCTTGAATCTTTTGCTTAGGAGGAGGAAGTAATCATGCTTTGCTGATTTTATGGAATTCAGCTAGGTACCTGTCTATCCCCAGGCCTTTAGTGGTAGGAAGGTCATCTGTGACTTGCCTATCTCCTCTGCTGCGTATTCCTCTGAGAGCTAGGCCATCATCTCTGGGGTGAGTTCTGGAATGGGTAACTTGAGTAGAAATTTCTGTTCTGCCTGCATAGAGGAAGGACAGTATGAGGTATACAGTTTCTCATAAAAAGATCAGAAGGCCAACAATACATTGGCATGGTGTGTCAGTAAATCTCTCAAGTCGTTCCTGATTGCTGCGATTAAATGAGAAGCTTCTTGCTGGCACACTTGGTAGACAACTTGCCCTGCTTTCTCGTCTCTCTCAAGATGCCTTTGCTTTAAGTTAAAGATCAATTTTTCTGCTTGTGATGAGTATAGACTGTTAAGATCAGATTTCTTTTGGGGTTGCTCCTAAAGGAATCATGTTAGTGTGTTCTAGTATATCATTCAAGTATATGCTTGATATACTTCATGTACCTGTCTTTTCACCAGGGCCACATCAGAAAGTGTTGGCATGTGTTTCCACAGACTACCCACAGTGCTACTCAGGAATCTTGTGAACCCTCAGTGCAATGTTATAAGCAGAAAACCTCTTATCAATGTCATATCCCACCACATAATTGGGCATCAAATCCTTAGAAATATGAACCTTCTTTTCTCCATCAGGTACTGGATGTATGCTTCTGCTATCACTGCTGGATTCAGACTGCCTGGCCTTGATATCCAGCTCTTCTAAAACTTAGTTCATGAGCCAGAAAACATTTATTCTCTGCTCTTTCAGCCTGAGCTTTCTTTTTCTGTCTTTCAGCTGTTTTCTTTTTGGCCTCTATTTTTAACTTGGCCATCTGTAGTTTGAGTTCTCTCTTCTCTCTCCTCTCCCTAAGTGCCTCTGGGGATAGGCCATGAGAGGAGACACCACTTTCTGCTCTTGCGGGAAGCTCAAATTCAGGAATTCCACCCTCATTCACTACAGGTGATTCCTCAGAGGAGCCATTTCCAGGCTCCTCTAATATATCAATCTCCTTGGAGTAGGCTTCTGTCCAGCCTTCCAATACTTTCTGAAATTCCATCTCCTTGGTGGCACTCTTGGCAGGTACCCCCATCTCCTTGCAAAAGTCTTTAAGCTGAGCCACTGTATATGTTTCTGGGTTTGCCGCCTCAAATTCCATGGCTCCAGTTGTGGAAACCACAGGCAGAGACAAGATATATTGTAATAGTTAAAAAATGCAAAATATATAGAAAATTGAAAAATCCAAAATGTCTTTAGATGTCATTGTATGGTATTGCACAAAGACAAGTCCTATCCCACTTCTGCCACCAATGTTAGAAATTGGTTTTCTAGTTGGCAAAGGGATGTATGCACCCTGTCGAAGTAGGTACCACAATCCTAGTCAGGGTAAGTCACAACACACTCTAAGTTATTCTGTGCTCTCCCTTTGGTAGCTTGGCACAGAGCAGTCAGGCTTAACTTGAGAGGCAATGTTAAAAGTATTTGTGCAACACATAAGCAGTAACACAGTGAAGACAGGATGAAGAGAATCAACACCAGGTTACAAAAATAAAGTATATTTGTATGAATTAAACAAAACCAAAACAACAAAAATCCAATAAGTAAAAGTCAAGATATGAATTATTAAAAAATAAATGAAACTGTAGTGCTTAGGAGCAGAAAGTACCAACCAGGGCCATCTGATCATGCTAGGCCAGGCCAAAGTCAGAAGTTCAGGCTGACCATAATAGAGCACAGGATGGCTACAAGACCCACGCTGAGTAAAGTACTTTTGTCCTTGCCATGTATCGGTTCTGATTGGCATAACATTGTCAATGTGTGGTTCTTGGTCTGCGCTGAAGAAAGCAGTGAAGCGATGCATCGGCATCAATAGGGAGGATGAAGGTGGTGCAATGATTCCGAGCCACAGAGATGGGTGATGCATCATACATTTGGGAGTGAGGTGCTCCGACTCACACAGAAGCAGTGTACTGTCATCAATGGCGATGCAGTGTCCTCCTCGCAGCAGAGGTGATGCAATAGTGAAGCATCAATGGCAAAGGTAATGTGCTGGTTCTAATCGGTGCAACAATGTCAATGTGCGTTCTTTGCAGGGGTCATCCAGAAAAAACACTACAAAGGGCCTGGGACTGGGTTGGCACTACTTGGCAGCGCAGGACTCACAGTTAGCAGAGTCCACAGGGTGTAGCAGGATATTTGGAAGTCTTTTGTGTTCCTGAGACTTCGAAAAACAGGAGGCAAGCAGAAAGCCCTTGGAGTCACTCTGCGTACAAGTGATGCAGGTCCAGTCCTTCCCACCCAAGAAGTGGAACACCAGGCAGTAGTGCAGCTCAGCAAGGTGAGAGTCCAGTAAGGCAGGGATCCAGCAGAGTAGGAGTCCTTTAAATATCACAGCAGCTCATCTTCCTGTCAGAGTCTTCACAGATTCTGAAGTGTACTGAAGTCCTGGTGCCATGGGTCCAGTACCTATACCCATTTGTGCCTTTGAAGTGGGGGGGGGGGCTTCAAAGAAAGCTTTGAAGAGCACAGAAGTCCACTTTTCTTGCCCAAGCTCCAGACTCACTACATGGGGGTAATTAGACATTTTTTGTGTGCAGGCACAGTCTATACAGGTGTGAGTGCAAGGCTGGACTTAGCCCTTCCCTCCCGTCCTCCCAGGGGATGCATTCAGCCACACCCTGCTTCCATGGGTGTTTGGCTGTCTAGAGGGAATACACAAAGCCCAGCTGTCACCCAGCCCAGACTGACCACAGACAGGCAGAAGGCACAAGATAGCCAAAGCAAGTAAATGTCATCTTTCTAAAAGGGAAATTTGCTAAACTGCAATTTAAAATCCAACCTCACCATAAGTTGTGATTTTAAATTGTGAGTCCACCGACACTATACTCAACAAACTTATCTCTTTAAAGTTGTGAATCAAAATTATATTATGTGAAAAGGTAATTCCAAAAAGTTCTTATGGAAAAGACAGACCTAAATAGTAGTAAAAAATTACTTTGGCAGTTTTTTACTACCAGGGCATGTAAAAATTAAAAGTACATTCCCTACCTACCTACCTTCGGGGTAACATAAATGTATAAAAAAGAAAGTTTAGCCCTGGAAAGAGGTTCATCTTTCCAAGTCAAGATGGCAGTGTAAAACTGCACACCTCTTTTCTGCAATTGAAGTCCTCAGACATGGTTAAGGGTCTACTTAAGTGAGTGGCATTCAGTGCTGCAGGCCCACTAGTAGCATTTAATTTTCAGGCCCTAGGCACTTGTAGTGCACTTTACAAGGAATGTTTAAGTAAATTAAATATGCCAATTGGGTATAGGCCACTGTTACAGTGTATTAGGGGCAAGAACACATGCACTTTAGCACTGGTCAGCAGTGGTAAAGTGCACATAGTCCTAAAGTTAGCAGAAAATGTGATCAGAAAAAGCGGAGGAGGAAGTTAACAAGTTTGGGGTGACCCTTCAGAGAGGGCCATTATTCACAGTTCTCCTCTGAGAGGTGCTTTACTGGCTTCCCATAACAAGAAGGGAGGAATTGCTGTTATCTTTCCAGTAGGTGTTTAATGTTTGCACTTAACTTTGATAATCCTTGGTGCTCTACTTGGGGGCAATAAAGTGCCAATGTACCAATCAGGAGTGTAGGGATACCTATGGCCAGGCGAAGCCGAACCACATCATGGTCTATAGTGCCATTCTGGATAATCTCAGAATTTTCGATGTATGGAAAAAGGGCCACCGTAATGAGGTAGGTGTCAATCTTAGTACGGGTGCCATGTGTGAAGGAGGAAAATGTATAGCCTTGAGTGCTGGGGTGAGTTAGTCACCAGGGATGGAACAGTAAGAATATGCTAGTCCTTTCTTTCATGGAGCAAATGATGGTCTGATGTATCCATTGCAGGATCCAAAATGATCTTTGAGCCACCTGCCAGAAGAACGTTATCTCTGAGTAGGAAAGGAATAATAAGATCTATTGCTTTGAGAAAGTTTCTTTTGTCTCTGGTTGGGGCACATACAGAACCAAGAATGAAGAACACACCCTGAATGCTAGCTTTCAGAATGATGTAATTACCATATAAGTCAACCCACAATTAACGAGCCCTCAATTGTACTCCCTGCCTAATCCGAATTACCACTGCACCTTTACAATAAGACTTGGAAGGTAAGGCAACCTTTCCAAATGGGAGAGATGCATTTCTGGGACTAATGCAATATCCGGATGGTGGTTGTGCAAAAAGGACAGGATTTTCTTTTGTTTCGCATACTAGGTCAGGCTGTTGACATTAAGGCCTCATTACAACCCTGGCGGTCGGTGTTAAAGCGGCGGTAATACCACCAACAGGCCGGCGGTAATAAAAATGGAATCACGACCACGGCAGAAACTGCCAACACATACAGCCACTTTAACTCTCCGACCGACCACGGCGGTAGCAACAAACACCACGGCGGTAACCGCCAACAGATAGGCGGAAGACAATGTGCCGCCCACCCCATTAAAACACGCCCATCCGCCAGCTTTTCCGGGGCGGTACCAACGGCAGTAGAAGCACTGCGGAAACAATACTTGGAAGGAAAACTACTACCTCTTGAAACTCAACGAAGAACCAGGAAGCCATGGAGCCTGAGCTGCAGGTCCTGCCCATGCTGGTCTACCTTCTTATACATCAGGAGTACCAATTGCGGTGATGACGACCACGGTGAGTACACCACCTAGTAGACAGGGGAGGGGGTAAAGAGAGTGACACACACGCAACACGCAACATCCCCACCCTCCCCCAACACCATACACACAAACACATGCAACAACATAACATATACAGGGAGTGCAGAATTATTAGGCAAGTTGTATTTTTGAGGATTAATTTTATTATTGAACAACAACCATGTTCTCAATTAACCCAAAAAACTCATTAATATCAAAGCTGAATATTTTTGGAAGTAGTTTTTAGTTTGTTTTTAGTTTTAGCTATGTTAGGGGGATATCTGTGTGTGCAGGTGACTATTACTGTGCATAATTATTAGGCAACTTAACAAAAAACAAATATATACCCATTTCAATTATTTATTATTACCAGTGAAACCAATATAACATCTCAACATTCACAAATATACATGTCTGACATTCAAAAACAAAACAAAAACAAATCAGTGACCAATATAGCCACCTTTCTTTGCAAGGACACTCAAAAGCCTGCCATCCATGGATTCTGTCAGTGTTTTGATCTGTTCACCATCAACATTGTGTGCAGCAGCAACCACAGCCTCCCAGACACTGTTCAGAGAGGTGTACTGTTTTCCCTCCTTGTAAATCTCACATTTGATGATGGACCACAGGTTCTCAATGGGGTTCAGATCAGGTGAACAAGGAGGCCATGTCATTAGATTTCCTTCTTTTATACCCTTTCTTGCCAGCCACGCTGTGGAGTACTTGGACGCGTGTGATGGAGCATTGTCCTGCATGAAAATCATGTTTTTCTTGAAGGATGCAGACTTCTTCCTGTACCACTGCTTGAAGAAGGTGTCTACCAGGAACTGGCAGTAGGACTGGGAGTTGAGCTTGACTCCATCCTCAACCCGAAAATGCCCCACAAGCTCATCTTTGATGATACCAGCCCAAACCAGTACTCCACCTCCACCTTGCTGGCGTCTGAGTCGGACTGGAGCTCTCTGCCCTTTACCAATCCAGCCACGGGCCCATCCATCTGGCCCATCAAGACTCACTCTCATTTCATCAGTCCATAAAACCTTAGAAAATCAGTCTTGAGATATTTCTTGGCCCAGTCTTGACGTTTCAGCTTGTGTGTCTTGTTCAGTGGTGGTCGTCTTTCAGCCTTTCTTACCTTGGCCATGTCTCTGAGTATTGCACACCTTGTGCTTTTGGGCACTCCAGTGATGTTGCAGCTCTGAAATATGGCCAAACTGGTGGCAAGTGGCATCGTGGCAGCTGCACGCTTGACTTTTCTCAGTTCATGGGCAGTTATTTTGCGCCTTGGTTTTTCCACACGCTTCTTGCGACCCTGTTGACTATTTTGAATGAAACGCTTGATTGTTCGATGATCACGCTTCAGAAGCTTTGCAATTTTAAGAGTGCTGCATCCCTCTGCAAGATATCTCACTATTTTTGACTTTTCTGAGCCTGTCAAGTCCTTCTTTTGACCCATTTTGCCAAAGGAAAGGAAGTTGCCTAATAATTATACACACCTGATATAGGGTGGTGATGTCATTAGACCACACCCCTTCTCATTACAGAGATGCACATCACCTAATATGCTTAATTGGTAGTAGGCTTTCGAGCCTATACAGCTTGGAGTAAGACAACATGCATAAAGAGGATGATGTGGTCAAAATACTAATTTGCCTAATAATTCTGCACTCCCTGTACAACCTGTAACTCTCTGGAAGAACACATGGACAAAAGGAATTGAGTCAAATTAGTATAATATTAGAATTCTAGAGAAATACGTTCATAAACAGTACGTGCAATATAGACTCTGGGCCAAAACACATAGGTAAAGCCCACACATGACTCCTGCCTCAAAATGGAGAAAACACTGTAGGGGCATCAGGTCAAAAACACACATGCATCTCAGGGGGACGGGGAAGGGGGGCCCTCAGCCGGAAGATGGTACTAAGCTTCTGCTCCTGGAGAGGGCTCAATGCCCACAGCGATGTTGTTGGAAAATGGGTTATTGGTAAGGGCAGGTAGGTACCTACACTTAGCAATAGGCCACTAACCTCCACTAAGGTCCAGTTAGGTCTCAGTAAATTAAACCCAGCTCAACCCTTGGTAGCTTGGCAACGAGCGTCAAGGCTTAACTTAGGAGGCAGAGTGTAAAGCATTCAAATATCACAACACAGTAATTAAATAAAACACAGGAAACAGTTTAAAAATCCAAAACCAATTTATAAAAATAGATTATATTTTTATCTTTAAAATGACACCAAAACGAATAAAATCGGATCAGGGAAACCGGAGATATGAATTTTTAAAGAATTTTTTTTTTTTTAGCGCCTAGAAACAAAAAGCGCCAATCGGGTCATCTGGTTGCACCTCGACCGGGGCAAAGTCAAAGTTTCAGGCCGACCGCGATGGAGCCCTGCTCGGCTACAGGCCGCGGGAGGCCTCGGTTAAAATGTTACCTTCACACTTAGGAGGTCATTCTGACCCTGGCGGTAAAATCCACCAGGGCCAACGACCGCGGGAGCACCGCCAACAGGCTGGCGGTGCTCCCTTGGGCATTCTACCGCCGCGGTCAGAAACGGAAAACCGGCGGTGTACCGCCGGTTTTCCGCTGCCCTGGGGAATCCTCCATGGCGGCGCAGCTTGCTGCGCCGCCATGGGGATTCCGACCCCCATACCGCCATCCTGTTTGGCCGCCAGGCAGAGGATGGCGGTATGGGGTGTCGTGGGGCCCCTGGGGGCCCCTGCAGTGCCCATACCAATGGCATGGGCACTTCAGGGGCCCCCGTAACAGGGCCCCACAAAGATTTTCAGTGTCTGCCATGCAGACACTGAAAATCGCGACGGGTGCAACTGCACCCGTCGCACCCCTTCCACTCCGCCGGCTCCATTCGGAGCCGGCATCCTCATGGAAGGGTGTTTCCCGCTGGGCTGGCGGGCGGCCTTCTGGCGGTCACCCGCCAGCCCAGCGGGAAACCCAGAATACCCGCGGCGGTCTTTTGACCGGGCAGCGGTATGCTGGCGGTTCCAGCCAGGCCGGCGGCTTCCACCGCCGGCCGGGGTCAGAATGACCCCCTTAGTCTTTTTTTTCGAAGATTTTCTTCAGCGGGACGAACCTGCCAGTCCAATCCGACCTCCTGGAACCCTTCTCCGGATACGCGATGCTGGAATCCTCGGTGGAGATTTTTACCTTCGGACTTAGTCGTTTTTTTCGAGGTGAAAATCCTTCGACCGGGGTAAACCTGGATCTTGATCCGACGTCCATGGAGCCCTTCTCGGATACGCTGGGTGGGAGATCCCGGTCAACTTTTTACCTTCGGACTTAGGGGGTGATTCTGACTATGGCGGACGGCGGAGGCCGTCCGCCATAGTACCGCCGCCAAATGACCGCACCGCGGTCAAAAGACCGCGGCGGCCATTCAGACATTTCCTCTGGGCCGGCGGGCGCTCTCCAAAAGAGCGCCCGCCGGCCCAGAGGAAATGCCCCTGCAACGAGGACGCCGGCTCAGAATTGAGCCGGCGTAGTTGCAGGGGTGCGACGGGTGCAGTTGCACCCGTCGCGTATTTCAGTGTCTGCAAGGCAGACACTGAAATACTTAGCGGGGCCCTCTTACGGGGGCCCCTGCCGTGCCCATGCCATTGGCATGGGCACGGCAGGGGCCCCCAGGGGCCCCGCGGCACCCCCTACCGCCGGGGCTGTCAGAATCCTCATGGCGGCGGAGCGCGCTCCGCCGCCATGAAGGATTCCCCCGAGCAGCGGTAAGTCGTCGGGAGCCCGCCGACTTGCCGCTTCTGACCGCGGCTGAACTGCCGCGGTCAGAATGCTCGTGGGAGCACCGCCAGCCTGTTGGCGGTGCTCCCGTGGTCGGTGGCCCTGGCGGCCACCGGCCGCCAGGGTCAGAATGACCCCCTTAGTCTCTTTTTTGGAGATTTTCTTTACCGGGACGAACCAGCAAATCAGGCCGGGTCACGGTCTATGGAGCTTTTTTTCAAAAGTTGTCCAAACTTCTCCAAACTTCTGGGGCTTCTCCCAGATGTCCTTTTAAGGTTCTTTTGGGGTCCACAGCTCACCCCAAGGGTCCAGAAGTTCTGAGATGGTCCTTGGGGGGTACGGACTACAACTCCCAGAATGCACCTGGCGCAAACTCCTTTTTGGCCACTGGACAGTGGTCAGCTGGTCGCTTTCTTCAGGAGTTGGTGCAGGGGACTCTGGATAGCAATTTTTCACCTGTAGCAAACAGGGAGTCCCTCCTTGAACCAGTTGAAGCCAGGCAAAGTCCTTCTTGTGGTGAAGCCCAAGTGTGCAGCTGGTGCAGTCCTTCTGAGTGCAGGTTCCAGGTGCAGGCCAGGGGTCCAGCAGGGCAGTCCTTCTTCTTCTGTTGTTCTTCCTTGTTGGATGTGGTAGGGAACTGAGGTGTGGGTGCAGGTCTGTCAGTTTTATCCTTGCTCCTGGGTGAAAAGCAGGGGGGTCCTGATTCTCCAATCAGGTGCGGGGTCATTCCCCCTGTGATGACAACTTCCTGGGAAGTGTGGCAAAAATCAATCCCAGGAGGCAACATTCTCTAAAAATCCATCATGGCTGAATCTGGTTTTTGGAGGTTACATCTGGCTGAGCCCACCCACTGGTGTGGCTAAAAATCATAAATACACCCCTCTCCTGCCCTCTCCTAATCTAATCAAGGGGGCACCTAGTTGTCTGGGGTTGCAGGATGTGGGGGTGTTGCTGGTTGCTCCAAATGTCCTTCTCTGCCTTTGAAGACCAGTTTGGCAGCCCTCCCCCTTCCTGCCTCACCATCTGCTGAGGGGAGATTCCTTCCCACAGGCTCATTCCTTTCTGTGAAGCCAGGCCACTTCACACCTCATCAAGGCAGCTTGGTCAAGCTGCTAAAGGCTGGCCAAGCAGAGCACAGCAGCAAAAACAATGCAGGGCTGAAATTGGCAACTTTTTAGGTAAAGTTTAAAACTCTTTACCTGAACAAGTTATATTAAATCCAACAACTGGAAGTTGTGGGATTTATAACAACAATTAATTTGATACCAAACTCTTGGTATGCATCATTTAAGGAGACTTTAAAAATTAAAATAAAGTCTCCCCATTCTAGCCTATGAAGGCCATGTACTACAATGAGGGAAAAACGAATTTGGCTGTTTACCTCACCAGGGCTTATACAACTATTTTTATAAGGTCCCTGCTTATAGTTACATGGCACCCAGCCCTAGGGGCACATAGGGCACACCTTAGGGGTGACTTATATGTAAAAATAAGGTAGTTTAAATCTTTGGAACTACTTTTAATTCCAAAGTTGAATTTGCATATAACTTTAATTTAAAAGCAGCCAGCAAGGCAGGCCTGCCTTTAAAATGACACTGGGCACCTCAGCAGTGCACCTATGGGTGCACTACCTATGCTGTGGTCCTTAAACCTACATGCCCTACCATATACTAGGGACTTATAGATAGGTTAACTTAGCCAATTATAATTAGCCTAATTTGCATATCCATTTTACACAGAGCACAGGCCCTGGGACTGGTTATCAGTACCCAGGACACCATCAGAGTCAGGAAAACACCAGCAAAAAGTGGAAAATGGGGGCAAAAAGTTAGGGGGCCTCTGCAATCAGCCCTGTTTTCTCACAGATGTCCGAGTGCAAAGCCACAGTCTATCAAGTCTCACCAGTGGGTGGGTTGCCCAATGCTTGGTCCTGTGGAGAGCAAGGCCACAGTCTCTCAAGTGGGTGGCTTCTTCCACTGGTCCTGGAGGGGGCTTTGTGCCCAGTGTGCTTCATCCTGCCAAGGATAGGGTGAGTGGATGCCTTTCTCCACTGCTTCTTGAGGGAGCTTTGTGCCCAGTGTGCTTCATCCTGCCAAGGATAGGGTGAGTGGATGCCTTTCTCCACTGGTTCTTGAGGGAGCTTTGTGCCCAGTGTGCTTCATCCTGCCAAGGATAGGGTGAGTGGATGCCTTCCTCCACTGGTTCTGGAGGGGGCCTTGTGCCCAGTGATGTAGCAATTGGGGGGTGCCTGGTCACAGTCCCTCACCTGGGTGTCAGAGCCACGAGATTTGCAGTGGTCAGGATGCATGATAGTCCATGGAGGCAGGGCTACAGTCCATTCCCCGGCAGCTACGGCTGCACAGTGGTGGTAGGGCCGATGGTGGTGGGAATGCTGCCAGTGGTGGGGGGAGACTCCAGCCCTTCTCCTGCAGCCTCGGATGGCTGCCGACTGGGGCTGCTGCTGCTGCCAGTGGTGCTACTGTCAGCGGTTTAGGTGGCAGTGCTTGCGGCGGTGCAGTTGGTGGTGCTGGCCACGGTGGAGGTGCCAGTGCTGCTAATGGTGGGGGGAGGCTCCAGCCCTTCCCCTGCTGCCTCGGACGGCTACCCACTGGGGCTGCTGTTTTTGACAGTAGTGGTGCATGCAGCAGTGCAGGTAGTGGTGCAGGTGGCAATGCTTGCGGCGGTGCAGGTAGCGGTGAGGTAGCGGTGCTGGCCGCTGTGCAGGTGGCAGTGCTGGCTGTTGTGCTGGTAGCCACCAGGCCTTCACCTGCAGGCTCGGACTGGGGGTGAATGTTTGACATTGTTCAGCATTCCGTCCATCACTTGTTCTTTTTGCATTTGTTGCCCTAAGTGGGAAGGGTATGCCCAGACGTGGGTCCCGTGCTTCCCATGCTACTGGATTCAAGCTAGCCTGGATGTTGAGGGGTGAAACCCTGAAACCGGTCCCAGGATGCTTGTTTCCAGTCCAGGGAAGACCTGGCCTGGCAGTTCGGGCTGGACTGTTCCCATGGGGAACAGGGTCAGGACTGATTTGCGTATGGCTGGGTCCAAACTGGAATGGCATGGGCAGCAAAAAAACGACAGATTTAGGCCCAGATCTCTGTACTGGGGGTTAATGTTTAACATTGTTCAGCATTCCGTCCATCACTTTGTTCTTTTTGCATTTGTTACCCTAAGTCTGAAGGGTATGCCTAGACAAGGGTCCCGTGCTTCCCATGCCACTGGATTCAAGTTAGCCTGGTTGATGTGGGGGTGAGACCCTGAACCGGTCCTTGAATGCTTGTTTCCAGTCCAGGGAAGACCTGGCCTGGCAGTTCGGGCTGGACTGTTCCCATGGGGAACAGGGTCAAGACTGATTTGCATATGGCTAGGTCCAAACTGGAATGGCATGGGCAGCAAAAAAAACGATGGATTTAGGCCCAGATCTCTGTACTGGGGGTGAATTTTTGACATTGCTCAGCATTCCGTCCATCACTTGTTCTTTTTGCATTTGTTGCCCTAAGTGGTAAGGGTATGCCCAGACGTGGGTCCTGTGCTTCCCATGCTACTGGATTCAAGCTAGCCTGGATGTTGAGGGGTGAAACCCTGAAACCGGTCCCAGGATGCTTGTTTCCAGTCCAGGGAAGACCTGGCCTGGCAGTTCGGGCTGGACTGTTCCCATGGGGAACAGGGTCAGGACTGATTTGCGTATGGCTGGGTCCAAACTGGAATGGCATGGGCAGCAAAAAACGACAGATTTAGGCCCAGAAATCTGTACTGGGGGTGAATGTTTAACATTGTTCAGCATTCCGTCCATCACTTTGTTCTTTTTGCATTTGTTGCCCTAAGTCTGAAGGGTATGCCTAGACGAGGGTCCCTTGCTTCCCATGCCACTGGATTCAAGTTAGCCTGGTTGATGTGGGGGTGAGACCCTGAACCGGTCCCTGGATGCTTGTTTCCAGTCCAGGAAAGACCTGGCCTGGCAGTTCGGGCTGGACTGTTCCCATGGGGAACAGGGTCAAGACTGATTTGCATATGGCTAGGTCCAAACTGGAATGGCATGGGCAGCAAAAAAACGATGGATTTAGGCCCAGATCTCTGTACTGGGGGTGAATTTTTGACATTGCTCAGCATTCCGTCCATCACTTGTTCTGTTTGCATTTGTTGCCCTAAGTGGGAAGGGTATGCCCAGAAGTGGGTCCCATGCTTCCCATGCCACTGGATTCAAGCTAGCCTGGCTGATGAGGGGTAAAACCCCCAAACCGGTCCCAGGATGCTTGTTTCCAGTTCAGGGAAGACCTGGCCTGGCAGTTAGGGCTGGACTGTTCCCATGGGGAACAGGGTCAAGACTGGTTTGCATATGGCTGGGTCCAAACTGGAATGGCAGGGGCAGCAAAAAAACGATGTATTTAGGCCCAGATTTCTGTACTGGGGGTGAATGTTTGACATTGTTCAGCATTCTGTCCATCACTTGTTCTTTTTACATTTGTTGCTCTAATTGGGAAGGGTATGCCCAGACGTGGGTCCTGTGCTTCCCATGCCACTGGATTCAAGCTAGCTTTGCTGATGGGGGTGAAACCCCGAAACCGGTCCCAGGGTGCTTGTTTCCAGTCCAGAGAAGGCCTGGGCTGGCAGTTCGGGCTGGACTGTTCTCATGGGGAACAGGGTCAAGACTGATTTGCATATGGCTGGGTCCAAACTGGAATGGCATGGGCAACAAAAAAACGATGGATTTAGGTCCAGATCTCTGTACTGGGGGTGAATGTTTGACATTGTTCAGCATTCCGTCCATCAGCTTGTTCTTTTTGCATCGGACGGCTGAAGTGCCTTGAATGGTGTTTTCTGCCCCTTCCTGCCCTTGGCAGGTGGTGGTGTCACCTTGGATCTGACAGCTGGAGTCTTTGACGTGGCCTTGCTGGGTGGATGTTGCTCCTTCCCCTTACTGGATGCTGTCCCCTTCTTCACCTTGCCACTGGCTGGCCTGATGAGTGCCCCCTTTGAGCCTATGACAGCTGCATGAACAACAGCAGACGAGGACTTGGTGCCTGAGGTGCTTGGCTGGGTTCTGGCTAGCCTAGCCCGAGGGGAAGGACGGGAGGAGGGGTAGGGAACAGATCAATGTTGGCTAGGAAAAGCTTCTTAGGGTCATTGGGGTGGGAAGAGGGTGAAGGTTTGGGAGTGGAGGGAGAGGGAGTGGTTGTAGGAGGTGTCCGTGTGCTGTGTTTGGGTTCAGGTGCATGAGCTGGATGCTTTTGGGAGGTGGATGGCTGTTGGGTGGATGTGTGCTTGCGTTTGTGCACTTTGGGAGGAGGGGTCACGGACACAGTGGGAGAGGACACAGGGGTCCTGTGCATGGATGTTGGGGTGGCGACTGCCAGTGAGGAGTGTATAGTGATGGGCATGCTGGTGATGGAGGTAGTGGATGATGGTGTAGTGCATGCAGGTGTGAGTGGAGACGCTACTGGGAGGGAGGTGGAGGAGGAGGGGTACACAGTGGAGGCAGTGGATGTTGGTGTATCTGCATGGGGATGGTGCTTGTGTGAGTGCCTGTGAGATGAAGTGTGGTGCTTGTGTTTGCCTGAGCCACTTTTGTGTGTTGATTTGGGTGAATGCTGGTCTGAAGGTGTGCTTGGGATAGGTTGGGGTTGAGGGGATTCGGACTGGGTAGAGGAAGTTGGAGGGGGGAGGCTAGAGACAGGGACAATGGCTGCCATCAGTGCAGAGGCCAGAGCCTGAAATGCTCTCTGTTGGGCCACCACGCCAGAGTGAATGCCCTCCAGGTATTCCGGGGGAAGGGCCCTTGAAGTACTGAATGGGAGAAGAGATGGGACTGGACATTTTTATACGAGGGGACTGCAGTAATGTGGGGGTGTTCCCTACTCCCCCCCATGTTCTAGTACTGAGCCACTGCCTTGATTCCCAGAGAGACTTGAGGCACCTGGTAAACATCACAAAAGACAGGGACCCTACTACCACCTCGGCAAGGTAAAATTGACAGACATACCAAAGCAGTGGAACCCCTCGCAGAGATACCTGCCACCTCCCCAGAGATGCTGAATAATGCACCTCTGCTGGTGGCAGTACAAACCTCCAGGATTGCCCTGGATTTCAGGATTGGTGAGCTTCAATCCAAAGTGTCTCTCCTGCAGTAAGACCTCTGCAACGTACTGAGTGACAAGGGTCTTGAAACTTCAGATCTTGACACACAATCTTGGGTGGGAGATATCGGAGGTAAAGGGAATTGCCAAAGACCTTGCATAGAAAGTGGATGATGCTGAGAACAAGGTGAGGTGCAGCCATTTGCGACTTGTCAAGTTTCTGAAGGGGGCTGAGGAGGGCAATATTGTGGAGTTCTTCGGACAGTGGCCTGAATTAACCTTTACAGCTGAAATTGTTTTCAACATTCTTCATCAAAGAATGGGGGCAAAGGGCACTCAGAGCTTGGCCATCACCTGGCACTCTCCAGAGCCTGAGAATCGCACACTTCCTACATTTTGAGGACTGGGATGTGATCCTCAAGGAGGCAAGACAGAAGGGAGTCATCAAATAAGAACGCCTCTACCATAATGCTGTTCCCAGACTATTCTAGAGAGATGCAGAAACAGAGAAAGACATTTGATGCAGTAAAGGCCAAGCTGTGATCCTTATGGCTGCAATATATGTTACTGTTCCCTGCAAAATTGAAGGTAATGTTCAGGGAAAAGGCCTTCATCTTTCTTGCACCGGAAAAGGCCTGACAGGGGTTGGAGGAATGTCCTTAGCTTTGAGTGATCCAGGACCACCTGCAGGAGACTGCTGGCCAAGAAGGCCCATGGACAGGCCCAAACTTTGGCCTATAGCAAAGAAGAGAAAATCTCTAAGGGCAGAGAGGGACCCCAGAATAGGAAGGGAGATGCCTTGGAGTGGAGGGAGAAGGGACTACTGACACAGAGGTAAAGCTGCTACATTGAGGCACCGAGTTCATTGGGCAGCAGTAGATGATACAATGATCGGACTCACCACGGAAGATGAGCAAGAACAAGGATCGAACAGGATGACATCAACTTCTGAACTGGGAAATTGACAGACAAATGAACGTGTGGACTCTTGATCCAGGTGAGGTCTGAGGGATCCCATTGGGCAACTAAGCATGCTTGAACACATGGAGGTAATATTCTTGGTATGTGGTACTTATTTAGCACTTTGTGTGTGTGTGGTGGGTTGTGGGAGAGGTGCAAGTGAGATGCCTGATATATTTTGTTTTAGTTGGAACTAGTGGGGGTGGGTAACAGTCCTCTCTCATTGTGCCTGCAAGTAGTAAAGTTTTGTTGACAGTAGGTGTATGGGGGTTGCAATACTGATAAAGAGGTCCCTGCTCTTCCAGGTCACCTGAACTTGGGTTGATCTGAATGGAACATTTCTTGTTGTCCAGTGACTGTGGGGAAGGATGGACATTACCCTTGTGAGTGTTTATGCACCCCCTGATTACAAGCCCCACACTAGAGAAAGTAGCATCAATCTTAATGGAGGCAGATTTATCCTCGCACATATGCACATAGTGAGGGGACTTTAACAATGTCATGCCTGTCCCCTTAGACAGCTAAGGGCCAGATATAGCACAATTGCGAGACACACCACTGACACGTTTTGTGGCTACACTGGGTCTCCCTGACCCTTGGTGACATTGCCACCGCAATGTACTTTTTGGGTGTGCCAAGGTTTTTTCTAGACTAAGGGGGTCATTCTGACCCCGGCTGGCGGCGGAAGCCGCCGGCCTGGCTGGAACCGCCAGAATACCGCTGCGCGGTCAAAAGACCGCCACGGGTATTCTGGGTTTCCCGCTGGGCTGGCGGGCAACCGCCAGAAGGCCGCCCGCCAGCCCAGCGGGAAACACCCTTCCATGAGGATGCCGGCTCCAAATGGAGCCGGCGGAGTGGAAGGGGTGCGATGGGTGCAGTTGCACCCGTCGCGATTTTCAGTGTCTGCATGGCAGACACTGAAAATCTTTGTGGGGCCCTGTTACGGGGGCCCCTGCAGTGCCCATGCCATTGGCATGGGCACTGCAGGGGCCCCCAGGGGCCCCACGACACCCCATACCGCCATCCTCTGCCTGGCGGCCAAAACCGCCAGGAACAGGATGGCGGTATGGAGGTCGGAATCCCCATGGCGGCGCAGCAAGCTGCGCCGCCATGGAGGATTCCCCAGGGCAGCGGAAAACCGGCGGTACACCGCCGGTTTTCCGTTTCTGACCGCGGCTGTACCGCCGCGGTCAGAATGCCCAAGGGAGCACCGCCAGCCTGTTGTCGGTGCTCCCGCGGTCGTTGGCCCTGGCGGATTTTGCCGCCAGGGTCAGAATGACCCCCTAAGTTATGCCTTCACCCCTGCAGGTGAGATTGGGGTGGTGATTAGGGCCGAATACCTTAGGGTTGAATACTCCCCACTCTTCATTTCAGTGGGTAGATGCGTGGGACCTGAGGGATGAGGAAGTGGCATGAGGCTACATATAGATAGGGAACCCTATTGTGCTGAAAATGAAGGATTGGTGGAGTCTTCCAAGACCTGCTGGAGGCATATAGAACAATTCTTAGGGACTTTGCTCAAAGTGTACTAAGGAAAAAACAGTGCAAAGTGGAAGAGATGGTACAAATTGAGCCTAAGTTGTGCCACCCAGAGGATCTCATCTGGGATCTGACATATCTGCAGACTATTAGACAATTAGAGGTATTGCACAGGAATGAAAAGAAACGGGTGCAATATGAGGAGATGTGGCGCTCAGGGTGCCCAATCTACCCAAGTATATAACGGGGAACCCCACTAGGGAAACACCCAACCCTTAGAGGTCAAACAACCTCACGACTCAGAAAATACACACCGAGGTGCTCCTAAAGTATACAGAAAACAACAAGATACAGAATTCACACATATATTGTTGCAAAAATCAGTCCATAATGCCACCAGTAAGTCTTGGGGTAAATCAGTACAGAAAAGAAATCAGTCCAGAGTTTATTGAGAATATGTTTTCATATTGAACAGTCAGCAATCCAAAGCAATATGTACTTCCAGCTTTCCAGCCAATTCTTAGGGACTTTGCTCAAAGTGTACTAAGGAAAAAACAGTGCAAAGTGGAAGAGATGGTACAAATTGAGCCTAAGTTGTGCCACCCAGAGGATCTCATCTGGGATCTGACATATCTGCAGACTATTAGACAATTAGAGGTCTTGCACAGGAATGAAAAGAACCGGTGCAATATGAGGAGATGTGGCGCTCAGGGTGCCCAATCTACCCAAGTATATAACGGGGAACCCCACTAGGGAAACACCCAACATCTGGGATCTGACATATCTGCAGACTATTAGACAATTAGAGGTCTTGCACAGGAATGAAAAGAACCGGGTGCAATATGAGGAGATGTGGCGCTCAGGGTGCCCAATCTACCCAAGTATATAACGGGGAACCCCACTAGGGAAACACCCAACCCTTAGAGGTCAAACAACCTCACGACTCAGAAAATACACACCGAGGTGCCCCTAAAGTATACAGAAAACAACAAGATACAGAATTCACACATATATTGTTGCAAAAATCAGTCCACAATGCCACCAGTAGGTCTTGGGGTAAATCAGTACAGAAAAGAAATCAGTCCAGAGTTTATTGAGAATATGTTTTCATATTGAACAGTCAGCAATCCAAAGCAATATGTACTTCCAGCTTTCCAGCCAATTCTTAGGGACTTTGCTCAAAGTGTACTAAGGAAAAAACAGTGCAAAGTGGAAGAGATGGTACAAATTGAGCCTAAGTTGTGCCACCCAGAGGATCTCATCTGGGATCTGACATATCTGCAGACTATTAGACAATTAGAGGTCTTGCACAGGAATGAAAAGAACCGGGTGCAATATTAGGAGATGTGGCGCTCAGGGTGCCCAATCTACCCAAGTATATAACGGGGAACCCCACTAGGGAAACACCCAACCCTTAGAGGTCAAACAACCTCACGACTCAGAAAATACACACCGAGGTGCCCCTAAAGTATACAGAAAACAACAAGATACAGAATTCACACATATATTGTTGCAAAAGTCTGTCCATAATGCCACCAGTAGGTCTTGGGGTAAATCAGTACAGAAAAGAAATCAGTCCAGAGTTTATTGAGAATATGTTTTCATATTGAACAGTCAGCAATCCAAAGCAATATGTACTTCCAGCTTTCCAGCCAACATGTGTTTCGTCTTTGGGAATAATTATCATCCCTTACGACTTCTTCAGGGCTAGAAATCATAAGCAACACACACACGAGTTAAGACCAATATGCTCAACCGTCAAATTCATAACAGATATGTATCAAAACCCAAAGGGAGGTGAAATTGAAAGTTAAAATACACCCAAATTTGGTAAAAAGAAAGTTGATCACACATTCAAGAAACCTCAAGGACCATTACACAAATACCCACAATCACTGAACAAGTAGAAGCAAACTGTATACTATACATAAGTGAAAAATCCTTAAGAAACTCAGTAACAACCCAATTCATGCCACCCATAGTGCTATAAAACCACCAAAATAAAAATATTCTTAAAAACAATACCTTCAAAATCCAATACAATAATATTTATAGGGTCGCACCCAAGCAGCCTCCTCTCAATGAACAGAAATTAAAAGAACCGGGTGCAATATGAGGAGATGTGGCGCTCAGGGTGCCCAATCTACCCAAGTATATAACGGGGAACCCCACTAGGGAAACACCCAACCCTTAGAGGTCAAACAACCTCACGACTCAGAAAATACACACCGAGGTGCCCCTAAAGTATACAGAAAACAACAAGATACAGAATTCACACATATATTGTTGCAAAAATCCAGGTGGACTCCAAGATCTGTAGTCTCTAATTCTTTAGACAAGTTTTTTGATGTGGTATGTCAAGATTATGATAACTATCTAGCTAAGAATAAATCTCGACATTTATCAATGAATTTAGACAGAGAGGAACTAGCTGCTTTACAAGAATTAAAACTCAATAAAGATATTATCATTAGACAAGCAGATAAAGGCGGAAACGTGGTGATTATGAATAAAGTGGATTATGATAATGAGATTTTGTCACAACTCAATGATTTGTCTTGTTATGAGAAAATTGCATATAATCCAATCCCTTACCTTACACTTATTATTAATAAGAACCTATTGGTCTGGCAACAACAGGGATTTCTGAATAAAGATGAATACTCATACCTGAAGGTACACCATCCCCGGTATCCGTGTATATACACTTTACCCAAAATACGTAAGGGGTTACCTTTCCCACCGGGGAGACCCATTGTCTCGGGTATACTTAGTCCCACGGAAAGACTTTCAGAATTTGTAGACTGTTTCCTGCAACCACTGGTGCATAACCTTCCTTCTTTTATTCGAGATACCACACACATTCTGAGTATTTTGAGTGATATTGATTGGGACAGTAATATGTTATTAGTGACTCTAGACGTTGTGTCACTCTACACTTGTATTGAACATGATCTAGGCTTAGAAGCCTTAAAATATTTCTTAAACAAAAGATCAGCAAACTTGTGGGATCATACTAAAATGATATTAGATATGATCAACATGATTACTAAGAATAATTTCTTTCTGTTCAACAATATGTGGTTTCGACAAAAACAAGGTGTAGCTATGGGCTCCAAGTTCTCTCCATCCTATGCTAACTAATCATGGGGTGGTTTGAGCACATATGGGTTTGGGGCCCTGGTACTGTTGCCTGGCAAACATATATTTTATTCTGGGGTCGCTACATAGATGATTGCTTAATGATTTGGACAGGTGGTGAAGAAAAACTTGTTGAATTTTGTAATTTCTTAAACTCTAACCATATGAATGTGAGATTTACATATCAATTTAGTGCCGTTAAGATTGAATTTTTAGATGTTGAACTTTTTCCCATTGATGACAAAATTCATAGCAGACTTTTTCGGAAAACAACTGCATGTAATTCTATTTTACATGCCAAAAGTGCTCATCCCAGATATCAGATGGCAGCAATTCCTTTTGGTGAGTTCTTGAGGGCACGACGTAATTGCAGTATAGATGATGAATTTGCTGCCCAAATGGATGACATGGAGAGGAGATTTACAACCCGTGGTTACTCAAAAAAGATTCTAAAGAAAGCTCGACACAGAGCAAGGTATTTGGATAGAAATGTAACTTTGAAACTCAAAGAAAGGAAGGAGACTAAGGTGGAATCCAATTTGGTAAGGCTCATAACTGATCATAATGATGCATCCTTGATTTTGAAAAAATGTATCATTAAACATTGGAATATACTACTGCAGGATGTATCACTCAAGGATGTGGTGTCTGGAACAGTAGTTACATCATTTCGTAGAGGTAAAACCCTCAAAACTTTATTAAGTCCTAGCTTTACCACAATCTCCCCAAATAAAACCTGGCTATCTCAAAGAGGTGTTGGTTTTTCTAAATGTGGTTCTTGTGGAGTGTGTCGGTGGGCTTGTCATAAGATAAAGGAAATCTCTCATGAAGGTACATCATATGCAATCTGTTCGACTATGGACTGTAATTCCAATTTTGTTATATATATAATACGCTGCAAATGCTCCAGAATTTATGTTGGAAGTACTATACGACCACTTAAAATTAGAATAGGTGAACATATGAGGGCACTTAAGAATGTGGATGTGAGATACCCTTTGGTGGCACATATAATGTCCTGTAATGCACAACCAAATCACAAAAGTTTTGAATTCTTGGGACTTGAACACATCCCTCGTGACCCCAGGGGTGGTAACAGAGAATTACGCTTACGCAGACAAGACGCCCTATGGATTATGAGATTAAGAGCTGTGGAATCAGGTCTGAATTCCGATAGGGAATTGGAATTTTTCCTGGGTGATTAATTTCAGATGTAATGGTTGTTAGTATGTTTTTATTAATCATATTGATTGTGTTAATCTTGCACATGTGTTTAAATGTTGGGTGTGGAGGCATCACTATGAAATTACCATATGACTTTTCTGTATTTATGAGTTTTGTACCAAGATTCTCAAATACGTCATAAATTCAAGTAATTTGGGGGTCTCTTTTCAAATTGACTTTCCATTCCTATATTGTCTCTTATCTCTTTCCATGTGGTGACTGATAGCTTGGCTGTAGGGGGTGTGACTCCAGCGTAATCAAGTTATGAATGTATTGACAAGTGGCATAATCGGGTTCACTTAATAAATAAGTTGACAGTTTGAGTTGTAGTTTTTCTCCCCAATATACTGAGATATGGAGAACATGTGAATTTTAGTTGTAAGTATTTTATTTCGGTGGGTTTCTGGTTAACTCACTGGATGCAGTATAGCACGCGTGTTTCTGTCGATACTGCCGCCGGCGAGTGGCATAGTCAGCGTTTATTGTATTGTATGAGGTATTATTTCACCGTGAGGATTGACGTACTAGATGTGTTTAAGGGGCTGATCTGTAGTCCGTTCTTCATTTCCCTGCCTCCATGAAGGAATAGGGGAGAACCCGGAAGTCCATTTAAACTTCCGAGTTCGTGTGTGCGGAGCCAGCGCACTCGCTGGGCGTCCTGACACGGTGGTGCCGGCATTCATGTATTGGAGATATTAACTCGGGAATATTGGGGTAAGTGGATTGGCCGGCTTGATCGGGTCGGTTAGGTCTATAACTTTGTCCTATAATTAACCTTACTCTAACGATTGTTGTTGGTGATACTATTATAAATATTTTAAGTGATTGTAGAATCATGAACATTGTCGTAGCTACATTACCAGACACCGATTTTTGATGGTTTGCTATTGTTCTCTGTAGGACAGTTACTACCATGGGTTGCTAAGTGGTGGGTACATGTGTGTGAACCACATTTTTCTGAGATTTATCTGTTCTTCTATTGACAGTTTATTTGAACTTATATTCGTTGAATATTCATATTGCAACATTTCAATTTCGGATCATCTGACATCATTGACTATTGCTAATGTTGTTATTGGATTTTGAAGGTATTGTTTTTAAGAATATTTTTATTTTGGTGGTTGGTTTTATAGCACTATGGGTGGCATGAATTGGGTTGTTACTGAGTTTCTTAAGGATTTTTCACTTATGTATAGTATACAGTTTGCTTCTACTTGTTCAGTGATTGTGGGTATTTGTGTAATGGTCCTTGAGGTTTCTTGAATGTTTGATCAACTTTCTTTTCACCAAATTCGGGTGTATTTTAACTTTCAATTTCACCTCCCTTTGGGTTTTGATACATATCTGTTATAAATTTGACGGTTGAGCATATTGGTCTTAACTCGTGTGTGTGTTGTTTATGATTTCTAGCCCTGAAGAAGTCGTAAGGGATGATAATTATTCCCAAAGACAAAACACGTGTTGGCTGGAAAGCTGAAAGTACATATTGCTTTGGATTGCTGACTGTTCAATATGAAAACATATTCTCAATAAACTCTGGACTGATTTCTTTTCTGTACTGATTTACCCCAAGACCTACTGGTGGCATTATGGACTGATTTTTGCAACAATATATGTGTGAATTCTGTATCTTGTTGTTTTCTGTATACTTTAGGGGCACCTCGGTGTGTATTTTCTGAGTCTTGCACAGGAAGCATAGAAATCTTGCCCAGAGAGAGACGAGACAGCACATGCTTGGCACCCATCACCACCTATTTGGTACTGGTGATAAGGCAGATAGGCTAGTGGCATGGCTTAGTAAGAAGGAGGCAGAGGCACGGTGGGTGGGGACTCTTATGAATCCCTCTCGAGAGACTTATAAGAATGACATAGCCATAGCGAAGGAGTGTTCCCAGTATTATGTAGAGTTCGATAGAACATGTGCACTTCCAGATGCCGACCATGAGTGAAAGTAAAAAGCCCAGAGCTTTGAGATGAGGGTCATGCAGATCTTGAAAGAGATATTGAACTTGGCGATGTTCAAGAGGCCATTGATGGGCTGAAAACAGGAAATACCCCGGGCACGGAAAGCCTCCTGGCTGAATTCTTTAAAATAAATTTGGGTAGATTGAGTCCCCATCTCCTTAATTTATACCATGACACAATCACTAAGGGAATCTTACCTCCTGATCTTCAACAGGCTACCATAACAGCGAAACATAAGGTGGGTACACCTAAAAATAGTTGTGAGTCATATTGCCCATCTCAGTCCTGAAAGTTGAACCCAAGATGTTGGCTGTGATACTGGCTGCTAAGCAGCTTAAAGTAGTGATGCAATGGATATATAGAGACAATTTAGGATTCATGCCTGGTAGGTCCACCAGATGGAATATATGGCTACTCCATAACTGGATAGCTGAGGTTCAGGATAGAGAGCAACCCCACATAATTTGCTTGCTGGATGGAGAAAAGGCATTTGGTGCAATACACTAGCCCTACCTCCATCAAACACTGGTGACATTTGGATTTGGCTCAAAGTTTTTACAGTGGCACTGCTGTACTAAAGCCCCAACTGCAGCAGTGAGGGTTAATGGAGTCCTACTGTCTCCATTCCCGATAGAGAGGGGGGCTTGGTAGGGATGTCCCCTGTCCCCCCTCTTCTTCACCCACACGATAGAGACTCTGGAAAGTATGGTTCAGGATTACCCAATATTCTGGGCTTCCAGGTTTCTGACTCTAGCCCAGTAGAGGAAACAATTTTGCTCTAAGCAGACAACATCCTTCTCTACTTCTCTGACACCAAATACATGTTCCTGGTCATTTTCCATTTCCAATGTTTGGAAGCTACTCAGGATACCATATAAACTGGGAAAAGTCAGTACTGACTGAACCATATGCCCCCTTGAACTCTGCCGCTTTACCCAGTAGATTAATGGTAGAAACAGAGGGCATCAAATACCTGGCAATACATGTGACACCAGATAGAGACTTATGCCTCTCCGCTAACCTCAGAAGGGTGTTCACTACCTTTAAGGGAGATGCTGAACACTGGTGCGTGCTACCCCTTACCATCTTGGGGAATGTCACCTTTTTTAAGATGATCACACATGTACTATAGAGTCCCGGAGAAGCTCTTTCCTAAGATTGATAGGGAGTTAAGAACGCTACTATGGAATGAAAGGAACACCAGACAGTCATTACAAATGCTACAAAAGAACATCTACAATGGTGGGATTGCACTCCCATATGTGAGGGCCTACTATTGGGCTGCACATTTGATATCAATCATTGACAGGATGTTTGTGCCCCCAGATCACCCACATATGCTTTGAAGAGGACCCAGTTTCTGCCGCACACTCCTCTGCACTATGTGTATGAAGTAGAGGAGGCAGGTAGACTGCTGCCGGTGACACAAGTAGCACTGGAGTGACCAGGAAAACTCCCTTATGGGACAGGGCATGATGAAGGAGATGGGGAATCTGTAAAAGTTTGAAGCCTTGGATCTGATTGCCCTCCAAGAGAGGGGATTTCCTGGGAGGTGGAGACATAATACCATTCCCATCACTTAGGAGGGAATACCAGCTTCATCAAAACCAGTAATTAAAATATGCTCAGCTGCATAGAGCATGGTGGTCTGAGGGTCTGGGAACAGTAGACATACCTGAATATGCCCCACTAAAAGGTAGGCTGCTCATGGATGAGTTCTGGGAAGGGGTGGTCGCTTATACCTAAACCCTAAAGAATAATATGCCTGACACATATCGTAAACTGAGAGATAGATGAGTGACTGATATACAGACTGGATTGCAGAAATAGTGCACCCACGTGAATTAGCTATAAAGCCTAGGCTTCCGCTAATACAGTTAACATACTCAATTGGGTATATTATGATTGTGCCAGTCTTCATAGGATGGGGAGAACAATGTCCCTGGGTTGTTTGCGATGCACTGGAACCTGGGGCGATGTTCTATACGCTCTCTAGGGATGTCCACCGATGAAGGTCTATTGGACCAAAATAATAAGGAAGCTCTGTACAATACTGAGGGTAGATATCCCAGCTGAACCTAAATATGTACTTCTTGATGTGCCAATGGTAGTGAATGTCCCTAGAACTAAAAGTAAGTTTTGTGACTTGGGCTTGGTTTGGCAATAAGGGAAGTAGCCAGGTATTAGGGAGTGCCATGGACCAAACAGCGCAATAATGGTGGACTGGAGTGGACACGTACATGGCCACAGAGAAGGTTACTTACAAAGCCAGAGGGCGTCCATCCAAATTCTTTAAAGTCCCAATACACTGGATAAATTACTATAACTTAGGGCCTGAGGAAGGCGGGACTAAAATCCTGTGACAACCAGCCAGAAGTATTGTATAAAATGTACCCATGCATGCTGTTCGTCCATATAACATATTACATGATATTGTATCCTCATTGCTGCTGGTTATTCTGCCCCATAGTAACCTGTGATGTTGCTTTTATTATGGAACCCCCATTGATGTTTTTATGCCTTTGATGATCTTGCCTATCTATGCTTCTATTAATGAGGGGAAGAAATGGTGCTCAAATATATTGTCTCCTTTTAAAATCAAATAAATATATTTCCCAAAAAAATAATGTGGGCAGAACAGCAAAATACTGTCAGCCATTACAAGACAGCCTGTGATGTGAGATTTTGAGGAGTTTGGCCTGAGGTCTTAAGGTTTCCGAAGGGGTGCATCAATGTTTAAGGTTCTGAGGATAAGATGGGCCTTTACCAGGAAGTGCCATTAAAATCTTAAGGAGAGCTTTCAACATTGTTAGAAATTGGGTCTCTAGTTGGCAGAAGTTTGCACTCTGTCCCAAACAGGGACCACAGTCCTAGTCAGGGCATGTAAGAAACACACTCAAAACTTACCTGCGCTGAGACTCTGGTAGCTTGGCATAGAACAGTCTGGCTAAACTCAAGAGGCAATGTGTAAAGTATTTGTGTACACATACAGTAACACAGTAAAAATACCACAAAAGTACTCCACACCAGTTTAGAAAAATAGTCAATATTTATCTGAGTTCAGCAAGACTAAAACAACAAAAACCCAACATACCCATGTCAAGTTATACATTTTTAAAGTTACATTAAAATGTAGTGCTTAGAAGACAATAGCTCCAACCAGAGCGATCTGGTCACACTGGACCGGGGCAAATCCAAAAGTGCAGGGCTGGGTACAGGAGTCATGCAGACACGCTGACAGTACTTTTATTGCGTCGATGCCTGGTGGTGATGTGTTGAGGCAGAGGAGGCGAGGTGCCATGCTGGCAGGTGATGCGTCATTTCCTGATCGGACAAAGTCGTTGACGTGTTGGCATCCAGAAGCGATGAATACCGGTTCTGATGCGTTGGGCTCTGTCATCCAAGCCGTGGCTGTGTTGTAAATCTGTGTCATTGCATTGTGCAATTGGCAAGCCGTGTCCACAACTGTGGTGAAGGCAGCGGCAAAGCAACATTTCTGCAGCGGGATGCGTCGGTTCCAAGTGACGCGCCAGTGTTGTTGCATCGGTTCTTGTGTTGCAGTGCCACACTCACCTTCATGTGCCCAGGACTGGATTTGGCATCACTTGGCAGAGCGGAACTCACAGCAGAGGAACCTAGGGGCTAGTAGCAAGATGCAGGTTAAGTCTTTGATATCCCTGAGAATTCTGAAACAGGAGGCAAGCTCACTCAGGCCCCTGGAGAAACTTTAGACTGCAGGATGTAGAGACTTTGATCCAGTCCTCTCACTCCCCGGCAAGAAGTGGCAGGCAGCAGACCAACACAGCAGAAGAAACAGCAAAGTGGCAGTCCCTCCTGAAATCACAGCAGTCCTTCTCCCTAGTAGAATGTCCTCAGTCCAGAAGTGTTCTAAGTATTTGGTGTCAGAGGCCCAGTACTTATACCAATAATGGCCTTTAATGTAGGTTAACTTCAAAATAGTTCTCTGAAGTGCACAAGGTTTGCTTTCAACCCAACCCTGGCTTCAGGCCACCAGTAGGGGGTAATCAGGCCTTTCTGTAAAGGCAAGATTCAGCCTATTCGGATGTAAGTGTGAACTACCTCACCCTGCCCAGGATGACTATCAGTATGCAGATGCATCTCCTCTCATACCCTGCCCTTCCTGTTTGTGGATGTCTGGAGAGAATGCACAAATGTAGCTGTCACCTAAACTGAGACGTATTCAGAGACAGGCTAAGACATAGAATGGTTAAAGTAAGAAAATGTAATCTTTCTAAAAGTGGCATTTTCAAACCTGCAATTTAAAATCCAACTTTGCCTAAAGATGTATTTTGAAATTGTGAGTCCTGAGACACCAAACTCCCTTTTCTATCTTTTCCCAATTGGAAATTACACTTAGAAGATGTTCCAAGGTAGCAATACATTTTAGTCTATGGGATTGATAGTTGTTGCAATGGTGAAAAACAAATGTAAGAGTTTTTCACTAACTGGACATGTTAAAGTTAAAAGTACATGTCCAGCGTTTTAAATACACTGCACCCTGCCTTAAGGGCAATCCATGACCTATCTTAGGGGTGACATACATGTAATAAAAAGGAAGGTTGGGGCCTTCCAAGTGGGTACACTTGCCTGTTCGAAATGGCAGTTTTTACTGCGCAGACATGCTCCGCGTATGTGGCACAACCAGTGCTGCAGGTCCACTAGTAAGATTTGACTTACAGGCCCTGGGCACACATAGTGCACTTTACTTTGGATGTACTAGTAAATTAGATATGCCAATAGTGGAGAAGCCAATGTCACCATGTTTTAGACACAGAGCAAATGCACTTTAGCACTGGATAGCAGTGGTAAAGCGCACAGAGTCTTAAAGCCAGCAAAATCAAAGTTCAGCGCTCAGTCAAAACGAAAGGTCAGAAAGCAAAAAGTCAGGGGAAACCACGCCAAAAGATGCCAGATCTAACAAGCATAATCCTTTTTTGGAATGAGGAGCTAGTGCACATTTTTAAGTGAGGTGGGATTGAGTAACATTTAGGGATGTCTAATATCAGTTGGGCTTCTGCATTCTGAAAGCCTTGTAATCTGTGCAAAAAATATTAAGTGATGCTGTGTTACAAAGGGTTTCCATAGTTGTGATAATGGCAGATGTGATCATGGCAGGGACAACTGTTTAAGGGGAGGATTAAGACAGTGAGTCAAATATTTTGAAAGTGATTTAAGCAAGAGGCAACAGGTTGCATGTGGAAAGAATGCCAACCTGAGAAGAAAATATGAGGTTTTGATCAATTCCTATTCTGAGGTATGTAGCTGACACAGAAGGTGGTGGTAGAGTGCCAAAATCTGGTGACCACGTAGCAGATAATCAGACAGAGTTGAGTTGTCCAAAGAGGAGGACTTTGTTTTTTACTTGTTTAGTCAATAGAACATTTGAACGGGACAACATGACAGTTTGGCTATGGTCTGTGAGGAAAGAATGGATCAATTTCAGAGCATCATCATAAATGCCAAGATTAAAGAGGTGTTATAGAAGAATATGGTGGAATACCCTGTAGAATACGACTACAAGATCAAGTAGTATTAGTGTGCACTGTAGTCCTGCCTGTGTATAAACACGTCACTATTAGAGTTTCTATTTATTGCGTAATTGTTCTTTTGTTGTCAACTGTTTGGTCCATGACATTCTGTACATAATTGTCAGTTTATAATCATTTAATTAACACCCCATGCCTTCTTTCAGCAATGCAGATGCCTAAAAGGCCCTTTGTTCTTTTGCAGATTTCTGTTTGTTGCCATTCATACTTTCCTGTATGGAAACATAATTAAAGTCACCGTAGATGATGTGAGAATGTCAGACACAGTTTTGAAGTTGTCCATTTTCTATGTTGTGTTTTTGAGATTTCTGCATGGAATTTTACATTCTGCTTTTTGCAGTACTGCTACATGTTTTATTTTGCTCTTAGGTTCTTATTTGAAAAGATATTCTTTACAATTTTCTCATGGTCTCAGATTCAAATCTCTTGTTTTCTTGATCATGCTAGTTGTAGTGTTTGCCCTGCTTTATGCCATGCTACACCATCCAGTGCTGAGATGGTTTTGAAGTATCATTTGGTGTACTGATCATCCTAGCCAATGTTATTCAGACCCAGCTTTTACCTTTCTGTTCTGCTCTAAATCAACTCTTCCCCCCGCATTTGTATATCTGGTTGTTTACCAGTTACAATGAATTGTTTTTTTGTCAGACCTGGCATCCTTGGCATGGTTTCCCCTAACTTTTTGCCTCTGCTTCCTAGGTTGTTGCTGTGTGCTGGACTCTGTTTTTGGTATTTTAGTCACTATGGGCACTTTACCACTGCTGACACATGCACAAACATTTATCGTCCACCAAGGTTCTATTGTGCCTTATCTCTCTGTCTTGAAGACACACACTTTACTTGTGATACATTCTACCGTGTGTCTCATCTCTGTACACTACCCAGGATGCAGCTGCTACAGAGATAACTGGTAACATTTTGACTATTCTATAGTAATACTGGATGCGTGGTCCTGTGGGAGAGCTTTTATTTCTACTATTACACCCTGCCGCATTGATTCTTGAAGGGCTGTACACCTTCCCTTATTTTTCCTATATTTAAACTGATTGTTTTTGTTAAACAACAAGGAACATTACAGGTATACAAATTTGAGCAACAATCCCACCTAGAAAAACTCAAGGGTTAAACGCAGAAGGTGAAAGTCTGAGATCCAGGTAATTCTTAGCATTAAAACCAACCATAACTAATTGCCCCTTCTATCTTATCTCCCTCCTCCCTGCTTCCCTCACAATCTTGCGATGTGTCCTACCACAATATGTCAATACCTTCAAAAAGAGAAAGAAGAAACCAGAAAAGGAAAAGGTGAAAAGTGAATGGTAAGAATATACCCAGTGTCATTTCTCCAAGATGCAACCCTTTATTTGCTGTAGCTCTGGACTGAGTCACTGGAGCAATGAAACAACTGTTCACCCATGAACAACTGTCAGCTGAGATCCCAGTGTGACAGAATGTCCATCGGATAGTGACTAGTGTGTGTGTAATCTAGCAGGACCCTTCAGTGAAGGGAGCACTTATCCCCAAGATTGAAGTAAGAAACCCCAAATATTATCGGTTTTCCAGACAACATATGATTTTGTCATATGATGCAGTTAAGAACATTTCCCTGAGCCACAGTTATGTGGGGATGTTGTTCACCTATCGGAAACAGAGAATGCACAGTGTGACAACAGCTAGCAAAGTGGCAAACCAATTGCTGACTTGAGGCATAATCTCTGGGTAAGGGGAGATGCAGTGAAGCAGTGCAGCAGAGCAGTCTAACCTCCCCGCTATTCCCGCCATAGTTTGCATTTCAATCAAAACACCATCCCAATAGCGCCTCAACTTCTGGTATTCCCAAACAATGTGGACTGTGCCCCTCTTATATTGGCACCTCCAGCAGATGGAGTGCCAGAAAGCTGTTTCTTTGCCAATCTATGTGGAGATCAGTGCCAATTTGTAGTATTGTATATCATCCTAGCTTCATTATGGACTCTTGCAAATGTTTATCATGACATAGTTAGAGGTCAGTCCAATCCTCATCAGTGAAGTCAAGACATAGGCCCTCATTCTGACCTTGGCGGGCGGCGGAGGCCGCCCGCCAAAGTCCCGCCGTCAGGTTACCGTTCCGCGGTCGAAAGACCGCGGCGGTAATTCTGACTTTCCCGCTGGGCTGGCGGGCGGTCGCCTTCAGACCGCCAGCCAGCCCAGCGGGAAAGAGGCTTCCACGATGAAGCCGGCTCGGAATCGAGCCGGTGGAGTGGAAGCTGTGCGACGGGTGCAGTTGCACCCGTCGCGTATTTCACTGTCTGCGCAGCAGACAGTGAAATACATGTAGGGGCCCTCTTACGGGGGCCCCTGCAATGCCCATGCCAGTGGCATGGGCACTGCAGGGGCCCCCAGGGGCCCCGCGACCCCCCCTACCGCCATCCGGATCTCGGCGGTCCGACCGCCGGGATCTGGATGGCGGTAGGGGGGGTCGGAATCCCCGCGGCGGTGCAGCAAGCTGCGCCGCCGCGGAGGATTCAATGGGGCCGCGGTACACTGGCGGGACCCCGCCAGTGGTGCCGGTCCGACCGCGGCTTTACCGCCGCGGTCGGAATCCCCATTGGAGCACCGCCGGCCTGTCGGCGGTGCTCCCGCGGTCCTCCGCCCTGGCGGTCAAAGACCGCCAGGGTCAGAATGACCACCATAATCTGTTGCCCACCAGTCTTTCATCCCCATCTGTGTTTCATTTAAAAATGTTGTGTCAATGAAGAGTCTGTGCAACCTCAAGACCATTCCCTCATAAGTTCCCCATGTCTGGAGATAAGATCAAAATGGGGACTTTAATAAGGTAATAAGAAAATTCCCTATGGTTGTGGTAAAGCAATCTGTTAGTTAGGGAAACCTCCATGATATATTGGGCAAAAGGTGGTACCTACCATGAGCTTCCATGAAGGACAACATTCTACCGTACATGAGTAATTGGTCGAGATTCTTTACTCATTTGTTAATGAAGTCTGTCCACCTGGGCTCACGACTGCAGCTCTGATTCTGTTGTTGCAGAAAATGGGCCACCTATTTAAATCTGTTTGTCTGCACATTATTATACGGTGCCATGAATGATATGTGGCCTGCACAATAGTGTGTGATCTAATAAGTTTACGTTTCTATGTGGACCATAAGGTACCTGGACCTCCCATTGTTCCTAACAAGGCATCTTCAATGGAGCCCTACCTCGGGTGGTCCAATGTGGAGAGTAGGAAGAAGTGATATTGTGCCAACTTGAAAGAAAACTAGTAATGCTCTGAGTTTGGAAGCTAGTCATTCCCGCATACTTCGCTGGCATATAACTTACTCATTTTCCATCTGGGTTTCTTCCCTCCCCAGAGGAGCAGCATGATCATATGGAGAGGTCAACAAGGATTTCTAGTGGAACCACAGAGAACACATAGTTAATTATTAGCATTACATTCATTTTGACAACTTGTCCTCTGTCCGACAACCAAAATTTGAGGGAGGACGACTGCTTCATATCGCATCTGATTGTGGTCTGTAGGGGAAGTAGGTTGTCAGAAAGACCTTGGTTCAGTAAGATTCACGGGGTTTTTCTGTTTCTAATAGAAAGAGTGTAATCCTAGTGAGGTAATAGTAGTGTCTCAAATGTATATGGTATCCATAAATGGTAGAGAAATCTGACATTAGGCTCAAGAGATGTCCCAAGCAAAAAGCTGGGGTAGACAGAGTCAAAAACAGCTGTTGGCATACAGAAGTGCCTTCAACTCCCCTGCCAAGGTATGAATTCCATGGATCCCCAGGTGTTGCTGGACGGCTATTGCTAGTAGCTCAAGAGCCAGTACACCAAGCAGAGGCAATAAGAGACAACACTGCTTCATTCCTCGGTTGATGAGGAAAGGTTGAAGATATGCCCATTACATGAAACTACAGCAGTGGACAAGCACATAACCATTTTACTGCCGTCAGGAAATTTCTGAAGAACCCCCATAGAGACCAATAGTCTAATTAAATAGCCCCATTTCACCTGCTCAATGGCCTTGTCTGTGTCGAGAGAGACCACTATTTTCTCGTGTCCCGATTTTGGCAAAGCAAATGAGCTAACATCCTTAGGTGACAGGCCGATGACCGGTGTGGGATGATTCTTTCTTGGTCTGAGTATATCAGGAATGGTAACAGACCCTTATGACTGTTGGCTCGCACTTTCGCCAATATTTGTAAGCCCACATTAATTAATGAGTAGGGCTGGTAGCTTGCTAAGTCAAGCGGGTCATTGTTGGGTCAGAGTAAGACAGACATCATCACTTTATCAGCATCATTGATGGGGGAGCTGTTCATAATTTCCTTGAATCTTTTGCTTAGGAGGAGGAAGTAATCATGCTTTGCTGATTTTATGGAATTCATCTAGGTACCTGTCTATCCCCAGGCCTTTAGTGGTAGGAAGGTCATCTGTGACTTGCCTATCTCCTCTGTCGCGTATTCCTCTGAGAGCTAGGCCATCATCTCTGGGGTGAGTTCTGGAATGGGTAACTTGAGTAGAAATTTCTGTTCTGCCTGCATAGAGGAAGGACAGTCTGAGGTATACAGTTTCTCATAAAAAGATCAGAAGGCCAACAATACATTGGCATGGTGTGTCAGTAAATCTCTCCATTCATTCCTGATTGCTGTGATTAAATGAGAAGTTTCTTGCTGGCACACTTGGTAGACAACTTGCCCTGCTTTCTAGTCTCTCTCAAGATGCCTTTGCTTTAAGTTAAAGATCAATTTTCCTGCTTGTGATGAGTATAGACTATTAAGATCAGATTTCTTTTGGGGTTACTCCTAAAGGAATCCTGTTAGTGTGTTCTAGTATAGCATTCAAGTATATGCTTGATATTCTTCATGTACCTGTCTTTTCACCAGGGCCACATCAGAAAGTGTTAGAATGTGTTTCCACAGACTACCCACAGTGCTCCTCAGGAACCTTGTGAACCCTCAATGCAATGTTATAAGCAGAAAACCTCTTATCAATGTCATATCCCACCACATAATTGGGCATCAAATCCTTAGAAATATGAACCTTCTTTTCTCCATCAGGTACTGGATGTATGCTTCTACTATCACTGCTGGATTCAGACTGCTTGGCCTTGATATCCAGCTCTTCTAAAACTTAGTTCATGAGCCAGAAAACATGTATTCTCTGCTCTTTCAGTCTGAGCTTTCTTTTTCTCTCTTTCTGCTGTTTTCTTTTTGGCCTCTATTTTTAACTTGGCCGTATGTAGTTTGAGGTCTCTCATCTCTATCCTCTCCCTAAGTGCCTCTAGGGATAGGCCATGAGAGGAGACACCGCTTTCTGCTCTTGCAGGAAGCTCAAATTCAGGAATTTCACCCTCATTCACTATAGGTGATTCCTCAGAGGAGCCATTTCCAGGCTCCTCTAATAAATCAATCTCCTTGGAGTAGGCTTCTGTCCAGCCTCCCAATGCTTTCTGAAAATTCCATCTCCTTGGTGGCACTCTTGGCAGGTACCCCCATCTCCTTGCAAAAGTCTTTAAGCTGAGCCACTGTATATGTTTCCGGGTTTGCCGCCTCAAATTCCATGGCTCCAGTTGTGGAAACCAGAGGCAGAGACAAGATATATTGTAATAGTTAGAAAATGCTAAATATATAGAAAATTGAAAAATCCAAAAGTTTGTATGGTATTGCATAAAGACAAGTCCTATCCCACTTCTGCCACCAATGTTAGAAATTGGTTCTCTAGTTGGCAAAGGGATGCATGCACCCTGTCGAATTAGGTACCACAATCCTAGTCAGGGTAAGTCACAACACACTTTATGTTATTCTGTGCTCTCCCTTTGGTAGCTTGGCACAGAGCAGTCAGGTTTAACTTGAGAGGCAATGTTGAAAGTATTTGTGCAACACATAAGCAGTAACACAGTGAAGACAGCATTAGGAGACTCAACACCAGGTTACAGAA
This sequence comes from Pleurodeles waltl, assembly GCF_031143425.1. Taxonomy (NCBI): domain Eukaryota; kingdom Metazoa; phylum Chordata; class Amphibia; order Caudata; family Salamandridae; genus Pleurodeles; species Pleurodeles waltl. The sequence continues at coordinate 924,886,177 of NC_090448.1, read as the reverse complement.
ATAAAGTATATTTGTATGAATTAAACAAAACCAAAACAACAAAAAACCAATAAGTAAAAGTCAAGATATGAATTATTAAAAAATAAATGAAACTGTAGTGCTTAGAAGCAGAAAGTACCAACCAGGGCCATCTGGTCGTGCTAGGCCAGGCCAAAGTCAGAAGTTCAGGCTGACCATGATGAAGCACATGATGGCTACAAGACCCATGCAGGGCCCACTGAGTAAAGTACTTTGGTCCTTGACATGCTTCGGTTCTGATTGACATAACATTGTCAATGTGTGGTTCTGGGTCTGCGCTGAAGAAAGCAGTGAAGCGATGCATCTGCATCAATAGGGAGGATGAAGGTGGTGCGATGATTCCGAGCCACACAGATGGGTGATGCATCACACATTTGGGAGTGAGGTGCTCCGACTCACACAGAAGCAGTGTCCTGTCGTCAATGGCGATGCAGTGTCCTCCTCGCAGCAGAGGTATTGCAATAGTGAAACATCAATGGCAAAGGTAATGTGTTGGTTCTAATCGGTGCAACAATGTCAATGTGCGGTTCTTTGCAGGAGTCAGCTAGAAAAAACACTACCAAGGGCCCGGGACTGGGTTGGCACCAATTGGCAGGGCAGGACTCACAGTTAGCAGAGTCCACAGGGTGTAGCAGGATATTTGGAACTCTTTTGTGTTCCTGAGACTTCAAAAAACAGGAGGCAAGCAGAAAGCCCTTGGAGTCACTCTTCGTACAAGTGATGCAGGTCCAGTCCTTCCCACCCAAGAAGTGGAACACCAGGCAGTAGTGCAGCTTGGCAAGGTGAGAGTCCAGTAAGGCAGGGATCCAGCAGAGTAGGAGTCCTTTAAATATCACAGCAGCTCATCTTCCTGTCAGAGTCTTCACAGATTCTGAAGTGTACATGGGTCCAGTACCTATACCCATTTGTGCCTTTGAAGTGGGGGGGCTTCAAAGAAAGGTTTGAGGAGCACAGAAGTCCACTTTTCTTGCCCAAGCTCCAGACTCACTACAGGGGGGTAATTAGACATTTATATGTGTGCAGGCACAGTCTATACAGGTGTGAGTGCGAGGCTGGACTTAGCCCTTCCCTCCCATCCTCCCAGGGGATGCATTCAGTCACACCCTGCTTCCATGGGTGTTTGGCTGTCTAGAGGGAACACACAAAGCCCAGCTGTCACCCAGCCCAGACTGACCAGAGACAGGCAGAAGGCACAAGATAGCTAAAGCAAGTAAATGGCATCTTTCTAAAAGTGAAATTTGCTAAACTGCATTTTAAAATCCAACCTCACCCATAAGTTGTGATTTTAAATTGTGAGTCCAGCGACACTAAACTCGACAAACTTATCTCTTTCAAGTTGTGAATTACAATTATAAGATGTGAAAAGGTAATTCCCAAAAGTTCTTATGGGAAAGACAGTCCTAAATTATAGTATAAAATGGCTTTGGCAGTTGTTTACTACCAGGACATGTAAAAATTAAAAGTGCATTTCCTACCTACCTACCTTCGGGGTAACATAAATTTATAAAAAGGGAAATTTTAGGCCTGGCAAGAGGTTCATCTTTCCAAGTCGAGATGGCAGTGTAAAACTGCACACCTCTTTTCTGCAATTGAAGTCCTCAGACATGGTTAAGGGTCTACTTAAGTGAGTGGCATTCAGTGCTGCAGGCCCAATAGTAGCATTTAATTTACAGGCCAAGGCACTTGAAGGGACGTTTAAGTAAATTAAGTAAATTAAATATGCCAATTGAGCATAGGCCACTGTTACCGTGTTTTAGGGGCGAGAACACATGCACTTTAGCACTGGTCAGCAGTGGTAAAGTGCACATAGTCCTAAAGTCAGCAAAAAATGTGATAAAAAAAGAGGAGGAAGAAGTTAAAAAGTTTGGGGTGACCCTTCAGAGAGGGCCATTATTCAACAGTTCTCCTCTGAGAGGTGCTTTACTGGCTTGAGGAAGACACCAAATTACTGTTATCTTTCCAGTTGGTGTTTAATGTTTGCACTTTACTTTGATAACCCTTGGTGCTCTACTTGGGGGCAATAAAGTGTAGGAGTGTAGGGACACCTATGGCCAGGCGAAGCCGAACCACATCATGGTCTATAGTGCCATTCTGGATAATCTCTGAATTTTCGATGTATGGAAAAAGGGCCACCGTAATGAGGTAGCTGTCAATCCTTTTAGGGGTGCCAGGTGTGAAGGAGGTAAATGTATAGCCTTGAGTGCTGGAGTGAGTTTGTCACCAGGGATTTAACAGTAAGTCAGCAAGAATATGCTAGTCCTTTCTTTCATGGAGCAAATGATGGTCTGATTTATCCATTACAGGATCCAAAATGATGTTTGAGACACCTCCCAGAAGAACTTTAGCTCTGAGTAGGAAAGTAATGATAAGATCTATTGCTTTGAGAAAGTTTTTTTTGTCTCTGGTTGGGGCACATACAGAACAAGAATGAAGAACACACACCCTGAATGCTGGCTTTGAGAATGATGTAATCACCATCTAAGTCAACCCACATTTAACGAGCCCTCAATGGTACTCCATGCCTAATTCAAATTATCACTGCGCGTTTACAATAAGACTTGGAAGATAAGGCAACCTTTCCAAATGGGAGAGATGCATTTCTTGGACTAATGCAACATCCGGATGGTGGTTGTGCAAAAAGGACAGGATTTTCTTTTGTTTCGCATACTAGGTCAGGCTGTTGCAATTAAGGCCTCATTACAACCCTGGCGGTTGGTGTTAAAGCAGTGGTAATACCGCCAACAGGCCGGCGGTAATAAAAATGGAATCACGACCACGGCGGAAACCAGCAACACATACAGCCACTTTAACACTCCGACTGCCACGGCGGTAGCAACAAACACCGCTGCGGTAACCGCCAACAGACAGGCGGAAGACAATGTAACACCCACCCCATTACAACACGTTTATCCGCGAGCTTTTCTAGGGCGGTACCAACGCCATCAAAAGCACGGCGGAAACAGTACTTGGAAGGAAAACCACTCACCTCTCGAAACTCAACAAAGAACCAGGACGCCATGGAGCCTGAGCTGCAGGTCCTGCCCATGCTGGTCTACCTTCTTCTACATCAGGAGTACCAACGGCGGTGACGACGACCACGGTGAGTACAGCACCTAGTGGACAGGGGAGGAGGGTTAAAGAGAGTGACACACAGGCAACACACAACATCCCTACACCCACCCTCCCCCGAACACCATACACACAAACACATGCAACCACATAACATATACACCCCGTGACCCTCTGGAAGAACGCAAGGACAAAAGGAATTGAGTCAAATTAGTGTAATATTAGAATTCTAGAGAAATACGTTCATAAATAAATAAACAGTATGCACAATATATACACTAGGCCAAAACACATAGGCCAAGCCCACACATGACTCCTGCCTCAAAACGGAGAGAACACTGCAGGGGCATCAGGTCAAAAACACACAGGCACCTCAGGGGACGGGGAAGGGGGTACCTCAGCTGGAAGATGGTACTAAGCCACTGCTCCGGGAGGGGGATCAATTCCCACAGCGATGTCCTGGGAGGGCAAAGCCACAGTCTCTCAAGTCTCACCAGTGGGTGGGTTACCCACTGCTTGGTTCTGGGGAGTGCAATGCCACAGTCTCTCAAGTGGGTGATTTGCCCACAGCGATGTCCTGGGGAGTGTAAAGCCACAGTCTCTCAAGTCTCACCAGTGGGTGGTTTGCTCACTGCTTGGTCCTGGGGAGTGCAAGAGCACAGTCTCTCAAGTGGGTGGGTTGCCCACTGCTTGGTCCTGGGGAGTGAAAGGCCACAGTCTCTCAAGTGGATGGCTTCTTCCACTGGTCCTGGAGGGGGCTTTGTCCCCAGTGTGCTTCATCCTGCCAAGGATAGGGTGAGTGGAGGCCTTTCTCCACTGGTTCTTGAGGGGGCTTAGTGCCCAGTGTGCTTCATCCTGCCAAGGATAGGGTGAGTGGATGCCTTCCTCCACTGGTTCTGAAGGGGGCTGTGTGCCCAGTGATGTAGCAATTGGGGGGTGCCTGGTCACAGTCCCTCACCTTAGTGTCAGAGCCAGAAGATTTGCAGTGGTCAGGATGCATGATAGTCCATGGAGGCAGGGCTACAGTCCATCCGTCGGCAGCTACGGCTGCACAGTGGTGGTAGAGCCGGTGGTGGTGCTGCCAGTGGTGGGGGGAGGCTCAAAACCTTCTCCTGCAGCCTTGGATGGCTGCCCACTGGGGCTGCTGCTGTTGCCAGTGGTGCTACTGTCAGTAGTGTAGGTGCGGTGCTTGCGGCAGTGCTTGCGGTGGTGCAGGTGGCGGTGCTGGCCGCAGTGGAGGTGCCAGTGCTGCCAGTGGTGGGGGGAAGCTCCAGCCCTTCCCCTGCAGCCTCGGACAGCTGCCCACTGGAGCTGCTGCTTCTGACAGTAGTGGTGCTTGCAGCTGTGCAGGTGGCAGTGCAGGTGGCAGTGCTTGCGGCGGTACTTGCGGCGGTGCAGGTAGCCGTGCTGGCCGCGGTGCAGATGGCAGTGCTGGCTGTTGTGCTGTTAGCCACCAGGCCTTCACCTGCAGGCTCGGACGACTGAAGGGCCTTGGCTGGTGTTTTCTGCCCCTTCCTGCCCTTGGCAGATGGTGGTGTCACCTTGGGTCTGACAGCTGGAGTCTTTGACGTGGCCTTGCTAGGTGGTTGTGGCTCCTTCCCCTTACTGGATGCTGTCCCCTTCTTCACCTTGCCAGGTGGCAGAATGTTCTTTTCGTTGGCAAGGGTTGGTGGCACACTGGCTGGCCTGACGGGTGCCCCCTTTGAGCCTATGACAGCTGCAGGAACCACAGCGGACGTGGACTTGGTGGCTGAGGTGCTGGGCTGGGTTTTGGCCACCGTAGCGCAAGGGGTAGGGAACAGGTCAATGTTGGCTAGGAAAAGCTTCTTAGGGACATTGGGGTAAGAAGAGGGTGAAGGTTTGGGAATGAGGGAGAGGGAGTGGTTGTAGGAGGTGTCCGTCTGCTGTTTGGAGGTGGAGGTGTTTGGGTGCAGGTGCATGAGCTGGATGCTGTTTGGAGGTGGATGGCTGTTGGGTGGATGTGTACTTGCGTTTGTGTACTTTGGGAGGAGGGGTCACAGACACAGTTGGAGAGGACACAGGAGACCTGTGCATTAATGTGGGGGTGGTGACTGCCAATGAGGGGTGTGTAGTGATATGCATGCTGGTGATGGAGGTAGCGGATGAGGATATAGTGCATGCAGGTGTGAGTGGAGACGCTACTGGGAGGGAGGTGGACGATGAGGAGGAGGGAGACACAGTGGAGGCAGTGGATGTTGGTGTGTCTGCATGGGGATGGTGTTTGTGTGAGTCCCTGTGAGATGAAGTGTGGTGCTTGTGTTTGCCTGAGGCACTTTTATGTGTTGATTTGGGTGAATGCTGGTCTGAAGGTGTGCTTGGGATAGGTTGGGGTTGAGGGGATTGGGACTGGGTAGAGGAAGTTGGAGTGGGGAGGCTAGAGACAGGGACAATGGCTGCCATCAGTGCGGAGGCCAGAGCCTGAAATGCTCTCCATGGGGCCACCACGCCAGAGTGAATGCCCTCCAGGTATGCATTTGTTTGTTAAAAATGCCTCTCGACACCTTGGATGGCATTCAGTATGGTTGACTGCCCACCAGTGATGGATCTCAGGAGGTCAATAGCCTCCTCACTGAGGGCAGCAGGGCTGACTGTGGCAGGGCCTGACGTGCCTGGGGGGAAGGAGATGCCCACCCTCCTGGGTGAGCGGGCACGGGAAACAGGCTGAGGGGCTGCTGGGAGGGCGGTGCTTATAGGTGGGTTGGTGCTATACCTGTTGTTGTGGTGGGCACAGAGGTGTCCGCCACCGCCAGGGAGCTTCCATCGGAGGAGTAGTCGCTGTCTGTAGTGTCCCCTCCTGTCTCCATCATGGTGCTCCCCTCACCCTCTGTCCCACTGGTGCACTCACCCTCGGTGGATTCGGCCTCTAGGCCCATGTGGGATGCAGCTACCTCCGTCGCCGGTGCCTTTGCTCCTCTGCCAGATGATGCTCATGCACACAAGGACAGGGTGACAAAACAAACAGGGGGGAGAAGACAGAGGATACAGTTGGTCAATGCCAGCAACACCACTACCATTGGCGTACACAACACAGAGGAATCTGCCCTATGCACTAGGCCATGCACTACCAGTTACAATGCTAGTCACCAGCCTGTGGGGGACATGGCATAACACCATCAGCTGCACACCTGAAACCTACAGGACCCTGCCCAGTAGTAGATGCCCACTAACACCATTGGGTTTGGAGTGCTTCAGAGCCTGCCCAACAAGGAACCTACCTTGCCATGTTCGCCCTGTCTTGGGGCAACCACAGTCCACATCCCCCACCCAGGTAAAACCTTAAAACTTGCCAAATCATGAATCTAAATTTGTACTCAGACCCTTGTGGCTGCTGTGATGCCCTCAAGCGCACATCCAACTCCGGATAGGCCACCGCCAGGATGTGGAACATCAGGGGTATCAGGCTACAACGGGATACCCTTCCTCATCGGGAGGCCAGCGCCAGCTAGGCCTTCACTGTCTTTCTTGCCTAGCGGCGCAGGTCCTTCCACCGTTTGCGGCAGTCGATGCTCCGCCTGTCAAAGACCCCAAGGGTCCGCACCTCCTTGGCGATTGCATGCCAAATACCCTTTTTCTGATGGGCGCTGACCTGCAGGAACAATAAAGCAGAGAAGGGATTAGTAATACTGTTCAGACCGTCACACTCATGGACCACCATATCCCTCCCATCCACTATCACACATACATTGACCACCATACATGCAGCACTCTGGCCAGGACCCCTCAAACCCACCCTTACACGGGTCGTACACACACAGCAATTCATACAGTCATGGCCCACGCATCATGCTCACAGTGTACTCACCTGTTTGTCTGGAGGACCATAGAGTAAAGTGTACTGGGGTAGTACCACATCCACCAGTCTCTCCAACTCCTCCGCAGTGAAGGCAGGGGCCCTTTCTCCAGACACATGAGCCATTGTCGCTTCCAGACACAGGTCACAGCAGCACTTGCAGTGTAGGTCCTCTCCTATTGAAGGTCAGGTAGCAAGTGAGTGAACAGATAGAAAATGGCAGTCACGTCCGTGGCGGTGTGTACTGTCACTGCCGGCGTACATCGCCATTGGCTCCAGGAAACCATAGGGCCCAATGATAACCAATGTGAAGTTGCGTGGCGGTCGTCGACCACCTACCACAATGGAACACAATGCCAGCGGACATACCTCATTTCCTCTTGTCCCTCCACATAGGTTGGGCTAGCCATTTCAGGGGGCGCAGGCTATGGCACCTAACTGCGTCACAGCAGACATTCGTACATCAACTGACTCTCGGATTCACATACTGGTTCTGTAAATGAAGAGATGCATCATTATTGCAGTAGATGTGTGAATATGACCTTCTGCTCACCGTTTTCTTCCCTAGGTTTCGACCGCTGAGGATGAATATGGGATGGAGACATCCTCCAGTGTACAGACCCCTGGTGGACCTTGCAACAATGGAGGACAGACACATTATCCTAACCTCCAGACTTGCTCGGGCCACAATCCAAGAACTGTGTGCCCAATTGGAGCCAGACCTGACGTCAGCTATCTGCCAGCCCACAGGTCTCCCCCCTGTAAGTGCAGGTCCTGTCAGTGCTCCATTTCCTGGCAAGTGGTTCCTTCCAAAAACAGTGACCATGGCATCAGGGATGTCTCAGCCAATATTCTTGTTGACCAAAGTGTTGTCTGTCCTGCTGAAACACATGTGCATCTACATCGTATTACCACAGGTTAAGGATTTGATCACAGTGAAAGCTGACTTTTATGCCCTGGGACATATCCCCAACATCATTGGTGCCATTGATGGTACACATGTAGCATTTGTCCTTCCCGGGGAAATGAACAGGTGTTCAGGAACAGAAAAAGGTATCACTCTATGACTGTGCAGATGGTGTGTTTGGCTGACCAGTACATCTCCCATGTGAATGCCAAGTATCCTGGTGCAGGAAAGTACCATCTTGCCTCACATGTTACCCCCATTCTTACTTGTGTGTCAGTTTGTTTTTGCCTGTGTCACTGGGATCCTGCTAGCCAGGACCCCAGTGCTAATAGTTTGTGGCCTGAATGAGTTTCCTGTGTGATGCCTAACTGTGTCACTGAGGCTCTTCTAACCAGAACCTCAGTGCTTATGCTCTCTCTGCTTTTAAAATTATCACTGCAGGCTAGTGACCATTTTCATCAATTCTGATTGGCACGCGGGAACACCCTTATAATTCCCTAGTATATGGTACTTAGGTACCCAGGGCATTGAGGTTCTAGGAGATCCATATGGGCTGAAGCATTTCTTTTGCACCCATAGGGAACTCAGACCATTGTTACACAGGACTGCCACTGCAGCCTGAGTGAAATAACGTTCACATTATTTCACAGCCATTTATAACTGCACTTAAGTAACTTATAAGTCACCTATATGTCTAACCCTCACTTAGTGAAGGTTAGGTGCAAAGTTACTAAGTGTGAGGGCACCCTGGCACTAGCCAAGGTGCTCCCACATAGTTCAGGGCAATTGCCCCAGACTTTGTGAGTGCAGAGACAATACCTATATGTAGCTTCACAATGGTAACTCCAGTCTGGTTCAGGGATCCCCCAGCCCCTGCTCAGACGCGAAACAGGACAAAGGAAAGGGGAGTGACCACTCCCCTGTCCATCACCAGCCTAGGGATGGTGCCCAGAGCTCCTCCAATGTTTCCCAGACCTCTGCCATCTTGAATGCAGAGGTGTGAGGGCACAATGGAGGCCTCCGAGTGGCCAGTGCCAGCAGGTGACGTCAGAGACCCCTCCTGATAGATGTTTACCTGGTTAGGTGGCCAATCCTCCTCTGAGGGCTAGTTAGGGTCTCTCCTGTGGGTTTCTTATCAGATAACGAATACAAGAGCTCACCAGAGTTCCTCTCCACCTCCCTCTTCGACTTCTGCCAAGGATCGACAGCTGACTGCTCCAGAATGCCTGCAAACCTGCAACAAATTAGCAAGACGACTACCAGCAACATTGTAGCACCTAATCCTGCCGGCTTTCTCGACGGTTTCCTGGTGGTGCATGTTCTGAGGGCTGTCTGCCTTCACCCTGCACTGGAAGCCAAGAAGAAATCTCCTGTGGGTCAACGGAATCTTCCCCCTGTCAACGCAGGCACCAAACTTCTGCATCACCAGTCCTCTGGGTCCCCTCTCATACTGACGAACATGGCCCCTGGAACACAGGAGCTGGATCCAAGTGACCCTGACAGTCTAGTGGTCCATCTATCCAAATTTGGTGGAGGTAAGTCCTTGCCTCCCCACGCCAGACAGTAATCCTGTGTACTGCATGATCTGCAGCTGCTAGGGCTTCTGTGCACTTTTGCAAGGAATCCTTTGTACACAGCATAGCCCAGGTCCCCAGCACTCCGTTCTGCATTGCTCAACTCGCTGAATGGACCACCAACTTTGTAGGACTCTCCTTTGAAGTGTTGAGATGACTGCCGTGCTCAGTTTTCTTGAACCCCTCCTCAAGTGCTTCTGTGGGTGCTGCCTGCTTCTGCATGGGCTCTCTGTACTGCTGAGCACCCTTTCTGTCTCCTCCTCCAAGGGACGACCTCCTGGTCCTTCCTGGGCTCGAGCAGCACCCATTTTCTTCATCCTTTTGTATTCTACAGTGTTTGCACTACTTTCTAACTGTTTACTTACCTGATTTTGTTTTGTGTGTATATTTTACTTAACTCCTAAGGGAGTATATCCTCTGAGATATTTTTGGCACATTGTCACTAAAATAAAGTACCTTTATTTTTAGTAACTCTGAGTATTGTGATTCTTATGATATATGTGCTATATGATATAAGTGGTATTGTAGGAGCTTTGCATGTCTCCTAGTTCAGCCTAAATTGCTCTGCTATAGCTACCTCTATCAGCCTAAGCTGCTAAGCTGCTAGAACACTACTAATCTACTAATAAGGGATAACTGGACCTGGCACAAGGTGTAAGTACCATCAGGTACCCACTATAAGCCAGGCCAGCCTCCTACACCTGGCTCTGTGCATGACACCTCTATCTTGAGGAATAGCAGCATCCCATTTGTGATGGCTCAACTCCAGAGGCACCCGGTGTGGCTAATAGGTGAGCCCAAGGTCCCCAGCCAGTATATGTTGGTGTCTGGGTATGAGGTTGTCCCTAAGGGTTAGTGTGTGTTTAACAGTTGTCCCTCGATGTTTTCAGGTGACTCTGGTTACACCAACCTCTCATGGCTACTGACTCCAGTGAGGAATGCCAGGACAAGGGCAGAGGAACGTTACAATGAGGCACATGGACGAACAAGGAAGATAATTGAGTGAACCATTGGCCTCCTGAAGGCCAGGTTCCGGTGCCTCAATCTGACAGGTGGATCCCTATACTACTCATCCAAGAAGGTGTGCCAGATCATCGTTGCATGTTGCACAACCTGGCTTTGAGATGCCAGGTGCCTTTTCTGTAGGAGGATGAGCCTGGAGATGGTCTTGTGGCAGCGGTGGAGCCTGTGGACAGTGAGGAAGAGGAGGCCGATGAAGAAGATGTAGACAACAGAAGTAATATCATACAGCAATACTTCCAGTGACACACAGGTAAGACACTAACTTCACTTTACTTTTCCGTTTGCTGTTGGACATTGTACATGGCAGCCTGATTTCCCTATGTCTGTGGCCAATTACTGTACCCTTTGGCATCTCTATTTTCAGATCTCTGTGGCCCCCTCTGGCTCCTGGTATGTTTACTGCTGACCACTAAAGGTCGTGCCAATGTATTATTTAATGTACCTATGAATTGCACTGTTTTTAGAATGTTGTACTAATACATATTTCAATCAATTCACAGACTGCAAATTTGTATTTGTTCCAAGGGTGTTTATTTAAGTGCTAAGTAGAGGGGGATGTGCAATGGGCTGGGGTGATGGTGGAGGAATGTCCAGTTGGAGTCCAGTCTCTTGGTATCACAGTTGCATTGTCCAATGGGGCATAGGAAGGGGAGTAATAGCAGTTCAAAGTGGACAGGGTGACAGAGTGGGACACAAGGGTGACAATCAGGAGAGTCTTATTTCCTGGTGGGGGTTTTGGCAATGTTCTCTGGCTTCTGTCTGGATCTCAGGGAACGTTTGCGGGGTGGTTCTCCTTCTGCAGGGGGTGGGGTGTTGGTGGCCTGTCGGTCCTGTGGTGGGGCCTCCTGTCCACTAGTGCCGGAGGAGGTGGAGGGCTGTTCATTGGTGTGGCTAGTGTCAGGGGCCCATTGTTGTGCTACTGCCTCCCTCATGGTGTTGGCCTTGATAGCCAGCACCCCTGCAATGGTGACCAGGATGGAGTAGATGTGTTTGAGGTCCTCCCTGATCCCCAGGTACTGCCCCTCCTGTAGCCGATGGGTCTCCTGCAACTTGGCCAGTATCTGGCCCATGGTCTCCTGGGAATGGTGGTATGCTCCTAGGATGTTTGTGAATGCCCCCTGGAGAGTGGATTCCCTGGGCCTGCCCTCCCCCTGTTGCACAGCAGTCCTCCCAGCTTCCCTGCAGTCCTGTGCTTCTGTCCCCTGAACCGTGTGCCCACTGCCACTGTCCCTGATTGTCTTGGGATTGTGGGGTTGCCTGGGGTCTCTGTAGTGGTGGACACACTGCTAATTGACGTGCCCTGGGTACAGTGGCATGGGCCTGCTGGGTGGGTGCTGTGCTGGTGTTTCCTGAGGGGGAGGCTCTGTGGTGGTATGGGACTGTGGCAGGGTAACCGACTGTCCAGAGGTCCCTGATGGGCCAGGTTGGTCATCGTGATCCAGACGTGCAGAGCTGCTGTCATCACTCTGGGCCTCTTCTGGGGGGGACTGGATACATATGGCAACTCCTCTCCAGTGACGCTGAGTAGGGGTCCTGTGAGGATGCAAATGCACTGTTATTCTATATGCGTGTGCCATCTTGTGCATGGGTGTGTTTCCCTGTATGGTTGTGATTGCCCTCTCAGCTTTGCCTTGTGTGAGTGGTGATTTTGTGGGCTCTCTCTAATGTGCATGCTGTGGTGATGGGTGTCCATGCAGGTCTGTGATGGGGGTCAATAGATTGGTGTGGCATGCAGGGCTTGGTATTGGGATGGGTGGGTTGTGATAGTGGAGTATATTTGAGGTGGTGGAGTGATGGGGTGAGGGTAGGGGTAGGATTTTGTGATGGCATGCAGGTAGGGTGGGATATAATAGCAAAGATTTGACTTACCAGAGTCCAGTCCTCCTGCTACTCCTGCGAGTCCCTCAGGTTGCATGATCGCCAAGATTTGCTCCTCCCATGTTGTTAGATGTGGGGGAGGAGGAGGGGTTCCACTGCCAGTCCTCTGTACAGCGACCTGGTGTTTTGCAACCACAGAAGGCACCTTCCTCCGTAGGTCGTTCCACCTTTTCCTGATGTCATCCCTTGTTCTGGGGTGCTGTCCCATAGCGTTGACCCTGTCCACGATTCTCTGCCATAGCTCCATCTTCCTTGCAATGGACGTCTGCTGCACCTGTAATCCGAATAGCTGTGGCTCTACTCAGATGATTTCCTCCACCATGACCCATAGCTCCTCCTCTGAAAACCTGGGGTATCTCTGGGGTGCCATGGATGTGGTGTGAGTGATATGTGTGAGGGTGTGTGGGGTGATGTGTGGGGTGATGTGTTGTGGTGTGTGCTGTGAGGTGCATGGATAGTGTATGGGTGATGGTGTTCTGTGGCTCAGATAGGGTGGGTGCTCCTGGCTTGTCTCTCTCTCTGTTGGCAATATTTTTGTTTCATTGAAAGGGTTGTGGGTAATATGGGTGTGTGTTTTATAGTGGTCTGAGTGTGTGGTATGTGTATGTGTGTCAGGTGTGTGTAGTTTGAATTATCCAATGCGTTGTAGTTTTGTTAGTGTGTGTATATTTGGAGCACAGCGGTGTGTACCGCCAATGGTTTACAGCGGTTGAAAGACCGCTGCGGTGATTCGTGGGCTCTGATACTGTGGGCATATTCCTGTTGGCGTAATGGTGTAGGTTTTGGTACTGCCAATTTATCACTGACCTTTGGTCGGGCGGACTTGTGTGGGTGTCTGTATAGTGGTGGATTTCTCTCTGTGGGTCTTAATACCCGTAGCGGTATACCACCGTGGTCACGGTATGTTGGTGGCCGTCAGCACGGCGGTAGGCGGCATTTACTGCCAGGGTTTTAATGAGCGCCTGAGAAAGTAGTAGTAGCTTATGAAGTGCATAGTTATTTGAAACCTTTGCACAAAGTGCTGATTAGAAACATGAGAGAAAATAAAAATAAAAATGCAAAATTCATTACAATGAATAAAACATTTGATTAGGCATAAAAATATTCCTGGCCTATCCTTTATCAGAGTTGTAATGAGTCATTAGGAATAGGCTGCTGATAAGTTAGAATTTTTCTGTGCCAACCTAATCAAATATATGGTTAGCTTAACTGCATGTATGTTGCTTTAAAGTAGGCTAATATTGAAGGTCTGCACCAACGTAACCCTCTCAGGTTCACAGATGACCTTAGAATGGACCTTCAATCTTATATAGAAGCCTTGCAACTACAGATCTAATGGACACATTTCTCTGGAGATACTCAACAGAGCCAGCAAAGACCTGTTGTATTAGTTTGCTTCCAAGGAGATAGATGTAGAAGTGAGGGCAGGCAGCCCATTCGAAACCCTCATAAATGCTGCTTTAAACTCGGTTTTGACAGCTATACCTAAATAGGGCTGGGGAGCTAGCTTAATGTAGAACCCCAGTGTGAGCCAGGCATGCTGTCTCTGTGAAAATGCTGCTTTATCCACAGGCAGAAAGCTGAATTTGATGGATTTATTTATCACAGTCTTGGCCTGAGAATAGGTGGTAAAGGTCTCCCATTGTTCCGTTAATCCTAGCAATGCAAGGGAGGTGGTGAGGTAGTCTCTGGATGGTAAATAAGCTCTAGCTTTGATTTCTGACCCTAGGTAGATGTTTAGCATTTCACAATGTCTGTCTTTAACTTATAACAAAGTTTAGCAAAAGCTCTCTGCCTAGCAACATTTTGCTTCACCAGGCAACATTTGAGTCAAAGCTGAGTAGAAGATATATATGCAAGTAGATGAAAAACAGCCTTAAACCTTTTAATTATAGCTTTATCCGAATGGACAGCGTCTCTCCCTCTTAAGGCTTCACTACCATAGGCAACGGTGGGGATTAGGTTGTAAAAAAGTATGTGATCCTGTAGCTGTTTGAATGCTCTTGAAGGCAACAGTGAGAGCAATTGACTTCTGGCACATTAACCCCAGTTGAGGGTTGAAGGAGCCCTGCCTATCGACAAGCATGCCCAGGTATTTGTATTCTCACACTTTCTCAATTTTGTCCTTTCCATGTACCACTTGTGGAGACTCAGATGATTTTCCCTGAATCATTATTTTTGACTTTTTTAAGTTGACTTCCAAGCGTTGCTAACATAATATTAAACTTTGGCCTACAGAAGCCTATGGAGACCTAGTTTAGTCTGGCTGAGTGTAGATCATCCACATACATCAGATTTGAGAATTGACCTGCGCTAGACAGCTGGGAAAGTCAGCTAAGAAAAGGTAGTAAAGGGTCAGGGCTACCGTCTACTCTTGTCGCAACCCTTGGTGGTTTGGGATCCTTTGAGATAGGTTGGCACCATCACCTAGCTTGATCCTGACCCAGGTATCCATGCAAATTGGACTTATGGCTCTCATCAGTGAGTTAGGGATGTTCCAGCTGGCCAGTTTGGTCCACAGCAGCCCCCTGTCCATTCAAACAAAAACAGCTTTGGAATCGATAAATGCAAGATAGAGGGGTTGCTTTGAAGCCCTGTTTTGATCATACATTAGCAATATTGCCAGCAGGTTTGAAGTCATGTCAACACCTTTAGTGAACCCTGTCTGGTTGTATGGGATAAAGTTGTCTCAGATACCTGTGTTACTAGTTCTTCTAGCAGACAACCAGCAAAATATTTAAATTCCACATCCAGCGGGGTTATGAGCCGATAGTTTGCAAGATCAGAGTCAGAACTTCCTTGATAAACAGGGATGACCATTTATCCTTTCCAAGATAACAGAATAGTATTCAGAGAATATTAGGTGTCCGTATACAGACTCCAGATGCCCTGCCCAGTATGATTTATCTTCTTTGAACAGTGCAGTTGGAATACAGCTTAGGCCAGGTGCTCCCGCACTTCAGCTTATTGCAATCTGCCAGTCAATTGTTGCTGCCAGGATAGGCATGAAGCTGGAAGTCGAAAGCCCAGGTAGGGCAACTTTAGAGACAGAGAGCGCCATCACTCGTGTGGTGACTGACTCAAGCAGGGACGACTTGAGACCTCAGTGACCAAAGTGGTTGAAGGAAAACTGATACCATGTTTCTTCTGAAATAATAATTGAGACTCTTGTTTGTGATAAATCATTTAGGTTATTCACAGTTTTCTAAATCTTGGCATGCCTATTAGTCAATCGCCTTTCTTTTCAAGCCCCTCAGATGCTCACTATACACTAGCCTTGACGTAGTCATGTTTGCCTTCAGTCCGCCATTGCTAGGGTTTTTTTGGAATGCAAAAAGAGCTTGGTTTAAGATCCATTTGAGCTCCTTTGTTTTTCTGTTTACAACCAGACAGGAAATACTTTTGTTGTCCCTAGAGCTTTGCCCAGAGGATCAATGGTGACTTAAAGGTTTTGCTGTAAGTAGCTCCAAGTCTTAATGAACAGGAATCGTGTCTTCTAGAATGGTGTCACATAAACCCTTATCTTCGACTGACAGGTCAGCAATCATCCTTGCTGATCATTTAAGCTTTGTATTGTTTATTGTGCAGATGCTGCCTTGTAATGTAATGAGAGTGGTCACTCTCATCCCTAGGTTTCATTTGAAAGTTGGAGACCAAATAAATTAGTGGATCTGAGAGCACAGTAAAGTCTGTTAAAGTACAGGCACTGTGATTGTGGTAAGAAAAGGACGGTGGCTAGTCATTGAGGAAGCGGCCATTAATTACTCACAGATTCAAGATCTCTAGTTCTCTGATGAGTTCTCTGCCCCTTCTGTCTTGCTTGTGCAGACCCCAACTAATTAATGTTAAAGTTCCCTGAAAGTATTATTTCATAAGGAGATGGGCTATCCTGCAGAGCAGAAATCTCACTTATCAGGTGTACCTTGGCCTTGAGCTTGAATTTTGCTTTTAATGTTATATAAATAAGTGCTATGTTAAGGTTCCAGGGGCCCTGCTTCAGGAGAAGAAGAACTATCTGCAAGCCGTTCAAACTGCCGGTTTCATAGTATGGCTGCCTTGCAGGGCTGCATGGAAGAATATTGCTTGCCCGCCCCTTAGATAGCCATAAAGTGCTTCTTTTGCGGCCGGGACTGTGTAGCTGATGTATCCTGGAATAGGCTGTACTTTCTCAGCCCATGTTTCCTGTAGCATAATTATATTAAAGGTAAGCATATAGCTTAATGTCTCTTTATCTGCAAAGTTTTCTAGAAGGCAGTTGATGTTCCAGGAACAAATCTGAAGATTGCCATCATGAGTGGCCCGCACTGAGTGTACGCTTATTCGGAGCACCTGGAATCCAGCTCCAGGCATTTGCACAAAGAAGGTCTCTTGGAGTACTTGCTTGCTGCCATTGGTTTTGCAAACAGCAAATATTGGGGAGTGGGTAACACACTTTTCATTGTGCGACATCAGTACACACTGGTATGCTGGTTTTACATCTTGTAATATCTGTATCCTCCAGGCTAAAAACACCACGAAGACCTCCGGTACTTGGTTTACAACTCCACTAGATGCCCAGGTCACCTTGGTGGTTTCATTGGCTTGTCCTAGGGGAGGGGACAGGAACTCCTCTGATACCATGTCACCCATAGTGAGGTTCGCTGTCTCCATAATTTTTCTTAACAAGCGGAGAATGTTGCCGCCATTAAGGAGGTCAAAAGTCCCCCTCAATTTGTGTTCAGGGTACATTAGCAGCACCTAGCTGCCAGTTAAAACTGTTGTGCCGGAAGATGTCTTCTTTGTATCAACGTGATCAAGACTGCTGGAGCAGAGCATTTTGATCTCAGTTGTGTATGGTTGGGCACCAATTACTGGTAGGTTTGTAAACCTTTCTGTAGTTGTCACGACTTCTGTGTTGGCCATCTTCTGGAAGGTCAGATTGATCTGGCCATGGCTACATGAGTTCCCCCCCCCCTGTTGCATAGTGCGTGTTATTGTTGGCAGTTCGGTGACCAAAATTGGCATTGCTCGCAGACTTCCATCAGCACGGTCAGGCATATGAGTTGTTATCCACTAGTTACAAAAGCCTGGCTGGGTGGGTGACACGGGCTAGATGGATTGGTGGCCCTGTTATTATCTTGTGTGCCAGTTTGAGGTGTTCTGGGGTCTATGTTTTATTTTGTTCCTTGGCTGGCCTCCTGGCAGCACTCAGCGTGGTCACCCAAGTCATAACTATTTACTGAGGTTATTGGCTGAGCAGTTGCTATGACCCTGTTAGAAAGTGTTGGCTCCATTTTATCCTTACATCCTATTGCTGATTCTTGATCCTGTGAGTTGCTTCTATTGCAAAGATTTGGGTTACTTCTCAAGTTGCTGAAAAAGGAATAGATGCTCCTCCTTTTAAACATTTTGATCCTTTCTTTTCACGCTTTGCACAAATTCTTCCTCTGTTGTCCCCCTTGCACTGGATCAATAGCCTTCACTTGTTCTTGATTTGTAGTGGGGTAATTGCTTTCTGTGCCCAAAGAGAGCCTGTCCAAGGGCTGGGTGCGTGGAGACACTTCCTCAGTAGCAGACTCACTGGTTGCAACTAAGGGTGCAGGCTCAGTTGACTTTGGGAGGGTATGTGTGGAGTAACCCAGATTCCCTGCAACAGTCAGCTCTTGAGAAGATACGAAGGCTGGGTTGAAGCCATTGAGACCCTTAGCTGTCAGTTGTCAAGGGTGTTGACTTCATGGATTCCTTGAGGTACCTGAGAATATCACTCAAGACATTTGGAAGAGACATGAATGTGTCCAATATGGCTGGACAGGCACAGAGGCCTGTTGGAGCAATGGCTGCTGCTGCTTTTTGAGTGCTTATTAAGATTTGCAATTTTTGTGTTGATCCCTGAAATGAAGAGTACTAGTGTGTTCAATTAATTGATCTAGGTATACAATTTAGTAGATTGGTAGTTAAGGGCATTGATTGTTAATGGTGAAGTTCTTAGCAGAGTTGTCCACATGCACGCTAAGTTATCAGCTTGATTGTGATGGCCTGGTGACTGCGGTTCATGAGACTCTACAGGAGTTGAGTTTGTGAGATTTGGCTGGACCTTGCCATACATACATAGCTATCATGGATTCCCATTCTGTTGAATTAAGCTAAGACATGTTTGGAAGGGGTTAGTCCTCTTGAGTACTCTGGTTACTCAGACTACCTGAAAAGACAAAGTTAGGCCCATATTTATACTTTTTTTGCACCGCATTTGCGTAATTTGTTGATGCAAAAGCGGCGCAAACTTACAAAAAATAATTGTATTTTCTAGGTTTGCGCCAGTTTTTGCGTCACAAAATGGCACAAAGGCGGTGCAAAAAAAGTATAAATATGGGCCTAGTGTCTGCCAAGTTCTGTAAATAGCCCTCGGAATGGATACTATTTTTTTGGCTTGGCACTTATTGTTTCAAGATAAGAAAGCTGCAAAGACGGCCAGCAAGGAGTTGCACAGGTGATGGGAGACACTCTAGTCATGTCCTTTTCTTGATTACCAGGTGCTTCAATTAAAATGAAAGAGTTGCCATCATCTACATTCTTAATTCCAGATAGATTATGTAGGGTGTTGATCTTGTCTGCATTTGAGTGCACATTTGCTGAGAAAATAGGTCGGGTGACTCCACCTGACTTGTTATGAATGACAGAGTGTGGGGGTGTATTACCAATGTATCTGAGGCTCAGTGAGCTTGTGGTGCACACTTCTCCACCCTGACCTGGCATTAAGAAGAACCACTTTAAGATCACAATCTGTTTTGGGGCTATGAGATGGCGTATCCACTGTGGCAATAGTGTTTGATTTTGGAAGCAGGCATCCAGCTGTTCTATGGAGCTGAGTATATGACATTAAGAGAAAATACTGTTTGACTTGTGGTGGTTCACATACAGTAAGAACTCAAGAAAACTAGTGAATGGTTGTGTGGAAACATCTTTGGAACAGTTTCACAATAGTGTGGACAGTCCCTGGAGGGTAGTAACTCCTGTGAGAAAGTGCAAGAGATGGAATGGGCAAGTGGAATCCTCAAGGTCTTGTCCAAGCCACCAAAGAGTCGAAGGGCAAGGCATATCTGACCAAATGGTTTGCAACAGAGTAGAAAACTGTAGGCAGAGGAGGATTTCATAGCATGTATCAAGTAGTAGGAAAAGGGGCAGGGTAAAGGATCAAGGGAAACAATCCTTCTCTAGGAGGAGCAGTAGTCTGCTAGAGCATGAACCTATCCACTGATGTGATTAGTCAAGGCTACATATGTAAAGGGGGTATTATGTTGTTGGGGTAGTGGCAGAGGTAGCCATAATCCCAGTAAAGAATGACTCGAGGTGGAGTGATTGCTCACTGTAGAATCTAGGGTACATTTTGGGTGATTGTGAGAGTGAATACTACCAACATGTACCCTCCACAAAGGTCCCCTAGGTGAGGATAGTGATTGTGGCATGAGGAGTTGTAGGTTAGCCATTGCCGACATCCAGGGGGAATAAAGTACTGAACTAATAGTAAGAGTGTCATAACCCCTTCAACTTTCAAAGTATGGATCCCCTCCAACTCACACCATGTAATTTTCCACATCAACTAGAAGATGAACAGGGAGAGTCCAATACGCCACATTGAGACAGCCCACTTCGCCATAAGACAGCTTATTATTGTCAGTCAATTAGTCTTTCTTGAGTGGAGACCAATATTTATCTCTCATGGGAGGCAGCCAGTCCTTACTCCTATGCTTCGGGGGCTTGGGACCAGTTTCTGGTTTCCTCATCACGTCTGTTCATCTGTTGTTGAAAGGGATTGTACTTAGAGCCTATGCTCCTGTGAGTGCCTATTGTCCGCTAAAATAGTGGATGGGCTATATCCATATATTCGGTGTTTACAGTCAAGAAACTTCTCCATAAGGATGGGATCATAAAATTATTTTGTGTGATTAACTTTAGAAATTCATTCAGGTGTGGTCCAGGAGGCCATTTCAGAGATTGGAGTGGTTCAGTCTAGACTGTAGAGAAAGGAAACTCTTCTGTTTGTGCATACTTTCTTGGGAAGGTCCTTGTTTTTAGCCAGTTGGATCACCTCTTTTGCTTGTTGGTGCTGTAGAAAGTAGACAATCACCTGTCTAGGAGCATCTGTACCTCTATTATGCCTCACTTTGATCATATGGTCTCTTTGCATCTATAGAAGTGTTTGGAATATCATCTTGGTTAGTGAAGGAATTAAGTGAAGTATAAAGGCCAATTATGGTATCCTCTTCCAGCTGTTCTGGGATACCAGAAAAGTGCAGATTGTCTCTCCTGTTTCTATCCTCCAGCTCATTCAGCTTCCTGTTTGCAGTTGGTTACTGTTGTGAGTGCTTTCTCCACTGCTCCTATTCATAACTGAACTAAAAGTGAGTCATGTGTTAAATGCTGTGAGATCTGCCTGAAGCAAAGAGAGACCCTGCAACATTTTGGATGTGTTAATCTCAGTGGTAATATTTGACATTCTAAGTGCTACAATTTCTTTAAGGAACATATTGAATGACAAGCCCTGGATCATCTTGCTTTGTTTGTTCACAGGTTTCAGTAATTTACTTGTGCCTGCCTCTGTAAACAGGAGCTCACAAATTGGTTTAGACATATGTGGTGGGTGGTGAATGGTTCACTTTGCACTGAGTCGCTGCAACCAAGCACTCACTCTCCTCCACCATCCCAAGGGAGCAGAGTCCTGAGGTGAGTGCCAATGCAGGAAGGAGGCATTTTGTAAGTCCAGGTTTTATTTCTTCCATGAAAATGCTGTGCCAGGAGCCCTTGTCGTTACTGGCCGGGGTGGGGCCTTGGTACACCTCCAGTGCAGAGGTTTTTCCATCATGGATGCTGTATCTCCACTCCTCTCTGTAAGAATAGGAAGGGTGTCTCTGGAGGCCAGGGCTCTGCAGTGGTTCACATAGCCATTAGGGCAGTGTATCTAGCACTTGCTGTGCATCTACAGTACTCATTAGTGCAACTTTACGGGCCAGGGCAGGCCACACAGTGAAAAGCTCCCGTACAATACTTCCACTGATGTTGGGAGCCATATTCCTCTTTCAGAGGTCACAGTCCCAGGGCCCATGTTGCTACCACAGAGAACCAAGAGCCAAGACAGTGATCCAGCTCCAGATATTTTTCCACTGCTGATAGTTGGGATGGGAGGAAGAAAACTCTGTATCCATTCACTCTGGTCATGCTTGTTCAGTGCCAATCAGCCACAAAGTTGTTTGTTGTCTGGGGATGGTGCCTGCTAAAAACTGCACTTTCTAGTCCTGCTGCTGTTCTCACTGGCCACTGATGCTCAAGTGCCACAATTATGCTGGGTCAAAGCCCTGATAATAGGCAGAATAGGCCATGGTTCAGACAGCAAAAGTTAAAGATCTACAGAAGTGCTACCGTTTTCCTTGGCAACTGGCTCAGCCCCTATTTTTCTATTGTGTTGTCTGAATGCTTGCCCTGGTAATTGTAGCTGTGGCTTTAGCATTGTTTGTGGTCATCTAGGATTCTGAATCATGTTTTCATTGTCATGTTGCCAGGCATTGGGCTTAGCTGCAGGAAGTGAATTAGTTGCCTTAGTTACATACAATGTTACTGATGCCTGGATTATAAAATAGCTCTTCTGGAAGTGCTCTAATTCAGGGTGAACCCAACCCTTCAGAGGGTCCCTGTACAATACAAGGCCAAGGAAAATCTGTGAACTATATTGAGACTGAGGAGTCCCTCCAATGTTTTCCAGAGGGGCCTAGCATTTTACTTTAGGTCACAGCCTCAAATGTGTTTTATGGAAGGTTCACTGTGTGATTAAGGATGCCCCAGGAACTCATGAAAGTGGGTAATATATTTACACATAAAATCTGTCTGCCCAGGAGCTGCTTTTCTGTTCTCAGATGGCATGCTAGTCTGCTGGCAGTGGAAGACAGATCTGCAGTTTGAAATGGCTGATCCGTCCTTCACTGTAGTGTTCTCCAAGCAAAGGTTTGAAATTGACAGTGTGCACCTTTGCTGGGAAGTGTGCATTTTCCTAATGTAATGCTTGCTGCCATTTTGCACTGCGTGAACCTGATATGGGTGCACCTGGCCCACATTGTGGCTTTACTACCTTTTACTATGATCCACAGCTTTTTAACACCAAATATGGAAGCTGAAAATGTACAGCTTTGAATTGAAATGCCTGACATAGGATGAAGTATTCATCTCGTCCATTTACAGACACCCCACTCTTAATGAAAATACACTTATGAACTATCAGTTGGGCCTGCATAAACCTGTCTGCAGCCCGCTGTTGATGAACTTGTTTTATTTCATGGACTCTCTTTTCGCAGATGTGTGTTGTTTTCTTTTCTATGATATTGTTCATCCCATGATTTTTGTATTTCTTTTGTTTATCAATAGTTTAAAAGACCTGCCACCCTATTAACCATATCCTTTTATAAGGGGTCTCATAGGACATCTTCAAACATTTCTTCAGAGGCTATGCTATTTGAAATGCATTTGAATTGTGCAATTGATCACACTGTGGCGGTCGGCGGTCGCGGCCCGCAAAGCGGTTCCCGCCGAAAGACCGCACCGCGGTCCAAAGACCGCGGCGGCCATTCCGGCTTTCCCGCTGGGCCGGCGGGCGACCGCCAGAAGACCGCCGACCGGCCCAGTGGGACAGCCCCTTCAACAATGAAGCCGGCTCGGAATGGAGTCGGCGGAGTAGAAGGGGTGCGACGAGTGCAGTGGCACCTGTCGTGATTTTCACTGTCTGCTAAGCAGACAGTGAAAATCTTTGTGGGGCCCTGTTAGGGGGCCCCTGCACTGCCCATGCTAGTGGCATGGGCAGTGCAGGGGCCCCCAGGGGCCCCACGGCACCCGTTCCCGCCATCCTGGTTCTGGCGGTGGACACCACCAGAAACAGGCTGGCGGGAAGGGGGTCGGAATCCCCATGGCGGTGCTGCAAGCAGCGCCGCCATGGCGGGTTCCCTGGGCCAGCGGGAAACCGGCGGGAAACCGGCGGGAAACCGCCGGCTCCCCTTTTCCGACCGCAGCTTTACCGCCGCGGTCAGAATCGCCCAGGAAGCACCGCCAGCCTGTTGGCGGTGCTTCCGCCGTACTCCGCCATGGCGGTCATGGACCGCCAAGGTCAGAATGACCCCCTGTGTGTTTGTTGCTCTGGGTATTAAGGCTGCAAATGTTCAATGGGTAGGTGGGTGTTTGTATTGTTTATTTTAACCAGGTGTGTTTCTGCTAATCAGGTGATTTCACTCATATTTGTATCGCATCATTACATTAGTTGCATCCACAGGTGAGCTGTTCATGCAAGGAAGGGGGAAATCACTTACATCCTAATCATTTTGTGCCAGTGGCAAGGACCTAACATGGGCTCAAGGAATTGAGTCCCACTGGAAATAAAGTGACTGGGCCACTGTCCCACTGTCCCACTGGAGATGAAAGGCTAACTGTTGGACGCCTCACTTGAATTCCAGGTATTCAACTTGGGGGGGGTGCTGAACCTTCTTCTCCTCTTGAGAGTAATCCACAGTACAAATCTGAACAAACTTGCACTGCCGGTTCCACCCAAGGGAATTGGAGAATGAGAAATAAAAAAGTGGAAACCTGTGATCTTAATTGGTAGAAACTAAGATCACTGGTGCGGGTCAAGAGGAACACAGAGACGTATATATAAGTACCCTACAATGTGTGAATTTGGAGAGGGAGGCCCAAATAAGATCACTGGTGTCAGGAGGGTCATAGAGGAACACAGGGGCTTACATGAATGTGGCATTACACTTGGTGTAATGGTCACTTTCATTCTGATGATTTTGAGTATGATAGCTGGCACAGTTAACGTGGCTAGTGTCATTGATCATGAACCCCATGATGGGATGTAGGGGACATGCCAAAGGAGTCATGATGGGGGCCACAGGGGAAGCCACAACAGTATTAGTGGCCGATAGTGTTCCGATGATCAATGTCATGGTAACCGAGGCTGTGACAGTCTCCCCACCCCCAAGGGCCACTTTACTGGCCTAGGTTTGTCCGGATGCATTGCATGAAAGTATCGAATTAGATGAGGGGCATGGGCAAAGGACTCTGGTTTGCATGAACGTTCAGATGGGCCATAACCTTTCCAGTCTATGAGGTAGTAGAGGCTGCCATGGAAAATCTTAGACTCTAGTATCTTTTTTAGCTGATACTCCAATTGATACTTGACAAGGAGGAAGGTGAGGGATACCCGGTCATGTGTGGATGATGTCTCTTCAACAGGGGTTCATGAGTTTCAGGGTGAATTGTATAGTCATCAGGATGTTTTAATCTAGTAGAAACTAGACTGACCATTTTTACTTGATAAGGGAACAATATATTGTGGTTATAATTTCTTGGGACCTTCCAAATCCAATTTGGATGTGGGTAACCAAATCAAGCCACCTTCTTTGAAATTTGGTCCTGGAGAATGATGCTGGTTGGTTTGCATTGTCATAGGTTGTTTAGTCTTTGTGTGATTAGCTACCCACTGCCCATGAGTTTGTTAAATATGCTGTACATGTTTAGCAAGCAACTGAACCAATGTGGATCTGTTACATTGTGCAACAGTAAGGCTTCTGGGTGAAAGCCAGTTGTACAGAAAAATGGGAAAATACCCTGTTGCTAAATAAGGACTTTTGTTATACACAAACTCTGCCAATGGAAGAGCTGTATCCCAGTGAGTGGTAACTATTATTACCAAGCAATGTAAAATCTTATCAAGAAACTGATTCACCTGTTTTGTCTTCTCATCCATATATTGGTGATAAGCAAAAGAGAAAGCTTCTATGCCCAGATTTGCACAAAGATTCTGGCAAAATGTTGAAGTAAACAAGGGCCATGGTCAGAGAATATTTTAGTTGGGAACCCATGGAGACTAACAATCTGTAGCATAAACATGTCACTGAGTTCTAGTGCCATTGGAAGTTTGTTCAGAGAAATAACGTGATCTATTTAAAAAAGATATCAATAACCACCAAGAATGTTGTTAATTCATCTGGAGGAGAGAGGGAAGTGATAAAATCAACACTAATGGTATGCCATGGCTTGGGTGGTGTTAATAATGGTTGAAGTAACCCACCAGGATAGGTGTGGGAAGCCTCATTTTGCGCACAGATTAGTCATGTTGGGAAATAGTTATTTTCATCTCTGGACATTGTTTGCCACCAAAATTGTCTTTTACAATTATCCAGGTTTTTTCTTATGCCAGGGTGTCTAATGCAGAATCGTGATTCCAGTGTATCACTTTCTGGACAACTTTGTTGCTAGGTACAAATACATTATTATATAAGAATAAGGTTTATTTGATTGCACGCTTAGCCTCGGACATCCATGCAGTGGGATCAATTTTCTGGGTTTCTTGTTTTACAGCAGAGATGAAGGATTCGGTCCTACAGACTACTATCATGCTTACAGATTCAGATGGGCAGGTTGGGAGAGAAGCATGACTCACCCATGATAAGACATTGGCCTTGACTTGCTGGGAATCTGGGGAGTATATGTTGATAAAATTAAACTCACAATAAAAAAGGAACTATCACATCTGTCCAGATGTTAAAGCCTCAATGGAGCTAAAGAACTGTAAATTTTTACAATCAGAGTAAATAATCATTGTGTGTTTAGACCCTAGGAGATAATGCCTCCATCTAGAGAAAACCATTCTAATAGCCAATAACTGCTCTTTCTGCCACTGCATAATTACGTTCTGCTAGTAGTAGCTTTTTAGGCTAGGAGGCTATTGTATGCCAAGGAACATATTCTGGGGTCTCTCTGAGACAAAACACCTTCCCGCTGCTACGTGTGAAGCATCAGCCCCACCAAAAAAAGGCTGGGTTGGGTCTGAGTATTGCAGTACCGAGGCTGAGATGAACCTTTGCTTCAATGTAGAGAGGGCTTGTTTTGCAGCATCTGACCATTGAAACTTACTCCCCTTCTTCAACAATTGTATGATTGGTGTTGCAGTTTCTCAAAAGTGTGTGATAAATCTATGATAGAAATTCACAAATGCCAACAAACTCTGAATTTCTTTCATTGATGTATGGGCTGGCCACTGCAGAATGGCATTGAACTTCTTGGGGTTCATGGTAATTCTGGAGGGAGACAGGATGTGTCCTAGGAAGTCAACTGTGTTTGCATGAAAAGAAAATCTTTCCAGTTGTCAAGCAAATAGTTCTCATGTATCGATTGAAGAACACTCTTAAATGTCATATATGTTCATCTTTGCTCTGTGAGTATATCAAGATGTCACCTATGCATACTATTAAGCATACATCCAAGAAGTCATGTAGGATTTCATAGATGAAATATTTAAATGCTGCCGGGCAATATACAACTTGAATGGCATGACTGTACAGACAAACTAGTCAATCTTCGTCCTGAAAGCAGTTTTGCTTTCCTTGCCTCCTTTGACACATATGAAATTGTGACCACCCTTGCAAGTCCAACGTAGAGTAGATCATAGAATTCCTGACCTGGTCTTGCAATACAGGGATCAATGGAAGTGGGTAACTGCCTTTAATTGTTACCTTGTTCATCATCCTGGTCTATGCATGTCTGTGACTCTCCATTTCTGGAAAAAAAAGAGAGGGGATGACACAGGAGAAGTAGAATGGCAAATAAACCTGATGGTCAGTAACTCACCTAAATATTGCTAAAGATGTTGAATCTCCAGTTTGGTCAATGCATTGATCCTACTCTATGGCAGAACGGCTCCTGGGATCAGGTTGATTCAACAGTCATACAACCAATGGGGCTGTTGCGGCGTGACCTGCTTGGGATGGTGTGGGGTTATTTTAGCACTTTGCATGGGCACATTTATTTAGCTCTAGGCCTGAGGCCTGTGCCTTCTCACTTAGTTGCATTTAGTTTTATTCATTTTATTATTTTAGCAAAGCTTCATTTGAGCTGAGCTGTTTTTATTATTTTATCAGTTGTCCTTCCATGCAGAATTGTTCTTAGTTTCATGCATGACATTTCATCTTGTGTTCTGCCCAAGGCTGAATGAGGCTATACATGATAATTTATTGAGGACTGCCGCCCAAGAGTACATTGTCTAACCTACACAGAAAAAGCTGCATTGTCATGGCAGGTCAGTTCTCAGAACCTCAACATATCTTATTATAAAACAACAGACTGCTAATAATCATGTTAGAGGGTAACATTCCAGCCAGTCAGCCATCTTATGGTGTATCCTGTTGCTGTAGCTTTGCTTGTCACTCCAACCACCTGGGAGGACTGCCCGCAGGCAAACAGACCCTTTTTATTATCCAGATGTGGGTCTTCTTTGTAGAGACTGTGGCCCAGATTTACACAGAGCTAGCACTGCCTTAGCGCCACAACTATTGGTGCAACCACGCCAAAAAAATAGCGGCCTATTTACAGTGGCGCTAGATCTGTTTAGTGCCACTTTCCTGGATATTGCGTCATTTTTCAGTAGCGCCACCTAACCCGCCTCTGTTTTATAAAAATGATATACTAAAAACTGATGCAAGCCACCAAACTCCAGATTTTCAAACCTGGTGAAACATTCCACCCCGAATGGAAAAACAACGCAAATAGCCATTAGTGCTGAAAAATAACTCTTGGTCAGACCAGGCATTAAAATGGTGCAAAGGCACAGATATAAAAGGAAAACACACATTAGGCACTCTGGCAACCACCAGAGAAGCATGAACCTGTTGCTGCTTCAGCTAGGTATGAGGAGAAGAAGTCAGTGACAATGCCAAGAACTGCCAGCCTCACCGCAGGACCCTCCATCACCAGAACACCATCTACAAAAGCAGCGCAGGAGTAGAGAGCACATATATCAACAATGGATATTCATTCTTGGCCAAAGAGAGGAAACTGTCATCTGTCATCTGAGTCTATCATGCAGCTGCTTTATGACATAGCACCAGCAATCACACCAAGGATGCATAGGTCAACAAACATACCACCCGGGACTAAGATCCTAGTGCACATGCTGGCCTCTGGCACTTTTCAGTCAACTGTGGCAGAAATGGGTGGATTATCCCAGACCTCCCTCTCAGCCCTACTGCCAAGTATGTTGGATGCCATCATCTGCCTCACTCCTCACCATATCCGCTCCCTAACACCCACCATCTGTAGCAGGAGACCAAACAGGGATTTTATGCAGTTGCTGGTTTCCCACATGTGCTGGGTGCCATGGATTGCATGTATGTGCAATTTTCCCCTCCTGCTGAAACCAAATACCTGTACAGGAACAGAAAGCACACACATCCAATCAACCTGCAGGCCATTGCGGATCACAAGAGATTATTCACCGATGTGCTGGGCAAGTATCCTGGAAATGTGCATGATGCCTACATCTTCTGGCATTCTACCATCAACCAACACTTCCAGGGTGGACAATATGGCAATGGCCTACTAGAAGGTAAGCAATTGGCTGTCACTTAACACCTACAACACACAACACACGTGGTGCAAACTGTACACACACAACACTCCCCACAAATGTATAGGGTCACATGAATGAACAATCAGCAGCACACATGCAACATGCATCGCATACATGCATCGCAGCAAACTTACAATACACATCTTCAAAACGTAAGGTCCACTGTATACCTCCCTATTGCCACTTGAGTGGCATTCACAATGATGCTCAAGTATTGCCAGCTCTGCATTCACAAGGTGGTGTTCAACAACTCAATTGGCTCTTTAAGCAGCGGTGTCAACATAGCTATATGACATCCACCCCTGGGTGTGGAAGGGCCTCACATTGGGTCATGATGTGGTTCCGCCACCACAAAATATATTGCTTATATGCACTAGCACGCATATATAGCAATAGGTACACCTGAGGCAACAACACAAATTACGACTACTGAATGGGTGTAAATAGTAATGTGCAAAAAGGAAAAACACTTTTCTCTTTAAATTATTTATATCGCTCACTGTGTACACAAGTCTACAGCACACATAGAATCAGCCAATTTCCTACATTGTTATGTCATGTGCAGAAAATGTGCCAGTCTTAAACACAAATAACTACTCCTGCAATGCAAGCATCATGGTATCTAGGTGCCAGGGTGCCTGTGTTGCAACTTGGCAGCTGAACAGGTGTCAGCACAGTGGCTGAGGATAGCAATGCTCCATATATAGTAGTCATGGCACACTGCTGATATGTCCCAGTGGTGTAGGATGGGTTTTCAAGACAATTCCTGTCACATCCTGTGCCACAGGGCTACCTCAAAAAATACAAACATGCCAATACATTCCAATCTACTATGCCACACTTTGCATGATGCCCCCACACACACATGCATGTGAGTCTCAAAATATCCAAATTAGTTGTTTTGGCAGGGGAAGAGTCCCATGCCCAAGGGGACTGTGTTTTACATGCTACAAGGCACATCACCTGTCACATGGCACAAAACACATACAAAGGGATGAAGCTCACCCAACATGGATCTTTGGTAGATCACATAACAATTTACTTCATCTGCAGACATCTACATCATACACATCGTACATGAGTGAAATATAAAGCCATTTAAATGACACAATCACCATGCCCCTAAGGATGCATACACAATTGGAAAGAGTGCCACTACACACCTATATAATCATGGATGCACATAGGGGCCCACACAATGTGTGAAGTGAGTGTTAACATCCAAATCATGCTTCAGAACTGTACCATGCCTGTAGAAATTATACAGAAGGGCAAGTCTAACACTGTCTCTCCTCTCCTATTGCAGTAGACCAGGGATATGGCATCCAACCATGGGTGATGACCCCTTTTGCCAACCTACAAACAGACTCTGAAAAGGGGTATAATGAGGCACACAGAAAGGCCAGTAATGTGGTGGAGAGGACATTTGGCATACTAAAGGGTTTCTTCAGATGCCTAGATTCATCTGGAGGCAAACTGTTGTGTTCACCACCGCTTGTGTGCAAAATCATAGTTGTGTGTTCCATATTGCACTATATATGTGTGAGGACCAATGTTCCCTTGGAAGAACAGGTGGAGATCCTAAGAAAGGAGGATGAGGACAGTGGTCTACCACCACATGAAAGAGGACTACTTAGTACTGCTGCTGGGGCATGCAGATGGGCAGCATTAGTTCAATATCTTTTTTTGCTTGACTTCTGACAAAATATGTTCACTATGCACCATTGCTGTAAATAAATCACTTTTCATCACAATTGTCTTGTAGTAATTTATTACATTAGTATGTAACTGTTAATCAGCCACAGTTTACATACCATGAGTAGCTTGCAAATGTTGTCAGACAAGGAGTCACTCACTCTAGAACGCCCAACATACACACAAACTGCCCTGTGGAAGAAATGTGCAAGTCAAATGTATACACTGCCATGTGAACATACTTGTCGCATAGCTGCACTCAAGTCTGACAGAATGAAACATGACAGCTGAAACTTTTTAAATACAAGTCATGTATGCTATTCATAGGTAACCCAAAGGTAGGACAGCAGTAGTCACTTTGAGCCATTTTACAAATCTATGTCTGACTGACACCATCACAAGTTACTACTGATAATGTTTAACAAATAGTGAAAGAAATATAGAAGACACAGCATCTCAATGTCTAGCTCTTTCACACTCAAGTCAGTTGTCATTTAGCATATATGTAAAAGTATGAGAAGTAATGTCCCAAATCAAGGGAAATATGCTTTTGTAACACAGGGCTCAGACATATAACCACAAGCATGTTGCATCCATATCTGTTACCCCTTATCAAACATGCTATTCAAAATCATTGTGCTTCTGACAAAGGATGTTGGCTGCGCCTGTGTGGGAGTACACATGTGAAACCCACACATTTTGAAGGACATTTGGAACACTCCTCTACTCAATGGCCCAAGCCACTTTGTGGAGGCCACTCACAGAATGCACAAGTGTTGTGGTTAAAGTCTGTAATTGTGTGGGCGTCAGCCACCACTCATGCATACAATAGAATTGCCACACCAAATAGTGATAGTCCTGGAGGTGAACACATTTGTATGGTCAAATTTTGTGTTAAGACATATACTGTAACACGCATGAAGGAAGTGGATAGTGTGAATGAAGAAGATGAAGATGTAATTTCAAAGCTGCAAACTGTGGCAGCCACATGACAACAGACACATAAACTGTACAAGCTCTCTGCAATGTCTAGGAGTCATCACAACATTTCATATGGAGTCAACAACACACCACTCTAGAAATTTACACAATGTGTATGCAACTTTACATCACACTCCCACTGTTAGGAAATCCCCCAGTCTTATAGCCTAGCACTAACAAGCTTGAGTGAGGCATGTTGGCATTGACACTCTTTGAATCCCAGGTTGCAACACATGTACTGGTGCCTAATTATACTAATGAGGTGTCACAGCACAGACGGAAGGCATTAAAACTACATTTCAGAGTGTCATGTAAGTCCCTAGGAGGTAATTTGGCATGACTACCACCAATGTACAACTAAATCATAGGATATAATGGCTATGCATGAAACCAATCAAGCTGTAAATTCATAGTAGATATTAGGGCAGGGGAGTGGAAGCAATGGATTAGTGTAACAGCACGTCATTGTCCACTGATGTGCACCCTGCACTCCTTGTCTGGCAACAGCCGTGCTATACAGAGTGTGTGCCTAAAGTAAGTCAGAGAAATGACACATGAAGCACAATCCCACCGTCAAAGTGCATGTGTAAGGTACCTTTACACAAAATAATACCGAAATGAACTCCATAGTAGCCCCCTGCATTGTGTGTATCACCAATATAAAAATGCATAAATGCAGTGATGCAGCAATGGATCTGGTGCTTGATTAAATCACCTCTGCACATCTATGTACATTAGAGATGTCTCAACATTGGACAACATTTGATATACCATTATGAGCAAAGATACTGCACAAAAGGACTGCACTGAGCCATCATACAGTGCAATTATTGTAAAATGTTTACTCCGAGACAAAACTCCTGCTGGTTGCAGAAGATGTAGAGCCACGTAGAACAACTGTCATGCACATATATGTAATGTCAAAAACCAAATTAAGATTTAGGGGGTCATTATGAACACGGCGGGATTCCCCGCTGTGTTCATGCTGGAGGTCTAAATACAGACCGCTAGCCTGTAGAAGACCCCGCTGGCACTATACTAAACATTCCATTGGGCTGGCGGGCAGAAACAGTGTTTCAGCTAGCCAGCCCAGCGGAAATGCTGGGCCAGGACATTGTGGACGGCTCTACATGGAGCTGTCATCAATGCTGCAGTGTGGCGGGTGCAAAAGCACTGGTTGCGCACATCACTGCCCGTAAATCGGGCAGTGACGTGCGTGAAGGGGCTCTGCACAGGGGCCAAGTGCATGGGCATTGCAGGGGTCCCCAGGGGGGGCCGGACAACCCTTCCGCCAGCCTTTCCCTGGTGGTGGAAACCACCAGGGAAAGGCTGAAGCAACACGGGTTCTTTATCAGCTGCACTGCCCTGTCGGATAGAGAAATCTGCCATCGTCAGGCTGCCTGTCGGCGGTAGCCTGGCGGTGGCGGAGGGCCGTCTGTGGCGGTCTTCTTTTGTTCATAATATGGCGGTCTGGACGCCATGTTCATAATGACCCCCTTATTCTTGTCTGTCCATCATAACTCAAAGCATGTCTGCATTTCCAAAATAAGCCACCCACCCAGCAAACAACCTTGCATGACAACATACACTAAGCACATAATGGATTTTGTCACAATATGTGACATAAGGACCACTCTATATGTATATGTAACAATCACATTCCATGTTAAACACATCCCATCCATGGGTGTGACATGGGCATTGTAATCTTCTAATGACACAATGTCAGTACATGAAACAAATGTCAGTAGTTTACATGTACTATACTATCACAAAATGTAGCCTTAACATATACATATCCTTGTAAGGCATGTATCAGAACCCCTGTCAACAGCTGTTACAGACATTTTACATGTGTGGAAGAGTATGTGTCATACAAGTTTACATATGCAGGACATACATCCTCAAGGCAGGGGAATATTGAACTGTGTAGTGCAAGACACCACACATCTGCAAACATACATTACACACATTTCTACCCAAAAACAACACATTGATTACATACATGATTTTTACAGAAGTCGTGAGTGAAAAAAAAGATGCATACTAGGCAACGCATATTCACAACATCATGTTTTGTTAATGTGACTTCATGGAAACATGATGCATTTGAGCGTTAAGAATATGACATAGGTTAAAAAAACATGCATGGGACAGAAAGTTATGAAACACATCTGGCATGATGCCAAACAGGGCCTCCTGACACTTTTGCTTTCATTTTCTGATCACAGTCTTTTTGTCTGTCTTGGAGGGAGGTTGTGATAGTTTGTTTGGGAGAATTGTGGTGTTTTTGGAGTGGTGTGCTGTGCTGTGCTGTGTTGTGTTGTGCCACTGTATTGTTCCTTTGTGTCCCTTTGGTATGTAGTGATGTTTTGTCTGTCATGTGGTCATTGTATTGTGGATGTTTGTATTAGGGGTAGTTTAGTACTTGGGTCTGTTGGGTGGTAGTGTTTGTTTTTTTGGGTGGTTAGGGTGCCTTGGGAGGGTGGGATATCAGGGACGGGAAGATCCTGTCATTTTGGCACAGATGAGGTGGGGGAATTTATTTAGTTGTTCCTGCTCTGCCTCCCCCACATGGTGGCCAAGGGTGGAAGGATCTAGATTGAGGCCAGGAAGCTGCTTTGGGGTAAGGTTCTGGCTATTATGAATTGCATATTCAAGGTGGAGAGGGCGGTCGGTCAGCTCAAGCATCGATGGGCAGACCTGATTGCACATGAGGCAGACCTACTGGAGTTCCTCAAAGTAGAGATCGACAGGACAGTTGGTGAGTATGAGGACTTTGTTTGTTAATCCAATTTTATGAATGCTACTGCAAGTCTGTTTCTAATATGCCTAATTTTTTCTAAGTAAAGCATCTGGACGGCCTAGTGTGGAAAGTCAATTCTGTATAAATGCAAGCATCGGAAGGCCATTAAAGCAACAAGTTGTAGGAATATGTCAAACAACTCAGCTTTTCCCCAGTATGGTATGTATCACACTGGGACAATGTGTAGAAATGTTGACACTACTGTGTACACATCCACATGAAAATAGGTCCTGAACCAGTGAGGAATTCCCATATATTGTATGTTGCATAGTCTTGTACATGTTATGATGGAAGTGATACAGGTGTCAAGTGAACAAGCCTGATGGCCAGCCACAGTGCCTCTTAGTGCCAAATTAGCTTCATTTTTTTATGCTAATGCAGCATTAAGGGGTCCATCCTCCTTCACCATGTTTACAAATCGTCTCTCTGCTTGCATTGCACAACATTGCGACCCCTTGAACTAGGCATAATTTATGCAAGGGGACGGCGTTCCAGCGGTGCAATGTCCATAAAAATTGTGAAATGAAATTTGAAATATTCACTACTCCATTTTCATCGTCATTTTTAACTCCAGCTCAGAGCAGGCATTAAAATGACTCGCACATTTCTTTCAGTGGCCCTCCCTTTACTTTGCTGTTTTTGCTCCATCATTTCTGGGGCTAATCCTGCAAAATACCACAATAGCGCCATGAATTATGGTGCTATTGCCCTAAGGTGCGCCATGGTGCGCTGTATTGCAATATGGCACTAACATGATGTCATTAAGTGCCAGTTGGGGGGTGCAAGAAAAGGGGCCCATCACAGCTGATGCACCACTTATCTGTAAATCAAGCCCTGAGTGTGTCTTTTGAGTCAACTATGTATTGGGTGATATGACAACTGTCCATGTTTGCTAAATGAAGGACTGATGAGACCTATGCAAAACTGTCGACAGTGTGGCTGAGACATTTATGCATGGTCCCTGCGCACATGTTACCATGCCAAGCTGACCTATGACATTTTATATAACATGTACATCTCACTTAGCCTATTTCTTGGGATATCTTCATCTAAAGTCAGCTATGTACTTCATGTAAATCTGTGTGATATAAAAAATTTAATTAAGCTGATAGTTCAACATCCACAAAGCATTGTCTCAAGCTTATTTTTCCTGGTGGTCCACCTCCCTACACCATTGGTGAAGTCCCACTTTTGCTGACCCCGAACATGCCAGTAAGTGTCACAATACTGTGCATCTTCTGTGGTGATAGCATGGTGTGAGATGTGACATTGTCCGCTGTAATGGTATTGAACTTTTGCATGTATCCCATTATAGTCCTCATATGCTTCACATGTGTTTGACATGAGATTCACTAGAACACAATGCCCTGCTGTCAACATGTACTGGTAGAGACTTGTAAATATTGGCCATGTTATAAGAGTACCAAAACCAGTGTTGACTGTTGATAAATGTCCATGTTTTCAGCATCTGACATACATTTGGACAATGTTCATGTGTCACTTGGTAAATATGTGACTGCGCTATGTGTTCCATGTGGCAAACATCTACTACCGACATAATGAGTTTTCTAATGCTTTAAGTAGCACCCAGATGATGCTGTATAGAGGGCAGGATACAACAAATAAGTACTACACACATCTCAACCAGCATGACGTGTCGTAACCCATACTTATTGTCATTAGTCACCACATTGGCAACACATATGATCCTCAGATAACTTAACTTGTGTGAGGGCTGAGACTTGGTCGATACAACCTTGTCAGACCACATTCCATCTTGTCACACATTCGCTGTCAGTGAAGGACCTGTAAGTGTCCATGATGTGATTCAACCTGCTTCACAATGTGTGAAGCATTAGTCAGTGCTGACCGAAATTCACAGTGCAGAATAGGTGTTTGGCATCTGTACCCCCAGATATGACGTGGTGGTGCTCAGTCTTGTAGTGCTACATGCAAAGAATATGTTTTGGTCCACTATACAAAATATGCTAAACATAGTAGTAGACATAATGCTACTCTTGGATTCTCCCCTGAGTGATAGCAAAAGGAAGCTGGTACAGTGTTGATATGTGGAGTGTCTCAGCCTCCTCTATGTGACACATGTGACTGGTGTTCCCATCAATCTCCCATGACATATGTTTGACGGAACTTTTCCATGTAGCAAGTGGTCAGACGATATACCTTCCAGAGGAGACACAAACAGTTTTGAGCCAACCTGTCGGTAGCGCTCTTTTCTCAGATTTAAATTGTGCATGCATTAAAAGCATGGGTCTATGTTGCATGAATGAGGTTCAAAGAAGAGCTATCCCACATGATGAGTATTACATACCATGGACACATGGATGCAT
This sequence comes from Pleurodeles waltl, assembly GCF_031143425.1. Taxonomy (NCBI): domain Eukaryota; kingdom Metazoa; phylum Chordata; class Amphibia; order Caudata; family Salamandridae; genus Pleurodeles; species Pleurodeles waltl. The sequence continues at coordinate 924,849,647 of NC_090448.1, read as the reverse complement.
GTCGGATAATAGTTGGAAATGGTGTTATAGTCCTTAGGAGATGAAAAAGGACATTGGTTATCTATTGGTCCACAGTCGATACCTGAGACACCCTGAATAACTTCTATTTCTAGGAAGCTTTAATGTGGGCCAAATTGGCTATACTTTTTTCCTAAAACCAGATTATTTTAATGTCTACATCAACGTCATAGCTTTGCAGTATTTTGTTTTCATTGCATATCTGTTTGTCATGTGCCTGGCAGACAGTAGCCTAACATGTCCTCTTTTTGATGCAGCTGCCAACATGACCCCTGAAGAAAAGCACAATTGCTCACGAAGGGCTAAGCATTATTGCCACATCAGGCAGGTCTGCAGGGGGTACAGAAAGATGGAGGCCAGCTATGACCGTGAAAAGGACTCAGGGAGGTAGAAGGCTTTTCCACTAGAGGGACAAGGACACAACATTGTGGGTTTCGCCACCCAACCAGCAGGCAGGTCTGCATCAAGAGATGTAGGAGGACAATCTGGAGCAGGACCATCCCCCGCACCTATGCCACTGAGGGGCATATTTATACTCCGTTTGCGCCAAATTTGCGTAGTTTTTTTCGACGCAAATTCGACGCAAAACTAACTTCATATTTATACTTTGGCGTTAGACGCGTCTAGCGCCAAAGTTCATGGAGTTAGCGTCATTTTTTTGCGTGAACACCTTCCTTGCGTTAATGAGATGCAAGGTAGGCGTTCCCGTCTTAAAAAATGACTCCGATGCTATTGCGTCGGATTTATACTCCCGGGCAAAAATGACACCCGGGAGTGGGCGGGACTAAAAAACCCGCATTTGTGCCGGATTTTAGCGCCTGGGTCAGGGCAGGCGTTAAGGGACCTGTGGGCTCAGAATAAGCCCAGAGGTGCCCTCCCAAGCCCCCAGGGACACCCCCTGCCACCCTTGCCCACCCCAGGAGGACACCCAAGGCTGGAGGGACCCATCCCAGGGAAGAAAAGGTAAGTTGTGGTAAGTATAAAAAAAAAAAAATTGTGGCATAGGGGGGCCTGATTTGTGCCCCCCTACATGCCACTATGCCCAATGACCATGCCCAGGGGACAGAAGTCCCCTGGGCATGGCCATTGGGCAAGGGGGCATGACTCCTGTCTTTGCTAAGACAGGAGTCATGTTAATGGCATCTGGGCGCCCAAAACAAATGGCGCAAATCGGGTTAAGACGATTTTTTTGCCTCAGCCTGACTTGCCCCATTTTGGGACGCCCAAACGCCATTTTTCCCTACGCCGGCGCTGCCTGGTGTACGTGGTTTTTTTTCACGCACACCAGGCAGCGCCGGTCGACTAACGCCGGCTAACGCCATTCAATAAATACGGCACCCGCATGGCGCTTCAGAATGGCGTTAGCCGGCGCTAATTTTTTTGGCGCAAAACTGCGTTAGCGCAGTTTTGCGTCAAAAAGTATAAATATGGCCCTGAATGTCCAGCCACCACCTGAAGGATCACAGCCAGGAAAACACCATGTAGAGCCACTCTACATACATGATCTGTACACAGAACTGGCAGATCAGAAATACAGACTTGCCAGACTAGACCATAAGGTGGAACATGTCTTAAGTATCATAAATGACATACAGGGCAGGAGGAAATGATGTAATGGACTTGTGATTTTTACCATTTTCCCTTCCCCCTGTTCAAAATGTAAAATGTTAGTGCTTGCAATTTTCTTAGTTAGTATGGGTAAGTTAGTTTAGTGTAGGTATAGTTATGTCATAGTTGTTCTTTATTGGGTGGGTAGAGTTGGATGGGCATTTGGGTGTTACTGGGAGGTGGGGTGGCGGCAGACGTTTTTGGTCAATGTTCCATGTAAAAAATATGTATATATTTTGAAAAAATCCCCAAAAAAATATTTATTTGTTTAGCATGTATGTATAGTTAGTCAATGTTTAGCTTTAGTCACTGTTGTCTTTGTCAGTGGATGTGATTAAGGGGAGTGAGGGGTTAAAGTTCAATTGTGACGTCCGATGTTTAGAATAGGTTAGGCTAAGCTAAGATAGCTGTAGTAATAAGATAGGATAGGTTAGGTTAGGTTAGGTTAGCATAGTTTAGTTACATATTATAATTTGTGTGCTATGTGAATTAAAATAGTTGTCAAATAAATCCTGTTGTACCATACAGCTTCCTGTCTGTCATGTCTATTCTCTAGGTGATAGCGTGTCTATTTAGTTAAATTCTAGTACAATCCATTGACCTGAGCATCAGTACTTGGTGTCATATACGAATAAATGTGTTTTACTTGTGCCAAGCTTCCTGTCAGGTGTCCAAGAGTGTGATGTCAGCTGGTAAGAACTAATTTCTGCAATGTTTGTGTCACTTTAGTTGTGGATGGATAAACATCCTTACACAGGTATTATGATGTTAACTTACAGTGTGGGTTGAAGTTATGTGACTGGCACTGTCAATGGAATAATTGTCAAGGAATTCTCCCTACATCAAGGTTTTAAGACAGGGTCACTCATGATTGCCCCTCACAATGTTGCACATACATTATGCCATTGTCATATGGATGGTGTGATGTATCTAACAGACTTGCATCGCCCACCCACATATGTTGCATGCTACAGGACACATGCCATGAATGGATGGCTCATGTATTACTTGGTTCTTCTCATAGTTCTCAGTCATCTTAATCATCTTGCATTCAGTATGTGTGGCATTGTTCCAGACACACTTACATGCAGATGCCTTTGGGAGGTACTCAGTGGCACATGTGCAATGCAATGACACCACCATGCTGTGAATTATTGTGACAATGCTGTCGTGATGATTTCTTTCACATAGGTACAAATGGGCACTGTGACACTGTGGGTGCCACAACTCAAATTTACAAGTGTAGCTGTCATCTGTGGGAAAAGTTTCTTTTGTAACACGCCACTTACGTTAGTGCCATTTTTTGTGGCTCTAAGCTTTCCTTAGCGCAGTTTTAATTTTTTTGCACCATTGCTTATAAATTTGGGCCTAAATATGGGTGGATTGGGGCTAACACTGCTATTGTTCTTATGTAGATTTTTAGTAGTGCAGGTAGGGATTTTAGATTCACTAGTGTGACAGAATGTTTGGACTATTTATCTGTTTCTCATTTTTTGTCAGAGTAATGATAGTGTTGTGTTTTATATTTTTAATTCCTGCCTCTTTATGTAGAATGCAGTTGCTTCAATAAATATATATCGAACCAAATTCTGCTTCTGTTTGTCTTTGCATTTGAGAGACTTGTGTAACTGACAGAAAGGGATAAGATCTGTTCCTGTACAACTTACCTGAGAAGTCACAGAATACCATGCATCAGTCTGCCTCAACTCACCTTCACTTCTAGATTTTGGTGAGGCACTGCTTGCTAGCTAAAAGGGTTAGGCTGACAGTTACCAGACAGTGTGATATAAGACTCATTCCCCCACATGTGGTGGTACTGCCACCCAAATCCAGCAGTCTTGTCCTCATTACAAGAGTACTGCGACATGGCACCACCAACGTTACTCAGGCACTAACTTTACAGATCTCCCAAGTATCTCTGTCTCTTTCAGTGCTACAGGTACCCTAATTACTTTATACAAGATGTCCATGGAATTAGGGAATAGCCTCCTCAGCTAGATAGGTAGTACTTATTTTAGGCTGTAGGTTGTTGAAGCTTGAACTTCAAAAAATAATTTCCCCCAATTGGTGTTTATATCTCTCAACTGACCATTTCTTAAATGTTTCGGACCCTCAATAGGTAGCAATTGCAACTAAATTGAGGCAACCTCTCACAAGACATTTATTAAATCATGAGCTCCCCTCTGAGGGTAGGGAGTTCACGTTTGTAGTAGAAGCTAACACAGCTTACAGAACTGAATTTTTCTATTCTTGGGTCGCTTTCCAGCAGCAGATGGTAACACAAACCCATTTCATCACTACACAAGGGTAGATGTACCTTAACAATACAGCAAATAAGTGTACTTAGATGTACCAAAATATTTTCAAGAACACCATAATAGGCTTGATGGCGCCCTACTACACAATGTACATAATGTTAGACTAGGTCCTTTAAGTCATGTAGGTCCTATGTGGATAGAATTAGCTACCTACACACCACACCCTTATGCTGGTACCATGGTAGAAGCAGAGGTACACTGTTTATATAGTAGGTTAATAGAAATAAGTAGAAGCTTATTACAATTTGTAATGCAGACTTAAAACACCGCCCCAGCAAGGGGCTCTCCAGCGCAACTGCCTTTGGCTACCGGAGGAATAAATCCTGCAACTATGCATGCAACAATGAGTAGGGTACCCACCAAACATGAAGAAATTCCGTTTTGGGTGGCACAAAAAATAAGTGCTTTGAAAGCAGTATTTCCCCATCTGTTGTCCCAAGCCGAACATAGAATTCTCACAATGTGCTTGCCCTTCGCAATGGTTCCCTCAGAAGACATCTGTGCCACCTGGGGTGCAGTTTCTCTGCTCTCTATACTACCGCACACAGTACATCGACACTTGCCAATCTTCCAGAAATGTTGAAACAGATTCAAGATGAATACGGGGCAGTCCCAGCCTTGGACTTGGGGATGCAATTAATGTGGAATTTTGCCAAAGTTTCCTCAATAATATTAAGCAATCTTAAAGGGGAAGTTATAGCATGGTAGCATGGTAGTAGCAGAGGTACACTGTTTATATAGTATAGGGAGACAAAGAATGCACAATTATCGTTATATTTTGGAGAAGATTAGCATTTAGTTATAACAAGCTCTTGGTAGAAAAAGATTGGCATACCTGAATTTGTCCATAATCTCCCATGATCGGAAGAGATTATTATGCCATATTCTCGGCCCTTGTTCAAGATACACTAAAAGAAACATACTCCATATATTGGGCATTTGCGTAGGCACTAGCGCTTTATCACAACCATTTAAAGTGACATAAAGATTACCATTACCATGTACCATCAATTAGGTCAACACCACAGGTTCAACCATAATACCCCATTAAACAAGAGGCTAAAATACTGGTAAGAGAAAAAACTCTCACAACTCAAGTACCAGGCAATAACTGAACCCTGTGTATCTCCAATGAATAACCCTTTGTTTCCCATAGCAAATCCGGACCATTCATACAGAATAGACTTAGGTTACAGACATCTTAACAGCCATACATGCATATTTACCATACAAAATCCTCGCAGCACAGCACTTATTAACAACCTAATGCGAAAAAAATACTAAACAACCTTGGATATTTCCAATGTTTTTTCTGCCAAAATCTAGCAACTGAAAGTTGGGATTTGAGTGCCTTCCTTGACTCTCAAGGAAACTTTTGCTGTTTGCCACAAGGGTACAGGAACAGCCTAGGATTGTTCTCAGCCCATGTAACATCATTACATGATATTGACCACAAGGCGTTCTCCTATGTAGGTGACATATACCTCACAGTTGACGATCTCAGAACGCATCCAAAAGGGGTGGACCGCATTGTTGTGCAATTTGCAGAATTAGGCTATAAATTTAATTTTAAGAAACTAAAATTGCCTTTCTCAGAGTCCGATTTTTGGGATACAAGTTATCAGATAAAGGAAAAAGTATGTCACCCCACTTTCTGGAAAAGTGCGCACAGTTACAACCTCCTACATCCATCAAAAGGCTATGGTCATTGCTGGGCTTTTTCAGTTTTGGCAGAACTTACATTCCAGACTATGCACAATACAAAACATCACTTTATGAATACCATATCCAGATTTTTCATGTAAATATTGGACACTTGAAAACACACACATTCTGAGAGCATTGCAACGGGACATGTTTGAAGAAAAACACTTACACACGTGATAAAACAAACTTGGTCACCAGAGTAATTGCTGGTGCCATCAGGTTCATCTATATAACTTTGAATGAAGGTGACACCGTACCCAAAGCACACAAATCACACTTACATTCAAACGCTGAACAACATTTTGCTCCCACTGAAAAAAATCTGACTGCTGCTCAGATGGCTGTCATAAAAGAGATACCTCTGGCACAGGGCAAACACATTATCATTGTTACCCCAATGCCAGCCCATCTGCCTGTAACAAAAGCTAGCATCCCAAACGCAAAAGAATCATATTCACGTTGGATCCAACGGGCAATGTCTCTGATGACCACTGATGTTGATTATGTTTTTGATCCAAAACTAATGACACAAGAATACCTCTGATATGAAATTGAATACCCAATGCCTACACACATTTTGCCTCTTGAAAAATACTGAATTATCATTTTCACTGGTGGTTCAGCCAAACTAGCACAAAGTACTAATCACCAGTACTCCGCTGCTTGCACAGCTGTGAGTAGGGCAATGAGGGATGGTGCATTACTCCCACAGAATAACTACACATAAACCTTAGGGGACTGCACTGCACAACTTGCACAGCCTAAGGCTCTAATCTTGGCACTGGAATCTTGAACTTTCTACATTGATTGTGTGTGTTTTGTATTACTGTGTCCAGTCCTTCAATAAATATCTGCATTAATGCCACTAAAATGTGTTCAGAGATTCCAAAGGGAACACCATCAAACACAGATTTTTGTGGGGAAGGAAAGCAGATCTTAAAACAAAAGCTACCAAAGGCCCGTGTGTCCACACATTGGATCACCGTGTTGAAATACACGTTGTAGGAAACACTTTGGCCGATGAGGCCAGCTAATGAGCAATAGCCACAGCTTGTGCTGCTTCAATTATTAGTTCTCATACGAAACTTGATGATAAAACACTGGCTGCTGTGAAGGCTTGGGCTGACAGCAAGTCCTTACCTGAGGCATATCCAGTCAAATATTTCTCCCAATTAAGTACCCAGAATATTGCATTTGCAACAATACCAGGAGTGGGAGATTGTGCAATCCCCAACCAAGACCAGGGACCAGGTCTCATTAAAGCCACGCATGAGGGGTTTCCATCTGCCCATGCAGGTGTAGCGGCTACTATCTCATTACTTCAAAGATGCAATTGGTGTCCAGGTATATACAAACAGACCAAACCCTATGTCCTTTGTTGTAACATCTGTCAGCAAATTAAGGATCCCACCCTTAAGCTCCCACCCCAGCCTCCTCTCTTGGTTTCCAACAAACAACTTCAATGTGAGTACCTGGACCATTGTGGTCCCTTACAATCTGCTGATGCATACATATATATCTTAGTCATTGTTGATTCATGTTATAGGTTCCTATGGGTATGGCCACAATGATCAGTTGATGCTTAAACTGTTATTAAAGATTTGCAAGTCTTCATCTAGACATATACTGTTGCAGCATTCTATTCAGACCAGGGCCCTACCTTTGCCTCCAGGGCATTCAGGGACACCATGACAATGTTGAACTCCCTTTCTCGTCTCCATATCATCCTGCAGGAGACACAGTTATGGAGCAGAAAAACTGAGACTTAAAGCAATCTTTGACAGAGAGAGTACTAGGTACAGGTTGTAACTGGCTACACAACCTGTATGGAGTAATGAGAGTATTAAATAATATGCCCAGAAGGTTTTATGGGGTAAAACAGCATACAAAGTCCTGTTCAGGACACCAATGAATGTCCCAGATGTTGATGGCTCTTGCGCAGTGGAAACAGGAACACCTTTTGATATAAATGAACATGTCACTGTCTTGCAGGAATTACAATAGTTCTGTGATGATAATTCATCTTCATATGCCATCACCTTGGAAATGAGGGATTTGCCAACAGCATCCACTGGCTAGATGGAATTTGGACCAGACCATAAAGCACTGATTCTGGTCATGGAAATACATGATACCAGAACCGTTATTTTGCCACCTCTGCCTGGTTCTAAGGAAAACCGCTTTGTTTCAATTGACAATGTCAAGTTACACCATGTGGCCAGTCCTACCCAGTGGACCAAGAGGACTCCTGGGTAATTCCTGTACCCTTCTCACTGCCCAAGTGGATGTTCCTCTACAACAACCAAATAATGTTGAAGTAACTTTCCCAAGCTTGGGGAGGGTGGAAAATGATCTCCTCATTGGTTCCTGTTAACACATCATTGACAAGAAATGTCCAAAATTTTGATTTATTTTATTCAAATTCAGCTAAGAAAGGATGGCATTATTTACTAGTAACCACCAAGAGATATATCTGCAGTTCTCCTTCAAATGCACCAGCTCCAGTACTTCCAAGAACTACTTCTGGGTATTTTGCTGACATCAACAATTCATTTTCACATTCTTCAGGGTTTTCTGCAGTACCTGTATCAAGAGCAGGTAAACTTTTCAACTGGCTCAAAAACAATCATTTGTTTCATCCATGTTATCATCAGTAGATATTTCTGACTTTTTTTGTCTTTCTTATTTAGATTAGGTTGGTCAAGGTTTCTTTCCGCTGATAAATGGCCATTACCTTTCTGAACACTCTGCTGTTGAACTGGTGGATGAGGTTTTCAGACCTTAACTATCCTCATTTAAGGTCCGAAGAGACTTGCCACTAGTGAACATTTCAGCTATTTCAAGACCTGATGGAATTTTTTGGGATAAAGTACCATTCAATATCTTCGGTCCTATAGAAATGCTTAAATTCCATATGCATTGTTTCTGATGATTGGGTTGTAAATACAGTTGATTCTATGTTTTGTTAATTTGAAAATTACACCATATTTGAAAACGATGATGTTTATAGAACAACTGTAAATTGTGGGGAAATGTTCTGTTACCATCTTTATGGCGATGATTTTCTTCACAAGGCCTGGACCCCGAAAACTGTTTATAATTGCATACAATGGGAACATTGTCCGACTCCACCAGTGAAGAGCTCAGAGAAATATGTAGAAATGTTTTCATATTTTACTGTGCATGATGTTAAAAGTGCTGAGTCTTATTATTCTATATTGCCACCTTCAAAATTGGGGACAATTTTATTAACTGTTACCAAATGGATTTATTCTGATTCATTTGCTTCCCAGTTGGCTATAGAAGGCTATGAATATTGGTTGAAGTTGATTGACTTAAAGAGTGTGTGGAGAACTAGAAACAGGCAAATACGAAGTTGGTAAAATTTTATTTAAAATATGCCTCATTCTGTTAGGAATTATATTTCTCAATGACACCGTACAGCAAACAAGTTGTTTAGGCTTATCGCAATTTAAAGACTTAAATCTGCTCAGTATTCCCTCAGCAGCCAAATTTGTCAAAATGGCAAAAAAGGTTTACACGTCACAGAAGAATAGCTCAATGGCTGAATCCAGAACGGCACCTTTAATTCAACACTTCCAGGTACTGATACGTGTTTTTTGTGACCAGTGGACGCAAATGGTTGTCATGAGTGTTTTGTAGACTCCACACAGGGTTTTGGAGTGAGCCAACCTGGCCCTCGTTAAATCATAACACAATGTTTCGGAATTATCACTACTTATAACGTAGGTAAACTATGTGAACAATGATTAAAAATGTTCACATTAACAGTCGTTAAAGGACACCTCAGTCTCCTATCAGAAGATATATACCTACAAGATTTCATGTTAGGTCCTAGAAATCCACCCAGAAAACTTTACTTACAAGCAATATATAATGTAATTCGGAAGCTTTCTGAGAAGAAAGCAGCAGCAGGCAAATAGATCAGGATAACTTGCAGAAAGCTAAAGCCATTATTGATAATGGTATGAACACATTCTCCAACCGCATTTACTCCCTAAATAATATTGTGTCATCTGCAATTGACATTATTCACAACGGCATGTCATTTTTACTTCATGGACAGAATCAACTTAGATCCATTATGCAGTTAGGTTTGACATTACAAATTCTGAACACTTGCTGTGTGCCCTGGCAATATGTCAACTCCAGGGAGATGTTTGCCGCATTTAATTTGTCAGAGCAAACAAAAAATAATGGCTAAGAAAAAGACAACTTACATCATGATTATTTTCGAAAAGTTAGAAAAGTTGCCTTTTGCTGTGACGGAAATACCATCTGCAGTTTGGTTAATACACTGGGTTATTAATCTGCCCATTTCAGCATTCCAATTTACCTCATGCTTAAAACACATTCCAGTGGGCAAATTCGAGCAATTAGAAGATAATTATATACATGAGGTATCAAAGCTACCTTTTATGATGTTTTAATGGTTTGAAGGAGGTCTTTCTTAGCGGCAGTGCATGCAAGACTTCTGTGAGACATTCAAAGATTTGTAAACAGCTGACCTTGCACGGAGCATGTAATGCTTTAGTTGCAATTTGGCTTTTTATCTGAAGGGTGTTCCTGGCCCTTTGATTGGCTCAGCCTTTCAGGTGCTCTTGAATGGGAGCTATGTGATGCTGAACAATGAAAGCTGTTGTGGGATGCAGGCCGGAATTGTCTACATCTCGGTCTCCCAAATTGTGACTTTTTGTGGTAATGTGCTTTTTCCTCCCACTGTATAGATAAAAGTAGCAGACATATTTCCTCATATTTCTACTTCAAAGTCAAATTTTGACAAGCTGAGTAGATTGAAGACTCTTTTGCTTCAAAAACACATGGTGCTTACATCCGCTCGCGAGACCTATGGTCTTCAAGTGGCAAGATCATCTGCAGAGATGCAGTCTCTTTTGAATACCAACATTCCAAGACATTCTGGTGAATTAATTTGTTGCATTTTTAACATAATTACCACCGCTGGGATTGTACAAATTTTTAAGGCTGTTGGTGCTGGTTTTGTCATCACCTTTCAAACTGTAGTTGGAGTAATATCATCAGTCATCAAACTCACTGTTTTTGAGTGTTTTCGGGGGATTCCCATTGACTTTGGTGTTAATTGTTGGTATGCTGCTTTTACTGTTTTTCATTTGCAATGGCTGCCCCATCACAACAAAGCATAACGATGGCCCTTCCACCAGCCCAACTGTGTCATGAAAGCATGATGCATTACTTTGGAGTACCACTCATGGAAGAATTGGAGTCAACTGGTCACTGTCACTCAGACTGGTTCTGAATTGCGTGCAGCCCATCTTTCAATGCTTGTGGTGCCCATTCAAACATGCACAGGAAGTGTGTCTTGCTTTGCAATGTATACCTACTTTGGATGTGAGTCTGCTGGTGTTCTAGATGACAGTTCATTGTCAGATGCTCCCATTGAGACTACAGTTGTTGCAGGATGCTTCCTATAAGCCACCCTTTGTGAATCTTGTGCCTCCTGGTGCTATAAAACTGCCTCCTCAACCAGACCTATGGTTGAGGCACGGTAATATGAGTACTCCCTCGCTTTCCTCATCAAGAAGCTCGTTAAGTTATTGCCTGCCGAAGTGGGATCTTTCCTGGATTCCATTACCATTGACGATATTGGTGAATCTTTGCACGATCATGACTATTGCTGATCATTGATATTTGGCCTTAATTTGCATTCTTTTTTAGTTCAGAATTCTAAATTGATCATTTTAATTTGGCTTGACTTTGGTCTGTCCTGCTTGCAGACATTGACATTTTGGGCCACATGTAGCAAGCTTTTTGCACGCCGCAAACATCGAATTTCGCTGTTTGCCATGTGCAAAAAGCACATCGCAATGCGCAAACCCCGTTTTGCGATTCGGTAACCTGGTTACCGAAGAGCAAATTGGGTTTGCTCTGAAAAAATGAAACAAAAACGTTTAATTTTTCGTTTTTGTAATGCATCTCGTTTTCTAAAAGGAAAACGGGCTGCATTACAAAAAAAAAAACTGCTTTATTGAAAAGAAGTCACAGACATGGTGGTCTGCTGTCTGCAGCAGGCCACCATCCCTGTGAGGGCCACCATTCGCAAGGGGGTCGCAAATTGTGACCCACCTCATGATTATTCATGAGGTGGGCATTTGCGACCCCCTTGCGAATCGCAGATGGTGTCAGGGACACCATCCAACATTCGGATTTGCGACTCGCAAATTGCGAGTCGCCCTGACTCGCAATTTGCGGGTCGCAAATCTGAAAGTTGCTACATGTGGCCCTTTGTCTCTTTTTGTATACATTTTAGCATGCTTTTAATTAGTAGTACAAGACTAATGATTTTAGCATAGTATATTTAGATTTGACCTCTGTACTCTTGCACCAACAATTGGGAGGGTAGTGTTTGGTTATTTTAGCATGTTGCGTGGGCACATTTATTTAGCTCTGGGTTGAAGCCTGTGTCCTCTCACTTAGTTACATTCCATTTTATTCCTTTGGTTATTTTAGCAAAGCTTCATTTTAATACTGCTGTTGTTATTATTTCATCAGCTGTCCCCCATGCAGAATTTGTTATTAGTTTCTTGCACAACATTTCATCTTGTGCTCAGCCCAAGGCTGAACAAGGCTGTTCATGATAATTTACCTAGTATTGCTATCCCAACAGTACAATGTCTAACCTACACATAAAAAGACGCATTATCATGTCAGGCAGTTCTCAGAACAACTCGTTTTATCATATAACAACAGACTGACAATAATCAGGTTAGAGGGGAGCATTCCAGCCAGTCAGCCATCTTATACCTTATCCTGTTGTGGCAGCTTTGCTCATCACTCCAACCACCTGGGAGAACTGCCTGCAGACCAACAGATAACCCCACTACTTATTAAGCTAGTCTGTGAATGGGTCTTCCTTAAAGAGAATAAGTACAGGTAGATTGGGGCTAACACTGCTATTTCTCCCAAGTACATTCTTAGTAGTGTAGGTAGGGAATTTAGATTCACTAGTGTGACAGAATGTTGGGACTGTTTATCTTTTTCTCATTTTTCGTCACAGGGATGAAAGTGGTTTGTTTTGTCATCCTTATAATCGTGCCTCTTTAAGTAGAATGCAGTTGCTTCAATAAATATATATTGAACCAAATCCTATTTGTTTTTCTTTGCATGTGAGAGACCTGTGTAATTGAGAGAAAGGGATACGATCTGTTCTACCACAACTTCGCTGAGAGGTCACAGAGCGCTATATGTAAGACTGCCACAAATCACGTTCACTTCTCAGTTTTGGTGAGGTGCTGCTAGCTAGTTGAAAGGGTTAGATCGACAATTACCAGATGGTATGAGATAAAGCTCAGTCCCCAACATGTGATTGTGTTGCTGCCCAAATCCAGCAGACTGGTCCTGATGACAAAAGTCCTACGACAGGGATGAGAAACATCCTGTATTCATGGTGTACCTCAGATAAGACCTTATCTGGTAGTTTTTGTGGGAGGGAACAATTCAAAGTCACCACCAAATATGGGCTACCTGATAACAAGATGTGAAACACGTGGTGGAATCCAACATAATCTTTCTGAGTTTCTAATTCATTTGTGGGTTGTGGTACTCCAACCCCCAGAATTGCCCCAAAAGTGGGGTATCAATTAGGTCAAAGATCAACTGTTCGGTGTGACCATTAGAGCAATCCATGGTTAATGACTGAGTTTAAAACCTGATCTACCCTGATGATAGCTCAGAAACATCAACGGCCCGAACCAGCTCAGGCTCTTCCTTGGGAATCTTTGAAATACCTGGGTGTGTTGCTAGGAACAAGTCTAAAAAAATCCCTGTAGCTCTAGAATCAATGAGCATTGAGAGAACTTTCCTCTACTGGGAAAATAATATTAAAGTGACTGTAATGGTGAGATGGCAGGGTATATGGTTGGTGGTATATTCTAGGTACTGGGAAACCTGTGACTCTAGTTTTCTCAACAAAGCATGCAGTCACAGCCACCCCTTTCTTGTCGTTAGGTTTAGCTAAATGTTACTTGCCAAAATGACCAGGTCTGCCACAATAGAGACACAGATTAAGTTTACGCCGCTGCTCCTTATTCCTCTGTGGTTAAAGGGTTACATAGACCGCCAATCTGCAAAGGTTTGCATAGATTCTGTGTCAGATGTTTTAATCTTTATTTTTTTCTTGCCTGTCTTTAATACTACTATCCAAGTGTCACTAGGTGTTCTCTCGCCCTTCTTTTCTCCCAAATATTGATCTAATTTAACAACAAAATCTGAAAAAGTGAGAACAATCTTTGGGTAATTCCACTATAGTGATAAGGAAGCATTTATGTCAGACCACGGAAGAATAGAGAAGTCCTTTTCTCCTCAGACCAGTGTATTTTGGCTACTAGGCAATTAAAGGAAATGATATGTATCAATAAATCTTTCAATCCTTGCTTGAGATTAAGCAATTTGTTATCACTGAAGTGCACAAAGACATGTTTTGAAAACCGTTTTTTCACAGACTTTGTTAAAGCTGGGAAGATCATTATTGCATGGTGCAAGAGTAATGCAACTCCTATATAAATATAGGGCCATGTTTTATATGCATATGTATTTATTTATTGTAGGTTTCAGAAAATAATCAACCAGTGTTCTTGACTGGCTGCAAGTTTTCTGCCAGCATGTGGGTGGCATTTGGACTCTTTCCTATGCAGAAACACAACAATTACTTTTGTGGGTCAAAATGTATGGCCGAAAGACTCCCCCAAATAGAGTGCACCTTGTGGCATTTATGGTTGTCTGTTTAAAGGTGCTTTAATATTGAAATTGCTGCTTAGTGTCTGCTTGCCTTCTTTTCCTGAGAGCGAATCTGATTGTTGGGCATGCAACAAAACTATAAGCTGCTTTGTATCTTGAGGGGACACTGTAAGCCTATGTAAATAGGGTTGGTGCAAAAAATGATGTCAGTGAGGAATCAGAGTTCAGATTCTGATACATCTTTTGCAATATTGTTAAAGTTTAAAGTGTGTATATGTTTTTATAGTAATACAGAATAATTACTTTTTTACAGGTGTATTTTTTATAAAGAGTTGCACCTGCTTAATTTACCCCCTTTCTCTACAATTGTCCTAATTAGTTAGTCTGGCTTTTTTCAGCCTGTTTCCTATACAAAAACTGTCATTCAACAGAGTAGTGTTGCGGACATTCTATTTGTTTCCTTTAGGAACTGGCTTAATTTATATCATTCTATGTACCGTAAGCATGCAGAATTACCCAAGGATTACGATTGAATCATATGGGAAGAGTAATTCTGCTTTAGTGCTATTTCTTAGTTAAAAAGTGCCCCCTTTTGTCCAAAATGGACACCAGGACACATTTTGTGCTAGGAAGTAGACTAAAAGCAACAAAACACAAACAGAGAGAATGAGCAGCCTCTTCCATTCACTAAATGTGCTCTGGTGGTTGGATGTTTCCCTTCAAATTACTCTTAACTACTCAAGCAACAGTAATTGTGTAATTATCTTTAATTCCATATCAAAGAGTAATGCAGAATTATTGTAATTTCTCCAGTTACTCCGGCTTAGTCCAAATGCTGCCCAGGCATAATTTCCTTAGATCTGTCTGTAGTATTTAGTGAGAACACTCTTCTAGCATGTATCAGTTTTTCAATTAAAAAAGTTTGAATTTTAATAATTGTAATGTGAATAAAATACCAATAAGTGATTTTTATTAAAAAGGAGCACCAACCATTGTAAACAACTTAAGTGATCATCTGATATTCCTATGAAGCCCTACCAGCATTTGTATAGGGTTCATTGAAGAATAGAAATGCAGCATTTGTAGTTAAAGAAAATAATGAGGAGATATTAGTTCTACATTATTTATTAGTGGGTATTAGCTACAGAAAACACCCTTCAGAAAAGGCAAAAGGTTTGGTGTTTCTATGGTGGAAACCGATGAATGGATAGATGAGTGAATGATTGAACAAGTTAGTGAATACATGGATAAATGGGTAGATGGATAGTTGAATGAGTCCATGGATGGATGGCTAAAATAATTGGTGAATGCTTAAGTGGATAAGGGTTCTACATCATTGTGAAGGGAGTGGGGATCACTGTGGGAGGAAGGTTAGCACAAGGGGTGGAAAGTGACTGGATGAGTGTGTGAATGTGAAATTGAGTACGTGGATGGATGTCAAATGCATATTTGCTTATTAAACATTTAGATAACAAAGCAAACAGAAGGACAGACCATTCTTCCCAAAGGGGGGGGCAAACCCAAAGATGGTGATGCTGGTACTATCTCCTCCTCATGTTCCCAAAAATGAAAACTGTGTCCGAAAAGAAACAGGGAAACAATGAACTATTAAAGTGAGAAACACATTTAAAAAGGACTAATAAATAAGTATAGGTTCTAAACATAGCTTTCACAAAAGGAACGAAACAGGTTGCAAACCTGTTTGGGATGTGGTTTTAGCATCTCTGAATGTATGTAGCCAGTGTGTCTATCCGAGCCAGGAGAAACAAGCTGTGCGTCCACTGAAGGAGAATCAATTCTTATCAGCTATTGAGGTGGGAGGTGAAAGCATGAATTAAAATGCTATTGTGGGATGGTGATGAAAGGCTCAGTATAAGAATACATTATTTGAAGAGCTTGCCCTTCATCATAACATTGAACTGGTTCTGAAGAACCTGTCCACTGATGGAAGGCAGGATACACCTTATACTGGTTGTAAATGACAAACAAGCTAAAATCACCTTGAAATAACCATTAGACAGTTTATATATATGGAGCCAGGAAAAAGGAACTTTAGGCCAGATTTAAAGTTTGACAGATGGCACTTCATCTATCAGGGTTGTGGAGAAAATTCAGTCTGCCACGCTGATGGACTATGATCCACGATCACTACTGGTCTACTGGTGATCTATGCCCCTTAATAAGAAATGTCAACAAGTTGAAAGGTTTTAATGGCCACCCACTAAACTTTGAACATTTATTGCTTCTCAAAAACAAAACCTCAAAGAGGAAGTTTGTTTCACAAAACAAAAAACAACTGACTCCCACACACTAGGGGCCAGATGTAGCAACCCTTTTGCGAGTCACAAACGGCGAAAATCGCCGTTTGCGACTCGCAAACGTGGGTTTGCAATGCACAAATGCATATTGCGAGTCGTTACCGACTCGCAATATGCATGTGCGACTCGCAAATAGGAAGGGGTGTTCCCTTCCTATTTGCGACTCGCAATGGTATGCAATACCATTTGCGACCGCATATGCGGTCGCAAATGGCATCGCAGTTACCATCCACTTCAAGTGGATGGTAACACAATCGCAAATTGGAAGGGGTCCCCATGGGACCCCTTCCAGTTTGTGATTGCACCCAAAAATAGTTTTTCAGGGCAGGGAGTGGTCCAAGGGACCACTCCCTGCCCTGAAAAAACCGAAACAAAAGGTTTCGGATTTTTTTAAAATGCAGCTCGTTTTCCCTTAGGGAAAACGGGCTACATTTAAAAAAAAAAAAACCTGCTTTATTGAGCAGCAGGTCGCTAACATGGAGGCCTGCTGACGTCAGCAGGCCTCCATGTTAGCGAGTGCCCATAGTCGCTATGGGGCCGCAATTTGCGACCCACCTCATTAATATTAATGAGGTGGGTCTTTGCGACCCCATAGCGACTTGCAGAAGGTGTCTGAGACACCTTTCTGCATCCCAAATTGCGACTTGCAATTTGCGAGTCGCAGAGACTCGCAAATTGCAAATCGCAATTTGGTTTTTTCGTACATCTGGCCCTAGAAGTTTTCTACAAGAGTGTGGCATTCATCATTTTGATTTGTTTTGTCCTTCACCGCCAAGTTTTTCCTGTCGGTGATGGACAGAAAAAACATCAGACCATTTACTCTTAATTGGATAGGTGGTTTGATACCTTTATTCTGACAATCCCTAATACATTGGACCATCAGCGGAAGTTTTCTGTCTACTGAGCTGAAGTGGGTTTTATCAATGGAAATCTGATGGCCCACCCATATCGAGATGAGGCTGGCCGACTCAAGGGTCATCAAGCTTTTTAAGCAACAGAGATAGGAAGAAGAGTGTCATTAAAAGTGGTAATATGAGGTGGTGACTGATGTTTAGAAGGCAGATTAATTGCTTAGTAAGAACTCCTGTTTATTGGTATGGTACAAGAATACACTGCAGAATATCTGTACCATAACTGTTGTATATTAAATATAGCTTACAAAAACAATATTTGGGACACAATATTTAAGCAAGCCTCTATTTCTGTAGAAGACATTCTGACATGCAAACATGTCATTAGAAGTTCTTTACAAGATCCTGTTCAGTGACGAAAGGTAAGATGGACGTTACCAAGGTCAGAAATGGCAAAAAAGCACAACTCTCTTTCAAAATAAGTCCAAAACAAACATAGGTTTCATTTATGATAGAATACTTAGAATGAAAGAATAATTATTGTGTCAACTTAAATGGATGCACACTGGTTATCTTTGTATTAAAGATATGTATTTATTTATCAGGTGCTGATATGAAACTAACAATTGAATGTTTGATCATTGAGTGCAATTTTAAATGCACTTTTTCAGATATAAACTAGACCCTCAAGAATCACAACACAGATACATGGAGACACTCAAACAGCCAATAGAAAGTTTGTGAGATTAAAATTCTCCTGTGGGCTCAACTAAAGCATAATTTACAATGTCTTCAGCCAATGGTTAAAGTGTCCTGACCAAATAAGCTATTAGCTGAATAAGGGTGAACCAAAACCCTTTTCTGTATCTATTGAGTATCTAATGAATACATTTAGGACTATAAACCAGAATACTTTAATGTACGTAAAGTAATACTTCAGTAGTGCTGCTTGACATACTTATAAATACTATTCAAAGACATCTCAGTGGAAATGTTCCCGTATGCCTGCCCTTTTAAATTACATAAAGAGGTCTCTACCATAAGTGCAAAAAACTACACACATGGAGATCTATGTTTTTGTAGACAATGTGGGATGGGCAAGGGTGAATCATAGGAAAATAGAGAATGGGGAACTGCCAAACTGCAACTGCAGCTCACAAGTGCAAGCTGAAACCTTAGTACCATGGTACTCCAAAAACCTCACCAGTAACAAATGCTCAATTCACAGACAAGAATGAAAGTGGAAGAAATACAGAACTCACCCTAGTGAAGGCTCTCCACACAACAATCAGGCAACTCTTACAATGAGCCAAAGCACAGTACTATATCAATACCTTCAATATAGCTACCAACAGAAGCAGGACACTCTTCAAGACAATCAAGAAATGCAAAAGCCCCCTTCCAAACCCTCCTCTCCTACAGTCCACAGTCAAATGCAATGTTATCAACCTCTTAAATAAAAGCAGACATATTAACAACACTGTGTCTGCTTCTCTTCTTAGACCCACCTTTCCTCATAGCATACTCCAATGGTCACTCCTCAGAGTAAGAGTGCTATCTTTTACAGATCTGGCAACATACTCAGCTCTCTTAAAGCCAACCTCTATGTGGGTGCTGCCTTTCCCTTGTTCTTCATCAAAGTTCTCTCTAGGTTCTCTCCAGAAAAGCTCTCTCAACCCATTCACCATTGTCAGTGCCTCTTTTACTCAAGATATCTTTCCAGAAGCAATCAAGACAGGCTAAATCCTCCCTCTTGTAAAAAAACCTGCACCAGACCCTGATGACCTTACCAACTACAGTTCAATCACTAACGTACAGTTTATATGTTGGATCATCTAAACAGCCATCTTTACTCAAATCTAAGAGGTAAACCACCATTCAGGTTTCTGATCACGGTACGGTATGGAGACAGCTATATTACACATAATAGATGATGCTTTCATGACTCCAGATGTGAATGACTCCTCCCTCCTGATATTGCTAGACGTCTTTGCTGTGGGGTACATAGTGAAGTGCTGACCCTAATTCATACCCTGAAGCCTTAAAAGAGTTTTACTGGCAATGTTCTTTACTGGTTCTCCTCTGGCCATTATATACAACATCATTTCAGTCACTTGGGTACCCCCTGGGATCATCTCTATTATTTGCCGTGACCCCCAGGGATCCCTCCTACCCCTGTGACCTCACGTCTTCAACCTCTACATGGAGCTCTTTGGGGTTCGAATCAATAATAGCAGCATAAATATATCAACTATACAGGCCTCTATTTGAAATCCTTCTATGTTAAAGATATCAAATGCCTGGAATATTGTCACTACCTCATGAATATATAATACCTATATGAAACACAATCCCAAAAAAACAGAATTCCTGTAATTTAGCAGCAATAGACAAGATGTCATCAAAATCTGGTTTATGACAAACTTGAGTGCTTCAAAACGTAATTTTACTCGAATAGCAAGTAACTTGGATTCATCCAAGATGCCAACCTCAGTCCCCAGAACATAATGCCAAAGAAAGAAAACCAGAAGCAGCCTGGTACCAGCTCTCTCTACCAAATAAAGTGAAACCGTTCTTACCAGAAAACAACTTGAGAACTGGTGTTCAAGCCTTTGTACATTTGTAAATGCCCTGCTCCTTTGTTTACGAAGGCTCTAAGCTGGCCCTCATTAAAGCCATCTTACATACTACAGTATGACACTCCATCCTTTATGGTGGAACTCATGCTGGGTTTATGAGGCACATGCAAATACTAAAACGTGCCCAAAACAGTAAGTACTACTAAGATAGCAGTCTTCAATCTACTCCAGTCAAGCTTTCCTGTAAGTTGCACATTATACAAGTGAGAGAGTGTAGCTTATATAATCTATAATAACATGAAATGCCACATAGAAACTATAATAATAGTAATTTTGCTTAGACGTGCCCTTGAATAGTGACCATGAGGAGTGGCCACCAATGTATACGTAGACTAACAATAATGACCAAAATGTTTATATTATGTTTAAATAAGTTTATACTAACGTTTGCGTTATTGAATCTGTATTGAAATCCTCATAGGCCTTAAGTTAGCATGAGCCGAAGCTTAGCTGCCCTGGCTCTCGTATTAAATGCATTTTTCTAGTTTTCAGTGTGCTGACTCACAAGGGGCCATGACCCTGCTTGTTCTTTTTCTTCAAACTTGGAAGATGAATGTAACCATGTTAGATCCGTTCTCATCACTTTCTCTCGTTTACAGAATAAATGTTAAAAGTAAACTGAAACAGTGTAGATTAATGTAATGTACAAGGTCATTCAAACCGGTGAAGACAATGAAAATGCTGACCAAAAGAGGTGCAAAGAATTACAGAAGGATGAAATCATACCGGACGTACCACCTCTGAAGACGTCAATTACGAAGACCAATCAAAGACGTGTAAATAATATGGGGTGATGAGTAGGATTACCTAATGTGTATTTTGATAGGTTAAAGATAGTGGGGTATAATAGATGTACAACGAAAAAGGGATAAAAACCCATGTCACGGGGAGTCATTTAGAATTAGGTAGGGAATGCTATTGATTTTATCCAGAAACTCTGTCACTCTGTTTGGTGACTTATTGCTTTACTTAAAACCCTCCTCGCCCTTAGAATTGCCAATTTTACGCTTTACCTCCTTATGAGGAAAGTGCCCTTTTGCCCCAGAGCTGAGTTCTGACTGATGGCGATTTGACTGAAGTCCTGAGGACGAAGACTGAACCTGTGCGCTGACCTAAACTTTGGAGGGTAATTATGACAATGCGATTGTGATTTGTCTGTTTGCTTTTCCTTTCTAGGTACCAACTGCTTGCTTTTGGCAGAGACCTTAGCTAGATGTTTTCCGAATTGGTGTTCTAAATTGTTTTGCATGAAGCCCAACATGCGAATGCTTATCAGTGGTTAGGACAGGTGTTCACCAAACTGACGCAAATAGACAAACGACCGAGATTATGCTTTGTTGAACTGACGCGTTATTGACACTCTGCTAAATTGATATATGTTCACGCCGTGTTATGTTCTGATGTTTGTGATTCTCACTTTAATGAAAGCTTACCAAAGTTGCCATATCGTGACTATGCTATTATGTTTCTTGGTGTTGAGATTAACACATTTGCTATTAGACTGTTATTAATAGGGAATAAAACTCATAAAATTCTACTAAACAAGGTGTGCTTATTCATGGCTGAAAGGTCATGGTAGCGTCTTTGAATTGATTAATGACTGACTAAAGTAAAATGCATTGTTGTAATAAATATTGATGACATTATTGATGTATTGATTGATATATTGATTATCTATCTCGTCCTAAGGTGTCTCTCAACTGGGTCAAAAGATTCATTGGCCTAAAACAAGTCCTGATGTGTGATAAATTATCATAAAGGGACGCGTTATCACAAGGATAATCACAAGTACTGCAAGACAGACTCATAAATATCAATAGAGGCAGGGAATAATAGTAACTTCGAATAGGCAAAGTGGCAAAACAAAGAGATACATTTTAGTATTAACATTTTTTACATTTAAAAAAAAATGAAAATAAAAATAAAAATCAAATATAAAACATGCACACAACAGTGAGACTCTCATTACGAGTCTCCTCACGGTGGCGGTCGGACCGCCGCATTGTCCTCCACATTACGACCGTGATGAAAGCACCATGGTCGGAACACCATCACTGCCACATTTGCGCCAGCTGACGATCTAACGGTGCCAGTGGTCTGAATCCGCCAGGGCAGCGGTGCTAGCAGTTCTGCCATGGGAATTACGACCCCTTTGTCTGCCAGCTTTTGCATGGCGGTTCCACCACCATGCAAAGGCTGGCAGTGATGGGGTGCTGGGGGCCCCATGGGAGCCCCTGCACTGCCCATTCACTTTGCATGGGCAGTGCAGGGGACCCCATGGGCAGCCCCATCATGCTTTTCACTGCCTGATTTACAGGTAGTGAAAATCATGACGGATGCTGTTGCACCCAACGGACTGCAGCATTGCCACTGGCTCTATTACAAGCCAGCATCAATGTTGTGCGTAGATTCCGGCTGGGCCAGTGGGTGGAACACTGAACTGGCTGTCTTCCAAACGTGCAAGTTTAGCAGGCGGCCTCCGCTGCCCGCCAAGCTCATACTGAGGCCCTAAATGAAGTTGCAGCTATTTGTTAACGCATATGGCTACAATGCTGTACTTAAAATACAAACACATCTGCTCTTGTAAAGGGATGGGTAGTAAACAGTGAAACCTCCACCATACCAATCAACAGATGAGACTCACTACAACATCAACCAATCATACACAGACTGGACACATGCAAGGTCTCACTACAAACAATGACATACTTCAGCTATGTTGGTGAATATCTTTGCTGTTTTGACCCTCATGTTGAGGAGAAATTACTTCTTGAGGCTAGAGGTTTACAGACAGGTCATAAACAGCTTGAGATGTCAAGGAAAGCAGGTGTTGTCACGGTTTTGGGCGGGTCTGATCAGGACTTTGGTTGGGACACCCCTTGAGGTCACCGAATATCCTAAAGAGGTAGTACACTGGGGCAGAGGAGCAGCTAAAGGCATACACGGAAAGGACAGCTATGGATAGGCACAGGAAACAGGAAAGTAAAAGCAGAGCAACCCTTGTGTGAACAAACAGGAAACGGATTACCAGTGGACAAACACGCTGGGGTTGTACACAGAGTAAGGCGCAGAACCTCCCACAGTGACAGGGAATCTCAATGCCTCTGTGCAGTTTGCTCTTACAGATAGTCACCCTGCCAGCCCCATAGAAAGGAGGCAGCAGAAGTGATTCTGTCTCTGGACCCTAGAGCACAAACAAGGATAGTACTTACATACACAGGACACGCTTTTGTGGGTCCAGCTGGAAACACAGTGGCGATTCCTGAGAAAACAGCAATAGCACACTGTCACTGTTAGGCACGAAATACAACGTATAACACTGGACAAGGATGGGGGCTGGAATTGCCTCCTGGAAATCAGGAGCCAACCCCAGTACACAGGAGGACACGTTTACACTGGTGAAGACTGATAGAACACTTACCAGACACAAAGAACCAAGAAGAAACAGAAACAGAAGGGAACAAACAAAGAGGCAGAGGCAAGAACTAGGAACAGGCTCAGGCTGAAGCAAAGGAGGGACTAGGACTTGAAAACAGGGCGCAAACTTCTGGCTGGGTCAAACAGAGACAGGACTGGGAAACTGAGAACAGGCTCTGGCTGGAACAGGCAAGGACAGGGCTGGAATTCAGGGAGTAGGAAATGAGCAGTAAACAGGACTGGGAAACAGAGAGAAGGTTCAGGCTGAAACAAGGCAGGAGCAGGGCAGAGAAACAGGGAGCAGGCTTTGGAAGAAACAAACAGATACAAGGCTAAGAGATAGAGAGCAGACTCTGGCTGGAACAATCAGGAGCAGGGCAGAGAAACAGGAAACAGGATCAGGCTGGAACAGAACAGGAACAAAACTGAAACACCATCCGACAAGGGGTCTGTAACACAAAGGAATTGAAGTCCAATGCACGACAGGGATCTTGAGGAAATGGCTGCTTATAAGCAGTTCCAAGCTGGGCTTCACAGGAGAGGTCACAGGTGTGTGTAGTTTCGGACACTTGCAAGTCTGATGGAGGAGAGGATCCAGTGAAAAGGAGCAACTGGACTTCTCCCATAGAAGACAATGGGAAACAGAATCCGGGTTTTCCTGACTACCAAGCTGTGCAATATGGGATTTACAGTCCCAAGAAGCAAATGTAGTACTACACAAGTGTACCATGGAGAAAAGAGAAACAAACAGGAGTCAGCAAGGGACTCTAAATAGGTGTTCAAGGTGATTCCCGGGCTTCCGACAGTCCTCTTACAGCGCCCCCAGGAAATGGGACGACAGAGTCGTAACAGTTGTTGCTAACTACCTCTTCTTTCCAGATGTGATCTATAAAAAGCAGACTGGCTTCAGAAGCCCAATTCACCTACATTTTCACTCTCTGGCCATCTCTTCACATGGAAAAGTCCTGGATGAACTATTTGTTTTGTCCACTGTATCTTTCAGATGGTCAGTTTGGACACCACAGGCATCTCACAGACAAACCAATCACACTGCTAGCTGTAGATAACAAGATGCAACACCATTCATGTTCATCAATTTACAGTCATGCCATAGTCACTGAAAGAAAGACAATGGAAATGTAAATCTATTGCCCACTTTCCTTGGGTAATGAATGCCATCACTTGCACCTATAAGGACACTTTATCCACCCTGCTACATGCAGCACCATTTTCTCAACAATGATTGTTGACACAACATCAGCATGCAAGCTACCTAAAATGTCATGGCCACTTGACTGGTGTGTAATATGCCTTTCATAGGTGCACACACAACAGCTGCATTATATGACAGTCTACTCTTCCACAGTTCAAACACACAACCATACCAGAGGGTTAAGAAAGCTCACCTGTGTAAAATGTAACTTACACCAGTATAATTAATGTAAATTTTGGGAATATCATATTACACTTGTTACACAAAATTATGGCATTGTGCCACTTCACGTAATTAAGTATCATTTTTGGTTAAAAAACATATTGCAAATGATGCAATTCACAGTAATTTTTGATAAAAATGTACCACAAAAGCACATGAACAACAGACTGTGAGTTCCTGTAGTTTGTGGTGCTCACACCAAAAATGTCTACAAGGATGCATTTCGAGCTAAAATGTAGCACAAAATGACAGATTCATATTTTGGGCCATTATGTGTAATTTAATGCAATTTTACCATGACAATTACACAAAAGCAAATTACACACATTTTTCATGCCTATAGTTTATGTGTTGGGACAGGTCAGGATTTGCAGCTTCAAGGCCAACTAGTGGTCTCACAATTCACCTAAGCCTTTAGTTCATCACAGTCATTTGACAGTGTTAATGATAAAAGATGGATTATGCCACCATCCACATATGTCATCCTGAGACACAACTGTTGAAAACACAAGATATCATGTTCAAAACTGTCTTAAAGTAATTTGCATTTCCCAACACATCACTCATTTATTCATCAATAAAGTGCATTTATAACTTCATCCATCACTTACACACATTAGTAATTTTAAGACACATAGCGGCAGATTTATACTTTTTGCTGCAAACCTGCGTTACCCCAGGTTTGCGGCAAAAAGTATACCACCATATTTAAGGAAAGGTGCTAGCCAGTGCTAAGGCCATGTTAGTGTCTTTGAAAGGACACTAATAGGGCCTGGGAGGCGTAGGGGGGGGGGGCGCTACACCGTTTAGAGGCAAAATAATGCCTCTAAGCAGTGTAGTGACATTTTCTGGTGCACAAACCCCATGGACATAGCTCCTGTCTTAGTAAAAACAGGAGCCATGCCCGTCACCCCAATGGCCATGCAGGGGGCCCCAAGTCGAGGCCCTTGAGCGACATTGGACAGAAAAATTAAATACCTACCCGGACTTACCTTCAGATGGGTGTGTCCCTGGGGACAGGGAAGGGCACCTGTGGGCAATATCCATGGTCTCCGAATGTGGAAATCTGCCTCCAGGTCCCATTATGCCTGCTCTGACCCAGGCGTTAAATAATGGTGCTAGGCAGGCTTAGCGCCATTATTTATGGCCCTCCTCCTCCCAGGCGTGATTTTTGCATGGGAGGATAAATAAGGCGTTAGGGCCTTTGAGTCATTTTTTGCCCGGGAATGCCTACCTTGCATCTCATTGATGCAAGGTAGTTTTCCGCAGGCAAAAAATGGCGTTGGCTCCAATATTTTGGTGCTAGATGTCAAGCACCAAAATATAACTATGGAGTTAAATTTGCGCAAACAGAGTTTAAATATGGGCCAAAGTCTGCACTCCCACCATGCCCATGCATTTATACAGGCTGCAACGAAAGAGCAGTTTCCTTGTCCTCATCACTAGTCCATTCTCAAGCATTTTGCTCTGTGAAATCAGTGGGGAAAAGTTGTGCCCTGTTGCTACTGAACAGGATGTTTTCAATCTCACAGTAGCTCCTGGATCATCCACTAATGATTTATTTTGTTTGGGGTAAAAATTAGAGGCGACGGATTTAGGTGATGAAGAAAATATAGTTTATTTTCAGATAGAAAGGGCCTGATTCACAAAAGAGCCTCCATAGTCATGGTGGCGGTTCCGCAGTCGTGGTAGAATCTCCACACTGAAGTTCTCATTAAGGATTTTCTGCCATGAGTGTGGAGGCTGTTTGTGAATTGGGCCCAAACAATTGACTGCAGAAAAGGCCATTGTGTGGAATGCATGGGGTGATTCAAAGACTAAAAATATAATATTTGAGAACCTGTAGGGAGGTCTCCTATATGCACCATTAAATGATACAAATGTAAAAATCATAATCTCTCCACATTTTACCATTAACACCAATTTGAAATTGTGCAATAAACTCTTTATGTGATGTAGGTTTATTGCATCACCCATGCAGTAAAACCGCACTATCCAAGGAAGTGAAAGGTCATCCATCACCAAACATCAAAACATATGACAAGCAACAAGATAGAAATGAATAAATGACTAGGTATGGGTGATACATTTTACTACAGTGGTGGAGATGACGGAAGTTTTGTCACTCTGCATTACACTTGCAACAAGGAGTTCCAGCCAAATTCCACTGACCGCCACATGGTTGAGTTTTTTATCATGTGCAACTCCTCAGTGGTATCTTGTGAGCGATATTTGGGGTCACCTGGTACAATTTTCAGTTACTAGGAGGGCACTCCGCAAGATTTCTGCAATGAAGGTGGTAGTGGGCAATGCTACCATTCACAGTGAGAAAGCCGCCGCTCAAGTAGAAAATCTACTCAAGGGACAGCAAAATCAATTCAAGAATCGATGCCCACTGGTGCCCCACAGTTGTGCTGTGTGCTCTGATGTTGCAGCACAGAACGAGAAACCAGCACAAAAAAATCAGTGCTAGCAGCGCAACATGCCTAATTCTGCCAGTTCATGGAACTCTGTAGAATTTAGCAGAATTTTCATGTAACTGCGGAATTCTACCCAACCCTTGAAATGATAGGGTGAATGTATACAATGAATTATTTCTCTCCCCCACAAAAATAAAAACAGGAACATAAACTGCATCCAGTCCGTAATCCTACTTTCGTTTTACACCATCTGATTTTGAGGATGCTGTAAACTTGGATATTGTAACATTTAGCCAATGCGTTGAAGGCGGAAGTGATTGACGTATTAAAAGTTTGGTCATCACAGTGAATTAGAGAAACTTAGTTGGAGTTGGCAAAGATCATTTGGGTGCAGAAAAGGGATGCCTGGCAGGATAAATTCAAAAGATATGGTTAGTATTTTTTCTTGCATCGAAACTGGTCCACCAAACTAGTCTCTAGATGTAGGGTTGGACCACTGGTAGTCGACCGTCAAGCAGCATACCATATTTTAGGTAAATTTGATCAGTACAGTGAACGGGTGTTGTATCCGTGTTACAGGAGTTGGGCCTACTGGCCCACTTGTGTTCTGCTGCTTTGTGACTAATTCTCCTTCAGCCTACTTTAGGATGAATGGAGAGTGGTACAGTTCACCTGTGTCTTACTTTGCATGCTAGTATGAATAGGTGCCTCAAAGTGGTGCCATAAATGGAAGTCAGAGCATGTTTGCTTGAGCACGCTGGAATGGATGTGTACCTGAGATTGGTAATATAAACGGAAGATAGCACATGTCTATGTGAGGTCGCTGGGATGTGTGCCTGTGAAGTTCTGCAGTACATGGAAGTTTCTGGGTTCTGTTTTGGGAGACCAGGGCCTTTTGGAGAAACAAATAGAGGCAGAGGAGCCCCGCAGACAGATTTGTGTATTGCTAAATTCCTGAGATCTTGGTGGTACATACACCCACACACACATACACTGAATGAAAGAAGAAACAGGCTCTGAACTATACTTCAAAATTACTTCTTGAGTCTGAAAGAAGTACCTGGTCAAAGGGCCTGGCTACTTCTTAGGAAGGAGATTGGAATGGTAAGAGAATCATAAAAAGTAGGGCAGGGTCCTTTGTAACCTTTTGATAGCCATTTATCATTGAGGCTGACATCCAGGTGTGAACCTCCAGTCACTTCCATGGCTTGTATGTTGGGGCTGCCAAGTTTAAAGATACTCCTGTTGTGACAGCCTATATTCAAGAGGAAGGTTAAAACAGAGGAGTGGGCACGTAAATGTGGGAAACCCTAGTAGCATGAACTTCAAAGACTCAGACACTAAATTACATTTATGTCTTAGAGAAGATCATGAAAATGGAATTTCACATTATGCTGGTTACACGTAATTCCCCAAATGGTGCCATTATGTCACGTTGTGTAAATATGACACTGTTTTCTGCAAAATTATAGCATGGGAGCGCAGGAGCAATGCAAACAACCAGAGCACAAAAGGCTGCTGTTCGCAGCAATTGTGTTCATAGAGTTTTTTTTGTGCAAACTGTCTTCTTGTCAAACATTTTGTGTAATTGCTTGGAATTGTTCAGACTTTTCTTAAAATTTGCAAGAGTTTAGCTAAAGCAAATTATACAAATTGCTCACACTGCTAGCAAATCCCGAAGATGAACTTATCATCTTGAGGTTAATACCACCAACTAGAAGGGTTGGATAGACTACCCCCTGGTTTATGCCAAGAAAATTGATTAAGAGAATGAGGTTTTTCTTCCTTTCAAGAAGTGTTAACTTACAATACTACCTTGATGAGAAAACAAATAGATGGGACCTTTCCTTAGCCAGTTAGTAACCTCTTAGTCTATAAGGACAATCTCATTATGGTGGGGATGTTGGATGATGTCTTGATGACTGAAAAGGCATACCACAAAAATCTGTGTGGTAAATTGGGACTTTCTAAATTGTACAGACATCGCAAGTAAAGGATTGTCACCCTGCAACATACAGTGCCATGCACCAATCAGCCATTCCATGTGAAGAAAGGGTAGTTGTGTGTCCCATACTTACAGTGGAGGCTAGGATTTCATGTCTGTAGCTGCCTCTGACAGATTGCCCTCTTCCAGCATGTGTGTCTCTTGAGAATAAGGCATGAAGAGCATGGTAGTTAAAGAGTAAATTGCCATGGCAATGACTGCACAAGCAATGGTTTATGCTGGATATTGGGTTACTGGTTGAGGAGGGTTGAAAAAATACTCAAGAAGCAGCCACGATTCCTTTCAGGGGAACTCACAAGCAAACCCCAAATTAACATGTTCTTAATCATGTAGTAGCTTGACACAAATGCAGTCAGGCCTAACTTAGAGGCAATGTGAAAAGTATTTATGCAGCACTTCAAACAGTAATAAAGTGAAAACAGTACACACGAAAAATCCCACACCAACTTAGAAAAATAGAGTGAGGTTTAATAGATAATTTGAGACCAAAAGAACAAAACTTCAATCAGTAGAACCATTGACATATAATTTTAAAGACTTAAATGAAAATAGTGCCTAGAAGCATAAAACACCAACCGTGGTTATCTGTTTGCACTGGGCCGGGACAAAGTCATAAATTCGGGCAGACTGTGATGGAGCCTGATTAGATACATTAGATAGGTTAGGCCCACTGAACAAAATTCCTTAAACACTGGTTGCGGAGCATTGCAAGATCACGTTAAATGATGTGTTGTGCTGCGGCAAGTCTGAGGAGTAATGAGAAGTGATGTGGTGTCCTGTGTCAAGGATGTGTTGCACTGTGATGGTTCCATTGTGGTGCTGCGAGGGAATGCATTGCACTGTACCAGATCTTCCCACAGGACCACGGCTGAGCTGGAAGAGCGCTTTCGGGACCACTTCCAAGCACTCAGGCCTGGGGTGGCACCACCTGGCGGGAGGACTCACAGCAGGCAGAGTCTACGTGCTGGATTCAAGTTGGTTAGAGCATTTTCCGTCCCTGAGACTCTAATCAGAAGGTCAGCCAACTAGCTGTTGAACTCATTCTGGTGGTCCTGGTTCAAGATGCAAGTTCAGTCCTTTTCACTTAGGCAGCAAGGCAGCGGAGGCAACAGAGTAGCATCCCTTCTTGCAGAGTTGTGTTTGTGAGTCTTCCACAGGTCCAGATGTGTTCTGAAGTGTCTTGTTTAAGAGGCCATCATTCATATCTGGTGCCCACTGTAAAGTAGGAGATTTATGATGGATGTTTCCATTGCCAGAGGTGTTTGAAATGTCTTGCCTCCCTGAACAGGCCCCAGCATTTCTGGGGGTCACAAAAGATTAGTGTCAAAACCCTTTCTGAGTATGTTGGGCAAAGCCAGTGTGATACATAACTGTGGTAAATGACTGCTCCTCCACCTTATCAAGTCACGGATGGTCCATCCTGTTAACACCTATTCCCTCTTTGTGTCACTATCGGGAGCAATGCACAAAGACCAACTGCCAGCTTCACCTAGTCATATGACCCAGGATACAGGCTGCAGGCACCAAATGGTTGGGACAAGAAAATGTCAGCTTTCTAAAAGTGGCGTTTTCAGAGCTGTGACTTAAAACTCAACTTTATTATTAAAGATGATTTTTAAATTACGTTTCTTAGGACACCAAAATCGGCATTTCCATCTGCTCCCAATTGAAAGTAATCATGTATTAAATACAATCGGTTAACCCAATGTCATCCTATGCTAGAGGTAGGCCTTGCAATAGTGAAAAATGAATTTAAAAGTTTTTCACTACCAGGCATATAACATGTAAAAGTTAAAACCTCATATCCACCTTTTTCAATGCACTGTACCCTGCCCTAAGGGGTGATCAATGCCTTCCCTTGGGGTGACATGTATGTATTAAAAAAGAAGGTTTAGGCCTGGCAAAAGGTTTATGTGGAAGGTCAAACTAACAGTTCACAATCACAGACACAGGCTGCACTGGTATGTCTGAGACATGATTAGAGGGTTGCTGAAGTGGGTGGTACAATATGTGCTACAGGCACACTAGCATGATTTTATTTACAGGCTCAGGGTACATGTAGTACCACTTTACGAGGGACTTACAAGTAAATTTAAATGTGCCAACTAGGTGTAAACCACTTTTACAGTGTTTGGGTGAGTGAACACAGGCAACTTAGCATTGGTTAGCAGTTGTAAAGTAATGAAAAGTCCTAAAAGCCAACAGGAAAGGGTTCAGAAAACAAGAGGATGAAGGCTAAATATTTGGCAATGACTCTGCAGAAAGAGCTAAGTCCAACAGACCATCTGTTAATAGCAGATAAGAATATGATACAGATGTTAAAAGGTAACTCATTTGAATGTTAATGTATAATATGGGGGCTGTGACCAATATGCACAATAAAGTATACAAAAGTATACCCAGTATATCTACTAAGTGGATTTTTCTCTTTTTGGTCTTGATTTGTGTATTACATTTTGTGATATTTATCAAAATTGGTGTGGGATTTTTCTGATATGTTCTCCACCTTATTACTGTTCTAAGTGTTTCGCAAATACTCTACACATTGCCTCCAACCTAAGCCTGACTGCTCTGTGCTAAGATATCACAGGGTTGAGCACAAGTTAACTTGGGGTTTCTTTGTGCCTCACCCTGACAAGAATTGTGGTTGTTGTTTGTGTATTTCTGGCATCGACAATTGTCCATCTAACACACTTCACCTAAGGTATAAAGACTAACACCATTTAGCTTGAAGAATGGTGAGGAATTTGGACCAGTTTCTCATTTTCACTGATTAGTTCAGATAATTTTCTGTTTATTTTTTAAGTGATTCTAAACTGTCATAGTCATGACTTTCAGGCCAATGGCTGTCCATAATGAAAGGTACAGGATTAAAAAAAGAGAGACACTGTGATAATGAGGATTACACAGCTGTATGCATACAAGGGTGATACTAAAAGAGCAGGTTACTTTGCTTCTGTAACTCCTTTTCTGGTAGAGACTTTATCTAACCACAGGTTCGTTACTTAGTGAATTTCCCCATGCACCAGGATTGATCCAGAATCTTTCATAAAAGATCGTTGCAGGTGACGTCATGAGGCTCTGAGTTGGGTTTATCCCACCTGGACATGGTGTTAGGCCCCTTATATGTGCCCCACCTCTGTGCACTGATGTCAAGTCCTTCTTTCTGTCCTTTCTGACACAGTTCAGAAGCTTCTCAAGTCCTGTCAGTCATTTAGATTTCCCCACGAAATGTTCTTAAGTGTGTAGACAATGTCACCTCCCAAAACTACAGATGTTAAGCTGTATTGTGACTGTAACTCGCAAAAGTTAGTAATGAACACCCACAACCTCTGCCTATGGTGCTCGGCACCAAACATGAGTCAGTGTTGCACCCGTGTTGTTAAATGTTGATCGAAAAGGCCATTCTTGACCGTGAGGCCAAACTCACTGTTATTCCAAAAAGTGCTCCCAGTTGAAGTCAAGGCAGCTAAGGTCAAAGTCAAGGTCGTGGACACACTTCCGCTCCTGAGGCACTTCTGTGAACATTCGTCATCGAGGTCAAGGGGTGCATCAGCCTCTCTCTTAATGGAAAGAGATGCAACAACAGATACATCAACTTAGCCATGGAAGAGATTTCTAGTGCTGCCCTGGATCCCTTTGGAGCACCATGTGCCCCACGAATCTGCGGAGACCTCCAGTCAGGTTGCCACTGGCAGCTCAGTCCTTGATGCTGACTGTGCTCTTTGACCTCACATTGAGGACAGCCCCTTAACCAAAGGGAGCACCACCAGTTACAGCTCCAGCGCCAAACACGAATCCACCTTTGGCACCACACCAATGCTGCTTCTACTCACAGTTGTTGCAACTAGATCAGTTATTGACACCGATACAGGCACCTGGGTACAGTCTGGAGCCTTGGAAAATTCACAAGCTGAGGAATTTGCTAATAAAAGTATCAAACAGAATGTACATTTTTTCATACTAAACCACTGAGCATTTCATTCATGGGTATTCATGTCATTGAAACCTGTCAAATGGTCCGATATCAGATGACATCTATTGGTTAAATAAATATGGACATATACTAGTTTCTGCTTATTTCACAACACTCACAATAAGTCTGGTAAAAATACAGATACAATTATTAAAACATGTTTCTTTTCATGTTTACTGTTCTGAGAATTGACATCTTTATTTCACATATAACATTATGTTGTTACAGGCATTGATAATCCATTCCATCAACCTAGTTGCTGACTGCTCTAATTAAGCTGTTTTCCGATATTGTGATGTACACATTTAGGCCCATATTTATACTTTTTGACGCTAAACTGCGCTAACGCAGTTTAGCGTCAAAAAATTTTGCGCCGTCTAACGCCATTCTGAAGCGCCATGCGGGCGCCGTATTTATGGAATGGCATTAGCCGGCGCAAGCAGACCGGCGCTGCCTGGTTTGCGTGGAAAAAAGCCACGTACACCAGACAGCGCCGGCGTAGGGGGAAAATGGCGTATGGGCGTCTTAAAATGGGGCAAGTCAGGTTACGTCGAAAAAATCGTCGTAACCCGACTTGCGCCATTTTTTTTCGACGCCCATCCCCCATCAACATGACTCCTATCATTGTAAAGATAGGATTCATGCCCCCTTGCCCAATGGCCATGCCCAGGGGACTTCTGTCCCCTGGGCATGGTCATTGGGCATAGTGGCATGTAGGGGGGCACAAATCAGGCCCCCCTATGCCACAAAAAATAAAAAATAAAATACTTACCTGAACTTACCTTAATGTCCATGGGATGGGTCCCTCCGTCCTTGGGTGTCCTCCTGGGGGGGGCAAGGGTGGCAGGGGGGGTCCCTGGGGGCAGGGGAGGGCACTCTGGGCTCATTTTGAGCCCACTTGTCCCTTAACGCCATCCCTGACCCAGGCGTTAAAAAGCGGCGCAAATGCGCCGTTTTTGGCCACGCCCACTCCCGGGCGTCTCTTTTGCCCGGGAGTATAAATACCACGTAAAGGCCTGGGAGTCATTTTTTAAGACGGGAACGCCTCCCTTGCATATCATTAACGCAAGGAAGGGGTTCACGCTAAAAAATGACGCTCACTCCGGGCACTTTGGCGCCCGAAGCGTCTAACGCCATAGTATAAATATGGCGTTAGTTGGCGTTAGTTTAGCGTCGAATTTGCGTCGAAAAAAACGACGCAAATTCGGCGCAACCAGAGTATAAATACGGCCCTAACTATGTTCTTAAATCGATGCACTACCTCACTGCAACTTGCCCTGTACATGGCAAATGCTTAATCTACAAAATGTTCTATAAAGAGGTTGAAAAAATAAAAATAAATAAGAATGTCTAAATACAAATGGAAATCTGAAAAATGAAGTAAAGACCATACAACTAGGAGCGCTTCTTATATTTTAAACTCTGTCATTATGAGCCAAATCTAAAAACCAATAATCGATTACGGAGAAATGCCCATACTTTTTACTACGGAATGTTTGTAGCATCTCTGTTTCCCTGCAAATCCTTGTTAAAAATCATATAAGTCCAGATCATCAATAATGATTTTCAGAGACCTTACTACCTTAGAAGAGTTCACATAGGGACATTTTTGTGGATTTCTGCAGCACATTGTCAAACTGTGTAATGAAATCATCAACTATCAATTCTGAAAAAAAAGCATCTCAAAGGCTCTGAATTATCGATGTTTGGGCCATAGTATCCTGTATCGGCCACGGTCATGCTGTAGACTTTAACCTTTGTGTGGCTCACTTTTCCATAATGTCTACTTTGGTTCCTAGAACATCTTTGTTAGTGGCTCAACTTACCATAGCAGCAACTTGTAAATGTGCATAACTGCTCCGTGCCGACCACCTGCTGAATCCACCTTCCTTTGTTAGAGAAAGCCTTACATTCTTGACTTGTCAGATGAGTTTCTTGTAATATAATTACATTTGCTTTGCAGTGCCTTAAAATTCAATCGGCATTCTATGCTTCCAATTAAAATGTAGACCTTTAATGTTCCATGTAATAAAATGTATCTTGCTGCTATTTAAAGTGACGATCTTCACTTGTCCATCTTTTTTGTCATGACCAATATAGGCTCATGTAAAAAAACATTAGAGGACTGTTGTGAATTTGAAAGGACTCGAGGTACACCTTATATGTAGAGGGATCAACTTTCTTGAGGGAGTCCAAAGAGAACTAATTAGTCAATCACCTTTCATGATGGCTAGCCATGGCACTCTGTACACATAGTTTTTTTGACTGTCATATCAAGGGTCTGTGGTCATGCAGAGTGTACTAAATTCAGCAACATGGTTGATCAGGAGATGCTGGTGGGATCTATAGGGTCTGAGTCTCCTATATATCAAACAAGGGTCCTTCTAGCTCTTCATGTATGCGTAAAAGCTGGGATGCAGGCATGAAGGAGCTCACACAGATGGAGGATGGAATGAAAGGAAGTACACAGGAAGGATAAAATCTGTTATTGGTGGTGTGATTAGCATCAGTGGTCTCTTCAGTATTGATGGGTAGTCATCATCAACAGAAGCCTTTGATAGTAACAAGTTAAAAGGAAAGGTTCTGAAAATGCCATCAGAAACAGAAACCGGAAGAGTTGCTTCATATTAATATCTCCCAATGGGCTAGAAATATCTTTAACCTAGGAAAGTGATATTAGTGCTATTTGTGCTTAGAAGGTACCTTACCAGATTTTCCAAAACTGGCAGTGTAAGAAACTGTGTTATTGGTTGAAGAGGGTGGAAGCCCCACTCAGGCAACGACCACAATCCTTGTCAGGGTGAACCACAAAAGTCACTACGTTAACCTGTCCTTAACCCTTACTCTGGTAGCTTGGCACAAAGCTGTCAAGCTTCAATTAGAAGCAACGTGGGCAGCATTTATTCAGCACACGAACAGTAATACCATTTATTAAATAAAACAATACCAGCACAACAGAAATCCAATCAGTAGAACCAGCGATATTCATTTTCTTTTGTTTTTTGTGAAAATAGTGTCAAGAAGCAGAAAGTGGCAACTGTGATTATCTGGTTGTGCTGGATCAGGACAAAGTCACAAGTTCATGCCAACAGTGGTTAAGCACTGGCTAGATACTTGGACTAGGTTAGTCTCTCTGCAGGTACACTCTCTTATGTACTTGATGCAAGGCTTTGCATCGCTTGGTGTCTGTTTGGATTAGGAGCTATATGGTCCTGCGATGCAAAGCCCTGCATTGAGTTATGTTGCGCTGTAGTGTTTCCAATGAAGAGCTGCAACGGCTGTGATGTTGCGTTGAGTTGTGGTGGTCTTGACGAGGGTCAGGAGTTGCATCATGCTGCAACAGATTTGATAGCGCCCACAGCTAGACTCTTTGATCCCAGCCAAGAGTCTCAGGCCTGGGTGGCCACTTCTTGGGATAAGGACTCACTCAAGGCAGAGGTCAGCAGCAGGACTCAGCCAGGTCCAGATGCAGGACCAGGACCAAGCAGGTCCAGTTTCAGCATGGCAGCATGGCAGCTAGGCTTTTTCAAGGAAGCCTCTACCGCTTATGTCCCTGTAGCTCACACAAGAGGGCAGCCAAACTTAGTCACTCTCAGTTAGCCTGGGATGAAGGTAAGCAGGTTGAGCCTTCCTTCTCAGACAGCAAGGTCTTCATCAAGCAACATGACAGTTCTCTAGCAGCAGGGCACTCCTTCTTTGTTAACATCAACTGGTCCAGGATTGTTGTGAAAAGTGGCTCTGGAGAACAGTATTTATACTTCAAGCCAACCTTTGCATGGGAAGATTCCACCTCCTACTCCCACATCTTGCTCTGGAAAGTTTTTCCCCTTCCTCTGTGACGGCTTCAAATTATCCAGAGTGATAAAAAAAAGGACAGGCCCTGTAACATACTATTTGTGTGTGCAGGAGGCAAGCTCTTTGAAGTGAGTGTGGAGAAGTGTGCAGCCTGGTAGGATGACCTATCCTGTCCACACCTAGTACACTTTGTGTCACTCTGAAAGGAATACAGAAACACAAATAGCAGAGCCATTCACAGTCATGTGATCCAGGATAGTGCCAGAAGGCACAAATGGTTAGGACAAAAAAATACCAATTTTCTAAAAAAAGGAATTTTTAGAATTTTGACATAAAATCTGACTTTGCAATTAAAGAGGGTTTTAGATTACAATTCATTTGAGTGTAACCAGCATATTTTAACTTGCTCCTAATCTAAAATTGTCACCTATTAAATGTAGTAGTTTTACCCAGAGTTAATCAAAGGGAGAGACCAGCCTTACAACTGTGAAAAAAGACTAAGCCCATGTGTTCTACTTTTTAAATACACCCTGCCCTATGAGCCTATAGGGTGTACCTTAGGGGTGACTTAAAAGTATTAAAAAGGAATGCCTAGGCCTGGCAAACAAGGCATTTTTCCATGTCTGAAAAACATGCACTTCAGGCTGCAGTAGCATGCCTCAGGCATGTTTTAAAAGGCTATTTTAGTGGTTGGCACAATGACTGTTGCTGGCTAACTGGTATCATTTAGTTCACAGGTCCTGGGTACAGATAGCACCATTTACTACAGTCACACAAGTACATCAAATGTGCTAATTAGCTGTAGTCCAATTTTAGCATATGTGAAGGACAAAGCACGGGCACTTTAGCACTGGTTAACTGTGGTAAAGTGCACATAGTCCTAATGCCAAACAGGAGGAGTGAAAGCAAAAAAGTGTGAGTGGATAGGACACCAAAAAGGACAGGACTAACAGGCTGCCAGCACCACCCCCTACAATGACTTAGAATGGACAGCAAAGGAAAAAGAAAGGGTGGATACATCACACAGCAGAGATGGCTACCCCCTCTTTCAGCTGTCCTTTGGGATCCTTTTCATTTTTGCCTCTTGTTAATGCAAATGTAGGCTTCTGTCTCATAAGAGATGTATGTGTGCATGACAGATGCCCTCACAATGTCAAATAGACCTATCCCCAGCTCTTTTCTTTTAGGGAGAAGCCATGTCAAAACCCACTAATAGATGTGATCCAGAGGCTGGTAAAGTAGAGCAACATTTCTGATTCACCGGGGTTGCAACGGAACCCAGAGTACTGAAAATGGCTATGCAGCAGGACTAAACAAAGAGTGGGTAACATTAAGGCTGAGTGGCTGACACTACAAACACCTAGAAGCCATGTGTAAAAAAGGAAGATAAATGAATTGCGAGCTTGTTGAACAGTGGTAAGGGTTTGTAAAGGGTGGAGTAAGAGTTGTAACTTCAGAGAAAAATGATGACAATTTAAACAGGTGGGAGGCATTGCGCATGTCCTGCTGCATAGCCATTTTCAGTACTCTGGGTTCAATCTTATCAAGAATGCTATTCTGGAATGTAAACTCTCATCTCCATTTTCGGAGTCTACGGAAAATATAATGACAGTAGATGCAAGTGCCACAGGTCTATGAGCAATGTTTAGCCAATTGAAAGCAGAAATTGAACACACTATTGTATTTGCATCCATACCATTTCATTGACTGAGAGCAAATATTCCACTGTAGAGAGGGAGGCACTTGGATGTTCATGGGCAATAGAACATTTTAAAGCATATTTGTGGGTAAATCGTTAATGACTGACCACAAAACTTAAATATCATTAATGTTAAAAAATGGAGTAGGCAAAACATCTTCTAGACTGGTCTGCCTACTTGATAAATTAGATGAATATAGTTTCACTATAGACTATTTGCTTGAGTCACACAATGTGAGAGTAGACTGTTTATCTAGTTTGTCTACTAAATCACCACATATGAATGAGATAGCTGGTCAAGACGAATGTGTGGTAGCATCTGTAAAGGATGGGATATTATCACTAACACAGGTTTTTCCAAGGAAGAGTGGTTAGAAGCTATGTCAGAGGAGAAAATTATAACTGTATTAATACAATAAATTGTTGAAGGGTGGCCATCAGAGAAATAATTTTCTCAAGAATTTTTGTGTCTACCTGAAAGTTAGGGATGTTACCCTTAACAATGAGTTCATTTTGAAAGGGAATCATTTGTGCCACCAACACTCAGTGCCCAAGATGTAACCGTTACGTTCAGATAAGGGTCATGGGGGAAGCGCTAGTGCTCCCCCAAGGGGCCTGGCACCCCCTTCCCTGGGCAGGGATGGAAGGGGAATCGCTTCTCCTTTCACCCCCGCCCCCCCGAACCCCCTGTGGTGTGTGATGACATCAGCGATCACGCTCTGACCTCATCAGAGGCCTGCCCCTCCGCGCTGGAAGCTCTGCTTCCAGCACCGATCGGAGGAGAAATGCTTTTGCATTTCTCCTCCCATCATGTGGAGGGGCCAAGAGATGCATCAAAGGAAAGGAAAGGAAAGGAAAGGAAAGGCCTTCCTTTCCTTTGATGTCTTTCTCATCATTTCTGCTGCCCGAACGCGATGCCAGGGATTTTTTGTTGTTGTTGTAATTGAATAAGGGGCGAGGGAGCAATTTATTTTTCATCCATTTCTGCCCCCCCGGTTGCAGATCAGCCTATTTTTATGAGGCCAATCTGCCCCCAACGGGTGCAGAAACCACTAGACACCAGGGAGTTTTCTTTTTTATTTCTGTTTATACACAAGGGGAGCAACCCCTTGGGCAAGGGCCACTCCCCGGGAGGGCCAAAATATTTGTAGGCATTTTCTGCCCCCCCGGGGGCTGAACAGCCTATTATAATCAGGCCGATCTGCCCCCGGGGGGGCAGAAACCCCTAGACACCAGGGTTAGATTTTTTTTGTTTACTTTTTTTTGTATATGGGGATTGATCCCTTAGGCAAGGGTCGCTCCCCTGGGGGCCAAATTGTATTTCTGCCCACTAGGCACCAGGGTTTTTTCTTTTGCGCAATTTCACGCAAGGGGAGCGACCCCTCGAGCATAGGTCGCTCCCCTGGATGGGGCAAATTTATTTTAGGCCATTTCTGTTCCCTTTAGGGAGAGATCAGCCTACTTCTATTAGGCCGATCTGCCCCGGGGGGGGCAGAAACTACTTAGGCACCAGAGATTGGTGTGTGTATGTGTGACTTTTGTTTGGGGAGGTAGTCCCTTGGGCAACGGTCGCTCCCCAAGGGGACGCATTATTGTTGGCCACATCTGCCCCCCTTGGGGGCAGATCGGCCTATTTTTGGAAAGCCCATCTGCCCCCAAAGGGGACAGACAGCACATCAGAGACCAGGATAGATTTTATGACCATACCCCCATCCCAAATAAATGGGGGCAAAGTTGTTCAGCCCACTAGGGGGCACATGGGGAGGAATAACCCCCGATCCACACCTCAGGGGGGCAAAATGTCTACTAGAAGCCAGGGAATAAAAAATAAAAAAATAGTGTAGTGGTGGCTACCAACCAGTATGGGCCTGGTTATGCTCCCACCCCAACTGAAGGGGGTAACAGTCTTTCAGCTCTTCCTCCACACACTAAAACATCTGATCCCATGGCAAGCAAGAGGACAATTGATTATTTAGGGTTTTGGTTTTACATTTGGGCCATGAGAGCTTGGCTAACTCTCAAAATTGTCCCACTTGGAATGGTGAGGGCTGCACTTTTTGGGCTGTGGGACGCTGCCATGTAGAAAAATCCACAAGACCTAGACACATCTGAAAACTAAACATCTGGGTGATTCCAGGGTGGTGTTCTTCACATGCACCTCACACCATTTTCTTATCCATAATGCCATGCAAACCTCCAACTTTGCTGAAAATCACACATTTTTCCCACATTTTTGTGATGGAACCTTCCGGAATCTGCAGGAATCCAAAAAATCCTACCATCCAGCATTGTCTCATCTATACTGATAAAAATTCTGCAGCACTTGTCAGCCTAAAAATGTTTTTTTTTCAAACTGCCTGTTGGACCAGGCCATTTTTGCAGGGTCATCCCCAAACTTTTTGCCTCCTTCCTCCTATTTTTCCTGACCTGTTTTTGTTGGCTTTTGAACTCTGAGCACTTTACCACTGCTAACCAGTGATCAAGTGCATATGCTCTCTTTGTAAATGGTACTATTGATTGGTTTATCCATGATTGGCATATTTGATTTACTAGTATGTCCCTAGTTCAGTGCACTAGAGGTGCCCGGGGCCTGTAAATCAAATGCTACTAGAGGGCCTGCAGCACTGGTTGTGCCACCCACATAAGTAGTCCTGTAATCATGTCTCAGACCAGCCACTGCAGTGTCTGTGTGTGCAGGTTTAAACTGTAAATTCGCCTTGACAAGTGTACTCAGTTGCCGGACCTAACCCTTCCCTTTTCCAACATATATGACACCCCTAATGTAGGCCGTAGGTAGCCCTATGGGCAGGGTGCAATGTATGGTTAAGGAAGGACATATACTAATGTGTTTTATATCTCCTAACAGTGAAGTACTGCCAAATTTGTTTTTCACTGTTGCAAGGCTTATCTCTCTCATAGGTTTACCTGGGGGCTGCATTTAAACATGATTAAAGCATAGCTTCCCTTTGGGAGCAGATAGACATGTGAATTTGGGACCTCTGAACTCACAATTAAAAAATACATCTTTTAGTAAAGTTGATTTTAAGATTGTGTGTTTGAAAATGCCACTTTTAGCATTTTCTTGCTTAAACCATTCTTGTGACTCTGCCTGTTTTTGGATTCCCTGTCTGGGTTAGTTTGACAGTTGGGCTGTTTGCACCTCTCTCCAGACAGTGACTCAAAGGGGGCTGGGGTGTAGCCTCCATATTATGATGAGCCAACTGTGCTAGGAGGGAGTGGTCACTCGCACCTGAATGGGCTGTGCGTGCCCTCACACAATGCAGTCTCCAACCCCCTGGTTTGTGTCATGGTGTGTGTCTGAGACCTTGCCTGGGCAAGGAAGGATTTCACAAATAAGTGAGACCTTATTTGAAGTAATCTTACTTCAAAGGCCAAAATGGGTATAAAAAGAGGACCAAAAGCCACAGACTTTAGACACTTCTGGGGTAGACAATCTACCTCACAGACACTTCTGGACAAGAAACCTGCTGGTGAAGAAACCCTGAACCAGACCTGTCAAGAGGAACGGCCTGGCTGCCCAAAGGACTCACTGGGACTGCTTTTATGAGAAGGACTGTTGCCTTGCTGTTGCCCTGCTGCCTTGCTGCTCTCTGGCTGTGCTGAGAAGTGCTCTCCAAGGGCTTGGATGGAGCTTGCCTCATGTTCTCTGAAGTCTCAGGACCAAAAGACTTCACTCCTGCAACTGGACTCATTACTCATTGTGCGGTGAAAATTCAATGTACAGCCTGCTAAAAACGATGTACAGCCTGCTAAAAACGATGCACAGCCTGCCCCGTGGTGAGAAATTCACCGTACGCTGAACCGGAATGACGCAGTCTGACTTTGCAAGGAGAAGAGCAATGCAGCACCTGCGTTGCGACCGGAACTTCAACGCACAGCCCACCAGATCGACGCACCGCCAACCCGGGATGGTGCAGCCCGACTTCCAGAGAGGAATCCACGCAGCGCCTGCCATGCAGGAGAAATTTCCACGCAACACCCACTGGATCAACGCAGCACTTCTGACCTCACGCCGCAAGCCCAGGATTCCACGCACTTTCCCCGTTTGCCAAAAAAACCCACAACCCGAAGAGGAACCAAGTCAGCGCAATGGAAATTGATGCAAAGCCTTTTCCTGCGTGGAAAACAATGACGTAAGTCGGTGTGCCAAAGGGTGAAACCGACACACACCTCCTCGTTTTCCACACATCGCCTCCTCTGCGGTCCCTTGCAGAGATTTTGAACACAAACCTGGTACTTTCAGCTTGCAAGGGACCTTTATTGTTTTTAAGAGACATTTCTTTGTTTTTCAAAGACTTAAGACACTTTGGGGGTCATTACAACATTGGCGGTAAAAGCCACTTACTGCCGTGCAGAAGACCGCCAATACACCGCCGCGGCCGCGGGAATCCGCCACAGCTATTATGACCCACATCTCGGAATCCGCCGAAAT
Organism: Pleurodeles waltl; assembly: GCF_031143425.1. NCBI lineage: Eukaryota > Metazoa > Chordata > Amphibia > Caudata > Salamandridae > Pleurodeles > Pleurodeles waltl. The sequence continues at coordinate 924,806,255 of NC_090448.1, read as the reverse complement.
TCAGACACCTACACAAGTCCGCCACACCAAAGGTCAGTGATAAACTGGCGAAAACAAAACCTCCACTGTCACGCCAACAGAAACACGCCCATGCTATCACGACCCACGAATCCACGCGGCGATCTTTCAACTGCGGTATTCCATTGGCGGTACACACTGCCGCGCTCAAAATACACACACATCTCCAAAACACCGCCACATTGGACAATTCCAAATACACACACCTGATACACATACAAACACCACTCCCACACACCCAACACAATATAAAACACACACCCATATCACCCACAAACCCCTACGACAAAAATTATTGACGAAGGCCAGAGAGACTGCACAGCACAGACAAACCTCACCACACAGAGGCACACAACACCATCACCCACACAACATCCACAAACAAAACACCACACACCACTACACATCACCACACTCATCACCACATACACCACCCCACACATCACCTACACCACCCCATGGCACGGTAAAGACACCCCAGGTTCTCCGAGGAGGAGCGCAGGGTCATGGTGGAGGAAATCGTACGGGTAGAGATACAGCTATTTGGATCACAGGTGCAGCACACCTCCATAGCTAGGAAGATGGAGCTATGGCGAATAATAGTCGACAGGGTCAACGCATGGGACAGCACCCAAGAAATCGGGACGACATCAGGAAGAGGTGGAACGACCTACAGGGGAAGTTGCGTTCTGTGGTCTCCAGGCACAACGTAGCGGTACAGCAGACTGGCGGCAGACCCCCACCTCCTCCCCCACAACTAACAACATGGGAGGAGCAGGTCTTGACCATTATGTATCCTGAGGGCCTCGGAGGAGTCGGTGGAGGAATGGACTCTGGTAAGTCAAATCTTAACTATCATATCCCCCACCCTACCTGCATGCTTTCACAGACCCCCACCCTCGCCCCCTCCCCTATCACTCCAACTCCTCACTAATGTACTAATAACACAAACCACCCATCCCAACACCAAGCCCTGCATGACACAACAAAGCATGGACACCCCTCACTAAAGCATGCCCACTGCACATACCCATAACACCCCCACAACCATCATCACACAAGCCCCCACACAGGAATGCTAGCACTGGGGTACATGCTCACCCACCCATTGCACACCATAACACACACAGATGCAATAATCATGCTTTTACACCCCTGCAGGACCACTACCCAAAGTCACCAGACAGGAGGGTTCAGACATCTCTATCCCTCCCACAAAAGAGGCCCACAGTGATGACAGCAGCTCTGGCCAGATGACCAGCCCCGACCATCGTGGGCCTCGGGACAGTCGGTTCCCCTCGCACAGGCACAGCCCAACACAGACCTTCCACCCTCTGGAAACACCAGCACAGCACCCACCCAGCGGGCCCATACCTACGTCCCCAGGACACGTCAATCAGCTGTGTGTCCACCACTACAGGGAACCCAGGATAACCCACCACCCGAACAACAACAGGGACCTGGGGGCAGTGGTAGTGGGCACACGGTCCAGGGGATGGAGGCACAGGAACACAGGGGAACTGGGAGGGCTGCTGTGCGACAGGGGGTGGACAAGCCAAGGGAACCCACTCTCCAAGAGGCCCTCTCCTCCATCATGGGAGCATACCACCACTCCCAGGAGACGATGCCTACGGTCCTGGCCCAGTTTCAGGAGACCCAGCGCCTGCAGAGGAAAAGTATTTGGGGTTCAGGGAGGAACTCAGAACCATCAGCTCTGTCCTGGGCACCATCGTAGGGGTGCTGAAGGACATACAGAACACCATCAGGGACACTGTGGCACTCCAAGGGGCCCCTGACACTAGCATGGACGATGAACTGCCCACCACCTCCGCCGGCGCTAGTGGACAGGACGCCCCACCACAGGACCACCACACCAGCACCCCACCCCCTGCAGATGGAGAACCACCCCGCAAGCGGTCGCTGAGTTCCAGGAACAGGACAGAGCACGATGGCAAGACCCCCGCCAAGAAATGAGACCACCCTGATTGTCATCCCACTGTCCCACTTTGTAACCCTGTCCATATTGGAACTGCCCCAGCTCCACTTCCTATGCCCATATGGGCAGTGCACCTGTGAGACTAATAGACTGGACTCTGCCATGGACATTCCTCCACCATCACCCCTCACCATTTTACCACCCCCTCCAATATTTAGCACTTCAATAAACACCCTTGAAGCACAAAACAATCTGGAGTCAGTCTATGATTTTGAAAATGTGTATTAGCTATGACAGTGACAAAATCCGTTCTCAAATGTAATGTCAACATACCTATGTCACACATCACAAGTCCATGAAGAATGTAAGCAGATGACACACGTTGGTAACCACACCTGTGAAACCGTAATGGAAATGTACAACTCAGTTACCAAATACTGCTTGAAATTGACAGACAGGATAGAGGTAGAAGTGTGAAAGTACTTGTAGTAGGCAAGAATGTATTCTCACCTGTTTGTCACTGGAAATATTGCTGGATGACTGAGTCCCTGTTGTCAATGTCTTCTTCCTCTGCTTCCTCCTCATCACTGTCCACAGGCTCCACAGCTGCCACAACACCGTCATCTGGACCATCCTCCTGCAGAAAAGGCACCTGGCATCGCAAATAAAGATTGTGAAGCATACAGCAGGCGATGATGATCTGGCACACCTTCCTTGGTGAGTAGAATAGGGAACCACCTGTCATATGGAGGCACCTGAACCTGGCCTTCAGGAGGTAGAAGGTGCGTTCGATCACCCTCCTTGTCCGCCCATGGGCCTCATTGTAGCGTTCCTCTGCCCTGGTCCTGGGATTCCTCACTGGGGTCAGTAGCCATGACAGGTTGCAGTAACCAGAGTCACCTAATAGCCACACACGGTGCCTCTGGAGTTGACCCATCACATAAGGGATGCTGCTAATCCGCAGGATGTAGGCGTCATGCACTGAGCCAGGGAACATAGCATTTATCTGGGAGATGTACTGGTCTGCCAAACATACCATCTGTACAATCATGGAATGATAACTCTTCCGGTTCCTGTACACCTGTTCACTCCGGTGGGGGGGGGACCAAAGCCACATGGGTCCCATCAATGGCACCTATGATGTTGGGGATATGTCCAAGGGCATAGAAGTCACCTTTAACAGTAGCCAAATCCTCCATCTGAGGGAAAACAATGTAGCTCCTCATGTGTTTCAGCAGGGCAGACAACACTCTGGACAACACGTTGGAAAACATAGGCTGGGACATCCCTGATGCTATGGCCACTGTTGTTTGAAAAGACCCACTTGCAAGGAAATGGAGCACTGATAGCACCTGCACTTGAGGGGGGATCCCTGTGGGATGGCGGATAGCTGACATCAGGTCTGGCTCCAACTGGTACACAGTTCCTGGATTGTGGCACTGTCAAACCTGTAGGTGATGATTAAATGTCGCTCCTCCATTGTCAACAGGTCCACCAGCGGTCGGTACACCTGAGGATTCCGCCATCTCCTCACATGTCCCAGCTGACGGTGCCTAGGAAGGACAACAGCGACCACAGAGTCAAGCAATTCAGAGGTATGTACCCACAGCTACACAGAACACGAAACATAATCCAAAAAGTTGTCTGTATGTGTGTTGAGTCCAGGCCTAGGTATGTGTGACGCAGTTGAAAATGAAGCCATGTGGGCCACTGAAATGGCGACTGCCTGACCTTTAAACTGGGACAATGGGATGTGAGGTAACTGCGCTGGCGTACACCGTCGCGGTAGGCGGTCGAAGACCGCTGCGCAATGCTGCATTGGTTAACATTGGACCCTATGGGTCCCAGGAGTCAATGACAAAGTGCGCCGGCGGTGATGATACGCACCACCGCGGACGTCACCGCCGCGGATGTCACCGCCATTTTCTATCTGTTCAATCACTCGATACCTGAACTTCGACAGGAGAGGACCTATACTGCAAGTGCTGCTGTGACTTCGGTCTGGAAGAGACAATGGATTGTGCGTCTGGGGAAAGGGCCCCTGCCTTCACTGCACAGGAGTTGGAGAAGCTGTATGGGCTATGCCTGGGTGGAGAAGGCTGGTTGTAAGATGGAAGGGGGCAGAGTTCTGCGTGCATGAAGGACTGTGAATGCATGTGCCACATGGCAAGGGTAGGGATGTGGGCCACTCACTTCGACGGTGCAGTTGGTAATGACTTCTCTTCTTCCCCTGTACATGTCATGTAGGTCAGTGCCCACCAGAAGAAGGATATTTGGCGTGCCATCGCCAAGGATGTCCGGACCCTGGGGGTCCACCAGAGACGGAGCACCCACTGCCGTAAAAGATGGTAGGACATTCGCCGCTGGAGCAAGAAGACGGCGGAGGCTCAGCTGGGGATGGCCTCCCAATGTGGGAGGGGTGCCCGTTGAACCATGACCCCCCTGATGTTCCGGATCCTGGCGGTGGCGTACCCTGAGTTGGATGGGCGCTTGAGGGCATCACAGCAGACACAAGGGGGTGAGTACACTCTCATTCAGCGGACTTTGTGTGCAGTGAAGGTGTCTGGGTGGGGGAGGAGGGCTGTGGGTTTCCCTAGGCCAGGGCGAGTTCCGTAGGTTAGGCCCCTCCGTAATGCAGGCCATGTGGCACTCCACCCCACCTCTTTAGAGTGCCAAGTACAGGTATACATGCCACTGTGTCATCTATGTGTGCTGATGTCCACCATAGCCATGTAGGCCATATCCCAGGCACTGCATCAGTAGAGCCCAACAGCGCGGCGTAGTGCAGGGGGCTGCTGTGTCTGTATTGCCCGCCAACGGTAGAAGTAAGCCATGCACTCAACCTGTCTTTCTTCTGTCGCCCCCCCCCCCTTTTTGTGGTCTCCCTGTTATTTTGTGCAACCAGCATCATCAGGCGGAGGTACAGTGGCACCGGAGCACGAGGGAGCTGCATCCCACATGGCCATGGAGGGCCACACCACGGACTCTGAATACACCAGTGAGACGGAGGGCGAGGGGAGCTTCACGGCGGTCACAGGATCAGCAACCAGCGACACGGACTCGTCCTCCGATGGGAGCTCCCTTGTGGTGGTGGCAAAGTCTGTGCCCCCCACTTCTACAGGTACAGCCGCCACCCCCCTACCAGCACCGCCCTCCCAGCAGCCCCTCAGCCTTCACCCCGTGCCCGCTCACCCAGGAGGGTGGGCATCACTTTCACCCCCGGCACCTCAGCCTCTGCCCTGTCACCTCTGCTGCCCTCAGTGAGGAGGCCATTGACCTCCTCAGGTCACACACTGTTGGGCTGTCTACCATTGTGAATGCCATCCAAGGTGTAGAGAGGGAGTTGCAACACAGTAATGCATAACTGGAGGACATTCATTCTGATCAGGCTGCCCTTCATCGAACCCTGCAATCTCTGGCCTCAGCACTGATGGCAGCCATTGTCCCTGTCTCTAGCCTTCCCCCCTCCAACTTCCTCCACCCAGACCCAATCCCCTGTGCCCCAGCCTATCCCAAGCACACCATCAGACCAGCCTGCACACACGTCAACACAAAAGGGAAGCTCAGGCAAACATAAGCACCACACATCCCACAGGCACTCATGCAAGCATCCCACACATACAGACACAGCAACATCCACTGCCTCCACTGTGTCCCCCTCCTCGTCGTCTCCCTCCTCCCTCCCAGTGTCGTCTACACTCTCACCTGCATGCACTACCACTACAGCCACTAGGTCCCGCACCAGCATACCCACCACCACACCCTGCTCACCTGCACTCGCCACCCCCACTACCATTTACACGTCCCCTGTGTCCTCTCCCAGTGTGTCTGTGACGCCCCCTCCCAAAGTACACAAACGCGGGCACACACCCACCCAACATCCATCCACCTCACAACAGCCTCCAGCGCATGCGCCTGCACCCAAATCAACAAAAGATACACCTCCTACAACCACCTCCTCTTTCTCCACTCCCAGACCCCCTCAAGCTACCCGTCCCAGTGTTCATAAGAAGCTTTTCCTGAGCAACCTTGACCTCTTTTCCACCCCCACCTCCAATTCATAGGTCCCGTAATAGCACCTCAGCCAAAAAATCTCCGGTACCAGTGGTGCCTGTTAGAGGTATGTGGAGTGCACCGGGCACTAGGGCAGCCAGTGTGACACGGAGCCACAGCACAGCCAGTCTCCCCCCTGTGAAGCACCAGAAGTTGGACAGTGCCCGACGGGATAGGGGGAAGACTCCAGTCGGCAAAGCCACTCACAAGGGTCCCGGGGGGACTGTCCACTCAGCTGTGACTCCTCCCAAGGTGGGGAAGGGGCAGAAGAAAGCGCCAAAGTCTGGGAAGAGCAGCACGGCGGAGAAGCCCGTCATCATCCCCGCAGCCCAGGAGGCCACCGCCAGCCCCATCACCAGGAGGGCAGTCCCATCGTCACTGGCCAGAAGGCCACCGCCAAAGTCAGTGCCCAGGAGGGCAGTCCCATCGTCACTGGCCAGGAGGCCAGAGTCAGGGCCCAGGAGGGCAGTCCCATTGTCACTGGCCAGGAGGCCCCCGCCAGAGTCAGTGCCCAGGAGGGCAGTCCCATCATCACTGGCCAGGAGGCCACCGCCAGAGTCAGTGCCCAGGAGGGCAGTCCCATCGTCACTGGCCAGGAGGCCACCGCCAGAGTCAGTGCCCAGGACTGGGCAGACCCATTGTCACTGGCCAGGAGGCCACCGCCAGAGTCAGTGCCCAGGAGGGCAGTCCCATCGTCACTGGCCAGGAGGCCACCGCCAGAGTCAGTGCCCAGGAGGGCCCCGGCAGCCACAGCCCCACTGGGCAATGAGGGACCGCCATGGCAAACACCGCTGCACAGGTCAGAGACAGCAAAGTGAAGCACCGCTGAACAGGGCAAAGACCGCCATGGCAAGCACCGCTGAACAGGTCAGAGACAGCAAAGTCATGCACCGCTGAACAGGGCAAGCACCGCTGAACAGGGCAAAGACCCCCATGGCAAGCACCGCTGAACAGGTCAGAGACAGCAAAGTCAAGCACCGCTGAACAGGGCAAAGACCGCCATGGCAAACACCGCTGCACAGGTCATAGACAGCGAAGTCAAGCACTGCTGAACAGGGCAAAGACCGCCATGGCAAGCACTGCTGAACAGGTCAGAGACAGCAAAGTCAAGCACCGCTGAACAGGGCAAGCACCGCTGAACAGGGCAAAGACCGCCATGGCAAGCACCGCTGAACAGGTCAGAGACAGCAAAGTCAAGCACCGCTGAACAGGGCAAGCACCGCCAACTCAAGCACCGCTAGCTCATGTGCGGAAGGGCAGTGACGGAACTGAGACCGTCTCACGGGGCGAGTGATGCACTCTGGGCACCAGTCCCCCTCCAGAACCAGTGGAGAACAGCATCCACTCCGTCTGTCCTTAACAGGATGAAGCACTCTGGGCCCCAGTCCCCCTCCAGAACCAGTGGAGACATGCATCCACTACCTCAGTCCTTAACAGGATGAAGCACTCTTGGCACCAGTCCCCCTCCAGAACCAGTGGAGACATGCATCTACTACCTCAGTCCTTAACAGGATGAAGCACTCTGGGCACCAGTCCCCCTCCAGATCTAGTGGAGAATAGCATCCACTCTGTCTGTCCTTAACAGGATGAAGCACTCTGGCAACCAGTCCCCCTCCAGAACCAGTAGAGACTGTTATCGACTTGAGAGACTGTGGCTTTGCACTCCCCATGATTGAACAGTGGGCAACCCACCCACTGTGGAGACTTGAGAGACTGTGGCTTTGCACTCCCCAGGATTGAACAGTGGGCAACCCACCCACTGTAGAGACTTGAGAGACTGTGGCATTGCACTCCCCAGGATGGTACAGTGGGCAAACCACCCACTGTAGAGACTTGAGAGACTGTGGCTTTGCACTCCCCAGGATGGTACAGTGGGCAAACCACCCACTGTAGAGTTTTGAGAGACTGTGGCTTTGCACTCCCCAGGATGGTACAGTGGGCAACCCACCAACTGTAGAGACTTGAGAGACTGTGGCATTGCACTCCCCAGGATGGTACAGTGGGCAAACCACCCACTGTAGAGACTTGAGAGACTGTGGCTTTGCACTCCGCAGGATGGTACAGTGGGCAAACCACCCACTGTAGAGTTTTGAGAGACTGTGGCTTTGCACTCCCCAGGATACATCAATGGGCATGGAGCCCCCTCGTGGATCTGGCGTGGTGCTGTCATCCGGCTGAGGTGCCCCCACCTTCCCTTCCCCCTGAGGTGCCTGTTGTATTTCTATCTGATGCCCCAGCAGTGTTCTCTCCGTTTTGCTCAGGTATCGTGTGTGGGCCTCGCCCATGCATTTTGGGCCCAGTGGTCCACGGACATTGAATGGTGCATACCTGCACTACTAATCGTGATGTATATTTTGTTTAATGTGTATATATATCTGTATATATTTGCTTACTGTATTTTGATATATTACAATGGTTGCACTCATTTCATTTTGTCTTTGCATTCTTCCGGGGCGTTTTGGGGTTTTACTGTTATGTTTGGATATGCATTGGTGTGTGTGTTGTAGTGGGTGAGGGTCGGGATGGGGGTGTTGCGTGTGTGTGTCCCTGACTTTTGCCTCCCCCCCATGTCGTAGGTGCAGTACTTACCGTTGTCTTCGGCGCCGGCGTTGATGATGATCGTACAGGAGCAGGAAGACTATCGCAGGGAGTATTTGGAGTTCCGGCTCCATGGTGTCCTCCTTCCTCGTGGAGTGTGTAGAGGTGAGCGTTTTCCCATTGAAATGGCTGTTTCCGCCGTGTTTTTATCCACGGTGAATCCGCCCCGGAAAAGATGGCAGATTGGTAGGTTGTGATACTGTGGGCGGTACTTTGTCTTCTGCCTGTCTGTTGGCGGTGACCGCTGCGCTGTTTGTCTGCACCGCCGTGGCGGTCAGAGTGTTACAGTGGCTGTCTTTGTTGGCGGTTTCCACCAAGGTCATAATTCCCTTTTTTTTATTCGCCGGCCTGTTTGCGGTCTTACCGCCGCTTTAACACCGTCCGCCAGGGTTGTAATCACCCCCTTTATATCACTTTTACAGTGATATCGCAACATTTACTCATTGCATTTTAATCATTGTGAACTGCATCTTTTCAGATGAATATTATATATTTTTCTAAACACTGTGTGGTGTATTTCTGTGGTGCTGTATGGTGTTATTGTATGATTTATTGCACAGATACTTTACACATTGTCTTCTAAGTTAAGCCAGACTACTCAGTGCCAAGCTACCAGAGAGTGGGCACAGAATAATTTGGATTGTGTGTGACTTACCCTGACTAGAGTGAGGGTCCTTGCTTGAATGGGTGGTAACCTGACTGCCAACCAAAGACCCCCTTTCTAACACTGCCCTTTTGGACCCGCTTTGGTTCCCCCTCAATTTCAATATGTTTTTCGCTCTTCCCTGTCACAGGCATATGGCCTACCCACACAAATGAGGTACCATTTTTATTGGGAGACTTTGGGGAATGCTGGGTAGTAGGAAATTCGTGGCTCCTCTCAGGTTCCAGAACTTTCTGTCACCGAAATATGCGGAAAAAGTGTTTTTTGGTCAAATTTTGAGGTTTGCAAAGGATTCTGGGTATCAGAACCTGGTGAGAGCCCCACAAGTCATCCCATCATGTATTTCCTTAGGTGTCTAGTTTTAAAAAATGTGCAGGTTTGGTAGGTTTCCCTAGGTGCCGGGTGAGCGAGAGGGCAAAATCTACAGCTAGGCATTTTGTAAAAAACACGTCAGATTTCAATGTAATAATGTGATGAGTCCATGTTGCGTTTCCTGTTGCGCGCATTAGGCCTACCCACGCAAGTGAGGTACCATTTTTATCGGGAGACTTGGGGAAATACAAAATAGCAAAACAAGAGTTATTGCCCCCTGTCTATCTCTACATTTTTCCTTCCAAATGAAGACAGTGTGTAAAAAAAGATGTCTATTTCAGAAATGCCCTGTAATTCACATGCTAGTATGGGCACCCCGTAATTCAGATATGTGCAAATAACCACTGCTTCTCAACACCTTGGGCCTGATTACAATTTTGGATGAGGTGTTAATCCGTCCCAAATGTGACGGATATACAACCAGCCGTATTACGAGTTCCATAGGATATAATGGACTCGTAATACGGCTGGTGGTAGATCCGTCACTTTACCGTCACTTTTGGGACAGATTAACACCTCCTCCAAAGTTGTAATCAGGCCCCTTATCTTGTGCCCATTTTGGAAAATACAAAGGTTTTCTTGATATCTAGTTTTCACTCTTTATATTTCAGCAAATGAATTGCTGTATACCGGAATAGAATCAAAACCCATTGCAAGGTGCAGCTCATTTATTGGCTCTCGGTACCTAGGGTTCTTGATGAACCTTCAAGCCCTATATATCCCCACAACCAGAAGAGTCCAGCAGATGTAACGGTGTATTGCTGTAAAAAATCTGACATTGCAGGGAAAAGTTACAGAGTAAAACGTAGAGGAAAATGGCTGTTTTTTTCTCTTCAATTTCAATACTTTTTTTATTTCAGCTGTTATTTTCTGTAGAAAACCTTGTAGGATCTACACAAATTACCCCTTGCTGAATTCAGGATTTTGTCTATTTTTCAGAAATGGTTAGCTGTCTGGTATCCAGCATTGGTTTCGCACCCAATTCTGTCACTAACTGGAAGAAGGCTGAAAGCACAAAAAATAGTACAAGCATTTTCCATGCAACAGGGCTCGCATTTGTTCGAGTTGGAGCTATTTGCGTTGTAAACTCCTAACCTAACTTTTCTTGCCACACAAATTAAAAGGAAAAAAAACAGAGCGATCGCGCTCTGCAAAATGCAGCGTGATCGTGCTGAAATTGAAAATGAAAAAACGGAGGGCGATCGTGCTATGAAAACCCCAGCGCGATCGCACTCCGGGGAAAATTAACAGATAAATTAGTCCAGAAACCAGGCTCAAAACATCGAGCCTCGTATGTTTCTAGTAGTTTACCGGTGCTGTGTATGCGGGCTAAACACCGGAAAAGGCATGACGTATGCATGCCTTTCGCAAATGAAAGCAAGCAGATTTTAAAGAGCAAGCCCAGGAACCAATGAAAGAGACTGACGTGACATGGACGTGCTTTGAAGCCCAAAGAGAGATTACTTTATGGATGGAGCGCTTTGCGCTCGCCCATAAAAAATGGGGTATGTCCCGGTAAAATGCCAAAATTGTGTTGAAAAACTGGGTTTTCTGATTCAAGTCTGCCTGTTTCTGAAAGCTGGGCAGATGGCGATTTTACCACTACAAACCCTTTGTTGATCCCATTTTCAGGGGAAAAAACACAGGCCTTCTTCTGCAGCTCTTTTTCCAATTTGTTTTTTTAAAAAAGAATTTTCGCTCTATTTTGGATAATTTCTTGGTCTCTTTCAGGGGAACGGACAAAGTCTGAATTCCTCTAGAATCCCTAGGATGTTGGGAAAAAAAGGACGCAAATTTTGCATGGGTAGCTTACGTGGACAAAATGTTATGAGGGTCTAAGCGTGAAATGCCCCAAATAGCCAAAAAAAAGGCCTGGCACCTGAGTGGGAAAGGCCTGGCAGCGAAGGTGTTAACTGTAAGATGTTTTAGCTATATATCTTTAATCTCAGTGGTTCTTATTGTTATTATTGGGTACATGTTCTAGTGTTAGGGTAGCTGAGAGTCAGCTGCTTGGCCACTTTCTTCAGTCTTGGATGCTCTAGTAAGGCGCTTCCTGAATTCACTAAATATAGCCACAATTATTACAGTTTTAGAGAAAAAAGTAGCATAGGCACATTCAATTCAGTCTTTAAAGAAGTAGATGGGGTAAATCACGTAGGGCTTGATTACAAGTCAGGGTAGGTATCATGAGCTATTTACCTGGGCGGCTAAATACCGACAGTGAAGTAAGGTATTTAGAACCATATTTATACTTTTTGAAGCACAACTGCGCCAACGCAGTTGTGCGTCAAAAATGTTAACGTCGCCTAACGCCATTCCAAAGCACCATGCGGGCGCCTTATTTATTGAATGACATGAAAGTGAATGGAGGTATTCAGCGAGGCTCTTTTCTCTCTTGACCCTTCAGTCTACCAAACGCAGTTCTTTTCATGTGAACACTTCATATGGAAGCACTGGAAGGCCTGGCATTGGAAAACAAAAAGTGGAAACCGGCATGTGCATTTTATCAGAGCTAAAACCAACTGCTGCTCTAAACATTCTGTCGCCAGTTAAATTGCAGGATTGTTTGAAGATCGATGTCAGGAGTTTTTTGTTTCATATTAAAAATATGGACAGACTTTCCACTCGACCAGTGAAGGGGAAAAACTCGGTGAGGCCTGAGTGTGGGAAAAACAGCCAGGCTAGAGTGCATCCCGCTTATGGCTTCCATTATCGCATTGATTAAAAGAGAGTTTCTTCCCCGAACCCCCACAAGCCACTAACCACAGTTATTTCATGGGTTCCTTCAGTGCCCTACTTATTTCATACACACATATTCAACTCTTGTGGTTCAGACAGTTTGTGTTTTGGTGTATTTAGAGAAAAAAAAACACGGTGGCCTTTATAACTGGACGCAACAGACGGCTGGCATGCAGAGAAAGGGCTCCCTGTGTTAACTATTTGTACTATAGAGCACTGCAGTCCAAGTAAGTGTTGATCAACCCAGTATGAAAACAGCACTGAAAATGATGTTTACAAATGTACATTAAATTATTCTCCTCGTCATCTGTTACAAATGCATTGAATATAAAATCGTGGACAGCTGTCGGTCTCGTCATTCTGCTTTGCCACCCGCTAAATTCACAGGCCCTTCTTGAAATGCAGCTTTGCTTTTAACCACGTCAAATGAAGTTTCGAGTGAGAGCACGTTTCCTAGATCAAGCTGATCAACCAGCTCCTGGATGGCTGGTCCGTGGCTTCCCAGACTCCACGCTGGCACCTAAAAGGCATGGAACAGTCTGTACCGCGCCTCCTCAACTTCCTGTAGAAATATGACCACATCACCCTCCCCCGAAGGAACTACAGTGCAATTGTCGCCTCACACCATTTTAAAAGCCTTAGCTGCATCATCCACAAAGCCAAATCGACCAGCCTATCTAGCTGACAGGTTCACTACCGCTAGTGGTTTCTTCACATTTACAGCCAGGACTGGAACAAAAAGAGCACAAAGGAAAATAGTTAGGAGCCTCGCCTTCTCTTTGATTACACCACGGATCTGGAGCTGTATCTACTTGGTCTGCCACAACCCAGCTTCAATTTAGAAAAGGGACAAAGGTGCACCTCTTTAAGGAACCATACATCACGATGCACTAACACATCTAATTTTTGGTTTAAAACCAGCTACTCCTCCAATTTATCTTTGGCGTAACCCTTACTGCTGTTTAGATGGGTTAGCACCATATATCTACGAGGGACAAACCATACATAATACTATTGGGCCTACAACAAAGTCAAGTGAGAGACATCCCTCAATGTTTCCTATCACTGGCCTCCCTTTTTCAAAACATCTCCAAACTTCAGCAAATCAGTTTAAAGTACTGAATGACTGTTGAGAATTGTGTAATTCACTGGTCAAGTTATATATATATATAATGAAACAGTAATAGCGCCAAAACTACTGGATGGAATTACACCAAATTTGGCAGAAATGTAGGAATATAGGTCCTAGTCCAGAAAGCGACTTTTTTTGTTTTGGTGTAAATCTATTCAGTAGTTTTTGAGAAATTAAGGGGAAAACACATTTCTATGTATAGGGATGCGGCGGATTTCTAACCCCTCCTGATCTTGTGCTGAGATCTGATTGTCTGTCAACACTTCAACCAGGAAGTGTTGGCAACCATCTTGAGACTCCACAGCCTAATGCCAGAAAATTATGTAAAAAAAAAAAAAAAAGCTGCTGGGGTACAGACACCCAGACTCCTTAGCTCTGGTGGTGGTATCCTAGAGGGACGCCCCCAGCCAGGCTAAAAATATATTTTTTAAACATTTTCAACTGGTCCAATTTGGATTCAGTGAAAATATTAAAAAACAAAGTGCAGGCTCCTGTTCTTTATCTTTTTTAAACCCCTGGAGGCCCAAGTCCTTGGGGCATTCTTCAATAGGAGTGTGAGGGGGCCGGCTGGCCCCACCATAGTCCCAGGGACCATAACCTCCTGGGGCGAAGCTGTAATTATGTGTGAGGGGGCATTGATGTCATTGTGTGTGTGGCCCCCCCTCCCCCAGCAGCTCCGAGGACCACCACCTCCTCAGGGCAACCTGAAAGAAATAGAAAGGGGGGTCGTTTTATACCACCTGCAGGCCCGGGGACCACCACTACCCAGGGGTTATACTTGTTGGTGGGGGGGACGTGACCCCCTCAAGGAGCCATTGATAGCCCTGCGACCACCATCCACCAAGGCTGGCTCCTGCTACGTCCTGGCGTGCCCACCACTGGGACATAACTGTTTGCTGTGGCTTGGCTGCAGCTTTGAAAGCTGCAGCCAAACCACAACAAACACTCAGTTTTTTGACAGCGGGACCTGTCAAACATGTCCCACTGTCAACAAGTAAAGTTTTCATTGCTGTTCTCTGCACAAAGGTATGCGTGCAGGAAACAGAGATGAAAGCTTTGATCCTGCAACCACAGATCTGCTACTTAAAGCAGCTCCTTGGTTACTGGAGCAATGGAACCGTGGGGGAGCCTTGAGGCCCCCCAAAGTCCCATTGCTTGAGCAATGGAACTGTGGTGGAGCCTTGAGGCCCCCCCAAGGTCCCAGATAGCCTCTAAAGGGCCAAACATCAGAAGACAAAGAAAGCAAGGACCGCAGAGGAGGCCTTGAGGCTCCCCCATGGTCCTAGATAGATCATAAAGGGCTAAAAAAAAAAATGAAAAAACATCAATCGCTCAAGTGTAAAGGTCGCAGACCTTCACACTGACCATTAAGGATTCAAGTCCAGGTGAATCCCTGGTGATTTCTCTCCGTTATTTATCTTTTTTTAATTGAAATGTTTAAGGTTCATACTGAAAGGTGATCTTACTCTTTTTAATTGACAAATACATTTTTCATTTCAATTTGTACACAAATATCTCATTCTAAATATATCACTCACCAAAGCCTTAAAAAACCCTTTATCACTCTCCCTCCCACTCTCTTTCTCTCCCTCTCTCTATTTTTCAATCTCCTTCTCCCACTCACACACCCACTAAGACCCTTACGCAGCCAATCACGGATCCACTCAGACACTCACGCACCCACTCACAGACCCACTCAGACCCTGGTGCACCTAGTCATAGTCCCACTGAGAACCTCACACAGCCACTCACAGACCCACTCAGACACTCATGAACCCAATCACGCACCCACTCAGACTCTCACACACACCCACTCACAGACCCACTGACACCCTGATGCATGCACTCACATACCTGTTAAGACACTGATGCACCCACTAAGACATTTATGCAGGCACTCTCACACCCAGAGACTCTCACAGCTACTCTTATCCTGAGGTACACCCTCTTACACCTATTCTCATTCCCAGAGACACAGGCTGCAGTCAACTCCTACTGCCCATGCAGAAAGGTCATGCACAGTGTGGGGTTGGGTTGTTAAGGGGGTTGGCCTCAGGGTCCTTCTGCAGGCCAGGCCTTGTGGACAAATCTTCCATGCATGGCCAAGACCGTGCACGGTGCAAGATTGGGTGCTGATAGATGGTTGGCCTCAGGCTGTTGCCAAGCCCTGTAGCAGACCACCACCGCACACAGCCAAGGGCTGTGCGCAACGGTGGTTCGATTAATGTGTATAATGAACATTACTATTAGTTAAAAAAACATAGAAATTCACTGAAAAAAACTAAGGTTACAGGGACGTTACAGTTAGGAAATAGAATTTGAAAAATATTAAAATTCACTTAAAAAACAAAGGTTACAGGGACATTATAGTGAGGCTCACATTTTAAACATACAAAACCATAGAAATTCACCAGTTATAGTTATCTCAAGTAACTAAAACTCATGCCCCAAGGTAACTATAACACATGCCTTCGCCATGCACTACTAATTACCACACAAATGGCAGCACTCATGACATCTTTGATAACATCATTGATAGTATGACTGTAATAAGTGCAGTGAATTTTTGTGCAAAAAACTGTGCAAGGCGAGGGCTGGGTGATAGTTATAGTTATCTTAGGGCACAAGTTATAGTCACTAGTCCAATATGGCCATAATGGGAAATGTACAGGGCTTACTACATTTAAACAATTCGTACACCAGGCCAGGGATATGCACATGCACCCCTCCCTGTTACTTTGTACACAAATGATCTAGAGGATACCATGTGAAGAAGGGAAAGTATATGCCACAGATTGCTAAATGATCAATATTGGTGCTGCTATCTGTGGATGGGGCAATCCTGTTATTTAGAACTGCAAACAGACTTCAGGGTGTAATTAATGAGTTCACCTATTACATGAAAGTCTTGGATCTAAACACAAACCTTACTAAGTCTTTCAAAATGAGATGTGTAACTATGAATATTAAAACATGTCTACATGTTATTGGTGACACAGTTGTGGATAAGGCACGTTCTTTCCTTAACCTAGTGATCATTTGACCCAGGGCTAGCATGAAGTCATCTTGTTATTGTAAGATTCCAGCAATTTCTAAGATCTATGGGGGTTCTTTACATAATTTATGGCTAAATTGGAACATAAACCAATCAATGAAATCCAAAAATTTGTAAAAAACAAATGCATTCTATTGGCAGTACACAGTGCTGGGACGTGGGGGTATGCAGTTTCTGGTTTAGCACTAAAGGCTGAGAATTATTTTTGATATAGACTTTTAGTAGTCCTCTGAGCCTGTCCAACTTATGGCCTGATTTAGGGCCCGATTACGAGTATGGCAGTCCTAAGATTGCTGTACCCACAGTTGGACTGCCGCATTCTTGGCGATCCGACCACCAGATTATGATGCTGGAAGTTGGACTGCTACAAGACCACCGCCACCTCCAGGATCGTGGATCACGATGTGTTGGCGGTGGGGAAAGCCGTGGTCAATCACAGTGGTGCTGATGTTGGCACCACTCTGCTGATTACGACTTGCCTTTCCTCTGGCCTCTTCATGGGGACACCACCATGAAAAGGCTTGCGGAAAGGCAGAGATAGGGCCACAGGAGGGCCCGTGCACCACCCATGCCCATGTAGAGTTTGAATGCGCACTATCTGCTGTGGCAACAGTGTGCATTCTGACTGTGCTGGCGACACAGACAGTGCTGAGATATTGGCCTTTGCTCTCCCTCAAAGCTGAAGCCAACGCCACTGCACTGTCTCCGCCATCCAGCCTGGCAGGAACATCGTAATACGGTGGTCTGGAGGCTGCCAACTTGGTGGCGTCTTCCCAACGGTCGGACCGACAAGTGCGTAATCCGCCCCTTAAATCTTGATGGGAATCCTTGCTCCCTACGTGGTGGAGTTTAGAAGTACTCCATCAAGCTGATGGATTCCCATCTGCCATATTTTGATGTATGGTGGCTTAACCTCTGGCTGCCTTGGCAGAGATTTTTCCATTGTGTAAACAGAACACTGATTATGATGGAGTATACTCTTATGCTGGCTAACATTACTCCGTCGCCATCAGGGTGGCGAGTTTGCACCAAACATATTTAGATTTCACAGTTGTGCAAACATTGTTCTAGTGGCAGAGTACTGACAGCAGGAGTCCATAATGGTGCGCGTTCAACATTATACCATGCCTGTTGTTTGGGATTGGATGCTAGGAGCACACACCTAATGTGTGTTAGCTAATTGTTTTCACCTGCATATCACACTACAAAACAGACTCCATTACATGCCATTCTACTGCAGCACAACATTGTGAAGCAGAAATGTTGTCAATGTAGTCAGTTTTTTTATTTCTGTGTCTTGTCCCTTTTCCTCCTCTCATTTTTTTTTTTTTGGTTAAAATTGTACTTCAATATTTTATTGATAATTGCAGGGACGAGGAATCCCCATTTTACAGATAGAGGATTATCAGTCAACATGGATACAATCATTAGAGTAGTGCCACATTTGTTTGGAACCCAAGTCCAAAGTACAACCATAGCTCAGAAAAGATAAATGTGGGTCAGAATAGTTGACATTGTGAATGCTGTAGCAAACAATCTGTGCACACAGGAGGAAATTAGGAAGAAATCAAATGACCTATGGGGAGAGTGTGTTCCCTGGCCTCCAAGCGTCACCTAGAGGCCCAGAGGACTTTTGAGGGTTCTCCCAATCCCCCCTGACAACTTTGTTCATGGGAGGAGAAGGTCTTGCTGGTCCTACATCCTGAAGGATTGATAGGAATCCCTGGTGGAGTGGAAACATGTAAGTTAGACCTTTAAATGTGTTTTTTAAACATACATGTTGTTTTTCCTTTTAAGTTAGCTGTTACTAAAGTGTGTTGACCGTTTGCTAAACACATAAACCCAAATTTAAAGTTATCAAATTAATTTTTCTCTCCAAATTCGTAGCATCATTATTGTTTCTCCTGTATTACTACTGGTATCTGTTGTCAATGTGTGTGATTTTCTTCAAGGATCATATGTTGTGTTTTCCTTGTGTGTTTGTTTGTTTGAATGTATTTTGTTGTAGATAACAGGTTCCAATCTCCCTTGAATTCCAACAGAAGTTATGGTGCTTGTAAGTGGTTTTGCACCTAATAAAATATTTCACACAGGCTTTGTATATTGTAAATGTCGGTTCATTTTCATTGTATATATTTTCCTAGGTATCTTCAGCTTATAACTTTGCAAGTGTTGTTAATGTTTAATAAAATTGACTACAGCTACCATGTTAGCTAGTTTTTGTACTTTGAAAATTGAATGTGATGTTGGTCATTCCTCTCCTTTTTTCTTTCATAAATGCACATATGTTAATCTGTTATGTATTTATCAATCTCCATTTTATGCTATGTTTAAAAATTGCATTATTTTGCTTCATTGTGTATGTTGTCACTTCTTGGTATTTGATTCAATTGATGTAATTGGTTTCCCAAATCAACGTATTGCATAAAGATTTTCTGATAAAGTATGTTGTACACTGAGTATAAATTGTATTGTTAATAAATGAACTTTAAAATGTTTATATCATGACGAATGCTATTTATCCCTCCAAATTGTATAGTAGTCCTAATTTCAGCCTGCTAGGCCCTGGAATGGTTTAGTTCACATTTCTCCTCTCTAGTGTGTTGTGTTAAATGTTCGCTATATTTTATGTACACTTTCTGATTCATCTTTTTCTTCTCAGGCTATTTCTTTACCT
Organism: Pleurodeles waltl; assembly: GCF_031143425.1. NCBI lineage: Eukaryota > Metazoa > Chordata > Amphibia > Caudata > Salamandridae > Pleurodeles > Pleurodeles waltl. Next base: position 924,787,011 of record NC_090448.1, on the reverse strand, counting down.
GTTTTTGTGAAGTTTTCTGTCTGTAATTTAATCTGGTTGAGTAATTTATCATAAACCACTGAAAAGTTGTAATCATTCTATTAATTATCTTTTTACTTTTAGGTTGTTTAATTTGCAGCTTCAAACTCATGTGATGTGACTTTTACAATTTGGATTTTTTTTATTCATATTAGGTTTAACACCCAGAGTACAAGGACAACCATCTGCTGTGGAAGATACCTTGATTCAGACCAGGAACAAGCCTTCAGTGAGGATTCCACTCCTACAAGTCCAGATGATGAGACACTGCCTGGTCCATCTGGTCTGTCTGGGCTGACAGCTCCAGTGAGTCTCACTTGCCTACACCTCCCACCCCAGCTGACATCACACCTCATCTTCAGGATACCTATACTTCCTGTGTCGAAAGAAAGACTAGCCCAATCTTTTTCCCCCCTGTCTTAGCTGCTGTTTGTCTAACACCACCACCACCTCTTGTTCAGCTAGGACCTGGTGGGATGGGGCACACTAGGTTAAGGGCACAAGGTAGTGTGGTTCAGTTTCATGGGAGGGAATCTGTGGGCAAGCAAAGTGAGGTCATTGGGTACACTGTCACCCAGATCACCAATGACCACGTCTTGGAATCCCTCCATCGGTCCCAAGACATGATGGAGCAGGACCTTACAGAACTCCGGGACATCAACCAGTTGCAGAGGGGAGTACAATGTACAAATGGGGAATCTAAACTCAAGTTTGGGCTCCCTGACTGGGGTGCTGCATGATATTTGTACACATATGTGCTGATCTATTCCAGCAACATCTACCTCTTTCTGTGGTCCAACAACATCCGTGCAACTACATCTGCCTCAGCCACAGAAAGGGAAGCCCTGCCACAAGAGGAAACCCATGCAGTCACCTCAGTCCCTGAATCTGTAGATTCACCAGCCCAGCTCAGGAGAGGACTTTCACCCGGACCACCGAGAGAGAGAGGCAAGACCTCCACCACCACTGGCAAGAGACACAGAATATAATTTTCTCCAGAGTGTGACTAGCATTCACTTTGTGTACTATTTTCTGGTAACATTTAATTTTTTGATGCCAGTTGTATTTTGTGCCTTGAATTCATAACAATTTTGAACATAAACCTCAAGAGGCACTCGTTGCAATAACCCAATTTAACAAAATGTAACACAAAGTACTATGGAGTCAGTATTCTAGAAGCAAAACAATATTCCATGTATTTCTGGAAAAAATAGGATGTATATAAACTTCAACACATATTTCAATATCCTGTAATTAAATATCAATATCCAAGTCCAATTCGATGAAGATTAAAGAAGATCCTCATGTATGTTGCTCCGATCTATTTCATGACCAAAACTCAAAGTCCCAATTTGTTCAGTCGATATTCGATAATATTCTCCATGTGTATCGTGTAATTGTATGATCAACGCCGATTTCAGCCTCACATCCAACCTTACAGCCAACACGTGTTTCATCTGGGAATTTCCCAATGGCTTCGTCAGGGCTGCAATTGTATAAATACCTGTTAATTAAATCTAATCTATCATCAAGGTTATGCGATGATATAAAGATCCACCACCGGTTCACCAAAAGGTGGGATAGATGATTATTGAAAACATTAAAAGACATGCATCCTCAAGCATGTTAGTGCCACGTGTTAAGATATGAAACACCGTCAGAGTACCCCCGCTAAAAGTCACAAAGTCAGATCCTAACAATTTTGACCCTACAATAATAGTTGTATTCACCATGATTTAATTCTTCATTTTTTCTTTGAGTTTTTGTTTTCATCTTGTCTCAATTTATTTGGGTATTGTTGGAAATGGCCCTTTTTGCAGGGTCATCCCCAGTCTTTTTGCCTCCTGCCTCCTATTTTTTGTAACTGTTGCTCGATGTGTAAATTGTATGTAATTGGTTTATCCACGATTGGCATATTTGATTTATTAGTAAGTCCCTAGTAAAGTGCACTAGAGGTGCCAGGGCCTGTAAATCAAATGCTACTAGTGGGCCTGCAGCACTGGTTGTGCCACCCACATAAGTCGCTCTGTAATCATGTCTCAGACCTGTCATTGCAGTGTCTGTATGTGCAGTTGTAACTGTAAATTAAACTTGGCAAGTGTATCCACTTACCAGGCTTAAACCTTCCCTTTTCTTACATGTAAGGCACCCCTAAGGTAGGCCATAGGTAGCCCCAAGGACAGGGTGCAGTGTATGTTTAAGGTACGACATATAGCAATGTGTTTTATATGTCCTCACAGTGAAATATTGCTAAATTCGTTTGTCACTGTTGCAAGGCCTGTCCCTCTCATAGGTTAACATGGGGGCTACCTTTAAATCTGATTAAAGTGTAGATTCCCTTTGGGAGCGGATGGACATGTGGAGTTTGGGGTCTCTGAGCTCACAATTTAAAAATACATCTTTTAGTAAAGTTGATTTTAAGATTGTGTGTTTGAAAATGCCACTTTTAGAAAGTGAGCATTTTCTTGCTTATACCATTTCTGTGACTCTGCCTGTTTGTGGATTTTCTGTCTGGGTCAGTTTGACAGTTGGGCTGGTTGCACCTCACATTAGACAGTGACACAAAGGGAGCTGGGGTGTAGTGTGCACTTCCTGATGAGCCATCTGTGCTAGGAGGGAGGGGAGGAGTGGTCACTTACACCTGAAAGGGCTGGGCCTGTCCTCACACAATGCAGTCTCCGACCCCCTGGTGAGTGTCTGGGGCCTGGCCTTCACATTCAGAAGAGACTTTACTTAGAAACAGGCCTACTTCAAATGAGAAATTGGGTATAAGAAGGGCACCCAAAACCACAGACTTTAGAACACTTCTGGGAACAAGAGGAACCTCTGCCTGGAAAAGAGCTGAAGAGCTGAGGAGAAGTGCTGCCCTGCCAGTGACTTTGCTTTGTGGAGCTATCCTACAGTTGCTGCTTCTGCCAGAGTAAGAGGGCAAAGACTGGACTTTGTGTGCCTTCCATCTTTTGAAGAAATCTCCAAGGGATTGATTTAGAGCTTGCCTCCTGTTGTTTGAAGTCTCAGGGACAGCAAAGAATTCTCTCTGCCAGCACCTGGAGTCTCTGGAGAGACTCCTGCTCTGACAAGTGGTGCCCTATCCAGTCCCTAGGCCCCTGGAAGGAAAGCTGGTGGAAATCCAAGAAAATCGACTTCGGACAACTTCGGACCGAAGCCGCTGCCGAATCCGGTGATGCCGCCTGCACCCGACTCTGTGATCTGCACTGGAATGCGGTGATCTTCACAGGCCCGATGCTGCTTCCGCCCCGCTGAAGTCCGCGACTCCATGGAAGTCGTCACACTGACGTCACTCAAAGTGCGCGGAATCAATGTTTCACACCGATGCTACGATCCCCGACTTCGTGCATCGACTCGTTTTCACTCTTCACCAAAGGTACTGTACTTGGGGGTCTATGCGACTCAGTGCCTGGCACCGCTGGTGTCGGCTTGTTGGGAACGACTCCGTCACGATGCCGTGTGAACACCTCATCGAAGCATTTTGTGTTTATAAGGGCTATTTTTTAGTTTAATCCTTAAAAATTCATAACTTGACTTGTGTATGTCGGATTTTTGTAGTTTTGGTCTTGTTTTATTTAGATAAATATATCCTATTTTTCTAGACTGGTTTGTGTCATTTTGTATTGTTTTCATTAAGTTACTGTGTGTGTTGGTGCAAATACTTTACACCTAGCGCTCTGAAGTTAAGCCTACTGCTCTGCCAAGCTACCAAGGGGGTAAGCAGGGGTTAGCTGAGGGTGATTCTCCTTTACCCTGACTAGAGTGAGGGACCTTGCTTGAACAGGGGGTAACCTGACTATCAACCAAAGACCCCATTTCTAACAAGTATGTTCAATAAAATCAAAACCAACAAAGTCAAAGACTAGTGTTGTGTTTCTTTTATCAATGTGTTCACTTTTCACCTTCCATCATACATTTTCAAATGTACATCATTTAAATGTTTGTCATTCAGAAATAGATTTCATGTAAGTAATGTTGCTCACATTTTAAATGACAAAAGAGAACACAACAAAAAAAAAATTGTATGTTTATAAATTTGTAATAAAGAATTGTTTGTCAAAGGTTTAAAAAACATTACAATCCATGCATAATCCAAATACTCTGTGCCATCTATACATTTACAGTTCCAGAGCTTACCACCTTGGAAGAGCAGGACAGAATCCAAAAAATCAAATTCAATAGGAAAACTATTATTAGTTTATGTCACCAGCTGGAGCCAAAACTTCTGCCTCGCAAGAGGAATCCCACATCAATGACACCAATTGTCAAATTGATGGCAGTACTACAATTTATGGCCATAGGATCATTCCAAAACTTTGTTGCAGTATCTGGTAGAATGCCAGAACATAACTTTTATTGGTGGGTTGCAAGATGTCCTTTCCATAATGACAAGTCACATCAACAGCTTCGTACAGTTTCCAAGAAATGAGATGTTGCCAATGTGAAGGGAACATTTTCTGCTTTGGTTTGCCTACCACATGTGGTTGGAGCAATTGATGGCACACATATTGCCTTGGAGCCACCACATGACAGAGAACAGGTTGACCGCAATCCGAAAAACTCCCTAACAAAAAAGTACATGGGTTGTTTTGGTGTTATGATGGATAGTTGTCCCAAACAGGTCACAATTTATAATTGTGTCGGGTGTGATGCTCCATCACAATCTTGTAGGAAGTTATGCTGGCCTGATTGAAGGTGACATAGCATAAAATGCACTTTTGATATAGTGGATGTTTCAAATGACACATTGGTGAGTTGGTATTATAGACAAAGAATAGTGAGCATGTAAGCCAAAATGACTAAAAGCATGAGTAAAAATGGCAACATTTTTTAACAAGTACATAGTACAAATATGTTTTCACTAAAAAACTCAAGTCAATTTATGTTAAAGTGACAGATGGGCATGATGTCTTACTTCTTCACAAATGTGCATCTAAGCCAGTCTGGTTTTAGAAAAATTATTTTGATACATACAGGAATGTGTTCACATTAGTGACAGAGTAACACATACCAAAAAACAACATTTTTATATCATTTGTTATGTCCAGATAAAATCAATAATGAAGAAAAATGGATTAGTTAAAAGGACTTTTGCAGATGGCCAAAGTTCAATATTCAAATTAATTTTTTACTTGAAATACATTTTTGTGACATAAGTTCACTATTCAAAACAACCAATCAGAACTATTCAGAGTTGTCAAAAAATCATGGAGAATATTGAAAATGGTTCAGAGAAATTATCAAAAATTAAATGGGAGTAATGTATGGAAATTACAAAACTGTGACCACATGGGTACTGAAGATGTTCCCTACATACGTGAGATAATGGTAAAGTGAACCTAAGCTTGAAAGCCTTGAAACTGGTGAAATATGAACATCAGGAAAATGTTTTGTGAAAAAAAACCTCATGATCAGATTTATTCACCCAAATACATTAAAAGTATTGTATATGTATTTTCAGCATCTTCAGGAGCAGACGAAGGGGACAATGGCCAAGAAGGTAGGGAAGCAGCTGGCTACTGTGTGTCAGGTAGTGATACCTCGGACACCAATGGACACAGAGGCCACCAGCTCTTCATCATCTTCGGAAGCCTTCACAAGTGATCGGTTCCTAGTGGTGGTGACCCTACAGGAACGGTACCATCCAAATCTATGCCCGCCTGACAGAGACCCATCTCCAACCTACCTCTTGCACTCTCCAGTTGGCCAAACCTGACCTCTTAAAAGGTCTCCTACGCCACAGCCACCTCACTGCCTGCCCCTTTCACCCTATGGACTATTAAGCTCTTACACAGCATCTATTTAGGCCAAACTGTGATTGTGAATGGCATCAAAGGTCTTAGGGGGTCATTCTGACCCTGGCGGCCGGTGACCGCCAGGGTCACCGGCCACGGGAGCACCGCCAACAGGCTGGCGGTGCTCCCGAGGGCATTCTGACCGCGGCGGTTCAGCCGCGGCCAGAAAGGGTAAACCGGCGGTCTCCCGCCGGTTTACCACTGCCCTTGTGAATCCTCCATGGCTGCGGAGCGCGCTCCGCAGCCATGGGGATTCTGACACCCCCTACCGCCATCCTGTTCCTGGCGGGTCTCCCGGCAGGAACAGGATGGCAGTAGGGGGTGCCGCGGGGCCCCTGGGGGCCCCTGCAGTGCCCATGCCCATGGCATGGGCACTGCAGGGGCCCCCATAAGAGGGCCCCGCAAAGTATTTCTGTGTCTGCTAAGCAGACACTGAAATACGCGACGGGTGCAACTGCACCCGTCGCACCCCTGCAACTACGCCGGCTCAATTCTGAGCCGGCGTCCTCGTTGCAGGGGCATTTCCTCTGGGCCGGCGGGTGCTCTTTTGGAGAGCGCCCGCCGGCCCAGAGGAAATGTCTGAATGGCCGCCGCGGTCTTTTGACAGCGGTGCGGTCATTCAGCGGCGGTACCTTGGCGGACGGCCTCCGCCGTCCGCTAAGGTCAAAATGACCCCCTTAGTTGCCAAATGCAACCAATGGTTGCATTTTCAGGTGCCATTTATAGTTCAGTGACTGGCATGCATAGATTGCTTACTAAAATAGCCTACACACTGACCACAGCCTCACAACCCAAGAATGCACACTTCTTTACAGACACCACCTCCAACAGCCACAGGCTGAACACTCACACACACACACATATACACAAACACACAAAGGAACACCGCAAAAAGATAGACTAGTGACACTACACCCACAGACACCACAACCACCACTATACCCACAACCCCCACATCTATCACCACCACCACAAGCACCACAACCACCACCATACCCACCCCCACCACACCCACCACTATACCCACAACCTCAACCAAACGCACCTCCACCCTCCCACCACTACACCCACAAGCACCACACCCACTACCACACCCCACAAGCACCACAACAACCTCCTTAGCAACACACTCATCCAAACACACTCAGACAAAAGCACACCTACATGCAGAACAACATCCATCAAACCCAAACACACACACACTCACCTGAACACAACCTTCTGCTGATCTACACACATCCAACATACACCAGACACACAAGCAGCTATAAAACATACAGACCCAGGCACCACACCAACCACATCAACGAGAAACTCATCCAAACAAACACACTCACAAAAAATCACATGCACAACACCAAAAAACCCAAATGCACACGCTCACCCAAAGCCCACTCAAACACAAAACACTTGCCAAAAAACACAGACCCAGACATACACAACATACCCTAACCTCCAACCTGTACTCCTCCACTCAAATTGATGTATCACCCGTCCCCAACCCCTGTGAAACCAAAACCCATCTCTCCTAAGAAGGATCTTTGAGGTGCCTGCTCTGTATCCACTAGATGTCCTTTCCTGTGGTGGCTACCCCTTGGCAGTCAATTTAGGAGGCAGGTTCTGGGCAACAACCTGCAGGCTGATGCTGAGCATCATGATTGTCCTACATTTATATTAATGATGAAAATGTGAGATACATTAACTTACTTATATTTATGACAGTAAACACAAAAGCTTTTTTTAAAACATATTTGTACAGAGCAAACATTAGTCATAAAGGTTTATAAAGGTAATTTTGGCACAAGCATTCATCATAATTATGGACACTCACACCAAAATTAAACATTTAATACCAGTGTGTTTATTTTAAATTGATAACGGATAATTGAAAAAATAAACACATATGCATTACCCATTTTAAAAATCTGGATTTTATATATTTTTAATAGTAAACAGAAAAGGCACTAGGCAAGGGGAAATGTGACATTAATAAATATATAAGATTTTTTGTTTTGTTTTGTAATTCTTTATTGAAAAATGGAAACATGGAAATAACATCACAGATAACAACATAGTATAGGATTATGCGCTTCCTTCATTGGTACATCCAAAACATTGGCAATATCCATAAACCTCAGCAGAGAAATACCTGGTATGCGTGTGCGTGAATGCTTACTTGTTTGGGGCCCTAGGCATATGTCAATCAGGGAAAGAAAAATTACCATAAGGTGTCAGGGCTGACTGCAGGCAAAGGGATAGGATGAAGAACAATGCTAGGGTTTGTAACTTCATCGAGCTCAAGGGATCCCTATTTTGCTGACCCGGTGAGGATCCCTTGTGAGTCTGGGGTCATTGGTAGGTGGTTATCGCAGCGGGCTCACAACAGTACAATGGAGGAGTGGGTGTGGTGGAAGGACCATATCTATCACTGTGAGCTCTTATCTTATTATGGGAAGAGAGGAGATGGTTATGCAGCAGATGAAGAGAGGCAAGAGATGGATAGTAATATACCTGGAAGAAAAGAAAAGGTGGGAGAGAAGAGGGTCAGGTGACAGAGTGGCAAAGGAGAGAAAGGAGAAGAAGAAGGATAAAGAAGGAGAGGAGAGAAATGAGAAGAAAGGGCAGAGAAAGAGAGAAAGAAAAAGAGGGAGAGAGAGCGGAAGGGAGAGAAAGTGTGAGAGAGAGAGAGTGGGTAGTGGGGGGGAATGGAAGGAAAGTATGGGGGCTTAGCATCTAGGGGTTGTGAGGTTATCACAAAGGGGTGTCATGTGGAGCTCCGGAGTTTGCAAGGTGTGGGCTGAGAGGGCACTCCAGTGATAAGAGAGCGAACGGTGAGAACAGGGTCTGGGTCAAAGGGGGAACCCAATCAACATGGGAAAGGGGCCCATGTTTGCAGAAATACCTCTGTCCTATCTTGTAGGTTATAAATAATGTGTTCATGGGCAGCTGTTTAGAACATTTCCGTCAGCCATTCATGTGAGGGGACCGTCATTGTGCGCCAGTGTCAGAGAATACAAAGTTTAGCCATAGCCAATGCTGTATGCAGGTGGCAGAGTTGTGTGCAAGACAGAACTTGGGTTCCACCAGTATTGTGCAAAAGGAGCAGTGTTTTTGGAAAAAAGGTGGGAGTGGCAAGACCCTCCACTGATTCCCAGTATGGTTGTATATTTGGACAGGCGCAGAGTATATGTAGTACGTCGTAATGTGGGTGGGGGCAGTGCCAGCAATTCACATGGGGCAGTAGTCCTGCTAAATTTCTGGGGTATCCAGTACCATTTGTGCAGAGTTTTAAAAAGACAGAATTTCATTTGAGCCTCCCTAGCACCCCGTTCCCGCACTTCCAGTAGGGCAGTCCAATCTTCCATATCATATTCTATCTGTAATTGTGCCTGCTATTTGGCCTTGAGAGTGGTTAGGAGGGGCAAAGAGAATAAATGCTGGTTTAGTAGGTTGTGCAGACCCAACGTCAGTCCCCGGAAGGAACCCCAGGTTTCCAAATTATCAAGCACCGGGGAATGCAGTAATATCCATGGACGGGTCCCCATATGGCTATGAAGACAGTGCAAGAGCTGCCAATATCACCAGGCATAGTGGTGGGGAAGTTAACATTTGACCTATAACACTGGGAATGGCTTCAGCTTCCCATTATCCAGGAGGTGATCAATGTGTAAGATGTCCTTAGATCACCATTCTTCCCAATCAATTACTTCCCCCTCAATTAGTAAACCGGCATTGTCCCAGAGTGGCATGTGAGTATGAATCTGAGGGTCCAGTCCTAGCAGACGATGAGCCCGGCACCAGGAGTTCAACATGGCCTGCATCATTGGGTTAGCGGGTTGGGACAAGGGGGCTCCGGTTCCATAAAGCACACCTAGGGCCTGATTATAACTTTGGAGGAGGGTGTTAATCCATCCCAAATGTGACGGATATTCTGCCCAATGTATTACGAGTTCCATAGGATATAATGGACTCGTAATACAGCGGGTGGTATATCCGTCACATTTGGGACGGATTAACACCCTCCTCCAAAGTTGTAATCAGGCCCCTAGTTCTTGTGGCATTTGTGATGGAGTGCGTTCTTCCTCCACCCACAGTGGAGGGTCTGGTGCACCCAGAAGAATGAAGGCCAGTTAAGAAAGATGTAGCACCAGTGCATAGTGTTCCACAGAAGGTAATGCCAGTTCTCTGCATTCCCAGCGAGCAAAGAGTTTCGCTCTGGAGAGTTGTGGTCTCATTGAACCCCATACAAATGCACTTATACAACTAATCACCTCGCTGAGCATTGGCAGACGTACTTGTAGTGCTAACATCCCAAGGACATAGGTGTATTGTGGTAAGGTTACCATGTGTAAAGCTTGTAACCTCCCCCAAAGGGAGAGCCCCTGATGGGACCATTTCTCAAAATCTCACTTGCAGGTGAGCAGTGGCTCCAGGTTATCCTGTACCATCTGATCCAGGCCCCCATTAATGTAGATCCCTAGGTATTTAAAGTGTGACTGTTTCCAGGAAATTGGAGAGTCCGCTAGAGCTGCGCACGTGGTCACAGGGGACAAGGGAAGCGCTTCACTTTCATCTCAAATGATTTTATACCTGATAGGACCTTCCCTATGATCCCACCTGGATCTATGGGGGGGAGGTAAATGATGTTGATAGCCACAAAGTCGAAGAGGTTTGGGGTTATATGGTCCCATGTTTCTTCATCAGGGCCGCTGAGTGGTATTAGTAGTCCTGAGGGGTTGTGCAGGCGGTGAGTTGGTCCCAGGTTGGAGAGTCGAGTTAAGCTTATGTTAGGATTGGGAAGGGGAAACTATGGGAAAACTCAGACGAGGGGGATGTGTTGTGGGATGGGATCTGAGTGAAGCTGTCAAGTGGAATGGAAGGAATGGGGAGGGGTGGACAGGGAGAGAGGGGGAGGGAGTAGGGAGGCTCATTTCGGTCACATGTGGGTCCCTATGTCTTGGTGGTAATAGGATCTATGCCAGTCCAAGGCTAAGGGGTGTGTCACTAAAGGTGCCTTCCAGGCTGTAGAAATGCCTGTACAAATGTATACTAATGAATAGTTGCATACAGATGATTAAATAGAAACAGAAACTCAAGAACTTAGGAGAGCTCCTTGTGATCCCCCAATCGGCCAGGACTTAAGGATAAACAGTCCAGCAGGAGCTGCTGAGCTAATAAACACCATTCCTTACATGAGTACAAAACCCTGAACATATAAGCATATAGCACTCATGGGATATCAGTGCAATAGACATTAGACCTGGTTCAAACAGAATGGCAGACTCACCAAGACCGCTATGAGCTGGTCCTAGGTAACTCTAGGAACGGGGTAGGAGGATACCTGCAACAGGGCGATTGATGCAGCAGTAATAACAATAATAACACAAATATAGCAGCAGAGATGTATATGCATGATACTCACCATTCAGCAAATGGACAGTCAGGTTGTCCACAGGTTGCCGTCAGGTGATCCAGCGATTGCCCCTTTGAAACATGCAAGTCATTTGGTAGGAGGTGGAGCTTCAGAGGGTTCCTGATTTATCTCTGTGCAGCCCCTGAGTGAGGGCTGCCACCGATTGAAGGGCAATATGCCTGACATCTTGAGACCTCAGTGGGTGGTCAAAAATCCTGCCTCTTTTCTGAGTTGTGGAGTGTTTACGAAGGGCGGCAGGTTTGATGTTTGTGTGTAGGATAGAGTCACTTAGCGTGAAGGGACTTGTTGTCAGGTCCGTGGGTTCGTGATCCATGGGTTGGGCAGGAAGTCCGTCCAGGAAGGTGTATAGGTCCGTAGGCTCAAAAAAGTTCCTGGATTTGCCATCCATCGTTATCCACATTCGGGCCGGCTCAAAGAGTCCAAATTTATTGTTAAGATGTCTCAGTTGTGGCCAGAGTGCTAGGAACGCTTTCCGTTTTTCATTCGTTTGATGTGAGAAGTCCGCTGCAACAAGGATTGCATGGCCTACGTGGTTGTATAGGCCAGGGGCTCTCACAGCCATTAGCAGCCGGCGTACCTGTTCATGCCAGAGGAAGCATGCTATGATAGGGCGGGGTCTCCCAGTGTTATTCTTGTGGCGGGAGCCAGCTTTATGGGCTCAATGAAATCCCAGCATGGGAGAAAAAGTAAGGCCTACGAGGGTAGGGATGAAGTCTTTAAGAAAAGCCCTCATAACTGTGCCATCCTTGTTTTCCGATAGTCCCAAAAAAACAGACATTGTCCCTCTGATTCCTATCTTCTAGGTCCGTGAGTTTGTCAGAGAAATGGCTGTTTTGATTCATTGTCCGGCAGGGCTGCTATCCTGCCTTCAACGGCAGTCATTTGTTGGTCCAGATCTGTGACTTTATCCTGGAAACCAGGTATGTCTGCAATGATCGACTTGGAATCTGTAGCTAGGTCTGTGATCTTTGAGTCCATGGCTTCCAGGCGACGGCCCACTGTGGTGATATCCTGTAGGATGCTGTCCATAGCAGTTTCAGAGTGGCTGTCTACAGAGGTATCTGTAAAGCTGGGGCCAAGAGGGACGGCGGATGAAGCCATGGGCTGCGGTTTGTTAGATAGCTTCGGAGAAGAGCAGCTGATGCATAGATTTACCTGTTGTTTTGCTGGTAGGCATCTCCACCATGAAGAGGACTGACAGTGCCATGTGGCCCATCGGAGCCCAAAGCCAAAGGTCCAGTGCCAGAGGGGAGGCTGTGTCATAATGAGCATGAGGGAGCTAACCAAACTCCCCACACCCTATAGGTTGCAGCCTGTAGGATGCAGCTGTGTCACCTATTGGCACTTGTCTCACTTCAAGAAGGTGGGGTAGGGTGACTCAACAGTACGGAGGGCCACACATTCGGCAAAGGCAGTGTCAGTAACAAACACAGACCCTGGGTATGACGATTGCAGGCATGCAAGCCAATGATGTCTTAGAAGGGGGGTGCAAATCGTCTGTTCGTTTGTTGTGTGCTGCCCCGAGTCAAAGGGTATAGAGTTGAAGGTGCATCCCAGCAAGTCTCCCCATGTCTCAAGGAGCCATATGTGGATCCAAGCCGCCCATTCTGGGTCATGACTCCAGTCTAGTTGAAGAAGAAGATGGGGGGAACAATCAATTTTCTGGTCGGGGCAAGTCCAGGGGCAGGGCCACTTCAAATCAGGCTGGCTGAAGAAAAGTTTGGACTTACTGGCTTCATGGCTCCGCTGTCCATCACATTCGGGGCCATGGTTCGTCGTGGGCTATGAGGAGGCAGACCCCTCCCAGTTAGAATCCGAGTGGGCAGCCAAACCTATCCCCAGTAGCTCTGCGGTGCTCACAGTCTGTAATACCCTGGAAAAGAGGGCCAGCGGCTGTATTTTGAGCTATCGGCCTCAGTGTAAGTCACTGTATAGCAGTGTCCAAACCTGGGTCCCTCAGCAACCTCAGGGTTCAGTGCTGTCTTCTGAGGGTGGGGCAAGATGCAGGAAAAACCTACCCCCAGATGGGCCAGGATGCAGTCGACCCACTAATCAGTTCCTCAGGTCTTTTATAGGTGCAATGTAGGTGTCTGTTTAGTGGGGGGGCTCCAAGCATGGTGTTTCCCTATTACACAGGTCTAGGAGTGGGCGTCCAGCTGAAGGCATCTGTTGTGGCATTCTCTGGGTCAGCTCAGTCCTCCGGAAGGGAGGAGAAGATTGAGGGGCACTCCAAGTCTTCGGTCAGCTCTCCTGGCCATCAATCCCCTCCTATGCATCCTTGCTGGACGAGGATGGCATGTGGTTGGTGGAGATGAGAAAGTGAGGGGAAAGAAAGAAAGAATCCAGGCCTGCATCTTTCCACAGCACTGCAAATCGGGCAGCCCCTTTGGGGGTGAGGTGTGCCTAGAGATGAGGGGCATGGGTGTGGGCTCCCAGCAACCAGCTGCTGAAATCAAGTCCACGGTTTCACTTTGTGCCGCAGGTTACATGTTATTAAATTTATATCATTCGAAGAATGTGTAATGTCTATGTATATGATTTGATAGCTTACAAAAAATGATCAAAGATGCCTGTATGGAAACATTTAGAACTTCGGATTAATGTCACTTTTTGTGTAGCTGTCCATGGGCATAAAGGCAACACATTTGTAAACTAAATTAAATTATACAGGTGTGTGTCTTTACATTTCTTACCCAAACACATTACACACATATTCATTGCTCCTTAGTGAAATATTGCTTGTAAGTGTGAATTAAGAATGCATAAGTCCAGAGCTAATGTAAACATACAATTCAAAAGGAAACAGGTCATAAAGACCTTTACATTTGATTCCGGCGAAGACAGTATTGATTTTCTTTGTGGTGAAGGTGAAGTTGCAGTAGCAAAGGAAGGACTTGTACAATTGTGCTCATGTTGGAAATGGAAGTGGAAAAAAAGAGAAAATGGTATGTTTTTACCTTATATCCCTTCCAATCGGTCAGTTCTGCTGTGGAGGTTTACCCGCAACAGTTACGTTGGTGAGAAGGCACACTGTGATTGACGTGACAGAAAAACTGGCTGTCCTTCTTTCAACAGCCACTTTTGCCTAAGGTGCTTGTCAATGTGGGAGGGAAATTCTGACAGAGATGGCAGCACTTCCACAGACTTTCAATCATTGGCCCACAAAAATCTAAATATAGCAAGATGGACTGCCTATTTGGTGGGTGGAGAAACCGACGATGGGACCAAATCCATCAAGATCTAAATCCGGCCCCACATGTGCCACATGGAGGTGGGCCTTTAGTATCTGGAGAATTTCCTTAAAATGTGCCCCCTACTACTGTGGATTTCAAATGGGTGACACATGTGAATAACTTCGCTAGGGCAGTGATAAGGCATTGTATGTCCCTGAAGAAAATGTCATCCATACCTTGATTCTTATGTATAAATAAGCCTTTAACATTGTAGGAATTCTGCATATTTCACTGTCCCAGAAACTATTGTTGCTTCAACAAAAGGAACAGTGAAAGATTTGTTTTGTTAATTTCATGGAGAAAGTAAGAATGAGTTAAACCCTGATGCTATGCTCGTTAAAAGCAAAACAATGGCACTAACCAGCCTTGCATAATTTCCAGACGCACAACCATCTAAAAACATGACTCCTTCCTTAGAAAAGACAGAAGTCATGCCTACCACCCCAATGGCCAGCACAGGGGACCAGTGTACCCTGGGCATGGCCATTGCACCCAGTGCTATGCAGGGTGCCCCATGTTAAGGTCCCCAATGGCACTTTTAACAAACAAATTCTATACTACTTACCCATACTCACCCTACGTACCTAAATGGAGTTCCCCATCCTATGGTGTCCCTCTGGTGTGGGTGGGGGTGTTCCTGGGGCTGGGGTTTGGGGTGGGCACTGTGGGCCCATTCCATGGAGTTTGGCCATAGAAATGGGTCTACAGGTCCCCTAACGCCTGGTCTGACTCAAGTGTTAAATAATGGCACTAAGCAAACTTAGAGCCATTATTTGTGTACGCCTTCCAACCGTGTGACATTTTAGCTTGAAGGGGATAAATATGCTGCTCAGGATATAGCATCATTTTTTGGATGGGAACTTCTACCTTGCATCTCACTGACGCAAGGTGGGTTGGTGCATCCAAAAAATGGCGCTAACTTTTGACGCTAAATGTGTCTAGCATCAAAATATAATTATGGAGTTAAGTTTGCGCCACATTTGCGTAAAATAATGACACAAACGCGGTGCAAACAGAATATAAATCTGTCCCAAATTGTTTTACTAACATTGCCTGGAGTCGAGCCTTAGTCATATGTGGTGACGAATTCACAATGTAGATTTTGTTTGACTCACCTGAGACTAAGGGCCTCATTTACAAGAACATGATGCATTGATACAACAGATTTCTTGTGCCTGCCGCAAATCCCCTAACAACGCATTGGATGCACTGTATTTACAATCCAGAGCTCCATGAAAAGTGAAAAGTTGTAAATTTCACTGCATCAGTTCTATGTGGCTTTTTAAGTGGGAATGACTACCCTCCATACATTATATATGGTACAGGTAAACTGTGATGCAGGGATTTTCAAACTGGTGCATTGGGCTTAATGCGTCAGTTTGTAAGTATGGAGCCATATAGAGTACTGATTGCGGCATCACTTTGTCAAAACAAATGATGCAGTGACAGCATAAGGGGCTTGTAAATGAGGCCCTAAGTACTGTGCATTTTCTTGCCTCATTCCCTAAATGCAGGACCTGGTTTGAAGACCTTCAAAATGCCCCAGCGATGATCAATCGATTCTTTTATTTATTTTTTATTTTTATTCTGACACATCAAAAAAGCGTACAATACATTTACGAAGAGAGAGCATACAAAGCAAAATAAGGAAGGGAAGACCAAAGATCCCACAGTTATCCTACTATATATCTTGGTTTTCCAGCCATTTAATCAGTGGTGCCCAGATTTGTTCCCCCGTATGTCTCTTCTTGTGTCCTTTAAGTTTATATAAACTCAGTTCAGTATTGTACATAGCTAATAATCTTAATCGCCATAGCTCAAACGTGGGGGGTTCTTCTTTAATCCAGTCTGTTGCAATACAAAGTCGAAGTATTGCCATTGCGATGTATAAAAAGAGTCTTATTTTTTCCAATGGAGGCTCAATGCCTCTGGTTGAATCAATAACTCCCAATAGACCAACATAGCGGACAAATGCACATTACAGCCAGTAATCTTCTTGAGGAATACCTCTATTTCACAAAGCAATGCTCTCAACTTTGGGCATAAAAAAAACATATGCAGCATCTCAGCTTCCTCCTCTCTACAGCGATTACAAAGCCCATCTGATTTCCCCATTTTTTAAACTTTGCTGGTGTATAATATAAATCAACCAATGTTTTATAATGCTGCGTTTTCAAGTTGGCTGAGAGAAAAATTGTATCCGCCATCGCTAAGGATTGACCCATCCACTCCCCGGTCTTATGCAACCGTTTAGCCCATTTTTCATTCTGTTGCACCATATTATCTGGTTGAAGGTCAACTAGCATTGTATATATCATGTCAATCTTACCACCACAGCTGATGGCCTCTATTAATGGGATCTTGTCCATAACCAACATATCATACCTATGACAATAAAGAAAATCCCGTATTTGCAAAAACTTTTAAAAAAGGGTTTCTAGGTAAGCCATATTGTGATTGCAACTCCATAAAAGATTTACACCCTAATTTTCCATATATATCCATAAAAACTCCATATTCCCTGACAGCGGCAAAAAGCTAAAATGGAATCTTTAAAAATAGAGCTAGGGATAGTAGAAAAATCCAAAGGCGTATAAGCGGTAATCTTACCCAATCCCAAACTCCGTTTTACCTGAGCCCAAACCTTATAAACTGCTAATAGAGGTTTAAATCTTACTTTTTTGAAGTATCTTGGTTCCTCAAACTTCGACAACCACCCTTTTACTTCCCCACCCACCACCATTGCATATAGGGAGGGGTGATTTGCTTCGATATCTCCTCTGGCATTTCCCCTTATAAATTCATCCATATGTTGGAGGCAACAAGCATAATAATACCATGTAAAATTAGGAACCGACCAGCCTCCCCGACACTTAAGAAGCATCATATATTTCATTGCCGTCCTTGGTTTGGCATATCCTCACAAGAAATTATTACTTATTTTTTCCAGTTCTTTAAGCCAATTTTTAGTAATCTCGAGGGGAATGGCCTGAAATAGGTATAATACTTTTGGCAGAGTCATCATTTTTAGAACATTGCAGCGGCCTTCAAGTGATAGATGCAAATAATGCATTCTGTCTAGATCACTTTTTATTTTACTTAGCAATGGAGCGAAATTAAGTTCCACCAATTGATTTACAGCAGCAGTGATTTTAATCCGCATATACATAGCACCAGGTACCAACCGCTTTTGCATTATCGAGGTGTATTCGGAACATACTATCTGTGCCTTGCCTGAGTTCAACTTATATCCGGAATATCTTCCGAACTTTCTAGAACCACTTCAATTTCCTTGATGGCACCCTCCGGATCACTTGTTACTACGGCTACATCATCTGCATAAGCAAACACCTTGTACTCTTCCCCGTGGTAAATTACTGGCTTAATATTTATACATTCCTCTAGTTTAGATAAGAAGGGGTCAATATACAAGGCAAAAAGCAGAGGGGAACATGGGCACTCCTGTCTCATCCCCCTTGAGGTTGACATAATACCAGATTCCAAACCCCCAACACAAACTCTAGCTTTGGGGGCTTCATATAGGGCTTGTATAGCTGTTATATACCCTGTTCCTATCCCCTTCCACTTCAAATTTTCCCATAGGAAGTTCCACGACACTCAATCAAATGCTTTTTCTCTGCAAGATCAAACAGGAAGATTATTCTTCTTATATGATCAACCGTGTCTCTGCCGGCAATGAATCCATGCTGCTTTTTAACAACTAAGCTAGCTATAACGTTTGCCAGTCTATTGGCTTGCACCTTTGCATAGATCTTCCCGTCTACATTCAGCAGCGGCATTGGCCTATATGAGCCGGGAAGGCCTCCTGGCTTATCCTTTTTTTTTAACACTATAATATTAGCATGTTCCCATGATGAAGGTGCCAGACCTTCTTGTGCTTTACAGAAAGTGATGTGTAGGTCCCTCTTTATTTCTGTAAGAAAAACCTTGTAGAATTCCAGTGGTATGGCGTCTGGTCCTGCAGCCTTCCCTGCTGCCAGGGAGCTCACAGCTTCAATTATCTCCTCAATTCGAATTAGAATATCCTTTGTTCCTCAAGAGAAAGTCTTGTAGTTCTTAGTTCTCCTAAAAATCCTTTAACCTCCCTTTGCAATGGTTCATAATATACCATATCTTCTTTGAATAAATCTTGATAGTAGTCCTTAAAGACCTCTATATTTACCTCTGGCTTTACATATTTCTGACCATTAACGGTGATAATCTCTGGGGTAATTTTTTTAACCGACTTTTGCCTTATACGCCTTGCTAAAACTTTACCAGTTGTCTCACCATACTCATAGTACTCAATCTTGTGGCTTTGATAGTCAGCTGCAGCTGCCTTATTCAAATACGCATTAATTTTAGCTTTTAGCATCACAATCTGGGTCTGTGTAGGAGTATAATCTTCTTTGTTAATAATTGTTAAAATTGGTGAATCCAAACTTTCATGTGAGATATATATCCTGGATCGACTAGCAATTTCCTATCAAATGTCCAGACACGGCATGGGCTTGACAGCCCCCTTACCAATCTAGTCAAAATTAGTGGATCAATCGATTCAATGTACATTGCAATTTATGTTTTTCTGTAAACTTTACTTTGGTCTGAGTAAGCATTTTTTATTCCCATTTCTTTGCACTCAATGGAGTCCTGCTCCAGCAACGAGAGACTAAGGGCTAGATGTAGGAAGGCTTTTGCGCCTCGCAAATGGCAAAAAATGCTGTTTGTGAGACGCAAAAGCCCTTACGCGACGCAGAAACACATTTTGTGAGTCGGTACTGACTCGCAAAATGTGTTTCCGACTCGCAAATAGGAAGGGGTGTGCCCTTCCTATTTGCGACCTCATCGCGATGTAGAGTTGATTTGTGACCGTGAAAGTGATCGCAAATCAACTCGCAGTTACCATCCACTTGAAGTGGATGGTAACTCATTCGCAAATGGGAAGGGGTCCCTATGGGACCCCTTCCCCTTTGTGAATGCAAAAAAAAATATTTTTGCAGGGCAGACAGTGGTCCTATGGACCACTGCCTTCTCTGAAAAAAAACGAAACTAAAAGGTTTCGGTAATTTTTCTTTTTGCAGCTCGTTTTCCTTTAAGAAAAACAGGCTGCAAAGAGAATAGAAAACTGCTTTATTGAAAAGCAGTCACGGACATGGTGGTCTGCTGTCTCCAGCAGGCCACCATCCCTGTGAGTGCCTAGACTCGCTATGGGGTCGCAAACTGCGACCCACCTCATAAATATTCATGAGGTGGGTCTTTGCGAGCCCATAGCGAGTCGCAGAAGGTGTCTGAGACACCTTTCTGCATAATATTTTGCGAGTTGCAAATAGCGAGTCGCTGTGACTCGCTATTTGCAACTCGCAAAATATTATTTTGCTACATCTGCCCCTAAGTCCCTCATTACAACCCTGGCGGTCCCATAGCGAGTCGCAGAAGGTGTCTGAGACACCTTTCTGCATAATATTTTGCGAGTTGCAAATAGCGAGTCGCTGTGACTCGCTATTTGCAACTCGCAAAATATTATTTTGCTACATCTGCCCCTAAGTCCCTCATTACAACCCTGGCGGTCAAAACAGGCTGGCGGTGCAATCTTGGGTATTACGACCGCGGCGGAAGCGCCACGGTTGTACCTGTCTGCATAGCAGACAGTGAAAAGCGCGACGGGTGCAACTGCATCAGTCGAACCTCCGCAACACCGCCGGCTCCATTTGGAGCCGGCTCCCATGTTGCAGTCGTCATCCCCGCTGGGCTGGCGGGCAGAAACTCGGTTTCCACCTGCCATCCCAGCGGGGATGTCGTAATGTCCACCGCTGGATTGCGGCCGCATTGGCGGCCGCGCATAGGTTACAACTTGATGGGAGGCGGTTGCCGCCCGCCAAAGTGGTTATGAGGGCCTAAATCACTCTGTCTCACTGTAATAAATTTCATTTACACTGCTTTGAAAATTAGGCAAATATTCTGTTCAGATTATTGGAGCAAAATGTAGACCAGTGACTGGAGTGATGTTTTATTATATATTGACATTTTATGTATATTTTTATAATGGATTTTACTAGTTTATAACTATGGCCCTCATTACAACCCTGGCGGTCGGTGGTAAAGCGGTGGTAAGACCGCCAATAGTCTGGCAGTAAAACAAATGGAATCACGACCTTGGCGGAAACCACCAACATAGACAGCCACTTTAACACTCTGACCGCCACAGCGGTAGAAACAAACAGCATGGCGGTCACCGCCAACAGACAGGCGGAAGACAATGTACCACCCACACTATTATGAGAAGCCAATCTGCCACTTTTTCCGGGGCGGAACCAATGCGAACAAAAACACGGCGGAAACAGGACTTGGAAGGGAAAACACTCACCTCTACACATTCCACGAGGAACCAGGACGCCATTGAGCCAGAACTCCAAATACTCCCTGCAATAGTATTCCTGCTCCTCTACCAGGAGCACGAACGACTGCGGCGATGACCACAGTGAGTACTGCACCTACAACACAGGGGAGGGGGGAAGGAAAAGAGAGTGACATACACACGCAACACGCAACACCCCCACCCTCACCCACAACAACATACACACAAATACATGCTGCAACATTACATCTACAGCCCCCAACCCCCCTGGAAGAATGCAAGGACAAAAGGAAATGAGTTGAATGATTGTAATCATGAAAAATCCATTAGTCTAAACTTTAAATACAGTATAAACAATTATGTACAACTATACAAGTCCGGGTAGTGCACCATTCATAGTCTGTGGACCACTGGGCCCAAAATACGTGGGCGAGGCCCACACTCTATACCAGACTCCAAACGGAGAGATCACTGCTGGGGCATCAGATCAAAATGAAACAGGCACCTCAGGGGGAATGGAAGGGGGGTTCACCTCAGCCGGATGAGTGCACGACGCCAGGTCCACGAGGGGGCTCCATGCCCATTGATGTATCTTGGGGTGTGCAAAGCCACAGTCTCTCAAGTCTCTCCAGTGGGTGGTTTGCCCACTGCTTTATCCTGGGGAGTGCAAAGCCACACTCTCTCAAGTCTCTCAAGTGGGTGGTTTGCCCACTGCTTTATCCTGGGGAGTGCAAAGCCACAGTCTCTCAAGTCTCTCCAGTGGGTGGTTTGCCCACTGCTTTATCCTGGGGAGTGCAAAGCCACAGTCTCTCAAGTGGATAACAGTCTCCACTGGTTCTGGAGGGGGCTTTGTGCCCAGAGTGCTTCATCCTGCCAAGGACTGAGGTAGTGGATGCTTTGTGCCCAGCGTGCTTCATCCTGCCAAGGACTGAGGTAGTGGATGTCTTTCTCGACTGGTTCTGGAGGGGGCTTTGTGCCCAGAGTGCTTCATCCTGCCAAGGACTGAGGTAGTGGATGTCTTTCTCCACTGGTTCTGGAGGGGGCTTTGTGCCCAGAGTGCTTCATCCTGCCAAGGACTGAGGTGGTGGATGTCTTTCTCTACTGGTTCTGGAGGGGGCTTGGTGCCCAGAGTGCTTCATCCTGCCAAGGACTGAGGTAGTGGATGTGATTCTCCACGGGTTCTGGAGGGGGCTTTGTGCCCAGAGTGCTTCATCCTGCCAAGGACTGAGGTAGTGGATGTGACACTCCCCTGATGGTGGTGCAACATGCAAGCTGCCCAGGCTCCTGGAACTGACCACCAGCCTCAGACAACTGACCACTGGGGATAGCAGCCATGTATGCAGTGGTGCCACTGGCTCAGGATGTTGTGGGGCCGCTGGCGGTGCTGGCGGCAGTGTCAGTAGCGGCGGTGCTTGCGGCTGCCTCAGTGGCATCGGTGCTGGCGGCAGTGTCAGTAGTGGCGGTGCTTGTGGCGGACTGTGGCATCGGTGCTGGTGGCGGTCTCTGTGGCATTGGTGTTGACAGCGGCCTCTGTGGAATCGGTGCTGGAGGCGGTCTTTGTGGCGGCGGTGCTTGTGGCGGGCTCAGTGACTGCAGTGCTGGTGGCAGGCTCAGTGACTGCGTTCTGGTGGCGGGCTCAGTGACTGCGGTGCCGGTGGTGGTGTGTGGTGGTGCAGGTGGCAGTGCTGGTGGCGGTGCAGGTGGCGGTGCTGTTGGCGGTGCAGGTGGTGCTGCTCGTGGCGGTCTTGTCCGCGGTGCAGGTTGGCGTAAACATGGACCTGCCCTTGATCTTCTGGCCCTTGGATGGTGGCGCAGCTGTCTTGCCACTATCCACTTTTGTTTTGCCTGAGCCCTTGGTGGCAGGTGTTTTTGCCTTCTCCCTCTGGGATGTGGGCAACTTTTTGACTTTTGGAGGTGGCGGAATGTCCGTGCCCACGCTCCGTGGAACACTGGCAGCCCTGTTGCTTGGCGCACTCCGAAAGCCCGCGATTGCTGGCACCACTGTGCCCGGTGGTGGCTGAGGTGCGGGGTTGGGACCTGGAAAGGCGGGCCCTAGGCGACGGATGGGGGGGAGGTGTAGGGAAGAGGTCAAAATTAGATTGGAAAAGCTTTTCAGACACACTGGGATGGGTAGATAGAGGGGGTTTGGGAGTTGAGGAAGAGGTAGTGGATGTAGGAGGTGTACTTTTGCTGACTTTGGGTGAAGGTGCATGGGCTGGAGGCTGTTGTGAGGTGGATGGCTGTTGGGTGGGTGTATGGCTGTGTTTATGTACATTGGGAGGAGGGCTCACAGACACACTGGGAGAGGACACTGGGGATGTGTGAATGGTAGTAGGGGTGGTGAGTGCACATGAGCGGTGTGTGGTGATGGGCATGCTGGTGATGGAGGTAGTGGCTGAAGATGTGGTGCATGCAGGTGTGAGTGGAGACGAGACAGGGAGGGAGGAGGGAGATGTGGAGGAGGGGGACACAGTGGAGGCAGTGTATGTTAGTATTGTGCATGGGTATGATGCTTTAGTGAGTGCCTGTGGGATGTGTGGTGCTTATGTTTGCCAGAGCCACCCTTGTGTTTTGAGGTGTGTGCATGCTGGTCTGATGGTGTGCTTGGGATAGACTGAGGTAGATGGGATTGGGTCTGGGTGGAGGAAGTTGGAGGGGGGAGGCTGAACACAGGGACAATGGCTGCCATCAATGCAGAGGCCAGAGACTGAAATGCTCTCTGTTGGGCTACCTGGCCAGAATGAATGCCCTCCAGGTATGCATTTGTTTGTTGCAAATGCCTCTCAACACCCTGGATGGCCTTCACAATGGTAGACTGCCCAACAGTGAGGGATCTCAGGAGGTCAATAGCCTCCTCACTGAGGGCAGCAGGGCTGACTTGGGCAGGGCCTGAGGTGCCTGGGACGAAGGAGATGCCCACCCTCCTTGGTGAGCGGCCACAGGACACATTCTGAGGGGCTGCTGGGAAGGGCGGTGCTGGTAGGGGGGGTGGCGGCTGTACCTGTTGATGCGGGGGCACAGAGGGGCCCGCCACCGCAAAGGAATTCCCATCAGAGGAGGAGTCGCTGTCGCTGTTGTCACCTCCTGTCCCCGCCATGGAGCTCCCCTTGCCATTTCAGGGGGCCACATGGCATAAATTTTAAATGCGTCACGCCTATCTAGCTCTTGCATACACATAGTGACCGGCACATTGCGGATTGACAAATGTGTGCAATAAATATTTTTTTCAATACCTCAGTGTTGGCCGACTCTGTGCTTGCTGTTCTCGTCCATAGGGCACATCTGCTGGGGCAGGTGAGGAGATCCTCCGGTGTACAGACAGCTGGTGGACCTGTCGACAATGGAAGACAAACACATCATTATCACTTACAGACTTGATTGTGTCACAATCCAGGAACTCTGTGCCCAGTTGGAGCCAGACCTGTTGTCAGCTATCCGCCATCCCACAGGAATTCCCCCTCTAGTGCAGGTCCTGTCAGTACTCCATTTCCGGGCAAGTGGGTCTTTTCAAACAACAGTGGCCATTGCATCAGGGATGTCCCAGCCTATGTTCTCAAATGTGTTGTCCAGAGTGTTGTCTGCCCTGCTGAAACACATGTGAAGCTACATCGTTTTCCCTCAGGTGGAGGATTTGCCCACTGTGAAAGGTGACTTCTATACCCTGGGACATATCCCCAACGTCATAGGTGCCATTGATGGGACACATGTGGTATTGGTACCCCCCGCAAGAGTGAACAGGTGCACAGAAACTGGAAGAGCTACCATTCAATGAACGTGCAGATGGTGTGTATGGCCGACCAGTACATCTCCCATGTGAAGGCCAAGTTTCCAGGCTCAGTGCATGAAGCTTAAATTTTAAGGAATAGCAGCATCCCTTATCTGATGGGGCAACTCCAGAGGCATTGTGTGTGGCTAATAGGTGAGGACAAGGACCCTATACCATGAGAATAGTTTTCTGGGTCTGGGGTTGTCCCAAAGGGTTAGTGTGTGTCTAACAGTTGTCCCTCAACATTTGCAGGTGACTCTGGGTACCCCAACCTGTCATGGCTACTGACCTCAGTGAGAAATCCCAGGACAAGGGCAGAGGAACGCTACAATGAGGCACATGGGCGAACTATGAGAGTGATCGAAAGGACCTTCGGCCTCCTGAAGGCCAGGTTCCGGTGCCTCCATGTGACAGGTGGTTCTCTCTACTACTCACCAAAGAAGGTATGCCAGATCATCGTGGCTTGCTGTATGCTGCACAACCTGGCTTTGCAACAACAGGTGCCTTTTCTGCAGGAGGATGGTCCAGAAGGAGGTCTTGTGGCAGCTGTGGAGTCTGTGGACAGTGAAGAAGAGGAGAAGGAAGAAGAGGATATCGACAACAGAAACAACGTTATCCAGCAATACTTCCAGTGAGACACAGGTAAGAAGACATCACTGCCTCCCACATCTCATACAATTGTTAGACCTATCATATGTCTGTCACTTTCACCCAGAGTATGGACCCTGACTTGTCACTTTGCCTTTCCATTTCATAGATGTGGGTCCCACTGTGTGACCTCTCCTATATTACCTCATGGACTAGAGCTGTGTGACATAGGTATGTTGACAATACAATCGACATTGCTATTTTCCTCAGTCATTGCAAATACACATTTGTGAAAGCACAGACTGACTCCAGATTGTTTTGTGATTCGAGGGTGCTTATTTAAGTGCTAATTAGTGGGGGGGGGGTTGTAAAATGGGCAGGGATAATTGTGGAGGAATGTCTATGGCAGAGTCCAGTCTATTTGTTTCACAGGTGCATTGTCCAAAGGGGCATAGGAAGTGGAGCTAGGGCAGTTGATGGATGGACAGGGTGACGGAGTGGGACAGAAGGATGACATTCAGGGTGGTTTCGTTTCTTGGCAGGGGTCTTGGCATTGGTCTCTGTCTTTGTCCTGGATCTCAGGGACAGTTTGCGGGGTGGTTCTCCATCTGCAGGGGGAGGGGTGCTCGTGTCGTCGTCCTGTGGCGGTGCCTCCTGTCCACTAGCGCCGACGGAGGTGGTGGGCTGTTCAACATCCAGGCTAGTATCAGGGGCCCCTTGGTGTGCCACAGTGTCCCTCCTGGTGTTCACAAGGTCCTTCAGCACCCCTACAATGGTGACCAGGGTGGTGATGATGGACTTGAGTTCCTCCCTGATACCCAAATACTGTTCCTCCTGCAGCCGCTGGGTCTCCTGAAACTTGGCAAGTACCGTTGCCATAGTCTCCTGGGAATGATGGTACGCTCCCATGATGCTGGAGAGGGCCTCGTGGAGAGTGGGTTCCCAGGGCCTGTCCTCCCCCTGTCGCGCAGCAGTTCTCCCAGTTCCCCGGTTTTCCAGTTCCTCTGTCCCCTGAACCGTGTGCCCACTGCCACTGCCCCCATGTCCCTGATATTCTTGGGGTGGTGGGTTTGCCTGGGTTCCCTGCAGTGGTGGACACACTGCTGCTTCATGTGTCCTGGGGACAGAGGTATGGGCCCGCTGGGTGGGTGTTGTGCTGGTGTTTCCTGAGGGGGGAGGCTCTGTGGTGGCATGTGCCAGTGTGTGGGGAACCGACTGTCCAGAGGTCCAAGATGGGCCGGGCTCGTCATCTAAATCCAGTTGGACAGAGCTGCTGTCATCACTGTGGTCCTCTTCTGTGGGGGGAGTGGACATGTCTTGAACCTCTTGTCCGGTGACATTGGGTAGGGGTCCTGCAGGCGTGTAAAGGCATGATTATTGCATCTGTGTGTGCCATTGTGTGCAATGGGTGGATGACCCTGTACCCCAGTGCTTACATTCTTGTCTAGGACCTTGTGTGGTATTTGGTTTGGGGATCTGTGTGGGTATCTGTAGTGTCCATGCTTTGTTGTTGCATGCAGGGCTTGGTGTTGGGATGTGTGGGTTATGATAGTGGGGTATATGTGAATTGTTGGAGTGATGGAGTTGAGGGTGAGGGTGGGGTATGTGATAGCATGGGGGTAGGGTGGGGGATGTAATAGTTAAGATTTGACTTACCAGAGTCCATTCCTCCTGCTACTCCTGCAAGGCCCTCAGGATGCAGTATAGCCAAGACCTGCTCCTCCCATGTTGTTAGTTGTGGGGGAGGAGGTGGGGGTCTTATGACAGTCCTCTGAACTGCCATCTGGTGTCTTGAGACCACAGAACGTACCATCCACCGTAGGTCGTTCCACTTCTTCCTGATGTCATCCCTAGTTCTTGGATGCTGTCCCACTGCGTTGACCCTGTCTACGATTCTGCACCATAGCTCCATCTTCCTAGCTATGGAGGTGTGCTGCACCTGTGATCCGAATAGTTGTGGCTCTACCCGGACGATTTCCTACACCATGACCCTGAGCTCCTCCTCAGAGAACCTGGGGTGTCTTTGCGGTGCCATGGTGTGGTGTGGGTGATGTGTGAGGTGGTGTGTGTTGGGATGTGTGAGGGGATGTGTTTGTGTGTGTTGTCTGAGGTGTGTGGATGTTGTGTGAGTGATGGTGTTGTGTGTCTGTGGATGCTAGTGTTGTTTCTGGTGGTATCTCTCTCTGGGCTTCTTTCTCAATTTTTGTTGTAGGGGTTTGTGGGTGGTGTGGGTGTGTGCTTTATATTGGATTGGGTGTGGTGTGTGGTGTGTGTATGTGTATCAGGTGTGTGTATTTTGAATTGTCCAATGTGGTTGTGTTTTGCAAGAGTGTGTGTATTTTGAGCGCGGCAGTGTGTACCGCCAATGGAATACCGCGGTTGAAAGACCGCCGCGTGGATTCTTGGGTCATGATAGTGTGGGCGCATTCCTGTTGGCGTGACATTGGAGATTTTGTTGTCGCCAGTTTATCACTGACATTTGGTGTGGCGGACTTGTGTGGCTGTCTGGATTTTGGCGGATTCCGGCCTGTGGATCGTAATAGCTGTAGCGGAATTCTGCCGCCACAGCGGTGTGTTGGCGGTCTTCTGCACAGCAGTAAGCTGGATTTACGGCCAATGTTGTAATGAGGGCAAATGTGTGTACAATCTGTGGTGATTTTGTATGGATATTTCTAAGCCAAAGAATGATTACTTTGACTTGACTTTGAGTCCTGCTACCCCTTTATTAGATTTTTGGATATCATTAGCATACTTCTTCATTTCCGAATTGCAAATAATTCTGGAATTTTCCCACCCATTTTGGCCCCCCTTCTGTTTGCGGCATTTCTGTGAATCAGAATTTCACCAGGCTAAGTACAGGAGTCACACTCACACCCGCTGACTGTACCTTTGTTACGTCGCTGCTCAGTTATGATGTGTTGATACAGAGGAGGGGATGTGTTGTGCTAGCAGGCGATGTGGTAAAGTCATTGGTGGTCAATTCCTGAAGCGATGAGTACTGGTTCTGATGTGTCTGTGCTGCCTTGGTCAATCCCGGGATGCATTGTATGTTGGGGCGTTTGCATCACACAGTCGGCGAGCAGTGTCTGCGGCTTTGGCACAGACAGCGGCAAAGCAGCATTTCTGCCACAGGATGCATGGTTCTAAGTGATGAGATGGATTAATTGCGTCAGTTCTTATGTTGCAGGATCACACTCACCTCCAAGGGCCCAGGACTTGATTTGGCACCACTAGGCAGAATAGGACTCACAGCAGAATAGGCAAGATATAGATGAAGTATTAGAAATCCCTGGGACTTCAGAAATAAGAGGCAAGCTCAGTCAGGCCTTTGGAAAATCTTTAGATTGTAGGATGTAGAGAATTAGATCCAGTCCTCTCATTCCCAGGCAAGAAGTAGCAGGCAGCAGGCCAAAACAGCAGAGCAAACAGAAAAGTGGCAGTCCCTCCTGACAGTCCATCAATCCTTCTTCATGATAGACAGTCCATAGTCCAAAAGTATTCCTCGTATATGGTGTCAGAGGCCCAATACTTATACCCAAATTTGCCTTTGAAGTGGAGGAGACTTTGATGGTTTTTGATGTACCCAATTTCCCTTTCAGCCCAGTCCTTTCTACCAAGAGGTCTGTAGAGGGTTATCAGTCCCTTTTGTGGGGTCAGGCCACTACTTTTTGAAGTGTAAGTGAGAGGCCCTCCTCCCTTCATTGCCCAGGAAGACCCATCATTATGCAATTGGAATCCAGGGACAGTTGAATGTCCTGTGTTTATGGCTGTCTAGATGGAATGCACAAAGGTAGCTGTCATCTAACCTTACACAGACCAGATTTGGACTGGAGGCAGGCTAAGCGCCCTGAGACCCTCACAGGTGAGTAGTGCGATTTACAAATAAATTCCTGATTGATTGATTGATTGAAGGCACAGGATGGTTAAAGTAAGAAAATGCCATCTTTCTAAACATGGCATTTTCAGACCTGCAATTTAAAAACCATCTTACCAAAAGATGTAGTTTTAAATTGTGAGTCCAGAGACACCAAACTCCATTTTCTATCTTTTCTTAATTTGAAATTACCCTTTGAAGATGATCCCAGGTAACCTCAGCTTTAGCTTATGGGAGAGGTAGTCCTTGCAATAGTGAGAACAAATTTTAAAGTTTTTCACTACCGGGACATGTTAAATTTAAAAGTACATGTCCAACTTTTTTAAAACACTGCATCCTGTCCTTGGGACTAACCAGAGCCTACCCTAGAGGTGACATATGTAAGAAAAAGGAAGGTTTGGGCCTGGCAAGTGGGTGCACTTGCAAGGTCAAAATGGTAGTTTAAAACTGCTCACACAGGCTCTGCAGTGGCAGGCCAGAGACATGTTTGAAAGGCCACTGTCAGTGCTGCAGGCCCACTAGTAGCCTTTGACTTACAGGCCCTGGTCACACATAGCACACTTTACTAGTGACTTGCTAGTTACTCACACATGCCAATCATGGAGAAGCCAATGTTATCATGTTTTAGAGACAGAGCATATGCACTTTAGCACTGGTCAGCAGTGAAAAAGTGCACTTGATACTATGGCAGATGTCTCTGAGTACTCCTGTTTGTTTGGAGATTAATATTCCTCAGATATATGCCTAAACGACCTCCCAGAGAGTGGCCTGGTGGGCCACCAATCCTGTATTTAACCTAAAATATTCTAGAATTGCTTTCAGGAGCTCTGTTAGAAACACTGTCAAGCAGGCCGGAGTGGGGAGACATCCATCGATTCTCCAAGTTACATTGAAGTGGGACACAAAGGTCTATGTGAACTGGTGCATCATCCGAAAGTGTATGGGGCATATAAGAGATTGCATGCAACCAAGGAAGAGCATGGTCGGACACCATCCAGTAGTCAATGCAAGACCACATTGCATGTGGGGCAGAGTGGAAAGAGAATGCAGGGGTAGTTGGGTCGCCACGCATCCCAGACACGAAAGGTATCCACAATGCTTCAAAGCACTCTAATAATCTGTGGCTTGCTAGTGGGGTGTATGCCTGTAGAATTAAACAATGGGTCTTGTATCATATTGAAATCCTCCCCCAATCAACATGACAGCAATATCAGACCTGTTGAGGACATAGTATGGAAACAATTCAGGGAGTCTGTAATCGGCGCATGGACATTCTAACTTCTTTGTCTATGAAACTAGTGAGGAGTGTAAAGGGAAGCGTTTTGTGTATGAGCGTGCATATGCCTCTGGAATAGGAGCTGTAGCTGGAGAAGTACCTATGTTGCCCCCACGGAAAAAGATGTTTCTCCTGGATAAGGGCACCCGTACCTATATAAATAGGCTAGTACCTGTTTTCCCTTTCGTGGGTATTTCAACCCCCTTACAGTTCAAGTGAGGCATGAAAGGTTGGTAAACATGTCTTGAGCTATATCAGTCATGTCCCAAAAGGAGGATACCAGGTGTGATAGTCAAGTGTGCAATTCACTAACGTATGTGTTGTTGCTCAGCTAGTTGGTGACGGGCAAGAACATTTGCTATAAACATACAACAGAACAATAATCATCCGAACAAACCCCCCCCCCCCACTCACTCAGAGCCTAATCAGCTCATTGAATCCCTGATGAAAACTCAATAAAACATGCATCTTAGAACACTTAAACCGTGGTATAAACCAGAGGGAGAGACAACGCCCCGGGCATCGGTGCCCAGAGGTAGGAGTGAGATGTGACAGTATGTTCATTATTATTGGGCACATGTAGGCATATAGGCACAGCAATATAGTCAAGTAGAAGGCTAGTGTAATACAGCATGGCACCAATTTCCCATTGTGTATTGGCCAGTCCCAGGCTCAATCTGTGTGGTTGATCCGCTGCCACAGAGGTCCTCCCTGGATGAGTATTGTGAGGCATCCATAGCAAGATCTAAAGCATGGGGAGGAAAGGAGGTGGGATCAGGAGTATGTGACTTTCAAAAGGCTAGCGCCTTGGGCACCTTGTCAAAGATATAGGCATTCCCTCCAATGTCTATGCGTAGCCCTGGGGGTATACCATGCCATATCCAATCCCCCTTTATGAAGTAATGTTTTGACATCTTGAAATTTGACCACTGCGAAATTTGCGCCAGGCATTAACGTGAAATCAGGATAAATTGAAACAGATGTTCCCTGATAGTTTAATTAGCCACTTTAATGTGCCAGTCTGACTGCCGTACTTCTATCCTGGAAGTTAAGCAGCCGGGTGCTGAGTTGCCAAGGAGGTTGTGCCCTCTCGACTACAAATGTATCTGTCAAACTCTGGCGGTCAAACAGGTCTATCAGGAGCCACTCCACTAATTGGTCTGGGCGTCCCAAGTTGGTGGATTCCACAATGCCAATTATGCGGATGTTATTGCAGCACGATCTGGCATTCAAATCCTCATTCTTGAGTGCCATTGTTTTAAGGAGGCACTCCATTTTATCTACCCAATTATTGAGTGATGTATTGCCACCTTCCACTCTAGAACTGTGATCCTCTGCTCTGTCCAGGTGGCTTGACAGCTAATTTTCTCTCCCAAACTGTCTAATCTGCTAGCCAGTTTGTCAAACCTGGCATCAACCGAGCGGAAGGCAGCGTGCAGCTCTGCCATTATTGCAGTTGTCCCATTCAAGGATTCCCCAGCAGTCCAATCTGGGCTGAGGGCAGTTGCCCAAGCTGTCGCCCCGGTCTCCTCGATCCACTCCACACTATCAAAGGAGATTTTCCATTGGCGTGTGTCACCCTTTCCCATGGCGACTGATCAACAAGGATTGCACCACAATGGCTTAGGCCTCCACTGGGACATGATATGGGCTGGGCACTGCAAGGGAGGGGAGCAGGTTGAAGTGCTCCCGTGTGCACTGCCAGGGTGACAAAAGGTGTGGCTCAAGTGCTTCGTCCTACCCGCGGTTGGGACGCTCACCAGTGATTACATCACCAAGGAGGGGGCCCCATGGCCCCTTCTGTCACCAGCGCCTGTTGGGGGCATGAGGTGCGACATAGCCACCAAGAGCAGGCTGCTGTGGCAGTCACCACTGCCGGGGGAGGCAGCCATCTGCAAGACAACTTAGGGCGATATGGTGGCAGGACTCTGCCAGGCCCAGGCGTTGAGCCCGCCACCCAAGCAAAGGTAAAATCCCCAGATGACACACCGCAACCCAGGGGGGGACCACCATCCAATGGGCCCGGGATGCCCAAAGGCCCCCGCCCTTTTCCGTCACTCTGAGTCACTCATTGTCTACCACCTGGCCTCTGATTTCTCCACCGCTCCCTCCTGGGCCTCGGCATCCCCCTGGGCCCTGGCTGTCAATGTCACAGGCCTCCGCCTGCAATGGAGGTATCCTGGGATCGCCCGGGGCACGTTCTTCATTGTGCGGCTGGATGCCTGCCTTGGGACCTCCCCAGCCATGCAGGGCCCCACCCAACGCTCTGCTGTCTCAGGTGAAAGTGGATGCCCTGGGTGGCCAGCAACCCAAGCAGCCCTAATCCTCAGCAGACCCCTCTAGGCCCCAAGCATGCCGCAGGTGCATCTCTGTCTTGGGCTGAATCTTGGACCCTGTCTGTCATCGGGGACTGCTGAGGTGAAGGTTCAGGGCTGATGGTCCTCCCTCACCGACGCCTCAGAGTTTGCAGCCTGCATGGCACGTGGGGGTCAGCCAATATCTACCTTGTTCAGCACCCTCGGCCAGAGCTTCACAGCCGTGCAGCCATCTTGGTTGCCGGCATGGCCATGACCCCTATAATTCTCTTCCATGCCGTTTAACAGCTGTGTGCTTCAGACCCCCAGTCCTGCCATTTTTAATCCGTGTGTGTCTCCTTTAACTAAACAATTATATTTTATATTCTGGAATTGATTCTTTATGCTGACTATGCACAAATGATTCTGAGACTTGAAAGGAATAATCAGCTAGCATGAGCTATCTATCAAGACTACAAGGGCCTGAATTAGATTTTGGCATAGGGTCTGCAAGGGAATAAAGGAGCCTGATTTGGAGTTTGGCAAATGTGGACCAGCTAACAAACACTTCCTATTTTTCCATCCACTACCAAGGGGGTCTATATTTTCAGATTTAGAATATGACTGTTTGATGGACGAAAATCATTAACAGTCCTCTGCCACACCTTTCTCAGTCAATAGCAATATACCCTAAATATGAAAGACAGACCAACGAAAAGCTGCTACTCCATTTGCTGTTATTTGCAGTATAATTTCCATCATTAGAAACATGATGGTTCATCCCCCACATCTGTCCTGAAGAAAAAAAGAACAGAAATAGCCAAATCCTGTCCACAACAACCACAAATCCTACTCTATCAATATGTCTTGCTACTCCAAGGATACTACAATGCAAAACAAAACAGAAGGTAAACTCAACTTTTTAAACCTTTTTTTAAATGCACTATGTTAACAATCGGTGGCACTAACCTTTATGTACCAAACCACATCTAACATCAATATACCCTTTCCCCTTGTCTGGGCTCATACTACATACCCACATTAAATATTCATTTAATACAATTTCACTACCCACACACCTCAAGTCAGTAATTTAAGGCACTTTTTTTTATAAATGTACATGATCAGAAAACCACAATGTTAACATTTTACAAATAAACAGTGTTTGATGTTTTAAACAATACATGTATATTAATAATGTCTGCAAAGTGAAGTCTTTACCTTAAATCACACAACTATGCTGAGCCTAACCTTCATCCCAATGCATGCACTTACCATAAAAATTTCAATCAAATCACTCAGGCAGGTACCTCAGGTGCATAGTTCCAACCAACCCAATGAACTAATATGTCATGTATTTTAATCTGGCACATGGTAGCAAGATTTGGACACACTCACATGCAAGACATTGCACTCATATCCTCAACCTAGTTGAAGGCATAAATAATGCAAGGCATGAACTATACATGATCCGAGATACTCTAAAGGTATTCATACAAGGTTACGTCCTCGGCAGCACCGCTCGGGTGCCGAGGATGTAACCGTTACGTCCTGCACCCAGCCCACGGGGAGAGCCAGCGCTCACACCTCGGGCCTCTCACTCCCCCCCCCATAGGTAGGAATGGAAGGGGAATCGCTCCCCCTTCCACCCCCACACCCCTGCCCTCCAGTGATGCCTGATGACATCAGCGGGCAACCGCGCGCTGACCTCGTCAGAGGCCGCCCCATTACGCTAGAAGCTCAGCTTCCAGCACGATCGGAAGAGAAATGCTTCCATTTCTCTTCCTATCGGGGTTGGGGGCAAGCTGAGAGGCATCAAGGGAAAGGAAATGCCTTTCCTTTTCTCTGATGTCTTTCTGAGCATTTCTGCAGCCCGATCATGAAGCGATCGGGCTGCAGAAATACCCACTAGACACCAGAGATGTTTGCTTACCAAAAGTAAACGATAAAGGGGAGCGACCCTGTAGGAGGCTGGCCTGGTTTGTATTGGGTACATAAGGTGCTTACACCTTATACTAGGTCCAGTTATCCCTTATTAGTGAAATGTAGGCAGTGTCTAGCAGCTTAGGCTGTCTAGGGATAGCTGTAGCAGAGCAGCCAAGGCTGAACTAGGAGACATGCAAAGCTCTTGCAATACCACTA
The DNA here is from genome assembly GCF_031143425.1 of Pleurodeles waltl. Lineage (NCBI taxonomy): Eukaryota > Metazoa > Chordata > Amphibia > Caudata > Salamandridae > Pleurodeles > Pleurodeles waltl. The sequence goes on along the minus strand of NC_090448.1, from coordinate 924,752,227 downwards.
TTGTCACACAGTACGTATACACAATAAAAGACAATACTCAGTGTTACCAAAAAATAGGTACTTTATTTTAGTGACACAAGGCCAAAAATATCTTAGAGGCAATACTCCTTCTGGAGGTAAGCATTATACATCAGGTAAGTAAACAGTCATAGAATAGTGCAAACAGTGAAAAACACGATAGATTGCAATGGGCCTAGGGGCAACACAACCCATATAGTAAAAAATAGTGGAATGCAAACGTTGGATTCCCCCCTAGGCAAGTGTACTCTGTAGAGGGGCACTGGGAGCGTAAGAAAACACCAAAGGTAAGTAAATTATCCCACCTCAGAGCCCAGGAAAGCAGGAGTAAAGAACAGTAAGTTTCCTCAGAACACACTACAAGTTGTGATGAAGAATTATGCAAGAGCCAAGCAAGACTGCAAGCAACCAACAATGGATTCCTGGACCTGAAGACCTGTGGGGAGAGGAGACCAAGTCCAGAAGTCGAAGAAGAGTCCAGGAAGAACAGGAGCCCCTGTCCACCTGGAGGAAGGTGCAAAAGTGGATTCTCTGGTTGGAAGAAAAGTACAGAAATGCACCAAAGAAGATAGCTGTGGGTTCCTGCTTGGTGCAAGAGATGTCCTACGTCGAGTTGTTGGATGCAGGCTGTTTGCGTTGCTGGATTCTGCCAACAAGCCTTGGTTCACACAAGTATGCGGTGTGAGTCAAAGAGGAGCTGCCCGGACCCAGGAGAGGCCTGGAGGTCTCACTCAGACTCAGGAGACAGAGGGGGCTCTTAGCACTTCATAGAATGCTCAGAAAACCAGGCAGCACCCCCAGGAGTCCCAGGAGTTGCAAAGTGCCATCATCGTAGCACTACACAGGAGGATCCCACGCCTCTGGAGAACATCTCAGAGAGCTGTGCGTCACAGGATGGAGTGCTGAGGACCTGGGCTATGCTGTGCATAAAGAACCTTTAGAAGAAGTTCACAGAAGCCCAAGGAGCTGCAGAAGACATGGTGCAAAGGGGTACTGTCACTGCATGGGGAAGCAAGATCTTACCTCCACCAAATTTGGACAGCTGGACCTTTGGATGGTCAGGGTCACTTCAGCCCACCACCTGTGTTCCAGGGATTATGCTTGTCAACAGGAGAGGAGTCCCAGACTACCCGTTGTCATCATAGATAGGTGCCTGCTGAAGCAGGGAAGTGACTCTGTCACTCCACTGGAGATTCCTTTGATTCTTCTGGTGCGGGGTGAAGACAGGCAGCCTCAGAGCATGCACACTTTGGAAACTGTTGCAATTGCTTGCTGGAGCTGAAGTTGCAGGTCACAGGAGTCTTCCTGGATACTTTGTTGCAGTTACAGCAGTTCCTAAAGCAGTCTGAGGTTGATCCGACGGTCAGTAGCTGAACCAGAGGATGCAGAGAAGTCCTGGAGGAATCTTGCAAACCGAATCTGAGGAAGCACCCAGAGGAGAGACCCTGAATGGCCCTGAGAGGGGGTTGGCTACCTACCCAGGTATGCACCTATCTGGAGGGATCTCTGATGTCACCTCCTGGCACTGGTCACTCAGATGCTCCCAGAGGGTCCCCACACCTTGGAATACAAGATGGCTAATGCCAGGAACACTCTGGAGGAACTCTGGGCACCACCCCTAGAGTGATGATGGACCGGGGAGTGGTCACTCCCCTTTCCTTTGTCCAGTTTTGCACCAGAGAAGGTACTGGGGGTCCCTGAACTGGTGTAGACTGGATTATGCAAGGAGAACACAGTTTGTGCCCTTCAAAGCATTTCCAGAGGCTCTGGGAGGATACCCCTCCCATGCCTATAACACCTATTTACAATGGGAGAGGGTGTAACACCCCTCTCCTGACGGGAATGCATTGTTCTGCCAGAAACCTGTCTGTGAGGTGGCAGCAGCTGGGGCTGCAGTGGACACCTAAGCGAGCTGGTTTGGCAGAACTCAGGGTCCATGGTGGAGCCACCAGGGTGTATGGAATTGGCCCCCCACTACCAGATTTTGATTGAGGGTTCAATTTCACAATCTTAGACATCTCACATGGCCATATTCTGAGTTACCATTGTGAAGCTACATGTATGTATTGACATATATGTAGTGCACGCTTATAATGGTGTCCCCGCACTCACAAAGTCTGGGAAATTGGCCCTGGACAACGTGGGAGCATCTTTACTAGTGTAAGGGTGCCCTCACACACAGTAACTTTGCACCTAGCCTTCAGTAAATGAAGGTTAGACATATAGGTACACTGACAAATAGGTCAAAATTGGGGTTAACATGCCAAGAAAGATAGTACTTTCCTTCTGACCAATTGAGCAAGGGTGGCTCCCCTGGGGACATTTTTAATTAGGCCTTTTTTGGTCCTCACTCCCCCGGGGGCAGATCGGCCTATTTTAATTAGGCTGATCTGCCCTGGGGGGCAGAAGCAACTAGACACCAGGCTTTTATTTTATTTTTTTATTTTTTACAGATGGGGAGCAATCCATTAGGCAAGGGTTGCACCCCTGGGGGAAAATTTTATTTTGGGCCATTTCTGCCCACTTGAGGGCATATTCGCCTATTTTTCTTAGGCCAATCTGCTCCCAAAGGGGGCAGAAACCACTAGACACCAGGGATCTTTTTCTTTGGTGCAAATTTCATGCAAGGGGAGTGACCCCATAGGCAAGGGTTACTTTCCTGTGGGGCAAATTTATTTTAGCCCATTTCTGCCCTCCTTGGGGTTAAGATAGGCTTATTTTAATTAGGCCATCTGTCTCCAAGAGGTGCAGAATCCACTAGGCACCAGAAGGTATTTTTTTTATTTTTTTTTACAGATGGGGAGCAACCCCTTAGGCAAGGGTCAATCTCCTGGGCGAAAATGTATTTGAGGCCATTTCTGCCCCCCCTTGGGGGCAGAGCAGCCTATTTCAATCAGGCTGATCTGCCCACAGAGGGGGCAGAAATCACTTAGGCACCAGGTATTGGTGTGTGTGAGTGTGTTTTGTTTGGGGGGTAGCCCCTTGGATAAGGGCCGCTCCTCATGGGGGCACAATACTCTTGGCCATTTCTGCCCCCCTTGGCAGCAGATGGGCCTATTTTTGTAAGGCCCATCTGCCCCCAAGAGGTCAGAACGCCCAGCAGAGAACAGAGAATATTTTTTTCAAAAAAAGAGGTTGGGGGTATAGCCATACCCCCACCACAAATAAATGGGGACAAAGTTATTTTTCCCACCGGTGGGCAGATGGGGCAATTACCCCTGATCCACTCCCCCTAGGGGTGAGGGGGGCAGAAAGCCTAATAAATGCCAGGGAATGTGTTTGGCTATTTGGGACAGTTTGTGTTTAGGCCCTCATGACTTTTTGTCCACATAAGCTACCCATGCCAAATTTGCGTCCTTGTTTTCCAACATCCTAGGGTTTCTAATGGAACCCAGAGTTCGTAGGTTTCCCTGGAGGAGACCAAGAAATTAGTCAAGATATAGCAAAATTTTCATTTTTTTCAAAAAAATGTGAAAAAGGGGCTGAGAAGAAAGCTTGTCTTTTTTCCCTGAAAATGGCATCAACAAAGGGTTTGCAGTTCTAAAAACACTTCTCAGCTTTCAGGAACAGGCAGACTTGAATAAAAAAAAAAACATTTTTCAACACAATTTTGGAATTTTACTGGGGCATACCCCATTTTTACTATTTTTTGGCTTTCATCCTCCTTCCAGCTAGTGACAGAAATGGGTGTGAAACCAATGCTGGATCCCAGACAGCTAAATATTTCTGAAATGTAGACAAAATTCATTCTGAATTCAGCAAGGGGTAATTTGTATAGATCCTTAAAGGTTTTTCTACAGAGAGTAACAGCTAAAATAAATAAAATATTGAAATTGAGGTAAAAAAGAGCCATTTCTGTCCATGTTTTCTTCTATAACTTTTTCCAGCTATGCCAGATTTTTGAAAGAAATATACTGTTATGTCTGCTTGACTCCTCTGGTTGTGGGGATACATAGGGCTTGTAGGTTCATCAAGAACCATAGGTACCCAGAGTCAATAATGGAGCTGCACCTTACATTGGGTTTTCATTGCATACTATTCATCTGGTGAAATATAAAGAATGAAAAATAGATAGCAAGGAAACCTTTGTATTTTCAAAATGGGAATATGATAAGGTGTTGAGAAGCAGTTGTTATTTGCACATCTCTGAATTCTGGGGTCCCCATACTAGCATGTGAATTACAGGACATTTCTCAAATAGTCATCTTTATTAGGCACTGTCTTACATTTGGAAGGAATAAATGTAGAGAAAGAAAAGGGGCAGTAACACTTGTTCTTCTATTCTGTATTCCCCAAAGTCTTCTGATAGAAATGGTATCTCACTTGCGTTGGTAGGCCTAATGCCCACAACAGAAAACGCAATATGAACGCATCACATTTTCCATAAGAAAACTGATCTGTTTTTTTGCAATGTGCCTAGATGTGTATTTTTTGGCCTTCAGCTGAGCCGGCACCTAAGGAAACCTACCAAATGTGCATTTTTTAAAAGTAGACACCTAGGGGAATCCAGGATGGGGTGACTTGCGGGGCTCTCTCCAGGTTCTGTTACCAAGAATCCTTTGCAAACCTCAAAATTTGGCAAAGAAAATACTTTTTCCTCACATTTCGGAGATAGAAAGTTCTGGAATCTGAGAGGATCCACAAACTTCCTTTCACCCAGCATTCCCCCAAGTCTCCCTATTAAAATTGACACGTTGCTTATGTGAGTAGGCCTAGTGCCCTCAACAGGAAATGCACCAAGACACAACATGGACACATCACATTTTCCTTAAGAACACTGACCTCTTTTTTGCAAAGTGCTGAGCTGTGGATTTTATCCTCTAGCTCATCCGGCACCCAGGGAAACCTACCAAACTTGTGCGTTTTTTAAACTGGACTCCTATGGGAAGCCAGGATGGGGTGACTTGTGGGGCTCTCACCAGGTTCTGTTACCTAGAATCCTTTGCAAATACTTTTTCCTCATATTTCGGTGATGGAAAGATCTGGAATCTGAAAGGAGCCACAGATTTCCTTCCACCCAGCATTCCCTCAAGTCTCCCTGTAAAAACTATACCTCACTTTTGTGGGTAGGCCTGGTGCCCGCTACAGGAAATGCCCCAAAACTCAACATGGACACATCACATTTTCCCAAAGAAAACTGACCTCTTTTTTGAAAAGTGCCTAGCTGTAGATTTTGGCCTCTAGCTCATCCGGCACCTCGGAAAACCTAGCGGACCTGAACATTTCTGAAAACTAGACACTTTGGGGAACCAAGAATTAGGGACTTTTGACGCTCTCACCAGGTTCTGTTACCCACTATCCTTAGCAAACCTCAAAATTTGGCCAAAAAAAACACTTTTTCCTCATATTTCGGTGCTCCAACGTTCTGGAATCTGAGGGGAAACACAAACTTCCTTCCACCCAGTTTTCCCCCAGGTCTCCTGATAAAAATGGTACCTCATTTGTGCAGGTAGGCCTAGTGCCCGCGACAGGAAATGCCCCAAACACTACGTGGGCAAATCAAAATGATCAAATTCAGAGCTATCTGTTTTTGCGGGGGCACCTGCGTTTTTGGTCCTGGGCACACCAGCAATCTAGGGAAATGTACCAAACTCAGACATTTCTGAAAACTAGACACCCGAGCAAGTCCAGGGAGGTGTGACTTGAATGGATCGCCCAGTGTTTTCTTACCCAGAATCCTCAGCAAATCTAAAAATAGGTTAATACAAATCACATTTTTCCAACATTTCTGTGTGGGAACACTGCACCGGCATAAATTTCCTACCACCCAATGTTCCCCTCATTCTCCAGATAAAAATGATACCTTACTTGTGTAGGTGGGCCAAGTGCCTGTGACAGGGAAGGGCCAAAAACATGTCAAAATTGAGGGGGAACCAAAGTGGGTCCAAAAGGGCAGTTTGAAAAAAAAACCTTTTTAGGCTGAAAAGTGGGGCAGAATTTTTATCAGTGTAGATGCGACAATGCAGGGTGGTAGGAATTTTGTGGATTCCTGCAGATTCTGAAGGTTCCATCGCAAAAATTCAGGGAAAATGTGTGATTCAAGCAAAGTTGGAGCTTTGCAGGGCATTGTGGGTAGGAAAATGGTGTGGGGTTCATGTGAAGCACACCATCCTGGAGTGACCCAAATGTTTATTTTTCAGATGTGTCTAGGTCTTGTTGATTTTTCTACATGGCAGCATCTCAATTTCCAACTGAACAAAATAAAGGCTGAGTTCTATTGTTTGGGGAACATTTTACATATGTATGTGTATGAGATGTAACTCACATTGCACTGATGCCACCTAATGACCGGGAGCAAGTGTACTGCCGTACGAAGCATTTTATTCTATGCCAATCTGCAGGTGGTTTATGTAGCAGATCTTTACATCACCAGTGTGTGTGCAAGATTTCCAGACTCAATCCATGACTCACTAGTGCTACACAAAATATACATTCAATAACTGATACTATTAGTAAGTTTATTGTAATTTTTTATAGGAGGGTTGTTTATTGCTGTGGATTTTTATGGGAAGGTTGTGATCTTTTAAACATCATTTCACTTACATTTACTTTTGTGATTATATTTTTCAGAAGATTCAGGTTATCATAGTTGTACATGGTTTATAACACCTTTGAGAAACCCTACTACACCGGGGGATATCCGTTTCAGTGCAGCCCATGTGCGAATGTACAACAAGCTTTTGGGCTCCTGAAGGTCCAGATCAGATGCTGAACAAGACTTGAGGAACAGTTATCTAGTCTGCAAGATTGTTTTGCTCTGTTGTATACTTTACAGCCATGCTCTGTGGAGAAATATTCCATTTGTCCCTGGATCATTTTGGTGACGTCTGATGAAGTTGATAGTGATGTGGATGAAGGTAGTGATTTCAGGCGTGACTTAAGTGGCTTAAAGGGAAATATAATTTGTCTCTGTTCCCTATTGACATATCCTCCTTTACTGTTTATGCTAGTGTTGCAATTGGGTTCTGCCCATTCAGTAAGTCTGAATTTTTTTGCTTTTTGTGATTACTTGGTTTTTAACTTTTTACTGTGGGTGAATCTCACTACATGTGCCTCACCCATGGTAATCACATGACAAATGGACTGTGTGTGGTTACCACCAGTGCCTGCCATTTGAGATAAGGCCACTGCGATGCAACAATGTTATGGGAGGCTTGGCTGCTTACACTGGAACATGTGTGCAGATGCGTGTACACACGTGTGCAGGCTGAGTGTGGAATATTATGTTCCACCCACCGAACTCGTTGCAGCCCACGCAGGCTCTATTATGATTTTACCTCTGGGCGGATGGGCGGAAACAGTGTTTCCACCTGTCGGCCCAGCTGGAAACAGGGGCTTTAGTTGGGGCAGCCCATAATTCAGGCAGTGAAATGCACGACGGAGCTGTGCATGGGGGGGCCGGCAATGCCCATGCCAAGTGCATGGGAAGTGCCCTCAGGGGGTTCCGAGTCACCCATTCCTCCAGCCTTTCCATGGTGTTGTAAACCACCCAGAAAAGGCTGGCGGAATGGGACTCATAATTCGCATGATTTGAAATGCAGAGACTACCAGGCTGCCTAGTGGCGGCAGCCTGGGGGTGGCAGGGTTGCCACCGTGGCATCTCTGCCATGATCATAATATGGCATGTGGACCGCCACTACTGAAGTGGTCCCCCCGCCACCGTGAGTCTGGCAGTCCATGGACCGCCAGACTCATGAGGCCCTATGTCATGTACAGACCGGTAAGTGCACAGAGGTAACCTGGTGCACTGGTGAATCTGCAAGATTAGCTATTCACCTGGATTAGGCCTTATCATTTTAGTGTACACTAATAGGGAAAGTCAGTGTGATTTACTGTTTATTGTGTGTATTGTGCAGTGACACTTTATTATACACACAGGAATAGAACTTCCTTAAAGTGCAGTTTAACTTCCCTTTCGCCTGCAAAGACTATTGACATACTGATTTTAGGCGTAACCTGTGCAAAGAAATCAATTCTGTAATTACCAAAATTATATCTGTACTCTTTATGGGTCAACTAGAATGGTCATGTATGCCTGGCTCAGCTTAGGATCAGAGCTCAGGCCCTTTGTCACCCTGCTGTGCCCAGTTACTCACATTTCTCTCTGATAGCAGCAACAAAGGCCTCCTGACACAAAAGCAGCAGTTAATAGTAATTCAAACAGCTTGTGAGGAGGAAATGGGAGGGATGTAATAATCTGCACCAATCAATCAGCTGTCACACTGTACCAGGGATGGGCTTGTCCAGGTCCACTGGACAAAGGAGGGAACCTGACAACTGGAGCCAAACCAAGAGGGGTTCTGTTTGAATATTTGGTGTGAAAGACTGTGGGAATTATGTCAGCGAGTGGTGGAGCTGAGGCCCAAGGAGCAAATGTGAACAGTGACTCCTGGATGACATTGTTTTGAACTGTCTCAGCATTCTGTGCAAAAGGGTTGGGCTGAGGTAGAGAGGTGACAGGGTACCCTAGGGTCAGCCAAGAGTGGGGGATTTTCCGAACCTTCCTCTCCCCTTTAAAAATTCCTGCACAAGGGGGAGACTCTCTCTTACCTGATAATTTCTTTGTGCTTCAATGTTGGATCCTGCGACAACCATGGAGAACTGGAAGGAGGAACCCCATGATGCCAAAAAAAGACAAAAGACTCTGCCCAGTGGACCCAAGAACCAGTGGGTCTCCCCAAGGATCAGTGAGGCTGATAAACTCGCTGAGGACCAGTTGGGTGAAAGCCCTGAATTTTGTGCCCAGAAACCAAGACCAGGAGAAGACTGGTGCAGAGGGCTAGGAGGACCTGCTCCATGAGGAATGCACCACTTTGAAGGTCTGCTGCACATGCCCCTGGTGGCTAGAGCTCACTACTTGGAGTAAATGGATTCCAGAGTTAGAAAATCAGCCCAATGGGGCCAGAGTTATGGCATTTTAAAATGTATCGACCCTTGATCTTTTGCTCAGTGATGAAGCGTGTGGGGCTCTGCATCATTTTACTTCTTACCCCCGGAGTGGGTCAGGGCCCAGGGGGTGGTACAGGATTCAATATTTATTTTTTGTGCAGGAAAAGTCTCGGCAGGAGGCCTCTTCTCTGGAAATTCTTCGGGACCGGGGACACCATCCTCATTTAAAAAGGGGGCCGTGACCATATCCCTGCCTCTCCACATCTATAGAGGTCAGGGAGAGTGTTGTGGTACACCACCACCAGCTGTGGTGGGCATGTCCCACTTCCAGTCCCCATGTCTGAGTGGAGTGGATTGCCATCACACAACAGGAGAACACTGCCTGCAGGTGTGGACAAAGAAGACAAACTGCTGGCTCCCATGACCAGTGAAAGAAATGCTGAGATCCAGCAGGGACAGCCAGGCATGGATTCCCTGGGATGTCCTCATCCAGGGAGGCACACATGGGTGCTCGGGTGGGACCGAGCACCTCCTCAACAATGGAAAAAATCTAAAGAAAAAAACTATGCAGCTGTCCCCATCTCAGCAGAAGAGCCGCTACTTAAATATTCATTGCTCCCAGAGGAGCACGCCATAATGTTCTGCAGGGCTTTGTTGTTTATATACTTTGCTGCATGTGGTGACCGACTTTGTTGTTTATATATTTTGCTGCATGTGATGATCCCCAAAACAGGTAGGGAGTCCCACCAATGTTACAAAGGAGGCCTGTGGGGCTGCAGGAGTGCAACAGCTCCTCCAAGTAATTTTTATTACAGTACAGACCCCATGTTTACTGTTCACAACATTCACGAAAGGGAAAGGATCCCCATGGAGTCACTTACCATTTGCTACTGAGTTTCCTTTGTCTTTGAGGTGTCAGTAAAATATGAATGTTTTGAGACTAGATTTTGGTTTAAAAAAATTAGTACATACCTCAAGGAATCAGTATTTGGAAAGGAAGCCCTAGCTTTGCCCCTTCCAGGTACCAATACAATATTGTTCCGTAATCCCTTCTAATAATTCAGAAAACCTTTTCCAAATTGAGAAATGGGCTTAGTACATTTGAGAAGAGTCTTAGTATTCACAAACCCTCTGATTTACCAAAATCAAAGGGTTTGTGAATGCTAATACCCTTTGTGCACTGAACCCTCCTTTGAAGCTGGGGCTGGTGGATTAGTGGACTAAAGTGCCCACTGTAGGGGCCTGTGCTCGACCTCATAGTCTCAGATTCAAATAACAGCAGGTCCACTCAACATTGCATCCAAGTTCTGAGGTGGATAAACTGAGTACAATTAAGTTGGGTAACAATAAACATCTGTTTTTCAGCACCAAGATTCCTACAGGTGAACATGCATTTTACAAGTTCCCATTATGATTCATTGGTGCCCTCATGTATCATGCAGGAAGAGGCTGTGCATGAGGCTTCTTCTCTGGAAATTCTTCAGGCCTGGGGACACCATTCTTATTTAAAAAGGGGACCGTGACCACATCCCTGCCTCTCCACATCAATAAAGGTCAGGGAGAGTGCTGTGGTAGACATCCACCAGCTGTGGTAGGCCTGCCCCACTCGACGTCCCCATGTGGAGTGGATGGCCATCACACAACAGGAGAACCCTGCCTGCAGGTGTGGACAAAAAAGAAAATCTGCTGGCTCTCATGACCAGTGAAAGAGATGCTGTCCTTGCGGAGATCCGGCAGGGGCAGCCAGGCATAGTTTCCCTGGGCTGCCCCCATCCAAGGAGGCACACATGGGTGCTCGGTGGGACCGAGTACCCCCTCAACTATGAAACAAATCTGAAGAAAAAACTGCTCACCGGAAGAGCTGCTACTTTAATATTCACTGCTCCCAGAGGAGCACGACATAATGTTCTGCAGGGCTTTGTTTTTTATATATTTTGCTGCATGTGGTGACCGACTATGTTGTTTATATATTTTGCTGCATGTGATGACCCCCTAAACAGGCAGGGAGTCCCACCAATGTTACAAAGGAGGCCTGTGGGTCTGCGGGAGAGCAGCAGCTCCTCCAAGTAATTTTTATTAAGGTACAGACCCCATATTTACTGAGTTATCGAATCCAGGATTCTCCTAATATTTTCAAGCACTCCCAAGGCTGAAGCGTTTTTTCTACATCTGGGAATGCTGCATCTTCTAGGGATTGTGTTTATCATGGCAGTTGTTGCCGCCTGAAAGTTGTTAAAGGAGATATATGTCTTGAAGCGCATTCCAGGGGGCCAAGACTATATTTGCAATGTAATGTAATTAAAATGTGATGACGTCTAGGGGTTACTTTTATAATTGCATTTTTATAGTTTGAAAGGTTCTAAAACATACAGACATGAAATTGTGATTTTAACATTTGGTGTGTTGCTCTTGAACCTTGACCAAACCAATAGACTCACTAATATGTTTGTATGACTCCTTTAAGAGGTCAATGGTGATTGTGAACTGTCATCTATGATATTTTCAATCTGCCAATGTAGAGATTTATAAATTACTACACAGTATTTAGTAGTGTGTGTGTGTAATAAATGTACTTCTTTTTCTAAAGAAAAAGTACTGACTGGACAATCATTTATTGAGTGCTACTATTGCGTGCCAGTGAATGATGATTACTAACCCACACCACCTGCCCTGAGTACGACTTGGACTGCTCTGCCTTGCTACCCTGAGAGAGTCAAGCGCTACAGTGGGGTGCTTGGCTCTCAGTAAGGGAAACTGTGGACCTATTAAATGTTTAAGCCACAGAAATAATAAACCACTTTCCTAGAGCTATAATCCACTAATTATATTTCATATTGTTTGAGTTTCATTATATTGAAAGTTTGTTTGCTTATTATAAATATTTTGAAAGTAAAATAGTATATCACCAATATCTTACATGTAATGATAATCATGCGATATGAGAATTGTTTTAAAGCTGTTGATGTTGATTTGCACCTTAATTCACTTTTAGTATGTTAAACTAGTCTTTAATGTTTTTATACTGAGATGCAAGTTTTTTTCATTGATATTAAGTAAAAGGTTGAGAAAGAGTTCTGCACAGTGAGGGGAGGTTATTTTTTGTTTCTCATTTTAGGCTCAGCTTGTGTATGACCTGTCAAACATAGAGTTGCTTGGTTCTCCTGTACATTTACCACATAAATGTTAATAAGGTAGGTCACAAGTAGTGACCCACTATGATTCGCTGCCATCAAAGTGATGGTGTGCTGGGTTCACTGGGCCACCATGTCTGGACTTGGTTTTGAATAAAACAAACATTTTTTAAATGCAACTTGTTTTCCTTAAACATTCCATGGGGCCACTACATAATCTAAACATTTTTTCACAACATTCACAAAAGGGAAAGGATCCCCGTGGAGTCCCTTCGCATTTGCCACTGAGTTACCTTTTTCTTTCAGGTGTCAGTAAAATATGAATGTTTTGAGAATCGATTTTGGTTGCAAAAAATTAATACATACCACAAGGAATCAGTATTTGGAAAGGAAGCACTAGCTTTGCCCCTTCCGAATACCGATTCAATATGGTTTCGTACTCCCTTCTAATAATTCAGAAGGCCTTTTCCAAATTGAGAAATGGGCTAAGTACATTTGAAAAGACTCTTAGGGGGTCATTCTGACCTCGGCGGTAAAAGGCGCTTACTGCCGGTCAGAAGACCGCCATAACACCGCCGCGGGCGCGGTAAACCGCCACGGTCATTCTGACCCGCAACTGGCAAACTGCCAAAAACCCGACATCCACAAAAGTCCGCCACACCAAAGGCCAGCGGGAAACTGGCGATGACCAAACCTCCACCGTCACGCCAACAGAAATACGCCCATTCCATTCCGACCCACGAATCCACGCGGCGGTCTTTCAACCGCGGTATTCCATTGGCGGTACACACCGCTGCGGTCAAAATACACACACATCTCCAAAACACAGCCACATTGGACAATTCGAAATACACACACCTGATACACATACACACACCACTCCCACACACGCAATTAAATATAAAACACACACCCACATCACCCACAAACCCTTACAACCAAAAAAAACGACAGAAAGCCAGAGACAGACAGCACAGATTAGATAACACCATCACACAGAGGCAAACCACACCATCACCCACACAATATCCACGCACAAAACACCACACATCACCACACTCACCACACTCTACAACACATACACCACCCCACACCTCATCCACACCACCCCATGGCACCCCAAAGACACCCCCGGTTTTCAGACGCCGAACTCCGGGTCATGGTGGAGGAAATAGTTCGGGTAGAGCCCCAGCTCTTCGGGACACAGGTGCAGCACACCAGGATTGCCAGGAAGATGGAGCTATGGCAAAGGATAGTCGACAGGGTCAACGCTGTGGGACAGCATCCACGAAATCGGGATGACATCAGGAAGCGGTGGAACGACCTACGAGGGAAGGTGCGTTCCATGGTATCAAGGCACAACATCGCGGTGCAGAAGACTGGCGGCGGACCCCCACCTACTCCCCCAGAATTTACAGCATGGGAGGAGGAAGTCTTGCATCCTGAAGGCCTCGCAGAAGTATCTGGAGGAATGGACTCTGGTAAGTCAAATCTTAACTACTTCATCCCCCCCACCCCACCTGCATCCCAAATCATACCCCCACCCTCACCCCCACCCCATCACAACTACTCCCTGCTAATGTCTCACCATCACAACCCACCCATCCCAACACCTAGCCCTGCATGCGTCCACAAAGCATGGACACCCATAACCAAAGCATGCCCACTGCACATACACATCTCCCCCACAAGCCACCCTCACAAAAGCCCCCACACAGGAATGCCAGCCCTGGGGTACACGGGCACCCACCCATTGCACGATATGGCACACACTGAAGCAATAACCATACCTCTATACCCCTGCAGGACCCGAACGCCACCACACCGCCCAGGAGGGTCCAGAAATGTCCATTCCACCCCCAGAAGAGGCCACCAGTGATGACAGCAGCTCTGTTTCCCTGGACCCAGATGACCAGCCCGGCCCATCGGGGACCTCGGGACAGTCGGTTCCCCTCACACAGCCACAGGCCACAGCAGACCCAACCCCCTCTGGGAACACCAGCACAGCTCCCACCCAGCGGGCCCATGCCTCTGTCTCCAGAACACGTCAATCAGCGGTGTGTCCACCACTACAGGGCACCCAGGTTAACCCACCACCCCAACAACAACAGGGACCTGGGGGCAGTGGTAGTGGGCACACGGTCCAGGGGACAGAGGCCCAGGGAAACAGGGGAACTGGGAGGGCTGCTGTGCGACAGGGGGGGGACAGGCCCAGGGAACCCACTCTCCAAAAGGCCCTCTCCTCCATCATGGGAGCATACCACCACTCCCAGGAGACGATGGCGACGGTACTGGCCAGGTTCCAGGAGATCCAGGTCATGCAGGAGCAACAGTACATGGGGTTCAGGGAAGAACTTCGAAGCATCAGTTCCGCAATGGGCACCATCGTCGGGGCACTCAACCAGATTGTCACCACATTGCGGGACCATGTGGCACCACAAAGGGCCCCTGTCACTAGCATGGACCAAGAACAGGCAACCACCTCCGCCGGCGCTAGTGGACAGGAGGCCCCCACACAACAACAGGCCACCAGAACCCCACCTCCTGCAGAAGAAGAACCACCCCGCAAGCGGGCCTGAGATCTCGTAAGAAGACAGAGTAGGATGCCAAGACCCCCGCCAGCAAAGGATACCCCCTGATGTCATCCCACTGTCCCACATTGTCACCCTGTCCAACCTTTAACTGCCCCTGCTCCACCTTCCACAGGCATATGGACAATGCACCTGTGAGACTGAGAAGCTGGACTCTGCCATGGACATTCCTCCACCATCACCGAATTGCAACCATGTCCCTAAATTCTGCACTTTAATAAAAACACTTATTGCACAAAAATCATCTGGAGTCTGCCTGTATTGTGAACAAATGTATTAGACATAACGCTGCCAAAATGTCCAGTTACACAGTGATGAGAACATACCACTGTCACACAGCTGTAGTCCATGGGTAAACAAAGCAGAGGTCACGCAGTGGGGGCCACATCTCTGAAATTTGAAGGGAAAGTCACAACTCAGTTAACATACACTGGGGGGAATAGGCCAGACAGTGGAGAGGCAGGAGACTGTAAGTAATCGTAAAATGCCGGTGTTGAATCTTACCTGTGTGTTATTGAAAATACTGTAGTATCACTCTGTCCCTGTTGTCTGTGTCGTCCCCGTCGTCTTCCTCCTCTTCACTCTCCACAGGTTCCACCGCTGCCACAACACCACCATCTGGCCCATCCTCCTGCAGGAAAGGCACCTGGCGTTGCAAAGCCAGGTTGTGAAGCATACAGCAGGCCACGATGATATGACACACCTTCTTTGGTGAGTACATTAGGGATCCACCTGTCATATGCAGGCACCTAAACCTGGCCTTCAGGAGGCCGAAGGTCCGCTCGATCACCCTCCTAGTACGCCCATGGGCCTCATTGTACCGTTCCTCTGCCCTGGTCCTGGGATTCCTTACTGGGGTCAGTAGCCAGGACAGCTTGGGGTAACCAGAGTCACCTATTAGCCACACACGGTGTCTTTGTAGCTGTTCCATCACATATGGGATGCTGCTATTTCGCATGATGTACGCGTCATGCACTGACCCAGGGAACTTGCCATTTACATGGGAGATGTACTGGTCCGCCAAACAGACCACCTGGACATTCATCGAATGATAATTTTTCGGTTCCTGTACACCTGTTCACTTTCTCTGGGGGGAACCAAAGCCACATGGGTCCCATCAATGGCACCAATGATGTTGGGAATATGTCCAAGGGCATAGAAATAACCCTTCACTGTAGCCAAATCGCCCACCTCAGGGAAAACAATGTAGCTCCGCATGTATTTCATCAGGGCAGACAACACTCTGGACAATACCTTAGAAAACATAGGCTGGGACATCCCTGATGAAATGGCCACTGTAGATTGAAATGACACACTTGCCAAAAAATGGAGTACTGACAGAACCTGCACTAGAGGGGGTATCCCTGTGGGTTGGCGGATGGGTGACATCAGGTCTGGCTCCAGCTGGGCACACAGTTCCTGTATAGTGGCACGGTCAAGTCTGTATGTCTGTATGACATGTCTTTCTTCCATTGTCGACAGGTCCACCAGCGGTCTGTACACCAGAGGATTCCTCCATCTCCTCGCAAGTCCCAGCGGACGGTGCCTAGGAAGGACAACATGGAGCACAGAGTCAAGCAACCCACAGGTACGTTCACACAGCTTGCACAGTACACGATTCTCTATGCATTGAATGGCTTGTATGAGTGGCAATGCAAGGCCTAGGCCTGGGTGACGCAGTAGAAATTAAGCCATGTGGGCCCTTGAAATGGTGGCTGCCTGACCTGTGAAGTGTGACAATGGGATGTGAGGTCAATGCGCTGGCGTGGCACACCGTGGCGGTAGGCGGTCGAAGACCGCGGTGCAAAGCCGCATTGGTTAACATTGAACCCTATGGGTTTCAGGAGCCAATGAGGATGTGCGCCGGCGGTCGCGGTACGCACCACTGTGGTACGCACCGCCGCGGCCGTGACCGCCATTTTCTCTCTGCTTAATCACTCGAGACCTGATCATCCACAGGAGAGGACCTATACTGCAAGTGCTGCTGTGACTTCGGTCTGGAAGAGACAATGGCTGCTGCGACTGGGGAAAGGGCCCCTGCCTTCACTTCTGAAGAATTGGAAAAACTCGTGGATGGGGTCCTCACCCAGTATGCGCTACTCTACGGTCCTCCAGACCAACAGGTAAGTACACTGGGACCATGTTTTGTGGCCTATGCCTGGGTTGAGTGGTGTGAATGAACGACGGTGCGGAGGGGAGCGAATGAGGCATGCATCAAACAACAGATGAGAGCATGTGCCACATGGCAAGGGTGGGGAGGGGGCGCCACTCACATCGAGCATGCAGAAAATGTTGATATATTTTTTTTCTCTCCCTGTACGTGTCACATAGGTCAGCGCCCATCAGAAAATAGACATTTGGCGTGCCATCGCCAAGGACGTCTGGACCCTGGGGGTCCACAACAGATGGGGCACCCACTGCCGCAAGAGGTGGGAGGACATCCGCCGCGGGAGCAGAAAGACTGCGGAGGCTCTGCTGGGGACGGCCTCCCAACGTAGGAGGGGTGCTAGTCGTCTATTGACCCCCGTGATGTCCCGGATCCTGGCGGTGGCCTACCCCGATTTGGATGGGCGCGTGAGGACATCACAGCAGACACAAGGGGGTGAGTACAAGCACATTCTGCTATCTTAGCGCGCAGTGGAGGTGTCTGTGTGGGGGAGGAGGGATGTGGGTATCCCTAGGCCAGGGCGATTTCTGTAGGCTAGTCCCCTCCGTAAGGCATGGCCCTGTGTCCCCGCCCTCCACCTCTGTAGGGTGCCAAGTACAGCTATCCATGGCCCTGTGGACAGGAATCACTGATTGCGTAGTGTACCCCAAGTGCGCGGCGTAGTGCAGGGGTCTCCTGTGTCTGTCCTCTCCGCCAACTGTGTTGCCAATGCATGCACTCAACATGTCTTTATGTTCCCCTCCCCCTTTTTTTGTCTGCTCTTCCTGTTCATGTGTGCATTAGCATCATCTGGCGGAGGAGAAGTGGCATTGGAGCACGAGGGAGCTGCATCTCACATGGCCCCGGAGGGCCATGCAACGGACTCTGATTTGACCAGTGAGACGGAGGGCGAGGGGGGCTCCACAACGGGGACACGTGGAGACATCAGCGACACCAACACGTCCTCGGAAGGGAGCTCCCTTATGGTGGCGGCAACATCCGTGCCCACCGCAACAACAGGTACAGCCGCCACCCAGTGCACCAGCTCTGCCCTCCAAGCAGCCCCTCAGCATTCGCCCCGTGCCCACTCGCACACCAAGGCGGGCATCTCCTTCGCCCCAGGCACCTCAGGCCCTGCCCCAGTTACCCCTGCTGCCCTCAGTGAGGAGGTCATTGACCTCCTCAGGACGTTCATTGTTGGGCAGTCTACCCTTTTGAATGCCATCCAGGGGGTAGAAAGGGAGGTGCATCGGAGCAATGCATACCTGGAGGGCATTCATTCAGGTCAGGCTGCCCATCAGCAATCGTTCAACGCTCTGGCCTCAGCACTGACGGCAGCCATTGTCCCTGTCTCCAGCCTCCCTCCTCCAACTCCCTCCACCCAGTCCCACTCCCCTGTTCCTCTGCCTATCCCAGACACACCTACAGACCAGCCTGCACACACCTCAACACCCAAGGGCAGCTCATCCAGACATAAGTACCACACATCCCACAAGCATTCACACAAGCAACATCCACATGCAGACATGCCAACAGCCACTGCCTCCTCTGTGTCCCCCTCCTCCTTATCTCCCTCCTCCCTCCCTGTGACGTCTCCACTCACACTTGCATGCACAACTTCATCAGCCACTACGTCCATCACCATCACACCCACCAGAACACTCCGCACACGTGCAGTCACCACCCCCACTGCCATTTACACGTCCCCTGTGTCCTCTCCCACTGTGTCTGTCACCCCCTCATCCAAACTACACAAACGCAGGCAGCCACCCACCCAACAGCCATCCACCTCACGACAGCCTCCGTCACAAGCACCTGCACCCAAAGACAGCACACTTGACTCTCCTACGACCACATCCTCTTCCTCCACTCCCATACCCACTCCACCTACCCTTCCCATTGCTCTGAAAAAGCTTTTCCTCTCAAAATTGAACCTCTTTCCATCACCTGACCCACCCCCTCCATCTCGTAAAAGTCCAATCAGCACCTCAGCCACCACAACCCCTGGACCTACAAGGACCATAGTCCAGGGATATTGGAGTCCACCACCTTCGAGGGCAGCTACATCGGCCAGCAGCAAAGGGACAGCCAGCCCACCCCCTGGGAAAAAGTCTAAAAAAGGGAAGGCCCGGCGCGAGAGGACAGAGACGGCAGCCTCCACAGCCACCACCCTGGCCCCGTCAGGAAGGGGGGTGCCACCTGGCACATCTACAAAGGGAGGCAAGGGCCACAAAGACTCAAGGAAGGGTGGCAAGGGCAGCACGGCCGACAAGTCCGGCAGCAGGCGAGCAGCCCAGGAGGGCCCAACCAGCCCCATTCCTGGGGTGAAGGAGGACACCCACGGGCACGGGACACCAGCACAGGAGGGCCCAGCAAGCAAGAAGTCGGATGGCGAATGAACACCATCTATTGTCCGGATCTGGTGCCCTGGAGACACATGTGAAGAACCGCTGAACAGGACACCGCCGTCTCAAGAACCGCTGAACAGGGCCCTTCAAGAGCTGCACTGCTGAACAGGGCCCTTCAAGAGCTACACCACTGAACAGGGCCCTTCAAGACCAGCACCGCTGAACAGGGCCCTTCAAGAGCTGCACCGCTGAACAGGGCCCTTCAAGACCAGCACCGCTGAACAGGACACCGCCGTCTCAAGAACCGCTGAACAGGGCCCTTCAAGACCAGCACCGCTGAACAGGGCCCTTCAAGAGCTGCACCGCTGAACAGGGCCCTTCTTTTCTTTTTTTAATGTTTTCCTTTGAAGAAAAGGAGTTGTATTTAAAAAATGGTTTATTTTTTAGTCAATCACAGAGAAGGTGGTCTGATGACCCCAGCAGGCCACAATGCCTTTTATTTCAGTCAATTTTAGTGGGACTCAAAGTACGACCTACCTCATGCATATTAATGAAGTAGGTCGAATTGCAACCTACTACAAATCAGTATTTTGACAACCAACCTTTTAATATAAGTAACTGTGGATTCATCCGTAGTTGGTGTAATAATTGCCACCACTTCTAACAAATCCATTTTGTACATTCCATTTAGGGAATTGTAAATTGTGACTCATAATTTGTCACAAAAAACGATTCCTTAAATGGAATCTTTGTACCTGAGGGCCCTGGTCCCTAAATCATAGACAAAGTGCCAAATGATTGATGCAAGAAAGTTGATGGCAATAAAAAAACAGACCCAAACTAGGTGCATGAGAGAAAGTAACAAAAGGAAAATAATGTAGCTAGTAGCTAGAAAAAATGTACAAGGATCTAGACGGTGTGTAATGAAAGGGGGAAATTAATGTAGTGGCTTGATATGAGTACTTGATGACATTAGTGAAGAATGCTGGAGAATGAATTCTGTTTTTAATGTTTTCCTTTGCATTTTTATCTCTTTTGTTAATAGCTCTCAGAGGCTAACGCGTTTTGCTAGGATGGCAAATATTTGACTCAATCTAAAATAGGCAAGCTTAATATGAACCTTTTGCCTTTCCATGACTTTTCTTCCTTCTCCTTTTCATATAACACAGCAATATGATGAAAGATCAGTAAGTGCGGTCCGAGTAGCATCTCGTAAGTTTATATTGTTTTTATATCATGGTTTCACCGTTCGTGTCACCTTCTTGTGATACATCATAATGCAAACGTTGATCGTTAGTGCCATATTAATGTGAAGTTCAGAGCATAGTTTGACTATTGCTATGAACCTGCTAGTACGTGTTTTTATATTAATTTTATGAACCAGAAGTACTTTATGCTGCAGATGCCCACGACCTGCCAAGCAGATGTCATGACAGCATTGCAGTTTGTAAATTTAACGAATGGTGCACACAATGCTGATTCAATGACAAGGTTAAACGATAAGGTCTTTTGGTTTTCCTAGTTTTCCTCTTCAGTCTATTGCTAAGTGAACAGTGGGCCAACGAGCTGATGGCATCGTCATGGACAGAAGAGAAGCAGATGTGGATGAGCTTTGGCACCAGTTTTCAAGATTTCATATACACCACAGCATTACTATTATTAAACTGTCTCATACAAATACAGTCCGGACAGCATGCTCTCCAAATAATTGGTCAGGATGCTCATTTCAGATCCCTCCACTGGGCAGTCACTAGTGTTGTGTCAGAGATTAATCTGGTCTGCAGGATGTCATGTTCCCTCTCCTAGGACCAAGTGAGCTGTAGCCTGGAGTCCCATGTCAGAAAATAAGGAAATAAGATATTTTTAGGAGCATATTTCGAGGTAGAGAGTGAACAACACTAACATTTAGACAGAATCACATCCAGAATAAATGGTGCATGGACTACCCAACAAAGATGGACTAGTCACGAGTGTCAATTGTTTCTTGACATTTAATACCTGATGCCTACTTTACTCAACTGAAGGGAGTTGATTTCAATAAGCTATAAAATATTACTTTTGACTGTTACAGTTGAAACTGATGATATGAACAAGGTATGTGGTCAAAAGATAATGTTACACTTTTGGTGTCCATGTGTAGGCAACTGACAGCCACAGCAAACCCAACAAAAAAATTTAAATTTCCACTCTTTTTTATCCAGGTTTTGCCTTTTAAATTTAGCACACAGAGAATTCCACTCACCTCTGTTCTCTCACACACCCTCAGACTTTGTTTATTATCCTTTTATTTTAAAGGGGAGGGGCCACAGTGGTGATGAGCAGTGAGGGGGAGTGCTCAGCGGGGCACTCACAGCCAATCCTGATGATGCTTTGGGCCCGAGACACACACATGCAGTAGGCTCTCTCCAGCCCGGTTGCCGGGCTGGAGAGAGCCTGAACAGGCTCCCAGTCTGCCTGGGAGCACCCTGGCTGTGCGCTCCCAGACAATCCTGATGCTGCTTTGAGCAGCATCAGGATTGTCTGCAGGGCAGGCTGGGAGCCTGTGCCTGCAGCTTGGAGTGACAAGGGACAGAGCAGAGGAGCAGTGCGCGGCGGATGAGATAAGTGTTTTTTTTTTTTTAAATGTATTTAATTTTTATTTACACCTCGGAGCACGCGCCACCCCACTCCCTCTTGATTTCATGAGCCACAACTGCTGATTCCTCTGCTAAATTCAGATTTTCCACGGCAGGGGTGGGTAAGAAATCATAATTTTATTAAAGATACGGAGACCAATATTATGCATGCACCTCTTTATTGCCACTCACAGCAGCAACTAGAGCTTCAACTTCAGAACTTAGGGCCTCATTTACAAGGCCCATGGCACAATCTTATGCATGTTTGAAGCCTTGCCACAATATTCCCCACAGCACACTCCAGTGGCTTAAAATCAAAATGTTTAAACACATAGGTGGTCATTCTGACCCTGGCGGTCTTTGACCGCCAGGGCGGAGGACCGCGGGAGCACCGCCGACAGGCCGGCGGTGCTCCAATGGGGATTCCGACCGCGGCGGTAAAGCCGCGGTCGGACCGGCACCACTGGCGGGGTCCCGCCAGTGTACCGCGGCCCCATTGAATCCTCCGCGGCGGCGCAGCTTGCTGCACCGCCGCGGGGATTCCGACCCCCCCTACCGCCATCCAGATCCCGGCGGTCGGACCGCCGAGATCCGGATGGCGGTAGGGGGGGTCGCGGGGCCCCTGGGGGCCCCTGCAGTGCCCATGCCACTGGCATGGGCATTGCAGGGGCCCCCGTAAGAGGGCCCCTACATGTATTTCACTGTCTGCTGCGCAGACAGTGAAATACGCGACGGGTGCAACTGCACCCGTCGCACAGCTTCCACTCCGCCGGCTCGATTCCGAGCCGGCTTCATCGTGGAAGCCTCTTTCCCGCTGGGCTGGCTGGCGGTCTGAAGGCGACCGCCCGCCAGCCCAGCGGGAAAGTCAGAATTACCGCCGCGGTCTTTCGACCGCGGAACGGTAACCTGACGGCGGGACTTTGGCGGGCGGCCTCCGCCGCCCGCCAAGGTCAGAATGAGGGCCATAATCAGAAGGCCAGTCAGCTGCAGCCAAAACACTATTCAAACTTCCACCTCCTAACAGAGCTTTAAATGCCATAGCTCCCCTTGCAAAATGCACTCCAAATCTGATAATATAAATTCCAGCCCATTTCAAAACTTCTTTAACCCATCTTGCCAAAGTTGGTGAAGACACATGTTTTTATGGATATCTAAATGAAATCACAAATTGTGTTTTTGCTTGTCCTCTCAGTATTTTAGTGCATTTTCCTACTCACGCAAACACCTCACCACACACAACTTGCTGTTTTCCTCTAAAGACAGATAAAAATAGACCTAGATAAAGTCCTAGTTCTTTTCCCGACACTGAAGCGGCTCTCTCTGGTAAATAACCACTAGATGATTATTATAAAGCTCTTTCATCTGCAAGCGCACCTGGTCCTTAGTAAGTAAAATTACAAGGGGATGCGTATTGGCTGATGAACCATTTGGATCGCAGGGAGTATCCTGGCCATGTAGTGACCAATGTTATCAATATTCAATATAACTCAGCAATAACCTCTTTATGAGAAACATTAACTATTAAACAATTGTGTCGACATTTCATGAATAACAACAACTCAATATACATTTCATAATTTTTATTTCCCTATTAGTTACAATTCTAGTGCATAAGGTTAACTCGAACTTTATTCAATAAGATCAGAATTAGTTTCTTAGCAACCACCAATAACACAATCTAATCAGAACTTGAGAAAACATGTGCTCTAATGCTTCAGCATAAGCCAATAAAGATGAATAAATCAACATTATTAGCAGAGTTCAGCAATCAGTTTGTCAATCATTTGTCACTGTCAACGTCACTCTAAGGAACCCTCCCTAACCCAGATTAGCATCAGCATATTAGGGCTTCGTGCAAAAACAATTTAGAAAACATAAATTTGGAAAGCCATCTATATAGAAGAAAACCTATAAAACAGCACTGTTGGTACCTAGAAGAAACAGCACAAAGTTAATCAGTCACATTGCTACCTATCCACGGAATGGATCAGCAACAAAGTTAGTCTTCATATTCAGGTCATCAATAGATCAGCAACGCATCAGGCTCTCAAGAGCATGAGCCCAGTGACAGAATCCTGCATCTCCTAACGTCATCAGAATTCACCCCTCGCATCTGAATCTTTAGTCCCTTATCATGACTTTTTATTAGAGTTTTTCTGTCCATCCCCCCAAATCCTAATTGTTCAATTAAACACCATGGGGGTGATTCTAACTTCGGCGGGCGACGGAGGCCGCCCGCCGAAGTTCCCCCACCAAAATACCGCTCCGCGGTCAAAAGACCACTGAGGGTATTTTGGGATTTGCCCTGGGCTGGCGGGCGGCCGCCAAAAGGCCGCCCGCCAGCCCAGGGCAAATCAACCTTCCCACTAAGATGCCGGCTCAGAATTGAGCCGGCGGAGTGGGAAGGTGCGACGGGTGCAGTTGCACCCGTCGCGTATTTCAGTGTCTGCTAGGCAGACACTGAAATACTTTGTGGGGCCCTCTTACGGGGGCCCCTGCCGTGCCCATGCCATTGGCGGGCGAACCGCCAGGAACAGGATGGCAGTAGGGGGTGTCAGCGGTAAACTGGCGGGGGACCGCCGGTTTACCCTTTCTGACCGCGGCCAAACCGCCGCGGTCAGAATGCCCTGCGGGGCACCGCCGGTCTGTCGGCGGTGCTCCCGCCGACCCGGCCCCGGCGGTCTGAGACCGCCGGGGTTAGAATGAGGGCCCATATGTGTTACCCAATACATTTAATTCTACAAATCTATGAGTTCTAGTATTTCATCAGTCCCAGTTCATTGATTGTTTTTTTTTTTTTTTTAATTGAGCATTTTACGTTATAGCAAATACAACAAACAAACTTTCCAGTTATCATCGTTAATGTGTTACATATAGTATGCAATTAGGTGTCCTACAAAGAGGACCATATTACAATAGTCAACATGTCATATCGATAGAGAATACAAGCACGTAGACTGGGTACAGGGGCTCAAAAGGGTCACAACATTCTACCTTAGCGTTTAGGGAGGGCGGCCGCGAAATAAAACAGGGGTATCGGTCAGGGTCATGCTAGTGTTAAAGGCATTTCCTCCATGATGTGAGAAGCGAAGAGTGCGATGTAGCCCCCCCGACACCCCCCTCCCAGGGATCATACACTCACGACATCTCCTTCCTATTCCTGGCTCTGTTGTCCCCGGGCCCAGCTCACAAACGGATCCCAGATGTCGCGGGGTCTAGACGCAGCCGGCATTAACTCCCAGAATGTTGTTAGCTGTGTATGCCCATAAGTTACATCCGCCAGCCAATCCCTCACCGCGGGCACCCTCCGCCTACCCCAGTGGATCGCCACCCGTCTCCTAGCAAACAGTAAAAGTAATGCATGCAGCCTGCGCACTGCTGGCGGAGTGTCCCTGACATATCCTAATAGCCCAAGCAGAGGGGAAGGGGCGTCCGAGCGGCCCACTATCTGGTTTACCGATATAAAAACTTGAGACCAATAATCCTTCAATCTCGGGCAGGACCACGCTATATGTAGAAAAGAGGCCAAGGCCGACCCACATCGCCAACATTCATCCGTCTCCCTAAGCCCCATTCTTTTCAGGCTGATGGGGGTTCTGTAGAACCTATGTAGGTATTTAAAATGTATTAAACGCAGCTTGTAATTTGGCAAAAGCTCAGCAAGCTGCCCACAGCAGAACTCCCATTGTTCCCCAGAAATCTCAGGCTGCAGCTCCTCGTTCCACTACAGCATAGATTTAGGCGCCACCTCTGGTGTCATGTTTTGCATATGGCGATAAATACGAGTTACTAGCTTTCGAGGAGAAGGGGAACCCACCACCGCCTCCAAAGCTGTAAAGATCGGCGGCGAGTCGGGGAACCCCTCGCACAGTGTCCGGCACGCCGCACGTAGTTTATGGTACAGAAATAATTCGGAAAAGGGCACCGCACCTCCCTCCTCCGGCGCTGGGGGAGGCATAAACTTGCCATTGGGAAAAAGGTCAGCAAGGGTGCGGAGATTCATCTTATCAATCAGGTGACCAGCTATTCCATCAGCCACACAAGGCAGCATCGGGTTATGCATCAGAGGCAGCGATGGAGCATATAACAGCGGGACCCCGGCTCTCCTACGTAACTCCTCCCATACCCATTGCAGCATCCTAGCCGTATCTACAGCTTCTCTAGGACGCCTTGCCTTAGCGCATATCGCCACTCCGAGTGGAAGGGGAGCCACCATATCTCGCTCCACCGCCACGTGAGGCTGAAAAGGGACAGGGTGGGTCCAAAAATTTAGGAACTGAGCCTGAGCACAGAGGGCATGCAGTTTTATATCTGGAGCACCTAAACCTCCCTGTCGCAGTGGCAGCGCCAGCGTGTCCCACGCTACCCTGGCCTGTCCACCCGCCCACACCAGCTCAACCAGGTATGACCTCAGCGTGGCAAAGAAGTGTGCTGCAAGCGGTATAGGTATATTTACTAATAGATAAAGGAATTTGGGTAACACTATCATTTTTGTCAACGCGATCCGCCCAGTTAGTGATAGGGGCAGGGAAGCCCACGATTTCACTTTCTCGCTCAGCCACATCATAGCCCTGCCAAAGGCCCCAAATCTCCTGAAGGTCCCGGCTTATCCAAATCCCCAGATATTTGACTTTTTACGCCTCCCAGCGCAGGGGGTATTCAGAGCACACCTCCGCAGTGCCGTCCGTGAGGGGAAAGATTACCGATTTAGACCAGTTGATGGAGATGCCCGCGAACCCCTCAAAGCAGACAAATTCTCACAGGATGGGATCCAAGTTGTCCGCAGGATTGGTAAGATAAAGGGTCACATCGTCCGCGTATAGTGATATTAGAAGATTTCTAGAGCTGAATCCTATACCTCTTGCAGCATGATGTTGCCTAATCCTCGCTGCCAGCGGCTCCATAGCTATGGCAAATAGCAGCGGGGAGAGAGGACAACCCTGCCTAGTACCACGCAAAACAGAGAACGGTGCAGAAACCAGACCATTGACCAGCACTCTGGCTGTAGGTAAAGTGTAAAGCAGGCGAATTTTTCTAAGCAGCAGCGTACTGAAACCCATCCTTTTTAGTATATGAAATAAATATGGCCATTCAATAGTGTCGAAGGCCTTGGTTGCATCTAAAAACACTGCGGCAGCTCTAACTTCGGGGTGTAGGTAATGTAATGCAGCGAAAATCGTCCGCAGGTTGTGGGAGGTCGCCCTTCCTGGTATAAAACCGGATTGGTCTGGAAGTGCGACCATCGACAGCATTGGCTGCACCCGATTCGCGAGTAGTTCGGCCAAAATTTTCACATCTACATTAATCAGAGATAAGGGCCTGTATGAGTTTAGATCGTCAGCAGGTTTATCCGGCTTCAACAGCGTAATAATCAGCACTTCGTGCATAGTGGCAGGTAACACCCCTCTCTCCAGGGCCTCCTCGTACACAGCCAGCAACCGGGGCGACAGCTCATCTACATATGCCTTATAGAAAGCTGTTGTAAGACCATCAGGTCCCGGCGCCTTATCAGGCGGCAGGCTCCTGATAACTTGTGCCACATCTCCGGCATCTATTGGAAGGTCCATATATTCTCTGTGGTTATTATTGAGCCATACCAATGCAATGGAATCTAGATAGGATATAAGCCCCTCCGGACATTCATCTTGAGTGTTAGTATATAAACGGGAATAGAACTTAGAGAATGCTCCTACAATGTTCTCCTTGTCATGAAGCAGTTCGCCATCAGTTGTGCGCAGTTCATGAATATATGTCGCGGGATGCGGCGGTCGAATCATATTTGCTAGGACCTTCCCCGGTCTCCCTCCTTCGCCGTAACGCCTCGCCTCCGCATATTTCCCCAGAAACTTTACCTCCCTCAATGCCTCCTCTTCATATTCCAATAGTTTGGTCTTCGACAGCCCCGCCGCCTCTGACTCCCCAGCCTCTAAGAAAGTGCTCTCGACTCGTTTTATATCGGCTTCAAGTGCTACCAGAGTGCTCCGTATCGCCTTCAATAACCCTGCCTGCCGGGCTATACATTGGCCTCTAATAACGACCTTGAAGGCCTCCCACAGAGTCGCCTCCGTGTCCACCGACCCCGCATTACGCTCAAAATAGTCAGTAATGTCGGTTCGTATCTCCTCTCTGAATGCAACATCAAGTAGTGCCTGGGGTGGGAGTCGCCATGAGAATGCCGGGGAAGGACCCCCAGGGAGTAGCAACCTCAACATACAGGGTGCATGATCGGACAGTGTACGGGGCATGTGCTCTACCTGCGACGTCCACAGTGCAACATCTTGCGACACGAGCCAGAAGTCAAGACGGGACCACGCGCCGCTATAGGACGATATACAGGTGCCCTTCCTCAGGTCCCCATGTCTACCTCGCCATACATCAACCAGCGCGCCATCCAGCATTATTTCTCGTAGGGCGGAACCCGCCAACGGATTCAATGTGCGAGCCGCCCCCTTCCTATCCACACTGTCATCAAGTACGGCATTGAAATCACCTCCCCATACAATTGTGTTGCATCCAGTGGTTTTCACCTGCCCCCAAAGCCTATGGAAGAACCCTGGAGAGTCTGCATTAGGCCCATATACAGCCACGAATACAACCGAAACACCGCACGCAATACCCTGTACCCAAACATATCTCCCTTCTGGGTCACATTGAACTGCACCCTCCCGCCAGTCCAGCCCGCGTTGTATAAGTATCGCCACCCCTCGGGCATAGTTGGAGTAGATAGCTGAATAAACATGGCCCCATCTACTGTAGTGTGACGCAGTCTTTGAGCAGGGGAGGTGTTCAAATGTGTTTCTTGCAATAGGCAGACATCCACCTCATGCCCCACCAAATATGCATGTACCAACCTAGTCTTCCTGTGGTCGTTGAGCCCCCTAACATTCCAGGTGAGGCAGTTCAAGGTTTTATCCACTCTAGGCATTTCTCTCTAACATCTTGTAAAGTGTAATAAGACATGTTGACAATGACCAGGCTGTACGTACAGGACACCACACAGGTAGCATATAATAGATATTGGCAATAAACAACAAGATAACAACCCCAACTAACCTCCCCCCACCCACTCCAACCCCCCAACCGGGTCGTAGATTACCCTTCCCATTCCTATCCCCCAAGAGACATTTTAATAAGCAAGGGAACATTCCCGAGGGGGTGTGGCGATGCCGGCTACTCCCCCGTGTGAAATGGGGTGGCCGGAAGATCTGCAGGGGATCCTCACTGCTCAAAACCTAGTAATTAAATCTATCTAGAATAGCAGATGACAAGGTTGAACAACAGGCAACACAAATGCGTCTCCATCTCTAGCGGGTAGAAGGCACTTTTAACTAGGAGCAGTTCCCCACAGGGGATATTAGGTTGGATCAACGTTTACTCATTGTCGCTGAGCCTGCTGTTCTCTGTCCCCACAGCGTCCCTGGAGCGTTGTGCGGATTTGCGTCCCACATGTTTAGCGAACTTCAACGCCTCCTTGGCAACAGTGAATATGTGGGCAGACCCTTCGAAGGACACCTTCAATTTAGCCGGGTAGAGGAGGGAGTACGGGACCTGCGCCTGCAGAAGAAGCCGCTTTGCAGGCAGAAACTCACGGCGGGCAGCCTGTACAGCCGGGGTGAAGTCAGGGTAAAATGAGATGTTATTTCCTTTGTGCGTAATGGATCCTCTCTCCCTTGCCATCTTAAGGATCAAATCTCTGTCTTGGTAGTTCAGGATTCTCGCAATTATGGGTCGGGGCGGCGCACCCACGGGGGGCCTCTGGCTCAGCGACCTATGCGCCCTCTCAACCGCAAACACCGCCGAGAGGCTGGGGTCAAACAGTTCGTGTAGGAGTTCAGTGATATATGTTTCCATTTTATTTATGGCAGTGGTCTCCGGAATTCCTGTGATGCATAGATTATTGCGCCGGGACCGTGCTTCCAAGTCCTCATTCTTTGCATGGATTATTCCTAATAATTTGTCCATGTGCAGGAGTTGGTCCCTTGTTTCTACTTGAAACTCATGACATTCTGACTGGCGGGTCTCAAGCGTGTCCAACCTCGTCTCGTGTGTGGCCACCTGGGTTTTTACTGAGTCTAACTGACTGGTGAGATTGTCCAGTTTAGTATCAATATTACGGAGGCTGAAGCGCATCTCAAGCATCAATGTGCGCAAATCTTCGCCTTGGTCGTTTGCGGCCAGGTCGCGCCCCTCTGCCGTCTGGGGCCCCTGCTCCTACTCTCCCTGGCGCGTGGAGCGCTTATGATCAAAGTTCAGCTTCGGCTGTTTAGCATCGTGCTTCCCCATGGCAGAGAGAGCTCCACCTAGTCCTTCCGTGAGTTATTAGCTAAGTCCCACAGCCACCTCCGTTCTAGCGTAGTCGCAGCTGGGTACCTCAACCCCCCTCGCCGCGCCCGCGCTGACCGATTCCGTTTTGACAAGTCACTATGTCGCCGCTTGCACCTCCACTGGGTTCCTTTAAATTGACTCTCCGCAACTAACCAAAACTGTTGCCAGGGTGCAAGTCAATGTCCATTATGCCATCCACCAACGCAGGTCGGCGGAAGGGGGACCCCCACGTTCTCCCCTCCGTACTCACGAGACAATCGGACAGGTCCTCGCAGCACCTGTCCCTTCTATCGACTTTCCACCTTTTGCCCAGCTGTGTCTGTTCGCAGGCCCCCAGGCGCCTCCCCTCTGCTTCTTCGGAGCGCGCTATTCATGGCTCAGGGCAGATCAAACACTTCCACCTTTTTGAACGCACCAATTTCCTCCACAGGGCGCCCACGGTATCTACGAGACTCCGTGATGGTGCACAGCCTCTCTCCAGTTCACGCACCACCTCACTCTGTTCTCGGGCTTTTTGGTCCCAAAATGGTGGCCGCCACCTCTAAAGTCCGCCTCATCGACTCCCGCCGCAGGCCCAGCGTCTCCGTCCATCGGAGCGCAGTCCAAATGTCACCCTTATTGCCGCCTTCGGGGATCCCACATCTTGTCGGCGTCGTCCGCACTTTCCGGCAGCGTCTCGCGCTCAGAGCCGCCGCCCGGCAGCGCGGCAACGCGATCCTACCTCCCAGGCAGCCCGGGGCCGCTCCAGCTCCTCAGCTCCGGCAGGATCCGCCGGGCAGCTTATCAATGCCGGGACCTTCCGCGTCCCGGCTCCGCCACGGCTCTGGTCCCGCCGCCGGCACACACCCCCGGCCCGAGTCAGGGCTCCTCCACCAGCGGGCTCCGTCAGACGCCGCCATCGGCTCCGCTCTCAGGCCGCACTTTCCCATAATTCCACGCAGGCCATAAAATAAAACAATTCACATGTCGTCACCTGCGTCGCACCGTCATCCGCACATTAACACAGGTTTTGGCAGTTTGGGCTCGCCCCGATGTTAAGGATTATTAAAGGATTACAATCCGGCTGGCGGAGCACACTTAAAGAGCGGCCATCTCGCTGCTCAGCAGGCCACGCCCCCCCAGTTCATTGATTGGTTCACTGTAAGATGTCCTCATCACCCGGCTCTTCAGGTATCGAAAATGTTGCATCTTCATCTTCAGTCAGTGTCTCTATTGTCTGAGTCCTGGGAAAGTACATCTCGTCTACTCTACACATAATTGTAGCAATTTGGTTCCAGAATCTCCTGTCCGTCGGTACATTGCAGAAAATTCTAGCTAAGCAACTTTAACATTGGCTTCTGCATGAGGCCTGGCAAAACTAGGCCACAGCTTTGGCTAAGTTAACTCTACGATATAATGCAAAACATAGGTAATGCACCTCATTGTGGCACATTACTACATTATTATTACATATTTTCATTATTTCATGCATTTTTAATCATTTTAGTATAAATTTGTATAAGTGCTGTCCATTCTTCGTGGGCACATTTTCAAACGTGCACATTATTTTCTCTACGATTAATTTCTCTATGAACTTCTGTAAATCAAAACACATAAACATTCATTAATAATTTCTAATTAGCATATCTGCTTCAACACATCCGAGACTCTTCTAAAAAAAATTTGGCAAAGCAACATGACTAACTTGAAAGGAGGATTCTTCAAATCCAAAAAATCTTTGCCATCCCAAGCTTCTAACCCCATTAAAACTAAGTCCAAATCCCACAAAGAGGAAAATTTAGGCTCAGGAGGTTTCTTCAAACACACACTCTTCAACAGACGTCTTATAACATCATGTTTTGCCACCGGATGCTCATTCACCAAATCATGCCCTGCAGAAATTTCTGATCTACTCAAATTCACTAAACTGTACGAGCTGCCCTTTACAAATAATTCAGATAAAAAATGTCCTACATCATCCACATAAGTTGAAATGGGATCTAGAATTCTCTCTTTAAATCTACATACCCATTTATTCTATGCCAGCATGTGTGCCTTTTAGGTTCCTGGAGCCCAGGAATCCTTGATGAGTTTTGTAGCGCAACCAACAACAAAATACTTACCCTTATTTTCTCTTTCAGCTGATCAGGGTTATGGGATCCAGCCATGGATCATGACTCCAATTGCCAACCCAAGCACAGCAGCAGAGCGTGCCTATAATGAGGCACATCGTAGGACACGCACCATCGTTGAGCGGACTTTTGGCATCCTGAGATCCAGATTTAGGTGCCTGGACATCACTGGAGGCAGCCTCCTATATTCCCCTGAAATGGTCTGCAAGATCATTTTGACCTGTGCCATCCTGCACAACATTTGTGTGAGGAGGAACATTCCCCTCTATGAACCGGATCAACAAATGCCTGAAGAGGAGGATGAGGAGGATGCTGTTTGTGAAAATGAGAACATCCAAACACAGCTGCAGGAGTGCGACGGAGAAAATACATGGTACAAAACATCTTCTACCTGTAGTCACCATCTCCACTTTGTTATCATATGTAAATAAATACCTCACTTCTTCACTCAATCATGCTCTGGGTAATTATTTATGCATCACATGATCTCTAGGAATCATAATCAGAGTTTTGCCGCATGGAGAATTGCAGAAATACACTTTTGCATACTGAAAAAGCCACATTACATTTGATGGGTATCAATGTACAGCAATGTTAATGACATTTATCCTGTCTATTTCACATTTGAAGGGCAATATCAGAGTACCACAGCTATGAGACACATCCATGTTGCCAACATTGTCCATTCCAGAATATGACACCGAACTAAAACACTATCAATCATAAGGTAAAAAAGTGCATCATACATGAGGCAGTGGATGTGCAATTGTATTGGTAACATGAATGTATGACCAGACTCTTGACAGCAGTAAGTGTGACATCAGCTATCCCTGCAAGGAGCATTCGTGACAAGAAGTGCATCAAACCTGAAAATGGATAGCACAAGTGGCCCAGGTATGACATGCATTGCTCACAAGACATGCCCTCCGTAGTCCATCCCAGGTAATAAGGCCTGCCACTGCCATGTTTTAAGTCTCTCCCCACCCTTCTCTAGGGGGCACTGTAAATGGACTATCTGTCCCCTGAGAATCTTCATCCACACTCACCCAGACTCCCATTATGACTCCTGTGTGCTTCCCTCTTCAGTATGTAATGCCGTAGTCATAGTTCATCAGTCTGCATGGACTTCAGGTCCGATAATGCACTGCCTTGTAGTCAGTAAGACCTGTAATCAGCTGTCCATTGCTTCCCAAGTGAAAGGTCCAGTTGGTCCTTTGAACGTGATTCTCAACTCCAGGACTTGTGAGAGACTGAAGCTGCACACACCAGTGAGCACTTCCATGCAGACCAGCCACATTTCAACCTGCCCTGCCCTTGCTGCTGCCTGGAACTGCTTAGAAGCTGCCATTTTCCGAATCTCCTTGTTGTGCATTGGCGTACAAATCACTTGTGTACCAGAACCCTTGGGTGATTGTGTAACAGTGCAGACCATAGCCGAAACTGTTTTTTTTTCCCACAGTGTTGTTAACAGCTTGTCCCAGTCACAGTCTGTTCACTGTGTATTTGCCTTGTTCTGGTTTGTTCCTGACAGATCCTGCATCCTGTTAGCCAGACTGGTATCCGTCTTTGCGTTAACCATAGAGGTTCCCTGTGGCTACATTTGTCTCATAGTTGCTTTCCATGCCCTCTCTTTCCTCCTGGGGTATAGTATTGTGTCTGGTAGGTCTACGATTAATCCTCAAATGCATAGTATGGTTTAATCAATTTACTTATCGTATTCTGTTCTGGGACATGTATCAATCATTCAATCAATCAAAAATATTCATAGAGCGCGCTACCCACCCATGAGGGTCTCAAGGTGCTTGGGGGGGGGGTGAATGGGGGGGCAAGGAGGGTCACTGATCGAATAACCATGTCTTGAGGTTCTTTCTGAAGAGCAGGAGGTCTTTGGTTTTGCGGAGGTTGGTGGGGAGGGAGTTCCAGGTTTTGAGGGTGAGGTAGGAGAAAGACTTGCCTCCTGTGGTGGTGCGTTGGATCGGGGGACTGTGGCTAGGCCGAGGTCGGCTGATCCGAGGTTGCGGGTGGGAGTGTGGAAGTTCACTCTGTTGTTGAGGTAGGTTGGGCCAGTGTTGTGGAGGGATTTGTGTGCGTGGATGAGGATTTTTAATGTATTCAAATGGCCTAATCCAGCCCCCATCCCTCGTCTGGTTTTGCATGTATTCATTAGTGCCAAACAGTGATAGTGTGCTAGGCTGTATGCATGGATTTGGTACTGTGCCTCCAGCACAACAAACAAGGGTTGCTAATGTGTATGTAAAGACCAAAAATGTTTGTGCCCTGACGGACCAGACGCAGATTCACTTCTTCCGCCACCTTTTGATGGGGCTTGTGTGATGACTAGCTGTGAGATTTATCAGCACAGAGGCACTGATGTTCCCTGTTGCAGTGGGAATTTAAGAGACCACCCTATGTCAAAATGTTGTGATGAAACCTGCCTGATTCCTATCACTGATCCATAATGTATTTGAGCACACCAAGGTTGTTCTGTCGTCAGCCTTCTAAAAGTTCTGCTGTGCCATAGCTGGACTATCCCCATGTGTGTCGTTAGTTGATCTTTGGCTTTTGGTCAAATCTGCTTTGAAGGATACTCTGTTAATTCAAGGGTTGGCTCCACAGACTCATGACTAGACCTGCACGTAACTGTGACAACATGGAGGCCAATATTGACACAGGATACACATGGCCACACACTTGAACTGGACACCTTTGTGCAATCAACCACTGGAAATATGTGAACAAATGCAGCATGGTCTGCTGGTCCGCCACAGCTACAGCAGAAACATAGGTCATTTACATAACTCAAACTGTGCTGTACATAACAATTTTAGGATTGGATTTGAAACTCTGTGTCACAAACACTGTACCTACCTAGCATGTTCAAATGCCTGACTCATGGTTAGTATACACACAAGTGACCACGAAGTGGTATCCAACATTTCATTACATGTGAGTGGTAACATATCTGACATAGCCATTATCAACCGTCCTCGATTTTTCCTGTGTATAGTTAGTCATGGGAAATGTTTTGTCCCCAAAGTCAAGCAAGTACACACAGAACAAGACGCAATAGATATTACAAACACATATCATGACTGATGTACCTCAATGAATGGCATCTGATGGTTATACACATTTATAACACATTCATACATGCACTTTATGCCAAATTGTTCTCATGACGTTCCCACAGAGGCACAACAATAATTTGAACAGACAATTCACAGACATAAACACACAGGCCATGTGTCTATTTGGTTAGTAGCGTAGCCTTGCTGTCCTCTATTGATGCAACACCTGCTCAAACTAGAAAATACCTATTTTATTTCCAAAGTTTGTGTTGCTGTTGCGTCAGTTAAGAGAGTTAATCCTGCACAACAACATGAGAATTATGGGCCGCAGTACTATGGCCTGCCACATGTGCCCAAACACTAGAACACACACTGCAGGTCATACCATCCTACCTTTGTACATTTATAGGCTGTATGCATGTTAAAAATTGAAAAATCACACAAACACAGTTAAAGACATTTTTTGACGCAAACGGGTAAAAAAGATGCATATGCGACAAAATATAACAGATATGCGTTAAAAAATGATGCTCACACACATTATGCATCAATTGGTCCCTAGCGTTAATTCCACCACCGTACCCCAGGAAAGTGGTTATCCATTTAAAATGTATTGATCCTTGAATGCGGGGGAATTTTCAGGCATGTGCTCTGAAAAAATATTGACACAAGCCCCGTAAGCGTCATAAAATTACACGCAAAACAAAAAAAAAGCCAGCAATTGAGACAGGAAGTGATGTAATAGGATATCCTGTTTGCAGAAATGGTACAGTGGGTGTACTTTCACTTTCACTTTGCAGTCTGTGATTATTCTAGACTGTGTGGCTGTGTCTTGAGTTGTCTCTGTGAATACTGTGAATTTGTCTCCTGTGTGCTACTGATATTGTATTTTGGTGTTTTGTAAGTGTCTGTGGTATCCAGTGTCAGTGTTTTTTTTGTCATTTATAGTAATTAGATTTGTCTTTGTACTGTTGGGAGTCTGTTTGTGGGTATTGTTAGTTGAGGTATTGTTGGGCTGTCTGTGGATTAGTTAAGTTTCCTTTTCTACCTCATTTCCCTGTTTTTCCCTCTTTACCCTTTTCTCTCCTCATTTTGCTGAGATGTTAGGAAGGCCACGTCTGGAGCGAATGGGTGAGGAGGGGCAAGGGGCATTTGTGTGACTGGTGTGCCACTTCCTCCCCCTGATGTTGGAGGCCCTGGGCCAGGTGTTACAAGGGTATCACACGGAGGCAAAAAGGCTCAGGTGGGGAAAGGTGCTGTTTCACCTGTGGTGCATATTCAACAGCCAGCGCAAAGACCACCAGCTGAAGCATCGACCACCTGCTCGACCACCTGGGTGTGGTGATTGGTGGCCCGGTTGGTGAGTACAAAATTGACTAATGTTTACAGTACAATGTTCTGGAGTGACAGTAGCAGATTTGGTGACATGCTGCATGCAATGTTTTTGGACATGTGGGATGCAAGTTGAACAATCTGTGGCCCTGATTTATACAATTTGTGCTATGCATTACTGTAATTTGTTAACACAAAAGCCATGCAAACTTACACATTACATATTTATCTTGTAATTTAGTACCGCTTTTGCGGCAATAGATGATGGTAATGCAGCACAAACGAAATTATGAGTTTAGGGCCTGTGAGTGTACCAGGAACGGGATGTATTTCACATGGTAATACAAGGAACCAATGTAGTCCCCAGTTTTTTTCAACCATGTCTGACAAGTATTCATGGCCATACGCACAAAGCTCTTCCTAGCCTCCACTATTATCTTATGCCTATATTTCTACTTTGTTTGTGCTGCATTTGTGTTATTTCTGGATGTAAAAGTATGGCACACTTGCTACAATCACATTTATTCTGCTAATTTCCATAGCTGTAGCGTAAACAAATGAAGCACATGCAACACAAAAAAATGACACATCTAGCCCTAAGTTCATTGTTTCTGTGTGTTTATGTCCAGACAGATAACCTTTCACATGGCCAAATCCAAATGTGCCAGGATGCTACCAGATTGCAGTAGCACAAAACAGGTTCATCCCGTGGCTTTTCGGAGTAGGCGTTTAAATCCTATCATTGAGTACCAGGGCCCAACAACATTTTTGTCTTATGCGCAATTGCTGGTACTGAGCTAGTGCAGTTACCATCTGTGTCACTTTAGTGCCAAACTATTTTGTAAAGTGATTGGGTCATAATGGCATCCCTGCTCTTTGTGAATGCATGGTCACAAACTATTTTTTAGCATGGTGTTGTGCAAGGGACCATTGACTGCTTACATTATACCTTTTCAGTGATGAAATGGGTTGTTATTTTACTTTTGGTTCACTCCTGCTGATATAGTGCAGCATTTGTACAAATGTTAACTTCTCAGTATGAAGGCTGTCACAGACATGGTGGCATGCTAAGAACAGCAGGCCAGCATCCCTGTGAGTGCTGCCATTACCAATGTGCTTTCAAATAGAGACCTACCTCATCATGATTGCAGAAGTAGGACATTTGCTAACCCACGTTTTTATTAGCGGACAGTGTCAGTTTGGTTGCACTACCACTGATCACCCAACTTGGCAATTCGAAGTTGCTGATTCTGGGTAAGTGTGATTTACAATACCTGATATAGGTACACAAGGCCCAGAGTAACACATTTCAGGTGCAATGACTACACCTGTGCCCATGTATGCTGTCAAGGATGATCAAATAAGACACTGTCAGCATAAATCTTTTTGTTGTTTTGAAACAGAAAAGTGGCCAATCCATGTTTAGTGTAACATTATCATCAAGTAACACACAGGATCCCTGCCATCATGTTGTCATAGGGGACATATACGGCTCTGGGTACACTGCCAATGTGGCATATGTAACCTACATACAAAACTGGCACACCTATAATGGACCACTGAAAGCACAATAATTCCTGTACGCAAATCAACCCTCATTGTCACTTGATGCACAAGCCAAAATACCTGAGTCACTGGTATTGCAGTGCACCAGGAATTTGGCATTGCATGTGTCTCCCAATTACAAATGATGAAATGGAGTACCCTCTGGAATGAATTAAGCACAAAATTGAGTAATCATGTTTGGCACCACATGATTGTTAGGGACAGTGCATGTGTGCATATATGTTTCTATCACTCACTGGAGTGACAGTGTCAATGCATGTTTGCAGTGGTATGTCTGTTGGGGTGTCTACACACCTGATGTGCAGCTCTATCATATAAAATGTCACACACAGTGATTTATTGTTCCAACTTTTGTACAGTGAGCAGACATTGAGCACGTATCACCCTTCCATGTTTTACAGGTGGACCGGCCCCCTACACAATTGGTGAAGTGGCTCGATTTGTGGAACCAGACATATCCAGTAAGTATTAATATGTTTGTCCTGTGTTGGGTTTGCAGCTGTTGTGTGATTGACTCCTGTGTGTTAGACTCATTGCAAGATATGATGTGCTGGCACGTAATCTGATATTTGACTTGACTGGAGGTTGACATATTGTTCCATGGAAGAGTTAGACATTCAGCGGGTGAGAGTCATATATTGGGAGTCGAGTGCTGGGCAATAGGCATGGGCAGGTGAAGAAGGTGATTTGTTGCTACATGTATGCCAAAAATTGATTTGGAGGTGGCCAGTGTCATAATTTAGTCAGCAAGTCATACCCTAGTTCACACAGAACAGTGATGCATCAGTTTTACACACAGAGTTGCACATCCCTGTTAAGTAATGAACATGTAGGACTGTATGGCTGACTGTCCCGCAACATCTAGCTCCACAAGTTGTACTCCATTTACGTGGCACTTGAGTGAGATGTCATAGGCATGCATGCAGATCAAGGCCAGATGGGTGCTTGCATCAATGTGCTTGATTTTGGAAATGTGTCAGTGAGATCTAATGATGTTGACAATTGTACACAAATAGAAAAATGAATGTAGATGTCATTGTCAATGGTTGACTCAATCCTAGTTGACAAGCCTCCTTACCTGTGGTGGACTGACTAAACCCATGGACAGCTGTCCAAAGCTTTGTGGTTGTCCTTGATGTTTGAAAGTATGTGTTGCATGTCCATCCCCAACAAGAGTGTCATCTTGTATATACTTTGGACCTGACATATTCAGTTCTAGACAGCTTGATACTGTTTATGATCTTTTAACTTTAGAAATAAGCCTAAGGAAGCACAGATGATGATGCAAAAGCTTTCGGAAGTCCCCCAAAAATACTACTGACATTTTTTTGGATAGCTGAAGGTATCAAAACGAATATGGAGGAAAAGGTGTGAACGAAACCAGAACCAACAGCTTTGAAACAATTTGCAATTCCAGTTGTACTGGACACATTAAATATTCATCCCGCAAGTTTACCAAAGTGTCTCGGAAAGTTTGTATTTAACAGGGACTGTATTTCTGCTGATGACCTTGCCACTTGACGTGCGTAGGTCTCGTGTGCAGATGTAAGGGCACATGCTTTTGAAACAATAAGGCCTTGAGTCTACTTAACTTGTCGAAATTCACGTCTGAAGTAGCAATGTAAGGCCAAATATCAGCTACCTCCCTAAATTTAGTGGGGGGGAAACAGTAAGTCCCACAGCATGTAACAACCTTAGAGACCGAAACAACGTAAACTATTCCAGCCTGCATGCCACAACAACCTATTGAGAAGGACGTAGCTGCCGTTTGAAAGCACCTGGGACGTAGGTCTAATCAAAGGGTCTGGGACTCCCTTCAGGTAACAAGCCAAGTTTGCAGCTGAGGCGTTACACCCCCCATGTAAGGACAGATGTTTACAAATCATCGAATGGCTAACTGAAGTCTCGCATTCACTACTGCTAACAAAGACCTCTTTCATGCCATTGAAGCATTTGTACGAGAAGGGAAGCTCCCACACCTCATGAATGTAACTATCTCCCAGTTTTTCATATCTGCCTACCGGAATGTGTTTTAAACAGGAGGTAAATTGTAATGTGGAAATAGGCAGATTAATAACCCCATATATTAACCACTCAGCCAATGGTATTTTGGCCATGGTAAAAGGCAACTTTTCCAATTTCTCAATGTTAAGCATGACATAAGTCGCTTCCTTCTTAGCCATTAGTTGTTGTTGTCACATTAGATTAAAAGAAGAAAATATCTCCCTTTCACTGACGTGCTGCCATGGGACGCAACGCGCCCTCAATGTTTGAAGCGTCAAACCTAACTGCATAATGGACCTGATCTGACTCTGTCCATGGTATAAAGAAGACCTATCTGATTGTATAATGTCTATAGCAGAAGAGACAATATTATTTATGGTGTATATCCGGTCGGACAAAGTGTTAATCCCATTATCCACAACAGCTAATGCCTTTTTTTAGATTTTCCTGATCTATTTGCCTTAACCGGGCAGCAGCATCTTGTTGGGAAAGTTCCCAAATCTCACTGTATACTGCATATAAGAAACGCTTCCTAAATGGTGTTCTGGGGCTTGACAAGAAAACTTGTAAGACAGTGGAGTTAGACAGGAGACTGAGGTGTTGTCTAACAGCGTCTAGTGAGGATGATTTTAGCCACTGCTGGCATAATTTTCCCACACTATGGCGGTCATTACAACATTGGTGGTAAAAGCCGATTACCGCCGTTCAGAAGACCGCCAACACACCGCCGCGTCTGCGTAAATCCGCCACAGCTATTATGACCCACGGCACGGAATCCGCCAAAATTCAGACACCCACACAAGTCCGCCACACCAAAAGTCAGTGATAAACTGGCGAAAACAAAACCTCCACCGTCACGCCAACAGAAATACGCCCACATTATCACGACACATGAATCCACGTGGTGGTCTTTCACCGCTGCGCTCAAAATACACACACATTTACAAAACACAGCCACATTGGACAATTAAAAATACACACACCTGATACACATACACACACCATTCCCACACACCCAATACTATATATAACACACACCCACATCACCCGCAAACCACTACGACCAGAATCACCGAGAGAAGGCCAGGGAGAGACACCACCATCAACAATGCTAGCATCCTCAGCCACACCAGACCATCACCCACATAACTTCCACGCACCTCACACAACACACCACTACATATCAGCACACTTATCACCACACACACCATCCCACACATCACCCACACCACCCCATGGCACGGCAAAGACACCCCAGGTTCTCGGAGGACGAGCTCAGGGTCATGATGGAGGAAATCGTCCGGGTAGAGCCACAGCTATTCAGATCACAGGTGCAGCACACCTCCATTGCTAGGAAGATGGAGCTATGGCGAAGAATAGTAGACAGGGTCAACGCAGTGGGACAGCACCCAAGAAATAGGGATGACATTAGGAAGAGGTGGAACGACCTACGGGGAAGGTGCGTTCCGTGGTCTCAAGACACCACCTTGCGGTTCAGCAGACTGGCGGCGGACCCCTACCTCCTCTCCCACAACTAACAACATGGGAGGAGCAGGTCTTGGCGATTCTGCATCCTGAGGGCCTCGCAGGAGTAGCAGGAGGAATGGACTCTGGTAAGTCAACTCTTAACTATTTCATTCCCCACCCTACCTGCATGCCACCACATACCCCCACCCTCACCCCTACCCCATCACTCCAACTCCTCACAAATGTCCCAATATCACAAACCACACATCCCAAAACCAAGCCCTGCATGCAACAACAAAGCATGGACAACCAACACCAAAGCATGTCCACTGCACAAACCCGTACACCCACCTAAACTATCATCACACAAGGTCCCACCCATGAATGCAAGCACTGGGGTACACTGTCACCCACCCATTGCACACCATGGCACACACAGATGCAATAATCAGGCTTTTACACCCCTGCAGGACCCCTACCCAACATCACTGCACAGGAGGGTCCAGACATGTCCACACCACCAACAGAAGAGGCCCACAGTGATGACAGCAGCTCTGTCCAACTGGATCTAGATGACCAGCCCGGCCCATCAGGGACCTCGGGACAGTTGGTTCCCCTCAAACTGGCACAGGCCACTACAGAGCTTCCCACCTCTGGAAACACCAGCACAGCACCCACCTAGCGGGCCCATACCTCTGTCCCCAGGACACGTCAAGCAGCAGTGTGTCCACCACTACAGGGAACCCAGGATAACCCACCACCCCAACAACAACAGGGACCTGGGGGCAGTGGCAGTGGGCACACCGTTCAGGGGACGGAGGCCCAGGAACACAGGGGAACTGGGAGGGCTGCTGTGCAACAGGGGGAGGACAGGCCAAGGGAACCCACTCTCCACGAGGCCCTCTCCAACATCATGGGAGCCTACCACCACTCCCAGGAGGCGATGGCAACGGTACTGGCCAAGTTTCAGGAGACCCAGTGGCTGCAGGAGGAACAGTATCTGGGCTTCGTGGAGGAACTCAAAGCCATCAATTCCACCCTGGGCACCATCGTAGGGGTGCTGAAGGAAGTACTCAACACCAGGAGGGACACTGTGGAACAACAAGGGGCCCCTGACACTAGCCTGGACGATGAACTGCCAACCACCTCCACCGTCGCTAGTGGACAGGAGGCACCGCCACAGGACCACCACACCAGCACCCCACCCCCTGCAGAGGGAGAACCACCCCACAAACGGTCCTGAGATCCAGGACAAAGACAGAGAACGATGCCAAGACCCCCGCCAAGAAATGAGACCATCCTGAATGTCATTGTTCTGTCCCACTTTGTCTCTCTGTCCATCCTTAAACTGCCCCTGCTCCACTTCCTATGCCCATTTGGGCAATGCACCTGTGAGACCAATAGACTGGACTCTGCCATGGACATACCTCCACCATCACCCCTCCCCATTTTGCAAACCCCTCCAATATTGAGCACTTAAATAAACACCCTTGAAGCACAAAATAATCTGGAGTCAGTCTGTGATTTTGAATTAGTGTATTATCAATTACTGTGGCAAAAAGCTGTTTCAATTGTAATGTCAACATACCTCTGTCACACAACTCTAGTCCATGAGGAATCAAAGCAGATGTCACACAGTGGGACCCACATCTGTGAGAATGTAAGGGGTAAGTGACAACTCAGTGACCATACACAGGGTACAAACGACAGACAGTAGAGAGGTAGTAGTGTTAAAGTACATGTAGTAGGCAGGTTTGTATTCTTACCTGTGTCTCACTGGAAACATTGCAGGATCACCGAGTCCCTGTTGTCGTTGTCCTCTTCTTCTACTTCCTCGTCTTCACTGTCCACAGCCTCCACAGCTGGAACAACACCGCCATCTGGACCATCCTCCTGCAGAAAAGACACCTGTAGTCGCAAAGCCAAGTTGTGAAGCATACAGCAGGCCACGATGATCTGGCATACCTTCTTTGGTGAGTAGAATAGGGATCCACCAGTCATATGGATGCACCGGAACATGGCCTTCAGGAGGCCGAAGGTCCGCTCGATTATCCTCCGTGTTCGCCCATGGGCCTCATTGTAGCGTTCCTCTGCCCTTGTCCTGGGATTACTCACGGGGGTCAGTAGCCATGACAGGTTGGGGTAACCAGAGTCACCTGCAAATGGCGAGGGACAACTGTTAGACACACATTAACCTGTAGGGATAACCCCAGACCCAGACAACCATTCCCACTGTCTTGCTTCCAGGTGCTCTGGAGTTGACCCATCACATAAGGGAAGCTGCTATTCCGCAGGATGTAGGCGTCATGCACTGAGCCAGGGAACTTAGCATTTACATGGGAGATGTACTGGACTGCCAAACATACCATCTGCACATTCATAGAAAGATAACTCTTCCAGTTTCTGTACACCTGTTCACTCCTGCGGGGGGACCAAGGCCACATGGGTCCCAT
Source organism: Pleurodeles waltl (assembly GCF_031143425.1). Taxonomy (NCBI): domain Eukaryota; kingdom Metazoa; phylum Chordata; class Amphibia; order Caudata; family Salamandridae; genus Pleurodeles; species Pleurodeles waltl. The sequence continues at coordinate 924,708,163 of NC_090448.1, read as the reverse complement.
CAATGGCACCTATGATGTTAGGGATATGTCCCAGGGCATAGAAATCACCTTTCACTGTAGGCAAATCCTCCACCTGAGGGAAAACGATGTAGCTCCGCATGTGTTTCAGCAGGGTAGACAACACTCTGGACAACACAATGGAAAACATATGCTGGGACATCCCTGATGTATGACCACTGTTGTTTGAAATGACCCACTTGCAAGGAAATGGAGCACTGACAGCACCTGCACTTGAGGGGGGATTCCTGTGGGAGGGCGGATAGCTGACATCAGGTCTGGCTCCAGCTGGGTACACAGTTTCTGGACTGTGGCACGGTCAAGCCTGTATGTGATGATCACATGTCTTTCCTCCATTGTTGATAGGTCCACCAGTGGTCTGTACACCGGAGGATGCCGCCATCTCCTCACATGTCCCAGCGGACGGTGCCTTTGAAGGACAACAGCAAGCACAGAGTCAACCAACTCAGAGGTATGTACCCACAGCTTACACAGAACACGAATCATAATCCGAAAAGTGGCCTGTATGTGTGTTGAGTCTAGGCCTAGGTATGTGTGAGGCAGTTACAAAGAAAGCCATGTGGGACCCTGAAATGACGGCTGCCTGACCTCTAAAGTGGGACAATGGGATGTGAGGTAACTGCGCTGGCGTTGTACACCGTTGCGGTAGGCGGTCGAAGACCGCGGCGCAGTGCTGCATTGGTTAACAGTGGACCCTGTGGGTCCCAGGAGCCAATGGCGATGCACGCCGGAGGTGACGGTATGCACCGCCGCAGACGTGACCGCCATTTTCTATCTGTTCAATCACTCGATACCTGATCTTCAACAGGAGAGGACCTACACTGCAAGTGCTGCTGTGACCTCGGTCTGGAAGAGACAATGGCTCGAGTGTCTGGGGAAAGGGCCCCTGCCTTCACATCGGAGGAGTTGGAGAAACTCGTGGACGGGGTCCTCCCCCAGTAAACGCTACTCTATGGTCCTCCAGACAAACAGGTAAGTAGACTGGGAGAATGCTGTATGGGCTAAGCCTGTGTGGAGAGGGGTGGATGTAAGAAGGAAGGGGGGAGAGTGCGGCGTGCATGAAACGATGGTGAGTGCATGTGCCACATGCCAAGGGTAGGGATGGGGGCCAATGACTGTGACTGTGCAGTTGGTAATAAGTTTCTCTTCCCCCTGTACAAATCATGTAGGTCAGCGCCCACCAGAAAAAATATATTTGGCGTGCCATCGCTAAGGACGTCCGGACCCTGGGGCTCTACCACAGATGGAGCACCAACTGCCGGAAAAGATGGGAGGACATTCACTGCTGGAGCAAGAAGACAGCAGCGGCTCAGCTGGGGATGGCATCCCAAAGTGGGAGGGGTGCCCATCACACCATGACCCCCCTGATGTTCAGGATCCTGGAAGTGGCGTACCCGGAGTTGGATGGGCGCTTGAGGGCATCACAGCAGCCACAAGGGGGTGAGTACACTCTCATCCTGCTGATTTAGCGCGCAGTGGAGGTGTCTGGGTGGGGGAGGTGAGCTGTGGGTTTCCCTAGGCCAGGGCGAGTTTAGTAGGCAAGGTCCCTCTGTAAGGCAGGCCATGTGGCACCCCACCCCAACTCTGTAGAGCGCCAAGTACACCTAGTCATGCCCCTGTGTCATCCATGTGTGCAGATGTCGTCCATAGCCTAGTAGGCCATGTCTCAGGGATTGAACAGTGGAGCCCAAGCCGCGCGGCGTAGTGCAGGGGGCTTCTGTGTCTGTCATGTCCGTCAATGGTAGCGGTGATGCATGCACTGAACATGTCTTTCTTCTGTCATTCCCCCACTTTTTGTGGTCTCCCTCTTCTTGTGTGCATTAGCATCATCAGGCGGAGGAGCAGTGGCACCGGAGCACGAGGGAGCTGCATCCCACATGTCCATGGAAGGCGAGACTATGGACTCGGAGTTCACCAGTGGGACGGAGGGCGAGGGGAGCTCCATGGTGGGGACAGGAGCTGACACCAGCGACACGGACTCGTCCTCTGATGGGAGCTCCCTTGTGGTGGTGGCAACATCTGTGCTCCCCGCATCTACAGGTACAGCCGCCACTCCTATACCAGCACCGCCCTCCCAGTAGCCCCTCAGCCTTTGCCCCGTGCCTGCTCACCCAGGAGGGTGGGCATCACCTTCGCCCCAGGCACCTCAGCCCCTGCCCCAGTCACCCCTGCTCCCCTTAGTGAGGATGCCATTGACCTCCTCAGGTCCCTTACTGTTTGGCAGTCTACCATTTTGAATGCCATCCAGGGTGTAGAAAGGCAGTTGCAACATACATATGCATTCCTGGAGGGCATTCATTCTGGTCAGGCGGCCCTTCAGCAAGCTTTTCAGACTCTGGCCTCAGCACTGATGGCAGCCATTGTCCCCGTCTCTAACCTCCCCCCTCCAACTTCCTCCACCCAGACCCAATCCCCTGTACCCCAGCCTATCCCAAGCACACCTTCAGACCAGCATGCACACACGTCAACACACAAGGGAAGCTCAGGCAAACATAAGCACCACACATCCCACAGGCACTCACGCAAGCATCACATGCATGCAGACACACCAACATCCACTGCCTCCACTGTGTCCCCCTCCTCCTCATCTTCCTCCTCCCTCCCAGTCTCGTCTCCACTCACACCTGCATGCACTACACCTACAGCCACTACTGCCATCACCAGTACACACACCACCACACCCCGCTCACGTGCAGTCACCACCCCCACTATCATCCACACGTCCCCTGTGTCCTCTCCCAGTGTCTCTGTGACGCCACCTCCCAAGATACACAAACGCAGGCACACACCCACCCAACAGCCATCCACCTCACGACAGCCTCCAGCGCATGCACCTTCACCCAAAGTCACCAAATGAACACCTCCTACAACCACAACCTCTTCCTCCACTCCCAAACCCCCTCCAGCTACCCGTCGCAGTGTCTCCAAAAATGTTTCCTGTCCAACCTTGACCTCTTTCCCACACCTCCCCCCCTCCGTCCGTCTCCTAGGGCCCGACTCTCCAGGTCCCAACCTAGCACCTCAGCCACAACATCTCTGGGACCAGTGGTGCCTGTCGTCACCGGAATCTGGAGTGCACCGGCCACCAGGGCAGCCAGTGTGGTATAGAGCCACAGCACGGACAGTCCCCCACCGTCAAGCATCAGAAGTTGGCCAGTGCCCGGCGGGAGAGGGGGAAGGCTCCAGCCACCAAAGCCGCTCCCAGGGGTCCCGGTGGGAGTGTGGAGTCAACTGTGACACCTTCCAAGGTGGGGAAGGGCCACAAGAAACCCAGCAAGTCTGGGCAGAGCAGCACGGTGTCCAGGAAGCCACCGCCATCATCCCCGCTGCCCAGGAGGCCACCGCCATCATCCCCGCTGCCCAGGAGGCCACCACCATCATCCCTGCTGGGACAGAGAGGACCGCCAGCACAAGCCCCGCTGGGACAGAGAGGACCACCAGCACAAGCCCCGCTGGGACAGAGAGGACCTCCAGCAGCTGAGTCGCTGCAAAGGAGCCCGCCACTCCACGCACCACTGAACAGGGCACCGCTGCTCCAAGCACCGCAGAACAGGGCACCGCCGCCACAAGCACCGCTGGCACATGAGCGCCAAGGGCAACGACGCTACTGAGTCAGTCACGAGCAGGATGAAGCACTCTGGGCACCAGGCCTGCTCCAGAACCAGTGGAGAGATACATCCACTACCTCTCTCCTTAGCAGGATGAAGCACCCTGGGCATAAGGCCCCCTCCAGAACCAGTGGAGAGATACATCCACTACCTCTGTCCTCAGCAGGATGAAGCACTCTGGGCACCAGGCCCCCTCCAGAACCAGTGGAGAGATACATCCACTACCTCTGTCCTCAGCAGGATGAAGCACTCTGGGCACCAGGCCCCCTCCAGAACCAGTGGAGAGATACATCCACTACCTCTGTCCTTAGCAGGATGAAGCACTCTGGGCACAAGGTGAACCAGTGGAGAGTGTTATCCACTTGAGAGACTGTGGCTTTGCACTCCCCAGGATGTAGCAGTGGGCAACCCACCCACTGTAGAGACTTGAGAGACTGTGGCTTTGCACTCCCCAGGATTGAACAGTGGGCAACCCACCCACTGTAGAGACTTGAGAGACTGTGCCTTTGCACTCCCCAGGATTGAACAGTGGGCATGTGGCCCCCTCATGGATTTGGCATCCTGCACTCAACTGGCTGATGTGCTCCCCCTTTCCCTCCCCCTGTGGTGCCTGTTTTCTTGCTCTCTGATGCCCCTGCAGTGTTCTCTCTGTCATGGTCGGGGATCTTGTGTGGGCCTCTCCCATACCGTGTGGGCCCAGTGTTCCACTGACTTCATTGGAGCACTACCTGGACTACTACGATTGGTGTATATTTTGTTTATGGTGTAAATATATATATATTTGTGTACTTGATTTTAATAGATTACAATGGTTACACTCATTTCCTTTTGTCTTTGCATTCTTCCGGGGGGTGTAACTATAATGTATAAATATGTATTTGTGTGTGTGTTGTAGTGGGTGAGGGTGGGGGTGGGGGTGTTGCATGTGTGTGTCCCTGTTTTTTCCCTCCCCCCTCCCCTGTGTCGTAGGTGCCGTACTCACGCCGGCGTTCATGCTCCTGGTAGAGGAGCAAGAAGATGAGGGCTGGAAAAATGTGCAGCTCTGGTTCTATGGCATCCGGATTCCTCGTGGGGTGCGTAGAGGTGAGTGTTTTCCCTTCGAAGTCCTGTTTCCGACGTGTTTTTGTCCGTGGTGAATCCGCCCCGGAAAAGGTGGTGGATTGGTAGGTTGTGATATTGTGGCCGGTACTTTGACGTCCGCCTGTCTGTTGGCGGTGACCGCCAAGCTGTTTGTTTGTACCGCTGTGGCGGTCGGAGTGTTAAAGTGGCTGTCTTTGTTGGCGGTTTCCGCCATGGTCGCAATTCCAATTTTTTTACCGCCGGCCTGTTGGCGGTCTTACCGCCGCTTTAACACCATCTGCTAGGGTTGTAATGACCCCCTATATGTTGTAATTATACCCTCATGCTCTGGTGATATTTAGCGAGGGTCTGGCCTACTCGTCCTAAAACCCTCCGAGGAGTTAATAAAACGTTGATGACACCCATTGGTATCTACTGGCCACACTAACCACCCGCCTGGACGTGGAGAGGCAGTTCGTGCAAATGGCGGAGCCGTTGTCAGTGGTGGAGTTGGTGTTTCCTGCGGTGGCACACTATAGATAGCACCATCCATTTCTGTTAGAGTCGAATTGACTTGGTTAAATGTTTCTAAATTAGTGGAACTAATGCAAGATCATCTTCCACCCAAGCTTGGAGAGGTGTCGGTGTTGGTGTAAACAACTTGTAGAGGAACTTCTTCGCCAGTAGTGAGAGGGTTTCAGGAACTACTGGATGTTCCTCTTGACGGCTGTGCAGAATTGGCCACATGGTGTAGTTTGACATTGTCAATGGAGACAATACGATTTTCTTTGGCACCCGCCAATGGTGGTAGAATAACAGTTCTGGTACTGTGTATCCCTAGTACAGGAACTGGTGCTCGATAAGAAGGGCCAAATTCTTTTTTCAGAGCGACTTTCTCACATACAAGATCCCCAACTCTGGGAATCCAGCCGGTAGATATTACAGGCACATCCTTAAATGGAATTGGCTCTACGCAGGAAGGAAGCATTATGGATTATGATACTGAGAGTGGTGGAGTTTGGGTTGAACACTGACAGGGAGTTAGAATATTTTTGGGGTGATTAATCATCACTAGAACACTTACCATGACATGTGTTTGTATGTCCTGTTTCATTATTCTGTATACGTTTTCACATTTATTGTTCTTTTTCATTTTTTAGACTGTGAATGATGATCTGTTGTCTATATACAATTAATGGTATTGTGTAATGTTAGCTTGTACCGTGCTTGTACATGACCTGGCGATACTACTTAATGGTGTAATTGAATTGTCTAACTACTTTACTACATTATCTATTATACCTTCATTTATACTTATACCTATGTCATGATTGTTTTTTTTTTTGTGCCTCACGTAGATAAATGTATTTGTTTTGTTTACTTCGTAAATGTTGGAGGGATGGGTGTGGTCCCTTGTGAGGGCACCATTTAATGATTTTGTGGCCAAGTATTTGTCCTCAAGCGCCCGTTTCCCCATCAATCCACACCGCCTCTTTTTTTTGTCCATGTCGCATAGGCTCTCATTATTCTAATGAGACTACTGGATTTTGAGCTGCAAGATCGTCCATGGTGTGGGAGACTGAGTCTGACCCTCTGTGGGTGACACCTGATGCTCTAATTCCAGGTTTTTCTCCGGCTAACTAGCAGTGCCTCATCTCTACCAGGGGATAGGGATGATTGGGCAGCAGAGCGCATGACATATTAGGCTTCTCAGGGAATTTGTGGTCACTCAGGTTGCATCTGGTTCTCTCATTTACAATTCAGTCTCATATGTAAATGACATACAGAAGCAGTATATGTTTCAATGATTGATTTCATAAAATGACTGCATCTTAGATAGCAAAGCGTGAGCTGCAATAACCAGGATGACACAACATGACAGTATTAAAATGGTGACGAGAAGAGTGAAGCATGAGAATAACTCTATCATATTGTCACTATGATCAATGGACTATTTCCTATCTAAGTCATAATCTGAGCACAGCATGTTAAACTCTAATTCTGCCTTTCAAGTTCCCCCGGGGAGATATCAACTCTCATACCTGAGCAAAGGCTGCGGTCTGCGTTAGCATCTGTAGCGAAGCATTCAGCAATTAGCATACAGCTGTGGTTCCCTGGCTGGAATCTCCCTCTTAAAGTGTAATGGGACTAGGAAGTGTTTTTATAATAACACAGCTGATGTTATGAGAAAATATACCTACGTAAGGATGTCTATTTTCTACTAATGTTGGAGACTAAATTTCTACCACATTCATGGCAATGTACCACACTGTAGCCTTGAATGAAGCACAGAGTGATCAAGAATTTCTTGTTTGAGAACACAGTGCTAGGCTAAGAAAAAACAGTTAGATAAATGAAAATAAAACAAGACTGTAAAAATGGTTATTGTAAGAATCATAATGCGAAGCCGAATAAAATATATCTAGGTTAAGGTGCACAGCGGCCTAGTGTGTTAAAATAATGTGCATGGAGCTATAACTAAAATGGCTACACAACACTATGGCGGTCATTCTAACCGCGGCGGGCGGCGGTCGACGCCCGCCATGCGGTTACCGCCATATGACCGCACCGCGGTCGCAAGACCGCGGCGGCCATTCTGGCTTTCCCGCTGTGCTGGCGGGCGACCGCCAAAAGGCCGCCCGCTAGCACAGTGGGAAAGACCCAGCAACGATGAAGCCGGCTCCGAATGGAGCCGGCGGAGTTGCTGGAGTGCGACGGGTGCAGTAGCACCCGTCGCGAATTTCAGTATCTGCTAGGCAGACACTGAAATTCTTTTTGGGGCCCTCTTACGGGGGCCCCTGCAGTGCCCATGCCATTGGCATGGGCACTGCAGGGGCCCCCAGGGGCCCCGCGGCACCCCCTACCGCCATACTGTTCCTGGCAGGAGACCCGCCAGGAACAGGATGGCGGTAGGGGGTGTCAGAATCCCCATGGCGGCGGAGCACGCTCCGCCGCCATGGAGGATTCTCAAGGGCAGCGGTAAGTCAGCGGGAAGTCGGCGGTACACCGCCGACTTTCCGTTTCTGGCCGCGGCAGAACCGCCGCGGTCAGAATGCCCAGCAGTGCACCGCCAGCCTGTTGGCGGTGCTACCGCGGTCATTCGCCCTGGCGGTTTTTACCGCCAGGGTTAGAATGACCCCCTATATGCCCCAGAAATGGTCTGCAAGACCATATTGACCTGTGCCATCCTGCACAACAATTGTGTATGGTTGAAAGTACCATTATATGAGCAGGTTGATGACCTGCCTGAGGAGGAGGACGATGGTGGAGAAGTAAATGAGTGGGAAGACCACAACACAGCTGCTGGTATATGCCACAGACTGCAAATTGTACAGAACTGCTTCACATAATCATCATATAACTCACCTTGTAAATATTGTCAATAAATGCACGTCCGCATCCCCTAAAGGCTGGCTGCCATTGTTTGCATACCCACCCGCACCTCCTAGGCCAGCTCCCACTGGACTCCTACCACTGTCCTCTCGAAGCTGGTGCCTTTGTCCCCTGAGTCCTCGCTGTGTCGGTGCTGGCAGGTCGTACTCTTGGGGTGCTAAGTGGGGCTTATGGGATGCCTGCTAATTCAATTTTTCTCCTTGTGACTGGAGGTGGTGTCTGCATGTTCACAAGGACTTCTTGGAGGGTCTCCTGGCTGATAGTTGCCAGCTGGTCATCCTGGTCATCAGGGTACACCAGGACAGACAGAACCGCAGGAGAGCCATCACCCTCTGTAGTGAGATGGTGTAAAATCAGTCTATCTGTGTTATGGCAGTTGACAAGTCACCTCACTGACTTGATAATTGAGGCTCATTGTCATTATAGGCTTATGTTGATGTTGAAGTGGTGCAGCACTGTGCTGTGCAATAATAATCAGTGCCACACTGCTTCACTTTGGTGACACAAGATTGCACTTTATGCAAGTGATTATGGGGCACCCCTGTGTTGTCCCCCATATAGGTGCAAGATTCAGCTGCCAGTGACTCATACTGCCAAGTGCAGTGGGTACACTGCACTGGCAGTCTTACCAACGACGGGTTTGCCCATGCACCATACCCCACCAGTTGATGTGAAATTAACCGCAACTATGTGAAAGCCATATCTCATGTGTTATACGAGTGTGCTTATTTTCCAATTCCCATGTGTCTGACATGGTTGTGTCCAAACAGTTGTGGACTCAGCCTGTGACTGTTGTGACCTACCATTAGCAATATATGGTACATATTTTGTGTATGGGCACATTTCAGTTCATTATCAATATTTGTGGTTGAACACAACTTCAGTTTAGTTGGTCTGGGTCGTGGCATGTTACCAATGATTCCAGTCCAGACTGCTATTCTGCCAGCATCTGTTGGATTAATTGTCCCATGCACCCAGGGGACACCCTGACTGTGTGATATAGGGATGGCTGCCTCATGTGGATGTGTTGTCTAAGTGTGGTGGTGCTCATGCCTGGGTACTGTTGGGAGAGCTGCAATGACTAGTGTGCTGTGAGATGCAGCACACATGCGTTTGGGCAATGAGGCAAGGCTGTTACAAAATGTTACAATGTTACATTGTTACAGCAAGAGACACCACTATGTAGTTACCCCAGGAATGGTGTTGACTGGCTAACTGGTCTCTTAGGTCTTGGTCGTGTTAGTGGTGTTGATGTGACTACATGAAAGGGATTTAGTGATATCACAACCAGTGGCACAGTGATTATACATGCCATCCATCCCATGTGCTGCATTTGTTCATGTAGGTATTTAGGGCTGGTGTTCTTATATGTCCAGGTTGTGTATGTTTCAATGGTGCATGGCACTACCAAGGCGCAGGTACATGGGTAAGCTTATGGTGGCATGGTGCAAGTTGCTTAGTGTGCATTGTATCCCTCTGCGCTTGTTTGACATGCATTGTATGTGTCCTACATGCCTCCCCCTCCTAGCATTGACTTTTAAGCATATATTTCCACCATTGCAACTTACCCTGCATTTGTGGTGTTTCCTGGTATTCTGCACTGTCCTGTCCTTGTACCCCGTAACGATTTCTTCCGGGATGACCGCTGAAACCATCTCCTCCATCTCATCCCTGTCCTTTTGTGGTGCTGGACTCCCACCTCCAGTTTGCAGTGCTGCCTTCCTATTCTGTGCCATTTTTTCCTTGGTCCTTCTCTTGCAGTCAAGCCAGTGTTTCTTGCACTCAATCACTGTTCTAACCTCTGCCACACTGATGACCTTCTCCACAATCTGCTGCAAGATTGCCTCTCTCCTTCCAATTGGAAATTTAGACATGACGAAGAGTTGATGTTGATGCTCCGTCACCTCTCTCACGAGTATTTCATGCTCCTCTGTGCTGAAACGACCCTTCCTCTTTTTCTTCTGCCTCTCCTAGGTCTTTTCTGTGTCCTACTGGCTTGTTCCTGGTTGGCACTGTTTGCTCCGTTTGCGTATCTTTTTGATGCTATTTTGGGCAAAAATGGTGCATTTCCACTTTGTGACGTGTTTCCATGTCGTAAGCCGGATTAGAGTCATTTTTCCTCCGTTAATGTAATTTTGCCATACAACAAGGTGCAATGGTTAACGTGGGAAAAAATTACTCTAAACATTTTTAAGCGCCACCCAGCAACAAAGTATAAATTTGACACCCATGTGTTGTTAAAAACTGGAGCTAGTCAGCGCTAACCTTTTTGACGCAAAACTGGGTTAGCGTAGTTTTGTGTCAAAAACTATAAATCAGGGCCTGAAGGCTTCCAAAAGGCGTGAGTTGGCCATCAGAGTGCCATGAGTCTCACACCACCGAAGGCACTCCAAAGATTTGACAAGCAGGAGAGCCGCCATGCATCTCTGAACTCGGAAAAGTATTTAGAAGACATGAGCCGGCAAAAATGAAATAGTGCCTCCCTGCGCATCAGGATGCCGAATGCATTTAGGATGATGCAACCTGGCAGAAAAGTAACAGCAACCTCCAAAAATTAATGAATCATTTTTAATAACTCAACTATGTACCACAATCTAAACAAGCCTAGAATGCTGCACAAATCTCCATAACAGCGTTGGCTTTGAAATCCAAAAACAAAAGAAATGAGGCATCTGTTCATTTTGAGCAAAAAGAGGGAAATGAAATTAACTAAAGGTACAACTCTCTATCAGGCACACAAGTAATTACAACCTCAAGTTCAACTCTGCATGCATTTACCATATTAGATAAGCCACTCATACAAGACAACATTCAGAGTAATAATCTTATCTGTGTGCAGCAACAAAGAAGGAAGATGGTCGTTGGCCAGTGGATTGTATAGTTGATTAGAATATTGTTTTGGTTAATACCTAGTTGCTGATTTGAGTGGCAAAAAAGAGCTGCATGCATAATAGTGGCCTCCATGCCTTGCCATAAAGTTCTCATTTCTCAAGGGACTCTTGGAAAGTCACTTGTTGTGGCCCAGATCGTCCCCAACCCATAAGTTACCTATTTCACTGTTAAAGGCTACTATGAGGATGAAGAAAATCCAAGGCATTTTCTGGGGCACTCGTGATGAGAATCCATTGATGGGAGACTATAGGCCTGATTCACAAAGGTTAACTTAGCTGTTTGGTCTAAACTTAGACCAAAAGTCTAAGTTTATGACTTTGGGAATTCACAAAGGGCATTTACGAGTAGTATATTTACGTGTGCACTCTGAGCAGACCAAGCGTTCAAGTTTACCTTTGTGAATTGGGCCAGAAGAGTAGAAGATTTTTTAAAACAGTGTTTCCGTATTTTAGTACCCTTTTAATGATCAGTTGAGTATTATATCATGATTACCAGTTGCTGTTACACAAAAAAGCAAACAATGGTTTTACCACAAATAATTCACGGATGTATGACACAATCACACATGCCTGAACCATACATGCCTTTACAACATATTTAATTGTAAAAGTATTTTTGGTAAATGAATGTGTGTTAAGGCATGCATGGTTGTGTCATACAACCACCCGCCCTGAGCCCTAAAGCCCTGCCCTCTGTAAAAATAAAAACTACCTCGATCCCTCCTTTTCACCCTGAGCCTTAAAACTCCCTCACCCCTAAACTCACCCCTTAAATCCGCCCCGGCTCCTTTTTCCTCATCACATGTGCACCTACTGCACAATAGCGCCCCGTACTGAGCCCTAAAACCCAGTCTCCTGTAAAAAAAAAACATACCACAACACCCCACCTACCCTGAGCCCTTAAACCTCCACCCACCCCTAAAAACTTACCCCTGAACCAGGCCCCAGCCCCACTTACCTCGTGTGAAATCAGTGCAAAAAAAGCACCCCTCCTCGCCCTGAGCCCTAAAACACTGCTCCCTGTTAAAAAAAAAAAAAAAAAAAAAACTAACCCCCACCTGCCCTGAGCTCTAAACCCTCCCACCCCTCCAAACTCTGCCCCAGCTTGACCGCCCATGTAAAAAAAACTAATCTGGCCTCCCCACGAGCCTTAAAACCGTCCCACCCCAAAACACGAGCCCCCCATCAGGCCCCAGCCCCACTTACCTCTCCCGCTTAAACCCTCCCACCATCCTGGCCTTAGCCCCACTTAACTCTCCCGTTGTTTCCTCTTCCTGCTCCTGACAGCTAGACCGTGGTCTCTGCCTAAATCATGCACATGCATTGTTAAGGCACTTGCGTGCAGACAGCTCCCCAATGAGTGGTTTAGGCAAGCATGGTTTAGCTTGTGTGGAAACAGCCCGCTTTGTTGAGGCCGTTTCCCATAATTCAGATTCTCCAAATATGGTCCTTAGTGTTTAGTGTTGTTTCTTAAACTAAAATGATTCTTTTTGACTAACGGATCGTGCACAGATCTGTAGATAGGTAACTGCAATTATATGTGTGCTTCATCACATGCTTTATTGCCAAACGATATTCAGCTCACCTAGAAAGAAACTTCATGCTAAAAAGACGGCTGATAGATGAAAAGCCATTTTTAAAGGTAAGAAAAAATGACTCATTCGTTTAAAAATGTGGCTTTCTCGGTGGAACTTTTAACAACACCGATTCCTTTGTTACAGCAATAGTACACTCCAGGTGCTCATTGTTGTGTTACAATCACACTTATGAGGGGGATGAAGGAATGAAACTGAAAGCATCATGCGTTACACAAGCACACATGAGGCGTGCGATTAAAGAATGACAATACACGCCCTGCAGTGCCACATTGTTCCTGAAGTGGTAGCTGTCAAAATATCCAAAGTGGGAAGAATTTTGCTGATTTGGTTTTATTTCCCGGCAATCAAGCTTAGGCATTTCTTTGTGGCGCTGCTGAGCTGAGTATCTTTTTATGAGATCTTCTATGGGGTATGTATATGGCAGAACAGGTTACAGAACATACTGTGGAATTAGAACGTACTTGATTTTTTCTGTTAGGAGAGACGCAGGTCCTGTAGCATGCAATGAACGCCACGGAAATCACGTATAGAATGAAGAATAAAGTGAGCCTGGCTTGCAGACAGATTGTTGTCAGCACAATAGAGCACTTTATATTATAAATCTTAGCCTGATCTCACCCTCTTCCTTTGCGATGACCGAGTGCTCCTGTCAGTGTGTTTATATAGGGCTGTGATGTCAATGGTTAGCCCTCTTAGAGCTGTTGCAACAACAAAGCGATGGAGAATGCTCGAATTTCCTACGCGAACCAGTCTTTACAACTACTCAAATGGGGCAGTCAAGACAAAACTGCCAAGCAAAGTTCCCTACTGGCGGGATCACATGCAATCCCAGACCGTTTTTGACCTTCTTAGGTGTCATCAGTAACTTATAGCTTGAGTCCCATCTGGGAATACCCATTGTCTTCATCAGTTATTTATATAGCGTATAGTTGCCACTGGTATGCCCTCTTGGAGCTGTTTCCTTGCCTGGAAAATGCATAAAGAGAGATGCGAGCTAAGTCAAGTGTGTAATGATTGAGGAGACGCTCGCCTGTGAAGCTGCTGGACGATGGGTGTGGCTTATTGTGAGGTGAATAACCAGTAAGAACTATTGAGGAGTTTATGTGGGAAGGAGGTTGTGCTTGAATGCAAGAGAGGAGTAGAAGGAAGAGAGTCAGAGCGGGTGCAGGGTGTTTTATGGAATTACTCTGTTCATTCCAAAGATGTGTTTCCATGTTGCTCAGAGAGAAACATGTGGCAGTCACTAAGAGTAGTGGGATTGGATGCGGGATTTGTGCATCGTTAAAAGCAATGTCTGTCATTAGGCCTGATGGAAGCGTGGGCATTTTGTAAGATCGTAAGCAAGCTCAGCGCATTCCCAATTTTAGACAATTTGGACATTCACGTCTGTGGCCGGGAAACAAGATGGCTTCGTTCGAATGACTGATATGGAGGCAGAAAACCTATTTACTGAGTACTAGATGGATCACGACTTAGGGATTCATTTATTTCCCAAAAGAACCTATGAAATGAGACACATCATCATTCTTGGATTAGTTTATCCATTCTCAGTTACAGGTAGTTACACTTAAAGCAAGCAATGGATAATGGGTTATTTTGAAGAAATATGTCTACCATGCGATATACGTGGCTTGAATCATGCAGTGAAACTCTGAATTTACTTCAAGAGATTATCAATATGTTTTCAGATCAGTCTGTCAATTGAAATGCTAAACAGGAAACACAATTGAAACATAACAACACCCGCCATCGGATTGATGCACAGAGATAGGAGAATGGAAGCCATAACACTGGTAAAGAGATAACCATTGAGAATGGGAACCCTGACCTATAGTCCAATCAGCAGTATAAGTTTAATCAACATAACCTCAGAGGGTTGTATGCAGTATTTCATTTGTAAAAGATAAGCTCGAGGTCCAAATGTTTTGTTCAGAAGCTTATAACCGGCATTATCAAAGTTCGGTGTGCCAAATACCAAGGCTGTGCAGTCTTGATCTCACCTCATGCCTCTTTAATCCATCATAAGACACTAGCTGTCCCTTATATCACATCTTGTAGGTTCTTTTCATGTCCTACCTTTTATCTTTGTCGCTGGTTTTCCGTCTTTAAGCTCCTTCTTCTTTTCTGCTTTCGTGTGTTGAAATCACATGTTCTGGATCAAAGTGTGTGGTGAAAAATAAGTGTGGGTTCCCAATAAAGAGACACAGTGGGCCTCATCTGCAATCACTAACTCAACTTAAGCACTGGCTATATGTCAGAATAATTGTGGTGATTAGAATATATATATGGTCATAATAGTGATGGAATTTGGGGACAGAAAACGGTTGGGGTAGAGTGTTGTGGGCATTTGCAGTGGGTGGTTGCTGGTGCGTGTTGCGCTGGCATTGCTCCTCATTCTGAACCCGTTCTTGAAGAATAAAATAGGAGTTGGATTCGGGTTGGCACGTGTGGAGTTCCCATTCCTTACAATGGCGACCAGGCAGACAGGAGCAGTGTAGGTATAGCTTTCGCCGCACCATTGAATGATGGAAAATTGAGGAGAAGTGTGGAGGAGTTCTGATCCGCTTTATTCCTACGATTGTTGTTGCGATAAGCGGAGGACAGCGGCAACTGCATTTTTCAGTCTTGTGTGCGTGTGAAGAGGATGGCGTGCGAGACGGGGTGAGGAGAGGAGTACCAGTTCCTGTGTGTGTGAAGAAGGTGCGTGCGTGCGTCAAGTGTGAACAGGACAGCGTGAGTATGTGCGTGAAGTGCTCTCCGAACCAAGACTTCGGGTTAGCATCAAGCCCTACTTCCTATTGGAAGCACGTTAGGCAACGTGCTGGCAACCATCTTTACAAGCTGGAAAGTATTTCACAGTGATACATGGATTATAGAGTGGAGGGCACACACATATATGCCTGTCAATTGCATATCGGGCCCGTGAAGTGCATATTTGACTCGTGACACGTCGCACAGTGCAGTTGCAATGCGTATTTCTTTGGAAGGAGTTCTGTTGGACACATGAATCATACGGTGATAGGCACACCTATATCGGGCCTGTTAACTGCACACTGGGGCCTGTGAAGTGCTCAGTTGAATGTGTCACATTACATACTGCATGCGTAGTGTATTTTTTTTATAAGGAGTGCTTTCTGAATATTCCATCCTATGGGGGATTTGCATTGGGCATTTATGCATTTATCTTTATTATCAACACTAAGGCCCTAATTATGACATTGGTGGTAAATCCCACTTACCGCCATGCTGACTGCCACCAACATACCGCTGGGGCGGCAGATATACGTTCACCATATTATGACACACACACACACACACACCAGTCCGTCACTATTCAACCACAGACACAATTCCGCAACACCAAAGGTCAGTCATAAACTGGCGGTATCAAAACCCACACCGTAACGCCAACAGAACTACGCCCATCACATTATGACCCATGAATCACCACAGTGGACATTCAATGGGAGTAAACCATTGGCCGTACATACCGCTGTGCTCAAAATACACACACACAAACAAAACAATACCACATTGGACAATTCAAACAACACACATTACCTACAAACCATTGGCACAAGACAGCCACCATGACCACAGACAAAACCAGAGCCACACACTACTCACACCTATACACCACTCACGTACCCCACATCACACACCCCAACACATTACCCAAAACACCCTCACCTACATACCCCATACAAGACCCATGGTACCACAAAGACACCCCTGATTCTCAGAGGAGGAGCTAAGGGTCATGGTGGAGGAAATCATCAGGGTACAGCCTCAGCTATTTGGAGCACAGGTGCAGCAGATATCCTTTGCAAGGAAGATGGCGCTATGGTGGAGGATCGTGGACAGGGTCAACGCTGTGGGACAGCATCCAAGAACTAGGCACGACATCAGGAAGAGATGGAACGACCTACAGGGGAAGGTACGCTGTACAGAGGACTGGAGGTGAACCCCCAATTTCTCCCCCACAACTAACAACATGGGAGGAGCAAGTCTTGGCAATCATGCATCTTGAGGGCCTGGCCAGAGTAGGCGGAGGACTGGACTCTGGTAAGTTAACTCTTTACTACTATCACCCCCTCCCTGCATGCCATCACATACCCCTACCCTCACCCTCACTCCCATCACTCCATCACCTTCCACACACCCCACCATCACATCTCACTCATCCCAATGCCAAGACCTGCATGCACTACCATTGCATTGACATCACTCACAGCCCTGCATGGACACCTATCACAAAAGCATGCAGACAAGAGAGAGTCAGCTGGCTCACCACAAACCAACTTACATAAGTTAAAGCTGCCAGGGCAAATACAACCAAAGAGGGCAACCCACTGAGGAACAATGGCGGTCATTCTGACCGCGGCAGGCGGCGGTCGCCGCCCGCCAGGCGATCACCGACAAAAGACCGCACTGCCGTCAAATGACTGTGGCGGTCATTTTGACTTTCCCGCTGGGCTGGTGGGCGACCGCCAAAAGGCCGCCCGCCCTCCCAGCGGGAAAACCCCAGCAACGATGAAGCCGGCTCCGAATGGAGCCGGCGGAGTTGCTGGTGTGCGACGGGTGCAGTGGCACCCGTCGCGATTTTCAGTGTCTGCTTTGCAGACACTGAAAATCTTACTGGGGCCCTGTTAGGGGGCCCCACGACACCCGTTCCCGCCATCCTGTTTCTGGCGGGGTAAACCGCCAGAAACAGGATGGCGGGAAGGGGGTCGGAATCCCCATGGCGGCGCTGCTTGCAGCGCCACCGTGGAGGATTCCCTGGGGCAGGGGAAAACCGGTGGGAAACCACCGGTTTCCCTTTTCTGACCGCGGCTTTACCGCCGCGGTCAGAATTGCCCCTGAAGCACCGCCAGCCTGTTGGCGGTGCTTCCTCCGTCCCCGGCCCTGGCGGTCCATGACCGCCAGTGTCGGAATGACCCCCAATATGTCATACACAGAAACAATAACACATAATTTACATCCCCACAGGTATCCCAGCCAATGTCACCAGACAGGAGGTGCCAGCAATATCCAGTCACCCAACTGAAGAGGCCCACAGTGATGACAGCAACTCTGGTCGCCTGGATCTGGATGACTAATCTGGCCCATCAGGGACTTCTGGACAGTCGGTTACCCAAGCCCAGTCACACACCACCACAGAGCCTCCCTCACCTGGAAAAACCACCATAGCACCCAACCAGTGTACCCATACCTCTGTCCCCAGGACATGTCAATCACCAGTGTGTTCACCTCTACAGGGACCCCAGGCCACACATCATACCCAAGACAATCAGGGACCTGGGGTCAGTGGCAGTGGGCACACTGTTCAGGGGTTAGAGGCACAGGACAACAGGTAAACTGGGAGGAGTGCTGTGTACCAGGGGGAGGACAGGCCCGTGGAACCAACTCTCCAGGAGGCACTCACTGAGATCCTGGGAGAAATTCAACATTCCCAGGACATGATGGGCCAGATCCTGGACATTGTGCAGGAGAACAGGTGGCTGCAGGAGGGGATCAGGGATGACTTGCAGGCCAGAAACACCACCCTGGTGTCCATAGCAGGGGTGCTGGCAGACATGGCCAACAATATGAGGGAGGCAGTCTCACCCCAGCGGGCCCCTGCCACTAGCCAGTCATCTGAACTGCCTTCCACCTCCACCTCCGCTGCCGCTAGTGGCCAGGAGGTCCGCCACAGGACTCACAGGCCACCAGCACCCCTCCCCCTGCAGAAGGAGAACCACCTCGCAAATGTTCCATGTGATCCAGGCAGAAGCCAGAGACTATTGCCAAGATCCCCGCCAGGAAATTAGACTCTCCTGATTGTCACCCTTGTGTCCCACTCTGTCACCCTGTCCACCGTGAACTGTCATTGCCCCCCCTTCTTATGTCCCCTTGGACAATGTACTTGTGCTACAGAGTGGAACTATACCCTGGAATTCCTTCCATCATCAACCCATCCCATTGCACTTGCCCCTCTTTTTCTTAGCACTTCAATAAACTTCCTCTGCCTCTTTATCCTCACTGTCCACAGGATCCATTGCTGCAACACGGCCATCTACAGCCTCCTCCTCCTGCCGAAAAGGCACATGGCGTCTCAGGGCAAGGTTGTGCAACATGCAGAATGCCACTATTATCTGGCAGACCATCTTGGGTGAGTAGCACAGGGATCCACCCGTTAGATGGAGGCAACAAAACCTGGCCTTCAGGAGGCCAAAGGTTCTTTCTATGATCCTTCTGGTTCGCCCATGTGCCTCATTATAACGTTCTTCTGCCCTTGTCCTGGCATTCCTCACAGGGGTCAAAAGCCATGATAGGTTGTGGTAACCAGAGTCACCTGCAAATATTGAGGGATAACATTTAGCCTTGCACTATTCCATATGGCCCACACCATACCCATACACCAACATATACTGGGTGGGGACCATGGCTCACCTAGTAGCCACATCCTGTGCATCCGTAGTTGGTCCATCACATTTGGGATGCTGCTATTCCTCAGGATAAAGGCATCATGCACCGACCCAGGATACTTAGCATTGACATGGGGGATGTCCTGGTCTGCCAAGCACACCATCTGTACATTCATTAAGTGGAACCTTTTACGATTTCTGTACACCTATTCTTTTTGACGAGGGGGACAAATGTAATATGTGTTCCATCAATCACCCCAATTATGTTGGGGATATGTCCCATTACATAGAAGTCAGCCTTCACTGTGGCCAAATCCTCCACCTGGGGAAATACAATGTAGCTGCACATGTGTTTAATCAGGGCAGACAACACTCTGGTCAACACTATTGAGAACATTGGCTGTGACATTCCTGCTGCCAAGCCCACTGTCACATGGAAAGAACCAGTTGCCAGGAAATGGAGAACTGATAGAACTTGCACAAGAGGGGGGAACCCAGTGGAGTGATGTATAGCAGATATCAGGTCAGGCTCCAATTGGGCACACAGCTCTGTGATTGTGGCCCTGTCAAGTCTATAGGTGAGTATTATGTGCCTGTACTCTATTGCTCCCAAGTCCACCAGGGGTCTGTACACAGGGGTATGTCTACATCTCCTATTCATCCGTAGCGGTAGCAATCTATGGGACAAAAGAGTGAGGAGCGGTCACAAACTGAACAATGGGGCTACAACAGTACAATGCATGCTGTCAAATTGTGATGGGTAAGGGAGAATTGTCCTGTATGTCTAAATTTAGACAGTGACGGAGTAATTATCCTGGGCCTGCCCCCCCTTTAAATGGCATCTGCCTGTCCTTTGTGGAGGGACAGGTGGAAGTGAGGTTATTCCGCTGACGTTGTGCACCGTTGCAGGAGGTGGTAGAGAACCGTTGTGCAACTCCTTCTTGGTTATCATTGGGCCCTCTGGGGTACAGTGGCCAATGGCGATGTATGCCGGCAGTGACGGTATGCCCCGCCACAGACGTGACTGCCATTTTCTAACTTATCCCTCACTTGCTACCTGACCTTCCATGGGAGAGGACCTACACGGCATGTGCTGCTGTTCCCTGTGTAAGGAACCTACCATGGCCCATGTGACTGGGGAAAGGGCCCCTGCCTTCACCTCGATGGAGTTGGAGAGACTGGTGGATGGGGTCCTATTCCAGTAGTGACAGGTGTATGGGCCTCCAGACCAACAGGTGAGTACACTGTTGGCACAATGCATGTGGCATGAATGCATGGAGTGGTGTGTGAAGGCCTCATGTAAGGGGGGTTGGTGGATGTCCCTTGGGCGGTGTACAGGTTTTGTGCTGGGCCATGTGTGTGCAAATGGTGATGTGAAGGGGTATGGTCGACCATAAGTGTAACAGGCAGGACTGTCTGACTGATACTATTTTCCTGTGCGTATTCCCGCTGCAGGTCAGAGCCCATCAAAAGAAGGATATATGGCATGCCATCACCAAGGAGGTGCGGACCCTGGAGGTCTATGGCAGACGGAGCACCCACTGTCAGAAATGGTGAGAGGACCTGAGACATCGGACACAGAAGATGGCGGAGGCCCAGCTAGGGATGGTCTCCCAATGAGGAAGGGGTTCCCCTTGAAACCTGACCCCCCCTTTATGGCCCTCATACTGGCAGTGGCCTATCCTGAGCTGGATGGGCACTTGAGGGCATCACAGCAGCCACGAGGGGGTGAGTACAGTGCCCATCATCACAAATTACGCATAGTAGGGTGATATCTGGGTGGGGGATGTGCCAGGCTTTACATTGCAGAGTTGGTCCCCTGGTGGAAAGGGTTATGAAGAGATAATAGGCATCCACTACTGGTCAGGGCTGCGTGGGTCCCAGGTGTGCTGCATTTGGCGGTGTGTGCCCCTCCCATGCCTTGGTGGTTAGCAATATCATTGGTAATGCAAAATATATTGCGTAGGCCTGTTCCCGGGTTGTGTGGGTGCTGTGTACGCCAACGGTGGTGTTGGTGCAGTCATTGACCAAGTGTATCCTTTGTCTCTCCCCCTTTTTGTTTTGCCACCCTGTCCTTATATGCATTACATCATCTGGCGGAGGAGCAGAGGCACTGATGACAGAGGGAGCTGCATCCCACAGGACCCATGAGGCGGAGTCATCTGACGGTGAGGGCACCAGTGGAACGGAGGGCGACGGGAGCACCACAGTGGAGAGGAGACTGGAGGGGACAGTTCTGACACAGATATCTCCTCCGATGGAAGCTCCCTCGTGGTGGCGGACACCTCTGTGACCACCCCAGCCACAGATACAGCCGCCACCCCGTACCGGCACCGCCCTCCCGGCAGCCCCACATTGACTAGCTCGTGCCCTCTCACCCAGTTGGGTGGGCATCTCCTTCGCCCCAGGCACCTCAGGCCCTGCCCCAGTGAGCCCTGCTGCCCTGAGTGTGAAGGATATTGGCCTCCTGAGATCCATCTCTGTAGGGCAGTCAACAATTGTGAATGCCATCCAGGGGCTGGCAGTCCTACCAGCAGCAGCAGCACCACCACCACCAGTGGGCAGCCATCTGGGGGTGCAGGGGATGGGCAGGAGCCTACCCCCACCAGCAGCAGTACCACCACCGGTGGGCAGCCATCCGAGGCTACAGGGGATGGGCTGGAGCCTTCCCCCACCAGCAGCAGCAGCACCACTACCACCACTGAGAAGCCGTCACCGCCAACGGACGGTATGTAGTCTTGCCTCCATGGGCTGCTGTGTGGCCTGCCCCTGCAAATCCAGTGGGTATGACATCCACCTGAGAGACTGTGACTTTGCACTCCCCAGGATCAAGAGCACAGGGTATGATGCCCCCTCCAGAACCAGTGGGTAAGACACCCACCAACCCTAGCCTCCCCAGGATCAAGAGCACAGGGCACAATGCCCTCTCCAGAACCAGTGTGGGAGACACCTACTCCAGAGACTTTGGCCTTGCACTCCCCAGGACAAAGCACAGGGCATGTTGCCCCCTCCTGGACATGTGGGCAAGTCACCCACCTGAGAGACTGTGGCCTTGCATTCCCCAGGACCATGCACAGGGCATGTTGCCCCCTCCAGAACCAGTGGTTTTGTTTCATCTCCCAGCTGAGGTGCCCCCGTCCTCCTGAGGTGCCTGCCTATTTACCAACTGATGCCCCTGCAGTGTTCTCTCCGTGTTAATGCAGGTGACAAGTGAGGCCTTGGACTTTGATCTGTGGCCCTGTGGCTCATGCACACTGAGGACTGGGCAGTGTCCCTTGAACTGTACAATTGTATATATCTGTTGCATTGCATATTTCTTATTTATACTGTGCTGATCTTATTACACTCACTTTAGTAAATTCCTGTTGTCCTTGCATTATTCATCCGAGATATGGGGTAAATATGTTTTAGTACTGCAGCTGTATGTGTGTATGGTGTTGTGGGTGGGTATGTGTGTGTTGCGTGTGTGTGTCACTCTCCTTTTCCTCCCCCCCTTGTATGCTAGGCGGCTGTACTCACCATCATCGTCTTCACCGTCGTTGGTGTTCGTGGTGGAGCAGCATGTAGAAGATCATGGGGAAGACATACGGCTTGGGCTCCATGGCAGCATGGTTGTTCCCTGCATCTTCAATAGTGGGTCCTTTCCCTTCTGCGCAGTGTTTCTGCCAGGCTTTTGATGTCGTTGATACCGCCCCGGAAAAGGTGGCTGAAAGCGTTCTTGTAATATGGTGGGCGGAACATTGACTTCCGCCTGGCTGTAGGTCGCTATTGCCGTGGTACCTGATGTTTACTCCCTGGCGGTCGGTGTGGTAAAATGGCTGTCTATCTGAGTTCCCACCGCCATAGTCATAATTTGGCGGTAATTACTCCCAGCCTGTTGGCGGTATTACCGCCACTTTAACACCAACTGCCAGGGTTGTAAAAAGGGCCTAAGTGTTCTTTGAACTTTGCAGTTTCTAATTAGTGTGTGAGTGAAAATATGTCCAGAAAACCTCCACCCTTCTTCTTATCTGAGCCAAGAGATCCTCCTATTTAGTGGGACTTATGGTAAGATTTATTTGAGGCATATGTGGTGGTATTGGAGGATGGAGAATGTACACATGAGAGACATTTATCGTTACTCAAACATTGACTGGGGGCAATTGGACTGACAGAGTTTAACAATCTTCCACCATTAGATGATGTTAATGAAGAAGATGTATACAAGTGTGTTCTTAAACAATTACAGGAGAGGTATGGCAGGAACATTAACGTTGTCATGGAGCGATATAAATTTAACTCCAGAGAACAAAAAGAGGATGAATCAATTGACTAGTCTATGGCGGTGTTGAGAGGACTTGCTGTTATTGTACTTTTGAGCACATGACAGATCACCAGGTTTTAAGGGACCGGTTATTGATGAAGACCAAATCTAAAAATATATTGGAGGAATTATGGTATTCAAGAGAACTGTCCTTGAAAACAGCAATAGAAGTGGCAAGAAGTATTGAAGTAACAGAGAGTTGTATACAAGTCATAAGGAAAGAAAATAAGGACGATAGTACAGTATGTGCCATGGATGGTAAGGAAAGAAAGAGAGTTGTTGTCCATTCTGTCAATAGTAGTAACAAAATTGGCATGACGGAGAATGGCAAAGCTTTATTGTGTTTTAGGTTTGGTGCTAGTACACATGTGGCAAATTTTAAAGGGTGTCCTCCTATTAGCAAGATGTGTAATGCATGTAAGAAAAAGGGAAATTTTTCACCAGTATGTAAAAGCTTTGGGAAAAAAGTGAATTGTATTGTGGAGGATTTTAATGATGATGAACTTGAATATGGTATGCAAAATATGGTGTTGAGTATACAGAGAGAGAACATCAAAGGAAAAAAACCTTCAGTTACCTAAGTGTTGGGTAAGTATTGATGGTATGCAGGTGGAAGCTATGGTGGATTCTTGCGCATGATATACCATAATGGGGAAAGGATTATTTGACCAGTTGTGGCCTGGCCGAGAAATTACAAAGTACTAAAACAAGTCCATGCAATTACCCAGGTCATACATTTTTTATATTAGGTAAAATGCGAGCAGAGTTTGAATTTGCTGGGAAAAAATGTTCAGGAGATATACTTGTTGCTGAGAAAGGGACCATGATTTTGGGTTGGCCACAAATAACAGAACTTAGAATGAAAGTTGACTCTAATGCTAGTCCGCCTGTGTATGCTGTGGGTGAGTGTAGTTAACAGAATACAAATGATTCGTGTTCTGATTTAAGGAAGGAATTTCCAACAATTTTTAGTAGTCAGTTAGGTAGTATGAAGAATTTTCAACACACTATTGTTTTGAAGGAAAATGCCATACCTGTAAGACAGAAGTTCAGGAATGTTCCGTTTGACTATAGAGGGAAACTAAAGGAAATGTCATGTGACCTACATGAAAAGGACATTATAGAACCTATTGAAAGTTCTGATTTTGTATCTCCAATTGTAATTTCAGTGAAATATACTGAGGATCTGAGGCTTTGCGTAGATTTACGATCACTCAATGATGCTATTTGGGTAGATGCATTCTCATTGCCAAATTTACAGGAATTAATGTCATCCGTTGGTGATGCCCCAGTGTTTTTAACAATTGACTTAGCCAGTGCTTACAATCAGATACATCTGAATCTGGATTCTCAACATTATACAGCACTTATAACACCTGAAGGGATGTTTCAGTATAAAAGGATTCCATTTGGGTTGACCATTGCATGAGCTGTATTTCAAAAAAATATTTTGAAAGTACTATCAAATGTAAATGGTGCAAAAGTATTTCTGGATGATGTATTAATATTTGGGAAGGATAGGATTGAGCATGATTGTATTTTGAAGAAAGTATTACAAGCATTAAAGGACACTGGGTTAACGGTGAAAAAACAGAAATGTAAATTTAGGAAACGTCAAATGGAATATTTAGGTCATGTTATTTCAAAGGAAGACATTTGACCTAAGATCAGCCACGTAAAAGCTACTTGTGAAGCTCTTAAGTCTAAGTGTAAGGAACAATTGCCATCCTTTTTAGGTCAGACAGAATTGTATTCAAGATATGTGGAAAAATATGCATCCAAGGTGGAGAATCTACAAGTGTTACTTAGGAAAAATGCAACATTTTACTGGAAATAAGAACATAGTGAAGAGTTTGCAGCTATAAACGAAGAAATCATAAATGCATCATGTTAAGATCATTTGTTGAGGGTGCAGAATGCATTGTATCTGTGAATGCTTGTGGGTATGGTATTGGTGTGGTGTTGTCCCAACAGAGAAAAGGAAGTGTGTGGGTTGTTGCATATGAAATCCACACTTTGACACATCCACAAAAAAAATTATTCTGTAATCAAAAGGGAATTACCTGCTGCTATATATAGGGGCGTAAATTTAAAATTTGCACTGACCATAAACCATTGGTAAACATTTTGAGTTTGAGGGGTGGAAAAAACCTTACTCCGCGGTTGGCAAAACTTGCTTCAAAGTTGCAAATGTATCATTACGAGATAATGCATCTTCCAGGGACTAATAATTGTGTGGCGGATGAGTTGTCTCGGTTAACTTTGAACAAAGTAAATGTTGAGGAGGTTGACAATGGTAACTGTGATGTGGCATTTACATATGATGATGTGATGTTTGTTCAAAATGATATGATGGAGTTGGAGTTATCTGAGGAAATGTGGACGAAGGAAATGCAGAGAGATGAGATATTATCAAAGGTAAAGGATTTCCCAATGAAGGGGTGGCCATCTGAACAGCAGTTGAAAGGTGAATGTGGTACATATTGGAAAGTTAATGATGTATAATCAGTGTGTAATGGCGTTATTTTGAGGGTTGACAAAATACTACCTCCTTATGGAATGCGAGGAACCATTGTTAGGTTGGGACATGAAGGTCATGGGGGTATAGCAAGTACCAGGAGGAAAGTAAAGGAAAATATTTGGTGGCCAGGTCTGGATGGGATGGTGGACCATTGGGTGAGAGAGTGCAATGCATGTCAATTACGTGATAAGACTGTCAAACCTTTGGTGGTACCGTTACAAATGGTTGAACTGCCTGAAGGGCCGTGGCGGAAGGAAGCAATTGATTTCATGGGAACGTTTGTCACCTTACCTTCTAAGGAGTCATATGCTATTGTCCTTATTGATTATTTTTCCAAATGGCTGGTGGTTTGTATGGTTAGCAATGTAACCACTGATATTGTCATTGAGTTCTTGGAAGATGTATTTTATAGGGAAGGCATTCCTGAAACTCTTGTTTTGGATAATGGTGTGCAACTAGCATCTAGTAAAATGCAAACTATCCAAAGTATGCTATTATCTCAGACAACATTTGAGCTATTGAGAGGAAGGAAGCCACCTTCTAAGTTAGTTCCATGGTGGTTGAAGAATAAGAGACAAAAGGAGACAATGACAGAGGGCTATAATCATATGAGGAAACAGGTGCAAGAGTAACATGGGAAAGTGTGGAATAGAATGAATGGATGGAGGAAGGGCCATGCCTTACGTGGTAGTTGGGCAGGGCGTACATGTGAGGAATCCTGGATTAATAGGTAAAGAAGCTGCTCGGTGGTCGGGTCCTATAAAGATTGTGAAGGTTTTGGATGGTGCTGTGAAGCTTGAAGATGGTAGAATATGTAATTTGCGGCATGTGAGCTTATGTAAAGAGATTAACATACATGAGGGTGAAGAGGATGGTAGGCATGATAATATTAATGGGTATTTATTGGGAAATTATTCTATGTTGCAATCAGATGAGGTGCATTCAGATAGTGGTGGCAACACTATAAAGAATAAGGGATATGTGCCTATTCTCAAACGTCAGAGAGAAACAAAAATTATAGTGGTACCTTATAGAATTTGGACTGGAAATTTTAATAATTTATTTTTCAGTCAGTGGCGTTGTGTTTATCCAGAAACATACGTATGTGAAAAAATATTGAAAAAATGACAAATTCAGTTTTAATTTGGCCAAATGAATCAAGTATAATAGGGATATGATTGGTATAGGCCAATTTAAATGTACTAAACAAGAATCTTGGGACATTCAGAAAAATCAAAACATGGCTGTTAACCAGATTTCTTTTGCAGAGAGAGATAATATTAAGATCAACACTCTTTGCTTAATGACTATTGACCTGAGAGCAATGGTGGCCAATACGAATTGTGATGTTTTTACTATGATGAATGTCTATAACCCACGAGGTGTGCATTTTGTCAACAAGACAGCACTGGCATTCCCCTCTGAATGAAAAAAGAATCTTTATAAATGGAAACAAGCCCCTTAATAAAAAAAATAGGAGACATAAATGGCTTGCATAATTCAGTTGTTATCAGGGAAGCGAAAGCTATAAATTTCATACTGTAATTTTGTTTTCAATGTTCAGAGAGAATATATTGAATTATTATGGCCAAAGTTTCTGTAAACAAGGATTCTGGTCATGAATTAACTCCCTAGACTGTGATCCTATTTGTAATGAGATAAATGATGTCTCTTCTACAACAGTGGAGAAACACATTACAGCTTAAAATTCAGACAGCGCATGCAATCTAGATTCTGTGATCCGTTTTCAGTCAGGGACTGATAATGAGAGCCATGCTGTATTTATTTCTACTTCTTTCTCCCACTCTCAGGTTCTCAAAGCTGATGAAAGCCAATGAAAGCAGTAGGTAAGGTGTGCCTCTGGGCCAAGCAGCCTACAATTAGGACTGTTTAAAACAAATTGTCATTTTTGAACAGCCCAATTATCCTCATCATTGATCAAATATGTGTTTTCAGATCAGGCTTCTGAGATTTTGTGGGGCTTTATTTTACAACCTTTGAATTAAAACAGGTAATCCATCTAATCCAGAGAATTACTGCTTGATTACTTTATTAGAAGCTGAAGCTACAATTTATGACAAGATTCTCTTGAATAGGTACCAATCTTGGACCGAAATGATAAATCAATGATAAATGATAAATATTTTATTTATGAAAAATCCTATGTATGCATGTTATATCAATTATCATCACTGTTGAATAGAGCTGACTATTAGTTAGTTAAGATTAGTCTACTTAGGGCAATTACATTTCTTATCTATACCTGAGCACACATGAAAATGGGGACTGTTAATTTCATCTCTAGCCACCTTTTGACCTTTAAAAGTATTAAAAACAGGCATATGTCTGAACTCCATTTCCTTTCTGCTTATATATTGCCCTGCTTTAGAGGTAAGGGTTGCTAGGTTAAGGGTGCTGTCTGTTTGGGCCGTGTAGGGTCTGGAAAAGGCCTAGGACCAGAAACTCTGCATCTGCATCGTAAAAGGTTCAGGCAAGGAAGGCACTCATTCATTTAGAAATATGTATTTGTTATGGGTCCCTACATTTCCAACCACTACACCAACGCCACAAAAATAACACACCACTCTAAAACCAAAACCCCAAGAACTAATAAAACCACAATGTCGCCCACCAGAAGAAAACTAAAAATAAAGTGAAGGCATAAAGGTATTATCAATAGGTTTCCTGATCGTACCTTAACCCTCAGAATCCTTCACACCCCTTTCAACCCACCTAACCATACATCAATTACAACACCACTACCTGCCACAGAAAAGCCCCCCTTACCACACAGAGTATTCTTGAATTTTTAAAAGTGTTTTTACCTACCCATGACCGTTTACATTTACCTCTTGTTTTTTATGCATTTTGTACTTTAAAACTGTATTTTTGTTCTACCTGTGACTGTTTATATTTCTCTCCTAGTTTTTCCACTATATTGTACTAAGTCCTTTACCCGCCACCTACAAGGTTAAAAGCAAAATAAGCCTCAGGGGCTAATCAGAGTATGTTTAAGAGACTGCTTAATCTGTCTTTATGGTGTAAATAGTGTTTGGATAGTGTATGTAGGACTTGTTCTTGGCTAGATAAAGTGATTAGTGAAAAGCAGTATTTTAGGGCCAGATGTAGGAAAGAAGCAAATTGCGACTTGCAATTTGCGAGTCCGTGCGACTTTCGCAAATTGCAAGTCGCAATTTGCTATGCAGAAAGGTGTCTCAGACACCTTCTGCAACTCGCAATGGGGTCGCAAAGACCCACCTCATTAACATTAATGAGGTGGGTCGCAGTTTGCGACCCCATTGCGAGTATGGGCACTCACAGGGATTGTGGGCTGCTGGAGACAGCAGACCACCATGTCCGTGACTGCTTTTTAATAAAGCAGTTTTTTTTCTTTCTATCTGCAGCCCGTTTTCCTTAAAGGAAAACGAGCTGCACTTAGAAAAAAAACCGAAACCTTTAGTTTCGGTATTTTTCAGAGCAGGCAGTGGTCCATAGGACCACTACCTGCTCTGAAAAATTATTTTTGTTTCCATTCACAAAGGGGAAGGGGTCCCATGGGGACCCCTTCCCGTTTGCGACTGGCTTACCATCCACTTCAAGTGGATGGTAACTGCGATTTCATTTACGACCGCAAAATGAAATTGCATAGCGTTGTGAGTCGCAAATAGGAAGGGAACACCCCTTCCTATTTGCGAGTGGGAAATGAATTTTGCGAGTCGTGCATTACTGCATCGCGGAGAGGCTTTTTGCAAGCGCTGTTTTTCGCCATTTGCGAGGCGCAAATCCTTTTCTACATCTGGCCCTAAGTGTCTTCCATATTGGCCCTTAACTGCAGATCTGAATAGGAAGCTACAAAGTGTGGACTGAGCTTAAGTGTATCCTTGGAGATTCTGAATTCAGGAGCACCTCCCTGACCCTTGCCCAACAGCCTGTGCTTAAGATCAGTTGCCCCTTATAAGAGTTTTTATTGGTTGTCTGTCATCTGTGTGCTAGTGCTAGGGTTTCTATTGGACTAAAGTTATAGGTTTTGAGTTCAGATTGGCTGTAAGGCCTATGATTGTGATTGGTTGCTAGGATTAGGGATTCTATTGGACCAATGTTTTAAGGTTTGAGTTCTGATTGGATGTTGGGCTAGGGTTCTGATTGGTTGCTAGGGCTAGGGTCTTTTATTGGACCAATGTCTTAAGGTTTGAGTTCTGATTGGCTGTTAGGGCTAGGGCACTGATTTGTTGCTAGTGCTAGGGTTTTCAATTGGACTAAGAGCTTAGGGTTTGAGTTTTGATTGGATAATAGGGCTAGGTCTCCTATTGGCTCTTGAGGATAGGGCTAGGGTTCTAATTGGTTAGGTTTAGGGCTAGGGTTCCCATTGAGCAATAGCGCTATTTTAGCCTAAGATTCACGGCGCCTCAGCCGAGGCGTTGAGGCTAAGGTTGGAGAGGATAAGGGCAGTTGTTTCTTTTGGCCTGTTCTGTCCAGGATTTGCCATTCACTATCAACCACCTTAAGCAATCCAGACCCACAAACATAGTAATACTCTCTCAGCAAATGCATGCTACTCACTTACCACAAACAAACCCTATCCACATGACATTGTCTCAACAACCACTACAAAATCTCACAAACCACACCTATACACCTTTCTACCCCAACTACCACACTATGGCACCTTCATTCTCACACAAACCACCTCTCTGTCTGGAATCGAAGATGGCGGCCGGATTTCCCGGCTGATCGCCACCACCGCTCTAGCCCATCCCCAGTCTGCACGCAGCTCTCATTCACCCGCCGCGAAAGCCGCGGATGCCGCGAACGCTGTGCGCCTGCAGCATGGACTGCTGCAGGCGCTTTACGTTTTTTCTGGCGGCTCCCCCAAGGATTGTGGCCGCAAGGGCAAGTACCGGAGGATGCCGCAGAAGAATTGAGCGCGGCGCTCGCCCTGGAGCTGCGCTCTTTCTCCTCCCGACCGAGCGCGACCCCGCCGTTTTTTGGCAGTAGCAGTTGGCGTATGGGACGTCCGGAAGGCGCCAAAGCCGAGCAGGACCCCTCGCTCCTTACGGGCACGGCAGAGTCAAGACCCAGGAGGAACCAGAAAGGACAAAAAGCTACCGGTCCCCGGATTGAAAGAACACAGCAATCTTTATGCGAAGGGGGCCCTGCAGAAGACAACCGATATGGAAAAGGACACAAGGAACTCGGTTCCAACAATGTTTACCAGCATGATGCGGATTAAGCAAATGCCCACGGAAAAGGCAGTACGTGACTCGCAATCCAGTGTGCCAGGAGTCGATGGTGGGCAGGTATCTGTTGCAGCTATATCTCTTGAAGTACTTACTCCTATATGTGATGCAGGGGGGATGGAGCCAGCCAGCCTAGAGACTACCAGTACAAGCCCAGGAAATAGCGGGGAGGTGGTGGTTCCCCCCCCCTGGTGGGGGGAGAGAAATCATCTGAGCAGGAACCCAAAGAGCTAAAGCAAGGGCTTCAGGAGTCTAATCCAGAGAAATGCGATGTACAATCTTGCGCCTTAAGCAGCAAGGCGCACGCTCAACAGGCTGAGGGTATGGCCAAGCACTTAACGACACATGAGGCTATTACACCAGCCTCGGCCCAGAGGGGGAAAGAGGCGAAACCAGCAAACAACGATCAGGGGCCATTCGATACAGCAGAAAGCTATTTTTCTCTCTCCGATATGTCTAGAGATTCAGACTTAGACGAGGAAATCCCTTTAACAGACTCAGATATTGAAGGTAGCTCCGCAGCAAGTATCTGGGTGTCTAACTACTCAACAGGTAGAAGAAAATCATTTGAGCAGACTGGTGCTAGATGTAATTCGGGGGCTAAGTTTAGGAGGGACCCGCTTAATCCTCAAGAAGAGGATGGTGAAATGCAGTGGGATTATACTGCTACCCAACAGGCTTTTTTGAAAAGAGATTTGGCCTGCAACACTCTAGTGCCCCCTCCTACAGATGGCCCTGCAGAGCCTCCCTCGTTGGATCTTATTTACCGGACAATGGTTCAGAATCATGAACAGGCTCAGAGCGAGAGCAGGAAAGTGAAATCAGCAAATAGACAGCTACAACTATCCATCAAAAAAGTGGTTAAATCCTGCCAGGACATTGGTGCACACATTGCCTCCATGGAGACTCGTACTGAGGAGTTGGAGACTGAAGTTAGAGCGCAACAGCGCAGACGACGACACAAGCGCAACAGATCTCGGATATTCAATGGAAACTGGAAGACGCGGAAAACCGCTAGCAGCGGAATAACTTGAGTATTTTGGGCATAGCGGAGGACCTCGAGGGGCAGGATACCAGGGCCTACATAGCTTCACTTTTCAAGAAAGCATTCCCAGATCTTACTGGGTGGGATTGGGAAAAGGAGATTCAGAGAGCACACCGTTTTCCGTTAATGAAGAAAAAACAGTCATCGACTACTACTGGTAGAGACCAGAGCTATCCACGGGCTATCATAGTGTATTTTGGTAATTTTTTATTGAGACAGGCGGTGTTTGAAAAGACTCGCCCCAATTCAAAGGTGATGGTGGAAGGTGTGTCATTCTTTACCAGGCCAGACTTTGCGCATGCCTCTGTAGAGAGACGGTGGCGACTCAGGTAGATGATTGCTCAATTCCAAGTGTTGGGGGCGGAAGCCTACTTGTTAAGCCCTGCGCGTCTAAAAGTTATCTATAAAACAACTACAAGATTTTTTCTCTCAGAAATCAAGGCAGGGGAATATGTACAGCAATTGAAAACCGGCCAAGCGCAGGGGGTACGGGAGAAGGGGGGGGATGGTTCTCTTAAATGGCTATTTATATGTAAGTGTATGTGAGAGTGATTGGGGCAGGCAACTCCCCCTTTTCTCTATTCTCTAGTCCCCTATTTTTTCCTTTGTATCTATTCATTTTCTTTCCATTAGTTTTCTTCCTTTTTTTTCTTTTTCGATTGTTCCTGGTCTAGGGCATTGATTGGGAGGGTGAAGAAGAGGGGCCGCATGCAAGGATTTGTAAGGCATAAATGTGTGTAGGTGTTTATATATGGGTGGGCTAATGGGACTGGCAAACACCATCTTACAGGCTCAGGAGCCTGGTGATTCCATTTGTAGAGGCAAGGGTCGGGGGTGGGTTAGAGGAGGGTGGAATCTTTTTTTAGGGGTAGAGGGGTGGGTTAGAGGGGGGTGGGGGGGCACAGGGACAAAAGGGATAATGGGAAACACAGCAGGGGGAGTGGGGATGGTGCTCATCAGTGGAAAAGGGGTCAGGTTGTGAAAGCAGCAAAGTTGAATGGGGCGTACAGGGGAACCAGAAGGATCAACATCCATAAAAATGGGGCAGGAAAGTGAATTACGTATTGCACCGTAAATGTCTGTGGGCTCAATAATAATAAAAAGCGACAGCTTGTAGGAGAGGTTTTCAAGTCATGGAATGTTGATATTATGTGTATGCATGAGACACGTATTCCAGGCACACAAAAGCAGCTAATGGAGTTTTATGGGTGGAATCTAGTGGCTTTTACACATCAACACTCAACCACCAGAGGGGTTGCGATATTAACTCGGATCAGAACTTTGGTTATACATTAACAATTTGCTGATAAATTAGGCAGGCTGGCTCTGTTGGAATGTTCGGTTAAGGGGCTAAGGTTCACTATATGCTCCATTTATGGATCCAACACAGATTATCCAGAGATACTGGAATCGCTTAACTTAGAACTTACGACTAGGGCAGCGGCTGTTATAATGTGTGGAGATTTCAATATACATCTAGATAATAAAGAATCCATTCAGGAACAAACGCTCTACCTGGGTAGAAAGAATAAAGTCTTTAGGGCACTTCAGTCATTGGCCATTAATCATGGCTTGATCGACGCCTGGCAGCTGTGTTGCCCGCAGGATCCAGGGTTCACCTTTTTCTCTGCCCCACATAAGAAGCTAGTCAGGTTAGACTACTTTTTTGTGACAGCATCTCTACAAAACCAAATAAGGGTCAATAGACTCCCTAGAATCATATCAGATCATAACCCACTGGTATTGGCTATGGAGATTGGGAGAAAGGGCCCGCAGCCTAGATCTTGGACATTTGATAGGGCACTATTAGCTGATCCAGGGTATATCCCAAAAATGAAGGAATGGATCCCGGAATTCTTCAAGATAAATCAGGGCTCTGCTTCTTGCCAGACAGTATGGGATGAATTTAAAGCTGCTGTCAGAGGAGAAACCTTGAGCTATGGGTTAAGAAAGGAGAAAGTACGCATGGATCAGTTAAAACTAATTCAGACAAAGTTGGCGATAGCGGAGCAGCGACTAGGGGAGGCGATCTGTAGTAGAGTAGAGATTTCTGATATTTTGTGTGAGGTAAATATCATTAAGGCACTAAGATTTTTATGGATAAGGTTGCTGCAAAAGTTTTGGTATATCACCAGAAATGTTATGAGTATAGTGGGAAAGTTGGCCAACAGCTGGCCTTAAGAATAAGACAAAAGCACGTATTTGGGAACATTAAAAGCTTAATGAATGAAGAGGGGCGGTTGGTACACAACAGCCCAGAGATCATGGAAGCCTTTAGACGATTCTTTCAAAAATTATATACTCAGGAAGAACAGCCCCAAGAAGAGGAGGGGATTGATGCTACGGGTAATGAGATACTAGGCCAATTGAGTGAGGAAGATAAGGTAGCTTTAGAAGCGCCCATGACATTGGAGGAATTGGATACAGCAACCCGCGCTCTGGCAAACGGGAAGGCGGCAGGGGGGGATCTAATTCCACTAGAATTTTATAAGGTTTTTTTTGTGGAGATATGTAAACAGCTGCTTAGCCTATTTATCGAAGTACAGGCAGGGGCCCCTCAACCGGCCTCCTGGGGGGAGGCCAAGATAGTAGTTTTCCTGAAAAAGGACAAGGAACCCTGCCTGCCTGGTTCATATCACCCAATCTTGTTAATTAACAGCGATGCCAAAATCTATGCTAAAATACTTGCTAGCCGAATGAGTTTGGTAATCTCAGGTTTAGTATCTCCATGGCAGCATGGCTTTATCCCGGGGAAGAGTACGGCAGATCCTATAAGACGGGTTATCGCGCTACTTGACGCTAGTGCAACGGCCAAGCTTCCAATGGCAGTAATTTTGCTAGATGCTGAAAAAGCCTTCGATCGGGTTCACTGGCCCTTTTTATGGGCTGTCCCGCGCAAAAACAACATTGGTCATGGGTTTGTTAAAGCAATTCAACAGCTCTACCACAAACCAATGGCTACGATACAAGTTGCCGGGCTAAAGTCGGCTTCAATCAGTATTCAGAGAGGTACGCGACAAGGTTGTCCGTGTTCACCATTGCTTTTCACGCTATATATCGACCCCTTGATCAGGAGAATGATCAGTAATGATCGGATCATTCCAGTCTCATTGAAAGGGGGTGCACCAAGATCTTAGCATATGCAGACGATATTGCAGTGGTTACCACGGATCCCAGGATTGCTATATTGGAAATAGAGCAGGAAGCCCTACAGTTTGGGAAAAGGTCTGGCTATTTGTTGAACAAAAGCAAATGCCAAATGTTGGTGAATGAATCGGTAGACTTCAAGGATGAGCGGGTACAGACACAGGTTCAATATTTAGGTGTTAAACTTACAGCAAACCTCGACGAAGTTGCAAAAATGGCCCCGATTTTAACGAAGACTAGGAAAGATCTTGCTCGCATTAATAACCTACACTTATCACTCATGGGACGTTGCAATGTGATTAAAATGGTGTTTTTACCTAAAGTACTATATCTTTTTAGAACAATCCCGCTAGAGATTGGGCAGGACTGGTTCAAACTAATAGAGGGATTGGTTAATAGCTTTATTTGGTCCTATACGAAGCCGTGCCGAGCCTTCCACTATATGACTCTTCCAAGAGAGAAAGGGGGGTGGGCACTCCCCAATTTTAAACGTTATTATCTGGCAGCAGTGCTGCAGTATGCACAGACACTTTATGTCACGGATAGATCCAGGCAAGATGCCCTCCCTTCAATATATACCCTGATTCTAGGCAAAGAAGCAGATGCAGTTTTCTTGTGGATTTTGGAACCCAGCTATTACAAAAAGGTTAAATTCAAGGTAATTTATTCTGCATTTAAGGCATGGACTCAGGTTAAGCGCAAGATAGGTATAGGAAGAATTTGATCCTATACTCCTCTGTGGAATACTCCAATGTTCCCAGCGATATTTAAAGACCACTATTGTTTGAGGTGGAGTAGTCGTGGCATTCATAAAGTTGGGGACCTTTTCCATTCTGGTAGCCACTTCAAATCATTTTAGGATCTAAACGTGGCATTTGCGCTGGAAAAAAGAGATTTTAATTTTTTTTTACAGATTAGAGCTTTTCTACTAACCAGTATGACTCAATGTTGGCGCATAGACAAAATTAAGCTAATGGAGGTTTCGAGACACCCCACTAGCTGCGGCATTAAAAACTTGTATCCACTGCTTTTAAGTGCTATACAGGATGACCTGGTTTTACTTGTCAAAAAATGGGAAGGACGGGTTGGAGCCAAAGAGGCAGAGGTCTATGAGTCTATGGAAATGGCACGGACGGCCCGCAAGCTCAACATTTTATGGTATTGCATAATCTATATTATACACCTGCTAAGACTGTGAGCTGGGGTAAAACGGTGGGAATTATTTGTCCACGATGTGGTTGCCCGAAAGCAAATCTCTGCCATATGTTCTTTGAGTATGCAAAATTGGAAAGTTAGATTACTGGTATATCCGATATCTTGAAGAACATCTTGAAACAGGCAATCTATCTGACACCTCAAATGGTCTTTGTTGGGAGTCGATCACTCAGTCTGTAATAATCGAGATAGATACTTCCTGTTCATAGCAATGTCGGTATTTCGTAGCTGCATAGCATATTTTTGGCGGGATGTAGATCCCCCACGGTTTAATCAATGGCTTTCACGACTTTTATCTATGTATCATCTGGAAAATAGCCTGTATGAATTAAAAGGAGTTGCGGCCGGCAAAAGAGTCACTAGAGTTTGGGCACCCTTTGCTGCATGGCTCCTGGGCCCCGAGAATATGTTAGCTAAAAAATGAATTCTAGATGAGACCTCAAAGATTATAAAGTATGATAATTGATTAGAATGCTTCTCTCTTCTGTATGACAACACTGATTTACTCATGTTTCCGTGCTGTAAACATGTACCCCGCTGTGTGTTCTAATAAAAATTAAAAAAAACACCTCTCTGTCAAATAACACTAACAAATCCACACATCATCAACACAACACAAAGCCACATTATTCATATCTTTAACCTCTTCGGTGCGTTGGATTGTGTGAGCTCTCCGACGACACGGTGGGCATGTGTGTCAGACTGATCCCGGCTATCCTAGCAATCACCCATGGGGGAAGTACTGGCAAACCTCTGACCAGGCATGACAGTAGAAGCACTTCCACTGCCACCTCTGAACCCCTGAATTCCCCATGGCATCTGATAGCGTCATTGCAAAACACATACCAATGTCTTTCGAAGTTTCAGGGACATGCTGGAAACCATTGTCTTCCAGTGCATCGGAGAAGAAAGGTGAGTTTATCATCGTGAAGGGGGTTTCCTCAGAACAAAGAGGCTTCAGAGAAAAGTAAAGGGTTTTCTTTTCCTCCAATGTCTCTTTGGAACATTCCTGCTGCACGGCCGCACATGGGCCCACTGTCGTGCAGCAGGAATGCCCACTGGACACAAGAGATTTTGTTTTAAGTCTGTTATTTGTATGTTTTGGTATTGTTGGGGAGAGGCCCTTTGGGAAAGGGTCACTCTCTTTTGAGGAGCAAGTATTTTGGCTGTTTCTGCCCCCCCCGCCCGTGGCAGATGAGCCATTTTCTTAATCCCATCTGCCTCAAGGGGGGCAGAAACCACTATATGCAATGGATTTATATTCCAGGATGATTTTTGTGTTTGGGGTGCGACCCCTTGGGCAAGGGTCTCTCCCTTTTTGGGAAATAATATTTTGCCCAGTTCTGCCCGCCTTGGGGGCAGATCAGCCATTATGAGTTAGGTCCATCTGCTCCCAAAGGGGACAGAAACCCCCTAGACACCAGGAATTTCTTTATGCTGTTGATGTTTGTTTTTAGGGAGGGTACCCTTGGGCAAGGTTTACTCCCCTTTAGGGGAGAGTATTGTGGCCATTTCTGCCTCCATTGGGTGCAGATCGGCTGAAACCCACTAGACAACAGGGTTTTCTTTATGGCTTTGATTTTTGTGTTTGAGGAGCGGCCCCTTGGGCAAGGGTTGCTCCCCTTTTAAGGGAGAATATTTTGGCGGCTTCGGCCCATCTGCCCCCAAGGGGGCAGAAACCACTAGGCCACCAGAGATTCAAATTTTGGCCATATTGGGGAGCTGCTCCTTGGGCAAGGGTCACTCCATTTTAGGGGGAAAATATTTTACCTGGTGTATCTGACCCACTTGGGCAGATCTGCCATTTTGTTAGGCCTATCTGCCCCCAAGAGGGGCAGAAACCACTAGGCCACCAGGGATTTGTATTTTAGCGATGTTGGGGAGTGGCCTCTTGGGCAATGATCAGTTTTCTTTAGAGGGCAGTTATTTTGGGCAATTCTGCCCCCCCTCCTGGGTTAGATCAGCAATTATTTGTACCCATCTGCCCCAAGAGATACAGAAAACCACCAGACACCAGGAGTAGTTTCCGAATGTTTGGTGGCAATGTGAGTGTGGACTGGCGCAAAATGTTCATTTTTGATCATAATGTTATCATTTTTCTGTTTAATCTAGTGCAAAGCTTTTGATTTCTTCGCTGTGACTTTGCTTATGGCACTGGTTCTGGTCGATCTGCAGTTTGCATAGTTGGATGTGTTTGGGAAGAAAAACGTTTTTGTACTGTTTACTCCAAATGAGTTTCACTCCCATGCATGAATGAGGTGTTTGTAAATGGTGTAATAATAGGAGCATATTTAGCTTATGTTTTATAGTGTGTGGAATTCTACTTTGATTTGTGCACAATGTGTATTGTGTTGCCTTATGTATAATTTATTTCATTTTTACTTTTTAGTGGGATATCTTTGGTGCTTGCTGTGTCCATGCAGAGTAGGTGCTGGTCAGTGTAGCTGTCTCTGGCAAGTGAGTGGTATTGTTTTTGAGCATATAGGCCCTCATTATGACTCTGGCGGTGGGTGATAAAGTGGCGGTAAAACCGCTAACAGTCTGGTGGGTAACTAGCGCCAAATTATGACCATGGCGGTGATATCTCCGATAGACAGCCAATGTACCACACCAACCGCCAGGGAGTAAACAACAGTCACTGCGGCGGTAGCCACCTACAGCCAGGTGGAAGACAAAGTTCCACCCACCATATTAAGACCCTGCAAACCGCCACCTTTTCTGTGGTGGTACCTACACCATCAAATGCCTGGCGGAAACAGAGCACAAAAGTCAAAGGACTCTCCATTGGAGACACAGGGAAGAACCACGCCGCCATGAAACCTGAACTGCAAGTTTTCCAGATGATCGTCTATGTTATGCTCCTTCTGGAACACCAACACTGGCAAAGATGACGACGGTGAGTACAGTCGCCTAGTACACAAGGGAAGGTGGGAGAAAAAAAAGAGTGACACACACACGCACAACACACACCCAGCACACACAAACCATACACACAACCAGCTGCATTACAAAAACAATTTGACCCCGAAAATCTGAAGAATAATGCAAGGACAACAGGAATTGTCAAAAGTGATGGTAATCAGTTCAACAACAAAATTAATAATCTGATTTGACCACGAAACAGATATATACACTTGTATAAAAAAGGGACACTGTCCAATCCATAGTTCAAAGGGCCCACATGGCCTCTGGGCACAGTCCAAGGCCCAACTCAAATCCTGCCCAAATCCAGGTAGAGCAATGCAGGGCCATCAGTTGTCAAATAGGCAGGCACCTCAGGGGGAGAAGGGGCACTTCAGCCGGATGCGGGAACAGGCCCACTGGTTCTGGAGGGAACAACATGCCCATTGTTTTGTTCTGGTGAGTGCAAGGCCAGAGTCTCTCATGTGGGTGTCTTTTCCACTGGTTCTGGAGGGGGCAATATGCCCATTGCTTTGTCCTGGTGAGTGCAAGGCCACAGTCTCTCGAGGGGGTGTCTTTCCCACTGGTTCTGGAGGGGCAACATGCCCTGTGCTTTGTCCTGGGGAGCGCAAGGCCACAGTCTCTCAAGTGGTTGAATACCCCACTGGTTCTGGAGGGGGCAACATGCCCTGTGCTTTATCCTGGGGAGTGCAAGGCCACAGCTTCTCAAGTGGATGTCTTTCCCACTGGTTCTGGAGGGTGAGAAATGCCCTCTGCTTTATCCTGGGGATTGCAAAGCCACAGTCTCTCAAGTGGGTGAATACTCTACTGGTTCTGGAGGGAGCAGCCCACACAGTAGCCCCTGGAGGGTGGACTACATGGCGTCCACCAGCACTCTGTGATGGCTGCATGCTGGTGGTGGTTGGGGAGGCTCCTGGGCAGCCCTTGCACTCTGTGATCGCAGCACATCCACGGCTGGTGGTGGGGGCCTGTGACAGCTGGTGGCGGTGTTTGCCTGATGGCTTCCGCTGGTGTAGAGTGCCTCTTCTCCTCCTGGCAATGGTTTCGGGATCCCTTACCCTTCCTGGCATGGGTGGATGGGCTTTTCCTCTCTCTGACTGCTGGTGCAGGCTCCTTCCCCTCTCTGCCTGCTCGTGCAGGCTCCTTCCCCTTCTTCCCAGCTGGTGCTGGCTCCTACCCTTCTCCCAGATGGTGCAGGCTCCTTTCCCTTCTTCACAGCTGGTACAGGCTCCTTCCCCTTCTTCCAAGGCGGTGCAGGCTCCTTCCTCTTCCTCACAGCTGGTGCTGTACTCTTCCCTTTCTTTCTAGGTTGTGCTGCCTTCTTCTCCTTCAGTGTTGTTGTTCTAGTACCCCTACCACCACGAGTAGGTAGTGCTACCACTAGCCTCATGGACTGTTTGGCTGAGGTGCTGGGGTGTGTCCTTGCTACCCTGCCCATATATGCAGGATGGGGGTAGGGAAGAGGTCAATCTGGGAAAGGAAAAGCTTTTTAGGGACGTTGGGACGGGGCGAGGGAGGAGTAATGGGAGTGGAGGATGAGGGGGTCGTCAGAGGTGTATGTCTGCTGGATTTGGGTGGAGGTGCATGGTCTGTATGCTGTTGTGAGGTGGATGGCTGTTGAGTGTCTTAGTGCTTGCGTTTATATCCTTTGGGGGGGTGACAGACACGGTGGGAGAGGACACAGGTGACGCATGCATGGATGTTGTGGAGGTGTCGGCCAGCGAGGTGTGTGTTCTGCTTGGTGTGGACATAAATGGGTGGGAGGTGGAGGAGGAGTAAGAGGGGGAGACAGTGGAGACAGTGGATGTTGTTGTCTCTACAACTGAATGGTGTTTGTGTGAGTGTCTGTGGGATGAAGTGTGGTGCTTGTGTTTGCCTGTGCCACTCTTGGATGTTGTCTTGTGTGCATGCTCGTCTGTCTGTGTGCTTGGGATGGGTTGAGGAATATGGGACCGGGAAGTGGAAGTTGGTGGGGGGATGGTTGAAACAGGGACAATGGCTGCTATCAGAGAGGAGGCCAGAGCTTGAATGGATCTCTCTTGGGCCACCAATCCACTGTGAATGCCCTCCAGGAATGCATTGCATTGCTGCATCTGGAATGCTAGCCCCTGGATGCATTCACAATGGTTGATTGCCCTACAGAGATGGATCTCAGGAGGTCAATAGCCTCCTCACTCAGGGCAGCGGGGCTCACTGGGGCAGGGTCTGAGGTGGCTGGGGCGAAGGAGATGCCCACCCTTCTGGGTGAGCGGGCACAGGCAACTTACTGAGGGGCTACTGGGAGGGCGGAGCGGGTACAATGGTGGCGGCTGTACCTGCAACTGGGGTGGTCACAGAGGTGTCTGCCACCACCAGGGAGCTCCTATCGGAGGAGGTATCAGAGTCTGGGTTGTCCCCTCCAGTCTCTGCCGTGGTGCTCCCCTCGCCCTCTGTCCCACTGGTTCCCTCAGCATTGGTGGACTCTGCTTCCAGGTTCCTGTGGGATGCAGCTTCCTCTGTCGCTGGTGCCTCTGCTCCTCCACCAGATGATGCTAGAGCACATAAGGGCAGGATGACAAAACAAGAAAGGGGAGAGAGAGATAAAGGATACACTGGGTCAATGACTGCACCAGCACCACCGTTGGCGTACACAGCTCCCTCACACACAGGGAACAGGCCTACGCAATATGCATTGCACTACCAGTGAAATGGCTAGTCACCCAGGCATGAGGAGGGACACACACCGCCAACTACAGCACACCTGGGACCCACAATGCTCTGCCCAGAATTGAACACTAACAAGCTAGGTAAGCAGTATTTCCCATTCAACCCTTAGCCTCCAGAGGACCTACGCTGCTATGTCTGGCCTGGCTTAAGGGCACCCATTGACACACAACCAACACCTGGCTAACACTCCACCAGCCGTAAGTTGTAATGATAGCCACTGTACTCACCCCCTTGTGGTTGCTGTGATGCCCTCAAGTGCCCATCTAGCTCAGGGTGAGCCACCACCAGTATGCGGGCCATCAGGGGGTCAGGGTCAGGCAGGCACCCCTTCCTCATTGGGAGGCCATCCACAGCTGGGCCTCTGCTATCTTTCGTTCCCAGGGTCTTGGGTCCTCCCACCATTTGCGACAGTTGGTG
Organism: Pleurodeles waltl; assembly: GCF_031143425.1. NCBI lineage: Eukaryota > Metazoa > Chordata > Amphibia > Caudata > Salamandridae > Pleurodeles > Pleurodeles waltl. The sequence continues at coordinate 924,665,676 of NC_090448.1, read as the reverse complement.
CTCCACCTGCTATAGACCCCAGGGTCTGCACCTCTTTAGCGATGGCACGCCATATTCCCTTCTTTTGATGGGCGCTGATTTGCAGAGGCAATACAGACAGAAGAACACCATTAGACAAACAGTCCAGTCTGTCTCACAAATGGCCCACCATACCCGTTTCATCACCATTGGCACACACATAGCCCAGCACACAACATGTACACCGCCACTCCCTTACATGATGCCTTCACACACAACTCCGTGCATTCATGCCACATGCATCGTGCCCACAGTTTTCTCACCTGTTGGACTGGAGGCCATTACAGCAGTCCGTACTGGGGTAGGACCCCATGGACCCCATCCACCAGTCGCTCTAACTCCTCAGAAGTGAAGGCTGGGGCCCTTTCCCCAGTCACACGGGCCATGGTAGGTTCCAGATACAGGTCACAGCAGCACATGCAGTGTAGGTCCTCTCCTATGGAAGGTCAGGAAACAAGTGCATACCGTCATTGCTGGTGTAGATCCCGATTGGCCACTGTATCCCATAGGGCCCAATATGAACCAATGAGGAATTGCACAGCAAGTCACAGCCACCTACTGCCATGGCTCACAACATAGATGGAATTACCTCACTTCTACCTGTCCCTCCACAAAGGACAGGCGGTCGCCATTTCGGGGGGGGGGGGTTTAGCAGGCCTATCGATAATTGCTGCATCACATGATAAATGGGCCCATATTTTACAAATTACACTGTCCCAAAACATGTTTGCATGATGTGGACTGCTGTTGTGGTATAGCTGTTCAAATAATAACAGCCTACTCACTCTTGTGTCCCTTAGATACCTACCGCTGCATATGAATAGGAGATGGAGACATACCCCAGTGTACAGACCCCTGGTGTACCTGGCTACACTGAAGGACAGGCACATTACACTCACCTATAGGCTGGACAGGGCCACAATCACAGAGCTGCATGCCCAGTTGGAGCCTGACCTGATATCAGATATCCGTCGGCCCACTGTGATTCCCCCCTCTTGTGCAGGTTCTATCAGTGCTCCATTTCCTGGTAACTGGTTCTTTCCAAGTGACAGTGGGCTTGACAGCAGGAATGTCACAGCCAATTTTCTCAATCATTCTAGCAAGAGTCTTGTCTGACCTGTTTAAAGACATGTGCAGCTACATTTCTTTCCCCAGGTGGAGGATTTGGCCACTGTGAAAGCCGGGTTTTATGCAATGGGACATATCCCAAATATAACTGGGGTGATTGACAGAACACATATTGCATGTGTACCCCCCCTGGGAAAATGAACATGTGTACAGGAATCAAAGGAGTTTCGACCACCTGAATGTGCAGATGATGTGCCTGGTGGACCAGTACATCTCCCACGTCAGAGCTAAGTATCCTGGTTTGGTGTGTGATGTCTTTGTCCTAAGGAGTAGCAGCATCCGAAAAGTGGTGTCCTAACTACAGATGTCGCACCGCTGCGCTCAGCACGAGACGAACATTCGGCTCGGGCTGCAGCACGCGGTCCTAAGACGCGCCGCGCTGTGCCCCCAGTATGCTTTGTACTTTAAGAGGCCCCAAATTGGGCATGGGGCCTCGTTCTTTTTCAGCGCACCGTGTGTCTAAGCAGGTCTGACCCCCCACTCACCTGTTCTTTTCTTATTCTCTCTGGACATCTGGTTGTGCCTTCCTTTATGTTTTTTCCCCCTTCCCAGCATTCCTTGTTCCCTATTCTCTATGGTTCCTAGTCCATTCTGTTCTATGTGCTTTTCCCTATCTAGGTTGGTGTCCTTTTACTTCCTGTTGGTCGTTTCCTGTTTGTTGGTATTTAAGGGCTGTGATTCTTTCTCTCCTTGCGCTGCAACACTTTCGGTTTGGATGGTGTCTTCGCTCCTGCTTCCTTGTATTCCTGTGCTGGTTCACGTCAGTACCAGTATATTTTCCTATATTTGCTCCTGCTGTTACCTCTTCTTTTTTGTTCCTGTTGCAGGAACCTATATTTGTGGAGGTTTTTTCCCCTTTCAGGGTTTTTTTCCCTCTGGCGCTTCTTCTGAGGGACACGGCCTGCTCTTGGCGTACCCATTGCCTGCAGCACCGTGGCTGCCAGAAAGAGTCGCCCCTACTTGGGCCAAGGCCGAACATTCAAGAACAGGATCCACGCCAGTCTCTCTGCGGCCTCCAGGGTAAAGCAGCACGTAAGTTGTGACAGATTGCAGCGTCCAATACTCCAGACATCGTCTAACATCATGGATGTTACAGTGGCGGCTGCTGCAGATCCTGATCAATCTCTTCTGGCAACCATTCAGCAACAGGCTCAGGAATTGCAACAATTATGCAATGAGAATGCTGCTTTACGACAAGCTTTGGCCTTGCGCAGTGCAGATGTTCTGGCCGTCTCCACCTCTACTCCTCGTTTCTCCGGTGAACCAACTAAGCTGCGAGAGTTCCTCAATGCATTAACCGTGTATTTCGCCTTCCGACCTACCCAATTCACCCACGAAAAGATTAAGGTGGGATATCTTACCAGTGCATTATCCGGTCCTGCCTTGGCTGGGGCAACCCCGATGATATCATCCAATGACCCAGTATTGTCGGACTATCCCACCTTCGTGAATCGGTTTAAACAGATGTTCAGTCGTCCAGGATTGGAGGCCTCTGTGGAAGAAGCCTTATGTGACATCCAACAAGGCTCACAAGATGTCCTCCAATATAGTACCCGCTTTCGACAGCTAGCGGCTGAGCCCACTTGGGTGGAACGAACTCTGGTGACTTTATTCCGTAGAGGACTTAAAGAAGAAATTAAAGACGAATTAGTACACTCCATCCGAGTTGAAGATCTTCGTGGTCTGATGGATCAGGCTCTTTCCATCGAATACCATCTCCAAGAGCGACATATGGAGATGAGAAATAGTAGAGGATGTTCTCAGCCAAGCACTTCACATGTCTTTATGCATCGTCCCGTGGAACCTCGTCCTCCCGTGAGAGACACCGAAGTGGAACCTATGTAGGTGGACACCACTCGAGGCCTACTTTCCGTTAGCGAGCGGGAAGACAGACGTAGGAGAGGATTATGCCTGTATTGTGGTGCTGCCTGCCACATGCTCCGGACCTGCCCTGTTCGTCCTCAAAGGCCATTGGGAAACGCCACTTCCCGTCCTCTGTAAGAAGGGAGGCGATGGGATCATCAGCTATACCTTCCATCAGTTCATTCAAGGACAATGCCACTACTTTGTTTATGTTACCTTTGAATTTACATTTACCGGACGGCCGTCAAGAGAGAACACTGGCTTTACTTGATTGTGGTGCCAGTGGCATATATATGGATAAGACTTGGGCCACGACTCAACAAATACCAACACGACCCAAAGAAATCCCAGAACAAGTTCACACAGTGGATGGGTCCTTAATATCCCCTGGTCCAGTTGATACCACCAACATAACACTGAGTTTACAATTTGGAAACCATCAAGAACACATCTCCTTTGATCTAATATCATCCCCCAATCATACTATCATTTTGGGAATTCCGTGGTTCATAAGACATAACCCTTATGTAAATTGATAAACCCGGACTATTTCCTTGTCCTCACAGTTTTGTCATGAGAACTGCTTTGCTTCAGACACTTATTTGTCACCCAAGAGGTTGATGCCTACTGAAAGTATTACTGGATGTTCCATCAATACAGTTCAAGGAGTTCCCGATCACTTTTTCAAGATGTGTTCCCGAAAACCAACCATACCTGTGTTACCCCCACATCGAGATTACGATTGTGCTATTCCCTTGGAACCCGGAGCTATCGTTCCCTTTGGGAGGATGTATTCACTCACAGAACCTGAAAGAGAAGTACTAAAGGAATATCTGCAAGAAAACTTACATAGCAGTCTTATTGTACCATTGTCCTCTCCGGCTGGGGCTCCTCTCTTTTTTGTACCCAAGAAGACGAAGAATCTTCGTCCCTGCCTGTATTTTCGCGGGCTAAATAAAATAACTATAAAAGACTGTTATCCTTTGCCTCTCATTAAGGATATACTAGAGGCAGTCAGAGGGGCTCAACGATTTACCAGACTGGATCTTCGTGGAGCCTACCACCTTTTGCGTATTAAAGAAGGAGATGAGTGGAAGACTGCTTTCCGGACCCCATTTGGTCATTATGGGTACAGGGTTATGCCTTTTGGTCTTACTAATGCCCCCTCCATTTTCCAGAGATTTATGGATTCAGTACTCTCTGATCTCTTGAACCATATGGTCGTCATCTATTTAGATGATATCCTTATTTATTCTAAACGTCCTGAACTTCATTCCTCTCATGTTAAACAAGTCCTCGAAAGACTCCGGGAACATCAACTGTCCTGTAAACCGGAAAAGTGTGAGTTTGACAAGACCGAAGTCAAATATTTGGGATATCACCCTATTCTCACTGGCATAGCTATGGACAAAGAAAAGGTACAAGCCATCCTAGATTGGCCTTCTCCTTCCTCTAGTAAGGAAACACAATGTTTTCTAGGATTGGCTAATTTTTATCGACAGTTTTTCTTAGACTTTGCAGAACAAACCAGCCACAAAACTTAAAAATTAAAAAAGGAAAATCTAAAGAAAGGCTTTGTCTGGACCAGGGCGGCTGAACAAGCTTTTCAGAGTCTAAAAAAGGCCTTCACTCCTGCACCGATATTGAGGCACCCAGATACCAACAAACAATTTATGGTTGTTACAGATGCTTCCGAGAGAGCCATCGGAGCTGCCTTACTCCAACAACAAGAAGATGACGGTCTTGAACATCCTGTGTTCTATTTGTCCCATGTACTTTCTGTGTCGGAACAACATTGCTCAGTACTTGAAAGGGAGTTGTTAGCCCTGAAATCATCCTGCCTTGAGTGGAGACACTTTCTTATGGGTTCCAAAGAGCCCTTTGAGGTGAGAACAGACCATCATAATCTACAATGTTTACATAACTTTTTATGCCAGAATAGTCGTCAGGCTCATTGGGCCTTTTTCTTCAGTCAGTATGGCTTTTATGTCACCTATATTCCTGGATCCCAAAACATTCTGGCTGATGCTCTGTCTCGCCGTTATCCAGATTGTACTTCTACCCCATCACAGTATCTACTTGAGCCCAGTAAAATCATCGGAGTAGCTCAGTCTTTCCTGGATGAGGTACAACTGGAATATTCCAACCTGACTGATCAAGAAGTAAAGAAACTGAACATATGTAAATGGCAAGGGTATTATTATTATAAGAACTTGTTGTTTCTCCCTACTAAAGTAGTCAGAGAAAAGGCACTACAAATGTGCCATGATTCGCCTGTCGCTGGTCATAGAGGCATTAAGCCCACGCAAGAACTACTCTAGTGATCTTTCTGGTGGCCTACCTGGAAATCGGATGTCAAAAGATACGTTCAGGCTTGTCCCATATGTGCTCAAGTGAAGATTCCCCATACCAGACCTGCAGGACTACTACAACCATTACCTGTTCCACCGGCTCCCTGACACACCATTTCCACTGATTTTGTGTTCATTACCTCCATCAGCAGGAAACCGGGTTATCATGGTCACCATAGATTCCTTTACTAAGATGGCTCAATTCACTGCTCTGAAAAGACTACCTAACTCCCAAGAACTAAGTCAGATATTTATCCATCATAGTTTCCGTCTCCATGGACTTCCACACAGCATTGTATCTGACAGGGGACCTCAGTACATCTCCCGATTTCGGAAACATTTTTGTAGGACACTGAATATCAACACAGCACTTTCATTGGGTTTCCATCCTCAAATCAATGGACAGACTGAGCGTCTCAACCAAGGATTGGAGCAGTACCTTTGCTGCTTTTGTAATTCTACTCAGAGCAACTGGAACACTTACCCCCCTATTGCTGAATTCTCTTACAATAACTACCCATAGTGCCTCCAAAGTCACTCCTTTTTTCTGTTCTTATAGCTAAAATCAAAATCAAATGCACACGTAATAATTACTCAAAACGGCATAATAACCATACAATGTATCAAATCAAGTCAAGATCTTTTTATAATTGCATTGAATATAAAAGCCAATGAATATCAGGTATTGAAGTCTCCCATCCAGAAATGTATTAATTAAATCGTCTAAAGATCAAACAAAACATAACCGTGTCAGGTTCACAGTCCCCGGTGGTATATAACACTCCAAATCATGTATCCATATGTGATTGTGTCCAAAGTCCATACGTGATTAAATCAAAAGTTCTCAATTCGTATCCTCATGTGACTTTGTTTCCACATTAACAGTGTAATTGGTCTTCTTCCCATTAGTGTCCATTCATCTCTCACAAAATTTAGTTCCAAGGTTGATCAGTATAATCAGTCGTCCTTAGTCTGCCCATGTAACTTTACTTCCACATTAACAGTGTAATTGATCATCTTCCCATTAGTGTCCATTCATCTATCACAAAATTTAGTTCCAAGGTTGATCAGTATAATCAGTCGTCCTTAGTCTGTCAACACGTGTTTCATCCGGGGAGTACCCCCAGGATTTCTTCAGGACTTCCTATAATTGTATAGTATATATAACGTTACACATTGTGATGATATGCAAATCAAAGTAGGCCTAATATTAGAAAAATAATTAGGTTTTTTCAAGCATAGAAGTAACATAAATCCGATAATATCCCAATTCGCAATGCACATTTTACATGCCAATTACATTAAACAAAATCAATAGTTACTAGAAACTCATGACTACACCTCTAAGTATCTCATCCCCAAAGAAAATTGTTTCCTCATCTCTAAGAAAATTGTGTACACCTCATAGACCTAACCCCATACCATTGCAGTATAATGTCACAAAAATTGTTTAACAAAACATTAATTAATATGACCCCATTTTCTTATGGATACTGTTATATCCATAAGAAAATTGGAGTTTCTTTGTGACATGTATCTTTGTACTCAGTAATGGTATAATATGCTAGAAACAGCTGTAGGAACTTTTGAGCAAGTTTGTGTAATTACAAATTACTTGGGAGATCTGATCGGTCAGTGTTTAACTATGGGGTCATATTAATTAATGTTTTGTTAAACAATTTTTGTGACATTATACTGCAATGGTATGGGGTTAGGTCTATGAGGTGTACACAATTTTCTTAGAGATGAGGAAACAATTTTCTTTGGGGATGAGATACTTAGAGGTGTAGTCATGAGTTTCTAGTAACTATTGATTTTGTTTAATGTAATTGGCATGTAAAATGTGCATTGCGAATTGGGATATTATCGGATTTATGTTACTTCTATGCTTGAAAAAACCTAATTATTTTTCTAATATTAGGCCTACTTTGATTTGCATATCATCACAATGTGTAACGTTATATATACAATACAATTATAGGAAGTCCTGAAGAAATCCTGGGGGTACTCCCCGGATGAAACACGTGTTGACAGACTAAGGACGACTGATTATACTGATCAACCTTGGAACTAAATTTTGTGATAGATGAATGGACACTAATGGGAAGATGACCAATTACACTGTTAATGTGGAAGTAAAGTTACATGGACAGACTAAGGACGACTGATTATACTGATCAACCTTGGAACAAAATTTTGTGAGAGATGAATAGACACTAATGGGAAGAAGACCAATTACACTGTTAATGTGGAAACAAAGTCACATGAGGATACGAATTGAGAACTTTTGATTTAATCACGTATGGACTTTGGACACAATCACATATGGATACATGATTTGGAGTGTTATATACCACCGGGGACTGTGAACCTGACACGGTTATGTTTTGTTTGATCTTTAGACGATTTAATTAATAAATTTCTGGATGGGAGACTTCAATACCTGATATTCATTGGCTTTTATATTCAATGCAATTATAAAAAGATCTTGACTTGATTTGATACATTGTATGGTTATTATGCCGTTTTGAGTAATTATTACGTGTGCATTTGATTTTGATTTTGAATATTGGACAACAATTGTTGTCACTTTGGGGAGTTAGAGGGTTTGACCCCAATCTTTTGCACCGTTTGATTCAACACTTTAGGTCATTATAATAAGGAGAATCAGATGCGCCTTTCGCACCCGTCATTCACCCTCTTTTAAGTGTACTGTTCTTATAGCTATCATCCTACCTCTTTTCCTACTACTCCTCAGTCTACCTCTTCTCTTCCTGCTGTTACTTCATTCTCCGGGCGACTTTTACAGATCCATAGATTGATTCGCTCTAACTTGTTGAACACCAAGAGATACATGAAGAGAAGGGCAGACAGGAAACGGAGGGTTGCTCCAGAATATCACCTTCAGGATAAAGTTTGGCTTTCGTCAAAATTTCTACCTTTACACCTTTCTCAGAATAAGTTCACACCTCATTACTATGGTCCTTTCCGAACCCTTCAGCTGATTAATCCCGTCACTGTCCGTCTTCACTTGCCTTGTATCTGGAGGATTCACCCAGTGTTTCATGTTTTTCAGCTCAAACCCTATGTACCTGATCCTTACCCTTGTCATTTTCCATGTCCTGCTCCTCTGTTAGTGGATGATGTACATGAATATGAGGTACAGGAGATTTGTGATTCTCGTATCTTTCATAGACGTCTTCAGTATTTGATTCATTGGAAGGGTTACCCTCTCAGTGAAAGCTCTTGGGAAGATGCATCTTCTGTTCACGCACCTCTTCTGATTCGTTATTTTCACTGCTTGTTTCTGCACAAACCTGGGCCTTCGGGGGGGGGACCTACTGTCGCTCCGCTGCGCGCGGCACGAGCCGAACATTCGGCTCGGGCCGCAGCACGCGGTCCTAAGACGCGCCGCTCCCCCATTCTGCTTTGTACTTTAAGAAGCCCCAAATTGGGCATGGGCCTTGTTCTTTTTCAGCGCACCGCGTGTCTAGGCAGGTCTGACCCCCCCACTCACCTGTTCTTTTCTTTTTATTTCTTTTTTTCTTTTCTCTGGACATCTGGTTGTGCCTTCCTTTATGTTTTTTCCCCCTTCCCACGTTACCCTTCTCTTCCCAGCATTCCTTGTTCCCTATTCTCTATGGTTCCTAGTCCATTCTGTTCTATGTGCTTTTCCCTATCTAAGATGGTATCCTTTTACTTCCTGTTGGTCGTTTCCTGTTTGATGGTATTTAAGGGCTGTGATTCTTTCTCTCCTTGCGCTGCAACACTTTCTGTTTGGATGGTGTCTTCGCTCCTGCTTCCTTGTATTCATGTGCTGGTTCTTGTCAGTTCCAGTATATTTTCATGTATTTGCTCCTGCTGTTACCTCTTCTTTTTTGTTCCTGTTACAGTAACCTATATTTGTGGAGGTTTTTTCCCCTTTCAGGGTTTTTTTTCCCTCTGGCATTACTTCTGAGGGACACAGCTTGCTCTTGGCATACCCATCGCCTGCAGCACCGTGGCTTCCAGAAAGAGTCGCCCCTACTTGGGCCAAGGCCGAACATTCAAGAACAGGATCCACGCCACTCACTCTGTGTCCTCCAGGGTAAAGCAGCACGTAAGTCATGACAGCAGAGGCACAGGGTGTGGCTAATAGGTGAGCCCTGTTTCCCACCCAGTATATGTTGGTATATGCCTATGGTGCTGGCCATATGGGATAGAGTGTGACTAAATGCTGTCCCTCAATATTTGCAGGTGACTCTAGTTACCCAAACCTAACATGGCTGCTAATCCCTGTGAGGAATGCCAGGACAAGGGCAGAAGAAAGTTATAATGAGGCACATTGTTGAACCAGAAGGATAACTGAAAGGACCTTTGGCCTCCTGAAAACCAGGTTCAGGTGCCTCCATCTGACAGGTGGATCCCTGTGCTACTCACCCAAGAAGGTCTGCCAGATAGTAGTGGTATGCTGCATGTTTCGCAACCTGGCCCTCAGACACCATGTACCTTTTCTGTAGGAGGAGGAGACTGGAGATGTCACTGTGGCAGCAGTGGACCCTGAGGACAGTCAAAATGAGGAGGCAGAGGATGAGGATGTGAACAACAGAACAGTGGTGATACGTCAGTACTTCCAATGACACACAGGTGAGATAGTGCAACTTCACATTTCTATGACTATTGGTGTATTCTGTGTGGCAATGGCATGCTGGCATGACCCACTTCTTTCCCCTACTTACTGTTACCTATGGATATTAATTTTACAGATGCTGGTGACATGACAACATTCTCCTGGTGTGATCACAACAGCCAGCTACAGGTCATTAATTCTATGCTCATACTATTTACAGTTCATTTGCAATGATTGTAGCTGTTGCAATCAATACAAATTTGCAATACATAAAATACTAGTAGTCGTGTGTTATCCAACGGTGTTTATTGTTGTTCTAAAATATAGAGAGGAAAGTGCAACGGAGTGGGGTGATGATGGAGGAAAGTCCAGGGTATTGTTACACTCTGTTTGTGGCACAGGTGCATTGTCAAATAGGGACATGGAAAGGGGAGCAATGGCAGTTCAAGGTGGACAAAGTGACTGAGTGGGACACAAGTAGGACAATCAGGAAAGTCTAATTTCCTGGCAGTGGACTTGGAAAGCCTCTTTGGTTTCTGTCTGGTTTGCAGGGATCGCTTGCGTGGTGGTTCACCTTCTGCAGGGGGAGGGGTGTTGGTGGCCTGTTGGCCCTGTGGCGGGCCTCCTGGCCACTAGCTGCAGCGAAAGTGGCGGGCTGTTCAGATGACTGGCTAGTGGCAGGGGCCCGCTTGTATGCTGTTGCCTCTCTCATGATGTTGACCATGTCTGCCAGCACCCCTGCTATGGAGATTAGGGTGTTGTTAATGGCCTGCAAGTCCTCCCTGATCCCCTGATACATTCCCTCCTGCAGCCACCTGTTCTCCTGCACGTTGTCTAGTATCTGGCCCATCGCGTCCCTGGTCCTCTCCTTCCCCTGGGGCACAGCAGTCCTCCCAGTATCCCTGTGGGCCTGTGCCTCTGTCCCCTGAATGGTGTGCCCACTGCCACTGACCCCAGGTCCCTGATTGTCTTGTGGCGAGGTGTGGCCTGGGGTCCCTGTACAGATGGGTACAGTGCTGATTGACATGTCCTGGGGACAGAGGTGTGGGTACGCTGGGTGGGTGCTGTGGTATTGGTTCCTGATGGGGGAGGCTCTGTGGTGGTCTGTGAGTGGGCTTGGGTGACCGGCTGTCCAGTGGTCCCTGATGGGCCAGGTAGATCGTCCAGATCGTGAAGTCCAGAGTTGCTGACATCACTGTGGGCCTCTTCCGTTGGGGGACTGGATAGTGCTGGCACCTCCTCTCCAGTGACATTGACTGGGGTACCTGTGGGGATATAAATTATGTATTATGCTTCAAGTGTCTGACATTAGTACTTCTGTAGCTTCCCCTCTATGGTTGTTGTTCCCCTGCTAGCTTTTGCTTGTGTATGTTGGTATATTGTAGTTATGTTAGTTAGCATGCAAGGCCTGACAATGGGATTAGTGAGATGTGATGGTAGAGTGTTTAGGATGTGGTGGAGTGATGAGAGTGAGGGTGAGTGTGTGTAATGACATGCAGCTATGGTGGGTGATAATTGTTAAAAGTTGACATACCAGTGTCCAGTCCTCCACCAACTCCAGCGAGTCCCTCAGGATACAGTATAGCCAGGTCCCGCTCCTCCCATGCTGTGATTTGTGGGGGAGGAGGTGGGGTTCTCCCACCTTTCCTCTGTATGGCGAGCTGGTGTCTTGTTGCAATGGAATGTACTTCTCCCCGTAGGTCGTTCCACCTCTTCCTGATGTCGTCCCTTGTTCTTGGGTACTGTCCCACGGTGTTGACCCTGTCCACGATTCTCCGCCATAGCTCCATCTTCCTTGCTATTGATATCTGCTGCACCTGTGCTCCAAATAGCTGTGGCTCTACCCTGACGATTTCTTTCACCATGACCATTAACTCCTCCTCAGTGAAACAGGGGTGCTTTTGTAGTGCAATGGTTGTTGTGTGATGTGTGTTGGTGAGGGTGTGCTGGGTATTGTGGTGGGGTGTGTGATGTGGAGTGCATGAGGGATGTATGGGTGTCAGTAGCGTGTGTGTCTAGTTATCTCTGTGCTCTTCTTCTCAGTCTCGTGGTGGCAATAGTTGTTGGTAAATGGTTGTGGGTAATGTTGGTGTGTGTTTTATAGTGGTGTGGGTGTGGTGTGTGTATGAGTGTCAGGTGTGTGTTTTTTGTAATGCCCAATGTAGTGTTGTTTTGTATGTGGGTGTCCATTGTGAGTGCAGCGGTATGTACCGCTAATGGTTTACCGCCATTGAATGTCCGCCGTGGTGATTCGTGGGTCATAATGTGATGGGTGTTGTTCTGTTGGCGTAATGGTGTGGGTTTTGGGACCGCCAGTTTATCACTGACCTTTGGGCTGGCCGATTTGTGTATGTGGCTGTATTCTATGCGATTGGTGTGTGTGTTTGTGTCATAATATGATGAACGGATATTCACCAGTGCAGTGGTAAGTTGGTGGCCGACATCGCGGCGGTAAGTGGCATTTAACGCAAATGTCATAATGAGGGCCATAGTTCTTTGTGATAACAACACACTTTGTTTACTACTTATTTTACACAGTGTTGGTTGGTGTTAACTTATTTGAAGGTTACTTTTATTAGTAAGGATTTTGGCTAGCCGCAGGATTACCGCTCAGCAGGTTGTTGGTATGCTTTTTGAACCTTCCTCTGACCTTGATTATGAGACGCACTCTGTATCTGAGGCAGAGAAGGAAGAGCAAGATTCTTGCTTTCAATTTTCTGTCTGAGGGGAATCTTATGAAGGCACTCTCAGTGTGGAGGAAGTGCCTGCTCTAGAGGACACTGAGCTGCCGATAGTGCAGCAAGAGGCACCTGGATTGCAGCCTGGGGCTGAAGAGCTTCCCATTGGAAGAGCTGAAGTCTGGGTTGCCCCAAACATGGTGCAGCCGAAGATGCCTCACTTTACTAGTGTCACTGGATGTAGAGTGAATTCTGAAAACTTTGTGCCTGTACATTTCTTTCAGTTGTTATGGACAATGTATTTTTGGGTGAGATTGTTGAACAGACTAATGTGTACACTGAACAGTATTTGAGGGACAACAGTGCCAGACTTCAATCTAGTGCTACCTGTTGGACTCCCACAAATCTGAAGGAGTTGAAGAGGTTCTTGGGTTTAACTTTTTTGAAGTGCTGATAAGGAAGCTGTTGCTGTCTTCATATTGGTCTACCAGTCCGTTGGTGACAGTGGCCCTATTTCCTACAATCATGAGTCATGATCAGCATTTGTTTCTGCTTCGGTTGCTATATTTTTTTAATAATGCTTCAGCGTTGCCACAAGATCACCCTGATTGTGCCTGTCTTTTTACGATTTGAACTCTGCTTGATCACTTTGTAGATTGATTTTCAGAGATCTGTGTTCCAGGAAAATAAATAGCTTTGGATGAGTCTTTGGTCCTGTTCAAGGACCATTTGGTTTTGAGGCACTACATTCCTTGCAAGAGGGCATGTTATGGAATGAAGATGTAAATGCTGTCTGAGAGTTGTACATAATAAGTGTATAATTTCCGGGTGTACACTGACAGGGATTCCACTATGGACCCCCTGCAATCCACTTTCAGAGTTAGTGGGAATTGGGTGGGAACTTGCCAGAGGACGTTTTAACTAAGGACACTGTTTATTTGTATATAACTTCTACCCTGGTGTGCAGTTGTTCAGGGCATTGTTCAAAGTGGACACTGTTGCTTTTAGCACACTCTGTTCTAACTGTAAAGGTTATCCAAAGAATCTTGTTTATAAAAATCTTGAGAGGAAACAATGTGGTGCTTTGCATAGTGATGATGTACTAGCTGTGAAATTTGCAGACATGAGGGATGCCTACATGCTGATTGCCATCCATGATGAAAGTACTTTACCTGTGACTGTTTGGGGTCAGATTTCTGAAGTGCACAAACCTGTGTTCATTTTACATACAATAAGCACTTAGGTAGTATAGATAGAGTAGGTCAGAGGGTGGCAGCTTACACTGCTATTCATAAGGCTTACATTTGGTATAAGATGTTGGCTATCTATTTATTCCATTTAGCAACCTTTAATGCTGTTGGTGTGTTCAAGGATTGTTCTCCAGAGTCAAAGATGACATTGGTTCAGTTTCAAGAGTCTGTGAGAGGCAGCCTTGTTGTAGTGGAACCGGCAAGGGTTCCTAGAGTTGGAATGGTGGAGGATGTGGCTAAATTGAAAGATTGCCACTTTGCTGATTACATTCCTCCCACACCCACAAAAACAATCCCTGTAAGAGATGCACAGTTTGTATGCGAAGTGGAATGCCGAAGGAGAGTCATACGCACTGCCCTGAGTGTCTTTTTAAACCTGGGCTGTGTGTGGCCACATGTTTTAGATTATACCACACACAAAAGAGTTTTTGGGAGCAACCATGAGTGTAAAAGTGAACTGCCTGGTCTGTATAGTTTTATATGTTTTGTTCATTTTTATGGTTGGCAACAGTGTGCTATATTTAGTTAGAACTGTTGTGTTTGTAATTTTGTATTTCCTTACAGTTTGTGTTATTTATTTTGTTTTAAAAATGTGATGCTGTGTATGGACTGGCGCTTGACTGGCTGTGTGAATGGCCTGGCGCTTATCTGGCGGTGTGTGTGAACTGGTGCTAGGCTGGCGATGTGCATGGATTGGTGCTTGGCTAGCGGTGTGCTTGGACTGGTGCTTGGCTGGCAGTGTTTGTGAACTGGTATTTTGCTGGCATGTGTGAATAGTGAGTTGCTGCTGGTCACTACAAACACTGCTAGCCAAACACCAGTTCAAATACTCAAGCAGCAGGTGTTATTGCTGTGTCAGGCATGTGGGCATATGAGAGTGATGAGTCCTTGAATGGTGCTGCCAGTTGAAGTGAGTGCTGTAATGTGCTGGACCTGCAGCTGGTGGTGTGAATGGTTGTGTGTGTGACACATATGAAAGGTGTGTGAATGGACTGTAAAGCAGTTGGTGCCTTGACGCAGCTTTACAGCTCACAAACTGTTATTCATTGATTCAGTGTTGTAACCTTTCAATTATTAACAGTGTATTTCATTTTTGTGAAATGTCTTGTTAATAAAAGTTTACACATTGAACCATCACTTACCCTCGTGCCAAATCCAACCAGTATGTGTGTGTACTTGATGCAGAGATGGTTGTGCAGTAATAATTGTAATTTCAGTTTTTCTATGTCAGGGTGTACATTGTCCCTACATTGTCTCTTATTGTGAATGTTGTAATGTGATGAGCCTCAGGATGGCAATGTGAGTGTTCTTGTGTGTGTCACATATGAATGGCATGTAAAGCATTTGGGGCCAGATGTAGCAAACGCTTAGCGAGTCGCAAACGGCAAAATTTGCTGTTTGCGACTCGCTAAACGCGTATCCCAATGCAGAAATGCATTTTGCGAGTCGTTACCGACTCGCAAAATGCATTTCAGACTCGCAAATAGGAAGGGGTGTTCCCTTCCTATTTGCGAGTCGCATTGGGATGCAATACCATTTGCGACCGCATATGCGGTCGCAAATGGCATCGCAGTTACCATCCACTTCAACTGGATGGTAACCCAATCGCAAATTGGAAGGGGTCCCCATGGGACCCCTTCCAGTTTGTGACTGGACCCCAAAATATTTTTTCAGGGCAGGGAGTGGTCCAAGGGACCACTCCCTGCCCTGAAAAAAAAACGAAACTAAAGGTTTCGGTTTTTTTGAAGTGCAGCTCGTTTTCCTGTTAGGAAAACGGGCTACACTTCAAAAAAAAAAAAACTGCTTTATTGAAAAGCAGGTCGCAAACATGGAGGTCTGCTGACGACAGCAGGCCTCCATGTTTGCGAGTGCCTATACTCGCAATTGGGCCGCAATTTGCGACCCACCTCATGAATATTCATGAGGTGGGTCATTGCGACCCCATTGCGAGTCGCAGTCGGTGTCTGAGACACCGTACTGCATAGCAATTTGCGACTTGCAAATTGCGAGTCGCAGGGACTCGCAATTTGCAAGTCGCAAATTGCCGACTTGCTACATCTGGCCCTTGGTGCCTTGTTGCGGCTTTTCTGCTCTTGAGCTATGAATCATTGGTTCAGTTTTTTTTACCTAATAGTTGTTAACAGTGCATTTCATTTTTGTGAAATCTCTTGTTAATAACATTTTATATATTGAACAATCACTCACCCTCATGTCATATCCAACCAGTATATGTGTGTACCAATAAAGAGAGTGAGAAAAGAGAGCTCACTCACCTTCCCAAATTACTATCAACAGCCACAAGAAGCAAGCATGCTACCAACAGATGACTTTTACATCTTTGATGACCAAAACACTCAAATTATGAAAGTCACTGTTTATAACTTTTGTCCAAGGTTACCATGATTAGAAACACACCATATTGGTGGGTTACCACAAGACAATGTTATTGCACTTCTCCTCTCAGTTGGCAATTTAACTCACAAAAAAACCCTGCTCTGCTGTAATCAAGTATCGAAGCACACCCCGAACATGCTACGTGTCTCGAGTGTGGACCCCAGTGATGATGCATGCCACCAAATAGGTTAGTAGGCGAGGGGTCTTTTTGGTAGAACCTAAGGGTGTTTTCTTCAAAATATGAGTATTTGGGGCATCACAGAAGTAAGAGATTTGCTCACTTATTGTCTAGGGAAAATCTACCAACTCTAGATATGTTTGAAAACTAGACACCCAGGAGAGTACAGGGCGGTGTGCCTCTCTTGGATCCCAACAAGGTGTCTTGTCCAAAATGCCCTGCAGACCTCAAAATGTGACTAAAATCACACATTTCCCTTTCATTTCTGTGCCATATTCTTCCAGAAATAGAAATAAACCACACAATTACTAGCAACCCACCATTCCGCTCAGCTTCCTCCTGATACCTCATTTATGTGGGTGCCCAAAGAAGAGTCAGCCTAAAAATGTATTTAAATACAAATGCCCTTTTGGAACTGCTTTGGTTCCCCCTCAAACCTTCCCTGTAGTATTCACTTGGCCCACCCACACAAGTGAGGTATAATTTTTATTGAGAGACCGAGGGAAAAGATGAGTGGTGGGAAATGTGTGGCTCCCCTCAAATTCTAGGACTTTCCATAACTGAAATGGGAGGAAGATGTGTTTTTAAGGCACATTTTGAGGTTTTCAAGTCACCCAATCCTGGGTTCCCCTTGGTGTCTAGTTTTTTAAAATGTATAGGTTTGCTAGGTTTCCCGATCTGCTGGCTGAGCTAGGGCCCAAAATTCACAGCTAGGCATGTTGCAAAAATAGGGTCAGATTTCAGTGGGAAAATGTCATATGTCCATGTTGTGTTTTGGGCCATTTCCTCCCTCAGGCGCTAGGCCTATCCTCACAAGTGAGACACCAATTGTATTGGGAGAAACGGGAGACTTGGGGGAACGCTATGTGGTAGGAAATGTGTGGCTCCCCTCAGATCCCAGAACTTTTCATCACTGAAATGTGAGGTAAATGTTGTCTTCTATTAAAATTTGCAGGAGATTCTGGGTGACAGAATCTGGTGAGAGTCACACAAGTCGCTACATCCTGGATTTCCCTAGGTGTGTAGTTTTTCAAACAGATTTGCTAGGTTTCCCTATGTGCCAGCTGAGCTAGGACCCAAAATCTACAGTTAGGCATGTTTTTTAAAAAATGGTCAGTTTTCAGTGGAAAAGTATGATGTGTTCATGTTGCGTTTTGGGCCATTTCCTGTCCCAGGCACTAGGCCTACCAGACAAATGAGGTATCATTTTTATCGGGTGCACAGAATAGAAGAACTGGTGTTATTGCTCTGCATTTCTGCCTTCCCAATGTAAGTCATTTTGAGAAACTCCTTCTAATTCACATGCTAGAATGGGTACCCACAAATTCAGAGATGTGCAAATAACCACTGCTTGTAAACTCAATATCGTATGCCTATGTCATTCTTTTAACTACCTCTGCTGCCACAACAGTAAGAAGAATCATCAATAATTCTTTAACTACAAGGTTTTTTCCAAAAGACCTAAAAAAGGCAATCATATGCCCACTATTAAAGAAAGCAAACCTGGGCCTGCATGACCCCAACAACTACAGATCAGTTACAAATGGACTGTTCCTGAGCAAACTGATAGAAACAGCAGCATTTGCCCAGATGTCACAATTCATTGAAGACAATTCCATACTTTAAGACTACCAAACCGTATTCCGAGAAGAAAGAGGCACAGAATCTGCTCTTATCGCCATCTGGGATGACCTTAAAAACACTGCAGACTGCAATGGGGTTGCTGCACTACTTGTCTTGGACATCTCAGCTGCCTTTGACACAGATGACCATGACACCATAATACAAAGGCTCTACAAAGCCAGCATAGAGGGAACTAATCGCGACTGGATCACATCTATGGGCACATCCTACCTTATTTTTGTTTGGATAATTTCTTCTATAAGGGGACATGCAAGGGTAACCAACCATTTACCCTCATGAGGTTGAATGAACCTTTGCACTCAGATAGGTGTGAGTCCAAAGGTTAATTCGACCTCATGAGGGTAGATGGTTGGTTACCCTTACTTGTCCCCTTAAAAAATAAATTATCAAAACAAATATAAGGTAGGACGCGCCCACAGAATTTGGTAGTCACAGAGTATGGTTATGTCTCATTAAGGAGAGGTTTGGCTATGTCCCAGTAGGAGGAGATTGATTATATGTCATTTGGATAAATTTGGAGATGTGGTTTTACCATTGCTTGTGTGAAAATTCAAAATTTTTGAAATGTGGTTTTGCCAATGCTTGTTTGGATGAAATTTGATTTTGCCAATGCTTGTTTGAAGATGTTCCCAGCACTCCTAGCAGATCTTTCTCCCACCTTGCCACCAAAACCTGAAACTCCCTCCCCACCAGCCTACACAAGACCCAGGACCTCCTGACTTTCAGAAGCACCTCAAAGCATGGTTCTCAGTAACACCACCCCCAGCACCTTGAGACCCTACCGGGTGTGTAGCATACTTGAGAAATTATGATTGATTGATTTGTGATTGAGTTTGGACTTTGCGCTTGCTCTGCTTAAGAAAATCGCAGGTGAATTGTTTGTGAGAATTAGGGAGCTGGCGTATTCCAATGTAGTTTGTTAGGGAGTGTACGTATTCCAAAGGGTGCCAGTAGGGAAGTTGTTGAACTTCAAATGTGTGTGGCGCTTTGTGCTCCAAAATTGCCCATGTGGTTGTTAATGTACCGACCCTGCGTGGTCTTAGACTCCCGAGTATTAATGCAAGTATATGAGATACTTACGTTTTTGTTGTAACTTGTCTGTTTAGTAGGTCGATCGGGCGTGAATGACAAAATTCATAGAGTGCATGTTAAAGGGGAGTGTTAGTTGTACCAATATTGGTGATTTGTGAGTGCACAGGGAGTATCTAGTATTGGTCAAGGGTAGAATTTGCTGATCGAATTTTACTTGCAAATCAGAGAAAGCTGAAGTTGAATGAGTAGTTGTCAGAGCTAAATGCCACAATCAAAAATTCTGTGAGGCTTCCGAAGTATTTGTGTCCTGTAGCTGTAGGAAGCAGACAAGTTTAGCGTTTCCTACCCATGGAATTTTTTATATAAGAATTTTACAAAATTTGAGAAAAGTGCTGTCTGATTTAAAACCTCCTCCAAGACCAGCACAATTTGAAGCTGTAATTATTTGGCAATAAGTGGCCAGACAACAAGGGACATTAAAATTGTAGAGAAGAATGAGAAAAGTGGAGAAGACAATAGCAGAAGCTAGATGGGACAACAAGCTAATACTTTGGAGAACTGAGACTTTACAGGGAATTAAAATGTTTCCTGCAATCACTCAAGAGAAAGAGAGCGGTGTAAAAAAAAAGACTAAAAACAAAAATGAAGACTCTTCTGAAGAAGATGGGTCAAAGTCAGATGAGGCTAGAGAATCATTGACTTATGATGATGAATCAGATGATGAGGAATTTATAATGCAGTTACTGAGAAGTCGTTCTCCACCATATGCAGCATAAGAGATAAGTCCAAGTACTAGTACTGATCCAAGTGCTCCAGTTTCAGTTGTAGTAACCCAGAGTCAAGTACAGGCCGCAACTAATGTTTTTGCTATTACTGTTACTCAGACACTGTTAGTCAGACACCTGTGATTCAGAAAGTCCCATCTGTAGTCTATCTTATTCCTGTTGTGAGTTCCGCATTGTGTATAACAGGGCCTTTTGTACAGTCATCACAGATATCACAGGCTTACCAAAAACCAGTGGTGGTCCAGATAGAGTCTACACCTAGTTTAGTGTTCCCAGTACAGGTTCAAAATATTCAGGGGTACAGACGAGTTCCTCAATTGTAACAGGTCAGAATTCAGAAATAATATACACAAGAAATCTGAATGTTCAGCCAGGTCCAGAAGCACTGACAGTACCTGTTACTATTGGACCTGTTGTACCATTGTTTACTCAGGGAAATAATGAGAATAATATACAGAATGTTTCCAATTCAAATGCAGAAATGGAGAGATTAAATCTTCATAGGGAGTTGTGACTACAATGAACCAGACTTTTGACAAGACAGGTCCACTTATTGATTTGAGTGAATCCAGAACTTCACAGATTCCAGAGACTCATTGTATAACTACACAGTACATACCAAATATAAATAATAATCTACCCAATGTAAATAATAATAATGTTTCATTCCAAGATTTTGATAGCTCAGCAGTTAACAGACTGGCTAGAAAAAATGAGTGGAACGAAGACGAAGGCAAACACTGAGAAGCAAATTCATTGAACTTGGCAATGCTTAAATTAGAAATAAATTAAATTATTGAGGGACCAATTGATGTAAATAGAATAGATTTGTATAATGAAGATGAGTTGCGCTTCACTTGTAAAATTGTTACATACAGAGCAGGTCTGGTACACCAGAAATTAGCAGACCTTGCAGAGAAGTGTGACTTAGGTCTTGAAAAAACAGAGCAACTGAGAAGAAGTTACAGATTAGAATTTGATTCAAAATATTTTGAGAATTTGAGAATACCAGCAATGAAGATTCATATTAAAGAATGAATTCAGAATATCCAATTATGGGGAGCATTAGATAAAAGGGAAGGCAAAGGGGTGATGAAAAGAGATCAGAAGAAAAAGGAGTCTGAAAATTGTAATTCCAATGTACAGCAGAATGATATTACAGTAAAAGTATTTCCAGGGAGAGAAATTCCAGGAGAGAATTTCATGCATGTCCCTTAGAGCAGACGTGATATTTTGTTGTTTACAAATGACTACCCGAGATTGAGAGAGAAACCAGCGGAATGGAACCGACAAACAGATAGGTTTGTGAAGCTTGCAAAATGCCTGTGGGAAAACTTGAATACTCTGTTAGACATAGTGGCTCCAGCTGATTTATGGGTTGAAAGCAAGAGGAGTGTAGACTGGCAACCAAGTGAGCCTCCATGAGATCCAGTTACAGGTGAACCATCACCTGATGTAATGAAGGACCATTACAAAGTGGTCAAATTTTTTAAAATGAGAAGTTCACCCATAAGTATTGATTGGCAGAGAATTGATAGGACAGCACAGGAAGCGAAAGAGTCAATACATAGATACTAAGAGAGATTTCTGCAAGCGTTTAAACATAACAGGGGTACAGAAATAATTGAGAAGAAAGACACGATTCATTTTGTGTTTAGATTTGTTGAAGGTTTGAGACCTGAAGTTGGACAGATGCTTAAGAGTCATTTGATTTGTTGGCAAGGAAAACCGTTTGATGAAGTGCTACAGTTTGTAAAATACTGTAGTGACGAGATTGAAATGACGCAGAAGAAATTGGAGGAAAAGGTGATTGTGATGCAGATGAAAACGGCACAATCAGGGATGCAGGGAAATTATTTACAGCAGCAGGGAATCTATCCTCAGCAACAGGGAAACATGTTGTTTCAGAATCAGGCACGATGTAGTGGTCATGGTGAAAATGGAGGTGGTATGTGGGTCATGAAAAGGTTTTTACCTTGTCACAGTTGTGGTTTTTGGGGCATTGGAAGCGTGAGTGTCCAAAGTTGGTACAAGAAGGCATGGTTATGCAGATGAAAGAAAACAATCAATTTCAAACTTCAAGAGGTCCAAGAATGATGGGTCCTAATTTAAAATTCCAAAGTAATCAAATGCAGATTCCTCAGCAAATCCAAAGTTCTCAACCATTGCTGCAAATACAAATGCCACATTTTCAGGTGCCACAGTCACAGTTAATTCAGCCTCAGGTACAGATGGTACCAAAGCAGCAAATGCAACAAATGCAAAAACCTCAAGCACTGATGGTGTAGCAGCAGATCATGCTTCCTCAGCAGAACACGGGTCAAAAGTTAAATCACAGTAATCATACAGTTTGACAGTTCACACTTCACAGTGAGGATGAATTGAATGATGAAGTGATGGAATGATGGGTGAGAGTGAAAGTTTGGATGAAGAAGAATGTGTGTCAGCAGCTTCATTAGAAGTAGATCAAAAAGGTCCTTATGTAAATGGGAAGGTAATGGGTCATGATGTCTTATTCCTAGTTGGTACAGGAGCCACACACTCTACAGTGGGAACAGCAAAAGTTCCAAATGTGACACTTTCTGGGAAAACAATACAGATTGTAGGAGTTGCAAATCAGTTTCTGACAAACCCGATTACTGAACTAGTCCCTGTTAAAATTGGAAACTTTGAAGGACTACACACATTTGTAGTTTGCAACTCGAGTCCTGTTTCCCTGGTAGGAAGAGATCTATGTACAAAACAAAATGCTTGATTATCTGTTAAAATGGCGGAATTGCTATCCAGATGAATAGTGATGATGATGATGATGATTCATCTAGGCAAATTGAATGTGAATCAGTGAATGAAGAGTTTCCACTGATTAGTTTTCATCCTGCTTTCATCAGTAGAAAGGTCCTTTTTAGATCAAGCTGATGACAGGAAAAAGGCTTGACAGGAGAAAATAGAAAAAGGGTTAGTGAAGAGGACAGTTAGAAATGACTACGCATTTAGTGAAAATAAAACCCAAGGGACGTTAACTTTAGATGCACAACATATAGGAAAGCTTTGTGTTTATAGACCACAATCTAGATTTGACAATAACTTTATGGGAACGAGAGAATGCAGACATATATTTCTTTTCAGTAATACATGGGACTTTATGCCTAATGGCAAGGACCCTATTATTCCAGGAGTTTATTACATCAGTGGAAAGAATGCTTATTATGGGTACGGGACTTTCTATTTGGGATTGTATTCCCGAAGATTTACGAAATTGACCATATAGTTGACACACATATTTCAAATGAATTGCAAAGACCAAGACACAAAAGAGAAACATGTTCTGGAATAATTGGGGATATATTTGGAGCAATGATTCCTTTTATAGGAGTTGTTGTGGATGCTCTGAAAATTAAAAAGTAGTCTACTACTGCGGATAACATGCTAACTGATTTTTCTGGAGCTATAATTTTAATGGCTACTAAAATGGCTGTGGTCCATTCAATGGTTCTTCAGAACTGTCTTGCGTTAGATATCATTTTAGCAAAAAAAGGTGGAGTCTGTCGAATGCTGAAATAGAAACATTGTTGTGCATACATTCATGACAACAGTAAAGGAATTAGAAATTTTATGAAGAACCTGACAGATTCCAGTTCAGACTTAAAAGATTTGAAAGGGCATGCGTTATGGGAAAATGTTGGTAAAAGTGTGACAAATGTGAGTAATTGGCTGGGTAATCTTGGTAAAGGGATTGTGGGAAAAAAATCCAAGAAGATTATTGATCATAATTACTTGTGTCATTTGTACTATCAGATTTTACAAACTGTATAACCTGATTAAGAGAAAACAAAATTATCACAGGAGGGAAGAATTGAGACTTGAGAAACTGAAAAGAAAACAATTGTATGATTTAAAACAAATTGAAAATTGAAGAAATACAAGAAAGAATAGATGTATTAGAGAGACTACGTTTTAGGCTAACATAAATGAATTAATACATTGATTAATATAGTTTTGTGATGATATATGTAATCATCAGAGGAAGGATTGTTAGAGTGTGCAAATTACTAATAAAATTGTGTGATTAACTGAAAGAAAAACATGCATTTAAAAATGAAAGGCTGAAATGAAAATGAGGCCTACACTGATAATTGACACAGATATTTCAAAAATGAAAATAAATTACTGGCTAATTAAATGTATTTTATGTTTTACTAACTGAGAGTGATAACAAATTATTAATTACTTTTTCAGAGAATAAATAGTTTGAGTTTTATGAAATGTTGTACACTGCACATTTTACTGCATTTTTTAAAAGGCCTATGTTGAGATAATTCAGAATGAAATAAATGTGATGCTTAGAAAGTTTTCTGTTCTTTCTGAAATATCCTGTGTGATGATCTGATGTCCAACAGAAATGTTTTTGTGCTGTATTTTGAAACATTTGTTTAGTTCATGCCAGATAGTGTGCCACAGAAAACAATGGCTTTCAGTAGTATTTATGTAGTTTAAAACATTGTATTTCTGTGATGGAAACTGGCAATGGCAGTGAGAGTAGCTGATCCACTGAGTGAGAAAAGAACACAAGAAGTGCAAGATGAAGAAACATGCTTTAGTTTTAATTGGTTCTGTCCAAAACCACCCTATAGTCTAACCAATGGCAGAATATCTAGTTACTTTTCTGGAATGTAATATTGTGATGTAAGCTCAGACTTTGGGGAGATTTTGCTTTGTCCTTTGCTGCGATCAATCTTATGCAGAATTGTTCCCTGCTGTTTAGAACACAGTTCTTCCCTGTTCCTGGCTGTGTTCAGATGTGCTTTTATTTCTGCTAGTGAAATAATGTGCTATGTGCCACTGACAGTTCAAATGCATTGAGGCCAGATATTACTGAACTATTCCCAAATATGTCGTTGTCCACTGAAGATGACCAAAACATGCTCCACTGAAGAATACTTCGCTACCTGCTGAACCCATTAAGGAGAGGTATAACACAAATTGTGCATTTGTTATTCTTGCAGGTTTTTATGTTTTTCTCTTCTAGAAACCCAACCACTATTTTTGCTAGCGCCATAGATAGACGTTTTCCAAATTAGTTTTTGCCTTCTTTTCTTTTTGCATGAAGTGCAACATGCTTTATCTAATTAGGGTAATAGTTAAAATGTCAAATTCTGAATTCAGCTGCACAAAATAATTAATTGTGAACTCAATGTATTCAATCCCAACTGTGCATCTGATATTGCTGTTATTTTGTATAGTGATTCTTGAGTGCCTAATGATTCATACTCTGTGAAAGCTGAGATTCTTTAGAAGGTTTGGTCAACCTGTGTTATTTATGTTTCTTTATAATTTAGTTTTGCGCTTGATTTACGTGCTCTTAGCATTGTTAATCTAAAGGCCAAATAAATGTTTGAACTTTTCTAAACTGGTATGGTGATTCATGGCAAATAGGTCATGTTGTGTTTAAATTACTGACTCTAATGTTGATTAATGATGTTATTGTTTGGTTTTGTTTATTGTTGACTTTGTTTTGTTCAGAGCCAAACACTCACACCTATCTCAGTGTAAAGGCTCATTCGACCTCATGAGGGTAGATGGTTTGTTACCCTTACGTGTCCCCTTATAAGATAATTCATCAAAACAAATATAAGTTGGACGTGCACACACATTCTACCATCAAAACTGAACAAATCTCATCCATACTCACACTTTCTCATCCAAACCGTACTTCACAAAAGCAGTAATGTCTCAAGGTTTAATCATCTCATCCATACTTTTCAGTATCTATATGAAGTAATTACCGGCACTGATCAATGAATTTCAACTCACATGCTACAACTATGCAGATTATACACAAATACGTTTTAAACTAGAAAGCCCCAAAGACCTTGGAAACTGAAAAAACTTCAGTTGCATCAGAGCTTTTGATCAGTAGATGACATGAAGCCACCTCAACTGAATGCTTCCAAAACGGAAATACTCGCATGTGGCAAATGGAAAAATTATGGCCCATGCACATTCCAGGCTACTAGCTCTCTTGTGCTGTCTAAACTGGATTACGCCAATGGCTTCTACCATGGATCACCTCTATTAACTATGAAAAGACTACAATGAATTCAGAACTCTGCTGCCAAACTACTCCTACATGTATAGCTACAAGCCTACATCTCCCCTGCCTTGAGGGTCCTACATTAGTTACAGTTTGAAAGAAGATCCACCTTCAAGCTGCTTTGTATTACCCACAAACCAATACATGAAACAGGGTGGCTTTCCTGACACACATAGTTCATGTATCATCTGCCAACAGTAAAGCAGGTACTGGGGCCCTGCCTAGCTTCAGAGTGTCATGATTGCACTAGCTTCAGAGAGTCATGCTGCAAAACATCATTAATAAATAATAAGAATAGAGTAGGTGCCAACACACATTCCTGTCTCACGCCCACGTTAACGGGTATGGAGTCTGTAAGCTTGCCTCCGGGCCCAAGCTGACTTTGGCATGGGTTGTTTTGCTGCAGTCTAACTATCTGCAACAATAGATTGTCAGGTATGACTTGGCTTTTCAACGAGTCCCATGGGAAAGCCCTTGGAACTATGTCAAAAGCCGCTTATGTCGACAAAAGCTATGTACATATGTCCTCCTTTTAGTTTGTTGTACTTGAATGCTATGCGTAGGAGCCTAAGGACCTGGTCAATCATGCTAACCTTTCTTATAAAACCCTTTTGGTATGGTGAAAGGATGGTATTCTCTGCTATCTAGTTGCTGAGTTTCTTTAGAAAGTGTTTAGCATATACCTTTTGCAAAGCGTTAATTAGACTTAGAGGTCTATAGTTGGCAGGTTCTTGCCTATTGCCATTTTTTAAAATAAGTCCAATTTCAGGTCCTTTACAAGTGTCTGGTATTAGTGCCCCAGAAGCCACTGCACTGCATAGCAAGTTTACTTATGGTATCCATACTATCTTGCTGTGTCTCGTGAGGTCCCCAGCTATCTTTTTGTGACCTGGGGCTGTCCCTCACTTGAATGCATCTATTGCTTGCCTGGCCTTATCTAGCCTAAAATAGGGGACATATGTTGTAACCTGATTTAATTCAGCATAGATTGACCTTTGTGAAACTTGCAAGTGCTCTGTAGCATCAGTATATAATTAGGAGAAGTGTCTGCTCCAAGTGCTCGGTACTGGTGAAGGCATCTTTGTTGTCATGTGCTATTATTCTCCAAAATACAGTGTGCTATTTATTTTTGACTGCAGAGATTCGCTCATTCCAGTTGGCCTCATCACAGTTCTTTTCAGCTGCGGCTAATACTTTTCTAAATTCTCACCTAGCATCTCTCACTCTCTCCATGTTTTTTGTCTTCAGGGCCATTAATAATCATATTTTGGCTGCTCAGCAGTCCAAGTGTACCTACTTTAACACATTTTGAGGGAATCTTGGTCAAGAACTGTTTTATGCTCTCAACCAAGGAACAATGAAAATTTGTGATAGGAATATCAGAAGAGGAGTGCCTAGAGAGGGAGATAAGGCATTAGAAAATACATTCTAAATCTCAGCCATAATTTCTGGTTTGTTCACAAGAAGCAGCCACTTAATTGACCTATAGTTGTTAATCATGATCAGTTGGACTGAGTTGCTAATTGTGTTCTGAACCCATGTTTGACATGTTTATAGATCATTGCATAGTTTTTTAGAGAAGTTGTTTAATTAGATACCTATATGTCTCTTTTTATTTATCTATCACAATAGGTAAACACTATCATAACTATTTATCTATAGGCACTTCACTACTGAAATATTGGGGAAAATATCAAATAAAAAAATAATAAATTAAAAAAACATTGAGTTATTAAAAATACACAAATAGATTACTTCAAATACTGCAACACTTGAAAATCTGTGTTTATACAATCAACTTTAAATCTCAAAATATTATCTTCCATATATATATATGTACCCTTTCTTTGTAGTCATGTATCTATATATTTGTTACTTTACTCCTCCTATGGTAGAAAAAGAAAATAAAAACTCTCTCCAATTTACTACTCTGCCTCACCCTACACATCTCTCAATCTATCCTCTGTCTCCGCCCTCTGACTAATCCCAAACCTCATTCTACTACTATGATCTCCAAAATAAAGCTTTCTAGACTTTTCACTCCACTAGCTCTCCTTGCTCACGTCAAACCTCATTTTAATACTATGATCTCAAACAGCCCTCCTAAATTCTTCCCTTATGTATCTCTACTTTGACTCATTCCTAACCTCAATTTACTACTATGATCTCCCTAATCTCTTTCTAGAGACTCTTCCCTACTCCATATCTCCTTTTACTCATCCCAAACCTCATCTTACTACTACGATCGCCCGATTAACACAGTTTAGATTCTTCCCTTTTCAATCCCTCCACTATTCTATTCAATCAACCTAAGAGAATCACATGTCCACCCCTCAAATTAGCTCATATTTCCCTATACTGATCCATCACTAATCCCTTTGAGTTCTGGAGTAGTGTGCTATTCGCCGAAAAGCACTCCAACACTTTGTCAGGGGTAGTAAGCACTATATAAATACAATTACAATTATAATTTCAGATACACATCTCAAACTGAACATTTAATGCAAACAACCTATCTTCCCCTTTCACCCCGAGTGGCAACCAGACTACCCAAGCCCACCCACACCAAAATCCACTATAACCCTGTTCTTCCTACAATACTGCATCACAGAATAACCTCAAAGCTCCATGCCATGAATAAATGAACTGGAAAGAAACACAACAACTACATTACTTACTCTGCAATGCAAGATCCACGAACATGAATTGCTTCAAAATTCTTGACTTAATCTCAGAAGCCACACCAGATCTCACCTTAATCACAGGGACAAGGCTCAGTGATGACTTTGCACCCATGTGCCAATAAGCAATCCCACCGTTTTTTTGCATCATCAACAAAAATCCCATTGGTAAAACTGAAAGAAGCATAGGCATCAACCAAAAATATTCACTAAACATAACACAAATTGAAACTCTTACCATTAACAGCTGTGACTTTTTGATGATAAGATGTCAACCCACTCAAACTGTAACATACTCAGTAGGTTCCAAGCAGGTAGTAGCCTGGCAGTGTCAGGTAGCTGCACCCCTGCTAGCTATTTAGCCAACCACTACAGTTGAAATGCAAGATAGTAATGCTCGAGTTTTGGCACCTCAAGACCACCCCAGTCAGTAGGCGAATAAAGCTTAGAGAGTGCCACTCTGCACCGGGAGTTATTCCAAATAAATTCTCTCATTCATTTCTCAAAGGAATGAAAAAATGGTGATGGAACATAAAGAGGGAGATTGGCAAAATAATAAGAGGTGGGGAAGTATGACCATCTTGAGGAGGGCTATACGTCCCACTACTGACAGTGGCAGCATCTGCCAAAAGGCCATCTGAGCCTTCAGGGATGTGGTAGCACTCATGAGATTGCCATTAAATAGGTAAGTGATACACCCAGATACCAAAATACCAGAACACACTTGGTTGGCAAGTTATCTGGATTCAGTTTAAATTGAAGTCTGGGTCTGGCAGTGTGGATGTGATTAGGAACAGGCAAGACTTAGCCCAATTGACCTTCAGGCCAGAAAGATCAGCAAAATGGTTGAGTGTCAGGGAAACTGTGGCAGGAATTGAGTACATATCTCTAAGGTAAAGGAGCAGGTCATCTGTATAAAGAGAGATGGACAGGATAGGTATTTGACAGTTGCCTGTCCATGAACCACCAATCATCGCAACAGAGTGGATTACAATTATAATTTTGAAATTGTGACCACTAGTATTTTATAAAGAAAGGGTGTTGGGCACAACCCTCGACTGACGGTATGACCAGTCTCAAAACTGTGAGAAGCTAGATGCTGGCCTTAGTTGAATCAAGAAGAATATGTGTACTGAATTTTATGTGTGTAATGTTTTGTTGTGTAAATATTTTGTATTCTGTATAATTTACTTATGAGCCATTTTTTGCCTCGCACATAATTAGTTGTAATAAGTTTTGGAAATTAACTAATCCATAAAGACTGTATTGAGCACTGTTTTTCAAAAATATTGATTTAATTTATCCCTACCGTTAGACAATTCCTTTGTGTACATAGGATCCTGCCTGTGGCAAGGGCTCGAATGGGCTCCTGTATTTCGAACAGTGTTATGGGGTCACCAAGTTCTGTCCGGGGACACAGTAGAAAGTAAGAAATTAACATTGTCTAGAGTGGTGCTGGACACCAACTGATATAACGAGGGATAGTGATGCACCAGGTCATCATGTAAGCCACGCTGAGAGTAAAGCAGAGTACCAGCAGCACATCTCATTGTTGTGATAAGGTGCCGTGGTTGGTCTTGACATATTAGTTATGCCAGCAATGAGCCAGATTTATCAGCTGCTGTGTGGGTCCTAACAGAGTGAGCCGCGTAGGAGAGGCAGCGTAGCCTCTCCAGTAGTGAGAGTGTTCAGCTTCTGCAGCTACCAGGTGGTGAGTACTTAGATTGCATGCTGTCTGGGTTTCATGGTCTAAAGGTTTGTGCTAGATTTGGGGTTACATGTTTATCAAACCTTTGGTGTGTGCTCCAGTTAACCCCTAGGTAATGACCCCTTATTGCCATCTAAACATGTCCCACTCAATCAGTCTGGTGATTGCTGTGGCACTTTAAGATTCAAGATAATCCTCAATAGTGGAACTAAGTGAGACACTGAAGGGGGGGGATCTTCCTACGCTATTGTCCTTGATCACCATTTGGGAATGGGGCTCATGTTCCATTTGACCTGTAAATACTGAGCGTTATGATAAAAATGAGTGTGTGTTAAATAACCAATGTGTGTGACACAGGAGGGAAACAGGTTAGAAGTACAGACCAGTCAGTTGATACTGTCATGTAGGTGGTGTGGCAAGGAGAAATAGGAGTACACCCTGATGTTGGCATTACACAGGCCCCAAATATCAACTAGTTGCCAATGTTAAAGCCTATCTTGTAATGCCTGTGCATTGGAGGTTGTAGTTGTGTGAGGCAATGGAGGAAATGAATTATCCTGATCAGTTTTTAAAATGCAGTTGAAGTCACTCCCTGTAAGCCACAGAACCCCACTCCACCAGTAGAGCAGCTCAGACAAGTTGTGGAGGAACAAGAGTTGTTCCGTGTTGGGCGTCATGTATATTGCCTATGAGGATATAACAGACATCTAATTGACCCTTAATGAATACATTTCAACCCTCTCAATCTACAACAATATTTTTAGCCATGAAGAAAACCCTGCGTTTAACCCAAATTAGTATTCCCCCGGCATAGGAGAAGAAGTTGGTGGCAAACATCTGGCTGTGTCACTGCTTATTTTGCTTTGTTGCTTCAATGAGTATTAAATGATTTTCTTGCAATAGCGTAATGTGGGTGTAGAAATGCTTGAGATAAGAGTGAACAGCATAAGGGTGCAAGGAGGTGTGCATTCCCCACATATTCCAGGTAATAACATTAATGGGGGTCATGTTGTCGATGGAGAGGGGGTATGATGGCCAGCTACTCCATACAGAGCAGACCAATATGTGGGCAATGCTAGTGACAAGCAGTTGTGAACTTAGGGGTCAGATCCCCCAGTACAGAGAAATGGAACCAAAAAGAAAACGCGAAAAAAGTGACTACAATCAGGCAGAATGAGAACATGCATCCGTCCAGCCTCACAAACAGCGTGTGCCAAAATCAACAAATTGAACAAAAAGGAGGAGGTGAGGAGGAAAGATGCAGCAACCGAAGATAGGGTGACCCCATGCAGTGAGGATGTGTGGTTCCCAGCCAGCGTTAGGCGAACAACACACTGTCGGTATTACAACAGGGAGGGTCAGGGCCAACAAAGTGCATAAGCACTTCATGGCAAGGACATGCTGAAACATATTAGCAATGCTTCAGCTGCAAAGGAAGACAAATTAAAATAATTACAGATTAAACAACAGTAGACAGTAGACAGTGCAAGCTCATCAAATGATCTATCTTGGAATTTCAGAATAAAGTTCAAATGATGTTATCAGCTTCCTGTGGATTTACATCGGGGGCATTTAGTCCACCCCAGAGGGCCAAGTAGCAGAGGAGCTGTTGTCACTGAAGGATTTGGTGGAGTCATCATCAAGACCTAAGTTCTGGGTAGTCTCTCAAATTGTGCTGCTATCTGCAAAGTGTGGTGTCTTTTCAGTATAACCTGCTCCAAGTTGGGGGGCAACTTTGGGCTGACGGAATTGTTTTGGCTCGTGTTGTCATCCATAGCAGTGGTCCCTGGCAAGGCCACAAGGCACTGCAGTCTCCGATTTATTGGTAGTAGTTGCAAGTCCAGAGGATTCCAGCCAGTCCCAGGCAGCCCCCGGGGACTTCAAAAAGCATGCTGCCCACTCAGCAACCACTAGGTGGAATGCAGGAAACAAGAGTGAGTATCCAGTTTGCAGAGGCGACATTTGACAGCCAAAAATAAGTTAATTTGTCATTGCACCATAATGGTGTATTCCGGAAAAAACATAACATGGGCATTATCAACAACAATGTATTTGAGTTTCTGAGTTCTCCATAGAATGGAGTCTTAATTATGGTAATGAAGTAAGGGTAACAGCAACGGTCTAAAACTGGAGTCAGGTGAGGGTTTTCATGCAGGAACTCGTTGGTCCCTTTGAATTGAGAAGAACTTTGAAAAAGCAGATTGAGGGAGTAGATCTCGTATCCAGTGCTTAAACTTAGGCAACTGTGTTTTGCTCCTCAGCCCCCTAAGGGAGGCCAGCCACATGGACACTGTTCCTCCTGGAGCAGCCCTCCTCGCCCTCCACCCCACCCTCGGGGGCATGAACCCGGCCCACTAGCATCTTCAGGGAATATTCCATTATCTGAGATCAAGATTGAAATTCAGCAAGGGTTTGTTCCACAGCATGGACTTTGTTGGCTTGATTGCGGTGGTCTGCCTGAAGCAGTGTGAGGTCTGCTGCCACATTGCCAATCTTCTTTCCTAGAGAAGTCCTTCTGCTCTCTAAGGAAGCATGGATCTTCAATGTGGCTTCCAGAGCTATGTCCAGCTTGTCCCGAAGGGATAGGAGATGGCTGGGGAGGTCTGAGGGACTTGCCGCAAGCTGCTGTACTGTTAGCAGTAGATGGGCATGAAGACACACACTGGGTGCCGAGCGTAAGCACCCCATGGTACTGCAATATGCATGTGGGCCCCAGGAGGGAAGTCCAGGTCACTACACTAGAGAGCTTACTTGTTGACACCTGTTGACCCTCGCAGATGCCACAGCATGAGCAGCCAGTCTGTTCTGATACATGCAGGTATTTATGCACTACAACAAGGGCATAATTTAGCCAGAAGCTGGGAGAGCAGGGGCATGCACCCACGTGTATCAGGCATGCCCCACTCCATCGGTGGGTGGCCATACAGGGCACAGTGATCCCAGGGGGTGAATGGTCAGCAATAGTATGGTGCAGTGCAGGGGCTGCCTCTGCAGATCATGGTATATCCCACAGCAGTGTTGCAGAGGGTTCCTTCCATGCACTTCCCCAGGTTTTTGGCTTTACAGCACCCATGTCCAGGTCTAGCTAGGGTTGCTTTGGGGCCCAGGCAACCGGCAGTTGTGTGGGTTTCGAAGAAGTGCAGCTCCAGGGGCTTCAGCAACACTGTCCACGGTCAAAGTCTCACCCAGTCACTGTCTTGCCCAACATGCATTTGCAGGTGGGTATTGTGCCCCACAGAATCCCACAACCCTGCACCACGTTAATGTGTAATGGAGGCGAGGGCTTGCAAGCTAGGGAGGGGCCTCTCTGCCTCTGAATCCCCCAACAATGAGCCTATTTTCAGGTCAGGACCAAGATTACAATCCCTGGCAGGCAGCTTGCCATTGAGGCCCTCGTATCTCAGCAGTGGGCTGCACAAAACAGTTGCATTGGCAAGGCAAACAATCTTCTGTCACTACGTACTTTTACTACCATCTCAGAAAAGTATTAACTCAACATTATAAGCACATGCAGACAATTAGGGTTGCCCTCAGGTGCAGAACTTCGAAATATCTTTAAAATATCCTTTACACAACCTGTGCAGTTGAGGTAAGTAGGTGCCAGATGTACAAAGCTATTTTGCGTTCACAACATGCAAAAATTGCCTTTTGCAACTGCAAAATGTCCTTGTAAGATGTACTAACCCTATTTTGTGGGTCAGTATCCTGTTACCGACTTTCAAAATAGGAAATGTGACTCACTTTTAGGAAGGGGCATTCCTAGGGCGTCCAATCCTAATTGCGACTTTGCAGGCCCATGTTTGATTGTTTTGTGACTGTGAATGCGGTCGCACAACAATCACAGTACCACCAATTTCAAATTGGTGGTAACACATTCGCACACGGGAAGGGAAACCCAAGGGCTTTGATGTTCCTTGTTCTTGCTGCTATGGAAATGGAACATGGCTCTTAGCAACACATATCTATGCATGGAATTTTTTGTACTCCTATTTCTGACATTGCATTAATGACATCATAGTTTTCATTATGCCAAGTTGCATCTGGAGTTTAGTTGACTGCTAATTATTGTTAGAGCCTCGCGAAGGGAGAATTGCTTACCACCAGCTCCCAAACTCCTTCTGATGTGGTATATGCTCCACCCGACTGAGTGCAGGCACTGGTCACAATATAGAGCACTGCAAGAGCATGACATACTTCTGGCCTGAACGATGGGACCAAAAAACGGTTCCATTCTCCTGCGCCACTTTCTTCAACTTTTTTCTGAATTCGTCAGAGGAGAGGGAAACAAAATCACAGAAGAAAATTTGAAAAAAATAAAGTGTGTTTATTTACATTTTTCTAATTTTCTTTGACTGATAGTATATTCCTTTTATTCTGCTGTGACTGAGTATTAAGGCAACAAAGAAGGTTAAGGTACCCTAGATGAAGAACTACCCGTGGGAGACCAAGTTACTCAATTCTGGAAAAATGTACACAAATTGTGCATGGATAGCTTATGTCGACAAAAGGTTATGGGGACCCTTTGCTCGAACTACCTAAAATAGCCAAAAAAAAGCTCAGCCTGGGGGAAGGTTTAGCAGCAAAGGGGTTAAGCAACCATGCCCCTTTCAAATACGGGCTCTGCTTTTAGAAAAACTCATTTTGAAAAGCACTAGGGAGAGTATCAGTGGTTCCCTAGACATAGGTATGCTTCATCCATGCCCCCCTGACATGATTCTCGAAGGGAATGCCTTCTGTCAGGGACAGTTTCCTAATTGAGCATCAGTATAGTAACTAGTAAACAACACTTATGTCCAAGTGCCAAAAAATGGAACAACATATCTCTTGAATGAAATTACTCTTGCACAATCATCTGTCTCTTCAGAAAGGAAATGAAGACTCATGCCTTCAAAATATATCTCATCCACCACTGATAAGGTTATCCAGCTCATGCCCACACCCAACGAGGCCACAATAGTTCCACACCTACCTTTTCCACTATGTGTAACGTACACAGTGTCAATTCAATCTATCTCCATACTACATAATACTCGGATGCTGTTGAGCTATAAAGATACTCTTACGTACGTGCGTTCCCTTCTGACAGAAGCGAAATCGTACTTTTGAACAATGCTCTTCTTCAACTCAAAACAACTGTAATCATAAAAAAACATAGCTGTTATTCATTACTAGTATGGAATCTCCGTTCTTAAGCAGTTATGTAAAGAGCATTAGTTATGAACTCTTCAAAATGTCACTCTCCAGTCCAGTCAGAGAACCTGCTAGAGGGATTAGTCACACTAAATTGTGGATCATATCGTCTCCAGACGTTAGAACTGAAACTCTGGGCTACGTGTTTTTACGACTACTGTTGAATGCATAGCAACCACAGGCTCAACACTGTAAGAGTGATAACGACATGCATATGCATGTTCATTTTCGCAAAAGAAAAATATAATTTATTCAAACATTTTCATTTTGTAACTTCTTGTTTCTAGGAAGAAAAACATTTAGCTGAACGCTATACACCTTGGATTCTACATCAAGGTGGGTAGCACTGTTGCAGAGATTTACATTTTGAATGCAAATGTTACCTCTGAGTGAAAAGTAATCTAGGAAGGTAAAGCAGAGAGTAAATACACATGATGATTTTGTGTCGGTTCACTAGTCCAGAAGTACTAACACAACCAACCAAAGGCTACCCACTTTGGAGTTTGTGAAATGATGACACACTCAACCTGACTCATTTCAAAGACTGCGACTTTCGGACCCTGGAGTTGTGACAGCAAATTAACTCCACTTTATTCCTTTTTTAGGAGTGGGACATTGGAGAGGCAGACGGTGTAGCTTTTAGCTGGTGATGGTTCTAAATAGTAAAATGATGGTTCACAGAACCCAAGTTTCGATGGCCACGTGACATGTTAAGGGGTGATCTAAAAACCTCCCTGCCCATAAAAAGTTCGATAGATATCATAAACGTATGTTTGGAATTCACACCTGTTTCGGTTCTAGTAGAACTAGGGCTTCGGTGGTTTGCAAATTATGATGATAGGCTATGGATCACATGAAGAAAAATTGGCTGAGTAGAATTTAAAGTGGAATATCTTCTCTGCCATCAAAAAAACAGTACAATTTGGTTTTAGAAACCAATACATTGTATTTTCAACTCGTCTTCAACTTGTGCTCACCTTCCATATACTTTCCTATCTGATACATGCAATCATATGAACAGAGAGTGTTAGATCCCCAGACACCAGGGGCCCGATAAGGACTAATAAGCAAATCTATGAAGTCATTCCGGGCATCTGGCATTATTTATACTGGATGAACTTTTCACGTGAAATTCCTGCAATTAGAGTTAATCCCCATGGAATAGGGAATTCGTTTGCCGACCTGGTGTTTCAGGGAAAGATCTGCAAGGTGTCACCTCTTCCATGGGGATTAAATGTCACATTAGCCACCTGATTTGAGTGAATCATACATGTTTCTTATATTTCTGTGATGGAAACTTCTGGAATCAGCAGGAATCCACAAAATTCCTACCACCACGCATTGTCCGACCCATGCCAATAAAAATGCTTCCCCTCTTCTGTGTCTGGATCTAGTGCCATGACAGGAATGGATCAAACCAAGGACATTGGAAGCACTTGCTTGGAGACTCCTATTGACCTCAGTTGGATCCGTTCCTGTTGCTGGCACTAGGCCCTGGAAACACAAGTGGGACAGAGTTTTCATCGGCAGAAGTGGGGCAATGCTGGGTGGTAGGAACTTTATGAATTCCTGCATATTCCAGAAGTTTCATTCACTGAAATGGAGGGAAAATGTGTGACTTCAGGCAAAGCTAGAGGTTTGCAGGGCATTGTGGGTAAGAAAATAGTGTGGGATGCATGTGAAGCACATCAACCTGGACTCCCCCACATGGCTAGATTTCAGAAGGGCCTGGTAGGTTTTCCTAGGCGGCAGCCTACTGAAGCCCAAAAAGTGCAGCCTTTCACCATTGGAAGTGGGACGATGTATGGAGTTAGCCAAGCTCTCTTGGCTCATATATAAAATCAACACCCAAAAGAGTCAAATGTCCTCTTGCTTGCCATTGGGATGATATACTATAGTCTGCAGGGGGAGCAGAAAGACTGTTTCCCCCTTCAGTTGGGGTGGGGGCATAACCATGACCATGGTGGTTGACAGCCCCCACCCCCCTTTTTTCAAAAAATGATTACCTGATTTTTTGTGGGCTTTCTGCCCCCCTGAGAGCAGATCAGGGGTAAGTACCCCACCTGCCCCCCAGGGAGCAGAAAGCCTTTGCCTATTTCGGAGGGGGTGGGGGCATTCCCTGGACCAATCTGGGCAGCTCCTTCCCCAAGACCTTTCTTTAAAAAAATCCTTTGTGCCTAGTAGGGTTTGAGCCTCTCTGGGGAGGGTCCGATTAGGGGTTCTTGCTCCCAACTGCCCCCCAGGGGAGGCAGAAAGACTTGAGCCTCATTTATTTAATGTGGGGCATGGCCTAGCCCATAGTGGGCGCCCCACCCCTCTTTTATATAAAAAAGAAAAAAAACTGGTGCCTTTTGGGTGTTCTGCCCCCCCCAGGGGGTGCATCAGGGGTAATTACACTCATATGCCCCATGGAGAAGCAGAAAGACAGTGTCCATTTATTATATCGGGGTGGGGGTATGGGGATGCCCATTTTGGGCAGCCCCCACCCCTATATATTTGCAACAAAAGTAGTCCATGGCATCTAGTGTGCTTTCTACCCCCCGGGGGGGCAGACCAGGGGCTTTTGCCCTCATCTGCCCCCTGAGTGGGCAGTAAAACTGAGTCATTCCCAAACAATTACTGGGGGTAAAAAGCCCTTGCCCAAGGGGCACCCGCATTCTAGGCCAATGGAAGTGGGTGACAAGCCTGGCAACGGTCTTGTCTGGGCCCAAATGACCTGCCAGGGGAATGTCGTGAGCCAAGCCCAGTAGGAAGGCCAGGGAATACTGGGGTACCCCAGCACATGTGCTGCCCCAATGGCCGAACCCTTAGGCTCATTGGAAAGGAGATCATTCTCCCAGTAGATATGGTGTTCGCCAGAGGCTTCACCTGCAGCTTGGGCTGCGGCCTGTTGCCTCAGACCCTCAAGGGTGGGGCACTCCTTCTGCACCTTGCAGAATTCATCCCTGGTTGGCCCACCCTCTACTTGCCAGCCAGCAAGTTCAGGCAGGTTGCCCAGGTCAGGAATACCCTCTCCAGTTGGCTCAGGGGCCTCCTTCTCTGGTACCTCGTCCACCACTGTAGGAATATCTGAGGGGGGGTTTCCCATGCCTCTTGGCCTTCCTCTGTGCAGCTGTTTGGGCCATTGTTCCTTCCGGGGCAGCTATGGACCTTGTGGTCATGCAGACCCACTCAGGCAAACCTAACATCTCCAGGTTGGATCTGAGCTCTACCTCTTTCCAGGCAGTATGATCAAGGTCCTTGCCTAACAG
Source organism: Pleurodeles waltl (assembly GCF_031143425.1). NCBI lineage: Eukaryota > Metazoa > Chordata > Amphibia > Caudata > Salamandridae > Pleurodeles > Pleurodeles waltl. The sequence continues at coordinate 924,626,825 of NC_090448.1, read as the reverse complement.
ATAATCTACAGGCATGGCAGGGCTCACAGTTACCTTTAGAGTACCAGAGACTCCCCCCCCACTCAAAGGGAACCAGAGCCACCAGTAGAGGACTCTCGCGATTGTCAGCGACTATGACCTGGTGGAATGTATTAGGGACTATCTGCTCTGTTGACAACCGCTGACTCTTGACGGTAGTCATACTGGCTCCTGCGTCACTCAGAGCCTCCACCCTTTGCCCATCAATAATGAACCACTGCCTATACTTGGAAGCATTGGCAGGCATGTGGGCTTTTGGAACCACCTCCTTATCTACCTGGGATACTAGGGACACCTCTATCTGCCCCCCCAAAACTAACTGGGACTGTCTCTGCGAGCACTACATTAGCCAACCCAAGCGTCTGCCCTCCAGTGGTGGGCTGTGTCCTTTTGGGACACTGGGAGTCACCCTTAGAGTGTCCATGCTGGTAGCACTCTAAGCATTTGGGGATGAACTTCCCTAACTTCTTATCAAAGTACCCTGGCTTCTTCCCAAATTTAGATGAGGAATGGTTACCAACCCCGCTTGGGAATTGTTTTGGGGGCCTTTTGAGAGTTCCTTATCTTTAAGTTTTTCTCCCCCCTCTTTCTTCTGTTGGGAACCATGACCATCTTTGTGGGTGTCTCCCAAGATAACTTTTTGGACACTCTGGTGCTAACCCAGAGGTCTGCCTCCTCAGCAAGTTTTCTAGGATCAGTCAGCTTACTGTCAACTAGGTGCTGGCGCAACTCTGTAAAGCAAACACTGAACATTTGCTCTCGCAGGACCAAATCAAATAACCCCTTGTAGTCTTCTACTTTACTGCCAGCACACATCCATTCAGTGCCTTCTTGGAGAAATCAAAAAAGTCTACCCAAGTTTGTGTGGAAAGTTTGATGCTGTCCCTGATCATCCAACGGTACTTGTCAGGAGTCAGCCCAAACTTGGCAAGTACAGCCGTTTTCATGGGTGCATATACATTTTGATCTTTTGAATCCAGTGTAAGAAGTGTTCCCCTCCCCACTACTGGTACACACCACCACAAGGCCACCCCTCATTGCTCTTCACAGACCCCATGAGCCCTTAGTGCAACTTCATAAGAAGCCAACCACTTGTCAATGTCATCTCTCACGACATAACTGGGCACAACACTTTTGGGTATACAAACCTTTCTTTCCTCAACAAGTCTTGCATGTATGCTGCCACCATCACTGTTGGACTCAGACTGTCTTGCCTTGATCTCCAGCTCCTTGAGACTTAGATCATGAGCCAACAAAAGTTTTTTTTCAGCCAAGGGTCTCTCAGCTGCCGCTAGTTTGGCTGCTCTCTCAGCTTCAGCCTGTTTGGTTTCTGTCTCTGCCCCCTCTCCTCCTGTTGAGCTTCAATTTTTAACCTTGCCATTTGTAATTGGAATTCTCTCTCCTCTCTCCTTTCCTCTGCAGTCCGGCCCTGATCAGACACACTGCTCCCTGGTTTGGCAGGGGCACAATTACAATGGTAACATCGTCCAATAATGGCAAACAATCCTCTGAGGGGCCATCCTCCAGACCCTCCTCATCACACATTCTCATCAGAATGGGCTTCTGCCCAGGCCCTCAGCACCATTTGGAATTCCTCCTTTCTGGAGGCCTTCTGGGTAGGTACTCCCAGATCCCTGCAGAACCCCTTTAGCTGTTTGACAGTATGGGGGTCATTCTGACCCTGGCGGTCATCGACCGCCAGGGCCAACGACCACGGAAGCACCTCCAACAGGCTGGCGGTGCTTCCTGGGCTATTCTGACCGCGGCGGTAAAGCCGCGGTCAGAAAAGGGGAACCAGCGGTTTCCCGCCGGTTTACCCTGGCCCAGGGAATCCTCCATGGCGGCGCTGCTTGCAGCGCCACCATGGGGATTCCTACCCCCTTCCCGCCAGCCTGTTTCTGGCGGTTTTCACCGCCAGAACCAGGCTGGCGGGAACGGGTGTAGTGGGGCCCCTTGGGGCCCATGCACTGCCCATGCCGCTGGCATGGGCAGTGCAGGGGCCCCCTAACAGGGCCCCACAAAGATTTTCAGTGTCTGCTTTGCAGACACTGAAAATCGCGACGGGTGCCACTGCACCCATCGCACCCCTGCAAATCCGCCGGCTCCATTCGGAGCGGGCTTCCTCTTTGCAGGGGCTTTCCCGCTGGGCCGGCGGGCGATCTTTTGGAGATCGCCCACCGGCCCAGCGGGAAAGTTAGAATGACCCCCGCGGTCATTTGACCTCTGTGCGGTCTTTGGGCGGTTTCAGCCCAGCGGGCGGCGTCCGCCACCCGCCGGGGTCGGAATGACCCCCTATATGTCTCCAGCATTGCTAGGTCAAAATCTTCATCTCCAGCTTGAGACCCAGCCAGAGACATGCTGAATGAGGATTTTAGTTAAAGATGTCAGGTAGAAAAATGAAATTGCATAAAAAGATAAAAAAATCAAGTTGACCTTCAACTGCAGGTAAGTAGTGAACACTTAGCTGTTGTATGTCACTGCACAAATACAAGTCCTATCCTCACCACTGATCACCAATGTTAGAAATGGGGTCTTTGGTTGGCAGTCAGGTTACCCCCTGTACAAGCAAGGACCCTTACTCTAGTCAGGGTAATTCACACACAATCCAAATTATCTTGTGCCCACCCTCTGGTAGCTTGGCACTGAGCAGTCAGGTTTAACTTAGAAGGCAATGTGTAAAGTATGTGTGCAATAAATCATGCAATAACACAGTATAGCACCACAAAAATACACCACACTGTTTAGAAAAATATTTAATATTTATCTGGGTAAAGGCAGGTCAAAACGGTTAAAATGCAATAAGTATATTTTTGAATATCAATGTAAAATGATATAAAGTGTCTTTAGTCTTTTAAAAGCAATAAATGTCTCTTGCAAGCACAAAGTGCCTGGTTTGCTATTAAAATCCCTGCAAAGAACCGCAGAGGAGGAGATGTGTGGAAAACAGGAAGGTGTGCGTCAATTTCTCTGGTCGCACATGGTGATGCATTGTTTATTTTTCACGTACTGCTGGTGCTGCGTTGATTCCTCGCTGGAAGTTGGGCTGCGTCATTCTGGCTCGGCTGTGCGTCGATCATGTGTTGTGTGCGTCTAAATTCCGGTCGCTACCCTGGCACTGTGTCGATCTTCTTGTAGCGAACTCAGGCTGCGTTGTTCTGGTTCAGCGTGTGGTGAATTTGTGACCGCGATGCAGACTGTGCTTCAATCTACAGGCCCTGGGCACATATAGAGCACTTTGCTACGGACTTATAGGTAAATGAAATAATCCAATTGTGTATGATCCAATGTCATCATGTTTAAAGGGAGAGAGCATATGCACTTTAGCACTGATTAGCAGTGGTAAAGTGCACAGAGTCTTAAAACCAGCAAAAACAGTATCCAAAAAGTGGAGGGAGGAAGGCAAGGGGTGACCAGCCTAAGGCTGTCAGGTTTAACACTCACTAACCTGGCATTTTGCGAATAGACCTATTAGTACACATGTTGCATTGCAAAATGACAGGAAGCTCGAAACTAAGCTGGTGCATAATTTACAGTCACTATTTGCAACCTGCCTGTAAATACATATGGTTACTACTTATGTATATATTATGTTTTCAATATCAGTTGGGCGATTACTTAAGGAGCAATTTTTGAAGTTGCACATTTTTTAAATTATTTTTTTCTCACAAAAACTAAAAACACATTTTTGTGTTGCAAACTTTCACTTGAGTAAACAATGCTTTTGAGTTACCAATGTGACACGGGTTCAAAGCAAAAGCTAAGCAAAGTTTGCCCTCATGTATAAAAGACTTGCTAGTTACCATCATGAACTAATACTCATGAGCACTGGTCCATCAGTGCCTGAAAAACATGAAACTCTGGATAGGCTAACAATAGTTAGGCGTGTGCTAACCCTTGAGTTGTGCTAGCGTAATTTGCATCGTTTCGGGAGGTTCACATTACACTTGCTAAATTTACCACAAAACTCACCATGACTGTGAAACACAGGAAAAACAAACTACTATTCAAGGTGCTTTTGTTAATTTGCTTTGGTTTTCACTCTAAAATAAAAGTTGATATGACAGATTTGCATTTTGAGTAATTACAAGTCACTTCAAGTAATTTTTCAGAAATTACGGGTAATTACCAGAATGCAAATTTCTTGCCTTTCGCACACACCTACTAACAGTTGGGAACTCCAGTGGAGCATGCTTGCCGAATACTAACTTCGCATACACCGGAATCTGACTGCTTGTTTTGTAGACTTTCCAAGAAATGTTCAGACTTTCTCTGCAAATCTCTAAGAGTGGTGAAATATGACAAAATTCGTGAGACCCCTGATGCAATATTGCATTGAGCATGGTCTTCGAGTGTGTCAAGATGGATTCAGAGATGCTGACAAGTAGGTTATTGACACTGCGCTAAGACGGACGGTTGTATGATGCTCTTGAAGTCAGCGAGGTAAAGTTAAACATTCTGTAAAAGTTAGCATTGCTGCTGCTGGGTCTTCATCTTAGGTGATTTAGTGCTCAGTGAACAGAAGCAAAGATTGCCACACAAGTATTTCATAAGCATTGCATCCAACGTCATGTGTCCAGACAACATTGACCGACTTTATATTTCAATTTGTTTGCTATATTTTCACGTACTTACATTTCAGTAGATTGTTGTGAGTTGTTGTGATTTTTGTAAGTTGCCTATTTGTGTGCTCTAATAAGGCTGATCCAATAGTGTAATAGCAAGTGACGATTCTTCTATACAAATAGAAGAAGGAAACCTTTATATTGGGTTCGCGTTGTTTACAGTTAAATTGTCATTTAGCAATTGGTAAAAGAGAATGCAGTCTTTCACCTAGGCAGTGAAAGAGCACAGTCATCAATAATATCACAGGGTGAAGGTTGTGGGAAGATAGTGTAACAAATGCACAAGTTTACCTCAAATAAAAAGTGATCATAGTCATTTGAAACACAAGGTAGGTAAAATGTGTTGTGCGGGGCAGCACGCAGCCTGTTATTTAGGCCAGGTCCAGTTACAGCTGAAGTCAGCATGATGGTGAGCCTTTCTGAAAATAATCGGGGTATCTGCGTATGAGTGGCCCAAGACATACCACAGGAGTGTGCAGTTTCCTTTGATCCAGTTCAATGTGACCACTTCGAAAACCATAAATCAGGTCAGCTACATTTTTCCATTATTGAAAACTACTGACCTAGGCTTCAACTTTTGAACCCAAAATGGAGCTGATAATACATACCCATTAATTCAAGAGTTCAGAAGAGAAATTACACATATTGCTTGGTAGATTATAATGCCTAAATCAAAGGCAAAATTGGAGCTGTAGCTCTTTTGCTTACTTTGATTTTCTGTTCACTTTTAATAAAAGTCATTCTTTTAAATAATTTGGTTTACAGTTTGAAAGAATATAGTGTTGAGACCATTTTCACAAATCTTGTCATAGCTTTACATTAAAAAAATATAGAGGCATAGTTTTTTTTAAAACGTGCACACGGTGCAGCATCATTTTCTTGCACCCCATTGTAACCAATGGAAGCCTCCTTTTAATGCCTGCTCTGAGCAGGCATTAAAAGTGCCGAAAGAAATGACGCAAAGAAATATCTTAGATTTCTTTGTGCCATATTTTTGGCCCTCCTAACAGGGGAACACCCCCTTTGCACACATGTAGCGCAAAGGGTTAAAAAGTGGCGTAATGCAATCATTGCTCCAATTTGTAAATATGGAGATGCATTTTTTGCCTTCTAATGCCACATTAGCGTCACAAAATGTCACTAATGTGGCATTAGAATGGAGCTCGGGGCTCTTAAATATGCCCCATATTGCTTCATTGCTCAGGTCACTTTTAACGTGGCTGTGCCATATTTACAATGAATATTTATGCGAGCACAGGAATGGAGCCACAGTGCATCCATATGTCAAGGAAAACGTTAATGTGCCATGCTGACGTTTAAAAAGTGAAGCAAGGGGAAGCAAAATGGTGATCCAGGAGGAAGTTACAAGCCAAGAGGTCACAGGTCAGGAAGGAGGTACTCAGGAGAGTACTAGGGAGAGGCAGCGGAAATTCAACCAAGCAAGGGTTGAGGTTTTAATCAGTGAGGAATACAGATAGGAGAAAGATATCTTTGTCAGGCCCAGCTTACAACCGCTGTTAAAAACATTGTAAAAAGTAGGCTGAAAAAAGTTGTGTCAAAAATTTTACCACTGGAACAATAGAATCAAAAAGGTTGTATAAACAAAAAGAGTTGGAAAATGTTATAGATAGCTGTGTTTACATTGAAGTGGGGCAAGGTGATGGGGAAGTAGTCAAAGTGTTTTTTTGGATTCAGGAAAGAGACCCACCTGAGTTTTCCAGACAGAAAGCTAAAGTGGGGCTTCCAGGGAGGAGTTCTGCAAATCCCAGGAGTGCCCTACTCTTGAGGGCCTACGGTGGCAGGTTGAGGCCCAGGTAGCTGGGGACACCTTTGGCGATAACTTAAATTAGTGGGAGAATGATCATCCTTATGGTGAGCCTAAGGTACCCGAGCCATGTTCAATCCATGTGTTGGTGGTCCTGCAGTACTAGAGGGCCTTCCTACTAGGTCTGGCTCATGATGTACCCATGGAAGGAAATCTGTTACAAAACAAGACCTTTTCCAAGCTTGTCACCCACTTTTAATGGCCCTAGAATAAGAGTGACCTCAGATGCATTCTGCAGGTCTTGTTCTACTTGCCATGCCAGTGGACAGTCAGGGGGAAAGAGGACGGCTCCCGTGGTTCCTCTTCCTGTCATTGGCACTCTCTTTGAAAGGGAAGGCATCAACAATATTGGGTCCCTGGATGCCAAGACTGCCCCAGGCAACAGATTCATCTTGGTGTTGGATGACACTCTGTACCCATAGGCCATAGGATGGTGACTGTACCTGCAATGGGCAGGACTTGATGGTGATCTTTACCTTGGAGGGGTCCCTAACAAAGGTATTTGACAGGGGCACCAACTTCACATCAGCATACATGAAGTCAACGTGGGGTGAGTTTGGAGGTACTTACAAATCCTCCACTGCCTATAAACCCCAAACCAATGGATTTGTTGAAAGATACAACAAGACCCTTAAAGCCATGATCCTGGGCTTGACGAAGCACTTGAGGTGGAATGGGATGTCCTCTTGCCATGCCTGTTGTTTATATACAGGAAGGTGTCACAGAAGGGAGTTGTTTTCAGTTACTTTCAGCTCCTTTATAGCAACTTGTCAGAGGACCTCTCAGCCTTGTGAGGGGGGGTAGGATCAAGATCCCAAGAATAACCCCCATTACCCATGGGGATGTAGTCAGCTACATGTTAGCTCTCAACGCTTAGATAAAAAGGTTCTGGAAGAAGGCCACTGAGAATCTGGAAGCCAGCCACAAGGTTACGAAACTCTGGCATGACCAGAAGGCCACTCTGGTTGAGTCTTAACCTGGTCAGAAAATGTGGGTGATGGAGCCAGGGAGCCCCTGGCACTCCAGAAATAGTGGTCCAGGCTCTACGAGGTGAAGGAGCACAAGGATGCAGTCACCTGCCTGGTAGACCTCAAGATCAACAGGAACCCCTAAAGGGTCCTGCATGTCAATTTCCTTAAGCCCCACTATGACAGGTCCATAGTTATCATGCTCCTGGTGATGGATGAAGGAGACGAGGAGGAGTGTGAAACTCTCCACACCCTCCTATCTGCCGATGGGCAAGATGGGTTGGGGAAGGAATTAACCTCTCCCTTACCCTGAACCTAGAATAATAGAGGGACTGGCACCACTTGTTGTGGGGCACTAATTTCATCCCTTTTCTGACTGACCCCTGAGCTCACTCATCAGTGTACTCATGACATTGATACAGGGGGCAGTATTCCTGTTAAGGTATTCATCTCTCCCTTACCCTGAACCTAGACTCATAGAGGGACTGGCACCACTTGTGGGGTACTAATTTCATCCCTTTTCTGACTGACCCCTGAGTTCACTCATCAGTGTACTCATGACATTCATACAGGGGGCAGTATTCCAGTGAAGAATAAGATCTACAGGCTATCTGACAAGGTGAGAACCAGTATAAAGGACAATGTGTCCATGATTCTGGAGCTACATGTGATTAGGGGCCAGGTGTAGGTATATTCCAATCAGAGCGACTCACAATTTGCGAGTCACAAATTGGAATGTAGGATGGTGTCCCTGACACCATCTGCGACTCGCAAGGGGGTCGCAAAGACCCACCTCATTAATTTTAATGAGGTGGGTCACAATTTGCGACTCCCTTGAGACTCGCAGCACTCACAGTGATGGTGGCCTGCTGGAGACAGCAGACCAACATGTCTGTGACTGCTTTTAAATAAAGCAGTTTTTTTGTAATGCACCCGTTTTCCTTAAAGGAAAACGAGATGCATTACAAAACTAAAAAAAGGAAACGTTTTAGTTTCATTTTTTCAGAGCAGGCAGTGGTCTATAGGACCACTGCCTGCTCTGAAAAAATGTTTGCAGTTCCCATGGGGACGCCTTCCCTTTTGGGAATGGGTTACCACTCACTTCAAATGGGTACAAACTGCGATTGCTTTGCGACCGCGTTTGCGGTCACAAAGCAATCTGGCATTGCACTGCTACTCGCAATCAGGAAGGGGACTCCCCTTCCTAATTGCGACTCATAAACCTGTTTTGCGATTCGGTAACCAGGCTGTTTGCAACGTTCAAACTATTTGCTACATCTGGCCCCAAACACTCTAATAGCCCTGGGTGCACCCCAGTAGTGCTGGTACCCATAGTCACCTTACAAGGTACCACACCAGAACTCTGGCACTGTGTGCATTATAGAGGACATGAGTCATTCACCAAAATTATATATACCCCATTTCCCGAAGCTGATAAGCTCATAGATCAGTTGGGAGTGTCCACATTCCTGAGTGCTTTGATCTGGAATCTGCATAATAACAGATTTCCCTGGCTGTGGTGACAAACAAGAGTTCTATATTACCCACCCCTGAGGGGCACTATTTTGGATGGTGCCCTTTGGGTTAAAGAATGCCCCTACCATCTTCCAGAGGTTGATCAACAGCGTCCTGGCTGGGATGGAGGCTTCAAGTGCCAGCTAGCTAGATGACATTTAGGTATTCAGTTCCAGCTGAAAGGACCAGCTGCTCAACCTCCAGGAAGTGTTTTAGGTCCTGCAACAGTATCAAGGCTAGTACATTCCAGACAGGGCAAGGATTGGTGATCTACCTGGGGAACCAAGTTGGTGGGGGTAAGGTACAGCCACTCTAGGACAACATTTTGAGCATCCTGGCTTGGGAACTACTCAAACCCATAGGACATTCTTGGACCTCACCTGATACTACAGGATAATCATCAAGGGTTATGGTGCCATAGTTGCTCCCTTCACAGAGCTGATTTCTAAGAAGCAGCCCAGAAAGGTGATCTAGACATAGGCATTCCAGAATGCTTTTGACACCTTGAAGGAGGCCATACGTACAGCATCAGTGCACAAGGCCCCTGACTTCTCCAAATAAATTATTGTCCAGACGGATGCCTCAGAGCATGGCATAAGGGTGGTGCTTTAACAGCTAAGTGAAGAGCACATAAAGTAACCTGTAGCCTTCTTTATCAGGAGGCTACTTCCCAGGGTACAGCGGTATAGTGCAATTGAAAGGGAAACCCTTACAGTGCTGAAGGGACTGAGGCAGTTGAGATTACACTTGTTTGGGACTCACTTACAGGTAAAGGCGGACCACTGAGATGGCTAATATAAATGTAGGAGTGTGAATCCCAAGCTGTTCAGGGGGTCCATCTCGCTACAGGGAATGGACTTTATGGTGGAACATCACCCTGGAACTGACCAAACTGATGCTGATGTCTGCCCAAGTACTTTGACCGTGGCAATGAGAACTCCCATGAGTGTGGGTAGTTCTCCCTGCTTTCAATTGGACACACATGTTAGACCTAGCTTCCTTGGCAGGGTTTCCTCCATACTTTTTGCCTTCACCCCTACTGTTTTTCCGAATTGTTTTCTGTAGAAATTAGAACTTTGTGCACCTTACCACTTCTAATCAGTGCTAATGTGCTGGTGTTTTCTCCTGAAAGCATACTAATATTGGCTTACACTTGATTTGGCACATTTAATTTACTTACAAGTCCCTAGTATGCAGTAAATTAAATGCTCAGAATGGTCCTGGAGCACTCATTGTGCCACCCACTTAAGTAGTACTTTAAACTATATCTAGGGCCTGCCATTGCAGCCTGTAGTGTAGGGTTGAACTGCTATTTTGCCCGGAAAAATAAACCTTTTTTTGCCAGGCCTAAACTTTCCTTTACACTTTCTTTTAAATACATATAACTCACCCCTAAGATGAACCCTAAAGGCTCATAGGGCAGGGTACCTTGTATTTAAATAGTAGCACATGTGAGTTTAAGGTTTGCATATCCTGGTATAGAAAAACTCCTAATTTGTTTTTCACTTCTGTAAGGCATTTCTCTCCCATTGACTAATACTGGGTTAACTTATTATATTTAATAAGTGTTAACTTTGGGTTTGGAAAGGTAAAAATGTCATGTTAAGTCTCAAATTAATTATAATTTTAAAGTCACAATTATGATAATACCAATTTTAGAAAGTTGGCATTATAATATCCTAACCACTTGTGCCACTGCAAGGGTCCTGGGTCACATGACTGTTATTGGCTCTGCTACTAGGCTTTGTTTGTTCTTTCCAGACAGTGACACAAAATGGGACTTATTATGGGCAGGGTGGGCCATCTTGCCAGGATGGCTAAGGGCACAACTGTTTCCATGCCCCACTTACACTTTAAAGGGACTTGCCTCCAGCACACACCAATGAACCAGACACTAGCATTATGCCACCCCAAATGTCTTGAGGCCTTTACAAGGGGAAGGAAAGAACTTCCCAGAAACAGATGTGGGGCAATTTATGGAATGCATTCACCTCAAAAGATGATAAAAGGTACAGATTTCGGAACACCTCGGCCATTCCTGAGTACACTCCTGGACCTGTAGACATTGCAGAAGAAGGACTGCCCTGCCGCAAGAGGGCTGCCCTGCTGCCACCAGAGGATTATCTTGCTGCTTGGTGCCTATCATGCTCTCTAAGAAGGAAGACTGGATCTGCTACCTTCAGCCCAGAAAAAATGACTCCAAGAGCCAGGTTGCTGACACAACAAGTTCCAGAGGCCTCCCTGCAACTGCTCAGCTTACCTGTTGCAATGAACCTCCCTAGACCTGCAGCTAGACCTGCCTGAGCCCAGCAGGCCTCTGAAGGATTGTGTTTCTGAGCCCCAAGAGGTACCTCCATAGGACTTGCCTTACATCAGTTGAGGACCTCCTGTGATGAAAAGGAAATGTCTGAGGGTTTGGGCTCTTTTCCACCATTTGTGCTGAGAACTCACGGTCCGTGATGACTACCACTGTGAAGCTCCAGTGGACCCGATACTTCACACTAAAGTGACTGACAGCGAGAAACAGCAATGGGAAATCTGAACTTCACGCAACAGCATTGATAGCCCACAGTGACTGCCAACAGCTAGCTCCAGCAACAACTGCCTGTGATACCTGACCGGATCTTCTCACAACAGTGACCATAGTCTGCGATGCCTGGCCTGGCAGTTTAAAGAAACAACAATCCCCAGTGCTTTCCCTGCTCCTCAGTGTCTCCTCCAACAAAAACTGGACTCTTTGAGCTGGACTTTGAGAAGGCAACGTTTTACCTGGGACTGACCTGGTCCCTGCATACAGGCCCAGGCTCTATTGCAGTTGCCCTGAATGTGTTACTTTCCCTGGGTCTAGCATGACCAGATAACCACGAGTGATGCTTTGTGCTTTTGAGCGCTATACTTAGATACACATTAAAAATGTAATCTCTTTGGTTCTAATGATTGGATTTCTGATGTTTTGGTGTCAAATAGTTTAGCACATTTTACTCTATTTTTCCATATTGGTGTAAAATTCTCCTTGTGCTGTCTTTTCATGTATTACTGTTGGTCTGAAGAATAAATACTTTACATATTGCCTCTAGGTTATGCCTGACTGCTTTTGTGCCAAGCTACCAGAGGATTATGCACAGCTTAATTTAATAACTTTTGTTGCTCACCTTGAAGACGATTGTGGTTGTTGCTTGAAAAGGGTTTTTACCCCTTCAATCAAAAACACAATTTCCTACATTCAGGCAGCATGCCTTGTTGACAATAGTAGCCACATATTGATTTGGATGGAAGGGAAGTAGATGCATTTTGTTGGTTGTCCTCCAGTACCACCACAGGAATGCGCCGCTGCAGAAAATGTTGCAAAAAAGATAAAATTTTCATGAATGTAGGCATCGGTGGAAGATAATGCAGAACTATCTTTATGAAGTCATGAATGTGGACCATTGCCAGCAGCAGGCCAAACACATGGGCAGATAAGGTGTCAAGAGAAGGGCACCTGCTCCTCCACTTCGGCATTGAGATTGCTGGGGAACTTTGCAGTTACATTTATCATTTATGTTTAATTGTTTAATTAACATAGTTATTTTAAACTTCATTTTAAAATAGGATGGACAAGTAAGACCACACACACTTGCGAAGATTGGTCAAACAGCGCCAAAGTTATTGGCAAAAAAAAAAACACGTTTCGTACTAACTATGACTGCGTACTGATGACCGCCAGTATGTAATAATACGGTTGTTTACATATATTATTTTTCTTTTTATCTTTACTTTATGTTAATTTTGTAGAATGGATTTAGATTGCTAGTAAAACTTCTGATTCAACAATTGCATTGTGTGTAGTCTAACGTTTGTCCAACCAGCAACAACAAAGTACAACAAGTATTTAGCAACTAAATGGCTAAGCACTATTGTGATGCCTTGTAACATGAAGGAAGCAATTTATATAGGTTCACATATCTTCTCATTCTTTGATTCATCTGACGTTGTTTACCGAAGAAAATGTGGCGTTTTTGCTTCAGAAGCCAGAAGTTTTCATTATGAATAATATACATGGGTAAATATTTCTATAAAGTGGTTCAAAACCACTAATGTTCAGCTAATCATCACGGTCCTCGCATGTGGCTAAACAAAGCCAATAACCTTTCCTGAAGGAAAACAAAACTTTGCAGCACTCAAAGATGAATAACTACTTGAATTCCTTTTGTGATCAACACAGTCACAGTAGTAATGTGTTGACATACATTTCTGATGCAATACTTGTCATGTCTGTTGAATTTAAATTATCCTTGTTTTTCAACCTTGAGTGCCGCAGAGTTCATTCAACAGAAAGAGTATGGACTTCACATTTCAAATAGTAAGAAATAAAATATAGAAAGCTCTGAAGTAAAGTGGACATTATTGTATATGCGATCAACATATTCGTAACACAACATATACCAGTACAACGTCACTGTGTATGCTGATGTATAATCAGGGTAAATGTGCGTGGCATAATTTATAATATAATTTAGGTTTCCTATGTTATAAATTAATTCACTGTAGCCCAAGCATGGTGCAGAAAATGTATTGCATTTTTTATTTAAAAAAAGATAACATCTTCCAGGACTTCACATCCATCTCTATTATGGGACGGAATTAATTGGTTTGATGATATAACTTTTATTTTATTATCAGTCAATTGTACTAATAAATACCTTGTACAAACCTACGTAAGCACCAATAGTTTAAGTTTGTAAGTAAGGCGAAATGGAAAATTGATATTTAAAAAAGCTAAAGAGATATCTTGGCATGTTCTCCTCTAGACATTCTTACATCCTAGGTACCCTTGTTTAGTGAAGAAATCTGAGAAACAGTCAGGATTTGCATGTATTAGCCAACAATCTGCCCCTCTCGGCAAAACATGGGGCCAGATTTACAAGAAAGTGGCGCATCGGTCCCGATGTACCACTGTTCTTGCTTCGCCCCTGCTCCACCTAACGACACCATAGTTGCGCTGTATTTACAATATGGTGCACCATGGCGGCCGTTTCCACAATAGCATCTTCATTCATTAAGCTATTCTGGTGCATTGCTGGATTAGCGCCATAAATTATGGTGCCAGTGCAGCAAAGCACTAGGGAGGCCCTTAGGGTACAAAGGCCAGTCACTTTAAAGCCTGCCCCAAGCAGGCAATACAAATTATGGCAAATAAAGTTGCAGTGAAATCTCATAGATTTCACTGTGCCATTTTTTGTGGCCTTCCTACGTGTGAACACCCCCCTTGCATATATTACGCCTGGCGCAGGCATAATGTGGCCCAAAGGGTTACAAAGTAGAGCAATGCAAGCATTGCTCTACTTTGTAAATATGGTGCAGGGAAATGGCCTCCTTAACACCACATTAGCATTAAAAAATGATGCTAGTGTGGCACAAGGAGGTGCAAGGGCCTTGTAAATCTGTCCCATTGTTTGCGATGAAGCACAAATCACAAATAAATAATGAAAGGAAGGTGGGATGGGGGTGAGAGAGAGAAAAATACAGCCAATATGCCACAGTCTTCTTATGCACACTCCTTCAGGTGTTTTTCTCCGACCACAACTCGGATGTGCAGAGATGTCCCCCATTAAGTTAATGATTCACTTACCTAGGATCTTAATGTCAATGAAAAGCGTTAAGGTGCTCTGCAGCAATGATATTGTTGTAACATGTTTACTCATCAGCTTTGCAATGGCTGGCTTCTGTGAACCTAAGCCAAGTTAGAAAGTACTTTGATACTTCGGCAGTCAAACTACAAACCAACAAACCAGAGAACCAAAATGAAGGGAATAAGGAATGGGCACTGCAATACAACAAAACTAAAACAAAGTCTAAAATGCAAACTCGGCTAAACAGGCAGAAGTCAGAATTAATTTGATTTGAAAATTTATGAAGAGTATACTGTCACCCAGTTTGGTATGTTGGTGCTGTGATATAACATTGCACACATAGTTGATTGAAAAACTGGTTCGAGTATTGCACTGAAACCTCTAACTAGCAAAAGATTAAAGGCAAAGAAATTTAAACATACAACAGTGTTTAATCCTTTGTGGGATACAGGGAAAATGTCAGTCTTCAGATTTATAGCTTTGATAGGCTAACACTGGATTTACATTATTGCATCTAATAAGTGATAATTTCTTACTAGTTCACGTTTGGTGTCTTTGGAATTGTAATTAAAAACCCTCTCTCATCTCATGGTGAGGTCGGTTTTTAAATTACAATTTTGAGATTCACCAAAACACCACTCATTTACACTAGACGGAGTGATATGTGGCCACTTTCTTTTAAACTACTTACATGTAATGGTAATGAGGTAAGACATGCATGCAGAGATCACACCATAAAACCTGTGAGGTGTGATACCAAAGAAAAAAAAATAGGAGTATCTACATACACTGATTAAAAAAACATTCTGTTATTGCCTATATTGAAAGTCATATGTGACCATTGACATGAAATGCGTTGTTATATGTTACATCAAGCTCTAAACGTTTGGATTATGTGTACTATCTAATGAATTCAAATACATGATATCTGACCCTTACTAAAAAAATACACAAAATAAAACAACTTCTATCAGCTTTGTGGACCTAATCAGCTCTGGACCAATTTCCAATCTGCCTATCCAGACAAACATCTGGAGAAAACACTGACCACACAAGTTCAGGTCTATTTAGAGACCTGAGGCATTTTACATTCTTTCCAGATAGATTCAGATCATTCTACAGAATAACATAATTGCAACTTCATTTAATTTAACAACTGATGAAATTGGCTCTGGTGGCTTTGTTGTATTGGTGTGGCTCAGCCTATGAGAGAAGCTTTGTATGGTCGATCACAGTCTGTTGCCAAACACATAGAAGACCAAGGAACAAGGAATGAGCACTGGACTGGATTTGCTACTTTTATACGGAGAGAAGTAGACAAGTTGTCCTTCCTCCGTTCTCTTCTTTGGCATGACCTCTTACTTGTGTAATGATCAAGAATCATCAAGGAGCCAGTTGCTCTTGATAGCGCGTCAGAGCCTTAATAAGTAATCTTACAAGGAGACACGCCTAGGTCGATGAACCTTTGGACCACGTTCGAGGACTTCCCAGTATGAGGTATCTTTTTGGCATCACAAATCAATAGATCAATAGCCCAATCAATATTCACAGTAACTAATCAACAAGTTATTCAGTAACATTTACTAGGAATCAATAGTTGAACACACCATGACCTTTCAGTCATGAATAACCACACCAAACTAGTTAGATGTTAGGATATTTATTTCCCAATTTGTTACAATCTAATGTCATCTCTAATAATCTCATTAGCAATCAATGTCATTATGGACTCATCTAAATAGCAATTAGAACGCAATTAATCAATACATAGAGAATAGTCATTCAGTATTTAGAGTTGTCATTAATATGGAACAACTTAGCAAAGTCTTGGTAATAAAGCAAGAACTCAGTCATTTGTCTATTTGCGTAAGTTATGTGTGAACACCTTAACTAACCTCAAATTAGCATTAGCATGTTGGGCTTCATGCAAAACATTTAGCAAACACGAATTTGGAAAAACATCTAACTATGGCCTCTATCAAAATAGTAGTTGGTACCTAGAGAGAAAAGGCAAACAGACAATTCAAATTTTGCAGCAAATAGTTACCAATCCAACGGATCAGCAAACAGCTTCAGTCTTCGTCCTCAGGACATCAGTCGATTCACCATCAGCAGAGATAGGACGGGGCAAAGCATCAATACAGCATAGCTAAGGAATAGGACCTTCCCTCGTATCGAGGAGAAGTATGTATCAGGCAAAGAATGGATAGAGGATGGTTTAAAGTAAAAGGAAGATAAATAGCAAAGGCTCAAAAGAATGGCCCCTTTTTCCTCGGGTCGTGCGGTTAAATCAAAACTACTCAATTAGCCTGTAATTCCTCACTGGATAATAATTGGTGCATTGTTATCTCTGTCCAATAATCCTCCACTCACTTTACCAGAATTTTCCACAAACCACATCATGTCGCTGATTGGTCCATGTTATTGACGTCTTCATAGGTTGGAATGTCAGGTAAGAAAAGTTACACTTTACGCTCCAGTCAGTGTCCCCATTGTTTTCTCCTACTCTAGTCAGCCTTGCACCTATAACGAATAATGCTGTTGCATTCAGCAAGAATGTCTCCTTGAGCAAATCAGCTCTCATGAGAAAGAATTTACTACGGCTGCACACATCTAACTTCTGGAAAAGTACAGCTTCGTGTCCTTCAGGAAAACAGCACATTACACATTTAGAAAATGCAATTTAATACGAGACCAGGCAACTAGGCCCAGACCCTCGCTAAACTAAGGCCTATCATTTAATAAGCAACTTCTTACTACATAACTCTAATTATACCATGCTAATATAACTCAAAACATTATTGCATAATAATTGGGAATTAATCAAGCTTTCATTGGTCGTCGTATACATTGGTAGCCACTTCCCATGGGCACATTTCAAACACGTATAATATTTCTAGGTTAACACATTTTCTATGCAGCTTCATTACACAATATATTGCAAGCTTCTCACGTTAATATTGCGTTTGAAAGACACACTCCAATACTCTTTATGCTATATCAGTGTTTTTTTTTAGTCTTTTGATGTCTGTGTACCCCGCACTGAATCATAACTGAAACCGGAGACCTCCACTGAGCATTTATTGGAAGCAGGGGAACAGTAGGCTCTGCAATTTCTGAATTGAACCTCAGAGCAATACACAAAAATACAAAAACTACTGTACATCAAACTAATGCTCCATTATTTAAATATTTTATTGAACTTACAATCAAATGTAAAAGATGTTTTAAATGCTACTTCTTTATATGTGTATAGTTTAATAATTTTAACTTAATATTTTTATTATTATTTAATTTTGTTAAACATAACCCTGAGTTGTCCTAGCAGACAATAAGGGGTGCTCGAATCACAGGTTAAGAGCCACTGCTCTATAGGTAAGGCCACAGGCATATCTCAAGAAGTATTGAAGTTTGCACGTTCTTTACTCATGCAGAAGATATATACATTCTCTTTTGCTTTGATGATTCTAAACTTAAGACCAAGAACCAACTGAACTTCTGTTTATATTTATCAATCAATCAATCAATCAATCAAGCAATCAATTTGTAAAGCGTGCTACATACCCGTGAGTGTTTCAAGGCGCTGGGGGGGGGGGAGGGTGATGCTACTGCTTGAAGAGCCAAGTCTTGAGTAGTTTTATGAAGGAAAGAAGGTCCTGGGTCTGTCGTAGATCTGGCGGGAGGGTGTTCCAGGTCTTGGCGGCGAGGTACGAGAATGATCGGCCACCTGAAGATTTGCGTCGGATGCGGGGGACGGAGGCGAGGGCGAGGTTAGCGGAGCAGAGTTGCCGGGTGGGGGTGTAGAAGCTGAGTCTGTTGTTCAGGTATGATGGTCCAGTGTTGTGGAGTGCCTTGTGTGCGTGGGTGAAGAGCTTAAAGGTGATCCTCTTGTTGATGGGGAGCCATTGAAGGTCTCTTAGGTGGGGGGTGATGTGGCAGTGGCGAGGGATGTGGAGGATGAGTCGGGCAGAGGCGTTTTGGATGCGTTGGAGGTGTTGGAGGAGTTTGGATGAGATACCAGTGTAGAGGGCATTGCCGTAGTCGAGTCTGCTGCTGACGAGGGCCTGGGTTACTGTTTTTCATGTTTCTGTTGGGGTCCATTTGTAAACTCTGCGAAGCATGCAGAGGGTGTTGTAGCAGGAGGAGGAGATGGCGCTGACCTGCTTTGACATGGAGAGTGAGGAGTCGAGGGTGAAGCTGAGGTTTCGTGCGCTGTCGGTGGGGGACCCAGCGTGGACGGCCACCATGAGTTGTCCCAGGCGGAGGGGGTGCGCCCAACGATGAGGACCTCTGTCTTGTCCGAGTTCAGTTTTAGCCGGCTGTCTCTCATCCAGTCGGCGATGGCTTTTAGTCCCTCGTGGAGGTTGGTTTTGGCTGTGTGCGGGTCCTTGGTGAGGGAGAGGATGAGTTGGGTGTCGTCGGTGTAGGAGATGATGTTGAGGTTGTGCTGACGGGCCACTTGTGCAAGGGGGCCATGTAGATGTTGAACAGTGTCAGGCTGAGGGATGAGCCCTGGGGTACGCCGCAGATGATGTTGAAGGCTTTGGATTGGTACGGGGGAGGCGGACTCTTTGGGTTCTGCCGGCGTGGAAGGATTCGGTCCATTCGAGGTCCTGGTCCTGGATTCCTGCTGCGTGGAGGTGGGATTTTAGGGTGTGGTGACATACGGTGTCAAAGGCGGCTGATAGGTCTAGGAGGATGAGGGCTGATGTTTCTCCATTGTCGAGGTGGCTTCTGATGTCGTCTGTGGTGGTGAGGAGGGCGGTTTCGGTGCTGTTGTTGCGTCTGAAGCCGGACTGGGAGGGTCGAGGATATTGTTGTCTTCGAGGATCCGAGTGAGCTGAGTGTTGACGATTTTCTCGATGACCTTCGCCGGGAAAAGGAGCAGAGAGATGGGCCGGATGTTTTTCAGGTCCTTGGGGTCCGCCTTTGGTTTCTTGAGAAGGGCGTTGATGTCGGCGTGTTTCCAGCTGTCCAGGAATCTTGCAGTTTCGAAGGAGATGTTGATGGCTTAACGTAGGTGTGGTGCAATGGCTGTGTCTGCTTTGTTGAAGATGTGGTGTGGGCAGGGGTCTGATGGTGATCCGGAGTGGATGGAGTTCATGGTCTTGCGGGTTTCGTCTTCGCTGATGTTGGTCCAGGAGGTCAGTCACCTGGAGCGGGTGGAGCTCGTGGTGGGTGGGGTAGGAGCGTCCGGAGTGTGAGGGGAGTTGAAGCTGTCGTGGATGTCTATGATTTTTTGGTGGAAGGCGTTTGCTAGGGCGTCGCATAGTTCTTGGGAAGGGGTGATGTCGTTGACGGTGGCGTTTGGGTTGGAGAGTTCTTTTACAATGCTGAAAAGTTCATTGCAGTCGTGGGCATTGTTTGCTAGGCGGGTTTTGAAGGAGGATCTTTTTGCTAGCCTGATGAGTTGGTGGTGTTTGCGTGTGGCGTCCTTGAGTGCCGTGTGGTTGTCTGGAGTGCGTTTGAGTAGCCATATTTGCTTGAGTTTTCGGCAGTGGTGTTTGGAGACTTGGAGGTCGTCGGTGAACCAGGTGGCTTTTTTGTTGATGTGGTTGTTGGAGGGTTTTCTGAGTGGAGCAAGGCGGTCAGCGCATTTGTTGATCCATAGCTTGAGGTTGTGTGCCGCGATGTCAGGGTCGGTGGGGTTGATGGGCGGTTTCTGGGCTAGGGCGTTGGTTAGTTGAACTTCGGTGACTTTGCCCCATTGGCGGCGTGGTGGTTGTTCGGTGAGGTGGTGTTCTGTCTGTTTCTTGAAGGTGAAGTGGATGCAGTGGTGGTCGGTCCAGTAGAGTTCGGTGGTATGGTTGAAGGTGACATGGTTGCTTGTATAGAAGATGGGGTAAAGGGTGTGACCGGCTGTGTGGGTGGGTGTGTTGACGAGCTGTGTAAAGCCGAGGTTGGCGAGGTTTTCGGTCAGGGTGGTGGAGTTGGTGTTGTTTTCGAGATGAAAGTTCAGGTCCCCGAGGAGGATGTAGTCCGTGGAGGCGAGTGCGTGGGTGCTGGCCAGGTCAGACATGGCATTGCTGAAAGGTGCCCTGGGTCCTGGGGGTCTATAGATGAGTGTTCCTCTGAGTGTGGTGTTGGGTTCGGTGCAGACTTGGAAGTGAAGGAGTTTGGTGGCGCTGAAGGAGTCGTCCAGGGTGGTTTTGACTTTGAGGGTGGCTTTGTGGACGATGGCTATGCCTCCTCCGGTTCTGTTGGTGCGGTCTCGGCGAGCGACTTTGTATCCGTTCGGGATGGCTATGGCGATGTCCGGTGCTGAGGAGTCGTTCCACCACGTTTCGGTTAGCAAGGCCACGTCCGAGGAGGTGGAGTCGAGCAGGTCCCAGACTTCGATGGCGTGCTTGCATGCTGAGCGGGTGTTGAGGAGTATGCAACGGAGGTGGTTGGTCTTGATCCTAGGAGGTTTGTGGGCTCTGTTGCAGGTGAAGCTGCAGTTGTGGCAGGAGAAGGGTCCATGCGTGCTATTTGGAGAGGCCTGGAAGCAGGTGGTGTCTCAGCTGGTGTTGAGTGCGCGGAGGGTGTTGGCATTATAGCGGATGGTGATGGGGTGCTGTTGCCTGGGCCAGGGGTTCTGGCGCTGGGCACGGTCCAGGCACGGACGGGCGCAGACTGGCTTGCCTTTGGCGCGCCTTCGGCTGCCATAAGAGGAGGGTATGAGTGGCAGCTGGGAGGCGGGAGGGCCTGGCGAATGTGAGGGCTGGGGCCGCAGGGGACGCAGCGGTGGGAAAAGTGGATCTGGAAAGGAAACGGAGAGATGGAGGGGGGAGGTGGGAGGGGCCGCAGGGGACGCAGCGGCTGGAAAAGTGGATCTGGAAAGAAAACGGGATGAAGGTGGTGCGTAGAAGGAGCAGGGAGCGACCTGCCTGCAGAAGCAGGGTCAAAGGTTGCTCCCTACTATCATGCCACGGCTGCCATAAAAGGAGGGGAGGGTGGGAGTGGCAGCTGGGAGGCGGGAAGGCCCGGCGAATGAGAGAGCTGGGGGGTGGGGCCGCAGGGGACGCAGCGGTGGGAAAAGTGGATCTGGAAAGGAAACGGTGCTAGTCTAGCATTCTCCTAGGATAATCCATGTAAAATAAATCACTATTGAGAAGCAATCTATCTATATAGGAGACAAATAAGGAGGTTGCAATCACAGTAGTAAGTCTGTCTGAAGAGAGCAAGGTAACAGGATGAAAGCCTGGAAATAAGCCATGATTAAACAAAATATACAAGCCACCAATAGTCAGTCGTACCATTTTGTGTGTCCGTCCATATCGGCCTTTGAACATATTAGGTGCCAGACACTGTTCACTATGCCATTCAGGAAAATACACACCCCGCAGTATTAACATAAAGCCATGAAGTCAGTGGACAAGATGTTCTAGGACTTACCGCACATTATCCTCAGACCAGCTCAATTCGTCTTCTAAGTCAATACTCATACTTTAAACGGTGCTCGGGCCCTGCCGCCCTGGTTCTCCGCTGGCTCCCGGAGACGCCGCCGCCGCCCCCGTTGCTGCCGCCGGGATGTAAGGAAACTATGCCAAAGTAAACAGAGAACAAATGTGATACTATTGGTGGGTAAGGTTACATTTCTTTTAGATTGAAAAATTATGTGACACCTTTGTAAAGAACCTTTGAATGCTTAACAACGCCTTTTTTCACAAACAATAGCTAACTCGAAAATTACCTTCCATTTGCTACAGATCTATGACCATTTGATTATTGCCTCTACGTTGGACAACATGAGAAGGAAAGTCAAAGAAAGTATATTGGATCAATACATTTTGTTAGATCTTGATTGCTGTACTGGAGTCTATGATAGTCTCACAAAATAGTGCATTTCAAATTTAATCCAATTTTGTAACAGATACAGTAGCTCTCCATCGTGTGCTAATTTCCATTCAAAATGGCTGCATCTGCTTGAATATACCAGTTATCCACATAAAACACAGATATTAGCATGACCACCACACACCCAAATGCTCCACGTAAAACTTAGCTGTAGTAAATCAGACTAGCAAGCAAAGGAAGAGAGTGGCCACAGCTATGGCGAGATCTGAGCTCCACCAGTGCCTAAGCAAAATGACCCACAAAGACAAATAATTTAATTAAGGTTATCTTTGATCTACCTATTGCAGCCTCTCTGACCAGCAATACAATCCAAAAACAAAATTATATATTTGAAGATTGAGTTCCTAGATTGTCGTCAGTCTGCTACCAAATACATTCTGATGGATTACAGTGACCCTAACTGGCCCTTATTGAAAGAGTCCAGAAAGACCCACAGCTGAACATACAAGATACCAAATGACCCTCAGATAACACAAATGCAACTCCCATGCAAACTTCAGCTGTCTTCTGTAACCTTCTGACACGCATGAGAGACCATCAGCTAGCCACCGATACTTCTAATATACGGGACAGCAAAAGTTAAGCTGTATGGGCAACTGAAATCCTTTTATTTTCTCGTACACATAGGTAGGTACCCAAAGGTTGCAGAAAGAAAGTGGGCAGAAGGTTGATTTAGGTAATCTGAACATGTTACAAATGCATGTATGCTAAGAAAAAGTTAGAGATATGAACTCTATTTTTTATTTCAAACCCTTTTATGACTGTTTTCTCAGGAGAAAAAATATATGAGAAACCTGTAAATAAAACTGATAACTGTTATATTCGTTTCAACATTGAACCATGAAAATATAATAGATTTTGAAACCTACTTTTAACATCAAATTATTCTTCGTTTGTGGTTCTACATTACCATTATTCAAATTTGAATAAGTTAGGGTAATTCTGTGTATGGCACTAGTGTAATGAGATTACTTTAAGCAAGACCACGTGACAATTATGATTGTATTCAACATCGATGTCACTTTAGGGAAAACATATTTTTCCACAGACTCTGTCGTCATTTTTAATAAAAGAATTACAAATATTGCAATAAGGTCTACTTCATGTATTACCTCATGAAAAAGAGACCAAAACCCTTATGGACCTCTTTCAATTAAAAAAATGTTATTTGTTTGATGCACGTTTCTGGAAAATATTCCTCCGTGTCTGAGACAGTTATGAAATTTTGTTCCCATGAAATAATTACTAAGATTTTCCCAGAAATATGTTTTTACCGATATTTACTCGCAGATTCAAGCTCACGGAGACCAGAACAATAGTGCTTCCTGTCACGAAAAATGGCTTTTTGACCATTACATCTCCCGACAGACCTTGTAAGAACGTAATGAATGCAAAACGTTTCCCTCAGAGCTTTTACGTTAATAATACTTGAATCATTAAATGCCCACAATACAGGATATAAATATAAGCTATTGAAATTATACATAGATGAGTAAAAGGGGTAGAAAGTGCAGCCTGGCTGTTTGGATCTTTTCAGGAAAATCATTCTAGGCGTGAGTGTATCTCATTATTGAAAACACATGTTACTGGGCATGCTAAACCGTTGGCGAGTCTCAAAGCTAGAATAACCAGTTCCATGAAAGCAGGTGTCACCTCCATGTGAGCGAAGTATTTGTAAGTACGCACTTGTAAGTTTGCGCTCAATGTGTAAGTGGACACTCCCCTAGAAGCGTAAGTGAATGAGAGAAATGTAACATGCATGAGTAGAGCAGCTACAGAGTCATGATTTCATGGACTTTCACAAATAATTTGCAATGCATGTTCTACACTTATTGATACGATTGTAATACACTTGATTAATAAAAGGTAGAACAAAGTATTGTGGAACTCTCTGTGATGGGGCGCCAGCCATTGCAGTCTGATTGCTGAAAATCATACTCAGCCATGGAAATATGTCTGTCTCCATGAAGGACAGTGGGGATGCCTAATGATGTAATGCAAGATGGGGGTAGGATATGGTATCACACATATTTAAATCCAATAAGTCTGGGTTTAATATAGGCCTGTGTGAAGTTCACTGAGTCCGACTCCGTGGAATTCTGTGGAGTTGGAAAAAAAAATGTAGTGGAATTCCGCTGAGGCGGAGTTCCGGGACCCACGGAGTCCTGAATGCGCCCGACCTCAGAAGCGATAAGCACGGTGGAAGCTGGTCAGCCAGGCCTAACCCTGCTTAGTGCTCCCGAGGTTGGGCGATTTCAGGAGAGGGCCATAGGCAGTGAAAGTTGCCGTTTCAGGCCTCTTGTGCATCGGCCTGTCCCATGTGCAGGAATATCTTTAAAATTTTAAATCGTGTGATAACAAGGAATGTATTACAATTCTGCATTTCCACAGATGTCTTGGTTAAAAATGTTTATTCAACAACAGGGCATAAGAGAGGTGGCCTTACCTCATGTAAACAGAATGAAACCACATAATTATGAAAAATACACCCTGTCATCTCAAGGGCTAGTGGTCACCTGTTTTTGTCAAACAGATACTATATATCACAGACTCTTCAACAGTTTTGCTTTCTCCCTGTTGGCTTATGAGCTCTACTACTGCTCACAGCACTAACTGCTGTTGCTAACTACCAAAGTCCTTGCACCTTCTGCTACTTGCTGTAAAGCACTCATCCTCATCCTTATTCTGCTTGTTTTGAAGCCTTGTACCTGCTTGCAGAGACAACAACTGATCATTCCTGCCACTCCTGTGACTCCCACTTGATGCCACTTCTACCCACTATTGTCAGCCAGCTCTGCTTTTTTCTTCTGACAAAGTTTCAGAGACTTTTCTCTGCCTGTAGGTTAAACAGCTCGGACCCTCTCTCCAAGCAGTCAAATCCAGGAGCTCCCAGTAGTCCCTTTAATTGCCAGTGCCCCCTTTCCCATATAAAATTCATTTGGCACACTACTTATTTTAAGCAGTGGCTTTTGTTGTCCTCTGCCTTACTGGGTGCACAGGGTGTTCCTTTCCCTGAATTGCCTGTATCCAATCTTTGGACAAGTCTACTGGCAGCTATAGTTGGTTGTGCTGCTTTGCCTAGTCCTTTTCTGCTTCCTCCTCTGTTGTCCTCAGAGTCCCATAAGGTCTCCTGTTCAAAGTAGTATCGCAGGAGCTGTTCCCCCTAGAGCCCACACCCGGTGCTTGTCCTGCATCCTTCACTAGACACTTCCTTTTTTCCTCCACAATTTTGTGGCCCATGTGTTGAGTCCTTACTTTCCAGTCTGGTTGAGGAGCAGCAACCTCAGCCTTTCCTCTACAGCAGGTGAAGGGGCATAACCAGGGCCAGTGGAAAACCTATAAAGGAGCACTGACTTTCAAGGATAGACACGGCCAATAGAATTGACTGTACTCTCGAGTGGGGACAGTGCAGTTGGAGCTGATGCAATTCACCTCTGCTCTTACAATGACACAACTGCTTAAAGTACACAGGAATAACTAGTAACAAACACCACAACAATCAGACTCCAGTATCCTTACTTCAGTGAAGGGCCAGGAAACATCATCCAATCAAACTTCCCTAACACCACAAGTATAATACTGGGACCTGCAGAGGTTTCTCTGCAGGAATATTGAAGGTGAAAACTGTTTTAGGAGGGCTAGAGGATGCAGGAATCAGTCATTAAGATAGAACACAAAATGTTTTTGTGTGACTAAGAACTATTTTTTAATTTCATCAATATCCATTCAGAACAAGAAGTTCCTGGCCTCCATAGAGTCCTTAATGAGTGCTAAGGAAGAGGCAGGCATAGAAATAAATAGCAGACCGTACTTGATGGTGTAATGAAAAATATGCCTCCAAGACAGGCCATGTTATAAAGGGAGAAAGGTCCTCACAACAAAGGATTCCCCTAAGACCTCTGGGACATCCAAGTATTATTCTCACATTCTACATTTAGCATGCTGTCAACTACTGATAATAATTTCTCATGGGGAATTCAGACTTCTTTTTGATTATCATAGCTATCACATGTTCAGACTATCATAGTTTGCCAGTCCCCCACTTCCTCCTTGCATGCAGCACTGAGTAATTACGTTTGGACAAAGTGGCTTTGTTATGGAAGGGAAATCCCCCCGTTCGAAAGAGGGTTATTATTTAAATCATGTGGAGATGTAGTACAACAGTCTTTGTACTTATCTCCAGTGGCCCTCATAACACTTCAGGCTGGTGAGCAGATGGAACCACTGGCAAGAGGGAGGGCTGGCTGGAGAATAAAGCTGGGCACTTTGCCATCCCCACTGCTGCTACACTTTTAACCTTTGTGGTAATAGAATAGTGGAGGAATATGATTATAGCTTAATATCATATCCAACATATTGAGGTCCAAACTATTGACAAGTAAGTATGTGCTGGAGCATTTTCATCCATCGCAGTGATCAATGCTCATTGAGGACAATGGACCTTTGCACCCTGCAACAGGGTGTGGTAGAACCATTCAATTCAATTTCAATATAGATCAATTATTTCATATGGTATGACTCATTTGCAAATATAAGAAAAACTCCAATCAGGAATGAAGTTACAAATTAAAGGTCAAAGTAATTTAAATGTAAAGTTTTTAAGGTATAAAGATTCAGTATCACTAAAGGTTGCTCAGGGAAATAAAATAAATTCAGGTGAACTAACGTTAATAAGATTATGCATTCAATGAGGAGAACACAAGACACTAGTAATATATACTTACACATAAAAAACTAAAA
The DNA here is from genome assembly GCF_031143425.1 of Pleurodeles waltl. Classification (NCBI taxonomy): domain Eukaryota; kingdom Metazoa; phylum Chordata; class Amphibia; order Caudata; family Salamandridae; genus Pleurodeles; species Pleurodeles waltl. Next base: position 924,599,686 of record NC_090448.1, on the reverse strand, counting down.
TTGCTAAAGCTTCAGTTTCAAAACAATAAAGTTACAGTTTTATGCTGAGCAAAGTGAAAACTCTTCCACAGGTAAATTAAGGATTAACCTGTGGGACGGAACACATGCGGGCAAAGAACAAAAATAATTTGAAAAAAGAACATCTCGGACAACAAGGTACTAACTAACTAAGGTGGGAAAAAGATAGGTAAAAAGAGATACTGTCAGCATGTCAGAAGCTCGATCAAGAGTCTTCTGAAAAGGAGTTAGGAAGAAATCTCTAAGTCTCAGTGCGACATCTCAAAAAGGGCAGGCTGAGAGGAAGATACCTTTCCAAAGGGGCTCAGCATGCGGGGTTCTTCATCAGACAAGGTTCAGGAACTCAGAAGATCTGATATCTGACCGAAATCCAACTGGTCAACAGTATATTAAAATTCATAGAGCAATTTGAATTCAACCTGAAAAGTAGTCCATATTACGTTGAAGGGGCATCAGTCAATAGTAATCAATAATACAACTCCAGATTGCAACATCTAATTCCATCCCCACATCTAGTCATGGGAACCTCACCAATCCATGTAGCTCCACACAGGAATGAAACATTTGTATAATTTATTAGTCCATTTTTCAGGGTGTTCCGATTCCAAGGACACAGTTATAACTTCTCCCAATATCTAAACAATACAGCCTATTACCAAAGCTAGTCTTCTCATGGGAACAAACTCTGAAAGAAAGTTCACGTTATGAAAAAATGGGTAAGCATTTCCTGCACAATCATGACTCACAAACTTATCAGGCCTCACTCAGGGCTAACAAAAGTGAATTAAATTAATACATTTAAATAATATGTTTTAATAAACACACTTTGATATGCACTTATAAATTCAACATTAACAATGCATGAATAAAATGCTTGTTACATTCATTTAAAACTAAAAATAAACTTTAGGAATACATTTTAGTAACTATATGGAGAGTACATTTATTTCATTATTGCATGCATATTTAATTCATTAACCATTAGCAATACAATATTCATTTAATACATTCTGTTAGTCAGTTTAATTATTGTAATGTTTAAACTGTCACGTATTGTTGAATTCTGCGACATGAGGGACACACTAAAATGTAGACTACATCATATGTATAGATTATCTTTACCTAGCACCACATCTACTTATCTTGACAATTAACATATATTGTCAAGGTACGTAGTTGTGAAGTTAAAAATTAAATCTATACTTCCCTATGTGCACCTTTCAATATTTTGATCCTTGATATTCTGGCTATGACATTAAGGTATCACATATCAAGGTATCACAATATGTCCTGCTCCATTTACCAGAGCAAAACATTTTCATTCACATTGGCTTGATAGCATTAGGTCTCCATGTCATATGTATGGCACTTCAATGCAATGGAAGTACATTTTTGGTGGGGTAAAGCAATGTCTCATCAAATATATGCTGATATGCCATAGAGAGGCTTATCAACATCCAAAGCCCCCATCAGAAGTAAGTTATTGATTTACCAACTTAACAAAACACATTCTTGTTAGGTTTCCACATAGTTCAGTGAGAAAACTCTGTTCAAACCCATGTAACTGTGGCACAAGCCGAAGCATAAGTATTGAGCAAGCAGTAGGAGAGTCATGCAGAGAAAAGTGTTATCAGGTAAAACAGTACCAAGCAACAATTAAATAAAGAACAGAACACAATAAAGTACCAAAACTAATTTAGAAAAATGAAAACTAAGTTGTTGGACAAAATGACAGAGAAATGGTTAAAATGTACTAAAGGACTATACGAGAAAGAAGATATAAAACTGTCAAAAGTGCTCATAGCAACAAAATTGACATAGACGTCACTGTTAGATTATGTACATTACTTCCAAATGGCCACTAAAGACAGTTTTTTCACCAAAAAATGAAAACAATGAAAAGTTATCAGCAAATCGTTCAACCTCAGAGAGACGAGGGTGCAGGGGAAGAGTTAGGTACCTTTCAAGCTAATATACACAAATGTTTTAAGAATTACTTGTGTGTTCTAGGGCACTCCAGCACAGCTTCAAGGGATCGGGAGGGGGATCTGCTCATGATTTCTGTTAGAACCTAGAGTTCCTATTTTCTCTATTTTTGTGTATATCAATCTTGGCCTATCCACCAGTTCCCACATTCCCAGGGAAGGCTTCCAGAGTCCAGGTCCTATGCCAGCCAGAGCTTCTACAACCTCTACTCACACCCGGGTAGTGTACTCTTCCCCTCACAATGGAACACTTCTTCTCTTTTGTGGCCATGATGCAGTGAACAAGAGGCCACATGTTAGGACTCATACTCACTCATGCACGCTTCTTGGTGCTCCCTCACAAAATAAATCAGCATGTATGAAAAAAGATGAAACATGTCATGAGTATGTTTACAGCACAGCACTTCCCTGTAACTTGTGAAGAAAATGATCTTCCGTCTGAAGACCGAATATTACATTGCATGATAAAAGCAAGTGTTGTCCCGTTTATGGACTGTGTGGCAAGCGGTTTATGGAGACATTGAATTCCTTCATATGAATCATCAGAAGTGCTTGATGACTCATCACTAGCACAGCAGTGATCAACGGAGCTGCCCTCTCTGGAGCAGATTACTTTCGCAGTGGCTGGAGAATTTACGAGCAGTATTCCATATTCCTCAAATAATCGAAACATTCCAGGAGAAGTCAGTTTGTGAGTAATTCTCCTCTTGTGTCCCTATTTTCAGCCTTCTTGAGGTTAGTGACCTTTTTGGGGGCATTATGAGAGACATTCGTCGATGCTGAGAAACCAGCGATACAAGACTATTTCCCAAAGACAGCTTGAGAAGTTTTTTAAAAGCAGCATTGAAGTTAAGTGTTGTGAACTCCGGAAAGCATCGCTCGATATGTATGCAAACTTAAATGTTTATTCTGATTGTTTTGGAGTGAGTCTATTGTGAGAAAACAATTAACAAATGACAAATTCCTAAGTTTGATTTTATATCGATTTTGTTGTGAGTGACAAAAGTGTGCTTAATAGTTGAGATATCGGGCGCTAATAATTATTGTAACTTTGCTGAAAGACTCAGTGATTGACCAATCGAATGATAATAATTATTGTTATTTTGCTGAAAGACTCTGTGATATTTGTAGTTCTTTTATTTTTGATTTGTGTTTGGTCTTAGAATTCCTGCACCAAGCCCTGAGGCAACTTTCTTAGAACAACAGTGACAGTTCTTCGTGAAACAGTGTTTTGTTTCTCTTCCCTTCCCAAATTCCTGTTCCCTATCCCTTTTTCCCAGAGGCTATTTGCTTGTTCCCTGTTCATTTCAGAAACGAGAGAATAGTGTTTAGGGGTGAGGGTTTTATTCTCTTTGCTCTCGCGGAACCTAGAATTCAGGTGAGTGGACATGATCTTGTCACCACCTAGCTGACACTTCGATAACAGTTCTGGTCTTTATGTGCAAGTGGAACGCAGGACCTTGTTGTGAGTTCTATGGCTCCTCTCAACTCAACTCAACCCAACTCAACTCAACTCTCTGGGAAGGGTTAAAGAATGCCATTAACACACAAGAGATTAGGATAATGCCTGCCCATCCATACTTATGGATAAAGGTAGACATTTCTTTGTTCCCTGAGCCAGCTGAAGCACGCTGGGGTCCAGACCAGTTAAAGAGAAGGCTGGTCTAATAAGCACCTTACTTGTGGTTGAGGAGGAGGGGACTGCTCAATTTGATCAACAGACCCCTGTCTGGGTCACCAGAAACCTCCGATTTCAGAAGGATGCGGCCATGTTGAACTTTAATCAAAAGGAGAACACTGTGGGAAATTTTGCAGTAAGAAAAACAGGATATGTTGCAAAAGTAAGAATGGTTGCAGTGGGTACTTTTTTCTCAGTGGTTGGGAGTTTGCAGGAGTCACTCCTCCCAGCTTACCCATGCTCATCAGAGAATATCTTGACATGTGGAAGAATAAAACAAAACTGCACCTGCTGGCGGGGCCCTGTGGCAAGCCCCAAAGATCTGCAACTGCTCCCAGTTGTCCCAGGAATGAAAATGGACTACTGTGTGCATATAAGGGCAAAGCAAGCTGCAAGCTGCTTTCCCAGGAGTGACCAGCTGATGAATAGCAACTGGACCTCAGCCCTGCTGGTGGCTTTTGCTTGAGTGAATCCTGGCTACTATGTACAGTCCCTGATGTCCTGGAAGCCTTAGAAGAGATCAAGAGGAGGTTCCCTAGAAAGTCTGAAAAGTTGGAAACCACTGGACCGTCAGCGGAACCTTGCTGCAAAGATGGGCAATATCAAGAGGACTATGGGGGTCATTCTGACCTCGGCGGTAAAAGGCCCTTAACGCCGGTCAGAAGTCCGCCATTCTACCGCCGCGGCCGCGGTAAACCGCCACGGTCATTCTGACCACCAACTGTGAAACCGCCAAAAACCCGACATCCAAGGAAGGCCGCCTCATCAGCGGGCCGCGGAAAACTGGAGATGACCAAACCTCCACCGTCACGCCAACACAAACACGCCCATGCCATTCTGACCCACGAATCCACGCGGCGGTCTTTCAACCGCGGTATTCCATTGGCGGTACACACCGCCGCGCTCAAAATACACACACAGCTCCAAAACACAGCCACATTGGACAATTTGAAATACACACACCTGACACACATACAAACAACACTCCCACACATCCAATCAACTATAAAACACACACCCACATCACCCACAAACCCCCACTAGTTGGAAATCGGAGAGAAGGCGATAGAGATAGAGATAGAGAGAGCGAGCACAGCAATCGAAAACCCCAACACACACAGGAACCCAACTTCATCACCCACACCACATTTACGCACACATCACCACGCACATCACCACAAACACCACCCCACACCTCATCCACACCACCCCATGGCACCCCAAAGACACCCCAGGTTCTCGGACCAAGAACTCAGGGTCATGGTGGAGGAAATTCGGCACACAGGTGCAGCACACCACTATAGCAAGGAAGGCTGAGCTATGGCAAAGGATAGTAGACAGGGTCAACGCTGTGGGACAGCATCCCAGAAATCGGGAAGATATCAGAAAGCGATGGAACGACCTACGGGGGAAGGTGTGCTCAATGGTGTTGCAACACAACATCGCTGTGCAGAAGACTGGCGGCGGACCCCCACCCACTCCACCCCAATTCACAGCATGGGAGCAAGAGGTAGTAAACATCCTGCATCCTGATGGCCTCGCTGGAGTACACGGAGGAATGGACTCTGGTAAGTCGAATCTCAACTACTTCACCCCACCCCAACCACCAGCATGCCAACCCCCCCCTCAACCCCAATCTCAACCCCCCAGCACACAACCTCCCTGCCAATGTCTCACCAGCACAACCCACCCTAAACAACACCAACCCCTGAATGGCAACACAAACCATAGACAGCCACCACCAAAGCATGACCATTGCACATACCCATACACCCCCCCCACCACCCTCACAACACCTCCCACAAGGGAATGCCAGCACTGGGGGACAAGGGCACTCAAAATGCACGCCATGGCACACACAGAAACAATAACCATACTCCTTTACGCCTGTAGGGCCCGAACGCCAACACACCACCACGGAGGGTCCAGATTTGTCCATCCCACCCCCAGAACAGGCCCCCAGCGAGGACAGCAGCTCTGTCGACCTAGAACCTGATGACCAGCCCGGACCATCGGGGACCTCTGGACAGTCGGTTCCCCACACACAGACACAGGCCACAGCAGACCCAACCCCCTCTGGGAACACCAGCACAGCTCCCACCCAGCGGGCCCATGCCTCTGTCTCCAGGACGTGCCAAGCAGCGGTGTGTCCGCCACTACAGGGCACCCAGGCTGACCCAACACCCCAACAACAACAGGGACCTGGGGGCAGTGGTAGTGGGCACACCGTCCAGGGGACAGAGGCCCGGGGAAACAGGGCAACTGGGAGGGCTGCTGTGCAACAGGGGGGGGACGACAGGCCCAGGGAACCCCCTCTCCAAGAGGCCCTCACCACCATCATGGGAGCATACCATCACTCCCAGGAGACGATGGCGACGGTACTGGCCAGGTTCACCGAGATCCAGGCACAGCAGGAGGAACGGTACATGGGGTTCAGCAATGAACTCAGGAACATCGCTACCGCTATGGGGACCATAGTCCAGGCCCTCAACCGGATAGAAACCACATTGCGGGACCATGTGGCACCACAAAGGGCCCCTGTCACTAGCCAGGAAAAGCCTACCACCTCCGCCGGCGCTAGTGGTCAGGAGGCCCCCACAGAACGACGGCCCACCAGAACCCCACCTCCTGCTGAAGAACAACCACCCCGCAAGAGGAACCTGAGATCTCACGGGAAGACAGAGCAGGATGCCAAGACCCCCGCCAGCATAAGATACCCCCTGATGTCATCCCACTGTCCCACAGTGTCACCCTGTCCAACCTTGAACTGCCCCTGCTCCATCCTTCCACAGGCATATGGAAAATGCACCTGTGAAACTGAGAACTGGACTCTGCCATGGACATAACTCCACCCTCACCCATCACCGTTTTAATATCATGTACCAATATCTAGCACTAAAAATAAATCACTCATTGCACTGAAATCATTCAGGAGTCAGCCTGTATTATTTACAAATGTATAACACATTACTGATCAATAATGTTCTGTTATTTTTGTGATGACAACATACCGATGTCAATAAGCATTAGTCCATGGGCTAACCAAGCAGAAGTCACGCAGTGGGTCATACAGCACTGAAAAGGGAAGGGAAAATCAAACATCAGTTTAAAAGAAATGGGGGGAAATACACAAAGTAAAGATGCAGGGGGCTTTCAGTAAATGTTAAATGGCGTGGGTGATTCTTACCTGTGTGCTAATGAAAATACTGTTGGATAACTCTGTCCCTGTTGTCTGTGTCGTCCTCTTCGTCTTCCTCCTCATCACTCTCCGCAGGCTCCACAGCTGCTTCAACACCACCATCTGGACCATCCTCCTGCAGGAAAGGCACCTGACGTCGCAATGCCAGATTGTGAAGCATACAGCAGGCCACGATGATCTGGCACACCTTCTTTGGTGAGTACATCAGGGATCCCCCTGTCATATGCAGGCACCTAAACCTGGCCTTCAGGAGGCCAAAGGTTCTTTCTATGATCCTCCTAGTTCGCCCATGGGCCTCATTGTACCGTTCCTCTGCCCTGGTCCGGGGATTCCTCACTGGGGTCAATAGCCAAGGCAGGTTGGGGTAACCAGAGTCACCAATTAGCCACACACGTTGTCTCTGTAGCTGTTCCATCACATAAGGGATGCTGCTATTACGCATCACATACGCGTCATGCACTGACCCAGGGAACTTGGCATTCACATGGGAGATGTACTGGTCAGCCAAACAGACCACCTGGACGTTCATAGAATGGTAACTTTTCCTGTTTCTGTACACCTGCTCATCGTCTTTTGGGGGTACTAAAGCCACATGGGTCCAATCAATGGCACCAATTATGTTGGGGATATGTCCAAGGGCATAAAAATCACCCTTCACAGTGGCCAAATCAACCTCCTCAGGGAATACAATGTAGCTCTGCATGTGTTTCGTCAGGGCAGACAACACTCTAGACAATATTTTTGAAAACAGAGGCTGAGACATTCCAGATGACATGGCCACTGTTGTCTGGAATGAGCCACTTGCCAAAAAATGGAGGACTGACAGAACCTGCACTAGAGGGGGAATTCCTGTGGGTTGGCGGATGGGGGACATCAGGGCTGGCTCCAGCTGGGCACACAGTTCATGTATAGTGGCTCGGTCAAGTCGGTATCGTAGTATGATATGGTGTTCTTCCATTGTCGACAGGTCCACCAGCGGTCGGTACACGCGAGGATTCATCCTTCTCCTCGCAAGTCCCAGCGGACGGTGCCTAGGAAGGACAACATGGAGCACAGAGTCAAGATAATCACTGGTACGTTCACCACAGCTTGCATAGCACACGGTTATCTATGTATTGAAAGGCGTGTATGTGTGGCAATGCAAGGCCTAGGCCTGTGTGACGCAGTACAAATTATGCCATGTGGGCCCTTGAAATGGCGGCTGCCTGACCTGTGAAGTGGGACAATGGGATGTGAGGTCAATGCGCTGGGGTGGCACACCGTGGCGGTAGGCGGTCGAAGACCGCTATACGAAGCTGCATTGGTTAACATTGAAGCATATGGGTTTCAGGAGCCAATGACGAGGTGCGCCGGCGGTCGCGGTACGCACCGCTGCGGTACGCACCGCCACGGGCGTGACCGCCATTTTCTATCTGCTTAATCACTCGAGACCTGATCATCCACAGGAGAGGACCTATACTGCAAGTGCTGCTGTGACCTCGGTCTGGAAGTGACAATGGCTGCTGCGACTGGGGAAAGGGCCCCTGCCTTCACGTCTGAGGAGTTGGAGAAACTTGTGGATGGGGTCCTCCCCCAGTATGCGTTACTCTACGGTCCTCTAGACCAACAGGTAAGTACACTGGGTGCACATTGAATGGCCTATGCCTGTGTGGAGTGGGGTGGATGTAAGTTGGTGGGGTGGGGGGCGAATGAGGAGTGCAACGCACGACAGATGAGAACATGTGCCATATGGCAAGGTTGGGGAGGGGGGGCCAATCACATCTAACATGCAGAAAATTGATGAATTTTTCCTTCCCACCCTGTACATGTCAAATAGGTCAGCGCCCATCAGAAAGTGGACATTTGGCGTGCCATCGCCAAGGAAGTCCGGGCCCTGGGGGTCCACGTCAGACGGGGCACCCACTGCCGCAAGAGGTGGGAGGACATCCGCCGCGGGACCAGGAAGACCGCCGAGTCACTGCTGGGGATGGCCTCCCAACCTAGGAGGGGTGCCAGTCGTACCCTGACCCCCCTGATGTCCCGGATCCTGGCGGTGGCCTACCCTGATTTGGATGGGTGCTTGAGGACATCACAGCAGACACAAGGGGGTGAGTATCAGCACATTCTGCTATCTTTCTGCGCAGTGGAGGCGTCTGGGTGGGGGAGGAGGGTTGTGGGTGACATTAGGCCAGGGCGCTTTCTGTAGTGTAGTCCTCTCCTTTAGGCATGGCCCTGTGCTCCCGGCCCCCACCTCTGTAGGGTGACAAGTACAGCTATCAATGGTCCAGCATCACACATGTGCGCGTTTGTCGTCTCCAGACCTGTTGTCCTAGTCAGAAGTACTGAGTAGTGTACCCCGAATGCGCGGCTTAGTGCATGAGGCTCCTGTGTCTGTCCTCTCTGCCAACGGTGTTGACATTGCATGCACTCAACCTGGTCTTCGTTTTCCTCCCCCCACCCTTCTTCTTCATCTTCTTGTGCATGTGTGCATTAGCATCATCAGGCGGAGGAGAATTGGCATCGGAGCACGAGGGAGCTGCAAGTCACAAGGCCCCGGTGGGTCCAGGAACAGACACCGAGGGCACCAGTGATCCGGAGGGCGAGGGGAGCACCACAACGGGGACCGGTGGTGACACCAGCGACACCGACACGTCCTCGGATGGGAGCTCCCTAGCGGTGGCGGCAACATCCGGGCCCCCCGCCTCTACAGGTACAGCCGCCACCCAGCGCACCAGCCCCGCCCTCCCAGCAGCCCCTCAGCCTACGCTCCGTGCCCGCTCGCCCAGGAAGGCGGGCGTCTCCTTCGCCCCAGGCACCTCAGCCCCTGCCCCTGTCACCCCTGCTGCCCTCAGTGAGGAGGTCATTGACCTCCTTCAGACCATCATTGTTGGGCAGACTACCCTTTTGAATGCCATCCAGGGGCTAGAAAGGGAGGTGCATCGGAGCAATGCCTACCTGGAGGGTATTCATTCGGGTCAGGCTGCCCATCAACGATCGTTCAATGCTCTGGCCTCAGCACTGACGGCAGCCATTGTCCCTGTTTCCAGCCTCCCTCTTCTGACTGCCTCCACCCTGTCTCTGTCTCCTGTTCCTCAGCCTATCCCAGCCACACCATCAGACCAGCCTGCACACACCTCAACACCCAAGGGCAGCTCATCCAGACACAAGCACCACAGAACCCACAAGCATTCACGCAAGCAACACCCAGATGCAGACATTCCAACAGTCACTACCACCTCTGTGTCCCCCTCCTCCTCGTCTCCCTCCTCCCTCCCTGTGACGTCTACACTCACACCTGCATGCACACCACCATCAGCCAGTGCTTCCATCACCAGCACACCCTCCAGTACAGTCCGCACACGTGCAGTCACCACCCCCACTACCATTTACACGTCCCCTGTGTCCTCTCCCACTGTGTCTGTCACCCCCTCTTCCAAGACACACAAACGCAGGCAGACACCCACCCAACAGCCATCCACCTCACGACAGCCTCCAGCACAAGCACCTGCACCCAAAGACAGCACACCTGACTCTCCTACAACCACATCCTCTTCCTCCACTCCCATCACCACTTCTCCTACCCTTTACCTTGGTCCTAAAAAACTTTTCCTCGCTAATCTTAACCTCTTTCCCTCCCATGACCCACCCCCTCCATCTGCAAAGAGTCCCAAGAGCACCTCAGTCACCACCAGCCCAGCTTCGAGTGTCACTGTGGTGCATGGGTTCTGGAGTCCACCCTTTGCCAGCAGTGACACTTCAATCAGCAGCAAGGGGACAGCCAGCCCCCCCCAGGCAAGAGGACCAGGAAACTAAAGGGCCACCGTGAGAGGACTGACACAGCTGCCCCCAAGGAGCAAAGTTCGCCCACTTCACCAGCCACAACATCTAGGGGAGGCAAGGGCCCGAGAGCCCCATCTAAGGAGCGAAAGGGCAGCAGGGCGGAGAAGTCAGCCAGCAGGAGCGCGGAGCAGGAGGGCCCCACAAGCCCCATCCCGGGTGTTAGGGAGGACACCAAAGGGCCCAGGACTCCGTCACCGAAGGGTCCAGCAACAGCACGGTCGGAGGGCGACTGAGCAGGGAGTCCAGGCCAGGTCTGGCTCCCTTGACTTACTGGACGAGCACCGCTGAAGAGGGCCCCGCCGTGCAGAAGAGCAACGCTGAAGAGGGCCCCGCCGTGCAGAAGAGCACCGCTGAAGAGGGCCCCACCGTGCAGAAGAGCACCGCTGAACAGGGCCCTGCCGTGCAGAAGAGCACCGCTGAAGAGGGCCCCGCCGTGCAGAAGAGCACCGCTGAAGAGGGCCCCGCCGTGCAGAAGAGCACCGCTGAAGAGGGCCCCGCCGTGCAGAAGAGCACCGCTGAAGAGGGCCCCGCCGTGCAGAAGAGCACCGCTGAACAGGGCCCCGCCGTGCAGAAGAGCACCGCTGAAGAGGGCCCCGCCGTGCAGAAGAGCACCGCTGAAGAGGGCCCCGCCGTGCAGAAGAGCACCGCTGAAGAGGGCCCCGCCGTGCAGAAGAGCACCGCTGAAGAGGGCCCCACCGTGCAGAAGAGCACCGCTGAACAGGGCCCCGCCGTGCAGAAGAGCACCGCTGAAGAGGGCCCCGCCGTGCAGAAGAGCACCGCTGAAGAGGGCCCCGCCGTGCAGAAGAGCACCGCTGAACAGGGCCCTTCCTGTCAAGCACCGCTCCGCTGGGCCCCGCCGTCTCAAGCACCGCTCCGCTGGGCCCTTCCTGTCAAGCACCGCTCCGCTGGGCCCCGCCGTCTCAAGCACCGCTCCGCTGGGCCCCGCCGTCTCAAGCACCGCTCCGCTGGGCAACGCCGTCTCAAGCACCGCTCCGCTGGGCACCGCCGTCTCAAGCACCGCTCCGCTGGGCCCTTCCTGTCAAGCACCGCTCCGCTGGGCCCTTCCTGTCAAGCACCGCTCCGCTGGGCCCTTCCTGTCAAGCACCGCTCCGCTGGGCCCCGCCGTCTCAGGCACCGCTCCGCTGGGCCCTTCCTGTCAAGCACTGCTCCGCTGGGCCCCGCCGTCTCAAGCACCGCTCCGCTGGGCCCTTCCTGTCAAGCACTGCTCCGCTGGGCCCCCCCGTCTCAGGCACCGCTCCGCTGGGCCCCGCCGTCTCAGGCACTGCTCCGCTGGGCCCTTCCTGTCAAGCACCGCTCCGCTGGGCCCCGCCGTCTCAAGCACCGCTCCGCTGGGCCCCGCCGTCTCAGGCACCGCTCCGCTGGGCCCTTCCTGTCAAGCACCGCTCCGCTGGGCCCTGCCGTCTCAAGCACCGCTCCGCTGGGCCCCGCCGTCTCAGGCACCGCTCCGCTGGGCCCTTCCTGTCAAGCACCGCTCCGCTGGGCCCCGCCGTCTCAAGCACCGCTCCGCTGGGCAACGCCGTCTCAAGCACCGCTCCGCTGGGCACCGCCGTCTCAAGCACCGCTCCGCTGGGCCCTTCCTGTCAAGCACCGCTCCGCTGGGCCCTTCCTGTCAAGCACCGCTCCGCTGGGCCCTTCCTGTCAAGCACCGCTCCGCTGGGCCCCGCCGTCTCAGGCACCGCTCCGCTGGGCCCTTCCTGTCAAGCACTGCTCCGCTGGGCCCCGCCGTCTCAAGCACCGCTCCGCTGGGCCCTTCCGGTCAAGCACTGCTCCGCTGGGCCCCGCCGTCTCAGGCACCGCTCCGCTGGGCCCCGCCGTCTCAGGCACTGCTCCGCTGGGCCCTTCCTGTCAAGCACCGCTCCGCTGGGCCCCGCCGTCTCAAGCACCGCTCCGCTGGGCCCCGCCGTCTCAGGCACCGCTCCGCTGGGCCCTTCCTGTCAAGCACCGCTCCGCTGGGCCCCGCCGTCTCAAGCACCGCTCCGCTGGGCACCGCCGTCTCAAGCACCGCTCCGCTGGGCCCTTCCTGCATGCACTGTTAACGGTTCACTGTGCCCACCATGCCTCCTCCTTGACCAGTGGAGACTGTAATCCACCTGATGGACTGTGGCTTTGCACTCCCCAGGATGGAACAGTGGGCAACCCACCTACTGTATAGACTTGAGAGACTGTGGCTTTGCACTCCCCAGGATGGCACAGTGGGCAACCCAGCAACTGTAGAGACTTGAGAGACTGTGGCTTTGCACTCCGCAGGATGGTACAGTGGGCAAACCAACCACTGGAGAGACTTGAGAGACTGTGGCTTTGCACTCCCCAGGATGTAACAGTGGGCAACCCACCTACTGTAGAGACTTGAGAGACTGTGGCTTTGCACTCCCCAGGATGGCACAGTAGGCATGGTGGCCCCTTCGTGGATCTGGCGTCGTGGACTCATGTGGCTGTGGTGCCCCCCCCTTCCCTTCCCCCTGAGGTGCCTGTAGTTTTTTCATCAGATGCCCCTGCAGTGTTCTCTCCAAAGGACTCAGGTCTCCTGTGTGGGCTTTGCCCTTGTGTTGTTACACTTTGGCCCACGGACACTTCGATTTTCTTTTGATGTGCAGGACTAATTGCCTCGGTTATCCATTGCACTGTATATAGAATTATTTTGATATTGATTTTTTGGCTAGTTGACCAATACTTTTCAGAGCCTATTTTGTACATAAATTTTTATTCACAATTTAATTATGTCTTTGCATTTTTCAGGGGGGTTTGGGTGGTGTCACTGTGACTTGTTGCTCTGCATTGGTGTGTACATAGTTTGGGGGGGTGGGGGTCGCATATGTGTGTGCCGTAAGCTTTCCTCCTCCCCCTCCCGTGTGTCATAGGTGCAGTACTCACCGTTGTCATCTGCGCCGGCGTTCGTACTCGTGGTAGATGAGCAGGTAGACGAGAGCAGGTAGGATGTTTAATTCGGGTTCCATGCTGTCCTCCTTCCTCGTGGAGTGCGTAGAGGTGAGCGTTTTCCCGTTCGTAGTCTGTTTCCGCCGTGTTTTATTCGGCGGGGCCCGCCCCAGAAAAGGTGGCGGATTGGTGAGTTATGATACTGTGGGCGGTACATTGTCTGACGCCTGTCTGTTGGCGGTGACCGCCGCGCTGTTTGTCTGTACCGCCGTGGCGGGCGGAGTGTTAATGTGGCGGGCTGTGTTGGCGGTTCCCGCCAGGGTCAGAATTCCATTTTTTGGACCGCCAGCCTGTTGGAGGGTTGGCCACCGCTTTATCACCGACCGCCAGGGTTAGAATCACCCCCTATGTTGGATATAGCTTCCAGGTTGCCCCACTGAAGAATTTTGAGCTTCAAGTAAAAGACTTAGGGGCATATTTATACTCTGTGACAGGATTGCGTCGTTTTTTTATGCAAATTCTGCGCAAACCTAACTCCATATTTATATTTTGATGTTAGACACGTCTAATGTCAAATTATAGGAGTTTGCACCATTTTTTGGATGCATGAACCTACCTTGCATCAATGAGATGCAAGGTAGGCGTTCCCATCTACAAAATGGTGCTATCTCCATACCCCATACTTATCCCCTTAGCTAAAATGATACACAGGTGGGAGGAGGGGCTAATTAATGGTGCAACGCTTGATTTGCACCATTATTTAATGCCTGGTCAGACCAGGCGTTAGGGGACCTGTGGACCTATTTCCGTGGTTAAACACCCAAGCCCCAGGAACACCCCCACCCACACCAGAGGGACACCAGAGGATGGGGGACCCCATCCCAGGTACGTATGGTAAGTATTGATAAGTATTTTTTAACTTATTTTTTTTAAGTGCCATTGGGGGCCCTAACTTGGGGCCTCCTGCATGGTACAGGGTGCAAAGGCCATGCCCAGGGGACACTTGTCCCCTGTAATGGCCATTGGGGTGGTGGGCATGACTCTTGCCTTCCTAAGACAGGAATCGTGTTTTTGTTGGTTGAGCACCAGGAAATGGTGGTAGTCTGGTTGGAGTCATTTTTTTGCCTCTAACCTGGCTAGCGTCATTTTTTGATGCAAAACCCCCTCCTTGCCTACTGCCACCCCCACCCGGCTAGCATCTTTTTTGAAGACAGTAGCTAAGTTTTGCGCTGGCTTGCGCCATTCCTTTAATATGGGGCTTGGCTGGGGCTGTGGAATGGCACAATCTGGTGCTATAATTTTTGCTGCAAAACTGCATTTGTGCAGCAAAAAGAATAAATCAGGCCTAAGGACCTGATTTTGACTTTAACAGATGGGGCAGTTTCTATTGGGATGCCGGAGGACATTAATTCCATCCTCCCTATGATACTCCGTACATCAAATTGTGTCTGCTGCCATGGTGATTCTCTTTAAGGTACAAATTGTTTTGTAATAGGCCATTATCAGTTTTGACAGCTGTCATTAAACTTTTACTTTGTTTGTCTTTCAAAAACATTCTTTCAAAGCTAGAGTTTGTTTCTGAAAAACAAAAAATAATGCCCCCGATCACTACAAGTTTTCTTTCATGGGATGGGTGTCAATATTAGTTTTTTTCTGTCCCTCGCCATGCATGTTTTACGTGGTGGTGAGGGACATAAAAAATGACATTGTACCATCCAAGCTATGTTGTGTGGACATCTCATGCAGTCCTGCCAATGGCCCCTTCTCTGTTGAGCTTTCATAGAAACCTTTCCGTTTAAAAAAACAGCAGGGGCTCCATCGACAGAAAGCTTAGGTTCTACCTGTCTCTAAATGAGGTGGGCGGTCAGAGAATTTGATGGATATGATACTGTGCTGCAAATGCAACAGAGTACCCTGTCCACCGCACGCTAAATCAGGCCTTAAGTTCAAAATTAGAAATCTTGACCCAATGAACGTGTGAAAATTATTTGCCTGATGAGAGGACTTTAACTTTGAATTTTTCCTGCTTGGAGCTTTTCTCATCAAAACTAACAACTTCAGCGGGACGTCATCCATCAGCTAATCAGCTTCAAGAGTACTTCGCCCAATGGAGCCTACAGCCCTGCTTCACAGGAGGATTCTGACTTTCTTAAAAAAGACTAACGACCTCATCACCAGTAGTCTGTGCTTTTCCGATCCATGTGCAAGCTACTGTTTGCACAGGAATCAGAATTATTAGTTTTGTAGTAGTTACCACATGCATCCAATTTTTCCCAGATACATTTTGGCTGATGAAACCTGCTCAATTTTACCTGGAAAAAATGCACAATACCTACTGGTACATGCAGATTTCGGTGTGCAAAGCCAAGGTTTATTTTTTGAACTTGTGTGTTGGATCTCTATGATTTTGTGACTTACTATTTGGGAAGGACTCCAACCTGCCTAACTTATAACCTATTTTCTCACAAGTGTAGTATCTGTTTGATGTACTATGGGCCTAATTACAATGTTGGCAGTCTGACCACTGGACCGCCATTACGATGGTGGGGAGGCGAATGCTAAGCCGGCTGCCTCCCAACTGCTTTATTACGAACTCCTTGCTGGGCCGGCTGGGTGACACAGTGCAGCAGCATTGGCTTTGGCTCGCAGGTAGACCCCATCCCTGCCTTTCCTCTAACTTTTCCTTGGCATGCTCCTTGCCATTGAAAGGCCGGCAGAAAGGCAAGCTGTAATCAGCACCATGGTTGACCACTACTTGGACCACCACCAACCACTCTGTATCTATGATCCTGGTGGTGGCTGCTGTGTGATGGCAGTCTGACCACCATCATCGTTAAAGTGGTGTTCGAACCAACAAAGTTGTGGTGGTCCGACCGCCACCACGGGTATGGCTGTCTATGGAACACTATAGTTGTAATAAGAGCCTAAATATTTTCACTCTTTACAAAATTAGATCAAATATATGGGATTGCTAACCGCAACAGCAGAATGTCAGAATGTTAATGTAGGGGATTATACCATATGGCACGGTCCTTACCTCATTTAAAGATCTATGAGAATATATATATATTATTTATTTAAATGCTTGAAAGGGAATTTAATTTGAGTCCAAAACACGCTTGAAAGAAAGCTGACCACAGGACGCAGGCTTAGATAAAGGTAAATAAGAGGTGATTTTTATAGTTATGTTGGTGGCCTAGGTAGTTATTACCAAAATTTGGCAATTAGTCTCACTTCCACTGTTCTCTATGTGGATCAACAAAATGCAGTTTTGAAGTTGCCCAGAATCTGGATACATTTTGATTTTTGCAAATGACAGCTAAATTTTCAATTTGCATTAATACAATGAATTAAAGAAATCGAACTGAAATAAACCTGTGTGACCTATTTAAAGATAAATAGTATATATCATTTATAGTAAATTGTTATATTGTGTAAAATTTATAATGGGAAACATGCACCTGCAATTCAACTCTTTCCATGTTACATTGATTACCATTCCATATTTAAAAGTACTTTCAGTTCCACAAGAACTTGTTGTATGTGTTCACTATATTAAGAAAATGCTAACACCTGCAAAACTAAATATGTAACTTTTTTGATCCAAATATTAGCAAGGGACTTTCATTCCAATCAATGTGTCTCTGACGCTTAGCCCGGCAGCGGTAGTTGCAACAGATTCGTTTGCGTACAGCACACACCCAGAGTGACGACTGAAAAGGTGATTTATTCCTGGATTTGTTTCCTGATATTTTTCGTTTGTATGTATAAATAGGTTATCAGATAGTGCCACAACTATTCTGTCGCCTATGTGCAGGAAGAGGACCCACAAGGCTCTCTTATGACAAAGACTAGCCTTGGTAGCACTCTGCAGGTTACTTGATGCGCCCACAGCTGCTTTAGCTGGGTCTTACATACCCAACTGGAGGCACGAAAACATTTTGGTAAGTTCTAATACCGGTAAAAATCTTGATAATAAAAAAATATCAAGTTAAAAAGTACTTTTGTTTGCTTGGTGAAAGGAAGACATTTCTGACTCAAATAAAGGTTATCTCTAAAAGCACATCTTGCACCACTGTAAGCGCATTGCCATTATTAATGTAAGCAACAATATAACATTGAGGGCACAATTTGGGATTTAAATTCTGTGATTCCAATTCAAAACCAGGCTTCATCAAGTCCTGATTATGTGGCATGAATGCTGTTAGTTAGGGCAATATAGTGTTCTTGGTACATTGCTAGTACCAGTCTAATTGTAAGGGCAATAAACTACAGAGTACATTTGGATTAAGTGGGTTGATTATATAGACAATAAACTTTGCATGAGCACATTCATGGACTGATTGAATCAAACCAACACAGTAATGTGCTGGTGTATAAGGGAGTTTAGTGACCTCATAATTAAACCAGTAAATGCCCTGGTGTGCATTCTATTGTTTACTTTTAGTACAATCTTCCCAGAGCATGGTACTGTAAGCAGTACAAGAACATAATTTATAGTCCTTTCTTTATTAAGAATGGTAAGTTCTTACATTTGAACCCACTAGGTTATTTGCAACACAGTGTAGTCACTTCAATAATTGGTATTGCATCCCACATACACACCAGCACAGATATTTTCTGCATTTATATTCAAGTACAATCAAACTCTGTAACAATGTAAAGTGAACCATGTTAGAGTTCAATAAGCATGGTTCATATTCATTATTTTATGTATGGTCTCCTAGAGTTTATCTGACAGCTGTGACCGACCCTCTCTTTCTCTCTCCCTCTCTCTCTCTCTCCCTCTCTCTCTCTCTCTCTCTCGGCATCTGTTTCTTTTTCTCTGCGTCTATCATTGCCTTTATGTAACTATCCTCACATATTTATTTCATAGAGACTGATCTGCCGGCCGTAACCAGAGAAATAGAATCTGCATCAAAGCACTAACTTGGTGCAAGTCTTTCTTGGAGTGGCACTCCTTCCAAGTTGCAACATCCCCCTTCACTTTCACTAATTGTTAGCTAATGTTGTGAGTGGCACGAGGTTATTCCGTGAGACCCACACTGTTCAATATTTACATACAATCTCTGGTGAATATTGAAGAATATCATGTGCCCTGTCAATTTAGGAACTGTATCACTGGGGTGGTAGAATGGATGACCTTTAATTTCTTTACTCTCATCAACAGTAAAACAGAAGTTGTAATGGATGCAAGGGTAGATAAACAGACTCAACTGTGGGGTGCTCATGGGTGACATTAAACACTGGGGGAATTTTCCCCTCCCTAAGCCTGCTGTAAAGAGCTTAGGTGTCTGGATTGAAAGTGTTCTATCCTTATGTATAAATACAGTTACTGTCTGCAGTTTGGCATGCTCATGAGAATGAAGAAGATCCTGCGGAGTTTCCCTCTCCTTCATTGACGAAGGCAATCATTCAGGTTCTCATTATTTCCCACCTTAGTTGAGGCAACTAAGGCCTTAAGAAATATGCTTCAACTGATCTAAAATGCCACAGCATTTTTGCTTGAGCACCGTCTTAAAACGCAGTTAGTATCCAGTTAGCTACATAGCCTGCATTGGCTCCCCGTAGAAAAACTGATCCAGTTGTAGGCATTCTGTGTCACTCATAGAATTTCAAATATTACTGGCCTGGCCTGCATCAAATCCCTTCTGAGGTTGTACCACCCCATTAGATCACTTAGAACTAAGGCCCATATTTATACTTTTTGACGCACAACTGCGCCGGCGCAGTTTTGCGGCAAAAATATTACCGCCGGCTAACGCCATTTTGGTGCGCTGTGCGGGCGTTATATTTATACTTTGACGCACGGCGGCGCAAACAACAGGTGGGAGTCATTATTTTTTATGCACACCGTGGCGCCAAGTCGTAAAGGAAAACGACGTTAACGTGGCAGAAATGACTGTGGGTCAATTTACGACACCGCAAACCGGATATGCGCCGTTTTTTTTTACGCAATAGCGTCAAAAACCGCAGCGAACACAGCCATTTCACCAGAGGAGAGCCAAAATGGATCCCAGATGCCACTACAGACCCAAGGAAGATGACAGCAGACCAGGAACCAGTCAGGAGGACCCACACAAAAACCAGGACACTTTTAAGAAGAAAAGAAAGTGTCGCTTTACTGCAGAGGAGCAGGAAATTCTGGTTAAAGAGGTGACGGAACACCAGCACCAACTGTTTGTCACATCAAAGTTGCCAATCAGTAGGAGAGAGGCTATATGGCAACAAATTGTCAACAAGATTAACAGTGTGGCTGAAGTACGCAGAACTGTCATCGAGTGCAAGAAACGCTGGCATGACTGCAAACGCAGGACCAAGGAAAAGATGGCCAGGAACAGGAAGGCAGCACTGCAGACTGGAGGTGGGAGTCCAGCACACCAGGAGGCCCTGGACCACATGGAGGAGATGGTCGCAGCTGTCATCCCTGAGGAGATCGTCACAGGGATTCAAGGAGAGGACAGCGCAGACTACCAGGAGACAACGCACATGCAGGGTAAGTTGCATGGGGAATTAAAATGCACTAATGTTAACTGCAAGCGGGGGGA
The DNA here is from genome assembly GCF_031143425.1 of Pleurodeles waltl. Taxonomy (NCBI): domain Eukaryota; kingdom Metazoa; phylum Chordata; class Amphibia; order Caudata; family Salamandridae; genus Pleurodeles; species Pleurodeles waltl. Next base: position 924,579,544 of record NC_090448.1, on the reverse strand, counting down.
TACCGACCACAAAATGCATGGAAGTCATCATATACATGGAGTGGCATGGGTAAAGGGGCACGGCATGGGGGCATGGCCTGCACAGACAGAAGCTGGGGCACACTATTACAGTACACCAACAACATTCCCATGGGGGCATCCTGTCATGCCAACGATGGAGCAAAGGGAAAGTCACGCCAGGAGGGAAGGCCACTACGTCAAACTGACATCCTGGCCCTCGTCAGCCAACATACCCCCTACATTAATTAGGGCCCTATTAGCAATCCTCTAGCCAAAGCGACAACTGCAATGTAACTGCGACAACAGTTGCCACTACCACCTCTGCTCTCTGTCCAGCTCAAGTAGCCAATGGCAGTAACCTTCCCATGGATCATACACACCTAAATTAGGGGGTGAGGATGACAACTGCAACAATCCCCAGAAACAAGACAAAGGCCCCAGTACTCTAAAATGTCAATGCCCATAGTTGTCACAAACATCAGCCAATGTAAACAACAATAGGAGCAACACCGCACTAAGGACACACCCATGCTGCATATGTCAGGGTCCATCCTGTGCCTGGGTAACAAGGCAACATCCCAAATGTCTTACTGCTCAGACAACAGCATTGAGGAGGGGACACATGTAACTGGTCACTGAAATACACCTGCACAGTCAGAGGAGGAAATAGGACACTGATACGACTATCAGGGCAATCCAACGTATCACACATTCCCCAACATCAGCAGGACACATTAACAATGTCAACATCCATATCGGATCATAACATTGCCATGCATAGGATATGCCACATGTCAATTACATTTAAGTGGATGTGAACGATCAGGGATTGGGGCAGGTCCAGATTGTTAAGTGTGCTGCCAGGGCCATCAGCACACCCACAGCCAGTGAAAGGTCTCACCATGAGAATGGATGTACACGGAGGGTCGAGTAGGAAAAGAAGGTGGCAATTCTCTATTTGGCAAAAATCAACACCTAGAGGCGATGAGGCTGATAAGTCTGATAACTCAATAACATACATGTGACACACAGGTGGGCCATAGGCCTGGAAGAATGCCCATCTGAAGGACTGGAGAAATTAACACAAAACAAGATCACAAAGTGAATTCATCAAAAGGCAGGCACGTCACATCAAAATTGCCACAACACAGACACACTAATTGTACCCTGTTTCATTGCAGAGGAAGATGGATCTCCTGCCGATATGCCTGTCCCAGATTTCCCTGATGACATGGATGACGAGACAATAAACATTCCCCAGGAGACTATCCAAAAGGTCCTTGAAACCCTCCAGACCCCACCTTCTGTCACAAGGAGGAGCACAGAACAAGCAGCCATCGCAGAGGAACCACCCACCACCCCAAATGTAAGACCTGCCAGCTCCAATACAGCTGAGGACTCAGACGACACTGGCACCAGCTTTGAGAGAACTGTAGTGGGAGTACAGCGGGAGCTGGCCAAGGAAGTGCGGGTGGGGATGCAAAATATGGCAGCCAGCCTAGAGGGGCTGCGTTCATGCATGATGTCATCTGAAGATCAGGCAGCAGCTATGCAAGCCCTAACATCTATCTTGCAGGAACTGCAGAAAACCCAGAAGGAAATCAGCACAGCTGTAATACAGTTGACCCAACACCTACAACAGCAATCCTGTCAACGCGTGCACGAATGCAACATTGAACCCCTCAGGGCCGACCTGGCTTCCTACCATAATGATGTGCCTGCTATTCTCAAGAACCAGCAGGCCCTCCTTGCAGCAGTACTGCCCTTAAGACCTTCACAGGGAGCAGCGACCGGGATGTCTGACTCCACGTCTTCTAACACTGAGGTGAGTGTTGCCCCTTCACAACCAACAACAACAAGGACAAAGCAGGCAACACACACATCAGAAGAAGAAGACATGGAACACATCACATTCACAAGGAAAATGACCCGGAAGCACTAGTCCCTGCCACATGGCCAACTATTACCAAGGCCCTGCGCTTTGTAACTTGCCAGTCTTGAAACAACTGTACTCAAGCACTGTTCTACAAACCACTGTATATCTTGTCACCCAGCCCAGTGAATGTCTCTCTCCTACTCATTGGCTAAGTCTGTCCCTCTGCACTGTCTGAAACAGCAACCCCAGCATGACGAAAGCATTTTGGTAAACCCTTGTGTTGGATTACAATGGAAGATATCACTATAATGGACTCACAATCATGGACAATGTACAGATAGCACCACAGCACTTTTCAATAAATAGCACTTACACAACAAATCTGTCTCTGGGTAATGTGACATATCAACAGTGCAGTAGATAACTGAAATGTGCCTACTGTCAAATCACGTAGCTTGTCAATACAACTGTCCTGATAATATGTAGTTAGGGAAATCTGCACAGTGCCCATGATTGCATCATACTCCGCCCATCCTGAGGGACAAATCTGATGAAGTGAGAAACCATACACCGCCATGCTGTGTAGGACAGAAGAATGCTTCCTCATGGGATAACTAAGTCATCAAATAGTGTTAGCAAAATGTTTTCACCATGCAAAAATAACACAATAAGCATGCCACACTAATCTAAGTAAATACTAAAAAAAACTGCACAAAGGAAGGTGTCTGAGTTAACATACAAATAGGTAATCATGCCGAACTGTGTCACAAATGATGTAAGAGGGTCATGAAGACAAGAATACAAGATTGCCAATGAGAACTCATCTTATAAGGGTGTGCATGATCATCACACTGCAGTCAGACCTAAAACTGTTTCTCCAATATCAAGTCTGGAAGCACTGTTAGTGACTTTGAAAACACACTTATCAACAGAAACACATTGGGATCCATATTAACTGTGATCGGTGGTTGCAACAAAGGGTAGACACTTTGCAAGGTAGCTCTGGGCTAGCTCCCAATCGTACAGCTCAGTTGGGATTTGTTTGTAGCATAGGACACAGATGTTATAGTACCAAATTGATGTACACTGAATCCAAACCCACAATCAAGTACCACTCAACACATACTATTAAGGGGTAACCAAATATTTATTAAAAGCTAACCATAGATGAGGAAACTGAAGGAAAAATCTTACCTACCCTAATCTACCCTGACTACTCATTACCCACAACTGTCCCTAACTAACCTAAGCTACACTTACTTATCACATGTAACGAAACATTCTAAACATCTACCCCCCACCCCCCTTATGAGACGGGACACATGGAGGACAACACATACTAACCTAAACACATACTATACTATCCTAAACAAATATATATTTTTTTGTATTTTTAATTATTTTTTTATTTCTTTTTTTATTTTTATTTTTTTACACACAGGAACCCCAACATAGCCATCCATCCACCCACCCACACATGTAATAAGTCAAAAACGAAACAAGCAGGACCCCCCACCCCACCCCACACTCACTAACACTAACTAAACTAACAGCCTATGCTAACCTAACACTAAGCCCCCTAAGCCCACTAACTATAAGAACAAGGAAAGAGGAGGGAGGGGAGGGTATCATGTCCATCAAATCAAGTGTCTAGAGGTTGGCCCTCCGGAGGGTCCTCTTAATATCCTTGACCCACCGTTTAATGTGCCGCACGTCCCGGCTCAGGTGGCTCACCTTGCGCAGCACTTTGTCCATCTTATGTTCCATTCTGTTGAAGGCTGCAGGGTCAACAGGTGGAGCAGTGGCAGTCTGGGTACCGTTGGAGGAGGTCTGTGTGGGCTGTCCTGCACCGGTGGCAATGCTGGGGCCAGGAAGTCCTGCAGATGTTGGATCAACAGTGGCAGCTGTGGGTGGGGCCACCTGGCTCTGATTGGTGGTTGTTTCTGTGGTGGCTGTGGTGGGCAAAGTAGGCCCACCCTGTGGGAAGGCTCGCCATGCCCCGGAGGCACGTTCATGGGGATATCGCCAGGCCATCCTCCGGAACCCCGACTCCACCAGCAGGATGTGCTGGTATCGCATGGCCCGGCGCTGAAATTCACGGACCTGGTCTGGAGTCATGTTAGCTGCACAGCAAGTTAATCAGACATTACATCTACTGTACTTGTAGCAGCTCATATCACGATACAGAGCATTGAATGTCCCTGAGGAAGTATATGGCAGGCCAGACAACAAAGGTCACATCACACAAAGCACATCCATAACCTACAAGATGGGTAACAACTTGCTTTGACTTGCTATCTAACTTCTGACAGTTATCATCTAAGAATCATGCTGCATATCCTCCGACAAGAGCTGGGCTACAAATGTCAGTGTACGGAAAGCAAAACTAAAGCCACATGGTCTGCAAGTTGTAACTGGACTTTCCAGTATGGTACCAAGTGCCAAACCTGAGTGTGTATACTAGTATGCAACCAAACCGTCACTTATTCACATGTATGTGTAACATACTGGTAGCATCAGTACTAGGTACCCCATTCACAAACCCATGGCCGTGTTTGAGGGGGGGGCGGTGGATACACAACTATAATTTGCCAACAACATGTACACCAAGGAGTGTATAGGCAACTCCACACATGTTTGTCTCTACAGACACACCACAGGTAAGGTCTATCTACAATTAGGAGTCAGCAAACCCTAGAGCACTCATAGGGTCAGACATGTCAGGAAATGCAGAACTTAGTACACAACATATACTTCCAGTGAGGCCTGACTTACATCAGACTCAGAGTTGCTAGAACACCCATGATCATGAATTGCATGCACACCTAGGCCATTACACTCAGGTTCCACAGACTTGATGCACTACATGTGGAAGTACATGCTGCTAGGAGGTTCTACCTACTGTTTCAAACTTACGTAGGTAAATAGGGAAGCAGATGTCTATTGGAAAGCTATTAGCTCTACCAGTCTTAGAGAATGTGGGTCTGACAGGCTGACTAAATAGGGGCTGACTTCCATTGCGACTCTTGGTGATACAAGTGTCATACACATGACTATCCCCTGTACTCACAGTGGGGCCTACAGGGATGTCCTACAAACCTTACATGATACCATTGGATACGCATTGGCAAACTCAAAACATGTGAGAAGTGCATTCCCACTCATGGAACAAGTGAAAAGCTTGCCCAACGCATCACACCTTGCTATGCATCCAACTCACATGAGTTCATAACCAGCAAACACAACACATAACAGACATATCAACACTTACTGGAGTGGTCGGGGTCCTCAAATGTCGCCACCTCTCCCACAGTGTAGGGTGCCGGTCCACCTGTAAGGTATGAAAGGAAGAAATGTGCTCAAAATCTGTGCACAGTGCAACAATTTCATAAACATATACAATGTGTAGGCTGAATAAGGAAATGGCAGCCATTCAGAGTTGATGGTACTGCATCTGATATTTCACGGCCAACTTGTACATAGCATGGTCTCCTGTGACAGTTACACACATATCTGCACACATACATTTGCCCTAACTATCATGTGGTTGCAAACATGCCCCATAATTGGTGAGCACTAAAAAATATGGAGTGTAATCGTCTCATCATGTGCATCCAAGAGAAACATCCAACGCCTGGTTACTTGAGGACTGCATTACCAGTCATCCTGTTGTTACAGTATAGTCAATTGATGTGGCCCAGCTATGGTGATTTGCACCAACCATGGAGATGTGAAGCCATGTGCATACACTTGGACTGCCATTCATATTTGGATTGTGGCTCAACTAATTCCAACAAACATCTTAAGATGTTAGCTGAGGGCACCTTACAAATTTTCACGATGTTTTCAAATCAAGAACTGACATGTATCCAAAAAGATCAAGGAACACAATAATCCCACACAGTCATAGTACTTATGTGAACGCTTTCCTTCCACACTCACCTGACTAACATGAGACCAATGTCTGACTGACTTTGTTATTATCAATTGACGTGAAGGCAGCACTCATTTTCTGCATCATGTAGTGATTCTCAAGTCAGACTAGCAATTGCGTCAACATAGTTGGCCTAAATGTTGGTACATTTGTACTTCTCTGTCAATAGTACACCTTTATAGACATGAATAGCTGTTCTGACAAAAAGGCCAATTTCCTTCATGGTAAAGTAACCTGTAAGTTTGCTGAGCACGTGCTACCTGACAGCTAGCAATAGTGATCCTTGCCATAGTGCATCAATGATCCCCTTATATTTCCCCAGCATTACACACAGTCATCAAGTTAGCTGGCAGACATTGCACTAATCCCCTGATGTCACTACAGAGCATTTCATCGTGCACATTAACAATAGTCATACTCACCAACAGTGCCACCAATCATGTTTCCCAGGTGGTCCAAGAGATCCTGCTCCCTGGTGATGAGGTCAGCCCACCGGTGCTTCAGCTGGTGGTCACTCCTCTGGCTGGCATAGACACGCTGCAGGTGATGCAGCACCTTTCCCCACCGGATTCTGTGCGCCTCTGTCGGATACCCCTGTATGACCCTGCCTGTATCATGAGCGGCAAGAAATGTGTCACCAGCCAGATGAAGCCCCCCAACTCCTCTTCCCCCATCCTGCCAAGACGTGGCCTACCAGACATACTTATAGATGACGATAAGGAATAGGGGTAAAAGAAATAGAAAGGGGAAAAGGGTGAAAGTAGGGGTAAAAAGACAGAAAAAAAGTAAACCTAAACACTAAAAGAGCCCAACTATCCCCAAACTAACACTACCCACAACAGACTCCCACAAACAAGAAAAACACAAGATAAATGGACAAATGTAGACAAAACACCGTACTACAGTATACACAAACAATATTTATTTCACAAAAGGACTTTACAGATAGCACACAGGACAAAAACAGCACAAAATCTCTGGACAACACTCTCTACACAGCCACACAGTCTAGAAGGATCATAGACTGCAAAGTGAAAGTGAAAGTACACCCACTGTACGTGATCTGTAAACAGGATATCCTATTACATCACTTCCTGTATGAAAAGTCCCGCCTTTTTCGCGTTATGCGTCATTTTTTGTTGCACAAAACAGTATTTGCGTCATTTTGTTTGACGCACAGACGTGAATATTAACCCGCATCCACATAATGATACATGGACTGTACAAATATCTGGATGCGGGCTAAATTTCACTCCTGTGTGTCAAAAAAAATGACGCAGATACAGTTTTGGTAAACAAAAAATGACGCACACCGCTAGGGATGTCAAAATTACAGTGCATTAACTGGTTTGGGGCATTTTTACTTGTTTTTTGGTTATTTTACATTTGGAACATATCAGAGATTGGCTAATTGAAGACAGTATGGTGTTGATGGTGTATGTTCACATGTGTGACATCATACTGCAGCGGAACATCATCCACTACACCCTTCACAGTATTTTTACGGTTAGCTGACGCAATAGATGGTCATAAGTGTGGCCTACATATATGTGTGGCACAAATTGTGCATGTTTGGCATAAGGAGAGGATAGCAATGTGACGCACATATGTACAATACCTAAATGCCTTTGGCTCAACGTGTGTGCTTTGACAACTAATGTGTTGGTTGACCAAGTGTGTGTGTATCACATGAAGCATAATTGTACATATGGTTGTATGAATGTGACGTGCATGTGTCCAATCCTAAGATGCAAGTCAAATGAAAATGAGCAAGGGCATGTGTTAGTCATACATGTAACAACACCCGTAAAGTATACTTCCAAGTTTTAGGGTCACGTAGACACCACATGTGATATAGCATGCACCAGATGTATGGCAGACATATGTTCATATCAATGGTCCACATTTTCTACATCCTATGTCCTAGAGTATTGGTAAGAGCTTCCTAGGCACTAGTTGGTGAATCCCACAGTGAGTCATATACATGCATTGAGGAAGTGGGTACCATGTTGTTTGCACAGACAGACAAGGGTGAATCTCATATGTATGATGACACCACAGTTGAGGCCATAGAAGTGAGCCCCAACTATCAAGTGGCTGTGGTGGACCAGCATACAAGACAGCACGTGTCCACATATTTCCAGTGATCAATTGCACATAGGTGTCATGTTCATATGTGTGGTCCAATGATGATCCTGTAGGTTGTTTGGGGTGTAATTCGTCACAGTTCGAACCAGGACTCATCATGAGTCAGTGGCAGCTATTCCTGTAACTACTGAGTATCCTTTGTTGATCAATGTGAGTAAAGTAGATGTGGACATGTGAACCAACATATGGATGGTCCCACCCTGTCACTAAAGACGTGTAATGAGACAGTCAACAGGGCATCCTTGGTGTGCTGAGTGAGATAATGTCTCAGGTGTCATGTTCCGGCAGGTGTCATTACAACATTTGTACACAGGTTGGCCTCTGCACTTCCCACTGCATCTGGGAACATCATAGTCTCTGTGCTGTTTATTCTCGCAGCTATTCACCACACACGGCCCATCACTATGTTGTGCGCACTGTGATGCTGTGTGTGAACTGTCATGGTCCTGACATTTGTGTATTATTCATGGACATTATCAGAGGTTGCTGGTTGTGCTGAAAGCCCCGTACCCAATCCCTGCCTATGACCCTGGGACACTGTCACACTTTGTCATTCATGCATAAATGCAACCCAGACAAGGGATGGGCCATGAATTTTGGTTTTCACAGAGGATTTAACTCATATGGTACAGTTAAAAGGCAGATGATGCTATACAATGTTTTTGGGTGTGCATTGAAGAAGCCCATGTCCAATACCCCCTGATGAATGAGAGGTTTGCTAATGCAAGTGTGGTACATATGTAGACACAGGAATACTTTAGTGTGACGCACAGACAGATGCCAGTCAGGCTGACAGAATGCAGGGTGATTCAGGATCCAGCAATTTGACAAGTTACATAATCAGTGGTCTGACTCAGACTGTTTGGAGGACGAACTAGACAGTTGACATGGCAAACTGTGTATGTCCTATGTTTTTGAAGGTGACAAATGAACCCAAGGGCTGTGTTACACAGCTTAATTAGTATCAATGCTTAACGGTGTATTTGACAAAATGGCAACTCCTATGCTGTTCCTGGCTTCTGCAGGGGCAGTGCTTTTTGAAATGGGTGGTGTGCATGGAGGTGATCACAGGTGTGGGCTGCATCTGTTTCTCACCAGTCCTGGAGGTGAGATTTGCATTCTAAGGGCCAACAGTAATTTTCACACGGGAACCAATCTACAGGTGCTAACAGGGCTTTGAAACTAGAAGACAGTGTATAAATTAACCTGACATCCATGCAGTCAGATGTTCTATGACAATGGCATACCATAGAAAAGGGTGTAGCACACTGGATTGCTATTGTTAGTCTGTGTGTGTAGAGGAGGTAATATCAGGGTACACATCTTAGTATTCCAGGGACCTCTTCAGACAGGTGGGTTGTGACCAGGTGCATGGGTGTGTAATGAGTTAGGAAATGGGCTGACATGTACATGGAATGTCATGTGTGCAATGCTACTCATATGTGTGTGGCACTAGCGCTGTCTATGTTCTGCTTCTATTGAACTCTGGTCACAGATAGTCCTTGCAAATATTGGATGCAGTTGGACTTACTGCTGTCAAAGGTCTGGTCAGACATTCCTGTTACTGATGCTAAAGCACATCGACTGCCTCATGTATGAGGCTTGTTTTCCCCTTATTGAGTGATGGTGTCTTAGTTGTGTGCCATATGCTGTATTGGACCTTGATTTCAACATGTATGTGTGAAATAGGTGTGGTCCTCTACTATTGGCCTTCAAAGGAGATATGTACATGATATATATCATTAAGAGTGTGTGTGTATGTGACCATTGTATGTTAGGCATCACATTAGCTCTGGGATGTTCCGTGTCCTACTCAGTATCTCAGCAATGCTCCATGAGGCAACACTCTTATTCTGATAAGTAGAGATGAAGGTGTGCAAAAAGGAATAGCCAGACCATGATATGGTGATCAGAATAGGTGTTTATTCAAATTTGTTAACTAAAGTGGTGAAGCTGATCATATTCAGAAGAAATTATTTACAATCTGTTGCCGCCTGCGTATACCAGCAGCTGTGTTCTGTAGTTCCCCCTCCTGTTGCAGGCCAGCATCCTCCTCTTCCTCCTCTTCAGGCATGTGTGGCTCTGGTTCCAGGAGGGGAATGTTTCTTTTGATGCAGATGTTGTGCAATATTGCACATGTGAGGATGATCCTACAGACCGTCTCGGGGGAATATAGGAGGATACCACCAGTGATGTCGAGGCAGCGGAACCTTGACTTGAGGATGCCGAAGTCCGCTCGACAATGCTGCGTGTCCTCCTATGGGCCTCGTTGTATGCACGCTCTGCAGCAGTACTTGGGCTGCCAAATGGTGTCATAATCCATGGCTGGATGCCATACCCCTGATCAGCTTCAAGAGAAAATGAATGGGATCATGTTGATGTTGCTGGCACTATTGAAAAGACCTTTCATGGCAGTAGTTGTCTTATGTTGTCTGTGACTTTTTGTGTACTAATGTGACATCCTATACTTGTAGGCTATACCATCTGCATTGTGTTATTTCCTTGGCTGAACAAGTGTTTGTCTGCTAACCGTTTGTCAGCAATATGTTTTGGGATTTGCAGTACAGTGTGCCCTCCCTAGCATTGTGACTTGTGATACAGGTGTCCGTGTGTCTTCACTGGGGGTGAGATGATAGTTCCATGCAGAGTTAAAATTGAAAGTGTTGTTAACACGTTCATATCAAAGTACCCTGGACATCCCATACCTTGAAACTTATGCAATGTATTAATGTAAAGGTCATTGGGACACTTCCAATTTGCAAGGTGACATTTAGGAAACCACACTCATTGACGTCTTCACATTAGGCTGTACAGTAATTTCTGATGTGTGACAGGTTTAATGGTGACTTAAGAAACATGGCTAGTGATGTCACAACCTCAGTGTGTTCCTGTTGACATGTTGCTGTTGTGGTGTATGTGTTTGTGTGTCCTAGAGGGTTGCTGTGCAGTGAGTATATAAGTAGGCTTTTGTACTTACCAACAAGTAGTCCATTGCCATACCGTCCATCCTGGAAGTGTTCATTGATGGTGCAGTGACGGAAGATGTATGAGTCATGGACACTCCCAGGATATTTAGCCACGATGTTGGTGATCAATCCCTGGTGATCGACTATGGCCTGCACGTTGATGGAATGTGTGTGCTTCCTGTTGCGGTAGAGGTGTTCAGTTGCAGCAGGTGGCACAAGGCGTACATGTGTGCAGTTGATTGCACCAAGGACGTGTGGGAAGCCACTGATGAGGTAGAACCCCTGTTTTGTTTCCTGCTGCTTCTGCAGTGTGTTAGGGAAGCAGATGTGGCGGGGTGTCAGTCGAATGATGGCATCCAGTACTTTGGGCAAAAAGGTGGAGAATGATGGTTGTGATATTCCGCCAACCAGGGCACCAGTTGTTTGGAAAGAGCCACTTGCCAGCATATGAAGTACAGCAAGCAGATTTGTTTCTGTTGGGATGGTGCGGGGTGTCACCAAAGTGGGGGCCAACTGCTGTTCAATGTTGCGCAGCAGCTGCTGAATGGCCTGCCAGCTCAACCAGTACCTCTGTATGATGTTGTGTTCCCTGAGGCCCTGAAGGGTTGTTCTTGGGCGGAATATCATCTCCTGCCTTCTGCGCTGCCTTTGGGGTCTCTGCTGGTGTTGTTGTAGCTGCTGTTGTTGCTGCTGGGCTCTGCGTCTGCGTGCATGCCGGATTAGTAACACCTCCATGGCTCCCTGTTGCTGCTCTGCTGCTCTGCGGTTTGTTCTGTGCGTTCTGATTAAATACAGGTGTGTTTGCCCCATTTTAACGCCTGCCCTGACCCAGGCGTTAAATTTTGACGCAAATCGGGCTGTGCGTCATTTTCTGGCTCCGCCTCCTGGCCGTGCGCCATTTTTGCCCAAAAGCATAAATACGCCGCACGGCCCTTTAAGCCATTTTTTGGACGGGAACACCAACCTTGCATATAATTAACGCAAGGTGGGTTTCCGCATCCAAAAAATGACACACACGGCGGAATTTTGTCGTCCGCGGGCGTCAAAGTTTAAATACGGGGCAACGTTTGCGCTGATTGTGCGTCAACATTTTTGACGCACAATCGGTGCAGACGGAGTATAAATATGCCCCCTTTGACTCTTAGGCTGGCCGCCATATCATTGTACAAAATGTCAAGGCAGGGTGGCTGGTCTTCCTGAATTCTTGGCCTCACATTCAATTACTCATCTGCTGACTGTCCGTAGATCTCTCAAGACTTGGTTGTTTCATCTTAACTTCTGCACTACTCTCTTTTTGTGCTGTCTTCAATGATGGCAATCACCTTGTGAGGTAGCCATGTGTGTTACAGTTTCCACTGACATGACAAATTCCATAAATATTTTTTTGCACATCGTTCATCATCAATATTTCTCTCCTACACCCTCACTCGCTCTACCACTCTCTCTCTGTCTTTTCATTTTGGCTGCCCTTTTCTCTCTCCTTCTTACTCAAGTTCCCATTGTACAAAATGTGTGCAATAAAGAGTTCAAAGCCAACAAGCAGATCAGTGCTGCAAATGGTTAGGAACAATGGCATTGACTCCATGAGGGCAAAGATGGAGAGGCTCTCCGTTATCTTCTCTTTGGAAATGGCATACAGAAAAACATTGATGGCAGGGAGATTGTTAGGTGTATGATGTCAGAAGGAGTAGGCTGGGCGCTACTATTTTCAGGTGAGCTGCAGTGCAATATTGTTGACAATCTTCACAAAATATAAAGTTAGCATATTTCCTGAAGGTACTGCGTGGGACTTCACAAAAGCAGTGAAATAGTTTTACACCCGTAGAAATAATATCAGGTTTTTCAATTGCTTCATGGATCTAGGTGGTGAAGGACTTCTTATTTGCCTCTCATAATAAAAGTTTGTATGTTAAAAGGTTTAGTTTGATGAAGGTCAGGTATTGGGGTTTTTGATGCAACTACAATAGGACTGGAGTTGACTGCATTTTTTTTGTGGGAGGTGAAGGCAGTGCTGATCCAGATGTTGTTGTGTTTTCAGGCTTTGCCTTTGTGGTTAAATCTACTTCATAAGTAGAGTTAGGGAGACCGTAGTTGCAGGTAACAGTTTGAAGTATGCATGAGAGATTTTTGAGTGGCTTTATGTCTTTGTTTAATGTTTAAATTGATTGGTTTGCTCTCAGATCTGAAGGGATTCATCCAAGGTATTTCTTTCTTGTCGGCCTGGTGGTACTGGTCACTGAGAACATTGAAAAGTAGAATCTAGGCAACGGGAGACAGGTATATTTATGTGTCTTGTTAACTCCCTTGGGAAGACAAGGTTAAAGAATTAACCCATGGACCATTTGAAAGGAACTGTCAGAAATGTATCTGCTTCATTTGTATATTTCCTAACTGCTTTCCTTAATAGCCATATCCCCACAAAACAGTCATCTGTTTCATATGGTGAGGCAAACAACATTGACACACTTAAATAAAAAATAATCAAAATGTGTATATTTTTGTGTGGACCGATTTCATTATTAAGGCTGAACTGTAAATAAAATGCAGTGATAATACACTGCATTAGCTTTTAGTGCATGGGAGACTACTTCTCCAAATGCCAGTGATACAGCCCTGAAGATGGAAAGGTGCCTTGAGGCAATAGTTTCATATACACTGTTTTTTTCTGGTATGAAAATAATATTCCAAATCAGCTTTGCATCTTGACAATTATACCATTCACACTGTACATTGTACTTTAATGATTTGAAACATCACAAAGCAAAAGTCTACATTCCCTTCCTTCAATTGCAGCTTTACTCTTGTGTGGAGTCAGCCAGCAGTGACCACTTGCCCAGATCTGTCAACGGTGACACAGAGATTCATTCATATGTAATACATTTGGCAAACAATGTCATCATGACAGAAGCTTCAGGCTTTGATGTGCAAACGTCTATAGAAAGAATACTATATGGATTTCTTTCAGCTGTTCTGGGACAGATGCAATAGAATGGGAAAAACTAAGGGGCAGATTTAAGAGCCCCTAACACAACCACATGGTCACGTTTTGTGACACTCCAGTGGCGCTAACCACTGCTCCATACTTACAAGGAGGTGTAATGCCACTTTTTGTGGCACTACGACGCCTAGTAATTATGGGCCCCTCCAATACAGTTTTCTGCATCAAAGGGGAGTCAAAGGAGTGTGCAATGGGTGTTGCAGTGGGCGTTGTACCCCAAAACCCATTGCTTTTGATGGTGCTCCAGATTTACGAGTAATTGTAAATCTGTGGCAACGGTGGCGTTACCATGGCAAAATGAGGAGGAATGCTTTTATTCCTCCTCATGTTTTGCTTTTTCTATGTGTGCTGCATCCTGCACACATAGAAAAAGCAAAATGCCATGGATGATTGTCTATGTGCAGGAAGGTGCCCCATAAACAATCTACCCCTCAACACAGACACCCTTGCACTATGGTGCAAGGATGCCTGCATTGGCGCTGGCAGCTTAATTCAGCGCAGGCACACGGGAAATGCAGAGGTATTCCGTATTCCTGGAAATAAGTTGCACCCCTGCATTTCAAAAGTGGCGTATTACTTTTCAACATGCTGTATATGAATACAAGAGTCCTAATAAACTTTAATTGGAGTCTACCATCCCCACTTCACATTGCAAGAGGTAAGAGAAGAAAGTACATCTCTAACTAATCCTTTTCAAACTGTATATTAATAAACCTTAACAGTCATTTTAGGAAGTCTCAAGGGATTATCCGTTTTCCAACTGACTTTGAAAGGAGAAAATTGCTCCATCTTTCAAAGATCAATTCATCTACACCAGAGGTCTTCAAGCTTTTTTAGGGTGATCCCCACCAACTAAACCTTTTTAGGCATCAAGGGCCCCCTCCACTACCTGATAAAAATGTCAAGAAGCTGGTACTCTGCATAATCTACAGCCATCCTGACTTTGCAAAAAAAAATGTCAGGAGGGTGCCCCTTCTCCTTCAACACCACCATGAACTGGAATGAACTTCCTCATCACATCAGGACTGCTACTCCACTTCTCAATTTACACAAGAAATTGAAGACCTGTCTGTTAAACTAGGAGCACTGCCCAGCCTATGTTCCTGTTTCAGCACCTGGGTCCCATCAATGGTGATAAGCTGCACCATGCAAATCAGCGTGGCATAACATAACATATGTGGCAAATAATATTTAGCAAAGTAAGAGTGTTTAGTAAACTGAAGGTTTTGGAGGGCCTATGTTTAGGTGACAGATGCATTTTACACATTTCAAATGAAAAGACTCCAAGAAAAAATTTACACAAAACAAAATTACAATGGTGCTTTATTTTTCACATGAAATACAAAGTTTGTCACAGATTGATAAAAACACTTTCAAAACTAATGTAAGAGGGGTGCATCTTTTTTTTCACAGAGACAGTCAATCTGTGGATGGATTCTTGCTCCTACCATCTTGAGGTTGTACTCCACTTCCAATCTTGAGCAGTATTTAGTCTTCAATACCGCAAGTGCTGAGAACCCACTTGTGCATAAATTTGAATGAATGAATGAAAACAAGTGACTTGTAGATTGCCCAGATACTCCAAGGAGTGTCCCGTTGCTAAGCTATATTGGCCATCTACTAGGTGCAATTGAACTGTCTATTGTTGCTAAAAAGTCAGGTTTTTAGTTTATTTTTAAACAGTCAGGTATCCACCACTGAAAACAGTGCAAAAGGGAGTTTTTTCCCAAGCAGTAGCTCAAAGGAAAGAAAGGCAGACCTCGCATTCTGATACAACAAATCTTTGGGGTCCTTGCCAGAAAATGATTTGCTGAGCACAAGTTTCTAGCTGGGCTCTAAATGCTGATTCTGGCCCAGAGATAGCCTCCACCTGTACAATGAAATGCCCTTTGGGCCAAAACTAGTATTTTCAAAAGAATTCTCTTCCTTATTCATAGCCAACAAAGGGCATGCAGCTGCAGGGACATGTGAGTTCTAGGCAGGAGGCTGAGGAGAACACAGGATGCTGTTTTCTGGACGACCTGAAGTCTATTATGCAAATAATCAGGTAGCCCCAGGTATAGGGCTTCTCCATAATCTAATGCAGGCATTATGACCACCTGGATGACCATCTTTCTTGCAGAGAGTGACAAAAGGTGCAGGAACTTTTTTAGTATGTGTGAAGCCCAAAGCTTAAATTTGGAAGGATAGGGAATTATCAAATATAACACCAAAGTTTTAAACTGTTCCCCTTCAAGGTCCTGGTGGTGGGGCATCCTTAGGCCAGAAAGTCTGCGATGTTGCCGGTGTCTTATGTCCGAAGAATAGAAACTCTATTTTGTCTGCATTATATTTTAGTTGATGGGTGGTCATCGAATGGAAGAACACAGTAATGCAGGTTTTAATGGACTCTCCAGACAATCTTTTCTCCCTTCCAACAAGAGAACAACAGCTGGGTATCATCTGCATACAAAATCACTTTTGGTGCCAAAGCTTCTGCTAGCTGGGCTAATGGGGTGAGGTACACATTAAATATTGTAGGGTTCAAGGCTGAGTCCTGCGGCACCCGCACTTTCAAATCACATAATCTTGAGGAAAATGGGGGAATGAATACTTCCTATCCTCTTCCCTCCAAAAAGGAAGGCCAGCCAGTTAAATTCTTGACTGCCTATTCCAATGGATTTGAAACGCGCTGGAAGCTTGCAGTGAGGGACCATATTGAAGGTATCTGACAGGTCTCACATAATCAGCACGGCCTTCCCCCCAACATCCAAGATTCTGCAAGTATGTTCTGTGACTTCCATTAGCACCGTATCTGTACTGAAGTTAGGTTTGAGGCCAGACTGGCTAGGATGGGGAATATTATTAACTTCAAGATACTGGGAAAGTTGTTAATTTGCAAAGTTTTCAAGCTGGCAATAAGGATATTGGCTTACATTTTGCCTGCATGCTGGGGTCCACCGAGGGTTTTTTGACATGCTGAAAGGTGAGAGAGTTTTGATAGCAATTTCTTTCAGAGCTTAATGTTCTGCAGACATGTTTAGCCAAACATTCGCTAATGAGAATTTGATAAATAGCACCTGCAGTGTGCAGTCACTCCGGAAGTCAATTAGTTCTTCCTGCATGCAAATCAGAAGATGGGTACCTGCTTCTCCCAGAAATGGTTGAAACACCCAGTCATTGATGTGATTGTTGTCCTCAGTAAAATACTTTTGAAAAACGTTCCTGAGAGATTTCAGCTGATTTTTCATTAACTCAACAACATTTGGAAGTTCATATCTTGTTTCCTCAGAAGCATCTTCTAAACATAGGAATGGCTTCAGTTCTTCTTCTCCATAACTCCATAGTTTTCTTCAAAGCAGTTTTTTTATACATGAAGAAAATAAAGTATTTTATCTCCTTGCCAAGATTTCTCAAGGTGTGCAAAACGCACATGCCAGTGTGTATTACATTGTTGTTCTGCTTCATAGGCGTACAAATTCAGAAGAAATTGACATACTTCATTCATTTATTCAAAAATTCGATAACCACAGGACTTCTGTGTGAAGCACCAAGTGATTCAATTCAACACCCATTTCTGCACATAAAGTTGCAATAGGTTAGCCCTTGTGGGGTGAGTGTTTATGAAATTAACTAGCTTTCCAGCAGGATTTAATACATCCTCATGGTCACCATCCATGTTTCAGACAGCAGGACCTCCTGGCGTATCTTACAGTGCATCCACAGAACATGTGGAGCCACTTTCAATACTTTAGCTTTTAGGCCAGCCCATTTTGAGCCATGGAGATCCAGGAAGTCGTTAACAATATGAAACGAGTCACTTGTTATTGCTTGGTTGGTTTCAAGCTATCGTTAGCTAATGTCACACCACAAACCACACTCTGTGGCCTAATTTCTCCACTTATAACAATGCAGGTGAGTCCAAAGTGCAAAAAGGAGGCATCATAGTTTCATATTTTTGCAGCTTTTCTCTAACTGTTTTAGCCTTTGCTTGGGAACATTGCCATCTTTTGGCAGCAGGGAGCAATTCATGTCAAATGTTTGAATGACCTAAGGTAAAACATTTCGAAGCTGCATATTAATGAAAAGTACATAACTGCAATTATTTCACAGCTGTAGGTAGAGTAGGGTTTCAAACTTTGCATTTCCAAAAAAAGTTGTTACAAATATATATATTTGTACCCATTAGGTAGTTACAACCTAGTTTCTATATAAAAAGTGTTTTTTTATTTGCCTGTATCTTTGGCTCCGCTGTGGCGCCACTTGATGAATCTTCATGAAACTTTCCAGGAAAATTCCCAGTTTCGTCAGCTGCTGCCTGGAAAGTTTCATGGTGATCCATCCAGGGGAAGTTGAGAAAAAAGGGGGGTCCAAAGGACGTTTTCCCCATTCATTTTCCCATAGGGACTTTGAAAAGCAATAGAGCAAAAACTACTGGACATCATTACATTACATCAAATTAGGCAGGAATGAAGGTTCTGGTCCAGAAAGAGTGTTTTTTTGTTTTTTGTTTTAATGTAATTATGT
The DNA here is from genome assembly GCF_031143425.1 of Pleurodeles waltl. Lineage (NCBI taxonomy): Eukaryota > Metazoa > Chordata > Amphibia > Caudata > Salamandridae > Pleurodeles > Pleurodeles waltl. The sequence continues at coordinate 924,561,116 of NC_090448.1, read as the reverse complement.
TCAGTAGTTTCTGAGAAAATAGGGGGAAAACAAATTGGTATATCTAGGGACACACAGGATTTGCGACCCCTAACAAGCTTGTGCTGAAATCTGATTGGCTGATAACACTTCAACAACAGAAGCTAGTGAAATGTTGTCAGCCATCTTGGGACTCAGCTTCTACCGAGTCCCAAAGAAAAAGTAAAAAGAAACAAAAAAAAGGGGACCAGGGCTAAAAAGCATTTTTTTAAATTTTACAAGTGGAGACACAGTGGATCCGATAATCTGCGCGTAAAATGTAAAAAAAAAAAAAAACACATAGCATGGTCTCCCTCACTTCGTTACTATAATAATGCCCCCAGGTTTGCCAAGTCCTGGGGGCTATTTTTTTTTTTTTAAAACAAGGGGGGATCCGGGTCCCCGCCCGATGTCCCTCAACTCATTTTTTGGGAAGTTGGGAAGTGATGTGGGCCCAGCACTCCGGGGACCACCAAGTTCTTGTTGAATGGGCCTTGTGCAGCCACAGATGGCCCTATGGTGCATCAACCCCTGTGCCAGCTCCTGCTGTGTCTCAGGGGTGCCCACCCCGAGACATAGCTGTTCGCTGTGGCTTGGCTGCAGCTGCAACCAAGCCACAGCAAACACTTGGTTTTTGTGGGAGCACGAGTTATAGTTACTTGAGGTAACTTTAACTATAACTGGTCAGTTTCTATGGTTTTGTATGTTTAAAATGTGAGCCTAACTATAACTTCCCTCTAACCTTTGTTTTTTTTAAGTGAATTTCTATGGGTTTTTAATTCTATTTTGTAACTATAAAGTCCCTGTAACCTTTGTTTTTTGCAGTGAATATATATATATATATATATATAAAACTAAAGTGTAGCTAAAAGTATAGTTCCAAAGTACATGGATAAACAGTAATCCCAGCTGGTCCAGGCTTTAGGTGAGTGCTACCAAAACTTCAGCATGTATACGCATATAACACCTATGAGGCTCTGCAAGTTATTTTTTCAAAGTTTAGTGACGGATGTCTTTAGCACTGCTTCTTCACCCTTTACTCAACACTTAACACTCATAAAACACATGTGTATCTTCTCATTGCAATATTAGGAAAATCAGATTTCACTCTCAATGATGATTCTTCTCTTCGTATAGCAGTCCTTGACTAGTGATCAAATGGCCTTTTTCCTTGAAATTAATAGAAAAAGTTTAGGAAAAGTTATATACATGTTATCCGTGTTTCACATGATGCATCATGAAACCTCCCCCACCTGAGATCACAATCATAGTAATTGGTAAGAAATTGAATGATATGCCTAGAAATGTTGTCTGGCCCTAAGCTGCAGTAAAATTTGCCACAAATCTTTTAGTTATGAATTTGAGGTCCTGCATGCCGATAAGCTATGCCATGATCTGCAACTTAAGACTTCGACTTCTGGCAAGGACAGGATAGCCTTCCATTCGTCTGTGTTTGATACAGTGATCCTGCAAGTTCTTCCTTGCAGCTCCTTAACTTCAGCATCTTCTACACACACTGCTGTAAGCACTGAGTTTGCTTTATTTTTACCTTGCGAAAATTTCAACATCAATGCATATTTTCCACACACTTTCGTGCAGATTCACAATTACAATTGGCACACGTGACTACTGAAATGGGCACTCGGCAGACAGAGGCTAATGATTGGATGAGCATGTATTAAAAAATGTTATGACCCACTGACAAGTACTACGAGCAGCTTTCACTACCTTTGAGTTTCCAATCCAAGGCTCTTATTTTTGATCCATTATGCACACCCATCCACAACCTCAACTCACACATACACGTAGAAGTGACTCAGTTCACAGAATGCACTATAAATGAGTAATAAGCTCATAAAAAACTTACAAAAGACTGCTAGGCCTGGCATCCTTAGAGTGGTCATACCCCAAACAGTTCACCTTTCACCTCCTATTTTTAGCTGTATCTTTTTGGTGACCTAGGGAGTCTGAGTGCTTTACGACTCCTAATCAGTGCTAAAGTGCATGTGCTTCTCCACTAAAACTTGGTGACATTGATGTATTTACAATTGACATATTTAATTTACTTGTGAGCCCCATTTAAAGTGGTATGCCATATACTCAGGTTGGAAAGTTAAATGCCACGACTGGGCCTGCAGCACTGATTGTGCGACCCACATAAGTAGCCCTGTAATCATGTCTCAGGCCTGTTGCTACAGGACCTGTGTGTGCGGTTTCACTGCTACATTGACCTGGCATTTAAAACCTCTTACCAAGCCTTAAACTACCCTTTTCTTATGTATGGCACCCCTAATGTATGCCCTAGATAGCCCTTAGGGCAGGGTGCTATATAAGTATAAGGCAGGACATGAACGTTTTGTGTTTTACATGTCCTGGTAATATAATAAAAAACTCTCAAAGTCATTTTTCATTACTATGAGGCCTGCTCCTTTCATTGGCCAGGATTGGGTATTCTTTAATATACTTTTAAGCTGTAATTCCTGATCAGAAAGGAGTGGCTGCTTCATGTTTGATATCATTGGAATGATAATGATAAATCCTCTTTACTGGTAAAGTTGGATTTAATATTACTATTTTAGAAATGCCAGTTTTAAAAAGTGGGTATTTCTCCACTCTAATTACCCTGTGTGCCTACAGCTTGTATCCAATGCACGTTTGACTTGGGTTGGGTGACAGCTACATTTGTGCATTCCTTTCAGACACCCACAACACAGGATAGTCAACTGCATCTGCATTCATTTCCATATTGATGGGTCTTCCTGGGGAATTGGTTGGGAAGGGCTCACTCTTACACTTCAAAGGGTAGTGCCTGAGGCCACACAAAGGGGCTTATTACCCCCCAATTGATAGTCTGGAGCCAGGGCTGAGCTAAAAGGGGGACCTGTGCACTACAGAAAGATCCTTTGAAGTTAACTCCCACATCAAAGGCATTTTGGGGTATAAGTACTAGGTCCCTGACCCCCTGAAGTCAGTACACTTCTGGATCAGGAAGAACCTCTGCTGAAGTGATGACTGCTGCACTGAAAGGATTGCCACTTGCTGTGCCTGACTGTTCCTAGGAACTGCTGCCCTGTTTTGCTGAACTGCCCTGCAAAAAAGGGTTACAGACTTCACCTAGAGTGACTCCAAGGGCATGCTGTTCGCCCCGAGGTCTCAAGGACATAAAAGGACCTCACAACACAACATGTGTAACTTTCTGGTAATATGCTATGCCGGCCCAGTTGCAGTGAGACCAACTAGTCCTCCTCTACCAAGACTTGGTGAGCCCCCTGCTTTGCTGTAAGGGCCATTCAGCATTGCACCCCTGTAGATCGATACCCTTGGAGTGTTGCGTAGATTCTCATTATGCTAATGAGGCTACTGGATTTGGGAGATAGGATCACATGGATTGTGGTTACTAAGTATAATTCCACACCCCATGATGCCTATCAGCCTAATCCATGTTCTTCGGCTAACTAGCAGCACCTCATCTCTGGCCGAGATGATTGTGGCAACCGGGCGCATGACAAGAAAGACTCCTCAGGGGAATCGTGGTCGATCAGATCCCATCCCTTTCTCTCAGTTACCAAAAAGGCTCATACAGGCAAAGACAACAGAGGCAGATCATAGTTCAACAAGAATTCACTGAAGTAACTGCATTTTGGATAAAAGGCATGTATTGCAATAACTAGGATGATAAAACACAATAAAAGCAAGCAGGTGACTAACAGAGTAAAACACAAGAATAGTCCTACCATATTGTCACTAAGAATGATATATATATTTCTCCTACCTACACTATGTCTGAGCACATCATAATATGCCTAATCTGCCCTATGGGTTTCCCCCCGGGGGGTACATCATCCCTCATACCTGGAGGAAGAAGCCTGTAGCCTAGAGAGACACAGTCCCCATGTGGATCAGGGGGCCAGCCGTGTAAGCAAGTATCTGCAGCGAGGCAATCAGCAATCAGCATACAGCCGTGGTCATCTGGCTGGAATCTCCCTCTTTCGTGTTTGGGAAAAAGAGGTATTTTTTATTTAAACAAACAGCTGACATTCTAAGAAATAGACCCCACATATGAGTGTGCATTTTCTGTGAATGTTGGAGGCACGGCATACCACGTTTGTTGGCTACTCAATCTGACTTTAGCCTTGGAGAAAACACAAAGTGAAAAAAATGTCCTGCTACGAGCATGATGTTCTCCTCGGCAAAAGTACATTGAGACAAAGAAAATAAAACAGCACTGCAAACGTGGCTATTGCTAGAAAAATAAAGCAATGCTGAATAAAATGTAACAGGGTTAAAGTGCACAGCGGCAGGCCTAGTTACCTTCAAAGAACATGTCTATAACATGGCTAAAATAGCTATACAACAGGAGTGCATGGAGGGCTCAGGCTCTCCACCCCTTCAGGGTGATGTGTCCAGAACATGCAGCTTCCCTGTGCGAAGCGCATTGTGCTTCGACCTGGTGTCACCGAGTGCATTCCTTTTGTGGGATCCTCGACGAACCTGAACCTCTCCCCTGAGCCATGGAGTCTGCCTGTGGCAGTTGTTGCCTCTCTCAGGCCGAGTGCACTGCAACACAAGCTTGCCAATTGAGGCCTGCAGTTACTGCTCCCACCATGTACTTTACCAATGACTTCCCAGTACAAGTGGGTCTCAGCTCTACTGCGGCCCGCCCCACTCAGTGTCTGCAACTACAATTTTGGGCACCATATCAGTACTCCAATCCCAGTGGTTTCAGCAAGGACACCCCATTACTTCTCAGCCTTGCCAAATACAGCTTGGGATCACTCACAAATTCCCTGGCGGGGCACTAACCACCATAAAAGAGACACCCTCACTTCTTAGACTACATACATTGTTTTGAGCTATGCAGATTGCTAAAAGCACTGCCTCCGTATTTGCAAAAATGAATACCCAATGATATTTATTGACTTCTTATTTAACCTGCATTTCCACAGATAAAAGCATTCTTTATTTTTCTAAACTGTGTGGAGTCTTTTCATGGTGTCTTTCACTGTGTTACTGTAAGTGAGTGTTGCACAAATACTTTGCACGTTGCCTTTTAAGTTAAGCCAGACTGCTCAGTGTATTCAGAACACTGATACCAGGATGATTTTTGGGATGCATTTGTGATAGACCCAGGTGTTCTACACACTTTGCATGGGGACCTGATGTTGGGTGTGAACCTGTGCCATATTACGTATTAAAAAAGCTCTTAACAAAGAGATAATGCTATACCATTGAAAGCTTGTCAGGTGTATGCTATGGACTGGCAAATGGAAAGGTTCATGGAGGGTTCTACAGATACTCTGTACCTCTATGTTTTTACCAAGCTCACTTTTCAAAGGAAGTTTGGGATTGTCCTAGTAGAGCTATTGACAGTGCAGCAGGAACAGAGCTATCTGATTTCTGCAGGGATTTCCTGAAGACATCCACTAATATGGATGGAATCTGTGAGAGTGCACACCAGAACTTTGTGCCAGATCGATAATTCATCCACATGTCTCTGAATTGCAATTGAGTCGCTAAACCCCATCACCAGTTGATGAAAAACTATTTTAACTGTGCAGTGGTATCAAAGTGTGACTTTTCACAGAGTTGTAACCAAGGATAATGCTTACATTTATCAATCACGCTTATATTATATTTGGAAATATAAACTTTATACCACATTTGTAGCTGGAAAAGTCATTAATCATGAACCCAAGAAAAAAACACTGGCAGTGTGGGACTTCAATAGTTTCGTAGGGTAGGGTGCAGGGTACAGTGGCATAGAGTACAGTGAAGTGGCGTAAAGTGGAGTATAATAGTGTGGTGTGGTCTAGAGTAGCATAGTGTAGTGGACTGTTGGCAGTGGCATGGGACAGAATGGCTTAAAGTGAAGTAGCGTAGAGTAGAGTGGCATTGAGTGACAAAGAGTGGAATGGAGTAGCAGGGAATTCTGTACAGTGAGTAGAGTGAAATGTAGAACAGCGTGAAGTAGGGTAGAATGGCGTAGAGTAGAATGGCGTAGAATGGAGTATTTTGTAAAAGAATAGGGTGGTCTTGAGTGGTGCAAAGTAAAGTGGCGTACTGTGTCAGAGTAGAGTGACATGGTGTAAAGTATCATAGAGTATAGCAGAGTGGAGTGGCATAGTGTAAAGTATCATAGAGTATAGCAGAGTGGCCGGGAGAGGCATAGATTAACATTGTGTAGAGTGGAGTAGCATAAAGTGGCAAAAAATTGAGTAAAGTGGCATGGAGTAGAAAAGATATGGTGAAATAAGAAACTCAATGCCTGTGCTAAAAGTAGGAAGGAACTTTGCACATCCAGGCATAATATTGAAACAATTATGAAATAAAACAAATACTGACAGATTCATGGAAGGTGGTGCTGCACCGAGTGCAGGAACACTTTCCCTGCGCCCCTTAGCACCCCCCTACTGCCACCATGTGTGTGCGGTATTTAAAATACTGTTCACCATGGCGCAGGGTATGGGGCAATAGTGTAATTTTTCATGACGCTATGGATGTACTCTGCAGGAATAGCACCACTCTGGCAGAGTCCATCAATATTGTCAATAAAAATGGCACTATTGCTCCCTAGGTACGGCGCACACATGGTGGCGGTAGGGGGACGCTAAGGGGCACAAGGAAATTGGCACTGCACTAGTTGCAGCACCACTTTCCTTATATATGCCCCTTTATTTTTCCCTTTAAAATATCTGTAGCAGCACCTTTAGATTTTATTGTGTTAAAAATATGTCTTTCTCATGAGAGTTAGATACCATCTAGCTAAGTCATGGATAATGAGTACCAATAATCACTAGAGAATATGAATGAAGAACTTTGTCAATGCAATCATTTGTGGCATACTTTCTGGCTCAAAAGACAATGCTGTGTCCTGCAATCAACACTCTAACCATGATGCAACTGGATGCACAAGGAATCAGTAGCAGAATGAGAAATTTCAAGAGAGAACATGGACAGTAAAGAGAAAATTCGGAAAGAAAACAGCAAAGCTTGAGATTGACTGACATTTTACTGCTATGTAGTGGGCTAGGTAATCAATAGCTGATATCTGAATTGTTTACTCTGATTGGGGGAATGAAAGTACTTTATGTTCCGATGATTGTAATAGATTTATATTTTTCCCTGTACATGGTGACGTCCAATCGCATTGCTTAACAGTTACGGAGCAACCTAGGTTTTATGAACTTTTCACCTGGAGCTTAGTTCCAAGGAAATTCAAATTGCTTGGCATAGAAACCGGACTTGTGGAAATATCCATGGGGAATTGTCTAATGGAGAGTGCACACATATTCAAAATAAAGTAAATTAATTGATCTGGTATATTAGTTATGCTTTAAATGGAAAGAAGAGCATAGGTATAGATATCAATAACCTATCTCTCACTTTACCTTAGTGTGTTTGTTTCTAAGGGTGTTCGCCGGATCGACAGAGCCAGCAAGAATTTACACGGTGCCGCACAGAGCACTACGATAGAGCCGCAAATCCCGACATTTAAGCTTCACATGGTGAAGGTTGCTGTGGGAATTCATGGTGGAACCCCGAATCCAGCACAACATCTAAAGAGAGATTACATTAGGTTCAACCTAGGTAAGTGTCCCAGTATCATTTTTAAAAATATGCTGTTTTCTGTTTGGGTGATGAATTCCAGGTTACAAATGATTATACACCATGTATAGTCTTTCTTTCTTGAATGTATCTGTGGCTGATGATCAGGTCAGGAAATAAGCTCTCTTTTGCTCTTGGATTCCAGAAGTGTACTAAGTAACGTAAATCACTTAGGCGGTCATTCTGACCGCGGCGGGCGGCGGTAGCCGCCCGCCATGCGGTCACCGCCATTTGGCCGCTCCGCGGTCAAAAGACCGCGGAGGCCATTCTGGCTTTCCCGCTGGGCCGGCGGGCGCCCGCCAAAGGAGCGGCCGCCGGCCCAGCGGGAAAGGCCCTGCAACACAGAGGCCGGCTCCGAATGGAGCCGGCGGTGTTGCAGGGGTGCGACGGGTGCAGTTGCACCCGTCGCGATTTTCACTGTCTGCTAGGCAGACAGTGAAAATCATGCTGGGGCCCTGTTAGGCCAGTGGCATGGGCAGTGCAGGGGCCCCCAGGGGCCCCACGGGGCCCCAGGGGCCCCACGACACCTGTTCCCGCCATCCTGTTCCTGGCAGTAAAAACCGCCAGAAACAGGATGGCGGGAAGGGGGTCGGAATCTCCATGGCGGCGCTGCTTGATTCAGCCCAGCCAGGGGGACACTGGGGTTCATATGATGACTTGTGTAGAGTGTAACAATTTGTAAAACTACCTTTGGAAAATAATAGGTTATGTAAATTACTGTGCACTGGTGACTCAGTGAACAGGTCTGTTTATTTGTTAAGAAGTTAATTGAATTGGCTTGGATAAGATGCAGTTGGTAGTTATGGTGGGGTACTTGTCTGTCTGTTATGAGATTGGTTCAGAGTGAGAGGTTTATGGTAAAGACCCTTGTGAACTACTAAAGGTTGTTCTGTTGTGCAATAATAACCTGATTGTGTAAAGTACAACACACATTAACGTTCATTCTGGTGAGCCTTTTCTGCATATTGTTGTCCCCTACTAAGTATTTTAGTTCCCCTACTGGACTCATTAGATGTTAAAAGGACTGATCCTCTTTAATAGACAAGGCGGACCCAAAAAATGACGCTAAACCAGATTTGCATCAAAATGTAACACCTGGGTCAGGGCCTGAGGCTAACACACCACTACTTAAGGAAAACACACACAAGCAACATCACAGCCAAACAGGACAACATGGAGGTGCTACTGATGCATCTTGCTAGATGACACAGCACAGGACCAAAAGCAGCAGCCACCACCACCCCAACGTGGCCCCCAAAGGCAACGCAGAATGCAGGAGAAGGTCTTCAGGAACAGGACAACCCTCCATGGCCTCAGGGAACAGGACATCATCCGGAGGTATAGACTCAACTGGGAAGCCATAAAGAAGCTGCTGTGTCAAATTGAGCCACAAATAACAGCCAGCCTGCAAACACCACACAATATACCACCGGTGACCAAGCTGCTAGCTCTCCTGCATATATTGGCAAGTGGCTCCTTCAAACAACGGGTGCCCTGGTCGCTGGGGTATCATAACCCTCATTCTCCACATTCCTGCCCAAGGTCTTAGATGCCATCATCTCCATCACACCCTGCCACATCAGCTTCCCCAACACACAGCAGAAGCAGCAGGAGATCAAACAGGGGTTTTATCAAATCCATGGCTTCCAGCATGTGCTTGGTGCAATTGACTGCACCCATGTCTGGATCGTACCACCTGCAGCAACAGAGCATCTATTCCGGAACAGAAAGCACACACACTCCATCAATGTGCAGGCCATAGTTAACCACCAGGGATTGTTCACCAACATCTTGGCCAAGTATCCTGGGAGTTTACATGATTCCTTCATGTTCCACCACAGGACAATCAATCAGCACTACCAGGATGGACAATATGGCAATTGCTTTCTTGTTGGTAAGTCCATAAACCTAGCTATATGCACACAGCATAGCAACCCTGTAGGACTCACAAAACATACACCACCACATTGACACGTGGGAAGGATGACACTGAGGTGTGACACAGGTATTTATGTTGTACACCCTGACACAATGGGATACACACCTATAGACAAATGGCCGCTGCCACAAAAATTAGCTGTCACTCGAGAGCTACAAGGGACCAATGTCAAAGCACACAGTGACAATGACATGGCCTGCACTGGAAGTAGAACTTGTAAGATGAACCATTTACAATTACATTAGTCCACATAGTCAATCCGACACCCTCCCAAGCAGAATGTAGCATGGAATGGGTGTACAATGTGTGTTGCTACAGGTCTAACACCATGAGACACATAGCATGATGATAATGACTCACATGTAGGTGACACAGAAATACTTAGGCAGTCCCAACATCATACATCACTCCTGTGGTGCTGTTGTCAGGGAGCAATATGGAAGTAGACTGTGCTATGAACACATATTGATGTGCCACTAATGCAAACTGCACACTGCTGCACACACTGAAAGAGCCAATTGTCCATCGAAATAACATATGTACAGGGAGATGGCCCTTCCTGCACAGATACATCCACCTCCACAAGGCAGTTAGCCAGGTTACCTGGAGCAAGTTTGGTAGTGTAGGTGCAAGGTCGCACATGAGCCACTGGCAGAGGGAACAACAAAGGTTTGCCTAGAACTAAGTCACACATGGGACAATTGTGCATTGTCAATACTGAACACCTCAGTGCTGCCAACTTATGGAGATGTGTTGTGCATTGTCACCAAGCCAAATCAAAGGGCCTCACTATTGCATTTCATCTGCAATGACATATGTCTAATAGGATGGGATGTCCAGGTAATGTAGTGCAACCATATTACCACCACATCAGAATCTATTGTGTGTGTGGAAGTATCATTTCCCCTCCAGTGAAAGCACACTAAAACATGTAGGACACCACACAACGCATGGTACATACATACTGCTCAGCAATTTGGAAACAAAATCATGGATCCCAAGTCAATGACACAAACACAAGTTGTCAAGTCAAACAAACCACTGCAGAAAAAACCTCACAGAGGCCCAGGATCTCACACAATACCACAAACACATATGAGTCACACACGACACAAGATATCAACTGCCATGCTACATGACATTCCTGTTGCAAGCACTAACAAAATACTCACTCCTTTTATCTTTTTCAGCAGATCAGGGTCACGGGATCCAGCCATCGATCATGACCCCATTCCCCAACCCAAGCACAGCAGCAGAACGTGCCTATAATGAGGCACATCAGAGGACACACACCATTGTAGAAAGGACCTTTGGCAACCTGAAGTCCACATTCAGGTGCCTGGACATCACAGGAGGCAGCCTCCTTTATACCACACACATTGTTTGCAAAATCAAACTTACACGTGCTATCCTGCACAACATTTGTGTGAGGAGGAACATCCCCCTATATGAGCTAGACCAAGAACTGCCTGAGGAGGAGGAGGAGGAGGACGATGGTGCCAGGGAAAATGAGGGGTAACAGCATAACACAGCTGCAATCTGCAAATTCCTCAAACTTTTTTCAACCAATAGTCACTCTACAGACCTTGTTAGGACATGTTATGAAACACCTTACTTGATCACACAATCCTGCTCTGGTTTCTTCTTTCTCCATCACATGTTCTTTCAGGAATGTGAGTATTACCTCAGGGAGCAAGTTACAAAGACAAATCTGACTACTTCTGATGCAACATCACATGTGATGCGTATGATTGTACAGCAAACATCACACACATATAAAAATACTCATCTTTTGAATGTCACATATGAAGGACAAAATCAATGGACCACAGCATATGACACACATCCACATTGCCAACATGGGCTACTGTAGCACATAACACACAACTATGATATCTCCAATCAAAAGGTAAATAGGCACCCCATACATGAGGCAGTGGATGTGAAATATCAGTGGAAACAGGAATGTATGAACAGGCCCCTGACATTAGTAAGCGTGACATTTACTATCTCTGCAAGGAGCTTGTGTGACAAGCGGGGCATCATTTCTGAAAATGGATAGCATGTGGGTCCCAGGTATGACAAGCAATGTTCACAACACATGCCCTGCACAATCCTTCCGTGGAAATAAGTCCTTTCACTGCAATTTGTAAAGTCTCTGCCCTCCCATTTCTAGAGGATGCTGTAAATGGACTAGCTGTACCCTGGGAATCATCACTAGCACTCACCCAGAGTCCCTTTCTGACTCCTGTTTGCTTCCCTTTTTCATATGGCATGCTATAGAAGAACTACATTAGTTTGCATGGACTTCAGGCCCCATAATGCACTGCCTGGAAGTCGGTAAGACCTGTAATCTTCTGTTCATTACTTACTATGAAAAAAGTCTGCTTGTCCCTTTATACTGGATTCTTTCCAGGACTTGTGAGAGAGTGAAGCTGCACACACTTATGACCTCACTTGTGCAGCCGAGCCATGTGACTCTGCCCTGGCCTTGCTGCTGCCTGGAAATGTTTAGAAGCTGCCATTCCCTGAAGCTCCTCATCGTGCATTGGAGTACGATTCCTTTGTGTTCCAGACCCCTTGTTGGATTGTGTTACAGTCCTCATTATGCCTGAACCTGCTCTCTGTTTACCCAGTACTGTTCCTGCTTGTTCCATTCAGAGTCTGCTCCATGTTTCCCAGCCTTGTTCGTATTTGTTTCTGCCAGAGACTGCTTTCTGTCTCCCAGACCTGTTCCAGCTTTTGCATCAACCTGAGCCTGTTCCCGGTGATTAGCTTTGCCTCCTAGTTGGTTCCCTCGCTTTCTGTTTCCTCTTGGGTTATTGTGTCTTGTAAGTGTCCTCACCTGTCTAGAAGTGTTTTCCTTTGTATTTGGGCTGGCACCTGGTTTCCTGGAGGCAAATCCAGCTCCCATCTTTTGTCAAGTGTTGTATGTAGTCATTAGTGCCTAACAGTGACAGTGTGCTATGGCTGTATTCCAGCAATTGCCACTGTGTCTCTAGTCGGACCCACAAGGGCTAGTCTCATGTATGTAAGTAGAATCTTTGTTTGTGCCCCAAGGGTCCAGACACAGAATCACTTCTGCTGCCTCCTTTCTATGGGGCTTGCACGGTGACTATCTGTAAGATTAATCTGCACAGAGGCACCAATTTTGCCTGTTGCTGTGGAAAGTACTGAGCCCTACTCTGTGTACAATCTTAGTGATAAGTCCTACATGTTTGTCCATTACTGACCCGTACCATATTTGTTCACACTAAAGGTGCTCTGCTTTCAGTTTCCTGTTTTCTCTGCCTTACCATAGCTGGCCTTTCCCCTTGTATGTCTTTAGCTGTTCTTTTGCGTTGGTGCACTACTTCCTTGCGAGGTACTCTGTGAACTCAAGGGGTGGCCCTAACAGACTCCTGTCTAGACCCCCAGGAAAACGTAACACCATGGAGCCCAATCCTGACACAGGGTACACATGCCCACACACTTGAACTGGACACTTCTGTGGAATGCACATCTGAAAATATGTGAACACATGCAGCCAGGACAGCAGGTCCACCACTGCAACATAAGTAACAGGTAATTCTCCTGAGTCAAACTGACGTATACCTAACATTTTATTGGTGGAATTAAGGCACAGTGTCTCAAAAAATGTATGTACCAAACATGTACTCATGGCCGACATAAGGGTAGTTCACACACACGTCATCATGAAGTCATAACCAACAATTAAAGACCTATGAGTGGTAACATATCCAACATAGCACTCATCAGCCATCCTCAATCATCCCTGAGGTTTGTTTGTCGTGTGAAATGTAATGTCTCCAAAGTCAAACAACTACACACATCAAATGAGTCAACACATATTACAAACACATAGCATCACTGTTGTAGATCACTGATTGCCATCAGATGTAGATACCAATTTGTAACACACTCATACATGAGCATTACGTCCAATGTATTGCAGGCCATTTCTTCAGAAACACACATATCGTTGGTACAGATCATTCACACACAAAACACACAGCTGCATGCTCTATCACATTTGGCCAACCACTATACCACACACTGCAGGCCATACCATCCTATCTTCATCTTGATACAGGGTGCATGCATGTTAAATAATTTAAAATCACGCAATCACAGTTTCAGTAAAAAATGTTGACACAAATGCATCGGAAAATCACACAAACGCTAGCTAGCCATACATGGGGCCTTAGCCTTAGTTCCACCGGCCCACCACACACATGCGGATATCCACTGAAATTGAAGTTTACAGGTAATGTGTGGTATTTTGCTGCACATGTAGGTTATGCATCGAAAATATTCAAGCAAACATCGTATGCGTCAAAAAAATACACGGCTGACGGAAAATGGGCCGCAAAGGGGACAGTAAGTGATGTAATAGGAAGTCCTGTTTACAGGCATGGTACAGTGGGTGTACTTTCACTTTCACTTTACAGTCTGTGCTTTTTCTTGCCTGTGCGGCTGTGTATCGGTGTTGCTGGTGTCTGGATCACGTTTCTTGTGTCTTGTGGTGTCTCTCTTGTGTCTTTTGTGTATTCTGTCTGTTTATTGTACCTGTGTAAGTGCTTTCGTGTAGTTTATTGTCTTTTGGATTGTATTTGTACTGTTGGGTGTCTGTTTGGGGGTTAGATTAGTTGGTTAGTTGTGGTTCTTAGGTTTGGGCTGTAAGGTTCCTTTTTTTAAATTTATTTACCTTCCTTTTTACACTTTTTCTGTTTTGCTTTGTTGTGCAAGGACATGTCGGGAACGGTGAGGCTGACCCGCATGGGGAGGAGGAGCTTGGGGGCTTTGTGTGGCTGGTGTGCCACTTTCTGCTATTGATGCTGGAGATGGGTGGGCATGTGATACAGGGGTATCACACAGAGGCAAGGCGGCTGCGGTGGGGCAAGGTGCTCTACCACCTCAAATGAGTATTCCACACGAGCAGGAATGAGCACCAGCTGAAGCATCACTGGGCTGACCTGGTGGCCAGAGAGCAGGATCTGCTGGACCACCTGGGTGTGGTGATCTGCAGCTCTGTTGGTGAGTATCACACTGACAAATGTGCACAGTAGGATGCTCCTGAGTGACAGTAGCAGATGTCTTGACGTGATGCATGCAATGTTTGTGGCCATGTTGAATGCAAGCAGAACAAACTGTTAGTGTCCCAGTACAGAGATGTAGTCCACATGCCTATACATGTTAACAATGCAGTCCTGAGGTTTGTTGAGTAATGTACGACTATCACTTAGGTCTACATGTACCAAGCTATTTTATATTGTCACAAATGGCCTAGTTTTCAGATTTTGTGTGTTTACGTTCCAATGCACATCCCCAATTTTGCCATTCTGCAATCACACTGCAGAATGGCAAAACAGGGTTTGCTAGTGGCATTTAGGAAGGGGCGTTCCCTTCCTATTAGGGAGTCGCAGTCCGCTAATTGATTTTATGGTGGCTGTGAATGCTTGCACTAAATAATTGCAGTTACCACCAGTTTCAAGTTGTTGCTAACCCACTTGCAAAAGGAGAGGTGTCCCCATGGGATCCCTTCCTCTTTGTGAATGCATGCCCAAAAACTGTTTCACAGCAGGCAATGGTTCAACAGACCACTGGCTGCTTAAAAAAAAAATATTAAAGTCATATTATTGGTTTTTGAAATGCTTTCTGTTTACCCTTGATGAAATAAGGCTGCCTTTTTAAAAAATAAATATACATCTCTATTTGGAAGCAGTCACAGGCACAGTGGTCTGCTGAGCCCAGCAAGCCAGCATCCCTGTGAGTGCCGCCATTCCCAAGGGGTTTGCAAAATGAGACCTACCTCATTAAAATTCATGAAGCATGTCATTTGCTACCCCATTGTGATTTTCAAACAGTGTCATTGACAGTGTTGTACCTCAGATCATCCTACTCTCAAATTGTGAGTTTCTAAGTCTCGCAATGTGTGACTCACAAAACCGGGTCTTCCTACATGTGGCCCTTAGTCACACATTTCAGGTGCAAAGACTACACCTGTGCCCATGCGTTCTGTCAATGATGATCAGGTAAGACACTGTCAGCATACCAGATTTCACTGTATCAGGACAGCAACGTGGGCAATCCATGTTTAGCGCTACATTGTCATCATTACATACATATGATCCCTGCCATTATGTTGGCAAAGGGGGCATACATGGCTTAGGGGACACTGCAAACGGGCATTTGTTACCTACATACAACTGTGCCACATCTGGTATGGACCACTGATGCATGATAATTGCAGACTGAAAATTGAGCCACAGGTCTATCCCACAGTAACTCAGTGTCCCTTGTTGCACAAGCCACAATACCTGAGTCACTAGTATTGCAGTGCAGTAGGGAAGTACCATTGAAATTGTCACCCAAATACAAATCATGACATGGAGTAACATCTGAAATAAATTAGCCACAAATGTAGACGGCTTTAGCACCACATGATTGTGAGGCCCAGTGCATGTGTGCAGATGTGTGTGTATCACTCACTGGAGTGTCAGTGTCAATGTGAGTGTGCAGTGGTATGTCTGTTGGAATGTCTACATACAGGATCACCAGCTCACTCATATAAAAATGTTACAGACTGTGATATGTTGTCAACATGTTTGTACAGTGATCTGCCATTTTGCATATATTGCCTTTCCATGTCTTATGGGTGGACCTGCCCCCTATACCATTGGGGAAGTGGCTTGATTTCAGGACCCAGATGAATCCAGTAAGTGTGATAATATTTCTGTCCTGTGTAGTGATTGCAGCTGTTGTGTGAGTTACTCTTGTGTGTTGCACTCATTGTAAGATATGATGAGCTTGCAGGTGATCTGATATATTACATTACTGGATGTTGACATAGTGTTTCGTGCAAGGGTTAGACATTCACAGGCACAGAGTCATATCTTGGGAGTCTTCTGCTGCACAATAGGCGGCAGCGTGTGAACAAGGTGATTATTAGCTACACGTGGGCCCACATGTGACTTGGAAATGCTCTAGTGTTAGTATATTGTCACTGGGTCATACCCTCATTCTCACAAGATAGTGATGCATCAGTTTTCAATGCAAAACTGTGCATCCCTGTATTGTAATGTACATGTAGGACTGTATCGTTAACTGTCCCCCAACATCTAGCCCCATAAGTTGTAGTCCATTTATGTGAAACTTATGTGGTATGCAATAAGCGTGCATGCAGGTCAAGGCCAGACGTGTGCTGGCATCAAGTGGGTGTTTTTGGAATCGTGTTGGCAGATCTGGCGTTGATGGCTGTCAACAACTGGACACATGTCAACAACTGGACACATGAATGTAGATGTGAATGACCTATGGATACCTTATTCCTAGGTGGCAGCCCTCCTCACATGTGTTCCTCTTACTAAATCCATTGAAAAGTGGAAATATCTTTGTGGTTGTCTCGACAGTTGTGATGATGTATTGCATGCCCACCCCCCTGAGGCACAGGTGTAGGGGAACAACATATATGTAGGAAGATGTGATGGTCATAGTTTAGATAACAGTCATCTCATTCAAGCATTGCATGTGTCCCAAACAACATTGACCCCTTATGATTTGCAACTGCATACCATCCTGCCAATTACATCTACAAATCACTGGTCTTGGGTGCCTTGAAGTTGACTCAGATGATAAAGATTAGTCGGCCTGGCCCATGTGAAGTTGTTGCTGCCTTTGCAGTGTGACACATTGCACTACATCAATGCACAGAACACTTTAATAGATCCAAATCTTGTTGTGCTTTGCTGTGAAGTAAAAGACATGATGGGTATGTATCGTTGCCATTACATTCATCAGGAACATTATATCATCTGGACTGTGATTTGGACTGCATGTGCAAATTGAGGCAGAGTGTTAGATTATCATTTGTACATGCATCACACAATGATGACACTGATGGTTGCCTGTCTCATTTTTACAGCTGCCAACATGGATCTAGCGGAGAGCAGGGCTTCCCAGAAGTGGGCAGTGAGATACAGACACATCTTGGATGTCGAGTCTGGGTATCGAAGGATGGCAAGACGCTATCAGAGAGAGAAAGCAACAGGAGAGTGGTGGGCTTTCAGCTAAGGGGGACCAGCATTGGCCACAAAGGTTGTAGCCACCACCCTAACTGCGCCCAGCACCAAATTGCCCACCGTCACTTCAGCCCCATCTGCTGCATAGTCAACCTCGGCACCACCAACCACCACACCGACTGCACCTTCAACGTCTGCAACACAGACTACCACACCTGCTACAATGGACATGGTCGCAATTGCTGAGCTCCAGAGGGACATGAGGAAAGTGTTGAAAAAGCTTGACACAATACAGAAGGATGTGGACAATCATACCCGGAGGCAATTAAAAAGACACTGAGGAGGGCAAGCCTGTGAACTCTTGCCTCCCCTCACCCCTAATTCAGTCCCCTACCTCCTCATTTCTCATCCTGTTTTGTAGTGGGTTTAAGGGATTTAGTGAGGAGGTTATTAGTTTACATAGGATAAATAGGGTTGGGGGTTCATATTATTACATGTTTGTGGGTGGGTGGGGGTTAATGTTGGGGATTTTGGCCCTCATTACAACTTTGGAGGCAACTGCCACCTACCGCCATGGCGATGGCCGCCAACATACCGTCGCCGTGGCTATCAGCCGCCCACCCGCATTATGACCGTAGCCAGAATTCCACCAGAAGGCTGGCGGAATACCGTCGACAGTCATGGTGATGGACGGCATTAAGATGGCGCTGCAGTCAGCAGCAGCGTCACGGCAGCAAAACACTGCCAAAGGTATCATGAACAATGATACGGCCTGGCAGTGTTTTGCTGGTGGATGCTGCTGCTGGCAGCAGCGCAGCATCCCGTCTTCTGCCGGAGGATCCCCTGCAAGCAGGGAAGTCAGGTTCTCCAAAAGGAGAGAGGGGTGAGGGGTGGGGAGTGCGTGTGTGAGGGTGTTGTGAATCTGTTTTTGTATGCGTGCATGCGGATGTGAGTGACATTGAATGTGTGCGTGAATGACTGAATGTGAGTGTACGTGTATGTTGTGTGTTGTGAATCGGTGTGTGTGACAATGTATGTTGGTGTGCATTGTGGCGTGTGGGTATGTATGTGTGCATGCGTGAGTGGATGTGTGTATGCCTGTGTGTATGAGTGTGTATGTGTGCACCTGTGGGTGTGTAAATGTGCGGGGGCAGGAGAGGGAGGGGGAGGGTGGGGAACCTCTGGGGAGGGGGCAGGGGAGACCCCCATCAGTGTCAAGGAAGGAATTCCCTGGCACTGATAGTGCCTTCTGCCATGTTTTTCATGGCAGTACGCTTGCCACGCAAACCATGGCAGTAGGCAGGGTCATAATCCAGAGGGTGGGATTGTGACGGCCTCCTGGCCGTAGACTGAAGTCTCCAGCCCAGCGGCTGATACCACCATGGCGGATGGAGTTGTACATTGGCGGTTTGGCTTGACCCAAACCGCCAATGTCATAATTTGGGAAAAGGTACCGCCATCCTGTTGGCAGTACTGTTCCCCAAATTACCGCCAGGGTCGTAATGAGTGCCTTTGTGTAAACAATAAATTTAAAAAAAAGTATATATTTGTTTAGTATTAGGTAGTATATGTTTAGGTTTGCATATGTTGTCCTACATGTGTCTCGTCATATAAGGGGGTGGGGGCAAATGTTAGAGTGTGTTGTTAAGTGTGGTAAGTAAGCTTAGCATAGGGTAGTTAGGGCCAGTTGTGGGTAATGTATAGTTAGGATAGATTAGGTTAGTATAGGTGTGTCACATTGTTTTAAGTTCTGTTTCGTACATAGTTATTAAAGATTTAGGTACTCCCTTAGTGCATGTGTCATATGCTTGGGGCTCAGGGTCTTTGCATGAGTGTACAGTGCCAATTGTCTGTTGGCCTGTGTATTCCATACTGCATCCACATCCCTCTCTTGACATGTTAATTCCCACTTCCAACTTAGCTGTCACATTGGCAGCTACAACAACGTGACTATGGTTCCCATGTATTGGATAGGTAGGTGTGCTTTTTAAGCTGTAATAGTTTTGATCCTGTGTCGTGATGTTGGACACTGTGGGACGTCTGCCTGCTGCCTGAAGTTCATGTCAACACTGCTAAACTGAGTAGTGCCAATTTTAGATGAGGTTAAGTATACACATTTCACACATGTGTGTTTTACTTGTACTCCCAGCTGAAGTTATTGGCCAAACACTCTTACACTGCCATTCCTGCTGCATGTTTTGGGTGAGGCATGTATGTTTTGAAGCAAATGTCACATACACAATGACTTGCTTGTAGGGGATGTGTCCAGCATTGACTCTCATCTTGTATATTCCTTGGCCCTGATTTATACTTATTTAGCGCTTCATTCGCGTCATTTTATGATACAATGATATTTTGTAAGTTTGCGCCGCTTTTGCTAAAAAATGATGCCAATGCAGCACAAAATAAGTATAAGTCAGGGCCCTTGTGCGCAGATATCTGCCCACGTTATTTCTGCACTCTGGTATTGACACTCTTTGACCTTGACATGTTACATGCATCACAAATCTCCAGCAAAGTAGATGTGTCACATTACACAAAGACAAAGTGGGTGTGTGGGTGCTGTTTATTTAAAAGTGCTGTAATGCAATATTTTCATAGTCAAGATCTGTGACCCCATTAGTGTAAAGCATTATATTGTGATGCAACACAAGTGCAAGGTTGAGGGGCTTGTCACTGGACATGCTAAGATGAAGTGTTGTTCAGTGCAGAGGAACATGAATTGCCAATGGAGTAGTGAGAGACAGTTGCAGTCCACAGTGGAAAGGTTAACAGTGTGTCGGTGAAGAGTGCATGTCACCAACTGTAGCAACACTGGCATGTTGTCAACCTAGTCTTAGTGCCACCCAGCAACAAAGTACAAATTTGATGCACGGATGGCGTTAAGAAATGACGCTAGCCAGTGCTACAATATTTCACGCAAAAAGTTAAAATCTGGCCCTTAGTGTGAACACTTCAGTGCCAGACCATCCATAGCATGTATTGGTAGGTGAAACAACTTCTACACACAGCTCTTTCCCTAAAAGAAGCTCTGCATCAAAAGGGCAGTCCCCAAGTGCACACATCCCCTATTACCAACCCCAGCAATTTCTGCATAAAACTCTTCCCCTAAAAAAAGCTCAGAACAAAGGGCCTGATGTACAATGCATTTTTCCGGTCACTAAGAGCCCATGGGGCCGTTAGCGAATGGAAAAATGCTATTTCCAATGTACAAAAGGCAAAATGAAATTAAGTAACTTGTAATCAAATCATATTTTGATTAGCGATTTGGTATTTGGAAGGGGCGTGTTTAGGAAGCCCCTTCCAAATACAGAATGTGGTTTCAAAACAGTAACACTTTACAGCCATTTCAAACTGGTGGTAACCCATTCACAAAGGGGAAGGTGCCCCCTAGGTTCCACTTCCCTTTAGAGAATGCAAATAATTATACTTTTTAAGAGCAGGCAAAGGTCCTACCTGCAAAATGTATTTTTTTATTTTTAAACGTATCCCATTTTCCTTTAATAAAAAGCAATCACAGAGATGGTGGGCTGCTGAGCTCAGCAGGCCACCATCCTTGTGATGTCTGTGATTCCTAATGGATTGCAAATTGAGACCTACCTCATTAATATGCATGAGGTAGGTCTACTTTCTACTCACTAGGAATCGCTAACGAAACTCAAATTAGTTTTATACATTAGGAATAACGATTTCCTAATTGCGATTTGGAGTTGTTAAAAGGCCAAAGCCTTTTTTATGAAACAAGTTTTTCCTTAAACAGAGCTGAGTGTGAACAGTACAGTCCAGGGCCATACATTCAATTAACAGGTTGGTAAAGCCACTTGCACACACATCTCTCTCCTTAAACAAAGCTCTACATCAAAAGGCCAGTCCCCAAGAGCACACATCATCTAGTACCAGGCAGACCCACATCTGCATACAACTCTTCCACTAAACATAACATAGAACTAAGGGTCTCCTTTGCAAGGCCCATGGTGAAGGGTGGTGCAGCAAGGCACTAGGGGCCACAGAATCGGGCCGTTTGAGACAAGAAAAAAGCAATTTGGTGTGTACAGACCCATTTTTGCGATTTGGTAATCTATTTACTGAATAGCAAAAAGAGTTTGCGAGTAGCAAATAGGAAGGGGTGTTCCCTTACTAATTGCGAGTCGAAGTCCGATGTATGATTGTTTTGTGACCGTGAATGCAGTAACAAAACAATCGCAGTTAGCAAAAGTCTCAAACTGGTGCTAACCCATTCGCAAAAGGGAAGGGGTCAACGTGGGACCCCTTCCCTTTGTGAATGCATGCAAAAACATTTTTTCAGAGCAGGCAGTGGTCCCACGGACCACTGCCTCCTCTGAAAACATGAAAACAAAACTTTTCATTTTTGTTTTTGAAATGCATTCCATTTTCCTTTAAGGAAAGCGGGCTGCTTCAAAAAAGAAATACTGCTTTATTTAAAAGAAGTCACAGACATGGTGGTCTGCTGACCCCAGCAGGCCACCATTCCTGTGAGCACTGCCATTCCCAATGGAGTCACAAATTGACACCTACCTCATGAATATTAATGAGGTAGGTCATTTGTGACCCCATTGGGAATTGCACAAAGTGTGAAGTACACTGTTGTACATACGGTTTTGTGACTCACAATATATGACTCACAAATGAGTCACAAATTGCAAGTCGCAAAACTCGGGGTCACACATCTGGCCCTTACTGTGCTGCCCTGCACCACTGGGAGAGGGCAGAAGTGCACTGTATCTACAAGATACAGTACATTTCTGTCCTTTCCCCCTGCACTAACTCATAAATTGCTGCCATGCGACAACGCAGACACTCTTGCACCATGGCGCAAGGGGGTCTGTGTTCTGGAAGTAATTGTTTTTGAGCAGAAAGGGACACCTTTCTGCACAAAAACAGTTGCATGAGGTGTTTTTCAATGTGTGCTGCAGTATGCAGCACAAATAGATAGAGGACAAACATGGCGAAATAAAGATATTCCTCCTCATTGCATCACCCTTACACCACCCCTGAGGTGGCATAGGAATCTGACGCATTTCCAGACTTGTAAATCTGGGAATGCATCAGATTCCTTCTGGTTTCAGGGGTGTTGCATACGAACACACCAATCTACACCCATGGTAATCCCCTTTCACGCAGTGTTATGCGTGAAAGGATCCATATTTACTAGGTCCTGAAAAAACACACAAGAAGTCTTTGTGTGGTCTTGTAAATATGGGCTGGGACACTGCGCCACTGGAGCGTAACAAAATGATGCTCCGTGGTGCAGGATGCCACTACAGTGTCTAGTCCACTACTAGATACAATAGGTATTAAAAGGTCCAATCCTCTTTTACATACAGGTTTCTCTCAGAGTAGAACTGAGTATGAAGACTCCAATCTTCTAACATAAATACCATGTACTGGCAGGTGAAATCACTTGCACACACAGTTGCTCCCTAAAGAGAGGTTGAGTGTAGACCTCACTTACATCCAGACCCAAGCACTTCTGGATAGAGCTCTCCACCTAAACAAAGCATAGAATTAAGGGCCATATTTACAAGCCCCTAGCGCTCCTGTGGCACTGTGCACTGTGCCATATTTATAAGGCGCCCCTAAGCCACTTTCTGTGGCTTAACGCCACCTTGTAAATATGGTCCCTTGTGAAGCAGTTTTCTGTGGCAGAGGGGCATGCAATGGGTGTTGCTGTGGGTACTCCACTGCAACACCCATTGCTTTTGATGCTGCCCCAGATATACACGGAATTGTAAATCTGAAGCTGCCCCAAAAGCTAACACCACCCCAAGGGTGCCGTTAGCATGGCGCAATGAAGAGAAGTACTTTTATTTCTCCTTGTTTTTGCTGTTCCATGTGAGCTGCATTCTGCAGCACAAATAAAAAGAACAAATGGCCATGAATGATTATGTATGTGCAGGAAGGTGTCCCTTCCTGCACATAAACAATCATTCAATAATGACAATGTGCTACTTCTATATGTGCTGCATTCTGCAGTGAATAATTTGAAAGAGTAGATTCAACAAAAGCTGATGAGATAAATGGGCACTACAATATTCTTCCTCTTAATTCTAGGGATGGGTGATGCTTTTGAATTATAGCAAATGAAACAAACCAAATGTGAACTTATAGTGTGTGGGAAAAGATCTTGGAAGCTCGCTGCTTTCCACATGTCATTCCAACTGGAGAAGGAAGTTGTTATGATGATCAGCCAGTTCAGATACCTGTTTCAGCGTACAGATCAAATAGACTGTATTCAGAAGATACCAGATTTAGGCCAAATATTCTGTTTCCTCTTCTGTTAGAAGGAGAACCGTCAGTTTTATCATATATAGCTGCCC
Organism: Pleurodeles waltl; assembly: GCF_031143425.1. Classification (NCBI taxonomy): domain Eukaryota; kingdom Metazoa; phylum Chordata; class Amphibia; order Caudata; family Salamandridae; genus Pleurodeles; species Pleurodeles waltl. Next base: position 924,537,216 of record NC_090448.1, on the reverse strand, counting down.
AGATTGTGAAAACAGGAGAAGGTTTTCAAAATATGAGTGCAACTTTTGTTGAAAAGGTTTATGGAATAGTTGAGAAGCTTGAGTATAACCTCATGAATCTCATGGCATGCCAGCATGGTACTATTGAATATTGGTTTTGTCAGCATGGAGCTAGGGGAAATGTTGTGAAACTTGCATGCACCTGGTCCATAAGTTGTGTGGTGTATGTATTGGGTGATTGTCACGGTTTTCCTACAGAAGCTAAAATTCTAGGCATTAATTTTAAAACATCAGGTGAATTATGCTCAATGGAGCCTGTAAATGTATGCAGGTACTTTACTCATGGATTTCAAGCCATACTTCACTTTATCTGCAACAAAAGAAATTCTCCTCTTGGTAATGTCACTGACTACTTTTGAAGGAAAGAATACCAAGCTATGGGTGACCGACACATTCACATGTTGTTATGGGTTAAAGGTATACCAACATTTGGAAAGGATACTGATGAGTCAGTACCATTGTTCATAGAGCAGTGAACAACATGCACGATTCCCAATGAGAGTCTCAACAGAAATCTCAGGCGGAAAGTATTGCAATTTCAGTCCCACAAATATGGCAAGTACTGTCACCGCAGATACAGAACCAAAGGTAAGTACTATACCAAGTGTTTCCAATGGCCTGTTATCTCTAAAAGAAGAGTAAACAGTTTTATGTCTGCAGTCAGACATACGGTCACTGCAAATATCCTAAGAACACTTGCAACATTGAGTAAAATGAGTCTTCAAATCTTATCAATGATTACAATCCTGCCATCTTGTATATATAAAATGCAAATATCGCCATTCAGTTTGTAGCACACAATACCATTGTTGTTGCACACAGTTACCCCTTACATTGCAAAGTCTGAAATGACAGAAATGAAAGTCTTTCTAGCTTGTGTGGAAAGTTCAAGTCAATAATGGGGATTAGCTTGGGCCTTTTTTTTTATACATAACAGAGTATTGATGTCCGTTGATGAGATAGATACCTTGCACACTCGGATCCTGTACAGAAATTGTGAAAACAAAATATGCTAGATACTTACTACCCAAATCGAAGTGCCTATTGAGAAGGTGTGTGTCTGCATCAAGTAGTTCAGTTTAACACATACAGAAACAATGTAGAAGAAAACATTGAAAGTCGGACATTCTCCCTTCTGGGTGTAATGATTGTTTAGTTAGACACAATAAAGCAAGTCTCATTCATCAACCACCCAAAACTGTCTTGTCAAGTGTTGATAAGAAAGTACTTTTATTTGGCTCTTCTTCAGCTGTTTAAACCTTGGTGTTATGAAAAAGAATGCCCTGATATTTATGACTGCTATGAAGATGCTTTCAATGCAGTTAAAGACCAGATTAAATGTTCAACATTTCCTACTTATTTGAAAATGTTGAATTATGAGATTCAACAAGAGATTGTAGCAGCCAGGATTGCAAAGGATAGTTCTCAAGTGAACCGGAGTTCAGGATCCACTTGGACAGCCCATCATTTAGAATGGGGTAGCCTTTGTCATGGAGGAGGTGCAGAATGCTATGGACTAATTCAGGATTCAAAGAAAAGAGTTAGAAGAGTTGGAAGGTCAACTTAATGAATAACAACTGGACATATTCAAAGAGATAAGTGCATCTGTGGATCATGGTATTCTGCACTATAATTTTGAATATACATGCACCATAATAAAGCCTGCACTTCTATATTTTAGTGGACAAGCAGAAACTGGGAAAGGGTTCCTCATAAAAGTGCTGTAAGAAAATGGGTTGTTAGTTGACTGGGGTGTGAGCCCTGGTCAAATAACAGTCAAAATCCCTTGCAATGTGAACCACAAAAAGTCACTAAATTTACCTGTGCCAAACCCTGGGTAGCTTGGCACTAAAAGCAGTCAGGCTTAAAATAGAAGCTATGTGAAAAGTATTTATGAAGCACACAAGCAATAATAAAGTGAAAACACACCACAAGAAAAATCCCAAACCAATTTAGAAATATATAGTAAATTTTAATACATTATTTGACACCGAAACAACACAATTCCAATCATTAGTAATGGAGTTATAAATTTAGCTGCAATAAAGCGTTTGAAGGTATAAAGTGCCAACTGTGGCAATCTGGTCATGCTAGACTCAATCAAAGTGAAAAGTTCAAGCTGACCTCAATGATGTGTGGTTTGGTTTACCTACTCAAGTTTTGTGCCAAGAGTTCCGTTCACATTGGAGAGGGTCACAAGGAGCAAGGAGAATGTCATGGGTAGCAGTTGTCATGGTGTGAAGCCTGGCCATAGGTCACAGATAGGCAGGCTGGAGCTTCACGTTGGCAGTCCCTCAAGAGCTGTCAATGCTGCTGCATGAAGAGTTGAGTTGGCATCATCTTGAGCAGGCTAGCTTTTTGAGGCTCTCTGGGGCCCTGGGTTCAAGATGGGCTGCAGGCCTAGTTCTTCTTCTGTAGGCAAGAGGGCTGCAGGTCAGCACAGCAGGGCAGCAGCTCCTTCAGACTAGCAGTCCATCAGAGTGGCAGTCTTTTCAGCAGCACAACAGTCCTTCTTCCTGTCAGAGTATCCACAGGTCCAGAAGTGTACGGAAGAAATGGCATCTGAGGTTCCCTTTTTATACCCTGCTGCCCTGGTTCTGGAAGGTGGGAAAAGCTTCTACATAGTGCCTTTGAAGTGCATGGAATACCCTACTTTCCCTGCCCTGGCTCCAAGCTGACAGCAATAACCATGTGGGGTCATTAGACTCTTTCTGTTAAGGTAGGGCACAGGCTATTCAGTTACAAGTGGGCTGTATTAGGTTCTGCCCCCATCCTGCCGGCTGATAGCCCATTCAGGCACCCCTAATTCCACTATTGTGTGATTGTCTGGGGTCTTCCATAGGGGTTGCTTTTATGAATTAAAAACAAAGGTATCAGCCTGGCAAGGGGTTTATTTTGTCAGGTTGATATGGCAGTTTAAAAAAACTGCACACACATACTCTACTCATGTTTAAAGGGCTATTTTAGTGGAAGGCACAATTAGTGCTGCAGGTCTACTATTAGTATTTTACATGGTCCGGACACACGTAGTTCCACTTCATGAGGCACCTTTAAGTACATTTAATATGCTATTTGAGTGTAAGCCAATTCTACCATGTTTTAAGGAGAGGCCACAAACACTTTAGCACTGGTTAGCCGAAGTAAAGAGGCACAGAGCCCTAACGCCAACAAAAACAAATTCAGCAAAAAGTGGAGGGTAAAAGGCAAAACATTTGGAGGTGACCTGCAGAGAAGGCCAGGTACAACAAGTATTTACTGCATATGTCCACAAAAAAAACTGATTGCAAACGTTCTTCTTGTAACAGCACCGACTAGACTTACTGAACACAACAATAGAGGATATTACTTTGCATCATCTTGTCATGTGCCAGAGGAGCATGAAAGTAAATTAGAATACCATAAGTGGTGATGCATGTCATGAAGTATTAACAGTTCTGAACAAGTAGTAGGTGCTGATCATAGATGAGGTGAGGATGATGTCAAACATAATGATTGCATGTGATCACTTGAGAATGCAAGAAGTTTCAAGGACAGGCTGTGAAACTCTCTTTGGTGGTGAGCACATTGTAGCATTTGGGGATCTACTTCAGCTAACCCCTTGAAAGGTCAGCCAGTGTTTAATATACTGCTCGATTAGCAAACTGATTAGCAAACTGATTCATTAGGTAGCATCTGAAATGCAAACATTTAGTTGAATTTCTTACACAGAGATCTCACTAAGAATATAAGACAGTCTGCAGATGTAGATTATGGAGATATTTTGAAAGACATTAGAATAGTAATTGGCACAAAGAAAGCTTGATTGGGTCTTCAGAGCAGCACTTTAGCTACCCTTTTTCCAAACTACAACTCTCCTTCAGCTGTAATGGAAGATCTTCAAAAGACTTACAAATTGTATGTCTTTTGCCAGCTTTGAACGAGTGCGTACAGTTTAATGCAGAAATGCTGACATAAGCAAACATGGGCATTTTTACCCTTCTGTGCAAGGTAAGATGGAGCATCAAGTTATGAATTTAATAATCTGTCAATCAATGGTACCAATTTGGAGCAACTAGAAAAATCAGTGTCTCAAACAACTGGCTTAGAGAAAAATGTAAGCCTCTGTAAAAACTGAAGAATCATTCAGCATTAGAATTTAAATGTCGAGGAGGGTTTCGTGAACCGTGCTTTAGGCACTGTGTTAGACTTCACCACATATCCATATAAGAGTGAGTTTGAGTACATTGTCACACAATTTGACCATGTACATGAGCCCAAACAAATAGGGAGGTTTAGTGCTAGGTTTCTCTTAGTGAAAGATTTGTATGTAGATATAGGACAGTTTCCTCTATGTTTGTCATATGCAGTTACCATTCATAACTCTCATGGACTAAGGGCCTGATTTGGATCTTGTTGGATGGAATACTCTATCACAGATCTAACGGAAATCCTGTCTGTCGTATTACGATCTCCATAGACTATAATGGATTGTAATACCGCAGACGAGATATCCGTCACATTTGTGATGGAATATTTCCCTCAGCTGAGATCCAAGTTGGGCCCTAAGTCTTGATGCAGCACTTATAAATGTCGGGCAAACAGTATTCAAAGAAGGGATGTGTTATGTTGACTGTTACATGTTATGACACTTCAGGACTCTACCTTGTAGAGTTTCATGAGATCAAAGTACGAGCAGACAGCTCATGTTTCAGGGAGTACAATCAATTGAGAAGCCTGTATGCTCCTTATCTGGGTGAATACCCAACCTACTAAAAACAATCCATCTGTGTCAACCGTTAACTTAGGACCTGATTTAGATATTGATTAATGGGTTACTCCGTCATAATGGTGACCAAGTTTATGTCTTATGGGATTTCGATTTTGGTGGACGGGATATCCATCACCATTGTGATGGAAGAACCCGTCCACCAATATCTAAATCAGGCGCTCAGTCAGAAAAGACATATGTCAAAACAGGGGAGGTTAACATCAAGGGCCATATTTATACTTTTTGACGCAAAACTGCGCTAACGCAGTTTTGCGCCCAAAAAATTTGCGCCGGCTAACGCCATTCTGAAGCACCATGCGGACACCGTATTTATTGAATGGCGTTAGCCGGCGTTAGCCGACCGGCGCTGCCAGATGTGCATGAAAAAAAACGACGTACACCAGGCAGCGCCGGCGTAGGGAAAAATGGCGTTTGGGCGTCCCAAAATGGGGCAAGTCAGGCTGAGGCAAAAAAATCGTCTTAACCCGATTTGCGCCATTTTTTTGGGGCGCCCAGACGCCATTAACATGACTCCTGTCTTAGCAAAGACAGGAGTCATGCCCCCTTGCCCAATGGCCATGCCCAGGTGACTTGAGTCCCCTGGGCATGGTCATTGGGCATAGTGGCATGTAGGGGGGCACAAATCAGGCCCCCCTATGCCACAAAAAAAAAAAGAAAATACTTACCACAACTCACCTTTTCTTCCCTGGGATGGGTCCCTCCATTCTTGGGTTTCCTCCTGGGGTGGGCAAGGGTGGCAGGGGGTGTCCCTGGGGGCAGGGGAGGACACCTCTGGGCTCATTCTGAGCCCACAAGTCCCTTAACGCCTGCCCTGACCCAGGCGTTAAAAAGAGGCGCAAATGCGGGGTTTTTTGCCCCGCCCACTCCCGGGCGTGATTTTTGCCTGGGAGTATAAATACCACGCACATGCCTGGGAGTCATTTTTTATGACGGGAACGCCTACCTTGCATCTCATTACGCAAGGAAGGTGTTCACGCAAAATAATGACGCTAACTCCATGAACTTTGGCGCTAGACGCGTCTAACGCCAAAGTATAAATATGGAGTTAGTTTTGCGTCGAATTTGCGTCGAAAAAAACGACGCAAATTCAGCGCAAACGGAGTATAAATATGCCTCCAAGGGTATTAAAAAAGGCGAAAGTTGAAAATGTAGCTGAAATTATTGGACATCACTTCTCCAATGCATCTTGCGTTCATTGCATAAGGTTTTCAATGTATTACTGTAAATCTAACTAAACTTTCCAAACAATAAGTCAGCCCCACATACACCTACTTATAATAGGCCAAACTTTATGTGTGTATGCCTGTCTCTGTGAAGAAGAGTATGCATGAACACACCAGTGACCTTCCTGACACATTACTTTTTTTTAATAGTCTCAGCCTCTTATACATGCACATTTCTCCCTCAGCAAAGTTCATCCGGAAGAGTCAAGTCTTGGGTCACACATATGACGTACTGGTAAGCCAGTTGTCCTCTATAAAGAGTGACTGACTAAAGAAAGTTGAGAATGAAAATGTCAGAATCAAACCATATACATCATATTTTAGTACGAAAATTGTCATCAATTTGCAGTTGTTTATTTAAAGGAAGATTTCTCTGAAGAGGGCATTACAATTTCAAACCCATCATTTAGTAAGTAGAACATGAAATGTATTTGTGATGCAATGTCCTCCTGGAAGAAAGCCTATACTAAACAGTCCTGTCATTCACCAATTACATCAGGAAGTGGTAGGTCAACACTGTACTATAGGGTATGTCTGTGTAAGACATTTAGAAAGACCAACCTTACAATCTCTTATAGACTTCCTCAGCCACTAATCATGGTGGTGCCCGCATGGGTGTGATACCCAAAAATATAGTAAAATACAATTAATTTTCTTCTTCATATAAAGAAAAGAAGAACACTCTAATAGTGCTGGTAAGGCATTGCCTTGGTCACAGGTCGGGGTGGATATGAAATAAATAAAGGTCATGGGATTAAGTCATATATCATTGTACAGCAAAACAGGTGCCATCTTGGAATGGGGTTGAAATGTTCATCAAGACATGATTAAATGCTGTTTAAGGGGCCTTCATTGAGGACTACTAGACACATATTGTCACTGAACTTGTTCAGTAATTCATACCAACAAATAATAATGTTCACAATTAAACAATAATGTTTTAACACAACAGTAAACCTCAGAATGTTTTGCATTATACTCTCATTTGTGCTCAAAATCGTATTCTATTAATGTATTAATAATTCATCAGTAAACAACCTTATGCAAATGATTATTTCCTATATCAATTCCAATTCCTTAATCATAATATTGTAAACGTCATCAGAGTTACTAATCAAGCCCTAGTGGGGAATTCATCAGACAAACAATATATTACAATACTATTAATTAAGAATAAGGTCTTTGCTTAAATGTCAGCTTTCCTAGATTAAGTATCTGCTCGCCTCATCAAACACATGATGTACCTGTATAAAAACATACAAGATAAAATCAATTAAAAAGAAGTGGCTGCCACTCCCAAAACTGCAAAAGAAAAATTCTTTCCATGGTTACCTGAGAAAAACAATACATTTTCCATCGCCTAAATAAACTGCTAACTCCTCATCTAGATTCAACCCCATTGGAGCCTGAGTGATGAAATCTATAATATATCATGAATCTTACCTTCATACTGCTAATGTCCTGTCCCTGCCTCTGAAATTGCAATGTACTACAGTTACTGGAGGGGAATTCCTGAAGGTGCCATGCCACAGGATATTGTTTGTCTTCATGTGAAATAGAGTACATTTGCTCTAGTACTTGTTTTCTTACCATGTGAATTGTGCTTTCTGAATAAAGTTCATTACATGTACATTGTAAAGTATAGACAGAAATCTTAATTGCATGAGAAATGTTTTTGGATAACAAATTCACAGTTTCTACCTGGAATAGGGAATTTCTCAACATGTACACTGGACTTGCATGCTTTACACTTTGAACATTTATACTGTCCTGAAATCTCAATTCTGCTCGCTTTATCTTTATTCTTAAGAATCATATATTTGAAAAGGACTCCTTAAGGAATTTACTTTCTTTGAATGTTATTCTAGGATAGATATAAAGATATTTAGAGAATATCCTGTTTGTGTGTCACATGTGCCAATGCCTATGAAAAAGTTGTCTGATCTTACTTGCTTTAGTACTGTAAGTCATAATGAACCTGCAAGTTTCAGATTCTGTTTTAGCTTTAGAGTTTCTTGTAAGGTGATCTTCCCTTTTGACTTGTCAACTTTTTCTACTGACTTTTGCAAAGCCTTTGGTTGATATCCTCTTTTTTGAAACCTGTCAAGCATGATGTTTTTTTTTGTTTAGAAAAGCATCTTTGCTACTACAGTTTCTCCATGCACGGATGAAACTGTGAATTAGATTCCTAGGATGATGACTAGATGCACGCAGTAGACTTTTCCTTGCTGTCTTCTTACAGGTAGGTCTGTCCACAGCACTTCATGGTCATTATATAGTGCCATGTTGCCAGCAATTAGCTCTTCCCGCCAGCCCATGTATAGACTGGCACAACACAGGGAAAAATAAGTCCCCTTCGCTGTGCACTGGGTTTACCTATAGTGATGTTTATTGAAGATAAAGAAATTGTGATTTAGACAGTACCATATCATGTCAAGTAACATTTTGTTATGCAGGTGGTCTGATAATGAGCTTGCTCCAAGGAAATGCTGAAATGCCTGTACGGCTAGATTGTGTGGTATGCAGGTGTATAGACTGTTGATATCCAAACATAACAAGAGATAGTCCTTCTCCCCTGTGAATCCCTACATCATTCTTAAAAAGTTCTCACTATCTCTCACATAAGAAGGTAGAGATTCAATAAAAAGCTGTAGAAGAAAGTCTATGTATCGTGAGGTGTTCTCTAATAGACTTCCTATTGATGACACTAAAGGCCTCCCTGGGGTTCTTGTGTAATTTAGGGAGAAGGTACAATATAGAGATCCTAGGATGGTAGCATCTCAAATATTGATACTCCTCCCATTCTAGAAGTTCCGGTTCCCTCCTGTCTACCAATTTGTCCCAATAAACTTTGCTTGCTTGGTCGATTGTTTTCTTTTCAATTAACTAATAGCAAGACACATCACATAACTCTTTGTAACCTTATGTCATATATTTTTCTTTAGAGAGGACTACTGTGTTCTCTCCTTTGTCTGACTATCTAATAACAATCTGATTATCAGCCTGTAGATCTTTCATAGGCTGTTTTTGAGAGAGGTTATACAAAGTAACCAATCTCTCATATTTCAACTTCTTCAAATCCTTGATTCTAGCTCTTTCAAGCACATCAAATGCATCAAAAGGTATTCATGGTACAAAAACAGATTTGGGTTTCAAAACACGTGGACAGCTTTTGTCTACCAAAATATTGCAATCAGCAAGGTTCATCACAAGATCCTCACTAAGACATCTAACTCACACAGTCTGTGTAATAAATCTATATAATTTACACTCAATTTAGATGGTACTGATTTCAGCATTATATGTGTCCGTATCAGTTTTCCTCAGTTGAAACCATTTTTCTAGTTTCAACTTCCTAATAAAGCCAAAAAGATCAATTTGACTTTAGGTGTGCTTCATATTTGAAATAGGACAAAACAATAAACCTAAAGACAGTACTTCATTTTGTGCATCACTAAGAGTAATAGCTGATAAACTCCATCATTTTCTTAAAGCTTGGCCCCTTATTTTAATTTCCACTGGCCCTGCATTGTTGTCCGTTTTTCTTATACCACACCTGTTTGAGCTTTTTCTTCCTTGTCCTCTTCCTTTTGGATGTCCTCAATTTACCTGTGACTCTAATTGTCCCTTTGTCAATAGCCAGAATTCCTCTAATAAATTACCCCTTATTCAATTGAGTCAGAGCTCATAGATGCATCTTTATCAGTAGCCTTGTTTTCCTCTTTTCGCTTTTGTGTCCCCCTGGGCTTGATCTCACTCCCTGAAGTTCTTCTTGTTGACTTATATATTTCTGGCTTCCATGATGTTTCCTTCACTGATTAAATCTTTTTGCAAAAGTCAACAGCTGACCATTTTGACAGTCCTTAAAAGGATAAACTTTCCTCTGTTTCATATTCTTTATTTCTTTATCAGGTTTCTCTAGTTTAGCATCCTGCTTAATCATTTCTTCCTCAAAATCTTTCTTACTCATTAGTTTTAATGGTTCTGGTGAGACTGAATCAATTTCCACTAGTGTTTTTCCTCTATGCTTCCATTCATATTTAACCAAGATTTGTAGTATTAAAAGAGAATATTCCAGGGAATTTTCAGCCGATTCCTCTAGTATGGATGGATGTGGATCCTGATAGGAACACAGAGTGCAAACTCTCAGCGCCCTTTCTATCCTTCCATATTCCATATACTTTTTGAGGGAGCCCACTTCCCACAGTTTGGACTGTTCTCTTTTTGGAGTTTCTATAGTTTGTCCCATAAAACATTTTTTGGTAGTGCTTCAGACATTCGAATTCATATCCTTTCTGCTGTGGGAACACAGTCAAACTCCTGCTGCGAAAAAAATGTACCAGCTGTCTCCTTATTTTTTGTTTCTTTTGCTTTTGCCATTGTGTATTAAATGTGTTGTTTCCTTAGTGGCTAAAGTTCCCACTTTTGAAGCCACTGAAATATCTTCACAGAAACGTATGTGTTTCTTCAAGGCTCCACACATCCTGTATCCCAGTATCCCTTGAAAATTCTAATCAAGGGACAGAATACCTCTTGGCCAATTAGAGGAATCGCTGTGCGTCCTTCAACCAGCATTCTGACATCTCTTATTGATCAGAGGTTGTCTTAGCTCCTAATAGTTCACACTGCAGTATACAAGGTAGACAGGTGGGGCAGGGCAACGAGAACACCAAACTATAAAGCAACACTGTAGTCTCACACAAACTGTCAGGATTCACAAACTGCACATCCCAAGATGGTGGTCAGCAGGAGCACAGCAGGGGTGTTCTAGTCATTGCTGAGCTTATATCCAAGAAAAGAATGTTAAGTGTGCTCTGAGTGTGAAGCAGTGCACTTCACACTGGAGGTTTGCTTCAGTTCATCATGCATTTTTCCTCAGAGTTTAGTCAGTTGTACGTCGTTGGTATCTATCTATCTATCTATCTATCTATCTATCTATCTATCTATCTATCTATCTATCTATCTATCTATCTATCTATCTATCTATCTGTCTGTCTGTCTGTCTGTCTATCTATCTATCTATCTATCTATCTATCTATCTATCTATCTATCTATCTATGTATCCATCTATCTACACAACATACAAGGAGTTGACAAAAAATAAACACACTAAAGACAATTGAATGCAGAGATTCTTGTCTATAGAGAGTTAATTGAAAGGAAGGATCATTCTACACAAAAAATATTCACATATATTATGTAGAAGCTAAGGCTAATGTCTTGTGGTGTAGGTTGAAGTTTATCAAATATAAGAAACTTATATGTTATGCGACATAGGGAGACTTGTACAGGTTAAGCGAATTATAGTATTTTGTTTGCAGTTCAGTTACTTCACGAGTATATCACCATAAAAGGAGTGAAAGTTAAAACAAACTAATGAGAGGAAATCAGAAGATCAAGACAAGGCAGTCTCTTCTTGTCTCTCCCCATTCCCTTTTCCCCACTGGATCATTTCTAGTTTCTGGGAACTGTAATTGGAGATTGGAGAGGTTTTAGGAGGGGTGATGGTATTTAGTCAGCATTCTGCTTCTTTAAAAGTTGTAGGGTTCACTATAGAATCTCTTGACACAAACTCCCTCGTCCACTAACTGTGGAGGTGCACACTTGGGTGTGAGACCCGACAATATGGCAAAAATAACTTTTCCTCTTCATATAAAGAAAAGGCGCACAAGAAAAATGTGCGGAGGAAGTGAAACATGAATTATTGGGCAGCAATTTTGCCCAAAACTTTTCGGCAAAGCATCACTTTGGTCACAGGTCAGGCGTGGCAGAATAACCATTTGAATTAAAGTGAGCATTGTGAGTAAAGTGAAATAAACAAAAGACATAGGGATTAAGTTAAGTCATACATCAATGTACAGAATAACAGGCACCATTTTTTAATTGTGTTAAAACATTCATCAAGAGGTTTGTCAATGTTGTTTAAGACTCTTCCTTTGAGCACTAGTAGACACATTTTGTCACTGAACTTGTTTCGTAATTCACACCAAAAAATAATAATGTTAAAATGAAACAATAATGTTTTGAGACAACAGTAAACCTCATTTTGCATTACAATTTAATATATTGTCTAAATCATATTAAATGGATTTATTATTAATGCATCCATAAACGACCGTATGCAAATTATTATTGCCTATATCAATTCCAATTCCCTAACCTTAATATTGAAAAGGACATCAGAGTTACTTATGACAGGTATTATATGTATCCTGAGATTTTTTTCTAAACAATGTAGAATAATATCAGTCACTCATACTATACCAAACAAAGTAATCAATCACTCTTCGCAAGGCTATTTTTGTACATTAAACAAATATATCATAATGTGGTAGTTCTCACATTATTTTTCTTGTATTTTCAGTGCTCTAAATATACTTCAAACTGCTCTTGGAATATTTTATTTTCATATTTCATAGATATGAGATTTAGTAGTAACATTTACAAATACTGTTTATTTATTTTTAAAATCCTGAAAACATTGGGCATTACTACAGGTGGGCTTCCTAGTGAAGTCTAACTATATGTATGTGGGCCTGTCACTTACACCGTTTTCAAACACCTTTTTGTACAAAACTCCTCCTTTTGCACTTTATGGATCTGAAATATTATGTATAGGTAAAGGGGATATTAAAGACCTATTGGAAAATATGTGTATAAAATGAGTTTTAAATCTCAAAAAGTGGTATATGATACTATCTATACAATAATCTAGATATCAGATGTGAAGTGAAATTCTCAAAGAAATTTAGAAAAACTCAAACATCATATTTTATCTGCAGAGGCGTTTGTTAGTTGGAAGCCCTTCCCACTTTAGAAATAACTTCAGGAAGCTGTCTGGATTCTGACTTATCAGAAAGATAAGCAGTACTTATCTCAGGCATTTGTGGGTTTTTTTTTCATTCAAAATGGTATATTGGCACTGACATTTTTAACTAGCTATAGCTTCACTTTAACCTTTGTTTTTATCAGTGAATAGCTATATGTTTTCCCTGAAAATAACAGAATGTGATGTTCTAGATAAGCCTTGTAATAATATAAAAGCTTTTGTTTTAAAACAAAATAAACAACAGTTATAGTTTACTAAGCTAGTTGTACTTTGTGCCCCCACCATGCACTGCTTATGATCTCACATATTACACCACTTGTGACTCGTTCAATGACATCCATGATGACATCTCAAATGTCAATGATGACATGAACCAATAATATGACAATTTGGCATACGCTATTCATAATGGAAGGTATTCAGCAAGGTACATCTAGACCTAATTTTCTGTAGCCTCTTTACTGCTAATGAGTGTAAACCTTTGCAACATGCTTGGCCTTCTAATGAGTTTTGAGTATGTGGTGCGAGTAAGCTCTTTCTGAATAGCTGTATCCTATTGATTGGCCACAAGACTTTGGCTGTAACCAAACATAGAAGCCACTTAGGGCCAGATTTACAAGGCACCTCCACACGCCACATGAGCATCACTTTTTTTTATGCTAATGTGGCATTAGGTAGGCGATTCTGATGTGACATATTTACAAAGTGGCGCAATGCTAGCATTGGGCCACTTTGTAACCCCTTGTGCCACATTATGCCTGCGCCAGGCATAATGTATTCAGGGTAGATGTTCCCCCCAGGGAGGCCACTAAAAATGGCGCAGTGAAATCTACAAGATTTCACTGCATCATTTTTTCCGTCATTTTTAACGACTGCACATTGCAGGCATTAAAGTGACAGCCCATAATAATCTATGGGCCTCCCTAGTGCTTTGCTGGACTAGCGTTGTAATTAATGGTGCTAATGAAGCTAATATGCACCATGGTGCATTCTGTTGTAAATACAGCACTACCATAGTGATGTTAGAGGGACTAGAGGGAGCGCACGAAAAGTGGAGCATCAGGACTAATCAGCAGTGATTAACGCCCTGAGCAGGCATTCAAAAGTTAAGGCTATGCTGCTGCAGTATGGCACATTGAAATCTTGTAGGTTTCACTGTGCCATTTCTGTAGGGCTTTCAATGGGGGAACACCACTTGTATACATTATACCTGGTGTATGTATAATATGGCGCAAGGCTTTACAAACTGGTGCAGCTGCAATGGTGACAGTGCACCAGTTTGTAAATATGGTGTGGGGTGGGGGACTGTTTTGTGCCACCTTAGCGTCAAACAAAATGATGCTCAGGTGACACTAAATTGTTGTAAATGAGGCCCTAAGTGTTTGTTTAAAAGGCAAAGGCTGTGCATAGGAGGAGCTCGGTTCACCGAAGGGGTCTTGAATGTCTGAAAGTTTAAGCTTTATATGATTCTGCACCATTTAGTAATTACTTTCATATTTGAAACGCTGTTCCAATTTGTGGAACTATTTCAACGATGTTATTTGAGAGATCATGAGTAATGTCATCTATGATTTGATTCAACATGTCATGAGTGATACAATATGTGAGGTCATATGTGAGGTACAAACCACATCTAAGTCAGGTACCCTTACATTCAACATTATTCAACCACCCTGAATGCCTCAACATCTTCAGCAAAGTTCTGGGAATAAACATCCACACTTTTAAATGTCCTCGTCAAAATAAAATGTGCCCATAGCACTGAATTATACATATTTAATATGGGTACTTTTCTACGTGTCCACTGGTGAATTGCCTATTGTGAACAGAAGATTTGTCTTTCTCACAGATATTTTAAAACAGGCTTTAGCTTCAAACCTCTTCCTACTTTCAAACATACCTCACCACACACACTAGGTGCACTGCATGTTTATCTTTCTTAACAAGGAGTAACACTTACACACTAAACTTTAGTGATTGCTTGCCTCCAAGGCTCATGCTATTTCCATGCTATGAACTACACATGGACACTAACTCTATGCAACGTATTACAATGATGTTGTCAGTGCCTATAAAATATAGTTTGCATAATATTACAAGGCCTACCTATAAACTGGCTTTAACACACGATTTCTTTCAGTGCATATATAAATTCATATAAAAAACACAATACCTTCAAGATGAACTTTCTTCTTTGACTATAAAGATCATAGGCAGTTTCCTTCCTATAATCTTAAGAATACTATCTTTCTCAGTTTCTGCCTAGTGGTTTACTAGACAGCCTAGTGAGCCGGTATCTGGTGGATGGAAGTGGGGGCTTCATGCTGATGCCTTTATCATTTGGGCTACTGTGGCCCGAATTTCTTTGTGCAGAGGATCACCTCTGATCAACCCTCCACTTGGGTTTTGGAGGAACCAGGTGATGTCTCCTACGTACGTTGCTCCAAAGTACACCAGAGACACACAGCCTACCAGCACTGGCTTCGTAATGATGATTTGAGATTCAGTGTCAGTATTAAAAGTTGTGGAGACCACATTCCAGTCCATTCCAATATTATACACTGCCTTTCAAATCCGGCTTCCACAATCTACTTGTACAGAAAATCAGAGCTTTTCAATGGCTAGGATTTCTATATTGCTGATGCCTGTTGTACCTCATTGCGCCCTATTATGATATGATCGTGCTTACCACTTTGCAATGCAGACTGCACTCTTGATCTCTTGATGTTTAATGATTATTGTGAGTATTTAGTACTGTATAAATGAAAGCATTTAGTCAGTGTTAGGGGTTTTACTGACCTTGCTTTACAAACGTCCATGATAGCCCAGGACTGGACAGTGCATACCATTTAAAGCATAATTTATTCAATTCATGGTTTCTAGTACATATCACGACTGGTTGAGCTCTATGTCTGATGACGAACTTATGATATTGTCAAATCTAAAACGCACATTGACAATTTAAATTTACATTTATATTTAAAATAAATATAATATACAACAGAGCACTTTAAATGTTTTAAAAACATATTGCACTATTTTAATAGTATTTACACGTGAGTAGCATTATTCATCCAAGTGGAGGATACTGCACCAATAATTAAGCAATGGTCCCTTGATACTTTCTATTAAAACTTACAGTTTTAATTTCCAGCAGGGTCTAGCCTATGGTCAAGCAAGAGATTCTACAATTGGTGGAAATAAATCATTGGTGAAAATTGTTGAAGATGTGTCCAACTCGCCAGAAGGCTCAGTGAGTTAATAATTTGCAACAGATGTATTTCGTATGAAATACACCTCATTAATTCGGATGTATTACTTCTGATTTGTATTCCCTTTAGTTATTTGTTTTTTGTCCATTTGCTTCTGTTTGTCATTTTATTTCCACCTTCAAATTATATACCATGTACTCCTTTTTCCTTTACCCTTTTTATGTCTAGCAGAGACAGCTATGTTGTTCTGGTCAAGCTATTGTTACCGGTACTTTAACATGTGTTGAACTACTGGTACCAATGGAGTGGCCTTTGGCTGTGCCTCAGATACATATTGTTCTCACTCATACTATTAACTTCTTGTTTGTATACTCCTCCATCCACTGCTATGCATGACAGACTATTTTATATCTGAAATGTACACTAGGTCATCACACAGAGTCATCTTTATCTCATACATGCATTCTGCACATACAGTCTACCATACTTAACATACATAACCTACCAGACCAACTGACTATACCTATCCTATCAATCTGCTATACCTATCTGCCATACCATACACTATGCCTAACTTACAATACATACCTTCCACATTTTCCTACCTACCACACCTACTGAAATTTATCTACCATACCTCACATACCATCATACCTCACATATCACCAAAACGATACAATACCATATCAACCCTAAAATACACATATCTATCTACAATATTTATCCTACCATGACATACCATGGAATACCGTACCACACCATACTATACCATACAATACCATACCATACACATTAACCTGACATACCTATACACTTACCAAATCATATAATACCTACCATATTTTCCTGCCACACATACCACACCTAACCTATGATGTCTCTATAAATGATATACCTAGTCTTCAGGGGGGCTCCTCCGCTAAGGGGGAGGAGCTGGATTTTTTTAAAAATAAAAAATAAAATGATAATAACGTATGCTACATTGTTATCATTTTTTTTTCTTGGAGTAAGGTGCAGGGTGGGATTAGGCTGGTGGGAGGGGTCACGAGGAAGACTATGCACTGCAGTGTGCACATGTCTGTTTGGCTGGCCGGTTGAGCCGGTCAAACAAACATGTGCACTTTGCATGCTCTCTACCCGGATGTATTGCACAACCAAGTGGAGAACATGCACAGACTCCCACTCCCAGTCTGAGCGTCAAAGCCGGCCGCTCAGACCAATCACGACACTGCTGTTATGCTGGTGACAGCAGTGTCGTGATTGGTTGGGAGCCTGTGTGCATCTGGGAACAGGAAGAGAACAAGGACAGAGGAGTTATGAACGTGCCTCCCCCTAGAAGGTGTTTTTATTTTTTCTTATTATTTTTTATTTAACCCTCTTCTCCCGTTGCACCCTGTTCCACCCTGTCCCGCCACCCCCGTTCAGTGGCAGCTGCCATCACTAATCTTATCTTCCTACCATGCGTGTCTCACATACCTACCACAATTGCCAAACCAACATACTATTAATGTCATAACTACTACAATATCTTCCATCCCAATCTACCATGCCTACAATGCCTAACCAACTGCATCTAACCTACCAAAACAATATGTACCTACTACATCTATCTAACTAGCATATGCACCTAATGCACTTACCTAACTTACTACACCTACCTATCAAACCACACTTTCCAGTCATACCAACAATACCTAACCTACAATGTCAATAACCATTACATGCAAATAATATCTAACCTCTCAAACTATACCATATTATACAACCAACTCACACCATACCTACTATGTCTGCCTTCCATATATTCCAACCCTAACATGCATATCTACAATACTTCCCTATCATGCCTACCTAACAAATCAACCCACCATACCTACCATACTTGTCAAACCTACAAACATTCCTGCCAAACCAACCATACTTTCTAACCATATCTACATTACCTAATCTACCATATCTCATCTACCACAATTACTCATATAGATAACTGCCACACCTAACTAATTACCTAATTACCATGCATACCTGCAGCACCTACCTAATGGCCTACAGTAGCCATATCTATGTAATCTTTCATATGGACAAAACCTGAAATTCCACACCTAACCTACAATACCTCGCCTTTAATAGCTACCTACCTACAGACATATCACATCTCAGATACCTCACCTAGCACACCTAACAACACACATAACCTACTGTTAGACCTGACAGCCTTAGCGTGGTCACCCCTAACTTTTTGCCTGCCTCCCTCTACTTTTTAGATACTGTTTTGGCTGGTTTTAAGACTCAGCACACTTTACCACTGCTAACCAGTGCCAAGGTGCATATGCTCTCTCCCTTTTAACATGATAACATTGGATCATACCCAATTGGATTATTTAATTTACTTATAAGTCCCTAGTCAAGTGCACTATATGTGTCCAGGGCCTTCAGATTAAAAGCTACTAGTGGGCCTGCAGCACTGATTGTGCCACCCACTTTACTAGCTCCTTAACCTTGTCTCAGGCATGCCATTGCAAGGCCTGTGTGTGCCGTTTCACTGCCAATTTGACTTGGCATTTAAACGTATTTGCCAAGCCTCAAACTTCCCTTTTTCTACTTATAAGTCACCGCTAAGGTATACCCTAGGTAACCCACAGGGAAGGGTGCTGTGTAGGCAAAAGGCAGGACAAGTACCTGTGTAGTTTACATGTCCTGGTAGTGTAAATCCGTTTTTACATTGCTGTGAGGCCTGCTCCCTTCATAGGCTAACATTGGTGCCACTGTTTGAGTGGTAGCTGCTTATCTGAAAGGAGTAGGAATGTCATATTTAGTATGGCCAGAATGGTGATGCAAAATCCTGCTGACTAGTGAAGTAAGATTTAATATTACTATTTTAGAAATGCCACTTTGAGATTGTGAGCATTTCTCTGCACTTAAATCCTTCTGTGCCATAAAATCCACATCTGGCTGGGTTCAGTTGACAGCTCCCTTTTGCATTCACTCAGACACACCCCAAACGCAGGATACTCAGCCTCACTTGCATGCATCTGCATTTTGAATGGGTTTTCCTGGGCTGGGAGGGTGGAAGGCCTGACAAATACATGTCAAATGACAGTAGCCTGCCCTCACACAAAGGACTGCCACATTACCTACTGGGACCCTGGCAGACAGGATTGAACAGGAAGGGGACCTTTTGCACTTCTAAACCACTCTTTGAAGTTTCCCCCACTTCAAAGGCACATTTAGGTATTTAAACAGGGCCTCTGCCCCTACCAACTCAGAACCTTCCCGGAGAAGAGAACCTGAACCAGAATCTGCAACCTGCCCAGAAGAACTGCCTGGCTGCCCGAAGGACTCACCTGACTGCTTTCTGGGAAGAACTGCTGCCTTGCTGTTGACCTGCTGCCTTGCTGCTCTCTGGCTGTGATGAGAAGTGCTCTCCAAGGGCTTGGATAGAGCTTGCCTCCTGTTCCCTGAAGTCTCAGGACCAAAAATACTTAGGGGGTCATTCCGACCTGACCGCGGAAGCACCGCCAACAGGCTGGCAGTGCTTCCTGGGCCATTCTGACCGCGGCTTTCAGAAAAGGGCAACCAGCGGTTTCCCGCCGGTTTACCCCTGGCCCAAGGAATCCGCCATGGCGGCGCTGCTTGCAGCACCACCATGGGGATTCCGACCCCCTTCCCGCCATCCTGGTCCTGGCGGTAAATACCGCCAGGAACAGGATGGCGGGAACGGGTGTCGTGGGGCCCCCTCACAGGGTCCCATAATGATTTTCAGTGTCTGCAAAGCAGACACTGAAAATCGCGACGGGTGCCACTGCACCCGTCGCACACCAGCAACTCCGCCGGCTCCATTCAGAGCCGGCTCCATCGTTGCTGGGCCTTTCCCGCTGGGCCGGCGGGTGGCCTTTTGGCGGTCGCCCGCCGGCACAGCGGGAAAGCCAGAATGGCCGCCGCGGTCTTTTGACCGCGGTGCGGTCATTCGGCGGTAACCGCATGGCGGGCGGCTACCGCCGCCCGCCGCGGTTGGAATGACCACCTTAATCTCTACAAGAAGGTCTCCTTGTGCCGCGAAAATTGACGCACAGCCTGCCAGAAACGATACACAGCCTGCACCATGATGAAAAATTCACTGCATGCCGAACCGGAACGACACAGCCAGATTTCGCAAAGAGAAGATCAACGCAATGTCAACGTAGCGATCGAAAATTTGCTGCACGGCCCACTGTATCAACGCACAGCTGAGCCGGAACGACACAGCCCGACTTCCAGTGAGGAATTGATGCAGCACCTGCCGTGCAGTAGAAACTTCCACGCAACACCCGCCGGATCTACGCAGCCCCTGTGAATTTGTCCTGGCAGTGACAGAAATCCACGCATCATCCCCTGGGTGTCCGAAAACCCAGTAACCTGAAGAGGATCCACGACCGAGCACCAGAAATCGATGCACGGACGTCCCTACGTGAAAACGAAATGACGCATTGATGCACAGCTCCTTGTTTTCCACTCATGTCCTCCTCTGCGGTTCTTTGTGGAGATTTTGAATGCGAACCAGGTACTTTGTGCTTGAAAGAGACATTTTTTATTGCTTTTAAAAGACTCCAGACACTTTGGCCCTCATTACAACTTTGTTGTAACCGCCGCGCGGCCGCCAATGCAGCCGCACTTCTACGGTGGCCATTTCAACATCCCCCCTGGGCCGGCGGGTGGAAACCGAGTTTCTGCCTGCCTGCCTAGCGGGGATGTCGCCCACAACACGGGAGCCGGCTCCAAATGGACCCAGCGGTGTTGTGGCAGTGCGACAGGTGGAGTTGCACCCGTTGCGCTTTTCACTGTCTGCTATGCAGACAGTGAAAAGCTCCATGGGGCTGTGGCAGGGGGCCTCTGCTGGGCATGGGCAGTGCAAGGGCCCCCAGGGGCCCTGCGACTCCCCTTTCCGCCAGCCTTTTCATGGCGGTTCCTACCGCCATGAAAAGGCTGACGGGAGGGGGACTCGTAATCCACTGGGCAGCGCTGAAAGCAGCTCTGCCCTGGAGGATTACAACCGCCGGGACCAACGTGGCGGTAAACCGCCGGTCCCGGCAGTGCGACTGTGGCGCTTCTGCAGCGGTCGTAATTCCATGGATTGCACCACCAGCCTGTTGGCGGTGCATCCGACGAAACAGCCCTGGCGGTCTTTGACCACCAGGGTTGTAATGAGGGCCATTATATCACTCTTACAGTGATATCTCAACGTATACTTATTGCATTTTAATAGTTTTTAACTGCATCGTCTCAGATAAATATTATATATTTTTCTAAACACTGTGGTGTATTTTTGTGGTGCTATACTGTGTTATTGCATGATTTATTGCTCAAATACTTCACACATTGCCTTCTAAGTTAAGCCTGACTGCTCAGTTCCAAGCGACCAGAGGGTGAGCACAGGATAATTTGGTTTGTGTGTGACTTACCCTGACTAGAGTGAGTGTCCTTGCTTGGACAGGGGATAACCTGACTGCCAACCAAATACCCCATTTCTAACATTGGTGATCAGCACTGAGGTTAGGACTTGTATTTGTGCAGTGACATACAATAGATAAGTGTTTACTACCTACCCACAGTTGAAGGTCAACTTGATTTTTATCTTTGTCTTCAATTTCATTTTTCTACCTGACAATTGTTTAACTAAAATCCTCATTCAACATGTCTCTGGCTGTGTCTCAAGCAGGAGATGAAGATTTTGATCTGGCCATGCTGGAGACCTACACTGTTAAACAGCTGGAGGGGTTCTGCAGGGATAAGGGAGTACCTACCCACAAAGTCTCCAGAAAGGAGGAATTCCAAATGGCGCTGAGGGCCTGGGCAAAAGCCCATTCTGAGGAGAATGTTGCGGAGGAGTGTCCAGAGTATGGCCCATCAGAGAATTTTTTGCCATCAGTGAATGATGTTACCAGTGCAATAGTGCCCCCTGCCAAACCAGGGAGCGGTGTGTCTGATCAGGGCCTGACCACGGAGAGAGGAGAGAGAATTCCAGTTGCAAATGACAAGGTTAAAAATTGAAGCTCAACAAGAGGACAGGAGGGCAGAAAGAAAAGCAAAAGAAGCTGAGAGAGCCTTGGCTGAAAATAAACTTTTATTGGTTCCTAAACTGAGTCTCAAGGAGCTGGAGATCAAGGCTAGACAGTCTGAGTCCAGCAGTGATGGTGGCAGCATGCACGCAGGACCTGTTGGGGAGAAAAAAGGTTCATATACCCAAGAATGCGGTGCCAAGTTATGTGGTGGGAGATGACATTGATAAGTGGTTGGCTGCCTATGAAGTTGCACAGGAGCAATGGGAGGCGGCCTTGTGGTTTTATGTACCAGCAGTGGGGAGGGACACACTCCTTACACTTGATCCACATGATCACAATGTCAATGCACCCATAAAAGCTGCTTTACTGGCCAAGTTTGGGCTGAACCCTGAAAAATACCGTCAGTGGTTTGGGGACAGCACCAAACTTTTCACACAGACTTGGGTAGACTGTTTTGATTTCTCCAATAAGGCACTGAATGGATGGATGCGGGGCAGCAAAGTAAATGATTACAAAGGGTTTTATGATTTGATTCTTAGAGAGCATATGCTCAGTATTTCTTTTACAGGGTTGCGCCAGCACTTAGTAGACAGTGAGCTGACTGATCCCAGGAAGCTTGCTGAGGTGGTGGACCTCTGGGTTTTCATCAGAGTGTCCAAAAAGGTATCTGGGGGACACACCCACAAAGGTGGTCAGGGTTCCCAACAGAAGAAAGAGGGGGGAGAAAAACTTAAAGATAAGGAACCCTCAAAATGCCCCCAAAACTATTCCCAAGGGGGGGGTGGTAACCATTCATCTTCTAAGTTTAGGAAGAAACCAGGGTACTTCAATAAGAAGATAGGGAAGTTCATCCCCAAATGCTTAGAGTACTACCAGCATGGACACTCTAAGGGTGACTCCTAATGTTCCAAGAGAGCACAGCCAACTACTGGAGGGCAGAGTAGTGCTCGGGGGGGAGACAGTCCCAGTTAGCTTTGGGGGGCAGATAGAGGTGTCCCTAGCATCCATGGGAGATAAGGAGATGTTGTCAAAAGCCCACATGCCTGCCAATACTTCCAAGTATAGGCAGTGGGTCACCATTGATGGGCTCCGCGTGACACAGGAGCCAGTATGACTATTGTCAAGAGTCAGCTGTATCAACAGAACAGATAGTCCCTAATACATTCCACCAGGTCATAGTCGCTGACAATTGTGAGAGTCACCTAATGGTGGCTCTGGTTCCCTTTGAGTGGGGAGGGTCTCTGGTACTCTGAAAGTAGCTGTTAGTCCTGCCATGTCTGTAGATTGTCTGTTAGGCAATGATCTTGAGTATACTGCCTGGAAAGAGGTAGAGCTCAGATCCCACCTGGAGATTTTAGGCTTGCCTGAGTGGGTCTGCATGACCACAAGGTCCATGGCTGCCCGAGAAGGGAGTCAAGGTTGTCTGGAGCCTGGAACAATGGCCCAGAAAGCTGCAAAGAGGAAGGGCAAGAGGCGCGGGAAACCTGCCACAGATATTCCGACGGTGGTGGTCGGGATCACTGAGGAGGAGGCCCCTGAGCCAACCGGAGAGGATATTGCTGACCTGGACAACCTGGCTGAACTTGTTGGTTGGCAAGTAGAGGGTGGGCCAACCAGGGCAGAATTCTGCAAGGCGCAGAAGGAATGCCCCACCCTTGAGGGTCTGAGGCAACAGGCCGGAGCCAAAGCAACTGGTGAAGCCTCTGGTGACCACCATATCTACTGGGAGAATGATCTCCTTTACAGTGAGCCTAAAGCTCCGGCCATTGGGGCAGCACATGTGCTGGTGGTCCCCCCAGTGTTAAAGGGCCTTCCTACTGGGTCTGGCTCACGATATCCCACTGGCAGGACATTTGGGCCAAGGCAAGACCTTTGCAAGGCTTGTCACCCACTTCCATTGGCTTAGAATGAGGGTAGCCTCAGATAATTTCTGTAGGACCTGCCCCGCCTGCCAGGTTAGTGGGAAGACAGGGAAAAGGCTTAAGGTCCCCCTGATCACACTTCCCGTCATTGGCACCCCCTTTTAAAGGGTGGACATCGACATCATGAGTCCCTTGGACCCCAAAACTGCCTTGGGCAACAGGTTTATCCTGGTTTTGGTGGACCATGCCATCCGCTATCCAGAGGCAATCCCTCTGAGAACATTGATTGCACCGTTGGTGACCAGAGCCCTGATGGGAATATTTACCTGTGTGGGATTCCCTAAGGAAGCTGTGTCTGACAGAGGCACAAACTTCATGTCTGCGTACATGAAGTCCATGTGGGATGAGTGTGGGGTGAACTACCCATTTACAACCCCTTATCATCCTCAATACAACTGTGTGAAAACTGTGCTGATTGCAGAAGCCCACTAACTTTTTGTCTCCATTTGTCACTTATGCTGGTGGTTTTCTGACTCTAATGGTGCACTGTGCACTGCTAAAGAGTCCCAGGGCCTGTGCTCTGATTAAAACAATTATCCAAATTAGGCTAATTATAATTGTCTGTGTCACCCTACCTATAAGTCCCAAGTATATGTTAGGGCGTGTAGGTTTAGGGGCCCTAGTAAAGGTAGTACACCCATAGGTGTACTGCTGTGATGCCCAGTATAATTTAAAAGGCAGGCCCTCCTTGTTGGCTGCCTTTGTGTTAAAGTTTGACTTTGGAATTAAAAGTACATCCAAAGTCCTTCCAAAGTCCTAGGCTACCTTATTTTTACGCATGTAACCCCTAAGTTATGCCCTATGTTCCCTCAGGGTTGGGTGCAGTATAAGCATGGACTTTATAAAATATGTTTTATAAGCCCTGGTGAGGGAAAAAATAGCTTAATTCATTTTTCTCCATTGTAATGAATGGGATCCATAGGCTAAAATGGAAAGACTTTTTTTTTAATAATAAAGTTTTATTTTCCACAGGAAGGAGCTAAACATGGCATGTTTTGTATCAAATTAAAAGATATAATACATCCAACACATGCCACTGTTGAATTTAATATATGTATACCTAGAAAGAGTTTTAGAACTCTTACTAAAAGTAGCCAACTTCAGCCCTGTAGTCCCCTTCTGTGATTGGTCTGCCTCTGGCACCCTGAACCAAGCTGTTTTGATGAGGTGTGAAGTGGCCTGCGTTGAAACAAAGGAAGCATCTGGTGGGAGGAGATATCTCTCAGCAGATGGTTGAACAGGCTGGGGGGAGAGCAGCCAAACTGGTCTTCAAAAGAGGGAAGGAGATTTGGTACAGCAACTGTATCTCCCCCATTTCCTGCAAACCCACACACCCAAGTGCCCCCTAATTAGATTAAGGAAAGGGTTTGTTAATGGTAACATAGCCACACCAATGGGTGAGCTCAGCCAGACCTAAACTCTAAGACTGAATTTTTGCCATGTTGGATTTTGGAGGAATGTTGTTCGCTGTGATTGTTTTTTGGCACACTTCCCAGTAAGTGGTCACTCAAGACGGTGGTGGCCTGCATGTGATTGGACAGAGCCCCCCCACTTTCTACCCCAGGAGCAAGGATAAAACTGGCAGAATGGCATCCCACCTCAGATCCCTACAGGAACAAGACAAGAAGAAGAAGAAGGACTGCCCTGCTGGACTCCTGGCCTGCACCTGGACACCACACTCAGAAGGACTGCACCAGTTGCACACTTGGGATTGTCCAAGAAAAGGACTTTGCCTGTTTTCTACTGTTTCAAGAAGGCACTCCCTGTATGCTACAGGTAGAAGGTAGCTGACCAGAGTCCCCTGAAGAAACTGACCAGCTGACCAGTGAGCAATGGTGATTTTTGGATTTGAACCAGGACCTTTCTGGAAGTTGGAGTCCTAACCCCCAAGGAGCAACTCATAGCTTTTGAAACCTTGGGGTGAGTAGTGGACATCTAAAGAACCTTAGGAGAACTTCTAGGGAATGATCCAGAAGTTTGGAGAAGTTTGGAGCAACTTTGGAAAAAAGCTCCATAAGTGGACCGACTGGGTGTCCTGATTCAAGCTGGTTTACGTCGACCGCGACCGGGCCTGACTTGCAGGTTCGTCTGGCTGAAAAACTCCGGAGCCCCAGACTTCCAGGATTTCACCGGAGACTTGTGGAAAGTCAATCCGATGACGTCAAATCAAAATCGGCTTGCTGTGAAGCTCCAGGGAGGTCGGCTTCAATTTCATCATGGTCCTGGGCATAGATTTCCGGCCCGAAAAATCATCTAAGTCTGAACGTAAAATCCTTGACCGAGGTCCCCTGTGACACATATCTGAAGAGGGCTCCATGGAGGTTGTATTTGACTTGTGACTTCGTCCCGGTCCAGAAAATCTTCAAGAAAAAGACTTAAGCCCATATTCTTGAAACGTGTGCTCAGTATTTGCATAATTTTTTATGCAAAAGTGGCGCAAACCTACTGCCATATTTATAGTTTGACACTAGACCCGTCGAGCGTCAAAATATCAGAGTTACCGTCATTTTTTGGGTGCGCCAACCCACCTTGAGTCATTTTGTGACAATGATATGCAAGGTAGGTGTTCCCTTCTAAAAGATGCCTCAAAAAATTATGCAAAGCCTGATTTGAATCAAATTTTAAAACCTGGTCTGACCAGGCATTAAAGTTAGGCCCACACACCACTGCTTAGGGAAAACACACAGAAGGAGCATTGGCCACCTCCTGGACAACATGGAACTTTTAATGCTCCAGCTTGGCACATGCTGCAGACAACAGCGATGGCAACAGGTTCCTTCAGCACCACCACAGCAACCCCAAACACTGACACAGCAGCCACAAAGGCAGCACAGAAGATGGGAGAGGATACTCTGACAGTGCTCAACCATCCTTGGTTCAGGGAACAAGATGTCATCAGAACCTACCATCTAAAGCGGGAGTCCATTGAGCACCTGCTGAACCACATAGCACCAGACATCACTGCAAGGGGGGAAACTCCAAATAATATGCCACCCATGACCAAACTCCTCACAGTATCACAGTTCTCTATATGCTGGAGTCAGGATCATTCCAGACAATGGGTGCACAAATGGCTGGTATCTCCAAGCCATACTTCTCCGCCTTCCTACCAAAGGTTCTGGATGCAATTATTTGCATCACACCCCACTACATCTGCTTCCCCAACACCCAACAACTGCAGAAGGAGACCAAGCAAGGTTTCTACCAAATTGCTGGGTTCCGGCATGTGTTGGGTACAATGGACTGCACCCATGCCCAACTTGTGTCACCTGCTGCAACGGAACACCTCTACAGGAACCACAAACACACCCATTCCATAAATGTGCAGGTCTTTGTGGATCACTGTGGGTTCATCACAAACATCCTAGCCAAATATCCTGGCAGCATCCATGATGCCTACATATTCTGGCATTCCATCATCAATGAGCGGTTCCAGGATGGGCAACATGGCAATGGTCTATTCATGGGTAAGCGACCATACCAACCAGTAAACTGACAACCCACCAACTGTGTAGGACAAACAAGGCATACACCACACTAAACACACATGGGCAGGGGAACACATCTGTACAGACAACAACACATTTGCCACATGGCACACTACACCACAGTCATTGCACATCACACACACATACACACATATGTACATAATGCAGCTACAATCTGACTGGCACACCATGTGAAGGACAGGTGGAGCTATGTCCCCTTTGCATAAGGAAGCTGAGCCCAAACCACTATACATGTCCACTGGTTGACAACTAAATACAGATCTCAAACACACTACACCAAACAATGAAAAGCTCAGCCATGTGAATTACATAGACCATGTCAATGTAAAAAAAGTCAAACATAGGCACAGCCCCACATTTGTCATGGTTTACAAGCCTCTGGTGGCACCAGTATCAAATGCCACACAAGTGTTGCTATGACCAACTACATATGACCTACATATACCTGATGTACCTGTAGTGAGCACCTTCTCCTGTCTGCTGTACTGTGCAGCACATATAGAAATACAACATAACCAGCCATGAAAGACCATGGGGCAGATACACGAGAAATGGTGCTGCACTTAGTCCAGTGTCACTTCATATGTGCCCCCTAGCATCCCGTAATGCCACCATGTGTGCACCATATACAAGCAACGGGGCACCATGGTGCACAGCAGGTGCAATACTGTGAGGATAATGGATGGCATAGTAGGACTCTGTAGGAGTATTGAGAACATACCTGACCTTTCATGCACCTTACATAGGGACATATTCAAAAATATGGTGTTCCCCCTCCCAATACCTGCATTGCACATGTGTTGAAAGTGTCAGTGAGAAATCATGTATATGAACCTTGGAGAAGCCACTGCATCTATTTTGCTACTCTTCCAATTGAGTGAATCACACTCTTGTACACATGATGGGTGGCACGGCCATCATCTGCCACAAAGGGACACAAAGTGTCACACTGCATGCGTAGTGCTACATGGTAACATGGAGGCCTGAGTTTGGCTTTGTAGGGCTACCATGGTGTCAATGCAAATTACACTATTGTGTGCAAGAGGGTGGTAGTTCCCAATAACAATAGGACACAGCCTCAAATATGGACAACACAAAACATGTTTGGCATGATTGAACTGTCAGTTTGGATTAATTTGACAATTGTCAGGTCACTGAGCCACAACCAATGAATGTAATGTCCATTAGCAAAAACCAATGGAACCATACTACAAAAGAAAAACACACACAATACCAGAAGCAAGTTGGACTCACCACTCCACCTAAAACTAATACCTGCCATGGAACAGACAAAACCACACATATACATTACCAACATATGTTCTCTCATTCCTTTGCAGCCGACCAAGGATACAGCATACAGCCATGGGTGACAGCTCCTTTTGGCAATTCGACAATGGTGGAAGTGCGAGCATACAATAAAGGGCACAGAAGGACACAAAACATGGTGAAGAGGACATTTGGGCTCCTGAAGTCAAGGTAGAGGTGCCTGGCCCTGACAGGAGGAATCCTGTTGTATGCACCACCGATGGTATGCAAGATCATACTGGTATGTGCAATCTTGCATAACATATGTATACTGACCAATGTCCCCCGGGATAAACTGGTAGATTTCCCCAGTGAGGAGGAGAATGACAATAGTGCAGCACAGGTGGAGGGGGAACAACAAAACACTGCTGCTGGAGTTTGCAGGAGACAACAAATTGTAGAGAACTTCTTCACCTAGACACTGTACAAATAATATCACTTTGTAATTATCAACACTAAGGGCCTAATTACAACTTTGGAGGACGGTGTTAATCCGTCCCAAATGTGACGGATATACCACCTACCGTATTACGAGTTCCATAGGATATAATGGACTCGTAATACGGTAGGTGGTATATCCGTCACATTTGGGACGGATTAACACCTTCCTCCAAAGTTGTAATTAGGCCCTAAATAATTTTGCACCAGAATGTCCATGGTCTACTCATTCTCCAATAAATATACAGTTGGAATGTTGCTCAAAGAGTGCAGGAAAGAAACACAACAGTAACAAAGATGGTTGGAACATAGGTTGTGATGTAAGAGGGTATGGCGCCTCCATGCCACATATCAGTGTCACATAACTCACAGGGGCTTTCGTATATCTAGATTCGCGGGCATTGTGCAAATTTCTACCCCTTTAACCATATCATCCTCATGCCTGACAAGATGTATGCAAGTGGGGCGTACATACGGTAGGGTCTGTTTCCAAATGGTGCATTAGAAAAATAGGTACCAAACTGTGTCACGTCTCAGGTGGACAGCTGCTGCACCAGCACAGACCATGTGTGACAAGGAGGGAGACCATTGGTATCAATAGACCTTCCTTAACTGTTCAGTGTTAGGAACCAAAGTTTGGTCCTAAGCCTGCACCGCATATCAATGGCATTACATTCTGGCACTGCCATTGGGCCCAATCCTGCTACATGGTGTGCTGTACGTCATATATAGCACACACATGTTGGCTGTGGAGTGCCCTAAGGGTTGCTAGACAAATGAAGCAGCAATGGGTGCCAATCCACTCTTCATACATATGGCTCATAGCCAGGATTTAACTATAAGATTGGAGAATGCACCACCAAATTGATGTCTGGGTGGAATGTAGGCAGACTCTGTCCCACTCCCTGTGTACATTCTAGCACACTTGTCACACAAATCTGCTGTCTTGACACATGCATGCAGCTAATCCAGATATAAATGTGAAGACTGATGTACAGATGTAGGGTCTAGGTAGGAAAGGGTTTGCAATTGCTACAATGGTTGACATGTGTCAGCAAGGTTACCTCGTATAGTCTATATGATACAATCACACACCACATATGAAAACACATCTCTCATTGACACTCTAATGCCTGACCAAGAGAAAGTTATCAACAGTGACAAAACTCCCTAAATGTCTAGCTCTCGAACATGCCACTCAGGTGTGGAATGTGCAAGTATGTCTAGCAATGTCCAAACATGTCACAGGCCCATCTTAAAATGTATGTCAGAAGAAGGAGACAGATATGTTGCATGTGGCCAAAAAATAATACAGCGCTGAGATGATTTCACTCACTAACAAGATACACTCATGGTGACACTGACATAGTTTGTGGAATGCTGAATTTAGTGCAAACCCATGTACACCAAAGGGTGTGGAAGGACAGCTGAGAGAATCCCACAGAAACGAGGAGATACAACATGGGAGGTCACTTGGAGACTACACAAGTGCTGTGACAAGTGTACTGTCATGTGTTTGTGGAAGTCATGTAATATGGCAAAGCCTGGAAATGGGAGGGAAACTATCCTTGAGCCAATAGTAGAAGATGTGTACATCTCCAAATTACACAAGTCACACGTTGCATCCTGTCCATGTATGACCGGACAATGTTGCAGTAGAAGACATGTATAAAGTGTAATCAGCCGGAAGAATGCCAGCAATGTAGGACCTAATCCTTTCCAAGCAAGATATGACGTAAATGATGGAGAAGGAACACACATAGACTAATACTGACAACACAACAATGTCATCATGTGATCACCCAACATATGTTCAGAGAGGATGGGTATGTCAGTACATAACCCACTCATGTTTGCTACAACAACAATATTGTAGTTGTCCATCAGAAACTAGTCTGTCAGAAGACAGTGACAAATGACATCATCTATAGCCTGGGTTGAACAAAAATTACAAGTGGCGCTAGAGATAAAGGCTTGTAGAGCGAATTGTGGCTGTGTAGAAACTGGTGCGCACTTCCAAGATTTTTTGCTTATATTACTAATACGAAAAAGCAGTCAATCATGTTGAAACTTGAAACATATAAACTTCCGGAGAGCCAAAGTAGTTCCACACCCAGCCACAGGGTGTGTGGGCTGTGAGCCAACTGGTCCACAGTGGATAAATAGAGCAGAAGGAACCACTGCACATCCAAATATTCAAAATAATGTCCTTTATTCTTCCATATTGTTTATCCGTTGTAACATCAGCCAAAGTGTTCAATGTGAAGACAGCCGACACGTGTTTCGTCGTAACAACGACTTTTTCAAGGCTGTGGGACAATGTTCAAATACAATAGTAAACTAACTAATATCATCAACACATAGCTTTATTCGGTTACTTTCAACCATAAAAGCAAAACAACCAACAATTGAATGAAAAAGGAAATAGAAATTAAGTTAAAAAGGATAAGAATAAGATAAAAACATATATTTCAGCCTTAAAACACATAAAATTATTTTCCTTAGAAAAAGCACCTAACCCCCTAATACCTAACATTTAAAATAAACCTGGGGTTTTATTTCAGTCTAGGTGTGTAGTTAAAATTTAGCAACTAAAACACTTTTTTTTTTTTTTTTTAAACATTTGGTCCTCATCATCATTATTTCCCCAGAAATTTAGTACGTATATGCCAAGCAGCTACAATATACTTGCTAACTGCACAAGATAGAGGGAGAGAAGTTTCCCTCATCATGATCCTTAAGGCAACAATACAATGTCTTACCCCCATATTACTGCACACAGGTCGTAACCACTTCCGTCACGCAATCAAATAAGCAGGGCATATAAACATAAAATGTACAATAGATTCTGAAATTTGATTACAACTCGGACAAGTATCAGGACTTGGGGTCGCACTCCGCGTACTGCCATAGGATTTAAGAGGCAGACAACCATATCTGAACTGAATATATAGACTCTTACTTAATGGATCAAGAATTGTATCCATAAATGGTTCCAGATATGGATACCATTTAAAATCAAAGAATTGTGACGTCAATCTACCGTGTGTTGAGCACAACAGGTAGTTTTCCCTGACATGTATCCAGTAAACAGTTTTCAGATGATTCTTCTGATCCTTCCTTATACTTTCTGGATGACTCCAAAACTCACTAAGACCCAATCTATGAAACCATTTTGAGATGTGGTTAAACCAGGAAATGGTAAGTACATTTGGTCTATCTAGAATGTCTTGAAGAGACTCCTTGTATGTGGATAGCTCAGGGGTGGTCCATACACGGACCCAGAAAAGCAATGGTCGTAGGGCAATTACATCTGAGATGCGTGGAAGGCCAAGGTCCCAGAACATTGGCAGCAGTGGGGTACTGCGAGGACAGGCCAAGGTTGACCTTACAAAGTTGTTTTCCCCCACTGCAAGCTTGCCAGTGTTCGAGGACCCCCAAATTTCTGCCCCATAGACCGCAGCGCTCTGTGCCTTTGCTCGGTAAATTTTCATAGTTGGAGTAATCACTCTCTCAGAGGTAGACTTGTGGAAGCGTAAAATGGCCCCAGATCTCTGTGCCAGAAGAGCTAAGCTTTTATCGATTTGGGGCCCCCAATGCAGGTTGTTGCTAATTCTCACCCCCAAATAATCTATGGAGCTTACCATACCTAGGGGGGTTCCATTATAGAAAATTGAGTATCTCTTAGTGGGGCCACAGCCCAGGGTCATAAGTTTAGTTTTGCTATGGTTGAGTTCAAGTCCATAGTCACCACAAAACGAACTAAACTTATCCACAAGTACCTGAAGACCCATAGGAGTTCTGGAGATCAGGAGGGAATCATCAGCAAATAGCAAAATTGGAATTTTGTGGTTATTCAAGGATGGAGCATCATTTTGGCAGTTGGTAACGACTTGCACCACCTCATTGATAAACAATGTAAATAGCGTTGGGGCAAGAACACAGCCCTGGCGCACCCAGTCTCCTAATATCTATTTTGTCGGTGAGTTCCCCCTGATTACCCCATCTGACTTGTGCAAATGTTTTTTCATGTAATCTTTGAATTAAATGCACTAAGTTTCCTGGGATACCGATTTTGTTTAGTACTCCCCATAGTTTCTCTCTTGGGACAAGATCGAATGCAGATCTCAGATCTACAAAGGCAACATAAAGTTTTTGCTTGGATAGGGTAACATTCTTCCAAAATAGTAATGACAGTCTGAAGACTTGGTCCATGGTATTAGTTTTAGGCCGAAAACCGGCCTGTAAGGGGGATAAAATTTGGTTGTCTTGGATCCAATCGGTAAGCCTATCTAAGACTTGCTTAGCAAACGTCTTCTGAAGGAAATCAATAAGGCTGATTGGTCGATAGTTTACAGGTGAACCTACATCACCCTTTTTATAAATCGGTATTATTTATGCGCCACGCCAAGAATCTGGAATAGGGCTACCAGCTGCTATGGCATTAGACAATAAATTGATGTACCATGCCCATATCTTTGGTTCTGATTTAAACAGGTCCCCTGGGATCTTATCTGGACCAGAGGCTTTGGCTGGCCTCAAAGAATTGATTGCAGCTGTTGTTTCGGCTAAGGTAAAAACAATGCTCTCAGTTGAAGTCATGTTAACAGCCCAACACTCATCATATCCAGGATCCTCCGGAGCTTGCGGTGCAGGCAGAGCGTAAATTCCAGACACCCATCTTTCGGGCTTTATGTACATACCAATGTCATCATTGCCCCTTTTCGAACTAGAGGTCAACAGCCGCCAAAAGGAACTATCATCTTTGTATTTGACTGCTGCAAGCAGCTTCTGCCATATCTCATTATCCCAGTCTTTTTTTGCTTGTTTCAGGGCATTAGCATACCTACGTCGGGCCTCTTTAATAGCCACTTGGGTAGAGTTTTTTACAGCCTCGTTTAAATTAGATCTTGCTCGCACACAGTCCTGATTATACCAATCCCTACGAAGGGTATCAGCAGGTCTCGGTTTGGAAGGGATTTCCCTATAGAAGATACCCTGTAGGGAATCCACCAATTTAATGTGGATAGCCATAATGGGAATATCAGAGGCTTCTTGTTCCTCATAATCTACGAAGAGTTTTAAAAATGATGAATATATTTCCCCAATCAAGTACGGATTGGATTCAACCTTTGGCCAACAGACCCGAGAACGTCTATGGTTCAGGTAAGGGAGTGGGACATTAGTGATCGTTGTGTGCTGGACTCTTAAAAATGCATGGTTGGTCAGTACAAGGCACAGAGGATTATGATCGCTATCCAAGCGAGGTAAAATTTCCATGTCCAGTGAACTTGACCATAGCCTAATGTCCACCAGAATATAATCAATAGTACTAAAGGAAAGCCCTCGCTTGAAAGTGATGGCTCGCTCTGAATCAGATTTAGTGCGGCCGTTACATTCTCTCAGGCCATATTTCAGGCAAAGGGAAGACAACTGAGATGCAACACAGGAAACGGGAAAAAATGCCATTTCCTTAGATTGGGGAATACCCCAATATTCGTCCTCTTCAGTAGTCAGATTGCTGATGGTGTTGTCCAACACAAAGGAACAATTAAAATCACCTCCTATGATCAGAAGATCTGAAGGGTCCAGAAGCTCTATGTAGTCCGTCAGCTGGGTGAGAACAATTGATTCTGACCCACGGGGAACGGATCTTGCATAGGTATTCAGAACTATCAACCTGAATCCAGGTCGGAATGTGAGTTGCACACCCAGCAGATCATAGGAATTAAACTTTATCATAGAGTGGTCACATTCTAGCTTGTTGTTCAATAAAATCATTAACCCTCCTATCTGTCTTCCAAAGCCACCAGAGGCAGGTTGGGCAGCAGAAAAATAGGTTGTAAAGCCTTGTATGGATAACTGTATGGATAACTGTTCTGCAGTCCAGGTTTCCTGAAAAAGACAGATATCTTGTTTATTAACAAGGCTTACCCATTCCGTGTCATCCAACTTTGACTTGATTCCTGCTACATTCCAAGATATAATATTGATTTTAGGAGGCGTAGTTATTAATTTGGTTCTCATTAGAGAGGCGGGAGATGGAGTCCCTATAATGTGACACTCATCATTTGCTATTTTAGGAAGTACTGTACAGGGGGTAATCAGTCAGTCTAATTCAGAAAGTAAGGGGTAAGGGTTCTCAGATTTAGATGTTGCAGAATTATCTGAAGAGGAAATAACCCCGGCTACAATAGTTCCAGATGTACAACATCCTCTACATAGCGGGGCCCCAGGCGGCTGACTACTAAGTCTAAGATTCGATTCCCTACCTATACATAATGTACCTGTCCGTGTATCAAAGGCCAGGAGATCATTAACTAGACTACTATCATTAAAAAGAATCGAAATATAATCAAATTCCGACCCTAACTGATTATATCTGTGGGCCTCACGTATATCAGACCAGATAACAGAGAGACAGTTCCTCTGGGAGCATGTCCAATGAATGACTTTATTAGTTAGAGAGTCACTCGACTCTCTATTGCCCTGGGGTAGCTTTGGCACCCTAGTCAAATATATGGTGGCATCTTCCCTCCTCCTTCTTAACCTTCCCTTGATGTCACAGGTATGCGAAAGTGGCAAATGATCAGGGTGAGTGGCAGAACGGGAACTAGCACAACAACTTGCTGCAGAGGGCGATCCTCCTAGGTTTAACTGAGAGGTTTTTGGGCGAGGAGTACCTTTGTCCCCCCGTCCAGAGATGGATCCACACTTGTTTACACCTAATTTTGGAACTCGCTCATGGGTGGAAGACATGGTCTGACAAGCAGACCTACCATGCGTTGGGGAGCTACCATTTCTTCCCCTATCGATGTTATGTGTAGAAGAAGATGTCAATTTATCACCTACGGTAGGAGGACTAGGTTTTTTAGTTTCCATCAATAAGTCAGAGGAAGGAACAGACTCATATGGCACACTGCAATTACAACAAGACTTTTGATCATAGAGTCCAGCAATTTTGTTCATCAAAGATACCAACAAACACTTAACGTCATCTATTTTCTGAGAAATGATAGTCAATTGAGAAGCTTCGTTGTTGCCCATCTTTCCATCCAGAGAGTCTTTGTCAGTTCCTTCTACAAGTAAGGTTTGTGAATGTCCAGGACTTACAGAATCAGAGGACAAAACCGAAAACCTATTTGAACAAGGAATGATAATAGGAGGTTGGGACGTGCACCTCAAATAAGGTGCACCTTCTACAGATAAACATCCATTAGTTTCCACCAAGGATGGTGAAATCTCCAAGAGTGAAGGAATTACACCCTGGGAGTGGGGAGGGGGATGTAAATCAGCCTTGACCTCTACTCTATGCATCTGTGTTTTTTTCTTAAAGAGATCAGGAATCTTTTTGGGAGGAATGGTGTCCGGTATGGAAAGACCCGCAACAGAAGGACTCCTCAGTATAGCCTCAACCTCTTCAAACAATGAGTCGATTGTTTTAAATTGCTGTAGATTTGTAGTAGGACATCCCTCCACTTTCCCAACAGAACGTTTCTTGGGTTTTTTAACCCGAGACTAACTCATAGTTCCAATTGTCTTAGTGTAAGGTTATTATCTAGCACCCGAGATGTGATAAGCCGAAGTGTTTGGCTGTGTAGATTGCCGGAGAATTCCTCATACATTTCATTGCGTTAACCACAGTGAATAGTGAACAGGAGATAGACTAGTTGGTGCTCCCCATAAGATTAGATATATTAAGTGAGATAACACTAGAGATAAGTGAATATTAGAGATAAAATTATTCATCAAAAAAAGTGCACGCCTAAATATTCACGTGACCCCAATGAGAGTAGTGCATAGGAGATTAAAGTTTACCTACAAGGACATACCTTACTGATATAGTATATGGTACTCAATATGTATCATTTATGTCCATAATCTAGTATTCAGAGAGAGGAGTCCTTTCGTGTATGAAGATACTTCATGTTGAACTCTTAGGTGCAATTTAGAATTACATCAATGGTTGCATCCGGACCATAATAAGTCTATACGTAAGGAAAAAAAAGTGGAAAAAAGAGTTGTAAATAGCACTGGCCAGGTGTTTGGAGTAAATGAAAAAAGTCGAATATAGGCATATTCAAAGTACGCAGCGTCCTAGATAAGGAGGGAAACTTCCTTGAGATACCAATTGTAGTGAACCGAAATCATAAAGGTCCGTGGCTACACCACTTGTTTCCGTACTATAGTAGGTCCCGAACATATTCAGTCCGGCGCCAGCTAGGTTACGCCATATTTGACCGAAATTTGTAGTACTTTAAGTATGTGCGTATGCGCACTCACTTGTACTGACAGCATGTGTGCCTAGACCATGTACGTCCGGCATATGTAATATTTGGAATGTGCGGGTAACGTGCTCTCGCGCTATGCAGAAACCGCGCATGTATCTATAATCATAAGAGAATTAGATCTCTCATACTTACTGAGCAGGATGTTTACATATAAATATAAAGGATGTCATAAATACCTAGCGTTTAAAACATGTGACTAGCGTATTATTGCGCAGTGTGCAGAAGTAGCACACATGCCTGGAACGTGTACGTCCAGCATGTGTTGTGTTTTGAGGTAAGCGGCTCCGCGCTCTCGCGCTATGGAACCCTGCCCATAGAATACTGACTATAAAAACTGTCTTAAGCAGGACACTGCCTGTTAGTATATTACATACCCAAATGCTAACATTTAGGGTGGAACGGTAAATACGAAAAAACAGTTGAGCGTGTCTTACCCATACATCGGTCCGTGTACGCGTCTTTTTCACAGCATGTATTTCCTCTACGCTAGTGCTGTGTAAACTGCATTTTATAATTAACACGCGTACTGAACACAAACAAAGGACAAAGTTCTAAGTTCCCTCTTTCTTCCTTTTGGTGGCTGCCATCTTGTAGTGGAGAATCGTAACAGAAGATGAAACTGTTCAGATGTGAATTTCTCAGTAAGGTTTGTCATGTATAAGGATGGAGTGATAGAAGAAAACCCAAAATATCACACCGTTTGTGTCCTATAATAGTCAATAGTTCTTAAAGGTGTAGTAGTAACTTGATATTGACCAGCATGTTTAGACAAACAACTATGAATGGAGTTCTTAGGTAGGACACTGAAATGTCCATTATCAACACGGACCAATACATAGTACATATATGTATCACCTTGGTTATCCAAATCAAGTTAATGTATGCATGAGGTACATCTTGTAAACACAGATAGTCATAGCCACCAGTATCATTAGTAACATATTCCGCAGATGGCTGACATATATATATATACATTCATGACACTTTACTCAAACCCCCTATTTTTGATGTATCAGGAAGATGAACTGTACACACCATATATGCCACGTCCCGATGATAACAGGCAAAAATCAATAGCTGTGTACACACATATATAGAATAAAAACCTACGCAGTGTGATCACAGGAAGACATGTAGATCCTTTTCTTTGTCAAGACCCTCCTCCACTGCTCATAACTTAATTATCCACCTGCTTTCTAATTGTCTAAGTAGTGATGTCCTGTTGCCACCTCTGGGACATCCACCCAGAGTGGCAATGCCATGTGTTTTGATGTTGTGTATGTCTCGCTGTGTATGTGTCGAATTGAGGTGTACGGCAAATGGATATTCTATGTTGTTATTTTTGATTGCTCGAACATGTTCTTGTAATCTCTCCTTATAAGGTCTGATTGTACTACCTATATATATGAGCTTGCAGATACATATGAGACCGTACACCACAAATCTGGTATTGCAATTTATTAAATGTTTGATGTGATACGTGACACCAGTGTTGTAACAAAAGGACTTGGCTTTGTCAATGGTGTAATCACAAATGTTGCATTGACCACATTTATAGAACCCATGTGGTGGTCGTGGGATCCAGTTACTTTTAGTGAGATTGGGTAGGAAGCTGTGGCATAATTCATCTCTCAGGGTGCCACCTCTGCTATAGATAACATTTAGGCGGTCATTCTGACCGCGGCGGACGGCGGTCTCCGCCCACCAAGCGGTTCCCTCCGAAAGACCGCACCGCGGTCAAAGACCGCGGCGGCCATTCCGGCTTTCCCGCTGGGCCGGCGGGCGACCGCCAGAAGACCGCCGGCCGGCCCAGCGGGACAGCCCCTTCAACAACTCCGCCGGCTCCGAATGGAGCCGGCGGAGTTGAAGGTGTGCGACGGGTGCAGTGGCACCCGTCGCGATTTTCACTGTCTGCTAAGCAGACAGTGAAAATCTTTGTGGGGCCCTGTTAGGGGGCCCCTGCACTGCCCATGCCAGTGGCATGGGCACTGCAGGGGCCCCCAGGGGCCCCACGGCACCCGTTCCCGCCATCCTGGTTCTGGCGGTGGACACCGCCAGAAACAGGCTGGCGGGAAGGGGGTCGGAATCCCCATGGCGGTGCTGCAAGCAGCGCCGCCATGGCGGGTTCCCTGGGCCAGCGGGAAACCGGCGGGAAACCGCCGGCTCCCCTTTTCTGACCGCGGCTTTACCGCCGCGGTCAGAATCGCCCAGGAAGCACCGCCAGCCTGTTGGTGGTGCTTCCGCCGCACTCCGCCATGGCGGTCATGGACCGCCAAGGTCAGAATGACCCCCTTAGTCTATCCTGGAGACCACTTTTTAAGGTGTCATCAGACAACAGGATGGGCCAGTTTCTCTTCAAGATTTTAAAGACATCTGAACTTACGGTACTATATGGGGTAATTAGGCTTAATTCCTTTTTCTCCTTAGTGGTCTTCCCCGATGTGGTATTGGTTAGTAATGTTGTTCTGTCAATTGTGAGGATTCTCTTATGTGTCTTGTTCCACAGTTGACCTGAGTACCCCCTATTAAGAAATCGTTCTTTTAGTACTCCAAGTTGGTTAGTAAATTCTTGTTCCTCACAACAGTTGCGTCTCACCCTTATTGCCTCCCCATAGGGGATCGCTCTTATCTGTGAGGCGGGATGGGCACTGGTAGCATGTAAAATGGAGTTAGTTGCTGTGGGTTTTCTACATAGTTTTGTATAGACTTTGTCCTTCTTCGTGTAGATAGTCAGGTCTAGGAAATATTTATTGTCTGTACTTGTGCAACTAGTGAATTGGATGTTAAAGTCATTGATGTTGAGATGACTGATGAAGAGATCCAATGTTGTATGATCTCCAGACCAGAACTGGAGAACGTCATCGATGTATCGTCCCCAATACATGATATGTTGCGTGAGTTCCAATGCACAGTTACTCCAAATATGTCGTTGCTCATAGTATCCCATGTACAGGTTAGCAAATAAGGGTGAGAACTTAGCCCCCATTGCAACTCCCTGTGTCTGTTGGTACCATGTGCCCTCATGTAAGAAGACGTTGTTCATGACCAGGTGAATGAGATCAAGTAACATGTCTGAGTGTCGGAGACATGTGGCATCCCTCTTATCTAGAAAGTGTCTTATGGCCACCAAGCCCATCTTTTTGGGTATGCATGTGCAGAGTGATGTAACGTCTAGGGTGGCTAGGATGTGTCCCTCTGTCCACTGGTAGTTAGATATTAGGCAAAGAAGATGTTTCGTATCCTCAATATATGATGGGAGATTCTGTACAATTGGTTGTAAGTACAGATCAATATATTCCGAGAGTCTCTCGGTCAGGGAATTAATCGCCGAAATGATAGGCCTTCCAGGAGGGAAGTTGGCTGTTTTGTGTATCTTTGGAAGTGTGTAAATACATGGGAAACTAGGTGCTGGGTTGAACAGATATTTGAACTCTAGGTTGGTCAGGAGACCCATGTCCCTCCATATGGTAAGTTTGGTCTCTATGGGGGTCATTCTGACCTTGGCGGTCCATGACCGCCATGGCGGAGTGCGGCGGAAGCACCGCCAACAGGCTGGCGGTGCTTCCTGGGCGATTCTGACCGCGGCGGTAAAGCCGCGGTCGGAAAAGGGGAGCCGGCGGTTTCCCGCCAGTTTCCCGCTGGCCCAGGGAACCCGCCATGGCGGCGCTGCTTGCAGCACCGCCATGGGGATTCCGACCCCCTTCCCGCCAGCCTGTTTCTGGCGGTGTCCACCGCCAGAACCAGGATGGCGGGAACGGGTGCCGTGGGGCCCCTGGGGGCCCCTGCAGTGCCCATGCCACTGGCATGTGCAGTGCAGGGGCCCCCTAACAGGGCCCCACAAAGATTTTCACTTTCTGCTTAGCAGACAGTGAAAATCGCGACGGGTGCCACTGCACCCGTCGCACACCTTCAACTCCGCCGGCTCCATTCGGAGCCGGCTTCATTGTTGAAGGGGCTGTCCCGCTGGGCCGGCCGGCGGTCTTCTGCCGGTCACCCACCGGCCCAGCGGGAAAGCCGGAATGGCCGCCGCAGTTTCGGCGGGAACCGCTTGGCGGGCGGCGACCGCCGTCCGCCGCGGTCAGAATGACCGCCTATATCCCTAGTGATCCTGGCTAATGGATTACTGGATAATTTGCAGTAAGCTACGTTATCCTGTAGCTTTCTATTGATCTCTGTGACGTAATCTTCCCGGTTCATGACCACAATGTTGCCACCTTTATCTGCTTCCTTTATTACAATGTCTTTGTCTTGTGATAGGGTTCTAAGTGCTGCTCGCTCATTAGCAGTAATGTTCTGTGGAATAATTCTAAATCTTTTCTTGTGTCGTGATTCCAACTGGTACAGATCTTTAGTTACCCATTTGTAAAAGAGATCTATGGTGTTATCTGTCAGTAAAGTAGGAACAAAACGTGATGTGGGTTTTAATCCACTGTGACAAGTATCTGTGGTCCCCCAACCAAGATCTGATAAGATCTCATCATGTGGGTACACCATTAGTGTCCATTGTATCTTCTAGGGACAGTAGTGTGTGTATGTCCTTTATGTCCTTGATAAGTAATGGGCAAGATACTGAATCAGTGACAGCTGAATTAGTCATGCTTTGTTTGTCATTAAAGTACTTGAAAAGTTTACATTTACATACAAACTTGAATAGGTTAATGTGTAACTCCATGTAGTCAGGTGTAGATGTCGGTACGAAACCCTGTCCTTTATTAAGAATACTCAATTGGTGTGTGTCCAAAATTTTATTAGATACATTTTGCTCCTTATTTAGGATGCTGCATACTTTGAATATGCCTATATTCGACTTTTTTCATTTACTGGAAACACCTGGCCAGTGCTATTTACAACTCTTTTTTCTGCTCTTTTTTTCTTACGTATAGACTTAGGCCCTCATTCTGACCCTGGCGGTCGGTGATAAAGCGGCGGCCAACCCGCCAACAGGCCGGCGGTCCAAAATATGCAATTCTGACCCTGGCGGGAACCGCCAACACAGCCCGCCGCATTAACACTCCGCCCGCCACGGCGGAACAAACAAACAGCGCGGCGGTCCCCGCCAACAGCCAGGCGGCAGACAATGTACCGCCCACCCTATCACGACCCACCAATCCGCCACCTTTTCCGGGGCGGGAGCACCGCCGATAAAAACACGGCGGAAACAGACTACGAACGGGAAAACGCTCACCTCCACATACACCACGCGAGATTCCGGCAGTATGGAACCCGAGTTGCAGGTCATCCCCGCACTCCTATACCTGCTCCTGTACCAGGAGCACGCCCGGCGGCGCGGAAGACATCGGTGAGTACTGCACCTACGACACAGGGGAGGGAAAAGATTACCGGCACACACCCACCCACCCACACCCACTACAACACACACATCAATGCATTCCCACAGATCACTGTCACAACCCACAAACCCCCCCCTTCCGAAATAATGCAAAGACCAAAAGAAGAGATCTCAAACGGGCAGATATATTGAAAAATGGACAGCAGTAATCCAAATAAATAAATAAACTATGTACAAAATATATACAGCTACTAAATGTAGTCCAACCACTGTCCGTGGACCACAGGGGTCCTGAGCAAAGGGGCAAGGC
This sequence comes from Pleurodeles waltl, assembly GCF_031143425.1. Lineage (NCBI taxonomy): Eukaryota > Metazoa > Chordata > Amphibia > Caudata > Salamandridae > Pleurodeles > Pleurodeles waltl. Next base: position 924,494,039 of record NC_090448.1, on the reverse strand, counting down.
CCAGTCCCACGACAAGAACTCCACGGAGAGAACACTGCAGGGGCATCAGAAAGAAAAAAGGACAGGCACCTCAGGGGGAAGGGAAGGGGGGGCACCTCAGCCACTTGAGTACACAACGCCAGATCCACGAGGGGACTCCATGACCACTGGCCCATCCTGGGGAGAGCAAAGCCACAGTCCAAACAGTCCATACAGTGGGTGGCCTGCCCACTGGGCCATCCTGGGGAGAGCCAAGCCACAGTCCAAACAGTCCATACAGTGGGTGGCCTGCCCACTGGGCCATCCTGGGGAGAGCAAAGCCACAGTCCAAACATTCCATACAGTGGGTGGCCTGCCCACTGGGCCATCCTGGGGAGAGCCAAGCCACAGTCCAAACAGTCCATACAGTGGGTGGCCTGCCCACTGGGCCATCCTGGGGAGAGCCAAGCCACAGTCCAAACAGTCCATACAGTGGGTGGCCTGCCCACTGGGCCATCCTGGGGAGAGCCAAGCCACAGTCCAAACAGTCCATACAGTGGGTGGCCTGCCCACTGGGCCATCCTGGGGAGAGCAAAGCCACAGTCCAAACAGTCCATACAGTGGGTGGCCTGCCCACTGGGCCATCCTGGGGAGAGCAAAGTCACAGTCCATACAGTCCATACAGTGGGTGGCCTGCCCACTGGGCCATCCTGGGGAGAGCAAAGCCACAGTCCAAGCAGTCCATAACAGACTCCACTGCCACTGGAGGAGGCATGTTGGCCAGAGGACATCCTGCAGCCCTGCCCGAGACAGATCCTGCCCTGCCACGTCTGCCAAAGGGCCAGCGGTTCCTGCCTGGAAGGGCCCAGTTCAGCGGTTCTTGCCTTGAAGGGCCCAGTTCAGCGGTTCTTGCCTTGAAGGGCCCAGTTCAGCGGTTCTTGAGACGGCGGTCCCCAGCGGAGCGGTGCTGGAGACGGCGGGGCCCAGTTCAGCGGTTCTTGCCTTGAAGGGCCCAGTTCAGCGGTTCTTGCCTTGAAGGGCCCAGTTCAGCGGTTCTTGCCTTGAAGGGCCCAGTTCAGCGGTTCTTGAGACGGCGGTCCCCAGCGGAGCGGTGCTGGAGACGGCGGGGCCCAGTTCAGCGGTTCTTGCCTTGAAGGGCCCAGTTCAGCGGTTCTTGAGACGGCGGTCCCCAGCGGAGCGGTGCTGGAGACGGCGGGGCCCAGTTCAGCGGTTCTTGCCTTGAAGGGCCCAGTTCAGCGGTTCTTGCCTTGAAGGGCCCAGTTCAGCGGTTCTTGCCTTGAAGGGCCCAGTTCAGCGGTTCTTGAGACGGCGGTCCCCAGCGGAGCGGTGCTGGAGACGGCGGGGCCCAGTTCAGCGGTTCTTGCCTTGAAGGGCCCAGTTCAGCGGTTCTTGCCTTGAAGGGCCCAGTTCAGCGGTTCTTGCCTAGAAGGGCCCAGTTCAGCGGTTCTTGAGACGGCGGTCCCCAGCGGAGCGGTGCTGGAGACGGCGGGGCCCAGTTCAGCGGTTCTTGCCTTGAAGGGCCCAGTTCAGCGGTTCTTGCCTTGAAGGGCCCAGTTCAGCGGTTCTTGCCTTGAAGGGCCCAGTTCAGCGGTTCTTGAGACGGCGGTCCCCAGCGGAGCGGTGCTGGAGACGGCGGGGCCCAGTTCAGCGGTTCTTGCCTTGAAGGGCCCAGTTCAGCGGTTCTTGCCTTGAAGGGCCCAGTTCAGCGGTTCTTGCCTTGAAGGGCCCAGTTCAGCGGTTCTTGAGACGGCAGTCCCCAGCGGAGCGGTGCTGGAGACGGCGGGGCCCAGTTCAGCGGTTCTTGCCTTGAAGGGCCCAGTTCAGCGGTTCTTGAGACGGCGGTCCCCAGCGGAGCGGTGCTGGAGACGGCGGCCATTCTATGGCCAACTGCTCATTGCCTGGTGGTTCCCTCCTGGGCAGCGGGGATGGTGCTCCTTCAATGCCCACCTGGGCTGTGGGTGGTGGGGCCCTCCTGGCCAGCTGGGCTGGGTCCTCCCTGGGCAGCGGCTATGGGGGTGGTGGGCTCTCCCGGGGCAGCTGTGCCGGTTCCTCCCGGGGCAGCGGCTATGGGGGTTGCGGGCTCCTCCTGGGCAGCTGTGACGGGTCCTCCATGGGCAGCAGGCCTGCTGCCTGACTTCTCCGCCTTGCTGCCCTTGCCCTCCTTAGTCGGGAGTCTGTGGCCCTTTCCTCCCTTTGGAGTTGTGGCTGTTGACGGTGGCTGGCTAGTGTCCTGGGGGGATATCGAATCCGGGCTCCGGCGGCGGCCCTTCCGCCTTCTGCTCCTCTTCCCAGGGGGTGGGCTGGCTGTCCCCTTGCTGCTGGGCGAAGATCCAGACCTGCGGGCTGGTGGGCTCCAATACCCCTGCACCCTTGTCAAGGGGGCTGCAGGGCTGGTGGTGGCTGAGGTGCTCTTTTTACCCCGACGAGAAGGAGGGGGGGGCTCAGGGTCAGGAAAGAAGGTAGCAGTAGAGAGATAGATTTTCTTGGGACAATGGAGAGTGGTAGGTACAGTGGGTATGGGAGTGGAGGGAGAGGATGTGGTTGTAGGCGAGACAAGTTTGCTGTCTTTGGGTGCAGGTGCAGGAGCGGGAGGCTGTCGTGAGGTGGATGGCTGTTGGGTGGGTGGGTGGCTGCGTTTGTGTGGTGTGGAAGAGGGGGTGACAGACACAGTGGGAGAGGACACAGGGGACGTGTAAATGGCAGTGGGGGTGGTGACTGCACGTGTGCGGACTGGAGTGGAGGGTATGCTGGTGATGGAAACACTGGCTGATGGTGAGGTGAATGAAGGTGTGAGTGTAGACGTCACAGGGAGGGAGGAGGGAGACGAGGAGGTGGGGGTCACAGAGGTGGTAGTGACTGTTGGCATGTCTGCATCGGAATGTTGCTTGTGTGAATGTCTGCGTGATCTGTGGTGCTTATGTTTGGATGAGCTGCTCTTGGGTGTTGAGGTGTGTGCAGGCTGGTCTGATGGTGTGGGTGGGCCAGGCAGAGGAACAGGAGACTGGGAGGAGGGAGTTAGTAGAGGGAGGCAGGAGACAGGGACAATGGCTGCCGTCAGTGCTGAGGCCAGAGCCTGGAACGATCGCTGATGGGCAGCCTGACCCGAATGAATGCCCTCCAGGTACGCATTGCTGCGATGAACCTCCCTCTCCGCCCCCTGGATGGCATTCAAAAGGGTAGTCTGCCCAACAATGAGCGTTCGGAGGAGGTCAATGACCTCCTCACTGAGGGCAGCGGGGGTAACAGGGGCAGGGCCTGAGGTGCCTGGGGAGAAGGAGATGCCCGGCTTCCTGGCAGAGCGGGCACGGGGCGAACGCTGAGGGGCTGCTGGGAGGGTGGAGATGGTGCGCTGGGTGGCGGCTGTACCTGTAATGGCGGGGGGCACGGATGGTGCCACCCCCGCAAGGGAGCTCCCTTCCGAGGACGTGTCCGTGTCGCTGCAGGGTCCAGTCGTCCCCGTTGTGGAGCTCCCCTCGCCCTCCGTCTCACTGGTCCAGTCAGACTCTGTGGCATGGCCCTCCTGGGCCATGGCAGATGCAGCTCCCTCCTGCCCCGATGCCACTTCTCTTCCGCCTGATGATGCTGATGCACACAAGCACAGAAAGACAAACAAAAAGGGGGGGGGGAGAGAGAAATAAAGAGATTTTGAGTACATGGATCACCGGTACAGTTAGCGGACATGACAGACACAGATGCCCCCTTCACTAAGTTGCGCACTTGGGGTCCGCTACGCATTCCGTGGAACATGCCCTACACGCCTAGAGTTGACAACTGCACCCATGGATGACACGGCCCAGGGATGGCTGTACTGACACACTACTGAGGGTGGTGGCTGGGGACACAGGGGCTTACGGGGGTGCCCAGCGTACAGATATCACCCTGGCCTAGGGGGACCCACAGCCCTCCTCCCCCACCCAGACACCTCCACTGTGCGACAACAGAGTAGATGATGCTTGTACTCACCCCCTTGTGTCTGCTGTGCTGCCCTCACGCGTCCATCCAAATCAGGGTAGGCCACCGCCAGGATCCGGAACATCAGGGGGGTCAGTTGACGGCAGGCACCCCGCCTACGTTGGGAGGCCATCCCCAGCAGAGACTCGGCGGTCTTCTTGGTCCCGCGGCGGATGTCCTCCCACCTCTTGCGGCAGTGGGTGCCCCGTCGATGGTGGACCCCCAGGGTCCGGACTTCCTTGGCGATGGCACGCCAAATCCCGATCTTCTCATGGGCGCGGACCTATGTGACACGTACAGGGAGGGAGAAATACCACGTTCAAGTTTGTCTGCATTTTCGTTGCCAGTGGCCCAACGCCCCCCATCCCCGTCCGGCCCCCCGCCAGGCCCCCCGCCAGGCCCAACATGCCCCCCATCCCCGCCAGGCCCCCCGCCAGGCCCAACATGCCCCCCAATCCCCGCCAGGCCCCCGCCAGGCCCCCCGCCAGGCCCAACATGCCCCCCATCCCCGCCAGGCCCCCCGCCAGGCCCCCCGCCAGCCCCAACATGCCCCCCATCCCCGCCAGGCCCCCCGCCAGCCCCAACATGCCCCCCATCCCCGCCAGGCCCCCCGCCAGGCCCCCCGCCAGGCCCAACATGCCCCCCATCCCCGCCAGGCCCCCCGCCAGGCCCCCCGCCAGGCCCAACATGCCCCCCATCCCCGCCAGGCCCCCCGCCAGGCCCAACATGCCCCCCATCCCCGCCAGGCCCCCAAGCCAGCCAGTGGCCCCAAATCCATATTGAATTAAACTCACTTGTTGGTCTGGAGGACCGTAGAGTAGCGCATACTGGGGGAGGACCCCATCCACAAGTTTCTCCAACTCCTCTCCAGTGAAGGCAGGGGCCTTTTCCCCAGTCGCAGCAGCCATTGTCCCTTCCAGACCGAGGTCACAGCAACACTTGCAGTATAGGTCCTCTCCTGTGAAAGTTCAAGTCGCAAGTGGATAAGTAGATAGGAAATGGCGGTCACGTCCGCGGCGGTGCATACCGCGGCGGGGCGTACCGCCACCGCCGGTGCCCTTCGCCATTGGCTCCTGAAACCCATAGGCTTCAATGTTAACCAATGCGGCTTCGCGCCGCGGTCTTCGCCCGCCGACCGCCGCGGTGTGCCACGCCAGCGCATTGACCTCACATCCCATTGTCACACTTCACAGGTCAGGCAGCCGCCATTTCGAGGGTCCACATGGCTCAATTTCAACTGCGTCACACAGGCCTAGGCCTTGCATAGCCATTCAGACACGCCATTCACTGCATAGAGAATCGTTTACTGTGCAAGCTGTGAGTACGTACCTGTGGGTTGCTTGACTCTGTGCTCCATGTTGTCCTTCCTAGGCACCGTCCGCTGGGTTTGGCGAGGAGACGGATGAATCCTCGCGTGTACCGACCGCTGGTGGACCTGTCGACAATGGAAGAACGCCACATTATCCTGACCTACCGGCTTGACCGTGCCACTATACATGAACTGTGTGCCCAGCTGGAGCCCGACCTGATGTCGCCCATCCGCCAACCCACAGGGATTCCCCCTCTGGTGCAGGTCCTGTCAGTACTCCATTTCCTGGCAAGTGGGTCATTTCAGACAACAGTGGGAATTGCTTCTGGGATGTCTCAGCCCATGTTTTCGAAGGTGTTATCCAGAGTGTTGTCTGCCCTGATGAAATACGTGAGGAGCTACATCATTTTCCCTGAGGTGGGCGAATTGGCTACAGTGAAGGGTGATTTCTACGCCCTTGGACATATTCCCAACGTCATTGGTGCCATTGATGGGACCCATGTGGCTTTGGTTCCCCCAAGAGACAGGGAGCAGGTGTACAGGAACAGAAAAAGTTACCATTCCATGAACATCCAGGTGGTGTGTTTGGCTGACCAGTACATCTCGCATGTAAATGCCAAGTTCCCTGGGTCAGTGCATGACGCCTACATCCTGAGGAATAGCAGCATCCCTTACGTGATGGAACAGCTAGAGAGACACCGTGTATGGCTATTGGGGGACTCTGGGTACCCCAACCTGTCGTGGCTAGTGACCCCAGTAAGGAATCCCCGGACCAGGGCAGAGGAACGGTACAATGAGGCCCATGGGCGTACTAGGAGGGTGATCGAACGCACCTTTGGCCTCCTAAAGGCCAGGTTTAGGTGCCTGCATAGGACAGGTGGATCCCTAATGTACTCACCTAAGAAGGTGTGTCATCATCGTGGCCTGCTGCATGCTTCACAACCTGGCTTTGCGCCGCCAGGTGCCTTTCCTGCAGGAGGATGGTCGAGACGGTGGTGTAGTGGCAGCTGTGGAACCTGTGGAGAGTGACGAGGAGGAAGACGACGGGGCTGAAACAGACAACAGGGACAGAATCATTGAACAGTACTTCCAATAGGACACAGGTAACAATTCAAACATAATTTAGTGAATGTGAACTACTCTCCTGCATCTCTGCTGCCTGTCTATTTGCCCCAGTGTATGATGACTGAGTTGTGGCTTTTCCCTCCCTATTTCAGATCTGGGGTCCCCACTACGAGTCCTGTGCTTCGTTTCCCCATGGACTACAGCTTTGTGGCAGCTGTTTGTTGACTTCACTATGTACAAGGACATATTTGCACTGTCATGTCAATTACAATATTTTGAAATCACAGCCAGACTCCAGATAGTTTTGTGCTAAATGGGTGTTTATTTCAGTGCTCAAAATGGGATGGGTGGTTTCAAGTGGGTGGGGGCTATGGTGAAGGAATGTCCATGGCAGAGTCCAGAGTAACAGTCACACAGGTGCATTGTCCAGAGGCCTGTGGAGAGATGGAGCATGGGCAGTTCAAGGATGGACAGGGTGACAATGTGGGACAGTGGGATGACATCAGGTGGTATCCTTTGCTGGCGGGGGTCTTGACATCCTACTCTGTCTTCTTGCGAGATCTCAGGGCCCTCTTGCGGGGTGGTTCTTCTCCTGCAGGAGGTGGGGGTCTGGTGGGCTGCTGTTGTGCGGGGGCCTCCTGACCACTAGCGCCGGCGGAGGTGGTTGGCTGTTCTTGGTCCAGGCTAGTGGCAGGGGCCCTTTGTTGTTGTTGAGTGTCCGTCCTGGTGTTGATGAGGTCCTGCAGCAGCCCGACCATGGTAACCAGGGTGGAGGTGAGGGCTCTGATGTCCTCCCTGTACCCCCGATAGTGTTCCTCCTGCAGTACCTGGATCTCCTGGAACCGGGCCAGTACCGTCGCCATCGTCTCCTGGGAGCGGTTGTATGCTCCCATGATGGTGGTGAGGGCCTCGTGGAGAGTGGGTTCCCTGGGCCCGTCCCCCCCCTGTCGCACAGCTGCCCTCCGAGTTGCCCTGTTTCCCTGGGCCTCTGCCCCCTGGCCGGTGTGCCCACTACCACTGCCCCCAGGTCCCTGTTGTTGTTGGGGTGGTGGGTTATCCTGGGTGCCCTGTAGTGGTAGACACACCGCAGATTGACGCGCCCTGGAGACAGAGGCATGGGCCCGCTGGGTGGGAGCTGTGCTGGTGTTCCCAGAGGGGTTTGGGTCTGTAGTGGCCTGTGGCTGTCTGAGGGGAACCGACTGTCCAGAGGTCCCCGATGGTCCGGGCTGGTCATCGGTGTCCAGGTCGACAGAGCTGCTGTCATCGCTGACGGCCTCTTGGGTGGGGGGTGTGGAGAATTCTGGGCCCTCCGTGGCGGTGTGTTGGCGGTCGGGTCCTGCAGGGGTATAGAGGTATGGTTATAGTTTCAATGTGTGCCATATGGGTGTATCTGTGGGTTCCCGTGTCCCCAAGTGCTGGCATTCGTGTGTGGGGGCTTTGGTGAGGGTGGCTTGTGGGGGGGATGTGTATATCCATTGGGCATGCTTTGGTGATGGGTGTCCATACTTAGTGGACGCATGCAGGCCTAGGTTTTGGGATGTGTGGGTTGTGATGGTGAGACATTGGCAGGGAATAGGTGTGCTGGGGGTGGGGGTGAGGATGGTGGTGGGGTGAGGATGGTGGTGGGGGTGAGGGTGAGGGTGGGGGTGAGGATGGGGGTGGGGGTGAGGGTGGGGTTCGAGGATGGGGGTGAGGGTTGGGGTATGATTTGGCATGCAGGTGGGGGGGAAGCAGTAGTGAAGCTTCAACTTACCAGTGTCCATTCCTCCGCCGACTCCTGCGAGGCCGTCAGGATGCAGGATGTTCAAGACTTCCTCCTCCCATGTTGTAAATTGTGGGGGTTGAGGTGGGGGTCCTCCGCCAGTCTTCTGCACGGCGATGTTGTGCCTGGATACCATGGAACGCACCTTCCCCCGTAGGTCGTTCCATCGCTTCCTGATGTCTTCCCGATTTCTGGGGTGCTGTACCACAGCGTTGACCCTGTCGACAATCCTCTGCCATAGCTCCGTCCTCCGGGCAATGCTGGTGTATTGGACCTGTGTGCCGAAGAGCTGGGGCTCTACCCGAACGATTTCCTCCACCATGACCCTGAGTTCTTCGTCTGAGAAGCGGGGCTGTCTTTGGGGTGCCATGGAGTGGTGTGTATGATGTGTGGGGTGGAGTATGTGTAGTTAAGTGTGTTGAGTGTGGTGGTGTGTGTTGTTTTGTGTGTGGATATTGTGTGGGTGATGGTGTAGTGTGCCTCTGTGTGATGGTATTCTGTGATCGCTGATGTGTCTCTCAGTGCTTCTTTCTGAATTTTTTGTCGTAGGGGTTTGTGGGTGATGTGGGTGTGTGTTTTATATTGTATTGTGTGTGTGGGAGTGGTGTGTGTATGTGTATCAGGTGTGTGGAATTCAAATCGGCCAATGTGGCTGAGTTTTGTTCGTTTGTGTGTATTCTGACCGCGGCGGTGTGTACCGCCAATGGAAAACCGCGTTTGAATGACCGCCGCGTGGATTCGTGGGTCGTAATGGCATGGGCGTATTTCTGTTGGCGTGACGGTGGAGGTTTGGTCACCTCCACTTTTCCGCCGACCGCTGGTCTGGCGGTCTGTTGTGGCTGTCGGATTTTCGGAGGTTTGGCTGCTGCGGGTCAGAATGACCGTGGCGGGTTACCGCGACCGCGGCGGAATTATGGAGGATTTCTGACCGGCGGTAGGCGCCTTTTACCGCCGAGGTCAGAATGACCACCTTATTATGGTCTGGATGCAACCATTGATGTAATTCTAAATTGCACCTATGAATTCAACATGAAGTATCTTTATACACGAAAGGACTCCTCTCTCTGAATACTAGATTATGGACATAAATTATACATATTGAGTAGTTTCTACACAGTTTCTACACAGCCACAATTCGCTCTACAAGTTACAATTTGTGTATGGAGACGCACTCCTGTGCTTGAATATTTACGGAAATGTAATTTTGTAACGTACCGTTATAGAAAAAAAATTTCTCTTCTTTTTGGTTCCAATATGTCTAGATTTGATGACAATAGGGAAACGTTATTGGAGGAACTCTTCAGCATAAGTACAGGTGCAGGTGTTTCCACCACTGTCAGTACCAACACTAATGTGAGGAAAGAAGGGCTTAGAACAAAGTTTATGAAACTGGAAAGATTAAAGAAACAAGAGCTATCTAGATGGTGGGACTCCACCATCTTACAAAAATACCTGCAAAACAAACAAATACCGAGAGGTTTGAGAGTAGTGCTGTTTCCTTCCTTTGGCAACTTGAATCCGACACTCTTACAGGAGTGGGAACAACTGCTAATTACATCTTCCTATGGTATTATGGACATACTCATCAGGGATGCAGATGAGAAAAGGGACAGGTTACTTATAGAAATTAGTGAATTAGAGAAAGAGATTCAAGACACAAATTTGTCGGAGGCAATTACCAAAAACTACGGTATCCTAAAAGAAGTCCTTCAGGGTCACCAAGAGTATGTAAGAGAGAAAAAATTGCGCAAACTCAAAAGAGACGCAATAGATTATGCGACAGGGAGAGTCTTTACTTATTCACGTAAGTTTGATAACACCAATTTAGAAAGACAGGTCAGCCTAAGCACCAGAACACAATCTCCCACAATTTCCAATATTAGAACGAGCGATACGGATTTGTCTAGCTGCTCCAGCGCAAACAGTGAGGACACGAATGGTTCCCTACGAGATAACGTCAACATAGGCAACACCAAGTCGCCTTTTTTATTGGAACTAGAAAGGTCCCACAGGGGACAAAAAGTTACCAGAACAGGGCCAGCTATGTACCCAAGAGAACTAGAAGAAGTAAAAGGCAAAGCATTGGAATCAAACAAAGCAAAAGCAGGAGTGATTACGAGATCGACTACACACAACATCAAAAACTATACCACAATATACAGGAGGTGACATCTGTTGCAAGCAATGTCTGTGTGACAAATGTATCTTATAAAATTTTGGACACACACCAATTGAGTATTCTTAATAAAGGACTGGGTTTCGTACCGACATCTACACCTGACTACACGGAGTTACACATTAACCTATTCAAGTTTGTACGTAAATGTAAACTTTTCAAGTACTTTAATGACAAACAAAGCATGACTAATTCAGCTGTCACTGATTCGGTATCTTGCCCATTACTTATCAAGGACATAAAGGACATACACACACTACTGTCCCTAGAAGATACAATGGACACTAATGGTGTACCCACATATGATGAGATCTTATCAGATCTTGGTTGGGGGACCACAGATTCATGTCACAGTGGATTAAAACCCACATCACGTTTTGTTCCTACTTTACAGGTAACACCATAGATCTTTTTTACAAACGGGTAACTAAAGATCTGTACCAGTTGGAATCACGACACAAGAACAGATTTAGAATTATTCCACAGAACATTACTGCTAATGAGCGAGCAGCACTCAGAACCCTATCACAAGACAAAGACATTGTAATAAAGGAAGCAGATAAAGGTGGCAACATTGTGGTCATGAACCGGGAAGATTACATCACAGAGATCAATAGACAACTACAGGATAACGTAGCTTACTGCAAATTAGCCAGTAATCCCATAGCCAGGATCACTAGGGATATAGAGACCAAACTTACCATATGGAGGGACATGGGTCTCCTGACCGACCTAGAGTTCAAATATCTGTCCAACCCAACACCTAGTTTCCCATGTATTTACACACTTCCAAAGATACACAAAACAGCCAACTTCCCTCCTGGAAGGCCTATCATTTCGGGGATTAATTCCCCGACCGAGAGACTCTCGGAATATATTGATCTGTACTTACAACCAATTGTACAGAATCTCCCATCATATATTAAGGATACAAAACATCTTCTTTGCCTAATTTCTGACTACCAGTGGACAGAGGGACACATCCTAGCCACCCTAGACGTTACATCACTCTACACATGCATACCCAAAAAGATGGGCTTGGTGGCCATAAGACACTTTCTAGATAAGAGGGATGCCACATGTCTCCGACACTCAGACATGTTACTTGATCTCATTCACCTGGTCATGAACAATAATGTCTTCTTACATGCGGGCACATGGTACCAACAGACACAGGGAGTTGCAATGGGGGCTAAGTTCTCACCCTTATTTTCTAACCTGTACATGGGATACTATGAACAACAACATATTTGGCGTAACTGTGCATCGGAACTCACGCAACATATCATGTATTGGGGACGATACATCGATGACGTTCTCCTGTTCTGGTCTGGAGATCATACAACATTGGATCTCTTCATCAGTCGTCTCAACATCAATGACTTTAACATCCAATTCACTAGTTGCACAAGTACAGACAATATATATTTCCTAGACCTGACTATCTACACGAAGAAGGACAAAGTCTATACAAAACTATGTAGAAAACCCACAGCAACTAACTCCATTTTACATGCTACCAATGCCCATCCCGCCTCACAGATAAGAGCGATCCCCTATGGGGAGGCAATAAGGGTGAGACGCAACTGTTGTGAGGAACAAGAATTTACTAACCATCTTGGAGTACTAAAACAACGATTTCTTAATAGGGGGTACTCAGGTCAACTGTGGAACAAGACACATAAGATAATCCGCACAATTGACAGAACAACATTACTAACCAATACCACACCGGGGAAGACCACTAAGGAGAAAAAGGGATTAAGCCTAATTACCCCATATAGTACCGTAAATTCAGATGTCTTTAAAATCTTGAAGAGAAACTGGCCCATCCTGTTGTCTGATGATATCTTAAAAAGTGGTCTCCAGGATAGACTAAATGTTATCTATAGCGGAGGTCGCACCCTGAGAGATGAATTATGCCACAGCTTCCTACCCAATCTCACTAAAAGTAACTGGATCCCACGACCACCACCTGGGTTCTATAAATGTGGTCAATGCAACATTTGTGATTACACCATTGACACAGCCAAGTCCTTTTGTTACAACACCGGTGTCACGTATCACATCAAACATTTCAGAAATTGCAATACCAGATTTGTGGTGTACTGTCTCATATGTATCTGCAAGCTCATATATATATATAAGTAGTACAATCAGACCTTATAAGGAGAGATTACAAGAACATGTTCGAGCAATCAAAAATAACAACAAAGAATATCCATTTGCCGTACACTTCAATTCGACACGTACACAGCGAGACATACACAACATCAAAACACATGGCATTGCCACTCTGGGCGGATGTCCCAGAGGTGGCAACAGTACATCACTACTTAGACAATTAGAAAGCAGGTGGATAATTAAGTTATGAGCAGTGGAGGAGGGTCTCAACAAAGAAAAGGATCTACATGTCTTCCTGTGATCACACTGCGTAGGTTTTGATTCTATATATGTGTGTACACAGCTATTGATTTTTGCCTGTTATCATCGGGACGTGGCATATATGGTGTGTACAGTTCATCTTCCTGATACATAAAAAATAGGGGGTCTGAGTAAAGTGTCATGAATGTATATATATATATGTCAGCCAATTGCGGAATATGTTACTAATGATACTGGTGGCTATGACTATCTGTGTTTACAAGATGTACCTCATGCATACATTAACTTGATTCGGATAACCAAGGTGATACATATATGCACTATGTATTGGTCCATGTTGATAATGGACATTTCGGTGTCCTACCTAAGAACTCCATTCGTACTTGTTTGTCTAAACATGCTGGTCAATATCAAGTTACTACTACACCTTTAAGAACTATTGACTATTATAGGACACAAACGGTGTGATATTTTGGGTTTTCTTCTATCACTCTATCCTTATACCTGACAAACCTTACTGAGAAATTCACAGTTTCATCTTCTGTTACGATTCTGCACTACAAGATGGCAGCCACCAAAAGGAAGAAAGAGGGAACTTAGAACTTTGTCCTTTGTTTGTGTTCAGTACGCGTGTTAGTTATAAAATGCCCGTTTACACAGCGTAGAGGAAATACATGCTGTGAAAAAGATGAGTACACGGACCGATGTATGGGTAAGACACGCTCAACTGTCTTTTCGTATTTACCGTTCCACCCTAAATGTTAGCATTTGGGTATGTAATATGCTAACAGGCAGCGTCTTGCTTAAGACAGTTTTTATAGTCAGTATTCTATGAGCAGGGTTCCATAGCACGAGAGCGCAGAGCCGCTTACCTCAAAACACAACACATGCTGGATGTACACGTTCCAGGCATATGTGCTACTTCTGCACACTGCGCAATCATACGCTAGTCACATGTTTTAAACACCAGGTATTTATGACATCCTTTATATTTATATGTAAACATCCTGCTCAGTAAGTATGAGAGATCTAATTCTGATTATAGATACATGCGCGCATTCAGGAACTTGGTGTCTGGCGAGGATGGGACAGGAGCCAAGCCCCCTCGCTCATTGGTCTTTGGCGTTTGGGGGCGGGAGCAGCCCCTTTACGATCTATTGCGCACCCGCTGCCGCGGGTCGCGCATTCAGGAACTTGGTGTCTGGCGAGGTTCGGGCAGGAGCCAAGCCCCCTCGCTCATTGGTCTTCGGCGTTTGGGGGCAGGAGCAGCCCCTTTAAGATCTATTGTGCACCCGCTGCCGCAGGACGCGCACAGGATGCGCCCGGGCAAAGCCTGGGCCAAGGGCGGGCCCGTCCTGCGCCCGTCAGCGACCGTAAGAGGCCGGGCTGGGCCATACCCCTTTACGTTTGCTCCTGGGGGTGCCTTTGTTTGCTTGCCATCTGCAGCAGGGGCCGTGGAGTGTATAAGTTCCTTCACAGCACGGGGATTCCAACAGCAGTAAGAGGGGCCTGTTTGCACGCCACCAGCCTAGGTTCTATCTCAAGGCCCCCGGAACCTAGTAAGAAAGATGGGTAGACGGTGTGGGGGGGGTTGAGAGAAGCACGGATCCAATAAAACCCTAGACGGTTTTCTACAAAAGGCCGTCGGGCTTTGGAAAAAGAAATAGAGCTGGTACAGCGCCGCTTAGCTGTTCCACCCTCTCCAGTCATTACCACAGCCTATGATGTCTTTGCCATACAGCCCCCCCTGCAATCAGGACCACAGCCTATATCGACCACCCCTTCTTTTTCTCCTGCTGGAAACCTTCAGGAGTTTCAGGGTGAAATGTTAAATGACGCCAACACACCTGCTCTGCCAATCCTGCCGATTCGGAGCCCTTCCAAGAGAGAGACCCTAACTACTGTTGTTCCCAATCCCAAAGCCAAAAGGAAACGTAGGGAGCCTGCCATCATAAATAAACGTACTAGGATTCTGAGCCCCCTCCATTCGACCCGGCTCCCTAATAAGTATGTGGTTCCATCTTCCTCGCTCATCACCAACGACCAACAGGCAAATGAGCACATCAGGGTCCTTATAAGAGAAGAGATCTCCAAGTTGCTTCTTCCAATTGCAACCCGTCTCCAAATAATAGAAGAGAAACTAGAAGTTTTCATTAAGACCCAGCAGCCAGTACCCCCCGCAACTATAGATATCCAATCCCATTTGCACCATTCTCACCCTATCCAGGAGCAGGTTAGTGTCAACAGACTACCTGCCCTAATGAGTAAAAGTCATCCTTCCCCTATAAATCAAGATTTAGCCAGTTCTGCTAGAGCACCAAACATCCTAACTATTTTTCCGCCGATGGCTCCAGTCCCTCCTCCAGAAAGGATAGCCCACCCGTTTAATCCAGTGTCTAATACTGGTGTTTCCAACTCCACCTGTGAACACGTCTCTTTAGGCTCCCTGAAGAGGACCCAGACCACTGGTCCAACTGGAATAAGAGTATTGCAACTTCCACCGGAGTCATGCCCATATGTTCTGGTTATCTCCAATGTACCTGAACTTAAAACCAAATCCCCGGAATCTTTTACTGAGCTTAAAAACAAGGTTATACATTGGTTGCATGCTAACGCGGGGTTTGCATTTTCCATGATATCCTCGATACTGATTTTGAGAAGGGTAGGGTTGGTGGGTTCTTTAGAAAAGATTGGTACAGGGATTGTATTGTCATCAATTTCAATTTTCAATTCCCCCGATCTTGTACGGCAGCTTGTGTTAAATGCAAACAGACCACATCCCTCAGTAGGCAAAGTCTCCCTGTGCAGATTACAAGTGTTCTATCCGCCCGCACGGCCATTTACGAATAGGCATCCACCATTGTTCCATAAAGTATCCTCTGACATTCAGACACAGCCCAGTCTCGTCCCAGGTCCCAGACATCCTTCGGCGTCGCTTTCTGAGATAGACTGACTATGCGACGGCCTGTGGGGAGTGGATTTTAGTACTCTCGAGTTCGAGCACACTAACCATCCTGCCCTTAGTGTCCCTACTTTAGCAATCCCATTGACCCTGATGGACCCCGATAACCGGGGAACTCCTGAGAATACCACTCATTTAGCTAGTGAGGAGGGGGCTCCACTTTTGACAACCGCTCTCAGTGACCCAGGGCTCTACTGTCTAGACATCTCACCAGATATGAATATGTCCGGCACAGTATTTTGTGAAGTCAACATCACACAGGACAATATAGATACAGGCAACTGTATGTCAGTGGGGAATAGCACGCTCCCCTGCTGTATTGCACCTAGTAGGAAACACTCCCCAAAAGAAGTTAGACACACCAAACAGAATGATCTTGCTAAGGTTCTCATTTGGAACATAGCAGGGCTGGAAAGTAAACTGCAAAGCCCGGAATGGGGTCAATTCATTGATGAACATCTAATATGTCTATTCCAAGAAACATGGGCGATGGGTCCCAAACATAGATTAGGTTTTAGAAGCTACTGGGTTCCAGCTCGGAAGCCGCCCTCTGGGACACCATCGGGAGGGCTACTCATATGGTTAAGTAGCTCTCTCAGGTGTAAAGCTGTAGCAATAGACATGGGTTGCCCCGACTTACAGGCCTTATTGATAACGATCTCCGAGGAGAGATCTTTACTAATAATTAACATCTATAATAAGAGTGAGGGCAGCCATGTAGATTATGATGCTCTTTCTTTATTGGACAGCTTTCTTAAAAATAATCAAGAAGAGGATGCCCAGTGGGGGATTCCACAGCTAGTCTTTAATAAAAGACCGAGACTGAATAAAACAGCGCGTTCAGTGGCTGATATTACATTAACGTATGGCCTTCGAGCTTGCAATGGTCGCTCCTGCTCTGACATAAATTTGCACCCCACTTTCAAACGAGGAGGATACAGGAGCCAGATTGATTATATACTTCTCAATATTCGATTGTGGGGCCATATGTCTGACATGAGGGTACAAGAGCATGAAGAGAGTGACCACGATCCACTGATTCTATCGACTAGAGGCCTATTCCCTTCACTTTAGGTACCGCATTCTAAGGCCTATGCCCAACAGCTAGCTTTATCAAACAACAGACGTAATTTAAAATGGGAGTCTGTCACCACATCCCCTGAGCATCTTTCATCAATATACAACCTGCTAGCCAATCAAATGGAGCGTATGCTTCAATATAAAGAGGATGAAGAGGGGGACAGGCTTCTAGCAGCTCATAGTAAATTTTTTGACTCTTTAAAACATGTTCTTACAAAAGAGATTACTAGTAACCCTAAGAAAAAGTGCTGGGCCCGGTGGTTTAACAATTTATGTAGGGAAGCGCAGCTCACTCTATTGAAAGCTTTGAAAGCAGGTCAAGTTGAATCCATAAGAACAGCCAGAAAAGATTATAAGAATGAATGCACTAAGGCATGCAGAAGTTGGGAAGAGGCTAGATGGGTTGCTATCCTGGAGACCCCCAAATCAAATGATACCTCCAGGTTTTGGAAATCAATAGCAGATGACTGTAGAAACTCTGCCTCTGTACCTGGTACATCAATCCTTCCTGTAGTTTGGGTTGAGCATTTTGGCCAATTATATGCAGATCCACACGAGGCATCCCTTAGGACCCCTGATGGTCCAATAATCCAAGATGCTACTCCGATTATATTCACCTTAGCTGAAACAAGTGCCGCAATAGATTCACTGAATTGGGGAAAGGCTCCAGGCCCTGACAAGATTCCAGGCGATTTTTATAAGACAAGAACTGATATATGGGCTCCTTATCTCAATCGATTCTGCAATGCAATCGCAGCAGGAGCCCCTATCCCTCCCTCATGGAAAGGGGCTGAGATAGTTCCCATCTTTAAAAAAGGTAGCCCCAATAATCCCGCTAACTATCGATCGATTAGTCTCCTGGACAATTTCCAAAAAATGTATGCTAAACATCTTTTGTGCCACCTCGATGAATGGATCTCGGAATCGGATGCTCTATCTAATCTACAAGCAGGGTTTAGACCTGCTGTGAGCACTATAGACCAAGCCTTGAGATTCCTGGCAATCAAATGGAAGAATGTGGAATTAGGGGGGGGGGATTTGTATGTGGTCTTTATAGACCTGAGAGCTGCATTTGATTTGATCCCCAGGAATAAGCTATGGTCAACACTCTCCAATATGGGGGTTCCTTCAGGTCTTCTGAATCTTATCACCCGACTTCATGACAACACCTATGCTCAAATTAGATGCAGCAAGGAGGGCGAGCTGACAGATCCTGTGGCTATTAACAGAGGAGTCCGGCAGGGGTGCGTTCTGGCTCCCACCCTTTTCTTGCTTTACATAAATAACTGTATTCGTTATCTAGAGAACTGCATAAACGACTCGCCCAAACTGGCTGGAAAGAAAATCCCGTGTTTATTGTATGCGGATGATACAATTTTGTTAGCTAAATCACCCATGGGAATTCAAAATCTGGTCAACCAATTTTGTGCTTTTTGTATGGATTATGGGCTTGACGTTAATGCCAAGAAAACAAAACTTATGATATACAGTACTCTAAGGCAACGTCCACGTGCCAGAATTGAAATGAATTCAGTCCTGCTGGAGAAAGTGGAAGAGTTTGATTATTTGGGCATCAGATTATCGACCACAGGAAAATGGGAGGCAGCTATTGATAAAGGGGCACTTATTTTAAGTCAAGGAGGTGGGGCCTTAGTACGTAGGTCCAGAAAGGCTTCAAGCTCCCCCTTGATCATAATTGCGGAGATATATAGGGGGTCATTCTGACCCTGGCGGTCCATGACCGCCATGGCGGAGGGCGGCGGAAGCACCGCCAACAGGCTAGCGGTGCTTCCTGGGCGATTCTGACCGCAGCGGTAAAGCCGCGGTCAGAAAAGGGGAGCCGACCGCCGCGGTAAGAATGACCGCCATAATACCCAAATCCGTGCGGCGGCCCTGTATGGAGAGGAACTTTGGGGACTGCATAGAAGATTGGACATTTTACAAACAAAAGAAAACAATTTTCTTAGACAGGTCTCCCGGTTAGGGATGCGTACCCCAATGATCCCTCTCAGGGTCGATTTAGGATTAATTAGCATCAAAACCATAGCGCCCTGAGATCACTTTCCTATTGGATCCGCCTATGGAAAACTGCAGAACTTGAACCATTCAGGGTGGCGGTGAGAGAACTTATAGCTTCTCCCCAGGGCCCGATTAAAATCCATTGGTTGAAGGAGATGAAATCTGCCTGGGTTAAAATAGGACTTCCTCAATATTGGGAACACCCGGAGCTGATTCCCAACAACGCAAGACAACTTGTCAAAAGAAGATACTGGGAGAAAGTCAATTAAGATATACTGCACCAAAACGGGATGGGCAGGCTAACAACAGAATTCCTCCAGTTCAAACATGAACCCTGGCCCGAGTCTTTCATGAATCTCCCTATCCCACCATTTGCTCGTGCCCTATATCTCCAGCTTAGATACGGTTCCCTGCCTATTAACAACTACACGGCTCACTGGTCATCTAGCAACCCTTTAACTGACAGATGCACATTTTGCCATTACTGTAAAGAAACAATTGAGCATATTCAGTTTTTTTGTCCCTTATACAAGCACCCTAGAGGAAAGTTAATTATCCCCCTTTGCAAAAACATATTATTGCAGGACAGAGCCAATGCCACTAGAATATGTAAATATGATACATCTACACTGGTAGCTTCCTCAGTTACCAAATTCCTATCGGAGGCTTGGTGCATCCGTTGTAGGCACATTTCTGTTAAGGGCCCTTAAAGTTGGTTGAGTTTTTGTTCATAGAGGGAGATATCAATAAGATACATATTTCTCTGTTTCTCCTCTCATTTTTTAGACGTGCTATGCACCCTGTTATTACTGTGAATCTTTTAACTTATATGCAGCATTTTCTAGTATTTTAGTAAGAACTCGTGGCCCTTCATATGAGCAAATAGAGACCGCACAAGTCTATAGAGACGTTCTTTTATGTGAAATCTGTTAATTACTGTATTTTAAGCCTGATTACAACCTCAGCTGTGAGGATTTTACTGTAACATTTTACATGTCAGCCGGTTATTAGATTTTATTAGCACTTTGAATGATTGTTATTATGAATTATGATGAGTTACTGTGATTTCAAATGATTTTAAAGAACTATGTAAGACTATTATTTTCTTTTTCTACAACTTTTAATGGTCCAAATTTTTGGACCAACTGCATTTAAATAAAAAAATAAGATACATGCGCGGTTTCTGCATAGCGCGAGAGCACGTTACCCGCACATTCCAAATATTACATATGCCGGAAGTACATGGTCTAGGCACACATGCTGTCAGTACAAGTGAGTGCGCATACGCACATACTTAAAGTACTACAAATTTCGGTCAAATATGGCGTAACCTAGCTGGCGCCGGACTGAATATGTTCGGGACCTACCATAGTACGGAAACAAGTGGTGTAGCCACGGACCTTTATGATTTCGGTTCACTACAATTGGTATCTCAAGGAAGTTTCGCTGCGTACTTTGAATATGCCTATATTCGACTTTTTTCATTTACTCCAAACACCTGGCCAGTGCTATTTACAACTCTTTTTTCCGCTCTTTTTTTCTTACGTATAGACTTATTATGGTCCGGATGCAACCATTGATGTAATTCTAAATTGCACCTATGAATTCAACATGAAGTATCTTCATACACGAAAGTACTCCTCTCTCTGAATACTAGATTATGGACATAAATGATACATATTGAGTACCATATACTATATCAGTAAGGTATGTCCTTGTAGGTAAACTTTAATCTCCTATGCACTACTCTCATTGGGGTCACGTGAATATTTAGGCGTGCACTTTTTTTGATGAATAATTTAATCTCTAATATTCACTTATCTCTAGTGTTATCTCACTTAATATATCTAATCTTATGGGGAGCACCAACTAGTCTATCTCCTGTTCACTATTCACTGTGGTTAACGCAATGAAATGTATGAGGAATTCTCCGGCAATCTACACAGCCAAACACTTCGGCTTATCACATCTCGGGTGCTAGATAATAACCTTACACTAAGACAATTGGAACTATTAGTTAGTTTACTATTGTATTTGAACATTGTCCCGCAGCCTTGAAAAAGTCGTTGTTACGACGAAACACGTGTCGGCTGTCTTCACATTGAACACTTTGGCTGATGTTACAACGGATAAACAATATGGAAGAATAAAGGACATTATTTTTAATATTTGAATGTGCAGTGGTTCCTTCTGCTCTACTAGAGATAAAGGCCTTAACCAAGCTGCAAATGGAAATTGCTAAGAATGTATTTCCATGTCTGTCAGACCATGCCAAATGATGAGACATGTCCTACACATACATGTAGCCAGTCCGCTATACATGATAAGGCAAGCCTGACATCTAATACCCTAAAGGAAAATGAAAATTCCAGGCCATTTGATGACAAATGTACACGTGTTAGTCATCAGGGGACTGTGCATTGTTCTGCAGAAGAGCTATCATTAGGAGGTTAGATTCCCGCCCGACACCCGGAGTTAGGCCCAGTGCTGAGGCTACATTGACACTCGACACAGTCAGGGGCCAGATTCATATGCACAGTGGACTGAGCAGAGTGAAGCACTGTAAAGCTGTGCCAACATGTGCTACCTTGTGTCTGGGTGGGCATAATAGTCACACAGTGCAAAGGATCACTAGGTTGCCATCATTGCCTGACTGCAACACTGCTACACTGTTGTATGCCATTGTATGTGACAGTCATAACAAACATGTTGTGGTCGATTGTAAGTACCTAGTTTGTGGCATGCATACATATGTCTGATATGTCAGCACACATATACCACTTAAATGGCACAGGCCTGGTATTGTGTGTTGGAGACTACACAAAAGTCAACTTCCCACTCATGAAAATGCATTTGCATTACATGATCATTGACATACTTAAATGACCATCAGATGTGCTCCAACATATGGAAACATAGGTGGAACTGTTATGACTACACAGCCATTTAACAAAGTCCAACACATATCCATGCAGGAAGGTAGATATGTGAGTTTTCATAGCCCATGAACACACCGCTGTGGTACATTTTGCATATATGACACTACACATGTCTTCCAACTGACAAAGCACATACCATGCTTCATTGACACATGTGAGTACACCATCAACTACACCATAGATGCATGGGCAACTATATGTCACACGTGTAGCAGAGCATCATGAAGCCTGAATGTACCAACACACCTCAGCGTGGACACACAAGAACTCACATTGTAGATGTAATGTGAAATCAACCCAGCCATTGTCCACTGCACCCTCAGAGTACGATTTGTCATGGGTATCACATGGATTACTATGTATTACACATAGCCCATCATATCTACTGTGTTGTAGTAATATGTACATTTGGAAATCAGACATTGCTATGTGGTATATGTGTTAGATCACATATGTACACTCCTAGTACATATGTAGTAACATATGTGTACAAAGTCTAGCAACACATGGATGTTACTGTTAAGATCTGTATGAACATGCACACACAGGTAGCCATACCATACTTACTACATACATGCATAAACCCTGTGACATGGTATGTGAATCTGGGTGCACTGTCAGCCTGTTAGACTTGGCATCCTTGGTGTGCTCTCCCCTCGCTTTTTACCTCTGTTTCCTAGGTTCTTGATGTATGCTGGACTCTGTTTTTACTGTTTTTGTTACTCTGGGCACTTTACCACTACTATCCAGTGCTAAAGTGAAAGTGTTCCTATATAAAATGTAGGTATAATTGACTTTCCATGATTGGCATATTTGATTTATTAGTAAGTCCCTAGCACAGTGCACTAGAGGTGCCCAGGGCCTGTAAATCAAATGCTATTGGTGGGCCTGCAACACTGGTTGTGCCACCCACATTAGTAGCCCTGTAAACATGGCTCAGACCTGCCACTGTAATGTCTGTGTGTGCAGTTGTAAACTTCCAATTTGACTTGGCAAGTGTACCCACTTGCCAGGCCCAAACTGTCCCTTTTTATACATGTAAGACACCCCTAAGTTAGGCCCTAGGTAGCCCCATGGACATGGTGCAGTGTATTTTAAAGGTGGGACATGTACTTACGTGTCCTGGCAGTGAAATACTGGCAAATTCAGGTTTCACTGTTGCAAGGCCTATCTCTATCATAGGTTTACATGGGGACTGCCTTTAAATATTATTAAAGTGCAGATCCCCTTTGGGAGCAGAGGGAAATAAGGAGTTTAGGGTCTCTGAACTCACAATTTAAAAACACATTGTTTAATAAAATTTAGATTGTGTGTTTGAAAATGTCACTTTTAGAAAGTAGGCATTTTCTTTCTTAAACAATTCTGTGACTCTGCCTGTTTGAGGATTCTCTGTCTGGGTCAGTTTAACAGTTGGCCTGTTTGCACCTCTCCTCGAGACAGTGACACAAAGGGAGCTGGAGTGCAGCCTGCATATCCTGATGGGCCATCTGGAGAAGAGGGGAGGAGTGGTCACTTACAACTGAAAGGGCTGTGCCTGCCCTCACACAATGCACAATGCAATGCAGCCCATTTTTCTTAAAGGAAAACGAGATGCATTTCAAAAACAAAAAATTAAACGTTTTTATTTCATTTTTTCAGAGCAGGCAGTGGTCCGTAGAACCACTGCCTGCTCTGAAAAAATGTTTTTACTGACATTCACAAAGGGGAAGGGGTCCCATGGGGACCCCTTCCCGTTTGCGAATGGGTTAGCACTAGTGTGACACTAGTGCTAACTGCGATTGTTTTGCGACTGAAAACAATCATACATGGGACTGTGCCTCGCAATTAGGAAGGGAACACCCCTTCCTAATTGCGACTCGTAATCCCTTTTTGCGATTCAGTAAATAGTTTACTGAATCGCAAAAATGGGTTTAAAATGCAAAGTGCATTTTGCACATCGCAAAGGGCTCGATTCGCTGTTTGTGATGTGCAAAATGCTACGTACATGTAGCCCATTGTCCTTTACAACGCCAATAGCTCTAACTCTCACAAATGCGAGACCTATTGCATTGCAAATGCTTGTTTTCTTTTGGAGTTATACGTTGCTCAAACAGTGCAGGGCAACCACTTTTGGATCTGTAACCTTTAGCTTTCTTCTAGTTGTCACCAAAAGAACCTCTGTTTTGTTCAGCTCAAGTGAGTTGTTGTTAATCCATAGTTGTATTTCTTGGAAACACAATGTAAGTGTCCATAACATTGTATTGTTTCTAGTTGCTTTCTTTAGGATCTGGATATAGCTCATACAACACTGAAAGTTTAGTTGCCATTTTTTAATGATACTCAATAAGGGATATAAGATTCATGTTATCGTGGGAAGGGGACAAAGGACATCTTTGTGGTAACACATATGTAAGCTCTCAGTTAATAAAAGTCACATTGGTGAACAGGGCAAATTCAGAATGGCAAATTTTCGGTACTTCTCCAAAGAAATGTGCATGGCTGAAGTGCTGAATATACAGGATGTTCGACACAAAGGCAAGTAGTTCATGATTCCACCTTTAATTTGGCATGTTTTGCAAAGTGTAATTAAAGTTGCAAGCTCACCCTACTCTCTTGCAATATGTTAAATATTTTTACATGCAGTTAGCTATTGGCGAAAGACCAACATAAAATGAAAAGCTAAGCTATTTTTTCATTATAGCCATGCCACACCGCTGATTCATGCTATCCTTACCTCTTTAGCTGATGGTATTTCTGTGTGTATTGTCTTTTCTATCTTGGAGTGGGAGTGGTGGTGTCTGAGTGTGTACTGCATTGTCCTTTTCCTTGTGAAGGAAGATGTGTTGTATCTTGGAATATGAAGCCCTTCGTGAACAAAGGAAGATATGGGGTATATGGGTGTACAAAGTCCTTTTTGTGAAAAGGGATGTATGTGGTGTATGAGTTTTCACTGCCTTTTTTGTACAGGGGGCGGGCGGTATAAGGGTTTCCGTTGTCCTTTCTGTGCAAAGAGGGATGTGTGGTAACTGGATGCAGATTGTCCATTCTGTGCAAGGAGAGGTGCGTGATATGTGGACTGCACCGCCCTCTCTTTGCAAAGGACGATGTGTGGGTTGCAAGTTTGCTATGCATGTTGTTTCAGAAGGTGCTCTCCTCTGGGAGGCACCTGGTGGAATGCATGTGCTAAGAAAGTGTTCTGTGGCTTCGAGTGTTCCTGGTATAGAAGAACGAGTTGAGGTGGGCTGAACATGGAAAACATGTTGCTTCTGGTGCGGCGTGATGGTAAAGAATCTTCTGCAGAAGCTACATTTACATGTACATAGCCTATTAATTAGTTATTTGTTCTGAAGCATGGACATTCCACTTTATATAATGCCGCTCCCATATATATAATTTTGAAAAGTCCACCTAACTCAACAAAATGTAAGTGCCGAACTAAGGGCCAGATGTAGCAAAGTCCGATTCGCAAAATCGGATGCAGAACGGTGTCTCAGACACCGACTGTGAGTCGCTATGGGTCGCAAAGACCCACCTCCTTAATATTTATGAGGTAGGTCGCATTTTGCGACCCCATAGCGAGTCCCTGCACTCACAGGGATGGTGACCTGCTGAAGTCAGCGGACCTCCATGTCTGTGACTGCTTCTAAAATAAAGCAGTTTTTAAAATTATTTTGCAGCCCGTTTTCCTTAAAGGAAAACAAGTTGCAAAATAAAAAAGATAACAAAACCATTTGGTTTCGGTTTTTCAGAGTAGGCAGTGGTCCATTAGACCACTGCCTGCTCTGAAAAACCCTTTTTGGCAACATTCACAAAGCAATTTAGCATAGCGATGCGAGTCGCAAATAAAAAGGGCACACCCCTTCCTATTTGCTAGTCGCATTCACAATTTGCGAGTCGGTACCGACTCGCAAATTGTGAATGTGCATCGCAAAAGGCATTTTGCATGGTGCAAACTGCGATTTTCGCAGTTTGCACCATGCAAAATGCTTTCTACATCTGGCCCCACGACTCTTATTCTTTTTAACATTCATAACTTGACTTGTGTGTGTTGGATTTTTGTTGTTTTGTTAAGATAAAAAAATACCTATTTTTCTAAACCTGTGTTGTGTCATTTTGTAGTCTTTTCTGTCACTGTGTGTGTTGGAACAAATACTTTACACATTGCTTCTGAAGTTAAGCCTGCCTGCTTGTGCCAAGCTACCAAAGAGGTGAGCGGGGTTTAACTGAAGGTGATTCTCCTTTACCCTGACTAGAGTGAGGGTCCTTGATTGGACAGGGGGTAACCTGACTGCCAACCAAAGACCCATTTCTAACACAGCCTTTCAAACAAAATCCATGCATTCCCATTATGTGTACAAAATTTTGACGCAAACTGCAATACTCTGCTATGCCAAAACTATGACGCCTGGCCCCTGCTTGTCAATCTCAAGTCAAGCTTCATGGGATGTCGATCATGCATCACAAATTTTGGTGCAAACGCAAATACTACTAATTTTGCTAAGGAAACAAATTGCACCTGGCCCCTGCATGTCAAACGCAAGTCTTGAGGTCTTGTCAGCCTCAATGAGGGAAAATCAACACATGACCACCATGCGTAAAAAAACAATGCATATCAGAAAACATGACTGCCAGGTCCAGGAAGTAATGAAACAGGACTTCCTGGATGCATAAATGGTACAGTTGCATTCACTTTCACTTTCACTTCACAGTCTTTTTGTCTGTGACTGTGTGAGAGTGTGAGGAGCTGATGCTGGTGGAGGATAGGTGCTGTTGAAGAGTTTTGTGCTGTGTCCTGTTGATGTTGTGTGCTTATTGTCTTTTTCCTCAGTCATTTGTAGTGTTTTTGTCCTGTATTTATTATTATATTGTCGGGTATTTGTCCAGAGGTAGCATAGTTTGTTGGGGAAATTGGGGTTAGGTGGGGTAGTTTGTTAATTTTATTTTTCTGGGTTGATACATTTGCAGTTTGTACATACTGCATAGTCTCAGGGGAA
This sequence comes from Pleurodeles waltl, assembly GCF_031143425.1. NCBI lineage: Eukaryota > Metazoa > Chordata > Amphibia > Caudata > Salamandridae > Pleurodeles > Pleurodeles waltl. The sequence goes on along the minus strand of NC_090448.1, from coordinate 924,467,439 downwards.
TGGAGGGCAACCAAGATGGTAGCTGATGAACTGGGAGGGTTCATTTGGTTGGTGCAGCATTACCTTCCAATGATGCTAGTTTTGGGTGGCCATGTAATCCAGGGCTAACCCAGAGAGGCACGGAAGCTGCGGTGGGGCACGATGCTCCACCACCTGCGCAGAATATTTGGAGTAGTGTGCACCAACCACCAGTTTAAGCATTGTTGGACTGTCCTGATAGCACAGGAGCAGGATCTACAGGACCACCTGGGGATACATATTGGTGGACTAGTTGGTTATTACCACTTTTGCATTGCTACATCCTTATTTGCATGTGCATGACAGGCGGACATAAGGTTGAGTGCAGCATGTTTTGTCAAGGGTCAGGACAGATTGTTTTGGGACACATTTAAAAGGCCCTAGTGTCACCTTAGCACTGCCATTGTGAAATTCACAAATGATGCTAATCCAGGACTGAAGTGCCATTTTACCAGCACCATATTAAAAAGTGGTGCGATGCATGCATAGTGCCACTTTGTTAAGCCTCGCACAACATAAAGAATGCGCCAGGCATCATGTATAGGAGTGGGCCTTCCCCTGTAAAGGGGGAAATATAAATGAGGCAGGGAATAATGTTATATATCCTAGGGCCATTTTTACACTGCTTTGAGTGCCTGTTGAAAGCAGGTGTTAAAAGGGGGAATACCTTTATATATGATGGTCTCCGATGTCTCTGAAGGGGTGGTGCTAAATATTTGGTGCCACTCCTGCTTAGTACATAATTTGCATTTATATGTAATAACACAATTACCCCCTAAAGTGCGGCATGTTGCACTGTATTTTACATATGGGGCACACATGGTAGGAGAAAGGGGGGCACTAAGGGGTGCAAGGACAGTTGTGAGGCACTGCGTGCAACATCACTATCCTTAAATCAGCTCCTTTGTGTCTTTGGCCAGCGGCATTTAAGGGAGCTTAGCTTGGCACTGAGTCCAGACTACTTGCACATTCCTTTTTGAGTACATCTTGTATCACGTACATCCCATAATGTTATAAAATCTGACACACATGTTCAGATTTTGTACCACAGGCCTGCCCCGTTTTGCAGACAGTATGGGGCAGATGTGCATCTGCGACAGCACAGGCACATTACTCAGTAGACAGCACCAACGCAGGCATACTTGGACCACAGTGAAAATGTGTCTATGTTCAGGGCAGTGTAAATGCGCAGGTTGGTATTCCTTCCTGGACATAAATGGTCTACTATGGTGACAATGGCTGCCCACACAGTATTGGTAAGACATCCGTAATGTTATTCAGTTAATGTGCAGGAAGGGACAACTACGTGAACATGAGGAAACTGCCATAGCATTTTAGCTCGTGTGTGTGCTTTGACATGGCACATACATATTGGTGACACGAAACAAGGATGTATCAATGCATTCCTCAACACTTTGCTATGCTCACACCACCCCTGAGCAGTTGTCAGTTTTTATAGCGCTGATTATGAGTAAAATTTCTTCAATATCTGGGGCAGGGTCAAAAGTATTGGGTGCTACAATGGGACTGCCATAGCAACAATCACTGCATGCCCCTCTGATGCAGAATACTGTCAAATGATGCCCCATATGAACATGGAGGTGTAACACTAATAAACAGCTGCTTGACAAATCCATGTACATATGGTGCAGTGAAATGCATCACAGGAGCTTCAGGAAAACTGATGCTTTGGTGGTGTCAGGGTCTCCATTATCTGGCCCATCATCTGACAGACTAATTAAAAATGCTTGGCAGTTGTTCTGACCTACCAATAAGTTGACTTGCTTACTCAGCTTAACAAGTTGAGTTTGAAACTGTTGTCCATACAAAGAAATGTTCATAAATCACTAAGCTATGTTTTCCTGTCATATATTACAGGTGGGCCTCCTCCATACACCACTAGAGAAGTGTCCTGATTTGAAGACCCACATTCAGCCAGTAAGCATTACCTTGTGCGTCACGTGTCATTCCTGGGTTTTGTGTGAGAGGGTCTGAAGTGTGCAGTGCAATTAAATGTAATGTGTGAACAATGAGATGATGTCATCTGAGTTAGTATATGGAAATCATGTCCACTGCTATGTTGAGAATGGAGTATGAGTTGATTTTTGCTCAAGTGCCAATGTGTGCTGCATTTGAATAGTGGGTGTTAGGAATAGCAAAGCATGCCCACATTTACATTGATGTCAATCATGATATGTGTCTGAGCTGCTGTTTATCTGATTAGCATGCCTGTTGCCAACATATATGTCACTGCTCTTTTGACAGCACTGTGCGCCAGTCGTAGTTTTCAGTTACTCAAGAAACAGTATAGATGATGTATATGTTTTGAGGTCTCTAGGGGCTTATGTGGGAGAGACACCTGCAACACCTGTGCCTCACTACTCTTCAGATTCTGAGTGAGGCAGCCATCATGAAAGGAGCCTTATTGTGCTGACCAAAAGTCAGTTGAGTACCCAATGAGAATACAACTCTGCTCAAGTAAGTTGTGGGACATGTCTACCATATATATCAGGCTACATGTGTGCAGATTTCCCAGCATAGTCTACCCATCATGATATTTGTGTGTGATTTTGGTCACATCACGTGTGTATAGAATGTGAATGCTGAATGTGTACCTGTTACTTAGGAGATGTTTGACATGCAGGTGCACATGTTGTTCAATATAAAGGAATACTGTAGCTGCACCCAGTGCCCTGCCAGAGTTAATACCCCTTAGGCCACCCACACAGCCACCATGTGTGTGCCGCATTACCCAATTTGCACAAAATATAACAGGGTAGCGGGCAATAGGTACCAGTTCTGTACACAACATAGATGTACTGTTCATGCTTTGGCCAAACTAGATGGGCACTAAGCCTGAACTGTACATGTGGGCCCATTGTGAGCAATGGTGTGCTCCCTTGTAACATGTGCTCTGAGCAAGTGTTTATCCAAGGACACATGAAAAATGCTTTGCCAAACCTTAGAATTGCTAGTGGGAAGTTTCCTGTTCACCTATCAGATGACCCCCACTTTTTATCCATGATGCCTGGCCAAGGCTTGATGTAGCACCAGGGGTGTCAACGTGGTGGATTGCATACATTGCACCACATATTGACAAGGGAGTCTGGAATTGTAGGGCCACTTGATCTTCACTAGTCTGACGACACAAATGTTGAGCAAGGTGGCAGTAGACCACCTACCTCTGGGCCCTGATCGTCAACAATGGATAGCCTTAATCCCAGTGACATGTATATGATACTGTAGATGGCTTGTAGAACGTTTCTATGAATTTGGAGTTTGTCAGTGGTGTAGAATGTGTGGTGGACAGCATGTGTAATATGAGGATGCTGCGTAATTGCATGTCTATTCTACCTCCACCCAATGCTGTATTTAATGCCATGTTCACCTCATGTTTCAGCTGCCAATATGACCCCAGGGGAAAAACACGCCTTTGAGAAGAGAACTGACAAGTTCTGGCACATAATGGTGGTACAGGCTGGGCACCAAAGGATGGAGAAGAGCCAAAGGAGGGGGAAATTGACCAGGTCTTGGTGTGCATTTTCCAATAGGGGACCTCCACCACAAATCACAATGGGTCAGGCCCCATCACGGAAGACATCTGGGGCCAGGGGAGCCTCTGCTGGTCCTACCCCCTCCACTTCTACAGCATCAATCCACAGCCAGGCTCCCCAACAGCCACCTGCTCCAGCCACAAGCTCTACATTTGAATTGCGACATGATACTGGACATGGCAGCCATGATGGCAAGGCTGGAAAAGTTGAAAAGTGACAATGCCCGTAGTTATAAACTACTAAGGTACTGCAAGAAAAAAGTAATTAATTTGTAAAAGAATATTTGTACCAAAGCCTCCCAGTTCCTCCCTCTCCCTTTTACCGATGCAAAATTATTAAGTTGGCTTTAGGTGAGTAGTGTTAGCATTGTAAAATAGTGTAGTTTAGGTGTAGGTTAGTGTAAGTATAGTTGGGGGGTTAGTATATTTTTTTATTTTGGGGGTTGGGTGGGGATTATGATGGTGTTTCTATGTTTATGAAAAAAATTACAAAAAAATATACATTTGTTTAGGTAATAGTTTAGGTTAGTACATGTATAGCCTTAATTTATGTTGTTCTACTCATGTCTTGTCTCTTGATGGGGGTAGGAGGAAAATGTTTAGAGTTTGGTGTTACATGTGTAAGATTAGTTTAGTATAGCATAGATAGGAGTATGTGTGAGTTAAGTTAGTTCAGGTTAGTTTAGTGTAGGGTAGTGTATAGGATAGGTTTTGATATGATGTTTTTAATATGCTTTAAAAAATCCTGCTAGTATTAGACAATTATCTCTCCATGTTGAGTGTCTGGGTGTTCTTTTGTGTGCACTAGCTAAGTAGGAGGAATGGTTTAGAGTATGCTTTTAGTTGTATTTCCATGGATGACATGTGCATCCCTAATGACCAAGGAGCTGTCAGTTTGGCTACTAAATGACATCATCTAGTCAAAACATTTGTCATCCACAGTTCCAGCAATTCACATTGTGTATGTATACTGTATTTTGGACAGGTAAGTATGGAACTTCAACTGTTATTGCTGAGGTCTGACAGTATTATTGTTGGAAAGTGTGGCTGTTAGAAATGGGGTCTTTGGTTGACAGTCAGGTTACCCTCTGTTCAAACAAGGACCCTCACTCTAGTCTGGGCAAAAGAGAATCACCCTCAGCTAACCCCTGCTTACCCCCTTGGTAGCTTGGCAGAGCAGTAGGCTTAACTTCAGAGTGCTAGGTGTAAAGTATTTGTACCAACACACACAGTAACTTAATGAAAACACTACAAAATGACACAACACCAGTTTAGAAAAATAGGAAATATTTATCTAAACAAAACAAGACCAAAACGACAAAACTCCAGCATACACAAGTCAAGTTATCAATAAAAATGCAAAAAGAGTATTTAAGTAGTTTTAAACACACACTAGTGCTGCTAGAGTGAAAATTTACCTGGTGCGCGTCAAAAATAACCCGGGACGGGCGGTTGTGCATCAAAAATAACTCTGCACGGCGGTACATGAGTCGAAGATCCAGCTGCACGATGATCCGAAAATCCCGCAGCGCAGGTTGTGATCGCCCAGCCTCCGTCAGCGATGCTGCGTGTTGTTTCTCCTGCTCCGTGTGTCAATTCTCAGCTGCGGAGCCGGAGGCGCATCGTTTTCTCAGCAGCAGATCGGATTCGCGTCACACTTTTCCCCGCACGGCGCTCTGTGCGTGGATTTTCTTGTCTTTAGGCTGCCAGCTTCTCCTTTCAGGGTCTCAGGAACTGGATGGGCACCACAGGGCAGAGTAGGAGTCTCTCCAGAGAGAAGTCTTTGCTGTCCCTGAGACTTCAAACCACAGGAGGCAAGCTCTAGTTCAAGCCCTGGGAGATTTCTTCTCAAGATGGAAGGCACACAAAGTCCAGTCTTTGCCCTCTTACTCTGGCAAAAGCAGCAATGGCAGGATAGCTCCACAAAGCACAGTCACAGGCAGGGCAGCTCTTCTTCCTCAGCTATTCAGCTCTTCCCCAGGCAGAGGTTCCTCTTGGTTCCAGAAGTGTTTCTAAAGTGTGTGGTTTTGGGTGCCCTTTTTATACCCAATTTCTCCTTTGAAGTAGGCCTATTTCAAAGTAAAGTCTCTTAGGAATATGAAATCCTGCCTTGCCCAGGCCAGGCCCCAGACACTCACCAGGGGGTTGGAGACTGCATTGTGTGAGGGCAGGCACAGCCATTTCAGGTGTGAGGGACCACTTCTCCCTTCCCTCCTAGCACAGATGGCTTATCAGGATATGCCGGCGACACCCCAGCTCCCTTTGTGTCACTGTCTAGTGTGAGATGCAACCAGCCCAACTGTCAAACTGACCCAGACAGGGAATCCACAAACAGGCAGAGTCACAGAAATGGTATAAGCAAGAAAATGCTCACTTTCTAAAAGTGGCATTTTCAAACACACAATCTTAAAATCAACTTTACTAAAAGATGTATTTTTAAATTGTGAGCTCAGAGACCCCAAACTCCACATGTCCATCCGCTCCCAAAGGGAATCTACACTTTAATCAGATTTAACGGTAGCCCCCATGTTAACCTATGAGAGGGACAGGCCTTGCAAAAGTGAAAAAACAAATTTAGCAATATTTCACTGTCAGGACATATAAACCATATTACTATATGTCCCACCTTAACCATACACTGCACCCTGCCCTTGGGGCTACCCAGGGCCTACCTTAGGGCTGTCTGACATGTAAGAAAAGGGAAGGTTTAGGCCTGGCAAGTGGGTACACTTGCCAAGTCAAATTTACAGTTAAAACTGCACAAACAGACACTGCAGTGGCAGGTCTGAGACATGATTACAGAGCTACTTATGTGGGTGGCACAACTAGTGCTGCAGGCCAACTAGTAGCATTTGATTTACAGGCCCTGGGCACCTCTAGTGCACTGTAGTAGGGACCTACTAATACATCAAATATGCCAATCATGGATAAGCCAATTACATACAATTTACACAGAGAGCATATGCACTTTAGCACTGGTTGGCAGTGGTAAAGTGCTCAGAGTTCAAAAGCCAACAGCAACAAGTCAGAAAAAATAGGAGGCAGGAGGCAAAAAGATTGGGGATGACCCTGCATAAGCCAAAAAGTCCAACAGTGGCACATATGACATTAGCCAAATGTGGGTCTCTATCCTGCCACACTGACAGCTGCACATCACTCATTAGATTTGCCTCTTCTGAACCATACATATTTGTTGTATTGGTGCTCTCATCTGGGTAAATTACCATGCACTTGGTATAGACCCATACATGCCATTTGTCAACTTCCATGGATATCTGTTCAATACATGTATTTAGGACTCTGTAAGTTGGCTGTAGCCCATAACACATCATTCACCTTTTTGATGTTAGGATCCTATCTGTGGCTTTGTGCCTGACAGTAATGCACACATGTAATTATGTTCTTTTCTTATGGACATAGCTTCACACAATGCATATATTTAGCTGAGTTGATGGATCACATTAAACGTTGAAATGTTACATGTGAAAAAGGCGACTTATTTACAGGTGCAATAGTAATTTCCAGTGCTATATAATGTCCAGTTCACAGACCCCATAAGAGATCCTGAGCCATTTGTTGAACAATAAGAGTCCAGGGGTGAGGGACATGTCATGAGACATGATTAAGAGAAGTGTGTATAAGTGAGGTGTCCAAATTGCCAATAGGTAGAATTTGAGACAATGACAGTACATAGCAGACAAGTCAACAGAGGTTGAGTGAAGAGGGCACATTGCCTCCTGTCACAACACTGGCATGATCTTAAGCACAGAACTAAGGAGATACTGTCCATGTTGCAGCGACTGGTGCTACCTGGTGGTTTTCCTTGTGAATGTTGTTGCTCCCACATCTTTATCCTCTGATGTGTGAAGTGCCTCCTGTGCCATCAGTGGTGCTGTTGTTAAGGTTGAGGGGGCCACACACACATCAGGGGATGGAGATATGGAGTCAAAGGTCCCGGCAGCTGCCATTTGTGGGAACACATTAGGCATCACTGCAGCAAGGAGGAACTTCTGATTTCTCAGTACTGCGGTAACATCACAGTGGTAGGCAGCCATGTTTTCCCTGATGTAGGCCACTTCCCGCTGTATAAACTCCAGGGTATTGTGTATAGCCCCCAGGCTGTTGTCTATCATGCTGCTGCCACTTTGGAAGGGCAATTGTTGAAGCCTCTGCCTCATGACAGCAGCCATGTCAGCCAGGGACTGCTGGAGTCCATGTAACGGGGAGCTGGTGAGTCTGATGGCAGCTGAGTTGTCCTTAACTGGACTGAGGCACCTCTGCACTCCCTCGAGGTTGTCTGCCACAGGCTCCATCCCCACCCACACCTGATTGGCCAGCTCCCGCTGGACTCCTACTACTGCCGTCTGGAAGGTGATATCTGGGGTCTCGGAGTCCAGGGCTGTGTCAGGACTGGTTGATGCTGTGTGTTGGTAGCTGGGTGGTTCCTGTGGAGACCCTGCAATGCTGAGTGTCCTCCCTCTGACTGGAGGTGGTGTCTGGAGGGAACCTAGTATATCATGGAGAGTATCTTCATTGATAGTTGACAGCTGGTCATCCATGTCATCTGTAAAATCCAGGACAGGCAGGTCGGCAGGAGGTAAGGCATCATCCTCTGCAATGAGATAGTGACATGTCAATCTTTGATTGTGGTGGCTGTTGACATGGCATATCATTTACTTGATAATGGAGGCTCAGTGACATGTTAATTTAACCCAGTACAGGTGTTGTGTCACCACTGAAATTACAATCTGATATCACTAATAATTTTACAAATCTATCTTCTGTGGAGCACATCGATAGCCATGCCCTAGATGATACTCTTAGTAATTCAACCTGTTCCACTGCCCAAGCGACAGCAAAACTCCTGTCCTGGAACGTGGCTGGCATCAATGGTAAACTTTCTGACATTGAATGGGGGGCATATGTTGAAAACTTCAATATCTGTATGTTCCAGGAAACTTGGGCAACACACTGCACGTATAGACAGGGGTTTAGTTCTTTTTTTAAACCAGCTAAGCCATCTTTAGCAGGTAGGGCAGCAGGGGGCTTATGTACCTGGGTAAATTCGACAGAGGTGGGAGGAATCAAGGAGGTACATGTAGATTCCCCTGACATTTTGGCCATTGCTATCCAATCAATCTCAGGCTCCCCTGTTCTATGTATAAATATCTACAGTAGGCCGGGTCCTTCCAACCATCGTTCAACTACTATTGAGTTATTGAATACTTTAATCCCGGACCTCCGTTTAAAATACTATATCATAATAGCAGGGGATTTTAATGTCCAACTCAAACTCAATACAGACCTCATAGAGGTTATGCAGCTTGAAGACAGCATATGGAATATCCCCCCCTATCCTATACAACAAACTTTATATAAACCCTGTATTAGGGCTACGCAGATAATAGATTTTATGATGCTCCATGGTCTCCGTCTTGGTAATGGCCGCTTTCCAGCTGATACTCCTGCCAGACCAACTTTTTTTAGGGGCTTATATAGTAACACACTGGATTACATTTTCCTTGATTTAAGAGTTTGGCACCACATATCAGATGTGGAAGTGGGCAATCCATATGCCAGTGATCACGCCCCTCTTCAGATCACATATAAGAGATCTCTTTTAGTAGGAGCTGTATTCTCTTCTGCTCCTTCTGGTGACATGGAGTTGTCTAGCAACCAGTTATTCGACGATTGCCTTACATTTGCCCCATCTGAAGTCACGTCTCTACATTTGGACCTCTTTGCAATCTTGAAAGAGCTATTTTGTAAATGCGTTAGGCCATCGACTAACTTTTGTGCCCGACCTTGCAGCAAATGGTTTAACAAGAGGTGTAGAGAGGCTAAAAACACCTTGGTAAAGGTGCTAAGGACAAAAGATAGACTAGGAACTATCAACGCAAGGCGCCATTATGTATCAACATGTAATAAGAGCAAACATGAGTATGAAGAGGAGCTTTGGAGTGAATTATTTGAGGCAGCTAAGGTCCACGACTCCAAACGGTTCTGGCTTCTGGTCTCCCATAGCGACCAGAATCGAGCACCCAACTTGGAGTCACATATTACTCCTGATGCCTGGCTTTCTCATTTTAAGGAACTGTATGGCTCCCTACTGGTCTGTGATGTACCAAGTTCGGGAGAATTGACAGCATCTTACTCGTCTATGCCCTTCTTGCCTCCCTTTACATTAAATAAAACTGTGCTGGCCATCACTGCCCAAAAAGCAGCGAAGGCCCCAGGGTCGGATGGGATCCCTTCAGGTATGTTCAAAGCGGACCAGAACATCTGGAGTCCGTATATTAATAGGCTTTCTAATGCTATTCTGACTACTAGATCCTATCCTGACTCATGGAAAGAGGCAATTATCGTGCCCATTTACAAGAAAGGAGAGAGAAATTCCCCGGGAAACTACAGACCTATCAGCCTTCTTGACAACATTCAAAAAATATTTTGCCACCAATTGTTGAGTAGGCTGAGGAAATGGATAGTGGAAAACCAAATCTTAAGCCACCTCCAAGCGGGTTTTAGGGAAAAAGTCCAGATTTTCCGCTTTATTTCTATTAAATGGAAAATTGTTGACGTGGACTCAGGTCACCTATTCGTAGCATTTGTTGATTTAAAATCAGCTTTCGATTTAGTACCCCGCTACAAATTGTGGGAGGTCTTGATTAAACTGGGAGTCCCCTGTTCTATTTTAAATATTATTAGAGATCTCTACACTGGTAATTATGCCAGAATTAGATGGGGTCCACGAGGTGAACTTACTGAAGAATTTCCCACTGCCCGCGGCGTGAGACAAGGTTGTGTACTCGCCCCTACTTTATTCCTCCTATTTATAAATGCATGCATTCCCTATCTCATGGAGTGTCCTAATGATGCCCCCAAAATAGGAGGGCAGAAGATTCCTTGCCTCCTATTTGCCGATGACACCTTGTTGATATCCCAAACAGCCACAGGCCTTTCAACCCTGCTCTCGAGGTTTATGGATTTCTGTAATGATCAATGCCTGGAAATTAATCGATTAAAAACTAAATGCATGGTGTTTGGGGATAAAAAAGTCAGGATGCGGCGACCTATTTATCTAGAGGGTGCCACGCTGGAAAGAGTTGGCGATTTCGACTATTTAGGTCTGAAACTAGAAGATTCACATAAGTGGCACTCTCATCTCCAGAAAGCAAACCTCTGCTTGAAACAACTGGCGAGTGGTATCGTAAGATTTGCAGCTAGATCCCCTAGCTTTGCAATGACGCCCGCTATTGAAATATATAAATCGCAAGCAAGGGGGGGGCTCCTTATTGAGCAGAATTGTGGGGCCATTGCAATCTAGACTATCTGACAAGGGTGGAAAACTCTTTTCTAAAGATGCTGTTAAGAGTTCCTTTCAGTACCCCAACGCTTCCTATTCGAATGGATCTAAATTTTCCTCCAATTAGCCAGATCGCTGCTCTCAGGCCTCTGCTGTTTTGTATTTGCCTATGGTCACTAGATTCTCTTATTCTCTATAGACGCGGGCTAGCTAACCTGATGGATAATAACACTAGTTCAAAAATCAAGTGGAGTGCGTATGTAGAACGGACCTTCGTACTACTTCGTTTGGGGACATACTGGAAGGATCCGTTATCTATTCCAAAAAATGCAACACAGATTCTGAAGGATGCATTTTGGCTTAATGCCCAACTTACACAACTGTCTGCAGTCTCATCATCATCTATGACTGGCAGTTTTCTAAAAATCAAATGCCACTATGAATCTGAGCAATACATGGAAACAGTACTTTCCCCACGTGCATGTGCATTGTATACTAGATTTAGGATAGGCTCTCTCCCTCTGCGCATCCTAACTTACAAATGGACTAATACTAGTTGCACCTCTAAGATGTGCCCGATGGGTTGTGCCAGGGAAGAATCCATAACCCATGTCCTCTTTCAATGTTCTGCATACCATAAACAGAGGCCTTTTTGGATTATTCCATTATGTAGAAAAATGGGTTTTAAGAATTGCCTATTGGATTTGAGAGTTTTTAAATCTGATTCATCTGTTTTAGTGGCTTGCTGTTTGGCAAAATATTTAGAATCTATTTGGCATTGCAGATCGAATATGTTAAAAAAAAATAGGGGAAAATCTAACAATAGACGTTGGGAGTGGTAATTGATGAATTTACTCGTGAATTTTAATGTATGCAATTATCAACTTCTCACTGTTTAATGAATTCTTTATGTTTTTATATTCTTACATCTTTTAAACAGAAATGCTTTTATTCTTACCTTATTTATTGTTTTTAGTTAGGTACGCATTTGACTCATGATATCTATCACGAAAAGATTTTCGCACGATTCTATAATATGGTACGCATTTTCACAGGGAAAATGTTTTATGTTAAAGGTTTTTTATGTAGTTCAACGTTTTACATTTGAGGATTTTTATAAAGCCTGTTCTTTTGTAAAATTATGAATTTGTGAATTGTGGTGTGCTTTTATGGTATTTATCTTTACCGAAATGAAGCTAACGAATTAATGACATGATAAAGACCACAGGTTGTAGTTGTATATTATGTATAGCATTTTGCATCACACATGGGGCAATCTTTTTAGGTATTTTGTGCTTTGATCCCACACCACCTACTTCCTTGCAGGCTTCTTGCCCTGTCACAAACACCATGGTGGCACGTAATTTGCCTTCCTATTAACCATGGTAGACATTCACACAGTAGTGTAATGTGTGCTGTCACTCTTTTGGTGCTATAATTTATTGGCACCATGAATGATGGCACTAGTGCAGCATAACACAGGTAGGTACATTGCATACAATGCTTGTGTTACATTCTCATCTCCTTGTAGCAGGCACAACACTTTTTTGATGTGGCACAAGAGGGATGCGCAGCTTGGATCCACATGGGCAACTATTTGTATGATGATACAGTTGCATCACAGGCTAGTGGCATTGTGCCAGTGGTACAACGTTGATACAACTTGTGCCAGTTCTCACGCATGTTGAATGTACCATTAGGCAGTACACCAACCATTCACACAAGACACTCGATCTTGTTAAATGGTGAGATTGCAACTACTTGTACAGTTGCAAAAATGATATTCACATTCATTGTTAACTTTTGTGGCCATTCCCAAATGGCGCACGGAGGTGTGTGAGAGTTATTGTTGGTCCACCCTGTGCAGTTTGCATTACCCAGGTTGCACACTTAAGGCCTGATTTTTTCTCAAGTGGCACAGCTCAGTGCAGTGGCAATATGTGTTGAATGGCACTGCGCCAGTTTTGAAAAGCAGGGATGCCCCATGTTTACTGAATACGGCACACCCCTGCAATTGCCCCTGCACCTGGGCAGATTTGTTCTCCCTGCACCAACGCAGGCATCTTTGAACCATGATGGAAGGGTGTCTGCATTGAGGGGATAGATATTTTTTAGGTGCATGGAGGTGTCCCTTCCTGCACATGTACAAGCTATTACGGCAATGAAGCATTTCAATGTGTGCTGCAGGATGCAGCACACATGAGTAGGGCAATGACACATGAAGGAAGGAAAGCATTTTGCCTTGTCACGCCATCCTGACACTACCCCTGGGGTGGTATTGACATCAGTCCCAGTCTCCGATGTACATGTAGTGTTGGATATGGGGCAAAGACAATATGCAATGGGTGTTGTCCCTTCCAGGCAATGTGGTGCATATTTACATGGTGGTGTAAAGCCATATTAAGTGGCTTATCTCAACATTGTGCATATGTCCGAGTGCATTGCGCAACCAGAGCGTCACAACAATTGTGGCTTGGGTGGCAATGGGGCATTTCGATTCAAACCTTGTGTCCCGATGCAACCCTTTAACATGCATTGAGTGTGTCCTATGTGCCTCCCCCTTCTGCCTTTTTGTGAGATTCCAGATAGTTCCCCCTTCCAAATTACCCTGTATTTGTGGTTGTCTTAGTAGACTGCGTGGTGCTATCCTGTGATTCCAATGACCATCTCCTCCTGGATGACCACTGAGACAATCTTCTCCAGTTCATCCATGCCCTCCTGTGGTGCGGAACTTCCACCTCCAGTCTGCAGTGCTGCCTTTCGGTTCCTGGCCAGTTTCTCCTCAGTCCTCCACTTGCAATCATGTCAGCGCTTCTTGCAATCGGTGACAGACCTCCTCACCTCTGCCACGCTGTTGACTTTCTCTACCATTGTCTACCATATGGCCTCTCTCCTACCTATTGGCAATTTGGAGGTGCCGAAGAGCTGGTGTTGGGGCTCCATCACCCCTCTGACCAAGATGTCATGCTCCTCCTCACTAAAGCCACACTTCCGCTTCCTCTTCTGCTACACCTGGCACTTTGCTGGATCCTCCCAGCTGGTACTTAGCTGAGTGGGGTCACCCTGGGGTCTCTCCTGGCCTGCATTCTCAATCTTGTCTTCCCAAATGTTTTTTCATGCTAACGTGTGTTTTTTTTTAACGCTAAGGCGGTTAAATATGGCGCTAACCTGTTTTGCATCAAAAAACATGCCGTAAAACAGTCTAGCAGTAATTTTGCAGCATTAGTGTCATTTTTTCTTACACCATTTCGCAATGGTCATCGTCATTTTCTTTGGTGCTAACCATTCCTTAGCACCATCGAAAATCATTTTTAAAATATGGTGCACTGGTGGAGCTAAGAAATGACGTTAGCTCAAGTTAAAAAAAAATGTGTCATTTTTTATAAATCTGGTCCTTAGTTCAAAGGTAAAACTTTGACTGAGGCCTCTGGCTCACTGGAGCCGAGCAGGGCTCCACCATGGTCAGAATCAATTTTTGACTTGGCCCCGGTCGAGTGCGACCAGATATCTAGATTGTTTCTAGACCTAGATTTTTTGTTTCTATACGATAAAAAACATTTAGGGCCTCATTTGGACCGCCGCAGAGGCACTGCCGCGCTGAAGACCGACAGTGCAGGTGGCTTTCTGCAGAGCGTATCATGACTGCTGGCAGCCCTCTGCCCATTTGCAGACGGAGAGCCGCAGCAGCCATACTGACGGTCGGTGGTGAAGTGGAGGCTGCTCCACTGCCACGTCATCAGAACACCGCCCACCGAATCACGTTCCAGGATTCGGTGTGGCGGTGTTCTGGTGACGGGGAGCTGGTGGCCGAGCTGCCCCCATGGATCCCGTTCCCTCCCGTAAGATCACTGGACCAGGTAAAGTGAACATCCGTTAGGGGAGGGGGGTGAGGGGGTGTGTGTGCGTGCAAGGGGGTGTGCGTGTAAGTGTGTAGAGGGGGTGTGTGAGTGCGTGTATGCATGCGGGGTGTGTTGTGTGTATGGGAAATGTGTGCGTGTATGTCTGTGTGTATGTGTGCGTGTATGTGTAGCAGGTGTGTGAGAGTGCGTGTAGGGGGTAGGGTGTATGTGTGTAAATGTTTTAGGGGGTGTGTGGGGAGGGGGGTCCTGCCACCTTTGGGGGGTAGTAGGGGGTTGTGGGTTTGGGGGGAGGACTCTGGGGAGGGGGAGAAGGGTGGGGGAGACCCCTACAAGCCCCAGGGAACAAATTCCCTGGCACTGATAATGCCTACCGCCATGGATTTTGTGGTGGTACAGAAACCCACGAAATCCATGGCGGTATGCGGGGTAGTGATACCGCCGGAGGTCTAGTGATGGCCGCCGGTCTGGAGACCTAAGTCTCCAGCCCATCAGACGTTACCACCCTGACTGTCGGAGTGGAGAAGTGACGGTTTGGCATGGTGGTAACCGCCATGCTTGTAATTTCATTTTTTTTACCACCGGCCTGTTTGCGGTATTACCGCCACTTCTGCACCGACCGAAAGGGTTGTAATGAGGGCCATAATATTTTAAAATTCATTCCTCCGGTTCCCTTTATTATATTTTTGTTGTTGTAGTGTCATTTTGAAGATAAAAATATATTCAATTGTCTTAAATTAGTGATGAATTTTTATTGTGTTTTTTGTTTTACTTATTTATTGTTTTGTAATTTTTAAATGCTTTACACACCTGTCTCCTAAGTTAAGTCTAACTGCTCATTGCCAAGCTACAAAGGGGTGAGCTGGGATTAATTTACTGAGACTTTGACTGGCCCTAGTGGGGATTTGTGGCCTATTACTAAGTGAAGGTACTTACCTGCCCTTACCAATAATCCACTTTCCAACAACCATAAATAACACACCTGCCTGCTTAACAAAGAAAACATCCATATCATAACTAACCTACTTGTGTATTCACATTATTGAACTAAACAAATGTATACCTAGGTACATTTAAAAAAAACAGCAACTTATGTTGTTGTCAATTGCCTTAAAAGTTCTTAGTATTCCATCATTGTTGTAATTGTGCCTAGGTATCTCGATAAAAGTAACAATACATAACAGGATCCTTTTCTTTCAATATTTTTCAACAAAAAATAGAATTACCACTTGTAATAAATAAGAAATGAGAGCTACATGCATTTTTAGTGCTTCCCTTTTTTTTGTATGTGTACTTTCCTTCTTTTATAACCGTTTTCACTGCTGGGGTGTTTGCACACCTATGTGCTGGATGATGTAACTTCTTTAAAAAAAAAACTGCCATTAGGTTGTACATGCACATGCACCTTTTTGGTCACTATACACCCAAAAAAACCATGGGGCTATTCCCAAAGGTACATTTTCATATGAGTAAATGTATATGTGAAAACCTATTTTTACACTTTAGAGTAAATGTACTACTTTTTATGATTTACCATTTCTGAGTGTAAAGTTAATACAAACTGTTAACCTGCATTTCCCCACCCCTTCCGTTTAGACATGGAGTAGAAGAATCTTCAAATACGACCATTAAATTACACTAGTAGTGACCACAACCATAATTTACGTTTTCACACACTATGTGGAGACCTATGCAACTGGGGCGGAGAAATCCCTATAATGTATAGAGATACATATAAGATTTTAATAAAAAATGTAAAATATTTTTATGCTACATGTTGATGTAAATCAATTTTAGATATTTGTTTAAAATATAACCTAAAATACTACAACACAATTAAATGAATAATTAATAGCGAGGGAGCGAGTTATAATTCACCTTAGGGCATGAGTTATAGTTAATTGAGATAACTGTAACTGATGAATTTCTATGTTTTTGTGTGTATAAAATTTAAACCTAACTATAACTTCCCTGTAACCTTTAGAAATGTCAGTGAATTATTAAGAGTTATATAATTTTGTCTCCTAACTATATTGTACCTCTAACCTTTGGACTTTTGAGTGAATTTTTATGTTTTTAATGCTGTTCCCCACCTACGAATTCCCTGTAACCTGTGTGTGTGAGTGTGTGGTGTGTGTAAGTGGGTGTGTTAGTATTTGTGTTGGTCTGAGAATGGGTATGTAAGTGGTTCTCTGGGTCTGTAACTGGGTATGTGAGTGGCTGTATGATTGTGTGAATTGGGTGTTTGAGTGGTTTTCTTGGATTCTGAATAAGTGTGTGACTAGTTTTATGGGTGAGTAAGTGTATGAGTGACTGTGTGCGTCTTTCGGTGGGTGTGTGAGTGGTTCTCTGGGTCGGGAAGTGGGTGGGTAAATGGCTGTATGATTGTGTAAATATGTGTGTGAATAGTTTCCTGGGTCTCTCACAGGGTGTGTCAGTGGCTGCATGGTGTCTGAGTCATTGTGTAAGTGATTTCTGGGTCTCATAGTGGGTGTATGATTGGTTGTATGAGTGTGTGAGTGGTTGTGTGGGTGCGTAAGTGGTTGTGTGAGTGTGTGAGTGGGTATTTGAATGGTGCTCTGGGTCTCTGATTGGATGTATCAGTGGCTGTGTGGATGTGTGAGTGGCTGCATTTATGTGTGACTGAGTGTGTGTAAGTGTCTGTCTGGGTGTGTGAGTGGGTGTGCGAGTGTTTCTGGGTCCTTGAATGGGTCTGTGAGTGGTTGGGTGCGTGCATTAGTGGATGTGTGGGTGTATGAGTAGGCGTGTAAGTAGCTGTGTGGGTCTCTGAGTGATGTGTGAGAGTGGCTGTATGGATGTGTGATGGTGTGAAAGTGGCTGCATGGGTGTTTGAAAAGGTATGTCAGTGTTTTTGAAGTATGGTTGTATGAGTGGGTATGTAGGTGGTTATGTGGGTATGTGAGTGTGTGTAAGTGGTTGTATGGGTGTTTATGTGGCTGTGTGAATGGATGTGTTGGTATGAAGGTGGGTGTATGAGTGTGTGAATGTCTGTGTGGGCCTGTAAGTGGGTATATGAGTGAATCTCTGAGCAGATCTACTAGTGGCTATATGGGTGTGTGAGTTCCTGTCTGGGTCTGTGGGTGTGTGTGTGTGTGAGAGTGGTTCTCTGGGTCTCTGAGTGGATCTGTCAGGGACTGTATGAGTGTGTGAGCGGGTGTGTGAGTGGCTATAGGGATGTGTACTAGGTGAGTGAGTGGCTGTATAGATGTGTATATATATATATATATATATATATACATATAATGAAAAAAGTTGGCAGTGGGTTGAATTGGAAAAATGCACCTATTCCCTATCACCTACAAAATCAAAAAAGCATTTAAACATATCATCATACTCATATGTGTGCACTCATAACAGCACCTACTGCCAGGGTGCTGTCCCAAAGGGGACCATAGATAATAGATACTTCAGTAGTGCACCACTTTTATATATATAAAATAAAGTCCAATTACTAAATGACCATATATGCATCCTGTTGCTTGCATCCTGTTGCTTGCAGGCAACAGGAAGCGTATATGATGTACTTGAACAAACATGTTCTGAATTTAAATGAATTGAATAACCAAAATAAGCCCTGAAGAAGTCCTATTCTTGAGGACGAAATGCACTGGCTGATGTGTCTTTTGATTGTGCCTAAGAATAATAGAATAAGGTGAAGACAACAATGTGACAACATTTAGTAATTGGACTTTACTTTATATATATAAAAGTGGTGCTCTATTGAAGTATCTATTATTATACATATACATATGTTCACACAAAAACATTTCAAGTAACCATAACTCACAGCCCAAGGTAACTATGACTCACGCCCCCATCATGCACAGTTTTTTCTTCAATAGTTTACCATCTAATGATTCATTGATATATTTATTGATGTTATAAAAGTTGTCATGAGTGCTGTAATATTTGGGGTAATTAGCAGTGCATGGCAAGAGTGCGAGTTATAGTTACCTTAAACCGCAAGTTATAGTTACTTGAAATAACTCTAAATATAACTGCTAAATTGCTATGGTTTTGTGCAAATAAACTCAGAACCTAACCATGATGTCCCTGTAACATTAGATTTTTTTTAGTGAATTTCTAAGTTTTTTTTTAATTCTTTTTCCTTATAATGTCACCGTAATCTTAGTTTTTTCGGTGAATGTCTGTGTTTTTTTTTACATAAAGTAATTTTCATTAGTATACCTTAATCCAACAACCTCCATGCACAGTGGGTCGGCTGCAGGGCCTGCAGCCAACTCGCTATAACCACCCAACTCCATTCTGCGAATGATCTTTGGCTGTGCACAGCAGGGGTGGGCTACAGGGCCTGGTCTGCAGCCAGTCCCTGCGGCCAATCCCCCTAACTACCCAACCCCACAGAGCACACAGCATTCGGCCATGCGCAGCTGGACTTCGTCAAAGGGCCTTTCTCTCTCGAATAGAATAGGTGTGAAAAGGTGTCTCTGGGTGTGAGAGTGGCTGTGAGAGGGGCTATATGGTTGCGAGAGTGGGTGTAAGAGGTTCTATGTGGGCGTGAGAGTGGGTGTGAGTGTCTGATTAAACTCCAATAGGTGAA
Organism: Pleurodeles waltl; assembly: GCF_031143425.1. Taxonomy (NCBI): domain Eukaryota; kingdom Metazoa; phylum Chordata; class Amphibia; order Caudata; family Salamandridae; genus Pleurodeles; species Pleurodeles waltl. The sequence continues at coordinate 924,448,126 of NC_090448.1, read as the reverse complement.
AGATGCATTCACCCCTACAATGGATTTCAGATCGTTTTTCAATTTGGAATTGTGAAGGAAACCCTCTTGCTTTGCGTTCTTCAAGCCTAGGAGAAGGAGTTAGGATCATTTATCCTTTCCAGAAGTGGAGCTTCAAGTGGGGCACCTGCTATGTTTATATTTGTAAGTGTTTCCTGTTGAAATTTAATTTCTGTGAAATGAGCATCATGGCAAGAACAGAAGCTCATCTGCTCATCTATTCAAGAAGAATCCACAGTTCGTACAAAATGTCTTCCCAACTAGAGCATTTTCTACTAGTTAGTTAGTAAGAGCTACCTTGTTGAGTAAATGTGCAGTGCGGGGGAAGGGGGCAACGCAGCTCTCCTCCCCTGGCCAATTTCATAACCGGGGACCTATCACCCAGGGCCCACTAAAATTCCATAGGGGGCCATAGGGCCCCTTTCCCCCAGCCAATTTCAGCCCAAGGGCCCCCTTTCCCCAGGGCCTGGCCTTATAATTATTTCTTTTTTTGGGGGTAGGGGGACTGTGTGGGCCCCCTCCCCAGCTGATTTCAGTCCTGGGGACCCCATCCCCTGGGGCCTGGCCTTAATATATATATTTTTTGTGATGGAGATTGCATGGCTCTCCTACCCCGGCTGATTTTGGCCCTTGTGACCCATCCTCGGGGGCCCAACCATCTGTCCTGGGTGCCTCGCAGGGCACCCGGTGTGCAATGCGACCACTGGGGGCTACGGTGGGGTCTGAATACTAATGAAATGAGGCCCTCTGGATTTGGAGGTCCCCGGGTCATAAATAAGACCTGGAGAGAGCCCTGTGCACCCCTACTGTATATTTAACATGCCCCAGTGTCCTGGCCCACCAAGGGCTTTCCTTTTTTATATTTTATTTTTAACCCCCTCCTTTTTCTCGCCCCTGCTTAATGGATCACCCAAAAACTTTCCATACTGCAGCTGACGTAAGAATCATATTTTTTAGAAAACTTTGTGAAGATTCCTTAACCAGCGCCAACGATATTGGCAACTAATCTAAGAAAACAAAGGTTACAGCAACAGTATTGTTAGGTTCAGATTTTAAACACATAAACCCATAGAAATTCAGCTATTATAGTTGAAGGTATTTTAAGTAACTGTAACACATGCCCTAGGTTAACTACAAATCGTGACCCCGCAATGCACAGTTTTCGCATTAATATTTTTACTGCAAATGTTACAGTGATTTTATCAATGATGTCATAGAAGATGGCATGAGTGATGTACTGTGTGGGGTAATTAGCAGTGCATGGAGAGTGCAAAAGTTATAGTTACCTTAGGGCACAAGTTTAGATATTTGAAATAACACTAACTAGAGGAGCTGAATTTCCATGGTTTCATGTGTGTAACATCTGAATTTAAGTATAACATCCCTATGCCCTCTGGGATTTTTTTTGAGAATTTCTATAGTTTTTGTTTTAAATCCATTTCCTAGCTATAACATCCATTTAACCTTTGTTTTTTCAGTGAATTTCTATGTTTTTTAACGTTAAGTAAGATGCCCATCACAATGCATGTGGGGGATTGGACGAAGGGCCTGGTCTGGGATTGTGTTGACCCCACCCAAACTTACTGCTCCTTCCCCCCTCCTTGCCATTCATTGTCCAAGTCCAGGCCCCTGCTCCCGCCCATTGTGTTGCCACTGCCCTTATTGCCTGCCCTGAACAGTTAGCTTTCTGCCACATCCTCCTCCTCCCTACTATCTGTAGTCCACGTCGATGCACCAGCCCCCTCCTTCCTGCCCTACGTGGACCGTTGTGCTGCAACTTTTGCTCCTGTGTGTCCAGTATAGTCAGCTTGTTGCCCTTCCCTCTTTCCTCTCTGCTCTCTGTTGTCCATTTGCTTGGCCTGTCCCCTTCCTATTGCTTTTTATGCTATGCTGTGCTTCCCTGCCATCCCGCTTTCCCTGTGTGGTGTATTGTGCTGCTGCAACCCACAATTCCTGCCCTGTAAGGTCAATTTGGTGAACCTATCCGTCTCCCTTCTGCCCTGTATTATCTGACTCTATGCCCCTAGCTCAATCTGCTTGCCCTCGGTGATCCAAGGTACCAATCTTGCCCTGACTTTAACTTGGTAAGAGGAAGATTTTAAAAAAAACTGTGGAATTTATTTTCCCTATTGACTTACATTGAATTAAATGGTATTTTAGTCAGAAAGCTGATAAAATGAATTCCTTTAGGGCTTAAAAACATCAGGAGCTTCTCATCTGAATTGAATCTGTTGGCATGTATGGTTGTACTGCACTGCCTCTTCCTTCTGCCCTCATTGGTATGTTACTTTGCCACAACCTATCTTGGCTGTCCTGCATTGCTGGTTTGTTACCCCGCCCCCCTTTCTCCTGCCTTCCGTGATCCATTGTGCTGCCACTGCCCCTCCACTTTCCCAGCATGTTCAACTTGTTGCCTCTGCACCCTCACCTCCAGCCCTCAATTATCTGAGTCTGTGTCCCTGACTTCTGCCACCTGGCAACATACTAATGAACAACTAGATTGCTAACATTCTATATTCATTACGAAAGTGTGGCATCACCTGATGTCATCTTGATGAAATAAAAAATGTAATACCTAAAGTATTTCCTCCAGACATTATAGAAAGGAGAGGGCTTTTTCACATGGAGCTGAGTCCATGCCACCACACAAGGGGTCCCCAAGCACCCTTGGAATGTGTGCATTCTGATGGTGTTGGGTGGGGGGGGTCAGCACTAGCTTTCTGCCAGCCTTTTCATGGCAATTAGACCGCCATGGGAGGCTGGTGGAAAGAGGGGTTGTAATCAGCCAGGCGGCATTGACTTCAGCGCTACAGTGGTTGGATACAATCCTGATGGCCATCACCCCATCGGGATCTTGGATCCTGGTGGAGACGGTGGTCTTTTAGCAGATCTGCCCTCCAGCCTTCCAATGTAGTGGTCGGACCACCACGGACCCCTGCAAGTCTGGCGGTCTTGAGACCTCAACACTCATAATCAGGCCCTTAATCTCCCATGCCTTAAATCAAAATGAATGTGTCCTTGTGTTGTGTAACTGATGCTCATTTAAAACACTCCAATACCTTTGGGTTAATTCTGCAAATGTATCACTCTGGTGATATTTGTGCTACATTTGGGCTCTTTCTTCTCTGGTGGACATCTTGGTAGAATTATTTGTCATGAAGCTCCCTAATTACCTCTTTTACTACAGCATCCTCAGTAGAAAATGCTTTCAGTTTTCTACTTCAATTCTATCAAGATGGCATTCAGACATGCCACATGTTTGTCATGAGTTTGGATTGTTAGCAGTCTAGTTTCACATCAGAACCCTGTAGAAAAGCTGCTGATCACTAGGGAGTTAACTGGCATTCTGTTGCTGGTGTTGGAAGTACATGTTTCAGTCTGCATGTTAGAATGTTCTAATGAAATAGAAAAAGACAATACTTGAGAACTCACATAAAAAAGTCCTAATATTTTTTTCTACCCCCCTAACCAAAGTTTCTATGAGAAAATGAACCCCTTCATTTTGTTCCTTTCTAAATTAAATGTTTTAAGTTTTACCAGTTTGATTCAATCAAGATGGCTTCAGGTGTACCACACTTTTGCCAAAAGTAAGTCAGTTAGCGCTCTAGTTGATTTTTAGAACACTCTGGGAGACTGCAGTAGACCACAAGGGAATCAACTGACGGCCCGCTCTTGTTAAAAGTAGATTTTCTACTGAGAATGTCAGACTTCATTCTCCTATGTCTGGGAAAGATAGTGTGAATTTACAGAAAATATTTTGTCATTTTAGTTCTGGAGCACCTTCTATAGCCTCCATTAGAAGAGCATGACAAAACAGTTTTTTAACAAATGATTCATGAAATCCCAGCAGAAGGCTTTTCACAGGGTGAAATCACCTCAGAACACACCACAATTCCTGCAGTTAGCATGGTACCATCAACAAATGATTCATATTGTAATTAAAATCTGTTATCACTCTTTATACGTTCTCCTTTTTGTGCCTCTGAAAACCTGCCATTAATTACAATGCATTTCAATGGGGTGCAATCATGTATATTGGTCCCAAGATGACTCCCAGCACTTTCTGGTTGAAGTGCTAGCAGCCAATCAGATCTCAGCATGAAATCTGTGTTTAGGCTTCGCCCACATATCTATATTTGTTTTTCCTTTAATAACTCTAAAACTACTTAACAGATTTACACCAAATAACAGATAGCACGATCTGGACACAAAGATCTAGCTTCCTTCCAAATTTGGAGTGAATCCCTTTAGCGGTTTGGGCTGTAGTCTTGTTTATAGAACCCCCCGCTTCTTCTCATCCCCCGCTTGAATAATCACACCGAAACTTTCAACTTTCAGTGCAGTGGCTGAACTGGCTGTCATATCAGTTTTGAAAATTCAGTGAAGATTCGTCAAACGGTAGCAAAGTTATTGCAAAACAAAAAACGCTTTCCCTGTGGAAACTAGGTCCTAACTATGACTACCTAATGGTGACCGACTGTATATAAATATATATATTCACTGAAAAAACCAAAGGTTACAAAGATGTTATAGCTAGGAAATAGAATAAAAAACCTTAGAATTCACTGTAAAAAACAAAGGCTACATGGACGTTATAGTTACATTCTGAATTTACTCGTATAAAACTGTAGAAATTCAGTAGTTATAGTTACCTGAGCTAGGTATAACTTGCACTCTCATAATGCACTGCTGATGACCTTGCATATTACATCACTGATGACATCTGCCTTACGGGCTACCTGTCACTGTGGGGGAAGCCTTAAGGCTTTCCTTGCAGTGTCAATGCTTCACCAAGCACAAAGCTGCTTTGACAGCAGCTCCCTGCTGCTGAAGCATTTAACCTCCGTCCTCTGCACGCATGCAGAGGACAGAGATGAAGCTTAAGATTTTGACAGGGGGACCTGCTTTAATGGTCCCGCTATCAAAACCTGAAGTGTTTGCTGTGGCGTGACTGCAGCTACACAGCTGCAGACAAGCCACATGAAACAGCTATGTGGTTACCCGGGGACATAGCAGAAGCTGGCCCTGGTGGGTAGTGGTCCGCAGAGCCATCAGAGGCTCCTCTAGGGGGGCCACATGGCCCTCCTTCATTGAAAGCTTAGCCCCGGCCCCCCCCTTTATTTTTTAAAACATTTGCTCCGGGTGGTGGTGGTCCCTGGGACTGCCACAGTGCCCCCCGCTCCAACTACGGTCTTGCCTTGGGGGTGGTTGTCCCCAGGGCAGGGGGGATACAGGGCTCCCCCACATTAATTTCAAGATAGCCCCAGGGAAGTGGTGGTCCCCGGGGCAGTGGGAGGGAACCAGGAGGCCCCCGCCCTGCTTTTTTTTAAAACAAAAAAAGCCCCTGGGGCTTGGCCACCTGCACTTCTCTTTAAAAAAATGTATTTTACAAGAGGATTCATGGATCCACCTCATCTCCGCTCGTAAAATAAAAAAATATATGCTTTTCAGCCCTGTTGAACTAAGGGGTCAGGGTGTTCAGGCCCTGAACCCTTCTGTTTTATTTTTACTTTTTGTTTGGGACTCGACTGAAGCCAAGTCCCAAGATGGCTGAAAACACTTCAACAGCTTCTGTTGTTGAAGTGTTATCAGCCAATCACATCTTAGCACAATATCATTAGGGGTCGCAACTCCTTTGTGTCCCTAGATATACAGATTTTTCCCCTTAATTTCTCAACAACTACTGAACAGAATTACACCAAAACAAAAAAGGACTCTTTCTGGACCAGGACCTACATTCCTGCCAAATTTGGTGTGATTCCGTCCAGTAGTTTTTGCACTATGGCTGTTCAAAATCCCAATGGAAAAATGAATGGTGAAAATGTGTTTTGGTACCCCCCCTTTTTTCTATGCCCCCCTGGATGTATCACCTCAAAACCTTCCAGGCAGCAGCTGACAGAAGTGGCACATTTTTTTGGAACAGTTCGTGAAGATTCATCAAGCGGTGCCACAGATATAGGCAAGTGAAAACAAGCTTTTTGTATAGAAATGTGGTCCTACCTATAACTACCTAGTGGCAACAGCCACTAGGAAATATATATATATATATGTTACCTCTTCAATGCAAGGGAGACAGCCACTCTGTGAGGTGAGATGAACTGCAATCTTTATTTCTCTTAGTGAGGGAGAACCGGAACATGTTTCGGCATAAACTGCCTTTGTTAACCTGCTCCTTGACATATTGCTCCAACATTTATACCCACACGTGATTGAATATTAACAAGACAGATTAAAAACCAGCCTTATTTTTAACATATTTCAACCTTGTCATGACACTGCTGGCTCAGATGTTAAACAATGATAGAGCAGTCAGGCTGCATTCAACATAATGAATACCTTCAACATTTTCTATTGCGAATATGCCAAAACCACTTATAGCGAGATAGATATTATAAAAAGAGTTATTGTCTCTCAACAACCATGGAATGATCTTGAGATGAGAAGCGAACATAAATTAATATCAATACTTGTCCAAAAATCTGCATGCCACTTCCGAGCCCCAATATATACAGAGCATACATAATTCCATACGGGGAACCAAACCAGATTCCAAAGATTGACTGCAGACTTTTAATAAAGGGGTAAATAATTTCTCTGCCATTTTCTTCCACATTCTACGTGAAAGTGGATCTAGGTGTGACCGAGACTTGGTAGACATTGCTAAAATAAATAAGGAATGGAAGGATTTCAGTATGTTGATAAAGTTAATGGGGGGATTTGGGAGGCTCAAAGCTTTTTGTTATGAATATAGTCCCTATCTCACCAATGATCTTTTTAATCTTGCTTGTCAAAAAACTCTGTAATATTATCACACAGCACCTGCGTGGGTTTGATCAACTGCTTAGTACAATCTGGATTGGTCAGCTGACACATGGGGCCTCATTACGACTTCGGCAGTCCGTTTCCAGGACCGCAGAAGCCACTGCAGGTCTTTTACCCACCATATTAGGAGTCCTTGGAGGACTTCCGCCCATTTCTGGAAGTCCAAAGTGGCGGGTGCATCGCAAGCACTGCCATGACAGGATGACACTCCCCACTGTATTACAAGCTGTAATATGACTTGGGGAGTTCTGCTGGTGTGCTGGTGTGCTGGTGCTGGCGATGCAAGACCGCCAGGACCCATCCCCTCCCTGACGTCCTCCTTGACAGAGAAGGTAAGTGTGCATCCGAAAAGGGGGGAGGGAGGGTGTCTGTGTGAGTGGGTTTGTATGTGCATGTCTGCAGGGGGGGGTGGTGAATGCGTGCATCTATATGAGTGAATGTGAATGTGTGTGTCTGCATGTGTCTGCGTGTGTGGGAGTGTCTGTGTGGATAAATGCAAGTGAGTGGGGATGTCTGAGTACATGTTTGCAAGGCATGCAGCCGGGTTGGAGGTGCTCACCACCGGCCACGGCGGTGTAACTGCACCGCGGGCCAGGCGGAGTTATGGATGCTTGCCGTCTGCCAAGCCCCACAACTTGTAATGTGGCAGTCCTTACCGCCAGCTTAGCGGCGGAAGGACTGCCTTGGCGAGGCTGGCGGTCTCACGACCACTAGCCTTGTCATGAAGGCCATGAACTCAAAGACCCTTCCTGCACTATTCGAGGTTTTAAGCCTGTTCTGAGTGGGCTTTACACCATTATCATTCTAGCTTCTTACAATTTTGTTTCAGAGCTTTTAGTGTTGTATTATACCATGGTGCGGAGGATCTACTCTACCCTTTTAGGTTAGTTAGAAGCAGTGCTTGAAATGGAAAAATAAAAGTGCAGGTATTGTTTCTGAGTAGTGCCGGTACTCTCCAATTAAAAGTATTACATTTTTCTTGAGAAGTGCAGGTACTCTCCCTCCCTCCGAATAAAAAATTGCTGTTACTCAGTACCGGACAGTATCGTCCCATTTAAAGCACTGGTTAGAAGAACATTTTTAATGTCTTACCACTGCTATTCATCATGGTTGCTTTACTCTCATCTACTGTTCTCTTATGATCAAATGGATTCTCTGGGTCAAATATTTTTCCTATCTTGGATCTAATTAGTTAGTGCCATGCCATTCCCTGTCTCAACTTAATCGGTATTGTATTATGAGAGTTTAGGCTCATTATATTAATGTGGAAATCCACCAATGTGTGTTCAGTCCAACTCCTGGTCACAATATTGAAAGCAATCAAATGCTCTGGGTCAAAGTTAAGAATATAGGTATGCCCCACTTGATGAGTGGGACCCTGTACCAACTGATACAATTGTAGAGTTTCGACAGACTCCTGCAGTTCTCAGAAATGGAGTGATAAGTCACCCTATGCCCATATGTTAAAATCTCCCAGAATAAAATAATTGTCATGTGTAAGTGTCTGTGGATAAAATGCTATAGGGTCATGAGGCCGAAAACAAGGAATATTTGAAAAAATACAACCATTTCCAACTTTCAAGGTAAAGCCTATTATTTCAGGGTCCCTTAATTAATCCAGGGTAAGAGTAGTAAAGTCCCATTTATTTTTAAAAATTATACCGACTGTTCCCCTTTTTCTATTGCTTCTTGGTTTATGGAGGAGTTTGGATCCTGATGGGCAAGCTTCACCCAAGTCTAAAATGGAGTATTGGGAGGACCAGGTTTCAGTTAGAAACAGAATATCCCAAATGATCTCTAACAACATATTTATCTTTGTATGATGCTTGACATGTATAAGGCCACACCTCAGTTTATCCGATTACTTGTTATAAGGAATAGTGTAGGAAACAGCCTCGGTGACAAGGCTGGTTGAAGATGGTATATTGTTTACTTGCTTATTAATCAGTAACAGTTTATCCCTGGAGTAAGGAACTTTGGGCCAGATGTAGGAAATTCCGGCTTTGCGACTCGCAAATTGCGAGTCTGAGCGACTCGTAATTTGCGACTCGCAAAGCCAGATGCAGGATGGTGTCCCTAATATTAATGAGGTGGACCTTTGCGACCCCCTTGCAAGTCGCAGCACTCACAGAGATGGTGGCCTGCTGGAGACAGCAGACCACCATGTCTGTGACTGCTTTTAAATAAAGCAGTTTTTTTTTTTTGTAATGCAGCCGGTTTTCCTTAAAGGAAAACAAGATGCATTACAAACGAAAAAATGAAACGTCTCAGTTTCATTTTTTCAGAGCAGGCAGTGGTCCATAGGACCCCTGCCAGCTCTGAAAAAATGTTTTCAGGGCCATTCACAAAGGGGAAGGGGTCCCATGGGGACCCCTTCCCTTTTGCGAATGGGTTACCACCAGTGTGCAATTCTGCATCGTAATGCGACTCACAAATAGGAAGGGGACCACCCCTTCCTATTTGCGACTCGCATTCCCATTTTGCGAGTCGATAACCAGGTTACCGACTCGCAAAATGGGAATGGGCATCGGGATGTGGCTTTTGCGCCTCGCAAACAGCGATTTTCGCTGTTTGCGAGGCGCAAAGGCCTTGCTACATCTGGCCCTTTATTTCTAGTATCATCCACTAGGAGCATTCCACCCCCTGGAACTCTACTGGTGGCATGGCTGGCACAGTGCGAGGAAGGTCTCTATAAAGAGAGAGAGAAAGCATTTAATATTAAATGCAATGTGTACTTATTTTTAAAAAGTCAAAATAAATTACTTTATTTTAACAGTATTTCCAGTGGGTTGGACTTGAAGTCTCTACCTCCATGATTTCCTTTGGATGGGTGTTGCAGAGTCAGTGTTGCGGAGCCAGTGGCTGGAAAAATCTGTGTTCCAGGTCTCAACTCTAGTAGATTTCCTAGTGTTTTGGGTTCTTCTTGACTGTAGTAACTACAGAAGCGCCGTTTATGTTATGTTAGGTTCGGCTATTTCCAAAGCTTGCAGTTACCCCACTCGGTTCTCTGGCGCTGCCATACTGTATCAATGAACAGGAAGAGGAATCCATCACCAAAGTGAAAAAAGGCAAAAGTGTTGGTCCTGTTTTCAGAAAAGGCAGATCTTTTCGGCCTTCCTAAATTGTAATAAGGAAAGAATTTTATGTAAGGTGCTAGGAAGCTCATGTCAGACTGTGGCTGCTCTTTCTGATAATACTTTACCCCCAACCCCCGAGATGCTGCATTTATTTCTGAGAAAGGCCACCAATTGAGTATCTGAGGAGTGAAAGGACTTATTTATGACAATTTTGAGATAACTGTGCATGTCCAGTGTCATGGATTGCTTTGAATACATGGCAGAGAGATATAAAAGCCAGTGCAGGATTTTCAAATCCTACACACACTGCAAAAACGTAATTGTGGGGGATACAGTTACTCAATCTATAAAACTGAAGCCCATATTTATACTTTTTTAGCGCCGCATTTGCGTCATTTTTTTAACGCAAAAGCGGCATAAACTTACAAAATACAATTGTATTTTGTAAGTTTGCGCCGTTTTTGCGTCAAAAAAGCGGCACAAAGGCGGCCATACAAAAGTATAAATGTGTCCCTGAGTTCCTCTTCAGATATGTATGCAGGCAAACAGAGAGGAAGATATAAGTGCGGACTACTGAACACAGGAGCCTGGTACATATTCTTCAACATTCTCCTCAGCTCGCTGTTTGTGCTTAAACAAGTTATGGTGTTCACGCATGATACTTGAGTCATCTGCAAACTATTTCAGCAGCCTTGCAATGGCTTCTTTGAATATATTCCACTGACCATCTCCAGGTTGCCCTTGTGGTGCAGGTACTGGTGGTAGACTGCCACAGATTTGCTGGGTTGTCTGGCCCAGGTTAACAATAGAGCAAATTTACGCACAGGACTATAGCCACTCGCCTCTTTAGCAACCAAGTGGTTTTCAAACAGTTTGAACCACTGCATTCATTTTACTGATGGTTTGCCTTAAAGATTTAAAAACAGCGGCTGCTGCGTAATTCGGTGATGACAGAGGCAATAAGTAAAATTACACAATACGATCGTAGATGTTGAAAAATGCAAAGTAAAAAAGCACTTAAATCAACTCTAGAGCTAGAAATGTACCTTTGTAATCTTCGGGGAACAAATTCTGTAAGTACTCAAGAATACAACAGTTGAAGTCATTGAAGTAGAATGATCAAATAGTGGCAAACCTGTGAAAATCTTTAAAAGCACCTTGTAATCCATGAACAAACTAGATGTCCTAGATCACTTCAAAAGCCAGCACCAGGTATCCTGGAAGACTGCCCTAGAGATAGCAACACTATTAGTAAGTGGCGGCGTTTAACAATGGAAAGGATTGGTTTATTGTCCAAACCAATAAGCGCACCACATTCCGTACCATCCGTGTGAGTCAGAGCGAGCTGACAAGTGACGTGGGGGTAGCCTGGAGGCATGCGAGAATGTGTAAACGATAGAACATTGCCTCCAGTGTCCGTGAAGAGTGAGGGGCACCACTATTTAGAAAATGTTCAAATGCAGATGAGATAGAGCACAGCTGCGCTCTTCAGCTCCAAAACCTGAAATACCTTTAGCCTTGCACCAGAGGTATCTGGAATTTGTCCTTGACCCTCGTCTGCAGGCTAAGCACTGGGCACGTAGGAATGAATCACCATAGGCCATCGGGCAACAACAGTGAAATTAAAAGAGTGCCGAAGCCTGCAGGAAGGATTGGTCCACAGGTGAGTGACGTGAAGATCCACTAGTCCTTCCCCAAGTGATGTAAGTGAAGAACCGCAGACAGCAGGAAGGAATAATAGTGCTTTATTCACTGTGACATTCACGCACGATGTCACAAGTTCAGGCAGCCTGGATCCCGACAGCAACTGACTGTCACACCAAGGATTCATGAGACTGTTCGCTACACATGAGTGCTACATCTCAAAACATCACATTACATCATCATACTATGTCCATAACAGCCACTCCATAGGAAAGCATTAGGATACGATATGAAATACTATATTTTGGGAATGGTTCTTACTCTAGAAAAATAATTAAACAATTATTTTAATAGTTGTTAAAAATTCAATTCAATGGTGAAGTTGATTTTTTATAGCAAATATGGAAAAGTACCTTTCACAAATTACCTCTGCTCTGCCTTAATTCCCTGGAAGCTAAGTCTGCATTTTGCTCTCCAATTTCTGCCAGCCAGTAATTAGCAGTTGAACGAGGCGTGAACTTGCTCCCAGGAATACACAATAGGCTGACCTGAACAGGCAGAGATGATCCACCTGAAACTGACAGGGTATGTGGAGTAACAGGGAAGATATTCTTTGACATTAAAGTGTCAAGTCCTGCTCGAACCCTATGTGACAGGTCTACTGAGGTTTTTCATAGGAGGCTTGGGTGCTGTTCAATAAGGACTCCCCTGTCACAGGAAAATGTTAGCTGCTACTTGAGCACAGCCCTTCTTTTTGCTACCTTCGGCCAGTCAGATGGCATCGCAGTGGGCCTCTTGTTGACATCACAGTGTCAGATCCTGCTGGATTTTCAAGACCTGCTTGGTAGACCTGCTGAGGTTTTTCTTAGGATATTTGGGGCGTACATCAAAGGAGTGAAACAAGATGCCTAAACCATTTTTTCGTTTATGCATGGTCTGGTTAATTAACTCAGCTTTTGTTTTACCTCACAGCTGTCTATGAGTTGTTTGGGGATGCAGAGGATGCATAAAAGTTTTGGATCTTATTGTTAAACGTGGGATGACACTATGATTACCATAGTACATTCCCCCTCACACATCGCCAGGCCTCAGAGCCTTAGTTTAGTGTGGCTGAAGATATCAGCTATCTTCAAAATGCCCAAAAATATGGGTAAGGTTAGCCCTGGAAATCTTTACCCCATTGGGTACAGCTTGCTCAGTGACCATTGTCATTCACTAGTTTGTGTAGAGCATAAATGTGGCACCTCTAGGCAGCCTCTTCAGAGCACACCTTGACCTGTAGAAGATCAAAAGACTGTACCTGCTGTCTGAGATGTGAGAAGAGCCTTAAAGACTGGACCTGCTCTCTCTCTAGTACCCAGGGCAAAGACGTGGACTGCAAGAGTCATTAAGCTGACTCCCTGTTAAAGATACAGGGGCACTAGAAGGGGCCTTTTCCTGCAACTGGTCAGCTCACCAGAGGTAACTGAACCTGGACTGCATCCTTGCCAACTTGCAAGCTCCTAAGTGCCTCCCCTAAGGTCTTAAGGGGAGGCACCTTAGAAGTATAGTCCTGTGATGGATTGGGAAATAAAGGACTAAAGTTGGAAGGCAAAGTTTTTGACCAGGATCAACCTGTTTAGTGCATCCAATCCATGCTCTAACAATGTCAAATTGTGCCTAGGTCTTGTTCTCCGACAGCCATTGGCTATCCTTGAAACTTTGTGCTTCTTGGCACTAGTTCTAGTCAAAACACTGCAAATTCTGGTTTACCATACTGGATTTTTGTCCTTTTGATGTCACTTCCTTTATTAAATGTTACTCAATTTTTCTAATTTGCTTTGGGATTTTTATTGCTTTGTATTTCTACTTTATTATTTGCCTTAGTACTGCATACATTTCCTTTAAGTTAAGTCTATCTGCTATGTACCATAGCTACCAGTGGGTTGCGGTCATGTCTATTTAATGCATTTAAGGGTTCACCTAGATAAGGATTGTGCAAATTACTTTTGGTGGGTACTTACTCCTCCCAACTAATAACCTATTTGTTACACATGGTAATTCCCTTGAGTCGCCCTCACATAGGAACATATTCCTATCATGGTTTTACCCCAACTTTTTTCCTCTTGGTCATCTGAGTCTAGTCTATCACAAATGTATGTGTTTTCCATGGGTGTTGGGTGCCCAGAGGCAATACATTTGGGGCCATATTTACTATAATTTGTGCTGCAGTTGCACCATTTTTGTGGCACAGCCAAGATCCAAAATACTAGTAGATATTTGAAAAGCCACACAAGAGGTGATGCGTGCCACCTTGCATGGCTTTTTTAAAGAAACGTAACAAAATGAAGCAACTTGTTCTGTTGTATAGCTATTTTAGCCATGTTTTAGACAAGTTGTTTTATGCTAACCAGGCCTGCTGCTGTGCACTTTCACTCTGGTACATTTTATTCAGCATTGTTTTATTTTTCTAGCAATAGCAATATTTGTGGTGCTGTTTTATTTTCTTATCTCATTGTACTTTCGCCTAGGAAAGCATTACGTTCTTAGTAGGACATTTATTTAAATTTTTGCTTTCTCCAAGGTCACATTCAGATAGGATTGCCGACAAACGTGGTAAGCTGTGTCTCCAACATTTACAGAAAACACACACTCATATGTGGGGACCATTTCTTAGAATGCCAACTATTTTATTATAAAAACACCCCTTTGTCCTAGACAATTTAGAGGGAGATTCCAGCCAGATGACCACGACTGTATGCTGATTGCTCATTGCTTCGCTGCAGCTACTTGCCTGGACGTCCGAACCCCTTATCCACATGGGGACAGCGTCTTTATAGACTATAGGCTTCTTCCTCCAGGTATGAGGGATGGTGTACCCTCAGGGGGAAAACCCGAAGGGCAGAAAAGGCTTGTTACTGTGTGCTCAGACATAGTGTAGATAGGAGAAATATATACATCACTCCTAGTGACAGTATGGTAGGACTATTCTTGTGTTTTACTGTTAGTCACCTCCTTGCTTTTATTGTGTTTTATCATCCTAGTTATTTCAATACATGGCTTTTTATCTAAGATACAGTTACTTCAATAAATCCTTATTGAACTATATTCTGCCTCTGTTGTCTTTGCCTGCATGAGACTTTTTGGTAACTGAGAGAAAGGGATGGGATCTGATCGACCACGATTCCCCTGAGCAGGCTTCTTTTCATGCGCCTGGTTGCTATAATAATCTCGACCAGAGATGAGGCACTGCTAGTTAGCCGGAGAACATGGACAGGCGTCATCTAGTGTGGAATTCTTCTTAGTAGCCACAATACATGTGATCCTGTCTCCCAAATCCAGTAGCCTCATTAGCATAATTAACACCTGTGCAACAGTTCTGCATTACCTTAAATTTTGCTCTGGGATACGTTCAATGGGTGGAGCATGGACGTTCCTCTGCATCCAATCATTGATTTTAGGCAATCACAGATATACAAAGGTTTTTAAACCTGGGATTGTGTGAAATTATTACGTCTCCCAGAGGATAGTGAACACAAGGAGAAAAGTCTTGATTACAGATTATACAGACTCCATGTCGATTGTCACCAGCAGGTTACCAGGTTCTATGTGCAGATTGTATTTTTCTTTATAAAATCAGCAGTGTCTTTCACTTAACTGGGTAATGTTTCTGCAAAGAGAAATAATAAATACTCTGTATGTATTGAGGTCTTCTCAAACAGACTACTTATGGATGAAGCAATGGGTGTATATGGTGGTTTCTCTATATTTTTGTGTATTTTAGGTATCACGTAAAACATGGGAATAGTGGGAAATTCTTTCTTTAAAAGGAGATATTTCTAATGTTCCAAAATACCCTCATCTCTCTAATTCATAGGTATAGCATTGTATTTAGTTACTAAAAGATCATATTCTGTTCTATCTGCCTTTGTTTAACTGGTAGGGTTACTCAATTGTGATATATCCATTTATGTAGTACTCCTTTCCCCAAATCACTACATTGCCACCCTTTTTGGAACGTTTGACAATTATATTTTGATCTTCTTTTAACTTTCAAAGTACTTGAAATTGAGGCCAGGACATGTTCTTTTTTCTGATGACCAAAGTGCCTTCTTTTCAGGTGCTTGAGGTGCTTTATGTGCTTGATCATGAGTTTATGAAAAAACATCAATGTTATCTGGTGTATAGTGGGTATTGTACGTTATTTGAGTCTAAAGGCACCTTTCACTATGGGCATCCGTAGTGAACCCAACTTCATTCAATCTTTGCATTGTAGTAGTATTTTATTTCCAGTGAGGAAACATATCTTAGAACATTGGAGGGCCATTAGTAAATCAGACTCTTAATATCCAGTGAGAAGTTAATGTTGTGAGGCGAGTGATGTGGCAACACTGTGTGCGGAGGTGTGTGACTTATAGTAATTTGAAGGTGGTATGTACATTATACATTTAAATTAAAACTCTACCTTTCAAATTTCTAATGTTTGTATAGTTTAACTTGAGTTTGTATTGAGAGGATAAATAAAGTTTTCTGAGATCTAAAATGATATTTAACCTTTGTTTTTTCATTGAATTTAAATGTTTTTTATTTTTTAAGAGAAATGTGTTTCAAAGCATAGTGTTGTGTGTCATTCAGTTGAGTGTCGCTAAGTGCCATATAGTATAGTGGAAGACAGTGTTATAGAGTATAGTGGCATAGAGTGTCGTGTTGTACAGTGGAATAGAGTGGACTGGAATAGAATTCCGTGGCGCAGAATACAGTGGAGTAAAATGTTATAAAGTGGAGTGGTGTGGGGTGTTGTAGAGTGGAGTGAGTATCGTAGAGTGGAGAGCTTTGTTGTATAGTGGAGGGGTGTGTTGTACTGGGCAGTTGAGTGTTGCACAGTGGAGTGTGGTCAACTGCAGTGTAGTGGAGACGAGTGTTGTGAAGTGGAGTGTCACTAAGTAGAGTGTCATACAGTGGAATAGAGTGGAATATAGTGTTTTATAATGTACTGGCATAGAGTGGAGTTCAGTGGAGTACAGTATAGTTCGGTTTTGTTGAGAAAAGTGTTGCACAGTAGAGTGGCAGAGAGTCGTACACTGTAGTGTTGTAGAGTGAGTGTCATAGAGTGTTGTGTCATACAGCGGACTGTGGACCAGTGCCGTACAGTGGAAGAGATACTGCTATGCCATATAGTGGAGTGGAGTGGGATGCTGAAGAGAGAAGTGGAATAGTATCATGCAGTGCAGTACAGTGGCAAGGAGTGGATGGGCATAGAGCAGAGTAGAATGTCATAGAGTTGCATATAGTGCAGTAGAGTCTTTCAAAGTGGAATTGCATAGAGTAGAGTAGGATGTTATACAATGGAGCAGCATAGAGTGGATTGTCATACTATGCTGTAGAGTGAGGTAAAGTGTTGTGCAGTGAAGTAGACTGGAGTGGAGTTAAGTGTAGTGGTGTGATGTTGTGTGGATTGAAGTATAATAGAGTGGATTTGTGTGTCATAAAGTAGAGTGATGTGGAGTGGAGTAGAGTGAACTGGTATAGAATAGAGTAATGTAAAGCATCATAAATTGGAGTGCCATCATGTACACTACAGAGTAGTGCTGTTTCATAGACTCTTGAAAAAACTCCTAGAGCGGAGTAGAGTGCTGTACAATGGAGTGTACTACTATAAAGTGGAGTACAGTGTTGTACAGTGGCATACAATGTAGTAGAGTGTTGTAAAGTGGACTTGTATGTAATAGAGTAGAGTGTTATGCAATAGAGTAGTGTAGAGTGGATTGGGGTACAATGTCACACAGAAGAGTCCTGTAGTGGAGTAAAGTATCATAGAGTGGTGTGGCAGGTCATACAGTATATTGCTGTTGAGAGGAGTAGAGTGGAGTGGAGTGGCATAACATACACTGGAGTAAAGTGTCATAAAGTGGAGTGGCATGTCATATCGCGGCACAGTATGCCGTGGAATAGAACGTGGAAATAGAGTGGAGTACAGTGGAGTGGCATAGGGTGGAGTGGGTTAATGTGCAGTAGAATGTGGTAGAGTGTTGTACAGTGGAGTGGCATAGAGTGTTGTAGAGTCGAGTGGCATACAGTGCTGTTTGGTAGAGTGGTGTTGAATGTGGAGTAGAGTGGAGTAGTGTCTTATAGGGTAGAGAGAAATAAATTGTGGTGGAGTGTCATAAAGGGAGTTGCATAGAGTGTGGCAGAGTGGAATAGACAGTAGTAGAGTGGCATAGAGTGGACTACAGTGTTGTACTGTTACATAGACTGGAGTACATTGTTGTACAGTGGAATAGCATAGAGTGGAGTAAAACTGGGTAGAGTGGAGGGGTGGAGAGTGTCGTAGAGTAGGGTAGGAAGTCATAGTGAAGAGTAGAGTCAAGTACCATAGACTGGAGTGGTGTAGAGTGCAGTGTCGTACAGTGTTGGGTCATAGAGTATCAAAACATAGAGTATCGTGGATTAGAGTGTCATGGCTTACCATGTTGTGGTGTAGAGCAGAGTGGCATACAGTGTAGTACTGTAGAGTGGAATATGGTAGTGGAGTAGTTTACATTGGAGTGGCATACAGTGGAGTGGCCTAGACTGGAGTTTCAAACAGTGGAGTGGGTTAGAGTGGAATAGTATACAGCAGAGTGGCATAGAGTGGAGTAGCATACAGTGGAGTTGCATGCAGTGGAATAGCATAGAGTGGAGTAGTGTAGACTGGAGTAGCATTCAGTGGAATGGCATAGATTGGAGTGGCATAGTGTGTAATAGCCTATAGAGGAGTACCATACAGTGGCGTTGCTTACAGTTGAGTGGTGTAGACTGGAGTGGAGTAAAGTTGAATGTGGAAGAGTCAAATAGCCTAGACTGAATTGCATGGAGTGGAGTTGCGTACAGGGGAATAACATAGAGGGTATTGGTGTAGAGTGGAGTAGCATAGATTGGAGTGATAGAGAGTGCAGAGGCGTACAGTGGAGTAGCATACAGTGGAATAGCGTAGAGTTGACTGGTGTAGAGAGGAGTTGTGTACAGTGAAGTTGCATAGAGTGGAGTAGCATACAATGGAGAGGCAGTCAGTGAAATAGCATAGAGTAGAGTGGCACAGAGTGGAGTGGCATACTGTGGAATAATGGTGAGTGGAATGGTGTACAGTGGAGTCATGTAAAGTAGAATACTGTAGAGTACAGTAGAATACAGTAAAGTGTCGTAGACTAGAGTGCTGTACAGTGGAGCATAGAGTGGACTGGTGTACAGTACAATTTATATAGTACAGTGGTAGAGATGTAGAGTGGAGTGATGTACACTAGAGTGACATACAGAGCACTACTGTAGAGTGAAGATTCATTGAGTATAGTGGCGTAGAGTCGAATAGCATATAGTAGACTGATGTATATTGGAGTGATGTGGTATGGAGTGGGTTAGGGTAGAGTGGAGTGAGGTACAGAGTAGTGCTGTACAGTGGAATAATGTAGAGTGGAGTGCCGTACATTGGAGTGGCAGACAATGGAGTGAAATATAGTGTAGCGGTGTACAGTGTGATAGAGTACACTGGAGTAGCATAACGAGTGGTGTAGATTGGAGTGGGATACACAAGAGTGGCACAGAGTGGGGTAGTGAAGAATGGTATAGCTTAGAGTGGAGTGGTGTACAGTGAGTGGCATAGAGTGAAGTGGTGTCTAGTGTAATACTGTATAGTCGAGTGTTCTAGAGTGGAGCAGGGCATAGTGTATTTTGTTAGTTTAGACTGTAGGTGCGTATAGTGTAATAGCATGCAGTGGAGTGGTGTACAGTGGAGTGATATATGGTGGAATGGCATAGAGTGAAGTGATGTAGAGTGAAGTGCCGTAGAGGGGAGTTACATACAGTGGATTAGCATACAGTGGAGTGCTCTAGTGTGGCATAATGTTGACTGTAAAGACATACAGTGGAGCGAAGTAGAATAGTATAGAGTTGAGTAGAGTAGAGAGGAGGGTCATAAATAGGAATAGCATACAGTGTTGTAGCATAGGATGGAGTGGGATACATTGCAGTGACATAGAATGGAGTGATGCAGAGTGGAGTGGCACAGAGTGGAATAGCGTAAAGAGTTGTGTACAGTGGAATAGTGTAGAGTAGAGTTGCTTAGAATGGAGGAGCGCACAGCAGAGTGTCATAGACTGGAGTGTTGTAGAATGGATTGGTGCAGAGTATATTAGTGTACAGTGGAGTGATGTAGAGTGGAGTAGCATAGAGTGGAGTGGCATATGGTGAAGTAGGATAGAGTGGAGTGGCTTATAGTGGAGTGACATAGACTGGAATGGTGAAGAGTATAATTCTGTATAGTGGAGTGGCATAGAATAGAGTGGCATTGAGTGGAGTAGTATATAGTGGAGTGTGGTGCTTGAAACAGATGTAGTGTGAAAGTGGGTGAATGAACGTAGATGTAATGACGGATATATATATATTGTGAAATGTAAATGTTAATTTTTGGTAGTGGGTGGAAACAATGTAAGTGTTAAAATACATAGCTATATCTTGTGCTGCGGTATATCACAGTAATTTCACGGTATGCCATGGTATGTGCCGATGAGAAGGCAGTATCTGATTGGCTAATAGCTGTATTTATAAAATCTAAAAGGCAGCCATGTTGCTTTCAGCACACTTTTTGTTGTGTTCTGAGTTAGGACCTTAGATACAGGTTAGTAGTATATTTTATAATTGTTCGCTACCTATTACCACTTTGTTAAAGAGGTCATAGTTAGAGAATTCTTTTTGCATTTCTCTATGTATTTTTACAGCACTTTACAGACAACCACGTTCTTTTTTAAGTTTCCCCATATTTAAAGGTATTATCTCTGTGGACTTTTTGTAAAGAATTAGGGGCCAGATGTATGAAAGCTTTTTGCATTTGCAAACGGTGCAAATGCCCGTTTGCAAATGCAAAAAGCCATTTCAGAATGTATTAAAGCCATTCTGAAAGCAATTTTAAGGAATCGTTAAAATAGCGATTCCTTAAAATTGCGACCCTGTTTAGAGAGTCGCAAATTGCGACTCTCTAAATAAGAAATCACAAATAAGGATTCCTTATTTGCGATTTCTAAGCACTTGTATCAAGCAATTCCTCAATGCGAATTGGGCATTAAGGAATGGCTATTTATCACCAAGTTGAACTTGGTGGTAACCATGTGCAAATTTTTAAAATGCATTTAAAATGCATTTTTAAAATGTACATGTAAAGCACACATGCCCTTTTGGCATGTGTGCACCTTACATGTCCTAAAAATTCTTTTTGGGGTGCAGCAGAGGGGGCCTTAGGCCCCCATCACCCTGGGGTTTTGCATTTCCAAAATGTGAAATGCAAAAAATTCGCAAATATGGGCCTACAGGCCCATAGGTGTGAATGGGGCCGGTATTACAATTTGTGATTCGGTGATAGCATTTGCGATTTTTAAGAAATCGCTATTACCAAATCACAAATGTGATACATTGCATTTTGCGAATCAGAAATAGCGATTTCTTAAAGATCGCTATTTAAGACTCGCAAAAGGCCTTCTTGGTACTTATGGCCCTAAATATGTTAAAATTTAAAATGCATACATTTTTCATAGGCTTTTCAGGCAAATTTACTGCTGAAACTGATTCACGGAATGACACAAAATTTGGTAGGAAGCTAGATCTTGGTACATAAAGCATGCTCTTTGTGATGTGGTGTAAATCCATACAGTAGTTTTTTAACACCGAGCAGTCTAATCTGTAGATTGCAATGCATCTGCACATGTGCAGTTTAACTACCCCAAGCTTGCAATCTCCATTGTGAAGCGTGCACACTTCACACATCACCAAGACACAATTTGCAACTCCTACTTTTAAAAAGTGAGCAGTGTGGAAAAAAATCATCACATGCTTGAAGGAGCACGGGCAGTAGAGGCTGTGATCTTGGGTGTCGCAACAGACAACCATGGAAGAGGGGGGCACAAACAGCGTGCCTCTTGAATGGCAGTGTATTTGGGTTGCCTAATTTCAAAACGTGTGCAGCATTTGGCCTCCTCACATGCCCTTTGCTGCACTAGTTTCGGAGATAGGGTATGGCAGGTGCAGAGATTCACAGTCAGTGGTGGCTCTCAGGGCATGACCCTTTCCTTGCTGATTAATGTATTTGTAAAGGATTTGAACTAATTATCATTATTCAGCATCTACAGTCATGACACACAGCATGCTGATGTTTTGTTCCAAGTCCATGCTAAATTTGTGTTTAAATGTTGTGCATTCAGGGCCACATTTACAAGGGCCTTACTGTGCTTCCCTGCGCTGCCAGAAAAGGGCTGAAATGCTTCATATCTACAAGATACAGAGCATTTCTGTCCTCTTCCCCTGTGCTGGCACAAAAATTGCTGCCACGCGCCAAAGAAGGCACCCATGCACCATGTTGCAAGGGTGCCTGCATTGTAGTGATGATTGTTCCTGCACAAAAACAATCACAGAGGTAATTTCCTCCTTCTATGTGTGTTGTAGAATGCAGAATAACAATATTTCTCCTTGTTGCATCACTCTTACGCCACCCCTGGGGTGGCCTAGGCTTTTGACGCATTCCCCGGTTTACAAAACCTTGTAAACTGGGAATGCATCAAAATCCATGGATGTTGCATGGCAACTCACACGCAACACACATGGAAACCCCTCTTTGACACAAATTGAGGTAACGCAGCGACTTGTGCTACATTGCTTTATTCCATATGTACAAGGCCATGTAAAGCCACGCAAAGCAGCTTTGCGTGGCCTTGCAGACACGGGTGTGAAGCCTGTGGTGCCAGTGCATCTTTAAAAGTGATACACTGGCGACGCAGACAGCTTGTAAATGTGGGCCTCATTGCTTAATTTTATATATGTGCTTTTTTATCTAGAGAAGTCCTTTCTGACACTGTTCGAGGCATGCTCTGTCATTACATGCCCCGCATGTGGCAGCATTATTAATACTAGTTATTCTAGCTGCCTAGACCTGGGCTGTGCAATAGAGGCACTGCTCATGTGTTTAACATCCTTGGAAGGAGCCATTCAAGAATGAAAGGAGACTTTGATTGAGAAACTAACCACATCACAGTTATTTGTTTATAAATGTGCAATGCATTGCTCACTGTTAATTGACTCTTTCATGCTAATTGATTATTCGGTTCATGTACCACTTCCCTAATACCAACAAAGAAGGGCAAACTGTTAATACTCACATGCCTTCTTACAAAACACATGCTAAACTACTAGTTACGCATCACAACAACTTTCTTACATCACAGCTAGGGCTCTTAGCATAGTGCTTCATCAACAGATGCCAAAGTCTAATACCCACCTTCCACTATGCCAACAGGTGGCCCCCTTGCAGCTCTGGGGCGCTTGAGGAGTCTTGCCTCATGCAAAGGCCTGGCCTCCGTCTTCAGCCCAGGAGCTCCTCACTCTGTATGGTGGGTGATTACAGTCAGAGCTGCAGAAAGAGACTAAGGGCACTTTTCCTGTCCCATCATACCTGTTATCATATGTTTAAGAGTTATTAGTTGAACTGTTGTTATTGCAGATCAATGTAGACATCTTTTCCAAAGAAAATCCTGAAGCATCTTGTACCATTCTGCGCATTTGAGAGCTCCTCCTGGCACTTTTGGCCACTCTGGAACCTCTAAAGTACTCAGGCTTCTGTAATGAAGACTGTCACTGCAACCAAGCAGAAATAAGCTAATACACCAAGCACCCACTTGTCTTTGAGTGCTGCAAGGTATAACTTAATTTACTTCATGTCAGGAGTGAGTACTGTGTCAGACCTATTTTTCCTTTCATCTTGATTCTTTTTTGCATTTCCAATAAGAAAGTAAAAGTAGAAGAATGCAAAATAAAACACAAAATAATGATTTGCAAACCCCAGCAGGACCACTTGTCAATACAGCACTGAACAGATGGTGCAGCAACAGCAGTGGCATGAGCTCAGGCACATGTTTGAAGAAGGCAGCACAGGGTGGGAAGCATTGAGGGAAAAAACAATATACAAATACATCCTCTAAAGCCACAGGATCTCCAGGAAGGTGTACTTGTTATCCCTAGACACAGAGGTAGAACCAGAAATTGTGCTGGATGTTAAAGACACACAAACCTTACCTTGGAACATTAATGGGCTGCGAGTGAGCACTATGAGGGAGAGAATTGTTCAATATTTGAGAGACGCTCCAGCCCAAATTACTGTTCTGCAAGAATCACATCTTCCTAAACTTCAATGTTTAGATATTTTGAGGACACAAAGATGGGTGCAGCAGATCACTTGTACGGATCAAACTGGTTACATGAAAGTTGAGATTATTCTCATTCAGAAATATTCAATGGCTTCTATATTGGATTATAAGGCCGATAGAAAGAGAAGATGGTTTATAGTGAGGGTTAAAATATATGAAGGAACTTACACACTGGTGGGCTACTATGGCCCAAATGTAGATAATATTGAACCCTTGTAAAAGGTATGCCTTGAGTTGGTAGATACCACCCATTCAATAATAATGTCAGGTGATTTTAGTGTTGTGATGAATAATCTTTTGGACAGGTCAAGCAATAATAGATCACAAGCTTGCTCTAAGTCTCAGTTATATATCAGGTCCCTAATAACCCAACTGGCCCTGTCTGACATTTGGAGAGAGAGGAGAGGTGTAGAAAGGAGATATACATTCCACAACAAGTATAAAAATCGGTCAAGGATAGAATATTTCCTTGTAGATCAATCTTTTAAAGCAGAACACCTGTTTGCCCATCTATCTGATCATGCAGCTGTGGTTTTGCAGTTGAAGATAAAAGCTGCTAAAAGTAGAAGAAGATGGACATTAGATTACTCGTTATTGAAAGATCAGGAAGTGATAAAGATTTTAAGAGCAGATTAATTTTGTTAAATCAATATAAACTCCACAGCATTACATGTAGTATGAGACTCTTTCAAGGCCTTTATAAGGGGTGTCTTAATCAGCCTCTCAGCCCCAAAAACAGGGAATGTAGTTGTGGAGTTAGAGCAGGACATTGCTTTACTGGAAAGCAAACTCTGGGATCAGCAAGACCCATAGGTGATAAATGACGCCCTGTTGAAGGAGATTCAGGAACGGAAGGCCAGTTCTGCTGCTGTTGTGTAAGCTAGGGTTGGGCCCATTGGGAGGCTAGTAAGATAGTGCATTTTGAATATGGCAAAAGTGCAGAAAATCTTCTGGCCTGGAAGATCAAGGCAGAGTCAATGAGTAATGAAGTGAGAGAGGTAGAATGGAGGACACAGGGGAAAGATTAAGGGAGATGAAGGAGGTGCAAGAGGCCTTCCTAGACATTTTTGTTAATCTGTATACAGAGGATTAAAAGACAACAAAGTCTCAGGTTATTAAATGGCTGGAGTGTCTGGAAGTGTTAAACCTCTGAGAAGAGTAGAAGGAGAGTCTAGATGAGGTAATTATTTTGGAGGCGGTATGGTAAACGATTAGTAAGAGTAAGAAAGGGAATGCGGCAGGGCCTGATGATTTGCCAAATGAGTTTTACTAGCTGCTAAAAGATGTAATAAATCCAATTTTGACTCAGCCTTTTCCTGGAATTTTACGAGAAGAAACCCCTCTCCCGAAATCGTAAGAAGAGGCTGTGCTTAAGCTGATTTTAAAACCAGAAAAAGACCCCGTAATGTGTGAGCCATCATTTTGGTTAATAGGGTGAGTTAAGTTGTTGGAAGATTCATATCAGAGGATCAAAAAGGTTTTTTAAAAGGAAGACTTATGCACGATTTAACTCATGGGTGAATAGGGACCATCAATTTGGCTGTAGCAAATAATGCCCCCCCCCCCTTGTTTTAACAATGTTGGATGCCACTAAGGCGTTCAACAGGATTAATTGGCAATATCCAAATACCATTGTAGGCCATTACAATCTGGGATACAACTTTTGTAGGGGACCAGACAGGGTCTCTCCTTTACTATTCAGTCTATATATTGAGCACTTAGTGGAGAAGATTAGGAGAGAGCAGACTATTAAACCTTTCACTATTGTGGTTGGGAAAAGAAAATATAATTCTAGGCTGATGATGTGATGGTCTATACAAGTGATTTAACTTCTAGCTTAGCTAACTTAGATCATGTGATAGCAGTATTTGTGCAAGTGTTGGGCTATGAGGTAAATCTGTTTAAAACACAGATTACACTGTGGAATATGGAGGAAAGACAGTTTTATAAAAAGGGAATTAAAATATCTAGATATCAAGATCTGTTGTGCGCTCCAGAAAATTGCTGAAATACCTTTCAACAGGGCTCTGGAAGAAACCAATAGATTGCTACTAAGCTGGTCTCACCTACCTTTAATATTGTTTGGAAAAGCTAATTTGATAAAAATGTCCATCCTCCCGAAATGTACCCTTTTATTTAACATGATCCCTCTACACTTTAAGAGTACCTGCTTGCAAAAACTACATGGGAAAGTAGACTTGTTTATTTGAGCATCTAAGGGTGCTAGAATTGCAAGAAGGAAGCTGAGAAGGAACTCTGATAAAGGGGTCATCACATTCCCAGATTTTCAGTTATATGCCTGGGCTTTCGAATTAAAAAACTTAAGGGCTTTGTTGTCTGATAGGAATGGGTATGGGAAAGATCAGTTAAGGCAAACTCTTCTAAATAAGGTGAAAGGTGGAGGGTCAAATTCATGTATAAATTTGGTGAGCTAATTTTTTTTTTTAAAGGTGAGGCAAAAAGTTTGGCACCAAAGTTTGGTGAGAACAAACATTCTGAACTTTAGTAAATAAGCCCCTATTCCCATGTACCCTGAAATGCCATAAAGACAGGCTAGTGGTGCCCATATGAGAGGCAGGTGTTACAGATTGGGGCCAGATCCTCCAAAACAGAAAACTTTGCTGGTAGAAAAAGGTTCAGATAAGGACAATGATGCAGTGTCTAAGTTTAGATTTTATCAACTGCAAAGTTGGGTCTGGTCCCTGGGAGGAGAAGAGATTGACACAAACTAGTTGGTCCTCATC
Source organism: Pleurodeles waltl (assembly GCF_031143425.1). Lineage (NCBI taxonomy): Eukaryota > Metazoa > Chordata > Amphibia > Caudata > Salamandridae > Pleurodeles > Pleurodeles waltl. Next base: position 924,421,624 of record NC_090448.1, on the reverse strand, counting down.
GGAAGATGGAATTGGCAGTCTGATATTGGCTAATTGTGGATATCTCGGATGGAGACTTTGACCTACCCCTTGTCTTGTGGGTGGATACTTTGCTGAATGCAAGGATCAATTCGATAATGGCAAGTATCTTTCCGATTGTTGTACCTCTTGGTAAAACCTATGCATCTTAGAAGAAATCACCTTTTTTCCCTCCACAGGGCTTTCTGGTCATCAAAACTGAGGGGTACAGAATGTACGTGCTGCAAGAAATGTGGCCTACTGAAAGCCAATGATCTCAATATGTTAGCGCTCTGTCCCAATATTCAGGAGTTGTGGGAAGAGGTTGGTAAGGTGCTAAGTATTGTATTCCACGCTCGTATGGAGGTAAGCCCAGAACTAATCATTTTGGGTGGTTCCTGGATGTGGGATACCCTCATGGTTATGAGAGTAAACTGCTGTTCTATCTTATCTAATTGGGCAGAAGAGAAATATGTAAACTGTGGATATCCCCAGCCTGTCCCTCCAAGACTGAATTGCTGACTTGACCGATCTATGGGACAGATTTAAGGGGAAATGACGGTGCGAGTCACTGCGCCAAATTTGGCAGAGTCGCACACCGTCATTTTCACAACGCAGGGATGGGCTGTATTTAATAGAATACGCGCACCCCTGCATTTCTCTCTGCACCTGTGCTGAACATGCTGCCATACGCCTATGAAGCAACACTTACACCTTTGTGCAAGGATGGCTGCGTTGAGGGGGGGAATTGTTTTTGTGTGGGAAGGAACACCTTCCTGCACATAAACAATCTTAAATGATGATTTGCTTTTTCTATGTGCTTCATTTCTCCTCGTTGAGCCCTGCTAACGCTACCCCTGGGGTGGCGTTAGAATTTGGCTCTGCCTCAGATTTACCAAAACTGGGGCAGCATCAAAATGCAATGGGTGTTGCGGTGGCATGCCCACAACAACACCCATTGCACGTCCCTTCCACGCAAAGTGCTGTGTGTGAAGGGGCGGTATTTACAAGGTGGCGTTAAGCCACAAAATATGGCTTATCGTCATCTTGTAAATAAGATAAAGTGCAGAGCGCCACCGGAATATCACTTAAAGTGACGCTCCAGTGGTGCTAGGGGCTCTTAAATATGCCCCTATGTTTGTAAGATGGATTTAAATTACTGCAATGCAAAAAAAGAAGAGAAACTGTGGGCCCCCCAACAAGGTGGTCAGCAGGAGAAGACAGTGGGTAACTCCGAAGGTTTAAAAAGAGTGTCTACATATAGGATGGTCTCATTCATGAGATGGTCCAAAGATTATGGCTGCTTGGGGTAAAGATGTGGTGGCAGGCAGTTTGTACCCTTAAGTCAGTATCTCTCTTCCTTAACTGAGAATACTTGGGTGGTCATTACAACCCTGGCGGTCGGTGTTAAAGCAGTGGTAAAACCGGCAACAGGCCAGCGGTAAAAAAAATTGAATTACGACCGTGGCGGAAACCGCTAACATAGACAGCCACTTTAACACTCCGACCGCCACGGCGGTACAAACAAACACCGCGGCGGTAACTGCCAACACACAGGCGGAAGACAAGGTTCCGCCCACTGTATTACAACAGTCCAATCCGCCACCTTTTCCGGGATGGATTTACCACAAACAAAAACACAGCGGAAACAGGACTTGGAAGGGAAAACGCTCACCTCTACACACCCCACGAGGAATCAGGCGCCATGGAACGTGAGCTCCAGATACTCCCAGCCTTTGTCTTCCTGCTCCTCTACCAGGAACATCAAAGATGGCGGCAAAGACCACGGTGAGTACTGCACCTACGACACAGGGGAGGGGGGAGGGAAAAAAGAGTGACACACACACGCAACACGCAACACTCCCACCCTCACCCACTACAACACACACACACAAGTACATGTTGATACATCACATTTACAACCCCCCCTAGAAGAATGCAAGGACAAAAGGAAATGAGTTGAACGTTTGTAATCTATTAAAATACAGTAATCAAAAATATAGATATGTATTTATACTATAAACAAATATATACACCAAGAATACAAGTCCAAGGTATTCCACCATTAAAGTCCGTGGACCACTGGGTCCAAAATGCATGGGCGAGGCCCACACTCAATAACCGACAAAAACTGAGAGAATACTGCAGGGGCATCAGATAGAAATACAACAGGCACCTCAGGGGGAAGGGAAGGGGGGGGCACCTAAGCCGGAAGAGTGCACAACGCCAGATCCACGAGGGGGCTCCATGCCCATTGATTTATCCTGGGGAGTGCAAAGCCACAGTCTCACAAATCTTTACAGTGGGTGGTTTGCCCACTGCTGCATCCTGGGGAGTGCAAAGCCACAGTCTCACAAGTCTTTACAGTGGGTGGTTTGCCCACTGCTGCATCCTGGGGAGTGCAAAGCCACAGTCTCACAAGTGGATAACAGTCTCCACTGGTTCTGGAGGGGGCTTGGTGCCTAGAGTGCTTCATCCTGCCAAGGACTAAGGTAGTGGATGTCAATCTCCACTGGTTCTGGAGGGGGCTTGGTGCCCAGAGTCCTTCATCCTGCCAAGGACTGAGGTAGTGGATGTCAATCTCCACTGGTTCTGGAGGGGGCTTGTTGCCCAGAGTGCTTCATCCTGCTAAGGACTGAGGTAGTGGATGTATCTCTCCACTGGTTCTGGAGGGGGCTTGGTGCCCAGAGTGCTTCATCCTGCTCATGGCGGCCTCCGTAGCGTCGGAGCTTTTGGCGCTCATTGGCCTGCGGTGCTAGTGGCGGCGGTGTCCTGTTCAGCAGTGCTGGTGGTGGCGGTGTCCTGTTCAGTGGTGCTGGTGGCGGCGGTGTCCTTGGCAGCGGTGCTTGTGGCGGCGGTGTCCTGTTCAGCGGTGCTGGTGGCAGCGGTGTCCTGTTCAGCGGTGCTGGTGGTGGCGGTGTCCTGTTCAGCGGTGCTGGTGGCGGCGGTGTCCTTGGCAGCGGTGCTTGTGGCGGTGGTGTCCTGTTCAGCGGTGCTGGTGGCGGTCTTGTCCGCCGTGCAGGTTTTTGGTGACTTGCCTGTTTTTCTGTGCCCCTTCCCCACCTTGGATGGTGGCGCAGCTGTCTTCCCACTCCCAACTGTACTCCTGGGAGAAGCTTTGGTGGTAGATGTTTTGCCTCTTTCCCGCCTGGCAGTGGCCAACTTTTTGTGCTTTTGAGGTGGGGGACTGTATGTGGTCTGGCTCCTTGGCACACTGGCTGCTCTGCTGCCTGGCACACTCCAGAAGCCAATTACTACTGGCACCACTGTTCCCGCAGATGTTGTGGCTGAGGTGCTGGGTTGGGACCTGGAAAGGTGGGCCCTAGGGGACTGAAGAGGTGGGGGAAGTGAGGGGAAGAGGTCAAGGTTGGACAGGAAAAGAGTGTACCTTGGGGGGGTAGGCTCACAGACACACTGGGAGAGGACACGGGATGTGTGAATGGTAGTGGGGGTGGTGAGTGCAAGTGAGCGGGGTGTGGTGGTGGGTGTGCTGGTTATGGAGGTAGTGGCTGAAGATGTAGTGCATGCAGGTGTGAGTGGAGACGAGACTGGGAGGGAGGAGGGAGACGAGGAGGAGGGGGACACAGTGGAGGCAGTGGATGTTGGTATGTCTGCATGGGTATGATGCTTGCATGTGTGTCTGTGGGATGTGTGGTGCTTATGTTTGCCTGAGCTTCCCTTGTGTGTTGAGGTGTGTGCATGCTGGTCTGGTGGTGTGCTTGGGATAGGCTGAGGTACAGGTGTTTGGGTCTGGGTGGAGGAAGTTGGAGGGGGGAGGCTGGACACAGGGACAATGGCTGCCATCAGTGCTGAGGCCAGAGTCTGAAAAGCTCGCTGTTGGGCTGCCTGACCAGAATGAATGCCCTCCAGGTATGCATTTGTCTGTTGCAACTGCCTCTCTACACCCTGGATGGCATTCAAAATGGTAGGCTGGCCAACAGTGAGGGACCTGAGGAGGACAATGGCCCTCACTGAGGGCAGCAGGGCTGACAGGGGCAGGGGCTGAGGTGCCTGGGGCGAAGGAGATGCCCACCATCCTGGGTGAGCGGCCACGGGGCACATGCTGAGGGGCTGCTGGGAGGGTGGTGCTGGTGGGGGGGGTGGCGGCTGTACCTGTAGATGCGGGGGGCACAGAGGGGCCAGCCACCGCGTGGGAGCTCCCATCAGAGGAGTCCGTGTCGCTGGTTTCAGCTCCTGCCCCGCTGTGGAGCTCCCCTCCGTCCCACTGGTGGCTTCTGATTTTGTTGTGTCGCCCTCCAGGGCCATGTGGGATGCAGCTCCCTCCTGCTCCAGTGCCACTACTCCTCCGCCTGATGATGCTAATGCACACAAGAACAGGGACACCACAAAGAGGGGGGGAAGACAGAAGAAAGACATGTTCAGTGCATGCAATACTGCTACCGTTGGCGGACACTACAGACACAGAAGCCCCCTGCACTACACAGTGCACTTTGAGTTCCCTAGTTTATCAGAGGGACATGGGGTACAAGGCCTATGAACCCCAAATACTGTTCCTCCTGCAGCCGCTGGGTCTCCTGAAACTTGCCCAGTACCGTTGCCATCGTCTCCTGGGAATGGTGATAGGCTCCCATGATGTTGGAAAGGGCTTTGTGGTGAGTGGGTTCCCTGGGCCTGTCCTCCCCCTGTCGCACAGCAGCCCTCCCAGTTCCCCTGTGTTCCTGGGCCTCTGTCCCCTGAACCGTGTGCCCACTACCACTGCCCCCAGGTCCCTGGTGTTGTTGGGGTGGTGGGTTAGCCTGGGTTCCCTGTAGTGGTGGACACACTGCTGCTTGACATGTTCTGGGGACAGAGGTATGGGCCCGCTGGGTGGGTGCTGTGCTGATGTTTCCAGAGGGGGGAAGCTCTGTAGTGGCCTGTGCCAGTGGGGAACCGACTGTCCCGAGGTCCCAGATGGGCCAGGCTGGTCATCTAGATCCTGTTGGACAGAGCTGCTGTCATCACTGTGGGCCTCTTCTGTGGGTGGAGTGGACATGTCTGGACCCTCCTGTCCGGTGACGTTGGGTAGGGGTCCTGCAGGGGTGTAAATGCATGATTATTGCATCTGTATGTGCCATGTTGTGCAATGGGTGGGTGACATCGGACCCCAGTGCTTGCATTCTTGTGTGGGACCATGTGTGATAATGGTTCAGGGGGGTATATGGGTATGTGCAGTGGCCATGCCTTGGTGATGGGTGTCCATGCTTTGGTGTTGCATGCAGGGCTTGGGTTTGGGATGTGTGGTTTGTGATAGTGGGACATGTGTGAGGAGTTGGAGTGATGGGGGTGAGGGCGAGGGTGGGGGTATGTGATAGCATGCAGGCAGGGTGGGGGATGAAGTAGTTAAGATTTGACTTACTTGAGTCCATTCCTCCAGCTACTCCTGCGAGGACCTCAGGATTCAGTATAGCCAAGACTTGCTCCTCTCATGTTGTTAGTTCTGGGGGAGGAGGTGGGGGTCCGCCGCCAGTCCTCTGAACTGCAATCTGGTGTCTTGAGACCACGGAACGCACCTTCTCCCGTAGGTCGTTCCACCTCTTCCTGATGTCATCCTGTTTTCTTGGGTGCTGTCCCACTGCGTTGACCCTGTCCACGATTCTGCGCCATAGCTCCATCTTCCTAGCTATGGGGGTGTGCTGCACCTGTGATCCGAATAGCTGTGGCTCTACCCGGATGAGTTCCTCCACCATGACCCTGAGCTCCTCCTCAGAAAACCTGGGTTGTCTTTGCGGTGCCATGGGGTGGTATGAGTGATGTGTGGGGTGGTGTGTGTTGTGATGTGTGGTGTGATATTTAGGGGGGTGTTGTGTGAGGTGCGTGGATGTTGTGTGAGTGATGGTGTTGAGTGCTTGTGGATGCTAGTGTTGTTTCTGGTGGTGTCTCTCTCTGGCCTTCTTTCTCAATTTTTGTCGTAGGGGTTTGTGGGTGATGTGGGTGTGTGTTTTATATTGTATTGAGTGTGTGGGAGTGGTGTGTGTATGTGTATCAGGTGTGTGTATTTTGATTTGTCCAATGTGGATGTGTTTTGTAAGAGTGTGTGTATTTTGAGCGCGGCAGTGTGTACCGCCAATGGAATACCGCGGTTGAAAGACCGCAGCGTGGATTCGTGGGTCGTGATAGTGTGGGCGTATTCCTGTTGGTGTGACGGTGGAGGTTTTGTTGTCGCCAGTTTAGCACTGACCTTTGGTGTGGCGGACTTCCGTGGGTTTCTAAATTTTGGCAGATTCCGAGCTGTGAGTCATAATAGCTGTGGATGAATTCCGCAGCCGTTGCGGTGTGTTGGCAGTCTTTTACATTTACCGCCAATGTTGTAATGACCCCCTTGGTCTCTTCAAAGACAGCTCACATCGGCAGAGGAAGAGATTGGAGGTCAGAACAGTAGTGTATAAGGTGAATGAGGACAAAAAAGAAATAAAAGCAGGCAGCAAATGCTCCTGCAAGGAGGGACTTTGCAGTTCTTGGTCCAGCCATTACACACTCCTGACACTCCTGCCGGTGATACTACATTTATGGAGATTAACCTGCTCACTCTTCATGCTTCAGTACCCAGGGCATCCAACTTTACCATTGGTACAGCAGGTGCTGGCGCAGGGGGCTCAGAGCCCTAAGGGGCCCACTGAGTACTGTAAAATTCTGTATTTCATCAGTCCAACAACAGTCAAAGTGGCCATTTTCTTTGCTTGCAACAGGGCTTATGGCATCCTTGGTCTGCTACTGGCTATTACCACTATGCACTCTACATCCTGGTCTTTCCAAAAATATGAATAATCTAGAACTATCTGTTACTTCCACCACTGATAAAGGTCGTACCTTCTGGCAGGAGAGTCAGGACCATGCACAGATAAAATCATCATCATAATGGGTCACTGCAGCGCCAGTGCCTGAGCAGAAGTGAACCCTTTGCTACCAGTTTTTGGTTGATGCCAAATTGCATTTTATCTAAAACAAGTTTTCCATCTGTTTCATTTAAAAACACAGTTTGCTTCTTAAATGTAACAGTAACATTAGATGTAAGTGCGTGGAACAGTACATATGATTAGAACTGCAAGTGTTTTGAAAATACAGACACACTCTTGCATCAATTGTTTTAAAAATATCCAGACCCTACATCTATTATACTCTGCTCCACATGTTGTTTAGGATTCCCAAGCATGGCGAGTTAATGCCTTTACGAAAAGAAGGCTGTGTTGTATTATAAAACTGAGATTAACACTATCAGTCATCAAGCCTGTGATCTGCATGCTGCAGATGCCTGCAGTGGATGCACTGACCATCTGAGTTGCCTTACATGTTTACTAAGATAAGAAATTGTAACTGAGGATCAACAAACTCTTCAGTTCAGAGGATCACCTAAACCTTTTGGTTTAGTATCCAAAAGCACTTTTTTAGCACATTGAACTGTGCATTTTATGCTCATTGTGAAAGTGGCTAACAATGGGAACAGCTGTGATTCATAGGCTGCCACATTACCAGTCCATTTAAAACAAAATACACTGAGATACATGGATGCTTCATATACTATTTCACCCTGCATTTCCGAAGAGGATTTGTTTTCCCAAACGTTGTGTAGTTGTGGCTTTTTTATGCAACATATGACACTTGTGTAATGTATACTGTAAACTGTGCTGCATCCATGTCAGTTATGGCAGAAATCTGATTATGAGGGGATGTGATTGAGAGCTTTTGATTTGAGGCAGAATGCAGTGCAAGTTTCTCACAGTGCCTGTTGGTGGGTCCTAAAGGTGTCCAGACTGCATGCACCTACAATCTTTGTCCTCTCTACTGCCCACACGAAGTGATGGTCACATATGTGGAAACTATAACTGTGGGAAAGTATTTGGAGGAGTCACACAACAGTGCCAAAGGGAAACAATATGCAGTGCTTAAGGTAGGTGGATGTTATATGTGTTGTGGGATGTTAAAGTAAAGAAGGTGAAAATATGTATGTGCAGGAGATTAAAAAGATAGTGCTGAAGAGGAAAAAGATGATGTATGAGGGATGTGTACATGGAGGATTTAAAAAAGATGTGGGGAGAAAAGGGGCATAAGGTTCTAAGAGAGTGAGATACTGTAGAGAAAATTGATGTGAATTGCACAACAAAATCATTGTTACTCCTCTATTTGATACAGCAAACAAGCATTGACAAAGCCAATAGGTCTGGCTTGTTTTAGGCATAGGTCTGCTGTTGTTATGTCTGGATTGGTTGTTTTGTGACACAAGGATTCCTGTTCACATGTTTTGGTATATTTGTTTGAAAGGATTCTCAGTTGCACTTCTTTGGCCATCTAACAATTAGAGATGCCTCACCAATTTCAGTCCACGTGAAGTACTAGCACTGCAGAGAATGGTGTCCAGAATGTTGTCTATAACCTCATTGAAGGGCCAAGATCAAAGTGTGTGCACGTGTTTTCTGCTGCTCCACACATACACTTACATTTATGCATTCTCTACATACCAATAGTGGGAAAGCGGAATGAACAGTACTCCAATTGAGAATGTTCAGTAACATCTTATAATGGTACAACCTTTAGAGTCCTATCCTTTCTAAAACTGGAATATATGTGCCTGTGTGAACAATTCATGGTGTGCTGTGGATATCAACATTGTAAACCTGTCTCAACACTTTTTTCCATGGAGCTGTATATGTGAAAATGCACCTTTTTACTCTTGCTGAAAACAAGTTAAGATTGGTATTTGCCACTGATTTTTGCCACTTCGCTCACATGCATGGTCAGTTTCTTGGCGTACACAGCCATGGCTGCAGACCCTACACTGTTGCACACAGAAGAATATAAATGGAAGGAAATTTGATGTGAGGTACAAAATATTTGTATGTATGTACAGTTGGATTTAAAGGGCTCTAGCAAGAGCCCCTCAAACACAAGTTTAAAAAATGGAGCATTATGATTGGCCACTGGGCTTTTTACCACATGGGAGACATGTTTCTGCAGGAGCTAGCGCTCTGATTGGCTGCCTGCAACTTGAAGAAAAACACTGCAAGTAGCAATTACAGGACGCAGGAACTTAGGGCCAGCTGTTCAAAGATTTTTAGGGGTTGCCAACAGTCCGATTCGTAGAATTGGGTAATTTGCAACAGCAAAAAAGCATTTTGTATGTACAAAGGCCCTATTTGTGATTTGGTAGCCTATTACTGAATTTAGAATAGGGTTTGCGATTCATTATTAGGAAGGGGCATTTTTAAGGTGCCCCGTCGATATACCGAATCACACTGGTATGTGTTGCACTTTACCCTCTACTTCAAGTAGGTAGTAACTGTAGGAGGCTGGACTGGCTTGTAGTGAGCACCAAGGGGTACTTACACCTTGCACCAGGCACAGTTATCCCTTATTAGTGTATAGGGTGTCTAGCAGTATAGGCTGATAGATAATGGTAGCTTAGCAGAGCAGCTTAGGCTGAACTAGGAGACGAGTGAAGCTCCTACAGTACTACTAGTGTCATATGCACAATATCATAAGAAAACACAATACACAGATATACTAAAAATAAAGGTACTTTATTTTTATGACAATATGCCAAAAGTATCTCAGTGAGTACCCTCAGTATGAGGATAGCAAATATACACAAGATATATGTACACAATACCAAAATATGCAGTAATAGTATTAGAAAACAGTGCAAACAATGTATAGTTACAATAGGATGCAATGGGGACACATAGGGATGGGGCAACACAAACCATATACTCCAAAAGTGGAATGCGAACCACGAATGGACCCCAAACCTATGTGACCTTGTAGAGGGTCGCTGGGACTATTAGAAAATAGTAAGGGTTAGAAAAATAGCCCACCCAAAGACCCTGAAAAGTGAGTGCAAAGTGCAATAAAGTTCCCCAAAGAAGTCGTGATAGGGGAATTCTGCAGGAAAGACACAAATCAGCAATGCAACAACGATGGATTTCCAGTCAAGGGTAGGAAATGCCAGCTGTGGGTGCAAAGAAGCTGCTACTGGACAGTAGAAGCTGAAGATTCTGCAGGAACGACGAGGGCTAGGAACGTCCCCTTTGGAGGACGGATCCCCCACGCCGTGGAGAGTCGTGCAGAAGTGTTTTCCTGAAGAAAGACCACCAACAAGCCTTGCTAGCTGCAAATTGTGCAGTTAGGGTTTTTGGATGCTGCTGTGGCCCAGGAGGGACCAGAATGTCGCCAAATGCGTCTGGGGACAGAGGGGGCGTCGAGCAAGACAAGGAGCCCTCTCAAAAGCAGGCAGCACCCGCAGAAGTGCCGGAACAGGCACTACAAAGTGGAGAGAAATGTTGCTCACCCGAAGTCGCACAAAGGAGTCCCACGTCGCCGGAGGACAACTTAGGAGGTCGTGCAATGCAGGTTAGAGTGCTGTGGACCCAGGCTGGACTGTGCACAAAGGATTTCTGCCGGAAGTGCACGGAGGCTGGAGTAGCTGCAAAAGTCGCGGTTCCCAGCAATGCAGTCTGGCGTGGGGAGGCAAGGACTTACCTCCACCAAACTTGGACTGAAGAGTCACTGGACTGTGGGAGTCACTTGGACAGAGTTTCTGGATTCAAGGGACCTCGCTCGTCGTGCTGAGAGGAGACCCAGGGTACCGGTGATGCAGTTCTTTGGTGCCTGCGGTTGCAGGGGGAAGATTCCGTTGACCCACGGGAGATTTCTTCAGAGCTTCTAGTGCAGAGAGGAGGCAGACTACCCCCACAGCATGCACCACCAGGAAAACAGTCGAGAAGGTGGCAGGATCAGCGTTACAGAGTTGCAGTAGTCGTCTTTGCTACTTTGTTGCAGTTTTGCAGGCTTCCAGCGCGGTCAGCAGTCGATTCCTTGGCAGAAGATGAAGAGAGAGATGCAGAGGAACTCGGATGAGCTCTTGCATTCGTTATCTAAGGAAATCCCCAAAGCAGAGACCCTAAATAGCCAGAAAAGAGGGTTTGGCTACTTAGGAGAGAAGATAGGCTAGCAACACCTGAAGGAGCCTATCAGAAGGAGTCTCTGACGTCACCTGATGGCACTGGCCACTCAGAGCAGTCCAGTGTGCCAGCAGCACCTCTGTTTCCAAGATGGCAGAGGTCTGGAGCACACTGGAGGAGCTCTGGGCACCTCCCAGGGGAGGTACAGTTCAGGGGAGTGGTCACTCCCCTTTCCTTTGTCCAGTTTCGCGCCAGAGCAGGGCTAAGGGGTCCCTGAACCGGTGTAGACTGGCTTATGCAGAAATGGGCACCATGTGTGCCCATGAAAGCATTTCCAGAGGCTGGGGGAGGCTACTCCTCCCCTGCCTTCACACCATTTTCCAAAGGGAGAGGGTGTAACACCCTCTCTCAGAGGAAGTCCTTTGTTCTGCCATCCTGGGCCAGGCCTGGTTGGACCCCAGGAGGGCAGAAGCCTGTCTGAGGGGCTGGCAGCAGCAGCAGCTGCAGTGAAACCCCGGGAAAGGCAGTTTGGCAGTACCAGGGTCTGTGCTACAGACCACTGGGATCATGGGATTGTGCCAACTATGCCAGGATGGCATAGAGGGGGCAATTCCATGATCATAGACATGTTACATGGCCATATTCGGAGTTACCATTGTGAAGCTACATATAGGTAGTGACCTATATGTAGTGCACGCGTGTAATGGTGTCCCCGCACTCACAAAGTCCGGGGAATTGGCCCTGAACAATGTGGGGGCACCTTGGCTAGTGCCAGGGTGCCCACACACTAAGTAACTTAGCACCCAACCTTTACCAGGTAAAGGTTAGACATATGGGTGACTTATAAGTTACTTAAGTGCAGTGAAAAATGGCTGTGAAATAACATGGACGTTATTTCACTCAGGCTGCAGTGGCAGGCATGTGTAAGAATTGTCAGAGCTCCCTATGGGTGGAAAAAGAAATGCTGCAGCCCATAGGGATCTCCTGGAACCCCAATACCCTGGGTACCTCAGTACCATGTACTAGGGAATTATAAGGATGTTCCAGTAAGCCAATGTAAATTGGTAAAATTGGTCACTAGCCTGTTAGTGACAATTTGAAAGAAATGAGAGAGCATAACCACTGAGGTTCTGATTAGCAGAGCCTCAGTGAGACAGTTAGTCATAACACAGGTAACACATTCAGGCACACTTATGAGCACTGGGGCCATGGCTGGCAGGGTCCCAGTGACACATACAACTAAAACAACATATATACAGTGAAAAATGGGGGTAACATGCCAGGCAAGATGGTACTTTCCTACACAACCCCCCCCTAAACGAAGGACAATAAGACTAGCCATGACCTGATGAGTCTTCATTGTCTAAGTGGAAATATCTGGAGAGTCCATCTGCATTGGAGTGGCTACTCCCAGGTCTATGTTCCACTGTATAGTCCATTCCCTGTAGGGATATGGACCACCTCAACAATTTAGGATTTTCACCTTTCATTTGTTTTAGCCAAAGTAGAGGTTTGTGGTCTGTCTGAACAATGAAGTGAGTTCCAAACAGGTATGGCCTCAACTTCTTCATTGCCCAGACCACAGCAAAGGCCTCCCTCTCAATGGCAGACCAACGCTTTTCTCTACGGGTCAACCTTCTACTAATAAAAGCAACAGGTTGATCCTGGCCCTCAGAATTAAGTTGTGATAGGACTGCCCCTACACCTAATTCAGATGCATCAGTTTGGACATAGAATTTTTTAGAGTAACAAGGGCTTTTCAGGACAGGTGCAGAGCACATGGCCTGCTTCAGCTCCTCAAAAGCTTTCTGACAGTTTGCTGTCCACAATACCTTTTTAGGCATTTTCTTGGATGTGAGGTCATTAAGAGGGGCTGCAATGGAGCCATAGTTCTTAATGAACCTCCTGTAATACCCAGTGAGGCCTAGGAAGGCTCTCACCTGAGTCTGAGTAGTAGGGGGAATCCAATCTATAATAGTTTGGATTTTCCCCTGAAGTGGTGCAATCTGTTCCCCACCAACAAGGTGTCCCAGATAAACCACCCTCCCCTGCCCTATCTGGCACTTTGAAGCCTTGATAGTGAGGCCTGCCTTTTGCAGGGCCTCTAAAACTTTCCATAGGTGGACCAGGTGATCATCCCAACTGGAGCTAAAGACAGCTATATCGTCCAAATATGCTGCACTAAAAGCTTCCAGCCCTTCCCAGTTATCCCTTATTAGTGTATAGGGTGTCTAGCAGCATAGGCTGATAGATAATGGTAGCTTAGCAGAGGAGCTTAGGCTGAACTAGGAGACGAGTGAAGCTCCTACAGTCCCACTAGTGTCATATGCACAATATCATAAGAAAACACAATACACAGATATACTAAAAATAAAGGTACTTTATTTTTATGACAATATGCCAAAAGTATCTCAGTGAGTACCCTCAGTATGAGGATAGCAAATATACACAAGATATATGTACACAATACCAAAATATGCAGTAATAGTATTAGAAAACAGTGCAAACAATGTATAGTTACAATAGGATGCAATGGGGACACATAGGGATAGGGGCAACACAAACCATATACTCCAAAAGTGGAATGCGAACCACGAATGGACCCCAAACCTATGTGACCTTGTAGAGGGTCGCTGGGACTATTAGAAAATAGTAAGGGTTAGAAAAATAGCCCACCCCAAGACCCTGAAAAGTGAGTGCAAAGTGCACTAAAGTTCCCCAAAGGACATAGAAGTCATGATAGGGGAATTCTGCAGGAAAGACACAAATCAGCAATGCAACAACAATGGATTTCCAGTCGAGGGTACCTGTGGAACAAGAGGACCAAGTCCAAAAGTCACAAGCAAGTCGGAGATGGGCAGATGCCCAGGAAATGCCAGCTGTGGGTGCAAAGAAGCTGCTACTGGATAGTTGAAGCTGAAGATTCTGCAGGAACGACAAGGGCTAGGAACTTCCCCTTTGGAGGAAGGATCCCCCACGCCGTGGAAAGTTGTGCAGAAGTGTTTTCCTGAAGAAAGACTGCCAACAAGCCTTGCTAGCTGCAAATCATGTGGTTAGAGTTTTTGGATGCTGCTGTGGCACAGGAGGGACCAGGATGTCGCCAATTGCGTCTGGGGACAGAGGGGGCGTCGAGCAAGACAAGGAGCCCTCTCAAAAACAGGCAGCACCCGCAGAAGTGCCAGAACAGGCACTACAAAGTGGAGAGAAACAGTGCTCACCCAAAGTTGCACAAAGTAGTCCCACGTCGCCGAAGGACAACTTAGGAGGTCGTGCAATGCAGGTTAGAGTGCCGTGGACCCAGGCTGGACTGTGCACAAAGGATTTCCACCGGAAGTGCACGGAGGCCGGAGTAGCTGCAAAAGTCGCGGTTCCCAGCAATGCAGTCTGGCGTGGGGAGGCAAGGACTTACCTCCACCAAACTTGGACTGAAGAGTCACTGGACTGTGGGAGTCACTTGGACAGAGTTGCTGGATTCAAGGGACCTCGCTCGTCGTGCTGAGAGGAGACCCAGGGTACCGGTGATGCAGTTCTTTGGTGCCTGCGGTTGCAGGGGGACGATTCCGTCGACCCAGGGGAGATTTCTTCGGAGCTTCTAGTGCAGAGAGGAGGCAGACTACCCCCACAGCATGCACCACCAGGAAAACAGTCGAGAAGGCGGCAGGATCAGCATTACAGAGTTGCAGTAGTCGTCTTTGCTACTTTGTTGCAGTTTTGCAGGCTTCCAGCGCGGTCAGCAGTCGATTCCTTGGCAGAAGGTGAAGAGAGAGATGCAGAGGAACTCGGATGAGCTCTTGCATTCGTTATCTAAGGAAATCACCAAAGCAGAGACCCTAGATAGCCAGAAAAGAGGGTTTGGCTACTTAGGAGAGAAGATAGGCTAGCAACACCTGAAGGAGCCTATCAGAAGGAGTCTCTGACGTCACCTGATGGCACCGGCCACTCAGAGCAGTCCAGTGTACCAGCAGCACCTCTGTTTCCAAGATGGCAGAGGTCTGGAGCACACTGGAGGAGCTCTGGGCACCTCCCAGGGGAGGTACAGGTCAGGGGAGTGGTCACTCCCCTTTCCTTTGTCCAGTTTCGCGCCAGAGCAGGGCTAAGGGGTCCCTGAACCTGTGTAGACTGGCTTATGCAGAAATGGGCACCATGTGTGCCCATGAAAGCATTTCCAGAGGCTGGGGGAGGCTACTCCTCCCCTGCCTTCACACCATTTTCCAAAGGGAGAGGGTGTAACACCCTCTCTCAGAGGAAGTCCTTTGCTCTGCCATCCTGGGCCAGGCCTGGCTGGACCCAAGGAGGGCAGAAGCCTGTCTGAGGGGCTGGCAGCAGCAGCAGTGAAACCCCGGGAAAGTCAGTTTGGCAGTACCAGGGTCTGTGCTACAGCCCGCTGGGATCATGGGATTGTGCCAACTATGCCAGGATGGCATAGAGGGGGCAATTCCATGATCATAGACATGTTACATGGCCATATTCGGAGTTACCATTGTGAAGCTACATATAGGTAGTGACCTATATGTAGTGCACGCGTGTAATGGTGTCCCCGCACTCACAAAGTCCGGGGAATTGGCCCTGAACAATGTGGGGGCACCTTGGCTAGTGCCAGGGTGCCCACACACTAAGTAACTTAGCACCCAACCTTTACCAGGTAAAGGTTAGACATATAGGTGACTTATAAGTTACTTAAGTGCAGTGAAAAATGGCTGTGAAATAACGTGGATGTTATTTCACTCAGGCTGCAGTGGCAGGCCTGTGTAAGAATTGTCAGAGCTCCCTATGGGTGGCAAAAGAAATGCTGCAGCCCATAGGGATCTCCTGGAACCCCAATACCCTGGGTACCTCAGTACCATGTACTAGGGAATTATAAGGATGTTCCAGTAAGCCAATGTAAATTGGTAAAATTGGTCACTAGCCTGTTAGTGACAATTTGAAAGAAATCAGAGAGCATAACCACTGAGGTTCTGATTAGCAGAGCCTCAGTGAGACAGTTAGTCATAACACAGGTAACACTTTCAGGCACACTTATGAGTACTGGGGCCCTGGCTGGCAGGGTCCCAGTGACACATACAACTAAAACAACATACATACAGTGAAAAATGGGGGTAACATGCCAGGCAAGATGGTACTTTCTTACAGTAACCTATTTGCAAATGGGAAGGGGTCCTTAAGGAATTCCTTCCCCTTAGACAATGGAGGCAAAAATATCCAATAGACCACTGCCTACTCTTAAAAAACTTTAAGGAAAACTTTTCATTTTCCTTTTTGAAAAGGATTAAGTTTTCCTTTAAGGAAAATGGGCTGCATTAAAAAATATATATATATATGCTCTCCACCTAAACTTGGGAACTACCCAGAGTTCTCTATTCTCTTTTTTGCATAATTTATGCGTCACTCTAACCCTGAAAGGGATTTGTTTTGACTTATACTGGGTGCTCCCTTGTGTCTGGACAAAGTTAAACCTCTCTGATGAGTTCTAATGAGAGTGAAACACGTGTCATGGGTTGCTTTTACTCATTTCAGGTTGGCTTGGATGGTATTTTATCAGTCCAAAGCTGTAATACTGTGCCTGGAGTGGTAAATGGCTTTTGTCATTTTACAGCTCGGTAAGGTTGATATTGTGTCAAACCTACGCTTAAAAACTTTGCTGTATAAATGGCAAAAGACTCTGTCACTATCTAGCTCGGCGTGGATAGCACTTTGCTGATCCAGTGCTTAAATATTTTGCTAGATAAACAGACATTTGAGGTGAGCAAATCTAGAGTGTCGTTGGTGTTGCAGGGTGCTCCTTACTAGAGCTGCTCTCCACCTAAACTTGGGAACTACCCAGAGTTCTCTATTCTCTTTTTTGCATAATTTATGCATCACTCTAACCCTGAAAGGGATTTGTTTTGACTTATACTGGGTGATCCCTTGTGTCTAGACAAAGCTAAACCTCTCTGATGAGCTCTAATGAGAGCAAAACACGTGTCTGGTGTTGCTTTATACTCATTGCAGGTTGGCTTGGATGTTATTTTATCAGTCCAAAGCTGTAATACTGTGCCTGGAGTGGTAAATGGCTTTTGTCATTTTACAGCTCGGCAAGGTTGATACTGTGTCAAACTTACGCTTAAAGACTTTGCTGTATAAATGGCAAAAGACTTTGTCACTATCTAGCTCGGCGTGGATAGCACTTTGCTGATCCAATGCTTAAATACTTTGCTAGATAAACAGACATTTGAGGTGAGCAAATCTAGAGTGTCGCTGGTGTTGCAGGGTGCTCCTTGCTAGAGCTGCTCTCCACCTAAACTTGGGAACTACCCAGAGTTCTCTATTCTCTTTTTTGCATAATTTATGCGTCACTCTAACCCTGAAAGGGATTTGTTTTGACTTATACTGGGTGCTCCCTTGTGTCTGGACAAAGCTAAACCTCTCTGATGAGCTCTAATGAGAGCGAAACACGTGTCAGGGGTTGCTTTTACTCATTTCAGGTTGGCTTAGATGGTATTTTATCAGTCCAAAGCTGTAATACTGTGCCTGGAGTGGTAAATGGCTTTTGTCATTTTACAGCTTGGCAAGGTTGATACTGTGTCAAACCTACGCTTAAAGACTTTGATGTATAAATGGCAAAAGACTTTGTCACTATCTAGCTCGGCGTGGATCGTACTTTGCTGATCCAATGCTTAAATACTTTGCTAGATAAACAGACATTTGAGGTGAGCAAATCTAGAGTGTCGCTGGTGTTGCAGGGTGCTCCTTACTAGAGCTGCTCTCCACCTAAACTTGGAAACAACCCAGAGTTCTCTATCCTCTTTTTTGCATAATTTATGCATCACTCTAACCCTGAAAGGGATTTGTTTTGACTTATACTGGGTGCTCCCTTGTGTCTGGACAAAGCTAAACCTCTCTGATGAGCTCTAATGAGAGCGAAACACGTGTCAGGGGTTGCTTTTACTCATTTCAGGTTGGCTTGGATGATATTTTATCAGTCCAAAGCTGTAATACTGTTCCTGGAGTGGTAAATGGCTTTTGTCATTTTACAGCTCGGCAAGGTTGATACTGTGTCAAACCTACGCTTAAAGACTTTGCTGTATAAATGGCAAAAGACTTTGGCCCATATTTATACTTTTTGACGCAAAACTGCGCTAACGCAGTTTTGCGCCAAAACAATTAGCACCGGCTAACGCCATTCTGAAGCGCCATGCGGGCGCCATATTTATTGAATGGCGTTAGCTGGCGTTAGCCGACCGGCGCTGCCAGGTGTGCATGAAAAAAAACGACGTACACCAGGCAGCGCCGGCGTAGGGAGAAATGGCGTTTGGGCGTCCCAAAATGGGGCAAGTCAGGCTGAGGCAAAAAAATCGTCTTAAACCGATTTGCGCCATTTTTTTTGGGCGCCCTGGCGCCATTAACATGACTCCTGTCTTAGCAAAGACAGGAGTCATGCCCCCTTGCCCAATGGCCATGCCCAGGTGACTTCTGTCCCCTGGGCATGGTCATTGGGCCTAGTGGCATGTAGGGGGGCACAAATCAGGCCCCCCGATGCCACACATTTTTTTAAAAAAAATACTTACCACAACTTACCTTTTCTTGCCTGGGATGGGTCCCTCCATCCTTGGGTGTCCTCCTGGGGTGGGCAAGGGTGGCAGGGGGTGTCCCTGGGGGCAGGGGAGGGCACCTCTGGGCTCATTCTGAGCCCACAGGTCCCTTAACGCCTGCCCTGACCCAGGCGTTAAAAAGAGGCGCAAATGCAGGGTTTTTTGCCCCGCCCACTCCCAGGCGTGATTTTTGCCCGGGAGTATAAATACCACGCACATGCCTGGGAGTCATTTTTTAAGACAGGAACGCCTACCTTGCATCTCATTAACGCAAAGAAGGTGTTCACGCAAAAAAATGACGCTAACTCCATGAACTTTGGCGCTAGACGCGTCTAACGCCGAAGTATAAATATGGAGTTAGTTTTGCGTCAAATTTGCGTCGAAAAAAACAACGCAAATTCGGCGCAAACGGAGTATAAATATGCCCCTTTGTCATTATCTAGCTCGGCGTGGATAGCACTTTGCTGATCCAATGCTTAAATACTTTGCTAGATAAACAGACATTTGAGGTGAGCAAATCTAGAGTGTCGCTGGTGTTGCAGGGTGCTCCTTACTAGAGCTGCTCTCCACCTAAACTTGGGAACTACCCAGAGTTCTCTATTCTCTTTTTTGCATAATTTATGCGTCACTCTAACCCTGAAAGGGATTTGTTTTGATATATATATATATATATATATATATATATATATATATATATATATATATATATATATATATATATATTTATATTTATATATATATTTATATATTTATATATTGCTTTACTTAAAAGCAATCACAGACATGGTGGTCTGGTGAACCCAGCAGGTCACCATCCCTGTGATTTTTGCCATTCCTGAAATGTACCTCATGAGTATTGATGAGGTAGGTCTGTTTGCGACCCACTGGGAATTACAAAAAGTATGACACACTTCTGTAAATATGTGATGGAGATTACCAAATAACGAATTGCAAATATTTGCTATTTGGTCATCGCAAACACTAACTTTTGTATATCTGGCCTCTTAGTCCCACGTCGTGAGTTTAAAAAATAAAAATAAAATAAGGGGCATTGGAGAGATACCCAACCCCTTTATGCCTTTTCGGGGGTCCCTGAAGGACAGCCATGTTGCCAAAATATATTTTTTAAGTCATGTTCACGTTGAACCATTCCTTTTTAAAAGAAAAAAAAAGACACCGAACAGTGCTTTTAATTTCATAGAGTTATAAGTACGGGGTGATTGTTGTGAGTGGAGCCTCCCTACTTAAGCCATGAAGTACCTCGAGGGCCACATCCCTGGGGTCAAACACTGAATAAAGGGAAGGGCGCTTGTGGCCCCCCTCACTGAGCCACTAATGGGTCCCGGGGATACCATCCTCTGAGGCTGAAGGGATAAAAAAGGGAAGAGGGTGCACTTGCCCCCTCCCTAAGCCTCTGTTGGGCCTCAGGGACCCCATTCCTCATGGATAGAAAAGAACAAGCACCCCCCTTTCGTATGGTGAGTTTGGCCCAGGGCACCCCATCCCCCAGAGCGCAATAATATAAAGGGCCATATTTATACTTTTTGACGCAAAACTGCGCTAACGCAGTTTTGCGCCAAAAAAATTAGCGCCGGCTAACGCCATTCTGAAGCGCCATGCGGGCGCCGTATTTATTGAATGGAGTCAGCCGGCGTTAGCCGACCGGCGCTGCCTGGTGTGCGTGAAAAAAAACCACGTACACCAGGCAGCGCCGGCGTAGGGAAAAATGGTGTTTGGGCGTCCAAAAATGGGGCAAGTCAGGCTGAGGCAAAAAAATTGTCTTAACCCGATTTGCGCCATTTTTGTTTGGCGCCCAGACGCCATTAACATGACTCCTGTCTTAGCAAAGACAGGAGTCATGCCCCCTTGCCCAATTACCATGCCCAGGGGACTTCTGTCCCCTGGGCATGGTCATTGGGCATAGTGGCATGTAGGGGGGCACAAATCAGGCCCCCCTATGCCACAAAAAAAATTAAAAAAAATACTTACCACAACTTACCTTTTCTTCCCTGGGATGGGTCCCTCCAGCCTTGGGTGTCCTCCTGGGGTGGGCAAGGGTGGCAGGGGGTGTCCCTGGGGGTTTGGGAGGGCACCTCTGGGCTCATTCTGAGCCCACAGGTCCCTTAACGCCTGCCCTGACCCAGGCGCTAAAATGCAGCGCAAATGCGGGTTTTTTAGTCCCGCCCACTCCCGGGCGTCATTTTTGCCCGGGAGTATAAATA
The DNA here is from genome assembly GCF_031143425.1 of Pleurodeles waltl. NCBI lineage: Eukaryota > Metazoa > Chordata > Amphibia > Caudata > Salamandridae > Pleurodeles > Pleurodeles waltl. Next base: position 924,400,945 of record NC_090448.1, on the reverse strand, counting down.
CCCCGCATATGCATCGCAGTCATTTTTTAAGACGGGAACGCCTACCTTGCATCTCATTAATGCAAGGAAGGTGTTCACGCAAAAGAATGACGCTAACTCCATGAAGTTTGGCGCTAGACACGTCTAACGCCAAAGTATAAAAATGGAGTTAGTTTTGCGTCGAAAAAAACGACGCAAATTTGGCGCAAACGGAGTATAAATATGCCCCTCAGTATCTCGGGAAACTACCTCCAGGATACTGTGGTTCCCAGCCTGGGAAATTTTGGTCATACCCTACTTGCTCTGTCCCAGGCAAGGAACTCCACTTTACGCCCACTCAGCAGGACAGTAGAAAAATCCCGCTCCTGCCTGGGTGGGAGCAATAGAATGGTGCTGTCTCCTGCCAGCACCCTGTATGTTTTTGGCTGGGAACTTACTGCACATAGTGGCTTGGGGGGCGCGTGCCACCTCCCCTTAATCAAAAATGGAGGCCTCATGTGCAAAGTCCCTGGGGTCCCATGAATGTCAGGAAGGTGGGCCTCATGCCCCCTCCACCTAAAAACAATTACAGGCCTGAGGAATGAGGTCCCCGGGCCCGTAAAGTCTTGGAGGGGCCTGCATGCCAACCACTCCTTAGAAAAATGAAAGGCCTGCCACTTCCCTCCTTTTAGATTGTTGTCCCTTCCCTTTACTCCTGCCCTCTGTTGTCCAATACTATGCCCCATCATTGCCCTCCTGCTTAGCCTTTGTGCTTAGCTTGCTACCCCTACCCTCTTTTCCCATGCCATTGTATGTCTGTGTGCTGGCCCCTGCTCCTTCCTTTTTGTCCTACCATGTTATATGGTCCTGCCACTGCCCCCTTTCACTCTGTTCTGTTGATATGCCACTGCCTGTTAGAAAGTGGATTATTGGTAGGGGCAGATAGGTAACTACACTTAGCAATAGGCCTCAAACTCCCACTAGGTCTAGTCAAGGTGTCTGTAAATTAATCCTTGCTCAACCCTTGGAAGCTTGGCGACGAGCAGTTCAGCTTTTCTTAGGAAACAGGTGTGTAAAGCATTTAAAATCAACAAAGCAGTAAATAAGTAAAACATAATAAAAATCCAACACCAATTTATTAAAATAGATTATATATTTATCTTTAAAACAACACCAAAATGACAAAAAGTCAATTAAGGGAAGCGGAGATATGAATTTTTAAAGAGTTTTAAAGATTAAGGGCCTGATTACGAGTGTGGATTCAGCTGCTCTTCCCCATCCTGTTCTACCATTTCCTTCTACCAGATCCTTCCTTGTTTTTCAGACCAGGCCGCTTCACACCTCATCAAGTCAGCCTGGCTCAAGCTGCCAGAGGCTGACCAATCAGATAAGGGCACTGCAGGGCTGAAGCTGGTAACTTTTAACAAGACCTCTAAAACTCTTTAAATATTTAAGTTACATTTGATTCGACAGTGGCAAGTTCTTGGACTTAATATAACTTTTAATTTGATACCAAACCTGCTATATTTAGCTCCTTCCTATGGAGATAAGACATTATTACTTTAAAATAAAGTCTCCATGTGTTAGCCTGTGGAGCCCATTCACTACAATGGGGAAAACAGATTTGATGATTTTTCCCTCACCAGGGCTTATAAAGCATATTTCATAAAGTCCCTTCTTATAGTTACACCACACCAAATGTGGGGGACACTTAGGGCATACATAGGGGTGACTTATAAGTAAAAATAAGGTAGCTTAGGACTTTGGAGATACTTTTAATTCCAATGTCGGATTTGGGGTTAACTTTAACTTAAAAGCAGCCAGCAAGGTTGGTCTGCTTTTAAAATGACACTGGGCACCCCAGCATTGCTTCTATGGGGATACTATCTACACTAACCCCTAAGCCTACAAGCCCTAACATATACTAGGGACTTAGGCCCTCATTATGACATTGGCGGTAAATGCCACCTACTGCCACGGCGACAGCCACCAACATACCGTCGCCTTGGCTACCAGCCGCCCACCCTCATTATGACCGTAGATGGAATTCCTCCAGAAGGCTGCCAGAATACCATTGACAGTCGTGGCGGAGGACGGTGGTAAGGTGGCACTGCTGCAATGGCAAGTGGCAAATTATATTAATGTAGTACGGCTATAACTCACAACCCCGTCATGCACTTTTCTCAACCCTAATTTTTTAGCAAATTTTGCACTTATATTATCAATGATGTCATAGAAGATGTCATGACTGATGTAATATGTAGGTTAATTAGCAGTGATTGCTGAGGACATTAATTATAGTTACCTTAGGGCATGAGTTAAAGGGGCATATTTATACTCCGTTTGCGCCGAATTTGCGTCGTTTTTTTCGACGCAATTTCGACGCAAAACTAACTCCATATTTATACTTTGGCGTTAGACGCGTCTAGCGCCAAAGTTCATGGAGTTAGCGTAATTTTTTTGCGTGAACACCTTCCTTGCGTTAATGAGATGCAAGGTAGGCGTTCCCGTCTTAAAAAATGACTCCCAGGCATGTGCGTGGTATTTATACTCCCGGGCAAAAATCACGCCCGGGAGTGGGCGGGGCAAAAAACCCCGCATTTGCGCCTCTTTTTAACGCCTGTGTCAGGGCAGGCGTTAAGGGACCTGTGGGCTCAGAATGAGCCCAGAGTTGCCCTCCCCTGCCCCCAGGGACACCCCCTGCCACCCTTGCCCACCCCAGGAGGACACCCAAGGATGGAGGGACCCATCCCAGGGAAGAAAAGGTAAGTTGTGGTAAGTATTTTTTTTAATTTTTTTTGTGGCATAGGGGGGCCTGATTTGTGCCCCCCTACATGCCACTATGCCCAATGACCATGCCCAGGGGACATAAGTCACCTGGGCATGGCCATTGGGCTAGGGGGCATGACTCCTGTCTTTGCTAAGACAGGAGTCATGTTAATGGCGTCTGGGCGCCCCAAAAAAATGGCGCAAATCGCGTTAAGACGATTTTTTTGCCTCAGCCTGACTTGCCCCATTTTGGGACGCCCAAACGACATTTTTCCCTACGCCGGCGCTGCCTGGTGTACGTCGTTTTTTTTCACGCACACCTGGCAGCGCCGGTCGGCTAACGCCGGCTAACGCCATTCAATAGGTACGGCGCCCGCATGGCGCTTCAGAATGGCGTTAGCCGGCGCTAATTTTTTTGGCGCAAAACTGCGTTAGCGCAGTTTTGCATCAAAAAGTATAAATATGGGCCAAAGTTTCTTAAGATAAGTATAACTATAACTGTTACATTTCTATGGTTTTAGGTGTAAAATCTAATCTTAACTATAATGTCACTGTAACCTTTGATTTTGTCAGTGAATTTCCAAGGTTTTTTAAATTCTATGTCCTAACTATAACAATCCTTTAATCTTTTGTTTTTGAAAGTGTGAAGGAGATTCCCAGCTGTCAAAATCTTGACAGGGCGAAAGTTAAAAGAAAATCCATTGTTTACAGTCAAATTGGTGTATTAGGTGTGCGAGAGGATTCGTGCAGTGAAGGAGATGCATGGAAGTCCTTGCAAGAGAGAGTGAAAAGAGGGGTCTGAAGAGGAAGTAAATGAGGTGTGAGATATGATTTGTGGAATGAGGGTTTCAGAAAGATATGAGGAAAAAAGAATGCAGTTATCTAAGACAGTGACTGCAGAAAAGAGTAGTGTGAAGAGGAAAATGATAGAGATAGAGAACCTCCAAAAACTGAGCCCATCCAAAGTTCATAGTGATGTTTAATTCACAGTCTGCTTAAAAAGGGTAAATTATGTTTATATGTTTAAGCACACACACAATCTTCATGATCACTCATTGTAGTTTTAGCTGTAAACCCCTCAGTATCTCACCCTAAAAATCACGTCTAAAGATGTCACTGTGTTCATAAATCCTAAAAGGCAAAGCTAAAATGCACTTAAGATGAGCTGCTAGTGCTGGGAAACTTGAGAGTTGGGATGGTGTCCAGGTGCTATGGAGCTATCTGGAAGACCCAACCCTTTCTTGCAGATGTAATACTAGTTTCCAACACCACAATGCACAGACACAACAGGAGCAGATCACCTACTCACATCCAACATGGGGGAACCTGGGATCTCGACACCCAAGAACTTTAAAGCTATGGGTCTCTGGGAAATCTGGCTGAGGAGATCTAATAGTGAGAGAATCCCTACCGACATCCCGCTTCCCAATCCCAACACAGCAAAGCACCTAGGGCCATATTTATACTTTTTGACGCAAAACTGCGCTAACGCAGTTTTGCGCCAAAAAATTTAGCGCCGGCTAACGCCATTCTGAAGCGCCATGCGGGTGCCGTATTTATTGAATGACGTTAGCCGGCGTTAGCCGCCGGCGCTGTCTGGTGTGCGTTAAAAAAAACGACGTACACCAGGCAGCGCCGGCGTAGGGGGAAAATGGCGTATTGGCGGCCACAAATGGTGCAAGTCAGGCTGAGGCAAAAAAATCGCCACAACCCGATTTGCGCCATTTTTTTACGACGCCCATCCCCCATTGAAATGACTCCTGTCTTAGCAAAGACAGGAGTCATGCCCCCTTGCCCAATGGCCATGCCCAGGGGACTTCTGTCCCCTGGGCATGGTCATTGGGCATAGTGGCATTTAGGGGGGCACAAATCAGGCCCCCCTATGCCACAAATTTTTTTCTCCAAAAAATACTTACCTGGACTTACCTTAATGTCCCTGGGGTGGGTCCCTCCATCCTTGGGTGTCCTCCTGGGGTGGGCAAGGGTGGCAGGGGGTGTCCCTGGGGGCATGGGAGGGCACCTCTGGGCTCATTCTGAGCCCACAGGTCCCTTAACGCCTGCCCTGACCCAGGCGCTAAAATCCGGCGCTAATGCAGGTTTTTTAGACCCGCCCACTCCCGGGCATCATTTTTGCCCGGGAGTATAAATACGACGCATATGCATCGGAGTCATTTTTTAAGACGGGAAAGCCTACCTTGCATATCATTAACGCAAGGAAGGTGTTCACGCAAAAAAATGACGCTAACTCCATGAACTTTGGCGCTAGACGCGTCTAACGCCAAAGTATAAATATGGAGTTAGTTTTGCGTCGTTTTTTTCGACGCAAATTCGGCGCAAACGGAGTATAAATATGCCCCCTAGTTTCTGCTGTGCCAGATGACCCTCTCCTTTTCAGCTCTTGCTATTACTAAACAATGCCTTCCCATGTGGGGCCTGCAGCTGCAGACATATGGAGATCAGCTGAGCAACGATGCTGCTATAACAAGTGCTTGTGAAGGAGGCAATTACAGAGCATGTTGGCCCTGCCCCACCCTCTCCTGTGTTCACTAAGAACTGAGTAACCATCTGTGAGCTGGGGCTCAGCATCATCAGGGAGCAGGGCATTTCACACAGTGGCAACCTACTAACACAGACACACTCACCCGCCAGACGTGAAAGAAACTCAACAACTATTCAGTTAAAACTTTTGCTGCTCTCAGACACTAAAGACACAGCTACAGTTACAGTGGCTTGATCTAACAGTGCTTGCTCCTCTCTCACCAACATGCTCCTGTGTAGTAATTTTCCTAATTCATTAAGCAATAGTATTAATTAGGTAGGCAAGAGTTTTCAAAAATTAAATAACTTTCACTGTGGATTCTGTGTCACCTTTTAAATAAAGGCCCATATTTATATTTTTTTACGCTAAACTGCGCTAACGCAGTTTAGCGTCAAAAAATTTAGCGCCGCCTAACGCCATTCTGAAGCGCCATGCGGGCGCCGTATTTATGGAATGGCGTTAGCCGGCGCTAGCAGACCGGCGCTGCCTGGTGTGCGTGGAAAAAAACCACGTAGACCAGGCAGCGCCGGCGTAGGGGGAAAATGGCGTTAGGGCGTCTTAAAATGGGGCAAGTCAGGTTGAGGCAAAAAAATCGCCTCAACCCGATTTGCGCCATTTTTTTCGACGCCCAGACGCCATTTAAATGACTCCTGTCTTAGTAAAGACAGGAGTCATGCCCCCTTGCCCAATGGCCATGCCCAGGGGACTAATGTCCCCTGGGCATGGTCATTGGGCATAGTGGCATGTAGGGGGGCACAAATAAGGCCCCCCTATGCCACCAAAAAAAATTAAAAACAATTAAAAATGATACTTACCTGAACTTACCTGAATGTCCCTGGGGTGGGTCCCTCCATCCTTAGGTGTCCTCCTGGGGTGGGCAAGGGTGGCAGGGGGTGTCCCTGGGGACAGGGGAGGGCACCTGTGGGGTCATTTTGAGCCCACAGGCCCCTTAACGCCTACCCTGACCCAGGCGTTAAATTAAATAGTGGCGCAAATGCGGGGTTTTTTGACCCGCCACCTCCCGGGCGTGATTTTTGCCCGGGAGTATAAATACGACGCATTTGCGTCGCCGTCATTTTTTTAGACGGGAACGCCTTCCTTGCATCTCATTAACGCAAGGAAGGCGTTCACGCAAAAAAATGACGCTTTTTGCCCATACTTTGGCGCTAGACGCGTCTAACGCCAAAGTATAAATATGGCGTTAGTTTTGCGCCGAATTTGCGTCGAAAAAAACGACGCTAATTCGGCGCAAACGGAGTATAAATACGGGCCAAAGTTCTTTAAAGTTCTACTAGAGAAAATGGACGCTTAAATGTTTTTTTTTTTAAAGAAATATGTTTCAAAAGTGTGTGATGGCTTCCTCTCAGCGGAATGTTTGAGGGTGAAGCATCGACTCCTTGGGAGTGACCGAGCAGAGAACAAAGGAGGCTACAGAAATTGGGAGCCAAGGTTGCATTCCGCCCCTATCATGCCTGCCTTCCTCCCTGGCTCATAAAAGAATGTACGGTTCCCTTGACATGAATAAAGTGCACCCCCCTTAAAGAAATAAAGTCAACTGGCACCCAGCCTGTACAGTGAGATGAACTATGGACCAGGGAGCTGCAGGGAGATGGTGAGCTCCCCTTCTTAGCAGGGCACAGACTGATGGAAGGCAAAAGCTTGTTTCCTGCTTCCTCTGTTAGGTGCAGGTGGCAGAAGTTCCCTGCCCCCACATGTTCCTCATTCTCTCTCCAGCATCTGCTCTTTGCAAAAGTAGCAGCCTGGCCCCTCGCCATCCCTACCCCACACTTTCCATCCAAGAGCAGAAATATTTTGTGTTCAGTCCTATTTTCAGCCCACCTACTGGAGTCATTGCATTTCCATAGATATTTTAGATATGACTGCAGCCTTAACCGCTGAACGGAATTACACCACATTTGGCAGGAAGGTAGTTCTTGGTCCAGAAAGCACACTTTTTGTTATTTGGTGTAAATTTGTTCAGTAGTTTTTGAGACATTAAAGGAAAGGTATTTTTTTTATGTCTGGGCAGAGCCTAATCACAGATCTCAAGATGAAATCTTACTGGCTGTCAGCACTTCAATCAGAAAGTGATGGCAGCCATCTTGAGATCAATATGCATGAGAGCACCCCATTGGAATGCATTGTAGTCAATGGGAGGATTTGAAGGGGGATGTAGAAAGGGTGATAACAGATTTTAGTTACAATATAAATCAATTGTTGCTAAGGTGACTTTGTCCTGTGAAAAAGCCTTCTGCTGGAATTTCATGAATCATGTTTGAAAGTAACCTTTTTTCTCATGATTTTCCCATCAAAGTTATAGACGGTACTCCAGAAGTTAAAATGAGAGCATATTTTCTGGGAATTCAGATTATCATTCTTAGCCATATGAGAATGAAGTCTGACATTCTCAGTAAAACATTACTTCCAACAGCAGCAGCCTGCCAGTTGATTCCCTTGTGTTCTTCTGCAGCCCCACAGAGTGTTCTAAAGGACAACTAGAATGCTAACAGTCTTACTTATGACACAAGTGGTTCACACCTGGACCCATCTTGATTGAATCAAACTAGTAACACCTTAAACATTTAGGGCCATATTTATACTTTTTGACGCAAAACTGCGCTAACGCAGTTTTGCGCCAAAAAAATTAGAGCCGGCTAACACCATTCTGAAGCGCCATGCGGGCGCCGTATTTATTGAATGGCGTTAGCCGGCGTTAGCCGACCGGCGCTGCCAGGTGTGCGTGAAAAAAAACGACGTACACCAGGCAGCGCCGGCGTAGGGAAAAATGTCGTTTGGGCGTCCCAAAATGGGGCAAGTCAGGCTGAGGCAAAAAAATCATCTTAACCCGATTTGCGCCATTTTTTTGGGGCGCCCAGACGCCATTAACATGACTCCTGTCTTAGCAAAGACAGGAGTCATGCCCCCTTGCCCAATGGCCATGCCCAGGTGACTTCTGTCCCCTGGGCATGGTCACTGGGCATAGTGGCATGTAGGGGGGCACAAATCAGGCCCCCCTATGCCACAATTTGTTTTTTTTTAAAATACTTACCACAACTTACCTTTTCTTCCCTGGGATGGGTCCCTCCATCCTTGGGTGTCCTCCTGGGGTGGGCAAGGGTGGCAGGGGGTGTCCCTGGGGGCACGGGAGGGCACCTCTGGGCTCATTCTGAGCCCACAGGTCCCTTAACGCCTGCCCTGACCCAGGCGTTAAAAAGAGGAGCAAATGCGGGGTTTTATGCCCTACCCACTCCCGGGCGTGATTTTTGCCCGGGAGTATAAATACCACGCACATGCCTGGGAGTCATTTTTTAAGACGGGAACACCTACCTTGCATCTCATTAACGCAAGGAAGGTGTTCACGCCAAAAAATGACGCTAACTCCATGAACTTTGGCGCTAGACGCGTCTAACGCCAAAGTATAAATATGGAGTTAGTTTTGCGTCGAATTTGCGTCGAAAAAAACAACGCAAATTCGGCGCAAACGGAGTATAAATATGCCCCTTAATTTAGAAAGGAGCAAAATGAGGGGTTTCTTTTTGTCATAGAAACTATGGTTAGTGCTGTAGAAAGAAAACTTAAGACATGTTTTAAGTGAGTTCACAAATATCTTCCTCTTCTATTTCATAAAAACATTCTGACATGTATACTGAAACATGCAGACTGCCAGCAAACTCCCTGGTTGTCAGCAGTTTACTACAGTGTTCCAATGAGCAATTAGGGTGCTAACATTCTGAATTTATGCCAAAAGTGTGGCACATCTGACCACCATCTTTATGGAATCAAAGTGGAAAGCTGAAAGCATTTTTTACTGAACATATTGCAGTAAATGAAGAAATTAGGGAGCTTCATAACAAATAAGTCTCGCAAGATGGCCACCAGGGCAAAAGAGCCCAAACGTAGCACAATTATCACCCAAATGTAGCCCAAGTATTGTCCAATGACAGAAGTGTGCACATCTCTTAATTTGTTTTGTTTTTTTGCAGTTTTCAACAGCGCAGACTTGACCCAAAGGTATTGGAGTGCTTTACATTACCATCAGTTACATTGCACATGGACGTATTGCGTTTGGGCTTTAGGTATGGGGAGATTAAGGCCCATATTTATACTTTTTGACGCTAAACTGCGCTAACGCAGTTTAGCGTCAAAAAGTTTTGCGCCGTCTAACGCCATTCTGAAGCGCCATGCGGGCGCCGTATTTATGGAATGGCGTTAGACGGCGCAATCAGACCGGCGCTGCCTGGTTTGCGTGGGAAAAAACCACGTAGACCAGACAGCGCCGGCGTAGGGGGAAAATGGCACATGGGCGTCTTAAAATGGGGCAAGTCAGGTTACGTCGAAAAAATCGTCTTAACCCGACTTGCGCCATTTATTTTCGACGCCCATCCCCCATCAACATGACTCCTATCATTGTAAAGATAGGAGTCATGCCCCCTTGCCCAATGGCCATGCCCAGGGGACTTCTGTCCCCTGGGCATGGTCATTGGGCATAGTGGCATGTAGGGGGGCACAAATCAGGCCCCCCTATGCCACCAAAAAAATATATAAAAAAAAAAAAATTATACTTACCTGAACTTACCTGAATGTCCCTGGGGTGGGTCCCTCCATCCTTGGGGGTCCTCCTGGGGTGGGCAAGGGTGGCAGGGGGGGGTCCCTGGGGGCATGGGAGGGCACCTGTGGGCTCATTTTGAGCCCACAGGCCCCTTAACGCCTGCCCTGAGCAGGCGTTAAAAAGTGGCGCAAATGCGCCGTTTTTAGCCACGCCAACTCCCGGGCGTCTCTTTTGCCCGGGAGTATAAATACCACGTAAAGGCCTGGGAGTCATTTTTTAGACGGGAACGCCTCCCTTGCATATCATTAACGCAAGGAAGGGGTTCACGCTAAAAAATGACGCACATTCCGGGAACTTTGGCGCTATTCGCCTCTAACGCCATAGTATAAATATGGCGTTAGTTGGCGTTAGTTTTGCGTCGAAATTGCGTCAAAAAAAACGACGCAATTTCGGCGCAAACGGAGTATAAATATGGCCCTAAGTGATTTGCCCAGAATCACAGGATGTTGAGCTGACGCCAAAACTCAAACCTGGTTCCCCAGTTGTGAAGTCTTCAGCTCTGTCTGTAACACCTTATTCTCTCCCCTAAGTGTAACATATGATCAAGTGATCAACTAGATAAAAAAACTGAGATACCCAATAAATTTAAAGTGCTTTGGCGCTATTTGAGAACTCAGAAAATATGTCCTCAGTTTAGTTCTTTAGAGCACTAACCATAACTCCATAATAAGGCCCTCTCATTTTTATGATTTCTAAAGGAAATGCTTTAGGTATTACAGTTTTGATGACATCATGATGACATTAGGCATGCTTTTGTAATAAATATAAAATGATAACAATCTACTTGTTCATTAGAATACTGTGGGGAGGTAGATGTCAGGGGCACTGACTCATATAATTGAGGGCAAGGAAGAGGGTGTAGAAGCAACAAGTTGACCATGCTGGGCAGTTGGGAGGGGCAGTGGGAGCACAATGGACCATGGATGGCAAGGGAAAGGGGGCAGGGGCACCAACCAACCATGCAGAACATACAAGAGAGGCTGTGGCAATATAACAGACCTTTGAGGGCAGAAGGAAGAGGCAGTGGCAGTACAGCCACGCATGCCAAAAGGCCAGATTCAGGCAAGAGACATGCAATGTTATTTTATCTGTCTCCTGACTAAAATCTCCTCTTTTTCTATGTAAGTCAATTAAAAAATATCTATTCCCTGGTTTTATTTTGAAAATCTCCCTCTTACTGAGTTCAAAATGTTGGCAAGTATGGATCACTGAGGGCAGGAGGAATGGGTTATGTACATAGACTCAGATAACAGAGTGCAGGAGGGAGATGGGCAGGGGAATCAAACTGACCTTACAGGGAAGGTGTGATCTATTGCAGCAGCACAATACACCACACAGAGATAGCAGGACGGCAGTGCAGCACAACCAACCATGGAAAGCAATAAGGAGGAGACAGGGCCATGCACATGGACAACAAAAAACAGAGGGGGGAGAGGCCTGGGCAGCAATCTGACCAAACCAGACGGACAGGAGGGGCGGTTGCTGCATAATGGAGCATGAAGGGTAGAAGGGAGAGGGCGTGGCACGACAACGACCAGACAAGGCAGGAGGGTAGGGATAGGGGCCTGAGCATTGAAAAACAGAGAGTTAGGGGCATGGATGGAGCAGCAAGCTGACAATGTAGGGCATGCAGGATGGGCACTAGACACACAGACACCTTGGAGGGCAACAGTGAGACTATAATGGCATACACACAGGCATTGGAGGGCAGGTGGGAGGTGGTCAGGGGTAGCAGGCAGACCACACAGGGCTGGAGGGAGGGGCTGTGACAGCACAGAAGGCCATACATGGAAAACGGGAGGGTTAGTGGCAGCACAATGGCCTTGATTGGCACGAGGGAGGTGGCAGGGGTATGCACAAAGAACCATGGAGGTCAGAAGGGATGGCTAGGGGCTGGACACAGACAAGAGAGGGCAGGGGAAGGGCCTGCATAACAGACCATGCAGGATAGGAAGGAAGAGCAGTTTCAGCACAACAGAGCATGGAGGGTAGAAGGGAGTGGCAGCAAAATGGACCCTGGAGGACAGGAGTTAGGGAATAGGGGCATGGAACTGGAACAGGCAGGGTGGAGGTGGCAGGGACAGGCATCAGTCACCTGACTATGCTAGGCAGGTATGTATGGCAGTGTGGGAAAACTGGGCTGATGCAGAAGCCCCCTCATGGTTTGCCCCATTTTTCACTCATACTGCTGCTTTTCTGACTCTGATGGTGCCCTGGGCACTGCTGCTAAACAGTCCCAGGGCCTGTACTCTGATTAAAATGGTATATGGAAATTAGGCTAATTATAACTGGCTTTACCAATCTAAGGCCCTCATTACAACCCTGGCCGACGGCGGTAATTTGGGGAACGGTACTGCCAACAGGCTGGCGGTACCTTTTCCCAAATTATTACATTGGCGGTTTGGCTAAAGTCAAACCGCCAATGTACCACTCCGTCCTCCAGGGTGGTAACAGCCGCTGGGCTGGAGACTTCAGTCTCCAGGCAGGCGGCTGTCATAATCCCACCCTTGGGATTATGACCACACCTACCGCCATGGTTTTCGCGGCAAGTGTACTGCCACGAAAACCATGGCGGTAGGCACAATCAGTGCCAGGGAATTCATTCCCTGACACTTATAGGGGTCTCTCCCGCCCCCTTCCCAGAGTCCTCCCCATTCTCCCTCTCCTGCCCCGCACATTTACACACGCGCACACATACACACTCATACACATACGCATACCTACATCCACCCACGCATGCACACATACATACCCACACATCGCAACACACACTAACATACATTGTCGCACACATGCATTTGACACTTGCCATTGTAGAGTGGAGTAGCATACAGTAGAGTTGTGTACAGTCGAATAACATAGAGTGGAGTGTGGTAGAGTGAAGTGGAGTAGACTAGAGTGCTGAAGACCGGAGTGGCATAGAATGCATTGTGGTAGTGTGGAATAGCATAGAGTTGCATGTTGTAGAGTGGGGTAGAGTGCAGTGATATACAGTCTAATAGTGTAGAGTGGAGTGTCATAGAGTGGAGTAGCATAGACTTTTGTGGTGCAGAGTGGAGTAATGTAGAGTGGAATAGTATTGACTGTAGTGGTGTACGGTGGAGTGGCATACAGTGGAATAGAGTAGAGTAAAATGGAGTGGTATCACCTTGAGTGGCTTACAGTGGAATAATGTATACTGGTGGGGCATAGAGTAGAGTGTTGTAGAGTATTAGTGGCATACACTGGAACAGCGTATAGTGGAGTTACATACACTGGAGTAGTGTAAAGTGGAGTTGCATACAGTCAAATAGAATAGCATCTAGTAGTGTAGAATGGAGTGATGTATAATACAATAGAGTAGAGTAGAGTGGGGTGAAGTGGAGTGTTGTAAACTGGAGTGGCATACAGTGTAGTAGCATACAGTGGAGTGTCAGGCAGAAAATTACCGTACAGTGGTTTGGCATAGAGTGGAGAGGCATACAGTGGAATAGCATGGAGTGGAGGTGCATACAGTGTAGTGGCTTGGAGTGGAATGGCATACAGTGGAATACCATGGAGTGAAGCAGCATAGAGGGTCATGTAGTACACTGAAATACCGTGGACTGGAGTGGTGAAAACTGGAGTGGCACAGAGTGTAGTAGTACAAAGTGATGTGCTATAGTTAAATAGCATACAGTGGACTGACGCAGAGTAGAGTGGCATACAGTGGAGTAGTGTACTGTGGAGTGGCATTTGGTGTAGTGGTGTAGAATCGAGTGCCATTGAGTGGACTAGTGTAGAGTGGTGTAGAGTAGAGCATAGTAGAGTGGAATAGGGTACAGTGGAGTACCAAACAGTGTAGTGGCGTAGAGTCATAGAGTGCAGTAGAGCGCAGGGGAATACCATACAGTGGAGTGATGTAGAGTGGATTTGGATAGATTGGAGGTGCATACATTGCAATAGTGTAAAGTATAGTGGCGTAGAGTGTGGTTGCATAAAATGGAATAGAAACCCATCAAAAAAGTGTATAAATATATATATATATATATATATATATATATATATATATATATATATACACACGAGAACATGAAACAATAAGAAAAAAAATGTGTCAAACAAATACAGACCTTAAAATATCAATCTAACCAGCTCTAAACTGTAGAGAGTATAGAAAAATATAAACCAGCTAAACCATCTATAATTGCAGGATTTTGGAAAGCTATTCTGTATGAAAGGAGCTTCTGAGGAACACATTTGTTCTTAAAAATAGGCAAGGAATTATCATGGTATAGAAAACATTTATAGATGTGAATACAGCCAGACATGGAAAGGAACTGTGCACCTTCAGACTGCAGGACACTGTGTAATTTATTCAGCCAATCAGCGGTGTAATCATATCAACATGCGCAATCGATCTATACCACATTTACATAAATCTCTAAATAGCTCTCTGCACTTGACAACAAATTCACTCTCCATTCATTAGCTTTATTTCAGTAAAAGTAAATACCATAAAAGCACATCATCACAATTAACAGTTTCGTAGTTTTGCAAAACAACAAGCTACATAAATTTTTTTTTTCGATCATAAAAGATTAAAAAGAGGTGTTAGACATAAGCATTTTCCTACTTGAAATTCATACCTTATTATAAAATTGTATAAAAATACATAATAGGTATTAAGGATCAAATACAGACCTAACCAAAATAAGACATTTCCATTTAAAAATATAAAAGTATCTAAGCAAAAAAATGAAAAGGATGCATCCGAGCAATATAAAATGAGAAATACATACAAAAATAGGTTAATCAATGACTATTCCCCACATCCATTGTTAGCTTTCCCTCTATTTTTTTGAGCATATTCAGTCTATTGTGCCAGATTGAATCTAGATATTTTGCCAGGCAGCAAGCCACTAAAACAGATGGGTCAGATTTAAAAATTCTCAGAGCCAATGAACAGTTTTTAAAACCCATTTTCCTGCATAAAGGAATAATCCAACGGACTCTTTGTTTGTGGTATACGGGGCATTGAAAGAGGATGTGGGTTATAGATTCTTCTCTGACACAGCCCATCGGACACATCTTAGAAGTGCAATTAGCGTTAGACCATTTGTATGTAAGGGTACGTAGCGGAAGAGAACCTATCCTAAATCTAATATATAGTGCATGTGCATGTGGTGAAGAAATGATGTCCATATACTGCGCAAATTCATAGTGGCATTTGAATTGTGAGAAATTGCCCGTCATGGAAGATGGCGAAACAGCAGACAATTGTAAAAATTGGACATAGGGCCAAAACGCATCCTTTAATATCTGTGTTGCATTTTTTGGGATAGATAGCGGGTCCTCCCAATAAGACCCCAAGCCAAGTAGTGAGAAGGTCCGTTCTATGTATACACACCACTTGATTTTTGGGCTGGTGTTGTTGGCCATCAAATTGGCAAGCCCACATCTATAGGGGGCAAGGGAGTCTAGTGACCATAAACGAATCAAATATAGCAAGGGCCTAAGTGCGACGATCTGGCTGATGGGGGGCAGATTTAAATCCATTCAGATTGGGAGCATTGGGGTGCTGGAAGGGACTCTTAGCAACGACCTTAAGAAGGAATTTTCCACCTTTGTCAGATCATCTATACCACAGTGGCCCCACAGTTCTGCTCCATAAATGGCCCCCCCTCTTGCTTGTAATTTGTAGATTTCAACAGCGGGCGTCATGGCAAAGCTAGGGGATCTAGCTGCAAATCTTACAATGCCACTTGCCCGTTGTTTCAATCGCAGGGTGGCCTTCTGGATATGGCAGTGCCACTTATGCGAGTCTTCTAATTTCAAACCTAAATAGTCAAAGTTACTGACTCTTTCCAGCGTGGCACCCTCTAGATAGATAGGTCGTCGCATCCTGCCTTTTTTTATCCCCAAACACCATACACTTGGGGGCATATTTATACTCCGTTTGCACCGAATTTGCGTCGTTTTTTTCGACGCAAATTCGGCGCAAAACTAACACCATATTTATACTTTGGCGTTAGACGCGTGTAGCGCCAAAGTATGAGGAAAGAGCGTCATTTTTTTGCGTGAACGCCGTCCTTGCGTTAATGAGATGCAAGGTAGGCATTCCCGTCTAAAAAAATGACTGCGACGCAATTGCGTCGTATTTATACTCCCGGGCAAAAATCACGCCTGGGAGTGGGCGGGGCAAAAAACCCCGCATTTGCGCCTCTTTTTAACGCCTGGGTCAGGGCAGGCGTTAAGGGACCTGTGGGCTCAAAATGAGCCCACAGCTGCCCTCCCCTGCCCCCAGGGACCCCCCCTGCCACCCTTGCCCACCCCAGGAGGACACCCAAGGATGGAGGGACCCATCCCAGGGACATTCAGGTAAGTTCAGGTAAGTATAATTTTGTATTTTTTTATATTTTTTTTTGGCATAGGGGGGCCTGATTTGTGCCCCCCTACATGCCTCAATGCCCAATGACCATGCCCAGGGGACATAAGTCCCCTGGGCATGGCCATTGGGCAAGGGGGCATGACTCCTGTCTTTACTAAGACAGGAGTCATGTAAATGGCGTCTGGGCGTCGTTAAAAATGGCGCAAATCGGGTGGAGGCGATTTTTTGGCGTCAACCTGACTTGCACCATTTTAAGACGCCCTAACGCCATTTTCCCCAACGCCGGCGCTGCCTGGTGTACGTGTTTTTTTTCCACGCACACCAGGCAGTGCCGGTCTGCTAGCGCCGGCTAACGCCATTCAATAAATACGGCGCCCGCATGGCGCTTCAGAATGGCGTTAGCCGGCGCTAAACTTTTTCACACTAAACTGCGTTAGCGCAGTTTAGCATCAAAAAGTATAAATACGGGCCTTAGTTTTTAATAGATTAATTTCAAGGCCATGGTCATTACAAAAATCCATGAACCTCGAGAGCAGAGTTGAAAGACCTATGGCTGTTTGGGATATCAGCAAGGTGTCATCAGCAAATAAAAGGCAGGGAATCTTCTGCCCTCCCAATTTGGGGGCATCATTGGAGTACTCCATAAGATAAGGAATACATGCATTTATAAAAAGGAGAAATAGAGTAGGGGCAAGCACGCAGCCTTGTCTTACGCCACGAGCGGTAGGACATTTTTCAGTTAATTCGCCTTGGCCGCCCCATCTGATTCTTCCATAATTGCCAGTATAAAGGTCTCTAATGATGTTTAAAATAGAGCAAGGAACTCCTATTTTGGACAGGACTTCCCACAGTTTGTGGCGGGGGTACTAGATCAAAGGCCGATTTTAGGTCAACAAATGCTACATATAAATGACCTAAGTCTACGTCAACAACTTTCCATTTGATTGAAATAAAACGGAATACCTGATCTATTGTACAATTTTTTTCTCTAAAACCAGATAGGAGGTGATTTAGGCCCATATTTATACTTTTTGACGCAAAACTGCGCCAACACAGTTTTGCGTCAAAAAAATTAGCGCCGGCTAACGCCATTCTGAAGCGCCATGCGGGCGCCGTATTTATTGAATGACGTTAGCCGGCGTTAGCCGCCGGCGCCGCCTGGTGTGCATTAAAAAAAACGACATACACCAGGCAGCGCCGGCGTAGGGGAAAATGGAGCTTGGGCGTCAAGAAATGGGGCAAGTCAGGTTGAGGCAATTTTTGCGCCTCAACCCGATTTGCGCCATTTTTTTTTCACTACCAACCCCCATAGAAATGACTCCTGTCTTAGCAAAGACAGGAGATATGCCCCCTTGCCCAATGGCCATGCCCAGGGGACTTATGTCCCCTGGGCATGGTCATTGGGCATAGTGGCATGTAGGGGGGCACAAATCAGGCCCCCCTATGCCACAAAAAAAAATAAAACAAATACTTAAATGAACTTACCTTAATGTCCCTGGGATGGGTCCCTCCAGCCTTGGGTGTCCTCCTGGGGTGGGAAAGGGTGACAGGGGGGGTCCCTGGGGGCATGGGAGGGTACCTCTGGGCTCCTTCAGAGCCCACAGGTCCCTTAACGCCAGCCTTTTGCAGGCGCTAAAAAACGGCGCAAAAGCGGCCGTACGTAATTTTTTTGGGCCCGCCCACTCCCGGGCGTGATTTTTGCCCGGGAGTATAAATCCCACGCACATGCCTCGGAGTCGATTTTTTAGACGGGAACGCCTACCTTGCATATAATTAACGCAAAGTAGGTGTCCACGCTAAAAAATGACGCTAACTCCATGGACTTTGGCGCTTGCGTCGAAATTGCGTCAAAAAAAACGACGCAATTTCGGCGCAAACGGAGTATAAATATGCCCCTTAAGATTTTATTTTCTACCATCCATTTACTCAGCCTGCTCAACAATTGATGGCAAAATATTTTTGAAGATTGTCGAGAAGGCTGATGGGTCTATAATTTCCCGGGGAATTCCTCTCTCCTTTCTTATATATGGGCATAATGATTGCCTCTTTCCATGATTCAGGATAAATTCTAGTGGTCAAAATGGCGTTGGATAGCCTATTGATGTATGGGCTCCAGATGTTTTGGTCCGCTTTAAACATGTCAGAAGGAATCCCATCCGACCCTGGGGCCTTTGCTGCTTTCTGAGCAGTGATGGCCAGCACAGTTTCATTCAATGTAAAGGGGGGCAAGGAGGGCGTGGGCTCACTCAAAATTGTTGACACCCCCAGACTTGGAACATCACTAGCCGGTAAATGGCCATACATTTCCTTGAAGCGAAAGAGCCAGGCATCAGGACTAATATGAGACTCCAAATAAGGTGCTCAATTCTGATCGCTACAAGAAACCAGAAGCCAAAACCGTTTGGAGTCGTGAACCATAGCTGCCTCAAGTAAATTGCTCCAAAGCCCCTTTTCATACTTGAGTTTGCTTTTGTTACATGTGGAGACATAATGACGTCTAGCATTAATAATACCTGGTCTATCCTTTGACCTTAACACATTGACCAAAGTATTTTTAGCATCCCTACATCTCTTGTTAAACCATTTAGAATGAGGTTGGGTTCGGGAGTTAGTCAATGGCCTAGGACATTCGGTAAACAGCTCTTTCAAAGTAACAAAGAGTTCCAGATGGAGAGACAATACTTCAGTTGGAGCAAAGGTACGGCTATCATCAAATAGCTGGCGGGAAAATGTTAAGGCGCACACTTTTTCTCGAAGCTTGTTTGATTGCGCAAAGGAGTCCCATCTTACCGTACGCCTATTGCTGGACAACTCCATAGCGGTAGAAGAAGCAGGAGGAAGTACGGCTCCTGCTATAAGAGATCTCTTGTACGTGATCAGGAGAGTGGCGTGGTCACTAGTGTAGGGGTCACCCACTTCCACATGTAATATATAATGCCAAGTTCTTAAATCAAAGAAAATGTAATCCAATTTATTACTATATGAGCCCCTAAAAAAAGTTGGTCTGGCAGGAGTGTCAGCTGGAAAATGGCCATTACCAAAACGAAGGCTGTGGGATATCATAAGGTCTATTATCTGTGAAGCCCTGGCACACAATTTATATGAATTTTGCTGGATAGAATGAGGAATCAAAAAAGAAGGGATGTTCCATACACTATCTTCAAGCTGCATAACCTCTATGTGATCAGCATTAAGTTCAAGTTGGACATTAAAATCTCCTGCTATTATGATGTGATATTTAAGACGAAGGTCCGGAATTAGGGTATTCAATAGCTCGATAGTGGTGGAACAATGATTGGAAGGTCCCGGCCTACTATAGATGTTTATACAAAGAACAGGGAAGCCTGAGACTGGATGGATGGCAACAGCCAAAATGTCATAAGAATCCACATATATCTCCTTTATTCCTCTCACCTCTGTAGATTTTACCCAAGTGATTAAACCCCCTGCTGCCCTACCTGCTGGAGAAGGCCTGGCAGGTTTAAAAAAAGAACTAAACCCCTGTTTGTACGTACAATGTGGGGCCCAAGTTTCCTGGAACATACAGACATTAAAATTTTCAACAAATGTCCCCCACTCAGTGTCCATGAGTTTGCCATTAATGCCAGCCACGTTCCAGGACAGAAGTTTAGCTGTTTCCTGGGGAATAGGGTCGCTTAGGTTCGTAATCTTATCATCCAGAGAATGGCTGTCAATAGGTTTCGCCATAGATGAGTTTGTGGATTTATTAGTAGTTTCAGGTTGAAGATCCGATGAAAGGACAACGCCCGGACTGGATAGATTAGGTGGAAAATCAGTAGCCGCTGAGTCTGAACTAAAAAGGGGAATACAGGGGTTAGTAAAAGCGGAGAAAACAATACAGCAGTATCTATTATGAATCAGAGGTAACTCACACACACAGATACACACATGCAAATTTGTTTCTTTTCCTGTTATTTTCATCTCAACGTGCCATATATTTGTGAATGTTGCTACAGACAAAGGCATGTTACACTACTCTATGCCAAGTGCATTGGTAGACTGTTGGGCAGTAATAGGTTTACTTTTTAAAGATAATCACCATCCGAAGATTGATATATGAGAACTTGATGTCAAATGTACGAATCTTGCATAGTGCAAACCTTTGATCTTCAATAATTTGCTGAAATCAAGCATTGAAACCAAAGTCCAATCAAAGGACTAGGATCATAAAGATGGGGCATCAGCAGAGTGATAAATCAGTCCGAGGGATCTCTATCTCCTCCTCTCAATGCCTGTGGATGTCACTCCCACCTTGGAACCTGTCCTCATTGCCACCGTGGGATCTGACTCTCACAAGCAGCTTTCACTTTGCAAAAAGTTACTGAATGATAAGGGCACCTGGCAACAGATGAGATCTTTTCAACCACAGAAGCAATCAGAAACATTGACAAATATCCTTGCAAGGAAAGGGACAATGCAGAAGTAATATTTGCTCTAACCTAACAAAGGTAAAAAATAAAGAAAAAACTTTGCACTCATTTTTAGTTTTACGTTCACTACTGCCAGTACGAACTTCTGTTAAGTGCACTCTTGGCAGGTAAGGTGCCTTAGAGATGCTTTAGAACAAACATTACTTGAGCAGGTGTTTGTTGGTGAAGAGACTATCTGAAGATCGAAGTTGTACATTTGGGGATGAAGATGAATTACACTTTACACTACGGAGAGGCTCAGAAGGGTCATAAAGCATTATTTTGGAGGGTCCACTCCGTTTTTCTGTTTCACAGAGACCAGACCAGTCACTTTAGTTAACAAACACAAATCTACACAAAGTACTCTGGGCCATATTTATACTTTTTGACGCAAAACTGCGCCAACGCAGTTTTGCGCCAAAAAAATTAGCGCCGGCTAACGCCATTCTGAAGTGCCATGCGGGCGCCGTATTTATTGAATGGCGTTAGCCGGCGTTAGCCTCCGGCGCCGCCTGGTGTGCGTGAAAAAACGACGTACACCAGGCAGCGCCAGCGTAGGTAAAAATGGCGTTTGGGCGTCCAAAAATGGGGCAAGTCAGGCTGAGGCAAAAAAAATCGCCTTAACCCGATTTGCGCCATTTTTTTTGGGCGCCCAGACGCCATTAACATGACTCCTGTCTTAGCAAAGACAGGAGTCATGCCCCCTTGCCCAATGGCCATGCCCAGGGGACTTCTGTCCCCTGGGCATGGTCATTGGGCATAGTGGCATGTATGGGGGCACAAATCAGGCCCCCCTATGCCACAAAAAAAATTAGAAAAAATACTTACCATAACTTACCTTTTCTTCCCTGGGATGGGTCACTCCATCCTTGGGTGTCCTCCTGGGGTGAGCAAGGGTGGCAGGGGGTGTCCCTGGGGGCAGGGGAGGGCACCTCTGGGCTCATTCTGAGCCCACAGGTCCCTTAACGCCTGCCCTGACCCAGGCGTTAAAAAGAGGCGCAAATGCGGGGTTTTTTGCCCCGCCCACTCCTGGGCGTCATTTTTGCCCGGGAGTATAAATACCACGCACATGCCTGGGAGTCATTTTTTAAGACGGGAACGCCTACCTTGCATCTCATTAACGCAAGGAAGGTGTTCACGCAAAAAAATGACGCTAACTCCATGAACTTTGGCGCTAGACGCGTCTAACGCCAAAGTATAAATATGGAGTTAGTTTTGCGTCGAATTTGCGTCGAAAAAAACGACGCAAATTCGGCACAAACGGAGTATAAATATGCCCCTCTGTTTCTCTATTTGTTCTTCAATAGCAGGGCACTACAGGTCTATCACTCTTGGGGTGGGAGTGGGACGATGTCACTCGGAGTCAGCTCGAGGATGGAAGGACTCAGGTTGGGACTACCTCAACAGCTAGAAGAAGTAAGTTATGGACTTCAAAGAGAAACCATGATGATGATGATGCAGGTGACTCTGAGGCCTAGTACTCACTCAGCTCTGTGTGGACAACATCATAGAATTTTGCAGCCCAGTATTATAAGCCAATTGAAGGATTAAGCTCTCAACCAAGGTATGCGCTTCTGGGTTTTCATTCACACCTCCATCTGTGTACCTTTCAGATACCTTCTTTAGCTGGTCCTGTGCCAGATGCAGCAACAGGGCAACTCAGTCCATCGTACTGTCCTCCTTACTAACCTTCTGTGTCAAAACCTCAAAAGGAAGTGGCAACTGTGTCAGGAATTTGACTAGGCCCCATTTGTCCACATCTGTGGTCATAGCTTTCCCGATTGCACCCCTCCTCTTTGAATGACATAGTCATTGATATGTCTGTACTGATTAAATCAATCAATCAATCATTGAATTTGTAAAGCGCTCTACATACCCGTGAGGGTTTCAAGGTGCTGAGAGGGGGGGGTGATGTTGTTACTGATCGAAGAGCCAGGTCTTGAGGGGTCTTCTGAAGGTGAGTAGGTCTTGGGTCTGTCGTAGGTTGGTAGGGAGTGTGTTCCAGGTTTTGGCGGCGAGGTATGAGAAGGATCTGCCTCCGGAGGTCTTTTGTTAGATGCGGGGGACGACGGCGAGGGCGAACTTTGCAGAGCTGGCGTTTGGGGGTGTAGAAGCTGAGTCTGTTGTTCAGGTAGGTTGGTCCGGTGTTGTGGAGTGCTTTGTGGGCGTGGGTAAGAAGCTTGAAGGTGATCCTCTTGTCCACGGGGAGCCAGTGAAGGTTTCTCAGGTGGTGGGAGATGTGGCTGCGGCGGGGTACGTCGAGGATCAGCCAGGCAGAGGTGTTTTGGATGCGTTGGAGGCATAGTAGGTCTTTTGCTGGGATGCCTGTGTAGAGTGCGTTGCCATAGTCTAGCCTGCTACTGACGAGGGCCTGTGTCACCGTTCTTCTTGTTTCTGTCGGGATCCACTTGAAGATCCTACAGAGCATACGTAGTGTGTTGTAGCAGGAGAAGGAGACTGCGTTGACCTGTTTGGACATGGTGAGGGAGGAGTCGAGGATGAAGCCCAGGTTTCGTGCGTGGTTGGTTGGTGTCGGAGGGGTTCCTAGTGCGGTAGGACACCAGGAGTTGTCCCAGGCAGAGGGGGTGGGTCCTAGGATGAGGACCTCCGTCTTGTCCGAGTTGAGTTTCAGACGGCTGCTTTTCATCCATTCGGAAATGGATTCCATTCCTTCGTGGAGGTTGGTTTTGGCTGTGCGCGGGTCTTTGGTGAGCGAGAGGATGAGCTGGGTGTCGTCGGCGTAGGTAAGAATGTTGAGGTTGTGTTGTTGGGCCACTTGTGTGAGGGGGGCCATGTAGATGTTGAACAGCGTCGGGCTGAGGGATGAGCCTTGGGGGACGTCGCAGATGATGTTGGTGGCATCGGAGCAGAAGGGGGGAGGCGGACTCTCTGGGTTCCGCCGGAGAGGAATGAGATGATCCAGTCGAGGGCTTTTCCTTGGATTCCGGTTTCGTGGAGGCGTTTTTCCAGAGTGCAGTGGCAGACTGTGTCGAAGGCGGCAGATAGGTCCAGGAGGATGAGGGCTGATGTTTCGCGTTGTCCATTTGATGTCTGATGTCGTCTGTGGCGGCGAGAAGGGCGGTCTCAGTGCTGTGGTTTCGTCTAAATCCGGATTGTGAGGGAGCCAGGATGTTGTTGTCTTCGAGGTGGGTGGTTAGTTGCATGTTGACGATTTTTTCGATCACCTTCGCTGGGAAGGGGAGTAGGGAGATCGGTCGGAAGTTTTTGAGGTCGTTGGGGTCTGCTTTGGGCTTCTTGAGGAGGGCGCGGTTTTCGGCGTGCTTCCAACTTTCCGGAAAAATCGATGTATCGAAGGAGATGTTGATGACCTTCCGTAGTTGGGGGGCGATGGTGGAGTCGGCCTTCTTGTATACGTGGTGGGGGCAGGGGTCTGACGGAGATCCTGAGTGGATGGAGTTCAGGATCTTGCGTGCCTCTGTGTCGTTGACGTTGGTCCAGGAGGTCAGGTGGGTTGCACAGGTGGAGCTTTCGGGGGTGGGGTCTGGTGTGGGAGTGGTGTTGAAGCTGTCGTGGATGTCGGTGATCTTTCGGTGGAAGAAGGTGGACAGTGCGTTGCAGAGTTCTTGGGAAGGAGGGATGTCGTTGACTTTGGAGCTGGGGTTGGAAAGTTCTTTTACGATGCTGAAGAGCTCTTTACTGTTGTGTGCGTTGTTGTCCAGGCGGTCTTTGAAGTGGGATCATTTGGTTTGTCTGATGAGTTGGTGGTGTCTGTGGTTGGCGTTCTTGTGGGCTGTGAGGCTGTCAGGTGTGCGTTTGAGGAGCCATTCCTTTTTTAGTTTCCGGCAGTCGCGCTTGGAGTTTAGGAGCTCGTCGGTGAACCAGGTGGCTTTTCTTCTGACTTGGTTGTCGGTAGGTTTCTTGAGTGGCGCAAGGGTGTTGGCGCAATCGTTGATCCAAAGAGTGAGGTTGTGGGCGGCGGTGTCTGGGTCGGTGAGGTCGGAGGGTGGGTTCTGGGCGATGGTGTTGGTAAGCTGGTCTTCCGTAACTTTGCTCCAGCATCGGCGGGGTGGTTGTTGGGTGCGATGGTGCTCAGTATGTTTCTTGTAGGTGAAGTGGATGCAGTGGTGGTCGGTCCAGTGGAGTACGGTGATGTGGTTGAAGGTGATGTGGGTGCTTGAGGAGAAGATGGGATCAATCGTGTGGCCGGCGATGTGGGTTGGTGTGTTTACGACTTGTCTGAGGCCGTGGTTTGTGAGGTTGTCGATCAGAGTAATGGAGTTGGTGTCATTGTTGTTCTCCATGTGGAAATTTAGGTCCCCGAGGAGGATGTAATCCATTGAGTTGAGTGCCTGTGTGCTGGTGAGGTCGGCGATGGATTCGCTGAAGGGTGCTCGTGGTCCGGGAGGTCTGTAGATGAGCGTTCCTCTGAGAGTGGTGTTGGGGTCGGTGTGGATGCGGAAGTGTAGGTGTTCGGCGGTCTTGAGGGTGTCGTCAGTGTGGGTATAGACCTTGAGGGTGGATTTGTGGGCGATAGCTATTCCTCCTCCGATTCCGTTGGTGCGGTTCCTTCGGATGATCTTGTGGCCGTCCGGGATGGCGATTGCGCCGAGGAGTCGTTCCACCAGGTCTCGTTCAGGAAGGCTACGTCTGGGGCGGTGGAGTCGCATAGGTCCCAGAGATCGATGGCGTGTGGAGCGGGTGTTGAGGAGTATGCAGTGGAGGTGGTTTATTCCGGTCTTTGTAGGCTTAGGTATTCTGTCGCAGGTGAATCTGCAGCTTCGGCATGAGAAGGGTCCGTGGGTGTTCCTTGGTGAGGACTGGAAGCATGCTGCGATGTGGCCGGGATTGAGGGCGTTGAGTTGGTCGGCCGTGTAGAGGTGTCTTGAGGTGCGGGGAGGGGAAGGGAGGAGCAGCTGGGAGGCAGGAGGGAGCGGCGAATGGGGGCGCGAGGGGGCGGGGCCGCAGGGCGGCAGTGGCGGGGAAAGCGGCTCAGGGAGAGCCGGCAAGGGGAGCGCACAAGGGGCAAAAGCGGCAAAAAAGGCACAGAATGAAACTGAAAAAAGAACGGCACAGTAATTCAAGGCACAGAAAACAAGTCACAGGGTTACAAAAGGCACAAAGCACAGAAAATGAGTCACAATAGCGGCACAAGAATTCAAGGTGCAGAAAACGAGTCACAAGGGTAAAAAAGGCACAAAGCACAGAAAACGAGTCACAATAGCGGCACAATAATTCAAGGTTCAGAAAACAAGTCACAAGGTTAAAAAAGGCACAAAGCATGAAGAAACGAGTCCCAAATTAAAAAGGCACAAAGCACAAGTCTAGTGATGCTTACCAGAGCCCACTAGACACCAGGGCCCGTATTTATACTTTTTGACGCTAAACTGCGCTAACGCAGTTTAGCGTCAAAAAATTTTGCGCCGGCTAACGTCATTCTGAAACGCCATGCGGGCGCCGTATTTATTGAATGGCGTTAGCCGGCGCAAGCAGACCGGCGCTGCCTGGTGTGCGTGGAAAAAAACCACGTACACCAGGCAGCGCCGGTGTTGGGAAAAGTGGCGCTAGGGCGTCTTAAAAATGGTGCAAGTCAGGTTGACGCAAAAAAACGCCTCCACCCGATTTGCGCCATTTTTAATGACGCCCAGACGCCATTTACATGACTCCTGTCTTAGTAAAGACAGGAGTCATGGCCCCTTGCCCAATGGCCATGCCCAGGGAACTTATGTCCCCTGGGCATGGTCATTGGGCATAGTGGCATGTAGGGGGGCACAAATAAGGCCCCCCTATGCCACCCAAAAAAAAAAAAAAAATTATACTTACCTGAACTTACCTGAATGTCCCTGGGATGGGTCCCTCCATCCTTGGGTGTCCTCCTGGGGTGGGCAAGGGTGGCAGGGGGGGTCCCTGGGGGCATGGGAGGGCAGCTGTGGGCTCATTTTGAGCCCACAGGTCCCTTAACGCCTACCCTGACCCAGGCGTTAAAAAGTGGCGCAAATGCGGGGTTTTTTGACCCGACCACTCCCGGGCGTGATTTTTGCCCGGGAGTATAAATACGACGCATTTGCGTCGCCGTCATTTTTTTAGACGGGAACGCCTTCCTTGCATCTCATTAACGCAAGGAAGGCGTTCACGCAAAAAAATGACGCTATTTGCCCATACTTTGGCGCTAGACGCGTCTAACGCCAAAGTATAAATATGGCGTTAGTTTTGCGCCGAATTTGCGTCGAAAAAAACGACGCTAATTCGGCGCAAACGGAGTATAAATATGCCCCCAGGGATGAGGCGCAGGCGGATGCCTGCGGGTGGTGAAGGGCCTCGAACACGCGATCGGCTGCGTGTGCGGGGTCAGGGACAAGGGGACAGCTTGGTGGTGCTGCGGACGTGGGGGAGCGATCTCCTGACCAAAATCAGGTCAAAGGTCGCTCACCCTCGACACGCAGCGACTGCCATTAAGAAGGGAGGGGTGAGGGAGGAGCAGCTGGGAGGCGGGAGGGAGCGGCGAATGGGGGCGCAAGGGGGCAGGGCCGCAGGGAGGCAGCGGTGGGGAAAGCGGCTCAGGGAGAGCCGGCAAGGGGAGCGCACAAGGGGCAAAAGTGGCAAAAAAGGCACAGAATGAAACTGAAAAAAGAACGGCACAGTAATTCAAGGCACAGAAAACGAGTCACAGGTTTACAAAAGGCACATAGCACAGAAAATGAGTCACAATAGCGGCACAAGAATTCAAGGCGCAGAAAACGAGTCACAAGGTTAAAAAAGGCACAAAGCACAGAAAACGAGTCACAATAGCAACACAATAATTCAAGGCGCAGAAAACGAGTCACGAGGTTAAAAAAGGCACAAAGCACAGAGAAACAAGTCCCAAATTAAAAAGGCACAAAGCACAAGTCTAGTGACGCTTACCAGAGCCCACTAGACACCAGGGATGAGGCGCAGGCGGATGCCTGCGGGTGGTGGAGGGCCTCGAACACGCGATCGGCTGCATGTGCGGGGTCAGGGACAAGGGGACAGCTTGGTGGTGCTGTGGACGTAGGGGAGCGCTCTCCTGACCAAAATCAGGTCAGAGGTCGCTCACCCTTGATGCGCAGCTAGCGCCATTAAGAAGGGAGGGGGGAGGGAGGAGCAGCTGGGAGGCGGGAGGGAGCGGCGAATGGGGGCAGGGCCGCAGGGAGGCAGCGGTGGTGAAAGCGGCTCAGGGAGAGCCGGCAAGGGGAGCGCACAAGGGGCTAAAGTGGCAAAAAAGGCACAGAATGAAACTGAAAAAAGAACAGCACTGTAATTCAAGGCACAGAGAACGAGTCACAGGGTTAAAAAAGGCACAAAGCACAGAAAACGGGTCACAATAGCGGCACAATAATTCAAGGCGCAGAAAATTTGTCACAAGGTTAAAAAAGGTACAAAGCACAGAAAACGAGTCACAATAGCGGCACAATAATTCAAGGCGCAGAAAACGAGTCACAAGGTTAAAAAAGGCACAAAGCACAGAAAACGAGTCACAATAGCGGCACAATAATTCAAGGCGCAGAAAACGAGTCACAAGGTTAAAAAAGGCACAAAGCACAGAGAAACGAGTCCCAAATTAAAAAGGCACAAAGCACAAGTCTAGTGATGCTTACCAGAGCACACTAGACACCAGGGATGAGGCACAGGCGGATGCCTGCGGGTGGTGGAGGGCCTCGAACACGCGATCAGCTGCGTGTGCGGGGTCAGGGACAAGGGGACAGCTTGGTGGTGCTGCAGACGTGGGGGAGCGATCTCCTGACCAAAATCAGGCCAGAGTTCGCTCATCCTCGACGCGCAGCGACCGGCATTAAGAAGGGAGGGGGGAGGGAGGAGCAGCTGGGAGGTGGGAGGGAGCGGCGAATGGGGGCACGAGGGGGTGGGGCCGCAGGGAGGCAGCGGCGGTGAAAGCGGCTCAGGGAGAGCCGGCAAGGGGGGCTCACAAGGGGCAAAAGCGGCAAAAAAGGCACAGAATGAAACTGAAAAAAGAACGGCACAGTAATTCAAGGCACAGAAAACCAGTCACAGGGTTAAAAAAGGCACAAAGCACAGAAACCGAGTCACAATAGAGGCACAATAATTCAAGGCGCAGAAAACGAGTCAGAAGGTTAAAAAAGGCACAAAGCACAGAAAACGAGTCACAATAGCGGCACAATAATTCAAGGCGCAGAAAACGAGTCACAAGGTTAAAAAAGGCACAAAGCACAGAAAACGAGTCACAATAGCGGCACAATAATTCAAGGCGCAGAAAACGAGTCACAAGGTTAAAAAAGGCACAAAGCACAGAGTAACGAGTCCCAAATTAAAAAGGCACAAAGCACAAGTCTAGTGACGCTTACCAGAGCACACTAGACACCAGGGATGAGGCGCAGGCGGATGCCTGCGGGTGGTGGAGGGCCTCGAACACACGATCGACTGCGTGTGCGGGGTCAGGGACAATGGGACAGCTTGGTGGTGCTGCGGACTTGGGGGAGCGATCTCTTGACCAAAATCAGATGTTGCAACATGCAATAGGCAAAGTTCCAACATGTTGGCACCTCTGGTATCAGAGCTTTAACTGGTACTCTATTAGCACACTGAATAATCCACAACTGCTTCCAGGCTTTAAAAGAATGGCTTAAATGAGTGCAGATTAATCTCCAGATGGTCAATACATTGCTGCCTATGTATTCTTTTTTGAGAAACTTTTGGACAACAAGATTGATGCATTGCGCCAAACACAGGAGCCTGAAATAGCCACCATCTGCCATGGCCTTGACTATGTTACTGCCATTGTCCGCGGCAACAAATCAAATTCAGAGACCTCTGGATCACAGCCATTCATACACCTTGCTATTTAATTTGTCAAAGATGTTTGCAGCTGTTTGAGATTTCTCTATGGTGAATATAGCTACTTTTGCATGCTGACGAATGCTTCAAAAACCGTTTTCAGGGCTAAGGGATGTAGATAGCTGTTACCTATTCTCTGCAAAAGAGATCCAGTGTGCAGGGATACACATGTAATCAGTCACTTGACCATTGGTCCACATGTCTGTCGTGAGGTGGATAGTGTAAACAGCACAGCTTGTCCAACCAATTACAGCACAATGTGATGCAGGGCTTGAATATCAATTCTGGCAAAATAGGTCTGACCTGGAACTTTACATTTTTGGCAGATGGCTGCCTCAAATTGTAAGAATGACACTCCTTCCACAAAAGAAAGGGAGAGAAGGTCTAGTGCTCACACTTCTGCCATATTTCCATTGTACAAATGTGCCATTGGGTTCTGTGGTCGCAGGGCCCCTCCTGCCACACATGCCCATAATAGTACACTGGATTTTCTTCTTTTCTGGGGCCACTGACATAGGCGACTTGCGAGAAGTAGGTGGTGATAGACTCAATGTGCATCTTGGGGCACTAATCGTTTTCTGTGGTGTCTCAATCTGACTCTGAGTCTTGTGCCATTTAGAGGTCACTGAGGTGGGTGATTCTGATACACTGCCGGGGACAGGGCTGCTTTTCATGAGTATATCACCCTCTTGTTCATTACCACCCATGTTGATTGGACTTGTAGGTGATATTTCCCAGCACTTCTCACCTTCACCACAACCTCATTCAGTAATTTTTTGGGGTGCTTCTCCCACCGGATTGTGTGATGTTTTTTCATATGGGTCGTTTGGCCTTTAGCACCATAACAGGAGTCAGGCTTACCTCGACTAACACTCGCATGGCAAATGGAGCATATTGCAATGTTTTCCTCCTGTTTGCTGAGCTCACAAAAGTCCAAAACATAGGAGGGGTACTTTCTTAGTGGGCCAATGCCTGAAGAGGAACTGGAGGTAGGTGGTTGTGTCGTTGATTGCCTCTCTGTGGTGCATACTTCTACTGAGGTATAGGTTGGTCCAGGTCACAGCTGGGGCTTAACAAATATGGGAGTTGGAAGTTCCACCTGTGCCACATCCCTTGAAGCAGGTTGAATAGGAGGCATAATGTGGGACTCCTCTGGGCCAGCTTCCACAATGACTGACTCATCTTTGTCATCCTCCTAATCATCCCCTTTCATAATGTCAAGGCTTTCAGAAACTTTTCATTTCCATTGCCTCTCTTGGCAGTTAACGTAATCTGCCAGGGTCCTCTTCATGTCCACCTCATCATCATCATAAGCCGTGCTTGAAGAAGATGATGGAGTGCCCTTCCTTTTTCTTACTGGTGATCTGGGAGCAAATGAATCTAGAAGAGGAGATTCTTGCTCGGCAGGAACCTCAACCTCCTGTTCTGCCCCAACTTCAGGAAGGTCTACTATTGCTGGCTTGTGTTCACTTTGATTTACATCCTGAAATGATTGGGTACTATTTTGTGAAAGTGACAAATCCAGATCATCGTCATTGCTCATCTGAACCATGATTAAAGTGGCTGCCTCATTGACAGCGATGGACTTGGACTTAGGTTGTGGTGGTCCTGTTCATGTGGGAGTGCTGATCCCAGGTGCCTCCCTGTAAGCCAGTGTGGCAGGCACACGTCTCCCAAAAAAGGTTGTGGTCTGCTTCTTCTCACTGGCCACATTCTTGGCATCACCTTTCTTTGGGATAATTTTAAAGCTCTCAGTTGGCAGTGGCAGTAAGCTGCACAAGCGGAAGAGATTGGAGGACTGACATCATATGTTTTTTGTACAGGCCTTCTGTTTGACCGTACTGAATTTAGTGTGGTTAGTTACATAGGTGATAATTAACACTTTATCCAACCATTTTAAAGTCACTTTCGCCACTGTATAATATAATTTATTTACAATCAGGATAATACAACAGACCGATATAGCTCTTTGCTCAATGTGCATCTATTCTAAAGAAGACACCTGTGGCAGTCAGGGAGGTGGATGGGTAAATGGAATAATTCTTAAAACACTGAAGGTTAGTGTGCACCTACAGAAGGCAAGGTGGTTCAGGGAGGAAATGGAAAAATCATTAAAATAATGAATGATGCTGATGTGTCTGCAGTGCATCTACTCTACGGCAGGCAGATTGTCCAGAAGGAAATGGAATTATGCCTAAAAACATGACTGTTGTTGTACGACTGTGCGCCTCTGGTGAATGGTCCGAGGCAAAATGCAAAAAAAACAAGAAAAGAATGGCAAACAAAAACAATATAAAATGAAAGTAAAAAGATGTAAATAAAAAATAAAAGACAAAATAAAAAATCACCACAAAAAAAAAGCAAAACTAAAGTAAACATTCAAATAAAACTATTAGAATAAAAAAACTGTTAATGAATTACTGATGTTTGTATGGGAGTATGAGATATCTATTGTGAGGTTAGGAGGTGCAATTGAAAAATGCAAAAAAACATGTAATATAAAGCACTGTCTATCATCATATTCATTATATTCACATACTAAAAGGACGCCCAGGCATATTATTAAACTGATGATATCACATCCATGGAGGCCTATGGCAAAAACACACTGGTTGGATGCACAAAATGGCTGCCAGCCAAATGGTCAAACAACAACAGCGAGCAGGGGGGGCATGAAGACCAAACTACACAGGCAAGCCTTTGGCAAAAACACACTGGCTGAATGCACAAAATGGTCAACAGCCATGTAGTCAAACAACAACAGAGAGCAAGAAGCCATGATGAACAAAGAACACATGCAAGCCCATGGTGGAAGCACACTGTCTGGATGCCAAAAATGTCTGCCAGCCACATTGTCAAGCAGCAACAGTGCACAAGGAGGCAAGGAGAACAAAGAACACATGCAAGTCTGTGGCAGAAGTACACTGGCTGGATGTACAAAATGGCCAACAGCCACATGGTCAAACAACAACATCAAGCAAGGAGGCATGGAGAACAAAGAACACCTGCAAGCCTATGGCAAAAGCGCACTGGCTAGATGCACAGAATGGACGCCATCCACATAGTCAAACAACAACAGCGAGGAAGGAGGCATAGTGAACAAAGAACACATGCCAGCCTATGGCAAAGTCACACAGGCTGAGTACTCAAAATGGCCTCCAATCAAATGGTCAAACAACATCAGTGAGCAGGGAGGCATGGAAAACAAATTACCCATGCAAGCATGTGGCAATAAGCACACTGGCTGGCTGCACTAAATGCCCATCAGCCAAATGGTCAAACAACAAGAAAAAGAAAAAAGGCATGGAGAGCAAAAACACTTGCAAGCCTATGGAAAAAAACACACTGGCTAGATGCATAAAAGGCTGCTACCACGGGGTCAAACAACACCAGCGATCAAGGGGGAATGTAGAACAAAGGTGCCTCCAAACTTATGGAAAAAGCACACTGGCTGGCTACACAAAATGGCCTCCAACCCCCTGGTCAAACAACAATAGTGAGCAGGGAGGCATAGAAAACAAATAACACATGCAAGCAGAAGGCAAAAGCCACACTGGCTGGCTGCACAAAATGCCTAACACCCACATGGTCAAACAACAACAATGAGCATGGAGGCATAGAGAACAAAGAACAGATTCATCCCCAGGGACACACACTGCAAAAAATGGCCCCTGGCCACATGCTATGGAGAACAAAGACAAGTGGTGGCCGATGGCAAACACAGTCACACACACATACTGGATAGACAAAGGAGGCATGGTAACATTGAAGAAAACACACTACCATTAAATAAGTAATGCAAAATATGAAAGTTAACTGAGCTACAAGACGTGTACAACAACAAACATCCTCCAATGGCATCAAATATTACCACACATGTGCACTTTTTGCAGAAAAAGTCATGACATAAAAACAAGAGCCAACATTTTTTAATTAATCTAATGCCATCCCTGCCCTGAAATATGTTTTAAAAAACATCTAGAAACATTCATTTCATGCACTGATGACTTGTACTGGGACTACTGGCTAGGGGGCTAATTGGAACACTGGGCAACATAGTAAAATAAGTGACTATTGCAAATGTAACAAAAATTTAAAATGTACAGAACAGTGCATTAGTTTTCCTTTACAAAAAGTGAAAAATGAAATGTAAAAAAATAACTAGGCCCTACTAAAACTCCAGGCCATCCGCCACAGTGAAATTCAATAAAAGTAGAAAGAAATACTTGTGCAGGCCCTATCAAACAAACAACACCCTTAAACAATAGATTTTGAACTTACTTGTGTGATATCACAAAAACAA
The DNA here is from genome assembly GCF_031143425.1 of Pleurodeles waltl. Taxonomy (NCBI): domain Eukaryota; kingdom Metazoa; phylum Chordata; class Amphibia; order Caudata; family Salamandridae; genus Pleurodeles; species Pleurodeles waltl. The sequence continues at coordinate 924,367,201 of NC_090448.1, read as the reverse complement.
AGTCCTGAAATTCAAAGGTTTATATCCACGAGACAATGAGAGTGACTCTTCCACCTCAAAATCCAAGTGAAACGTGAACCAGGAGTTTGACAAAGTACTGGGAGGAGCCGGCTGGACAGCAACAGGAAGTTGGAGTCTCTGGGGCACTTTCTGACTGTTGGACAAAAAAGTTAAAGAAAGGCTTGTCACACTAAAATCACCTAGAATGGGCCGTTGGAGAAGAAAATCCAATCAAAAACATCTTTTTGAGTAGATTTAGCTGCTTCTAGAGTAGAAAATCTACTAGAGGTGCATTGGCGAGCATCACTATAACGATGTCGTCACGGCCGGATGCCATGCGAGCAGGCATGAAATTTCTTGTACGCTTACTAGCGCCTTGAGAATATCATGGCGCTCTTGGGTGGGCACCAAAAACAAATCTTGCATGAGCGAATTAAATTCTGCTTTGTCCAGGATGGCACAATTTGGGAACTCCATGCTACTCCACGAATTCCGAAAACTCAGTGAGAAGAGCCAAGTTTACCGCCTGGGCATAATCAAAATCCGAATTGCGTGGGAACACCTTCAGCAATGGCCATGGAACGGCTACCAGTCTAGAGTGAGGCAATGCAGCAATTTGCTCTGCGCTGCCTTTTTCCAGATTTTCAGAGCCTCTCAAAGACACACAAATTGGCTTTGCATGGCTTCAAAAATCTGACTTAGAGGTTTGCATCATGTGACTTCACCCTCTTATAAATATGACCCCTAGAGCAGGAGGGTTGCATTGGTTCTGAACCATGCCAAAGAGGAGATGTGTTGAATTTCCTAATGCAGTCAAGAAAATGTGCTGAAATTCCCCACATCGTTGAGGAGATGCATAGAAGCTCCCCATGCAGTTGTGTTGATGTGTCAGAGCCAATGTGTGATGGAGTTCGAGTGCAGGTGCCAGCCGCTTCAACACTGAGGTGATGCACTGATTCCATTGAGCACAGTGGCTGTGATGCAGAGTTCCCTCATCGTCATCAAGACTGTCATTGATGGGGAAGCAGGAGCCTTACACTAAGGGAAACACTGCAGTGCTGGTTCTGAAAGCGATGTACAGGTTTTATCTGTGCAATGGCAGAGTTGCAGTGTTTGAGTGGTGGAGCAGCACCTGAAGATCTACTCCCAAGGGCGAAGGACTGGAGTGGCACCATTTGGCAGGTAATGCTCATAGCTGGAAGAGTCCAGTTGCAGTGCTGGGTTTGTTGGAAGTCTTTTATGTCCCTGAGACTTCAGATCAGGACAACTGGACATTGGAGTCACTCTCAGTTCTGGGTTGAAGAGATGCAGGTCCAATCCTTCTCACTCAGGTAAGGAGGGCAACAGGCAGCAGGTCAGCACAGCCAGGCAGCATTTCTTCCAGAGCAGCAGTCCAGCAGAGTGGCAGTCCCTGTAGCAGCACAGCAGTCCTTCTTCATGGCAGGATATCCAGAGGTCGAGAAGTGTATTGTGTTGGTGGTGTCTGAGGTCCAGTACGTATACCCAGCTGGCCCTTTGAAGTGGGAAAAACTTCAAAAAGGGTTCTTTGAAGTGCGTCCTGCCATGACTCCAGGCTCTCTACAGGGGGTTATGCAGCCCTTTGTGTAGGCACAGGACACAGCCTACTCAGGTGTAAGTGAGGCTGTGGCCAGCTCCTCCCTCATGTCCAACTTTTAAAATACACTGCACCCCGGCCTTAGGGCTGTCTAGGGCCTACCTAACGGATGTCATAAATGCTGTATAAATGGAGGTTTGGGCCTGGCAAAAGGTTTATTTTGCTAGGTCGACATGGCAGTGTAAAACTGCACATGCAGGCTCTGCAATGGCAGGTCTGAGACATGTTTAAAGGGCTACTTAAGTGAGTGGCACAATCAGCGCTGCAAGCCCACTGGCAGGGTTTCACTTCCAGGATCTGGGCACATGAAGTGCATTTTACTAGGAAGTTATAAGTAAATTAAATATGACATTTGGGTATATACCAATTTTACCATGGTTTAAGGAGAGAACAGTATGTGCACTTCAGCACTGTTCAATAGCAACAAAGTGCTCAGAGTCCTAAAGACAACTAAAAAGAATTCAGCAAAAAGTGGAGGGAAAAGGCAGTAACTTTCTGGGTGATCCTGCAGAGAGGGCCATTTTCAACAGTCTCGAAGCACAGAGGCCAATTGGGAAGTTAAAGTTTGGAGTGATCAAAGCCTTTCCTGATGCCCAGAGGCCTGGGCCAAGGGATAAGCCAATCCCCATCAGGTATTTTGTTGGGCATAGTGATGTCACCCCTGCTATTACCTATTTCCAATTTCTCTACAAAGAATTAGAGCATTAAGAAGTCAACACCTGTCAACGTGATGCTTCTATCATGGGTAATCATCTCATCTGGGGATGATGGACTATATATGGGACACTATGAAATCAGAGTTGCTAGAGAGTGGCTCTTGGAGTTGAATGTCATCTTAGCATTTTTTTTTTTTTACAGAGACATAATATGGTTTGATGCATAAGTCCCCTGGCATGGCCATTGGGCAAGGGGGCATGACTCCTGTCTTTGCTAAGACAGGAGTCATTTCAATGGGGGTTGGGATTAAAAAAAAAATGGCGCAAATCGGGTTGAGGTGATTTTTTTGCCTCAGCCTGACTTGCACCATTTTTGGACGCCCATACTCCATTTTCCTCCTACGCCGGCGCTGCCTGGTGTACGTCGTTTTTTTTAACGCACACCAGACGGCGCTGGCGGCTAACGCCGGCTAACGTCATTCAATAAATACGTCACCCGCATGGCGCTTCAGAATGGCGTTAGCCGGCGCTAATTTTTTTGACGCAAAACTGCGTTAGCGCAGTTTTGCGTCAAAAAGTATAAATATGGGCCTAGGTGTGTTGTCGGTGACTGGTAGTGTGGGTGCGGAAACACTGAGGGCTTTCTGGGGCCAGCATTATGTGCTACCCCCCTGTTTTTACTGAAGGAGGCAATCATTCGGGTCTGTGTTTCTGCATTCTAGCCCTTCTCCTTCTCCACCTGTCGTTTTACCGAGAGCCTGTGATTTACTCTGGTCAAAGTTGGAAAGTGTGTTGTAAAATTCACTATTTGGTTGATTTTTTATTGATAATTCTTTGAAAGGCATCCACTGAAGTCCTCCCATTAGACATCTGAGCTTATTTGTGATATCCACTCACTACAATATGAGGCTAGTAGTCAAACAGTTTTCATAGCTCCTTTTAGCTTCTAGTCCAGAGTTTGGCACCGCGGGAACCCTAAGCAAGAGCGACCATAACTGTGGCTGCTTGAAACGGATAGAGGTAACAGAAGTCAAGCATAAAACGGTTTAGGAGTCTGCATTGAACCTGTAATTTATTCCGAGGGAGAATTTGATAGGGTGGTGTGGAGGTGGCAAAGCTTGAAGCTCGTACAATTTAAGTAAATTCAGCAACAGTTAATTCTTTTCTCCTCACACAGAACACGTACACCACAGGTGACAGGGGTGCACACTTACCTCTCACATAGGGCTATATTTATACTTTTTGAGCGCCACATTTGCATCATTTTTTGACACGAAAACAGCGCAAACTTACAAAATACAATTGTATTTTGTACGTTTGCACCGATTTTGCATACAAAAACGACGCAAATGTTGCACTAAAAATGTATAAATGTGGGCCATAGTGTCAGAGTACCAGCATGGGTAGAAAGGGTTCAGGCAGCAGTTCAAGCATTCCTTAAAGAAAAGGCACTGCACAGGCAGCAATAATACAAACTTTCATCACACACTGCACCTTGCACCAGTTCAAACAGAACGGTAAAGCAAAGACAGTGTGGTTAGTGCAAACCTCACTTATTCACAAACCTGAGGCTGACATATGATCTTTTTTGCACAGCTGTGACGCAGAAGACCCCCTGTGTGTTTCTGTTATCACGTCTTCCACACATACATTGACTCAAAAAATCTAGGCCCGTATTTATACTATTTTTGCACCGCATTTGCGTCGTTTTTTGATGCAAAAACGGCGCAAACTTGCAAAATGCCATTGTATTTTGTAGGTTTGCGCCGTTTTGCGTCAAAAAGCGGCGCAAATGCGGCGCTAAAAAAAGTATAAATACGGGCCCTAAAATTTTGAGAAGATTGTGCTGGCAGCAGAGCTTGGAAACACAAACAGGCAATTACTCACCTGTGTTTCAGAGCTCTAGACCGATATACATGCATTAATTCGGAGATTTTTCTAGTTAATGTATGTGCTGAAAACGCAAAATATACACCTGTCTCTGCTGCGCGAAAGGTCACATCACTGTACTCAGTTTTGCAAGAATTTCACTTATTTGGCGTGAAGAGGTGGAGCCGTGGGCTATTTCAAGCTCTTAGATTTGTTCGATCTACGTCGAGCTTGCAGATGCACATTTTGCAACTATGATGTACGGGGAATATTCCTACATTTCCTCATATTCTCACATTTGTGACATACGTGCTTCTTCCTTAATATCAGAAACAATGAAAGTACTAGGGTCTATATTTATACTTTTTGAAAGAAAACTGCACCAATGCAGTTTTGCGTCAAAACTTTTACTGCCGGCTAATGGCATTTATTTTCGCCGCTCGGGCGTCAAATTTATACTTTGTCGCGCAGCAGCGCAAACCACAGGTGTGAGTCATTTTTTTTACTCAAACCAATGCGTCACGTCGTAAAGAAAAACAACGTTAACGTGGCAAAAATGACTGTGAGCTGATTTACGACGTTGCAAACCGCAATAGCGTCAAAAAGCTGCTCAAACACAGCAAAATGTGCTAAGGAGAGCCAAAATTGATCCCCGATTCTTGGACAGACCCCAGGAAGATGACAACAGACCAGGAACAAGCCAGGAGGACCCACACAAGACCCAGGAGATGGGGAAGAAGAAAAGAAAGTGTCACTTCAGTGCAGAGGAGCAGGAAATTCTGGTGAAAGAGCTGACGGAACACCAGCACCAACTTTTTGTCACCTCAAAGTTGCCAATTAGTATGAGAGAGGCAATATGGCAACAAATTGTTGACAAGATAAACAGTGTGACAGAAGTAAGGAGAACAGTCATTGAGTGCAAGAAACGCTGGCATGACTGCAAGCACAGGACCAAGGAAAAGAAGGCCAGGAACAGGAAGGCAGCACTGCAGAATGGAGATGGGAGTCCAGCACCGCAGGAGGCCCTGGACCACATGGAGGAGATGGTGGCAGCTGTCATCCCTGAGGAGATCGTCACAGGGATTCAAGGATAGGACAGCGCAGACTACCAGGAGACAGCCAAGATGCAGGGTAAGTCGCATGGGGAATTAAAATGCACAAATGTTAACTGCAAGCAGGGGGGGGACACCTACTACACAATGCATGTAAGTCATGATATTCAGGGAGTGGCATGGGTAAAGGGGCACGGCACGGGGGCATGAGCTGTTCAGAGGAAACCTGGGGCACAGTACTACACTACACCAACAACCTTTGCATGGGGGTATGCTGCCATGCCAAGGATGTTGGAAAGGTAAAGCCAGTCCAGGAGGGTAGGGTACAACTTAAAACTGGCCTGCTGTCACACGACAGCTGGTATTCTCCCTACATGAACTGGGGCTCAATTAACAGCCTCAAGCCATATCTGCAAGTGGAATTTAACATTGACAACAGTTGCCACTACCACCTCTGCTTTGTGTGCAGGTCAAGTAGCTAATGGCAGTAACGTCCCCATGGATCAAACACACCCAAATTAGAGGGTTCAGGGTGACAACATTATCAATACCCTGTAATCAATAAAAATGTTCTAATCCTGTCAAATGTGAATGTCCATAGTTGCTACAAACATCAGCCATTGTCATAAACATTATGAGGTACACAGCACTAATGTCATACCCATGCTGCATATGTAAGGGTCCACCCTGTGCCTTGGTCACAATAGCTCCAATGACACCATGCAACATCCCAAATGTCATACTGCTCAGACAACAGCATTGAGGGGGAGGACATATGTCTCCAGCTAGTGAAATTCACTCTCACAGTCAGAAGAGGGAATGGAACACTGCTAGGACCATCAGTGCAATCCAATGTAGCACACATTCCCCAACATCAACATTACACCTTACCAATGCTGACATCTGTAGTGTGCCATGCCAATGCTATAAATAGTATATGCTAGGTCTCAGCAACATATAGCTGGATGTGAAATATCTGAGACTGGCTCAGTTCCAGATTGTTAAGTGTGGTACAAGTGCTATCAGAACAACCACAGCCAGTGCAAGGCCTCACCATGAGAATGGAAGTAGACGGAGGGTTGAGTAGGACAAAAAGGTGGCAATATACAATTTGGCCAGAACCAACACCTAGAGGATGTGATGCTGGCAAGTCCCCAAACTGACCACACTACATGTGACATGCAGGTGGGGCATAGGCCTGGGAGAATGCTAATATTATAGACAGGAAAAATGAACAGGAACCAAGATCACAATGTGCAACAAATAGGAAAGCAGGCCCGTCACATTACAAATCCAACAACACAGACACACTAATTGTACAATACCTCATTGCAGAGGACGATTGCTCTCCTGGGGATATGCCTGTCCTGGACTTCCCTGATGACATGGATGACGAGCTGACAAACATCAGCCAGCAGACCCTCTAAGATGTCCTTGGATCGCTCCAGACCCCACATTCAGTTGCAGGGAGGAGCACAGATACAACAGCCATCACAAAGGAGCCACCTACCACCCCAATTGTACCACCTGCCAGCTCCAACCCAGCTGAGGACTCTGACGACACTGGCACCAGCTTTGAGAGAACTGTAGTTGGAGTACAGCGGGAGCTGGCCAAGGAGGTGCTGGTGGGGATAGAAAATATGGCAGCCAGCCTAGAGGGGGTGCGTTCGTGCATGATGTCAACTGCAGAACAGGCAGCAGCCATGCAAGGGCGAACATCAATCTTGCAAGAACTTGAAAAAAGTGTGAAGGAAATCAGCACAGCTGTAAGAGAGTTGACACAACACCTCCAACAACAAACTTTTCAACGCGTGCACAAATGTTATATTGACCCCCTCAGGGCCAACCTGGGTGCCTACCACAGTGGTGTGGCTGCTATTCTTAACAAACCAGCAACTCCTCCTTGCTGCAGTACTGCCCTTAATAGCCCCACAGTTGGCAGCTGCCGGGATGTCTAACACCACGTCTTCAAACACTAAGGTGTGTGTTGCCCCTTCACAACCACCTCCAGCAAGGGCAGAGGAGACAACACACACATCAGAAGATGAAGACGTGGAACAGATCACCTTCACCCGTAAGAGTACCCAGTAGCACTAGTCCCAGCCACATGGCCACTTATTACCAAGGTCCTGTGCTTTGTAACATGCCAGTCTTGCAACAGCTGCTCGCAAGCACTGTTCTCCAGCCCACTGTTTATCTTGTCACTCTGCCCTGTGATTGTCTCTCACTAACTCATTGGCAAATCATGTCCCTCTGCACTTTCTGACACTTCACCCCAGCATGTGCAATGACATGTCCTTTTGCACTTGTGTAGGATCACAATGGAAGGTGTCACACTAATGGAGTCACAATCATGGACAATGTAAATATAGCACTACAGCACTTTATAATAAATAGCACTTACACAACCACTTTGCCTCTGTGTAATGTGACACATCAACTCACACACACCATACAGCAGGAATGGATGTGTATGAGTGTACCTACAAATAAGTAGCCTGGCTGAACAATGTAACAAATGATAGGTGTAAGTTATGTATACCATACTCCATGAGATCATATCACTGCTCACCTTATAAGGCTTCACTTGAACATCAGGCTGCAGGCAGACGTAACACAGTGTCCTCAATACCAAATCTGGTCCCAAAGTATGTGAGATTGAAAACATACATCAAAAATTAACAACACATTTGGATCCATAGTCACCTTGAGTGGTGGGTGCAATGGATGGCAGAATCTTAGCAAAGTAGCTCTGGTGTAGCTGCCAATGTAACAGCTCAATTGGGAATTGGTTGCAGGATGGGACACAAATGCAAATTCTTAAGAGACGCTGTTCAGCCATGGCAAGGCCCTGATCCCCAAGCATTTGACACATATTTTAAAGGAGTACCTAAATATTTATTTAACAGTAAAAAAGGGAGATAAAACCTGGGGAAACACCCTAACTAACCTAACCTATCCTAACTACACATTACCCACAACAGGCCCTAACTAACCTAAGGTAAACTTACTTATCACATTTAACTAAACACTCTAAACATCAACCCGCCACCCCCTTATAAGACGGGACACATGGAGAACAACATATATTAACCTAAACACATTTTATCTTATACTAAACAAATATATATATTTTTGTATTTATATATATATATTTGTTTAAACCCCAAAACCCCAACATCATCCACACACATAATAAAAAAACATATTAAAATGATCATACCCCCACCCCCAACCCACTACTACTAACTAAACTAACAGCCTATTCTAACATAACACTAAGCCCCCTACACCCAGTAATTAAAAGAACCAGGAAAGAGGAGGGAGGGGAGGGATTCAAGGCAGAGGGTATAATTTTCACAAGTTCGCCCTCTGCAGGGACTTCTTGATGGCATGCACCCTCTTATTAATTTGTGCCACCTCCTGCTGCAGCCGGTCCATTTTCCTCAACATACGTTGCATGTCACGTTGCATCCTTTGGAAATCTGCAGGGTCAATAACTGCAGCAGGGGTGGTCTGGGTGCCAGTTGTAGATGTTTGTCCGGTTGTTGGTGCCATGCTTATAGGGGGAGGTGCAGGTGGTGCTGTCATAGGTCCGGGAGCAGTGGTGGTCGATGGTCCTGCAGTGGTGCCTGATATGCTTGGTACCACCTGGGTGGTAGTGGTGGTGCTGGGGGGGGCGGCTGTTGTGGACACCGAAGGGCCTCCTTGAGCAAAGCCCTCCACACTCCTGAGGCTCTTTCATGGCGATAACACCGTGCCATGTGGCGGAACCCAGACTACACATCCAGAATGTGGTGGTAACGCATTGCCTGGCACTGAAACTCCAGAATCTGGATGGCATTCATATTGGCTGGTGTTAAAAAAGATGAAGCCAAACATTAGGTACTTCATTGTGTGATATAGCTACTGAAGAAAATCAGACAATACATCTAATGTAGCTGAAACAGGCCATATCACCATACAGATCACAGATTCGCCCTGAGGAAGTCCATGCCAACGCAACCTACACATGTCCTATCTAACAGTACAGCACTGCTCTAAAAGATGTGTAAAAACTTAAATGACCTATGCATCATTGTTCAGCCATTTGTCACTTAAAGAATGCTGCAAGTCCTCCACATGTGACAGGCCAACTAATGACTATCTTCTGGATGACTGTTGGACCTGGCCTTTTTGACAGGGTCATCCCCAAACTTTTTGCCTCCTTCCTCCTATTTTTTCTGACCTGCTGTTGTTGGCTTTTGAACTCTGGGCACTTTACCACTGCTAACCAGTGCTAAAGTGCATATGCTCTGTGTGTAAATTGTACTGTTGATTGGTTTATCCATGATTGCCGATTTGATTTACTTGTAAGACCCTAGTAGAGTGCACTATATGTGCCTAGGGCCTGTAGATTAAATGCTACTTGTGGGCCTGCAGCACTGATTGTGCCACCCACTTAAGTAGACCCTTTACCTTGTCTCAGGCATGCCATTGCAAGGCCTGTGTGTGCAGTTTTACTGCCACTTCGACTTGGTATTTAAAAGTACTTGACAAGCCTAAAACTCCCCTTTTTCTACATATTACTCACCCCTTATGTGTGCCCTAGGTAACCCCTAGAGCAGGGTGCTGTGTGGGTAAAAGGCAGGACATGTACCTGTGTAGTTCATATGTCCTGGTAGTGTAAAACTCCTAAATTCGTTTTTACATTACTGTGAGGCCTGCTCCATTCATAGGCTAACATTGAGGCTGCCCTCATACATTGTTGAAGTGGTAGCTGCTGATCTGAAAGGAGTAGGAAGGTCATATTTAGTATGGCCAGAATAGTAATAGAAAATCCTGCTGACTGGTGAAGTTGGATTTAATATTACTATTTTAGAAATGCCACTTTTAGAAAGTGAGCATTTCTCTGCACTTAAATCTTTCTGTGCCTTACAATCCACGCCTGGCTAGATTTGACAGCTCCTTGTGCATTCACTCAGACACACCCCAAACACAGTGTACTCAGCCTCACTTGCATACATCTGCATTTTGAATGGGTGTTCCTGGGCTGGAAGGGTGGAGGGCCTGCCCTCACACAAAGGACTGCTACACCCCCTACTGGGACCCTGGCAGACAGGATTGAACTGAAAGGGGACCTGATGCACTTCTTAGCCACTCTTTCAATTTCAAAGGCCACTTCAAAGGCACATTTTAGTATAAAACAGGGCCTCTGCCCTACTACCTCAGACACTTGCTGGAGAAGAAACCTGAACCAGAACCTGCATCCCGCCAAGAAGAACTGCCTGGCTGCTCAAAGGATTCACCTGACTGCTTTCTACAAAGGACTGCTGCCTTGCTGTTGGTCTGCTGCCTTGCTGAACTCTTGTCTGGCTGTAAAAGTGCTCTCCAAGGGCTTGGATAGAGCTTGCCTCCTGTTTCCTGAAGTCTCAGGACCAAAAAGACTTCTCTTTTGCAACTGCACACCGTGTGCGGCGAAAAATTAGATGCACAGCTTGCTCCGTGGTGAAAAATTCACTGCACGCCGATCCGGAAAGACGCCACTCGACGCCCGCTGTGCAACCGTAACTTTGACGCACGGCCTCGCATGGATAACGCTGCCCGACTTCCAGAGAGGAAATCGACTGGACGCCTGCCGTGAGAAAGAAAATTCCACGCACAGCCTCCCGGAACGACACGCAGCCGGATAACAAGCCGAGGAATCCACGCACAGACCCTGGGACATCTGGTAATCCCGCTATCCATAGAAGGAGACGGTCCGCGTGTCGGAAAACAATGCACGTCTTCCCCGAGTGAAAAATAACGACGCAAGTCCATGTGTGAAGGGGCGAAACCGAAACACACACAATTCTTCTCCCTGTAGAACAACGCACGTCTCCCCGCGTGAAAAATAACGATGCAAGTCCGTGTGTGAAGGGGCTTAACCGACGCACACACCATTTTTCCACGCATCTCCTCTTCTGCGGCCCTCTGCTGAGATTTTCCACTCCAAACCAGGTACTTTGTGCTTGAAAGAGACTTTGGCCCTCATTCTGACCCTGGCGGTTTGAAACCGCCAGGGCAGAGGGCCGCGGAAGCACCGCCAACAGGCTGGCGGTGCCTCATGGGCAATTCTGACCGCGGCGGTAAAGCTTCTATAAGCTTCTATAAGCACCCTGACCATGTTGGACTCTGGGGGTACCGCTCCAGGAGGCAGGGTACAGAGCCCCAGAGGGCAGGACCAGTTTCAGGCTGTCATACCTGACCTGGTGGAAGGGAGAGAGGTTAAAGGGTGCCCAGCACCTGGGGCTACCGCCCCCCACACTCCACAGCCACAGTGGTTGGAGAGCTTTGAGAGGCCTGGGGACTGGCTCTCATCCCTGACAGCTGTCCGGGTGGACAAAGTTATCCCTGGGGAGGGGACAAGTGTCACACCCCGGGGGTAGAGTGGGCAACACCACTGTGTTGGTCCTGGTGGTACTATCCTGCTCCTGGGATACGTCTGTGAGCAAAGTAAGGTTAGGTGCTGCACAGATTGTATCCGCAGTTAAGGAGAAAGGTTCCCCATGGGTTGGCTTAGTGGGCCCTGAGAGTATGGACAGAGGGATCCAATTGGAGTCAGGAAGGTGAAGATCTGGAGCATGCCCCTGCTGTTGAGGGCCTGGGTCCTTGTTCTATCGCCTCAAACAGGGACGTACATCAGGATAGTGATTGTTCTCCCCTGGCTTTAGGCTGGTGGGGGGTCATGTTGGACCTGGACTTTTCGACAGGGTCATCCCCAAACTTTTTGCCTCCTTCCTCCTATTTTTTCTGACCTGCTGTGGTTGGCTTTTGAACTCTGGGCACTTTACCACTGCTAACCAGTGCTAAAGTGCATATGCTCTCTGTGTAAATTGTACTGTTGATTGGTTTATCCATTATTGGCTATTTGATTTACTTGTAAGACCCTAGTAGATGCACTATATGTGCCTAGGGCCTGTAGATTAAATGCTACTAGTGGGCCTGCCGCACTGATTGTGCCACCCACTTAAGTAGCCCCTTTACCTTGTCTCAGGCATGCCATTGCAAGGTCTGTGTGTGCAGTTTTACTGCCACTTCGACTTGGCATTTAAAAGTACTTGCCAAGCCTAAACCTCCCCTTTTTCTACATATAAGTCACCCCTAATGTGTGCCCTAGGTAACCCCTAGAGCAGGGTGCTGTGTGGGTAAAAAGCAGGACATATACCTGGGTAGTTTATATGTCCTGGTAGTGTAAAACTCCTAAATTTGTGTTTACACTACTGTGAGGCCTGCTCCCTTCATAGGCTAACATTGGGGCTGCCCTCATACACTGTTGAAGTGGTAGCTGCTGATCTGAAAGGAGTAGGAAGGTCATATTTAGTATGGCCAGAATAGTAATACAAAATCCTGCTGACTGGTGAAGTTGGATTTAATATTACTATTTTAGAAATGCCACTTTTAGAAAGTGAGCATTTCTCTGCACTTAAATCTTTCTACGCCTTACAATCCATGCCTGGCTAGGTTTAATTGACAGTTCTTGTGCATTCACTCAGACACACCCCAAACACAGGGTACTCAGCCTCCCTTGCATACATCTGCATTTTGAATGGGTCTTCCTGGGCTGGGAGGGTGGCGGGCCTGCCCTCACACAAAGGACTGCCACACCCCCTACTGGGACCCTGGCAGACAGGATTGAACTGAAAGGGGACCTGGTGCACTTCTTAGCCACTCTTTCAAGTCACCCCCACTTCAAAGGCACATTTTAGTATAAAACAGGGCCTCTGCCCTACCACCTCAGACACTTGCTGGAGAAGAAACCTGAACCAGAACCTGCATCCTGCCAAGAAGAACTGCCTGCCTGCTCAAAGGTCTCACCTGACTGCTTTCTACAAAGGACTGCTGCCTTGCTGTTGACCTGCTGCCTTGCTGAACTCTTGTTTGGCTGTAAAAGTGCTCTCCAAGGGCTTGGATAGAGCTTGTCTCCTGTTCCCTGAAGTCTCAGGAGCAAAAAGACTTCTCTTTTTCAACTGAATGCAGTGTGCACTGAAAAATTTGCTGCAAAGCTTGCTCCACGGTGAAAAATTCACCGCACGCCGATCCGTAAAGACGCCGCTCGACGTGACTCCTGCGGTGCGACCGGAACTTCGACGCATGGCCTCGCATGGATAACGCCGCCCGACTTCCAGAGAGGAAATCGACGCGACGCCGGCTGTGAGAAAGAAAATTCCACGCACAGCCTCCCGGCACGACGCACAGCCGGATAACAAGCCGAGGAATCCATGCACAGACCCTGGGACATCTGGTAATCCCGCGATCCATAGAAGGAGATGGTCCGCATGCTGGAAAATGACGCACGTCTTCCCCGAATGAAAAATAACAACGCAAGTTCGTGTGTGAAGGGGCGAAACCACTGCACACACCATTCTTCTTCCCATAGAACGACGCACATCTCCCAGCGTGAAAAATAACGACACAAGCCCGTGTGTGAAGGGGCGTAACCGACGCACACACCATTTTTCCACGCATCTCCTCTTCTGCGGCCCTCTGCGGAGATTATCCACTCCAAACCAGGTACTTTGTGCTTGAAAGAGACTTTGTTTGCTTTTTAAAGACTTAACACACTTTATATCTCTTTTCAGTGATATCTTTACAAATTCATATTGCATCTTTGATCGTTTTGACCTGCAAATACCCAGATAAATATTATATATTTTTCTAAACACTGTGTGGTGTATTTTTGTGGTGCTATATTGTGTTATTGTATGATTTATTGCACAAACGCTTCACACATTGCCTTCTAAGTTAAGCCTGACCGCTCAGTGCCAAGCTACCAGATGGGGGGCACAGGATAATTTGGATTGTGTGTGACTTACCCTGACTAGAGTGAGGGTTCTTGCTTGGACAGAGGGTAACCTGACTGCCAACCAATAACCCCATTTCTAACAATGACAATCAAGGGTCACAAGATCTGTGATTTGTAAATTGAATTGCCAGGATGGAATGCAGTTGCCAATCATGAGTGGGTATCCTAGTTTTGGACAAGTGATTTACAGATTTACATGTCTGTGTACTAAACTTCGATCATCACACGTATGTACACATTTCATGACCCTAACCCTGTAACTCAGAGGGGGGGTGGAGAAGCAACAAATACTTTCAAACATCTAGGACACCCAGGAAGCTTTGGACAGCTGGGTTTGGGCACATTAATTCTTGAAAATATCTGGATTAAACACATGTCTTTCCTGGTACACTCACAGACCATGCATAAAACATATGTTAGAGCCACATTTGCATCATCTATTGACGTGAAGACAGCACTAATTTACAGGCTCCAGTTGTGTTTTGTAACTCAATGCAGCTGTTGCGTCAACAAATGACGGTAATGTGTAGCAATTATTGTATAACTCACGGCCACTGTATGTTTAACTTGCATTCCACATGTCCAAAAACATTGCCTGCAGCATATGAACAAATCTGCTTCTGTCACTACAGAGCATTTAAATGTGCTCATTCCTCTGAATTGTACTCACCAACAGGGTCACCAATCACAATCCCCAGGTGGTCCAGCAGGTCTTGCTCTCTGGCAGCAAGGTCAGCCCAACGGTGCTTTAGCTGGTGGTCGTTGCGCAGTGTGTTGTATATGCGTTGCAGATGGTACAGGACCTTTGCCCACTGGAGCCTCCTTGCCTCTGTGTGATACCCCTGTATCACACTGCCACCTGCTTCTACCATCAATGGGAGGAAGTGGCACACCAGCCAAATGAATCCCCCCAGCTCTTCCTCTCCCATTCTTGAAATAATAAAGGAATTAAGGGGTACAGAGGATAATGAAGGGAAAGGAGGAGAGGGAAGTGAAAAGTAATTAACACTAAAACAGCCCAACTTTCCCCAAACTAACACTACCCAAAACAGACTCCCAACAGTACAAAGACAGAATTAGACACCAGAAATGACAAAAATACACCTACAAAGGATACCACAGACCCTTAGAAAACACCAAAAGACAAGATAAAGAGCACAGGATCCACATTCACAGTATTCACAGAGAGACAAGTCCAAACACAGTCACACAGTCAAGAAAAATCACAGACTGCAAAGTGAAAGTGAAAGTACACCCACTGTACCAATTCTGTAAACAGGATATCCTATCACATCACTTCCTGCCTCAAATGCAGTGCGTTTTTATTATGATGCGTTAAAATATTATAACGCTTACAGTGTGTGCGTAATTTTTTTTTTATGCACATGCTTAGAAATTACCCCGCATCCATATTTTCAAATAGTTTTTATAGTTAATCAATTTCATGGGGTACAGTGTGGGAATTACCACTCAGGGTCAATGGATGTATCATGGCAGTGAGCATCATTTTTCTATGCATATGCAGTGTTTTTTGACGCATGTGCGTCTTTTTTTACGCGTGTGCATCAAAATTTATGTCTTTTACTGGGTTTGGGTCATTTCTCAAATTCTATAGTACATGACAGCTGTAACTATACAGAGATAGGCTGTTTGCACCGACATTGTGCATTCCAGTGTATAGGCACATGTGGCAGATCACACTACTGCGGACCATGATCCTCTAGTTGTTGTACCGGATTTGCACTCTTCACTGACGCAATCGATCCCCAAACTTTTGGAATACAAATTGGTATTGCCCAGTTTGAGCAGGTTGTGCATCAATAGAGGATAGCAAGGCTACACAACTCAATACAGTAACTCATTGCCTGTGTGACAATGTGTGTGAATTGGCTCTTACAATTTTAGTTGTCCCACTGTGTGAACATCACAAGACGTGTTTTCATAAATGTGCTTGTGTGCATGTGTTGTCAATGGGGTCAACCATCAGATGCTATTCAGTGTGGAAATGAGTAAGGAAATGTGTTTGTCATACACGTAGCAACAAATGCTGTGTGAACTTCCCAGATTTTTGGGACATAAGCATCTGTCATGACAAACCATGCACAAGATAGATAGAGGACGGTTGATCATGGCAATGTTCCAATATTAAGCCATCGCATGTCCTGGAATGTTGGATACCACTTCCTGGTCACTTGTTTTGATACTACCCATGAGTCAGGCATTTGAAAATGCTATGTGGGTACGGTGTTTGTGACACTGAGTCCTAAAACCAATCCACAAATGTAATGTCACTCCACAGTTTGAGTCGTATAAATGACCTATGTTTCTCCTGTGGCAGTGGAGGACCAGCAGACCAAGCAGCACGTGTTCACATATTTCCAGTGGTTAATTGCACAAAGGTGTACTGTTCAAGTGTGTGGGCCCATGTGTAGCCTGTGTCATTATTGGGGTCCATTTTGTCACAGTTACGTTCAGGTCTAGTCATGAGTCTGTGGAGCCATTCCCTGCATTAACAAAGTATCCTTCAGAGCTGAATCAAATGAAAGCCAAAGAAGAATTGAGAACACACATGAGGATAGTCCAGCTATGGCACTGCAGAAATTTTATGAGACTGACAACAGGGCAACTTTGGTGTGCTCACAAAGTTAATGGATCAGGGATTTTAAATCAGCAGGTTTAATCACAACATTTGTACACAGGGTGGGCTCTAAAATTCCCACTGCAGCCGGAACATCAGTGCCTCTGTGCTGATTCATCTCACAGCTATTCACCATGTAAGCCCCATCAATGTGTTGGGGCCGATGTGAATCAGTGTGTGGACCGTCAGGGTACAAACATGTGTTGACATTTCATGCACATTATCTAACGTTGTTTGTTGTGCTGGAGGCACCATACCAAATCCATGCATACAGCCATGGTACACTGTCACCTTTTGTCACTCATGCATACATGAAACCCAGACAAGGAATGGGCCATGATTAGGCTATTTTGAAGACAAGTTCCACCCATGATGCGATAAATAAACTGATTACACTATACAATGTATTTGAGTATTCATTGTAGACCTACCTGACACAATACCCCAGGAGGAAAGTGAGGGCATGGAAAACAACTATGAGACAAATGTAGCCACAGGGAACCTTTATCGTAACACAAAGACAGGAACCAGTCAGGCTTACAGGATGCAGGGTCAATCAGGAACAAAAATGAACAAGGCAAATAAACAGTGAGCAGAATGAGACTGGTCAAAGCTGGAACAACACTGTTGGAAATGTATACTGTTTTTGTCCTGTGTGCTGCAACGTTGCACAATACCCCTAAACCTGTGTTACACAAGGATTTATATGAACAGTGATATTCATATAATGGCAGTTTCTATGCCGTTCCAGGCAGCTGCAAGGGAAGTGCATGTTCAAATGGCTGGTCTGCATGGAGGTGCTCACAGGTGTGTGCAGCTTCAGTCTCTCACAAGTCCTGTAGGTGAGAATCAAGTTCGAAGGACCAACAGTACCTTTCACATGGGAAGCAATGGACAGGTGATAACAGGTCCTACAGACTACAAGGCAGTGCATTATCCGACAAGAAGTCCATGCAGACAGATGAACAATGACTATGGCATACCATACTAAAGAGGGAAGCACACTGGAGTCAGAATGTGAGTCTGGGTGTGTGTAGATGAGGAATTATCTGGGTACAAATAGTCAATTTCCAGGGCCTCCTCGAGAAGGGTGGGGAGAGACAGAAAACATGGCAGTGGCAGGACTTATGACCTGGGATGGCATGTGCAGGGGATGTCTTGTGAGCAATGCTAGTCATACCTGGGGCACACCTGCTATCCAGTTGCTGCTTTTATGGATTTCTTGTCACACATACTCCTTTTAAAGATAGCTGATGTCACAATTACTGCTGTCAAGGGTCTGGTCATACATTCCTGTTACCAATGCAATAGCACATCCATTGCCTCATGTATGAGGCATTTTTTTCCATATTGAATGATGGTGTCTTTGTTGTGTGCCATATGCTGCAATGAACCATGTTGCCAACATGTATGTGTGAAATAGCTGCTATTGCCCTTCAAATGTGAAATGGACAGGATATATGTCATTTACAGTGTGTGTGAAGTTGGCTGAACATTCATACCCATCAAATGTGATGTGGATTTTTAAGTATCCTAATATGTATTACTGCAATGCTCCGTGAGGCTACACTCTGATTATGAACCTTAGGGATAATGTGATGCAAAAAGGATTACCCAGACTGTCAGAGTCACCAGATCCTCGGGGTCTGTGCACGTTCCCAACACGTCCACCACTGAACAGCTCCAAGACTCTGATAGATAAATCACAGAGACTGAGAGAGTTCAAGAGGGGAAGAGGGGATTAGTAGGGAACAGCTGGGAAGGAGACCTGTAGTAAGAAAAAGGTTAGAACACACGATATGAAAATTATATCTCCTGAAATCAATACTAGACTATGATTCTAAGCCTAGTCACTCTGAAAACATGAACAATCTAAGAGTTTAGTTTAAAATTACTAAGTTTCAATATGGCCGGATACCTGTAAGGGAATCAAGATGAATTAAATTAAAACTTTCTTATTCAAGTACTTTCCTTTACATGAGAATCAGAAAAAACATTCTGATTACATTTTAAACCAGTCACATAAATCCTGTTTTGAGAATGTATACTAGGACCATACAATATTGCATCTAGAAACTCTGGCCTTCTGTGTACTCTTAAAATGTTTCAACACAAATTGCGCATATTACAGATATATATATATATATATATATATATATATATATATATATATATAGAGAGAGAGAGAGAGTAAACACCATAAAAGGATTGTGCACCATGAATAACACAATATGGATTCAGGAAACAAATCACATAACTTGTCAACTCGAATATTACATAATAAATATCTTAGAATAGTGGCATACAATAAACAACATGAAATAAACTTGAGGAGAGAATCATGCGTCTTGCCGATTCGAGTGTCACCATGTAAAATACCAAGAAATGGTAGCACGCAATGAATATCAAAGTCAAATCATCTTTAATCGAATCGCGCGTCTTGCCGATTCGTAAAACACGATGTAAATGTCAACAAATAACAGCTCACAATAAATAACAAGATCAAAGTACAATGAAACGAATCGCGCTTCTTTTGCCGATTCTTAAGCCAGCATGTAAATGGTAGCGCGTAATGAACAACAAAGTTAAATCCTCATGAAACGAGTTGCGCGTCTTGCCAATTTGTAAAACATCATGTAAATATCAAGAAATAGTAGCGCGTAATGTACAACAAAGTTTAAACACCATAAAACGAATCGCGTGTCTTGCCGATTCTTAAGTCACCATCCCAATGTCAAGAAATAGTAGCACGCAATGAATAACAAAGTCAAACCTTTATTAAATAAATCGCGCGTCTTGCTTATTTGTAAACTACCATATAAATGTCAAGAAATGGTAGCGCGCAAGTAATCTGTTACTCATTTAAGAATTAAACCAAGAATATGAAAATTCTCAATAACGGTGTCGAACAGTCAAACCACCATCTTACCGCCTGGAACAATGATCACCAATGAAGGATGAAGGACAGAAGACTGGAAGATCCAAATAGGCCGCCGGGACAGGAGCTCAGGAAGAAGCTGCTGCTCTGCACCGGGACCTCTGAATAGTGAGCACTGGGAGTTGGGCTGGCTCTCTTTTATAGTGTCTTGGCCCAGCCCAGAACCACGCCCAGGCATGTTGCAGGAAAAGTCTCTGGAAGGCCCTGGAAAGGGGCCACACCCTAACACAGTCTGAAAACCTGCAGCAATACATTGCAAAGGAACAGTATTTGTAAGCATATTAAAAATAAGTTTTCAGGATTGAACTCTGCAATGCAAAAGGTTAAACCACAACATATCAGCACAATGCATAAATTACGTTGTTTTGAGAGTGGTGGGTTTTTGCATTTTTGTCGCCAATAGAGCGCGTACTGCTCTGGTGTTGACAGTACTTCCCTCTCCCAGACACGCTCTAGGGCCTGGTTTGCTTGGATTAAGACGATGAAAGAGTCTCACAAGTACTGGAGCATGAACATCAGATGCGGAAACCCATGAGTTACTTTCAGGACCATAACCTTTCCATGAGATTAAGTACCATAGATTACGCCCTCTCAGTTTAGAATCCAACACTTTCTTGACTTCGTATTCTTCTTCCCCTTGTACTAGAACAGGAGCTGGATGAGGGTGGACCTTTTGGACTGCCTTTTTCAAGAGGGACGTGTGGAACACTGGATAAATCCGTGAAGGATCTGGGCAACTGTAGTTTATAGGTCACCGGATTGATTTGTCTAAGGACCTATGAATTTGGGGTTAAACATGTGCTTCTTCTTGAAGTCTATATGTTTTGTGGAAAGCCACACTTTGTCACCTGGTTGATATTGCGGTCCCTCACAATGTTTCTTGTCATAATGCCTTTTATATTTTTGTTTGGCTTTTTCTAAATGCTGTTGAATCAGTTTCTGGGTTTGATGTAAATGCTGAATGGTTTCTGACACAGCTGGAGTAAGAGAACTTTCTTGAGGAATTGTGATGGGCAAGGTGTCAGGATGATAGCCAAATAAACCAAAAAAGGGTGTTACGCCAATAGAAGTGTGGAATAAGTTATTGTAAGCTAACTCAGCTAACCAGAGCATAGATGTCCAAGAATGAAGTGCCTGTTCAGCGTAGGCACGTAGGTATTGTTTCAAAGTCTGATTTAGTCTCTCCGTTTGACCATCTGTTTGAGGATGGTGACTAGTAGATAGCGTAGATGTCACTTGGAGTGTTTTACACCATGTCTTCCAGAAATTGGAGGAAAATTGTGAACCCCAATCGGAGAGGATAACCTTTGGCAGTCCATGATAACGAACCACTCTGTTCAGTAAAATAGTTGCCAATTCACTAGAAGAGGGCAATTTTTTACAGGCGATGAAATGTCCATATTTCTGAAGACTATCTACTACCACCAGAATGACTGAATGCTGTTGAACCACTGGTAGACCAGTAATAAAGTCTAAAGAAATGTGCTCCCATGGACGACTTGGGGTTGGAAGTGGATGTAACAACCCTTTTGGTTTTGAATGACTTGTTTTAATGCGAGCACAAACTTCACAGTTGTTTACCATTGCTTTTATATCTTTTGTTAGGGTAGGGCACCAAAAATAGCGTTTGATCAGTTTATGAGTTTTAGGAGTACCTGGGTGACCTGCCGTAGGTATAACATTCAACCAATGAAACACTATCTTGCGAAGTTTGGTAGTGGGTTCGAACAAACAAGCATCATGAAAGGGTAAACCTTGCTTGATTGACCTTTTGGGATCTGCTTGGGCCCATGTTTGCCATTTTTCAACAGTGAAAGAGTTGCGAATTTCTTCAAAGAAATCTTCTGTTTTTATGATACATAGGGCCATATTTATACTTTTTGACGCAAAACTGCGCTAACGTAGTTTTGCGCCAAAAAAATTAGCGCCGGCTAACGCCATTCTGAAGCGCCATGCGGGCGCCGTATTTATTGAATGGCGTTAGCCGGCGTTAGCCAACCGGCGCTGCCTGGTGTGCGTGAAAAAAAACGACGTACACCAGGCAGCGGCGGCGTAGGGAAAAATGGCGTTTGGGCGTCCAAAAATGGGGCAAGTCAGGCTGAGGCAAAAAAATCGTCTTAACCCGATTTGCACCATTTTTTTGGGGCGCCCAGACACCATTAACATGACTCCTGTCTTAGCAAAGACAGGAGTCATGCCCCCTTGCCCAATGGCCATGCCCAGGGGACTCATGTCCCCTGGGCATGGTCATTGGGCATAGTGGCATGTAGGGGGGCACAAATCAGGCCCCCCTATGCCACGAAAAAAAATTAAAAAAATACTTACCACAACTTACCTTTTCTTCCCTGGGATGGGTCCCTCCATCCTTGGGTGTCCTCCTGGGGTGGGCAAGGGTGGCAGGGGGTGTCCCTGGGGGCAGGGGAGGGCACCTCTGGGCTCATTCTGAGCCCACAGATCCCTTAACGCCTGCCCTGACCCAGGCGTTAAAAAGAGGCGCAAATGCGGGTTTTTTTGCCCCGCCCACTCCCGGGCGTCATTTTTGCCCGGGAGTATAAATACCACGCACATGCCTGGGAGTCATTTTTTAAGACGGGAACGCCTACCTTGCATATCATTAACGCAAGGAAGGTGTTCACGCCAAAAAATGACGCTAACTCCATGAACTTTGGCGCTAGACGCGTCTAACGCCAAAGTATAAATATGGAGTTAGTTTTGCGTCGAATTTGCGTCGAAAAAAACGACGCAAATTCAGCGCAAACAGAGTATAAATATGCCCCATAGAACCTTGTCAGGAGCAATGATAGCTCTGGAGGCTTGAAATGCAGGCAACGTGGTAGACTCTCGACGGGACAAGGCGTCAGCCTTGCGATTATCTTTACCAGGCCGGAAGGTTACTACAAAATCAAATTCGGCAAAAAAAAGCATCAGCGTAATTGCCGAGGGGTCAAACGTCTGGCGGAACTCATGAATTGAAGATTACGATGATCAGTTTATACTGTGACAGTGTATTTGGCACCCAACAAATGATGTCTCCATTCTTTAAAGGCGTCACAAATCGCCAGAAGCTCTTTTTCAGCAATGACATAGTTCTGTTCGCTTCGTTCAACTTCCGAGACATATAAGCTACAGGATGAAGTTGACCAGTGTCTTTATTTCGTTGTAATAAGACGGCTCCTATTGCTACATCTGAAGCATCAGCTTCCACTAAGAAAGGTTGATTCGCATCAGGATGAGTCAAGACTGGGGCAGTGGAGAAAGCTTCCTTCAAAGTCGAGAAGGCTTGATCAGCTTCTGGGGAATAATTTGTGGGCTCACTATTCTGTCAGAGTCACCAGATCCTCGGGGTCTGTGCACGTTCCCAACACGTCCACCACTGAACAGCTCCAAGACTCTGATAGATAAATCACAGAGACTGAGAGAGTTCAAGAGGGGAAGAGGGGATTAGGAGGTGAACAGCTGGGAAGGAGACCTGTAGTAAGAAAAAGGTTAGAACACACGATATGAAAATTATATCTCCTGAAATCAATACTAGACTATGATTCTAAGCCTAGTCACTCTGAAAACATGAATAATCTAAGAGTTAAGTTTAAAATGACTAAGTTTCAAGATGGCCGGATACCTGTAAGGGAATCAAGATGAATTAAATGAAAACTTTCTTATTCAAGTACTTTCCTTTACATGAGAATCAGAAAAAACATTCTGACTAAATTTTAAACCAGTCATATAAATCCTGTTTTGAGAATGTATACTAGGACCATACAATATTGCATCTAGAAACTCTGGCCTTCTGTGTACTCTTAAAATGTTTCAACACAAATGGCGCATATTGCAGATATATATGTATTTATGTGTATATATATATATATATATATATATATATATATATATATAGTAAACACCCTGAAAGGATTGTGCACCATGAATAACACAATATGGATTCAGGAAACAAATCACATAACTTGTGAACTCGAATATTACATAATAAATATTTTAGAATAGTGGCATACAATAAACAACATGAAATAAATTCGAGGAGAGAATCGTGCGTCTTCCCGATTCAAGTGTCACCATGTAAAATACCAAGAAATGGTAGCACGCAATGAATATCAAAGTCAAATCATCTTTAATCGAATCGCGCGTCTTGCCGATTCGTAAAACACGATGTAAATGTCAAGAAATAACAGCTCACAATAAATAACAAGATCAAAGTACAATGAAAGGAATTGCGCTTCTTTTGCCGATTCTTAAGCCACCATGTAAATGTCAAGAAATGGTAGTGCGCAATGAACAACAAAGTTAAATCCTCATGAAACGAGTTGCGCGTCTTGCCAATTCGTAAAACATCATGTAAATGTCAAGAAATAGTAGCGCGCAATGGACAACAATGTTTAAACACCATAAAACGAATCGCGCGTCTTGCCGATTCTTAAGCCACCATGCCAATGTCAAGAAATGGTAGCATGCAATGAATAACAAAGTCAAACCTTTATGAAACAAATCGCTTGTCTTGCCTATTTGTAAACTACCATATAAATGTCAAGAAATGGTAGCGCACAAGTAATCTGTTATTCATTTAAGAATTAAACCAAGAATATGAAAATTCTCAATAACGGTGTCGGAACAGTCCAACCACCATCTTACCGCCTGGAACAATGATCACCAATGAAGGATGAAGGGCAGAAGACTGGAAGATCCAAATAGGCCGCTGGGACAGGAGCTCAGGAAGAAGCTGCTGCTCTGCACCGGGACCTCTGAATAGTGAGCACTGGGAGTTGGGCTGGCTCTCTTTTATAGAGTCTTGGCCCTGCCCAGAACCACGCCCAGGCATTTTGCAGGGAAAGTCTCTGGAAGGCCCTGGAAAGGGGTCACACCCTAACACACTCTGAAAACCTGCAGCAATACATTGCAAAGGAACAGTATTTGTAAGCATATTAAAAATACGTTTTCAGGATTGAACTCTGCAATGTAAAAGGTTAGACCGCAACATATCAGCACAATGCATAAATTACGTTGTTTTGAGAGTGCTGGGCTTTGGCAGTTTTGTTGCCAATAGAGCGCGTGCTGCTCTGGTGTTGACACAGACCATGATATAGTGATTAGAATAGTGTGTTTAACGACATATGGTAAGACAGTGGTTATGGTGACTATAGTTAAATGAAGTTTTGGACAATGTGTTGTCTCCCATGCAATCCTGCAGCTGTGTTTGGATGGTCCCCCTCATGTTGATGGACAACGTCTTCCTCTTCCTCTTCTTCAGGCATTTGTGGGTCTAGTTCATAAAGGGTAATGTTCCTCCTTACACAAATGTTGTGCAGTATGGCACAGGCCAAAATGATCTTGCTTACCATTTCTGGTGAGTATAGGAGGCTGCCTCTGGTGCTGTTGAGGCACCTGAATCTCGACTATGGTGCGTGTCCTCCGATGTGCTTCATTATAGGCACGCTCTGATGCTGTGCTTGGGTTTGCAAATGGGGTCATGATCCATGGCTGGATCCCATA
This sequence comes from Pleurodeles waltl, assembly GCF_031143425.1. Taxonomy (NCBI): domain Eukaryota; kingdom Metazoa; phylum Chordata; class Amphibia; order Caudata; family Salamandridae; genus Pleurodeles; species Pleurodeles waltl. The sequence continues at coordinate 924,342,110 of NC_090448.1, read as the reverse complement.
CCCCTGATCAGCTGAAAGAGAAAATGAGTGAGAAAATGTTGATGTTGCTTGCACCATGATTATCACTCTGCATGGCAGTTGTTCTCTTGTGTTGTCTGTGACTCATCTGTGTTTGTGTTATTGTGTGGAATCCTAGGCTTTGGTTGTTTCATTATCTGAACTGGTGTTTGGCTGATTGGACGGATGTCAGCTGTATTTTTGTAGAGTTGCAGCACATTGTGTACTCCCTTGCATTATGTCATGTGAAAGAGGTGTCCATGTGTCTTAACTGGGGGTGACATGATACTTCCATACACAGAATCAATTCCACAGTGGTGGTAACACGGTTGCATCTATATGGCCTGGACATCCCATCCAATTTAACATATGCAATAGAATTTGTTAAACATCAGTGAGGTCATTTGATTTGGCTAGGTAACAATGTACAACACATCTCCATAAGTTGTCAGCACTGAATTGTTGACAATTGACAATGCACAAATATCCCATGTGTGACAAGTTCTCGGCAGGGTCTGTTTCTCTGCCCTTGCTGAGTTTACTCATGTTCAAACGTGTACCTATACTACTGAACCTGGTCCAGTTCAGCTAGCTAACTTGGTTGTGAGGTTGACGTTTTGAGTGTCAGAAGGTCCAAATGCCTGTACATCTGTTGTGTATAGGTGTAATTGTCTCAAACCGTATGTGTAGGAATGTGCACTTTCAATATTGTCACATCAATATGTGTTGTTAGCACAGTCCACTTGCTTATTGGCAGTGGGCAATATCAGAGCAGGAGTGATATGAGATATTGGTACTGCCTCAATGATTCCATGTCACCTTCATTAGAGTCATCATCATCATGCTATGTGTCTCATGGTGTTTGACCTGCAGGAAAACACATTGCATTCCCCTTACACAGTACTTTTTGGTTGGAAGGGTGTTTGATTGAGTGTTATTGATGTGATATTGAAAGATTAATCTTCCAATTTGTACTGCCAGTTAAGGCCATGTCATTGTCATTGTGTTGTTTTAAATTGTTCCCTTGTGTCTGTGGAGTGGCATCTGTTGTTATTTGGATCTGTCATTTGTCCATAGGTGTGTATCCCATTAGGTCAGGAATTCAAACAGGCCTAGCAGTGTGACAGCCTCAGTGTCTTCCTGGCCATGTGTCAATGTAGTTGTGTATATGTTGTGTGTCCTACAGAGTTGCTGGACTGTGTGTATATAAGTAGGTTTCTGTACTTACCAACAAGTAGGCCATTGCCATATCGTCCATCCTGGAAGTGTTGATTGATGGTGCAGTGGCGAAGATTAATGAATCATGTACACTCCCAGGATACTTTGCCACGATGTTGGTGATCAATCCCCTGTGATCAACAATGGCCTGCACATTGATGGAGTGTGTGTGCTTCCTGTTGTGGTATAGATGTTCGGTTGCAGCAGGTGGCACAATGGGCACACGTGTGCAGTCAATGGCACCAAGCACGTGTAGGAAGCCGTTGATTTGATAGAAGCCCTGTTTGGTCTCCTGCTGTTTCAGCTGTGTGTTGATGAAGCTGATGTGGCAGGGAGTGAGGGAGATGATGGCATCCAATACCTTGGGTAGGAAGGCAGAGAATGAGGGCTGTGAGATCCCGTAAACCAGGGCACCAGTAGTTTGAAAGGAGCCACTTGCCAACATGTGGAGGACAGCTAGCAGCTTGGTCTCTGGTGGAATGATGTTGGGTATCTACAAGCTGGGTGCCAAATGTGGCTCAATCTTGCGCAGCACCTGCTGAATGGCTTGCCAGTTGAGTCTGTACCTCTGGATGATGTCTTGTTGCTGGAGTCCCAGAACGGTTGTCTTGGTGCAGAATATCCTCTCCTGCCTTCTGCGTTGCCTTTGGGGTCCCTGCTGGTGTTGAGGAAGCTGCTGTTATTGGTCTTGTGCTCTATGTCTTTGTGCATGCTGGATGAAAAGCACCTCCATGTCTTCCTTTTGGAGCTCTGCGTGGCTTGTGTGTGTTTTCCTTAAGTAGTGGTGTGTTTGCCCCATTTAAACGCCTGCCCTGACCCAGGCGCTATTTTTTTACGCAAATCAGGCTGTGTGCCATTTTCCGACTCCGCCTAACGGTCGTGCAGGATTTTTGCACTATAACATAAATATGGCGCACAGGTGTTTAAGTCATTTTTGGGACGGGAATGCCTACTTGCATGTCATTAATGCAAGGCGGTTTCCCGCATCCAGAAAATGACGCACACAGCGGAATTTTGGTATTCGCGGGGTCAGGTGTCATTGTATAAATATGTTGCAAGGTTTGCGCCGAATGTGGGTCAAACTTTTTGACGCACATTCGTCGCAGACAGAGTATAAATAGGCCCCTACATCTTTTAAAAATAAAAAATAACTGCCTCGGCAAACAAAAGTCTTACAGCGTTAATTACAAAGGTTATTATCAGTAGTGGTAATTGTTGAGGCCTTTAAAGAATAACTGTCTCGATTGGCCCTACAAGAATTCATACCTACTGAAGTTATCATGGCTTTTTAAAAAATACACCGTTTTCTTGTCAAAAAACACCTCACAGAGAGCACCTACTCAGATAACTTGTGTACTGCAAATCTAGAGGGTCAGCACACTTAGGTCCCAATTTCCAGTTGCTTGGTATGAGGTACACAGGACTAAATGAGTCAAATTACCATTTACAGACAAGATCACCACATGTGTATTGTGCAGTTCTGACTTTGGACAGCATAGAAAGGGGAATATTGTGTTGGTCCAAGACGTTCCTGGGCTGTTTTCTGCATATTCATTTTCGATTCCTTTGGTGTTTCGGTGTCAGGTTCCCGCAGCTTTTGTGCTGTTCTACAGCTTTTTTTTGTTTTTTCATGCTGCTAGGTTTACGTATGGGCATCTCTGATATTATTATTCTTTGTAATGGGTATGGTCAGGGTGGAAATGGGACAGAAAATAGGCCTGCGCACTAAAATAAAAGTAGTGCTTATTAGCTAATCAAATGGCTAAAAAAGTGTCCCACAATTTTAAATTGCGACAGTTTTGAACTTGTGAAGAGACACTGTATAGGGGATGTTTTACAAGGTATGTGAGACTGCATGCATTTATGCTTCCTGCAGGCAATGTGCCACCTTATACCTGCATCAGGTATATTGTATCAAAGTAGGCATTCCCACACAAAAAAGGGCTGCAGAAATGGAGCACTGAAATCTACAAGATTTCACTGCACCATTCTGCTCCGTCACAGCATCATTTTTATAACACCTGCTCAGAGCAGGCGGCATAGTGACGCTGTGCTGTTTTCAATGGGGTTCCCGCCTAGCATTGCTGGACTAGAGTCAAAATTTGAACACTAGTCCAGCAATATTACGGTGTAGTGCCACAATTGTGTCAGAATTTCTGACACAGCGGTGGACACTGCGTCATGGCACACTGTACAGTAAATACAGTCCTCCAATGGCATCATTAGGGGGACGCAGGGCAGTGCAAGAAAACTGGCTAATACATCACGATGCACCAGTTTCTTGTACATGAGGTCCATAAAGTGACACTTTGTCACAAGCAGAAAAGTGATTTAATGCTGAGCTCTCTTTTCATGTTTTTTGTTTGCAAACAGTCAAGTGCATTTCTTTGTAGTGAAAATATCTAACAGTTTTACTAAAATGCAAAGAAAATAAGCCTTTTAAAGCCTACAGGTCTGGCTTTAATGTTTTAATGCATGCAAACACAGGCATGCTCAAATGGAATCTGCCTGAGTTAAAACATTAGAATCAGACCTACTTACTTCCTAATGCTTTTAACTTCTGCTGCTCAATATACAATACAGGGATCAATGCAGAGGGATACTTTCCAAAAAACATTCAATAGTAGCATGAGCATCGCAAAAAACCTTGCTGTATCTGGAGCATGGCACATTGTATCCGGACCAGAAACCATCAACTAGTGGACAGGGGGTTGGAAAAGTGTGAGATGGTTTCTAGAGCACACGGAGATCAAATGATATTTCTAACATCACACAATATTTCTAGGCCATGTAGTGAAGCTGATGCTGGTGCTGGTGCTGGAGCATAGGGCCCCGGCTCCCGCAGCTAGTGTGGAACACAAGTCTCCAGGTTCCAAGGTCTGCATCTTCACCCTTCCCTATTGACATTTTTTTGAATCGCTTCCGAATACAAAATGCTGACATATCACACCACATCTACCTTAACTGATGCTCATTTTCATTCAAAGAGCCCTCTGGTTTTATACAGGATGTCTACGCATGCCTACCTAGCACCTTGAGATTGAACGTGCCGCTCATGTGGCGGTTGGCTACATAACAATGTGCTAATGAAACCCATCGAAAGTTGTTAATTGGCATTCACATACATTTGTAAAATAACACCTCTGTGTTCCAGTCCAGCACCCTTTTGTACATGTTCCAGCTTTTTGCTGTTCTTGGAAAGCTCCCTGTTTTTACAGCGTGAGGATCTGTAGGTGTACGTTAATTCTTGGCCAGATTCAGTTTTTGCACTGAACATAATTGAACTCAAGACCACACATTTGTAAATGCATCTTTCACACATTTTGCAATAAAATAAACTTCAGTTTGGGCGATGAAAGGCGCTGCTATTTGTTTAGTAGAATGTTATTGTATTGTTTCTGTACATCTTGGAAATACCTGGTAATATGTTTGAATAACGAGGGACATGTTTTCTACCTGAGCCATAGGACATTCCTACTGTTAACTGGGGTTTTACTCCTAACTGTTAACTGGGGTTTTACTCCTACAGCAAAAAGTACCTGCTCTGTAAATGATGTATGGTTTTGTTAATCGTGGACATGGGCAAAATATCCATCACTGTAGACTCCTTTAAACATTACGCCAGAGGTATCCACTCCATTTTTATAGTTCTTGTTTAGTTTTGCAGTTGAAGAATTTGAAGTGGTTCTAAAATAATAATTTCATGACATTGACTTCATAACACCGAACTGGCAGACATATCAATCTTATTAGCTACAATGCATTCAATGGAACGCTCAAATATTACTCTCAGCCCCTAAATAATCAAAGCATCAAAATACACTAACCCACTTAATCACTACCCTTTGTTTGATCAAAAGTCTCATGTGAAAGGTGATCAAAACCTGAACATTCTAATTGCAAACAGACCCGTTATTTTCTGTACCATACAGAGAGTAGCTGTAAACCTCGTTTATGCAAGCAAAATATGCCTCACATAGGCAAACACTGTGCTCCCTAAAATGTCATCTACTAACATAAATATAAGAAGGATCATACTTTTAGGGACTAACTGTAGCAAACTAAGATAACTCAATATTTCAAGGTTCAAAAAGTAATTTACTGTTTGAAAACAAATATTGTTTACGTTCCAACTGGACCAAATTAAGGGCCTCATTTACAAGAAACTTGTGCATTGCTCACAATGCGCCAGTTTGCTTGAGCCACCCTGCGCCCTCCCTAAAGACACCATGGTAGCACTGTATTTACAATACAGTGCACCGTGTCGCTCGTTAGCACAGCTGTGTCAGAATTTCTGATGCAGTTGTTGCGCTTTGCTAGCTAACCTCAAGAATGTTGACACTAGTCCAGCAAAGCGTGGGGAGGCCCATAGAGAAAAAGCACAGCATCGCTTTAATGCCTGTCTGAACAGGTGTTAGAAAATGATGCTAGAATGATGCAGTGAAATCTTGTACATTTTACTGAGCCATTCCTAAGGGCCCCCTTGAGGGGCAATGTCAACCCTTATATACATTATACCTGGTGTAGGTATAATGTGGTGCAAGATCTTACAAACTGGTGCAATGGTCCCATTGCGCCAATTTGTAAACAGAGCACGGGGTGGGCGGCTGTTCTGCGTGGCCGTAGAGTCAGAAAAATGACGCTATAGTGGCACAAGGAGCTTGTAAATGAGCCACTAAATGTGTAAGAAAAAAAAAATCATTATACGTATCTATACACAATATAATTATTATGAGAACGATTACCTAAATTGTCCATTGGTTTTGGTCTGGCAATGGGAATGAATGTTCTCTGTAGTGATATTGTCTGTTGTAGGAATCCAGTCTTCCTTTGGCTTCAAGAAACTCAGCAGTGCAGTACAATTGCCACTCTTTCTAACTTACATTGCCTACACTGTGTGAAAATTTGTAGCAAGTCTTTACATTCTGTGATCACCACAAACATTTGTTCAGGATGTGCAAAGATTTTTTTCTACAATTTTCAATGTATGCTGACATGATTTGTATTAATATTGAATATTTTTCATTGCCCTATAAATATGTGCTTCATTTCAAGCATGTCTTAAAGAGCATCCTCCGAGTAAAATACTTAAAGGCCTTGTAAAAACATAATCATAATTCTTTGTAAAATCACACCATACTTGGTCATATCCAAAAGATGGCTCTTTGCAGATGTTCATGTGCAGTAAACACATGAGAACACCACGACTAGATGTATTGTAAATTAGTTCTGGCCTCTCTTGTTCTACGTGCTGATCAAGTCAAGCAAAAAAGGTAGCCTCTCCTCGAACCAGGATTACAACTGTTGTAATACCACACCTTTCCCTGAGACAGACCTGGCAAAATTTGTGCAGGGGGGGAAATATAGGATGTTCCAGGTTTTTGGACATAATGTGTGCTATTACCTTTTGAGCGCTCATTCCGATGTAGAGAACGTGGAATAGGGAGATAGTACTGCACTACATAAGTATCGCCCCTGATGGTATCAAAATGTACGAGCATTACCTACCAAAGCAATAAGGTGCTCATAATAGACGTTCATTATAACTGGAAGGAATCTATTGGGTTTAAAGTCAGGTTGAATAATTTATGTATTAAGGTTGCTAGTAATTATATTAGGATCTAAATGAACATCTAACCATAGAAACTGCAATCTAACGCTTTCACGATCTGTTTAGGATTATGTAAACTACAATTGTAAACATATAGGCAACCAGTTCAGCTTCCTAGTCTTCAACTACTGAATATGGCAGTAATTGTGGCAAAGTTAGTAAGAAATGCAAGACATTGCTGCCAACCTAATGGAGGGATCAAATAATCCAGAATCACGCCCATGCTATAAACGCCTAACTGCTTTGGTGACAGTCAAACGCACTTTAAGAAGGAGGGACCGAAATGTACACACTAGTTGCATTTTAGACTCAACTACGAAGAAAATAGTTTTTACAACATAAAACAAGAAAACTACATGAACTACTTTTTAACACTAAATTAAATGCAGTGTACACAGATGAAGGAAACCGCTCAGAAAGTTTTTTTTTCCTAAATTATAACAATCCATAGCAGAAATTACATTTTTGAGGCTAGCAATATCCACAGTCTGTAATCAAGAAGAAAATTGTCATAGATTGTAGTACTTTTTAAATTCTGAATTTTTAAAATAATTTTTTATTAAATTTGTAAGAAGAGGCGGTACATTAGAAATCATTGACCCGCAATGGACACCTCAGAGAAATGACCAAAGTAGCTGCGCTACCTTACCTGACAGTATGGCCGATAGCTACCAGCGTCATTAAAACCATAAAAGAAAACAAACAATAGCAAAATAGGAATATAAACAAAGCATCCACTGTAAGTGTTTTCTCCTACAGCAAGTTGGGGAAGAAAAAAAAAGAAGAAATGTGCCCCCTCACGCACACCCATTCTGAACAGCATTTAAGACACAAACGTTCTGATTTCAGCCTCTAAACATCTCCCCAATTAAGGACAGCCAGATCCCGCGGTAGTCAGCCCAGCACTCTTAAATTTTGTAGTTTGTCTTAGGACAGCTCCTAACTAAGTAAACAGGACGTCCTAGGCCCAAGCAGTGATCCAAATCCTTCCTCCAGGCCTCCAAGGTGAGGGCCAGAGCCTTCTTCCAGGCCCTCTGAATGTCACGATTAGCAACACTAATGCTCAACCACTAGAGTGCTTGTCTGTATCTATTCCCATCTTTTTCATCCGAAATGTGCAATAAGGTGCACCTCAGAGGTTATGCAGGGACAGGCCCAACACTCCCTCCAAGGAATCAAAGACCCTGCTCCAGAAGTGGATGAGAATTGCACAGTCCCAGACAGTATGCACAAAGTCTCCCACCTCAGTCTGACAGCGCAAACAGGTGGTGGATGCAATAAGCCCCCTTCTCCACAACCTCTCCCTAGTGTAATAAATTCAGTAGAGAAAGCGCACCTGAATGAGGTGGTACTGGGAAGCAATGGCCAAATCCGAAGGAGAAGGCAGCGCCTCTATCCAGTCATCTTCTTCCAGGGGGCCCAAGTTACGAATGCAAGCCTCCCTGAGGGCTGGGAAGGTATCCGGAGGGCTGACCACCAAAGTGCAGTATATCACTGAAATCTTGTGTTGCAGAATGTTGATCAATAATATATTGCCTCTTAAGGGGCTAAATTCTGGTTTGTCCTCTATGTGTGGGATGTAGGGCATAAATGCGTGGCTGGGCCACAGGAATTTGAAAAATTGGGTCTCATGAAGTTGATACTCAGCTTGAAGAGTGGCAAAGGATTTAATCAAGTTCCCATCAAGAACTTCTCCCAACCTGGAGATCCCTATTAAATCCCAAATTCTGAATCCCTGCAGCTCAGCCACCTGGTGCACAGTGGTTCCTTCCCATTAAGGGGTCTCCTTGGTGAGCTGTCCCCACACCTCATGGACCCTCTCACCACCCTCCATGTTGTGAGGACAACCCTAGTCCCAGCGGAAGATACAGAAGAACTAGACCCCCATATAGTAGATGTAACAGGGTCTGTGAGCCCAGTGAGTACCCGCAGATGCATAGGCAGGATGAATGAAACCCCTGAACCAGCCTTCATTCAAGACAGTCAGTTGTACAGCCCTATAGTGGGACCTTGCATCCAGAGTGGTAATGCCGTTAGGCCAGCTGGACTCGATAACCTCCCTGGCTTGAGCTGTGTTAGGGCCGCCCAAGATTCTCCACCATAATCTCTGACTCTAAGGATTCTCTGTCAAGTGGCGAGAGGGTTCGGGCAGGAAGATCCCAGACAAATGACTTCATGTCCAAGATGTTCTCAGAGTCCTGGCGAGAATGTAGCACACCACCATAGTGAGCGAAGGTGCCAGCAATCAGCTGATCGCTAATCACACATTCCCCTTGGGCATCAAAGATGTAGGGGAGAGGGTCCCATGAGAATGTTTTGGAGCAAAGTCAGTGAAGGATTTTGCTAGATTTATCTACCCATTGGGTTATGCAAGTCTGAGTCACCATTCATGTTGAGCATGCCTCCTTCATCAGGGTTTGATTTAGGATTGTGCTGGTGTGTAGTGAGTCTCTAAGGACCGCCAGATCCGCGAAGGCCAGATATTGAGCTTCCAGGTCAAAACGTCTTGCCTCCAACTCTTCTACCTCAGAGTCCATGCAGCCGTCGTGGGCTGCATGATAGCTATTGATGAAGCCCCACATCATGGCCTTCCATGCCTACCATAGGAGTCCAGGGGAAGCAATAACCCACATTATGATGAAGATACAAGTGGTGTCATGTAGTGCCAACTTGAACTGGGAGTCCACCATGGTCCAATTACTCAGCCACCACCGAGGTAGGCCCCTCCTCCCCCCACCATCATCTGCAACTCAACCGGGGAGTGGTCTCACAGTTTGCATGGTTGGATGTGCACTTCACTGATCACATAACACTGTGTTTTGGGCAAGAGGAATTAATCAAGCCAAGAAAAGGTTCTGTGAACTCCTGAGAAAAATGTGTATTCCCTCTCTGTTAGATGACAAAACCGCCATGCGTCCAACAGTCCCACTGTGTCAATGTAACAAGCTAGGGGCGTCTGTGATGAGGAAGCCTCCGGCCCCAATGAGGAATGCTCCAGTTGTGTAAAAGCCAAACAGTTCATGGCAAATACCCTAGAGAAAACTCCACCACAACAGCACATAAGGTGCACAAGAACACCTGAGACAAAAGAGGGAAGGAGCATACACATTCCGGAGGGAAAAAGGCTTGCCTCTTCGAAGGCCAGAAATTTCAGCGTATCGACCCTGGACATCATGCCACATCCAAGTGTGATGAAATGGGACATGTTGTCTGATGAATATGGCTACCCCCCGGACCCTCTGTGAAACCCAGAATAAAGCACACATTCAAATCCAAGTTGGGTAATAAAGGAGCACTTATGTCCCACCAAGTGAGTTTCCTACAAAAGTGGAAAATGTGGACCCACACTACAAATAACCCATAGGACCACCCTGCTTAATTTTGTCAAGCATTTGACATTCCACATGAGCAAACACAAGGACTCACATCTGCCCTTTATAGATGGGTCATCCGCAAAGGGGGTCAGTAAACAAACCGCATATGAGGTGTGGGGAGCGAGCATAGTCAAAGACCAAGGGCAATGGTCTATGCACCCTCAGTGTGATGCAAACAAAATCAAAACAAAGATATTCCATAACAAAATAAAACCTCATCCCCCATACTTTGAGAACAACAAGTACTTGTTATAGTGCGAACATTGGGGTGCTGCCAACCAAGCACACTAGAGACCACGTCCCTTTCTAACTGTCTCACAAAACTCACCCTAATGAAATCCCACCCATGATCTGAGGAGCGTGTGCAGGTATCCAACAGAGAAGGTAACGTGACCCACCACCACCCTATCAAACATATCTGTAAGGAAAACATAACATACATAATGATCAACATTATAAATACAAGGCAGAATGGCAAGTAAGACATTGTGAAAACAACATATAAAGATAGACATAGCATATGCAGCAGTCAACATCTTGAATACTAGGCAAAGTGACAAGCAGGACATCATGATAGCAGCATCAGAAATAAGTGAAAACTGTAAGTTCACAGTATCAGGGAGAGCCCAATTAAGTTCCATATTTGTGGTTGAGAAAGGCGGGTCAGGCCCCGCCCCCAGTGGTGATCCAGCGTTCTAGGTCTGTGTTTGTCTCAAAGCACTTTGAGTCCCACATCTACTTAGGTCATTTACAGTGGGTCCTCAGTCCAAGCCACCCCATCAAGGCCTCCAGTGCCATGGTGGTGTTGCACTCATTGAGGTGCACCTCAGCGGCCTAGATGAGGCCTCACCTAGGTCTAGTCCCAGGCCACCTCAGGAGTGTCATAAAACAACAATTTTACCCCAAATAGTACTTTCACGTCTGCTGGGAAGAACAGCATATATTGGACCCCCGGGTCCATGAGTTTTTGTATCACCCTCTGAAAATGAACACCACTGCTGGACATGATGGGTATAGTCCGGGAAGACAATCCCTTTACCTGAATCACAGTTTCGTGAGTTACAGGAGTGAGAGAGACTTAGGATAGCATTGCAGTCAGCATAATTCAATGGACAGCTGTGGGGCGCCCAATGGAGGCTTAGCCATTAGGGATCTGTGGGTGCACTCCACAATGAAGCACTGTGATACCCAGGGCTGGAGCCAAGTAGTGACAAAGGCAGTCATATTCAAACCCTTCGTTCCATCTAGTACACCCACCACCTGAATATTATTCGTTTGGGAGTGTCCCTCAGCATCCTCTACCCGCTCCTCCATCTGGGCCACCATGCATTGCTGGACAGTCACGTCCAATTGGCAGGACTGCAGGGAGCCCTCCACTGCAGATAAACTGGTCTCATTGTCTGCAACTTTGTCAGCTGTGTTATGTAAGTGCTGTCGGGTGAGACAGAGAGGTTCACACGAAGCTCCCACAATCTTACCCTTGACAGATTGCAGGGTGGGGATTCCTGTGAGGTTGGTAGGCGGACCCCCAAGTCCAGACAGACTCGGGCAGAGGCTCCACAGAGTAAGTGGGCTTGGTATATTTATTAATCTTCCCCTGTATGGAGAGTTGGGGCAGCTTGTTGTGAGGTTATTTTACCATTATTTTATGGACATGTTATTTTAGCCATATGCCTGCAGCTTGTGCCATTTGGCTTAGTAGTAATTCATTTTAATTAATTTTACCAGATACCTCATTTTGAGGTGATGTCTTTATTTCCTTATCTGTTATTTGCTCTGCCTGGGAATTATTTTCATTTCCTAGCATGACATCTTCTCTCTATGCTTGCTCAAGGCTGTACACAATCTTGTTGTCAGTACAAAGTAGAACATAACAATCTCTGCCACTTCATGGAAACATACGTGTTCTTATGTTAGGGCAGTTTTCTTAGAACACCAGCTGTTTTATTATAAAACATCCCTCTGCCCGCCATACATTAGAGGGAGGTTCCAGCCAGAAATTGCCACTGCATGCTGTCGCTTCATTACAGCTTTCTGCTGATACATAACGTCTTTTCTGCCTACATGGGAGAGGACTCTCAGTAGACCAACATCCCTCTTCGCTACTACGATATTCAGGTATGGGGGTGGTGTCTTCCCAGGGGTCTTGAAGGGAAGGTTGGGGCTAATAGTGCTGTGCTCTATTTTAGAACCTTAGTAGTGTAGGTAGGAATTCTAATACTTAGCATTTTGACACAATGCTGGGACTTTTCTTATGTTTCACTTTCTTTGTCACCACTCTATTTATTATTATCTTTCATTATCCTAATATTTGCAGTACATGCTATTTTATCTACAATGCAGTTGATTTAATAGAATATATTGAACCAGTCTTCTGCTTTTGCATGTCTTTTCATGGGTGAGACAAAGGTAACTGAGAGAAAAGGATGAGATCTATTCCACCACGATTTTCCCGAGAAATCCAAAAGTCATGTGCACTGCTGCCACAATTTACCGCCACTTTTGGGTGCTGGTGAGGTACTGCTAGCTGGCCAGAAGAGTTAGGCCGACAGTTGTCACACGGTGTGGGACTGGACTAGTTCCCCACAATCCAGTGGTGCTGCCACCCATATCTAGCAGTCTCATTGTTACAATGAGAGCGCACACAACAAGCTTATCCTTCTCTGTGACAAACAATGTTGTAAAGTGGGTGACTTTTACTCCCAGAAGCGGCAAGGTAGAATAACGATACCAGGGTGGCCCTTCAAGGGAGCAAGGAGAAGCTGTGGTTCCAGGCATGACACCCTGTACCACAGTGACTCAGCCACAGGAAAATGATGACAGATATGCCACATAGCGAAATGCCATGTGAGGCCAAAACCAAGGAACCCCTGACTACTCCATTAGTGCAGGAAACACAGACCAGCCCGACTCAGCCCCCAAAGCCGCTGTCCATGGGAGGAGGAAGATCAAAGTTATGTAGCCTACCCCTCATAGTCCACAGGGAGTAAATGAGGGGGAGAATGAGTGGAGCCCCCGGCCAGCCCCCCCCACCGCCAAGGGGAGGCGTGAGCAGGATTGGCCTGAGCACTACAACCTGGCAGTGGCTGCTGAGTAGGCATCGGCTTTGCAGCCAAGCCCAGGACGCATTGATGCCACATTGCGATGGAAGGACCAAGGTATAGCAACAGGGAAAGAGGTCATCAGTTCCACCACACAGCCTCCAGTAGCAAAGACGCAGTGTCAAAGATGAGGAGGGGAGGCAGGGAAGAACCCCAGAACATGCCCCGTGGCCCAAACCAGCTATTCATCCCGAGGCAGAGAGTAAAGGAAAAGGCAAAGAAGGAGGGGGAGGACACTTCCCAGCCAGCACGGCAAATAAGGAAAATCGCCACCTAGTGGGCATATCGAACCACCAAAATCACCTAAGGGGCCTCACCCCCGCAGCCTCCACCTCCTCAAAACAGATGTGGCACACCACCAGATCTGACCACCAATCCCCAGGCTGGATGCAAGAAAAGACATAGGGGGAAGGGGGAAACTCCAGGCCAGCACCCCAGGTGTGGGGGTGCACTCCCATCCAACAGGGGAGTCAGGAAAACCTACACCTGCTGTCTGTCCTGACTACCGACGTCCAATGCAGAGCCCTCTCCATGTGACAGCTCACCCACAACGTGACCTAATCTGGTCATCAATCCAGGATCAGGGAGTGCTGCCCTGCAGCAGGGACCAGCGGCAAACCTCCCTCAAACAGTCACCCCACGGCCAGACGCCACCACAGCTGGGGCAGTAGTGGGGAGAAGAAGAACCACCAGGCTCCAACTATGGGGGAGGAGCCACTCAACACAGGAGCACACATAGGCCTCAGTAGCCATTGTGTCCGCCACGACCACTATGGGGTCGGAAACGGGCGATCGAAGCCGCCTGTGATGATCGCAGACTTTGCAAGCCTACTGCATTATCCAAGCAGCTCATCCCTTCACAGACGTTGGTGGATTCATTGCTGGGCGGCCAGAGCTCTTCACAGAATAGCCATCCTCTTTCACAGTGAAGTCACACCCCCTCCATTTAGAAATTCTAAACATCATTGCAAGTGTTTCCTATTGGGTCACAATTTTCAGAAATAGCCATAATTATTTATATATATGATTCTTCTAGTACGAATAAATATTTACTTTCATACAAATGCCTGCCTATCCAAAATTATTAGTAAAACTTCAAATTAACTTTTTAATCGGTGCGTTCAATAGCAAAGGCTCTGTACTAAAACTTATGCCTGTTTATTGGAAACACATTAGAATAAATGAACAACTTACTTTCCACAATGACAACCTGCAGTCAACTTCCGAGCTTTCGGAATATCATTACTATGTATGTGTCATGTTTAGTTTTAGGAACAACACTTTAACAATTAGGAGCGTGTAATAAGTATAAAACATTTCACTCTACAGACAAATCTAAAAACAGTTGACGCCAGCTGATCCTTTTCAGTACATAATACATTTTGAAAAGTGGGACCGCATCTGGTACAGGTGGAATGGGTTACGTGCCCTAGGTTTTTTCACCTTGGTGCCTAAAGGAAGTTAGTATTGTGAGTCAACCCTATTTGTGGTACTGAAAATTCTGGACCCGTGTTATAAACATCGTCGTATCACAACGATTTTGTTATCAGCAGACCGAGAATGATTAGAATAGTATGCACAAGCATTGTATTCATATTCGGGTAACGAAATCACCCAAATATCAGAGTTTCCGTCCTGAACCCTCGTGTTCCATTTAAACAACAGCCATTTTGTCATTGCCCTCACATAGGCCAATGTCTAATGCTGAAAACGAGTCTGAAGGACACGTACATCTTTGCTGACTCCTCTGTGACCTGGGCAAGCTGACTCCACTGCCTGAAGCCAAACCTGTTCGGCCAGTTTCTTTCCCAGTGGCCGAATGAGATTAGTATCAAGGGTCAACACATCATAAAACCTTTCATCACACACAAACCATGCCTAATCTTACACGCACCTGTCCCTGTTTCTTTCTTTATGACTTGCTTTACAAGGAGGAGGTGCCCGTTTATATTGGGGGTCCGTCGATATCTGATGAAAGTACTAAGCCTTGCCGGGTAATTGATTGAGGGCTGGACAAACTGAAATATGGGCTTGTCATCATAAAACTGCTATTTCTTTGTAGTGAAAATATGTGAATGGTCAACTGTAAAATAAGGAATGTTTGCCTAAAGCATAATATTTTGTATAAAAGAGAAGGTTAGCTTTGCAAAGGGAGCAGTCTCCTGAGAATATACACTGTGTTGTGCTTCTAGGATACCTGTTACTGGCTGCAGCCAATAAACAAGATCTTTGACTTCACCATAAAGACTCTGTGTTTCTGTAGTCTGAAACAGGAAGGACTCGAAGTCTTAGGGTGTGTTCCCTGGCACCGCTGGGTTCTGAAAAACCCAGTACTTCATATTCAGGACTTGAATATTTTGAGTCTCAACTAATTATAGTTTGTCCTTAAACTACAGGCAGGGAGAATACCGATGCCACTCCACTCACCTCGATTTGGGATTTATAGATGCACTACATGCATTCCTGCTTTTCTGCCATCATTTGTGCAAAATGTAGAACATGTACGTATAAAATGTACTGTCCTGATGGTTACATGACGAATAAAACCACGATTCGTTCTTGCATGAAGACATTAGGCCAAATAGCACGATTTTTCTACAACTGCAGTACAATTTTTTGCAATGGCATTTGCACCATTACGCCAATGCAGTCATGAAAATTAGCACCGACCAGCCGATTCAAAAACTCCATTTACGTGGTCCGAGTGGTAACAGTATTGTCTTTTAGCAAGATTTTGTTGCCTGTAAATTCCATTTGTGGTTTGCGATTCGATGTAAACGTCTGTGAAAAATTGCACTACACTAGTGCAAAGCCTATGCATTTTGCCCCATACTAATACATAGAAGGGAGCTCAAGCGCCTTGCCTGCATAGGACACATGTGCTAGTTACACGGATGTTTCTCATTTAAAATGTGTTAAATCGCTGTAACTGCGCTTTGAAGTCTCTCAAATCTTTCAGACTGAAGTTGCACGTTCTACATTATTTGTTATAAAATATCAGTAAAAATCGGCCTACTCTTAAGCGGATCTTTTTGTAGGGCACTTATTTAAACTAAAAATAGTTATCCTCCAAAACGTCAGGTACACATTATGGTAACCAGTGCAAACAAGAATGTGACAGCCATTATTCGTCTAACACGTGCCCCGCACCAGATTCTATTAAGCTATACACAATCATTATCATTTAGTTGGAGACTTTAAAATGATGCAAATGAAAACCTTATGCTACATTTTTACCATTGCCGAAATCTGGTTGGTGTTTATTTGTGTCTTAAATCCATCTGGACAAATGAAGTCACCGTTTCAGATCACTATATCAGAAGGGTGCCCTTTCAGATCGTAGGTCAGGAAATCTTTAAAACACTTTAACAGACAGCAGAGAGTAGAGAATCCAGGAGGATCCAAATTGATAGTGGATGATGGAGATGTGGGACACGTGGAAGGGTACACCGCAAATTTAACCGTTCCTCAGATGTGGTTTGGCATCCAGTTCACAGAGCAAAGCCTTGCATTGCAATCTTTTACACAGGCACATATAAATATACGTGTTTGAATTCTGCTGCAGATAGTCTGCCAGTGTCCAGTCTCAGAAAGAACACCCCATTAAAAATGTTAGCAGATTTATTGATATTTAAACGATGATAATCACACTATGGCACAATTGTCTCAAATCTGATGCACAATATGAAAGTATAACTAGGCCCATTTATTACCCTATACTTGTTTTCATAGCGCCCACACAGCAAGGTAAATCGAGTCCAGACACACGCTGATGATAAATAGGTTTGAAATCTAAGGCACCCACATAATGCTGGATTGAGAGTACGGGAGATCAGATTATCTGGAACTGCTTCTTTAACTTCTCGACAAAGTAGCCGGTAGAGAGAGCAAAGTGCCAACTGTACAAAGCTCTTTTCTAGTTGCAAACCTAGTGGTTCACGAAATCACAGGGCTTGTGTCCGCAAAAAGGCTTTCCACAAAAGCTATTTGACGGGGAGAAGCGTTTCATCATTGAAAACGTGCTTTTCCGACCCTTCCCTAATTGCAAAGTAAGAGGGCTGAAAGCGGCCTTCGCTTTCCTTTTGTGATTAAAGATGCGAGGGATCAACAGTCTGTAACTGTAATTGTGATCTGAAACCATTGACCGGGTACAGACACTGAGTTGTGGTCTCCATGGGACACCTACCCCTTTGTGACCCGTGTCGGCAGCCTCGGGAAAAAAGATGCAAGAGGGCGCTGTCTGCTCTCCCCTTGCCTTCCTGATTTGGAAACATTTTGTAAACAGTATCTATCTCTTTAACGGGCATTCATACTTTTAAAAGATGTTGGAAAAGAAAACACAAGAATGGAGGCCAGCTGCTTCCCGTAGCCCTCTATCCCTGCATTCGCAGCCCATCCATGGGGTTCATAACTTGGGACCAGCCTAATTAGTATTTATTAGGCAGATTGGTTTGAGGTGCATTGGCAAAGAACAATTTGCTGTGCAAATTATGAGTACTTAGGTTGAATTGGAAAATGCATTCCCATTCGCATATCAGTTGGTGTTGAAATTTCACATCCCTGGTTTGCAAATGGAAATATTACAACTGCCCTAAAGTGTATTTTTTGACAAGTTTTCGTTTAGCCAACCAAATGGTCAGTGTCTGCCACTATGACGTTTTCGGTAGGTGGTTGAATGATGAGGTAGTGTGCGATTTGGGATTTGAGTGTCTGTAACTTCTACACTGCCTTACAGATCAGAAAAATATGAGATATCAAATATGTCTCTTTGGACTTTCTAAAATCTAGAGGAATCCTGCGGCATAGCATCAAAGTAAACCTAGTAGCATTCACCATGCATAAGAGGAAAGCACTATTTTTATTTCAATGTAAGGTGGGATTTCGCAGTGTGTAGGAGTTTCTTGATGATGCTCTTGGTCATACAGAATAACTATAGGCATTTCTGACTGATTGAATGTTTATCTCTTGTGAGTTTGCACCATACTCTAGTTATGTGTAGGTATACCAGAACAAGGTGGGTGACTATTATGTGTAGATTTTATGACTGAATCGTCAGTTTTGAGTTAATCCACAGTGTCAGGTTTTTTCTTATTTTGGATGGTGATTGGTTATACCGTGGTGTAATCTTTATGTGGCCTTTGAAGATGAGTGTGTTCAGGAACATGGACGCTTCTGCAGTGTGGCACTGCTATTGTAATAGTACACGTGCTCCTTCATTTATGCCATGATCCTGTTATTTTCCAGCTGTTACCTGTTTTTAAAAGTGTTTACACCTGTGTTTTTCCGTTTTCTTCCAGTGAGCAAGCACTTTACTTAGGAAAAGTTTTAATGTTAGACTGCTATTTTCCTTAGTTATTTTCTTTGTCAACGGCAAATGTTCGGAACATTTTTTTGGTTTTCCTATTCATGCAACATAGGGGAGGGAACACAATTCAGAGTTAGTGCAGGCTGTGTGTATTTTTTTGGCTGGATTGTGGTGTCTTCTTGAAAGGATTGGCGTGGGTTTGAAAAATTAAAAATACGTGTGTAATCGCAATGCTAAATTTATAGTTTTGCTTGATGAGGTCTCTCTTCTCCACCGACAAGGTTGTTTTCTCTATGCGACGGTTGCTGTACATTTATGACTTGGCTGATATTCTATATTCTGGAACGCTAATCCTTTATCTGATTTTAAGGTAATTACTAGTTTGCTCGCTAGGATTCTGTCTCTTTTAAATGCTTTAAAATATGAAGTATTACATTTGTTGACACAGATCATCTCGTCAAATATTACTTATTTGCTTGTGGCACTAGCAGTGAATATTTGAATGCTTACCGGAAATGACATGCACCGATTTTCGGGAAATCATAGCGAGATTCATTAATATCCTCCTATATCCATGCACAATATTGATGATCATATTCTGCTACGGGTTGGATTGGAAATCAGAACTAGACTTATATTAGAAAAACAAATCAATGCCAGGCACCACTCTGCTTCCACATAGTTGCAAGGTGCCCAGGTTCTGTGCAGATCAACTCTTTCCTCTACTTTTATTTGAGGTAGCAATCTGATTAACATATGCAATTGCCCACTTTGCCCATGCCTCAAAACGTCCCTTGTGTAGCATGGCATGCATGGCCCTAACATTCTGATGGGGTCAAGACTGCCTAACAAGTGGTGACAGCTGTGCTTGGACCCCGGTAAAGTTCTTGGGGCTTGCAATCTCTGCTCAAAGCCCCCATCAAATTGTGTGCAAAATTCCTTCAACCTTGTGGGTGGTCTAAACTCCACTCTGTAATGACTACATGCACAGACATGACCGCAAATTTCCTGATTTCATCAGGTACCCCTAATGAAAATCACAAGTGCCCGATTTTGAATGCATGGGAACTGCATCCATGCAAATAAAGTTAAGAAAGAGGCCTTGGGCCTCATTACGAGTTTGGAAATCTTTAGGCAAGACTGCTGTCATGGTGGCTCCCAAAAGACTGCCATGTTGGGGGTAATCGGCCCGCCGTATTAAGAGTCACACAGCGAAGTTGCTAAAATCCAACCAAATTTCCAAAACTGTCAGGACACTGGAGGGTGGGAAAGAGGCAGTCCCACCACCATCACCGCCTGCCGGCTAAAAAACCCTGATCATATTATGATCCACAAATCACAACAGTGGTTCATCCATGGTGGAAAAACAATGGCAGTGCGAACCGCAGCGGTCAGTGGTTACATCAGTAATACACCACAAAACATTGGATAGTTTGAAAACCCCACACCTGTCACACACCCGAAACACCTACACACTGCATTATAAAACACACCCCTTCATAGATGGAAGCCACTAAGAAAATATTACAAAGCATACAATAGGCACCCCTACACATTTCACCTAGCATTCATCCCATACATGCACAACACACACAACACACAAATTAGTACCCAACACAATAGACACCATCCATCACCCACTCACATCACAGCACCCACACCTCATCATCAATTTATTTTCCTTTACATTTCTTCTACCTCACCGTCTCATCCACAACTACAATATCCCCACAAAACATCCCCATTTCACTGATATTGAGTTGAGGGTCATGGTGGACAAAATTATCAGAGTAGAGCCACATCTTTTTGGAACACAATTCCAGCAAACTTCAATCACCAGGAAAATAGAGTTGTGGCAAATGACAGTTGACAGGGTCAATTCTGCAGACAGCCATCCACGCACAAGGAAGGACATCAGGAAGAGATGGAAAGACCTTAGGTAGAAGCTATGTTCCATGGCCGCCTGGCACCAGCTGGCTGTCCTCAAGACTAGCGGTGGCCTCCCACATCCTCCCCCAACTTTCACATCATGGGAGGAGAAGGTCTAGGTTCTCCTAGATCCTGAGGGCCTGGCAGGAATACCTGGGGGAGTGGAGGCTTGTAAGTCACTACACCATTAATGTCACCCAAAATATTGTCTTGCGTGCTCACTGATCACCTTTGGCCACCTCAACAACCAACCCATCCATCACCCCTGTGTCCAAGTGTCCAAATACCCTGGTATGCCTCATGTCATCTATACATACCTGGGGGCACACTGTCTGTGTAACTCAAATCACTTGTAATTAATTTTCCCACTTATAGGTTTGAAGAATGCCAAGGATCACACATTGAAATACTGCTGCTAACTTCAGAGTTTCAGCATAGGTGTCATGCACTGCCAACACCCAGACTTCTGAAATTAGGGACATGTCCATCTTACAATATGCCAGGAGGCAAACATGATGATTCAATGTATCATCAGCTAAAACCTCATCACATATCCATACCTTGCTTCTAAATGACCATACCCCATGAAACAGATAGAGGTCAGTACATATGTCTCCAGTCATGGAACCTTCCACTTACCATGGTCAGGTATCTGTAGGCTTATCACTCACCTATGTCAGTCTTCAAACACATGCACATTGGTCTGCAATGAGGAAAAACACTACATACAAGTTTATCTTTACCAACACAAACCATTATAGTGTTAGAGGGTATGGATAGCACATAATGACATGTTTCAGAAACAAATGAACACACACTTGGCACCATTAGCCCTACATCCAATGCCAAACAGGTATTTAGTGTGGAATAGGACACTACCATCTCACTGTCCTGACAGTCTGGGCATATAACTCACACACAACAAATCTCAAGCCTGCCAGTACCTGGTTCAATACATGACCATCTCATTTGTCAGTCTGCAAATCCTATCTGCCTGTGACACAGTCTGATACTGCCAAAGGGGGATGAGCAAGTTCACTTAATCTACAAATTTTAAATAAAAAATATAAAGTATAGGCCACATTGCCACATAAACATTACACAACCGATTCATACATACAAATGTAACTCTGATTGTGCATTATGAAAAACGTAGACCATGTTGATCAAATGGCTGGACACTACACCATAAAACAATCTGCATGCATATCTAAGTCATGGGCTGTGGAGCTACTTATGATTTCTCTGATGGTCATACTAACACCGTCATCAAGCATTTCAAACATCACCAATTCCCCACTCAATAACTTCAATTACATCACATCACATGTCTAAAATCAGGTGAAGTACTGATTGATTAGATCAACCATGATGTCTATAGCTTCATTCTCATCATACTCATCCTAACTTAGTAATTCTGCACTCTCAACCACTGGAACTGCTGGCTCCCCCTCATCTGGTATAAACTGGATTTCACATCTGAGGGCGAGGTTGCGGTGCATGGAGCAGGCAACAGTAATCTGTCATACTTTGGTGGGTGAGTAGAGGAGGGCTTCTCCAGATTTATCGATGCACCAGAATCTTGCCTTCAGGAGCCCAAAAGTCTGCTCCACGACACACTTTGTCCTTCTGTGGGCTTCATTAAAGCAGACTTCTCCTGGCGTGGCTGGGTACCTCACTGGTGTCAATAACCAAGGGCACTTTGGGTAGCTGGAGTCCCTTGTAAGGAATAGTTACAACAGGCCAAACATAAATGTTGGACATCCACATATCTGGTAATATCTGGCAGTGGACATAAGTTACAGACACACATGACATGTGACTTACCAACAAGCCAGGCCCTCTCTGTGTATTGTTGTGTCATCAGCAGTGGGATATTGCTGTGCCGCATAATGAAGAAATCATGGACTGACCCAGGGTACGTTGCACAAACTTGTTAGATGTAGAGGTCAGCTAAACAGACCACTTGCACATTATCGGAGTGGAAGTTTTTCCTGTTCCTATACACCTGTTCATTGGCATTTGGGGGTACCAAGGCTACATGGGTGCCATCTGTGGCTCCAACCACATGTGGAATATGTTCCAAAGCATAGAAATCAGCCTTTACATGGGCTAAATCTTCACATCGTGGAAATCAGATGTAGCTGTGCAGGTGTTTCAACAACGCAGACAGTACAGCCCTCAAGACCAGACTGAACATAGGCTGAGACATCCCTGTAGTAAGGGCCACGGTATTTTGGAAGGAGCCTGTGGCCAGGACATGCAGCACTGATATCACTTGTACAATGGGAGGTATGCTATAGAAATTACAAATGGCAGGCATCAGATCTGGCACCAACTGACAACAGAGATCCATGATTGTATGCCTATCCAGGCAGTAGGTCTGAATCACATGTCGCTCCTCCATGGTCTGCAGGTCTGCTAGTGGATGGTTCACTGGAGTTTGTCTCGCTTTTATCATGCCAGCGTAACTATGTGGGAGAAAACCATTATGTATGTGTATCACTCAATCTGTACAGTATAAGTATGAACACACCTTTGCACATTTGATGCTAAATATTGAAACATGAAAATGTACATTTGTTGTACGCATCACAAATCTATGCAAATAATGGCTTAAAACTGCATTTACATCTCCTAACTCCCTATCATGTTTATAAAATGGAGACACATGTCACTGACAGTCTATGTGACATTACCTTTCTTAAAATGTTGCACATATTTGATATAAGTATGCACATTTCAGATTGTCATTACTCTGCTGACAACACTATTACAGAACTCAGGATACATCAATTTACATCCACAATTTTACATGCACATTTCAACATGTTTGCTTAAAGCCAGCAGTGAACACAAGTTCATAGATATGTTTCACAGCTTGTGACAAAACGTTTAAAAATGTTTTGTTCCGACATGAGCCTTAAAATGGTTGATGCCTGACCTACTGTACTGGACATTAGGAAGTTACCTAACTCCGCCGGCAGTTGTCATCTTATCAGTAGGTGGATACAACCACGGTGGATATTGCCATTGGACCACATCACTGCCTTTGGCGGTCTTGACGTACATGGCAGATGTGACCGCCATTTCATACTTCATCTCTCACTTGACTCCTGACACTGCTGCCAGCAAGACCTCCACAACCTGAGCTGCTGTGTACTCCCTCTGGGAGCAATCAGGTAAAGTTCTGCAGGTGATAGGGCCCTTACCTTCTCAGCGAAAGAGCTGGAGAATCTTGTGGAGGAGGCCCTACCCCTTTATGAACAGCACTACGGTGCACCAGAGGAGCAGGTAAGTGCAATGAAATACCAATGTTTGAAATGTTGAGCGTTTGATGATGTTCAGGAAATGTGGTTGAATGAAGGATTGAGGTAATATATGTGGATAGATAGACATGTACACATGTGCATAGATAGATTTTGAATCCTGCAACATAATAGAGAGTGTATGTACCCTGAGCCACCTACATACTGTATCACATGATAATTGAAGGTGAAGTGAAAAATATTTGGACAGATATGCCATGTTTAGAGATCTGCCTGTGGTCTGGTCATATGTTTCAAGCTGTCAGCTGGTGCTAGATAAGCATGTTGCATGCCTTTCTCTATGTCACACACGGACTGACTGCAGATGGTCATTCCTCATTGAAGGGGATGTTGTAGGCAGTCTGTGTATGGCTACTTGCACTAACTTGTATTTTCACCCTGCTTGTTTTGGTATAGTTCATATGGACATGACATTCTCTTCTTATCAGTGTCATCCATGCAGGTCAACACCCATCAGAAAAAGGGGACTTGGCGTGCCATCACCATGAAAGTGCAGACCCTGGGTGTCTACAGCTGGCAGAGTACCAATGTGTTAGAAATGGGGTTTTTGGTTGGCAGTCAGGTTGCCCTCTGTCCAAGCAAGAACCCTCACTCTAGTCAGGGTAAGTCACACACAATCCAAAATCAGCCTGTGCTCACCCTCCGGTAGCTTGGCACGAGCAGTCAGGCTTAACTTAGAAGGCAATGTGTAAAGCATTTGTGCAATAAATCATACAACACCATAGTATAACACCACAAAAATACACCACACAGTGTTCAGAAAAATATAGAATATTTATCTGGGTAATTGTAGGTCAAAACGATCAAAGTTGCAATACGAATTTGTAAAGATATCACTGAAAAGTGATATTAAGTGTCCTTAAGTCTTTAAAAAGCAATAAAGTGTCTTTCAAGCACAGAGTACCTGGTTTCTGGTGGGAAATCTCCTCAGAGGGCCACAGGAGAAGAGATGCGGGGAAAAAGGGGTGTGTGCATCGATTTCCTCTCAGCACACACAGACTTGCGTCGTTCTTTTCCACGCGGGGAAGTCGGGCGTCGTTTTCCGGCGGACAGTCTCTTTTTGTGGATCGCGGGGATTACCAGATGTCCCGGGTCTGTGCGTGGATTCTCCTGCTTATTTTCCGGCTGCGCGTCGTTCTGCGGGGCTGCGCGTCGAAGTTTCGATCTCACGGTAGGCGTCGCGTCGATTTCTCCTTGGAAGTCGGGCGGCGTTGTCCTTGCGAGGCCGTGCGTCGAAATTTTGGTCTCACGGCAGGCGTCGCGTCGATTTCTCCTTGGAAGTCGGGCGGCGTTGTCCTTGCGAGGCCGTGCGTCAAAGTTTCGCACTCACGGTAGGCGTTGCGTCGATTTCTCCTGGAAAGTCGGGTGGCTTTGTCCTTGCGAGGTTGTGCGTCGAAGTCTCGATCGTCCCGAGGGCGTCACGTCGATCAGCGTCGGTGTGCGGTGTTTTTCTCGCCGCGAAACAAGCTGTGCGTCGAAATTTTCGGCGCACGGAGCGTCCAAGTGAAAGGAAGAAGTCTTTTTGGTCCTGAGACTTCAAGGAACAGGAGGCAAGCTCTATCCAAGCCCTTGGAGAGCACTTTCACAGCCAGACAAGAGTTCAGCAAGGCAGCAGGGCAACAGCAAGACAGCAGTCCTTTGTAGAAAGCAGACAGGTGAGTCCTTTGAGCAGCCAGGCAGTTCTTCTTGGCAGGATGTAGTTTCTGGTTCAGGTTTCTTCTCCAGCAAGTGTCTGATGAGGTAGGGCAGAGGCCCTGTTTTATACTAAGTTGTGCCTTTGAAGTGGGGGTGACTTCAAAGATTCTCTAAGAAATGCACCAAGTTCCCTTTCAGCTCAATCCTGTCTGCCAGAGTCCCAGTAGGGGGTGTGGCAGTCCTTTGTGTGAGGGCAGGCCCTCCACCCTCCCAGCCCAGGAAGACCCATTCAAAATGCAGATGTATGCAAGTGAGGCTGAGTACCCTGTGTTTGGGGTGTGTCTGAGTGAATGCACAAGGAGCTGTCAACTAAACCTAGCCAGACGTAGATTGAAGGGCACAACAAGATTTTAGTGCAAAGAAATGCTCACTTTCTAAAAGTGGCATTTCTAGAATAGTAATATTAAATCCGACTTCACCAGTCAGCAGGATTTTGTATTACCATTCTGGCCATACTAAATATGACCTTCCTGCTCCTTTCAGATCAGCAGCTGCCACTTCAACAGTGTATGAGGGCAGCCCCAATGTTAGCCTATGAAAGGAGCAGGCCTCACAGTAGTGTAAAAACGAATTTAGGAGTTTCACACTACCAGGACATATAACTACACAGGTACATGTCCTGCCTTTTACCTACACCGCACCCTGCTCTAGGGGTTACCTAGGGCACACATTAGGGATGACTTATATGTAGTAAAAGGGGAGTTCTAGGCTTGGCAAGTACTTTTAAATGCCAAGTCGAAGTGGCAGTGAAACTGCACACACAGGCCTTGCAATGGCAGGCCTGAGACAGGGTTAAGGGGCTACTGAGGTGGGTGGCACAACCAGTGCTGCAGGCCCACTAGTAGCATTTAATCTACCTGCCCTAGGCACATGTAGTGCACTCTACCAGGGACTTACAAGTAAATTAAATAGTCAATCATGGATAAACCAATCAGTAGTACAATTTACCCAGAGAGCATATGCACTTTAGCACTGGTTAGCAGTGGTAAAGTGCCCAGAGGTCAAAAGCCAACAACAACAGGTCAGAAAAAATAGGAGGAAGGAGGCAAAAAGTTTGGGGATGTCCCTGTCAAAAAGCCAGGTCCAACATGACCCCCTACCAGCCTAAAGCCAGGGGAGAACAATCACTATCCTGATGTACTTCCCTGTTTGAGACGACAGAACAAGGACCCAGGCCCACAACAGCAGGGGCATTCTCCAGTTCTTCGCCTTCCTGACTCCAATTGGATCACTCTGTCCATACTCTCAGGGCCCACTAAGCCAACCCATGGGGAACCTTTCTCCTTACCTGCGGATCCCATCTGTGCAGCACCTAACCTTACTTTGCTCACAGATGTATCCCAGGAGCAGGATAGTACCACCATGACCAACACAGTGGTGTTGCCCACTCTACCCCTGGGGTGTGACACTTGTCCCCTCCCCAGGGATAACTCTGTCCACCCGGACAGCAAGCCACAGTGATTACTGACAGCTGCCAGGGATGAGAGCCAGGCCCCAGGCCTCTCAAAGCTCTCCAACCACTGTGGCTGTGGAGAGTGGGGCGCGGTAGCCCCAGGTGCTGGGCACCCTTTAACCACTCTCCCTTCCACCAGGTCAGGGATGACAGCCTGAACCTGGTCCTCCCCTCTGGGGCTTTGTACCCTCCCTCCTGGAGCGGTACCCCCAGAGTCCAACATGGTCAGGGTGCTTACTGAAGTCACCCTGTACCATTCCTCCACCAGTGCAGGGCTGTTAACCTGCAACTGGCCCTCCAACCTGGGGCCTGTACCTTCAGGTTGGACTAGGGCCCGGGGTGAGGCTTCCCTCCCCCTGCCCTCCCTTCTGGGGTCCAGCACCCTCCAACTAGGAGTGGCCTCCTCAGAAGACAACATGGTAGGGGCACTGTTATCAGTAGCCCCTCCCTCCAGGTCCGGGGGGACACCCTGAACCTGGTCTTCCAGCCCAGGGTCTGTACCCTCAGACTGGATCACTGCCTGGCAAACCAGGACTTCCTGGGAGGCACACCTACCCCCACCAGGTCAGAGTTTAACCTCTGCACCTGCCCATTCAACTCAGAGTCACCACCCTGAAGTTGAACAATTGCCTGGCACGTCAGGACTTCCTGGAGGGCACACTGACCCTCCACCAGGTCAGAGTTTAACCTCTGCACCTTCCCATTCAACTCAGAGTCACCACCCTGAAGTTGAACAATTGCCTGGCACGCCAGGACTTCCTGGAGGGCACACTGACCCTCCACCAGGTCAGAGTTTAACCTCTGCACCTGACCATTCAACTCAGAGTCACCACCCTGAAGTTGAACAATTGCCTGGCACGCCAGGACTTCCTGGAGGGCACACTGACCCTCCACCAGGTCAGAGTTTAACCTCTGCACCTGACCATTCAACTCAGAGTCACCACCCTGAAGTTGAACAATTGCCTGGCGCACCAGGACTTTCGGGGAGGCACACCTACCTCCCACCAGGTCAGAGTTTAACCTCTGAGCCTGGTTCCCCAACCCAGGGTCACCACCCTGAGGTTGGGCAATTGCCTGGCACGCCAGGACTTTCTGGGGGGCACACCTACCCCCCACCAGGTCAGAGTTTAACCTCTGAACCTGGTCATCCAACCCAGAGTCAACACCCTGAGGTTGGACAATTGCCTGGCACAGCAGGGCTTCTTGGGAGGCACACCTACCTCCCACCAGGTCAGAGTTTAACCTCTGAACCTGGGTATCCAACCCAGAGTCACCACCCTGAGGTTGAACAATTGCCTGGCACGCCAGGACTTTCTGGGGGGCACACCTACCCCCCACCAGGTCAGAGTTTAACCTCTGAACCCGGTTATCCAACCCAGAGTCAGCACTCTGAGGTTGAACAATTGCCTGGCACGCCAGGACTTTCTGGGGGGCACACCTACCCCCCACCAGGTCAGAGTTTAACCTCTGAACCCGGTTATCCAACCCAGAGTCAGCACTCTGAGGTTGGACCACTGCCTGGTACACCAGGACTTTCTGGGGGGCACGCCTACCCCCCAACAGGTCAGAGCTTATCCCCTGAACCTGGTTAGCCAACCCAGAGTCACCACCCTGAGGTTGAACCATTGCCTGGCACGCCAGGACTTTCTGGGGGGCACACCTACCCCCCACCAGGTCAGAGTTTAACCTCTGAACCTGGTCATCCAATCCAGAGTCAACACCCTGAGGTTGGACAATTGCCTGGTACAGCAGGACTTCTTGGGAGGCACATCTACCTCCCACCAGCTCAGAGTTTAACCTCTGAACCTGGGTATCCAACCCAGAGTCACCAGCCTGAGGTTGAATCTTTGCCTGGCATGCCAGGACTTCCTGGGGGGCACTCTCACCCCCACAAGGGACACACCGTCCCCAAGGGCCACACAAGAGTCTGGTTGGCGCAGGTCTCCCGACCTCTGCCCATCCGGCAGAGTCTGGGTTTCCCCCAAACCAGAAACGGTTTCACCTGGGTCATTCCTGGGGGGCTCTGCTCTCAGAGCTGTCCCCTGACTCTCAAGGTCCTCCACTGGGGTCTGCAACCCCCTCTCAACCCTATGTCTGGACTTCTGCACCCCCTCACTAGGAGGGGTACTGCCAGACACCAGAACTGTTGGGATGCTGGCTACAGTCACCCCCCCAAGTTCTTCTGACACTGCGGGGCTTCCCTCAAAAGGTGGCCCTACGGTACAGGCTAGGCTTCCCTCCTGGTGTTCCCTCATGGAACCCTCTAGGACCTGGGACCTACCTGGGACACTACAATCCTCTCCCACCACACTCGGTTGGGAACCACCTAGACCACTCCCTTCAGGAGCACCCCCAAATGCCTCTTCAGACTCTCTGGTACTCACCCAGAAGTCTGCCTCCATTGTAAGTTCCCTGGGGTCAGAGAACTCACACTCCACCTGGTGTTGGCGTAGCTCTGGAAAATAAGGACCAGACATATGCTCTCCAGCAATTACATCACTCTGTCCTTCACATGTATTAACCACAGTACCCTTCACCCAACCACCCAGTAACTCAACCTTGGAAAAACACTCTACTTCACCCTCCTGAGACTGGTGAGACAGTATCTGTCTGTCCCTGACACTCAACCCAAACTCTTCTGGGATGTCTCTACACTCTATATCCAGGACGTCCACCAGGGGGGAACCCTTTTCTCTGTCACTCTCTGCTAGAGTCAGTAAAGTGTCCCTCCCCACAGTAGGAATATGACTCCCTGTGCCAGTTCCCCAATCCTTCTCAGGGACCCTGTGCATAACGGGAACTACCTCATACCCTTGAACTGCCTGGGGTGTGTCAACTCCCTTCTTCAAGTTGGGCACCACATCTCTGGGCTTGTGCCCTTCTTCAGCAGTACTAGATGCAAGATTTTTGCTGCCACCATCTGAACTGGACTCAGCCCTTCCGGCCTCCAGTTTCAGCTCTTTACAGCTCAGCTCTTGAGCTGCAATCTTTTCTCCTTCCAGGGCTAAGAGTCTTTTTGCCTCAACCTCTGCAAGATACTCCTCTAATTGTTGCTCCTGTCGCCTTTGACTTCGGAGCCATTCATCTATTTCTGGGTCACTGTCCAACTCTGAGTAGTCTTCCTCCTCATCTGAGTAGTCTTCCTCCTCATGTGCGTAGTCCTCCTCCTCATCTGAGGGGTACTTAGTCATTTGGTTTCTTGCTGCCTCTCTCTCTGCCCATCTTTCCTCCCCCCAGACTATGTAGTGATGGAGCATCTCCGCTTTAGTAGATCTCCTTGCTACAGGAAGGCCCCATTGTCTGCAAAGCTTCCTTAGGTCAGCCTTAGTGAGGTGGTCAGTACGAACAAAGAATGAGTAGGTACACAATCCCATTTTGATAAGATCTTATCAGCAAAAACCAAAATCCAAAGTCCAAAATATCAATAGTATATCCAGGAGGACATCAGAGAACCAAGAGCCAAAAAAAGATGAAAAATCAAGTTGACCTTCAACTGTGGGTAGGTAGTGAAATACTTAGCTACTGTATGTCACTGCACAAACACAAGTCCTATCCTCACCGCTGATCACCAATGTTAGAAATGGGGTTTTTGGTTGGCAGTCAGGTTGCCCTCTGTCCAAGCAAGAACCCTCACTCTAGTCAGGGTAAGTCACACACAATCCAAAATCAGCCTGTGCTCACCCTCCGGTAGCTTGGCACGAGCAGTCAGGCTTAACTTAGAAGGCAATGTGTAAAGCATTTGTGCAATAAATCATACAACACCATAGTATAACACCACAAAAATACACCACACAGTGTTTAGAAAAATATAGAATATTTATCTAGGTAATTGTAGGTCAAAACGATCAAAGTTGCAATACGAATTTGTAAAGATATCACTGAAAAGTGATATTAAGTGTCTTTAAGTCTTTAAAAAGCAATAAAGTGTCTTTCAAGCACAGAGTACCTGGTTTCTGGTGGGAAATCTCCTCAGAGGGCCACAGGAGAAGAGATGCGGGGAAAAAGGGGTGTGTGCATCGATTTCCTCTCAGCACACACAGACTTGCGTCGTTCTTTTCCACGCGGGGAAGTCGGGCGTCGTTTTCCGGCGCGCAGACAGTCTCTTTTTGTGGATCGCGGGGATTACCAGATGTCCCGGGTCTGTGCGTGGATTCTCCTGCTTAATTTCCAGCTGCGCGTCGTTCTGCGGGGCTGCGCGTCGAAGTTTCGATCTCACGGTCGGCGTCGCGTCGATTTCTCCTTGGAAGTCGGGCGGCGTTGTCCTTGCGAGGCCGTGCGTCGAAATTTTGGTCTCACGGCAGGCGTCGCGTCGATTTCTCCTTGGAAGTCGGGCGCCGTTGTCCTTGCGAGGCCGTGCGTCAAAGTTTCGCACTCACGGTAGGCGTCGCGTCGATTTCTCCTGGAAAGTCGGGTGGCTTTGTCCTTGCGAGGTTGTGCGTCGAAGTCTCGATCGTCCCGAGGGCGTCGCGTCGATCAGCGTCGGTGTGCGGCGTTTTTCTCGCCACGAAACAAGCTGTGCGTCGAAATTTTCGGCGCACGGAGCGTCCAAGTGAAAGGAAGAAGTCTTTTTGGTCCTGAGACTTCAAGGAACAGGAGGCAAGCTCTATCCAAGCCCTTGGAGAGCACTTTCACAGCCAGACAAGAGTTCAGCAAGGCAGCAGGGCAACAGCAAGACAGCAGTCCTTTGTAGAAAGCAGACAGGTGAGTCCTTTGAGCAGCCAGGCAGTTCTTCTTGGCAGGATGTAGTTTCTGGTTCAGGTTTCTTCTCCAGCAAGTGTCTGATGAGGTAGGGCAGAGGCCCTGTTTTATACTAAGTTGTGCCTTTGAAGTGGGGGTGACTTCAAAGAGTCTCTAAGAAATGCACCAAGTTCCCTTTCAGCTCATTCCTGTCTGCCAGAGTCCCAGTAGGGGGTGTGGCAGTCCTTTGTGTGAGGGCAGGCCCTCCACCCTCCCAGCCCAGGAAGACCCATTCAAAATGCAGATGTATGCAAGTGAGGCTGAGTACCCTGTGTTTGGGGTGTGTCTGAGTGAATGCACAAGGAGCTGTCAACTAAACCTAGCCAGACGTAGATTGAAGGGCACAACAAGATTTTAGTACAAAGAAATGCTCACTTTCTAAAAGTGGCATTTCTAGAATAGTAATATTAAATCCGACTTCACCAGTCAGCAGGATTTTGTATTACCATTCTGGCCATACTAAATATGACCTTCCTGCTCCTTTCAGATCAGCAGCTGCCACTTCAACAGTGTATGAGGGCAGCCCCAATGTTAGCCTATGAAAGGAGCAGGCCTCACAATAGTGTAAAAACGAATTTAGGAGTTTCACACTACCAGGACATATAACTACACAGGTACATGTCCTGCCTTTTACCTACACCGCACCCTGCTCTAGGGGTTACCTAGGGCACACATTAGGGATGACTTATATGTAGTAAAAGGGGAGTTCTAGGCTTGGCAAGTACTTTTAAATGCCAAGTCGAAGTGGCAGTGAAACTGCACACACAGGCCTTGCAATGGCAGGCCTGAGACAGGGTTAAGGGGCTACTGAGGTGGGTGGCACAACCAGTGCTGCAGGCCCACTAGTAGCATTTAATCTACCTGCCCTAGGCACATGTAGTGCACTCTACCAGGGACTTACAAGTAAATTAAATAGTCAATCATGGATAAACCAATCAGTAGTACAATTTACCCAGAGAGCATATGCACTTTAGCACTGGTTAGCAGTGGTAAAGTGCCCAGAGGTCAAAAGCCAACAACAACAGGTCAGAAAAAATAGGAGGAAGGAGGCAAAAAGTTTGGGGATGTCCCTGTCAAAAAGCCAGGTCCAACATGACCCCCTACCAGCCTAAAGCCAGGGGAGAACAATCACTATCCTGATGTACTTCCCTGTTTGAGGCGACAGAACAAGGACCCAGGCCCACAACAGCAGGGGCATGCTCCAGTTCTTCGCCTTCCTGACTCCAATTGGATCACTCTGTCCATACTCTCAGGGCCCACTAAGCCAACCCATGGGGAACCTTTCTCCTTACCTGCGGATCCCATCTGTGCAGCACCTAACCTTACTTTGCTCACAGATGTATCCCAGGAGCAGGATAGTACCACCATGACCAACACAGTGGTGTTGCCCACTCTACCCCTGGGGTGTGACACTTGTCCCCTCCCCAGGGATAACTCTGTCCACCCGGACAGCAAGCCACAGTGATTACTGACAGCTGCCAGGGATGAGAGCCAGGCCCCAGGCCTCTCAAAGCTCTCCAACCACTGTGGCTGTGGAGAGTGGGGGGCGGTAGCCCCAGGTGCTGGGCACCCTTTAACCACTCTCCCTTCCACCAGGTCAGGGATGACAGCCTGAACCTGGTCCTCCCCTCTGGGGCTTTGTACCCTCCCTCCTGGAGCGGTACCCCCAGAGTCCAACATGGTCAGGGTGCTTACCGAAGTCACCCTGTACCATTCCTCCACCAGTGCAGGGCTGTTAACCTGCAACTGGCCCTCCAACCTGGGGCCTGTACCTTCAGGTTGGACTAGGGCCCGGGGTGAGGCTTACCTCCCCCTGCCCTCCCTTCTGGGGTCCAGCACCCTCCAACTAGGAGTGGCCTCCTCAGAAGACAACATGGTAGGGGCACTGTTATCAGTAGCCCCTCCCTCCAGGTCCGGGGGGACACCCTGAACCTGGTCTTCCAGCCCAGGGTCTGTACCCTCAGACTGGATCACTGCCTGGCAAACCAGGACTTCCTGGGAGGCACACCTACCCCCCACCAGGTCAGAGTTTAACCTCTGCACCTGCCCATTCAACTCAGAGTCACCACCCTGAAGTTGAACAATTGCCTGGCACGTCAGGACTTCCTGGAGGGCACACTGACCCTCCACCAGGTCAGAGTTTAACCTCTGCACCTGCCCATTCAACTCAGAGTCACCACCCTGAAGTTGAACAATTGCCTGGCACGCCAGGACTTCCTGGAGGGCACACTGACCCTCCACCAGGTCAGAGTTTAACCTCTGCACCTGACCATTCAACTCAGAGTCACCACCCTGAAGTTGAACAATTGCCTGGCACGCCAGGACTTCCTGGAGGGCACACTGACCCTCCACCAGGTCAGAGTTTAACCTCTGCACCTGACCATTCAACTCAGAGTCACCACCCTGAAGTTGAACAATTGCCTGGCGCACCAGGACTTTCGGGGAGGCACACCTACCTCCCACCAGGTCAGAGTTTAACCTCTGAGCCTGGTTCCCCAACCCAGGGTCACCACCCTGGGGTTGGGCAATTGCCTGGCACGCCAGGACTTTCTGGGGGGCACACCTACCCCCCACCAGGTCAGAGTTTAACCTCTGAACCTGGTCATCCAACCCAGAGTCAACACCCTGAGGTTGGACAATTGCCTGGCACAGCAGGGCTTCTTGGGAGGCACACCTACTTCCCACCAGGTCAGAGTTTAACCTCTGAACCTGGGTATCCAACCCAGAGTCACCACCCTGAGGTTGAACAATTGCCTGGCACGCCAGGACTTTCTGGGGGGCACACCTACCCCCCACCAGGTCAGAGTTTAACCTCTGAACCCGGTTATCCAACCCAGAGTCAGCACTCTGAGGTTGAACAATTGCCTGGCACGCCAGGACTTTCTGGGGGGCACACCTACCCCCCACCAGGTCAGAGTTTAACCTCTGAACCCGGTTATCCAACCCAGAGTCAGCACTCTGAGGTTGGACCACTGCCTGGTACACCAGGACTTTCTGGGGGGCACGCCTACCCCCCAACAGGTCAGAGCTTATCCCCTGAACCTGGTTAGCCAACCCAGAGTCACCACCCTGAGGTTGAACCATTGCCTGGCACGCCAGGACTTTCTGGGGGGCACACCTACCCCCCACCAGGTCAGAGTTTAACCTCTGAACCTGGTCATGCAATCCAGAGTCAACACCCTGAGGTTGGACAATTGCCTGGTACAGCAGGACTTCTTGGGAGGCACATCTACCTCCCACCAGGTCAGAGTTTAACCTCTGAACCTGGGTATCCAACCCAGAGTCACCAGCCTGAGGTTGAATCTTTGCCTGGCATGCCAGGACTTCCTGGGGGGCACTCTCACCCCCCAAAAGGGACACACCGTCCCCAAGGGCCACACAAGAGTCTGGTTGGCGCAGGTCTCCCGACCTCTGCCCATCCGGCAGAGTCTGGGTTTCCCCCAAACCAGAAACGGTTTCACCTGGGTCATTCCTGGGGGGCTCTGCTCTCAGAGCTGTCCCCTGACTCTCAAGGTCCTCCACTGGGGTCTGCAACCCCCTCTCAACCCTATGTCTGGACTTCTGCACCCCCTCACTAGGAGGGGTACTGCCAGACACCAGAACTGTTGGGATGCTGGCTACAGTCACCCCCCCAAGTTCTTCTGACACTGCGGGGCTTCCCTCAAAAGGTGGCCCTACGGTACAGGCTAGGCTTCCCTCCTGGTGTTCCCTCATGGAACCCTCTAGGACCTGGGACCTACCTGGGACACTACAATCCTCTCCCACCACACTCGGTTGGGAACCACCTAGACCACTCCCTTCAGGAGCACCCCCAAATGCCTCTTCAGACTCTCTGGTACTCACCCAGAAGTCTGCCTCCATTGTAAGTTCCCTGGGGTCAGAGAACTCACACTCCACCTGGTGTTGGCGTAGCTCTGGAAAATAAGGACCAGACATATGCTCTCCAGCAATTACATCACTCTGTCCTTCACATGTATTAACCACAGTACCCTTCACCCAACCACCCAGTAACTCAACCTTGGAAAAGCACTCTACTTCACCCTCCTGAGACTGGTGAGACAGTATCTGTCTGTCCCTGACACTCAACCCAAACTCTTCTGGGATGTCTCTACACTCTATATCCAGGACGTCCACCAGGGGGGAACCCTTTTCTCTGTCACTCTCTGCTAGAGTCAGTAAAGTGTCCCTCCCCCCAGTAGGAATATGACTCCCTGTGCCAGTTCCCCAATCCTTCTCAGGGACCCTGTGCATAACGGGAACTACCTCATACCCTTGAACTGCCTGGGGTGTGTCAACTCCCTTCTTCAAGTTGGGCACCACATCTCTGGGCTTGTGCCCTTCTTCAGCAGTACTAGATGCAAGATTTTTGCTGCCACCATCTGAACTGGACTCAGCCCTTCCGGCCTCCAGTTTCAGCTCTTTACAGCTCAGCTCTTGAGCTGCAATCTTTTCTCCTTCCAGGGCTAAGAGTCTTTTTGCCTCAACCTCTGCAAGATACTCCTCTAATTGTTGCTCCTGTCGCCTTTGACTTCGGAGCCATTCATCTATTTCTGGGTCACTGTCCAACTCTGAGTAGTCTTCCTCCTCATCTGAGTAGTCTTCCTCCTCATGTGCGTAGTCCTCCTCCTCATCTGAGGGGTACTTAGTCATTTGGTTTCTTGCTGCCTCTCTCTCTGCCCATCTTTCCTCCCCCCAGACTATGTAGTGATGGAGCATCTCCGCTTTAGTAGATCTCCTTCCTACAGGAAGGCCCCATTGTCTGCAAAGCTTCCTTAGGTCAGCCTTAGTGAGGTGGTCAGTACGAACAAAGAATGAGTAGGTACACAATCCCATTTTGATAAGATCTTATCAGCAAAAACCAAAATCCAAAGTCCAAAATATCAATAGTATATCCAGGAGGACATCAGAGAACCAAGAGCCAAAAAAAGATGAAAAATCAAGTTGACCTTCAACTGTGGGTAGGTAGTGAAATACTTAGCTACTGTATGTCACTGCACAAACACAAGTCCTATCCTCACCGCTGATCACCAATGTTAGAAATGGGGTTTTTGGTTGGCAGTCAGGTTGCCCTCTGTCCAAGCAAGAACCCTCACTCTAGTCAGGGTAAGTCACACACAATCCAAAATCAGCCTGTGCTCACCCTCCGGTAGCTTGGCACGAGCAGTCAGGCTTAACTTAGAAGGCAATGTGTAAAGCATTTGTGCAATAAATCATACAACACCATAGTATAACACCACAAAAATACACCACACAGTGTTTAGAAAAATATAGAATATTTATCTGGGTAATTGTAGGTCAAAACGATCAAAGTTGCAATACGAATTTGTAAAGATATCACTGAAAAGTGATATTAAGTGTCTTTAAGTCTTTAAAAAGCAATAAAGTGTCTTTCAAGCACAGAGTACCTGGTTTCTGGTGGGAAATCTCCTCAGAGGGCCACAGGAGAAGAGATGCGGGGAAAAAGGGGTGTGTGCATCGATTTCCTCTCAGCACACACAGACTTGCGTCGTTCTTTTCCACGCGGGGAAGTCGGGCGTCGTTTTCCGGCGCGCAGACAGTCTCTTTTTGTGGATCGCGGGGATTACCAGATGTCCCGGGTCTGTGCGTGGATTCTCCTGCTTATTTTCCGGCTGCGCGTCGTTCTGCGGGGCTGCGCGTCGAAGTTTCGATCTCACGGTAGGTGTCGCGTCGATTTCTCCTTGGAAGTCGGGCGGCGTTGTCCTTGCGAGGCCGTGCGTCGAAATTTTGGTCTCACGGCAGGCGTCGCGTCGATTTCTCCTTGGAAGTCGGGCGCCGTTGTCCTTGCGAGGCCGTGCGTCAAAGTTTCGCACTCACGGTAGGCGTCGCGTCGATTTCTCCTGGAAAGTCGGGCGGCTTTGTCCTTGCGAGGTTGTGCGTCGAAGTCTCGATCGTCCCGAGGGCGTCGCGTCGATCAGCGTCGGTGTGCGGCGTTTTTCTCGCCGCGAAACAAGCTGTGCGTCGAAATTTTCGGCGTACGGAGCGTCCAAGTGAAAGGAAGAAGTCTTTTTGGTCCTGAGACTTCAAGGAACAGGAGGCAAGCTCTATCCAAGCCCTTGGAGAGCACTTTCACAGCCAGACAAGAGTTCAGCAAGGCAGCAGGGCAACAGCAAGACAGCAGTCCTTTGTAGAAAGCAGACAGGTGAGTCCTTTGAGCAGCCAGGCAGTTCTTCTTGGCAGGATGTAGTTTCTGGTTCAGGTTTCTTCTCCAGCAAGTGTCTGATGAGGTAGGGCAGAGGCCCTGTTTTATACTAAGTTGTGCCTTTGAAGTGGGGTGACTTCAAAGAGTCTCTAAGAAATGCACCAAGTTCCCTTTCAGCTCAATCCTGTCTGCCAGAGTCCCAGTAGGGGGTGCCCTCACACTCCCAGCCCAGGAAGACCCATTCAAAATGCAGATGTATGCAAGTGAGGCTGAGTACCCTGTGTTTGGGGTGTGTCTGAGTGAATGCACATGGAGCTGTCAACTAAACCTAGCCAGACGTAGATTGAAGGGCACAACAAGATTTTAGTGCAAAGAAATGCTCACTTTCTAAAAGTGGCATTTCTAGAATAGTAATATTAAATCCGACTTCACCAGTCAGCAGGATTTTGTATTACCATTCTGGCCATACTAAATATGACCTTCCTGCTCCTTTCAGATCAGCAGCTGCCACTTCAACAGTGTATGAGGGCAGCCCCAATGTTAGCCTATGAAAGGAGCAGGCCTCACAGTAGTGTAAAAACGAATTTAGGAGTTTCACACTACCAGGACATATAACTACACAGGTACATGTCCTGCCTTTTACCTACACCGCACCCTGCTCTAGGGGTTACCTAGGGCACACATTAGGGATGACTTATATGTAGTAAAAGGGGAGTTCTAGGCTTGGCAAGTACTTTTAAATGCCAAGTCGAAGTGGCAGTGAAACTGCACACACAGGCCTTGCAATGGCAGGCCTGAGACAGGGTTAAGGGGCTACTGAGGTGGGTGGCACAACCAGTGCTGCAGGCCCACTAGTAGCATTTAATCTACCTGCCCTAGGCACATGTAGTGCACTCTACCAGGGACTTACAAGTAAATTAAATAGTCAATCATGGATAAACCAATCAGTAGTACAATTTACCCAGAGAGCATATGCACTTTAGCACTGGTTAGCAGTGGTAAAGTGCCCAGAGATCAAAAGCCAACAACAACAGGTCAGAAAAAATAGGAGGAAGGAGGCAAAAAGTTTGGGGATGTCCCTGTCAAAAAGCCAGGTCCAACACAATGGTATAGAGCGGTGGGAGGAACTGAGATGCTGGGCCCGAAAGACCACAGAGGCCCAGCTGCGGATGTCCTCCCAAGGAGAAAGGTGTGCCCATCTGGCCTTGACCTCGTAACGGACCGTATATTGGCGGTGGCCTACCCGGAGTTGGATGGGCATTTGAGGGCAGCAAAACAGCCACAAGGGGGTTGTTAGAAATGGGGTTTTTGGTTGGCAGTCAGGTTACCCTCTGTCCAAGCAAGAACCCTCACTCTAGTCAGGGTAAGTCACACACAATCCAAAATTATCTTGTGCCCACCCTCTGGTAGCGTGGCACGAGCAGTCAGGCTTAACTTAGAAGGCAATGTGTAAAGTATTTGTGCAATAAATCATACAATAACACCATATAGCACCACAAAAAGACACCACACAGTGTTTAGAGAAATATATAATATTTATCTGGATATTTGCAGGTCAAAACGAATAAAGATGCAATGTGAAATTGTAGAGATATCACTGAAAAGTGATATAAAGTGTCTTAAGTCTTTAAAAAGCAAACAAAATCTCTTTCAAGCACAAAGTACCTGGTTTAAAGTGGAAAATCACCTCAAAGGGCCGCAGAAGAAGAGATACGTGGAAAAATTGTGTGTGCGTCGATTTCTCCTCTGCACACACGGACTTGCGTCGTTATTTTTCATGCGGGGAAGTCGTGTGTCGTTTTCCGTCACGCGGACAGTCTCTTTCTGTGGGTCACGGGATTACCAGATGTCCCGGGGTCTGTGCGTGGATTCTTCGGCTTGTTTTCTGGCTGCACGTCGTTCCGGGAGGCTGTGCGTGGAATTCTCGGTCTCACGGCAGGCGTCGCGTCGATTTCCCCTCTGGAAGTCGGGCAGCGTTGTCCTTGCAAGGCCGTGTGTCGAAGTTCCGGTCGCCCCGGAGGTGTCGCGTCGATCAGCGTCGGTGTGCGGCGATTTTCTTGCCCCGGAGCAAGGTGTGCGTTGAAATTTTCGGCGCACGAAGAGTCCAAATGAAAAAGAGAAGTCTTTTTGGTCCTGAGACTTCAGGGAACAGGAGGCAAGCTCTATCCAAGCCCTTGGAGAGCACTTTTACAGCCAGACAAGAGTTCAGTAAGGCAGCAGGGCAACAGCAGGGCAGCAGTCCTTTGTAGAAAGCAGTCAGGTGAGTCCTTTAGGCAGCCAGGCAGTTCTTCTTGGCAGGATGCAGGTTCTGGTTCAGGTTTCTTCTCCAGCAAGTGTCTGATGAGGTAGGGCAGAGGCCCTGTTTTATACTAAATTGTGCCTTTGAAGTGGGGGTGACTTCAAAGAGTGGCAAAGAAATGCACCAGGTCCCCTTTCAGTTCAATCCTGTCTGCCAGGGTCCCAGTAGGGGGTGTGGCAGTCCTTTGTGTGAGGGCAGGCCCTCCACCCTCCCAGCCCAGGAAGACCAATTCAAAATGCAGATGTATGCAAGTGAGGCTGAGTACCCTGTGTTTGGGGTGTGTCTGAGTGAATGCACAAGGAGCTGTCAACTAAACCTAGCCAGACATGGATTGAAAGGCACAGAAAGATTTAATTGCAAAGGAATGCTCACTTTCTAAAAGTGTCACTTCTAGAATAGTAATATTAAATCCGACTTCACCAGTCAGCAGGATTTTGTATTACCATTCTGGCCATACTAAATATGACCTTCCTTCTCCTTTCAGATCAGCAGCTGCCACTTCAACAATGTATGAGGGCAGCCCCAATGTTAGCCTATGAAGGGAGCAGGCCTCACAGTAGTGTAAAAACAAATTTAGGAGTTTTACACTACCATGACATATAACTACACAGGTACATGTCCTGCCTTTTACCCACACAGCACCCTGCTCTAGGGGTTACATAGGGCACACATTAGGGGTGACTTATATGTAGAAAAAGGGGAGTCCTAGGCTTGGCAAGTACTTTTAAATGCCAAGTCGAAGTGGCAGTGAAACTGCACACACAGACATTGCAGTGGCAGGCCTGAGACAAGGTAAAGGGGCTACTGAAGTGGGTGGCACAACCAGTGCTGCAGGCCCACTAGTAGCATTTAATCTACAGGCCCTAGGCACATATAGTGCACTCTACTAGGGACTTATAAGTAAATTAAATAGCCAATCATGGATAAACCAATCAATAGTACAATTTACACAGAGCGCATATGCTCTTTAGCACTGTTTAACAGTGGTAAAGTGCCCAGAGGTCAAGAGCCAACAACAACAGGTCAGAAAAAATAGGAGGAAGGAGGCAAAAAAGTTTGGGGATGACCCTGTCAAAAAGCCAGGTCCAACAGGGGTAAGAACAAACTTAACACATTTTCATCCCGTTATCAGGTTAGTGTGTGATTTGAACAATCTTAAGCTCCGACACTGTGGTAAGTGCAAAGTGTCAAAGCTCTCCAAGTAACACATACCCTAACACTGGTACACAGGTGTGCTCATTCCATTGTGTATAGGGACATATTACTCACCTTTGTTGTCCCCTCTATACAGAAGCATATGATGATGCACATGTGACTGTGTCATATGTGTACCACTATACAGCTTTTTCATACCCTGCTGGTTGTTCCTTCCCACCTACAGATCAATACTCCCAATATCATGATGGGAAGTTGTCCAGGTCTTTGCCCTCTGTCCATTCCAATGCCCCTTGATCCATCTCTATGTGCAACACAGAGTCAGAAAATTATCAGTCATTCCTACCTTTCATATAGTTTGTGATGAGTGACAGCAGCATGTGAGACTTTGATGTCCATCTGAAATTTCACATGCCATACTTGCAAAACGTATTCAGACCTGTTACAAGGTGTACCCCCTTGGTCAGACCTCTGTAATGTGTCATTTGAGTGGACATCCTAAATGTAGGTAACCATGGAGATATTGCTAGAATCCTATTGAATCACATACATTGATGTCAGAGCTATGAATGTTAGTGCCATTTTCATGTTCTGTAGGTAGGAAATGGCTACACAACTCTTTCCTTAGTCATCGTGTTATGGGCATGATAAATAGGCCAAGATATCTCATGCACAGTTTAAATCTTAACTCTTTTTGGCCAACATCATGTGCCCATTGTACAATTATCTCATAAATCCACATTGTAATGAGTTTTAAACTTACTTTCTTTTGCTGTTTGGGAAATGTTTAGAGTTTTGTTGTATGGAAATCTATTGTTTGCACTGACTACATTGTGGTTGACAAATACATGTGAGTGGAATGGTATGTGTAGTCAGGCTTTTGGCTTGCATCAAGGTGTATGTCCCTGTCATGGTAGCCTCAGATGTGGTTAGTAGCTCTCAGAGTTTTCCCCAAACAGATGTAAGGCCAGTCATGTCTGATGTGTGGATAGTGATGTTGCCACCCAGTCATTGGGCTCTTGATTGAACAATAGTATGATACGTTGAACTATATGTCACCTTCAATCACATGACAGGTGTTCATTGTATTGAAGTAGTAGTTATACTACCTGTGGTTGTGTGTGGGTAAATGCTCCAAGATAAATAGGCCCTTATATTTGTGCTGTACTTTGTTTTCGGAAGGACAATAACTTAGATAACGTGTTCCACTAAGTATGAAACATACTTTCCTACATCATTACTGGTACATATGTAGGTGACGTGTTCTGACTCTATTATAATCCAAATTTCGATACGTCATTTAGACTAGTTGCATGTATGCAAATTTCCTTTGTGAAGGTTGTGAACTCTGTGACATGAAATGGGTATGGCTTGTATGCAACATGCTGTCATAAGGTCCCTTGCCTGATTCATGACATCAGTCCAAATGTTAGTAGGTGTTGAGTTTGTGTAGGTGATATGCTGAAATCATTGTGACGCATATTTCACATGGCTTTGTTGTTGGTTGACTATGTTGCTGTGGATAGGGACCCAGTATCTTGTGGCCAAATCACCTTGACATGGACTGGTTGGTGTGATAGCTTTACTGATCTCATGGTATTGTCAGTTTGATATAGGTAGCTTAGCTGGTGCGTGACAAGGTAATTATTAAGGGTTGCACATTGTATCTTATTATGACATGATGTTGGCACAAACCTGGTACTACCTGGGGTGTTGCACAACTAGATGTGATGATGCTGAGGTGTAAAGTGTGATGTAAGTATGCTGTTGGCACAAAACTGTTAGTTCCTGGGGTGTTGTACAACTATATGTGATGTTGCTCAGGTGTACAGTGTGATGTAAGTGATATGTAAAGAATGGGATGACCTTACCTCACGTTCTCTTTTGCAGCATCCACATCGGCAGGTGAAGGAGATGGGTCACAGCTGAGTGGGCAAGCTGCTGGCCACGAGACCTCCAGTCATGAGAATAAAGATACTGAGGGACCCAGTGGCCTTGAGGGTGAGGGGAGTACACAGGGAAGACTGGATCTAGCCCTTCATCTTCAGAATTCTCCTCCAGTGGAAACTCCCTGGCAGTGGCGAACACATCTGGGATGATCCCAGTATGATCTCTATCTGCGACTACCCTTTCTATCACCACCTTCACTGTAGCTCTCCACCCAGTTGGCCGTCCTCCATCCCCCAAAAGGGTGGGCCTCTCCTTTGCCACAGGCACTTCTGCCCCAGCCGCTGTTAGCCCTGCTGCCCTCAGTAACGAGGCCATTGACCTTCTGAGG
The DNA here is from genome assembly GCF_031143425.1 of Pleurodeles waltl. NCBI lineage: Eukaryota > Metazoa > Chordata > Amphibia > Caudata > Salamandridae > Pleurodeles > Pleurodeles waltl. The sequence continues at coordinate 924,298,469 of NC_090448.1, read as the reverse complement.
TCTATCTCTGTGGGTCGGTTGACCATCATGAATGCCAACCAGGGACTGGCAACTCAGGTACAACAGATTAATGCATTCCTGGAGGGCATTCGTTTGCACTGGCTGGCCTACACAGATCATTTCAGACTCTAGCCTCCACACTGACGGCAGCCAGTAACCCTTTGTCTACCACCCCCACCTTTCTCTGAAATATCCCTAACCTCCCCTCCCCAAACCAGCCAAAGTACACATACAGACAGGCATGCATCCACCTCAACACCCAAGGGTAGCACAGACAAACCAAAGCACCACAAGACACACCATCAGCATACACAGAAGCAACATCTACCTTCACCCACAGCAACAGTCACAACCTGCCCTGACACCCCCACGTTCCAGAGCATCACAAACACCACACCTACCACACCTGCAGACACCACACCAACATTCACAGATATAGTACCACACCCATCCTACCCACAGACAGAACCCCAGCAGACCCACAGACATCTACCCCAGTCACCACACCTGCAGACACCACAACCACTGACACGCCTACATGCAGCTGATCCACTATACATGCAGTCACCAGACCAACAGACAGCCATCCACCCACCACAGGATCCCCCTGCACCTCCACCCCCTTAAGCCCAAGACACATGAATGCCCTCATTCACCCACCCAACAGACACCCACCACCCAGAAGCATACCTCCCACAAACACACACTCAAGACATCCACACCAACACCTCATACAAGCACTCCCTCTCCCTCCGCACCCAAACCCTTTTGTTATGGCTGTCCCCGTGTGCGCAAAAAGCTTTCCTCTCAGAGTTTGAACTTTTCATCACTCCTCCCCAGTGACATCCCTAAATGTTCAGTTTCCCTCCCCAAGGCCATCCCTTCAATCTCCCAAGCCTCTGCTACCCCATGCCGGTACTCATGCCCCTCTCCTGCCAAGAAGTCAACCCTTCCCAAGAAGACCCAACCCTCCCCAAGCCTAAACCTAAACACCCCCTCCCAAGCCAAAGCCCAAATCCCCCAAGCCTAAGCCCAAACCTCCCCTCTCCCTCCCCCCAGATCTTCCCTGAGTTGCCTGCCTGCCCCCTTGAGGCGCCTACTTGTGGACGATACATGGCAGTCAAGAGTCAAGTTGAGGCACCATTAGGTGCCTTTCGTGTACAATCTGTGTACTGTGGAATGGTCAATGGCCTTTGAATTTGATCTTATTTCTCTAACAAATATATTCAGACCAACCAGTTGTTGGTATTCTGATTACATCTTTGTCCTGCATTTCCTTTCCTAGGTTTGAGTTGTTCCTGTCTGACATTGGTTGTGTGCGAGTATTTGTGTGGGTGTGATGCTTCTGCTTCCTGTATTGTGTGGGCAGTATGTGAGGGTATGTGGTGTGCTTTTTTCCCCCAGGGATAGGGTGTTTGTTGGGTGATGGACATGTGTATGTAGCAGACATGTTGTTGTGATGGTATTGTGTGGTGTTTGTGTTGACAAGTGTTTTTTGTTGTGTTGTGTGGCTTTGTATGCTTTGACTGTGTCAGTGTGCGTGTATTGTGCATGGATTGAAAGATACGATGAGCTGTGTGTGTGATGTTTATGTCGATTGATAAGTTGCATGATGGTGTAATTGTGTGTGTTTGTTCCCTGTTGGTTATAAATTGTGTTATATGTTTGATGTGTCCATGGCTAGCGTCTGTTGTGAGTACTTGCCAATGTGTCAGTGATGGTGTGGTTGTGGTGTTTTTGTGACGTGATGTTATGTTGTATGATATTGCATGAGACTGGACCTGTGCTGTGTTGCTGTGCGTAAGTGTGTGTTCTTGATGTGTGGAGTGTGTGTGTGGTGGCTGCAGTGTGTGTGCTGTGTATGTGTCAGTGTCTTTGTGGCTGTATGTGAGTTTGTGTGTCAGTGTACTGTTATGTGTGAGTGTTCCCCTCACACACCTTTACCTATGGTATGTTATGTAACTGTACAAATTTAGCAATATACAACGGTAACAGGTGAGTGTGTGTACTTATGGTTGTTGTGGTCGTCGTCGGCGAAGATTCCATTGTCTTTTGGTGAGCAGGAGCAGTGGGGTGACGTCTAGTTGTGGTTCCATATCGGCCCCAGACGACTGTGGCTTCCTGAAGGTGAGTGTCTCCTTTTATACAGTTCGTTTCATCCTGGTTTTCCATGGTGGTCCAACCACATCAAAAATCTTGGCGGTGTGCAACCGCGTAATAGGTCCAACTGAAACAGGTCTCCACCAGCCTGCTAGTGGCTCCAAATGTCCAAATGTGGACTGGCACTGGTGCTTTGGTTGCATTCCATTGGGATCACTGACAAAGTCATAATTTGGCGGTCTGACCACCACTGCCACCATGGGGTTCACAGGACTGCCAAACTAGTAATGAGGCTCCTTATTTTCTCTTCTCTAGAACCAAAACACAGCCCAGCAATTTGGTTATTCTCAGCCATGTGTATATATCCTCAACTCTTAACGTATGCAACTTGACATCATTACTGTTGGGTTAATCAACTGCCCTATTTCCTCTACTTTTTAACCCTCCCTCTAAAAACTATGCTCCAAAAATTAGCTTTATTTAAAATGCCACACTGATTTTGATTTAGAAGTCTCCGACATTCTTTTTTGCTAATATGCAGTTTTTAATCCTCATTGTTTATCTTCAAAAATTATTTTACTCTAATTTCAATAAATGTTAAAAGGATAAAGGTATTTTTTTTACATTTTTAATTGTAACTTTTTTTCATTAAAGCCTTAATTTTGAAGAGGACCTGGAACCAATCTTCACATTGAAGCTGTGTGCAAGTGTGCACTTTCCACATTTCAAATGCTAGTTATTTGTGACTCATTCGGAAATCAAATGCAGTAGTCCAAAATGTATGTAGGAACTTTTTTTATGACATCAGAGCTTCACAATATTTGGTGTGTGTTTCACATAAGCTTTATTCGGCCAACAGACCATCAAAGCAATACAATACAATACAATATAATATAATAATATAAACCATAATGTCATAGAAAATTTTAAAAAAAGAATGATCCATGTTTGCCCGTCTTAAAACAATTTCAACTCATTGTAAATAAAAAGTGCGTATGCGCCATGCTGTTGCTAAAAACTTACTTACTGCGTAAATTGTCACATTTGAATTGTGGCTTTTTAAGATCCGCAAAGCTAAAAAACATTTCCTTAAATTCAATTCCCTACAGATTTTATATATCCATTTAAACCTTGGGATTGAATAGGCGGGACAAAAAAACATAAAATGTTCTACTGTTTCGGAAGGAATGCCACATACAAGACAGGTATCAGAGCTTGACTTAGGTCCCCATCTGCTCGTTAAGGCCTTCAGGGGTAATGTTCCAAATCGAAATCTGGCATACAAACTTTTGCCTAACAAATCAGGTATTGTATCTAAGTATGGTTCAAACTCAGGGTACCATTTAAAATCAATAAACGAGTTAGTTAAATGACCATTCGATTTCTGAGAAATGTAATTATTACATATGTGGGACCAGTAAGCTCTCTTCAATACTTTTACATGGGGCTTCACAAGTTGCTGGGGATTCTCCCAGAAGTTCCTCAGTCCTAGCATGCAAAACCAACTAGATACGTGTTTGATCCATGGTATGGACATGGAGTTAGAGGTTTTTAACAATTCTAATAGGGAAGACTTATATATAGCCAGTTCAGGAACTACCCAAAGCCTCACCCAATATAGTAGGGGCCGCAAGATAATCAAATCGGCTATACGTTTAAGCCCTAGATCTAAAAAAAGGGGGGTTAATGGGGTGCTAGTGGGACAAGCACATAGAGCCCGAGCAAAGCTATTCTCAATTTTAGTTATCCTACTGCTATCTGTCATGCCCCAAATCTCTGCACCATAAACAGCAGCACCCTGTGCCTTGGCCACATAGATCTTTACTGCTGGAGACACAACTTTAGCGATCGTATTCCTGTAAAGGCGTAATATGGATGCTGCCCGATGTTGCAAAAGCCCGCCACTCTTACCGACTTGTTCGTCCCAGAGGAGTGAGTCTGTAAGCCTCACACCCAAGTAGTCGATAGAGCTAACCTGGTCCAAAATAGCTCCATCTAACCTGATCGTACACTTCTTACGAGAGCCAGAGCGAAGCACCATCAATTTTGTTTTCTTCGAGTTCAGCTCTAAACCAAAATTCCAGCAGAATGATTTAAATCTATCCACAAGAATTTGCAGCCCCATAGGGGTCTTTGAGATCAATAGAGAGTCATCCGCAAAAAGAAGAATTGGGATTTTCTGATTGCCTAAGCTGGGAGCATCATTCTGGCATGTCATGAGTTCTTGGACCACCTCGTTAATGAATAAAGAAAACAAAAGTGGCGCTAGGACACATCCCTGACGAACACCTCTTTTAATGGGAAACTTGTTAGTCAGTTCGCCTTGGTTACCCCATCTTACTTGAGCGTATGTGCCTTCATGCATACGTGTTAATAAATGAATGATATCAGATGGTGCCCCTCTTTTGTGTAGCACTCCCCAAAGCTTGTCTCTAGGGACCAGGTCAAAGGCAGAGCGCAGGTCTACAAAAGTGACATATAGTGTTTGCTTTGCCAAGACTACATATTTCCAGTGTAGCACGGTCAACCTAAATACCTGGTCAACCGTGCTAACTCTAGAGCGGAACCCTGCCTGAAGTGGTGATAGGATCTGCTGCTCCGTCACCCAACTCGTCAGTCTAACTAACAATTGTTTTGCAAAATTTTTTTGTAGGTTGTCAATTAAACTGACCGGTCTGTAGTTAATTGGAAGATTTACGTTGCCCTTTTTATATATTGGAATAATTTCTGCACCCTTCCACGTCTCAGGGATCTGTCCTCCTTTTGCGATTTTGTTTGACAGCATATTAATATACCAGGTCCAGATGGGTAACTCTGATTTATAAAGGTCACCTGGAATTTTATCAGGGCCTGGGGCTTTACCTGTCTTTAGAGATTTAATGGCGTCTGCAGTTTCTTCTAGAGAAAAGCAAATATAGCTTTCAGAGTTAAATAGATTCCCACTGGACGGAGAAGTGGCAAGGTTAGCATTGGGTGAAATTGGGGGGTATAGTCCCACTTTCTCACAATCGACAGTCCCAGTGGAGGCAGTTCCTTCGTACAAGAGAGAGAAATGATCCACCCAGGTACCAGGTTGAATATGGTTCCTATGTATAAACCTACCCCCTCTCTCGTGCTTAGTCAGCAGTTCCCAAAAAAGCGTATTGTTGTTTGTTTTAGTAGCATCTAGCAAGTCCTGCCAAATAGCATCTTCCCAAGCTTTCTTTGATTGTAGGATTATCTTTTTATACGTGAATCTTGCTTGTTTAATTGCCCCCGTATACCCGGCCAGTATAGCCTTCCTTAACTCAGTCTTAGCCCTCATGCATGCATCATTAAACCAACTGCTGTTAGGTGAACCCCCATATTGCCGGTTTGCCGTGGCTACCTTTTTATAAAAGACACTTTGAAGTTTAACCATCATATCTTCGTGAATATCAAGAAGTGGAATGGCTTCTGGTTCGAAGTCTTCATAGGCTGACAGATTATCTAAGAACACTTGGTAAATCTTACATAGCAAATAGGGGTTTGACATGACTTTTGGCCACTTCACCTTTGTATAAGCATTGTTTAAAATAAGGGGAGGGGCCATTGATGTTTGCATATTCAAGGTTCTACCAAAGATATTCCCAGCAAGGGTGAGCAACAATGGAAAGTGATCACTCTCGCATCTTGAATCTACCCTCATATCTAGCAGCAATGGCCAAAGACGCACATCCACCAGAAAATAATCAATTACGCTGGCCACAGAACCTCGTAGGAATGTCGGTGCCAAGTTTAAATCAGAAGGAGTTCGACCATTACAGGCCCTTAGGCCAAACTTTAAGCATAGTGTAGCAAGCTGAGTTGCTACACGAGAGCGTGGAGGATAACTATCACCATCCAATTGTGCAATACCCCATAATTCGTCCTCATCCGCAGTTAAATCACTAAGAAACGCTGAGGGTTCGAAAGTGCAATTTACATCCCCTGCAATAATTAAGTAGGAATTAGTTTGTAGCGTGTCTAAAAAGTCAAAGAGTAAAGTTAAAATGTGTGATTCTGTACCACGTGCAACAGAACGGGCGTAAACATTAATTAAGATTATGTTAAAATTTTGATTAAAGGAAATTTGTAAACCCATCAAGTCGGGACAATCAAATTCTAAAACCTTATAGTCACATTGGAGCTTCGAATTTAAAAGGATTAAAAGACCCCCTTTTGCGCGACCAGTTGCTTTCTCTGAAGGCAGTGCAGGGATATTAAATGAAAGAAACCCATCCATGCTTGGTTGGCCCTCGGCCCAAGTTTCTTGAAAGAGACACACATCTTGTGACTTTATATAGGCAACCCAGTCCACATCATCCAATTTCCTAGCAAGGCCCGCAAGATTCCAAGTCATAATGGATAACCCATTAGTTCCCAATGCAGCCCCATGTTTAGGGGATGGAACATCCTTATAGTTCGACTCGATAGCAAGGTACTTCTCTAATTTGTCTATTGAAGGTGCCACTAGATTATCCTGATAGGCGGCTTCCTGGGCAGACAGTCATACATGCCCCGGATGCAGAAAGACGCCTTCTTCCCTAGAGCCTCTCTCATTGGTATTAGCAATTGGGACAAACACAGGAGTCTGTTTTGGGTCAATTAAATTAGCGGCCAGCCTGATGCCTCCTCCTTTTAGCTCTTTGTGTTGTCCCTTGCGTTCAACAGAGTCAATAAGTTGGTCTGCCAAGAATTTATCGTGGAACACAATCATGATTACATCGAGGTTTGACCCAGGGGGACTCCATCTTTCTGTTTTTTGAATGTCCGCCCCCCTTTCGTACACAGGAAGCACGTTGTTGCCAAGGAGTTGTTGAAAAGAAGGAGCCTTGTCAACCCACATCGTGTGGCCAAAGGAGGTCGGCCTGAATTATATCATTCTTATCCCGACTCCCAAGGCCCCTGGGCAGTGGTTGATAACTATCTACCCACCCGGACACCTTCTCAAACATAGGGCCCGTCTACGCCTGTCTTTGATCGTCTGAGGCCGGGCTGGGCTCCGTCTCTCTATTCTGTTACTCAGATTCTGGGACCTGATTTGACACAAACCACAACATACCTGCTAGAAGGATCGTTTTGCTGCCAAGAGTCCGGTAACAACCTCAGCTCTAATTATTTGTATCTGCTGTTTTTATTTAGAATTATGGGGAAAAGGAAGGCTGTTGGCCCGCCGGCTCCATTGGAAGGTATAAAAAAGCAGAAAAAACGACCTAGGAAAACAACTATTAAACCTGCCCAAGGGGAATCGAAATCACTCGATGAGATTGATCAACTTTTCGAGGAGGTAGAGGCTATACTTAACAGCGAAATAGGCACTCATGGCCTTTTGCCCTTGAAGAAGCCTCCACTCCAACCTAAAACGATTCAGGAGTTTTTTATCAAGAATAGGGAAGCTCGACCAGTAAATACTGGGGGTTCAACAGATTGTGCAGGGAAATCATCCGCTGTTAATGCCACTGCTCCCTCTTTCCTGCAGGGTATCGTGACTGGTAGCAGTATCTCCAATCACTTTCAAACCCAGGAGATTTTGCACATGGAGGAAATGGAACGCACACCCCTACCATTGAGTCCGGAGATTAGGCTGGTCCCTAATATTCCATGCAAAAATCGTTTCGAGCTTCTGTCTGAGGGAAGCGCTGTGATTGAGGTCCACGACCCTCTTACAGCTGCTAGGGCTATTGAAGCTGCCTCTTCCCTGCCTATTACTACTGACATGTGTTCTGATGTGTCTGACAATGCAGCTAAATTGCCCTTAATTCTCCAGAGAGTAGACGAAATTAAGAATCTAGTCTTGCAGCTAACTAAACTGCTACAGGGGAACATGGCCAAACTATCAGGATGCATTTGCCAGAAGACAGAGGCAGAAGGGGCAGGTGGGACTTTGGCAGCTGATTCTGCTACATTTAATACTAAAGCACGTGAGGGGCTAATTAATCACGCCCAGAGAGCTGGATCCCATAGGAGGGTCGCTGAAGGTAGTATACCTTCCTATATTATGAACCCTAGAAATAAACTCACTGGGTGCAATAGTATCCCCCTCGGCGGAGACAAGACAAGGAACGGGGAAGATCCTATTGGAAGCCTCTTTGCCCCATTGAACCGTCAGTCTGCTTCAAGGCAAAATCCTACTTCCAATTTACCGATAAATAGGGATAGCCCTCTGTCAACCAATAGGAAGTTATTTGACAACCATCAAATTAAGGATCCAGCTTGCATTTTTCCTTCTCGAAGAACAAATAGTGCTTTAGGCGGGACTCCTAATAGTATTGGTCCCAGACACAGAGCCAACACTCTTTTCCTAAGCAATGTCCCAAAGTTGCCACCCAGGTCTGTTGAGGACCAAGAGTCTAGACTTAATAAGGTTATTTACTGGATACGCAATCGACAGGGTTGCCTTTCAATTATACGTTCGGACATTCAAAAAACAATATTTGGTGTTTGTCATTGGTCCACAAGAAGACAATCGCTGGTGGATTTTCTAGATATTGACATGATGTACATTTCCACAGTAAATCTCAGCATAATTAGTGCAAGGATTCTATTAGTGCACTGTCTATTAGCGATAACCCTGCCCTCCGTTGTGTGGCACTTCACTAAGAAGTTGGATCTATCTTCTCCAACACGAGAATGACCAACATCTGAGATTAAGTGATTAATTAACCCTCATTATCATGCTTATTGGGATTGAGAATTCCCCTCCCCACTGCCAGGCTTCATCATTTTGACCATACAAACAATATTTTGCAGGCATGTATTTTAGCCATTTGATTGGGGATGACTGTCTTTCAAATTCTATATAGCTCCTGCTGAATGAATTGCAAACAGTGCTCTCCAGTACTGCCCCTCTTCTCCTCAAAGGTCTCTAAATTCATACTCCCTTGAAAATCCAATGTTGGACTTGACACATTCTGCAGTGTCACCATCATACCTTTTGCTTTCACTCTACTTTTTCTGAATTCATTTGTGTTGGCCTTAGTACTCTGTGCACTTTACCACTGCTAACCAGCGCTAAACTACTTGTGTACACTTGCTAAAACATGGTAAAATTGGCTTACACCTGATTGGCATATTTAATGTACTTGTAAGTCTCTAAAGAAATGATATGCCATATTGCCAGGAATGGTAAATTAAATGCTACTGGTGAGCCTGCAGCACCTATTGTGACACCCACTTAAGTAGCCCCGTAAAACATGTCCCAGGTTTGCCATTTCAGCCTGTATGCACTTTTAAACGGCAATTTTAATTGTCAAAATAACCCTCTTGACAAATCTAAAACTCTCTTTCTTTTACATATAAGTTACTCCCAAGGTGGGATCTAGACAGTCCATAGAGCAGGATGCAGTGTAATAAAAACATTGGCCATGCTTTTTTAAATTTTACACATCTTGGTAGTGAAAAAACTCTCATGTGGTTTTTTAAACTACTGTGAGGTTTAACTTTTCCATAGGATAACACTGGGTTACCTTATTACATTTGGCAAGTGCTAAAACTAGATTGGTAGTAGGTTGGAATGTCATGTTTGGTGTCTGAGAAAAATAATTTGAAATCCTCTTTAATGGTAAAATCGGATTTTAGTCACAATTCTGAAAATGGCATGTTTAGAATGCTGGTATTTTTGTGCCCTTACCATTTGGTAACTTAAAACATTTTCAGCCAAAAAGTTCTCTGAGAAAAGAGAGGAGACCGGCACCTACCTGCTGACTAATCTGCCCAAGTTGCACTTCCGTTCCACCTAACATATCCTGCTTTGTTGTTCTCCTCAGCAGCAAATCATGCTCAAAGACTACTCGCAGAAGGGGTATTTGGCCTCCTGGAGCACTCCCACTACAGCCTGCAGCTTCATCTCTCTGGGGATTTCCAAATGTATGAATCTTCACCGTGGCTTCATCTAGCGGCTCACCGATCACAATAAGTCCTTCACGAACACCACCAGCTGCCTTGCCCGCTGAACTTTTCCTTATCAGACAATTTTACTTGAAACTTCATCTAAGTCCGAAGGTAAGTGGAGACCAGACCCAATCCACTCTGTGTATCCAAACTAGTTTCCATTGTGGTCGGCCATATCTCTCGATTTTGCCCAGTCTCCAATGACTAAATGTCTGTGGTCGGCACTTTGATCTTTTGGGTGCTACTTTTAAATGTAAACTTTGAAAATGCATAACTCCAGTTCTACTGATTAGATTTTTTTTTTTTTTTTGTGTCTAATACATTATTTATTTTACTCTCTTTTTCTAAATTGGTGTGGGAGTTTTCCTGTGTTGTGTTTTCACTTTATTACTGTTTGTGTGCTGCTTAGAAACTTTATGCATTGCCTCTAAGTTAAGTCTGACTGATTTTGTGCCAAGCTACCCCAGGGGGTACGTACATGATCATTTTTTGACTTTTTGTGGTTCACGTTTACAAATATTGTGGCTGTTGCTTGAATAACGTTTTGCTCCCTCAACCAACAACGCATTTTCTCACAACCAATAATATTAATAAAGTTCTCATATGTCAAGCATGAAATTTTTAGCTTGAGATGAATCACCTGGATGCCTGCAGATTCAGACTATGGATGGCAGAGATTTTGCCCTGGACAAACATGTATTACATTTATTTTCCAGAATGCAGATGTGGTATAGAACTAGTGATGCACTGGAGACCTTCCCTCTGGCCCTTCCTCGCATAAGTGTCCATGTTATTTGGACAAAATATCAAGTTGTAAATATCAGGAAACAGAAGTATCCAAAAATATTGTGATGCAATAATATTGTGATGCAGAAATATTGCTGTCAAGAATATAATTTTTCAGGTAACAATATAGTTGTTAAGAATATCATTGTAAATATTGTTTTCTGTAATAGAGTTGCAAAGAATATCATTTTTTAATTCATTTGATGTGTTTTATATATTAATTTTATATGTTAGTATTGTTTGTATAATTGTTATTATTTTAATAACTATAGTTTATAATTGTAAGTGATTTTTAATTTTTAACATAGTTGTTAATAGTAATAGCTGGTTGTTGGGTTTGTAGGAGGATAGGGTGGGAAGTTAATTAAGTAATAATAATGAATTAATTAATAATTCTTACGTAACTATGTGATACATATTCATTGTATATATTATGCAACATTGATTTATTATACATACATTTTTATGTGTGGGTGCTACATGTTTAGGGGTGTAGGGTAGAAATATAATTAGTCAATACTTAATTACAATGTGTTTATAATTTATTAATCATGATTTCAATGATTATTAATTAAGTAAATTGTGTAATAATCATATATTTTAGTTACATTTTAGTTGCCAGCTGCTGAGTTTGTAGAGGAATAGAGTAGGAAGTTAACTATGAAATAACAAATTAAAAATGAATGAGTACTTTATTAATATATATTGAATTGATTAATAATTATGTACATTATTTAATATTGATTTATTTCATTTATATTTTAGTTGTGCTTTGCTAGGTTTATAGGAATATATGGTGGGACGTTAGTTAAACAATAATTAAAAGTAATTATTATTAATGTATAATTAAATGTTCAAGTGATAAATAATTATGTAAACTGTGTAATAATTACATATTTGAGTTATATTTTAGGTGTGGGCTGATGGGTTTGTAGGGTGGAAAATTAATTAAGTTATAATTAATTCATTACATAATTAATTAACTTATACATATTCATGATTAATAGTGTAAATGTTGATCAATCATGTAAATTGTGTTAAACGTATTTATTTTTGTTAGGTGTAACTTGTTAGGTGCTAGGTTTGAAGGGGTATAGGGTGGAAAGGTAATTAAATAATAATTAAGTAACCATTTTTTATTGTTTATGAATTCTCTGAATTTGAAAATTATTTTAAAACATTTTTATATATATTTTAGGTTAAGCAATAATGTTTAGATTTTGAGTTTTTTAATTTTAAATTAATAGGGGTTGTTTATATGTTTGAAGAGAAGTAGTTTACCTACTGTTGCTTAGACTGGAGTGCGAATAGTAAATCTTACCTTTTGGAAGTCCAACACTTTCCCTACTGTTCCAAAGAAAAAGCTGTTGTCTGCTTGCCTATATCTTTGGCGCGCTTGACAAATCTTCAGAAAATGTTCCTAAAATATTTGACAGTCACATGAGCTGCTGTCTGAAAAATATTGGGGTGATCCGTCAAGTGGAGGCTGAGATAAAGAAGGGGTGAAATTTAGAGCTTTTCCAATGTTAATTTTAATAGGAAACATTTAACAGCACTAAAATCACTGGACAGAATTACACTGAATTTGGCAGAAAGGTAGCTCTTGGTCCAAAAAGAGCCCTTTTTATTATCTGGTGCAAATCTGTGCAGTAGTTTTTGAGGAATTTAAAGAAATCCAAATTTGTATACATAGGGACATGAAGGATTTGTGACCCCTGACGATCTCATGCAGAGATCTGACAGGCTGATAACTCTTAAACAACAGAAGTGCTGTTAGCTATTAAAAAATACAAAATGGGCCAGGGTACGAACACCCTGACCCTTAGCTCTGGTGGTGGGGTCCAAAAGGGAGCCCCGCCCCTATCGGGCTAAAAGCATTTTTTTGTATTTTATGGATGGATCTGTGGTTCCGCTGTAAAAGTTTAAACAAAACAAAGCGCAGGCTTGGGCCCTTCATTATCATGAAGCCTCCAGGTGGGCCAAGTCCTGGGGCATTACTTTAGAACTGCGGAGGGCTTCTGGCCCCTCCCCGCATCCCAGGAACCACCACCCCCAGGGCTACACTGAATTTGGAGGGGTGGGGCCATATGGTGCCCGTGCCCCTGGGACCACCACCCCAAGGACCACCACACCAGGGGGCAAACAGTATAAAATGTAAAGGGGGTCCATTTCGGAACCCCACCCCCAGGGACTACCACCCCGGAGCTATCTTCACGTTAGAGGGGGTCTGCGTGGCCCACCTGGTGGAGCCACTGGTGGTGCTGGGGACCACCACCCTCCACGGTCAGCTCCTGCTATGTCCCGGGGGTGCCCACCGACAGGATCTAGCTGTTTGCTGTGACTTGGTTGCAGTGCTGCAGCCAAGCCACAGCAAACACTCTGCTGTTTGACAGGGGGACCTTTAAAGCAGATCCTGCTGTCAAACAGTAGAGCTTTTATCTCTGTACCCTGCACCTGTGTAGAGGACAGAGGTTAAATGCTTCAGCAACACGGAGCTGCTGTCAAAGCAGCTCCGTGCTTGCTGAAGCAGTGACACTGCAGGTGAAGCTTTAATGGTTCCCCTTCAGTGTCAGGTAGCCCATAAGGGATTTTTTTATACATTTATTTCAAAAAGTATTAATAAATAAATAAATAAAGAAGAAGGGGCTGCGGGAGCCATTAAGGGCTCCCTCACGGTCCCAGATAGCCCATAAAGGGCTTAAAAAGTAGAAAAACAATGCCCCCCCATAGCTCAGTGTGAAAGTCTCTAGACCTTCACACTGAGCTTAAGGGGTTTGAGTCAAACTGGGCTCATTACCATTTTGTTTTTTGAATATATTTTATTCAATCAAATAAATACATTTTTTAAAAATTTTAAATTGAACACAAATATCTCATTCTAACTGTGTGAGTTATTAAAGCCTAACAAACTCTATCTCTTTCCCTCTCACTTTCTTTCTCTCTTTCTCTCCTTCAATCTATTTCTCCCACTTAGACACATATGCACCCATTCACCACACTCACTCAGACATTTATGCACCCATTCACAGACCCACTCACACCCTGAGTGTATCCACTCATAGACCTGCAAACACACAGACGCACCCCCTAAAACACTGATGTATGTACTCTCACACCCAGAAAGACAATCTGACAGCCACTTTTCTTTAGATACACCCTCTGACATCTATTCTCACACCCAGAGAGGCCTCGGCCAACTCATGCCACGCATGGCCAAAGGCCCTTGTACAGCATGGGGTTGAGTGGTTGGGGGGAGTTGGCTACAGGGTCTGGTCTTGCAGGCAACCTCCCCTGAGCACGGCTGAAGGCCGTGCATGGTGCAAGTTTCGGTGACTTATGGGCGATGGCCTCAGGGCCTGGCCCTACGTCGCAGTGGTTGGATTAACGTATAGTAAAGGAAATTACTATACATTAAAAAAAACATAGAAATTAACTGAAAAAAACAAAGGTTACAGGGATGTTATAGTAAGGAAACAGAATTGAAAAAAACCCATAGAAATTCACCTGAAAAAAAACAAAGGTTAGAGGAACATTATAGCTAGGAAATAGATTTTTTATAAAACAAAGAAATTTACTGAAAAAAATAAAAGTTAGAGTGATGTTATAATTAGGAAATAGATTAAAAAAAACAATTAAATTCACTGAAAAAATACAAAAGTTAGAGGGATGTTATAGTTAGGAAATAGATTTAAAAAAAAACAGAAATTCATTGGAAAAAACAAAGGTGATAGGGACACTTCAAACCTACAAAACCAGTGAAACTCAGCAGTTATAGTTAACTGAGCTAACTATATCTTGCACCCCCTAATGCACTGCTTATGACCTCACATATTACATCACTCATGACATGTCAAGTCAGAGCAAACACTCCTCTCACAGTAAGGGAGAGCTGTCAAACTGTCTGTGTTGGGTCACACTGCACAAGCGCATACTGTCTGCACTTACTCAGTGTTGCCCATAACTACTTTACAGTCCGGCTGTGGGCCACACAGCATAAGCGCAAGCAATCTGCACTTGCGCTGTGTGGACCATACCTGGGCTGCACTTTTTTCTGCCAGTCGGTGAGAGGTGCTAGAAGCTGCTGCTGAGGGTTTGCACCAGAGCCAGCTCCGGATCCAGGCCTCCCTCCTTTCACTGTCCTCAGCAGCCCGGGAGCATGGGCCAGGGGGAGGTAGATAGCCAGGCTGCTGGCAACGGGGACCCTCCTGGATTCTGGCTAGACCATCACCCAGGTAAGAGCGGCCATGTTTTGCTTTCTCTTCTATGTGCACAGGGGGGCCGGCACTGGGCATGGACAGTATTTGCATATGAGGGGGTTCTGTGCATGGAAAAAAGGAAACATGCAGTCACAGTTCCACTTGAAAAGAACCTGTCTCTCCAGAGTCTCTGGGAAAGGAAGTGGTGTTATGGGATGTGGTGCTAAAGACAGCAGGGAGAGCTTTAGACTGGGGGAACATTAGTTGCTGAGTGGTAGTCCGGCAGCCCCCACCTAAAAGATATGTGTGTGGCCTGAGAGAGTACCTTAGAGTCCAGTGGCAAAACAGGCTTGGCACTTTGTAATAAAAAAATACCAGGCTTCTGGTGCTGAGCTGGTTTTCTACTGCTAGTGCTGGGCCCTCAAGAAAGGGTGGTCTGAGGCTTTGTGCAGAGGAAACAATTGCCAGGCTGGTGGAAGATGGAGGTGTGCTTGGTGACTTGTAGCAAATTTGTGAAGGAGGGCAGTTGGTGAATGGAAGTGTGCAGGTGTGTAGACTTGCACCCAATCTTGGAAGAGCTAAGCAGGGTTGGGCTGCCCAAGCCCGCTTAGCGCTTCTGAGATCAGGCACAATTGCAGGCCAGGCAAGTGGCACTCTGCAGCACGTGGAACTACACAGAATTCCACTGAGTTTTTCTCTGTGGAATTCCACGGAGTAGAACTCTATGAGCTCTGCCCACCCCTAATCTGTACATCCCACCCAATGCCCGGTTGAGGCTATGGAACACATCACACCAGGAAGAGGATAGGGATGGGCATGGTCATGCCAATGTAAAAAGTTAGCCATTTGTGCTGCACAGTGGGGACAGCTGGCCGTCCAAGTGTCCTAAATTGAGTGCAACATTTGTAGGGTAAGGTATGTCTAGTGTACAACGTTGAATGGCAGGAGTTTGAAATAAGCATTGGAGCTGACCCTTCACACCTCCTCCTGGACCCTTTCTCAATCCCTGAGCAATAATTGCTCCTCCAATATCCTCCAATATAATTTCCCATTTGGTCTTTATAGGGAGCACTGCCCATGGCTGATCCTCTTGAAGAGCTTGATACAAATGCGAGACCAACCTGAGGCACTCGGCCATGTCTAGCATGGAAGTCAAAACATTAGATCTCATCAAGGAAGGAAGGCCACACCTCACACGTTTTGCTCGAGATCTTCATGTATTGGAGGTGTTTCTTCCCACTCGGGAAGAACATATATATGGCCTCCTCTCTGGTAATGATGCTCTGCCCAGGGTAAAAATCTGCCATAGTTTTGCACCCTCCATCTTTCTATTTATGCTCTGACATTGAGTCTTCAAATCACATAAAGGGTTGCACGACCACAAGGGCATATCAGGTGCACATGGAGCGCAGTGGATAACCATCCCCTTCCAAATCCCCTCAACCACTCGGATGATGTAGGGGAAGGTGGGAGGGATCCTCAGTCCTGAACCTGTAGGAGCTTTTACTCATGTGTACCCTGTAGATGTTACTCTCCCAGTTGACCTCCATATGAAGCCAATGAACCACATGCTGCAATTTAGCCGCCACATAATAAAGTTTCAAGTGCGGAACCTCAAGCACACTCTGATCACCCTTTCTTTTTAAAGTGGCAAGTCCAACACTTTTGTGCCTGGGTCTCCAGAGCAGGTCCACTAGCAGACTATCTAGGGTCTGAAAATAGTGCCACAGGATGACGTACAGAGTGATATGTAGGGCATAAAGAAAGCAAGGCAATATTATCATCTTTGCTATGGCGATCTTTCCAATAAGTGACAATGGCAGCTCCCTCCAGAACCGACTCGAGGTTCGCACACTCTCCACCACTGACCAGTGGGTCAGCTGTATCCCAGGATTTTGTACCTCTTTCAGTTTGCAGGGGAAACCCACTCTGGGATACTTTTCTTCTGGGATCCCCACCAGTTTTCCAAGTAGAAATTGTTTGGATTTGTCTGGGTTGACACATGGTCCTGAGATCTCCTCAAACGCATGCATTATTTTACGTAGGATAGGCAGAGAGTAGGTCAGTTGTCATAGCTACACCAGGGCTTTGTAAGTGTAGAGTAAGACCACATGAGTGGTGTTTTTCAGTGTAACACCCCATGGGCCCATTGCAGGGCCTCCATCAAGGGCTCCATGGCCATGGTAAACAGGAGCGGCCAGAGGGGGAAATCCTGTCAAGTGCCCCTGCTCAGCCAAAAGGGCTTAAATAGCACTCCTCACAAGCACCCACAGGCGTATAGGTTACAATAGAGGAGGCAGAATCATCGGATGAATCCGGGACCCAGACATATCTTCTGGAGTACATTCCACAGATACACCCAGTTCAGGAAATACCTGCTCAATGTTAAGGAGAGCCAAGGCATAATCATCAGTCAGGAGCTGTGGGGCATGGTAAACATGGGCTAAACGTCTAAAGTTGTGAATGGTGTTTCACTTCAGGGTGAAGCCCGATTGATCCAGGTGTATAAGAGTGGGCATCTGGGGGATCAGACGAGCCACAAGGACACTGCTAAGGATTTTTATACCTGTGTTTAGGAGCAATATTGATCTATAGGCCAAGGCTTCTGCTGGGTCTCTGCCCGGTTCTAATATCATGACCACTACTGACTCCCGTAGGGAAGTCGGCAATGTGCCGATGCTCAATGCCTCACCATAGACCTCCAGGAGGCGGTCAGTCAGAACATCTACATATTATGATGACATTTCCCAGGCAGTATGTACTGGCCTTGGGTCTTTGCATTTGTTTGCCATGTAATCATTGCTAGAATCTCTTCCCTAGAGAGTGGGGCATCCATTGATTCTCTGGATCTCAGGTTAAGGTTAAGGCGTAGGAGTTGCAGGTCCACTAAAAACTTTGATAGAGCATCTGAATATGGGTGCAGCTGCTTAATGTATAGTGCACTAAGATAGGTACTAAGTGGCATATTTATACTCTGTTTGCGCCGGAATTGCGTCGTTTTTTTTTTACGCAAATCCGACGCAAAGCTAACTCCATATTTATACTTTGGCGTTAGACCCGTCTAGCGCCAAAGATAATTTTTTAGCGTGGACACCAACCTTGCGTTAATGATATGCAAGGTAGGCGTTCCCGTCTAAAAAATGACTCCAAGGCATGTGCTCCTTATTTAAACTCCCGTGCAAAAATGGCGCACGGGAGTGGGCGGGTCAAAAAAAATGACGTCCAGCCGCTTTTGCGTCATTTTTTAGCGCCTGGTCAGGGCAGGCGTTAAGGGACCTGTGGGCTCGGAAGGAGCCCAGAGGTGCCCTCCCATGCCCCCAGGGACACCCCCTGCCACCCTTGCCCACCCCAGGAGGACGCCCAAGGATGGAGGGACCCATCCCAGGGAACTTAAGGTAAGTTCAGGTAAGTATTTTTTTTTTTTGTGGCATAGGGGGGCCTGATTTGTGCCCCCTACATGCCACTATGCCCAATGACCATACCCAGGGGACAGAAGTCCCCTGGGCATGGCCATTGGGCAAGGGGGCATGAATCCTGTCTTTGCTAAGGCAGGAGTCATGTCAATGGAGGGTTGGAGTAAAAAAAAATGGCGCAAATCGGGTTGAGGCAGATTTTTTGCCTCATACCGACTTGCCCCATTTTTTGACGCCCAAGCTCCATTTTCCCCTACGCCGGCGCTGCCTGGTGTGGGTAATTTTTTTTTACGCACACCAGTCAGCTCCGCCGGCTAACGTCATTCCATAAATAAGGCGCCCGCATGGCACTTTGGAATGGCGTTAGCCGGCCTTAACATTTTTGAAGCACAACTGCGTTAGCGCAGTTGTGCGTCAAAAAGTATAAATATGGCCCTAAAGACTTTATTGATCAGCCTTTGAATGTGTACTAGGGCTCCTGTTTCCATGTGCATTGACAGCACAGTGGGCTTAGGGGACTCCTGTCGGACCAGAGGGTCCAGCAACACTCTCATCCTGTTGCCCTCCATGTGCAGTTGCTGCCTTTAAGCTATATAAGCTATATAATGATGCTTTTCAAGCCAGATTCAATCCTCTAACAGCTCAGTGGTTGCTGCGCCCCAGGCTGCTAGTTTATGGGGGTCAAAAGGGAGTGCAGTCTCTAGCTTTCCCAGTTACTGTCCCTGAATGTGGATGCTGCTCTCTAACTTGTGTCAAACCCCATAAGATGTACTGATACAAACCCCTAGCAGAACAACCTTCATGGCCTCCCAATCGAAGGCTCTGCACCTTGCTGATCTCCAACTGTCCAAAAAGTAGTGTGTCAGTATGTCACGGACCATCTGTGTGAATAGTGAGCCAGCTAGGGCCTCTGCCCTAAGTCGCAATAAAGGAATCGCCCCCAAGGCCCACCAAAACCAGTGAGTGGTTGGAGAGATATCTAGGTAGATAAGTGATGTCAGCAACTCTGGGTGCCAATTCGGGGGAGACAAAACAATAGTCTAGTCGGCTAAATGTGCCTGTCACAGGAGTGTAGCAAGAGAAAAATATATTTTTGCAGGATGTCTTTTGCACCAGACGTCGCACAGGTATAAGCTGTTCACTATATCTCGAAGTGCTGTGGTAAGGTGGGGCTTGGTGTTGGGCTGGGGGGGTTATTGATCAAGCTCCCCATTCAAGATGCAGTTACAGTCCCTTATGAGCATCACAGCCGCATTTATGTAGGAAGACTCTCCTGCCAGAACCTGGGGAAAAATCAGGACAATTGACATTGGTGGCGTATACATTAATAAACAAATCTCTTGACCATCAAGGGTCCCTTGAAATATAAGGTACTGCCCCTGTGGATCCACAATATGATTCTTGTGTTCGAATGGTACCCAGCGGGCCACCTAAATAAGCCTCCCTCATGCATAGCCAGAGTATGATGTGGCGTATAAGTGGCCCCTCTAGTGCTTACACAAGCCAGGAACACAGTCCCATCACCCATGTGTTCTTGGAGGAATGCAATGGCAAACATATCATCTTAAGTAAGCAAGTACCTGTCTACATTTCTCGAACTGAGCTAACCCTCTTACATTCCAGATATTCAATTTTGTCATAAAACCAGCCATACTCTGCATCGACACACCATCCGTCTCCCGCAGCTGTCCACGGTCATGTCTCCAGCACTCAGACTCGATCAGCCCCTTCTGCGTGCCCTATTTACACAAAAGCAGTACCAACTTTTTCATGAGTGCCCCAACAGAAGATCCAATACACTTTCCCAAATCCACCCCAGTTGGGCAGTGTTGCCCTCCCACCCCTTCCAAACAAAGACAAGATGGGAGTCAATGATTGCCGTTCCATTGCCTAACGAAGTTAAGTAAGAAAAAGCACTGTAACACAACACTCCAACCCAACCAGCCCCTTCACCTTGTCCTGTAATAGAGGCTAGATCATCAGGGAAGGTGTGAGGCAAAGGCACTCAAGCCCCCTCCCCATGGCTGCTAGCCTCTAAGGTGTAGGCACTCGCATTGACACGGCTATATGCAAGGAGAGAAAAAGGAAATGAAACATAATCTCACCAGCAAAAAGCTTCAAAGTCAAATAACTCACAGTATATCATATGACCAATCCCATTCCATCATGTTCTTAGTGGTACCATGATGAGCCCCATCACCAAGGGGCAGAGGAAGAGTGCCATCAAGCAGCCAGGCACACGACCACTCTCCCAAATTTACAGAAGGTTCTGCAGCAGCTAAGGCTCAGGCCGGAGCTGAATCATCATTGATGAGTACACGGTATCTCTGCAGATCCTGGGACATCTCTGCTGAATTAGGGATCCCCTCTGGAGTCTGTAAAATACTATCTGGTCAGACAACAATTTCCTCTGGTCTTCTGTCATCTTCTAGACTCTTCCATCATCCCCATCATCGCCGCAGGTGCATCAACTGATTCTGTGTAACTGGTCGCAATGAATTAGTCGGAGACAATTCCTGGGTAGGCCTGCCCTGTTTGAGTCCAGCCAGTCACTGGCATCATCTGTGGTAAAAAAGAGGTCTTCCCTTTGTGCTGAACCCTCAGTCTTGCTGGAAACATAAGGCTGTATTTCAGGTTTAGGTCTGTAAGCCACCTCTTAACAGATACAAACGTATCCCTCTGCTCCTGTAACCTCTGAGTGTAATCAGGGTATGTGGATATAGGATGGCCTTCAAACATTAAGGGCCCTCTTATGTGGGAAGTCTGCAGGAATTGTCTCTGTCATGAAAATTAAACAGGCAGGTAGTGATCACTCGAGGTGGAGCACCAGCCTTCAGCTGTTGGGCAAGTGCTCTATGTGCTTGTCCATTTGTAAGAAATTTTGAGAGTCTTTTTGGTAGTAATACAGTCCTCTAAGAAACGTTCAGTGGACTGCCCCTCTGCTCTCTCTCTGGAAACCCCACAAATCGTACGTTATTCAGGTGGGACCTTCCCTCAGATTCTTCCATTCAGTCATCCAGACAGGCTGTTTGTTTTTGTAGAATAATAACAGTGTCTCTGAGAGTGTGGACCTCTTGTTGCAGGGTACTTACATTCTGCTCTGTGGTGGTCACCCATTCCGTCACCTTGCCTCGTGTGCCATAGTAGGTTAATCTCTATAGAGATGGAGTCAATCTGTGCGCCAGTACCTCACATGACTTTTAAATCACTGCCATTAGGTCTGCCAGAGAGGGGGTCACCCTAGAATGTTTCTCCTTTATAGCGGTCGGGGTGTCTCTCCCCCCAGGGGGCGGGGGTGTCTGCATATAGTCTGCACCACCTTGATGCCCTTAACTTTCACTACGGTGGAAGCTGATGCTATCACTGCAGCCAGGTGAGCCAGAGCACAAATGTGACATCAGAATTCTGAACTGTCCCCACCAATGGGCCCCTCAGGAGAGCTCTCCTGTCTCAGGTCACAATAGGGATCTCCATAGCAGTGAGGGTGCCACCTCTTTGCAGGATGTTTCACTCCATTGGTGAGGTTGACCAATCCCCTATAAATTCCCCCACAATCAGTTTTATGGCTCCAGAACTGAGGGCGTTTCTGGGTCCCTGAACATTCCAGCTAGGGGTAGTGCCGTCTGTCTATTTTTGGGAGTCACTAATATGTGGGGTTGGGACTCTAGCCCCCAGCTTGTCCTCCAGGTCACCAGTCTCCCAATGCTCTCCAAGCTCTTTAGGTCAGCCACTGGGGTAGATCTCATACCTTCTCCTCAGTGGTGGCCAACACAGCTACTGCAGCAGAGGATCACGGCATCAGCGAGAGCACAGATGCTCCTGTCTTCCCCACAGCATGCCGCTGCATTAGCAAGTCATGTTAAAGTAAGTACCAGGGAGCACACAGGGACACCCCAGGATCTCTGCTCTGGTGCTAGTGGCAAGATGCACAGCACGTAGTAAGCGTAGATTCAGCCGCTTATTCTCACCTCTCTGAGGCCATTGTCCTAGGCTTTCATCAGGAGCGATGGGTGACTCCCAAGTGGTGTCCCTCCCGGCAAGGAGCTCAAGGGTAATGGTAGCTGGCTGCAGATGGCTTGGCTTGGGACCGAGGCTTCTCCCCGCCCTCATCACTAGGCACTCCACCCGCCTGGCTCTTCATCACAGGTCATGGCCCAGGTCGTGCCGGGGATCTCGCAGCGCAGCACTTAGGGCCCCCAACTCCTCTGCTCAGTGTCAGGGATATCAAGGGGACTCCGGTGAGTCAGAAGTCAACTCCTCGTGTGGGGGGCTCAGAGGATGCTCCTTACATGTTCTTCTGGTGCATCTGATCCTGGGAAGCAAGACGGAGGTGGCTTACACTGACAGGGCTGCACCCGATTTTGCTTCACAGCCTCGTCAGAGGGCCACCAGCACATTGCAGAAGGGTCAACGGTGCAGTGGGACAATGGGGTAGGATCCCCTGAAGATCACACAGGAAACGGGCAGAATGATTTAGACACTGGTGGGAGTGCTGAGAAGAGCATCTAGTTGGCCACACCTTGCCAAGGTGATCTTAGGTGAAGATTGAAAGTGGGGCTGAAAAAACTAACTGAAAGAAGCAATAAATACAAACTCAAAGCTGATAAAGATAC
Source organism: Pleurodeles waltl (assembly GCF_031143425.1). Lineage (NCBI taxonomy): Eukaryota > Metazoa > Chordata > Amphibia > Caudata > Salamandridae > Pleurodeles > Pleurodeles waltl. The sequence goes on along the minus strand of NC_090448.1, from coordinate 924,275,471 downwards.
ACAATAACAAAAGCATTATTTCTTCAATTTATACAATTAGAATCAAATACATATATCCTTATATTAACTGTGTTCTGGGTCATAAAGAGGCCTGGGAAGAATTTCAGTTACTTTATCATAATTTATGTAATTTGGCTGGTGTAATTTGGGGAAATTAGCATTTGGCTGGGTATGTGAAATTCCCAAAATTATGCCAAATGGAACATCAAGTAATTATTCCATGTCCACATTATAATTGCAGATGCACAGCATGGGAACAATGAGAATGAGCAAAATGCATGCAGCCGTCTTACACACCACTTGTGTTTTTGGCTCTATTAGCATGAAATGGACCTGCACATTTAAGTGCACACAGAAGTGCATTTCACTTCAAAATATAGCGCAAAATGTTAGATTTGCATAATGCTGTAAACTTCTTGCAATTACGTTAAAGCAAAGTACATGCATTTTACCCACAACTCATCATGATCTTCTTCAAGTTATGTGCTAATATTCTTGTTAGAAAACAGGGCCATAGTATGTCAGAAAAATATATGCATAAATATTGTCTGACCTAATATTGTGTCCTAGTTATTGTTTGCAACAATATTGTCCCTTTGGGTGGATATTTTAGTGGATATTTTAAATTAGAAACTCCAATGGTTTGATCACTTCGTAAACTCTATTTAGGGCACAATGTTTATATTTGGGTAGATTCTGACAACAATATTCTGGAACCTCTCGAAACACAATTCTCCGTTACTGCTGTGTTAAGAAGCCCCCGTTAGACTTACAACCATAACGTTTTTAAATATTGTCCAATGCTGTTAATCTCATGGATGTAATGTCTTAGGACATACACCCTAAATAACAATATATATTACGACCACTCTTCTTTGTAGCGCTGAAAGTCTTCACATAGCTGATCTTCAACTTCTTGTCTTATCATTCTTAGGTGTCCATAGTGTAATCGTTTTCATGGTTTCACAATGAAACTTGTGTTTCTCATTTGATCTCAACGTGAATGCACATATTTGAATCTGGCTCTAAGCTTTACCGCGGGAATGCCAGAGCCAGTACTTATGGCTCTGGAAGGTTCCAACATGAATGTACAAAGGTTTCATAAGATACTATCCCTACTCAATCTAAGAGACACTTATCTCATTTCTCAGTTTTAAGGAAGTGTCACATGTAGTTTCCACTGCAGTGAATGTACCTCAGTTCTGCATTCCATCATCCAACCTATGTACAAGGATGTGCTGAATCGTGATGTGAGGGGCGTGCTCACAAGTTCCCTTTGTGAAGCTTTAATGAGGCTCTGCTAAGATGCTGCTCTCAATTATTTGCTATGTAAAATGTTTGTTGTTTGTGTTTTTATAGTTAGATTCACAATAAACATATGGTCCTACCTTTTACTTGCGTATATGTTGTGCTGTGATTTTTCACAGCAAATCAATTTTTGGGTAGTTGCTTTATCTACATGGAAGGTAGTCATCTTTTTAACACGACTTGAACGTCAACATTTTCACAGGCTATATGTAAATATATGTATATCATCATAGGTAATTCATTCCACTCTACCTGATTGGAGTGACGCCGCACATGAGTAGATGGATCATAAAAATGAGTGAGTATTCCGTGGCTTTCACCTTCACTTTAAGTTGGTAAAGCTTGTGTGATCGCCCCACTTGACTATGACTGAGGATAGGTTTGGTAATGTAGCGCAACTTAACTGATCCAAACACCTTTACAAATTATGCTTTTTACTGCACCTGTCTACCAAAGATAAACCAATGGAATGTTCAGGTAGCCTTTTCTTTTCAAAGCAACATCATTCTAGTTTGACAGAGTGTTAGTGGTATCTTCCAAACTTCAATTGATGACCATTCCTCCTCTCCTTGTCTCGATTTTCCCACCTCTTTTTGTACGAACTATTTTGTTTTTCACCCGTAGACTTTCAAATGGCTCTGCCATCAAATCTGAGCGGCAAGCTAGGAGAGTGCAACTGCGACACTGAGGGGCATATTTATACTCTCTTTGCGCCGAATGTGCGTCAACATTTTTGACGCACAATCGGCGCAAACACTGCCCCATATTTATACTTTGACGTCCGACCCCGCGGGCCTCAAAGTTCCACCATGTGCGTAATTTTTTAGAAGGGGGAACCATCCTTGCGTTAATTATATGCAAGGTAGGCGTTCCCTTCAAAAAAATGACTTTAAGGCCTGTGCGCCTTATTTATACTGTGATGACATTTTGACGCACAGGAGGGGGCAGGCCTTAAAAAACGGCGCCCAGCCTGATGGCCGCCGTTTTTTAACGCCTGGGTCAGGGCAGGCGTTAAGGGACCTGTGGGCTCAGAAGGAGCCCAGAGGTCCCCTCCCATGCCCCCAGGGTCACCCCCTGCCACCCTTGCCCACCCCAGGAGGACACCCAAGGATGGAGGGACCTATCCCAGGGACGTAGAGGTAAGTTCAGGTAAGTATTTTTTTCGTATTTTTTTTGTGGCATAGGGGGGCCTGATTTGTGCCCCCCTACATGCCACTATGCCCAATGACCATGCCCAGGGGACATAAGTCTCCTGGGCATGGCCATTGGGCCAGGGGGCATGACTCCTGTCTTTGCTAAGACAGGAGTCATTTCAATTGGGGTTGGGCGTAAAAAAAAATGGCGCAAATCGGATTGAGGCCAACATTTTGCCTCAGACCTGACTTGCCCCATTTTTTGACACCCAAGCTCCATTTTCCCCTATGCCGGCGCTGCCTGGTGTGAGTCATTTTTTTTGACGCACACCAGTCAGCTGCGCCAGCTAACGTCATTCAATAAATAAGGCGCCCGCATGGCGCTTTGGAATGGCGTTAGCCGGCGTTAAAATTTTTGACGCACAACTGCGTTGGCGCAGTTGTGCGTCAAAAAATATAAATATGGGCCTGAATTTTTTACTTTAAAAAAACCCACCCATTTTGGTGTTTGTCTTTAAATGTCAAAAAACAAAGCTTTGTAATTCACGAATCCAATAAACGTTTAAAAAAAGTACTTAAAGTTGCAAATGCTTCTCTTTGCACCCACCCAGCTTTTGGTTGATGTGAAGCATGATAATCATGGAAGTGAGATTAAAAAAAATACCAGATCTTCGCTGCTATTGTGTTCTGCTATGCCTATTAGTTAATTCACTGAAAAGTCAACACATTATTTGATAATGTAAAGGCTACTGAATACAAATTCTTGTCAGCGTGTCTGGGAAGATGCACACACTCAGACCTGACACAATTCAATAATGCCCTTGATGGCCATTACTCAAAAGACAATCAATTATTCTCTTTCGTTATTAATTTCTGTTTCCGAGATTTTCTAACACCAACACAACTTTGTATGGGTTTACCTATACCTCTATGTGTTAGTTTCACAATGTTTTTTCTTTTTTGTTTATTATTATTAATACGTACATTCTTTTCCCATTAGCAAGAGAAAATATTCTTAAGTAACTCACAAACTAAATTGTAAAGTCATATTCAGGGTTACAGGAATTGCATTAGTCCACCATCTGCATCATAAACCGCAAATTTCAGGAGAAATAGTTATTGATTTCTCAAACGAATCAGATATTACCTGAAATGATGCACCCAATGTATTACACCACAACAGAGACTTTGCAAAAGATAACTTTTGCTTGCTATAGTCAGTCAACTTAGAGAATGACAGGTTTTGATCTGGATGTCAGCAACCCCTTGATGGATGAGTTTTGGTCCACGGCAGGAACCAAACACCGTAATGCTCACATACAATTCAAAGAGGCTGAAAATCATGTTTTCTTCTTAATCATAAAAATGGCTTAGTACAGTATTAACCCCTTAGCTGCTGGGCCTTCCCCCCCCCCCCAGTGCTGAGCCCTTTTTTGGCTATTTGGGGTAGTTCGCGCTTAGGCCTTCATAACTTTTTGTCCACATAAGCTAACCACGCCAAATTTGCGTCCTTTTTTCCAACATCCTAGGGATTCTAATGTTACCCAGAGTTTGTGGTTTCCCCTGGAGGAGACCAAGAAAATAGCCAAAATACAGTGAAAATTTTGTTTATTCCAAAAAAATGGGAAAAAAGGGCTGCCGAAGAAGGCTTGTGGTTTTTTCCCTGAAAATGCCATCAACAAAGGGTTTCTGGTGCTGAAATCACTATCTTCCCACCTTTCAGGAATGGGCAGACTTGAATAAAAAAAACACATTTTTCAACACAAATTTGGCATTTTACTGGGACATACCCCATTTTTACTATTTTTGGTGCTTTCAGCCTCCTTCCAGTTAGTGACAGGAATGGGTGAGAAACCAATGCTGGATCCCGGAATGATAACCATTTCTGAAAACTAGACAAACTTCTGAATTCAGCAAGGGGTCATTTGTGTAGGTCCTAGAAGGTTTTCCTACAGAAAATAACAGCTGAAATAAAAAAAGATTGAAATTGAGCTGAAAACAACAGTCATTTTTCTTTATGTTTTACTCTGTAACTTTTTCCTGCGATGTCAGATTTCCAAAAGCAATATACCGTTTTGTCTGCTGGACTCTTCTGGTTGCGGGGATATAAAGGGCTTGTAGGTTCATCAAGAACCCTAAGTACCCATAGCCAATAAATGAGCTGCACCCTGCAGTTGGTTTTCATTCTATACTGGGTATACAGCAATTCATTTGCTGAAATATGAAGAGTGAAAAATAGGTATCAAGAAAACCTTTGCATTTTCAAAATGGGCTCAGGATAAGGTTTTGAGGAGCAGTGGTTATTTGCACATCTCTGAATTCCGGGGTGCCCATACTAGCATGTGAATTGCAGGGCATTTCTCGAATAGACGTCTTTTTTACACACTCTCTTATATTTGGAAGGAAAAAATGTAGAGAAAGATAAGGGGCAATAACACTTGTTTTGCTATTCTATGTTCCCCCAAGTCTCCTGATAAAAATGATACCCCACTTGTGTGGGTAGGCCTAGCGCCCGCAACAGGAAATGCCCCAAAACACAACGTGGACACATCCCATTTTTTTGACAGAATACAGAGCTGTTTTTTGCAAAGTGCCTAGCTGTGGATTTTGGCCTCTAGCTCAGCTGGCACCTAGGGAAACTTACCAACCCTATGCATTTTTGAAAACTAGAGACCTAGGGGAATCCAAGATGGGGTGACTTGTGGGGCTCTGACCAGGTTCTGTTACCCAGAATCCTTTGCAAACCTCAAAACGTGGCTAAAAAAAACAAGTTTTCCTCTCATTTCGGTGACAGAAAGTTCTGGAATCTGAGAGGAGCCACAAATTTCCTTCCACCCAGTGTTCCCCCAAGTCTCCCGATAAAAATTATACCTCACTTGTATGGGTAGGCCTAGCGCCCGCGACAGGAAATGCCCCAAAACACAACGTGGACACATCACATTTTTTGACAGAATACAGAGCTGTTTTTTGTAAAGTGCCTACCTGTAGATTTAGGCCTGTAGCTCAGCCGGCACATAGGGAAACCTACCAAACCTGTGCATTATTTAAAACTAGAGACCTAGGGGAATCCAAGATGGGGTGACTTGTGGGGCTCTGACCAGGTTCTGTTACCCAGAATCCTTTGCAAACCTCAAAAAGTGGCTAAAAAAACACGTTTTCCTCACATTTCAGTGACAGAAAGTTCTGGAATCTGAGAGGAGCCACAAATTTCCTTCCACCCAGCGTTCCCCCAAGTCTCCCGATAAAAATGATACCTCACTTGTGTGGGTAGGCCTAGCGCCCGTGACAGGAAATGCCCCAAAACACAACGTGGACACATCACATTTTTTGACAGAATACAGAGCTGTTTTTTGCAAAGTGCTTACCTGTAGATTTTGGCCTCTAGCTCAGCCGGCACATAGGGAAACGTACCAAACCTGTGCATTTTTTAAAACTAGAGACCTAGGGGAATCCAAGATGGGGTGACTTGTGGGGCTCTGACCAGGTTCTGTTATCCAGAATCCTTTGCAAACCTCAAACAGTGGCTAAAAAAACAAGTTTTCCTCACATTTCGGTGACAGAAAGTTCAGGAATCTGAGAGGAGCCACAAATTTCCTTCCACCCAGCGTTCCCCCAAGTCTCCTGATAAAAATGATACCTCACTTGTGTGGGTAGGCCTAGCGCCCGCAACAGGAAATGCCCCACAACACAACATGGACAAATCAAATTTTTTCACAGAAAACAGTGCCTACCTGTGGATTTTGGCCTCTAGCTCAGCCGGCACCTGGGGAAACCTAGCAAACCAGCGCATTTTTGAAAACTAGAAACCCAGGGGAATCCAAGATGAGGTGACTTGTGGGGCTCTGACCAGGTTCTATTACCCAGAATCCTTTGCAAACCTCAAAATGTGGCTAAAATAACACGTTTTCCTCACATTTCGGTGACAGAAAGTTCTGGAATCTGAGAGGAGCCACAAATATCCTTCCACCCAGCGTTCCCCCAAGTCTCCCAATAAATATGATACCTCACTTGTGCGGGTAGGCCTAGCGCCCGCGACAGGAAATGCCCCAAAACACAACGTGGACACATCACATTTTTTGACAGAATACAGAGCTGTTTTTTGCAAGGTGCTTACCTGTAGATTTTGGCCTCTAGCTCAGCCGGCACATAGGGAAACCTACCAAACCTGTGGATTTTTTTAAACTAGAGACCTAGGGGAATCCAAGATGGGGTGACTTGTGGGGCTCTGACCAGGTTCTGTTATCCAGAATCCTTTGCAAACCTCAAACAGTGGCTAAAAAAACAAGTTTTCCTCACATTTCGGTGACAGAAAGTTCTGGAATCTGAGAGGAGCCACAAATTTCCTTCCACCCAGCGTTCCCCCAAGTCTCCTGATAAAAATGATACCTCACTTGTGTGGGTAGGCCTAGCGCCCGCGACAGGAAATGCCCCACAACACAACATGGACAAATCAAATTTTTTCATAGAAAACAGTGCCTACCTGTGGATTTTGGCCTCTAGCTCAGCCGGCACCTGGGGAAACCTAGCAAACCAGCGCATTTGTGAAAACTAGAGACCTAGGGGAATCCAAGATGGGGTGACTTGTGGGGCTCTGACCAGGTTCTGTTACCCAGAATCCTTTGCAAACCTCAAAACGTGGCTAAAAAAAACAAGTTTTCCTCTCATTTCGGTGACAGAAAGTTCTGGAATCTGAGAGGAGCCACAAATTTCCTTCCACCCAGCGTTCCCCCAAGTCTCCCGATAAATATGATACCTCACTTGTGTGGGTAGGCCTGGTGCCCGCGACAGGAATAGATCACACAACGGTCAATGTTGGTCCTTATGTGAGGCAGCTGTTGACCCTGGGGTGATCCATTCCTGACGCAGGCACTATTTGTAGGCACTCAAGTGGGGTAGTGTTTTTATCAGGACAGGTGAGGAGTCACTGGGTGGTAGGAATTTTGTGGATCCCAGCATATTCCTGTAGTTTGTGTGACAGAAATGCGAGAAAAATAGAGTTTTTATTCAACATTTCAGCTTTGCAGGGTATTCTGGGTAAGAAAACTTTGGGGAATCCACACAAGTCACACCTCTGTGGACTCCCCCGAATGTCTAGTTTCCAGAAATGTTTGGGTTTAGTGTGTTTCTCTATATGGCCGCCGAATCCAGGACCAAAAACACAGGTGCCTGCCTTACAAAACCAGTTTGTTTTGCCATAGATCATTTTGATGTCTCCACAATACGATTTGGGTGGTGGAACTTGGGGCTGAACTAAATTGGGGAGCTCCCAAGAGAGCACTCTCTCTCTCTCTCTGCTTGCCGCCGCATTCACCTGCTCTCTGGGTTGGGCTAACCCACTATTACCCAGTTGCATAAACAGTTTGCAAAGGGACAGCAGGACTGTCCTCATCACCTCCCTCATAATGTACTGGAAGAGGAGTTATCGAATGGGACGCCTCCGACTGAAAAATCACTCCCAGAGTCTGCGCCATTGTCCTATCCCTCAGATGCTGTCTCAGTATCTGATGTCTCAGTCTCTGATCCTATGTCAGAGCGGTCCTCTATAACCCGAGTGCAGGCAGCAGTCATCCATCAAGATGCCACCTCTGCTATTGGCTAAACTGTTGCTCTAAAACACTAGCCTACGTAGACAGTCACAAAATCGATGGTGTGTGTGAGATACGTGCAACAGTAGAGGCCACCTTACCTGCACTTCTTCCCTCAATCAGCACGTTCTTTCAAGACACTCAAAAAACACCTTGTCACATACCATTCGTCACAGTCTTTAGCACCTCCTGCGTCCAGTCCAACAATCATTATTGGTGCTCCCAATCCCTCCTCCTAGGATTCCCTCATTACCACCCAGCAACAGTGCCCTTCATCTCTCCATAGCCGCCCTCCACCCGCACATACATTTCATTGGTATTATAGCGCAGGTAATGGCTGACTTTACTAATGTACTCAGCTATTTACATAAAATACAGATTTGCTCTTTGCAGTAGGCATATAAACCTTCTGCGCTTCTTTATGGCACTAAAACTGCCACTAGACAAGTCTGACCCTTTTCCCCCCCAGGGAAACCACACACATATTGACAAAAGTGATATATATATGACAGCCAACCACCTGAAACTCAACTCAAGCAAAACCGAAATAATCCTCTTTGGCCCACACAAAAACACCTGGGACCCCTCATGGTGGCCCACCATGCTAGGCCCTGCACCCACCCCAGCCAACCATGCACGCAACCTCGGCATCATCCTAGACTCCTCCCTCTCGATGACCCAACAAATCAACGCTCTCACCTCCTCATGCTTCAACACACTCCGTATACTGAAAAAAACATTCAAATGGATCCCCACAGAGACCAGAAAAACTGTCACTCACGCACTCATCAGCAGCAGACTTGATTACGGAAACGCCCTCCACGCCGGCACCACTCTAAAACTCAAGCGCAAACTACACGCATCCAGAACTCAGCAGCACGACTCATCCTCGACCTCCCCAGACACGAACACATCTCTCCACACCTCAAATCCCTCCACTGGCTCCCCATTGACAAAAGGATCACCTTCAAGATCCTCATCCTCGCACACAAATCACTCCACAACACAGGCCCTGCCTACCTCAACGAGAGTCACCTTCCACACCCCCACACGAAACCTCCACTCAGCTGACCTCTCTCTCGCCTCTGTCCCCCGCATCAAACACACCACCACCGGGGGCAGATCCTTCTCCTACCTTGCACCCAAAACCTGGAACGCCCTCTCAACCCACCTTCGCAAGACCCAAAACCTACTTCTTTTCAGGAAGGGCCTCAAAACCTGGCTTTTCGAACAGTGAACCTCCCAGCCCCTTTCCCTCCCCCCGTCCCCGCCCAGCGCCTTGAGACCCTCACGGGTGAGTAACGCACTTTATAAATCTCTTTGATTGATTGATATATATATAGATCTATATATATATATATATATATATATATATATATCTATCTACATAGATATATCTATAGATATATCCATGTACATAGATATATCTACATAGATATATCTATATATATATAGATCTATATATAGATCTATTTTTTTTTAGTTGTTGTATGGTTCCTTGGGGGCCAAAATGGCCCCCAGGGAAACCCTACAACATCTAAAAAAAATATTGCCCCCACAGGGGGTCACCCTGCCCACGGGCGACCCCCTGTCTTTTTATTTTATTTTATTCATTTAAAAAAATAAAATAATAATAATTCCCCTGGGGGGGGCGCAATCGCACCCCCCCCCCTAGGGAGCACCTACCTTTAAAAAAAATATATATATATGCCCCCGATTCAGCCCCCCCAAGTGAAATCCCTGGCGTCTAGTGGTGTTTCCTGGCCCCGGCCAGGAAACAGTTTCAGAAGGCCTCGTAGGAAAGGGGAGAGTCTCCCCTTTCTTATGAGGCCTTCCCGAACGTGGGGAAGGCCTTTTTGCCCATTGAAGCAGGAAGCGGTCGCAAGGCTACTTCCTGCTTCGATGGGGAAAACAACTTTGTAACGTCAGCGCGTCTCGCGGTGCGCTGACGTCACAAAGGGGCGGGTGGGGGGCGGGGGGGAGACACGGAAGCTTCCGTGTCTCCCGGGGAAAGGAAAAAAAAAATAAAAAATCCTCGGGTGCGACGCACCCGAGGATTTATTAATACCCTCCCTAGTGTCGGCCATTGGTCGTGACCCGCACCAGGGAGGAAGTGTGGGCGTCGGCCACTGGCCGACACCCGCAGTGAAAAGGTTAATATAAATGTATGTTTACATCAAACTGCTTTCAGAAACCGTACTTTTTCAAAGACACTGTTCTTAAAGCAGCAAGTATTTTAGAAGGGCACTTAGGTTTTGCCATAATCACAAATATGTAACATTATTGACGTGACTCTTAGGCCCTGATTTATACATTTTTTGCAATGCATTACCGTTTTGACGCAAAAGTGGTGCAAACTTACAAAATACAATTGTATTTTGTAAGTTTGCGCTGCTTTTGCATAAAAAAAGACGGTAATGTGGCACAAAAAAAGTATAAATCAGGGCCTTAGTATACTTACAAAATCAATATGTAAAGCAAAATGCAGTTTTACGTGGTCGTTTCTGAACGGAAACATATTCTTCTGTTGGAGTGTGACCTTTTAGAATTAATACTAACGTGAAGAGCTTGCAAGGGGGGAGTGGCCAAGCCGGCGATAATGGCGGACGCTTGCTGAGCGAGCTCCGCGTCCTGCCCAGCTTATCCAGCGGCATATGGGGGCTTGGTGGCCGGCGGCGCCCAGTCGGCTGGAACGCTGAATTGCTGCGGCACCCCAGATCGTGGCGATCACGGACGCCGGCTCCCTGGGGTGGCGCGGACCTGTGTGAGGCCGGGCCCATGAGGATCCGTGGCCTGCCGGGCCCAGGTGAGCGGCAGGCACGGACTCGCTGAGGCGCGCGGCTGAGGTGCCGGAGGGGCTCGGCTGCAGGGGCCTGCTGGAAGAGGGCGCCTGGGTTACTATTGCTCCTTTGGGAGTGAAGTGGAGCCTGGGGAGCTTTGAGGTGCGCCAGCGGGGAACGGCCTCCTGGACAGGGCGCTACTGCGCTGGCGGGGAGAGCCGGGCCTACCGGCCGCGCGGCCTGGATCGCACTATCTGCCTCGGGCTGAGGAGTCTGCCTGGGACATCTGGGGGCCTGAAATCGGTGACCTGCGGCCCAGAGGCGGGCGGAAGGAGGAAGTCTGAAGAGCGGCTGTTGGTTTGGCTGCTCGTGCTGCTGCGCGGCGCCATCCTGGGGGCGCAAGCAAGCAGGCCCGGCCTTCGGTGAGCTGGTGAGGCGCTGGTCCAGAGGATGCCCAGAGCGATCTGAAGGCGGCCTTGTTGTTGGTTTCAGAGCTTGTTGCGGGGAATCGGTCCCTACTGGTTTACAGCGCTGAGAGACCAGGCCACTGATCTGGCTGACTGAGAGGGGCCGGGGACTGACCTGTTGGGCCCGCTCTGCCGCACGACTGCCACATTTGTTACGTCGCTCTCCTGGCCTGGTCCTCCTGCTCTGGCTGGGTGCACCGGTGGGCTCTTGGGTAGCAACACTGGTGGTGTGTTGGACGGTGAGTGGTGTGGAGCTAGTTGGAGTCCAAATAGACTTTGGATATGGTGCCTTCGCTCTGTCACTGGAGCTGAGAGGTCACAGGATGCCGTGGCACAGGACAGCCAGAAGCTGAATGCTGTGTTGGCTGCGGTGGGGTGCATCGGCGACTCGTTGGAGCATGCTCGCACATGCCTGGAAACCAAGATAGACAAGGTGGCCAGTGTCCTTGTCCTGGTACACGCTGACCACCGCAACCTGGCGGACAAGACAGGTATGATAGAGGCACGAGTTGATGAGCTGACTCCGGCAAAGTCTCGCCTGGAGGCCAAAATGGGGGATGCACTGACACGTATAGGAGAACTGGAGCACCATGTTGAAGACGCGGAAGGCCGCACCAGGCAAAATAACATACAGGTGGTTGTATTGCTGGAAGAAGGTGTGGAGGGCCGTGATGCGGTGGCCTACTCTGGGATCTGGCTTAGGGGGCTAGTGCCGGATGGTACACTGACCTCATTTTTTTCAGTGGAGCGGGCTCATCGAATCCCTACGCGACCAAGGCCTCCAGGCAGCGTCCCTCGTCCCTTTATAATTCGCTTGCTCCACTGTGCGGGCTGAGATATTATTCTCAAAACTCTGGAATCCTCCCCTCCGCCTCGGGTGGACGATGGCAAATAAGGCTGTTCCCGGACTACACTCTGGTGGTGCAAAGAGACCGGGCCTCCTACCTACCCTTGAAGCGTAGACTCCAGGTGCTGCGCCTGGAGTACTCTCTCTTATTCCCAGCCAGGCTCCGCATTATAGCTGAGAACAAATCTCACTTCTTCACCATGCCAGAAGCGGCGTGGGAATGGCTGGAGTCAGCAGGCTGTGTTTCGGGCCGTGAGACGGAGAGGAACCCGCCTGCGTCAAAGAGCAAGCGCAACCGGTTGAGGCGTGGCCGTAGGGAGGCGGTGTGACCGCTGAGGCTGCGACACACGCTCCTGACCTAGAACAGCTCAGACAGGAGTGGTGCGAGGCGTTACAGTCGGCGGCGGCTATCAGTGCTTCTCTGGCGGCATTGAAATCGTAAACTGAAATTTCACAGCCTCCCAGCGATTGCCCTGCCACACCGGACTGGCTCTCGTAGTTGGGTTTTCCAGAGTGCCCGACTGTGAACCCCGGCACTGCGGATGACCTTTTCTAGGCCCAGAAATGTTGTAACTCTTTGCTTGGTGCAAACGGGGCGCCTGGTCTATAGAAGTGACATGCTACTCAATATATGCTGACTGAGGGCGCGACTGCTAAGCATGGGATACTTTGTGGGTAGACTGTGCAGCTTTCACTGGCATTGTAATTGTTTCAGATCACTGTTTAAAAGTGCAGCTCACCCCTGCCCCCCCCCCCCCACTCTGTTATCCACTCTAGCCGGGGCGACTGGCTTAGTGCGCGCTTACTTTTTGTGTGATATGGCCTACCCCACTCTCCTGCTATCGGAGAATTAGCATGAGTGATTATTTTGTTGAATGTAAAAGTTGTTGGGTTTGAGCAGGAACCGGTTGTTCATCTTCTCTGATGGTATTGGTTTTGTTCTGGTTGTATTGGAGGCTATACACGGGATGTCTGACTGGGTGCTGGGAATACGCCATTGTGAGCGCAGTATTACGCTTAAGGATGGGACGGGCAGTATACAGGCACACTGAACTGATGCCGCCATGAATCCATATATTGCGATCACTTGGAACGTGCGCGGCATACACACACCTAGGCGCAGGTACTCCATATATTCATATCTTAAAAAGGCACTCAGTCTGCATCGCCTTTCTGCAGGAGACCCATTTGGCACTCTCAGAGCTCCCTCGCTTGCAGCGGCGCTGGAGAGGGCAATTAGATGCTTCAGGCCACTCCACTTATGCTAGGGAAGCCCTGATCTGGATTAAGTCGGGTGTCCCCTTTGTAGCAGAGGACCAGATCATAGATACGCAAGGGAGATTTGCCCTGGTACTTGGGTGGCTTGCGGGTCGGGCCATAGTGCTAGGCTCTATATACGCCCCAAATGTAGATCAGACTTCCTTCCAGCGCATTCTGTCCCATCAATTATTGGGTTGGAGCGAATACCCCTGGTTACTGGGAGGGGACTTCAACAGTGTGCTAGATACTGACTTGGATCGTTCCTTCCCCCCACTGCCTACATCACCTACTGTGGCAGCTGCGCGTGGGCTGGTTACCTGGACCCAACACTGGCACCTGATAGATATCTGGCGGCAGCGGAATGCTGCAGACAGAGCTTACTCGTGCTACTCTGCCTCGCACTCCCTGCATCTGGGGACCCAGTAGAATTTGTGCTGCTTGATCGAACATGACCTTCCCCATATAGAGCGAGGCTTGCTGCACCCTAAGAGAGAGGCTGCTCGGAACCCAGCAGAGGTGGCTTTGTTATCCAGGGCCCGCGCTGAGCGCTTATCCCTTCTTGAACGGCTGCGTCGCTTGAATTATGCTGCTCACTCGGCGAGAACGCACGCCTCAGCAGACAGGTCCGGTAGACTTCTGGCCTGGTTGATTAGAGGTGATCGCGACCATGGCCCAATTATGGAGGTTCGCTTAGAGTCTGGTTGTTTGCTACATACACCTGAGAAAATACACTCTGCATTTACGAAGCATTATAAGACACTGTACACCTCAGCTGTGGCTTCCTCTGAACGGTCCTGCGTCGAATTTCTCTCTGGGGTGGAACTTCCATGTCTGACGGCTGACCAGAGAAGTGCACTGGAAGAACCTCTACACCTCACTGAGATTCAGGCCAGCATTCGCCGGGCCCAGATGGTCTGCCGGCCGACTTTTACAAGGCATTTACTTCAATCCTTGCACCCAAGTTGCTCCGTGTCTATGAGGAGGCAGTACAGAGGGGATGCTTGACGACATCTCAGAGCGAGGCAATGCTTGTGTCCCTTCCCAAGCCTGGCAAAGATCCGACAGAGTTGGGCTCGTACCAACCATTGGCAATGTTCAACACGGATTATAAAATACTGGCCAAAACCCTAGCAATGCTCCTAGCGCCTATGACGCCGGGCCTGGTGCACCCAGATCAAAACGGGTTTTTACTGGCGAGAGATACGTCCCACAACATCAGGCGGCTGTTCCGTGTCATGCACTATGCGAGGCGGGACTGGCCGCGGGCGGGATGTCTTGTCTTTGACCTGGAGAAGGCCTTTGATTCCTTAGAGTGGCCTTACCTTTTCGGGGTCTTACAGCGGTTTGGCATTGGGCCCCTCTTTATTCGTATGGTTAAGCTACTATACACTAATCCTCAGGTCCGGGTCAAGCTTGGGGTCATTATGTCAGAGTCAGTCAATGTGTGCAGAGGTACAAGGCAGGGTTGCCCCCTTTCCCCATTGCTGTTCTCCCTCACCATGGAGCCGTTGGCGGCGGTTCTGAGTGACAGGGGTTCCGGTTGGGGTATTGCCCTGGGCGATGGCCTGCATGTGGCATTGCTGTATGCCAATGACCTTTTGATGTATTTTAGGGATATCTTGCGAATCCCCTCAGAGGTTGGGACCCTGCTGCAACAGTTTGCCTTGTTGTCTGGCCTCAAGGTTAATTGGTCTAAATCATGCCTCTTCCCTTTTGACCCCGAGCTTTCAACCCAGGGCTTTGTCTCTCCGGGAGTACTGTTACTTGCAACCCCACGCATTCAGATACTTAGGCATCCGTATTTACCACCATGAGGGAGACCTAATTGATGGGAACCTTAAGAGAGCGCTGTCCTCTATTAAATCCCAGATGGCTTTCTGGCAGCCGCTGCCGCTGTCGGTGGCAGGTAGGATATCGCTGCTAAAAATGATAGTCTTACCATGCTTATTATCTTACTTTTCTAGCCTCCCGTAATATATACCTCTCAGTTTCTTCAGGAGCCTGGAGTCTACGTTGAGGGAATTTATTTGGAATGGGGGACGCTGCAGAGTTGCGCTGAGAAAATTGTATTGCCACTGGAGAAGGGCAGCCTGTCAGTCCCTAATATGGAGCACTACTACTTGGCCAATCAACTCCAGTGGGTGTCCAAATGGCTGGCGGGCCTTCACCTTACAGACACAGCAACCACGGAGGGCCCTTGGTCCCTCATGCAAGTGTCGCATTTATTTCACCCACTCACACGAGCGGCGTTGCCAGGACGGATATTCCTTAAGGTTGCCTATAGCTGTTATTGTAGGTCCCTGCGTCTCCCCGAGGCCTCAAGGTTACGTCAGGTCCTGAACTGCGTATGTGGCATGCGGCAGAGCTGTATTCGCTGGGCATCCTCTATAATGATGGTTAGCTGATCTCGTTCCCTGAACTGGTTCGGAAGTCGGGCCTACCTGCAGGACAGTTTCTGCTACATAATTCACTGTTGAGGTCTTTAGCATCTAAGTGGGATGAACTGTCAATTGCTCCTCCCACGCATCTGTTGGTACAGTACATACAGGTGATGGGGCAGGGACGACACCTGATTAGATGGTTCACTGACGCATTGCACATGCACACAACACTAGAGTGCGATACACTGCGTGCGGCCTGGGACATGGATGCGACCGCCTCACTCACAGACGCGGAATGGAACTCTGTTCTCTCCAGCCATGTTAATGTACCCCGTAACTCCAGATTTCGCTTGATCCAATTCTACATCATTCATAGGGCATACCTCACTCCAGCCCGAGTGAACAGATATTTTGCTTGTCGCAATGCAGCTTGCCCCCGTTGTTCCTACATTGATGCAGACATGATTCACATGCTATGGTCATGTCCATCCTTGCACTGCTTCTGGAGAGCGGTGGTAGGCTGCTTATCGGAGTGCACGTCGTGCTCGGTCCCGTTCACCTGAGAGGTTTGTGTGCTGGGCCTCTTTCCTAGGAGCACGCTGCATAGAGCTGCAGCGAGATTTCTGCATCTAGGCTTGATAATAGCTAGGCGGCTGATAACCCGCAGGTGGAAGTCGGCCGACCCACCAGCCGAGCGGGCCTGGAAATACTCATTTGAGATTTGGGCAAGTGCTGAGGGAGTGGCATTAAGCCGGGAGGATGCACTGGGGTTGCGCAAGTATCCATTATCAGACAGATGGGAGGCGATGATGGGATGCTTACAAGGCTCGGGACTGGGCTCAGGTGTGGAGGGATTAGTTTAGAAGCTGAGATGGATGCGCACCTGATCCAGAAGCGGGAGAACGAGGCGGAGGGTGCTGGAGCTTGGGTAGCCGGTCCAGCCTCTGTTTTGGGGGTGCGGCTGGGTCCTATCTAGGCAGCAGGTGTCTGTGGTTTGCATGTGTTCCCGTCCTATATTGGTACGAATGGATAGTACAGAGGGGTTCCCGCGCACATGACGACGCGCTTTAATCAAAGTCTGTTGACTGCAGGAATAGTACTCCAAAGTTTGTTAATGTTCTTATTGTTATCTGTGGTTTGCTTAAGATAAATATCTGCAAGCACAATTCTGTACGACTACACTGATCTTCGTGTGCAGATTAAAGGAACACTGGGGTATTTATCGTCCTCCAGGCTATCCATGGGATTAATGATTTTAGTGTATGGACTTTTTCTTTTGAATTCGTATGTCAATTAATCCTGATCTATGTAAGTTCTGGCAGAGTGTAATTGAGTACTCCGATTGGAGGTCTATCTGTCAACTGTTTCGATGCCTACTTTCTTCTGATGTGCTTATACAGTCGACGAGTAATTGCACAAATTTGTGATCCAAGTGTTGATGTAAGTCAAAATGTTACAGTATGATTGAAATAATAAACAGATTTTTTAAGAACATGAAGAGCTTGCAATATAATGTATAATGAAGCTGCGTAGAAGATATGTTAACCTAGAAGAAAAATAATGTATGCATTTGAAATGTGCCCACGGGGAGTGGCCACCAATGTATACAATGATTAATGAAACTGACTAATAATGAATTAATAATTTACTAATGTATGATTTTGTATTAGCATTAAGGATTATGTATTAGGGTTTTGCTAAATTAATCACTAGGCCTTTCTTACCAAGGGTCTGGACATAGCTGCCTGGTCTCATATTAATTGCGTTTTTCTAACGTGCAATGTGCTGCCTTCTTGAAGGACACAAAGCTGTACTTTTCCAGAAGCTAGAGATATGTGTGTAGCCGTAGTAAATTCTTTCTCATGGGACCCGACTTGCTCAAGGATACATTCTTGCCGAATGCAACAGTGTTATTTGCAACGGGTGCAAGGTTGCCTGGACTAGGAGAAGATAATGGAACTACTGACTGGAGCGACAAGTGTAACTTTTCTTACCTGACATTCCACCCGTTGAAGACGTCAATCACAGGAGCCAATCAACTGCATGAGAACTGTCTTAGGTGAAAATTCTAGTAAGGTGTGTGACGGATTATTGGACGGAGATAACGATGCACCAAATATTGCCCAATGGGAAATTAGAGACTTGTTTGACAGTTTTGATATAACGGATTGACCCGAAGAGAAATCAGTCATTACGGAGCTATCACTCTGCTATTCCTCGCCATTCTTCATCATTCCTTGCTATTCTGAGAGACTTTGGTGGTTATTACAACATTGGTGGTAAAAGCCGCTTACCGCCGTGCAGAACACCGCCAACATACCGCCGTGGAATTACGCCACAGCTATTATGACCTACATCTCGGAATCCGCCAAAAGTCAGACACCCACACAAGTCCGCCACACCAAAGGTCAGTGATAAACTGGCGAAAACAAAAACTCCACCGTCACGCCAACAGAAATATGCCCTCACTATCACGACACACGAATCCACGTGGCGTTCTTTCAACCGCGGTATTCCATTGGCGGTACACACCGCCGCGCTCAAAATACACACACTTCTACAAAACACCGCCACATTGGACAATTCCAAAAATACACACACCTGAGACACATACACACACCACTCCCACACACCCATTACAATATAAAACACACACCCACATCACCCACAAACCCCTACGACCAAAAATTCCAAAAGAAGGCCAGAGAGAGACACCACCATCCACAAACTAGCATCCACAGGCACGCAACACCATTACCCACACAACTTCCATGCACAAAACACAACACTCCACTACATATCACCACACTTATCACCACACACACCACCCCACACATCACGTACACCACCCCATGGCACGACAAAGACACCCCAGGTTCTCGGAGGAGGAGCTCAGGGTCATGGTGGAGGAAATCGTCCGGGTAGAGCCACAGCTATTTGGAGCACAGGTGCAGCAAACCTCAATTGCAAGGAAGATGGAGCTATGGAGAAGAATAGTCGACAGGGTCAACGCAGTGGGACAACACCCATGAAATCGGAACAACATCAGGAAGAGGTGGAACGACTTACGGGGGAAGGTGCGTTCCGTGGTGTCGAGACACCAGTTGGCGGTTCAGCGGACTGGCGGCGGACGCCCACCTCCTCCCCCACAACTAATAACATGGGAGGAGCAGGACTTTGCGATTCTGCATACTGAGGGCCTCGCAGGAGTAGCTGGAGGAATGGACTCTGGTAAGTCAAACCTTTACTAATATATCCCCCACCCTTCCTGCATGCCATCACAAACTCCTACCCGTACCCTCACCCTCAGCACTCCACCAACTCACGTATACCCCACTATCACAAACCACCCATCCCAACACCAAGCCCTGCATGCAACCCCAACGCATGGACACCCATCACTAAAGCATGCCCATTGCACATACCCATACAACCCC
Source organism: Pleurodeles waltl (assembly GCF_031143425.1). Classification (NCBI taxonomy): domain Eukaryota; kingdom Metazoa; phylum Chordata; class Amphibia; order Caudata; family Salamandridae; genus Pleurodeles; species Pleurodeles waltl. Next base: position 924,256,273 of record NC_090448.1, on the reverse strand, counting down.
CTAAACCATCATCACATAAGTCCCCACATAGGAATGCAAGCACTGGGGTACACCGGTCACCCAACCATTGCCCACCATGACACACACAGAGGCAATAATTAAGCTTTTACACCCCTGCAGGACCACTACCCAACGTCACCAGACAGGAGGGTCCAGACATCTCCACCCCACCCACAGAAGAGGCCCACAGTGATGACAGCAGCTCTGTCCAACTGGATCCAGATGACCAGCCCGGACCATCGTGGGCCTCGGGACAGTCGGTTCCCCTCGCACAGGCACAGGCCACCACAGACCTTCCACCCTCTGGTAACACCAGCACAGCACCCTCCCAGCGGGCCCATACCTCCGGACCCAGGACACGTCAATCAGCTGTGTGTCCACCACTACAGGGAACCCAGGATAACCCAACACCCCAACAACAACAGGGACCTGGGGGCAGTGGCAGTGGGCACACAGTCCAGGGGACGGAGGCCCAGGAACACAGGGGAACTGGAAGGGCTGCTGTGCGACAGGGGGCGGACAGGCCAAGGGAACTCACTCTCCACGAGGCCCTCTCCTCCATCATGGGAGCATACCACCACTCCCAGGAAACGATGGCAACGGTCCTGGCCAAGTTTCAGGAGACCCAGTGCATGCAGGAGGAACAGTATCTGGGGTTCAGGGAGGAACTCAGAACCATCGTAGGGGTGCTGAAGGAAATACTAAACACCAGGAGGGACACTGTGGCACTCCAAGGGGCCCCTGACACTAGCATGGACGATGAACTGCCCACCACCTCCGCCGGCGCTAGTGGACAGGAGGCACCGCCACAGGACCACCACACCAGCACCCCACCCCGTGCAGATGGAGAACCACCCCGCAAGCGGTCCCTGAGATCCAGGAACAAGACAGAGCACAAAGCCAAGACCCCCACCAAGAAATGAGACCACCCTGATTGTCAACCCACTGTCCCACTTTGTCACCCTGTCCATATTGGAACTGCCCCAGCTCCACTTCCTATGCCCATATGGGCAATGCACCTATGAGACAAATAGACTGGACTCTGCCATTGACACTCCTCTGCCATCACCCCTCACTATTTAACTTCCCCCTCCAATATTTTGCTTTAAAATAAACACACCTAAAGCACCAAGATCTGGAGTCCGTCTGTGATTTTGAAATAGTGTATTTGCAATTACAGTGACAACATTTCCAGGAAATTGTAATGTCAACATACCTATGTCACACAGCTCTAGTCCATGAGGAATCTAAGCAGATGACACATGTTGGGACCCACACCTGTGAAACCGTAAGGGAAAGTGACAACTCAGTGACCATACACTGGGTGAAATCGACAGACAGGATAGAGGTAGAAGTGTAAAAGTACTTGTAGTAGGCAGGAATGTATTCTCACCTGTGTTTCACTGGAAATATTGCTGAATGACTTAGTCCCTGTTGTCAATGTCTTCTTCCTGTGCTTCCTCCTCATCACTGTCCACAGGCTCCACAGCTGCCACAACATCCATCTGGACCATCCTCCTGCAGAAAAGGCACCTGTCGTTGCAATGCCAAATTATGAAGCATACAGCAGGCCACGATGATCTGACACACCTTCCTTGGTGAGTAGAATAGGGATCCACCTGTCATATGGAGGCACCTAAACCTGGCCTTCAGGAGGCCGAAGGTACGTTCGATCACCCTCATAGTCTGCCCGTGGGCCTCATTGTAGCGTTCCTCTGCCCTGGTCCTGGGATTCCTCACTGGGGTCAGTAGCCATGACAGGTTGGGGTAACCAGAGTCACCTAATAGCCACACCCGGTGCCTCTGTAGTTGACCCATCACATAAGGGATGCTGCTATTCTGCAGGATGTAGGCGTCATGCACTGAGCCAGGGAACATGGCATTCACATGGGAGATGTACTGGTCTGCCAAACATACCATATGTACATTCATGGAATGATAACTCTTCCGGTTCCTGTACACCTGTTCACTCCTGTGGGGGGGGGACAAAGCCACATGGGTCCCATCAATGGCACCTATGATGTTGGGGTTATGTCCAAGGGCATAGAAGTCACCTTTCACTGTAGGCACGTCTTCCACCTGAGGGAAAACGATGTAGCTCTGCATGTGTTTCAGCAGGGCAGACAACACTCTGGACAACACGTTGGAAAACATTGGCTGGGACATCCCTGATGCTATGGCCACAGTTGTTTGAAAAGACCCACTTGCAAGGAAATGGAGCACTGATAGCACCTGCACTTGAGGGGGGATTCCTGTGGGATGGTGGATTGCTGACATCAGGTCTGGCTCCAACTGGCGACACAGTTCCTGGATTGTGGCACGGTCAAACCTGTAGGTGATGATCAAATGTCTTTCCTCCATTGTCGACAGGTCCACCAGCGGTCGGTACACCAGAGGATTCCGCCATCTCCTCACATGTCCCAGCAGACTGTGCCTATGAAGGACAACAGTGAGCAAAGAGTCAAACAACTCAGAGGTATGTGCCCACAGTATGCAATCATATAAAAAATGTGGCCTGTATGTGTGTTGAGACTAGGCCTAGGTATGTGTGACGCAGTTGGTAACTAGGCCATGTGGGCCCCTGAAATGGCAGCTGCCTGACCTCTAAAGCGGGACAATGGGATGTGAGGTAACTGCGCTGGCGTTGTACACCGTTGCGATAGGCGGGCGAAGACCGCGGTGTAATGCTGCATTGGTTAACATTGGACCCTATGGGTCCCAGGAGCCAATGACGATGTACGTCGGTGGTGATGGTACGCACCACCGCGGACATGACCGCCGCGGACGTGACCGACATTTTCTAACGGTTTAATCACTCGATACCTGATCTTCGACAGGAGAGGACCTACACAGCAAGTGCTGCTGTGACCTCGGTCTGAAAGAGACAATGGCTTGTGCGTCTGGGGAAAGGGCCCCTGCCTTCACTGCAGAGGAGTTGGAGAAGCTCGTCGACGGGGTCCTCCCCCAGTACACGCTACTCTACGGTCCTCCAGACCAACAGGTAAGTACACAGGGAGCATGTTGTATGGGCTATGCCTGTGTGGAGAGGGCTGGTTGTAAGAAGGAAGGGGGCAGAGTTCTGAGTGCATGAAAGACAGTGAATGCATGTGCCACATTGCAAGGGTAGGGATGGTGGCCACTCACTTTGACGGTGCAGTTGGTAATGACTGCTCTTCTTCCCCTGTACATTTCATGTAGGTCAGTGGCCACCAGAAGATGGATATTTGGGTGCCATCGCCAAGGACGTCCGGACCCTGGGGGTCCACCACAGACGGAGCACCCACTGCCGGAAGAGATGGGAGGACATTCGCCGCTGGAGCAAGAAGACGGTGGAGGCTCAGCTGGGGATGGCCTCCCAACGTGGGAGGGGTGCCCGTCGAACCATGACCCCCCTGATTTTCCGGATCCTGGCGGTGGCCTACCCTGAGTTGGATGGGCGCTTGAGGGCATCACAGCAGCCACAATGGGGTGAGTACACTTTCATTCAGCTGACTTTGTGCGCAGTGAAGGTGTCTGGGTGGGGGAGGAGGGCTGTGGGTTCCCCTAGGCCAGGGCGAGTTCCGTAGGCTAGGCCCATTCATAAGGCATGGCCCTGTGTCCCCCCACCCCACCTCTGTAGAGTGCCAAGTACAGCTATTCATGCCCCAGGGTCATCTATGTGTGCAGCTGTCTAACATAGCCTTGTAGGCCATTTCCCAGGAATTGCACTGTAGAGCCCAACAGCGCGACGTAGTGCAGGGGGCTGCTCTGTGTGTGTATTGTCCGCCAACGGTAGCGGTAAGCCATGCACTCAACCTGTCTTTCTTCTGTTCCCCCCCTTTTTTTGCGGTCTCCCTGTTCTTGTGTGCATTAGCATCATCAGGCGGAGGTACAGTGGCACCGGTGCACGAGGGAGCTGCATCCCACATGGGCATGGATGCCCACACTACGGACTCAGAATACACCAGTGGGACAGAAGGCGAGGGGAGCACCACGGCGGTCACAGGATATGCAACAAGCGACACAGACTCGTCCTCCGATGGGAGCTCACTTGTGGTGGCGGCAACATCTGTGCCCCCCACTTCAACAGGTACAGCCGACACCCCCCTACCAGCACCGCCCTCCCAGAAGCCCCTCAGCGTGTGCCCTGTGCCCGCTCTCCCAGGAGGGTGGACATCACCTTCGCCCCAGGCACCTCAGCCCCTGCCCCTGTCACCTCTGCTCACCTCAGTGAGGAGGCCATTGACCTCCTCAGATCACTCACTGTTGGGCAGTCTACCATTTTGAATGCCATCCAGGGTGTAGAAAGGGAGTTGCAACAAACCAATGCATTCCTGGAGGGCATTCATTCTGGTCAGGCTGCCCTTCATCAAACCCTTCAAACTCTGGCCTCAGCACTGATGGCAGCCATTGTCCCTGTGTCTAGCCTCCCCCTCCAACTTCCTCCACCCAGACCCAATCCCCTGTACCTCTGCCTATCCCAAGCACACCATCAGACCAGCCTGCACACACGTCAACACACAAGGGAAGCTCAGGCAAACATAAGCACCACACATCCCACAGGTACTCACGCAAGCATCACACACATGCAGACACACCAACATCCACTGCCTCCACAGTGTCCCCCTCCTCGTCGTCTCCCTCCTCCCTCCCAGTCTCGTCTACACTCACACCTGCATGCACTACCTCTACAGCCACTACGTCCCTCTCCAGCACACCCACCAGCACACCCCGCTCACGTGCAGTCACCACCCCCACTACCATTCACACGTCCCCTGTGTCCTCTCCCAGTGTGTCTGTGATGCCCCCTCCAAAGATACACAAACGCAGGCACACACCCACCCAACAGCCATCCACCTCACGACAGCCTCCAGCGCATGCACCCAAATCCACAAAAGTTACACCTCCTACAACCACCACCTCTTCCTCCACTCCCAAACCCCCTCCAGATACCCGTCCCAGTGTGTCCAAACAACTTTTCCTGTCCCCCCTTAACCTATTTCCCACCACCCCCCCTCCAACTCATAGGTCCCGTGCTAGCACCTCAGCCAAAAATCTCCGGGACCAGTGGTGCCTGTTGTTACAGGTAAGTGGAGTGCACCGGCCACCAGGCCAGCCAGTCTGTCACGGAGCCACAGCACAGCCAGTCCCCCCCCCCTGTGAAGCACCAGAAGTTGGACAGTGCCCGGCGGGAGCGGGGGAAGACTCTACCAGCCAAGCCGCTCACAGGGGTCCCGGGGGGAGTGTGGAATCGGCAGTGACTCTTCCCAAGGTAGGGAAGGGGCAGAAGAAACCTGCAAAGTCAGTGAGGAGCAGCACGGCAGAGAAGACCGCCATCATCCCCGCTGGCCAGGAGGCCACCGACAGCCCCATCGTCGCTACCCAGGAGGCCACCGCCAGCCCCATCGTCGCTGCCCAGGAGGGCCCCGCAAGCCACAGTTCGGCTGCACAGGAGGGCCCAGCAAGCCACAGCCCAGCTGCCCAGGAGGGCCCTGCAAGCCACAGCCCAGCTGCCCCGGAGGGCCCCGCAAGCCACAGCCCAACTACCCAGGAGGGCCCCGCAAGCCACAGCCCAGCTGCCCAGGATGGCCCCACATGCCACTGCCCAGTTGACCCATGAAGGACCGCCAGCCACAGCCCAGCTGGGCAATGATGGACCGCCAGGGCAAGGATAGCTGAACAGGGCAAGCACTGCTGAACAGGGCAAAGACCTCCATGGCAAGCACCACTGAACAGGGCAAGCACTGCTGAACAGGGCAAAGACCGCTATGGCAAGCACCGCTGAACAGGGCAAGCACCTCTGAACAGGGCAAGGACCGCCAAGTCAAGCACCGCTGAACAGGGCAAGCACCGCTGAACAGGGCAAGCACCGCTAAACAGGGCAAAGACCGCCATGGCAAGCACCGCTGAACAGGGCAAGCACTGCTGAACAGGGCAAAGACCGCCATGGCAAGCACCGCTGAACAGGGCAAGGACCGCCAAATCAAGCACCGCTGAACAGGGCAAGCACCGCTGAACAGGGCAGAGACCGCCATGGCAAGCACCGCTGAACAGGGCAAGCACCGCTGAACAGGGCAAGGACCACCATGGCAAGAACCGCTGAACAGGGCAAGCACTGCTGAACAGGGCAAAGACCGCCATGGCAAGCACCGCTGAACAGAGCAAAGACCACCATGGCAAGCACCGCTAGCCCATTAGCAGCAGGGGCAGTGACGCAACTGGGACCATCACAGGGTGAGTGCTGCACTCTGGGCATCAGTCCCCCTCCAGAACCAGTGGAGACATGCATCCACTACCTCTGTCCTGCACAGGATGAAGCACTCTGGGCACCAGTCCCCCTCCAGAACCAGTGGAGACATGCATCCACTACTTCTGTCCTGCACAGGATGAAGCACTCTGGGCACCAGTCCCCCTCCAGAACCAGTGGAGACATGCATCCACTACCTCTGTCCTGCACAGGATGAAGCACTCTGGGCATCAGTCCCACTCCAGAACCAGTGGAGACATCCATCCACTCTGTCTGTCCTTGGCAGGATGGAGCACTCTGGGCACAAAGCCCCCTCCAGAACCAGTGGAGAAAGTTATCCACTTGAGAGATTGTGGCTTTGCCCTCCCCAGGATAAAGCAGTGGGCAACCCACCCACTGGAGAGACTTGAGAGACTGGGGCTTTGCACTCCCCAGGATGGTACAGTGGGCAAACCACCCACTGTAAGACTTGAGAGACTGTGGCTTTACAGTCCCCAGGATAAAGCAGTGGGCAAACCACCCACTGGAGAGACTTGAGAGACTGTGGCGTTGCACTCCCCAGGATGGTACAGTGGGCAAACCACCCACTGGAGAGACTTGAGAGACTGTGGCTTTGCACTCCCCAGGATAAAGCAGTGGACAAACCACGCACCGGAGAGACTTGAGAGACTGTGGCTTTGCACTCCCCAGGATGGGACAGTGGGTAAACCACCCACTGGAGAGACTTGAGAGACTGTGGCTTTGCACTCCCCAGGATGGTACAGTGGGCAAACCACCCACTGTAGAGACTTGAGAGACTGTGGCTTTGCACTCCCCAGGATGGTACAGTGGGCAAACCACCCACTGGCGAGACTTCAGAGACTGTGGCTTTGCACTCCCGAGGATGATACAGTGGGCAAACCACCCACTGGAGAGACTTGAAGACTGTGGCTTTGCACTCCCCAGGATGGTACAGTGGGCAAACCACCCACTGGAGAGACTTGAGAGACTGTGGCTTTGCACTCCCCAGGATTGATCAATGGGCATGGAGCCCCCTCGTTGATCTGGTGTCGTGCACTCCTCCGGCTGAGGTGCCCCCCCTTCCCTTCCCCCTGAGGTGCCTGTTGTATTTCTATCTGATGCCCCTGCAGTGTTCTCTCCGTCATGTTCGGGTATCTTGTGTGGGCCTCGAACATGCATTTTCAGCCCAGTGGTCCACGGACTATGAATGATGCAAAGCCTGGACTACTAATCGTGGTATAAATTTTGTTTATAGTGTGTATATATATATGTATATTTTTGCTTACTCAATTTTGATATATTACAATAGTTACACTCATTTCCTTTTGTCTTTGCATTCTTCCAGGGGGGTTTGGGGGGGCTGTTACTGTAATGTATTGATAAGCATTGGTGTGTGTGTTGTAGTGGGTGAGAGTCGGGGTTTGGGGTGTTGAGTGTGTGTGTCCCTGTTTTTTGCCTCCCCTATGTCGTAGGTGCAGTACTCACCGTGGTCTTCGCCGCCGGCGTTGGTGATCCTCATAGAAGAGCAGGAAGACTAGCGCTGGGAGAATATGAAGTTCCGGCTCCATGCTGTCCTCCTTCTTCGTGGAGTGTGTAGAGGTGAGCGTTTTTCATTCGAAATGCCTGTTTCCGCCGTGTTTTCATCCGCGTTGTATCCGCCCGGAAAAGGTGGCAGATTGGCCTGTCATAATAGTGTGGGCGGTACATTGTCTCCCGCCTGTCTGTTGGCGGTGACCGCCAAGCTGTTTGTCTGTACCGCCGTGACGGTCTGAGTGTTAAAGTGGCTGTCTTTGTTGGCGGTTTCCGCCACGGTCGTAATTGCAAAAGTTTTACCGCCGGCCTGTTGCCGGTCTTACCGCCAATTTAACACCGTCCGCCAGGGTTGTAATGACCCCCTTTGTCTTTATCTGTCTTATACTTTAGACCATCCTCATCCTACCGCTTGTCCGATATGCACTTCTCCTCCTTATAAGGGAAGAGCCTTTTCTTACTATGCCCTACTGAGACTTACCTGTCTATCCTGGCTGATGCCGAATTGACTGAGGTCCTGAGGACGAAGACTGACGCTACTTGCTGACTCATTCTAATGGGTAACTATCTGATGATAAATTGTAATTGTCTGTTCGCCTTTTCTTTGTAGGTACCAAATTCTCTTTTGATAGAGGCCATAGTTAGATGTTTTCCAAATTCATGTTGCCAAATTGTTTTGCATGAAGCCCAACATGTTGATGCTAATTCGAGGTTAGTTAAGGAGTTCATTAATATTGTACGCAAATAGACAAATGACTGAATTCTTGCTTTGTTGAATAATGTACTAATGATACTCTGCTAAAGTTGACTCATGTTAATGTCGTGCTTTGTTCTAATGTTCATGATCTATGCTTTGATAATGTTTTGCTCGAGTTGCCAAATTATAGTGGTTTTGATGTGCTTGCTATTGTTGAGACAAATAAACATGATATCAGATTGTAACTAATAGGGAATAAATATCCTAACTCTTACAAGATTTGTTGTGGTTATTCATGGCTGAAAGGTCATGGTGTGTTCGTTGTATTGATCTATATTAACGTCATTGATTAGCTTGAGTGATTAATTATTGTGAATATTGGCGAGATTATTGATCTATTGACTGCAATGCTAATCTGATACCTCGTTCTGGGAAGTCCCCAAACGTGGTCAAAAGGTTCATTGGCCTAAGACGTGTCTCCTTGTAAGTATACTTATCAAGGTTCTGACATGTTATCAGTTCTGGTAGCACAGGATGGTTTCGGCCCTTTGGGGCCCTAGGGCGAGGGACCACTGTTTGAAAATTGTTTTTGAGATAATGCAAATTGGAAAGATGATGTGCCCCTAAGTCCCAAATGACTTTCCAGGAATCTTGGAGCTTGCCGAAGTGAGTTGGGGTATGTTCTCGGCGTTCTAGTGATAGTGTGAGTGACGTAGGGATTGCGCTTGTACAGCTTATGCGTACCACAGGTGAATTGTGAGGTTTGTGAGATATTTAGGCCAGGTGATGTTTTAGTAGGAGTGTGTGTACTCCGCAGTATGAGAGTAGGGAAGTCAACGAACTTCATGTGAGTGTGGCGCTTTGTGCTAAAAAATTGTCCATGTGGTTGTTGGTGATGTACGAACCCTGCGTGGTCTAGAACTCCGGAGTATATTGATGGTTTATGTTGTAATTTGCGCGGTTTAATAGGTCAATCGGGCGTGGTTGAGGAGTCAAGTTTGAGTCAAACTGAGTGAATGAAAACTTTGATGGAGATTTGGCGAGTTCTAAAGTGCACTAGGACAACCCATTGACAAGTCGAGAGTAAAATTTGCGGGTTAAATTTTGCTTGCGAGTGCGGGATCTGAGAAAGAGAGAGTAGCGGCCGAAGCTAAGCAAAATCTCTGTAAAGTTCTGAAGTGATTGTGTTACCCTTCCCTGTAGTAAACCGGCAAATTTGAGTTTTGTTAGTGCTCGCAATATATTGCATTTGTTTTGTGTGAATCAAGAGTGAGGGAGACAAGCCGCAAGATTTTGTCAGCCGCAGTGTGTGTGAGTGTGACGTCATTGGAGCCGCACTGGGATAGGTCGGTTAGTAAGAAGGGTCGCACACGGATTGGAAGCCGTCCGTGAGAGGCAATTGGTTGAGAAAGTGAGTGAAGAGAGTTGTGGGAATTAAAGTCACTTCCTGATTCGACTGTTAGAAAAAATGAAAGACGTAAAAATGAAGTTTATCAAGGCTCTAAAGAGCGCTTTGAGGGGAGATGTGTACATTACTGCGAGTGTGGGGGAGCCCACACCGCCAGAGGATACACCGGCTTATGCCGTAATGGAGAAGAGGGGAGTCGCTTCATGTCTTTGGCTAAAGCAATGGTGCGGAAGGGTGTTTGGCGTTTCCGGAGCACAGAACGTTCAATATAAGGATTTTGGAAAATTTGCGGAGGTTGTTAAATGAGCAAAAGCTACCTCCGAGGCCAGCACAGTTTGAGGCGTAAGCAATTTGGGAACTGATGACAATACAACAACAGCAACAGAAGTTTGAGAGGAGAATGAGGAAGGCAGAAAAGACACTAGCAGAAGCTAGGTGGGATAGTGCACCGAGGGTTTGGAGGATAGAAATAGTAGAGGGAGTTAGGATGTTCCAGAAATAACTCAAGAAGGCGGAACCCAAGAGGGGAAAGCCACTTGTAAGACGGATAAGGGTTGTAGCAAAGAAAAGGAGACTAAGAAGTTTTGAGCAGAGGCAGATGACTCAGATGATGATGAGTTCCTTAATCAGTTGCTACATGATCGACCACCGCCATATGCCCTAGATGACAATAGACCAAGTACTAGTGCAGGTCCTATAAATTTGACGCAGAACCAGGGGACAACAAACACGGTACAGGTTAGTACTGTTGCGGCACCAGTTCCGATACAGAACAGTGTCAGTGTGTCTACTGCTCCAGAGATGCAGACACAGCTGCAGGCACCACAGGTTCAGAGGCTCTGCCCTGATGTCCCAGTACTAGAGACTACAACAAATTTGATTGTGCCGTCAGATCCGGGACATACGAGACCAAAGCTGATACAGACTGAGCCAACTCCGCTGTTATTGCCTCAGGCATAGCAACAAATTGTTCCGAATTACACCTCAGTCACAGGACCGCACTTAGCTACAGCACCGATAATGAATCAGAATATGGGAGCTAATGCTCCACAGGTTTTGGGAAGCAGGCAGTCGCCAGCCGCCATATCCTTACCTATTACAGTTGGTCCACCAGTACCATTGTGTGCACAGGCGAAGTCTAGTGTATGTGACCAGGGAGTAATGACCCATGAAATGACAAGAGGAGGGTTCGTAGGGAGCTCTCAAGGGTTGACTCCAGTGGAACAGACAATAGAGAGATCTAGATCTTTGTTAGACTTCAGTCCGATTGGGGTTCCTCCAGATTCCATGAGACAGTCAGGTTTGGGACTGCTGACTCCGCAGATCTCAAGTGCGAATGTACCGCAAACACCGATGATGCAGGCTGGAAATATCTCATTACAAGGTTTAACAGCGCAACAACTGACTGAATGGTTAGACAAGTTAAATTCACCACAGACTACCCCTGCGACAGCAGAGCGGTCGGAGAGGGAAGAGTACCTGAATTTTGTAAGGTTGGGTATGGAGGCAAATGAACTAGTTGAAGGAAGCATGGGAGTGAACAGGCTAGAGTCATACACTGAAGCAGAGTTGAGGTATCTGTGCCCAAAGATAACTAAAGAAGTGAGCAAGGTGCACCAGAAGTTGGCAAACCTGGCAGATGAATACGGCATAGATTTAGACAATACTAAACATCTGAAGAAGAGTTACAGGTTAGATTTGAGCCTAAGGATTTTGATCACATGAGGTCTACTGGGATGAAGGCACACCTTAAAGAAATACTGCAGAGTGCACAAGTTTGGGGAGCCTTAGAAAAGTGGGAAGGCAGATGGGCAAAGAAAAGAGATAAAAGGAAAAGTGACTGCCCGGAGCAACAGCAGGCGAAACCAGTGCTGGATATGGTACGGGTACAATAAAGATGTTACCCATGAGAGAGACGGCAGGAGGGGTTCTTGTCCATGTACCATGGTCTAGAGGTGACATTCTGTCATTCACAAATGACTTTCCCAGGGTAAGGGGGAAGCCAATAGAGTGGTACCAGCAGACAGATAGGTTTGTGAAGCTTGAGAAGTGTCTTTAGGAAGACCTGAATACTCTTTTTGAGATTATAGTTCCAGCCGATTTGTGGCTAGAGTGAGAGAGGAGTGTGGATTGGCCAACCGCGGAACCGGCAAGGGATAGAGTCACAGGAGCACCATCTCCTGAGGTGATGAGGTACTACTATAAGGTGATTGAGTTCTTGAAGCAGAAGGTGTCGCCGCAAAATATTGATTGGCAAAAGATTGATTGAACAGCGCAGGAGGCCAAAGAGTTGATACATGCCTACTATGAGAGGCTGTTGAAAGCATTCAAGCACTACAGTGGTACAGAGGTCATAGAGGCGAAGGACATGAATCACCTTGTGTTCAGGTTTGTTGAAGGACTGAGACCCGAGATTAGTCAGATGATTAAGAATCATTTGATCTGTTGGCAAGCGAAGCAAATTGACGAGGTGTTGCAGTATGCGAAATACTGTAGTGATGAAATTGAGTTGAAGCAGAGAAAGTTAAAGGAGAAAGTGATGGTAATGCAAATTAAGGCAGCACAAGCAGGGATGCAGGGAAATGGTTTATAGCAGCTGGTGCAACAGCCGCAAGGAAACTGGGGGGCATATTTATACTCCGTTTGCGCCGAATGTGTGTCAAAAAATTTGACGCACAATCAGCGCAAACGTTGCCCCATATTTAAACTCTGACGCCTGAGCCTGCGGACGACAAAAATCCGCTGTGTGCGTAATTTTTGGGATGCGGCAACCCGCCCTGCGTTAATGATATGCAGGGTAGGCGTTCCCGTCCAAAAAACGACGCAAACGGCCGTGCGTCGTATTTATGCTTCTGGGCAAAAATGACTCTCGGCCGGGAGGCGGAGCAAAAAAATGACGCAAAGCCCGATTTGCGTCAAAATTTAACGCCTGGGTCAGGGCAGGCGTTAGAATGGGGCAAACATACTTGTATTTAATCAAAACACACAGAACAAACAGCAGAGCAGCAGAGCAGCAGAGCAGCAGAGCAGCAACAGGGAGACATGGAGGTGATCTTTATCCAGCGTGCACGTAGACGCAGAGCCCAGCAGCAACAACAGCAGCTACAACAACACCAGCAGGGACCCCAAAGGCAGCGCAGAAGGCAGGAGAGGATATTCTGCCCAAGAACAACCCTGCATGGCCTCAGGGAACACAACATCATACAGAGGTACCGGTTGAACTGGCAGGCCATTCAGCAGCTGCTGCGCAACATTGAACCGCAGTTGGCCCCCACTTTAGTGGCACCCCGCACTATCCCAACAGAAACAATGCTGCTTGCCGTACTTCACCTGCAGGCAAGTGGCTCATTTCAAACAACTGGTGCCATGGTTGGCGGAATATCACAACCATCATTCTCCGCATTTCTGCCAAAAGTACTGGATGCCATCATTTACCTGACACCCCTCCACATCTGCTTCCCTAACACACTGCAGAAGCAGCAGGAAACAAAACAGGGGTTCTATGCCATCAGTGGCTTCCCACACGTCCTTGGTGCAATCGACTGCACACATGTACGCCTTGTGCCACCTGCTGCAACAGAACACCTCTACCGCAACAGGAAGCACACACATTTAATCAACGTGCAGGCCATAGTCGATCACCAGGGATTGATCACCAACATCGTGGCTAAATATCCTGGGAGTGTACATGACTCATTCATCTTCCGTCACTGCACCATCAACCAACACTTCCAGGATGGACGGTATGGCCATGGACTACTTGTTGGTAAGTACAAAAACCTACTTATATACACATTGCACAGCAACCCTCTAGGACACACAACACATACACCTCAACAGCAACATCTAGACAGGAACACACTGAGGTCCTTACATCACTAGCCATGTTTCTTATGTCACCATTGAACCTGTCACACATTGGAATTTACTGTACAGCCTAATGTGAAGACATTAATGAGTGTGGTTGCCTAAATGTCACCTTGCAAATTGTAAGTGTCACAATAGCCTTTACATTAATACATTGCATAAGTTTCAAGGGATGGGATGTACAGGGTACTTTGATATGAACGTGTTAACAACACTTCCAAATTTAAATGTGCATGGAACTATCATCTCACCCTCAGTGAAGACACACGGACACCTGTATCACAAGTCACAATGCTAGGGAGGGCACACTCTACTGCAAATCCCAAAACATACTGCTGACAAACGGTTAGCAGACAAACACTTGCTCAGCCAAGGAAAAAACACAATGCAGATGGTATAGCCTACAAGTATAGGATGTCACATTAGTACACAAAAGAGTCACAGACAACACAAGACAACTACTGCCATTAAAGGTCTTTTCAATAGTGCCAGCTACATCTACATGATCCCATTCTGTGTTTTTCTTTCAGCTGATCAGGAGTATGGCATCCAGCCATGGCTAATGACACCATTTGGGAACCCGACTACTGCTGCAGAGCGGGCATACAACGATGCCCATAAGAGGACACGCAGCATTGTCGAACGCACCTTTGGGATCCTAAAGTCAAGGTTCCGCTGCCTTGACATCACTGGCGGTAGCCTACTATATTCCCCAGAGATGGTCTGTAGGATCATACTCACTTGTGCCATATTGCACAACATTTGTGTAAAAAGGAACATTCCCCTCCTGGAACCAGACCCATACATGCCTGAAGACGACGAAGAGGAGGATGCTGGCCTGCAACAGGAGGGGGAACAACCAAACACGGCTGCTGGATTGCGTAGGCGCCAACACATTGTAAATAATTTCTTTTCATAATTATCACTATCACCACTTAATGCACTATTGTAAATAAACACTGATAACAAACACCACATCATGGTTTGGCCTATTCTTTTCTGCCCACCTTTAGCTTGAAATAGCTGAAGAAGAATGTTGTCTCATTGAGCAATAATGATATAACAATCAGGACACTAAAAAATACACCACAAATGTAATGGCCACCATACAATGGTCAAATACACACACCATGTAAATGACAGACATCCTGTACAGTTCACCTTTGAAGGACAATAGCTGAGGACCACACATATGACTCACATACATGCAGGAAACATGGATCATCGCAGCAGATGGCACACAACTAAAACATCATCACTCAACTAGGGGAAAACAGGCCTCATACATCAGGCAGTTCACATGCTAATGCTTCAGGAATAGGAATGTAGGACTAGACGCTTGCCAACAGTAATTCCAACTACTTACTATCATTGCAATGACTATCTGTCACTAGAGTTACACATAAGCAGAACATACACAGCACAAGTGCTACACCTATGACAAGCATCCAGCACATCACATCCCATCTACATGTCAGCCCTTTTCTAAAAACATTACACACACTTGCAGCTGCTCACACCCCACCTGTCTGAAGAGGTCCCTGGAATGCTGATTTGTGTACACTGAGATTCCCTCATCTACACACACACACTCACAAGAGTCATCCAGTGTGCCACACCCTTTACTATGCCTACCATTGTCATACTACCATCTCACTGCATGAACACAGCTCATATAATACACCGCCTTGGAGTTTATAAGGCCTGGTATCACCTGTAGATTGATTCTTCTGTGAAAGGTACTGTAGGCTTTTTATCAGCAAATCCCATCTGACAGGACTAGTGAGATACAGATGGAGGCCACACCTGTGATCCCCTCCATGCACAACACCCAAATGTACATGCCCCGTCCCTGCAGATGCCTCCTACTGCATACATGTTTGAATGTGAGCTATTACATCATTAAGCTTTGACACAAATGTTGCCGTTGAAAACTTTATCTGGGTTCATGTTTCACCTTCAAAGCAACACAGGACATACACAGTGTGACATCTCAACTGTCTAATGCTCCCTCTGAC
The DNA here is from genome assembly GCF_031143425.1 of Pleurodeles waltl. Classification (NCBI taxonomy): domain Eukaryota; kingdom Metazoa; phylum Chordata; class Amphibia; order Caudata; family Salamandridae; genus Pleurodeles; species Pleurodeles waltl. The sequence goes on along the minus strand of NC_090448.1, from coordinate 924,240,527 downwards.
CAGTCCTAGTCAGAACACGTGATCATGTAATTACTGAAAGAGCTTGCTCCTGATTGACCCAGCATCCTGTCAGCCTGACTGGCACCTGTCCGTGGGTCACCCTAAAGATACCTGGGGTCCACCTATGGACCACACGTGCTGTCCAAAACCTCTTGTACCTCAGACACTAATTTGTCATTAGCCTCATCAATGTATACTCAAATACATAGTAGTGCATCATCTGACTGTCATTTGCATCCGATTTGTGACAGTGCCCATGAATAGCCGAATCTTGGCCCTTCCGTTGTCTGACCTTCATTAATGCCTAAACTACAAAGTGTGACAGTGGACCAGGACCATAGTGTATGATGGTGTAAATGGCCTCCATCAAAGCCAGCAACCTCATATAATGTCCATGAAAAGGTTACACATATGAGGACCCTGACTGTTCAAAACGCTGAGTAACACTTTTTCAAATGATAAAGATGAGTCGTGTGTTGAATACCAGCCATTTACTTCTGCACAGAGGCTATGATGTTTCATGATACATTACCATCCACAGAGGCCAACTGGAGTAGAAATGTTGCAATTACACATGCCAGATCCAGACACCTGAGACATTCTCTCACTCAGCACACCAAGGTTGCCCATTCGAAAGTCTCATTACACGTGTTCAGTGACAGGGTGGGACCATCCATGTGTAGGTGACCATGTCCTCAATGGCTTCTCTCCATTTTTGCTACATAAAATGCCCAATTGAAACAAGATTAGCTGCCACTAACTCATGAGGAGACCTGGAAGTTACAGTGACAACATACACCCTGACAGTTGATAGTAGATCTATATTGGACCACACACATAAACATGTACCATCCAATCAACAAAATATTTGTAAGCAGCCGATCACAGTAGTGTCCCAGTTATAACCTAGCAGGAAGAATGAAACATGCCACTAAACCAGGTAATGCATAAAGGGCCACATACATCAACAACCTATTTGTCATAAGCACATGAGGAACGTTGAGATTTAGCTACAAATATCAATGCAAAATGGTATGTCAGATTTCTCCAAAGAATCAATGGGGCAAACGTCTAATGGGCAAATGGGATTACAGAATGGCAAACAGTGAATCATAACCTACGTGCTTCCATGAGCCTGCTGCTGCAGGTTTAGCATTACTAAATTTGGGAAAACCTTGGATAAATTAGCAAGTCTGGAAGAGCAAAGCCTAGGGTGCTGGGGGCCTAAGTCCACCTCTACCGCCCCCCAAATATACATGATATATGCACATGTGAAGCACACACATGCATAAGGCGCATGTGTGGCCTACATGTCAAAAGTAAAACACATATAAGATACATAAACTCGTAATTAGGACATGGTTACCCCCTTAAAAAGTGTAGGTGACAATTGCACTACCTATTTGGCCTATATATAATTTTGATTACTGTGATAAATGTGGACACATTTTTACTAAGGAATACATCCTGGTATCCCATTAATATTTTGAAATTAGCCATCAGCAATTACCCACATATGTGTCCAATTATGAGTAATAACCATTCTGAGCAATCATTACTATTGCACTGTGAATACCTTCTATACATCCTATAAGGGACATTTGCCGTAGCTAACCCCAAATGTGTATCACTTAGCACCGTTTGGTCATGACAAAATTCTTTCCACAATCTGACAAATTAAAGACATATTTGTCATAATGCGTCATATTTCCACGCATACAGCTTGTGCGTCATAATTTTTGACGCATAGGAGTGCACATAATGCTGAGTAAAAAAAAAAAGAAAAATAGATATACTATCCAGCATTACATGTCCTCCATTTTTATCCATAATGCGTCATATTTCCACGCATACAGCTTGTGCGTCATAATTTTTGACGTACAGGAGTGCACATAATGCTGAGTAAAAAAAAATCAAATAAAGATAAATATATTACTAACCAGCATTACATGGCCACCATTTTTTTCTATAATGCGTCATAGTTCCACGCATACAGCTTGAGCGTCATAATTTTTGACGCATAGGAGTGCATATAATGCTGAGTCAAAAATATCAAATAAATATATTAATAACCAGCATTACATGGCCACCATTTATTCTATAATGCGTCATATTTCCACGCATACAGCTTGGCCATCATAATTTTTGACGCATAGGAGTGCACATAATGCTGAGTCAAAAAAATCAAATAAATATATTAATAACCAGCATTACATGGCCACCATTTATTCTATAATGTGTCATATTTCCACGCATACAGCTTGGGCGTCATAATTTTTGACGCACAGGAGTGCAGATAATGCTTAGTCAAAATTAATTTTCATATTTGGATATCATATTTGCCAGCGGCTTAAATTTCAACTCTAGAACTGTAAAGGGAACAATGATGGAAACATTTTTGACTCTGCATTATGTGCACTCCTATGCGTCCAAAAATGTGACGCACAATCTGTATGCGTGAAACAATGACGCATAGCGGGGGAAAAACGGCGGCCATTTTATGCAGGATGTGATGTAATAGGATATCCTGTTTACAGAATCTGTACTGTGGGTGTACTTTCACTTTCACTTTGCAGTCTCAGATTATTCTAGACTGTGTGGCTGTGTGGAAAGTGTTGTCCTGTGTTTTAGTGCTTTTGTGTCCAGTGTACCTTCTCTATTGTGCTTTTGTCATCATTGTATTGTTGTTGAATACTGTCTGAGTCTGTATTGTATTATTTTGTCAAGTCCAGTGTTTCTTTTATTGTCTGTGGGAGTCTGTTGTGGGTAGTGTAATTTAGGGGTTAGTTGGGCTCTTCTTCTTAAGTTTTCTTTGTTTTTCACTACTCTACCTTTCCCCATTTCCCCCTTTTCCTTTTTCTCCAACTTTTTCCACTTTGTCAGTGCTGAGATGTCAGGTAGGCCACGGCTTGCCAGGATGGGTGAGGAGGAATTGGGGGGATTTATATGGCTTGTTTGCCATTTCCTCCCACTCATGCTGGAGGCTGGGGGTCGTGTGATACAGGGGTATCACACGGAGGCCCGTAAAGTCCGGTGGGGGAAGGTGCGCCATCACTTGGTCCGTGTCTATGGTAGCCTGAGGAATGACCATCAACTAAAGCACCGCTGGGCTGATCTGATATCCAGGGAGCAAGATCTGCTAGACCACCTGGGAATCAGGATTGGTGGCCATGTTGGTGAGTACACATCAATTACATGTGCACAATTGAAAGCTGTGTGGGGACATGTGATGATTGTTACTCAATCTGCCAGATAAGTAGCTGACTGTGTGTAATGCTAGGGAAACCTACTGGGTAATTGTTGCACAATGTGAAGGAAGACAAATGCTAGCAGTCAGGTAGTTCATGTTTTCAACACATACCGGTTGCCTGTAGCAGTATGTATTGTAGTGCTGCCTTTGTGTCAGACAAGCAACACATTAATGACTCATTTTGAACTCTACAGGTCACAATAGCCAGTGAAAAATGGATGTTGAAACATCATACCTACATATGTAGAAGCCATAGCTAGACTGACATTTGTAAACCCAATATGATGCTATAAATGAGTGCTGCCTTCACGTCAATTGAAGTTAGCTATGTTGTCCACACATATGTCACATGTGTGTCTGGTTGGTGTGTGGAAAAAATGACCACATAGGCTGTTTGAGTTTGAGGGGTCATGCAGTCCTCAAGTAACCAGCTTGTGGATGTCTCTCTTGGATGCACATGATGAGATGAATGTACCCCTATATTGTTGGGGCATACTAATGGAGGTGCATCTTTGACACCACATGACTGTCCAGGCCACTGCATGTGTGTAGTAGAGTGTGTATCTGTAGCAGGAGACTCATCCAATGTAAATGTTGCTCCAGAATTATTCCATGCAGTATGAGCATGTGTGAAAGTGTTTCATTACGCATGTCATATTCTCACATTGTCTTTGTAATTGCAATTGTTTGTCAGTGCACGGATTCTGAGTATATTCTTCCTTCCATGCTTTGCAGGTGGACCTGCACCGTACACAGTGGGAGAGGTGGCTCATTTTGCAGACCCCGACACCTACACTGTGTGTTGCATGTGTGCTATTTTTATTGTTTGCTGGTGATGCATGATAGACTACTGTGTGTTCAACAGAATTCAAGGTTTGATGCGCTGCCCATTCATTAGTATTGTTCCATTAGTGGGATTTCAAATATCACTTCAGTTTGAGTAGACCTATGCTTATCCATTTCTCAGATTTTGGGCGTGTAGGCCATTCCAGTAGGGCCCGCTATGGGGAATGGGATGAGTCATGTGGAATACACTGGTTAATGTAAGAGTTGCTCTGGGACTTGTCTCGGACTGAGTCTGCATTTCAGACTGACATTCTCCCAGATAGCTTCTGCAAAAGGCTTGTCTGAAATATGCTGCTTCCCTAGTTGAGGATGGACTGAGTACACTGTAGGTTGGATCTTCCGGGGGCATGTACTTCCACAAGTTGAACTAGAAGTGTGTGGGACTAGACTGCAATGGCCTAGATGTACATTCTACTCATGATCATGGGTGTTCTTGCTCCTCTGTGTGTGTGGTAAAATATGCCTCACTGGTAGTATGTGATGTTGGTCTAAGTCAGTACATTTTGACATGTGTGGACCTTGGATAGGACAAGGTTTAGCTGACTCCAATTTGTTGCTAGCCCTTCACTGGTGTTGTGTGTGGAGGCAAATACTTGTTGACCTTTCTAGACACTCCTGGGTGTGCATTGAATATGGGATTGTTGGTTGTTCTTCCCACCCCACCCTCAAAGACTGCCATGTGTTTGGGAATAGGGTACCTAGGACTGTAGCAACCAGTATGTTACACATACTTGTGACCATTTGCAACTTTGTTTTGAACCTAGTGAACACACTCGGTTATGGCACATGAGCTCTATACTAGCAAAAAACAATTACAAATGGCAGATATTGAGGGTTGTGATTGTTATCACATAGACTGACATATGTAGTGAAGTCAGTAGGCGGAAGAGGTGCAGCCATAATGTCAGCTGCATTACCAATTTTTTGGATGAGAAGTTTAGGCTGATGTCACCCATCATGTAGAGACATGGATATGCTAGGTGTGAGATGCCCTTTTGTATGCAGGCTTCCCATGTACTTCCTCTGAGACTTTCAATCATCTATGTGGTGAAAATAGCTGTTACAACTACAGTAAAAGTAATGTGCAATTGACTCATTGTGCTATTACACCCAATGCATTTCCTATGGTAAATAGTTGCCCTTTCTCTTCACAGCTGCAAACATGAGTGCTGCACAGAGGCATGATTTTGAAAGGCGGGCAATGAGATACCGGCACATCCTGCAGGTGCAGTCGGGGTTCCGAAGGATGGCCCGAAAATACCAAGCGGATCGGGCCTCCGGAGCATGGTGGGCCTCACAACAGGGTGGCCCAACGTTGCCCACTACAGCCACCACCACCACATCCACCAGTTCTCCCCAAGTGGCCCCAGCAACGGCGGGACAGTTGAGCCTGCCTCTGCAGCACGACCTGAACCCAGCAATTTCAGAGCTGCAGGACTACCAGCAACTCCCACACCGAGCACCTCTGCCAGCACACAGACAGCAGCAGCCCCTCCTATTTACCCTGCGGCATTCCAGGCTTTAGACAGGAAAATGGACAAGTTTATTCGTAAGGTGGACAAGCTGAGCCAGGATGTGGCGTACATTAAGAAGAGGGTTAGGTCCATCAGGCGGACCCTACGGAGGGCCAACCTCTAGGACTTAATTGATTCTTTTAAATTTATCCCTCCCCTCTCTCCTCTTTCCTTTTTGTCATGATAGTTGGGTTTTGGGGATTAGTGTTAGGTTAGTATAGGTTGTTAGCTTAGTTAGTGTTAGGGAGGAGGGTGGGGGGTCCTTATTCTTTCTATTTTTCATTTTTGTGTGTGTGGGTGGGTGTCAATGTTGGGATTCCTGTCTGTTTAGAAAAAAATAAAAAAAATAAAAAAACAATTATAAAAAAAATTATAAAAAAAATATATGATTGTTTAGGATAGTATAGTATGTGTGTAGGTTAGTATGTGTTGTCTTGCATGTGTCCTGTCTCATAATGTTGGGTGGGGGGTTGATGTTTAGATCGATTCGTTATATGTGTAGAGTAAGTTTAGCTTAGGTTAGTTAGGGACAGTTGTGGGTTAGGAGTAGTCAGGTTAGATTAGTATAGGTACGACTTTTCCCTTAGTTGCCTCTGGTGTGAATACATATGAATAAACATATAGTTAACCCTTTGCATTATGTGTTAACTGCTACTTGATCATGGCCTTGACATCAGTGTAGGTGATGATTTTTCTATGACATTTGGGTCCTATGCTACACACCAAAGAAAATAGAGGTTTAAAATGGCAGCTACCCCTGTGCTAACTTCGTAAGTATCCACCATTTGATAGACCCACCAATAGTAGTTTACATGGATCACCAAGGATTTGTGTTGATGAGTAGGTATTCTACATCACAAAGTGTGCTTCCAGACTTGGTATTGTGGGTAATTTATTAGGTCGGACTGCAGTGTGATGTTCAGGGACATCTTTGTAGATGAGGTGTTGTTAACACTCTTGTCTTGTTGTCTTCATTGCTGACATAGATCATGTGTGCAAAAATTCAGCATGACTTCCCTTCATGGAAGTATACTCAGAAAGGGTGATTGATGCTGTGTTTAGTTGTGTTTGCTTAGATTATACTGCATAATTTCATGTTTTAGTATTGCATGGTGCCTACATTTATCAGCCACCATTAGTTGACTTTGATTGCTATAGTAGGAGCATTATTCTGTCCAACACAGCATAATTGTGTGTGGTTTGTCCCTTCATCAGTTATTCTCCTCAGGATGGTCAGGCTATGATGCAATCCTGGCCACTGCACAGATGTATCAGACTACATGATGTCAGGACAGTTGTATTGACAAGCTACATGGTTGTCACACAGGCACTTTAGAGTTATCTACTGCACAGTTGATGTGTCAAATAACACAGAGACATATTAGGTGTGCAAGTGCTATTTATTGATAGGTGCTGTAGTGCAAAATTGACATTGTCCATGTTTGCTGAGTCCGTTCTGGTGCATTCTTACATGGTGATCCTACAGAAGGGGTGTGGATGATGCTCCTGACATGCTGGGGTGATGTAATAGACAGTGCAGAGGGACAGGATTTGCCGAATAGTAGGAGAGAGACATTCACTGGCAATGCTGACAAGTCATACAGTGGTTAGCAGAACAGTCATTGAGTATAGTTGTAGTGAGACTGGCAATTGACAAAACGTAGGACCTTGGTCAAAGTAGGCCATGGTGCAGGGACTAGTGCTTCCGAGTAGTCTTCCGTGTGAATGTGATCTGTTCCATGTCTTCTTCTTCTGATGTGTGTGTTGCCTGCTTTGTCCTTGTTGTTGTTGGTTGTGAAGGGGCAACACACACCTCAGTGTTAGAAGACGTGGAGTCAGACATCCCGATGGCTGCTCCCTGTGAAGTTCTTAAGGGCAGTACTGCAGCAAGGAGGGCCTGCTGGTTTTTGAGAATAGCAGCTACATCACGATTGTAGGCAGCCAGGTCAGCCCTGAGGGAGTCATGATTGCATTCGTGCATGCAGTGGAAAGTTTGGGGTGCGAGGTGTTGTGGCAACTCCCTTACTGCAGTGGTGAATTCCTTTATAGTTTCTTGTAGTCCTTGCAGTATGGATGTTAGGGCTTTCATAGTTGCTGCCTGATCTGCAGATGACATCATGCACGAGCGCACCCCCTCAAGGCTGGCTGCCATAGTTTGCATCCCCACCCGCACCTCCTTGGCCAGCTCCCGCTGTACTCCAACTACAGTTCTTTCAAAGCTGGTGCCAGTGTCGTCAGAGTCCTCAGCTGTGTTGGAGCTGGCAGGTCTTGCAATTGGGGTGGTGGGTGGTTCTTCTGTGATGGCTGCTTGTTCTGTGCTCCTCCTTGTGACTGAAGGTGGGGTCTTGAGGGTTTCAAGGACCTTTTGGATGGTCTCCTGGGGAATGTTTATGGGCTCGTCATCCATGTCATCAGGGAAATCAGGGACAGGCATATCGGCCGGAGATCCATGCTCCTCTGCAATGAAACAGGGTACAATTAGTGTGTCTGTGTTGTGACAATTTTGCCGTAACATGCAAGCCTTTGGATGAATTTAACTTTGTGATCTTGTTTGGTATTGGTATCTGCTGTCCTTCATATGGGCATTGTTATAGGCCTATGGCCCACCTGTGTGTCACATGTATGATATAGAGTTATCAGACTTGTCTGCCTAATTGCCTCTAGGTGTTGCTTTGTACCAATTAGGGAATAGCCATTTTTTTATCCTACTCGACCCTCCGTGTATATATATTCTTATGGTGAGACCTTTCACTGACTGTGGGTGTTGTGATTGCCCTGGCAGCACACTTGCCTCTCAGGACCTGCCCCAATCTCTGATTGTTCACATTGACCTAATTGTAATTGTTATGTGGCATATCCTATGTATGGCAATGTTACGATGTGATATGGATGTAGACATTGTTAATGTTTCCAGCTGATGTTGGGTAATGTGTGTTTAATTGGATTGCCCTGTTTATAGTATCAATGTCCTATTTGGTCCTCTGACTGTGCAGGTGTATTTCAGTGACCAGTTGCATGTGCCCTCTCCTCAATGTAGTTGTCTGAGCAGTATGGCATTTGTGATGTTGCCTTGTTAGCCAGGCATGTGAAGGACCCTGACATATGCAGCATGTGTGTGTCCTTAGTGCTGTGTGGCTCCTATTGCTGTTTACTTTGGCTGATGTATGTGACAACTATGGGCATTGACATTTGAGTGTACTGGGGCCTTTGTCTTGTTTCAGGAGATTGTTGCAGATGTCATCCTCACCCCCTAATTTAGGTATGTATGTTCCATAGGGAGGTTACTGCCATTGGCTACTATAGCTGCACACAGATCAGAGGTGTTTGTGTCAACTGTTGTTGCAGTTATATTGCAATTGTTGTTTTGGCTATTGGATTACTGATAGGGACCTAGTTGATGTAGGAGATATTTTGGCTGACGAGTGCCAGGATGTAAGTTTGACGTAGTGGCCTTCCCACCTGTCGAGGATTTCCCTTAGCTCCATTGTTGTCATGACAGGATGCCCCCATGGGACTGTTGTTGGTGTTGTGTAATGTCGTGCCCCAGCTTCTGTCTGTGCAGGGCATGCCCCCCTGCCGTGCCTCTTTACCCATGCCACTCCATATATATGCTGACTTACATGCATTGTGTAGTAGGTATTCCCCCCCCTGCTTACAGTTAACATTAGTGCATTTCAATTCCCCATGCGACTTACCCTGCATGTGCGTTGTCTCGTGGTAGTCTGCGCTGTCCTGTCCTTGAATCCCTGTGACGATCTCCTCAGGGATGACGGCTGCGACCATCTCCTCCATGTGGTCCAGGACCTCCTGGTGTGCTGGACTCGCCCCTCCAGTCTGCAGTGCTACCTTCCTGTTCCTGGCCATTTTTTCCTTTGTCCTACGTTTGCAGTCATGCCAGCGTTTCTTACACTCGGTGACTGTTCTGCGTACTTCAGCCACACTGTTGATCTTGTCAACAATTTTTTGCCATATGGCCTCTCTCCTGCTGATTGGCAACTTAGAGGTGATGAACAGTTGGTGCTGGTGTTCCGTCACCTCTTTAACCAGGATTTCCTGCTCCTCTGCACTGAAGCGACACTTTCTTTTTTTTCTATATATGTCCTGGTTCCTGTATGGATCATCCTGGCTGGTTCCTGGTCTACTATCATCTTCCTGGGGTCTGTAGTGGCATCTGGGATCCATTTTGGCTCTCCTCTGCTGAAAGGGCAGTGTTCGCGGGTAATTTTGACGCTATTGCGTCAAAAAAATGGCGCTTTCCGGGTTGCGCTGTCGTAAATCGACCCACAGTCATTTACGTCGCGTTAACGTCGTTTTCCTTTACAACTTGACGCCGCAATGTGCGTAAAAAAAAATGACTCCCACCTGGTGGTTGCGCCACCGTGCGTCAAAGTATAAATTTGATGCCCGCACGGCGCATCGAAATGGTGTTAGCCGGCGGTAAAACTTTTGACGCAAAACTGCACCGGCGCAGCTTTGAGTCAAAAAGTATAAATATGGGCCTGGATGTTTCAGGAGCAAGTGAGAGGCAGAGGTCGAGGAGGTTTTGTGAACCGTGGTCCGGATTTGAATACCGTAGTGGTTCAAAATGATGTGCAGGGGATGAAGAAGGTGTTACCTTGTCATGCTTGCGGGGGCATCGGACATTGGAAGCGGGAGTGCCCGATGATGGTGCAAGAGGGTGTTGTTCAACAAAGCAATGATGTTAATGCATTCCAAAATGTTAAAGGACCAAGAATGAGAGGTCCAAATCTGAACTTCCAGGATAACATGGTTCAGATGCAGGGTCTTCGACCCATGCAACAAGTGCAGATGCCACGTGTACAACCGATGCAGATGCAGCAAATACAACATCAGGTTCCTTTGGTACCTAGACAGCAAATGCAGTTGCCCTTAGCACCAATGGGACAGCAACAGGTGATGCTTCCTCAACAAGTTACAAGTCAAGGAATGAGTCAAAATAACGGAGAACAACAGTTCCCATTGCGTGGTGAGAATGGAATAAACAATGAATGGTCGGATGAGAGCTCAGACCATTAAGAGTGTAGGCTTGCAGCATCCTTAGAGGTAGATGAGAGGGGACCTTAGGTGCAAGGGAAAGTGATGGGTCACAAAGTCTCGTTCTTGTTTGATACAGGAGCTACACGCTCTACATTCAGAAATGCAGAGGTTCCGAAGCTGCCTCTTTCGGGTCGTACAGTCAAGGTAGTAGGAGTGGCAAATCAGCTTTTGACTAACCCGATCACAGATCCGGTTCAGGTTGAGATTGGTACCTTTCAGGGGTTGCACAGGTTTGTAGTTTGTGATTCGAGTCCCATGTCCCTACTGGGAAGAGACTTAGGGCCAGATGTACCAAAGGATTTTACCCATTCTGTGTCTATGGGAAAAAGCTTTTGTGCATATGGCCCTTACTGTGCAAGACAAGATGTTCTATCACCTGTTCCAATGAAGGAATTGAGGTGCAGACACAACAGTGATGATGAGGGGAATGGCGGTCAGATTTCAGATCCCGAAACGGAGATGACAGATGAGGAGTATCTTCTGATTAACTTCTTCCCAATGTTCTGATCTGACTGCAGATTTGCAGGGGGCGGTCAGAGAGACAGTATGGGATTTGACAAGAAAGCAAGTGGGTCTGATAAAAGGAGTAGAACCAGTTAAAGTCAGTGTAAAGCCAAATGATGTGTTCCCCCAAGTACCGCAGTACCACATGGCAAAAGATGTCCTTATAAAGGTAGCGCAGATAATTGCGTACTTTGTGAAGCAAGGAGTCTTGAAAGAAGTAATGAGCAGTCCATGTAATTCACCTATAATAGGACTGAGAAAGCCTTGTGGGAAAGTTCGAATTGTCCAAGACTTGAGGAAAATTAACGACATAGTGATGAACTGTTGCCCAGTAGTGCCAAATCCAGCTGTGATCATGTTCCAGGTTCCATGCGATGCAGAGTGGTTCACAGTAGTAGATTTGTCCCAAGCATTCTTTTCTGTGCCTCTTCATGAGGACAGGCAATTTATTTTTAGTTTCAAATTCTTGGACAAGGTCTACAGTTGGTGTTAAATTCCAAAGGGTTTTAGGAATCACCTTCTATCTTTAATCAGATACTGAAGAAGGATTTGGAGTCAATGGAATTACTTTTTCAATCGACTATAGTGCAGTACATTGATGATTTGTTGATTGCATCCAACACGAGAGATGACTGCAAGTACGATTCGACTGCTTGCTGAACCACTTGGGAAAGAATGGGCATAACATGTCCCCAAAGAAGCTGCAGTATTGTCAGAAAGAGGTGAAATACTTAGGTCATTTAATTGAGAAAGGGTCGAGGAAGTTATCCAGGGAAAGAGTGACCGCCTTATTGCAGATGAATCCCCCAACGACACGGAGAGATGTTAGGATGTTTCTGGGAATGGTGGGCTACTGTCGCCAGTGGATCCCGAATTTCTCAGTCATCTCCAAGCCATTGGTGAGACTGATGGTTAAGGATGGCCCAGATGTCCTAACACTGACAGAGAAAGAAATGAAGGCGTTTATTGAGTTGAGGGAGTGTATGTGCAGGGCTCCAGCTTTAGGTATGCCTGAATACACAAAGCCTTTTGTTCTGTTTTGTCATGAATGTGATGCATGCTCCTTGTCTGTCCTGACACAGGTCCATGGAGGTGTAAACCGACCAGTAGCATATTTTTCAGCTACTTTGGACCCAGTTGCAGCAGCCTTACTGGGTTGTCTGCGTGCAGTAGCAGCAGTTGGTCAAAGCCTTGCACAATGTGAAGGAATAGTAATGGGACATCCTTTAACAGTTATGGTCCCACACTCAATTGAGATCTTGTTAACCCGTACCAAAACGCAGCACATGACAAATGCAAGACTGACGAAATATGAAACGATCATATTGCGGTCACCAAATGTAACGTTGAAAAGATGTACAGTGCTGAACCCGGCAACTTTGCTTCCAAATGAAAATACAGAAGTTGAGGATGCTGATGATGTAGAACATGGTTGTCTTGAGGTAACAGAAATGTGCACCAAACCGAGGCCTGATATTAAAGATACCCAATTCTAAGAAAATGACAAAATTATCTTTGTTGATGGCTCATGTTTGAGAGACTCCTTAGCAGTACTGAGAGCCGGATACACTGTATGTACAATCATTGGAATCCTTGAAGCGTCTTGGTTTGAGAGAGTATATTCTGCTCAAGTGGCAGAATTGGTTGCTCTTACTAGAGCTTGCCATGCTGCTGCCGAATTGAGAGTAACTATCTATACTGATAGCAGATATGGATTTGGAATTGTCCATGATTTTGGCCAGCCATGGTCACAGAGGGGTTTCCTGACTTCTTCTGGTTCTCCAGTGAAAAATGGTGAAAGAATCAAGGAGTTGTTGCACGCGATTCAGTTACCTCATGAAATTGCCGTGGTAAAATGCAGCACTCATTTGAAATCGCAAGACTTTGTGTCAATGGGAAATGGATATGCGGATCAAGTCGCAAGGTTTTGTGCATTGAACTGTATATCATTCAAAGATCAGTGGGAATTGTTACCTGAAACAGAAAATGAGACATGCACAGGTTACGCATTAAGGGTGATTGACACATTGGAAGAATTGAAATTGTTGTAGGGACGGGCCAGCAAATATGAGAAACGTTCTTGGGTTAAGATGCAATGAGTACAAAGACCAGATCATTTGTGGGTTTCAGATGAAGGGAAAATGGTTTTGCCGATCAGTCTTCTGTCACAGTTTGCAAGGTTTTACCATGAGCAAGCACATATTGGGAGAGTTGCCATGATCAGGTTGTGCAGAATTGACTGGTTTAACCCAAAGTTCAGACAAGCCGCAGAAGTGATTTGTCACAGGTGCATCATCTGTCAGCAGATGAATGCGGGAAAAGGGACAGTGGTGAATTTGAGCCACACTGGGAGAGCAGGAGGTCCATTTAGCAGAATGCAACTGGATTTTGTTGAGATGCCCATGTGTGGAGGATTGAGATATGTGTTGGTGATTGTGTGTATCTTTAGTCTCTGGATTGAAGCCTACCCTACACGCAGAAATGACAGTCTCACAGTAGCAAAGCTGCTGCTTAGGGAATTGATACCACGTTTTGGGTTTCCGATCTCTTTAGAATCAGAGAGGGGAAGTCACTTCAACAACGAGGTGGTTAAGCTATTGTGTGCAGCATTAAACATCGAGCAGAAGTTGCATTGTAGTTACCGCCCTGAAGCCTCAGGATTAGTAGAGCAGATGAATGGTACCCTGAAGTCAAAAATGGCAAAAATGTGTGCAGCTACAAATTTGAAATGGCCTGATGCATTGCCTTTGATGCTAATGTCAATGAGAAACACGCCCAACAAGAAACCAGGACTGTCTCCTCATGAAATTCTCATGGGGCGAGCTATGAGACTGCCCGCAGGGCCTGCAAATGCTCTTGTGAATATCACAGATTTTATGGCGTTGGACTACTGCAAGGGTCTGGCTGAAGTGGTCCGCTCTTTCTCTCACCAGGTGGAAGCTACCACACTGCCACCGATAAATGATCCAGGTCACAACCTGAAAGCTCGTGACTGGGTTGTCATCAACAAACACATGAGGAAGTCTTTTTGCCACTTTGGAAGGGGCTATATCAAGTAATACTAACGACTACTACTGCTGTGAAATGTGCGGGAATTCCAAACTGGATCCATGCCAGTCACACGAAGAAGGTGATGTGTCCAACTGATAAGGACATTGAATTGTCAAAAGTAACAGCAACAGAAAAGGAAGTCTCAGGGCCGGAGAGTAATCAAAGGGGAACTGAGACAGAAGGAGAGCGCATTGAGGACAGCTTAGTCACTCCAATAAGAGATGAAGGAGAAGAGACCCAGAGGGGTGACGGTGAGCCTATCTCAACTGAGGCACCGGGAGGACCGAGTCAGAAGGAGGTTCTCCCAGAAGCAGATAGATACAGACAAGAATCTGAGCCCCTGACAGACCCAGAAGGTGAAGGAGTTGAGGCAGAGGAGAATCAGAGTGTCCAGACTCCTCCTGAGCAAATTCCATGTCCATCAAGAGAAAACACCATAGAGTCAGAGGAGGGCGACGAGCTGCCACAAGGAAGATCAAAGACGAGAGAGACACTGAAAGGAGATAACTGGCCAGAACTGCAAGTGACTAGGGGAAAGGTGGTTGTTGAAGATGCAATAGAAGAGGAGGTAGATACCACAAGAAGAGAAGATCTGAGTGAAGGAGAGTTGCAGGGTGATCGCAAGTTGAAAAGAAAGAGAGTAGCAAACAGAAGGTACGCAGGTCCTGAATGGGCATATGCAACGTCAGCTGAATGGCAACAAGAGTTCTTGGCATTCTGTTTTGATCGAGAAGTCCCAGGTCAGTACTTTGGTACCTGAGTCTGGCCAGAGAAAGAGACTGTGTTGATGTGAAAATTGAGTCAAAGAAAACTGAGACAAGAAACTGATAAATTACCGGATGTGACACTGTTAACCTGAATTGACTTTTGAAAACTGATTTTGATAAGCTGCTAACCTGAGTGAATGTGAAAGCTGTAAATAATTGCTGAAGAAAGACTTTTGTTTGCTTTAAATTGCTGAACAAAAATGCTTTAACCATCCTCTGTTGGTTGTTGTTTGAACTTATAATACTTTGTTTTCTGATTCTTTACAGATCATGGCTAACACTAGAGATGATAATAGGGGAAGTAGGTGTTGTAAATGTTTGGGTGTTGGTTTGGGTGTTGTGTGTGTGATATTCATCATAGTTCTGATTGTGGGAATGCCATTGGTGCATAAGAGTGAAACTAACAATGCTACAATTCCTGAGACCGCTGCTACACTAACAGCTTGGGAGAGGTTTGAGCAGGACACAGGATATTTGCATGAGGGAACTAACGTAAAAGGGGAACTATCAACTAATGTTTTCTATTGCTTGCTCAGTGAAAATGTTGACACTATGGATGCGAAAGATTGTTATGTGTGTACACAGATTCATGTTTCAGTGCAAGAGGGAGTTACCTACCTTAACATATGGGATAAGTTGTAGTTTGTTACTAACACGATTCTATAACCAGGAAGAGATCCAATACTTTTATTCGAATCATGATCTTGTGTTTTCTTATGTGCCTATCATAGAGGATTTAAATAGTGTAGCTAAATACTATAGCATAAAATTAGTTAAGGGGGTTTTTGAAGCAACATTAATAATTAGTACATCTTATGTACACTGCAATAATCTGACATGTTTGCTTACATCTGTAGAGAAAAGCTTTCTAGATCACATAGAAGAAGAAGGAGGGCATTGAAGGGGAAATTGGAGAAAGGATTGCAGCAGCGAGCTTTTATAAATAGTTATAGTGCAGTTAGGGAACAAGGGAAATTAGCTTTAGATGCACTACACGTAGGCAAGCTTTGCATAACATGACCAAAGTCATATTATGACAATGTGTTTGTGGGAACGAGTGAATGTAAGCATGTGTTTTTGTTTCAGAGTAAATGGACGTTCATGTTAAATGGACAGTACCCGGCGATCCCTGGGATCTATTATTTATGTGGACTTAATGCTTATTAACGTCTTCCAAAGGGATGGTATGGGACATGTTATTTGGGGATAGTTTTCCCAAAGATATATCAATTAGAGGACTTGAAAAAGTTTCTGAAATTGTCTGAATTACATCGTACTAGACAATTAGAGAGACTGCTGCTGGTGCAGTAGGAGACATATTTGGGGCAATAATTCCTTCAGTGGGAGTTATCTTAAATTCCATAAAGATTTGAAAGTTGTCTACTATTGTGGATAACATGCTGACAAATTTTATAGGGCTATACTCCTGATGGATACTGAACTTGCTGCGGAGAGTGCTATGACTCTTCAAAACAGGCTTACTTTGACATTCTTTTAGTGAAAAATGGCAGAGTTTGTAAAATGCTTAATTAGCGACATTGTTGTGCTTACATACCTGATAATAGTAATGCGATTAGAAGTATGCTTACTAACCTAACAAGAGACAGTACAGATTTGAAGGAGCTGAAAGAACCTGGAGTTTGGGAAAAGGTTGGAAAGTGACTTGCTAAAGTGGGAGGTTGGTTCAGTAATATTTGGCATGGGATATTGGCAAAAATAATACAGGGAATATGGATTGTTATAGCTTGATTATTTGGATTATGGCTGTCACGCAAAATTAGTAAAAGAATGAAATCAAAAATGGTAAAAAATAATAAGAGGAGGGAAGAAAGGAAAAGGGAGAAAATGTTCACAGCAAAATCAGAAGGGGCAAATTTGAGGGAAGAAATTGAGATGAGAGAATTCTAAGATGCAAATTGTAAAAGAAAGGCTTTGTGTGATGACAAGAGTCATCAGAGGAGGGATTGTTGGAGTGTGACCTTTTAGAATTAATATTAACATGAAGAGCTTGCAATATAATGTATAATGAAGCCGTGTTGAAGATATGTTAACCTAGAAGAAAAAGATTGTACGCGTTTGAAATGTGCCCACGGGGAGTGGCCATCAACGTATACGATGATTAATGAAACTGACTAATAATGAATTACTAATGTACTAATGTATGATTTTGTATTAGCATTAAGGATTATGTATTAGGGTTTTGCTAAATTAATCACTAGGACTTAGTTAGCAAGGTTCAGGGCCTAGTTGCCTGGTCTCATATTAATTGTGTTTTTCTAACGTGCAATGTGCTGCCTTCCTAAAGGACAAGAAGCTGTACTTTTCCAGAATCTAGAGATATGTGTGTATCTGTAGTAAATTCTTTCTCATGGGACCTGAGTTGCTCAAGGAGACATTCTTGCCGAATGCAACAGTGTAATTCGCAACAGGTGCAAGGTCGCCTGCACTAGGAGAAGACAATGGAACTACCGGCTGGAACGACAAGTGTAACTTTTCTTACCTGACATTCCACCCGTTGAAGACGTCAATCACAGGAGCCAATCAACTGCATGAGAACTGTCTTAGGTGAAAATTCTAATAAGGTGTGTGACGGATTATTGTACGGAGATAACGATGCTCCAAATATTGCCCAATGGGGATTTAGGGACTTGTTCGACAGTTTTGATATAAACGCAAGACTCGAAGAGAAATCAGCCATTACGGAGCTATCACTCTGCCATTCCTCGCCATTCTTCATCATTCCTTGCCATTCTGAGAGACTTTGTCTTTAGCTGTCTTATACTTTAGACCATCCTCATCCTATCCCTTGTCCGATATGCACTTCTCCTCCTTATGAGGGAAGAGCCTTTTCTTACTATGCCCTACTGAGACTTACCTGTCTATCCTGGCTGATGGCGAATTGACTGAGGTCCTGAGGACGAAGATTGACGCTGCTTGCTGACTCATTTGGATGGGTATCTATCTGATGATAAATTGCAATTGTCTGTTTGCCTTTTCTTTCTAGGTACCATCTGCTCTTTTATTGAGGCCATAGTTAGATGTTTTCCAAATTCATGTTGCCAAATTGTTTTGCATGAAGCCCAACATGCTGATGCTAATTTGAGGTTAGTTAAGAAGTTCATTAATATTGTATGCAAATAGACAAATGACTGAATTCTTGCTTTGTTGAATAATGTACTAATGATACTCTGCTAAAGTTTAATCATGTTAATGTTGTGCTTTGTTCATGATCTATGTTTTGATAAAGTTCTGCTCGAGTTGCCAAATTATGGTGGTTTTGATGTGCTTGCTATTGTTGAGACGAATAAACATGATATTAGCTTGTAACTAATAGGGGATAAATATCCTAACTCTTACAAGATTTTTTGTGGTTATTCATGGCTGAAAGGTCATGGAGCGTTTGTTGTATTGATCTATATTAACATCATTGATTAGCTTGAGTGATTAGTTATTGTGAATATTGACGAGATTATTGATCTATTGACTGCAATGCTAATCGGATACTTCGTTCTGGGAAGCCCCCAAACATGGTCAAAAGGTTCATTGGCCTAAGATGTGTCTCCTTGTAAGTATACTTATCAAGGTTCCAATGCGTTATCACTTCCTAACGCCATTGTAATGTGAATACAGGAAGATTTTGTACATTATTAAGTTTTGAAACATTACAGGAATGCACAGAATAACAAACGATGTTAACACATATACACTTTTTCTGCAAAGCACAACGTTGCTTATAAATTGCAAAATTATTTTTGTCTAGGAATTAGAAACGTCAGTGATGAAGAACAATTTTCCGTAGGAAGTAACATTGGTATTCGGATTTTCTGATTATGTATAGTATTCTTTCTTTTGAGATCCTTGGGTTTTAAAGACCTTTAAAAGGTGACTTTGTGTATCAAGATGCATTGAAATATCCAAAAATCTAATTAATGCAGAAGAATGCAAAGCAAGTTTTTTTTTTTTTTGTCACATTATTCCACTACAAAGTATGTCTTTTTTCTTGCATACTTTGCCATTTCTTTTCTCCAAAGTTGAATCAACAGTGAGGTCTAATTTGGTCATTCATTGCAGCATAATTACAGAGGCCCTGACCATATCAAAGATACCTGCCTGAAACTGCCATAGTGTCTACCTTGTTTAAAAGGAATGAACACTAGTTGGTAGGGAAAATAATTTTGATTTTGAAACCCTGGATAGCAATGAGCCAAAACACTATCTCCTGAAGGTTGCTTCCTATACTTTGTCTTGGTGCTATATCTGAAATAGAACATCTCAGTTGCAGTTTCATTATGAGTCACTTCTCTCTTAGACTTAGAGCCTAATTTAGATCTTGGTGGAGAGGAATAATCTGTCACAAACATGATGGATATCCTGTCCACTGTATTATTACCCCATTAAATCCTATGGAGATGGTAATACGGCAGACGAGATATCCATCACGGTTGTTACTTAAAAGAAAAGTGGTGGTTGATGCTAACGTTGCACATCTGAAACAAAACAGTCGGAAGTCTTATATCATCTATGAGTAAGTACAAATGGTGCAATCCTGGTAAGGAAAACCGAACCACCACGGGTTTTAGAGGTACACAAGAACACAAGTGGAACACAAGGAGCCACCTGAGTTATGTGCTGTAGATACAAAATGACAGGGAAGAGAAGCAAAACCAGGGCACTCCAGGGTAAATAATAAGTCCATATAAGTCAGGTTGCCGGAGAAAATGTATTCTTTCGCAAAGCAGAGGACCGATGTAATGTTCACAAGGTATACAGGTCCATATATGAAACAAACAGAAAAACAGCCAACACGTGTTTCGTCCTATCGGACTTTTTCAAGGCTGAAACAAAATAAGAAGGGAACTATTTACAAATGATTTCAACTGCTATCGGTAAGTGCACCCGGTAATAGAAAGACCCAGTTACACAAAGGATAGAAAAAGGCTGTCCATAATGCAAATCACTTAAATGTGCATAGATGATTTACAACTGAGGAATACTCATTAGTAAATAGTTAAACAAATTAGTGAAAGCACCTTGTGCTCAAAAGGTAGAGTACACAAGGAAGGTAGGATAGATATGAACAAGGTGGGAAAAAAAGCAAGGAGTCACCCCGTGGGCAATAGTTGCCATTATTAAGAAAGAACAAATAAAAAGTGAAATAGTGCACATGCTGAGTGAAGAGTGGGATAAAAAGATGTCCATGGCACAAAACAAATATACCTTAGAAACTATGGTGGAGGAAAAAATGCTGACCGAAAAAAACTTCTGTTAAGTTATGTCATCCTATATCTAAAACAAAAAAAAACAAACAAAAAAAAAAACATTAGAGAAAATTTTTTAGAAAACCATCTAAACCACCTGAGATAAGGTAATGGAAATTCTAAGCGAAAATTTGAGAAAGCGAACACGAGTCGGGAAGAATGCTGAAAAGGACCTACCCAAATTAGAAAGATTAAAGTGCGGGGACATGTGATGTAGTAAACAATGGCGAATTTCCAAGATTAAAGAGAAAAAATGTTCACTAAGTCCTCAATAAGGAGAAATATATATAATATAGGTCTGTAGCTGGACCAATATCTGTAAAAAAAATATGAGACAAATGGAGAGAAGACAGTTTAAAAGATTTCTCTATACGTAGGAAAATAGAAAAACAGACAATAGGAGCAATGTATGTTAACCGAGTAATATACAGTAACCTTATGACAGACATTTAGGATGTAGCGTCTGGTGTGCTCCAAGGTGGGACAAGGTCCCACCAGGTTCCTGATGTGAAAATCAGAAAAGCTAACAGGAGGAGATAACCTAGTTACCACTATTGTGAAAGCCATGGAGAGTAACACTGAATGCAGTAGCCCAAAAAACGTAGAAGTCCAAACGACCAAAGTGGGAGGTGTCGGAGGACAAAAATCATTCACTTAATCTAGTAAAAACACTAACAAGAAATGCTACAGTAATGCCCCATCGAAACACATAACTAAAACAAAATTACCATGTGGATCCCTCCGAGCATCCACAAAGTTATATTAAGTACTAAAGGAAACGAGACAAATGCCCAATTATGCCGTTAAGTCAAACGGTTGTGATGCAGTGCTCCATCCTCCAATGTCTAATTCAGGCCCTTAGTCAAATCTCAAAACAAAAAAAGAACTTAAATGACACAAGCCAAGTTATTTAAAAGAGTATAAACTTCAAAACCTAAAAATTACTGCAGAATGTATGAACAAAAATAAAGACTTTTGGATATTTGGATTAAACCTTTTTAACAAAAAAATGTCACATAGGAAAGAATCGGATAAGAAATATTCATTACGCTATTGAAAATTAAAGAATATACGGTTTAATAAAGGTAGGTTGTTGACCATGCTGAAACATTTTACCATTGTATTTCGAAACTATGATTGTGAAAAAATATCTTCAATGAGACAAGTTAGAAGGTCATGTCTCACAAGGGATCCTCGAGGTCCAATACTATGATCAGGTAGCCCTACAGAAAGCCTTCAATTTTGCACCAAAAGCTTAATTGGGAAAAAATTGCTCAACTTTGTGTTTTTCATAAAGAGTTTTCTTCATGCTTCATTGGAGGATTTAGATTGCAGGTCACTTCAAACCATTCCTTTCAGTTGCATCAAGTTCTAAACAATGTTTAGGTACACAAAATGCCCAGAATTACTTTGCTAGAATTCCTCTGTTGTCTCAAGATCATCTGCACCATCCTCTTCAGGAGAAAAGAAAATCCCCTAGGACAAACGGATTTCACTAGCAGGCACATTGCTACCTTTAGCTCAGTCAAACAGAGAATCACACATGATTCATGAATGCCTAGCCTTGAAGCATATGTCTACATCTCTACAAATATTTATACTAGGTAACCAGGTAATATTCAGCGTTGCGGGTAGCAGGGATTCTCTCCTCTTCAAATTCAGGCAGACTGTCTTGTTGTTGTGGGACAAGTGATGCATTTTAAGGGTAAGCATAGCTGTCTTTAATGGTGAGACTTTGCCAATCCCAATAAATTGCATAGGCTTCTTATGGCCTGTGAGGTTTTAATATACCTGGCATTATTTGGTTATATTCTATATCAAGCAACACAGCATCACAAGAAAGTAACACAATAAACCCCTAACCAACACAATTTGAGGAAGCACTAGTTTCCTATTCCAACACACAGCTAATTTTATTAAAAAGTAACTGTAGAAGATGTGATGTTCGTGTACTCTACATTACATCTGGAATGCAGGGGACAAGCGCAAAGTGTACTCCAGATTCCAAAAGGAAATGCTTCTGGTGCTCGTACTAAAAGGATTTTCCCAGTCATGACGGAAAAATAAGTTTTATCCACATGAAAAAGCAGTGGTATAGAACAATCGATACCCTACCTGGGAAAATAGAATACTCCACTGTGAAGTATTGGATTACATGTATGCTCTTTTACATAAAAAATGTAACAGTATGGCATAACGGTGAAATACTACTCTTCAACAAGCTGTGCTGGAAATACCACCCCAAGATCAGACAACATCTTCAGATTATAATAGTATCACAACTTCGTTTTAGAACTGGTAAAAAATCTTGCTTTTATTGCCTGCTATTCCAGGGTAAGTGTAGAAGCCTTAAAAAACATTTGGGACATGGATCGCTGATATAAATTTAAACAATGATTAAACATATTGGCTCAAGGTCCTGGCTTTCTGTAAAAATGCTTAGCCCTTATAGTCAACTTTTAATAATTCCACAGAAGATATTTCTATAAGTATCTTGTTTACCCCTGAATGTCCACAAGTTTACCTGAATGAAAAATCTCAGTGCGGGAGATGCAAACTTGAAAGTGCAAGACATCACCATATGTTTGTTGCGTTTAACTCAACAGGACACAGGTGGAAGAAATATTGAATAAATAGATTGTCAATAGCATACATCTCCATCTATCACCGCCCGATCTGTGTTGCATGATTTGTATTTATTTAGTTAATAGTTCAGATCCATTTTGTACTGATAAATGACTAATAATTGATGAAAGTATTATTCCAAGTAACTAGAAATCATCTAATCTGCATGCACATAACTGAGCCAAGAAATTTACTTTGCACATGGCTTTAGGAAAGTTCTCTTACTGAGTAAGAAATAGTGGCATTACCTTTAATTCTACATTCAGAACATATTTGAGTATTATTGCCTAAGTCCATATTGGCATTGTAGTGATGCCTTCTCTTCTGGTTAGTAATACATCCCTGCAAGTGCTACAACCTCTCACTCTGCAATCTCTGATCGTTCCTGTTAACGCTTCTTTGATGTTCAATATGGCTGTGTATTATGCATATTAGTCATGTGCACATCCTAGATATATTTGTAAACTGTGTACCAATAAATATCTAATTATTGCTCAAATCATCATTCTAAGTACATGAAAATCATCTAATCTGCTGCATGCACATAACTGGAACAAGGAAATAACTTTAGAAGCAACCTTGAAATGGTTCTCTTCCAAACTCAGAAACAATTTAATACTATATTTACAACATACTTGGATATCATTGTCTAAGTCTCTGTCTTTTGCGCTTACCTACTCCTCTGGGTTGTAATGATTGTATTCTGGAATATCAAGAATAGAATATCAAACAGTCAAAATATTTTGGACAAAATATTCAGAAACTAACTGATATAGGTAAGTACAGATTTACTGTTAACCCTACATCTACATACCGTAAAAACATGCATATTTTCAAGCTACGTCTATGTGGAATTAAGTATTGAAAATATATGAATACTTTATCTGTTTATATTTTGGCCCTCCATATTTTGATCACATATTGCAGCCATCTTGATAATCCATCTTTGATATTACTAATCTACAGCATTTGTAATTCATTCCGACAAGTACTCCACTTTCTCCTTTTTTCCTCTCTGATCCTCCTTGTGGGCCCTTCTATGATGTTCAATATGGCTAGGTAGTCGCTTATTTCTGATGTTGACATACTAGATAAATCATGAGTTGTTTTACATTTAAAGCAATCCTTACATGTTTATGGTTTAAAAATAAATAAAACCCTCATATTTTCCCCCTCTCAGTTTTTAGGAAATGTAAGCCATTTTGTGTTCTGTGGGTACATTGTGTGGTAACAAAAGTATATCACAGTTCTATTTATCAAATTGAAAAATGGTAAATCTGTGTCTGTGTTGTGTTTACCTCTCCCTTATATTCTACCCGCAGCCCTTGTCTTTCTAGCTAAGTCTGAATTACTTCAAAGTAAAACATTCTTTCTCAGTGAAGAATTGGCCTATGCCTCCCGCAGTGCATGGCTGCAGTGAGTGTGATTGGTATCCTTCGTGAATGGGAAAATAGAAAAATAGACCATTCAGTCAGTACATTCCACACTTTCTCGGTCCTGGGGAATACCACCCTTCCATAAAAGATTGGCATTGGCCACTCAGTCTTCGAAGGGATAGCTTATGAGTAGGGTCCACTAATGGTGTGAACTTGAATTGAGTGTAATTCCAAACATAAATATGTGTTCTGTTTAAGTACAGAAGAGCTGAGGTCAAGAGGAATATTGTCAGAACTCACCACACTGTCAAAGGCAGAATGACCATAACTACCACTCATGGACAGTTGACCACTGTAGGTGTTATTGTGTGTAACAGTTTTTCAGAGGGTAGCAAAGGTGATGTCAATGAACTGCATGCATGAGTGACTATGCACTAAAGGAAAATTTAAGAAAAAGAATAGCATTGTGTACTGTGAATGCGCATTGTTGAAGAAAGCATCTAGAATTACTTCATGGAAGAGTGTGAAACATTGGAAAACAGTTGGGCCTGTAAAACCAGATATGCCTTGAGTTGATCATTTGCCTTTACAGGGGCTAATGCTTGTTTACAGAGACCAATGCTTATTTGCAGAGACCAATGCTTGTTGGAACTAATGCTTGTTAGAGGCCAATGCTTGTTTGGGATCATGTGTTGCACAAGCTTCCAGCATACCTGTGACTCAGACTGGGTGTGGCTCCCTATGACTCAGACTGTGTGTGGCTAGATGCAGTAGGTATTTAAACAACACCTGGCCTGAGTAAATTGCTTGCTGTAAAGGTCATCGGCTGGAGAGAAGGAATCTCTGCTCCTCCACTTTTGACCTTCACGTTCTGTCCTGTCCAGCATCTTGGAGGCCACTTCTAGAAGAAGAAGAGACAGGGGGAATTAACCCTTAAAACTGTGATAACGCGATGTGCGCGATTTAAGAATATTCATTGCTAAAACTTGATTCTTGCTGACTCGAAACTTGCTAAGCGAATGCTCTAGGATGCAATGCACCTAAAAGGGCAGATCTGTGAGCTTTAAAGTCATCAGGATGTTCACCGCCTTTCACGCTATAATGCTTATTGTAGTTGCTTGCATAATGCCACAGAAAGGAGTTTCTGTTGAACAATTATTATGAAAACAAGATACTGCGAATGCGTTTAATATTGCTGAGTTTAATGTGGCATTACTATTGTTGGCAGTGATATGATGTACTGGAAATACAGTTATTATCGCTGAGTTCAAAGTGGCATTTGCATTATTTCAAATTGTTGGTGATGCAGAACATTCTGTGTTTGGCGCTTGAACGAAGTTGAAGCTTATCCTTGCCATTCTCAAAACTGCACTGTGATGTAATAGTGATAAGCCGGTTGTTCATGAAGTAGAATGCTATTGGTTAACCCTATGTTTTCATAGTAATACAACATGAACCATAACTCTTGATATTAACCCTATGTTTTCAGTGTGATTTAAACACTGAATTGCATTCCTCACAATACTAGCACAGTACAAACATTAACCCATGAATATCTGGAGAATCTAATTCCCTGAGAATTGTTTCTTGTTATTGTCTTATTATTGTTGCCTATGTAAATGTCTATGAGTTAAGTGAGTCAGCATCTTGGTGAAATCTCATCAAGGTGAAACATGCAAGATATCCACTGAATGTCAAGGAACATCTAGGTAGGCTTAATGGAGGTGACAAGGGACTAATATGGGATCACAGTGGGAGTAGATATAGACAGTATAGGAGACTCAAGGCTCTTATTTAATTACAGGTAATCCACATAATTTCCGAAAATTCCTATTGAGTGATGGAGAGTCATGAAAAGCGGGAAAGGGGACCCCACCAGGTTCATCCAGCTTGCACATCATAGTTTAATAGTAGAGTAAAAATGGGTTATGAGATATTAGTTATTTGACTGATGTGTAATTTATCATAGGAAAGACCCACTCTTCAAGAACCATCACTAGGCATCCGGATCCAGCCCTGTGACTCCAGTGCCTCTCTTCTTCTCTCATCCATCCCTTTTCC
Source organism: Pleurodeles waltl (assembly GCF_031143425.1). NCBI lineage: Eukaryota > Metazoa > Chordata > Amphibia > Caudata > Salamandridae > Pleurodeles > Pleurodeles waltl. The sequence goes on along the minus strand of NC_090448.1, from coordinate 924,214,217 downwards.
CGTGGGATGATGTAGTGCCGATTATGTGTACTGAAGTGGGAGGTACGCAACATTTAGGTGGAATTGGGACAAACAGCTTGGTCAACATTGTGTCTCTGTGGGATGAACAGGTTAGTGCTTGACAAAAACACTGGGGGTCATTACAACATTGGCGGAAAAAGCCACTTACCGCCGTGCAGAAGACCGCCAATACACTGCCGCGGCCGCGGAATTCTACCACAGCTATTATGACCCACATTACGGAATCCACCGAAATTCAGACACCCACACAAGTCCGCCACACCAAAGGTCAGTGTTAAACTGGCGAAAACAAATCCTCCACCTCCACGCCAACAGAAACACCCCCATGCTATTACGACCCACGAATCCACGCAGCGGTCTTTCAACCGCGTTATTCCATTGGCGGTACACACCGCCGTGCTCAAAATACACACACATCTCCAAAACACCGCCACATTGGACAATTCCAAATACACACACCTAATACACATACAAACAACACTCCCACACACCCATTACAATATAAAACACACACCCACATCACCCACAAACCCCTACAACCAAAACTTAGTCACGAAGGCCAGAGAGACAGCACTGATTAGACAATCCCACCACACAGAGGCACACAACACCATCACCCACACAACATCCACGCACAAAACACCACACACCACTACACATCACCACACACATCAACACTCACACCGCCCCACACATCACACACACCACCCCATGGCACGCCAAAGACACCCCCGCTTTTTTGAGGAGGAGCTCAGGGTCATGGTGGAGGAAATCGTACGGGTAGAACCACAGCTATTTGGCTCACAGGTGCAGCACACATCCATAGCCAGGAAGATGGAGCTATGGCACAGAATAGTCGACAGGGTCAACGCTGTGGGACAGCACCCAAGAAATCGGGAGGGTATCAGGAAGAGGTGGAACAACCTACGGGGGAAGGTGCGTTCAACGGTCTCCAGGCACAACATCGTGGTTCAGCGGACTGGCGGCGGACCCCCACTTTCTCCCCCACAGCTAACAACATGGGAGGAGCAGGTCTTGACCATCATGCATCCAGAGGGCCTCGGAGGAGTCGGTGGAGGAATGGACACTGGTAAGTCAAATCTTAACTATCATATCCCCCACCCTACCTGCATGCTATCACACACCACCACCCTCACACCCTCACCTATCACTCCAACTCCTCACTAATGTACTAATAACACAAACCACACATCCCAACACCAAGCCCTGCATGACACAACTAAGCATGGACACCCATCACAAAAGCATGCCCACTGCACATACCCATAACAACCCCCTAATCATCATCACAAAAGCCCCCACACAGGAATGCTTGCACTGGGGTACACAAACACCCACCCATTGCACACCATCACACACACACATGCAATAATCATGCTCTTATGCCCCTGCAGGATCACAAAGGACCGTCACCACACCAGAGGGTCCAGACATCTCCAATCCACCCACAGAAGAGGCCCACAGTGACGATAGCAGCTCTGCCCTACTGGAGCCTGATGACCAGCCCGGACCATCGTGGGCCTCGGGGCAGTCGGTTCCCCTTGCACAGGCACAGCCCAACACTGACCTTCCACCCTCTGGTAACATCAGTACAGCACCCACCCAGCGGGCCCAACCCTCCGTACCCAGGACAGGTCAATCAGCTGTGTGTCCTCCACTTCAGGGAACCCAGGATAACCCACCACCCCAACAACAACAGGGACCTGGGGGTCAGTGGTAGTGGGCACACGGTCCAGGGGACGGAGGCACACGAACACAGGGGAACTGGGAGGGCTGTTGTGCGACAGGGGGCGGACAGGCCAAGGGAACCCACTCTCCACGAGGCCCTCTCCTCCATCATGGGAGCATACCACCACTCCCAGGAGACGATGGCCACGGTCCTTGACAAGTTGCAGGAGACCCAGCGCCTGCAGGAGGAACAGTATTTGGGGTTCAGGGAGGAGCTCAGGACCATCAGCTCCGCCCTGGGCACCATCGTAGGGGTGCTGACGGACATTCAAAAGACCATGAGGGACACCGTGGCACTCCAAGGAGCCCCTGACACTAGCCAGGACGACGAACTGCCCACCACCTCCGCCGGCGCTAGTGGACAGTACGCCCCGCCACAGGACCACCACACCAGCACCCCACCCCCTGCAGACAGACAACCACCACGCAAGCGGTCCCTGAGATCCAGGAACATGACAGAGCAAGATGGCAAGACCCCCGCCAGGAAATGAGACCACCCTGATTGTCACCCCACTGTCCCACTTTGTTACCCTGTCCAGATTGGAAATGCCCCAGCTCCACTTCCAATGCCCAGATGGGCAGTGCACCTGTGAGACTAATAGACTGGACTCTGCCATGGACATTCCTCCGCCATCACCCATCCCCATTTTACAACCTTCCTTGATTTTTTTTGCACTGAAATAAACACCCTTGAGAGTCCAAAAAATCTGGAGTCAGTCTATGATTTGGAACTTTGTATTATCAATTACAGTGTCATAATGGGTTACCCATTGTAAGGCTAACATACCAATGTCACACATCACAAGCCTTTCAAGGATGCAAGCAGTTGACACATAGGTTACCACACCTGTGAAACTGAAATGCAAGGGTACAACTCAATTAACAAATAATGAGTGAAATGTAGGTACAGGATAGAGGTAGACGTGTGAAAGTTAACGTAATGTTAAACCAGAAAATGTTCTCACCTGTGTGTCACTGGAAATATTGCTGTATGACTGACTCCCTGTTGTCGTTTTCTTCATCCTCAGCTTCATCCTCATCACTGTCCACTCGCTCCACAGGCTCCACAGCTGCCACAACACCGTCATCTGGATCATCCTCCTGCAGAAAAGGCACCTGGCGTCACAATGCTAAATTATGGAGCATGGAGCAGACGATGATGATGTCGCACACCTTCTTCGGTGAGTAGAATAGGGATCCACCTGTCATATGGAGGCACCTGAACCTGGCCTTAAGAAGGCCGAAGGTGCATTTGATAACCCTCCTAGTCCACCCATGAGCATCATTGTACCGTTCCTCTGCCCTGGTCCTGGGATTCCTCACTGGGGTCAATAGCCAGGAAAGGTTTGGGTAACCAGAGTCCCCCAATAGCCATACACGTGCCTCTGGAGTTGAGCCATCATATCAGGGATGCTGCTATTCCGCTGGATGTAGGCGTCATGCACTGAGCCAGGGAACGTTGCATTTACCTGCGAGATGTACTGGTCTGCCAAACAGACCATCTGGACATTCATCGAATGATAATTCTTCCTGTTCCTGTACACCTGTTCACTCCTGCGGGGGGACCAGAGCTACATGGGTCCCATCAATAGCACCTATGACATTCAGGATATGTCCAAGGGCATAGAAGTCACTTTTCACTGTAGGCAAATCCTCCACCTCAGGGAAAATGATGTATCTCCTTACGTGTTTCAGCAAGGGAGACAACACTCTGGACAACACGTTGGAAAACATAGGCTGGGACAACCCTGATGCCATTGCCACTGTTGTCTGAAATGACCCACTTGCAAGGAAATGGAGCACTGACAGCACCTACACGTTAGGGGGGATTTCAGTCGGATGGCGGATCGGTGACATCAGGTCTGGCTCCTACTGGGTACATAGTTCCTGGATTGTGGCACGGTCAAACCTGTAGGTGACGATGACATGTCTTTCTTCCATTGTCAACAGGTCCACCAGCGTTCGGTACACCGGAGGATTCCGCCATCTTCTCATTTGTCCCAGCTGATGGTGCCTAAGAAGGACAGCAGCGAAGAACCAGTCACTATTCCTCCAGGTATGTACCCACAGTTACACACAAGACTACACCAGACAAAAAAGCCTTCCTGTATGTGTGTTGAGTATAGGCCTAGCTATGCGTGACGCAGTAGTAAATGAAGCCATGTGGGCCCCTGAAATGATGGCTGCCTGACCTCTAAACTGGGACAATGGGATTGTGGGGTAACTGCGCTGGTGGTGCACACCGTCGCGGTAGGCGGTCGTAGACCGCGGCGCAATGCTGCATTGGTTAACATTGGACCCTATGGGTCCCAGGAGCCAATGAACAGGTGCGCCGGCGGTGATGATGCGCACCGCCGCAACGTCACCGCCGCGGACGTCACCGCCATTTTCTATCTGTTCACTCACTAGATACCTGACCTTCGACAGGAGAGGACCTACACTGCTAGTGCTGCTGTGACCTCGGTCTGGAAGCAACGATGGCTGCTGCGTCTGGGGAAAGGGCCCCTGCCTTCACAACAGAGGTGTTGGAGAAACTTGTGGATGGGGTGATCTCCCAGTATACGCTACCCTACGGTCCTCCAGACCAACAGGTTAGTACACAGGGAGCACGTTGTATGGGCTAGGCCTGGGTGGAGAGGGCTGGGTGGAAGAGGGAAGGGGGCAGAGTACATAGATCAGTTATGAATGGGAATGAATGGGCCACATGGCCAGAGTAGGGAGGGGGCCACTCACATTGATGGTGCAGTTGGTAATGACTGTTCCTCTTTCCTTGTGCATGTCATGTAGGTCAGCGCCCACCAGAAGAGGGACATTTGGCGTGCCATCGCCAAGGAGTTCCGGACCCTGGGGGCCCACCAGAGACAGGGCACCCACTGCCGTAAGAGATGGGAGGACATTCGCCGCTGCAGCAAGAAGACGGCAGAGGCTCAGCTGGGGATGGCCTCCCAACGTGGGAGGGGTGCCTGTCGTACCATGACCCCCCTGATGTTCTGGATCCTGGCGGTGGCCTACCCGGAGTTGGATGGGCGCTTGAGGACATCACAGCAGACACAAGGGGGTGAGTACAACCTCATTCAGCGGACTTTGACTGCAGTGGAGGGGTCTGGGTGGGGGAGGTGGACTGTGGGTGTCCCTAGGCCAGGGCGAGTTTGTTAGGCAAGGCCCCTCCATAATGTAGGACATGTGGCACTCAACCCCACCTCAGCAGAGTGCCAAGTTGAGGTATAGTTGCCCCTGTGGCATCCATGTGTGCAGATTTCCACCATTGCCATGTAGGCCATGTCCCAGAAATTGCATGTGCAGAGGTCAGGAGCACGGCGTAATGCAGGGGGCTGCTGCGTCTGTCTTGTCCGCCAACGGTAGCAGCATGCCATGCACTAAAACTCTCTTTTTTATATCTCCCCCCCTTTTACTGCTCTCCCTGTCCTTTTGTACATCAGCATCATCAGGCGGAGGTACAGTGGCACCGGAGCACGAGGGAGCTGCATCCCACATGGCCATCGAGGGCCACACCACGGACTCTGAATGCACCATTGGGACGGAGGGTGAGGGGAGCTTCACGTCGGCCACCGGATCACCAACCAGCGACACAGACTCGTCCGCCGATGGGAGCTCCCCTGTGGTGTCGGCACCACCTGTGCGCCCCACCTCTACAGGTACAGCCGCCACCTCCCTTACCAGCATCGCCCTCTCAGCAGCCCCTCAGCGTTCGCCCCGTGTCTGCTCACCCAGGAGGGTGGGCATCACCTTCGCCCCAGGCACCTCAGGCCCTCAGGCCCTCAGTGAGGAGGCCATTGACCTCCTCAGGTCACTCACTGTTGGGCAGTCTACCATTGTGAATGCCATCCAGGGTGTAGAAAGGGAGTTGCAACACGGTAATGCATTCCTGGAGGGCATTCATTCTGGTCAGGCTGTCCTTCAGCGAACCCTGCAATCTCTGGCCTCAGCACTGATGGCAGCCATTGTCCCTGTGTCTAGCCTCCCCCCTCCAACTTCCTCCACCCAGACCCAATCTCCTGTACCCCAGCCCATCCCAAGCACACCTACAGACCAGCATGCACACAAGTCAACACACACAAGCAGCTCAAGCAAACATAGGCACCACACACACCACAGGTACTCACGCAAGCCTCACCCACATACAGACACAGCAACATCCACTGTCTCCACTGTGTCCCCCTCCTCCTCTTCTCCCTCCTCCCTCCCAGTCTCGTCTACACACACACCTGCATGCACCACATCTACAGGCACTAGGACTCACACCAGGACACCCTGCACCACAAGCCGCTCACCTGCACTCACCACCTCCACTGCCATTTACACTTCCCCTGTGTCCTCTCCCAGTGTGTCAGTGACGCCCCCTCCCAAAGTACACAAACGCCGGCAATCACTCACCCAACATCCATCCACCTCACAACAGCCTCCAGTACCTGCACCTGCACCCAAAACACCTAAAGTGACACCTCCTACAACCACCTCCTCTTCCTCCACTCCCAGACCCCCTCCAGCTACCCATTCCAGTGTTCGTCAGAAACTGTCCCTCTGTCAAATTGACCTTTTTGCCCCCCCCTCCAGTTCATCAGTCCCGTCGTAGCGCCTCAGCCAAAAAGCCTCCAGTACCAGTGGTGCTTGTTCCAGGTTTTTGGAGTGCACCGGCCACCAGGGCAGGCAGTAGGACCCGGAGCCAAGGCACTGGCAGCCCACCCCCTGTAAAGGCTCTGAAAATGGAGATTGGACGACGGGACCGTCTTAAGACCCCTGGTGGGACAACAAGTGACATGGGATCGAAGAGGATTGGTGAGTCAGCTGTAACTCCAACAAATGTGGGGAAGGTCCAGAGGAAGTCTGCCCAGCCTGTTGTGAGTGTCACGGCGGAGAAGTGCGCCATCATTTCCGGCGGTCCAGACACAACCGCCAGCACCATCGTCCCTGGTCCAGAGACCACCACCAGAGTCACTGCCCAGGAGGGCACAAGTATTGTCACTGGTCCAGAAACCACCGCCGGAGTCACAGCCTAGGAGGGCACAGGTATCGTCACTGGTCAGGAGACCACCGCCGGAGTCACAGCCCAGGAGGGCACAAGTATCGTCACTGGTCCAGAAACCACCGCCGGAGTCACAGCCCAGGAGGGCACAGGTATCGTCACTGGTCAGGAGACCACCGCCGGAGTCACAGCCCAGGAGGGCACAAGTATCGTCACTGGTCCAGAAACCACCGCCGGAGTCACAGCCCAGGAGGGCACAGGTATCGTCACTGGTCCAGAGACCACCGCCGGAGTCACAGCCCAGGAGGGCACAGGTATTGTCACTGGTCAGGAGACCACCGCCGGAGTCACAGCCCAGGAGGGCGCAGGTATCGTCACTGGTCAGGAGACCACCGCCGGAGTCACAGCCCAGGAGGGCACAAGTATTGTCACTGGTCCAGAAACCACCGCCGGAGTCACAGCCCAGGAGGGGCCAGGATGCCACAGCCCCGCTGGGCAATGATGGAACGTCATGCCACACACCAATGTCCAGTGTGGAGATCGTCATGCCACACACCAATGCCCAGTGTAGAGATCGTCATGCCACACACCAATGTCCAGTGTGGAGATCGTCATGCCACACACCAATGCCCAGTGTAGAGATCGTCATGCCACACACCAATGTCCAGTGTGGAGATCATCATGCCACACACCAATGTCCAGTGTGGAGATCGTCATGCCACACACCAATGCCCAGTGTAGAGATCGTCATGCCACACACCAATGTCCGTATCAGAGCCGCCAGGTCAAAGCACCGCTGAACAGGGCAAAGACCGCCATGTCAAAGCAACGCTGAACAGGGCAAAGACCGCCATGTCAAAGCACCGCTGAACTGGGCAAAGACCGCCATGTCAAAGCACCGCTGAACAGGGCAAAGACGGCCATGTCAAAGCACCGCTGAACAGGGAAAAGACCGCCATGTCAAAGCACCGCTGAACAGGGCAAAGACCGCCATGGCAAAGCACTGCTGAACAGTCCTGAACCGCTATGTCAAAGCACCGCTGAACAGGGCAAAGACCGCCATGGCAAAGCACCGCTGAACAGTCCTGAACCGCCATGTCAAAGCACCGCTGAACAGAGCAAAGACCGCCATGGCAAAGCACCGCTGAACAGGGCAAAGACCGCCATGGCAAAGCACTGCTGAACAGTCCTGAACCGCCATGTCAAAGCACCGCTGAACAGGGCAAAGACCGCCATGTCAAAGCACCGCTGAACCGGGCAAAGACCGCCATGGCAAAGCACCGCTAAACAGGGCATGCACCGTGTAGGAATGAATGGACCGCCACATGAGGCATCCTTATCCCTTGTGCAGCTGGGACAGTGACAGGACAGGTACTTTCATGTGGAGACTCATCCAGTCTGGGCACCAGTCCCCCTCCAGTACCAGTGGAGACTGTTATCCACTTGAGAGACTGTGGCTTTACACTCCCCAGGATGGCACAGTGGGCAAACCACCCACTGTATAGACTTGAGAGACTGTGGCTTTGCACTCCCCAGGATGGCACTATGGACAAACCACCCACTTGTGAGACTTGAGAGACTGTGGCTTTGCACTCCCCAGGATGGCACAGTGGGCAACCCACCCACTGTAGAGACTTGAGAGACTGTGGCTTTGCACTCCCCAGGATGGCACAGTGGCCAAACCATCCACTTGTGAGACTTGAGAGACTGTGGCTTTGCACTCCCCAGGATGGCACAGTGGGCAACCCACCCACTGTAGAGACTTGTGAGACTGTGGCTTTGCACTCTCCAGGATACATCAGTGGGCATGGAGCCCCGTCGTGGATCTGGCTTCGCATTCATCTGGCTGAGGTTCCCCCCCTTCCCTTCCCCCTGAGGTGCCTGTTTTCTTTCTATCTGATGCCCCGGCAGTGTTCTCTCCGATTTTGGTCAGGTATCTATTGTGGGCCTCGCCCATGCATTTATGGACTGTTGGTGCACGGACATTGTTGTGTACATATCTGCACTACTTCTCGGATTGTATGTGTAAATAAGAGTGATTTTGAGATATATATATCTGTATATTTTTGTATGACATGTATATTGGCACATTACAATGTTTGCCCCAATTTCGCATTGTCTTTTCATTCTTCCGGGGGGATAGTGGGTTGTTACTGTTATTTTTGTGACTGCATTGGTGTGTATGTTGAGATATGCGAGGGTGGGGGTGTTTGGTGGGTGTCCCTCTAACTTTTGCCTCCCCTCTCCCCCGTGTCGTAGGTGCAGTACTCACCGGTATCTTCTGCGCCTACGTAGCTGTTGGTCGTAAAGGAGCAGGAAAACAAGCGCAGGGAGTATTTGGAGTTCGGGCTCCAGGGTGTCCTCGTTCCTCGTGGGATGTGTTCAGGTGAGCGTTTTCCCATAGCAAAAGCTGTTTCCGCCGTGTTTTTATCCGCAGTGAATCCGCCCCGGAAAAGGTGGCGGATTGGCGGGTTGTAATAGTGTGGGCGGTACATTGTCTCCCGCCTGTCTGTTGGCAGTAACCGCCGCGCTGTTTGTCTGTACCGCCGTGGCAGTCGGAGTTTTAAAGTGGCTGTCTTTGTTGGCGGTTTCCGCCACGGTCATAATTCCCTTTTTTTTTTTGCTGGCCTCTTTGCGGTCATACCGTCGCTTTAACACCGTCCGCCAGGGTTGTAATGACCCCCCAAGTCTTCTACAGGTCCTGGATACTCCCAGATAAGGGCGACCCCTTCTAGTAGCCACGGAGCCACTTGACAGGCTACGCCAAAGCAGACCGTACGCTTCAGAAGGAGTCCCAGAGGGAAAAAAAACCAACACTGGGGAAAAAAACTCTAACAGGAACTCCTGAAGGAAAACAAGAAAAAACAGGACTTGACAACAGGAAACAAAAATAGGCAATATCCAGGGTAAAAGGCAGGAAAAAAGGAACAGGTAAAAATATCCCAAGGCAAAAGCAGGAAGAAAGAACAGGCAAAAATCTCCCAAGGCAAAAGCAGGAACAAAGAACAGGCAAAAATCTCCCAAGGCAAAAAAGCAGGAACAAAGAACAGGAGCGAACAGCACAACCAGAAGGAAGTGTTTGCAACGCAAGGAGGAACAAGACTGACTGACTTATATACTGAGAAAAGGGAAGTGACATCACAGGAAAGGGAAGTAACACCATCTTGGATTGGGAAAAGCCCATAGACCAGTATAGGAAAAAGGAAGTAGTATAAAAGAAAAACAGAGCATGCTGGGACAAAAACACGAAGAAGACAAGATGGACACAACATGGATAAAGACAGGCAAAAAGACCAACAAAAAAACCACCACCAACAACAAAAGAAGAAAAAAGGCTACAAGTAAGTGTAGCGCGACCAGAAGCGAAATATATGCTTCCCAGAAAGCATAGTCAAAAAACGGGGGGAACGAATATCGGTAGCGCGTTCCACCCGCGAGGACAGAAAGAGACGCCGAGTCAGACCGCGGCGTTACAATAGGTGGCTTTGAAACAAGTGAAAGAAATGAAGAAATAAATAAAAACTGATAATGTTGAAAATTATTGTAATTAATAACTGTTTAGCCTTTTTCCCTCTATTTATATATTTTTTATGATCAAATCCCTAGTTTATTTTAAAAATAAGAAACAACTATAATGATGACAATAGATGATTTTTAACTTTTTTCACAGTATTTTATATTTAATATTGGTGGAGGATGTATGTAGAGCACTAGATTGATTTATATTTTATATATTTGTACATTTTTATAGCCCTGAAGAAGTCCGTGAGGATGAAACGCGTTGGCTATGGTTATGGATTAGTCATTTCATTATGGATGGATAAAGAACTAAAAGTTTTCATAAGAACTTTATTGAATCGTGTGATTTGTGAAGAAATGTGACAATATCTCTGTGGAAATTAATGGACACTTGGATGTGCTGGGTCTTCCTTTCAGTGTTATGAGCCCTTGGCTATTTGAGGTCTAGGGGGTTGGCCCTCACGACCCATGCACCAAAAGTGCCACAAATCGTACATATATTAGAAAAGGAAGAAGGTGCATTATCAATTCAGCTTGACCCCCATTTTTCCCATTTTAAGTTTTAAGAGTATATAAGGTAACCGGTAGCAAAACGTTGCCAATTTTTTTTTTGCAATTAGGATTATGAATTTGCATTTGATAGAATTTTATCAAATTTGCCAATCAATAGTTAGAAATATCACATGATAATTTCTGACCTGCAGCAGAGCCTACCTAGAGAATGTGCATTATAAATAATTGTATATTTTTTAGACAGCTGGGGCACATACATTTCTTTCACTCATGATATACTGTGTGAAGTATAGGGAATCGGCAGGTGGACTTATGCCTTACCAGAATGATAGTTTTAACAGTTTAAAACAGATTGCATGCATTTGAGCATGCTGCTTCAATTGTAGACATCAAATCTTGGAATTTCTTACAAAATTCCTAAATCTTCAGTGACCAAACTATGCAGTACCCTGAACCTGTTATCCGGTTTCACTCCATATGACTATCAGTAGCCATCCAGAGAAAGAAAATTGATCAACGATGGAATTCCTAGGTATGCATATGGATGTCCTGCTGCTTTATATGACAGAATAACCTAACTTCTTTGTGAATTCACTCATTTCATTTTTAATTTGGAACTACAGATTTTTGTTTAAAAAATAAATAGTTACTGACATCATGTGCAATGCAATTCATACATCTGAAAAACATCATTGTAAAAGCTGGAGCAACTAGTTCAAAAGTACCACAATTTTGTAAAATGGTGAAATGCACAGAACTCATTCAGCCACCACTTCAGGCTTTGGCAGTATTATATGCCATCATCTACACTTAGACGTAAATGCAACTTAGCAAGGAATCTTCTTGCAAGAGCCACAGTACGCAGGTTTTTCCCAGGGCTGAAACTCGGAGGTACATTTTGAAAACTGTGACTTCAATGAGCTACTTGCTTTCAGGATTGTATTATACAGTGGTTGAAAGTTGTATTTTTTGCATCTTTCAGGAATGGTACTTAAATCAAGGCACAGTGGCAGGAGTGCAAATAGCATAGAACTATCTTGCAAGAACTTCCCTCCACCACAAAGAGAGAAACAGATTAATCTGCCTTTTTTTTATTTGAGCTAGGGTGGGCTAGGCTAGTGCCGTACTTACAGCACACACCCTGCTCAACCTCTCAGTGAAATGGATTTGCTGCCTGATCTTTTGTTTAAAATGCCAGGTTTAGATTTAAAAGCTTAAAAGCAAGGTCAAAATAAATAAGGGGCATCCAGTTTGAGCCATAGTGTCATGTAAAATATCCAGTTATGTTTATTCACCTTTTTGTACTTGTTGGTACTTGTAGTATCTTTTGCTAAATGTTGAACTACAAATACCAGAATGAAAAAAATGTACTATGTTGTAATCACAATTGTTCATAATGGAGAACCATAGTCTGACGAAACCAGCCTATGAAACTCCATTTTATAGAATAACCAAAACAATGGAACCCCATTTCTATGAATATCAAGACGATTTTTGTAGAAAAACCAAACTGGAGCTGGGTTTGAATTATAGATGTAGTATATAAACACATTACAAACGTCTAACATATAAAGGAGTATTAGTACATATTTCTTTTTTTAAAAGATGAGATTGAAAGAAAAAAAGGTTGCAGTAGTGTTTCTCTATGTCTAGCATAACCCAGAAAATACAAATAAGGAGGCAAAAAGAGTTTACTCAAAGAAGACGGCCAAAGAACAGCAGGAAAAGTAGAAAATAAGTCAAGTGCCAATCCTGAAAGAGTATAAGGAAAATGGTGATTATGGGTTGGGCAGAAACAAAAAACAGCTTGGGAGAGAAGAGGATACCAAGGCCTTACTGGCACCGCAAGAGATGTGCCTGAATAAGTGGGAAAAGAAAGAGGGAGGAAAAGTAAAAAGTTGAAAAGAAAAGACAAAGTGGAGGAATTGGGAAAATAGTGGGTAACACCTGAAAAAGAAAGAAAAACTTGCTGTAGAGAAGCTGGAGGTGGATGAAAAGGCTATAAGGATGGGAGTGTTAAATGTGGAGATGGGGAGAACACCCACCATTCGCCTCTCTGATAAAAGAAAGAGAATGGGTTCGGAAGGGGAAAAATGAAATGGACAAAAACAATCAACTTAACATTTAAGAGTCATCAAAACAGGCTTCTTTGGTCTGTTTTTGATCAATCAGACATACATTCATAAAACAGCACTGGCCATGGTACCAGAACATGGAAAAACCTGGTCAATGTATCTTTACATAAAAGTAAAACAGTCAATATTTATGGCAAAGCAACAAAATATTGTGTATATGTACATTGGTATTTCCTAAAGTGATTTGCAAATGTAGTTTGACAACAATGGAGCTCTATACACAGCAAGAAAGCTGGCATAGGAGCTATTACATCGAAGTAGGATTCAGGTGGCAAATGTGCACCAGCTTTTTAAGTAGGGAACACATGCAGTGAACTGCAATCTCTTATGAAACTTTTTGGATCCTAGAAATTATTTGTTTTACAAATTAAGTGCCAACAATGTATAGTGCACCTTAGCAGCCAAAGCACCTCTCATGTTTCAATTAAGTTGGTGATTGAATTTGTGAATGGACTGTGATATAGGGTGGGAATAGCCTCTAAGGTGTTGTGGTACCGGGCCGGCGTAGTGCATTGAAACGCACTGGAAGGATGACAGTACACAGGCTTAGTTGTTCAGTGACTGTGGCGCCAAACTTCAGACCTCTTTATTCACTCGCCCCTTATTTCAGGGACATATCACCTTCATTGTCTGGGGCAGGGGGAAGCAAGATATGGAGTGGGGTGGAATCCCCTCTCACAGCATAACATTCCTCCTTTACCCACAAGCAAATGAAAATATATATAACAACACAAAACTAAGGGGGTCATTCTGACCCTGGCGGCCGGTGACTGCCAGGGTCACCGACCACGGGAGCACCGCCAACAGGCTGGCGGTGCTCCCTCGAGCATTCTGACCGCGGCGGTTCAGCCGCGGTCAGAAACGGAAAGTCGGCAGTCTCCCGCCAACTTTCCGCTGCTCGGGGGAATCCTCCATGGCGGCGGAGCGCGCTCCGCCGCCATGGGGATTCTGACAGCCCCTACCGCCATCCTGTTCCTGGCGGGTCTCCCGCCAGGAACAGGATGGCGGTAGGGGGTGCCGCGGGGCCCCTGGGGGCCCCTGCAGTGCCCATGCCAATGGCATGGGCACTGCAGGGGCCCCCGTAAGAGGGCCCCACTTAGTATTTCGACGGGTGCAACTGCACCCGTCGCACCTTCCCACTCCGCCGGCTCAATTCTGAGCCGGCGTCCTAGTGGGAAGGTTGATTTGCCCTGGGCTGGCGGGCGGCCTTTTGGCGGCCGCCCGCCAGCCCAGGGCAAATCCCAAAATACCCTCAGCGGTCTTGCGACCACGGAGCGGTATTTTGGAAGGGGAACATTGGCGGGCGGCCTCCGCCGCCCGCCAGTGTTAGAATGACCCCCTAAATAATGTCATTTGCAAACACCAAAAACAGATCAGACATCACTTTGTTAACTACTAGGGCTACCCATGTCAATAGAGAACCTACTTTGGGTGATACTTCATCAGAGCAATACAAAATCTCGCAGCTTACTGGACTGCATCGGCCGAGGCCTGAGATGGTATCTCCCAGACCCAGCCCTCGGAAGAACACTCACCACAGTCTCTTCAGAATCATTTAGCCCTGAGGGTTCTTGATGACGATCTCCCTCCCTTCCTTCAAAGGAGACCCCCAGAGAACCCAAGTTGTCTTTTTGTGGATCACCTCGAGGTGTCATGACCACTGACCCCGTGGTGCAGAGGCAATCATCCCTAGTCTCCATACTATCTGAGTCATTGAGTGGTGGGGTGGCACCAGCATCCGCAGGGGTGTTCTCAGACAGGTAGCACATGAAAAATAAAAATGTTCCAGGTCACAGATTTGTGACCTTTGGCTGCAGTGACCCAGACAACTGTCCATGATGTCAACTCAAACGGGAGTCAATATTGTGTGCCTTGGCCACTGCAATGCTCAAGACTTTATTCAAGGTTCACATGAAACCCTCGGCTTCACCGTTGGCTTGAGGCATAATTTTTCGATGAGCAATGCCATGGAGAGCGATATAATCTGCAAATTCCTGACTGGAAAACAGCGGGCCATTGTTCGTTCTAAGTTACTGAATGATGCCATGAGTAGCCATGATTTTTTCAAAACGAGGATTGACCTGTCCGGCCGTGGTCGTATCCAGTATTTCCACTTCTGGATACTTGGAAAAATAGTCAATGACCACCAGAATGTGCCAGCTGCCAGGTAAAGCACTCAAGTCGGCACTGGCCCGATTCCATGGTCTTGATGTGATTGGTTCTGCGATTATGGGGGATGTGGGCTCAGAGGAGCCCATGGCCTGACAGAGGTGACAGTGTTGCACCACTCTTTCCATGTGATGATTCAGTACCGGAAACCATACTTTACAGCAAAGTCTGGCTTTTGTTTTGACCATGCCTTGGTGGACCGCTTGAGCCAAATCCACTATGCATAATTGCAAAGACCTGGGAACCAACAGTTTCAGACCATGGAGCAAACACCCCTCCGGCGATACTGACAGGTCCTGTCGGACATGATGAAGAGCAGCTAGTTTGCTGCCAGCCTCCTCAGTCCTTCTTGACAGATTATGTACCATCTCATGCCACCTTCCTGTACGGACAGCCACTATGGCTAGTTGAATGCATTCATCCCCTTGGGTGGTGGACTTGAACTCCTGCATGGACACCTGTAATGGTCGAGATCGCTCGACCACCAAATGGACATAATCTGCCACAGCTTCCACCTCCCACTCTTCTTGGGATCCCAATCGATACATCACTGTGAACTGATATTCTTGTAACTGTAGAATCCACTTCTCTATCCTAGGGGTAAATGTGAATGTAGACATGTTGAAAAGAGGAACAATGGGTTTGTGGTCCGTCACCACTGTGAAAGGCTGGCCATATAAATAGAGGTGAAAATGGTGACAACATCAGTGGACAGCAATGGCCTTTTTTTCGATATGGGAGTATCATTGTTCAGACTCCTTTAGGGCTTGAGTGGCATAGGCCACCAGTGCCCACTCCCCTTTATCACTACGTTGAGACACAATAGCACCTATGCCCACTTGACTCGCATCAACAGACAGTACAGACTCTTTGCCGGATCAAAATACCTCAACGTGGTATGAGCTAACAACGCATGCTTGGTGGCATGGAATGAACTTTCCTGGGCAGGCCCCCATTCCCAGAGAGCGTTGGTCTTTGTCAGTTCTCTGAGAGGAGCAGTGAGAGTCAGCAGGTTCTGAATGAACCTGCCACAGTATGTGACCATACCGAGAACACTATGGACTCCTGTGACAGAGGCGGGTGCAAGCGCCGTCTGAATATCTTGTACCTTCTCATGGTCTGGCATTACTGCTTTATCAGAGAAGTGATAGCTGAAGAAGGCAATGTGAGCCTGTAGAAACACACAGGCCCATATTTATACTTTTTGACGCTAAACTGCGCTAACGCAGTTTAGCGTAAAAAAAAATTGCGCCGTCTAACGCCATTCTGAAGCGCCATGCGGGCGCCGTATTTATGGAATGGCGTTAGACGGCGCAATCAGACCGGCGCTGCCTGGTGTGCGTGGAAAAAAACCACGTAGACCAGGCAGCGCCGGCGTTGGGAAAAAATGACGTTAGGGCGTCTTAAAATGGCGCAAGTCAGGTTGACGCTAAAAAATCGTCTTAACCCGATTTGCGCCATTTTTTCGACGCCCAGACGCCATTTCATGACTCCTGTCTTAGTAAAGACAGGAGTCATGCCCCCTTGCCCAATGGCCATGCCCAGGGGACTTAGTGGCATGTAGGGGGGCACAAATAAGGCCCCCCTATGCCACAAAAAAAATAAAAAAATAAAAAAAATTATACTTACCTGAACTTACCTGTACTTCACTGGGATGGGTCCCTCCATCCTTGGGTGTCCTCCTGGGGTGGGCAGGGGTGGCAGGGGATGTCCCTGGGGGCAGGGGAGGGCACCTGTGGGCTCATTCTGAGCCCACAGGTCCCTTAACGCCTACCCTGACCCAGGCGTTAAATTCAGGCGCAAATGCGGGTTTTTTTGACCCGCCACCTCCCGGGCGTGATTTTTGCCCGGGAGTATAAATACGACGCATTTGCGTCGCCGTCATTTTTTTAGACGGGAACGCCTTCCTTGCATCTCATTAACGCAAGGAAGGCGTTCACGCAAAAAAATGACGCTCTTTCTTCATACTTTGGCGCTAGACGCGTCTAACGCCAAAGTATAAATATGGCGTTAGTTTTGCGCCGAATTTGCGTTGAAAAAAACGACGCAAATTCGGCGCAAACGGAGTATAAATACGGGCCACAGTTTTCTCTGTGCAGCATTAAGCCATGCTATTTCAGGCACTTGAAGGTGGCTCGAAGTATCTCAAGATGTCCTTCCATCGTAGGGGCATGTACTAGGATATTGTCACTCGCATTTATGACCCCAACTAGCCCTGCTAGTACTCCCCTTACGGTGTCCTGAAACACCTCAGCAGCACTGGAAATCCCAAAGCTGAGGCATAAGAAACCTCTGGAGCTCTACATGTGTGGAAAATGTGGTGATGGCTTTTGATGTGGGGTCAAGCATGAGTTGGTGGTAGCCCACCCTCAGGTCCATTTTTGAGAACCACCTAGATCCGCTCACTTCTGCACAATGTCATCAATGGTTGAGGTCAGGTAATGTTTGCAACAAATGGGGGCTTTGGGCAGCCACATATCGATACAGATCTTCACCTCTCCAGGCTGTTTGGGCTTCCAGGTAACCACAGTCGGTGAGACCAAAGGTGTGGGTCTCTCCACTCACTCAATGATGCCGGCCACTTCCAGTTTTTGCAACTCCTCCTCTACCTTGGGGCGCAGATGGAAACTGACCCTTTGATTCTTCAGGGCTACTGGTTGAATAGACTGTCAATGTGGAGGTGTATCAACCTTTCTTTCAAACACCCGATTCCTTCAAACAGCTGGGAGTGTTCTGTTATTAGCCCTTCAACACTTTCCTGATGTGCACTAAACACAAATGACACTAGACCCAGCTTCCCTGCCGCCCAGCAGCTCAACAGCATACCAGAACCAGTGTTGGTGATGTAGACATAGGTGCTAATGGTCTGAGCCTTTTGCGTGATGTCGGTCCTGAATATTCCTGCCAGGGGAAGTGGAGTGGACGACCCATACCCAAACACTTTAGTGGTGGTGGGGCAAATCATCGGTTGAAGTTGGAGTGTCTTCAGTACATGGAGAGCCATAATATTGATTGATGCCCCCATGTCTATGTGGCTTACCCCCCACTAGTATGTTGCATTTCAGGATGCGCGTCCTGGGGCAGCCTCCCGGTTGCATGGCATGAATCACGTGGACGGTACCTTCTGGGTCGTCGTCATCCATGTCGCCATCGCTTTCATCGAATGTGTGGATCTGGGTGGCATGAACTGTCCTGGGTTGAAATTGGCTTCTTGGAGGAGGCGGACCATCAGACCTTGGCTAAGTGATTTGGTATATAATACAGTTGCACATTGTTTCCCTTGGGCAGGACACTGTCCTTGATGAGGGTAGGACCCTCCGCACATATAGCAGGCTTGGGTTTCTGTGCTTGACTTCAGGTGTGATTTCTTTCAGTCTGAGTGGGCTGTGGTGACAGCGTTCACCGGTTCAGTTTTCACTGGTCTTTGCAGGGCTGCCTCCATATGGGCTGCACATACCTTTGAGAGCTCCTTGGATTTCCCCAGCGTGAGCATGTTCACCATTGACATCACCAGTATTTGTAGAATGTTCTCCCTCAGCTTTACTTTACAGTGACAGTCTTGGATGAATTGTGCTTGAATCTCATCCTCTGCATACGGCAGTGTGCATGTGCTCGCTGATTCCCGGAGTCTCGAGTAGAAGGTGTCCACCGACTTCTCTGGCAGCTGTCTGGCCTGACACAGGAGGAGCCTTTTGTAATCTGGTTTGGCTAATGGCTCAAAGTAGGATGTGAGGGTTCTTTTTAGTCAGTGATACGTGAAAGGTGTTCCTTCCTCTCTGAGAGATTTACTGATTTTGTGGATAGTCGCCCCTCCCAGATGTAAGAGCATGGGACAGAGTAGGTCATTGTCTAAGGCTATGGCCGCAAAATATGTTTCCAGTCTCTCAACGCATTCTTTCCACCTAGACGCCTGTGCTGATGGTGGGACGTCAATTATGAAGGGTTCCAGGGCAGGTATTGATGACATTGCGCATCACGGGCTATGTGGGCGCCCTTCTCAGTGATCCGGCCAGTGACAGACGTCAGGCAAATATCAGTAAGGAGATCTCTGTTCACTTATCTGTGTTTTTTTTTTTTTCTTTCTCGCAAGCCCTTCCTCTGGATTTGCTTCAGTTGGGAAGGAGTTTATGTTAACTGGGAGGAGGGGCCCCTGGGTACTTTATAGTCTTTTCAATGTCCTGTGTGGGCTAAGCCTCCCTTCCACCTGGGTGACACACTGAACACACGTAGCTGGAGTGCCTTGGTAACTTATTGGCTTTCTTTCTACACCTTCTAAGCAGATGCCTGGCAGAGGTGCTGACAACCCAGCATGGAGGAGCTGCAGAGTCCCAGTATCCTCACTCTGCAGCAGGGTGGGCTGACAGTGTACTGGCCTTCAACCCTCCTTCCTGAAGCATGTGTGGAGCGTTAGGGGGGAGGCCACTGATTCTTCCGGCACCTCGTGCTCAGCTCGCTGCAGAGAGCGCTGCTCCAGGGTCCAAACCACAGAGCTAACCAGTGCCACTGGCCGCCAAACACTGTTGCGTAGGATGCGCTATGGGTCGCTGCTCACATGGGGAGGGGCAGCAGAACACCACCGACACAGCAGTTGTGGAGCATGCACAGCCCTCACAGCAAGGAAATACTGTGCGTGGTGGGGTGGGGGACGCCCTCCCTCGTCGCCAATTTGTTGTGTGACCAGCCCGTCATGGCCCGCGGTGACACACTACAAGGATGACAATACACAGGCTTAGTTGTTCACTGATTGTAGCGCCAAACTGCAGACCTCTTTATTCACTTGCCCCTTACATCAGGGGCATACCACCGTCACTGCCTGGGTCAGGGGGAAACAAGACATGGAGTGGGGTGGAATCCCCTTGCAACATAATATAAGGGAATATTTCAGCCATGTGGTTTAATATCTGATTAACTATTTAGTCAATAGTGAGTGAAATCCAGGAATACGCCTTTTGATTTTACATCAATTTAGCACTCATATTCAATCTCTTAGCATATGAAAAAAATGCTCTCATACCCAAATCAATTGCATTACTAAATCCTGCAGCACCGGCTCAAAAACCATAGTTTCACCAAGAGGCGGCATTGCACCAAAGTCAGAACTGACATTTTACTAAAAGGGAAGCTTTGACTCAATACAGAAGGTTTGTGTTGTGCAGTGTAGTATTCCATTATGAAATATTACCATGCTAAGACAATAGAGAATCAGCAAAGTATAAACAGACATGTGAAAACCTCCACTTAGCTGGACATCATCTGCTCTTCATGTAACACATCTGCTTGCCCATAGCTAAGAGAGAGTAATTCATGGCTGCAGAGTATAACAGAATTAAAACACATCCCAAGTTTTTTGTTTTGCACATGGATTAAAATCTCCTCCAGCTAATGTAAAATACTGTGACTAATTAAAAGCGGCAAAAAGGCCACAGTTCAAGATTTATGGACCTTTTCAGAAGTTGCCGGAAGACCAACCAAATGAACAAAGCCTCACATCACATGAACATCTGACATTATTTAGGGCGATTCACTCAGCTTGCAGGGTGTTCTTTTTGCCTCAAGCTTCAACTATATGCTTTGCATTATAGCAAAATGATTTGGTGAAAAAGCATTTTCCAAGCGTTGTCTGCACTACTGTGTGGTGAAAATGTTAACAGGACTAAGGGCCAGATGTAGCAAAGGGTTTTTCCCATTTTGTATCAATGGGAAAATGTGTTCGTACATATAAATGTCGCAAAAATGCACATTATGCATTGAGGTTCTTCTGCTTTTGTTTCACATGGTGAGCAAACTGAAATTCCTTTACTAGGTTTATTGTGATTGTTTAGACATCTGCCCACGTTTTGCTTAGGTATGACAAACAACAATCATTAAAAGCACATTAAAATGTAAATTTCAAATATTCTTAACCCCGCCTTTGGCGAATTGATGCTTTTTGATAAAACACTCCTTTATTAAGAGACCATAAATGCTCTCAAACGAAATACTTCCCCTTTGATGCTGTTTCTTAAAAAATCAGTGTGAAACGGCATGCTTGAATTCTGTGACCAGACAAGACTGCAACTGTCTCAAGGAGCGCTAAGCACAGGTTGACAGAATGCAGCAAAGAACGTGCTTGCCATCACATGCCCATTCTGCCCTATGCACTACCCTGAGGCACATAATGCAGCATATCTTCAGAAACGGAGGAGGGCAGAAGGGTGCATAGGGTCTGGACACTGCCTAGACAGAAGTCCCACTTCTTAGAAAGAAGCATTTTGTGAAACGCCTGAGCAAAGATAAGAAGGTCTACATGTGCATGAGTCCACAGGACTCTCACAAGACTTTTCAAATGTGCTGATCATCTTGAGACACGCTTTGCCTCACGGTCCATAGCATATTTGCTAGGTAATTGTGATACGTAGTTGCTGTTGCCCAGACTTCTTGTTGCAGTCATGGTATCTGATCTTCCAGGAAGTCAACAAATAAATTTGCTAACCAGAGAAGTATCTTGCACGATTAGACTTGACTTGAACTTGTTTGCTTCACAAAGGGTTGTTCGCCTGAATTACAAACTAAACTGTATGTTTGTTGCCCTAAGAAGTTTTCTTTATCATTTTTATAAAAGTAAACCATAGGAATGTGAACTCTATTGCATTGTTTACTCTGCAAGAAATAGCTTGTAGGCATTATGAACAGTTGCAAAGTCTAATGGATGCATAGTAGCACAGAATGTTTGTTGTATAGTTTACTGATATAAAAGATGGCGAATGTGTCAAATGTATCCATGTTACAGTTATCCACTTGTCACCATTCTGACAAATCAAACATAAATAGCTATTTCCTAATTTTTATGGCACCTCTTTTTGGTCAACAAGCTTATTTTAAACCGGAAGATTATTCAGTTACTATATTAAAACGTAATTTTAATTTAACTCAGAAGAAAAGCCAGCTTTCAACCCATAACAGAGAGTATACATACATAGATTGCCAGGAGGTAACTCATTTGATTAAAGCCTCTATGTTCAACCTATAGCACCAGTAACCAATCTAGTAGGCAATGAAGAATAAACCCATTTGTCTAGCCAGGTGGGTGATGAATTTTAGTATCTCTGTTTCTATCTCTTATCCACTGCTCCTTTCAATTATTATTAGATACATGTTTGTGGGCTTTTCTCTTAAGCCAGTTCTTGACATGATAACCCCTTTGTCTTGCAATATTAAAAATATTTTAATAAATTTATTCTGCATTGAAAAACATGCTAGATTAGTGCTGGTGGTGCGCAAATGTATCCTTGAGCAGAAATTACATAGAGATCCATGAGACATTCATATTCATCAAACGAATATATTGATAAACATTCTTCGTAACAGATAGTGAAGAATGATGAATGGCTGAAAGGGCAAGATGTGGAACATTAATGCTTTTGATGACATCATTTGTGTTTTGGACTCTTTGACAAGGACCATTCTTTAAGAGAAGTGTTCCTGCCTGCATGAAGCATATACAAAATACAGACCGTGGCAGAAGCAGCCAATAAAAGGCATTCATGCAGCTCAAGTGTTCTTTTTCCTCTTTTTCTCTTATGTTTTAGTTCTGGCTATAGGTAACTGTATGCCTTGTTATATATGATATCTGATGCAAAAACTGATGTACACAAAGAAGTGCAGAGAACGAGTGACCTTTGGGTCAGACCCCGTTAGACTTCACCTTTTATATATTTTTCATGGATTGCTATTGATTGGAAGGGCTATCCATTAGGGCCATGGAATTTAGTACATGTTTACATTTTTCCCTTTGTGTTCCCCTCATATTTCGGAGAAGTGTTATCAGGTACTCCTTTTGTTAGCCTGCAGATGCAGTGTGTGTGCATTGATTTAGTAACAGAACAACATTTTAATTTCTGAATTACAGCTTTTTCTTTGAGAAGTCTGTGCTGTATGGCCACCTTAGCCTGTCTTTTTTTATGTCTTTTTTAAAAAATTTAAGAAGTAAACCTTAGCCTGTCTTTTCTTAAGATTTAAAAGTAAGTTCATTGTGGGAAAGGTAATAACACATTGGAAAATGTACACATCCAAAATATTAATGGTGAAAGAAAGGGGAAGGGGCAAATAAGCCCCTAGTTCATATACAATATTGTCTGATCAAAAACACAATACATGCCCTAAAATGAGTAACAAAGAATATATAACAGCAGTATGGCAAAAGGGGGAAGTCAAGGAGGTTGCAGAACTTCTCGCCTGTTGGGTGGAGGTGCAAATGATTCTTTGGTAGAATTGTCAAGCAACTGTGTAACAGGTGTACATAATTTCTTCTGTTTTAAAACAAGGGATGTAGATTGCATATACAAAGTATCTAAGCGGTGACTGTGGTACTACCATGCATTAGCTGACAACTGAGTAGAATCCTTTCAATTTCGGGTGATTTGCTGAAAGGTAACTGCTAACAACATTTCCAATAATTTCACATTGAATGAAGTACGTACCCATACATCAGATACACTTCCTAGAAATGCAAATAGAATAAGGTACATTGGAATGAAAAGTAAGGTTAATGTGGCACTAAACGTGTGATCAAAAAGCAGAAAAAGAGGGACAAGTGAATAGTAAGTGTTTCAAATCAGCTGATTGTATAGAACAAATCCAGTAAGTATATGGATTGCCTGCATTAATGTTATGTAGGAATTTTGGTGTTGTGAAAATTCTATTATATATGAAAAAGAGTGATTGTGTAGTGTTGGTTGCAGGGGAGGATTTCTTAATTTGAATCCAAATCTGTTTCCAAGTAGATATGGGCAGAGTGATGGAGAGATCTTCCTCCCATGTTAATTTTAAGTCAAGAACGGAGCTCGTATTATGCTTCTCTAACTTGCTTGAATTTTTAATAGCAGCAGTCAAGAAACTACAACTCCCAAAAGGCTTGAAACAGAGGAGCCAATGGGAGAGAAAAACGTAATGATAAATGCACCAATCAGAACAATGGAAGATATGTATCCACTAAGCTTGACTGCGACCAGCCCTCTTTCTTGCTGCTCGCAGTCAAGATAAGTCATGTACATTTCTTTCCTATTTATTTGTTGTCCTAATGCATGTCTTTATACTTATTCTCTGATATTCTTGTATGGTTTTGCAGTGTTTAAAGTTTCCCGGCGTTTTATAGCCTGTGACTAGCTTTGCTGCCTCGAGCGTTCTAACAGTCGCGCTTGACTGGAGACACATCCGTTTGGTTGTTTGGCTCACCGCGGCCTTACATTCGCTTCAGCCTGCTTCAGGCTGTTTTCTTCGCTCACCTTGTGTGCCGGCTCATCGCGCTTCACTCCAAAACCTTGTTTGCGAGGTGAAGAACTTTCCGGCTTCCTTTCCTCTGCGGTTTGGAGCTGGGCCACGCCTCTTAGGGCGTGTTTATTGACATTTTCAGCCTTTCTGCTAATTTAACTCTTTCCTCTCAGGTTTTTCTTTTTTTCCTGGCCTATTTTATTCAAACTTTATTGGCTTTTTGTTATTTTTTCTACATTATGGAAGGTCAAGATCCTTTTTCTAAACTATCAA
Organism: Pleurodeles waltl; assembly: GCF_031143425.1. Taxonomy (NCBI): domain Eukaryota; kingdom Metazoa; phylum Chordata; class Amphibia; order Caudata; family Salamandridae; genus Pleurodeles; species Pleurodeles waltl. The sequence goes on along the minus strand of NC_090448.1, from coordinate 924,189,605 downwards.
ATAATAAAGAAATTGGAGCCTTTATTAATGAGGCTGTGACGAAGGCTGTGTCAGCCGCTATGAATAAAATGTCAAAGAACATTGAGAGTTCTGTACAGAATATGGTTTTCAAATCCTTTATGGCCCAATCTGTGGGGGATAGCAGAGAAAGAAAAAACAAGGATTTGTCTCTACAAAAAGATGGCGCTCTGTTGACTGGTGAAGTCTCTTCACCCATGACTGAGGATGAAATGCCTCCCGGGCCTCCTTCTCAGGAGGGGAATTCTAATAATGTTTCTGGCAAAACTTAAGTCCAAAAAAAATATATATATTTCAGCGCCAAAACAGGTTATAGTAACGCATATTTCTGATACCGATGATGACGTCGGTGACATGGATGATTTGGAAGATGATTCTGATTTATGGGGCTCGGTCTCACAGGCTTCCCCCCTAAAAAAGCCTAAATTAGAAGTTTCTAACCCTTTTTCTGCAAAAATCGTTTTGGATTCAGAAGGTAACCCCATGTTTGACCCTTCCTACCTACACCATCATAATTCCACGGAGTGGACTCCTGCGGGACATGTGGGTCAATATATAGCTTCCAGGTTAAGGCTTCCCCTGGATAAGCAAACAAGAGCAAAATTAAGGTCAGAATGTCCCAGACCTTCCCTGTCTTCCAGCATCACTACAACCCCAGTGATTGATGAATCACTTTTGACCTTTTTCTCAAAATTTGGCAAAGACCCCCGCAAAGGGGTATACAAGGCCTGGTCAAATTGCCAGGATAAGATCCTTGATTTGGTGGGACCTCTGGCTTGTATTTTGGCAGAATCAGCCAAAATGGACAATGCTGACATCGACCCTTCCGAACTTTCCCTCTGGTCTCAAAGAGCATTTTGTTTGTTAGGTAACGGCAACGCTGCCATCACCCATGAGAGAAGGAAGGGATTGTTACTCAAACTGGATCCTAAATTGTCTAATCTGGCCTCCATGAATCCTGGGGTGAAAGCCGAGGGTCGTCTCTTCGGAGACTCATTTATTAAAGATTTAGGAAAGTTTGTAGCAACTTTTTCTTCTATCGATAAGGCGCGACGGAACATTAAAAAAGTGTTCAACCAACGGGTTTTTGCCAGGGCCGGTACAGGCAGGAGCCGCTCTACCGGCCGATTCACTCATCCTCAAGGATTCAGAGGCTCCTCATACTCATACTCAAATTACAGATATCAATCCTACAAGCCCCAGTTTTACCCTCAGAGAGGCAGAGGTTACAGGGGCCGTGGACAACGCGGCTTCAGATCCAACAAAACTCAAGGTAAGCCTTACCTCTGGCCCTCCTCCAATAGGGGGCAGGCTCAGTTTTTTCATTAAAAAATGGCGCTCTTTAACTACCGATCCATGGGTTCTGAATACCGATCAGGGATACCAAATAGAGTTTTATTCACAACCTCACCAAGTTTATTTTCCTCCACCGCTAAGTTTCTCAACAGAAATGTCTCTTCTTATTTCAAAAGAAGTAAATTCTCTCCTTTCCAAAAACTTCATTCAAATTTCGTCTCCAGATCCCTCCGGGTTCCTCAGTTTGTTCTTCTTGGTTCAAAGGAAGAACAAAAAGTTCAGGCCAGTCATAAATCTAAAGTACTTCAACCAGTTTGTCATCTACCGACATTTCAAAATGGAGACAATTCTTCATTTAAGGTATATTCTCCTCCCGTTGGACTTCATGGTACGATTAGATCTTCAGGATGGGTACCTTTCGGTTCCCATTCACTGGGGTCCCCGCAAGTACCTTCAGTTTCAATGGCTCGGTCAAACTTACCAGTTTTCTTCCCTTCCGTTCGGTCTGTCGTCAGCACCCTGGTGCTTCACAAAGCTGATGAAACCGATAGCAGTGCATCTCAGATCTTTGGGCATCAGGCTGCTGATTTATCTCGACGATATCCTTATCTTACATCAGAATCGCGAGACCCTACTTTCTCATTTACAATTAGCTTGTTCTCTTCTTTCACAACTGGGGTTTCTAGTCAACGAAGAAAAATCAAGCACAGTTCCTTCTCAAAGGATACAGTTTTTGGGATTCAAAATAGATTCTTCTTCTTCCACCCTTCATCTTCCCCTACAAAAAGTGCATTCCATCAAATCGGAGATCTTAAGAACGCTCCACAAAACCCAAATCTCCCTAAGATCTCTAGCCAGGATTGTGGGCCTCTTGTCCTCTTCAATTCAGGCCATATTTCTCGGCCCTTTGCACTATCGGGCTCTTCAAAGATTAAAAATCCATCATCTCAGAAAAGGTCTAGCCTATTCGGATCTGATCTTTCTGGATCAACAATCCCACCTAGAACTCCAATGGTGGATAGACCATTTGGATGCCTGGAACGGCAGAACTATCTTTCCATCAGCCCCAGATCTTGTGGTAGAGTCCGATGCAAGCCTGACGGGTTGGGGCGCCCGCTGTGGACCAATCTCAACTGGCGGTACATTGTCGTTAAGGGAGTCCAAATTGCACATCAACTATTTAGAGATGCTTGCAGGTTCCTTTGCAATAAAGAGCCTGGCAAAAGGCAGGGTTCAGTATACCATCCTCCTCCTCATGGACAATGTTTCGGCTGTCCGATACATAAACCATCTAGGAGGAACCAGATCAAAGCCGTTAGCAGACCTGGCAAAAAGCCTTTGGGAATATTGGGGGTCATTCTGACCTCGGCGGTCTTTCAGCAAGACCGCCGTACGGAAGACCGCCAGTGCTGGCGGTCTTCCGCACGGGCCATTCTGACTCTTGGCTGCGCTCCACCCGTTTCCGGACGAAGCGCCGCCAACAGCCATACTGGCGGCAGGCGGGGAAGTGGAGGTAGCTCCACCTCCACCGCCACGCCAACAGAACACCGCCCAGAGAATCACGATCTGTGATTCGCTGTGGCAGTGTTCTGCTGGCGTGGCAGCATTGGCGGAGCTGCCCCCTGGGTCCCGTTCCTTCCCGGAGGACCACCAGGAACAGGTAAGGTGATCGTCCGTTAGGGAAGGGGGGTGTTTTGTGTTGTGTGCGTGCATGGGGGTGTGTGTGTATGTAAGTGGAGAGGGTGCATGTCTGCGTGTATGAATGCGGGGGTGATGTGTGTATGTGCATGTCTGCGTGTATGAATGCGGGGGTGTGTGTATGTGCATGTCTGCGTGTATGAATGCGGGGGGTGTGTGTATGTGCATGTATGCGTGTATGAATGCGTGCGTGTATGTGTGTGTATATGTTGGGGATCAGGACGGGGTTCCTGCACCCTTTTGGGGTGGCAGGGGTGGTGGGGGGGTAGGGGAGGTAGTCGGGGTGGGGGTTGGGGGTGGGGGAGACCCCTATCAGTGCCAGGGAAGGACTTCCCTGGCACTGATAGTGCCTACCGCCATGGATTTCATGGCGGTCCCAAACCGCATGAAATCCATGGCAGTAGGCCGGGGTCAGGCGGGTTGGAATACCGCCGGCGGTATTTGACGACCGCCGGGCTGGAGACCCAGGTCGGAACGGTAAAGCGGCGGCTGGCCATGGCAGTAACCGCCATGGTCAGAATTTAAAAAAAAAGGCCGCCAGCCTGTTGGCGGCCTTCCCGCAGCTTCACCACCGACCGCCACGGTCGGTTCATCAGTAAGGCCTGGGCTTCCAGTTTCACTCCACCTTTCCTATCTTGCTTCCTTTCCTCAGTCCCTCCCTTTTTTCTTTTCTTTTTCTCTCTTATCATTCCAAACTTCTTGTTTTATCCTTTCTTCCTCATGGTCAAAAAATGTTCATTACACATGTGCTTTTCTTTTATTTGTCATAAATTTATGTCTGATTATACTTCCTTTTTTGGTTCACTTCAATGGTTTTGACAATGATCTCATGGAATTTCAGAGGTTTGAACTGTCCAATCAAAAGGCAATGAGTTTTAACTCATTTACCAAAGCTTAATGCCCAAATAGCTTTCTTGCAAGAATCTCACCTTTCGGAAATTGAGTCCATGAAATTATGAAAAGGGTGGGTAGGTGAGGTTTTCTTTTTGCCTAGGACTGCGAAAAACATGGGGTTATCACTTTTTGTCACAAATCTCTTAATGTTCAATTGGTATCTCAAGAAAAAGATGATAAAAGAAGATAGTTGCTGCTCAAACTCTGTACTGATAAGATTCCAATTGATCTCTTAAATGTTTATGGTCCTAATGCCCCTGATTTTCAGTTTTGGTCGTTGATTTGATATCTGACGCCTGGAGCTTATGCAATTCCACTCTACGAGAATATACATATTTTTCCTCAGTACACCATACCCAACCCCAGATTGATTACTTTTTTAATTTCTCATCATCTTACCCAATCCTTACATTCAGCTGATATTAGTTAAATTTTAATCTCAGATCATGCATCATTCGTCATACACTTGGATATCTTAACTAAATCCATATCTCCTAGAAGATGCAGATTTAATAACTTCTTACTGTTAGATAGCACTTTTACATCATCTTTCACTACTTTTTTCCAATAATTTTTCCCTCTTTAATCAGAAGGAGGAAACATCTTTTTGCACAGTTTGGGACATGTTAATTCATAATTAATTTTGTTTCTAAGAAGAGACAACTTTTTCTGCTACATTCTACATTTGGGTTGGAATTGGAACACATAAAAGTTACTACACAACCAATCCAAAAGGGGACTGTACCTAACAGTATTTTGATAAGGATGATGGGTGGAGTCTACAGGGAGAAGAAATCACGTTGAATACCAAGGGGGAGGCTATGAATTGGAGGCCTAAAACAATCACAACAAAAATACCCTTGTAATAAAATAGGAGCAATAGGAGAGAAAAAAAATAATGTTGAATAAGTATATCTCATGGTGACTACATCACCACAACAAACTAGACATGAACAAAAGAAAGATTATAAGGTCAAATAGAAATAGGGCACAACAACTTCAAAATTGTCAAAACAGGACATATGAATTTGCCAATGGTGCATTAATGCAATAAGTTGAATGCTGCAGTAACATTCATAGTGTCTGCTTTACATGCAGCAAGGAAAGCCTTTAAATGACATGGGCCCTCACATGACATTGTCTTGTTGATGAACGGGACTTTAAAAAGATATGGGTGAAAGAGACCAAAGCGAGCTCCAATAGATTGAAGTGCGGGTCTCATGTTAAACAATTCCCTTTGTTAATGCTCTGTAGTTTTAGAGCCATATTGGGAAAAGTATTTGTCATGGCCTGACCAAGAGATGTGTTTGAGGTGTTTGCAGCAGAGTTGACCTGCATTAATTACGTGAATTACAAGATGATACCTATAGCCTTTTTAGAAGTTGCAGATATCAAGGGAAACCGACCTAACATATGTGCTCACTGAATATTAAGTGGTGGCACGCAATTCAAAAGCTGAGGCAAAATAGTATTGAAAAAGGATATGGGATTTCTTCCCTCTGAACCCTCCAGAAGCCCATAAATTTCTAGGTTAGTCTGTCTGTTGTGACCCTGGGGGTCACAACATATTCTGCAGGCTGGATCTAGGGGGTCCTCTGGATTCAGGCTGCAGGCTGCAGGCATCATTGTGCTGTCCAGGAGGGATCAACCCAGGACTTTTTCACGAAATTTGGGCCACCTGGACTGGGGCCGTTGGCATCGGGAGTACAGTGGGCAGGGCTTTAGGAGGGTTTCTTTAGGACAGGGCCACTGCCCTCAGAAGTTCTTGGTCCTCTACTGGGCACTTAGACCCTGATTACAACATTGGAGGAGGGGGTTAATCTGTCCCAAATTTGACGGATATACCTCCCGCCGTATTACGAGTCCATTATATCCTATGGAACTCGTAATACGGTGGGTGGGATATCCGTCACATTTGGGACGGATTAACCCCCTCTGCCAAAGTCATAATCAGGTCCTTTTTCCTCTGGGGGTTTGTAGAGGTCACCGGTCCTGCGAATGCATACATTTTGTAGCAGGTGTCTTGAAGCTGCAGACAGGCTGGTAGGGCTGGGGCCAAGTCAGTTATCATCTGGAGGTTTCTCTACTGGGGGCAACCTTTCAGTCCTTCTTCTTTCTTTTTACTTGAGGTCACCATGAATTTGTGGAGTAAGGGACAGGGGTGCCCCTAAATACTAGATTTAGGGGTTTTACAAGGGTCAGAGGGCAGTAGCCAATGGCTACTCTCCCTGAGGGTGGCTATGCCCTTCCTGTGCCGACTTCCTTTGGGGAAAGGGACACATTCCCATCCCTATTGGTTCATCTCCTCCAAAGCAAGGAGGAGGATTCTGCAGGGAGGGGGTCATTTCAGCTCTGGACACCTTTGGGGTGGTCTTAGCTGCAGTAGTCATTCCTCCTTATTTTACCTAATTTTACTGCTCGACCTGCCACCAAAAGTGGGGCCTGGTCAAGGGGGTGGGCATTTACACTAGCTGTAGTGCCCTGAGACATTGTAACAGGAGGCCTGGGACTTTGAGGCTCACCACCAAGTGTTGCAGTTGCTGCAGGGGTGAGGTATGAAGCACCTCCATGCAGGGCATGCTTTGCTTCTGACTTCAAAAAGCACATAGGCTATCACCCCATTGGGTCAGAAACTTGTCTGTTAGTGGCAGGCTGGCACAGACTGGTCTGCCCTGTGCTAAAGGTTTGGGTAAAATACAGGGGGCATCTCTAAGATGCCCTCTGTGTGCATTTTAAAATAAATACAGCACGCATCAGTGTGCGTTTATTGTGCAGAGGAGTTCGATACCAAACTTCCTAGTCTTCAGAGAAGCCATCATGGAGCTGTGGAGTTCATAATGAAAAACTCCCAGCCCATGTATTTGATATGGCCAAACTGCACTTACAATGTCTAAGAATGGACTTAGACACTGTAGGGGCATATTGCTCATGCAGCTATGCCATCACCTGTCGTATAGTGCACCCTGCCTTAGGACTTTAAGGCCTGCTAGAGGGCTGACATACCTATGCCACAGGCAGAGGTTTGTGGTCATGGTACACTGCAACAAGCAACCATAAATGTTTTGGTTAACTATCATCGCCCTTACAAATTGCACTTAAGTGGCGCGAATGTAATCCAAAGGCAGATGCGAAATGTTGACAAAAACCTAAGGCATACCTTACATCAAATCACATTTAAAAATATATTTGTATTTTTTTGGCAAACTTAATATAGTGACTAAAATGTTATACCATGCCACCCAATCTTAATAATTAGATGTAGCTGATTTACTGAGTCTATGGGATAGGTAGTAGCTTTCTGTTTGTTATATATTGAACAGTTTATGTTGGTTAGACTTTTTTATATTTTCCATAAATTCTTCAAATTTCGATTAAACATAAATTGTAGCGAAATCCCAATTAAGTCTTTACATGTTATCATTAATTTATGTTTCTACATAATTCTCTATATTCTAATTAGATGTACTGTTAAACAGCTCCCCTACCTCTTAATAGTACTATGCGGTATGTTCCATAGCTCGATTTGCTTCAGCGGCGTTCTTCCAAGCCTTCTCTCGTATTTGCCGGCTCACACCTGTGAGACTCGAGCTGAGCTTCGTGTCAGTGCGTACAATTATGGCAGCCATATTGGAATGGCGTTTCAGTCTGTCATATGATAGACCACATATCAATGTGTACATTGATCACTATTTAGACACAAGTATATAATACCTGACACAAGAGAAGGCTTGGAAGGACACCGCTGAAGTGAATCGAGCTATGGAACGTACCACACTGTCCTATTATGAGGTATTGGGGCTGTTTAACAGGACATTAAATTAGAATATAGAGAATTATGTGGAAACATAAATTACATTCCCTGTGATCCAGGCAGAAGCCAGAGACTATTGTGAAGACCCTCGCCAGGAAATGAGCCTCTCCTGATTGTCACCCTTGTGTCCCACTCTGTCACCCTGTCCACCTTGAACTGTAATTTCTCCCCTTCCTATGTCCCCTTGGAAAATGCATCTGTGCTATAAATAGACTGGAACAATACCCTGAACTTTCCTCCATCATCACCCCATCCCATTCCACTTGCCCCTCTTTTTCTTGGCACTTCAATAAACACCCTTGGAAAAAATACATGTATGGAGTATGTTACATTTTTCAAGTATGTATACGTTTAACCAGGTACAAACATAGCAATTCAACTGTACAGTAAATGAGCACACAGGAAAGACCTGTAGTTGGCTGCAGTAATCACACCAGGAGCCATAGTGGGGCACCAACATCTGTAAAATGAACTGCCAATGGATACAGTAAGTGGGAATAGAAGTGGGAAATAATAGCATGCCAGTGCCAAAGAATTTCAAAATAATGACAATGAAATGTAAAGTAACACTGTCTTACCTGTGTGTCATTGGAAGTATTGATGTAAAACTGCTGTTCTCTTATCCTCATCTTCATCCTTTGCCTCCTCATCCTCACTGTTCACAGTGTCTGCTGCTGCCACACGGGCATCTCCAGCCTCCTCCTCCTGCAGAAATGGCACATGACATCTCAGGGCAAGGTTGTGCAACATGCAGCATGCCACTATTAACTGGCAGACCTTCTTGGGTGAGTAGCACATGGATGCATCTGTTAGAATGAGGCAACGAAACCTGGCCTTCAGGAGGCCAATGGTTCTTTCTATTATCCTTCTGGTTCGCCCATGTGCCTCATTGTAACATTCTTATGCCCTAGTCCTGGCATTCCTCACAGGGGTCAGTGGGCATGATAGATTAGGGTAACCAGAGTCTCCTACAAATATTGAGGGACAACATTTAGCAACACGCTATCCCATATGGCCCACACCATACCCATACACCAACATATACTAGGTGTTGACCAGGGCTCACCTACTAGCCATACTCTGTGCCTCTGTAGTTGGGCCATCACATATGGGATGCTGCTATTCCTCAGGATAAAGGCACAATGCACAGACCCAGGATACTTAGCATTGATATAGGAGATATACTGGTCCGCCAGGCACACCATCTGTACATTCATGAAGTGGAAACTCTCATGGTTTCTGAACCCCTGTTCATTTTGACAGGGGGGGGCAAATGCAATATGTGTTCCATCAATCGCCCAATTATGTTGGGGATATGTCCTATTGCATAGAAGTCAGCCTTCACTGTGGCCAAATCCTCCACCTGGGGAAAAACAATGTAGCTGCACATGTGTTTAATCAGGGCAGACAACACTCTGATCAGCACTATTGAGAACATTGACTGTGACATTCCTGCTGCAAAGCCCACTGTCACTTGGAAAGAACCATTTGCCTGGAAATGGAGCACTGATAGAATTTTCACAAGAGGGGGATCCCAGTCGGGTAACAGATAGTAGTTATTAAGTCAGACTCCAACTCTATGATTTTGGCCCTGTCAAGTTTATAGCTGAGGATGATGTGCCTGTCCTCCACTGTTGCTAAGTCCACCAGGGGTCTGTACACAGGGGTATGTCTCATTCTCCTATTCATCCCCAGCTGTAGAAATCTAAGGGACAAAAGAGTGAGGAGCCTGTTACACACTGAACAAAAGGGCTACGACAGTGCAATGTATGCTGTCAATTTGTAAAGGGTCAGTGAGAATTGTCCTGTATATCCAAATTTTAACAGTGATGCAGTTATTACTCAGGGCCTACCTTCCCTCCCCTGAAATGGCGTCCGCCTGTCCTGTGTGGAGGGACAAGTGGAAGTGAGGTAATTCCGCTGTTGTTGTGTGCCGTTGCGGGAGCCGGTCAGGAACCGCCAAGCAACCCCTCATTGGTTACCATTGGACCCTATGGGGTTCAGTAGCCAGTGGTGATGTAAGCGAAGGTGATGGTATGCACCGCCGCGGAGGTGACCGCCATTTTCTATCTGATCACTCACTTGCTACCTGACCTTCAACAGGAGAGCACCTACACTGCATGTGCCACTGTGACTTGTGTCTGGAGCCTACCATGGCCTGTGTGACTGGAGAAAGGGCCCCTGCCTTCACCTCTGCGGACTTGGAGCTACTAGTGGATGGGGTCCTACCCCAGTACGGACTGCTGTATGGGCCTCCAAACCAACAGGTGAGTGCACTGTGGGCACGATGCATGTGACATGAATGCATGTAGTGGTGTGTGTGAAGGCCTCATGTATATGTCCTCTCGGCGACGTATTGGTTGTGTACTGGGCCATGTGTGTGAAAATGGTGATGTGATGGGGTATGTGGGCCAAAAGTGTAACAGGCAGGACTCTCTGACTGATACTATTTTCCGGTGTATATTTCCTCTGCAGGTCAGCGCCCATCAAAAGAAGGGTATGTGGTATGCCATCGCCAAGGACGTGCGGATCCTGGGGGTCTATGGCAGGTAGAGCACCCACAGTTGGAAACAGTGCGAGGACCTGAGACGCTGGGCACAGAATATGATGGAGGCCCAGCTGGGGATGGCCTCCCAATGAGGAAGGGGTGCCCGTCGAACCCTGACTCCCCCTGATGCCCCGCATACTGGTGGCGGCCTATCCTGAGCTGGATGGGCATATGAAGGCATCACAGCAGCCACAAGGGGGTGAGTACAGTTCTCATAATTACAACTTACACATGGATGTGTGTCAGTGGGTGCCCCTAGGCCAGGCCTGACATTGCAGAGTGGGTCCCCTGGTGGCAAGGTCCTGAAGGGATAATCCTGCTACCTAGATCGTAGGCATCCACAACTGGTCAGGGCTGCGTGGGTCCCAGGTGGGCCGTATTTGGCTGTGTGTGCCCCTCCCCATGCCTTGGTGGCAAGTAATATAATAGTGCATAGGGATGTTCCCTGCGTGTGAGGGTGATGTGTACACCAAGGGTAATGTTGGTGCAGACATTGACCAAGTGTATCCTTTGTCTCTCCCCCCCTTTTTGTTTTGACTCCCTGTTCTTATGTGCATTAGCATCATCTGGCAGAGGAGCAGAGGCACCGGCAACGGAGGGAGCTGCATCCTACATGACCCAGGAGGCAGAGTCCACCGACGGTGAGGGTACCAGTGGGACAGAGGGCGAGGGGAGCACCACGGCAGAGACTGGAGGGGAGAGTTCAGACCTCCTCCGATGGGAGCTCCCTTGTGGTGGCAGACACCTCTGTGACCACCCCAGCTACAGGTACAGCCGCCACCCCCATATCAGCAACACCCTCCCAGCAGCCCCTCAACGAGTTGCCCATGTCTGCATCTCCTTTGCCACAGACAGTTCAGGCCCTGCCCCAGTAGGACCCTGCTTCCCTGAGTGAGGAGGCTATTGACCTCCTGAGATCCATCTCTGTAGGGCAGTCAACCATTGTGAATGCCATCCCGGGGCTGGCAGCTCAGACGCAACAGACAATTGCATTTCTGAAGGGCATTCACACTGGCTTGGCAACCCAACAGAGATCGATCCAGGCTCTGTCCTCCTCTCTGATGGCAGCCATTGTCCCTGTTTCCCCCCTGCCCCCTCAAACTTCCTCTTCCCAGTCCCATTCTCCTCAACCCCAACCCAACTTATCACAAGCATACAGGCAGATGAGCATTCACACAAGACAATACACAAGATTGGCACAGGCAAATACAAGCACCACACGTCATCCCACAGGCACTCACACAACCACCATCCAGATGCATACATACCAACATCCACAATTTTCACTGTCTCCCCCTCCTCCTCCTCCTCCACCTGCCTCTCAGTTCCTTCTACACTCACACCTGCATGCACTACATCCTCATCCACTACCATCATCACCATCACACCTAGCAGAACACATACCTCACTTGCAGACACTTCTACACCAGCCATGAAAACGTCCCCTGTGTCCTCTCCCACTGTGTCTGTCCCCCCTCCTAAAGTACACAAACACAAGCACTCAGACACCCAACAGCATTCCACCTCACAACAGCATCCAGCCCATGCACCGCCACCCAAAATCAGCAGACAGACACCTCCTACAACCACTCCCTCTTCCTCCACTCCCAAGCCTTCTCCCTCTTCCCACCCCAATATCTCTAGAAAGCTTTTCCTATCCACCATTGACCTCTTCCCCCCCCTCACCCCATCCTTCACGTCTGGTCAGGGTGGCAAAAACCCAGGCAAGAACCTCAGCTACCCAGTCCACGGGCCCAGTATTCACAACACCCACTCATGGTGGGAAAGGATCCAGGGCACATGTCCAGAAGGTGAAGGAGCCTGCCCCAGCTGCTGCCAAGAAGGGAAGGAGCCTGCCCCAGCTGCTTCCAGGAAGGGCAAGGAGCCTGCCCCAGCTGCTGGCAGGAAGAACAAGGAGCCTGCCCCAGCTGCTGGCAGGAAGGGCAAGGAGCCTGCCCCAGCTGCTGCCAGGAAGGGCAAGGAGCCTGCCCCAGCTGCTTGCAGGAAGAGCAAGGAGCCAGCACCAGCTGCTGCCAGGAAGGGCAAGGAGCCTGGGACAGAGACTCTTACGGAGTCCCCACCACCACCCATGGTTGTGCAGGCATCCAAAGCTGCAGGGGATGGGCTGGAGCCACCCCCCACCAGCAGCAGCACCACCACCATTGGGTAGCCACCCAAGGCTGCAGGGGATGGGCTGGAGCCTCCCTCCACCAGCAGCACCAGCACAACCACCACCAGGGGGTAGCCATCCGAAGTTGCAGTGGATGGGCTGGAGCCTCCCCTAACCAGCAGCAGCACAACAACCACCAGTGGGCAGCCATCTGAGGCTGCAGGGGATTGGCTAGAGCCTCTCCCCAGCAGCAGCACCACTGCCACCTCTGAGCAGCAATCACCGCCGGTGGACGGTATGTAGTCCTGCCTCCCATTAGCTACTGTGCGACCTGCTCCCTGCAAATCTAGTAGGTATGACACCCACCTGAAAGATAGAGACTTTGCACTCCCCAGGATTAAGAGCACAGGGCACGATGCCCCCTCCAGAACCAGCAGGTAGGACACCCACCAAACCAGCCTCCCAGGATCAAGAACACAGGGTACGATGCCCCCTCCAGAACCAGTGAGTAAGACACCCACCAACCCCAGCTTCCCCAGGATCAAGAGCACAGGGTACGTTGCCTCCTCCAGAACCAGTGGGTAAGACTCCCACCAACCCCAGCCTCCCCAGGATCAAGAGCACAGGGCACGATGCCCCCTCCAGAACCAGTGGGTAAGACACCCACCAACCTCAGCCTCCCCAGGATCAAAAACACACAGCATGTTGCACCCTCCAGAACCAGTGGGTAAGACACCCACGAACCCCAGCCTCTCCAGGATCAAGAGCACAGGGCATGTTGCCCCCTCCAGAACCAGTGGGTAAGACACCCACTAACCCCAGCATCCCCAGGATCAAGAGCACAGGGCATGTTGCCCCCTCCAGAACTAGTGGGTAAGACACCCACCAACACTAGCCGCCCAGGGTCAAAAGCACAGGGCACACTGCCCCCTCCAGAACCAGTGGGTAAGACACGCACCAACCCCAGCCTCACCAGGACCAAGCACAGGGCATGTTGCCCCCTCCAGAGCATGTGGGCAAGTCACCCACTTGAGAGACTGTGGCCTTGCACTCCGCAGGACCAAGCACAGGGCATGTTGCCCCCTCCATAACCAGTGGCCTTGTTCCATCTCCGGCTGAAGTGCTCCCCCATCCCCCTTCCCCCTGAGGTGCCTGCCAATTTTCCAACTGATGCCCCTGCAGTGTTCTCTCCATGTTGATGCAGATGACAAGTGGGGACTTGGACTTTGGCCTGTGGCCCTGTGGCCAATGCACACTGAGGACTGGGCAGTATCCCTTGAACTGTACAATTGTATGTATCTGTTACTTCGCATAGATATGTTTTAGTACTGTATCTGATTATGTGTATGGTGTTGGGTGTGTGTGTTGTGCATGTGTGTGTCATTGTCTTTTTCCTCCCCTGTGTGCTAGGCGAATGTACTCACCGTTGTCGTCTTTGCCGTCGAAGAGCATGGTGGAGACATGCAGCTCGGGACTCCATGTGGTGTGGTTGTTCCCTGTGTACCCAATGTCACAGTTTACTTTGGGCTTGGCGTCGAAGTTGATGAGAGGTGGGGAACGACACCGGTTCCGGCAGGTTCTGCTTTGGCTGAGGTAGAGGCGACCCCTTCCGGTAGCCACGGTGCTGTTTGACAATAGCAAGCCACTACAGTCCGTGCCCTCCAGAAGGAGTCCCAGAGGAAAAACCCCAAAAGGGTAAAAAACCTCCAACAGGAACTCCCTGAAACAGAAGGAGGACACAAGGACGTTAGAACTGAAGATCCAAGAGTACAGGAATACTGGAGACGGAAGACAGGTCAAGAATAACTGGCTCCACAAGAGGAAACCAGCCGGAGCATGACTACCACCAAAGGAGTGTTGCAACGCAATGAGAAAGAAGCTAAATTCCCCTTATATACCCATAGACAGGAAGGGAAAAACAGGAAGTAGAAATACCACCATCTTGGATTGGGGAAAAGGTCATGATTAATGATAGGGAACATGTGCCTAGAAAAGGAAAGCAAGGCATGCAGGGAAGAGAGGATGTGAACAGCATGCTGGGAAAGGAGGAAGCATGCATAAAAAAGAAATCATGTGCAGGCAGTCGGCTTTTGCCTGTGTGACCGGTAAGTGAGGGAAAAGAGGGTTTTCTAAATATACCTAATGTACCAGAATGTTAAGTGCACAAAATGCTCTATGCGCGGCAGGTTCGAGACCCGACTCGGAGTCTCTTCCCCTGCCGCGTCTGCCCTTGAAGTGACAAACGAAAGAAGGGGGAGCGGCGAGTGCCGCGACCCCTGACCTGAGTCACGGCTTCCCCCGCGGCCTGCTTGCGAGCCGTGGCTTACCCCGTGGCTTCCCTGCGGACCGTGGTGTTTATCGAGTGCCGCACCGCGCGTCCCGTGCTTGCGGCCACGGCGCGACACCCAATGGTGAGTCCTTTCCTTTCTGTGCAGTGTTTCAGCCAGGCTTTTTATGTTGTTGGTACCGCCCTGGAAAAGGTGGTGGTTATCTGGGTCATAATATGGTGGGTGGAACATTGACTTCCCCTCGGCTGTAGGTGGCTACCACCATGGTGGCTGTTGTTTCCGCCATGGCGGTCGGTGTGGTAAAGTGGCTGTCTATCTGAGTTCTCACCGCCATGGTCATAATTTGGCAGTAATTACTACCAACCTGTTGGCTGTATTACCGCCACTTTTATACCAACTGACAGGGTTGTAATGAAGGCCATAGTATTAACATTGAAATGCCAAATCTCCGCACCCTGTAATGATTTAAAGGGTTGCATCGGTGCTGTGAAACATAAACTGAATGGACATACGCTCACCAGAATCCTTAATGAGACCATCCCTCCATTCAGGATACTGTGGGATTGAGTCAAGAGTCACGTGCCTGTAGGAGATTTAAAGCACCTGTATGTTTTAATATGAAAACCTCGCACCTGTGAACAAGGGATGAAGCCAAAACTTGTCAGGATTTAATACAAATGACATGCCGGGATTTCATCAGGAAATGGTTCTTTGCCATGGTGACTTTATATATATAAATATATCTATACCTATCTATCTATATATATATATATATATATACACACACACACACACACACACGCACACACACACGCACACACACACACACAATCACCCTCTCACCCTTTGTTCCTCGATGCTATTGCTTTTGACTTGAAAGTGTACTGGGGCCTACTAACCAGGACACCCCTGTACGGCCCTAGTAAATGGTACCAGTGGTACCTAGGGCAGTGATAGTAAAGGGGTCTCCAGGGCTGTAACACTGATTGTGCCCCCCGCCTGACTGATCCTAGTAAAAGTAAACCTGCAGAGCTGCCATGTCAGCTTGCATGAGCAGCTTGCCTGGTTGAGTTTGACTCTGTCCACACCAAATGCAGGCAAAGTCCATTTACTGCCATAGCACGGGTCAGTCACCCCTAAAGCAGGCCTCCTGTAGCCCAGGAGGCAGGGTTTACTGTGTTATGATTGTGGAGATGTATGCACAAGCATATATGACCCTGTAATAGCATTTGAAAGTTAATGCTATCACAATTGACCAGCAATCCAGGGCAGTCCCCAGTTGTCCAGCTCCGTGATGAAATGGCCGATTCCCCCTATGTTTGGTATCAAACACAGTACTTATTAATCTGTGCATGGTTCTCATGACCAGTATTAGTTAGCAGGTACCCCAGTGGTGTCCTTAGAGGATGTATACCAAGATACCAGCTTTCCCGTGCCTTGGCGGGCTTACCTGAGCCATTTGCCACCAAGAAAAGAGTCTGCCCTCCTGCTGGTCATGCTAACACTTTCCCCAGGATGGAGACAAAGGCCCTAGGCAGGAAGGAGGTCATACCTCCTCTCTCCCAGGATGGCTAGTGTTTACAGTAATCAAGGCGGTGTGCTTCATAGGCATCACTGCCCTTGATGTCTAATCTCTTGTCCCCCACTCAAGGGCAAAGCCCTTCCCGCCCTGACCAACCTGACAGGTAGGAAAGTCAGCTATTCAGAAGGCCTTCACCCCCCCAAAGACTAGCCCTACCTTAAGGGTGGGCTAGGAGGTCTGTACAGCTGACGAAGTGTTCTGTCATTGGAATAGTTTGTTTTGAGTAGAACAGTGACGTACTCCCATAGCAAGCCATCACTTCATGGGGGGCCTAGCTGCAGGGACAAGTAGCCCATGGGCAACTGTCCCCTACACACTTAACTCCCCCTACTCCACGATTTAAGTGGCTCCCCTGGCAACAGAACTTCAATTATAACTTTGAATCTAAGAAGATGTACAAAGAAGACGTGACACCGACAACAGGACTTCGGACTGCGCAACACCACAAAGAGAGGACACTCAATTCCTTAAGGAGACCATAGGCTGGAACTGTGTGATTGTGTGATAAACATGTGCCTATGGTGAAAACTCATTGCTCCCAACAAGAGGGACTCCAGTGGATGCCAGGAACTAAAGCAGACTCCCCTGACTGTTGGTGCCAGTCACCTACAACCTGCAGAAGAATCATCATGCTGCATCCCCAAAAGTACAACCCGTCTGGCCCACTTGAGTGAGCCCAAAGAAAGTCAGTGACCTCCACCTGGAGAGTGGTAGTGAGGCTTTCACCACGTTTTGAGCACTACCCCCTTCAGGAAGACTTCGCTGGTGCCATTGCTTGTCTGTTGCCAGCCCGGTAACTAGCAGCTTCTCGGAAATCACCAAATCCAGAGAAGTTCCCCGACATAGTGACCGACATCAGCAACAACCCCATTCCTGAAAATCTGCATCCTGAATGAGGCGACTTCGGGAGGAGCAGTAAAGCATCTTTGGCATGACTAGTCCCCTTCATTGACAGCTGCAAGGCCACCTCTGCACCCAGAGGCACTGAATGTGGTGGTGAAGTTCCAGCTGTGGAATCCAGGTCCTGGGGCCCCAAATACCTCTACTTTCCAAGGGTGAGTGTGAGTCTATCCCAAAGTGTGCTTTTGTCAAGTGCTGTAATATGACTGTGCCAGCAGATCCTGTCAGCACCAAGGACAGCCAGAGCATCTCTGTACCCAGGCTCCTTGGGTAAGGTAACTAGGAACTGACTGTTGAGACTTGGTCTAGCGGACCGCAAGACCTTAACTCCAAGTGGAGCTCACCCTACAAGTGAGCAATTGCACACTGTGATTTTCGTCATTGACTTCAACAGGAGTTGTTTGACTATTAAAAGTACTCTATTTTTAACTCCTTAATCGTTCACAAATGTTGTTGTCTGTAATATAAAAAGTTTGTTTTGGTGTCCAATCTAAGATAAAAATGTCTAGAATAAGAGAAAAGGTCCATTTCTGGGCAAGATGTTAGTGTTACTGGTAAGACTCCCTAGTCATACCACATGATACTGCCACCTTGATACGCTCACACGTATATCTACACATACACATATGTACATGTATACATTTAACAGTGCTCCTGTGCTGAGGATGTAACCATTAAGTCCTCGGCATGGAGCTCTGTGGGACTCCCTCCAGCCCACCAAGGCCGGGATGGAAGGGGAAGCCATTCCCCTTCCACCCTGACCCCCCCAACCCCCTAGTGACGTCTGATCAGAGGCCACTTCCCCATCACGCTGGAAGCTCAGCTTCCAGTGCGATCGGAAGAGAAATGCTTTGCACCGATCATGTGATGGGGGCCTGAGAGGCTTCAAAAGGAAGGTAAGGAATTTCCTTCCCTTTGAAGTCTCTAAGAGCATTTCAGAAGCCGGATCGTGAAGCGCCCACTAGACACCAGGGATTTGTTTAGAAAAATTAAATTGGCATCAGGGGATCAACCTCTTGGGCAAGGGTCGCTCCCCAGGGGGGCAATTTTTTTCAAGGCCTTTTCTGCCCCCACTATTGTTATTAGGCCAATCTGCCCCCGGAGAGGGGGAAGAAACCTCTAGGCGCCAGGGATAATTTTTTTGTTTGTTTTTCTTTTTGCTCTGTTGTTTTTGGAGGTGGGGAGCGAACCCTTAGGGAAGGGTCGTTCCCCTATGGAGAAATTATATTTAGGCCATTTCTTCCCCCTTGGGGGCAGATTGGCCTTTTTTTATGAGGCCAATCTGCCCCCAAGGGGGGCAGAAACCACTGGACACCAGGGAGGTATATCGTAACGGTGAATTCACACAAGGGGAGCGACCCCTTAGGCAAGGGTCGCTCCCTAATGGGGGGGCAAATTTATTTTAGGCCATTTCTGCTCCCCCTGGGGCAGTTTGGCCTAATGTAATTAGGCCAATCTGCCCCCGGGGGGGAGGGAACCTCTAGGCACCAGGGATGATTTTTTCAATTGTTTCTTAGAGGTGGGGAGCGACCACTTAAACAAGGGTTATTGTTATCTGCCCCCTTGAGGGTAGATCGGCTGATTTTTGTAGGCCAATATGCCCCCAAGGGGGGCAGAAATCACTAGGGGCCAGGGATAATTTTTTTATTTTGTATTTTGCTTTGTTTTTTAGAGGTGGAGAGCGACTCCTTAGGCAAGGGGAGCCCCCCTGGGGGGGGCAAATTGTATTTAGACCATTTCTGGCCCCTTTGGGGGCAGATAGGCTGATTTTTGTTAGGCCAATCTGCCCCCGGGGGGCAGAAACCTCTAGGAGCCAGGGAACTTTTTTCTTATTTTTTTTATAGGTGAATAACTTCTTGTCATCGAAATGAGAGGAAAACGTGTTTTTTTAGGCCATATTTTGAGGTTTGCAAAGGATTCTGGGTAACAGAACCTGGTCAGACTCCACAAGTCACCCCATCTTCCCTAGGTGCCAGATTAGCTAGAGGCCAAAATCCACAGCTAGGCACTTTGCAAAAAACAGCTCTGTTTTCTTTGTGAAAATGTGATGCGTCCACGTTGTGTTTTGGGGCATTTCCTGTTGTGGGCACTTGGCCTACCCCCACAAGTGAGGTACCATTTTTATCGGGAGACTTGGGGGAACAATGGGTGGAAGGAAATTTGTGGCTCCTCTCAGATTCCAGAACTTTCTGTCTCCGAAATAAGAGGAAAAAGTGTTTCTTGTCCAAATTTTTAGTTTTGCAAAGGATTCTGGTTAACAGAACGTTGTCAGAGACCGACAAGTCACCCCATCTTACATTCCCCTAGGTGTCTAGTTTTCAAAATCGATTGGTTTGCTAGGTTTCCCTAGGTGCCGACTGTGCTAGAGGCCAAAATCCACAGCTAGGCACTTTGCAAAAAACAGCTCTGTTTTCTTTGTGAATATGTGATGTGTCCACATTGTATTTTGGGGCATTGCCTGTTGTGGACGCTAGGCCTACCCCCACAAGTGAGGTACCATTTTTATTGGGAGACCTGGTGGAATGCTGGGTGGTAGGAAATTAGAGGCTCCTCTCAGATTCCAGAACTTTCTGTCACCGAAATGAGAGGAAAAAGTGTTTTTGGCCAACTTTTGAGGTTTGCAAAGGTTTCTGGGTAACAGAATCTGGTCAGAGCCCCACAAGTCACCCCATCTTGGATTCCCCTAGGTGTCTAGTTTTCAAAACTGTGCAGGTTTGCTAGGTGTCCCTAGGTGCTGGATGAGTAGGAGGCCAAAATCCACAGCTAGGCACTTTGCAAAAAACAGCTCTGTTTTCTTGGTGAAAATGTGATGTTTCCACGTTGTGCTTTGGGGCATTTCCTGTCGCAGGCACTAAGCCTACCCCCACCAGTGAGGTTCCATTTTTATCGGGAGACTTAGGGGAACACTGGGTGGAAGGAAATTTGTGGCTCCTCTCAGATTCCAGAACTTTCTGTCACCGAAATGAGAGGCAAAAGTGTTTTTTAGCCAAATTTTGAGGTTTGCTAAGGATTCTGGGTAACAGAAACTGGTCAGAGCCCCACAAGTCACCCCGTCTTGGATTCCGCTAGGTGTCCAGTATTCAAAACTGTGCAGGTTTGCTAGGTTTTCCTAGGTGCTGGCTGAGCTAGAGGCCAAAATCCACAGCTAGGCACTTTGCAAAAAACAGCTCTGTTTTCTTTGCGAAAATGTCATGTGTCAATGTTGTGTTTTGGGGGATTTCCTGTCGCGGGCACTAGGCCTACCCCCACAAGTGAGGTACCATTTTCATTGGGAGACTTGGAGGAACACTGCGTAGAAGGAAATTTGTGGCTCCTCTCAGATTCCAGAACTTTCTGTCACCGAAATGAGAGGAAAAAGTATTTTTTGACCAAACTTTGAGGTTTGCAAAGGATTCTGCTTAACAGAACCTGGTCAGAGCCCCACAGGTCACTCCATCTTGGATTCCCCTAGGTGTCTAGTTTTCAAAACTGTGCAGGTTTGCTAGGTTTCCCTGGTTTCCTGCTGTGCTAGAGGCCAACATCCACAGCTAGGCACTTTACAAAAAACAGCTCTGTTTTCTTTGTGAAAATGTGATGCGTCCACATTGCGTTTTGTGGTACCATTTCTATTGGGAAACTTGGAGGAAGGAAATTTGTGACTCCTCTCAGATTCCAGAACTTTCTGTCACCGAAATGAGAGGAACAAGTGTTTTTGGGCCAAATTTTGAGGTTTGCAAACCTGGTCGGAGGCCCACAGGTCACCCCATCTTGGATTCCCCTAGGTCTCTAGTTGTCAAAACTGTGCAGGTTTGCTAGGTTTCCCTAGCTGCCAGCTGCGCTCGAGGCCAAAATCCACAGCTAGCCACTTTACAAAAAACAGCTCTGTTTTCTTTGTGAAAATGTGTTGTGTCCACGTTGTGTTTTGGGGTATTTCCTGTTGGGGGCACAAGGGCTACCCCCACAAGTAGGGTACCACGTTTATCGGGAGAGATGGGGTAATGCTAAGTAGAAGGAAATTTGTGGCTCCTCTCAGATTCCAGAAGTTTCTGTCACCGAAATAAGAGGAACAAGTGTTTTTTGACCACATTTTGAGGTTTGCAAAGGATTCTGGGTAACAGAACCTGGTCAGAGCCCCACAAGTCACCCCATCTTGGATTTCCATGTTTCTAGTTTTCAAAACTAAGCAGGTTTGCTAGGTTTCCCTAGGTGTCTAGTTGTCAAAACTGCACAGGTTTGCTAGGTTTCCCTAGGTGCCGGCTGAGCTAGAGGCCAAAATCCACAGCTAGGCACTTTGCAAAAAACAGCTCTGTTTTCTTTGTGAAAATGTGATGTGTCCACATTGTGTTTTGGGGAATTTCCTGTTGTGGGCGCTAGGCCTACCCCCACAAGTGAGGTTCAATTTTTATCGGGAGACCTGGGGCAATACTTGGTGGAAGGAAATTTGTGGCTCCTCTCAGATTCCAGAACTTTCTGCCACCAAAATGAGAGGAAAAAGTGTTTTTTTGGCCAAATTTTGAGGTTTGCAAAGATTTCTGGGTAACAGAACCTGGTCAGAGCCCCACAAGTCACTCCATCTTTGATTCCGCTAGGTGTTTAGTTTTCAAAACTGTGCAGGTTTGCTAGGTTTCCCTAGGTGCCGGCTGAGCTAGAGGCCAAAACCTACAGCTAGGGACTTCACAAAGAACATATCAGATTTAAATGGAAAAATCTGATGTGTCCATTTTGTGTTTCCTGTTGCGAGCATTAGGCCTACCCAAGCAAGTGAGGTACCATTCTTATCGGGAGACTTGGGGGAACACATAATGGCAAAACAAGTGTTATTGCCTCTTGTCTTTCTCTACATTTTTTCCTTCCAAATGTAAGACAGTGTGTAAAAAAGATGTCCATTTGAGAAATGCCCTGTAATTCACATGCTAGTATGGGCACCCCGGAATTCAGAGATGTGCAAATAACCACTGCTTCTCAACACCTTATCTTGTGGCTATTTTGAAATACAAAGGTTTTCTTAAAACCTATTTTTCACTTTCTATATTTCAGCAAATTAATTGCTGTATACCCTTTATAGAATGGAAACCCATTGCAAGGTGCAGCTCATTTATTGGCTTTTGGTACCTAGGGTTCTTGATGAACCTACAAGCCCTATCTATCTCTGCAACCAGAAGATCCCAGCAGACGCAACAGTATATTGCTTTCAAAAATCTGTCATCGCAGGAAAAAGTTATTTTCTGTAGGAAAAACTTGTAGGATCTACACAAATAACCCCTTGTTGAATTCAGAATTTTGTCTACTTTTCAGAAATGTTTAGCTTTCTGGGATCCAGCATTGGTTTCTCACCCATTTCTGTCACTAACTGGAAGGAGGATGAAAGCACAACAAATTGTAAAAAGGGGGTGTGTCCCAGTAAAATGTCAAAATTGTGTTGAAAAATTGGGTTTTCTAATTCATGTCTGCCTGTTTCTGAAAGCTGGGAAGATGGTAAGTTTACCACCGCAACCCCTTTGTTGATGGAAATCAATCATCTGCAGCCCTTTTTTCACAATTGTTTGGAAAAAAAAATAAGTTTTGATCAATTTTGGCTAATTTCTTGGTCTTGGCCAAAGGTCCTCTCAATGATCCTTCTGGTTCACCCATGTGCCTAATTATACCGTTCATGTGCCCTTGTCCTGGCATTCCTCACATGGGTCAGCAGCCATGATAGATTTGGGAACCCAGAGTCACCTGCAAATATTGAGGGACAACATTTAGCCACACACTATTCTACAGGGCCAACAGCATAGGCATACACCAACATATACTGGGGGAAACCAAGGCTCATCTATTAGCACACCCTGTGCCTCTGTAGTTGGGACATCACATTTTGGATGCTGCTATTCCTTAGGACAAAGGCATCATGCACCGACTCAGGATACTTATTGGGGATATGTCCCATTGCATAAAACCCGGGCTTCACAGTGGCCAAATCCTCCACCTGGGGGAAAGCAATGTAGCTGCACGTGTTTTATCAGGACAGACAAGACTCTTGCCAGCATGATTGAGAACATTGGCTGTGACATCCCTGCTGCCAAGCCCATTGTCACTTGGAAAGAACCAGTTGCCAGGAAATGGAGCACTGATAGAACCTGCACAAGAGGGGGGATCCCAGTGGATGATGGATATCTGAGATCAGGTCAGTTTCCAACTGGGCACACAGCTGTGTGATTGTGGCCCTGTCCATTCCATAGGTGAGGATAATGTGCCTGTCCTCCAGTGTAGCCAAGTCCACCAGGGGTCTGTACATGGGGGTATGTCTCCTAAACATCCGCAGTGGTAGATATGTAAGGGACACAAGAGTGGATTTGAACAACTATACCACAACAGCAGTCCACATCGTGCAATCATGTTATGGGACAGTGTAATTTCAAAGTATGTGCCTATTGATCCTGTGATGCAGCAATTGTCGATGGGCCTGTTCACCCACCTGAAATGGCGACTGCCTGTCCTGGTGGAGGGACAGGAGAAAGTGAGGTAATGCCACCGACATTGGGCGCCGTGGCGGTAGGTGGTCGTGAACCACCATGCAATTCATCATTGGATAATATTGGGCCCTATGGGGTACATTGGCCAATGGGGATCTACTCCGGCGGTGACGGTATGCACCGCCGTGGACGTGACTGCCATATTATTTTGTGACCTTCCACAGGAGAGGACCTACACTGCATGCGCTGCTGTGACCTGAGTCTGGAACCTACCATGGCCTGTGTGACCGGGGAAAGGTCCCCAGCCTTCATTTCTTAGGAGTTGGAGTGACTGGTGGATGGGATCCTACCCCAGTACGGACTGCTGTATGGGCCTCCAGACCAACAGGTGAGTACACTTTGTGCACAATGCATGTGGCATGAAGGCATGAAGATGTGTGTGAAGGCATCGTGTAAGGGTGGGTGGGGGTGGGGGATTGTCTGTTGGTGGTATACATGTTGTGAGTTGGCCTATGTGTGGGCCAATAGTGATGGGATCGGGTATGGTGAGCCATGTGTGTGACAGGCTGGACTGTTTGTTTAATGGAGTTCTGCTGTCTGTATTACCTCTGCAGGTCAGTACCCATCAAAAGAAGGGATTATGGCGTAACATCGCCAAGGACGTGCGGACCCTGGGGGTCTATGGAAGGCAGAGCACCCACTGTCAGAAACAGTGGGAGGACCTGAGATACTGGGCACAAAAGACCGTGGATGCCCAGCTTGGATGGCCTCCCAACGAGGAAGGAGTGCACCTTGGGCCCAGACCACCCTGATGGCCTGCATACTGGCAGTGACCTACCCTGAGCTGGATGGGCACTTGAGGGCATCACAACAGCCAGAAGGGGGTGAGTACAGTGGCTATCATTACAACTTACGGCTGGTGGGGTGGTATCCAGGTGGTGGTTGTATGCCAGTGGGTGCCCCCAGGCCAGGCCAGACATTGCAGTGTAGGTCCTCTGGAGGCTTTGAATGGAAAATACTGCTCCCCTAGCTTGTTAGTATTCACTGTATTCACTTCTGGGCAGGGCTGCCTTGATCCCAGGTGCACTGCAGTTGGCAGTGTGTGCCCCTCCTCATGCCTTGCTGACTAGCCATTTCACTGGAAATGCCATGCATAGTGTGTAGGCCTGTTCCCTGTGTGCGAAGGTTCTGTGTACACCAACGGTGGTGGTGGTGCAGTAATTGACCCAGTGTATCCTTTGTCTCTCTTCCCCCTTTCTTGTTTTGTCATCCTGTCATTATGTGCATTAGCATCATGTGGTGGAGGAGTAGAGGCACAGGTGACAGTGGGAGCTGCATCCCACAGGACCCTAGAGGCAAAGTCCACTGACGCCGAGGGAATCAGGGGGTGGAGGGCGAGGGGAGCACCACAGCAGAGACTAGAGGGGACAACACAGACTTGGATATCTCCTCCGATGGGAGCTCCCTGATGGTGGCAGACACCTCTGTGTCCACCCCAGCTGCAGGTACAGCCACCACCCGCGTACCAGCACCACCCTCCCAGTAGCCTTTCAGCGAGTTTCCCGTGCCCGCTCACCCAGGAGGGTGGGCATCTCCTATGCCCCAGGCATCTCAGGCCCTGCCCCAGTTAGCCCTGCTGCACTGAGTGAGGAGGCTATTGACCTCCTGAGATCCATCTCTGTAGGGCAATCAGCCATTGTGAATGCCATCCAGAGGCTGGCATCCCAGATGCAGCAATGTAAAGCATTTATGGTGGAATGGCGGCCCAACAGAGATCGATTCAGGCTCTGGCCTCCTCTCTGATGACAGCCATTGTCCGTTTCTGCCGTCCCCCCTCCAACTTCCACTTCCCAGTCCCATTCTCCCCAACCCCAGCCCATCCCAAGAACACATGCAGATGAGCATGCACACAAGACTACACACAAGAGTGGCACAGGCAAACACAAGCACCACACGTCATCCCACAGGACCTCAATCAAACACCATTCAGTTGCAGACACAACAACATCCACTGCCTCCACTGTCACCACCTCCTCCACCACCTACCACCCAGTTACATCTACACTCACACCTGCATGCACTGCATCAATATCCACTAACAGCATCATCACCACACCAAGCACAACACACACCTCACTGGCAGACACCTTCACAACATCCATTCATGCGTCCCCTGTGTCCTCTTCCACTGTGTCTGTCCCCCATCCTAAAGGACACAAACGCAAGCACTCAGATATCCAACAGCCATCCACCTCACAACAACATACATCCCATGCACCTCCACACAAATCCAGCAGACGTACACCTCCAACAACCACTCCCTTCTCCTCCACTCCCATTACTCCTCCCTCCTCCCGCCCCAACATCCCTAAAAAGCTTTCCATTTCCCAGATTAACCTCTTCCCTACCCCTACCCCCATCCTGCATGTATGGGTGGGGTAGCAAGGACACAGCCCAGCACCTCAGCCAAATAGTCCACAGGGACAGTGGTAGCACCACCTACTTGTCGTGGTAGGGATACCAAGGGGAAGGAGGCAGCACAACCTGGAATGAAAGGGAAGGAGACTGCACCAGCTGTTAAGAAGGGGAAGGAGTCTGCACAAGCTGGGAAGAAGGGAAAGGAGCCTGCACCAGCTGGGAAGAAGGAGAAGGAGCCTGTACCAGCTGGGAAGAAGGGGGAGGAGCCTGCACCAGCTGTGAAGAAGGTGAAGGAGCCTGCACCAGCTGTGAAAAAGGGGAAGTAGCTTGCACCTCCAGGCAGAGAGGGGAAGAGCCCATCCAACCCTGCCAGGAAGGGTAAGGGATCCCCAACCCATGACCAGGAGGAGAAGAGGCACTCTACAGTAGTGAAAGCTGTGAGGCAAACACCACCACTACCAGCAGCTGTCACAGGGCCCCCACCGCCAGCCGTGGATGTGCTACCATCACTGAGAGCAGACGATGCCCAGAAGCCTCCCCCAACCACCACCAGCATGCAGCCATTACAGAGTGAGGGGCTGTCCAGGAACTTCCTGCAAACACCACCAGCATGCAGCCATAACAGAGTGCAGGGGCTGCCCAGTAGCCTCCCCCAACCACAAGCATGCAGCCATCACAGAGTGCAAGGACTGCCCAGGAGCATTTCCCAACCACCACCTTCATGCAGCCATCTCAGAGTGCAGGGGCTGCCCAGGAACCTCCCCCCAACCACCACTAGCATGCAGTCATCACAGAGTGCAGGGACTGCCCACGAGCCTCCCCCAACCACCACCAGCACGCAGCCATCACAGAGTTCAAGGGCTGCCCAGGATCCTCCCCCAAACACTACCAGCATGCAGCCATCATCGCCGGCGGATGCCATGTAGTCTACCCTCCAGGGGCTACTGTGCGGGCTGTCCCCTCCAGAACCAGTGGGCAAGTCACCCACTTGAGAGACTGTGGCCTTGCACTCCCCAGGACAAAGCAATGGGCATGTTGCCCCCTCCAGAACCAGTGGGCAAGACACCCACTACAGAGACTGCGGCCTTGCACTCTCCAGGACAAAGCAATGGACATGATGCCCCCTTCAGAACCAGTGGGCAAGACACCCACTTCAGAGACTGTCATCTTGCACTCCCCAGGACAAAGCAATGTGCACGTTGCCCCCTCCAGAAGCACTGGCCAAGACACCCACTCCAGAGACTGTGGCCTTGCACTCCCCAGCAAAAAGCAATGGGCATGTCACCCCCTCCAGAACCAGTGGGCAAGTCACCCACTTGAGAGACAGTGGCCTTGCACTCCCCAGGACAAAGCAATGGGCATGTTACCCCCTCCAGAACCAGTGGGCAAGTCACCCACTTGAGAGACTGTGGCCTTGCATGCCCCAGGACAAAGCAATGGGCATGTTGCCCCCTCAAGAACTAGTGGGCTTGTTACCACATCTGGCTGATGTTCCCCCTCCCCCTGCGGTGCCTGCCTCTGTGCAAACTGATGCCCCTGCAGTGTTCTATCCGGATGTGCTCAGGTTTTGAGTTGGCCCTTGGACTGTGCCCTGTGTCCATGTGGACTCTTTGAACTTTGGACTGGACAGTGTCCCTTTTCTGTGCAAGTGTACATATCTGTTTCATGGCCAAATCGGTTTATTAATTTTGATGTTGAACTGATTACAATCACTTTCGTCAGTTCCTGTTGTCCATGCATTATTCTGTTGATTTTCGGGGCCAAATTGGTTTTGTATTGCAGCTGGTTGTGTGTGTGGGGTGTGTGTGTGTTGGGTGTGTGTTTTGCATGTATGTGTCACTCTCTTTTTCCTCCCACCTTCACTTGTGTGCTAGGCAGCTGTACTCACCGTTGTCGTCTTCGTCGGCATTGGTGTTCCAGGTGGAGCATAATGTAGAAGATCATCCGGAATACTCGCAGGCTTTTGATGGCGTTGGTATGGTCTCGGAAAAGGCGGCAGTTTGCAGGGTCTTAATATGGTGGACGGAACTTTGACTTCTGCCGGGCTGTAGACGACTACTGCCATGGTGGCTGTTGTTTCTGCCCTGGTGGTTGGTGTGGTACATTGGCTGTCTTTCGAAAATATGTCCGCCAAGGTCATCATTTGGCGGTACTTACCACCAGCCTGTTGGCGGTATTACCGTCACTCTATCACACACCGTCAGGGTCGTAATGAGGGCCACTGTCTTTTTCTTATATGGTGGAGTTTGAGGTTGGGTGCAAATTCTGAGTGGGGTTTCTTTTTTAATGTATTTTGTGATTTTATTCCTGAAGAAAAGTGGTCCTTTTCCATGTACTGCTTTATGGGTGATACAAAGCAGCTTGAAGATGGATCTTCTGGCAACCAATAACCAATGTCGGTCCCTCAAAGATGTGGGCTTGTGGCTTTACATGTAAGAATAGTCTGGCAGCCGAGGTCTGAATGCATTGCAATTTTTTCATAGCTGACAAAGATGATCTATGGTAGAGGCCATTGGCATAATCCAGTTTAGATAGCACAAGACAGATAATAGCCTGCACCTTGTGTGGAAATCTGAGGTTGGAGAAGATTCATCGCAGAGTTTTCATCGTGATGAAGTATGATCTTGCTAGTTCGTCAACTTGAGCATTCATTGTTAACATGAAGTTCATGGTAATTCCAAGGTTTCTAACTTTCTTGGGTTCTTTAGGAGGTGGTCCCAGATCATCAGGCCAGGCACAAAGTGGGTCATAACTTTTCCTATCCCCACATGTGAGTATTTCTGTTTTGGAAGCATTTAGTTTGAGGTGGCACCATGCCATCCACTGATCAATGGCTCTGAGGCAATGGAAGGTTTGTGAGTTTCCAATGTCTTTGTGACATTCCATTTTAAGGAGTATGTGTATGTCATCTACATAGTTGAAGCATGTGATTTGAAAGTCATTGATCATTGCCAGTAATTACATCATGTAGATGTTGAAAAGCATGGGTGCGATGATTGAGACTTGAGGCACTCATGCTTTTGTGAAGTAGGGTTTAGACGCAAAAAAGGGGAGTATCAATGACATTTGTTCTGTTTTTAAGGTAGGATCTGATTTAGTCGAGAGCAGTCCCCTCTGTGCCAGCTTCATAGAGTCTTTGTACACACTCTGGTTAGCCACTGATGTGTATTTAGCCTTTTCAAAAACGTCGAGGGGGGTTGTGAAGCTTAATACAGTCTTTGTGAAAAACTAGCAGGGAAATGCATACAGTCATGGGTAGAACAAAAACAGCAGTTTAAAAGGACCATGTTTGCAGATAGACAAGAGGTCATTTCAGACAGTCGCAGGCAGAATAAAAAAGAAGTTTAAAATACCAAGTTGGCAGAAAAACAGCCAAATGTAAACAGACGAAAGGTACGGAAAAAGTACTTTTTATAAAAAATTACAAGAAAGCACAAAGGTCCTCACTACAACCCTGCCGGTTGGTGTTAAAGCGGCGATAATACCGCCAACAGGCTGGGGGTAACTACCATCAAATTATGACCATGGCGGAAAGATCTCTGAAAGACAGCCAATGTACCACACCGACCGCCAGGCCGGAAACAACAGCCACCACAGCGGGAGCCGCCTACAGTCAGGCGAAAGTCAATGTTCCGCTCACCATATTAAGACACTGCAAACCTCCAACATTTCTGGGGTGGTACCAACAACATCAAAAGCCTGGCGGAAACAGAGCCCAAAAGTAAAAGGACTCACCATTGGAGACACAGGGAAGAACCACACCACCATGGAGCCTGAACTGCGTGTCATCCCCATGATCTTCTACGTTCTGCTCCACCACAAACACCAACGCCGGGGAAGACGATGGCGGTGAGGACTGCTGCCTAACACACAAGGGAGGGGAGGGAAGAGAGTGACACACACATGCACCACATCCCCCAACACCATACACACAATCACCTGCATTAAAAAAACATTTTGACCCCTTAACTTGGATGAATAATGCAAGGACAAAACAATTACGAAAAAATGAATGTAATGAGATCAAGACAGCATGAAACATTAGGTTAGGCAAGATAATAGATATATACATGTTGACACAAAAAGAGACACAGCCCAGTCCACAATGTTTGTAGGCCACATGGCTACAGGCCAAAATCCAAGGCCACACATGTCACCTGCCTCAACATGGAGAGAAAACTGCAGGGGCATGTTAGTAAATAGGCAGGCACCTCAGGGGGATGAGGGATGGAGGACACCTCAGCCAGGAGATGGAACAAGACCACTGGTTCCGGATGGGGCAACATGCCCTGTGCTTGGTCCTGGGGAGTGCAAGGCCACAGTCTCTCTAGTGGGTGACTTGCCCACTTGCTCTGGAGGAGGAAACATGCCCTGTGCTTAGTCCTGGGGAGTGCAAGGCCACAGTCCCTTGAGTAGGTGACTTGCCCACTTGGTCTGTAGGGGGAAACATGCCCTGTGCTTGATCCTGGGGAGTGATGGGCAAGTGGGTGTCTTACCCACTGGTTCTGGAGGGGGCATCGTGCACTGTGTTCTTGATCCTGGGGAGTGTTGTACATCTGAGTGTCTTACCCACTGCTTATGGAGGGGGCATCGTGCCCTGTGCTCTTGCTCCTGGGGAGTGCAAGGTCACAGTCTCTCAAGTGGGTGTTATACCCACCTGATTTGCGGAGGGAAGGCCGCACTGCAGCCCATGGAGGCAGGATTACATACCGTCCGCTGGCGGTGATGGCTGCTCGGTGGTGGTGGCACTGCTCGTGGAGGGAGGCTCCTGCCCATGCCCTGCAACCTTGGATGGCTGCTCAGTGGAGGTGGTGGTGTTGCTGGTGGGGGGAGGCTCCTGCCCATCCCCTGCAACCTCAGACAGAGGCTCAGTGGAGTTGTTGGGGCTGCTGGTGGGGGGAGGCTCCAACCCATCCCCTGTAACCTCAGACATCCGCTCAGTCAAGGTGGTGGTGCTGCCGGGGGGGTAGGCTCCTACCCATCCCCTGCAACCTCGGATGACTGCACAACCATGGTTGGCTGTGGGGGCTCCTTCACATTTCCTGCCCCAGGCCCTTTCTCTTCTTGGCTGCTGGTGCATGCTCTTTTCCCTTGAGGCTGTCTGGTGCAGGCTCATTCACCTTCAGGACATATGGCCTGGATCCTTTTCCATCACGAGTGGGTGTGGTGATGACTGGTACTGTGGACTGGGTGGCTGAGGTGCTTGGCTGCATTCTCCCAAACCTGCCCATATGTGCAGGATGGGGGGAAGGGGAAGGGAAGAGGTCAATGGTGGATAGGAACAGTTTTTTAGGGACACTGGGGCGGGAAGAGGGAGAAGGAATGGGAGTGGAGGAAGAGGGAGTGGTTGTTGGAGGCGTCTGTCTGCTGGTTTTGGGTGCAGGTGCATGGCCTGTATGCTATTGTGAGGTGAATGGCTGTTGGGTGTCTGAGTGCTTGTATTTGTGTACCTTAGGAGGGGGAGACAGACACAGTGGGAGAGGACACAGGCGACGTGTGCATTGCTGTTGTGAAGGTGTCTGCCAGTGAGGTGTGTGTTCTGCTTGGTGTGGTGATGATGCTGGTAGTGGATGGTGATGTAGTGCATGCAGGTGTGAGTGTAGACAGAACTGGGAGGGAAGTGGAGGAGGAGGAGGAGGAGGAGGGGGAGACAGTGGGAATAGTGGATGTTGTTGTGTCTGCATCTAGATGGCATTTGTGTGAGTGGCTGTGGGATGAAGTGTGATGCTTGTGTTTGCCTGTACCACTCTTGTGTGTTGTCTTGTGTGCATGCTTGTCTGGCTGTGAGGTTGGGATGGGTTGGGGTTGAAGAGAATGGGACTAGGAAGAGGAAGTTGGAGGGGGGAGGGTAGAAACAGGGAAAATGGCTGCCATCAGAGAGAAGGCCTGAGCCTGAATCGATCTCTGTTGGGCCGCCAATCCAGTGTGAATGCCCTACCAGGAATGCATTAGTCTGTTGTATCTGGGCTGCCAGCCCCTGGATGGCATTTACAATTGTTGACTGCCTATAGAGATGGATCTCAGGAGGTCAATAGCATCCTCACTCAGGGCAGCAGGGCTCACTGGGGCGGGGCCTGAGGTGCCTAGAGCGAAGGAGATGCCCACCCACCTGGGTAAGCGGGCACGGTCAACTCGACGAGGGGCTACTGGGAGGGCGGTGATGGTGCGAGGGTGGCGGTGGTACCTGTAGCTGGGGTGGTCGGAGAAGTGTCTGCCCCACCAGGGAGCTTCCATCGGAGGAGGTATCTGTGTCAGGACTGTCCCCTCCATTCTCTGCTGTGGTGCTCCCCTCGCTCTCCGTCCCATTGGGGCCCTCAGCGTTGGTGGACTCTGCCGCCTGGTTCCTGTGGGATGCAGCTCTCTCCATCGACGGTGCCTCTGCTCCTCCACCAGATGATGCTAATGCACATAGGGACAGGATGACACCAACACGACCGTTGGCATAGACGGCACCCTCACACAGGGAACTGGCCTACACAATATTCCATAGGACTACCAGAGAAATAGTTAGCAACCAAGGCATGGGGTGTGGCACACACCGCCAAATGCAGCACACCAGGGACCCACGCAACCCTGACCAGTATTAGATGCCTACGCGCTAGGTAGCAAGATTTTCCCTTCTGAACCCTAGCCACCAAGTGATCTACACAGCAATGTCAGGCCTGGCCTAGGGTCACCCACTAACACACATCCACAACCCAGATACCACCCTCCCATGCATAAGTTGTAATGATGGGCACTGTACTCACCCCCTTGTGGCTGCTGTGATGCCCCCATGTGCCCATCCAGCTCTGGATAGGCCACCGCCAGTATGTGGGCCATCAGGGGGTTCAGGGTTCCACGGAAACCTCTTCCTCGTTGGGAGGCCATCCCAAGCTGGGCCTGAGCTGTCTTCCGTGCCCTACGTCTCAGGTCCTCCCAACATTTGCGACAGTGGGTGCTCCACATACCAAAGACCCCCGGGTCTGCATCTCCTTGGCAATGGCACGCCATATATCCTTCTTTTGATGGGTGCTGACCTGCAGAGGCAATACACACAGGAAAATAGAATTAGACAAACAATCCTGCCTGTTACACTTATTGGCCCACCATACCCCTTCACATCACCATTTACACACACATGGCCCTGCACACAACTTATACGCCGCCCAGAGGACATTCACCCAACCCCCTTACGTGAGGCCTTCACACACACCACTCCATGCATTCATGCCACATGCATTGTTCCCACAGTGTACTCACCTGTTGGTCTGGAGGCCCATACATCAGTCCATACTGGGGTTGGACCCCATCCACCAGTCTCTCCAACTCCTCCGAAGTGAAGGCTGGGGCCCTTTTCTTAGTCGCATGGGCCATGGTAGGTTCCAGACACAGGTCACAGCAGGACAACGTCAGCTGAATTACCTCACTTCCACCTGTCCCTCCACATAAGACAGCTAGATGCCATTTTAGGGGGGGCATGCCCTGAAAAATAGCTGCCTCACTGGTGAAATTAGGACATACTGGACAAGTCACACTTACCCATTACAAGTTAACAGCATGCAAAGTTCTGTTGTATCTCCATTGTTCAGTTTGTGACCGGCTCCTCACTCTTTTGCCCCATAGATTCCTAAAGACCTATCCCTGTGTACCGACCCCTGGTGGAGTTGGCAACAATGGAAGACAGGCACATTATCCTCACCTATAGACTGGACAGGGCCACAATCACAGAGCTGTGTTCCCAATTGGAGCCTGACCAAATATCTGCTATCCGTCACTCCACTGGGATCCCCCCTCTTGTGCAAGTTCTATCAGTGTTCCATTTCCTGACAACTGGTTCTTTCCAAGTGACAGTGGGCTTGGGAGCAGGAATGTCACAGCCAATGTTCTCATTATTGGTAACAAGAATGTTGGCTGCCCTGATTAAACACATGTGCAGCTACAGTGTATTTCCCCAGGTTGAAGATTTTGCCACAGTGAAGACCGAGTTCTATGCAACAGGACGTATCCTCACATAATTGGGGTGATTGATGGAACACATATTGCATTCGTCCCCCCTGCCTGTCAGAATGAAAAGGTGTTCAGAAATCGTAAGAGTTTCCACTCTCTGAATGTACAGATGGTGCAATGGGAAGATCAGTACATCTCCCACGTCAATGCTAAGTATCCTGGGTCGGTGCATGATACCTTTATCCTGAGGAATAGCGGCATCCCAAATGTGATGGGCCAACTACAAAGGTATAGGGTGTGGCTAATAGGTGAGCCCTGGTTCCCACTCAGTATATGTTGGTGTATGGGTATGAAGTGGGCGAAATGGGATAGTGTGTGGCTAAATGTTGTCCCTCAATATTTGCAGGTGACTCTGGTTATCCAAACCTATCATGGTTGCTGACCCCTGTGAGGAATACCAGGACAAGGGCAGAAGAATGTTATAATGAGGCACATGGGCGAACCAGAAGGATAATTGAAAGAACCTTTGGCCTCCTGAAGGCCAGGTTCCAGTGCCTCCATCTAACAGGTGGAGCCCTGTGATTCTCACCCAAGAAGGTCTGCCAGATAGTAGTGGCATGCTGCATGTTGCACAGCCTGACCCTGACATGCCATGTGCCTTTTCTTCAGCAGAAGGAGGCTGGAGACGCATGTGTGCCAGCGGTGGACCCTGTGGACAGTGAGGATGAGGAGGAAGAGGATTAGGATGAGGACAGCAGAACATCAGTGACCAGACAATACTTCCAATGACACACAGGTAGGACAGTGTCACTTCACATTCAAATGACATTTGTTTAAATTTCAATGGCACTGGCAGGCTGATATTTCCAACTTCTATGCCCACTTACTGTTCCCTCTGGCAATTCATTTTGCAGATGTTGGTGACCTCACATATACTCCTGGTGTGATCACTGCAGCCAGCTACAGGTCATTAATATATGCTCATTTTCTGTACAGTTGAACTGCAATGTTTTTACCTGTTTCAATGAATACATAATTGAAAAATATGACATACTTCAAACGTTTGTTCTTCCCATGGGTGTTTATTGAAGTGCTAAAATATTGAGTTGCAAGTGCAATTGGATGGGGTGATGGTGGAGGAAAGTCCAGGGTATTGTTCCAGTCTGTTTGTTGCACAGGTGCATTGTCCAAGGGGACAAAGGAAGTGGAGCAATGGCTGTTCAAGGTGGACAGGGTGACTGAGTGGGACACAAGGGTGACAGTCAGGAGAGTCTCATTTTCTGTTCGGGGTCTTAAAAAGTGTCTGGCTTCTGTCTGGCTTCTGTCTGGATTGCAGGGAAAGTTTGTGGGGTGTTTCTCCTTCTGCAGGGGGCAGGGTGCTGGTGGCCTTCGAGTCCTGTAGCGGGCCTCCTGGCCACTAGAGCCAGCAGAGGTGGAAGGCTGTTCAGTTGTCTGGCTAGTGGTAGGGGTCCGCTGTTGTATGACTGCCTCCCTCATAATATGGCCATGTCTACCAGCACCCCTGCTATGGAGATCAGGGTGTTGTTGATGGCCTGCAGGTCCTCCCTGATACCCTGGTATTGTCCCTCCTGCAGCCCCCTGTTCTCCTGCACATAGTCCAGGATCTGGCCCATTGTGTCCTGGGAATGTTTGCAGGCTCCCAGGATCTCTGCAAGTGCCTCCTGGAGAGTGAATTCTCTGGGCCTGTCCTCCCCCTGGTGTACAGCACTCCTCCCAGTTTCCCTGTTGTCATGTGCCTCTGTCCCCTAAAGCGTGTGCCCACTGCCACTGACCCCAGGTCCTTGATTGTATTGTGGCCTTAGGTCCCTGTAGAGGTAGACACACAGCTGATTGACATGTCCTGGGGACAGAGGTGTGGGTACGCTGGGTGGGTGCTGTGGTGGTGTTTCATGAAGGGGGAGGCTCTGTGGTGGTGTGTGACTGGGCCTGGGTAACCAGCTGTCCAGAGGTCCCTGATGGGCCAGGTTGGTCATCCAGATCTTGAAGACCGGAGTTGCTGTCATCACTGAGGGCCTCTTCAGTTGGGGGACTGGATATTGCTGGCACCTCCTCTCCGCTGACTTTGGCTGGGATACCTGTGGGGATGTAAAGGATGTGTTATGGTTTCTGTGTCTGACATCTTGTGCATCCGTGGCTTGCCCTCTTTGGTTGTATTTGCCCTGGTAACTTTCACTTGTGTATATTGGTGTATGGTGGGATTGTTAGTTCTCTTTGGTGTGCATGCTTTAGTGATGAGTGTCCATGCAGGGCTGTGAGGAGTGTCCAATACAGAGCTTGGCATTGGGATAAGTGAGATGTGACAGTGGGGTGTGTGGGAGGAGGTGGAGAGATGGGAGTGAGGGTGAGGGTGGGGGTATGTGATTGCATGCAGGTAGGGGGGTAGTAGTAGTAGTAGAGAGTTGTCTTACCAGAGTCCAGTCCTCCTCCTACCCTGGCCAGGCCCTCAGGATGCAGGATTTCCAAGACTTGCTCCTCCCATGCTTTTAGTTGTGGGGGAGGAGGTAGGGGTCCACAGCCAGTCCTCTGTACAGCAAGCTGGTGTCTTGCTGCAGAGGAACGTACCTTCCCCGTAGGTCGTTCCACCTCTTCCTGATGTCATCCCTAGTTCTTGGGTGCTGTCCCACGGCATTGACCCTGCCCACGATTCTCAACCATAGCTCCATCTTCCTAGCTATCGATATCTGCTGCACCTGTGCTCCAAATACCTGTGGCTCTAGCCTGATGATTTCCTCCACCATGAACCTTTGCTCCTCCTCTGTGTAGCGGGGTGTCTTTGTTGTGCCATGGGTGTTGTGTGAGGTATATAGGTCAGGGTGTGTTGGATAAAGTGTTAGGGTATGTGATGTGGGGTGCACGAGTGGTGTATAGGTGTGTATAGTGTGTGGCTCTGGTTGTGTCTGTGGTCTAAATGTCTCTCTGCTGCCAATTGTTCATGATGGTAAAGAGTTGTGGGTAATGTGGGTGTGTGTTTTATAGTGGTGTGGGTGTGGTGTGTGTATGGGTGTCAGGTGTGTGTTTTTTTAATTGGCCAATGTGGTGTTGTTTTGTTTGAGTGTGTCCATTTTGAGCACAGCAGTGTGTACTGGCAATGGCTTACCGCCATTGAATGTTTGCTGTGGTAATTAGTGGGTCATAATATGATGGGCGTAGTTCTGTTGGCGTAACGGTGTGGGTTTTGATACTGACAGTTTATCACTGACCTTTGGTGTTGCGGATTTGTGTCTGTGGCTGAATAATGACAGATTGGTGTGTGTGTGTCATAATATGGTGAACGGATACCTGCTGCGGCGGCGGTAAGTTGGTGGCAGTCAGTGTGGCAGTAAGTGGAATTTGCCGCCAATGTCATAATAAGGGCCAAAGTCTCTGATCTTACCACTTACTTTAACTCTTGCTCACTGGGCTGTTCAGGGCACAGAAAGCTAGGCTCACAAAATGGAGGTGGCTGTCTTGAGGTTCCCTCCACAAACTTAAAGGGCCAGTGTAGGTGTGAGGGGAGGGCTCGGGTTGCCTGGGATCTAGAGTGCCAATCACTAAGTTCCTGGTCACTTAGTAGCTCTTCTATTCAGAATCTCCTTGGATACATCAGGCATAATCCACAGTTTCTAGCTAGCGCATTCTACTTTTCTTTCAGATATGGGACAATTGTGAAACCACTGAAATACTGCATTTCATGCACTGAAGCTAACCACTTTTTCATTGGCCTAAAATGCCCCCATATTTAATGTGTTTGTAGTAGAAATGGCTTCCTCAAAGATAAATAATTTCTCAGTGACTAAAGTAAAATGAAAGGTACAAATCCACATTTGTGTCAGAGTTGAACAAGAACAATTTTCCAGTGGATGAGACCTACACATATGTACATTTTTTTTCATTTGAGTATTCAAGGAAATCTGTTACTATAGAAGTTAGGCCTGATTCACAAAGGTAAACTTAGACCAAAAGTCTGAGGGGCAGATTTAGGAAAGGTAGAGCTGCTTGCACCCCTTGGCACCCCCCAACTGCCACCACTGCGCGGGGTAGGGGGCAATAGCATAATTTTTTGATGCTATTGATGTACTCTGCAGGAGTAGCATCAAAATGTTGGTGCTACTCCTGCGAGTACATAGGGGCCCATTATAGATAATGGTATACCCCCTTTTAACGCCTGCTGCGAGGAGGCATTAAAAGTGATGAAAAACATGGAGCAAGGGAATTTCTTAAAGGGGGAACGCCCCCTTTGCATTCATTATGCCTGGCGCAGGCATAGTATGGCACAAGGATTTACAAAGTGGCACACTGCATGCATTTGTAAATATGACAGGGGGAAAATGCCACTTTAGCGCCACCTTAGCATAACAAAAATGATGCTATGGCAGCACTAAGGTGGCGCTAGGGGCTCCTAGATATGCCCAAAAGATTAGACCTAAAGTCTAAATTTACTATGAGTAAAGTTAAAGTTTAGTTCTAAACTTAGAACCATATTTATGGCTGGTTGGCATCTCATTAGCGCTATTTATTTTGGAGCTAAAATGATGCTAACCTAACTCCATATTTATATTTTGACTCAAGACACGTCTAGGGTCAAACTATTGGAGTTAGCACCATGTGTAGGATGCATGAACACATCTTGTGTCAATAAGATTTAAGGCAGGCGTTCCCATCCTAAACATGACGCTAGCTCCCCAGCACCATATTTACCTTCCGGTGCAAAAACGACATGCGGGTGTGAGGCGTACCTTATAATGGTGCTAAGTGTGCTAAGTGCCATTATCTAATGCCTGGGTCAGAACAACACCATGGAATGGGCACAAAGATGCCCGCCCGAGCCCCAGCAACACCACCACCCATACCACAGAGACACTACAGGAGGAGGGACCCTATCCCAGGTAAGTTTAGGTGACTATATTTTATATTTTTTTAAAGTGCCAGTAGGGACCCCTTAGTTGGGGCCGCCTGCCTGGCACTGGGTATTTTGGGCTTGCCCAGGAAACACTGGTCCCCTGTAGCCGGCATTGGGGTAGTGGGCATGACTCCCATCTAAACTTAGATAGGAGTCATTTTTGGCTGCTTGTGCGTCAGTAAATGAAGCTAGGCTGACTAGCAGCAAAACCTTTGCAGCTAACCAGCCTACCATCATTTCTGACCCACTAGCGCCGTTCCCCCTAATGTCACCACCCCAGCTAGCATCCTTTTTTTATGCTAGCCATTTCTTAGCACCCTCGTGTCTCATTCCATAAATATGATGCACGGATGTCTTTAAGAAATGTCGTTACCCGGCATTAAGAAAAATGACGCACAACTGCGTTAGTGCTGTTCAGCACCATTTTCCATAAATAAGGCCCTTAGACTTTTGGTCTCAGTTTAACTTTTATATCAGGCCCTAAGTTTAGACCTAAAGTCTAAATTTAGACCAAAACTCTAACTTTACTACGGGTAAAGTTAGACTTTTGGTCTAAGTGTAGATTTTTGGCCTAAACGTAGACATAAAGGGGGTGATTCTAACTCTGGCGGGCGGCAGAGGCTGCCCGCCAGAGTTCCCCCCTCCAGAATACCGCACCGCGGTCAGAAGACCGCTGCGGTTATTCTGGGTTTCCCACTGGGCTGGCGGGCGACCGCCAAAAGGCCACCCGCCAGCCCAGTGGGAAACACCCTTCCCACGAGGAAGCCGGCTCCGAATGGAGCCGGCGGAGTGGGAAGGTGCGACGGGTGCAGTTGCACCCGTCGCGAATTTCAGTGTCTGCAAAGCAGACACTGAAATTCTTTGTAGGGCCCTCTTACGGGGGCCCCTGCAGTGCCCATGCCATTGGCATGGGCACTGCAGGGGCCCCCAGGGGCCCCACGACACCCCATACCGCCATCCTTTTCCTGGCGAGCGAACCGCCAGGAACAGGATGGCGGTATGGGGTGTCTGAATCCCCATGGCGGCGCAGCAAGCTGCGCCGCCATGGAGGATTCATGTGGGCAGCGGAAAACCGGCGGGAGACCGCCGGTTTTCCTCTTCTGACCGCGGCCAAACCGCTGCGGTCAGAATGCCCTGCGGGGCACCGCCAGCCTGTTGGCGGTGCTCCCGCCAACCCTGGGCCGCCGGGGTCAGAATGACCCCCATAAAGTCTAAAAGTAAAGTTAGACTTTAGGTCTAAACTTAGACTTCTGGTCTAAACTTTGACTTTTGGTCTAAGTTTACCTTTAGGAATCAAGCCCTATGTCTTTGACTACTCATGGATCATTTTTACAATCCATGCATGTAGGAAATTTTCTCAAAATATAGGATGGTTGCAACAGGAGCACATTTCTTACTTTCAAAATCAGAACATTGTAACTAAGGCCCATAAATGATGAAAATGGCACATTTTCTGTATTTAATTTAAAACTAGGGGTATGGTAAGTTGCCATAATGTGCTTTTATGTCATAGACACTATATTTTAGCATAACATTTTTGGTGTGAGGATACTTTTTCTGTAAAACACAATTGGTGAAAGCAACAGCTGCTTACATTTTATTTATTTGCATTGGACACTCGTGCTAACTCTAACTTTTGCAATGAATGGTGCATAAATATGCAACGTGGCATAATGGCATAATTTTAGGAATTTCACAAATCAAGCATAATGTGAAATGTCTTAGTGTTCACCTCTTGTCTGCAAACCTGCCTTTTACTCGTTAATGTGCAAATTTGTGTTCAATGCTTCTCTAGTCACGCAGACTCCCCAGTCCCAGCTCACTAAACTCTTGCACAGACATCTAAAATATATTCTCTACAGTTTTTCTATAGATGGCAG
The DNA here is from genome assembly GCF_031143425.1 of Pleurodeles waltl. NCBI lineage: Eukaryota > Metazoa > Chordata > Amphibia > Caudata > Salamandridae > Pleurodeles > Pleurodeles waltl. The sequence continues at coordinate 924,148,899 of NC_090448.1, read as the reverse complement.
CATGTGGCAGCATGTGATTATTATCAGACTCCTACTGAAAAAAGAAAATAGCTCTTGTGCCATGAGAGTCATCACCCGGATAGTACCTGGTTCTGCATGTCAACAGGGTATTGGGGTAATCCCCGCATCAACCAGATATTCATCAATATATTTTCCTGTGCCCTGTTTAAAGGTGCATTCTTGGAAATGCCTCAAAATTCTCCTCCATAACAGCAAACTGATTTTTTTGTACAAAATTGTAACAATTACAATTTGTCATGAATAAAAAAAATGAAGCATATGGAGTAAAAGAATCTCAAGTCTTCTTTCTTTCTTTAATTTACTTTATTCGGTGCAGAAAGACCATAAAAGACATAAAATAATTAAATAACATACAGAATTTCTAGTCATAAAATTTCTAAAAACACTGTTAATACATTTTCCGAGCACCAAAAGCAGCATGTATAAAATTCAGCACAGCTTGGATTATGTCCATAGTTCCCAAATCATGTAAGTGGGAGTAAGCAAGTTGGCTAGTTCTAATACTGTTAGACTGAAATAGCGGACGTAAAAACCTTTTTCTTGGAGTAGTGTATAAAGTGCAAAAAAGCATAAAATGTAATGTACTTTGGGTTGTCTTTCCATCGCAGCAACAGGGAGGAAGGATCTTAAACCAGGTTCCAGCAACTGGGAATGCTACCAGATAATGTAGGGTATTTAGGCGTAGTCTTGTGAGTAAAAACCTTTGTCGCTCATGATTAATGATGGTCAAGTACAGCTTCGGTTGAAGTTGTTGTGTCTCTAATCTTGTCCGTTGGCTCATTAAGCAAGAGACCGGGTCCATATCCTGATTTTTCTGCCAGAATATGTCTTTGACCTTCTTAATGTCCTGTCTTGTTAAGGTATGTGGTTTAAGGAAAAAATCTCCTAGTCCTAATGATAGGAGAGAAAGGTAAATATATCTAAGCCAGGGTATATCTAGAGATCGTGACAGATGAAGGGAGTCCTGTATCACCTTTCTACATAGAAGCGTTTCAGGATTAGTCCAGATTTTTATCCACAATATGAGAGGTTGAAGTTTTATATAGCCGGATATGTATCTTAGACCTACTTCTTTGTGACAGAACTTTATTGGTAAAGATTGGGGGACTGATAGTAGCCTTCTTAAAAATTTGTTTTCTATAATCTGGAGCCCTGTGCAGTCTGCATGCCCCCAGACCCCAGCTCCAAATGTTGCGACGGAGAGGCATTTAGAAGTGTAGACAGTCATCATTTCTTTAACAGGTTTATGTCGTAGTCTTCTTGCAAATCTAAAAACAGCTTCAATGGTTTTTTGGAATTGTATTGAGCATTTATTAACTAAAAACTTCCAGTTAAAATCTACATCAATAGGGACCCCCAGATACGTGAAATGTGGGACCTTGAGTAACTCATGCCCATTTAAAGTAAATTTTTTCGTTTTTGATAACTTAGGACCACACTTCATGACACATGACTTGGTTCTATTAACTTTGAGCCCAAGGTTCCTCATAAAGGTATTAAAAGCATTCAATAAAATCTGGAGGCCATTTGCTGTCCTTGAAATTAAAACTGCATCATCTGCATATAAAAGTACAGGGATTGGGGAGTTATTAATGACTGTGGAGTCTTTTCCTAGATCGCAGAGACATTTCTCCAGCCCATTTATATATAAGAGAAAGAGGAAAGGGGCAAGAACACAGCCCTGTCTGACCCCTTTTTGTGAGGGGAATTTCTCTGTCAGACCACCCTCCCGAGAGTAACGGACCCGAGCCTCTGTGCAGGCGTGAAGTTTACTGAGTAATATAACTATGTGTTCATCCACGCCCATATCCAGCATTTCCTTCCACAATTTCTCCCTGCTGACTGTATCAAAAGCACAGGAGAGGTCCATAAATGCTAAGTGTATACAGCCCCTTTTGGCTTTAGTATATTTGTGGACTATGAGTGTCAAATTATGGGTTTGTTTGACTGTGCCCACCCCTGGGCGAAAGCCAAATTGTACCTCTGAGAGGGAGTGAGGATCGGTCGCCCATTCTTCTAGCTTATTTAGAATTACCCGGCCCAAAATTTTAACTGAGCTATCCAGCAAGGAGATTGGGCGATAGCACAGAGGGTCTGTCCTATCTCCCTTCTTGAAAATCGGGACGATGATTGCTTCTTTCCAGGAGTCTACTAAAGGACCTACCACAGCCGACCTTAAAACGTTGGTTAGCAGTGGGCCCCAGAAGTCTGGAAGTGCTTTATATAGGTCAGCGGGAATTCTGTCTGGACCCGGGGCTTTCTCAGATGGACTATCTTGGATTGCCTGTTTAACATCGACTACACTTATAGTGTTACTAAAAGCCAAAGTTAGCTGATCGTTTCCTGCAGGTTTTAAACAGTTTGGCATTTCTGATTGGGTGTTTGTCTCTGTGGCGAAGGTTTTTTTAAAATAGTTCACCCAGGTCTTGGCTGGAATGACAGTGTCCATGGGCGTCTCATAGTTATCGCTGAATAATGAGGAGTTAACCACACGCCAGAATGCAGTTGTATCTTTGAGTTTGCTTGCAGTCATCAGTTCCTCCCATGCAGATTCCCTTAGATCAACTTTCCTTTTGGCAAGAACTTCTTTGTAGTTTTTCCGGGCAATCTTAATTGCTTGTAGATCTTTGGGAGATGCATTGATTGTTTTTTTTAGCTTGCTTAAAGATGAGGTACATGCATGGTTAAACCATCTTGGGCCATGGGCTTTATTGGCTCGTTGAGGCTGTAGTTTCTCTGCCATGTAATTTGTCAGGGAGGAGAATGCCCGAATAATTTCATGTGGGGCCTTATTGTCGTCCAGGGATGTCATAACATCTGGCCATTTGTTCAAGAAAACATCACAAAAAATGTTTTGGGTGTTTATCTTTCCCCATTTAATTGTGAGCCCTTTTTGGGATGAGAGCTTCATGGGAGGGTGGCGCTTCCCTCTGCTTGGATCATTTGTCAGATCTAAGTTAATCATAATGGATAGGGGGTTATGATCACTAAAACAGGTCTGGGTAACCCTGAATTGACCTATAATAGGGGACAGTTCTCTAGAATAGATAATATAATCAATAGTGGTGTGAGTGTCCCCCCTTACAAATGTTGGTATCCCTCGGGTAGCAGGTGTGAGAAAGGAAAGGGAGTTTACTGTTATCATAGAGTTGAGGGCGTTCCCGTACGGGGAGTGTTTAAAGTGTTGAATGGGAATATCGTTCTCGTCCAGGAGTCCACAACAGTCAAGGAGTTCTGGCTCACAGAGATGGACATTAAAATCACCAACCCAGACTATTCTTATGTCCCTTTTACTAGATACTGTTACCTTATGTATTAGAGTCTCCAAGCTACTGACCACGTTAGTGTCTGAGTTGTCAAAAGTGTTGTTATAATAGTTGATCAGTAATATATCGTATGATTCTTCTAGTTTCAGAGATAGGGCCAGAAAAAAAGGCGATTTACCTGCAACACGTGCTTCCGTCCCTCCAGCCTCCACAGATAAAAAGGTAGCCAGACCGCCCTTAGCTCTGCCTGCCTGGGCCTTGGTTGCAGGGACGTAGTATGTGGTATAGCCATTAATATGTGGTGATTCTGTGAGCCAGGTCTCCTGGCAGCAAATAATAAGATTTCCCATCGCAAAATTTATCCAGTCAGGGTTTCCAATTTTTGATTTTAGACCTGCGACATTCCATGAAATAATCCCTAGGGGTGTCGTAACCTGTATATCACGTGTGTTAGGGACTCCTTTAAATTCTAGGGGGAACTGTGAGAGTATGTTTGTCTCCGGTGGATCTTGCAGGGATGGGTCAGTTAGTGATTGTCAATCTAACTGCTCTAGTGAGGTGAGGGTCTCATATCTATTGGATAGTGTCAGGGCAGTATCAGAGGGGTTAGAGAGACAAAGGTTACTGGGATTCTGAAATCCGGAGTAAGTTGAGTCAGAATGACATGGGTTTGGTAACGGATGGATAAACGTAGTCAGAAGTTGGGCTCTTATAGGCCCTACGGGTGATCTCATAGATGAGAGGTGGTGATACAGAACATTAACAGTCTGGGGGGTCCTAAAATGTATTATAGTACAGTCCCCAGGTGATGTTTTAGTAGATGAGCCAACCCAAGGTACCCTTCTTACAGTTAAAATGTCCCTATGGAAGTCAACCCGCCCTCCCGTGTGTTTTCCTACCCAATGCGTCACTTTATTCAATAGAGACATATGGGATTCGGGATGGGTGCTTTCCAGTATGGGGGCATTTTCCAAGATTAAAACATAGGGGGTACATGCCAAAGGTATCATTGGGCGGGCTGCCTGAGTACTTATAGTTTCCTGGCCCCGGCGGCCTTCCCGTTTATTTATGTCCCGCTGATATTGTGGGTTTGTAGAATGATGTGGGGCCTCTGTATTCAAAGGTTTTTGGGTCGGGTTCTGGATAGGGGATATTCTAAAGTCCTGAGGTTGGTGAGTAGATGGAGCTGATAAATATTCAGGAATGGAATGAATGATCTGAGATTCTGCCTTCGGTGGTTCGGGTTTTATATTTGATATAGGTTCAACCTTCTGTTCGAGGACGGCCACTTTCTCCAGAACTAATGAGCATAGCTTTCTAATGTCTCTGAGTTGGTCTTCAATTTGCAAAAAATAAGTTTTAGTTGAATCCAGATTTTTACTGTCTTTTGGTTGTTTCCCTATAGTTTGTTTTATTTTTTGGGTTTTAGAGGGACATTTGCTCTTGATCTTAGTTCCTGAAGAGGACTCTCCAAAGCCTTCCCTATCTACAGGAAGTCCCCCTTGGTGTATGGGGGTTAGTGCCATTTGGGGGGGGATTATTTGCCTGCTTTTTTTTTAGGGTGGACTCTCTGGGGTTGTAGGAGTAATTAGATCGATTAAATCAATTTCAGTTATTACACAGGGGTTTCTTTCCTTAATCTCAAGTCATAAAAAAAAGAACACACACAGATTAAAACGGGACAATGAAAATCAAAGTGCTGGCAAGAAGTAGTAGTGACATCAGTGCATTGAGCAGAAAGTGAAATCAGTCAACTTTACTTAGCATGGAGGCTATTTAAAACATTTTAAAGAAATCCACATCACTGACCTTCTAGTGGGAGAAAATATCTCACAAAGTGCTAGTACAATAGATACAAACAGTGAATTATTCAATGAAAAATGCTGTCTTCAAAATTACATAAAACTAAAGTCAGTGACACATGTTAAAAACACACAAAGGTAGATAAATGTCAATGTTGTGTTAAGAGAAAATATTTCACAAACTGCTGAATGTAGCAGCAAATTTGTCATTAATGGATATATCGGCGAGCAAATGGTAAAGTAAGTACTGTTCATCAGGCAGGCGATACAATGACCATTAAGAACGGATCATTCAGCACACTTGAGATCTGGGATGGGAAGGGCATGCAGTGGCTTTACGTACCTTGGGGCAAGAAGGGGTTGGCTGAGCCTACTGAGAGCATGTCAGAGGTTGGACCAGAACCCCCCCCCCCCGGTGGTAACCCGGATGACTGAGCATGTCAAATGCAAAGGAAATTAATTTGAAGAGCAGGAGATTATTATCTGGGTTAAAAGAAGCAATAATAGCCTTCTGACAAGTCCGAACTCCATTATTGTTCCACTCTTGCCATAGCCTGATTTTGCTCTCATTCAACAAAGCTGGGCAGTGACACACAACATCTTGCCGGATGCTCTCTCCATGGGTCGGTGCCAGCTGGCAAAGTGTTTCAAGAACGATCACTACCCCAGCCTAAGGGCCATGAATCTTGGCTTCAAATGACTGGAATACACATAGGCGAGGTAAGGCAAGGGAGATGCTGGTTGATACGTGTTGATGACTGCCGAGGCATGTTTACGCTTGGCTAGGGTAGCCCTATAGAATTATATTTGTGTTTTGACCACTGACTCCACATTGCACTTAGCCTAACAGCACACCATCACATTAGTGACCACCAACTTCATTTTGCCTAATGACTTTATTTTAGCATTGGCCACCGCCACATTAAAAGCTGCAAGTAGTTTTCCACGTTGTCATGTTTTCATTCTATTTGTTTTTGTGTTCTTTTCCCATCAAGGACTTAGGCTGATAAGAATGTACTAGGGAGGCAGGGAATGGTTTTGTTTTTGTTCAGGGCCCCTTGGCATTGTTGCCAAGTCCTGACATTTTTTTTTTCAAAGCTGGCCTCAGGTAATCAGCATTTTTTGAATAATAAACTTCTGCAGTGAGAGGGAGGTTCTAGAATTTCCCTCTCTTGTTTGTTTCATAGTATAGGAGGCCAAGACCAGATGGACCGGGGACAGAGAGTGATTCAGATCTCAGACAAGCCCAGGATGCTGGGGTGTGTCATCCTTCCCGTGAGGATAATTGATCTCTCTCTCTCTCTCCTCGATCGATTCTGGGATCTGTCGATCTGATGCTGATAGGAGGGAGAGGAAGCAGATGTGCCCTTGCCTCATGGTGATGCACATTATTTAATTCATTATTTGCTTTGCATTTTAATATAGATACATATGTGTATATTGCAGTGGAGAATCATTTGTACATGTTTTCATTTCATTTCTGTGACCATTTTTAATTGTGTGCTTTCAGCATGCTGACCTTCTTTTACGAACCTTGCAAAGTGAATTAATAAATGTCTTCTTTAGACTAAGAAGTGCATTCCAGAGATTTTGTCAGTGCATGAGTGTTTCAGCTTGGTCATTAGTGAAGCAAAACACCCTGTCAGAGTGGTAGGTCCAAAGACGGACACATTTTTTGTTACCCAATTTAAATGCTGGTTGACTCGAGTTGGTGGCCCAAAATTCATTCACTTTCAGAAGGTGTTCACAATCCTTGAGGAACTATTGGTGCACTTGACATGGGCCATTAGAGCTAAATTTAACTCATAGCAATGCCTTTAAACAACCATCCCTAACCCCCACAGCTTATGATACAGGTTGAGAAAGGCATCAGCACTGACTGCTCACTGATTGGGTAGGCTGAGTTCTAGTCTAATCTGAGCAACGGATAAGGACTTTGGCAGGTGAGGACACATTTGAATGTCCTTATGATTAGTTTGTTTAGTAAGCTGCTTTCCTTGCCCAATAATATTTCACAGCCATGGGTCAATGCAGGAGACACTATGGCCCTCTTAACTTCCAACAGGAGTAGAAAGGCTTACCCTCAGTAGTGATTTTGATAATTTCGATAAAGTCTCCTGGAGAGTCAGGGCTTTTGCTTCGACTTCCTTCTGTTGCCTTATGAAGGAGCCCCTACCAGCAACATGTACTCCCTGGTACTTATACGATTGTTTTATCACAATCTTGTTGCCATAATGAAACCAGCCGCTCCTGGTACTTTTTCCTTCCAAATGTAACATTCTTTTCTTTTACTACATAGAAAACTTGCTATTTCTACTTCTAATCCTCCTTTTTTCCATCTGAAGCATTATCAAACTCTTTCCTCACTGCTTTTAACAAGTTTCAAATCTCTGACTTGGTCATTCAATTGAAGCAACATCCCTAAAAGGTTCCTTACCAGAGTACCTGTATTCGTAATAGTCCTATGCCAGTCCCAGAGACATCGATGTTCAAGGGTTTGTTGCCACTTCTACTAACAATACATCTTTAGGACTGGCAACAATTGAGACAGGGCTCCCCATTACATTACCATATAGTGTTTAGGTATACAGAATTATATCTGGGCTATGAGATCAAAGGTTTTTTCCCTAACACTGGATACCCATTAAAAATGCTGAAATACCTTAAATGTACAGTTTGAGTGACAGGACAATGCTTAAATGGTCCGACCTAGCTATCCAAAAAATAGGGGATTTCTAAGAGCTTTCAAGTTTGAAATCCATTCAGAATCTCTTGTTAGCAAAAGAACACCAATGAAATCAAGAATATTTTATGTATGGCCAGATAAAAGCAATTCTACAGAATGTAGTCAGGGAAGATATTATTTTATCCAGTAGACAGTTAAAGAACCTCCGTAGGGAGGAAACTGTTATCCTTTTTCTTAGTTTTTGGCATCAGGCGCTTCATCCTAATTCTGATAGATTTCTGTTTTGATCCTGTGGTACTTTAAAGGTATTTCAGGCAGTGAGTGAGATAGTACAAAGGGATGTTCCATCCTTTCCTAGAGTGATCCTTCTTGGCCCGATATATCTACAAATGAAAAAGACCAACATGTAGAATATTTTGTATTGCTATGTTGCTTGGCTGGTCCTTAATCATTACTTACTGGAAGTCTCCAATTATCCCTAAACTTGATCAGCGGGTTATGAAAATGTGGGAAGTTAGTAAATGAGGAGCTCTGTGTAATGCGACGCTGAACAGACTATCTGTATATTACAGGAAATGGACCATTGCACTTGTGAGATGCAAGACAGCTTTAATACTTGAAGATAAATTACCCCAACCATTCAGATCCTGTGATAGAGGCCATGAAGGAAAGGATTTGCTGCAGCAGTTTTTTTAATGGAGTTACGTAAAAAGGGTTGTTACCACTGTCACTTTAAGGGGAGGGAGTTAATGTAAGGTCACTTTAGTAGAGTTTCCGTTATCACTGTTGCTTTCTCAGCTGAAGAGAACAGCTCTTATAGTAGAGCTTGCATGCTACTTTATAATCAAATAGTATAATTAGATAGAAGAACTGTTTTAGGGTTATGATGTGGATTTTCAAGAGTCGGTTTTCATTCAGGCAAAAGAAGGACATCATGACCAAGGTACTCACAGACACATTATAGGTTTGATAGATTTTTTCACCTGCGGTAAGAGAGGGGAATTAACATTAAGAACAGCAGGTCACTTTATGAGTTTAATGAATTAAGATTAGCAGAGTCACTTAATGGGTTTGATAGTAAATGTTATTAATTGGTAAGAGTGTATCTGCCGCATTCCAGAAGAAGATTTAAGCGGATAGCACAATGTGGAGTAATAACATCTATTTTAATGTGCAAGGAGAAGAGGGTGAATGGTCACGCTTCTTCCTTTTCCAGTTAATGGCTTTCTCAAGAAATGTAGAAAATATATTTGTAAATGCTGACCATAAAGTGGTTAAATTTGCATCATGTAAATGCCTTTCCAGAAAACAAAAGATTAAAAAAAGAAGGGGCTCACCATTCTGGCTGTGCCATCCACAAATAACAGGACCAGGATTGAAGAGAATTTAACATTCTAATATCAAATTCAGCAGTAAATGTAAGGCAAAATTAACCAACAGGGACTCCTTCGACAATTACAAACCTGCAAGTAAACAGAAAGTCAGGTCCTGAGTTTATATATTGGACTGAAAAACCAGGTGAATGAAATTTAAAGGTAGAACAGAAGACACAAAACTTCAGCAGTCTGTAGGTGGGAATCGAAGCTGTGGCATGTGTAGAGTGCCACCCGGCCTCTACTATACTTTGTATCTCAAACTCAGCCAGACAGATGGGTTCATCCTGATGGTCTAAATAAAAGCTGGATGACCACTCGAGATCAGTCAGTGGAACCAGTATTGTGTGTGCACCTCCTGTTATTGCTGGTGACCAATATAGTAGGCCCAAGCATGTGGGCCACCAAACACTACACTTGTAACAAGGCCTTTGTCCCCACGTGAGCAGCACTGTGAGCGCCCACCTCCCTGCAGAGTGAGCTGTGCACCACTCAGCACTGCTATCCCCAAAGTGGCCGAACACACACTATACCCAACAGCAGTGTGCAAAGTGTGGATGGCCGGTGGTGAAAGCCAGCCACTGAGCCCCTTCTGGTGCTGAGCTGCCTTACTGGAGGTATATTCTTGCTCTGTGCCACTGTAAAGATGTCAAAATGCTCCATGCACACACAGGAGCTGACAGTGGTATGTGCCAATTCTCACCCCCTGGGGGCGGCTTGCATCACCACTCAAAAATGCCTGGTGACCTCTGGGGCACAAGTAAGGCTGCAATAACACATTCCTGAAGACAAAAAGTCCAGGACTGCATTGACCATCTGTGGTCCACAAGTCACCTACCCACCACTCAGCGAGCATGCCTCTGCTGCTTGCAGTCTTAAAGAAACTCCCCTCATAATGACCTCCTAAGGTTATTTCCCGTACGCCAGACCGCATGCATTTACTCTCCCCACTTCATCCTAGAAGTTCACAAAGACTCCTACGGTAAACTCAGTAAGCCTTGGTAATTATGTGCACACCCTTCTGTATACCTCAAAGCTTCAGAGAAAAGTAAAAGACAACAGAAGCGTACAATAGCATCCTTAGCCAGGGAGAGGCAGTATTATTACAGTGAAATTCACATGACAGAAATCACATGGGGCAACAAGTTCTAAATAGAAAAAAAAAGACTAAATTTACAATAACCACCGGACATTGAAAAAAATAACACAGTGAACACCGGGGAGAGTGGAAGGAAGAAGTAAGAGAGGCCACACAGGGTGACCACAGCAGCCCTGTGCAGAAAAAAAAGAAGAAAAAAGAGCAAGACTGTAGCAACACTATGCACATGACAAGACGTCATGTCAGCTTTCCTGCAAGACGTTGAAATACCAGCACCACAACATTGTGCATCAGTCAATGAGCTACCACCATTCAGTCAGCAGGCGGATCCAGCGACCACAGTCCCACGCTGGCACCAGTGTAGTGGGCACCTGGAACACTATTTCTGCACTACCCTTGAGTCTGATGGTGCAGTAAAGTGGTTACTGATTTTACACATGGGGGGATGTAGAAGAACGATATGACCTGTTTGAAAACTTGTCCATCACAGGGAATGACAATGACTTTGATGCAGCAGTAGCCAAATTAAACCGGCACTTTAACAAACAGTTAATCCTGGACTATGAAAGACTCAAACTGTGGCAAGCCCACCAACGCAAAGGAGAACCAGTAGATGCATTCTTTGCACACCTGTGTAAGTTGGCAACCCCATGCACTGGGATTGATCAACAAGATGAAATCAGTGCGCAGCTCATCCAAGGATGCAGATCTTCCAACCTGAGAAAACTCATCCTGCATCAGCCAGGAATCACGTTAGATGCAATATTAATACTAGCTCAGTCCCATGAGGTGACAGACACTTGAGCAGAAGACATGGGAGCAGCACTCACACATGGCCCTAATAAGCAAGTGAATCCCAAACTTGTAAAAGTTATGGAAGAGCAAGTGTACTTTATACAGCGTCACCCAGTGAAAACCTGTGTGAACACCACCACCACACAGAGTGGAAGAACCTTCGGGGACGGCAGCATGGTACACCACACGCCCAACACCTGCCCTGCATTAGGGAAGACGTGTCTGGAATGTGGCCACAACAATCACTTTGCTAAAGCCTGCTGTAGCAGCCCGGCAACAAGTCCCAGCAAATGGGGACAAAGAAGTGTTTACAATTTCATTAACAGACTGAGACAATCAATGGAAAAGACCCACCACCCTTGTGCCAGGTGGAGATAAAATCACATCCCTCATTTATATTGATGTTTTGGTGAATGTCACAGACACTACCCAGATCTGCAAACTACGTGCCAGACAAAAATCACACCTACCACACACAAAATCTAAACCTTTAGAGGCACAGACCACATCCTGCTGAAAGGCGTGATAGAAATTATGGTTGAAATCGGCGACTTCAAAACAAGAACCAAGTTTCATGTGATGATGGACAGCAGAGGCACCCTATCTGGTTGCCACAAGGCTAAAGATTTAGGATTAGTTTTCTTCTTCAGGCAAATCCACAAGTCCCATTTGGACAAAATCATGGCTGAATTCCAGAGCTGTTCAAAGGCCCTGGCTGCCTGAAGGACAGGAAAATCGAACTACCCATAAACTAACTAGTGTGACCAGTGCCCCTGTGACACAGGCAAGTTTCATTTCATTTACATTCTCTAGTGGAAAAGGAACTGGACCAGTTGGAAAAACTGGGTGTGATCAAAAGTGTCACTGGACTTACACCTTGGGCATTGCCCCTTGTGATAGCCCCAAAACCCAAGCATCCTGGGGATATGAGACTCTGTGTTGATACGATGCTCTCCAATAAGGTGATCCTCCAGGAGTGGTACATCACCCTGGCAACTGATTAAATTGTTGCAGACCTGAACAGGGACAAATGGTTCTCAAAAATTGACTTCAACTCTGGATATTATCAGTTGTCTCAACACCAGAGCAGTACGCGCTCTATTGGGGACAAAAATGCAAAAACCCAGCACTCTCAAAACAACGTAATTTATGCATTGTGCTGATATGTTGTGGTTTAACCTTTTGTATTGCAGAGTTCAATCCTGAAAACGTATTTTTAATATGCTTACAAATACTGTTCCTTTGCAATGTATTGCTGCAGGTTTTCAGAGTGTGTTAGGGTGTGGCCCTTTCCAGGGCCTTCCAGAGACTTCCCCTGGAACATGCAAGGGCGTGGTTCTGGGCTGGGCCAAGACTCTATAAAAGAGAGCCAGCCCAACTCACAGTGCTCACTATTCAGAGGTCCCAGTGCAGAGCAGCAGCTTCTTCCCGAGCTCCTGTCCCGGTGGCCTATTTGGATCTTCCAGTCTTCTGCCCTTCATCCTTCATTGGTGATCATTGTTCCAGGCGGTAAGACGGTGGTTGGACTGTTCCAACACCCTTATTGAGAATTTTCATATTCTTGGTTTAATTCTTAAATGAGTAACAGATTACTTGCGCGCTACCATTTCTTGACATTTATATGGCAGTTTACAATAGGCAAGACGCACGATTTGTTTCATAAAGGTTTGACTTTGTTATTCATTGCGTGCTACCATTTCTTGACATTGGTATGGTGGCTTCAGAATCGGCAAGATGCGCAATTCGTTTTATGGTGTTTAAACATTGTTGTCCATTGCGCGCTACTATTTCTTAACATTTACATGATGTTTTATGAATTGGCAAGACGAACAACTTGTTTCATGAGGATTTAACTTTGTTGTTTATTGCACACTACCATTTCTTGACATTTACATGGTGGCTTAAGAATCGACAAAAGAAACGCGATTCATTTCATTGTACTTTGATCTTGTTATATATTGTGAGCTGTTATTTCTTGACATTTACATTGTGTTTTACGAATCGGCAAGACGCGCGATTCGATTAATGATGATTTGACTTTGATATTCATTGCGTGCTACCATTACTTGTTATTTCTTGGTATATTACATGGTGACACTCGAATCGTCAAGACGCACGATTCTCTCCTCGAGTTTATTTCATGTTGTTTATTGTATGTATGTTCATGTTTTCAGAGTGACTAGGCTTAGAATCACAGTCTAGTATTGATTTCAGGAGATATAATTTTCATATTGTGTGTTCTAACCTTTTTCTTACTATAGGTCTCCTTCCCAGCTGTTCCCTTCCTAATCCCCTCTTCCCCTCTTGAACTCTCTCAGTCTCTGTGATTTATCTATCAGAGTCTTGGAGCTGTTCAGTGGTGGACGTGTTGGGAACATGCACAGACCCTGAGGATCTGGTGACTCTGACAAGTTGTTCCTGGATGAAAAAAACGGATATTTTCAACCCACAAAGTTGACTCAACTTCGGTATATCAGCAGCAGCCAAAGTCTTCCAAGATGCCATCTACGAGACACTGTCAGGCCCTGTAGGAGTGATAAATGTAAGCAACAATATACTTATCTTCCTAAACACACTGGAGGAGCATCATGTAAGACTACAAGCAACCCTCAAACAACTTATCCGTCAAAGGGCTGACACTGCATTGACATAAGTGCTCTTTTTACACTAACATGCCAGAATTCTTTGGATACCAATTCTCCAACGAAGTCCTCAAGAAGGTGGAAGCCATCAAATCAGCTGCCATACCTCAGAAAACATCAGAAGTTCACCGTTTTTTAGGTATGGCCAACTACTGCAGGTGCTTCATTCCTAACCTAGCCACTCTGTCTGAATGGCTGCATAATCTGATCAAATACTACTCACTGTGGAACTGGGACAGCGAAGCAGCACAAGCCTTTTGTGAAATCAATTAAGTGTTCCTCCAGGATGCCATGATGGCATGCTTCAACTCAAAGCGCTGCACCAAACTTGTCATCGACACGAGCCAATAGGTCTAGGGGCAGTCTTATCCCAAGAAGTTCATGACAAGTCCTGGGTGCCCATAGCATACGCCGTTCGAGCTCTAACCAACATAGAAACTCGCCATCCACAAAATAAATGCAAAACCTTAAAAATTCAGTGAGCCTACCACCATTTTCATCTCTATCTTTGCGGCTAGAAATTCCAGGTTGTGGCTGATCACAAACCACTCATTTCCCTGTTCGCTGGAACCACTAGGAATGGGTCCCCACAAATTGAACAATGGGCAGTCCAGATACAACCATATTCACTTGAAGTAGTCTACAGGCCAAGTGTAAACAATCTCAGTGAATATTCTTTCTGCCACCCCCTGCCATCAGAGATTAACCAGCAGTGTGAAGAGGATCTGGGAGCAGAAAGCTTTGTGAAAATGATTTTGCAAGATGCATGCCCAAGGGCACTTTCCCTAAATGACATCCGAGAAGCAACAACAAAGAACACGTGCATCATGAAAGCTAATGAAGCTCTTTACAAGGAACTTTGGTGCAACTTCTTGGATGGTGTGCTAATGCTTGACACAGATGAGCAGGCTGCTATGACCTAAATGTGGCGAGTCAGAGATTAACTCAGCATAAGCAAAGAGGGTTTGTTGTTACAAAGTCGTCAAACTGTTGTCCCCGAAGACTATGGACATGTGCTGTCGAACTTGCTCACCAAGAACATCAGGGTATCACCAAGACCAAAGCTTGTTTAGAAATTAGGTGTGGTTCTGGAGCATGAACAAGCTGGTTGAAGGGAAAGTAAGAGACTGCCAACCCATATACCATCACAAGTGGTGACCCACCAGCTGTACCAGTAATAACGAAGGAAGCACGCACACGCCCCCAGTCATCAATCAGCATGGACTTTGTGAACTTTCCTGACAGGAGACTAAGGGCCTCATTTGGACCTCAGCGGTCTTTTTTCAAGACCGCTGAGGTACTGTTGTGATGAAGACCGCCAGTGCAGGCGGTTTTCCGCACAGCGTATAATGACTGCTGGCAGCCCTCTGCCCTTTTCCGGACAGAGAGACGCCAGCAGTCATACTGGCAGTCGGCGGTGAAGTGGAGGCTGCTCCACCTCCACTGCCACGTCATCAGAACACCGCCCACCAAATCACGTCCCACGATTCGGTGTGGCGGTGTTCTGGTGACGGGGTGTGTAGGAAGGTAGCCTCTTTCTAGCGTTGTTACCCCCACTTTTGACCTGTTTGTGAGTATACGTCAGGATGTTTTTACAGTCTCACTGGGATCCTGCTATCCAGGTCACAGTGCTCATAGTGAAAACCCTATGTTGTCAGTGTGTTTGATATGTGTCACTGGGATCGTGCTAGCCTTGACCCCAGTGCTCATACATTTGTGGCCTATATGTATTCCTTGTGTGGTGCCTAACTGTATCACTGAGGCTCTTCTAATCAGAAACTCAGTGTTTATGCTCTCTCTGCTTTTAAAATTGTGACTGCAGGCTAGTGACTAATTTTACCAATTCTGATTGGCACACTGGAACACCCTTATAATTCCCTAGTATATGGTACCTAGGTACCCAGGGTATTGGGGTTCCAGGAGACCCCTATGGGCTGCAGCATTTCTTTTGCCACCCATAGGGAGCTCAGACAATTCTTACACAGGACTTCCACTGCTCCCTGAGTGAAATAACGTCCATGTTATTTCACAGCCATTTTACACTGCACTTAAGTAACTTATAAGTCACCGATATGTCTAACCCTCACTTAGTGAAGGTTAGGTGCAAATTTACTTAGTGTGAGGGCACCCTGGCACTAGCCAAAGTGCCCCCACATTGTTCAGGGAAATTTCTCTGGACTTTGTGAGTGCAGGGACACCATTACACGCGTGCACTACATGTAGGTCAATACCTATATTTAGCGTCACCATGGTAACTCCAAAAATGGCCATGTAACATGTCTAGGATCATGGAACTGTCACCCCAATACCACTCTGGTATTGGGGGGACAATTCCATGCATCCCCAGCTCTCTAGCACAGAGCCCGGGTACTGCCAAACTAACTTTCCAGGGTTTTCTCTGCAGCTACCGCTGCTGCCAACCCTCAGACAGGTTTCTGCCCCTCTGGGGCCTGGGCAGCCCGGTCCCAGGAAGGCAGAACAAAGGATTTCCTCTGAGAGAGGGTATTACACCCTCTCCCTTTGGAAATAGGTGTGAAGGGCCTGGGAGAAGTAGCCTCTCCTGGCCTCTGGAAATGCTTTGAAGGACACAGATGGTGCCCTCCTTGCATAAGCCAGTCTACACCAGTTCAGGGATCTCCCCAGCCCTGCTCTGGCATGAAACTGGACAAAGGAAAGGGGAGTGACCACTCCGTTGACCAGCACCTCCCAGGGGAAGTGCCCAGAGATCCTCCAGTGTGTCCCAGACCTCTGCCATCTTGGATGCAGAGGTGTGAGGGCACAATGGACAGCTCTGAGTGGCCAGTGCCAGCAGGTGACGTCAAAGGCCACTCCTGATACCTTACCTTTCTCTGTAGCCGGTCCTCCTTGGAGGGCTATCTAGGGTCTCTCCTGTGGGTATCTCATCAGAAAACGAATGCAAGAGCTCACCAGAGTTCCTCTGCACTTCCCCCTTCGACTTCTGCCAAGGATCGACCGTTCCAGGACGCAGGCAAAACCGCAACAAAGTAGCAAGAAAACTACCAGCAACATTGTAGCACCTCATCCTGCTGGCTTTCCCGGCTGTTTCCTGGTGGTGCATGCTCTGAGGGCTGTCTGCCTTCACCCAGTACTGGAAGCCAAGAAGAAATCTCCTGTGGGTAGACGGAATCTTCCCCCTGCCAACGCAGGCACCAAACTTCTGCATCACCGGTCCACTGGGTCCCCACTCATCCTGACGAGCGTGGTCCCTGGAACACAGGAGCTGGGTCCAAGCGTCTTCGACAGTCCAGTGGCCCTTCTGTCCAAATTTGGTGGAGGTAAGTCCTTGCCTCCCCATGCCAGACAGTAATCCTGTGCAATGCGTGAACTGCAGCTGCTTGGGCTTCTGTGCACTTTTGCAAGACTTTCTTTGTGCACACCCTAGCCCAGGTCCCCAGCACTCCGTCCTGCATTGCCCAACTCACTGAGTTGGACTGCGACGTCGTGGGACCCTCCTTTGTTGTTCTGTGTTGACCTCATCCTCAACTCTTCTGTGCACCTGTTCAGGTGCTTCTGCGGCTGCTGCCTGCTTCTGCGTGGGCTCTCTGTGTTGCTGAGCGCCCCCTTTGTCTCCTCCTCCAAGGGGCGACCTCCTGGTCCTTCCTGGGCCCTGGCAGCACCCAAAACCCTCGAACACGAATCTTGCAGCTAGCACGGCTTGTTTGCGGTCTTTCTGAGTGGAAACAACTCTGCTTCCTCCAGCACACCGTGGGAGATCTTCTGACCAAGGAGAAGTTTCTAGCACCTTCCGTTGTTGCAGAATCTTTGGCTTCTTCCACCTGGAGGCAGCCCTTTTGCACCTTCATCCAGGGTTTAGTGAGCTCCTACCCCCCCTGGACACTTGCGTGACTCTTGGACTTGGTCCCCTTCCTTTACAGGTCCTCAAGTCCAGGAATCCATCTTCAGTGCCTTGCAGTCCGTTGTTGTCCTTGCAGAATCCCCTATCTCGACTTTACTGTCTTTCTGGGGTAGTAGGGTAACTTTACTCCTACTTTTCAGGATCTTGGGTTTGGGTATCTTGGGCACCCTTAGTGTTTTCTTACACTCCCAGTGACCCTCTACACACTACACTAGGCCTGGGGTCCGTTCGTGGTTCGCATTCCACTTTTGGAGTATATGGTTTGTGTTGCCCCAGGCCTATTTTTCTCTATTGCATTCTATTGTGTTCTACACTGTTTGCAATACTTTTCTAAGTGTTACTCACCTGATTTTGGTTTGTGTGTGCATATTTTGTGTATTTTACTTACCTCCTCAGGGAGTATATCCTCTGAGATACTTTTGGCATATTGTCACAAAAATAAAGTACCTTTATTTTTAGTAACTCTGGGGGTCATTCTGACCCTGGCGGTCCCGCGGGAGCACCGCCGACAGGCCGGCGGTGCTCCAATGGGGATTCCGACCGCGGCGGTAAAGCCGCGGTCGGACCGGCACCACTGGCGGGGTCCCGCCAGTGTACCGCGGCCCCATTGAATCCTCCGCGGCGGCGCAGCTTGCTGCACCGCCGCGGGGATTCCGACCCCCCCTACCGCCATCCAGATCCCGGCGGTCGGACCGCCGAGATCCGGATGGCGGTAGGGGGGGTCGCGGGGCCCCTGGGGGCCCCTGCAGTGCCCATGCCACTGGCATGGGCATTGCAGGGGCCCCCGTAAGAGGGCCCCTACATGTATTTCACTGTGACCGTCGCACATCGATTCCGAGCCGGCTTCATCGTGGAAGCCTCTTTCCCGCTGGGCTGGCTGGCGGTCTGAAGGCGACCGCCCGCCAGCCCAGCGGGAAAGTCAGAATTACCACCGCGGTCTTTCGACCGCGGAACGGTAACCTGACGGCGGGACTTTGGCGGGCGGCCTCCGCCGCCCGCCAAGGTCAGAATGAGGGCCTCTGAGTCTTGTGTTTTCTCATGATATAGTGCTAAGTGATATAAGTAGTATTGTAGGAGCTTTGCATGACTCCTAGTTCAGCCTAAGCTGCTCTGCTATAGCTACCTCTATCAGCCTAAGCTGCTAGAACACCTCTAATATACTAATAGGGATAACTGGACCTGGCACAAGGTGTAAGTACCATTAGGTACCCACTGTAAGCCAGGCCAGCCTCCTACAGGGTGCTGGAGGTGGAGCAGCTCCCATGGATCTCGTTCCCTCCCGGAGGATCACCGGACAAGGTGATTGTCCGTTAGGGGAGGGGGGCAGGGGGTTGTTGTGTGTTGTGTGCATGTATGGGGGGGTGTGTGAGTGTGTAGACGGGGTGTGTGATTGCGTGTATGCATGCAGGGGGTGTTGTGTGTATAGGAAATATGTGTGTTTCTTTCTGTGTGGATCTCTGTGTGTATGTCTGTGTGTATGTGTGCATGTATGTCTATGTGTAGTAGTTGAAGGGGTGTGTGCATGTAGGGTGTGTGTGTGTGTGTCAATGTTTGGGGGATGAGGGGAAGGGGGGTCCTACTACCTTTGGGTGGTGGTAGGGTGGTCGTGGGTTTGGGGGAGGACTCTGGAGAGAGGGAGGGAGGTGAGGGAGACCCCTATCAGTGCTAGGGAATGAATTCCCTGGCACTGAAAGTGCCTACCGCCATGGATTTTGTGGCGGTACAGAACCACACAAAATCCATGCCGGTATGCGGGGTCGTGATACCGCTGGCGGTGTAGTGACCGCCGCCGGGCTGGAGACCGAAGTCCCTTTCCCCAGACACTTGAGCCATTGTTGCTTCCAGACTGAGGTCACAGCAGCACTTGCAGTGTAGGTCCTCTCCTGTCGAAGATCAGGTATCAAGTGATTGAACTGACAGAAAATGATGGTCACGTCCGTGGCGGTGCGTACCGTCACCACTGGCGTACATCGTCATTGGCTCTTGGGACCCATAGGGTCCAATGTGAACCAATGCAGGATTGTGCCGCTGTCTTCGACCGCCTACCACGACGGTGTACAACGCCAGCGAAGTTACCTTATATCCCCTTGTCCCACATTACAGGTCAGGCAGCTGCCATTTCAGGGGGCCAAATGGCATTAATTTTAAATGCGTCACACAAATATGGGCCTTGCATACGCACTAAGACACGCACATAGCGGATGGACAAATGTGTGCAATAAAGTTGTTTATTTCGTACCTCAGTGTTGGCTGACCCTCTGATCGCTGTTCTCATCCATAGAGCACGTCTGCTGGGGCAGGTGAGGAGATGGCGGCATCCTCCGGTGTACAGACCGCTGGTGGACCTGTTGACAATGGAAGAGTGACATGTAATAGTCACCTACAGACTTGATTGTGCCACAATCCAGGAACTGTGTGCCCAGTTGGAGCCAGACCTGATGTCAGCTATCCGCCATCCCACAGGAATCCCCCCTCTAGTGTAGGTCCTGTCAGTACTCCATTTCCTGACAAGTGTGTCCTTACAAATAACAGTGGCCATTGCATCAGGCATGTCCGAGCCAATGTTCTCTAACGTGTTGTCCAGAGTGTTGTCTGCCCTGCTGAAACACATGCGCAGCTACATCGTTTTCCCTCAGGTGAGGATTTGCATACAGTGAAAGGTGACTTCTATGCCCTGTGACATATCCCCAACATCATAGGTGCCATTGATGGGACACATGTGGCCTTGGTCCCCCCGCAGGAGTGAACAGGTGTACAGAAACCGGAAGAGTTACCATTCTATGTATGTGCAGATTGTGTGTTTGGACGACCAGTACATCTCCCATGTGAACGCCAAGTTTCCTGGCTCAGTGCATGACGCTTACATTCTGAGGAATAGCAGCATCCCTTTGTGATGGGGCAAATCCAGAGGCACTGTGTGTGGCTGTTAGGTGAGGATATGGACCCTATACAGTGTGAATAGTTGTCTGGGGTTGTCCCTAAGGATTAGTGGGTGTCTAACAGTTGTCTTTCGACATTTGCAGTTGACTCTGGCTAACCCAACCTGTCATGGCTATTGACCCCAGTGAGGAATCCCAGGACAAGGGCAGAGGAACACTACAATGAGGCACATGGGCGAACTCGGAGGGTTATAGAGAGGGCCTTCGGCCTCCTGAAGGCCAGGTTCAGGTGCCTCCATATGACAGGTGGTTCCCTATACTACTCACCAAAGAAGGTGTGCCAGATCATCGTGGCCTGCTGTATGCTGCACAACTTGGCTTTGAGACGACAGGTGCCTTTTCTGCAGGAGGATGGTCCTGAAGGAGGTGTTGTGGCAGCTGTGGAGCATGTGGACAGTGAAGAAGAGGAGGCAGAAGAAGATGACATAGACAACAGAAACACCGTGATCCATCAATACTTCCAGTGAGACACACGTAAGAAGACATCACTGCCTCCTACATCTGATAAAATTGTTCGACCTCTCATCTGTCTGTCACTTTCACCCAGTGTATGGACCCTGATTTGTCACTATCCCTTTCGATTTCACAGATGTGGGTCCCACTGTGTGACCTCTACTATGTTACCTCATGGACTAGTGCTGTGTGACATAGGTATGTTGACAATACAATGGACATTGCTATTTCCCTCAGTTATTGCAAATACGCAATTGTGAAAGTACAGACTGATTCCAGATTGTTTTGCGATTTAAGGATGTTTATTTAAGTGCTAAATAGTGGAAGAGGTTGTAAAATGGTCTGGGGTGATGGTGGAGGAATGCCCGTGGCAGAGTCCAGTCTATTAGTCTCACAGGTGCATTGTCCAAAGGGGCAGAGGAAGTGGAGCTAGGGCAGTTTAAGGATGGACAGGGTGACAAAGTGGGACAGAACGATGACATTCAGGATGGTCTCATTTCTTGGCGGGGGTCTTGGCATTGTTCTCTGTCTTTGTCCTGGATCTCAGGGACCGCTTGTGGGGTGGTTCTCCATCTGCAGGGGGTGGGGTGCTGGTGTCGTGGTCCTGTGGTGGTGCCTCCTACTAGTGCCGGCAGATGTGGTGGGCAGATCATCGTCCAGGTTAGTGTCAGGGGCTCCTTCATGTGCCTCAGTGTCCCTCCTGGTGTTCACGAGGTCCTTCAGCACCCCTACAATGGTGCCCAGGGTGGTATTGATGGATTTGAGTTCCTCCCGGAACCCCAAATACTGTTCCTCCTGCAGCCGCTGGGTCTCCTGAAACTTGGCCAGTACCGTTGCCATCGTCTCCTGGGAATGATGGTAGGCTCCCATGATGTTGGAGAGTGCCTCATGGAGAGTGGGTTCCCTGGGCCTGTCCTTCCCCTGTTACACAGCAGCCCTCCCAGTTCCCCAGTTTTCCTGGGCTTCTGTCCCCTGAACCGTGTGCCCACTACCACTGCCCCCAGGTCCCTGATGTTCTTGGGGTGGTGGGTTAGCCTGGGTTCCCTGTAGTGGTGGACACACTGGTGCTTGACGTGTCCTGGGGACAGAGGTATGGGCCCGCTGGGTGTGTGCTGTGCTGGTGTTTCCTGAGGGGGGAGGCTCTGTGGTGGCCTGTGACTGTGTCAGGGAAACCGACTGTCCTGAGGTCCCAGATGGGCCGGGCTGGTCATCTAGATCCAGTTGGCCAGACCTGCTGTCGTCACTGTGGGCCTCTTCTGTGGGTGGAGTGGACATTTCTGGAACCTCCTGTTCGGTGACGTTGGGTAGGGGTCCTGCAGGGGTGTAAATGCATGATTATTGTACCTGTGTGTGCCATCGTGTGCAATGGGTGGGTGACCATGTACCCCAGTGCTTCCATTCCTGTGTAGCACCTTGTGTGATAATTGTTTAGGGGTCTGTGTGGGTATGTGTAGTGGAAATGCATTGGTGATGGGTGTCGATGCTTTGTTGTTGCATGCAGGGCTTGGTATTGGGATGTGTGGTTTCTGATACTGGGACATATGTGAGGAGTTGGAGGGATGAGGGTGAGGGCGAGGGGAGTATGTGATAATATGCAGGTAGGGTGGGGGATGAAATAGTTAAAGCTTTGACTTACCTGAGTCCATTCCTCCAGCTACTCCCGCAAGGCCCTCAGGATGCAGTATAGGCAAGACCTGATCCCATGTTGTTAGCAAGGTGGTGTCTTGAGACCACGGAACACACCTTCCCCCGTAGGTCGTTCAATCAATCAATCAATCATATTTATACAGCGCGCTACTCACCCGTGAGGGTCTCAAGGCGCTGGGGGGGGGTCACTGCTGCTTGAAAAGCCAGGCCTTGAGCTGCCTCCGGAAGGCGAGGTGGTCCTGGGTGGTCCTGAGGTGGGCGGGGAGGGCGGGGAGGGAATTCCACGTCTTGGCTGCCAGGTATGATAAGGATTTCCCACCTGCAGTGGTTCAGCGGATGCGAGGGACGGCGGCGAGAGCGAGGCTGGTGGAACGAAGTTGACGGGTGGGTGTTCCACCTCTTCCTGATGTCAGCCCGTGTTCTTGGGTGCTGTCCCACTGCGTTGACCCTGTCCACAATTCTGCACCATAGCTCCATCTTCCTAGCTATGGTGGTGTGCTGCACCTGTGATCCAAATAGCTGTGGCTCTACCCAGATGATTTCCTCCACCATGACCCTGAGCTCCTCCTCAGAAAACCTGTGGTGTCTTTGCGGTGCCATGGGGTTGTGTGGGTGATGTGTAAGGTGGTGTGTGTTGTGATGTGTGGGGTGATGTTTAGGGGTGTGCGATGTTTTGTGCATGGATGTGTTTGTGTGATGGTGCTGTGTGCCTCCGTATGCTGGTGTTGTCTTTGCTTTGCTGTCTTTCTGGCCTTCTCCAATGTGGGTGTGTGTTTTATATTGTATTGGGTGTGTGGGAGTGGTGTGTGTATGTGTATCAGATGTGTGTATTTCGATTTGTCCAATGTGGTTGTGTTTTGTAAATGTGTGTGTATTTTGAGCGTGGTGGTGTGTACCGCCAATGGAATACCACGGTTGAAAGACCGCCGTGTGGATTCGTGGGTCGTGATAGTGTGGGCGTATTTCTTTTTGCGTGACGATGGAGGTTTTGTGTTTGCCAGTTTATCACTGACCTTTGGTGTGGCGGACCTGTGTGGGTGTCTAGATTTTGGCAGATTCTGAGCTGTGGGTCGTAATAGCTGTGGCGGAATTCCATGGCGGTGCTTTGGCGGTCTTGTGCACGGCGGTAAGCGGCATTTACCGCCAATGTTGTAATGAGGGCCTCAATGTAGTGCTCAGGATTGGAGTAGACAAGGGTGACAACACAGAATACTGTCCACATCAATTTCTTAGAGTGTACCATCTAACACTTCATAGCACGACTGAGTGCACCCCAAGTGATCTACTTATGCGAAGGGGTACTCAAGATTTCCTCCCAGCAGGCCAGAGCTGTACACCTGCAATTATTGATGTACAAACCACTCATGAGAAACATTGCACTACCAACGAGAAAGCCAGTCATAATCGCAGGGCTGCAGAACCAAATATTTGCAAGGGCAACAAAGTAGTCATAAAGAGCCACTACCCTGGATGAAATGTCACACTCCATTTAAAAAAGAGGTGTGGTAAGATTTGAGAGTGCTGGGGACCATGGTAACTATCAGAAAAGGAGAGTCAAAAGTATCCCGGAACGTGTCCTAGTTTAAAAGGCCTAGTCCTCAGAGGCTGAACAAGACGACAAACAGAGCCCACATGATGAGGATGCTGTGGCCGACAACTTGGGACCCAAGACTAGCTACAGGGCATCTCGGGCCAGTGCCTCAAGTGCATCATGCCAGCCAACAATGACACAGACTGATGCATGTGACGATAACCAGTAGAGCACAAGCTCACTGAGCTGCAGGCAAAGATATGAGCTCCGATGCAACCCAGCCAGAAACTGAGAGATTTTGGGCCTAATTTAAATCCAAACTTGGCCCGATGGCTCGGGGTCAGTCAGCGTATCCAGAATTGTGTGTGGGCCTCCTGTTATTGCTGATGGCCAATATTATAGGCTCAAGCACATCGGCCACTCAACACTTCAGGATGCATGTGCACCAACCTGAGCTGGGTTTGAACATCCACAAAACAGAGCCACAGATTTAGTGACAACAAACCCACTTCCAAGCAGGGGAGTTTTCTGACTTTTACTGCTCCAGAATCGCATTTCCATCTTAAAGATACATGAACAGTCTCCAACATATGACAATGCTTTAGTTAAGCTCATGGTTTCCAGGCATATGACCATGGACTTTTTCAGCCACAGTGCAGCATCTCACTGTAAATTTATGATACCATGTTGTCAATATATGCAGCCAAATAAAGATGAACAAGATTATACTAGATAGCCTTCCCAATAAATGGTCCTTCACACGTAAAAATGTTTAGTGAGGAAAAATAGTGGTCCAGAGTGCAAAACAGATGAATTGCAACATGTCAGTGAAAATCAAAGGAATTATTGTGTTTAAGCTGAGTATCATGTTTTAAAGCTGAGTATCATGTTTTTGTCCGCTGCAGCAAAGACTGGTTTGTGTCCTGAAAATATGTGTACTGTTGGAGCCTATATAACATTAACTTTGGCTTCCTGTGCGGAGCTGGCCCACTCTCTCTTTCCTGACAGTCAACCAATGGAACCATATTGGCTCCTCAATAACTTGTCTCCCTTGTAGGTTTTCATAGGGCAGAACTGTTTAATCTCTCCACCTTAATTCGTAGTTTGTGAAGTCACAGGGTGTGGTTTATTAATGCCTGCAAACTCCTATCTGCCAGAGATGTTTTAAGGCATGTGTAAAGCGACAGATTGCCCAGGACTCCCACCTTCCAAGAAGGTCCCTGGGAATGTGATCTTTCTGTCACTTCTATTTCTTTGCTTTAACAACTCTCACACTAAAGGTCTATCTCTACCTCTCACCCTATTACCCAGTGTCAATATAATAATTTTTGGGACACAGGGCAAGACATAGTTCAGTTGTTTTTGTGCACCACAAGTACAAATCTATATTGTCTGGCATCTTGTGAGTTTGAATTAGCATAAGATGAGTACAAACTTCCACGTTGTCCAAATAGGGGACCCCAAAATATTTCATGGCCAGGAACCTAGAAATCCATAAATTAACACTGCTATTTGCCACATTTAGATAAAATAAGAACTTTACTAAGTACATATTTAAACTATCTCTATCAGCAGAGATACTGATGCCAAGTCCCACTGATTTTCTAATAGGTATATAGATCACAGTCATCTGTCACCCGGGAGCCACAACAGCAAGCAACAATGCAATGTTCACACCTCAAACCAGGAAAAAGACATTGGGCCTTATTCACAAAGGTAAACTTAGATGTTTTGTTTAAACTTAGACCAAATGTCACACTTACTGTATTACATTGCTGTGCGTGAGAGATTATTTTGTCTTTCTTTTTTCTGCTTCTTTTTGCTACCCCTCTTTATTTATGCCCCTGCTTTGTTACTTCAAAAATAAGACTCCCAAATCCTGACCACTTGCTCCCAATACCCCTGCCCCTTACCCCTACTCAGTGCTACTTTCCACTGTGTCAGGTAGCGGATTTCTTAAATTATTTTTCAAACCATTAGAAGATGGCTGCCATGTGTGTGAAGCCTGCAAAGAGGCAGTCTTGGAATGGAATTTAAATTATTTTAAGTATAAAAAATAATTCTGTGTGTGCATTCTTAGAGGCTATCCTCTAATGGGTTTCTTTTACTTTAAGAAGAATCATTACAAAACGCTTTCTGTGCATGTGCCATGGATATCTTAATATGGTTGTTCTTTTAGCCTAAGAAAAATCAACAAAAATTGTGTGCATGATTGTGCAATGGCCATTTATGAAAGATATTTCTAAAATTGAAAGAAAAAACATTCCAAAATGGTTTCTGCACATGTGCGATGGCTATTTGTGATAAAGAGAGCAATGGCAGAGCCGATATGTTTCATGTTCAAGCCCCATTAGCTTTAACACTGCATGACGTTTCCCTGTTCAACATGCTTATTTCCCTTTATACCTCGGGCTGTGAACCTCTAGATTTACAGTTTGAAGAGTTTCAGCACAACCGCTTCATTGACCCATATGGCAGATACCCCCACTGTCAATTTTAACACAAAATAATTTTAACTTCATACATATGAGTTGGATGTAGTTGGTTAGGAGCATGATCAATCATTATGGCCCTCATTATGACATTGGAGGCAAGTCCCGCTTACCGCCATGCCGACTGCCGCCAACATACCGCGACCGCGGCGGTATACCACTACCCATATTATGACCCACACATGGCAATCCGTCACTATACAGACACAAACACAAGTCCACCAGCCCAAGGTAGGTGATAAAATTGCGGTAGCAAAACTCACACCGTTACGCCAACAGAACTACACCCACAACATTATGACCCACGAATCACAGTGGCGGACATTCAACCGCAGTAAACCATTAGCGGTACATACCGCTGCGCTCAAAATACACACACACATACAAAACAACACCACATTGGACAATTCAAACTACACAAACCTGACACTCATACACCCACACCACTATAAAACACACAGCCACTCTACCCCCAACCCTTTCCGACACAAAGAAATTGACAACTGAGAGAGAGACACACCAAGAGCACCCATAGATTCAGTGCCACAGGACACCATCACCCACACACCATCCACGTACCTCACAGCACACACACCAAAACATCACCCCACACACCACCACACACACCACACACATTACAGCCATGGCACCACAAAGACACAGGAGCTAAGGGTCATGGTGGAGGAAATCATCTGGGTAGAGCCACAGCTATTCGATCACAGGTGCATCAGACATACATTGCAAGGAAGATAGAGCTATGATGGAGAATCGTGGGTAGGGTCAATGCCGTGGGACAGCACCCCAGAACAAGGGATGACATCAGGAAGAGGTGGAATGACCTATGGGGGAAGGTACGTTCTGTGGTATCCAGATACCAGATTTCTGTACAGAGGACTGGCGTGGACCCCCACCTTCTCCCCCACAACTAACAACGTGGGAGGAGCAAGTCTTGGCAATACTGCATACTGAGGGCCTGGCAGGAGTAGCAGGAGGGCTGGACTCTGGTAAGTCAACTCTTTACTACTTTCACCACCCTGCCTGCATACCATCACATGCCCCACCCTTACCCTCACCCCCATCAACCCACCACCTCACATACACCCCACCATCACAACCCACCCATCCCAGACCCCAGCACTGCATGGACATCCCTCACAGTCGTGCATGAACACCCATCACCACAGATTGCACACTAGAGAGAGCCACCTAGACCACAAAATAACTACTCACACAAGACAAAGCTGACAGAGCACTCACAACCATACAAGGCAACACACCCATGCACAAGATGTCACACGCAGAAACATTAACACAGCATTTAAATCCCCACAGTCCCCACACCCAACGTCACCGGAGAGGAGGTGCCAGCAACAACCAGTCCCCCACGAAGAGGTACACAGTGATGACAGCAGCTCTGCTCGCCTGGATCTGGATGACCAACCTGGCCCATCAGGGACCTCTGGACAGTCAGTTACCCAGCCACAGTCCCATACCACCACAAAGCCTCCCCCCTCAGGAAACACCACCGCAGAACCCACCCAACGGACCAATACCTCTGTCCCCAGGACACATCAATCAGCAGTGTGTCCACCGCTACAGGGACCCCAGGCAACCCCACAAACACAGAATGATCAGGGACCTGGGATCAGTGGGCACACAGTAAGGGGACAGAGGCACAGGACAACAGGGAAGCTGGTAGGACTGCTGTGTGATAGGGGGAGGCCAGGCCCAGGGAACCAACTCTCCATGAGGCACTCACCAACATCCTGGGAGGATACCACCATTCCCAGGAGACGATGGGCCAGATACTGGCCAAGTTGCAGGATACCCAGCGGCTGCAGGAGGGACAGTACATGGGGATCAGGGAGGACCTGAGGGACATCCACACCACCCTGGTCACCATTGCAGGAGTGCTGGCTGACATGGCCAACACCATAAAGAAGGCAGTGGCACACCACTGGGCCCCTGACACTAGCTACACCGATGAACAGCCCTCCACCTCTGCTGCTTCTAGTGGACAGGAGGCCTGCCACAGGACCAACAGGCCACCAGCACCCCTTCCCCTACAGAAGGAGAACCACCCCGCAAAAGGTCCCTGAGATGCAAGCAGAAGCCAGAGAATATTGCCAAGACCCCCACCAGGAAATGAGTCTCTCCTGATTGTCACCCTTGTGTCCCATTCTGTCACCCTGTCCACCTTGAACTGCCATTGCTCCACTTCCTATGCCCCCTGGACAATGCACCTGTGATACAAATAGACTGGACTCTATCCTGAACTCTCCTCCACCATTACCCAAGCCTACTGCACATCCCCATTACATTTTCAGCATTTAAAGAAACACCCTTTGAAAAAAGTGTGTAGTATGTCAAATGATTTAAGTATGTAATCCTTTATCAATCTGTAGACATTGCAAGTAGACTGTCCAGTAATGTATACATAGGTATGACCTGTATTGTGCTGCAGTCAATACACCAGGAGCCAGAGTAGGGCACAAATATCTGTAAATAGACATGTCAAAGGGTACAGTAAGTGGCCATAGTAGTGGGAACAGCAGCCTGCCAGTGACAATTTACTACACAAAACTACAATGGAAGGTGAAGTTACAGTGTCTTACCTGTGTGTCACTGGAAGTACTGTTGAATGATGGATGTTCTGTTGTCCACATCCTCATCCTCTGCCTCCTCTTTGTCACTGTCCACAGGCTCCACCGCTGCCACACCCCTATCTCCAGCCTCATCCTCCTGCAGAAAAGACACCTGGCTTCTCAAGACAAGGTTGTGCAACATGCAACATGCCACGATGATCTGGCACACCTTTTTGGGTGAGTAGCACAGGAACCACCATTTAGATGGAGGCACCGAAACCTGGCCTTCAGGAGGCCAAAGGTTTGCTTTATAATTTATCGTGTTCGCCCATGTGCCTCATTGTAACGTTTCTCTGCCCTTGTCCTGGGATTCCTCACTGGGGTCAGTAGCCATGAGAGGTTGGGGTAACCAACATCACCTGCAAATATCGAGGGATATCTGTTAACCAGACACTCACCCTTAGGGCCAACCCCACACCCATATACCAACATACCCTGGGTGAGGACCATGGGCTCACCTATTAGCCACACCCTGTGCCTCTGGAAATGAGCCATCACATATGGGATGCTGCTATTCCTTAGGATATAGGCATCATGCACAGACCCAGGATACTTTGCATTCACATGGGAGATTTACTGGTCCGCCAGGTACACTATCTGAACATTCATCGAGTGAAAGCACTTTCGATTTCTGAACACCTGTTCATTTCTCCTGGGGGGGACAAAGGCACTATGTGTACTATCAATTGCCCCAACAATGCTGGGGATATGTCCCATTGCATAGTAGTCAGCTTTCACTGTGGCCAAATTCTCCACCTGGGGGAATATGATGTAGCTGCGCATGTGTTTTATCAGGGCAGACAAGACTCTGGTCAGCACTATTGAGAACATTGGCTGAGACATTCCTGCTGCCATGGCCACTGTCACTTGGAAGGAGCCACTTGCCAAGAAAAGGAGCACAGATAGGACTTGCACAAGAGGGGGGGTCCCATTGGGCTGACGGATAGCTGAGAACAGGTCTGGCTCCAATTGGGCACACACTCTTGGATTGTGGCCCTATCAAGTCTGTAGGTGAGGATAATGTGCCTGTCCTCCATTGTTGCCAAGTACACCAGGGCCTGTACACGGGGGGATGTCTACATCTCCTAATCAAATTCAGCAGTTGTAATCTAGGGGGCAAACAATGAGCATCTGGTCAGTTTTCAATAGTTCCTCAAAGTACAATGAATTGCATGTTGTGACAGAAACAGTATGTTGATGTGTAGTCCCAAAATGTGCTTATGTCTACTGTGACGCAGTTAGGTACCATGTCCTGCCCCCTCCCTGAAATGTCGGTCACCTGTCCTGTGTGGAGGGACAGGTGGAGATGAGGTAATGCCGCTGACGTTGTGTGACGTTGCGGGAGGCGGTTGAGGACCGCTGTGCAACTCCTCATTGGTTATCATTGGGCCCTATGGGTTACAGTAGCCAATGGTGATGTACTCCGGTGGTGACGGTACGCTCCGCCATGGACGTGACCACCATTTTCTATTTGTTCACTCACTTGCTACCTGACTTCAACAGGAGAGGACCTACACTGCAAGTGCTGCTGTGACCTGTGTCTGGAACCGACCATGGCTCGAGTCACTGGGGAAAGGGCACCTGCCTTCACCGCTGCGGAGTTGGAGAGACTGGTGGATGGGGTCCTAACCCAGTACCGATTGCTTTATGGGCCTCCAGACCAACAAGTGAGTACGCTGTGTGCACGATGCATGGGGCATGAATGCATGGACTGCTGTGTGTGAGGCCTCGTGTAAGGGTGTTTGGTCGAGGGGCCCTGGGCAGCATGCCGCATGTATGGTGGGCAATGTACGTGCGTAAGGGGATGGAAGGGATATGGTGGGCCATGGGTATAACAGGCCGGACGGTATGACTGATCCCTTTTTCTATTTTAATTTTTTTGCATGTCCGTGCCCATCAGAAAAAGGGTATAGGGCGTGCCATCGCCAAGGACACGTGGACGCTGGGGGTCTACGGTAGGCGGAGCACCCACTGTCGCTAACGGTGGGAGGACCTGAGACGCTCGGCAAGTAAGATGGTGGAGGCCCAGCTGGGGATGGCCTCCCAACGAGGAAGGAATCCCGGTCGAACCCTGACCCCCCTGATGTTCTGCATACTGGCGGTGGCCTATCCGGAGCTGGATGGGCACTTGAGGGCATCACAGCAGCCACAAGGGGGTGAGTACAGTTTCCAAATCTGCAAATTGCACGTGGTGGGGTAGTCTCTGGGTGGGGGATGTGCGCCTGTGGGTGCCCCTAGGCCAGGCCGGACATTGCATGGTAGGTTCCATGTTGGGCAGGGGCTCATGCACTCCACCCCCAAACATGCTAGTGGGCATCTGCTACTGGGCAGGGATCTGTGGGTCTCAGGTATGCTGCTATTGGCGTTAGGTATTACTGTCCATGGCCTGTTGACTAGCATTGTGACTGGTAGTGCATCGCCTAGTGCGTAGGGCTGTCCCCTGTGTGTTGTGTATGCCAACGGTGGTGTTGTTGCTGGCATGGACCAAGTGCATCCTCTGTCGCTCCCCCCCTTTTTGTTTTGACACCCTGTCATTATGTGCATTAGCATCATCTGGCGGAGGAGCAGAGGCAACGGCAAAGGAGGGAGCTGCATTCCACATGGCCCTGGAGGTGGAATCTACCGACAGTGAGGGCACCAGTGGGACAGAGGGCGAGGGGAGCACTATGGCGGAGTCTGTAGGGGACAGTTCTGACAGTGCTACCTCCTCCGATGGAAGCTCCCTGCTGGTGGCGGACACCTCTATGCACACACAACTACAAGTACAGCCACCACCCCCTGTTCCAGCACCACCCTCCCAGCAGCCCCTCAGTGAGTTTCCCGTGCCAGCTCACCCAGGAGGGTGGGCATCTCCTTCGCCTCAGGCACCTCAGGCCCTGCCCCAGTTAGCCCTGCTGCCCTGAATGAGGAGGCTATTGACCTCCTGCGATCCATATCTGTTGGGCAGTCAACCATAGTGAATGCCATTCAGGGGCTGGTAGGGTATTTGCAACATACAAATGCATTCCTGGAGGGTATTCACTCTGGCATGGCGGCCCAACAGAGATCATTCCAGGCTCTGGCCTCCTCCCTGATGACAGCCATTGTCCCTGTCTCTAGCCTCTCCCCTCCAACTTCCGCTACCCAGTCCCATTCCCCTGAACCCCAACCTATCCCAAACACACAGGCAGACCAGCACGCACCCAAGACAACACACATGAGTGACTGAGGCAAACACAAGCACCACATATCATCACACAGGCACTCACACAAACACCATCCAGATACAGACAAACCAACATCCACTGCCTCCACTGTGTCCCCCTCCACCTGCATGCACTACATCCTCATGCACTACCACCATCACACCCATCAGTACACGCCCCTCACTGTCACTCACCACCCCCACATCCATGCATACGTCCCCTGTGTCCTCTCCCACTGTGTCTCTGCCCCCTCCTCTGAAAGTACACATACGCAGGCACTCAAACACCCAACAGCCATCCACCTCACAACAGCATCCAGCCCATGCACACAGCAGACACCTCCTACAACCACACCCTCTTCCTCCACTCCCAAACCTTCACCCTCTTCCCGCCCCAGTGTCCCTAGGACGCTTTTCCTCTCCACCCTTGACCTCTTCCCTACCCCCCAGGGGAGAGACTGTGACCTTGCACTCCCCATGTGCTGCATCACAGGGCACAAGACCCCCCCCAGAACCAGTGAGAGAAGGCATCCACTCTCCCCCACCTTGCCAGGATGAAGCACACTGGGCACAAGGCCCCCTCCAGAACCAGTGGAAGAAGGCACCCACTCACCCCCTCCTTGCCAGGATGAAGCACACTGGGCACAAAGCCCCTCCAGAACCAGTGGAGAAGCCACCCACTAGAGAGACTGTGGCCTTGCACTCCTCAGGACCAAGCAGTGGGCAAACCACCCACTTGAGAGACTGTGCCTTTGCACTCCCCAGGACCAAGCAGTGGGCAAACCACCCACTTGAGAGACAGTGGCCTTGCACTCCCCAGGACCAGGCAGTGAGCAAACCACCCACTTGAGAGACTATGGCCTAGGACTCCCCAGGACCAAGCAGTGGGCAAACCACCCACTTGAGAGACTGTGGCTTTGCACTCCCCAGGACCAAGAAGTGGGCAAACCACCCACTTGAGAGACTGTGGCCTTGCACTCCCCAGGACCAAGCAGTGGGCAAACCACCTGCTTGGGAGAATGTGGCTTTGCACTCCCCAGGACATTTCAGAGGGCATGTAGCCCCCTCCAGGAGCAGTGCCGTTGTACCATCTGCCGACTGAGGTGCTCCCCCTCCCTGTCCCCCAGAGGTGCCTCTGTTTTTTCGACCTAATGCCCCAGCAGTGTTCTCTCCATATTGAGGCAAGAGTCAAGTGGGGCCTTGGCCTATGTGATATTGCCACGTAGCCCACGGAAATTATGGACTGGGCAGTGTCCCTACATTTGTATATCTGTAAATACTGTTTTGATTTTTGAGGACTTATTTCTAGTATTTTATCTTATCACACTCACTTTCTTCAAATCATTGTGTCCTTGTATTATTCCTGAGGGGTACGGGGTGAATATGTAATGTTACTGCATCTGTTTGTATGTATGGTGTTAGGGGTGGGGTGTTGCGTGTTGAGTGCGTGTGTCACTCTCTTTTTACTCCTCCCTCCCCTGTGTGCTAGGCCGAAGTACTCACTGTGGTCGTCATCGCGGGTGTTGGTATTCCTGGTGTAGGAGGAGGTAGACCAGCATGGGTAACACCTGCAGTTCGGGCTCCATGGCATAGTGGTTGTTCCCCTAAGTCTCCTGAGGTGAGTATTTTGTCTTCTTTTTTTTTCTTATTAATTATATTTTATTTGGAAGGATACATAGTTATGATCATACATCGTTTTGCTCAAGACATAAGAGTTCAAAAAACAGATTATTACCTAGCCCATTGGCCAAGAGAGGGAGGTGTTCATTATTATAAATTGGAGAGGTCTTGGGTTAGTTAAATATTAATGGGACAAAATCCAATCCTGGAATTGCCCCCTGTGAGAAAACAGGGCTGATTGCAGAGGCCCCCTAACTTTTTGCCCCCATTTTCCACTTTTTGCTGGTGTTTTCCTGACTCTGATGGTGCCCTGGGTACTGCTTACCAGTCCCAGGGCCTGTGCTCTGTGTAAAATCAATATGCAAATTAGGCTAATACTAAATTGGTTAAGTTAACCTACCTATAAGTCCCTAGTATATGGCAGGGCATGTAGGTTTAGGGCCCACAGTATATGTAGTGCACCCATAGGTGCCCTGCTGAGGTGCCCAGTGTCATTTTAAAGGCAGGCCTGCCTTGCTGGCTGCTTTTAAATTAAAGTTATATGCAAATTCGACATTGGAATTAAAAGTAGTTCCAAAGTCTTAAACTACCTTATTTTTACATATAAGTCACCCCTAAGGTGTGCCCTATGTGCCCCTATGGCTGGGTGCCATGTAACTATAAGCAGGGACCTTATAAAAATAGTTGTATAAGCCATGGTGAGGAAAAAACAGCCAAATTCGTTTTTACCTCATTGTAGTAAATGGCCTTCATAGGCTAGAATGGGGAGACTTTATTTTAATTTTTAAAGTCCCCTTACATGATGGATACCAAGAGTTTGGTATCAAATTAATTGTTATAATAAATCCCACAACGTCCAGTTGTGGGATTTAATATAACTTGTTCAGGTAAAGAGTTTTAAACTTTACCTGAAAAGTTGCCAATTTCATCCCTGCATTGTTTTTGCTGCTGTGCTCTGATTGGCCAGCCTCTAGCAGCCTGGCCAGGTAGCCTTGATGGAGTGTGACGTGGCCTGGCTTCACACAAAGGAATGTGCCTGTGGGAGGGAATCTCCCCTCAGCAGAGGGTGAGGCAGGAAGGGGGAGGGCTGCCAAACTGGTCTTCAAATGCAGAGAAGGACATTTGGAGCAACCAGCAATACCCCCACATCCTGCAACCCCAGACAACTAGGTGCCCCCTTGATTAGATTAGGAGAGGGCAGGAGAGGGGTGTGTTTATGATTTTTAGCCACACCAGTGGGTGGGCTCAGCCAGATGTAACCTCCAAAAATCAGATTCAGCCATGATGGATTTTTGGAGAATGTTGCCTACTGGGATTGATTTTTGCCACACTTCCCAGGAAGTGGTCATCACAGGGGGAAGGACCCTGCACCTGATTGGAGAACCAGGACCCCCCTTCTTTTCACCCAGGAGCAAGGATAAAACTGGCAGACCTGCACCCACACCTCAGTTCCCTATCACATCCAACAAGGAAGAACTACAGAAGAAGAAGGACTGCCCTTCTGGACCCCTGGCCTGCACCTGGAACCTGCACTCAGAAGGACTGCACCAGCTGCACACTTGGGCTTCACCACAAGAAGGGTTTTGCCTGGCTTCAACTGGTTCAAGGAGGGACTCCCTGTTTGCTACAGGTAACAAATTGCTAACCAGAGTCCCCTGCACCAACTCCTGAAGAAAGAGACCAGCTGACCGCTGTCCAGTGGCCAAAAGGGAGTTTGCGCCAGGTGCATTCTGGGAGTTGTAGTCTGCACCCCCCAAGGACCATCTCAGAACTTCTGGACCCTTGGGGAGAGCTGTGGCCCTCAAAAGAACCTTAAAAGGACATCTGCGAGAAGCCCTAGAGGTTTGGAGAAGTTTGGAGAACTTTTGAGAAAAAGCTCCATAGAGGGATCGATCCGCCGCGGCAACTCTAGCCGGCTTGCCTCAACCGCGACCCAGCCTGATTTGCAGGTTCGTCCCGGTAAAGAAAATCTCCAAAAAAGAGACTAAGTCCGAAGGTAAAAAGTTGACCGGGACCTCCCAGCCAGCCCCAGGAGGGCTCCAGGGATGTCGGATCAAGATCCAGGTTTACCCCGGTCAAAGGATTTTCACCTTGAAAAAAACGACTAGGTCCGAAGGTAAAAATCTCCACCGAGGATTCCCGCGACGCGTATCCGGAGAAGGGCTCCAGGAGGTCGGATTGGACTGGCAGGTTCGTCCTGCTGAAGAAAATCTTTGAAAAAGAGACTTAGGGGGTCATTTTGACCTCGCCAGGCTTTTGTCAAGACCGCTGAGGGACCGCCGTGCTGAAGACCACCAGTGGTGGCGGTTTTCCGCTCGGCGTATTATGACTGTTGGCAGCCCTCCGTCCTTTTTCGGATGGAGAGCCGCCAACAGCCATACTGGCGGGCGGCAGGGAAGTGGAGGTTGCTCCACCGCCACGTCAACAGAACACCTCATCCCGAATCACGTCCTGTGATTCGGCGTGACGGTGTTCTGTTGACGGTGTGGTGTCGGCGGAGCAACCCCCATGGATCCCGCCCCCTCCCAGAGGATCAACGGAACAGGTAAGTTGAGCGTCCGTTAGGGGAGGAGGGTGGGAGGTGTTGTGTGTTGTGTGCGTGCATGGGGATGTGCATGTGTGTATGTAGAGGGGGTGTGTGAGTGCGTGTATGCTTTCGGGGGTGATGTGTGTTTAGGAATGAGTGCGTTTATGTCTGTAGGTATGTCTGTATGGATGTGTCCGTGTATGTTTGAATGTGGATGTGCGTGTCTGACTGTGTGTGCAGCTGTTGGCATGTATGTCAGTGTGTGTGCGTGTATGTGTGTTGGTGGTGCCTGCGTGCGTGTCAGGTGTGTATGAGTGATGTGATGGGGGTAGGGGTGGGGAGGGGGGTCCTGCCACCTTTGGGGGGTGGCAGGGGTGGTGGGGGTGTAGGGGAGGTAGTCGGGTGGGGGTGGGGGAGACCCCTATCAGTGTCAGGGAAGGAATTCCCTGGCACTGATAGTGCTTACCGCCATGGATTTCATGGCGGTTTCAAACCGCATGGAATCCATGGCGGTCAGCCGGGTCCAAATACCGCCGGCGGTATAGTGACGACCGCCAGGCTGGAGACCCATGTCTCCAGCCCAGCGGGCGGAACGGAGAAGAGGCGGATGACCATGGCGGTAACCGCCATAGTCATAATTGCAAAAAATTGACCACCAGCCTGTTGGTGGTCTTACCGCCGCTTCTCCGCTGCCCGCCAGGGTCGTAATGACCCCCTAAGTGTGAAGGTAAACTTTTAACCGAGGCCTCCCGCGGCCTGTAGCCGAGCAGGGCTCCATTGCGGTTGGCCTGAAACTTTGACTTTGCCCTGGTCAAGGTGCAACCAGATGACCCGATTGGCACTTTTTGTTTCTAGGTGTCACAAAAGTAATAATTGTTTAAAAATTCATATCTCCGATTCCCCTTACCCGATTTTATTCGTTTTTGTGTCATTTTAAAGATAAAAATATAATCGATTTTTGTAAATTGGTTTTGGACTTTTAAACTGTTTCCTGTGTTTTATTTAATTACTTTTTTGTGATATTTGAATGCTTTACACTCTGTCTCCTCAGTTAAGCCGTGACGCTCGTTGCCAAGCTACCAAGGGTTGAGCTGGGTTTAAAATACTGAGACCTAACTGGACCTAAATGGAGGTTAGTGGCCTATTGCTAAGTGTAGGTACCTACCTGCCCATACCAATAGCCCATTTTCCAACAACCATATTGCCTTCCCTTTATTCCTAGCCCGCCTCCCTTTGCGTTCATATAATGCCATTTCCAAATAGTATACAGACAATAATTTGCCCAACCATTGTTGCCATGTTGGTGGTCGTAGGTTCAACCATGCAGCAGCAATACATATTCGATAAACCGCCATGGCAAGAAAGATAAATGCTCTATGGCATCCCCTTATTCCCTCGGCGACCCCTAACAACATGATCTCGGGAGTAAGATCCAGATCATATCCCAGAACCCCTTTTAGAACAGATTGGATGCCATCTCTCAGAGCCCTTAGTTCCCCACAAGAGGCAAACATATGCACAATATCCGTACCGTAGATCCAACATCTCGGGCAATTTGTTCCTAATTTGCCCTCCCACTTGGCAAGATGCGCTGGTGTATAATACAGGTCGAACACAGTCTTATAATGTTGTGCTTGCAACGAAGAGGAGAGTAAAATAGTATGTCCCAGTTCTAATGATTTAAAAAAAATACTGCTCCCATTGTCCAGCTTGTCCTTCCATCTCTCGCTAATTTTCTCCAGGTTGTCAGGTTGCTCTGCCATCAATGATGAGTAGATTGACCTAATTGTTATATTGGATTTTACCAAGATGTCGTTAAGCAGTGGGTTACTTCTAAATCCCAGTGCCCCCCCCCATTTTTTTACCCAAGAGGTCTCGTATCTGTAGGTATTTGAAGAAGTCCCTTCGCTCTAAACCATACTGCTCTTGAAGATCACTTAACACCTTAACCCCAAAATTATCAAAGAAGACCCCTAACCTTCCTATACCTAAGGACGCCCAATTTGCCATACAGCTATCTTTAAATATTTCGGGAAGCAATGGGTTATTCTTTATTATAGTCTAACAATTGAATCTACCAAGCCCGTTCTTTCTCCACCATAATCGCCAGCATTTATAAGCTGCATGTAATACCTTAAATCAAACTTTTTTGTAGTATTAAGGCTCATGAAATGTTAGCAAGCAGCCACTGGCTGCTGCTACTATCTGCAGCTCATAAATATTAGGACAGTCCTCTACCTCCATCCCTCGTTTCTTAGCCCCCCCATAGTGGCCGCATATACTGAAAGGCTGCTGCCATTTGGTACAATTTTATGTTTGGTAAAGGCCACCCCCCCCTTTCCCGTGGTAGAGACATAAACTTACTCGATCTTCTGCATTTGCCATATGCCTAGATAAATCTCATGACCAGCCGATCCCTCTCCTCAAATCTAGGGTTTGTAAAACTTAATGGTACAGCGTGAAAAATATACAGCAATTTGGAGAGGAGGGTCATTTTAACCATTTTGCACCTCCCAATTATCGTCATGTGTAAATGATTCCACCTGCACATATCATTTTTGGTTTTCGCAATTATTGGGTCTAAGTTTAGATTGATAATCTCTCCTACTCTTGGTGTTATATCTATACCCAGATACACTGCATGATCAACCCTCCAATTATCCTGAGTATTCGTGTATTGATTAATCAGTATTTGCGTTTCAGTTCTATTTAGCAGGTATCCAGAAAACCTTCCGAATTTCTGGTCATCTCTTCAACTTCTTTTAGTGCCAAATCTGGATTGGTAGTTATGATGGCAATGTCATCTGCATATGCCAGGACTTTTGTATCCCACCCATGCCTACACACTGGTTGAATCCTGTTGTTCTCTTCTAACTGTCTAAGTAGGGGATCTATATATAACGCACACAGCAACGGAGAGCATGGACATCCCTGTCTGGTACCTCTCCTCACCTGAATACACTCGGATTGTCCTCCCATTAGTTGTATTTTCACTCCAGGTGACCTATATATAGCCCTTACCGCTAAAATGAATTTCTTTGCGAGGCCATAATGCTCCATTACCTGCCATAGATATTTCCAGTTGACCCGATCAAATGAATTCGCTGCATCTAATAATGTGACTGCCATAGGCTTCTCTGCTACTTCTGTAGCATCAAAGAGAGTAATGACTCTTCGAATATGATCTGTAGTATCTCTGCCCGGAATGAACCCATGTTGTCTAGATAGTATCAATTTCTTGATCACCAAGGATAATCGGGTGGCCAGTATTTTTTAGTATATTTTTACATCACTATTAATCAGTGTAATCGGCCGATATGAAGAGGGACTTTGTGGGGCCTTCCCTTTGTTGGCGGGATTTCCCCACCATTCTGTACCTGAACAAATAACTCCATCATCAGAGGGAGCAGTTGTACTTTGAAGGTTTTGTAGAACTCTAGAGGGATCGCATCAGGGCCTGAGGCTTTCCCAGTGGCAAGTTCACTCACTGCCTTGTCTAATTCTAGGGTGTCCATCTGCCCTTCTGTTGGACTTTTGCTTATGCAGGGTCATCCCCAGTCTTTTTGCCTCCTGCGTCCTATTTTTTTCTGACCTGTTGCTGTTGGCTTTTGAACTCTGAGCACTTTCCCACTGCTAACCAGTGCGAAAGTGCATATGCTCTCCGTGTAAATTGTACGTAATTGGTTCTCCACAATTGGCATATTTGTTTTACTGTTACGTCCAGAGTAAAGTGCACTAGAGGTGCCCAGGGCCTGTAAATCAAATGTTACTAGTGGGCCTGCAGCACTGGTTGTGCCACCCACACAAGTAACCCTGTAACCATGTCTCAGACCTGCCACTGCAGTGTCTGTAAGTGTATTGTTACACTGTAAATTCGACTTGGCAAGTGTACCCACTTGTCAGGCCTATACCTTCCCTTTTCGTACATGTAAGGCACGTCTAAGGTAGGCCCTAGGTAGCCCCAAGGGCAGGGTGCAGTTTATGGATAAGGTAGGGCATATAGTAATGTGGTTTTTATGTCCTGACAGTGAAATACTGCCAATTTCGTTTTTCACTGTTGCAAGACCTGTCTCTCTCATAGGATAATATGGGGGCTACCTTTAAATATGATTAAAGTGTAGATTCCCCTAGAGAGTAGATGGACATGTGGAGTTTGGGGTCCCTGAACTCACAATTAAAAAAATACATCTTTTAGTAAAGTTGATTTTAAGATTGTGCGTTTGAAAATGCCACTTTTAGAAAGTGAGCATTTTCTTGCTTAAACCATTCTGTGACTCTGCCGTGCTTGTGGATTCCCTGTCTGGGTCAGTTTGACAGTTGGGTTGTTTTTCACCTCGCACTAGACAGTGACACAAAGGGGGCTGGGGTGTAACCTGCATTTCCTGATTAGCTATCCCTGCTAGGAGGGAGTGGTGGAGTGGTCACTCTCATCTGAAAGGACTGTGCCTGCCTCTGACAATGCCGGCTCCAACCCCCTGGTGTGTGTCTGAGGCCTTGCCTGGGCAAGGCAGGATTTCACAAGTAGGTGTGAGTCCCCTTTGAAGAAAGGTGACTTCAAAGACTAAAATGGGTATAAGAAGAACACCCAAATCTACAGACTTTAGAAACACTTCTGGAACCAAGAGGAACCTCTGCCTGGAGAAGAGCTGATAGCTGAGGAAGAAGTGCTGCCCTGCCTGTGACTGTGCTTTGTGGAGCTTTCCTGCAGTGCTGCTTCTGCCAGAGTAAGAGGACAAAACCTGGACTTTGTGTGCCTTCCATCTTGTGAAGAAATCTCCAAGGGCTTGAGTTAGAGCTTGCCTCCTGTTGTTTGAAGTCTCAGGGACAGCAAAGACTTCTCTCTGCCAGCACCTGGAGTCTCTGGAGAGACTCCTGCCCCGACAAGTGGTGCCCTATCCAGTCCCTGGGCCCTTGAAAGGAAAGCTGGTGGAATCCAAGGAAATCAACTTCGGCCGACTTCGGACCGGCGCCACTGCTGAATCCGGTAACACCGCCTGCACCTGACGCCGTGACCTTCGCTGGAATGCAACGCTCTTCGCAGGCCCGACGCCACAGCAGCCCCGCTGAAGTCCGCGACTCCGTGGAAGTCGCCGCACCACGTTGTGACCGACCCCGCTTGAAGTGCACGGATTCAGCGTTTCGCACAGACGCAGTAATTCCCGACTACGCGCATCGGCTTGTTTTCACTCTTCACCAAAGGTACTGTACTTGGGGGTCTACACGACTCCGTGTCCGGCGCCGCTGGTGTCGGCTTGTTGGAAACGACTCCGTCACGACGCCGTGTTAACATCTGATCGAAGCATTTTTTTGCTTCTAAGCGCTATTTTTGAGTTTAATCTTTAAAAATTCATAACTTGACTTGTGTATGTTGGATTGTTGTCGTTTTGGTCTTGTTTTGTTTAGATAAATATTTCCTATTTTTCTAAACTGGTGTTGTGTCATTTTGTAGTGTTTTCATTGAGTTACTGTGTGTGTTGGTACAAATACTTTACACCTAGCACTCTGAAGTTAAGCCTACTGCTCTGCCAAGCTACCAAGGGGATAAGCAGGGGTTAGCTGAGGGTGATTCTCTTTTACCCTGACTAGAGTGAGGGTCCTTGCTTGAACAGGGGGTAACCTGACTGTCAACCAAAGACCCCATTTCTAACACCTTCCATATGTAGATGTTCCTCCTCCGATAATCTTGCACTCTCGATAGAATTTAGGAATTCTAGCATTTCTGTATCTGAAAATCTAGATGTGTCATTATATAGTGCTGCATAATAACTCTGGAATACCTTCCTGATTCCATCCACGTCTGACACTATTTGTCCTTGCCAATCTTTAATCTCTCTAATGACCCCAGCTGCTGTTTTCTGACTTGCCCTTACCGCTAACAGGTGCCCAGATCTTTCTCCGAACTCATACCCTTCCGATCGTTTCGCCAGGTATTTCTCCACTATTCTTTGTGAAGTAACCTCGTTAATTGCTGCTTTTGCTATAGCGACCTCCTCCTGGACCCTATTTATGCCCTCCCCCGTTTCTTTAGCTATAATCAACTGTCTTTCTGCATCCCTCAGCTTCATATGCAGATCTTTTATTCTTCTTTGGGAATTTTTCTGTCTCTTAAGACTGAAACTCAAAGTTTCCCCTCGTACTCCTACTTTCAAGGTATCCCAGACTATTTCTACTGATGCTGACCCCTGGTTGAACCCCAAAAATTCCACTAACCAATTTCTCATATAATCGCAATATTCAGGATACTTAAGGAGCCCTCTTTCGAATGTCCACCTTCTAACCTTATACTCAAGCCCGTCCAATTCCAAATCAAATACTAATGGGTTATGATCTGATATAATCCGCGGATACAGTTCCATTCTTCCATGCGTTACTAATTCGGCGGATGTAAAAAACTAATAAAGTTGTGCCAGCTTCATATGAAGGGCCGAATAGTAGGTATATCCGGGGTCTGGATTGCATAACTTTACCCAAGCATCCATCAATCCTAAGTCTTTCTGAATACCAACCATTGCCTTCCATACCGAGGCTTTTGCCCCTGATATTTCTTAGTTGTGGGTGCTGGCAAATCCTGTAATCCTTCCCAAGAGCCATTGAAATTGAGATCACCACAAAGGATATATGGAGGAGACCAACCTGTTAGCTCTATAGCAAGAGTGTCCAATACTGCTGGGTCGTCTGTGACTGCCCTATATACAGAGCATAGTGTAAAACTACCTTTTCCGTAGCAACATTCTACAATCACCCATCTCCCATTTCTGTCAGCCCTCTGTCTAGTGAATTTTAATTTGT
The DNA here is from genome assembly GCF_031143425.1 of Pleurodeles waltl. Classification (NCBI taxonomy): domain Eukaryota; kingdom Metazoa; phylum Chordata; class Amphibia; order Caudata; family Salamandridae; genus Pleurodeles; species Pleurodeles waltl. The sequence goes on along the minus strand of NC_090448.1, from coordinate 924,105,511 downwards.
TGCTCCGATCCAATAGTGCCACCCCTTTAGTTCTGACATCTTGCTCTGAGCACACTAACATTCTCATACCGAGTGACCCTAAAATTCTGGAATTTTTCTACTCCACATGTGTCTCTTGTAGGCAGTAGAATCTTCGGCTATTTTCCTTCTCTTACGGGGGTCATTTAGTCCACATATGTTAATTGAGGCAATTCGAAGTCTAGTCATTTTCTATTATTTTTTATTTTTTCCCCCTTTTTGCTCCCCAACTGGCTATGCAAAATCCTAAGTTCCCTTCTCTAATTGCTCCCCCGTCTCCGTCCTTGTGCTTCTCCTGCTTCTCTTCCTCACCTCCTTTCCATTTTGTTTTTTCTTCCACCCTCCCTCTTCCCCCCTCCCCTGTGCGCTGCCCTTCTCCCCACCTCCCTCTCCCAGCCAGCCCCCTCCCATCCTGTTGAGCAATCAGACCCCCAATAGCCTGAGTGTTGGTGCAGTGTAAATGTGGGCCGCCCGCCCCCCCCCGTTCACTTATCATCTTCACATCTCTATCCTCTATTACTTGAGCCCCATCAGATATTCTTTTGCCTGGTTCTCTGAAGTGAACACTCTTACTTTCCCGTTCACTATCGTTTTAAGTCGAGCAGGGGCCATCAGGTAGGCTCCCCCCCCTTTATCCAAAAACGGTTTAATAAGCTGTCGAAGCCGCCACCTCCGGTCAACAGTTGTGTGGCAAAAATCTGGCTGAGTGAAGAATGTAACCCCTTCCACACTACATGGGGCATTAGGACGAGCTCTATCAAAGATAGCCTGTCGTAACAAAAAGTTGCCAAAAAGAACAATATAGCTCTGGGATATTTAGATTCTGCCGACTGACCTCCCTCCCGCCAGGTGACTGGAAACCTATGGACATGCTGGATCTCGTTATCCCAATCCCAACTACCCAGTTCCGGGAAGGCCCCCGCAGGAGTTTAATCATGTAGGCCCGAATGTCACTCCCTTCCAGCCCTTCGGCTATACCCAAGAAGCGTAGATTGTTTCTTCTCTGTCGATTTTCAAAGTCTTCCAGTTTCCACATTACATCCTTCAGTTGGTCGTCCCTCGTAGAACTCAGTTGTTTAAGGGCAACCACATCCTCTTCTACCGGCCCTATTCTTTTGTCCAACGAGCTTAATTTTGCTTCAATTTCTGTGATTTTGCAACCTTGCAGACTGTTCCTTGCAGTCGCTTTCTAGCGACCCTTGCTCAGCGACTTTCAATCCTGGTCTCTGTTTGAAGTTCTTTTATTGAGTTGTATATCGATTTTAGCATCCCGGAATCGGCGCAAGCTAAACACATACCGCTTGCAGGTCCTCCTATACTTCCTTCCATATTGTTATTAACCATATTCCTGGCCGCTTGTGGTAGCCGTGTTTGTTAGTCTAATGTCAGAATAATCCCACTTTAATGTCCTACTACCAGTAGATGTCGAATTTTGAGACCCTCTTGAAAACCAGGCCGTACCTTTGTACACTTCCGATGCCGCCGTAGCTGCCGTACTGTGGGTTCATTGCTTGATGATTTATTTCCAGTCTCAGAGGCTTCACTGCTACCAGTCTCACTGAAGGTATGCTCTCCACTGCTAACGTCTGATTCTTCTGTCAGAGAGTAGGATTTATCGCTACTGTCTTTAGCCCAATCGAAGGTTTTCAGATCTTTTTCAGTTATCTTGCCCCACCCTTTTGGGTTCGGTGGCCCCATTTGCCGTTCTTCGATACTCGATGTGTCTCTTGGAGAACTCGCAGCTCCTACCCTGGTTAGGTCCTCAGATCGTTGTGCTTTAGGTTGCGCTGGGGCTGTTCCTTTCCAGCGAAGGGCCCCCCTTCTTCCTTCTTATTACAATGCTATTGTCTAGAGCCCCTGACAGATCTTCAGTACCTTGTCTAGTTTTTATAAGTGGTTCGTTACTTTCGATAAAAGTCTTCTCGCTGCAGATACCCGAGGGGATAATTTCTGCCACCGTCGAGTTGGTTTCAGAGGGGAGGGTCATATGTACAGAGCAGCTTTCTTGCGCACCCCCGGCCAGAAAGGACGTAATAGTAGATTGGCTCTTGCCTTTCCCCCTGACCTCTAGCAGGGGAGTGGCGTTGTCACTGATCGTAGCGTCTTTCCCTGGGCCAGTCATATTTTTCCCCGTTAGTTTATCTGTCATTGATGCGGGGTGCCTGTTTAATCCAGCCAAGTCTCCTTTATCTCCTTTATCTCTTCCTGTACGTGTTGTTTTGGATCCATCACTCTTGTCTCCAGAGTTTCGAGCAGCTTTTGGTGCCATACTTATTTTCAGAGCATGAGATAGCGTTCTCACAATTCCAGCTAGCCCAGCCACTGCCACTATCACATCATATATCACCCGTATGATAACACTCCTTACTGGCTGAGAGGGAATGTACAGGAACCTAACTGTGCCGGCCTGTATATCAAGCAACATTAAGGCCCTGAGCATTCGTTACTTTGCGTTATGGCCGTTAACCTCTCCAGCAGAGTTTAGTGATTCTCTAGAATACCTCCACGAGTGAGAAGACCCTGCTGTGAGGGTGAGTAACAGCTTCAGTAGTGAACAATAATGATTCCTTAGGTACACTTAATAAATGTCTTAAATTCCTTTAAAATGGAGCCATTTTCGATTTCAATTTCGACTTTCACTCTTTAAAATTGCAGTTGGTTATGTATTTACAGTACCATTGGATTTGTTTTTAGTTTGACTTGCCTGGTTGTTAATCAGATAAGGGGTAACTTGATTTAAGGCTGGTGCCACCAAAAAAAGCCTTCACTAGAATCCTGGCTCCTACGTTGCTGTCCAGAACTCAAGACGCCAACCAAAGCCAGTATCTCACTCCACTTGCCCCCTTTTCTTACTTGGGTTCGCCGGTAAAAATTGAGCAGCACAGCAGGGACCTCGTCCTCCATATAGTGCTTCCTGTTCAAGCCGGAGATCGGGTTTTTAAAGGGCCGTGGTAACCGGGGCTTGTAAGTATCAGATCTGTGGCCGTAGATCGAGCCGCTCTGCTTGCGGCGGTTCGCTGGCTCTGACAGAGTACTGGGTCGCAGGAGCTGCCGCAGTTGCTATCGCGGTTATCTCCGTGCACTAACCGTCCTTGCCAGCATTCTAAAAGTAAGCAGCGGCTTCTCTGCCCCGTGTCCGCGTCCCATGCTACACGGACGTGACGCGGCGCAGACTGCAAGCCTCAAACTCCTGGGTGGGCAGGGCTGATGCACCTCACAGCGACACGGCAGCCATGTTGTTCTCGAGCCTTTTGTCTTCTGTGTACTGTTTCAGCCGTGCTTTTGATGTCGTTGGTACCTCCCCGGAGAAGGTGGCAGATAGGCCAGTTGTAATATTGTGGGCGGTACATTGTTTTCCACCTGGCTGTTGGCGGTTACCCCCACGGTGCTTTTTACTACCACTGTGGCAGTTGGTGTATTAACGTGGCTGTCTGTGTTGGCAGTGTCCGCCGTGGTCAAAATTCAATTTTTTTTACCACCGGCCTGTTGGCGGTATTACGACCGCTTTACCACCAACCGCCAGAGTTGTAATGAGAGCCTATATGTTTATTATGATTGTGCATGCTTATGCCCTAAGTCTTTGTTCCATTTGATCAAACAAAGCTTTAAAGCTCCTAGCTATGGATATGAGCTATGTCATATGAGAACGGCTGTTGCAGTTCAGGAAGTAAAGTATCTTTAATTGGCAGCTGTATTTTTAAGGCCACTATAATATGTTTTTATGTAAGTGTACCATTTGTGAGATCTCTTTTTGCATATGTGTGGCTAGCTTTTTGTGCAAGTCGCTCATATTCCCATTTTTGTCGGGCATTTACCAAAGGCTCCAACAACAATGATGCCTTAACACAGGCAAAACTGGTAGAACACAATTGGCCAATTCACTCCCAAATATTTACAACCAAATTTTAAATCAAGTGCCTATACTCAAATGTTATTTTTGATGATATATTGTTCCGAATAATAGTGACAAAGGGACTTAAATAACCCAATAAGCCAGTTGATATTTATGCCTCTTCTTTGCAAAGTCCTTGACTATGAGTGGGCTAGAGGGAAGGTGCAATTTATTAACCTCATAAAATATGACTCCCCGGGAGTCAGAGTTTTACCTATTCTGATTTATTTAGGGAATAACGTGAATTTTGTTACTTACTTCACCAAAGTACACATGTTGAAGTAAATACCATACTCTTTTCCCTGTTTTAACTCCAGCAGGTTTGACCTACTGAAATTTAATGATAGACGAATATTCATTGCACCTGGTAATTAAAGGGTGTAGTGAATTTCATACAAATGAGAACTCTGACCGCTGCACAAGCAGGGAATTGCATAGGTGACAGAAAACTGTAACCCATTCAGGACCAGGGCCAAAGGTATTTATTATCACAAATTGTTAGTTACTAATGTAAAACAATATATTGTCTGAATCCCTATTTATTCATGACCCTTTAACTTTGTCTCAAAGGTGATTATTCTCAAGAACATTCTCAAAACTTTAGTTTCTTTTTTGCCTTGAGTAAAATGCAATAGAAACTCATGTCAGGTGTCATTTTCAATATCATAAAACTCCATTCATTGTTCCAGTCCTGCAGCAATGAGAGACACATGTTGGGAAGTGTCAGGGATGATTACGGTTTATACAAGTAAAAAGAGATTCTTTCCATCTCAAGAGCGTTAAGCAAAAGACATGGAATAAAGTGAAAGATGGGCAGAAACAAATGTTACTCAGATGGCATGTTAACATCTGTATATTCTCCAAGTGTGTGTATCGTCTCTTTGGTGCAAACAGATTAATCGCACTTAATGTTTATTTGTATTGTGTTTTGTTAAGAAGAACTATTTTGATCTGAATTCTACTGGTAGTTAGCTTCACAATAAAATGGCTCAATCCCTGACATTATTTCAGTGCATTAATGATTTTACTGCAACTGTAAACCTAGTCAGATAGCCATGGGCAGATTCAGTATTTAATATAATCTTCAAATCAAATGAAAAACAGTTGCAAAAATAAAAATCATCAACATTTAGCAACATTCCAAAATCTGTGCAATGTATTAAAGCAAACATGTCAGGAAGTCCAAGCAAGACATTGTTTAAAACAGAATTCTCACCAAAGTTCTAGTTATTATGACATAATTGTTGTCAGGATTCTTGGGTGGACAGAGTCTGAAGACAATCCATCCCAGTTCCCACAAAGTAGCTCCACCTGTGTGTAAACAACAACATGCAGAAGAACTAAACCCTGGAGGGGAAAGGGAATGTGAGTGAAAGAGAGAAGACACCACTGGAATGGTGCGCTCTCATCAACCACATATCACGTGTACTTAGGGTGATTTATAATAGCATTCTCATAAAATGAATGTTGAACTTATACTAAAATAAAACAAACTCTTTTTTTTTTGCATAAACATTGAACTAGTGTGCAAAAGAGAAGTATTAGTGAATATGCTTACCAGCTTTATTAGGGCAGGCGTTGCACCTGGCCCACACTGCAGGGTCACCCTAAACGTTTGCCTTCACTTCTTTAGTTTTCTGATGCTGTTTTTGTTGGCTTTTAGGACCATGTGCACTTTACCACTGCTAACCAGCGCTAAAGATCTTGTGCTGTCTCCCTAAAAGATGATGGATTTGGCCTGCAACTGATTGACACATTCAATTTTCTTGTGAGTCCATAGAATACTGTACTACATGTCCAGGGCCTGTAAATTAAATGCTACCTATCGGTAGCAGCACTCAATGTGTCACACACTAAAGTATGCTTTTAAAATTCTTCAGTTATGCAGTTCAAAACTGCGTCCTGCAGTTTTAAACTGTCCCTTCAACTCCTCAAGACAAATGTTTTGCCAGGTATAAACCTTTCAAAAATACTTATAAATCACCCCTAAGATAGGCCTTAAAGGTTCATAGGGCAGGGTGCTTGGTATATAGAATGTAGAAAATGTGAGTTTAAGTTTATCATGTCCTGGTAATGAAAACCTCCTAAAGGCATTGTTCACTACTGTAAGGCCTGTGCCTTCCATAGGCTAACAGTGGGTTACGTTTTTCAATCAATAAGTGAAAACTTATTTGGAGATGCTAGAATTATGCTATTTACACTCAACTGAATTGTAATTTGAAATCCATCCTCTTTAAAGGAAAAGTCGGATTTCGGACTGACAATTGTGAAAACGCCTCTTTTAGAAAGGTGACGTTTTTCTGCCCACAGGTTTCTGAGATCTTCTAAGGATTTCCAACTGCCTGGGGCTGTTACTGGTTCCCCCACTAAGAATGTGAGTTGGGCCCAGACACTTACCAATGGGACATGTGTGTGGCTGGGGGAGGACCTTACTGAGAGAATGCCTGGAGCGGAGCTGTATCCTACACCACTTCCAGCTCAAAGGGCTTCACCTCCAGCATACGCAAAGGAACCTGCCACCAAGCCTGCCTTTTTCACCCCAGATAGTTTGAAGCCTTGAGCAGGGAAGGGGAAAGAACTTACTAGAACCAGTTCTACCACAAACAGCCTGGCACCAGGTATACAATTAGGACCTTCAGGACTCTTCTTCAGTACAGTCATGATCAATGGAAGATTCAGAAGGAGTGTCCTGCTGCCAGAAGGACTGCCTTGCTGCTTAAAGGAATACCTTGTGGTCTGAACAAGGACTGGGCCTGCTTGTATTCACCCCAGGTTATCAAGAGCAACTCCAAGGGGCAGTTGGCTGACCTCCTGTGTGAGCTACAGGGACAAAACAAGCTTCCAGAGGCCTCCCTGCTATGTCCATCTGACCAAATGCAACTGAACCTGCCTAACCTGGCTGAGCTTCCTGCTGGTCTCCACTGGAATGAGTCCTGATCCCCTAGAGGTGCCCCCCAAGTCCTGGATGACATCAGTTGAATTCTCTCCAAAAAGAAACAAAGAGAAAGATCCTGAAGATGGGCTGCTCATAGCCTCCTCCAACACAAACGGAACTCTTCACGCCTGACTCAAGAAGGTAACACTTGAGAGCAACTACCCTGGTCCATGTTTTTGGCCCGTGTTCCATTATGGTTGGCCTGAACTCATGATTTTACCCCAGTTTGATGCAACCAGATCACTGTGAGTGGCACTTTCTGGTTCTCAGTGCTATTGTCACTAAAAAAACGTAAAAATTATATCTTTCTGGTTCTACTAATACTATTTTTGTTGGTCTGGTATCATTCTATTTATTACAATATATTCTTTTTCAATTGGTTTTCGAATTTTCTAGTGTTGTGTTTTTGCTCTATCACTGTTTGTGAACTGCATAAATACTTTACATGCTGCCACTAAACTAAACCTGATTGATTTTATTCAAAGTTACAAGAGGAATTAGGGGTGTAGGGGTTTAATTTAGTGACTTTTGTGGTTCACTCTGATAAGGATTATGGTTGTTGCCCCTCAAACAGTAACCCAGTTTCTTACAATGGTCCATGAGAAACCTAAGCCACAAATGAAGGAAACCAATAACAGCAAAGATGGATTGATAGGTAAGCTAGAATTCAGGGAGCAAGAGGGAGCGCAAGCACAATAATCAAAATCACTAGGTAATCCACAAGAAAAACTGAGTTCAGACAACCATTCAGCAAACACAACCAATTCCTAATTAGGTAGCTGGTCAGCCAACAGTACCAAACATAAACCAAGAAGTCAAAATTCATGCAAGAAGGTCAAGAAACCGAGGTAAGTCAAAAGGGAACAAAATAGTAAAGGTGAGAAATACAACAATGGTGGACAAACTGGGAGTAAACAAAGGAGCCAATACAGCACAGAAAAATTGCCAAGGACCTTCCTAAGGGGAATAAACTGTTTACAATGAGCTGTTACTACTCATAATCTGGATGTCCTTCCCCTTGACTTTCACCAGTGATGATCATGACAATTTTGCCACTTTAGACTGGTCCCTTACAACCTTCCTGGCTTTCTTGAACATAACCTATGACAACCAGTCTCAGGAGCGAATCCCCAGGTTCACATAACTCTCTTATTCCTGACAGTGATGGTTCTCTGGCCCTCCACCATAAGCATGGGGGATTAGAGGACCTTACTCATTCAGATACCTATTGTTATTAGCACTCCATCATGGCAACAGTATGCTACAAATAGAACAGCAACATTTAAAGGACTATGCAAAATATGTTGCACAATACAGACATCCACGCACAAACAGCGCCCCATGAAAAACCCTACTGGATAATTGTGCTTTAAAAAATATTGGCAGTGGGTCAAATGGAGAGAACTCTGCCTGACCAGGACAGATGTACCATGGACAAGGGAGGCTTCCACAAATAAATTAACTATATCCCAACAGCTGCAGGGCATGTTAGACGTAAGCCTTCCCGGGCAAATTTGGCAATATCTCATCAAACATGGGATTCGCATTGTCATACAAAATGATGAATTCTTAAGAAGGAATAGCGACTGTTGACACTATTACCAAACCATGTCAGGGATTGGGACCATGCTTTTCAGAAATTAAAGGCAAACAAAAAGAGAAAGCATGAGATACAAGCAGAAAAGAAACGCAAGAAAAAAGAGGGCATTTGATACCAACTAATTGTAATGGTGCAGTCACCAGACTTTCAAGGAAACTCAAATCACCACCTCTAATACACTGCTTTGAAATGCATATCACTTGCACATGTACATCTATTCTCATACTGGTTTATTATGGATTATCCCTTGAAAAGAGAGAGCTAGCAGGCAACACTCACAAGGCAGAATAACACTCACAAGACCAACACCCCTCATTCATAAAATCATATTGGCATTGCTAGGAGCATGCAACATACCAATCCCAATAATGATGACTATTATTTGCCAGCCATTGTAATAGTGATCACCCGGAAGATCACACTATAGCCACACACATCCCCTAAGGATGTATTACTCTCTCTTTACCAGCAGAGACACCTAAAGTAGCATACCCTGTTCAAAAACCAACACACGCCACAGACATGTAAAGGTGTCAATATATAGAAACTGTTCAATGTCAACAAGCTACATTATAGGTTTCACTAGAAAGTATAAGGAACTCATACCTGAAATAAAACACAGTCAATTCATGCATGGTACTTGTATGAACCCCGTAAAAGAAGCATTCACAAGAAGTCAGATGCTGGAACAATCTCTTAACCACAATAGCCTTGAGGGTGTGGAAAGCACTTTGAAATAGTAATAGGAAATTGCAGATAAGTGAGACTAACTTCAATGACAAAGACGGAGTTAGGAATACAACAACATTTTATACATTGGTACCCAACCGTCCAGCAGAGCAGAAGTGAAAAAGGCAAAGACTGGAGAAGAGAAAGATAGAACGCCAGTGACAAAGGGAGAAGACAGTGATGAAAAAGCACCTATAACAATAAAGAATGGTTGAAAAAGAAAGAGGCAAAAGATGGAATCAGAATTAGCCACGCTTGGTAGTTGTTAATTCTTGCATTTTGAAGCGCTGACGGCAGAAACTTCACGGATCAACACTCTTTTTAAATATTAGGCATTACAGACACGGCATGAGGTTATAAAACATGACAGACGATTCCACAGACATATCACAACCTACTGTCAGTGCATCAAATAGTTCACCCAATGACAATTTCAGTGAAACGGATGAGAACATTTCCAAGAAGCAAATGTGAAAGTTCCGAATCTAACAAAATACGAGATGGTCACCCTAACCAATAGGCGTTTGTCCATGATGTTAGTTGTACACACGACAAGCAATGCCCAAAAATCTATCTTTAAAGAAACATAATGCATCTTTGTCCTTTTTCGATCTTTCCTGTCCTAATGATGAACAGTATTCAAATACTTGAAACACGTGGGCGTATTTGTAAAAGATTTTGCGCCCAGGTCCAACACAGCAGAATGGAAGTGCATCTGAAGATCAAACACAATTATGAACAGGGTCACCAGCACGGCAGCACTGAGCCTCGTTACTGAATGGAAATAGAGCAGTATTATGTCTGACAAAGAAGAAACTTGAACAATCGATGAAGATGGAACGGATGAAGAAAGTGAATTGGGCTACATGCACACAATATGACCTTCAAAGAGCCTAGAAGGGCAGGTGGCACTACTGCCCAAGTAGAAGACTGTACTGTGCCCTTATATATAACCTGGTAATGCGTGAAACAAAAAAGGTAAGTGTATAGCCTGTCAAGACATGAGGGCTTCGCTGCATGTCTACACAATGTGTTCTAGTCTACGTTACGTCCTGTCAAATGGGGGTGCACAACAAACGTAGTAATGAAAAGAGCAGGAATGGGTACAGTACTGATCTAATAGCACATTTGCCACAAAGGGACTCATTAAGAGAGGAAATGGTATAATTGTGCTGCTTTAGTCATCTATGAATTGTAATGTTTCTGTATTTTGTGATTGCATAAGCATTTCTTCTTACAAAAAAATACATATCACAAAGATTGCTCATGCCTTGAGCTTCATGGATGCACTAACTGACACATGTCAGACCCTGTTCGGGCGGGTGCCACAGGGAATGCAGGGGCTACTGGGCAGCAACCATTGGGGGTCAAACTCCTTTGCATCTGAAATCCTGAGTTCCGTCAAACTTCGTTTCTGCAAACTGGGCCAATAACAGTTCTCTCAGCACTTGACTCTTAGTAGTAGTAATGATGACCAGTGGAAGACTTCTCACAAAAGTAGTGTGGGAGTGCTTGAGCTCAGCAGTCAAAAAACTTGCGTTAGCGCATGTGTGCGGCGGAAAGTTTACTGCCGGCTAGCGCCATTCCAGGACACCAGCCAGGCGTCATATTTCAGGAATGATGCTGGGCGGTGGTAAGGCCCGATTAGCGTCAAAATAAATGACGCTAACCTGGTGGGGGAGGCATAGGGGAAACAGGAGGTTGTGCATCAAAGAATGGCGCTAGTAAGGATAGAGTCAGAAAAATGACTTATATCCCCCGGCATGGCAATTGTGCACAGTGCCATGTAGGGGGGCCCAAGTTAGGCCCCCTATGGCACTTGTAATAAAAAAAAAAACTTACCTGGACTTACCTGGGCTGGGTCCCCCATCCTTAGGTGTCCTCCAGGTGTGGATGTGGGTGGGTGGGGGTGTCCCTGGGTGCAAGAAAGGGCACCTGTGGGCTGTGTCCATGGCCTCTGACCATGGAAAATGGCCTACAGGTCCCCTAACACCTGCACTGACCCGGGCGTTAAATAATGGCACTAAACAGGCTTAGCACCATTATTTAAGGCCCTCCTCCTCCAGTGCGTGATTTTTACATGGGAGGATAAATAAGGCGCAAAGGGCCTAGAATCATTTTTTGCCCGGCAACGCCTACCTGGCATCTTATTCATTCAAGGTCGTTTTCTGCAGGAACAAAAATGATGTTAACTCCAATATTTTGACGCTAAACTGGTCTAGCGGCAAAAAGTAAATAAGGAGTTAAGTTTGTGTAAAAAAACAAAGACACAAATCCGGCGCAAACCAAGTATAAATATGCCCCTCAGTGTTCTAGCATTTAGAGTAGGCTAGCTCTCTTTCCCCCTACTGCGCCCTGTTATCCAGTATGGTCCCACTGGTTGACATGGTTGATTGGGTATTTAGTGAGATTAAACATAAGTGCAGTTACTCCTAGAGTGCACAGTCTTAGACAGTTCTTTCTTAGACTGGGAGAGAGCCAGCACTTCTTCGGTGGCCACCCAGCTCCTCTGTGGCTTGCTCACTCACTCACATCAGGACTCTGGGGCTTTCTCACTCACTCGCTTCTGTACTGAGCAAGAGCCTTCAGTTTTACTTAGCCTCCTTAGCGGTCACATCAAGCGCTGTCAGGGCTGACTTTAGGGCAGTGTGACTGGTGAGGGTGCACTGGGCACAGCCCTGGAGCAGCACACAGAACTTGCAAGAGGGTCTGGACATAGATGATATCCCCTCACTTTTATGAAGCTGGCTAGCAGTCACACATCAGTTCTGGTTACATAGCAGGCCTCTAAGTACTCTGCAGAACACTCCTTCCTTGGTCATAAAGAACTTGGAACTGGAACAACAAGTAGATCAGTTGGCAAAAGGTGGTGTGAGCTATCTGCACCTCTCTGTCATCAGCCACAGCGAAGAGTGATCAGGAGAAATTCCAAAGCTGTCCCTTCTTATGGGTACCTTTCACTTTGAACAGAGGATGCAGCCCCACCCCTACTATCTACCGAATGGCAGTGTTACAGGAACACCAACCAGCTGCTAATAGAACTTCTAGCGGAGCCTTGCCTCATTTTTCCCATTTCATTGTCAACGTCTCCTCCTTCCAGCACAGTAATGTCAGCAAAACATTTCCACTCTCTGTGGAAATAATCTCACCTCCATTTTGTGCACAAGTCTAGGATTGGGTATCTTCTATGGATCCCACAGACCTCCATCACTTTGATTACTAGTACACACTTGTCATGTACCACACAGGTTACATACAGAAACACACACAGCATAAATTTGAAATATTAGTGCTAGGATTCAGGTTCGTGCACAGAAGCAAAACTACACATGAGTGACAAATTCCAAGGCTGCACACTTCCAAGGTTTTGGCCATGGTCGCACCATGACCAAAACCCTGACAGAAACCAACAGAATACAAGGAGACACTCACCTTCAGGAAGCCATTCCATTTCAGAGTCACTATGGAAACGGAACTCGAAGTCCTCCTGCTGCTTATGCCCGCACCATGACTCCAAAACCAGCGATGAAGACAACAACTGTAAGTACACTGACATAACACACACTGGAGGGAAAGGCATTAGTACACACACACACACAACATACACACCAGGGACGGCCTGCGATGGCCACACACACACACACGTAATCACACACCCATGTGAACACACACAACTACATACACACACATACTGCTCACATGCACACCCAAACTACACACACCATGGCCAACACACACATGCCAAACACACAGGAGCCCGCGTACACACATCACTGCCACTGTCCATCACAATCATACACAACACCACCATGTTACACAATTACATCATAACCGCAACTACACAAATGCTTCACCAAGCAATTGCACTGCACACCTACACATGGCAAAACATACTGACAACGGCCTGTAACAACACCACACAACTAATCAACACTAATAGAACGTTCCATATGTCATACAACGCCCACACAACACTTATGACAGAGCCACAGACAACCACACACGGGTACACAACATCATCATAACACATGGCAACACAAACAATACACAATTTAGCTACACACGTGCATGTCCCACACATAAACATATCCTACACACAATACCCAACAATAACAACGGGACTAATTGCAGGGTCACACACACACACATGCTGCCCAGGCACAAAAACTAGCACAACCAACACACATACATGTCAAACACACACAAACCAAAGCCCACAAACACTAAACAGCCATGTAGAAAGAAGGGCAGCACAATCATGTTTCGATCGAATCCAACACCAGGGTGGTCCAGAAGTATTAGGAAGGTGAAATGGAATAAAAATGAATAACTTTTTACAACCATAAGGCCATTGGCCAGTCCAACAGTCTTTCTGCCAAAGGCACAAATGGCATTTCACTGTGCCCCTTCTTGACTCCTGACTGTAAAATGACCTCAACAGGCTAGGGGCATCAAGGGGGCAGGAGGCACCTCAGGAGTGAGAGGAGGTGGAGCGGGGTTTTGGGCTTGGGAGAGGTGTCCTTGGGCTTGGGTTTCAGGTTTGAAGGGGGGTCCTCGGGCTTGGGCATGGAAGGGGCAGACATCTTGGCAGGGGGAGAGGCATGGGCACTACCTGGGGAGCAAGGAGGACTTGGAGGTGGAAGTCCTAGACTTGGGGAGGGACACAGAGCGCTTGGGGTTTCACTGGTGGGAGAGTAATGGGGAAAAGGGAAAACTCAGAGAGAAAATGTTTCTCAGACACACATGGTGGTCATGGGAAAAGGGTTTAGGATTGAAAGAAAAGGGAGTGGTTGTGAGATGTGTCATGGCGGATGTCTTGGGTGCAGATGTGTGCGTGGAATGCTTGTAGGTGCTGGGTGTCTGTTGGGTGGGTGAGGGGGGGCATGTAGGTGTCTTGAGAGGAGGGGGGAGATGCCAGGGTGGATGAGTGACTGTTTGTTGGGGTGGTGTCTGCATGTATGGTACATGTACTGCATGTTGGGGTGTTGGTGGTTGTGGTGGGTGCGGATGTGGTGACTGGGGTGGATGCTTGTGGGGCTGCTATTGTGCTGACTGTGGGTAAGATAGGACTGGTCATCAATTATGGTGTGGTTGCTGCAGGTGTGTCTGGTATAGTGTCTGTTAAGGAGGTGGTGGCAGGGTGCCAGTGGAGGGAGTGGATGTTACTTTGTCTGGAGGTGGGTGTTGCTTGTGCGCATGCTGGTGGTGGGTCTTGTGGTGCTTGTGCTTGTCTGAGCTACCCTTGTCTGTTAAAGTGGATGCATGCTGTGTATACATGTTCTTTGGATGGGTAAGGGGAGAGGGATTTAAGAGTGGGAAGAAGTAGTCGGAGGGTGTGCGGGAGACAAAGGTAGACTGGCTGCCATCGGAGTTGAGATTAGAGCCTGAAAGGATCTCTGTAGGCCAGCGTGACACTGTGAATGCCTTCCAGTAATGCATTGCTCTGTTGGACCTGAGCTGCCAGTCCCTGAAGGGCATTCACAATGGTCGACAGACCCACAGAGATGGACCTCAGGATGTCAATAGCCTCCTCTCCGAGGGCAGATGGGCTGACTGGGGCAGAGGCAGAGGTGCCTGCAGAAAAGGAGACACCCATTCTCCTGGTTGACAGGGCATGGGCAACTGGGTGGGGAGCAACTGGGAGGGTGGTGGTAGTAAGGGAGGGTGGATAAAATGGTGCTAGGGTTGTCCCAGATGGGTCCATCAGCAGGGAGTGTCCACCAGAGGAGGATTTACGAAGAGGAGGTGGTAGAGCCGGTCTCCCTCGTGGCACTCCCCTCCCCCTTTGTCCAACTGGTGCCAGCTTAAACAGTTCAGGGGGCTGATGCTTCCCCATTTACCTGTGCCCCTTCTCCTTGACCAGACGATGCTGATGCACACAAAGAGAGAGAGGGAGGGTAAGAGAGACATACTAGGACAGAGCTAAGCATGTTTATTTGTAACATTACATATCATAGTTAGGCAATGGCAATTGCCATTGCACATTATCTACATCATGTCCTTACATGCCACTATCACCCACATCTGTATGTCAATCCTCATACCTACATCAATACCTAAATAGGACAGCACTGTTAGAGCCATCCCCATTATGCCAACAAAAGCCCTTTTAGCTGGCACAGCATGCCCTGGATGCAATATCAATAGTATGCCTGAATACACATCTCAATTCTCCATGCTCCTTACACCCATTGGATGTTCAGCTGACTGAACACAACACTTCAGCCCTCTACAGTAACAACACATGATAAGTCCATGTCTTCTGTGACAAGTCAGTCACAGTGAAGTCAACTCCACTCACAGACCCCACTGCACCTACCTGTCATATTACATGGCTGGCCACTCTGTACAGTTATGCCATTATGGAGAACAACCATGAGGAAAAACACCAGGTCGCAGTTGGTAGTAAGTGCCACATAAGCACAAGAGTGAGCTAAAACAGGGAAATATTACGTTTACATCGTTTCTACCACTAGCACTTGGGACTTAAAATCTTTCACCGACCCTTGAAAGCAGGAGAGCCTGAAAAAGATGTACATTTCAGAAAAACGTTTTCAAAATAGATTCCCATCAAAAATATCTGAGATGGTCACGAATCCCCATGCCCTCAATTTCAGCTTTCTTAGACCCTTTAAAGTGGGATTCTTACATTTATTTATTTGGCCATTTATGAGTGTGCAGACATATATACATAGACTATGAATCCCAAAAATAATTTCTCAACAAAAAGGTAAACTGCCACGAGTATCGAACAACAGAAAAACTAAAGGAAAGCAGAACAATTAAAATAAAGCAAATAGGAGCAAAGTGGTCAGGTGAAAGGACAACTGAGATGCCCCTTCCAATCCACTCCGACATAATGGATGGAACATTTGTGAAGGAACTAAATTAATTAATTCTATTTCTTTTTGCTTTCCCCTTTAACATGTTTATTTTCTTTCCAGATCAATTCCATGGTGTAGCAGCAGACTCATGTCTGAAGACGTTGATTAACTTTTGGAGCATATGCATCAAATCATCCCCTCATTACCAATGTATAAGCTGATAAACATAAATAAGCCTTACCATAACCAAATGGCACTTTACATGAATCCTGTTCCCCACTGATGTCTTATGAGTGGTATGTCCTGCACCCTTAGTTAACATGCAACTTTTCCTATTTACACCGGAGTGCACTAGAGGATGATAGATTACCAGTCTTATCAGAAGCACAATGCAGACAGCAAATGGCTTGATACCGTTGTAGACTCGATTCTTGCAGCAGTAATGGTTTAATGGTCAATGTAAAATATTTTACCATTACTTCCACATCTTTATTATGTCTTAATGTGAGAAAATCAAGATCACTGAGGGCAAGATCTAAAAGTAACGCATTATATTCACTAACAGTTAGAAATAACAAACAGAAATTGGCTTATTGATCTTATAGGTGTGTTTATGGTATATGGGTCACTAGAGATATTACAAGCCCTGATATACAGGTGCTTGAAGACAAGTAGCTTAGTTATATCGAAATTCCGCCACAGTTGACCAATGGAGACTGTTATTGTCTCAGAATAGGGAAAGTCATTCCACACAGAGTACCTTTTGAGCATATGATTCTAAAGTTCAAGATAGGTATCGACCTATCTGTACAAATATGGTTATCTAGGCTTGGATTTACCCAATACAAGTAAGACACACAAAACATTCACTTCTGATGTGTACTTTGTAAATCTGTGGTACAACCATGTGATCAGTCAGACCCTAACACCGTGACAGTGCAGCTGACACCCAACACATATAACACAACTAAGCATACCGCTAAATGCCCCAACAATGGGTTATTTACCACATATAACACATCCAAAGACATCCACTCAGTGCAATGTCACAAAAGATGTACCTCTGAAACACACATATGGCATCATGGATCACTTCCAATGCCACCACACCTGCAGATACACCAGTTGGACTACACACCATGACAACTCCAGCCTCTGCGTCCCCAGGACAAGTGGCAGCCAAGATGAACGACACAGTGACAGTCCGAACCAGGAAGTTCACGACCAACCGACTTCTGCAACGAAAGCAGATGGACGTTGATGTTCTTCACCCAGGAAAGGCCACAGTCCCAAAGACTGAAATTCGGGATAAGCTGGCCAAAATGTATGAAACTACCCCTGATGTCATCTTTGTTTTTGGCTTCAGAACACACTTTGGTGGTGGCAAGACAACAGGCTTTGGTATGATTTACTACTCTCTCGACTATGCAAAGAAGAATGAGCCCAAGCACAGATTTGCCAGGCACGGGCTGTACGAAAAGAAAAAGACGCCAGGAAACAGTGCAAAGAACGTAAGAACAGAATGAAAATGGTTCGGGGCACAGCAAAGGCAAATGTTGGTGCTAGCAAAAAGTGAGGTGAAGAATGTTAATAGAAGAGTTGAACCACCTGATCATCATGTCCGTGAAGACGGTGCTCGACGTTGTCTAATAAAACTTCTAAACTCCAGCCTCACACACACCATTCCACAAATTGCAAAACCTGTCACGGAGCCCACACAATACACATCTCAGAGGGGAACGTATTGCATTCATTAAGCACACATAGACAAACACCACTGGCTGTACACCAACTACACATCCCACTACTACATAAGGCAGTCTGAGGAGACTGATTCCAAATATTGAATCACATCAACACACCATGTCATGCAATATCCAAACCACTACTAATCTGCCACTTCCCATTGCCCAAGTCAAGCTGTAGTAGTCACAGGCCATCAGATGTGCTTCCAAATATCCATTATGACATGATGTGGGCAGTCTCTCAGCATTGCAGCATAGAAATTGTTAGGACCTTGTCATACATTCCATGTACACACCATGGAAACAAATAAGGGACATCTCAAGGCACTTACCACCTCTAGTACCATCCCTTAGGTTTGAAGTGCACATACACCCAAGTTTTTCTCCTATGTATGCATGTTCTGTGCAATTAGGCCTCATCATTCTACATATTTCAGTATCAGATTACGGCTGCCTACACATACCCTACAGTCAGCAGATCACCTATGGATGCCTAGTCAGCTCTCAAGCCTATACTCCTGTCCCATGAAGGCCATTCCTGGGATGCAACTGTAATGCCAGCCCCACAATCTGTCAATATCAGATACAGTACATGAAGTACACAGTTTAAAAGGAGAGTCACACAGTTGTACGTACAGGTAGGCTCCTCAGATGGGAGAGGACTGACACCTCAGAACGACTAATGTAGATAGATGGAGCTGATCATACACAACGCTTAGGCTGAATCAAACACATCCATTGTATGGTCAGGATGGAGAAAATGGCGGTCACAGCCAACGAATACAGGACTGTCACCACCGGCAGTGATCGCCATTGGCCCTAGTCCCCCATAGGCAGCAATGTTAACCAATGAGAAGTTGCACAGCAGTTGCGACCGCCTACGACCATGACAACATTACCCAGCGAATTTAGGTCACTTCCAATTGTCCTGTGCAACAGGACAGGTGGCTGCCATTTTATGCACATATCATGCCTTGTTGCAGCTTCGTAAGTGTGCCATACACATTTATTGACCTAAATGCATGGCAGGCCTACGTTGTTTCATCATGGTTAGGCTGATACATGTGACAGCCATGACACAGTGACATCATATGGCAGGTTGTCACATGACATGAATGTCCAGATACTCAGAGCCTCATAGGCAGTGAAACCATATAGGTATATAGCATGACTACATGCATGCTCAGTGCAGGGCAGCTCAGTTTACTAGATATGGAACATAACACAAGTGATGTGTGTCACAAACATTTGATCAGGGGCAGCAATGTGCAGCAAGGATGGTGCCCATACCGCACAGCAGACCCAATTTAGTGTGTGTCAGCAGTGCTAGCATGTCTAGAGTGTTAGGTGTATGGGATGAGGACATGTTCAACTGACATGTATGGAGTGCTTCTCACATTGTACATTTTCTGCTCTCTATCCTAGATGGCCTTTCAGGAGGAGATTGAGACATGCAGCAGTGTACCATACGTTAGTCGACCCTGCAGCCTTGGATGAGAGGCATATGATCCAGACTTATCATCTGAATTGTCACACCATCATGGATCATTGTAAGCAGTTGGAGCCAAAGCTCTTGCCTATCATATGTAATCCTTATGCCATCCCTCCCACCGTCCAAGTCCTGTCAGTGCTACACTTTCTTGCCATAGGCTACTTTTGGAATACAGTGGACCTGAAAGCAGGGATGTCACAGCCCATGTTCAGTCTTGTTTCGAAGGATGCACTGTGTGCTTTCTTGAAACACCTGGACAGCTACATCAGGTTCCCCCAGCGTGCAGATTTGGCCTATGTGAAGGCAGACCTCTATGAAATGGTACACATCCCTCATGTGAAAGGGGCCATAGATGGCACCCATATAGCATTGGTCCTTCCCAGTGCCAATGAGCAGGTGTTTAGAAACATGGAATCAATGTTTAGGTGGTGTGTGTGGCAGACCAGTACACCTCCCAAGTGACTGCCAAGTTTCCAGGATTTGTGCATAACTCCTTCATTCTGAGGAACAGCAATAAACCAAACATGATGGTACATCTACAGATAGAGAGGGCTTGACTCATTGGTATGTATGTATTTGGATGTGTGTTTCTGTTTTGGCACCTGTCATTACAATCTTCCCTGTGCCTGTACCTGTATTGTAACAGGTCCAACCTCTGTGCACACAGGTGACTCTAGCTATCCTACCTTCCCTGGCTGTTGACACCAGTGAGGTACCCTGCCACGGAAGGGGAACCCATTTCAGTGAGGCTCATGGCAGGGTGAGGTGTGTAATTGAAAGGACATTTGGCCTACTGAAGGCAAGATTCAGGTGCCTGGACCTCTCTGGAAGTGCCCTGCTCTACGCCTCCCAAAAGGCATGCCAGATCTTAGTTGTCTTCTGCATGCTCCACAATCTAGCTCTGAGATGTCAGATACCATTACTTGCTGATGAGGCGGAGGCAGCTGGGCGAGTGGCTGGTGATGCAGACATGGAAACTGACGAGGAGGCAGATGGGGAATGTGCTGCTGACTACAGAACAGAGCTCATTAATCAGTACTTTCAGTAACATACAGTGTCTGCGTGTGTGCACTTGCAAGTGTTGTATTTCCGCATTGTTTGGTGTCAATGGTCGTCCTGATTAGATCATCAGTGGTAGTGTAATGTGTTCCTATACCTATGTGTGTGTTGTGGGAAGTGACTGATTACATGTAAGGTGCGGAGTTACAGAGTCTATTCTCTAACATGTGTACTCTATGCAGGTTGCAAGTATCACAACTCCTATGGACAGGCCTGTATTGTGCTCTGTGCCCAGCAGTCTCTTGTTCGCATGTCATTCCAGCAAGTAGCTGTGTACTGTGAATCTTTGCCTCACCTACATATTGCTTGAGGCATTTGTTTTCATTAGCCTTTGGTAACTGATTACAGAGTAGAGATTAACCCATGACAGATGCCAGCTACAGTGTTATGTGATGTATTCCCTGAGACAGATGATGTAGAAGTGACATCTGTTGTGCCCTGTTTAGTTGGCAACTGACACTGGGCACGACAACTATGAATTGCCCATGTGCTTTGTGTGCCACCACGCCTACTATGCTGATGGTATTTTTGCAGGTTGGATCAGTCGATATGCTTTGCTGTATGGCTTGACTCGTAACTCCCTTACGTTTGCCCTGGGACATGTCTTTTGTTCTGTGTCTCCTGCAGAGGATGCCTACCTCTGCTGCCCTTTACACTGCCTGTTGGCTTAGGGGGGCCATACTTGCATACCATATTGCTGGCCAAACATTTGTATATGTACAAATAAAGACACAAATTCATTTGTTGTGTTCAGTGCTTTTTGTGCATTAATTGTCACACAGGGGAAGAGTGGGGTAATGGTTGTTGAAATCATCAGAGTAGGTGGCACAGCTGTAGGTAGCACAAGTCCATTGTCCAAGGGCTATGGGAAAATGGAGAAATGTCATTGAACAGTCAACAGGGTGTCTCAGTGGCACACAAGGGTGAAAATAAACAGGAGAGGGTCACTTCCTGGCAGTGGGTTTTGTCTTGGCATCGGCTGCAGCCGGATGTCTGGATGGGTGTCCATGTTTGCGGGGAGGGAGGGGTTCTTCAACTACAGAGGAATGGGTGACTGTGGGCTGTGGTTCCCCTGGAAAGGCCTCCATTCTACTGGCTGCCACAGATGTTGAGGGTTCAGATGTGATATGGCTAGTGGAAGGAGCCTGCTTGTGGGTGTAGGAAGCACACAGGGTGGTGTTAATGTCCTTGAGCACCCCTGCAATGGGAGCCATGGTGGGTGACGTCGTGGTGGAATGCCCTCTGGGGGTTTCCCCCAACATTTTGATGATCTGGCCCATCCTGTCCTGGGACTGATGATATGCTTCCAGGACTTGGGAGATGGCTTCCTGGTCAGGTGACTGCTTTGGGTGCCCTGTCCTTTGGCCCACAGGTTCCCTCTCACGCCCCATGTAGCTGTGTCACTGGCACAGTGAGCCCACTCCCAGTGTCAGCAGGACCTTCATTGTCTTGGGTGTGAGGGGTTGATTCAGGTCCCTGTACTCTGGGGCACACTATTGATTGAACAGTCCTTGGGACACAGGTTTGGGGATGAAGGGCTGGCTGTGATGTTGGTGCCACAGGGTGGGGAGGTTGATGTGGGCAGGGTGAGGCAGGGAGTGGTAGACTGACCAGGGGTCCCAGATGGGCCAGGTAGGACGTCACTGTCTAGACATCCAGCAGCGTTGTCCACACAGGAGCCTTTATCCTAAGGAGGGCTGGCAGTCTACGGTACTCTCTCCATGGTGGCACTGGCAGGGGTACCTGTGGATAGACTGAGAGAGGGTTCAATGGTGGAGATGTGAATGATTGTGTATTTGCCTGATGCATACAGTGGCTTGACTTGATTTCCAGCAATGGCAATGACAGATGCAGCACTGCTTACAAATTTTGTGGATGTTGGGCTGTGACATACGTACCATGCTACATAGGAATTGTTGTCGGTCAGGCTTGGTAACTTTAGGTCAGTGGGTGGGTTCTGTTCCTGTGTGATGGTTCACATACCATGTGTACCCTGTTAGTATGTGGCAATTCAGGCTCGCTAGTTGTAAGTGGGCATGGCTGTACATTGCAGTAATTTAAGCCAAAGCTTAAGGGAATACATTGGAATCCATACAACTCACACCACCTTGGAATCCTATAGGTATATATAGGTTTGAGAAATGTCTGGGTTTTGGCAGGCCAAAATACTTTAGCTGCCACATCTTCAGGAAGGGTCAATTTCCAAGGCAACATTATGATGTCTCTACAATGCATGTTGTGGCCTATAGCCCCAGCTACACGTGTGGGGTACCGATTGTATCTGGAGAAGTGTAGGTTGGTTTGTAGAAATTTTGTGGATCCTCGCTGGTAGTGGATCTTTCCCTGACAGAAATGTGAAGAAAATGTGCTATTTCACCCAAAGCCTGATGTTTTTAGGGCATTCTGGGCAAGAATACATAATGTATGCTTAGGTGGCAGCTGAGCCTGACCCCAAATACTGCAGATACCCACATCACCAGAATGGATCAATTTGCAATGCAAATGTGTCCATGTTGACTTTTGTATGCTTCCTGTCACAGTTGATATGCTCAGCCGCACAAGAGGGTACAATTTTTATTGGCAGAAGTATGGGAATACAGAATAGTAGGACATTTGTTGTTGTCAATTGAATGCTTCCCCAGTTTTCACTCCCAGATGTAAGCCATCATGCAAGAACACAATTTAAAAATTGCTTCCAGAAACCCATGATTCATCAGTTAATCATCAGTTAATCCTAAAATCTGTGCTGTATAAATTAAAAGTATTCCAAAACTCAGTATCTTGGGTACATTTCAAAAGGGCATCATTTTCCTTCATACACATTTTTCATTCACTAGAGTCTACTATATGAAATGATGTATGGACAGTACACAAAAAAAAAACAATGTTAACTGTAGCTCTGTTATTTGTGTATTGCATGCTTTTGGATAAGAAATAAACACCATGAACCATAGTTAGAGTCTGGGAAATGGACATTATTCCTCCATCATGGAAGAATGATCTGCCCGTCATGCTGATAGAATTCTGTCCACTGTGTTTAGTCTCTGACCATGGAAGGAGTCCAGAGGTGCCCTTCCCTGCCCCCAGGGACACCCCTGCCACCCTCGCCCACCCCTGGAGAACACCAATGGATGGGGGACCCATCACAGGTAAGTACAGGTAAGTTGAGGTAAGTATTTTTATTGTTTTTAAAAGTGGCATAGGGGGGCCTAATTTGGGCCCCCCTACATGCCACTGTGCCCAAAAGTCCCCTGGGCATGGCCATTGGGCAAGGGGGCGTGACTCCTGTCTTTGCTAAGACAGGAGTCATTTCGATGGGGGTTGTGCGTCAAACAATGGCAAGTCCGGGTTGAGGCATGATTTGTGCCTCAAACCTAACTTGCACCATTTATTTACGCACAACCCCCCTTTTCCCCTACGCCGGCACTGCCTGGTTTAAGTATTTTTTTTTTACTCAGACCAGTCCGCAGTGCCGGCTAACGTAATTCCTTAAATAAGGCACCTGCAAGGCGCGTAGGAATGGCGTTAGTCAGCGGAAAACTTTTTGATGCAAACCAGTGCCGGCGCTGGTTTGCGTCAAAAAGTATAAATATGGGCCTCAGAATGATAGAGTATATGACTACATTTGAAACCAATATTTTAGAAAACAAACAGGTTTTTGACAGCCTTTATGTATCTGCTAAACTCTAAATCAGGGCCTTTGTACCTCCGTAACCAGATGGGGCAGACAGTCTTAATGGTATATTACTTTTGTGAATCGGCCAGCAGGGCACAATATTGCAGATGAAAATGTTTTCACCTATTTCTATTTTTTCCTACTTATTTTCATTACTTAATTTTTCAAAGATTAGTTTCTTTGGGAACAGCATGAGCAGCCTATTCAAATGGCCGTTTCTGAAAACTGAAATGTGTCTACTTTTCAGAAAGGTACATCTGTCTGTGTTCTCCAATGGCTTTCATACCTATTACCACCATCAACTACAAGTTAACCAGGAACCACAAACAAATAGGACAAACTGATTACTACTTAGAAAAATGCAAAAACTGTAGTAAAAAGTAGTTTAATTTCAACATTACCGGTTTCTGAAAGCTGGAAATAAGGTGATCTTAGTACAATAACTCTTTTGTTGGTGACATTTTTTAAAAGCAAAACATACTTTTCTTGCACATCACTTTTTCCCATTTTTATCATTAGAAGGAAACCTCATCAGTTAAGAAGTTAAAGAGCACATCCAGCGCATCTAGATCTCCCTTACCATTCACAATAGGTTGGGATATAACACCGGCAAAAAATGGGGTTTCCAACTGTGGTATCTTCTGTCCAATACGAGATGAGAGCCATTTGAGGGAGTTTTATTTTACATTGTTTGATATTACTTCTGGTTCTGTTTACCTTATTTAGCTCAAAGAGATTTTATATGTTTACAGACTTGCCAGTACTTAGCAGCACCATTTTGTGCTTTCAAAACATACAGCTTGAGAAAACAATTGATCAGATAGAAAGCATCACCAAATGTTAAAGAAAGATTTTTGACAACAGAATCGTGGAAATGTAACATACTAACTGCACAGCCTGAGGAAAATATTTTTTCTTAGAATATGCTAAAGTATGGTTATATAATATTGTATATGCATGCATCTTCTGCTCTTCTTTCATTTATTCACAAGGCACAATCTGAATGGGCATCATTTTCTCAGACACCTGAGCCTAGATGTACTATGTTGGGGTTGAGTCAATGTTATGGTGCAACCCCATGCAAAATCATTTTTGGCATTTACTAAACTAAAGAAAGCCACAGCATGGCTTTGCATGGTAGAGTAAACTCAATAATATAATGCAGGACATAGTGATGCCTTTCCTTACTTTGTGTTGGGAAGGTTTACATTGGTAAAGCATGGGCATGCCCATGCATCCACCAATATATTTTGAAGCAAACCCAAGTATGCAAAGATTTGTGAAGCTGGGTTTGAACCAAAATAGTGTGCCTAACCAAAAGAGTTATAATGAGGAGAAATATCTTTATTTTTCCTTGTTATGTCCCTTTTTCCATGTCACAAACAGAAAAAGCAATATGCATCCAAGAACTGTTTTTTGTGGAGGAATGTATTCTTTATGTACAATAAAGTCCTGCCTGCCCTTAAAGCAGGCCCCCTTGAACTTTGGTGAAAGGATACCTGCATTGGCGTTAGACAGCACACATTGTGCCTGCACAAGGAGAGAGCAGAAACATTATGGTGGTTATTACAACCCTGGCAGTCGGTGTTAAAGCGGCGGTAAAACCGCCAACAGGCCGGCGGTAAAAAAAATGGAATCATGACCGAGGCGGAAACCGCCAACATAGACAGCCACTTTAATACTCCGACCATCAAGGCGGTACAAACAAACACCGCAGCGGTAACCGCCAACAGACAGGCGGAAGACAATGTACCGCCCACATTATTACAAGCCACCAATCTGCCACCTTTTCCTGGGCGGATTCACCGCGAACAAAAACACGGCGGAAACAGGACTTGGAAGGGAAAACGCTCACCTCTGCACACCACACGAGGAACCAGGACGCCATGGAACTTGAGCTCCAGATTCTTCCAGCCTTTATCTTCCTGCTCCTCTACCAGGAACAACAAAGACAGCGACGAAGACCACGGTGAGTACTGCACCTATGAAACAGTGGTGGGGGGATGGAAAAAACAGTGACACACACACGCAACACGCAACATCCCCACCCTCACCCACTACAACACACACACAAGTACATGTTGATAAATTACATTAACAACCCCCCCTGGAAGAATGCAAGGTCAAAAGGAAATGAGTCGAACAATTTAAATATTTTCAAATACATTAATCAAAAATATGTACATATATAAAGATAGTCACACTCTAACTAATATATACACCAAGAATACAAATCCAAGGTATTCCACCATCATAGTCCGTGGACCACTGGGCCCAAAATGCATGGGCGAGGCCCACCCTCACTACCCGAACAAGACGGAGAGAACACTGCTGGGGCATCAGATAGAAATAAAACAGGCACCTCAGGGGGAAGGGAAGGGGGGCACCTAAGCCGGATGAGTGCACAACGCCAGATCCATGAGGGGGCTCAATGCCCATTGATGTATCCTGGGGAGTGCAAAGCCACAGTCTCTCAAGTCTCTCCAGTGGGTGGTTTGCCCACTGCATTATCCTGGGGAGTGCAAAGCTGCAGTCTCTCAAGTCTCTCCAGTGGGTGGTTTGCCCACTGCATTATCCTGGGGAGTGCAAAGCCACAGTCTCTCAAGCCTCTCCAGGCGGTGGGTTGCCCACTGCTTTATCCAGGGGAGTGCAAAGCCACAGTCTCTCAAGTCTCTCCAGTGGGTGTTTGCCCACTGCTTTATCCTGGGGAGTGCAGAGCCACAGTCTCTCAAGTGGATAACAGTCTCCACTGGTTCTGGAGGGGGCTTTGTGCCCAGAGTGCTTCATCCTGCCAAGGACTGAGTAGTGGATGCCTTTCTCCACTGGTTCTGGAGGGGGCTTTGTGCCAAGAGTGCTTCATCCTGCTCGTGGCGGCCTCAGTAGCGTCGGAATCTTTGGTGCTCCCTGGCCTGGGGTGCTGTTGCGGTGGTGTCCTTGGCAGCGGTGTCCTGTTCAGCGGTGCTGGTGGTGGCGGTGTCCTGTTCAGTGGTGCTGGTGGAGGCGGCGTACTGTTCAGCGGTGCTGGTGGCGGCGGTGTCCTGTTCAGCGGTGCTGGTGGCGGCGGTGTCCTGTTCAGCTGTGCTGGTGGCGGTGGTGTCCTTGGCAGCGGTGCTTGTGGCGGCGGTGTCCTTGGCAGCGGTGCTTGTGGCGGCTGTGTCCTTGCCAGCGGTGCTTGTTGCGGTCTTGTCCGTCGTGCAGGTTTTCCCAGACTTGCCTGTTTTATTGTGCCCCTTCCCCACCTTGGATGGTGGCGCAGCTGGCTCCACACTCCCAACTATTATTTGGAGCGGCTTTGGTGGAAGATTTTTTTCCTCTCTCCCGCCGGGTACTGGCCAACTTTTTGTGCTTTTGAGGTAGGAGACTGTCCGTGCTCTGGCTCCTTGGCACACTGGCTGCCCTGCTGCCTGGTGCACTCCAGAAGCCGGTTACTACTGGCACCACTGTTGCCGCTGATGTTGTGGCTGAGGCGCGGTGTTGGTACCTGGAGCGTCGGGCCCTAGGAGACTGAACGGGTGGGGGAGGTGAGGGGAAGAGGTCAAGGTTGGACAGGAAAAATTTTTTGGACACACTGGGACGGGTAGATGGAGGGGGTTTGGGAGTGGAGGAAGAGGTAGTGGTTGTAGGAGGTGTACGTTTGCTGACTTTGGGTGAAGGTGCATGGGCTGGAGGCTGTTGTGAGGTGGATGGCTGTTGGGTGGGTGTGTGGCTGCGTTTGTGTACCTTGGGAGGTGGGCTCACAGACACACTGGGAGAGGACACAGGGGATGTGTGAATGGTAGTGGGGGTGGTGAGTGCAAGTGAGGGGGGTGTGGTGGTGGGTGTGCTGGTGATAGACGTAGTGGCTAAAGATGCAGTGCATGCAGGTGTGAGTGGAGACGGGAGGAGGAGGGCAGCACAGTGGAGGCAGTGGCTGTTGGTATGTCTGCATGTGTATGATGCTTGCGTGAGTGCCTGTGGGATGTGTTGTGCTTATGTTTGCCTGATCTTCCCTTGTGTGTTGACGTGTGTGCATGCTGGTCTGATGATGTGCTTAGGATAGGCTGAGGTACAGGGGTTTGGGTCTGAGTGGAGGAAGTTGGAGGGGGGGAGGCTAGAGACAAGGACAATGGCTGAAAAACCTGAAAAGCTCGCTGATGAGCTGCCTGACCAGAATGAATGCCCTCCAGGTATGCATTGGTATGTTGCAACTGCCTCCCTACACCCTGGATGGCATTCAAAATGGTAGACTGCTCAACAGTGAGAGACCTGAGGAGGTCAATGGCCTCCTCACTGAGGGCAGCAGAGGCTGAGGTGCCTGGGGCAAAAGAGATGCCCACCCTCCTGGGTAAGCGGACACAGGGCAAACGCTGAGGGGCTGCTGGGAGGGCGGTGCTGGTAGAGGGGGTGGAGGCTGTACCTGTAGAGGTGGTGGGCAGAGAGGGGCTCACCACCGCAAGGGAGCTCCGATCAGAGGATGAGTCAGATTCGCTGGTGTCTGCTCCTGTCCCCGCCGTGGAGCTCCACTCGCCCTCCGTCCCACTGGTAGCTTCAGACTTCATTGTGTCGCCCTCCCGGGCCATGTGGGATGCAGCTCCCTCCTTGCCCGGTGCCACTGCTGCTCCGCCTAATGATGCTAATGCACACAAGCACAGGGAGACCACAAAAAGGGGGGGGAGACAGAAAAAAGACATGTTGAGTGCATGCAATTCCGCTACCGTTGGCTGACACTACAGACACAGAAGCCCCCTGCACTACGCCATGCACTTGGAGTTCCCCAATCAATCACAGGGACATGAGTTACAAGGCTATGGCCGATTGCTGCACACATGGAAGTCACAGGAGCCTGACTAGGTGTAGTTGGCTCTGTGCACAGGTGGGGTGGGGTGCCACAGGGCCTGCCTTGAGAAGGGACCTTGCCTACTAAAGTCGCCCTGGCCTAGGGGAACCCACAGCCCTCCTCCCCCACCCAGACACCTACAATGCGCGCTGAATCAGCTGAATGAGAGTGTACTCACCCCCTTGTGGCTGCTGTGATGCCCTCAAGCGCCCATCCAATTCCGGGTACGCCACCACCAGGATCCGGAACATCAGGGGGGTCATGGTGTGACGGGCACCCCTCCCACGTTGGGAGGCCCTCCCAAGCTGGGCTTCCGCCGTCTTCTTGCTCCAGCGGCGAATGTCCTCTCATCTTTTATGGCAGTGGGTGCTCCGTCTGTGGTAGACCCCAGGGTCTGGACTTCCTTGGCGATGGCACGCCAAATATCCTTATTCTGGTAGGTGCTGACCTACAGGAATAGTACAGGGGAAAAGGAGAAGATATAACCGTCTGCACCGTCACAGTCATTGGCCCGCATCCCTACCCTTGCCATGACGCACATGCACTCACCGTCGTTTCATGCACGCCTCATTCTCCCCCCATCTGTCATCCACACCACTCGAAGCAGCCATTGCCCATACAGCATACTCACAGTGTACTAACCTGTTTGTCTGGAGGACCGTAGAGTAGCGTGTACTGGGGGAGGACCCCATCCACTAGTTTCTCCAACTCCTCCGTGCTGAAGGCAGGGGCCCTTTCCCCAGACACACGAGCCATTGTCTCTTCCAGACTGAGGTCACAGCAGCACTTGCAGTGTAGGTCCTCTCCTGTCGAAGATCAGGTATCAAGTGCGTGAACAGAGAGAAAATGGCAGTGACGTCTGCGGGGGTGCGTACCGTCACCGCCGACGTTCATCGTCATTGGCTCCCGGGACCCATAGGGTCCAATGTTAACCAATGCAGGATTGCGCCGCAGTCTTCGACCGCCTACCGCGACGGTGTACAGCGCCAGAGCAGTTACCTCATATCCCCTTGTCCCACATTACAGGTCAGGCAGATACCATTTCATGGGGCCACATGCTATTAATTTTGACTGCGTCACACATGTCTAGTCCTTGTTTAAACACTAATCCAGCCATATGTCGATTTGAAAACATTTTACGATTAAGTTGTGTTTACGTACCTCAGAGTTGGTTGACTCTCTGCTCGCTGTTCTCCTCCATAGAGCACGTCCGCTGGGGCAGGTGAGGAGATGGCGGCATCCTCCGGTGTACAGACCGCTGGTGAACCTGTCGACAATGGAGGAGCGACATGTAATCATCACCTACTGACTTGATCGTACCACAATCCAGGAACTGTGTGCCCAGTTGGGGCCAGACCTGATGTCAGCTATTCTCCATCCCACAGGAATCCCCCCTCAAGTGCAGGTGCTGTCAGTACTCCATTTCCTAGCAAGTGGGTCTTTTCAAACAACAGTGGCCATAGCATTAGGGATGTCCCAGCCTATGTTTTCCAACGTGTTGTCCAGAGTGTTGTCTGCCCTGCTGAAACACATGCGGAGCTACATCGTTTTCCCTCAGGTGGAGGATTTGCGTACAGTGAAAGGTGACTTGTATGCCCTGGGACATATCTCCAACATCATAGGTGCCATTGATGGGACACATGTGGCCTTGGACCCCCCCGTAGGAGTGAACAGGTGTACAGAAACTGAAAGAGTTACCATTCTACGAATGTGCAGATGGTGTGTTTGGCAGACCAGTACATCTCCCATTTGAATA
This sequence comes from Pleurodeles waltl, assembly GCF_031143425.1. Classification (NCBI taxonomy): domain Eukaryota; kingdom Metazoa; phylum Chordata; class Amphibia; order Caudata; family Salamandridae; genus Pleurodeles; species Pleurodeles waltl. The sequence goes on along the minus strand of NC_090448.1, from coordinate 924,074,969 downwards.
CCAAATTTCCTGGCTCAGTATATGACGCTTCCATTCTGAGGAATAGCAGCATCTCTTATGTGATGGTTCAACTCCAGAGGCACTGTGTGTGGCTATTAGGTGAGGACATGGACCCAATCCAGTGTGACTAGGTGTATGGGTCTGGGGATGTCACTAAGAGTTTGTGTGTGTCTAACAGTTTTCCCTCGCCATTTGCAGGTAACTCTGGTTACCCCAACCTGTCATGGCTACTGACCCCAGTGAGGAATCCCAGGACAAGGGCAGAGGAACGCTCCAATGAGGCCCATGGGTGAACTAAGAGGGTTATAGAGAGGACCTTCGGTCTCCTGAAGTCCAGATTAGGTGCCTTCATATGACAGGTGGTTCCCTATTCTACTCACCAAAGAAGGTGTGCCACATCATCGTGGCCTGCTGTATGCTTCACAACTTGGCTTTGCGCTGACAGGTGCCTTTTCTGCAGGAGGATGGTCCAGATGGAGGTGTTGTGGCAGCTGTGGAGCCTGTGGACAGTGAAGACGAGGAAGCAGAAGAAGAGGACATAGACAACAGGAACACGGTGATCCAGCAATACTTCCAGTGAGACACAGTTAAAAAGACAACACTGCCTGCTACATCTGATCTAATTGTTCTAACTCTCATCTGTCTGTCACTTTCTCCTAGTGTATGGATCCTGAGTTGTCATGTTCCCTTTCAATTTCCCAGATGTGGGTCCCACTGTGTGACCTCTGCTATGTTACCTCATGGACTAGAGCTGTGTGACATAGGTATGTTGACAATAGAATGGACATTGCTATTTTCCTCAGTTATTGCAAATATACATTTGTGAAAGCACAGACTGACTCCAGATTGTTTTGTGATTCAAGGGTGTTTATTTAAGTGCTAAATATTGGGGGGGGGGGTGATGGTGGAGGAATGTCCATGGCAGAGTCCAGTCTATTAGTCTCACAGGTGCATTGTCCAAAGGGGCATAGGAAGTGGAACTGGGGCAGTTTAAGTATGGACAGGGTGACAAAGTGGAGCAAAAGGATGACAATCAAGGTGGTCTCATTTCTTTGCGGGGGTCTTGGCATTGATTTCTGTCTTTGTCCTGGATCTCAGGGACCGTTTGCGGGTGGTTCTCCATCTGCAGGGGTTGGGGTGCTGGTGTCATGGTCCTGTGGCGGTGCCTCCTGTCCACTAGCGCCGGCAGAGGTGGTGGGCAGTTCATCGTCCAGGCTAGTGTCAGGGGCCCCTTCTGGTGCCACAGTGTACCCCTTGGTGTTGACGCGTTCCTTCAGCACCCCTACAGTTGTGCCCAGGGTGAAATTGATGGATTTGAGTTCCTCTCTGAACCTCAAATACTCTTCCTCCTGCAGCTGCTGGATCTCCTGAAACTTGGCCAGTACCGTTGCCATCGTCTCCTGGGAATGGTGGTATGCTCCCATGATGTTGGAGAGGGCCTCATGGAGAATGGGTTCCCTGGCCCTGTCCTCCCCCTGTCGCACAGCAGCCCTCCCAGTTCCCCTGTTTTCCTGGGCATCTGTCCCCTGAACCGTGTGCCCACTACCAATGCCCCAAGGTCCCTGATGTTGTTGGGGTGGTGGGTTAGCCTGGGTTCCCTGTAGTGGTGGACACACTGCTGCTTGACGTGTCCTGGGGACAGAGGTATGGGCCCGCTGGGTGGGTGCTGTGCTGGTTTTTCCAGAGGGGGGAAGCTCTGTAGTGGCCTGTGCCAGTGTGAGGGGAACCGACTGTCCCAAGGTCCCAGATGGGCCGGGCTGGTCATCTAGATCCAGTTGGACAGAGCTGCTGTCATCACTGTGGGCCTCTTCTGTGGGTGGAGTGGACATGTCCGGACCCTCCTGTCCGGTGACGTTGGGTAGGGGTCCTGCAGGGGTGTAAAAGCATGATTATTGCGTCTGTGTCTGCCATGGTGTGCAATGGGTGGGTGACCCTGAAGCCCAGTGCTTGCATTCTTGAGTGGGACCTTGTGTGATAATGGTTTAGGGGGGTGTATGAGTATGTGCAGTGGACATGCTTTGGTGATGGGTGTCCATGGTTTGATGTTACATTCAGGGCTTGGGTTTGGGATGTGTGGTTTGTGATATTGGGACATATGTGAGGAGTTGGAGTGATGGGGGTGAGGGCGAGGGTGGGGGTATGTGATAGCATGCAGGTAGGGTGGGGGATGTAATATTGAAGATTTGACTTACCAGAGTCTATCTGGTGTCTTGAGACCAGGGAACGCACCTTCCCCCGTAGGTCGTTCCACCTCTTCCTGATGTCATCCCTAGTTCTTGGGTGCTGTCCCACTGCGTTGACCCTGTCTACGATTCTCCACCATAGCTCCATCTTCCTAGCTATGGTGGTGTGCTGCACCTGTGATCCGAATAGCTGTGGCTCTACCCTGATGATTTCCTCCACCATGACCCTGAGCTCCTCCTCAGAAAACCTGGGGTGTCTTTGAGGTGCCATGGGGTGGTGTGGGTGATGTGTGGGGTGGTGTGTGTTGTGATGTGTGGGGTGATATTTAGAGGTGTGTTGTGTGAGGTGCGTGGATGTTGTGTGAGTGATGGTGTTGAGTGCCTGTAGATGCTATTGTTCTTTCTGGTGGTGTCTCTCTCTGGCCTTCAGTCGCAATTGTTGTTGTAAGGGTTTGTGGGTGATGTGGGTGTGTCTTTTATATTGTATTGGATGTGGGGAAGTGGTGTGTGTATGTGTATCACGTGTGTGTGTTTGGAATTTTCCAATGTGGATGTGTTTGGTAAGAGTGTGTGTATTTTGAGCGTGGCGGTGTGTACCACCAATGGAATACCGCGGTTGAAAGACCGCCAAGTTGATTCGTGGGTCGTGATAGTGTGGACATATTCCTGTTGGCGTGACGGTCTCGGTTTTGTTATCGTCAGTTTATCACTGACCTTTGGTATGGTGGACTTGTGTGTGTTTGTCTAAATTTTGGCAGCTTCCGAGCTGTGGGTTATAATGGCAGTAGCGGTGTTCCGCGGCCGCAGCGGTGTGTCGGCGGTCTTCTGCATGGCAGTAAGCAGCTTTTACCACCAATGTTGTAATGACCCCCAAGTATCTTTGTAAATATGGAGAATTTCTGCTCTCTCCCTTTCACACAACACAACGCAACAAGTTCTCTTACACAACGCAACAAGTTCGCTTGAGGCACTTGTTGCATGAAATAATAGTAAATGCGGCTCCCGATATGTTGATCATGAAAAAAACACTTGATTTTTAAAAGGATAAATAAAAAAAGCTTGCTTCGTATCTTACACACATAAGCCCTCGTTTATATCACTCTTCTTAATACAGTTGTAAACATATTATGTAAGGCATTACTTCTATATATAGAGCAGTTGAGGAAAAGATGAGGAGTAACTGGTGGACATTTGATACCTGTATTCATACATGTAATTTCAGAAAGTGCGGGCGAAGTTTTAATTTCAACAGTGCATACTGGTGAAGTGCAGAATTGTTCCACTTAAGAAAATTGCAACGTAGTGGAGAATAGCAAAATTACCCAAATTTTGTCCTAAAAAAATGTATTCTTTGCAGAAATGTTTACCAGTTTCTTTTTTGAACTTCACAAACTTTTTGTCAACTCACATTTACCAACTTTTTAATTTAAAGTGAACCAGTGGTGAATGCCTTTCCATTAAAACTGTGGTCATGTATGCAATGAGAGAATGTTGCCCTGCATCAATTTCCACTAAGTTGTTTCATTGCAGGTAAGCAGGCTTAAACGTGAACACAGACTGTGAATTTTCGGTTTCAACTTAGAAAACGAGTTTGGTCATCTCAGTTTTGGGTTGATCTTCTTTTCCTAATAAGATTTTAGTCTACCCAAAACTCATGATAAAGCGCCCACAGATTTGACCTTATTCTGAAATTTGCTTCAGTGGGGAGGCTAAGAATGCTGCCACTCGCTCTTTCTCTTGCAGGATTTCTCTATTCCAACTTCTTTGAGGCATAGAGTGTAAAGGATAACGAGTGGATAAGCAGCATTGTTGCTGCCAAAATATGAACACAGTAGATTGAAATTTACTGGGAAAGCGGAAATCTTGTCCCGCCCAAAAATCCGTACTAGTGATGGGTGAAAGTGCAATTGTTTCCCTTGCAAACTATGTGTCATTTTCGTGATAATTACACAAACGTTAGCATATGAAACTACATGCACTTGACCAGTATTGCACATTGAAATTGTACGTGATTACATACTACATACAAAAAACATGCGAGTCTCATTCAAGAAGAAAATGTATTGCAGCCGTTGCAAACACGCATTCACAAGACATTTTCTACCTTTCACACATAGGAAGCATTTACATGAAAAAACGGAACCACTAGAAAAAATTTGCTATAAGAAAAAAAGCATAAATTGATGTCAAGTTTACATAACACACATGTTCGCCCTTTTTAACCCCTGCAATAAACTCCAGGTAGCGCGTGCAGATAAAGTCATGTCTTTTCATCATTGTACAGATGACATACAAATATAACTTTCAGCTACAGCAGCAAACATCAGAAACACATCGGAGCCAGATTCGATTCCAACCACATCTGGATATGTAGCGATTATGTGACAGTTAATCCAATGAATCGGGATTTTAAACTTGAAATCAAAGATTCAAAGTAGGCTATTAGACAGGAGGTATGGTGGCTGCATTGTGTCTTCTCTCTTTGTATCACCCCTTGTGCTGAGTCCCACTTATTTTCCAGTCGTTGACTTCCCCGTCAAGCGCCATGAGAAGATGAAAACATAGAAGGCCTGCTTCTATCAGATCATTCCTCATAGATTTATCTTTTTGCTTCCCAAAAACATATGTCCCGCTTCAACTCCTGTGTCCTGTCCTACCCAGATGCCAGCAGCACTCTGGTCACAGTCCTCCCCAAGATTACCCTGGGTGCAATAAAAACTCTTCTGCACCTGGGAGGTGGCCAGCTTGAACAGAAATAAAGCAAATTCAATGATTCTGCCTTCCACCCTAAAAAAAAGCCACATTAAATTCAAGTGCCAGGACTCTACACAATTACAGCCCACCATCTCAAAGTTAAAGACACATTCAGAAAACACCTTAACCCAAACATTTTCCACATATGCTTCAATGCTATGGAATTGACGCCACCAGTTCAGATCTCCCCTTCTCTACAATGCTTCAGGTAGGAATTGCAATTCCAAATTTCTCTCTATTCAGAGTTCAACTCGATAGAATCTTCCCCTACCTTCCCCTATCTGGATAAACATCCTCCTTCTCCTTTTCCCTAAGCGGCCTATTCACATAGGTGTATTTAGTCATAAATGTCAGGTTATGACAATTGTTTCTTTTGCGTGTTTTTTCCAGTGATTCAAAGTGGAAGTTGGAAGAAAGACTTCCAAGGCATGGTTTACTTTTGACATCTGTGATTATCCACAAACATATATGGTTGTGGGTATTCCCAAAGTCCTCTCTGTCTCCAATCAAGCCTGGTAATGGTTCAGCGATTTACTCCAGCACAGGGCTGGTGTAACTCCTCTTCCGATGGGAAGGGTGATGGATCACCTCCAGATTGGTGGGGGTGTAGAGAATGGGTTTCCACAATGCTTTCCCCACAGTGAAAAACGTTTGCAAATACACAGAAGGACCCAATACCCATATGCGGACTTCTATACCATGCATAACTCCTCACAGTGGGATTAAGAGACTCTAAATAAAGTCACCCAGTACTCAGAGACATACGTCTGGGAAACTGCAACTTTCACAGCTTTCTAGGCATGCCACTAGGGAGATTAGTTAATAGGAAATAAACAATAAAGTAGTCAAAGGCAACAGTGAAAATCTTCATCCATACTTCCCAGTTTATTTTTGGGACCTATATCTATTGGGCGTGATCAGATACCACGTGCATGGTCTGTATATTTACTGCAAGCGGTAGTCATTTCTTTAATGACAGTTTATGTTTAGAGTGCTGCCAATGCATTTTTTTTGTCAATGGTATTATAGACATCTTATTAGGTTAATGAGTGTAGTATAGAGTGTAATTTTAAAATTTCAGCTACTACTTTCCAATAGCCTGTGCTGAGTGGATTGTTAAATGTATAGAATATATTTTTTAAACTGTGTTATTTCCAATCCTCTGCTCCTGCTTAAGTTAATCTACCCTTTGAAACTTTCACACTCAAAATTTACTATTGCCCCACATGCATAAAATTCCAAATCTGTTTTGTGCTCTAAGGACATAAATAAAAGATCCACAAAACTATTTATCAGGGAATATTCGTACAGGAGTACTCTAATACGTACATTTAAATGCCTTTGCGAATTGGGACAGAAATTTCCAGAAACTATTTATTAAGAGGCATTATGAGGATGGCGGTCAGATAGTTGCAACTTTGGTGGTCTGACCCTGGCAGACGGACCCACAAGGAGACCGCCGTCCCCAATGGGAACATTGTCCACTATTGGGTGACGGCGGTCGTGGTTGTAATCAGCCAGGTGGCGGTGTACTTAACGCCGCCTAGCTGATTACAACTCCAATTTCTGCCACTCTTTTCATGGCAAGGACCCTGCCAAGAAAAGGCTAGTGGAATGCCAGTGCCGGGGGCCATCGGGGCCCCCCTGCCCAGTACTGTCAAAATGCGCACTGTCTGCACTGCAGACAGTGCACATTACGAAGGGGCTGGAGGGTGGTCCCTCAAAGGAGTCAAGGCCAATATTCCAGAACTGTTCAGTCAAGCGGGAACGCCTTTTGCAATGTTCCTGTCAGTCAACTGGGTGGGGACATTGTAATACACTTGTGGGGACATCACTGCCATGGCGGTGGCATCCTCCCCATGGCTTGGACGGTCCCGTGGTGGGACCACCAAAGTCATAACGAGGGCCTAAAAGTACAAAGGGGGCACATACCTTTCTGTTGGTATTATTTGTTTGCAAACAGTTCCTAAATATTACAATTTAATCCCCTTTTAGTTGTTTTTGGTCAATTCAAAAAGTTTACTAGAGACAGAGGTACTTTAACAACTACAAAATTAGTCTCATAGCGGGTAAATAAGTGTAAAGAGGATGACTATTGCATTTCAGGTGCATCTTAGTTATGCTGTCATAAACTTGAAGGTTTATTTTATGGAACTTTTAAGACCAATTTTTTTTTTTTTTGTCTCCTCTGTGTTCTTGACATTCATATTGAATTGGTATTTTAAAAAGGTAAGATGCGCTTTGTTTCTAAATTTGAAAGTGAAATGTGTTCTGGTGTTCGGGGATTTCAGATTTTCTGAAATACTACAGATAGTATATGTGAGTGATATATGCTTCATTTACATCTACTACTGGCAGGTTTGTAATTTCTTTTTTTTATACACAAAATTAGGCACATACACAACAAAGTAACATAAATATCATAATGTCATTTATTACATCAGGTGATCCCTCGTTTTGCCCCAGATACACCTGAATTTCTAGTTGATCCTTACAATGTAGTTATTTGGAAGTTCATATGCTCCTATGGTTTCCCTTCACCATTCTATATACTTGGGTGTAATCTCCAGTTTCCATTTTTTTACAATCGTTAATCCAGCTACAGTTAGTACAAAGATAACCCAGTCTTCTGCTCCAAACTTGCAGTAAAATCATTTTAGGAGAAACTAAAACTCCTGATCATTGTATACAGGTTATTTTCTGTGAGATCAAGGTCCAAAATGTATTGAGTTTATGACAACTAACGAACATATGCATATTATCAGCAGCTTCAGTTAGACACCATGGACATTGTTAAAATATGTTATACCATTTACAAAGTTTAGAGGGGTAATGTAGAAATCAAATAAGGGCCAATATACTTGCCTCCACAATTTAATTGGCTTAATGATTTTTCAAAAATGAACAAGACTATCACCCAACCCTTGTTCTATAACAATCTCACCTAAAGTTGTTGACCACTTATCTGCCCTTAATCCAAGATTATCCTTTTGGTGTTGTGTTGGACAGCTGTATCTATCAGAGATAGTGGAAAATGAGGACTAAAAATCTGTTGCTCAAATGTGAGTTTACCATGAAAAATCAAAAGACAAGAGGGGGTCATTCAGGCTGGCGGTGCTCTCAAGGGCATTCTGACCGCTGCGGTTTGGCCGCGGTCAGAAAGGGAAAACCGGCGGTCTCCCGCCGGTTTTCCGCTGCCGTCAGGAATCCTCCATGGCGGCGCAGCTTGCTGCGCCGCCATGGGGATTCCGACACCCCATACCGCCATCCTGTTCCTGGCGGTTCGCCCGCCAGGAACAGGATGGCGGTATGGGGTGTCGTGGGGCCCCCATAAGAGGGCCCCACAAAGAATTTCAGTGTCTGCTTAGCAGACACTGAAATTCGCGACGGGTGCAACTGCACCCGTCGCACCTTTCCCACTCCGCCGGCTCCATTCGGAGCCGGCTTCCTCGTGGGAAGGGGTTTCCCGCTGGGCTGGCGGGCGGCCTTCTGGCGGTCGCCCGCCAGCCCAGCGGGAAAGCCAGAATGGCCTCTGCTGTCTTTCGACCGCGGAGCGGCCATATGGCGGTTCCCGCCAGGCGGGCGGCGACTGCCGCCTGCCGGCCTCAGAATGAGGCCCAAGAGGCTTTTGGCAAAACAGGAAAGATTTGGGGAATTAAAAAAAAATTCTATTCAACCAAGTTCTTGTTAGATCTCCAGCAGTTTTCAATCTAACTTTTTTGAAACATTTCTCATTGTTAATCTTACCCCCTCTATTGTTTACATCATTATTAACAACTATTGCTCGTAGCCAGTTTATTGAGCTATGTTCATATAGCAGCTTGATGCGATTGCTTATATTTGCCCAAGGGGACAATCACTAGTTGGGAAGTGCCCATCCCCATCTAATGATGGAGAGTTTAAAAAATGTAGTACTTCTTCTTTATTTCATCCTTCTCCAGATAAATTTAGTTACCATGGAATCTAGCTGCTTAAAATATTTATTGGAAAATGTAAGAGGGTTATGGGCCCCAGGGGGGGGAATATCACCACACTGTATAGGAGAAAACAGTAAAGATTCATGGCAGTACATACTAAGACAGTGGCCAGAACATTGAGAGAAGCCACTGGTTATTTGGGGTGGAGAGAAAAACTCACTGGACAAATCCCCCCTCTGGGACAGCAATCTCCTGTGGGCGGTAGGCACTTTGCAGGGTCTCAAGAAGTGAACTCTGATCAGCATAGAACACCTAGATGACGTTTGGAGGGGTAACGCATTATTGTCATTTGAGGTCCTGTGCCAAGAATTTGAAATGGTAGAGATGACTTGTTATCAATATTACTAGCTCGATCATGCACTGTTTGTCACATACCAGAGGGAAAACAATTGCCAGAGGCAACATCTCTTAAGGATTGCTTCCTGTCTGAACCTATTACAACAAAGGCCATATCAGTGATTTACAGGAAACCTCTCAACAATTCCCTTGACCTGATGATAGCCCTGAAGGGGTCCTGGGGGGAAGCCCTGGGGACACTTGAAGATGAGAATTGTTAGGAAGCCTTTAGAGCCCATGAGACATAGCCATCTGCACTCGATTTTGACTGGTACAGCTGAGAATCCTACAATAATCAGACTATTCTAAGGTGCTCCTCCACAAAATGGGTGAGGGGGACATAACACTCTGTTTACAAGCATGCAGTGTAGTTGGAAACTTCTTTCTTACACTTTGGAAACTGCCAGTGATACAGAACTACCAGAACTACTGGGAGGAAGTGATATGAATAATGTCAAGTGTTAGATCAATCTATCCCCCTAGATGCAAATTGGCCCTACGATTTATCACTGGGCAAACCCCTTGGCAGAAATATCAGAAAAAAACGGGTTGCTGTTAACCATTGGACTGGCAAAACACAATACTGCGTGGACATGGGGCATAACCTTCCCCCAATGGGTGGATGACTGAAATCTGACCTTGATTGGTGCCAATTGGCGGTCTATGAATGTAGGGGCTGCTCAAAGAAATGGGACACATTCTGGGGGTTCTGGTGAGCCTATTGAGGTTTCTGAGTACAACAGTAGGGGAAAGGGTGGAGAAAGGGAGCGATGCACCATGTAGGTGCTGTTGCTTTTACTTGCTTTTTCAGTTTGTTTGATTGATCTACCGCTTACATGTACTAGTGATGGAGGAGTTTCAACCCTGCGATGTCTGTTCTGGTATTCTATACAAGATAATGGCTGCAATCTACTATGGGACCCACTGTATTGCTATGTGTGATTTAATAAAAAGATTTTAAAAAAGGGAAGGTCAAGGGGTAGCACCCTAAAATGATACAAAAATGTAGGCAGGATATTAATTTTAACTAAGTTGATTTACCTGATTAGAGAAATTTGCAAATGCATCCACATACTCAATAAACCCTTTATCTGCTGTAATAAAATGTTGTTATACTAAAAATAGAGTACAAGAGTAGGCAAAATAGGGATGCCCAGTGACCTTCTAAAGCCCTGCTCTACTATTCAGCACCAGGGTTTTGACTTGGTTCCTTTAGGAGGTCCCCAGTGATTCTGAATGGCCAGAAAGGAAATTTACCAGTTCCACTGGAATTACGAGTTCCACAGTAATTCCATGTATCCGGTAAATTACACTTAGAAATTCTCACATAAAGTAGCCAAAAGTTCATGATGAAATACTGGGAAGAAATGAGGTCTAACCAGCTGAATCAGGTGCAGAATCACTGATTTCCCCAGAATTTCCTCATTTTTTGGTAACCTCACTCCTTGGGTTATCGATACCTCCCCCCATATCAATTAAATGACTTTTGGGCGTAGCAGTCGGGATACATTTGTGGCACCTAGTAATGAGACCATAAATTAATACCGACAATAAAGGGTTATATGTCGGAATCACAGGTGCCTAAACCACCCTTGGCTCAACAACAAGGTCGGAACAACGACCTTGTTCTAAACACTAATGCCTTTACCACAAATGCATTTACAACAATTTTACCGTTGTAAAGGCATTCCTGGTAAAGGCATTACCAATCAGCATGCACGACCCAGCATGCTTCCACCCCAGCCCCCCACCACACCCCACCCCTTAAACCTAAACCCTGACCCCCTAAACTCTAATCACCACCAGCCCCCCACCCCACCCCAAAAACAAAAAATACCCCGAGTCCCCAACCTGCCCCTAAAACCTAAACCCTGCCCCCCAAACCCTCATCACCCCAACCACTCTATCCCCCCACCCCCGAAATCAGCCCCAGTCCCTGCCCAACTTACCTCCTCCTTCACCGCATCCACTCCGACTCCCTTCTGTACCTTGTACGTTGTTCAGACATGCATGGTTAAGGTACCGAAACCAGGGAGTCGTGGAAAACGAAAGCGTTGTTTCACTTTCGTTTTTCACAACCTCGTGGTTCCGGACTCGTTCTTCCGGGTGTTTCCCACAATAAAGTGCATAGTTAAGATTATCATCTGCTCCCTTACAGTGACATAGCTCTCACTAAAATGGTGTGACATCCTCTGAAAGATAAAATCTTAAGGCTTATAAGAAATAAGTTAATTCATAATACACTTTGCACACATTTAATCCAAGGTAAGAAACAGAAAATGCAGAGCTACAGCAATTCTTTCCTTAAAAGGTGTCCTGTGATCTGCATGTAGTGCGCTATCTTCAGTAATTTTATTGGAAAGCAGCAGCAATAATATTTTTGGTCCACAGTTCACCATTTTGTACAGGATTTAATTTAAAGAGAAAAAGGATTGAGATAGTGGTGCTTGTATAATGGTTAACCTTCACACTAAGGGGCTGAGTTAAGAACCCCTAAAGCCTCCTTGTACCACATTAGTGTCATTTTGTTTACGCTAATGTGGCCCAATGAGTCAAAAATCACCACGCCGGGTTTACAAAGTGAAGCAATGCATGTATTGCACCACTTTAGAACCAGGCATATTGTATGCAAAGGGTGCATTCCCCCGATAGGGAGGGTGGGGGGCAAAAAAATGACACAAAGAAATCCAAGAGATTACTTTGTGTCATTTTCTTTTGCCACTTTTAATGCCTGCTCAGAGCAGGCGTTAAAAGGAGGGACACCACTGTTTTCAATGGGCCTCAATGAGCTTTCCAGGATTAGTGTCACTAGTCGTGTAAAGCTCCAAACTAGCTCTAGTTTCCCTAACTACTGCTATTGTGCACTGCATACAGCGAACACATAGTGGCATTAAGGGGACGCTAAGGGGCGCAAGGAAAGTGGAATTGCACTGGGTGCAGCACCACCTTCCTTAAATCTGGCCCAAAAAGTGTTCATTGGAAGTGGCAAAAGCCAGTCCACATTCTAGATGTTATCACACTGCCCTCTCTTGTCAAACGGGAAACAAATACAATTCAGAAAGAAACAATGCTTCTGTGCCTATTTGAGTACATACAGTACAAATATTCTTCACTCGATGAAATTATACAATGAAATATCAGCTTTATTTTCTGCTAAGTAGAAACATTTTAATGAAAACGTTGAAGGTGTTGCTCAAGTTGCATAAAAAACAGACATCAGGGCTTTTAAATAGCATGTGTTTTATAGGGTTTCCTTTTCTTTAACCTCGAAATTCAATTATTTCTTTCGAAACAAAATGATAATTATATGATTAATCCATGCCACGAAATCACTTAATTTGTCAGTAGCTTCAGAGGAAATTATCACTTGTTAATTGTATAAACATCTGTAAGTACTTGGCACAGTAATTTACTAACTCGAAAATCGAAAAGTTTCACTTTCAAGGTGAGGTCATGTAGATGTAACATACAAATATGTTAACTACTAACAGTCAGGTTCTGCTTTAGAAAAAAAAATCAACATGTGCTGTCAGTAAATTAAATATTTTTCTCCAAATGCAGCAGTCAGAAACAGTCTTTACATGAAGTTCACTGAAATCCTTCCAATGATTTGCTGATTCATTTGCAGGAAGACACGTTTCCTCTTTTTGCTGTTCCTAGGCTAACAATTAACCTAATTTCTATAAAAGGATTTTTTAAGCTGTGTGCCCCCGGGAAGATTCGGCAAGGTTTTTTTCTTCTTTTTTTTAATAGATTTACTTGTGGTTGAGATAGCATGGATTAATTGTTTGCATGTTCTGCTTTTTTCAAATCTGAATGCATCAAACTGTGCTGCAGTGCGTGACCGTTGCAGTTGTTTCTTAAAACCGTAATCCTAATGCTGGAAGCAGACTTATTTACAGGCTCGTTTGATTGGCCATTAGTCCTGTGAAAAGGCAACCGAGTAAAAGAGTTCAGTCTAGCCTTCGTTCCAAAATGAATGTGCACAGGGAAATTCACTTCTCCCCATGTCCTCCTGCAACTAACACCCACACATAAACCCTCCCCAAACCCCTACTATCTCAACACATCTGGTGAATTAGACATGATAACTAACCTGACTGGTATAACCTCACTAAAATCTCATTAGTCTGCCCACAAACCTCTTCCTGATATCCTGCTTCTTTTAGATGGGTATAACCATGTATGAAGCCCATCTGAAGTTGCCACAGGCTATCCTATTTAAAGAAATAGAAAAACCTGAAATAACAAATCAAAATTCATTAGTAACCAAAGGTACCATAATACTTACGTATTCCGCACATCATGAGGTAAACAATAATATTGTTTCAACTGAATACTATGTGCCAGATTCACAGAGGGAACACACTTTTGAGTATGTTTACACATTTGAGTAATTGTGCTACTTTACAGTATTCACAAAGTACACTTTTGTAGCTACTTATACTTCTGTAGTAAGTCCAGAACTACATGGCCACTGGTGTCATTCGTACTGCAACACCCTTCCATAGAAAATAATGGGGTAGGGACTTAAAATTAAAACAAAAAATACATAATTTTAGATGAAATTAAATTATCTAAAAGAATTGAATTATACATAATTATAGATTAATGTTCATATTTATTAAATGTCCTGAAAATAAGTTGCAAAATATAGGGGGCACAGTAGAGATATCCTGCCCTCCTTGGATCAAACTCTGTATTTTTTTTACAGGACGACAAATCTGTGGAGAGTCGTGGATCTAAAGTCCCTTAAAAAATAGGCATGGACCTGCCCTTTTCAAGAATGATTACTCTCGGAAGGGCCAGAGCTGAGAGTGTTATTATTTAATTTTTTGGGGAAGGGCTGTGGCCCACCTCCCTGAGTCTTGTCAAGGCCCCGAGCCCCCCATTCCCTGGGGCTGTGTGCAATTTTTCTGGGTGGGGACATGAAGTGGAAGCAGTAATGCTCACTCTGAGTGGGGTTAAACATTTAAGAATGTATGCTCCCGCTGCGGTAGCACAGAGATAATCTGCTCCCGCATGTCCTGATGAGCATAATTGTTGCAGGGGCTCCCATGTGGCCTCCAATGGAATATGTAAATGTGGGTGCTTAGGGTGAGCAAATCTCAAAGGGACCGGCTCCCACCAGCAGAGCCAGCAGTGACAGCAGGAGCCCTGGTGCTCTCCCATGGCTCCCAATGAAGTATGAAGATGTGGCTTCCCCAGGTGGACATTGGTGTACCCACTAAACAACTAAAAATGATTTGCCCATGTAGGAGAGGTGGCAGGACCCATGGGTGTCCTAGGGCTCTCCCTGGAGCCCCCAGGTTTTAAAGGTGTGGGTTACCTGAGTGGGCACCAGGGCGCTCACACATTTAATATCTATTGCTCTGTGAGGGAGAGCCCCATAATGCCCTTTGTGGACTGATTGAAATGTTTTCCTGCCTGGTGGTGCCCATATCTGGGCAGAGGCATCAAAAGCATTATTTTAAAGTATTGTGGGAGGCTTTAGGGCTTTAGGGAGTACAGCAACCTCCCTCTCCGAAATACTTAAAAATAATTAATCCTATGTTGCCGGCAGTAATATCAACCAGGAAAAGTTAGTACATTTTTTTAATCGCTGTCAGAGCTGGATGTTTAGCTCTTCAGTGTGGGAATGCAGGGACACACTGTTATTAGACTTATGAGTGCATTATATAAGGCTTCCAGTTTTATGGTATTTAATTTTGAACATTTCCGTCTGTATTTATCCATATTTATTATTTGGCCATCTTATGTGGATTTATCCGTATTTATTTTGTGTTTTGCGAACAGATGATCTGACAACTCATGTACTAAGATAAATGTGCACTCATATTTTGATGCCTACCAGGTTTTAGCACATTTCATAATCAAAAATGATAAAATCATAAACTTGCATTAAAGATTTACCATAATAGCACAAACACATTTTGCAACATGCAGTAATTTAAGCAAATCTCACTGAGTTTTGCAATTCCCCATGCTGTCAATATGTTCAGCCATTGGCCTGAAAGTCATTATACTCAGCATGGGAAGTCACTCAAAAAAAGCCAAATGATCTGTATTTTTCTGCTTTTAAAAATAAATTCAGACATGAAACATAAGGGCTTATGTAAGAACCAGTAGTGCCTCCTTGCGCTATATTAATCTCAATTGTTTTTATGCTAATATAGCCCAGTGAGGCCAAAATTGCCACGCTAAATTTTCAAAGTGGCGTAATACATGCACTGTGCCACTTTGTAACACTTTGCGCTACATTATGCCTGCACCAGGCATAATGTATGCAAAAGGTGTATTCCCTCGCTAGAGGGGCCGAAAAAATTTCGTAAAGAAATCTAAAAGATTTCTTTACATCATTTATTTCAGCATTTTTAACGCCTGCTCAGAGCAGGTGTTAAAAGGAGGCACCCCATTGTTTTCAATATGCCTCAATGGGCTTCGCAGGATTAGCGTCACATTTTTACGCTAGTACTGCAAAGCTCCAAAGTAGCGTAAAAAATGTTGAAGCTAGCTCCCCTAACTACATAGATGGTGCGCCGTATCTTCGATACGGCGAACACATGCTGGCATTAGGGGGGCGTTAAGGGTTGCAAGAGGAGTGGCACCATTTTTCTTAAATCAGGGTCATAATGTTTTCAGTCTGTATTTATCTATCATAATCTGTAAAAATAGAAAACGGGGACCTCTACTTATGTAGCATGAGGAGTATAAAGAAAGAGTCTCACACCTGTTTAAAATTGTTTGGATTTCAAATGTTTTATGTAAATGCTTGTTAGACCTGGCATCCTTGTAGTGGTCTCCCATGTGTATTTTTGCCTCTGCTTCCTATGTTTTGACTGTGTGCTGGACACTGTTGTTGCTGGTTTTGTTACTCAGGGCACTTTACCACTGCTGACCAGTGCTAAAGTGCAAGTGCTCCCTGTGTAAAATGTATGTATAATTGGCTTTTCCATGATTGGCACATTTGATTCACTAGTAAGTCCCTAGTAAAGTGCACTAGAGGTGGCCAGGGCATGTAAATGAAATGCTGCTAGTGAGCCTGGAGCACTGATTGTGCCACCCACATGATTAGTTCTGTAAACATGTCTCAGACCTGCCACTGCAGTGTCGGTGTGTGCAGTTTCAAACTGCCAATTCGACCGGGCAATTGTACCCACTTGCCAAGCCCTACCACGCCCCCATGTAAGGCACCCCTAAGTTAGGCCCTAGGTAGCCCCATGCGCAGGGTGCACTGTATGTCAATGGTGGGACATGTTCGGATGTTTTACATGTCCTGACAGTGAAATACTGCCAAATTTGGTTTTCACTGTTGAAAGGCCTATCTCTCTCATAGGTTAACATGGGGCTGCCTTTAAATAACTTTAAGTGCAGTTTCCTTATGTGAGCAGATAAAGATTTGGAGTTTGGTGTCTCTGAACTCACAATGTAAAAATACAACTTTTGATAAAGTTTGTTTTTACATTGTCAGTTTGAAAATGCCACATTTAGAAAGTGGGCATTTTCTTGCTTAAACCATTCTGTGACTCTGCCTGCTTGTGTAATCCCTGACTGGGTCAGACTGACAGTTGGGCTGTTTGTGGATCTCCACTAGGCAGTAACACTAAGGGAGCTGGGGTGTAGCCTGCATATCCTGATGGGCCATTGCCTAGAGTGGAGGGAGGATTTGTCACTTACACCTGAATGGACTGTGCCTGCCCTCGCACATTGTAGTCTCCAAACTTCTGGTGTGTGTCTGGGGCCAGGCCTGGGCAATGCAGGATCTTGTGAGCAACAGAGACTTTCCTTTGAAGTTTGCCTACTTCAAATGCAGAAAGGGGTATAAGCAGTCAACCCAAACCCCAGATTTTTAGATTAGTTCTGGAACCAAGAAGAACCTTGGCCAAGGAGAAGAGCTGAAGAGCTAGAGAAGGAGTACTGCCCCTTTGCCTGTGGCTGTGCTTTGCTGGGTTGGCTTGCAGTTGCTCCTTCAGCCTGAAAGAGGACAAAAACTGTGATAGTCCTGCTTGTGAAGTGTTTCCAAGGGCTTGGACTGAGCTTGCCTCCTGTTTTGAAGTCTCAGGCCATAAAAGACTTCCTCTGCCAGCACTTGGACTCCCTTCTGACACTCCTGTCTTGCCAAGTGGTGCCCTATCCAGTCCCTGGGCCCTTGAAAGGTGAAGCTGGTAGACCCAAGGTGGAACTCCACGCACAGGAGCTGGGCTGGGAGAATGTTGATGCAGCACTTGCAACGCAGCTGTAAAAATTATGCACCACCCGCCTCATAGCTGAAATATACGCACCACCTGGCTGGAACATTGACGCATTACCTGCATTGTGGCAGGAGAAACGATGCAACCACCGCTTGCTGCTGCTGAAAACGATGCAAACCCCACTCTGCGGTTTTTCCATCACCGTTCAGCCGGATTTCACACACATCATCACTAGGCATCAAAATCAACGTGAACCTACGCAGACCCGAGGTGCCCCATCCGGAAATTGATGGATCGCCACCTTCCAGGAGAGAAAAACAACGCATCACTGACATTCTTGATGCACGCTCACCCGTGCAACTATATTTTTTACGCAAATCAGGTACTTTTTGAAATAACATTTCCATTGTTTTCTATGGAGTAAGAATCTACTATTTTAAAAATTCATAACTCTACTAGTGTATGTTGAATTTATGTTGTTTTGGTCTTGTTTGATTCAGGTAAATATTGGCTATATTTCTAAACTGGTGTGGTGTCCATTTTGTAGAGTTTTCACTGTATTGCTGTGTTTTTGATACAAATACTTTACACATTGCCTTTGGGATAAGCCAGACTGCTTGTGCCAAACTACCATGCGGGTGAGCAGGCATTATCTAAGTGTGTATCTCCATTACCCTGACTAGAGTGAGGGTCCCTGCTTGGCGAGAGTGCAGACTGACTACCAACCACAGACCCCATTTCTAACAATGCTTATTGACAGGTATTGTAATGGCCCCTTGCCTAAACCAATTGGCTTATATTTTATATATTGACAGTGACATTCACTAAAAAACTTTAGAAATCCCCAGAAGAAAACAACAAAGGACAAAGCATCTATTGTAGTTAGGTATTCTGATTTCTAACTATAGATCAACAGTCATTGAGGAAAGCTCCTTAATATTTAGTATTTACATTTACTATCCTACTTTCAGTCCCACAAACAGTGAAAACATGCATAGATTGGTTTGAAGGGCTTAACTTTTTTAAATTCCATCTAACAAACTCTGCCAGAGTGTATAAATCAGATACATGGGAATCAGTATTCAAACTTCAATTCAACTAAAGTTGGCAAATGTTCTTAAATTGAAGAGATACAATTCAGTATTCAAAATCCAGTCTCACAAACATTGGAAAACGTGTAATAATTTGAGGGGTGAGATTTACTCTTCTAATTTCAATATAAGAAAATGGGGCAGAAACAGTGCACCTGTAATGGAACCGCAAACATACATACACAATCAACATCAACACCATCTGGGGATGTTCACCAATGTGCTGGCCAAATGCCCTGGAAGTGAACATGTGTCCTACATCTTCTGGCACAGTATTATCGGCAACCGCTTCCAGAATGGCTGCTATGGGAATGGTCTACTTGTGTGTAAGCAAATTTGAAGTATGCAACATACCAAGAAACATGTAGAAACATATGACATGATAGCCATCTCTGTGTCTGTTGATGCAGCTATTTGCATCTGTAAGAGTGATGTGCTTCATATTTGCACCATGCGTTGTGGTACATGTGTGATGCAAACTCCTAAGTCAGATATTTGACAACATGCCATGCCACTCGGTGCGGTTTGGAATGGCATACAAAATCTGGATTTATGCAACACAGCAACAAATGCAGTGTTGCATTACTGTGCCCAAGCCAAGCATTTCATATGCATTGTGTGGATCTATCCATGTAACTCCCATGATTGATGATGCATGTCATGTATACAAAGTCATGTATACCAAACATAGCAAACCTGGGAATGTGTAAAATAAATATGCCTTCCCAGGTAATGCGTAACAAAGATAAATGAAATTTAGTCATCCAAGTCACTTTTGCTTCTTACGTGTGCTGCAACCTGTGGCACACACAGATAAAGATGCCTCTAATGACTGTTTATGTGCTGGAAGGTGTCCCTTCCTGCATTAACACAGTTGCGCATGCAATGCAGGCACACTTGCACCATAGTGCAAGGGTGCCTGTTTTTGTGGTAGGCAGCTCATTGCATGTCACTGCTGGGTGAAATGGCAGGAATGTACCGAATGGCTTAAATCCTGTGCATTCCTGCCCTTTCCCAAAGATGCATTGCAGCACAGCAAGGTCGGTTGCTGTGCTGCACTGTCACTTTGTGAAATATGTGGACCGCAATGTCATGTGCACACAGTGGAAAAAATCACAGAAATGTGTAAACAATGATTTCCAATTCTGTCATACCCTCATTAATCCTATAATGGCAGTAGCATTAGAACATCATGGTGTAGTGTTGTCTCATCTCACACTGCATGAATGGATTGAACCATATCATCCACACTCGTTAACAAATGTAGAAAATAATCATGTGGTACACAAGACAACTTAATATAAGTACAAACTGAACATAATGTCTAAATGTGAGAGGAATGTTTTTTCAATGGTGTGCCTAGTCCCTGTCTCAGTTATAATTAAATAAATAATGGTGTGTGAACAAATCCTGGGTTCATAAGTAAGTGTGTCACACATGGCGGAAGACTTGATGTATTGACCATAGTTCCTGGATCAACTCTGGAAGAACTAGTTGTAAATGCCAGCTATGTCCTGCAATGTAAGTGTATGCCACAGTCATGTGAGAGCCAACATTACAAAAAACACATATGTCTCAGCCATACTGACAGTCTAGGTGCACACACATACATATGTATCAAGCCACATGGACATATGTAAACATAGGCCAAATTCCCAGCATAAGAAGCCCTCAATGTCAAACTCTCAAAATGCACAATGCTGTCAATCATGACACACATCAGTAACTAACACAGAGTGGAATGCAACCAGGATAAGGTATCCCAATGTTCCCAGCATCCCGACATCAACATTCTCAGGCCACATCATTGATGACAGAATCAAAGCATAGAAGTTCATAATCATATACATACATGGTAAACAATAAAGTATTGTGTCCTGGTCTGTTTTAAAAGCTACTTGTAACTACATCAGTGTGTCCTACATTCTAATGACCCACATTGCCATACCTATGTGTCCATCTAAGTTCAGCATTACTGATCTGAAAACAAGCACTAGCTGAAGGTTGACAACAAAATGTCTAACAATCCATGTCATGTGTTGCAAATGTAATACATGTAGGCAGCAATTTTCGAAGCAAGGTAAGTGATCACATTAAAGGCTGGGTCAAAGCTGTGTAACAGACCAACTACATTCAGCATTTTCGAGCGGATATATGCATGTTTGAGTGTTAAACGGATTGCCACTCTCCAAACCTACCTAGTGCTAAATATATGATGCAAAACTGAAACACTGCTTTGCCTCTGTGCACATGTAGTTAGTGAACAGAATAAAGAGTTGTCCACAACTATCAGAAATACCTATCACACTAACCTACTGCTTGAGCATGAATGTCAGCATGTGGAAGTGTCCTAAGTATCAGCACATGGACAACATTAACATTCACACAGATAACTGGAAGACACATGGTCAACTGTATTTATAACCCATAAAGTTCAATTATAAAGAAATATATATCAGGTATTCAGTATACATAACACACATGGACAGGTACATGTTTGTAACAATGTGTATAATAACTAACACATCTTTTGTTCTACTTTCAGCTGACCAAGAATATGGACTGCAGTCATAGGTCATAACCCCATTTCCGTATCCCCAGAAGCAGGCCAAAAAACGGTACAACCAGGCGCTGACCAAGACTCAGAACATGGTAGATTTGATGCTTGGGGTTCTGAAATCCAGGTTTTGGTGCTTGGAAATGTCTGGGGGAAGATTGCTCTACTCACCCCCTATGGCGTGCAAGATCTTCTTGGTTTGTCTATTTTACTCATAATGTGTGCTCAAACAAATGTCCCCTGGTGCTCGGAGCCAGAGGAGAGTCAATGGAGGAGAAGGAGGACAATGCTGGAGAACTCCAACGCACAATGGCTGGATGTCAGCGACACACTACCATTGTGTCTAATTTCTTTTCATAATTATTTTACACAATTGGCAAAAGGTTAAAAAAATTCATCAAAGTTCTACATGAAAATAAATGTTTGAACTTATTCTTTGTGTTGTCTTTATGTCACAGTCAATATAAACATCAAGTCAGTCACATCTGTTTAACTAGAGGTAGACCTAAAGATGTATCAATCATGTTATCAGGCCTATTGAGCAACATGAGGCCATAGATCCAAATGTTCTCTTAACTAACACAGCAATGAAATGTGATATAGTGCACTGTATGTAAGGGACAGGTCAGGTTTGCTGCATATCCACATCTAAATAGTACACTTATGTATCCATGCTCCTGGGCAGAGTATTACTGGAGACTAGGGCCCTCATTACGAGCCTGGCGGTCTGTGACCGCCAGGCTCGCGGTTGGCGGGAGCACCGCCGACAGCCTGGCGGTGCCCCTTAGGGCATTCTGACCGCGGCGCTTTGGCCGCGGTCAGTGCAGGAAAACCGGCGGTCTCCCGCCGGTTTTCCGCTGCCCGTCAGAATCCTCCAAGGCGGCGCAGCATGCTGCGCCGCCTTGGGGATTCTGACACCCCCTACCGCCATCCTGTTCCTGGCGGTTCGCCCGCCAGGAACAGGATGGCGGTAGGGGGTGTCGCGGGGCCCCTGGGGGCCCCTGCAGTGCCCATGCCAATGGCATGGGCACTGCAGGGGCCCCCGTAAGAGGGCCCCGCTTGTATTTCACTGTCTGCATAGCAGACAGTGAAATACGCGACGGGTGCAGTAGCACCCGTCGCACCTTCCCACTCCGCCGGCTCGATTCCGAGCCGGCGTCCTCGTGGGAAGGTTGTTTCCCGCTGGGCTGGCGGGCGGCCTTAAGGCGGCCGCCCGCCTGCCCAGCGGGAAACTCAGAATGCCGGCCGCGGTCTTCAGACCGCGGTGCGGTATTCCTGCGGCGCAACTTTGGCGGGCGGCCTCCGCCGCCCGTCAAAGTTGTAATGAGGGCCTAGCTGTCTTGCTGTGTTCTGCAGACACAAAGAGTTTCAAGCAACATGCAACAATGGGTGTAGTGATGCATATGTGACATAATTCCAGCATCATCGCAGCTACCTAATTCCACCCAAGCCTACTTTAACCCACAAAAGGAAAATAAGCTTGAAAATGTCTCTATGCATTGCAGTAATTACGTGTTTCCCCTCAAAATACATTTCCCTCAAGATGTCACACCTAAGAAGGTATAATGTCACACTGTCACACATAAGCACACTATGACCAGTAAAATGTCACACATATACAAACTTCAGACTTGCCTGACATAAATCCAGGTCCAATGGAAGTGTGTTCAAGGTGTGATTTCCCGAATTTCCCAGTCCACTATATTAGATCCCACACATTAGGCCAGTTGCATGAGTTAAAACACATGTCTTGTGCAGCACATTGTACCAGTTGCACTGGCCATAAGCCACCCATTGATGCCAGTGCATTGAAAAAACTGCACAAGTGCTAATGCGCTATGCATATATAATGTAATGGCAATTTCAGTACCGATGCATCATAACAAATCATGTATTTTTCGGAAATGGGTGGGATACCCGCACGAAATCATGTGATGGGTGTGGCAGGCTGCATAATAGGAAATGTGAAGTTACTTTCACTTTCTCTTACTTTCTGTTAGGTGGTGCTTGGTGTTGGAGGGTTTTGAGAGTGGATGGTCTTTCATTGTCCCTTTTGGTCTTGTCGGTTTCTGCTCTGTCCCTATTTTGTGCTAATTGTGTTGATTGTGTATTGTAGTCATACGTTGTCTTGATATAGTGATTGTTTTGTCGGGTGTTTTTGCATTCAGGGATTTAATAGTTTATGGTAAGGGTTGAGTTAAGGGGTGTTTGTTGTGGTTTTAGTAGGTATAATGTGTTTCTGGGCATGTCAGGAAATGGTAGGGTTAAGAACTTGTCTGAGTGGGTGTGTGGGTCTGCTGTGGTTGCTGGCCCATCACGTACTGAACATGATGGCATGCAGGGGTAGGGATAGCCAGGGTTATCTCCCAAAGTAAAGTAAAGAGCACTGGGAGATGATATGTAGGCACATGTCCAGGGTGTTTGGGGTGGAGCGCACCGTCTACCATCTAAAGCATTAATGGGCTGATGTGGTGACCCGAAAGGCTGATTTGGTATACCACTTTAGATGGGAGATTTGCAAACCTTTAGGTATGTATGCATGTTCTAGCTGCATGTAGTTGTGTAACTATCACAGTGTACACATTTGTTAAAATTGCAATGGATGGTTAATCTACTGTTTTGTTTCCGAAATTCCTGTGTACATTTGTGAAATTGCTATTTTCCTGCACCAAGGGCCTTTTGAATGATATGTGGCTTTAGTATTTAAAATATACATGCTTGCATTAGGAAACATGACCTGATTTCATATAGGTGTTTTTGCAGGGTATTAACCAAAAGATTTTTAAATTCAGCTCATGTGATGTGCAAGGAGGAATGTAATGTTCAATCTCCTATGAGGTTAACCTACTTACGTGTGCTGCATTGTTCTGAACGTGTGAAAAGTTTAACTTGAAACTGGCAAATATAATAGTTCATGTAGGTGGCCCTCACAAGACAGATATGTATAGGAGTTTTCAAGGAATGCACCCTTGCACCATGTTTCAAGGTAGCATGCTTTGCCGCTAGTCAGCACTCTGTACACCACAGGAAGGTAGGCATGTCACATTACAAAACCCACAACAAAGACACACTAATTGGACCATATCTCATTGCAGAGGACGATGGCTCTCCTGGGGATATGCCTGTCCTGGACTTCCCTGATGGCATGGATGACGAGCTGACAAACAACAGCCAGCAGACCCTCCAAGATGTCCTTAGGACTCTCCAGACCCCACCTTCACTTGCAAGGAGGAGCACAGAAGTAGGTGCCATCACAGAGGACCCACCCACCACCCCCATTATACGACCTGCCAGCTCCAACCCAGCTGAGCACTCTGACAACACTGGCATCAGCTTTGAGGGAACTGTAGTTGGAGTACAGCAGGAGCTGGCCAAGGAGGTGCAGGTGGGGATGCAAAATATGGCAGCCAGCCAGCCTAGAGGGGGTTCGTTTGTGCATGATGTGTGCAGCCGAACAGGCAGCAGCCATGCAAGGGCGAACATCAATCTTGCAGGAACTCGAAAGAAGTGTGAAGTAAATCAGCACAACTGTAAGAGAGTTGACACAACACCTACAACAATAATCCTGTCAACGTGTGCACAAATGCAATATTGACCCCCTCAGGGCCAACTTGGCTGCCTGCCACAGTGATGTGGCTGCTATACTTAAGAACCAGCAGCTCCTCCTTGTTGCAGTACTCCCCTTAATAGCCCCACAATTGGCAGCTACCGGGATGTCTGACTCCACGTCTTCAAACACTGAGATGTGTGAAGCCCCTGCACAACCACCACCACCACCAAGGGCAGAGGAGACAACACACACATCAGAAGATGAAGATGTGGAACAGATCACCTTCACCCGTAAGAGTACCCAGTAGCACTAGTCCCTGCCACAAGGCCACCTATAACCAAGGTCCTGTGCTTTGTAACATGCCAGTCTTGCAGCAGCTGCTCTCAAGCACTGTTCTCCAGCCCACTGTTTATCTTGTCACCCTGCCCTGTGATTGTCTCTCACTAACCCATTGGCAAATCCTGTCCCTTTGCACTGTCCGACAGTTCACCCCAGCATGTCCAATGACATGTCCTTTTGCACTTGTGTAGGATCACAATGGAAGGTATCATACTAATGGACTCACATTCATGGACAATGCGCATATAGCACTATAGCACTTTAAAATAAATAGCACTTACACAACAACTTTGTCTGTAATGTGACACATCAACCGTGATGGAGATCAGTGATGTTAACCTCAGGTCAATGATTATAGAATGTCAATACAACTGACCTGAAATAATGTTGGCTGAAAACTATGCACTGTGGTCTGGATTGTATCATCATCTACCTGAGGGTTAATTATGAGGAAAATAGAAACTATACAGTATTATGCTGTGTTGGACAGAAAAACGCTTCCTCAAGGGATGTCTAAGGCAAAAATTATTGCCTTCAGCTTTTTCTTCAACCCAATATTTACGTATGTGAAATTTGATGCAAATTGTTCCCAACACACACCATATAGCATGAATGGATGTGTATGAGTGTGCGTACAAATATGTAACCTGGCTGAACAATGTAACAAATGATAGGTGTGAGTTATGTATACCATACTACATCAGATCATACTACTACTCACCTTCTAAGGCTTCCCTTGAACATGAGGCTGCAGGCAAACTTAACACAATGTCCTCAATACCAAATCTGGTCGCAAAGTATGTGAGATAGAAAACATACATAACAAATTAACAACACTTTGGGATCCATAGAAACCTTGAGTGGTGGGTGCAACGGATGGCAGATTCTTAGCAAAGTGGCTCTGGTGTAGCTGCCAATGTAACAGCTCAGTTGGAATTTGGTTGCAGGATGGGACACAAATGCAAATACTAAAGAGACACTGTTCACCCATGCCAAGGCCCTGATCCCCAAGCGTGTGACACATACTGTAAAGGATTATCCAAATATTTATTTAATAGTAAAAAAGGTAGATAAAACCTGGGGAAACACCTTACCTAACCTATCCTAACTGCGCATTACCCACAACTGGCCCTAACTAACCTAAGCTAAACTTACTCACATTTAACAAAACGATCCAACCCCCTTATAAGACGAGACACATGGAGGATAACATATACTAACCTAAACACATACTATCTTATACTAAACAAATATATTATTTTGGGGCAATTTTTTTGTTGTATTTTTTTTAACACCAAAACCCTAACATCATCCCCCAACCACCCACCCACATCATAAAAAACAGATATTAAAAGTATCATACCCCTACCCCCCCACCCACTACTACTAACTAAACTAACAGCCTATTCTAACCTAACACTAAGCCCCCTAAACCCACTAATGAAAAGAACCAGGAAAGAGGAGGGAGGGAGGGAATCATGGCTGAGGGTAAATTGTTTACACGTTCACCCCGCGCAGGATCTTCTTTATGGCACGCACCCTCCTATTCACTTGTGCCACCCCCTGCTGCAGCCTGTTCATTTTTCTCAACATACGGTCAATGTCACGTTGCATCTGCTGAAAATCTGCTGGGTCAATGACTGCAGCAGGGGTGGTCTGGTTCCCATTTGAAGATGTATGTCCCCTTGTCGGTGCCATGAGTGTAGGAGGAGGTGCAGGTGGTGCTGTGATAGGTCCTGGCGCAGTGGAGGTTGGCGGTCCAAAAAAGGTGCCTGCTATGGTTGGAGCCACCTGGGTGGTAGTGGTGGTGCTGGTGGTGGTGGCTGTGGTCGACACAGAAGGGCCTTTCATGGTGATAACGCCGTCCCATGTTGAGGAACCCAGACTCCACATCCAGAATGTGGCAGTAACGCATTGCCCGGTGCTGAAACTCCCGAATCTGGGTGGGATTTATATTGGCTGCTGTTAAAAAAAATATATAAAACCAAATATTAGGAAATTTATTGTGTGATATGGCTCCAGAAGTAAATCAGACAATACACCTAATGTAGCAGAAACAGGCCATATCATCATACAGATCACTGATTGTCCCTGAGGAAGTACATGCCAACGCAGCTTACACATGTCCTATCAAACAGCACAGCAATGGCCTAAAAGATGTGTAACAACGTAAATGACCTATGTATCATTGTTCAGCCGTTTGTCACGTAAAAAATAATGCATGTCCTCCACATGTGACAGGCCAACTAATGACTAACTTCTGGATGACAATCAAGGGCCACAAGATCTGTGATTTGTAAATGGAATTGCTAGGAGAGAATGCAGTTGCTTATCATGAGTGGGTATCCTAGTTTTGGACAAGTGATTTACAGATTTACATGTCTGTGTACTAAACTTGGATCATCAGTTCTAGGTACACATTTCATAACCCTACGCCTATGCCTGAGGGGGGGATGGACAAGCAACAAATACTTTCCTACATCTAGGACACCCAGGAAGCTTTGAACAGCTGTACATGGGTTTGGGCAGTCCACCACAGTTAAGGAGGATGTCCAACTAGGATACACCCAAACCTTGGACAATCCCATCCACATTTATGTTTGGAAATGTAGACAATTGTCAACATCATTTCATACCAGTAATACACGACTTACAACAAGCAGATAGATGCAAGCACACATATGCTCATGAGCTGCATGCACACCTATGACATTGTACTCAAGTGGCACATACACGTAGCACAACATGTGGGGCTACATGCTGCTAGGAAGTCAAAACATACAGTCAAACATGTTCATTAGTGAACAAGGAGGCTCAAGTCTGTGCGTAAGACTTTGGCATCCCTATTCTGTGAGATTCAGGGTCTCACTTTTTTTTTAAAACTTTTAATGGTTTTTGATAAACAATACAGAGTACAATACTCAAACATTTCCTCCTGGGGAGGGTATTTCACATCAATGATGAGAAATTGCAGCTGGGGAAGGCATAATATTTAATCATTGAATGTCCCGAGATCCGTCCGGATTGGCAATCATAATTATCATGACATTTTTATCATGCATGAATTTTCAAATGAGTTGGAGTCTGTGATGAGTATTATTATAAAAACCTTTCGCCTGCTTCTGCATTGTATTTCCCTCCCCAAGAGAATTAAACCCCCCCCTTTTCTTTCCCTGTTGCAGCTTGGGTGTCTGGTGGATGCAGATTATCAATGAATGTCTAGTTACTTGTGATTTCTATGAAGGTGATAAGTCACGTATTCCATTCTTGTGTAAAATAAATAAGGCTCTGTCTGGGTGCATTCTTGCTGTCTCATAAAATGTGTGTTGTCGGGGTGTTGCTCTGCCATGTTAGTGGTCTTTTAGGTATTCAGGTGTCCTGTGCCTCCTCTCCTTGCTGAACCCATTCATTCACCAGGGTGTGCCAATCTCTTTCCATGGGTCCCTGTCCTCTCCGTGCCTCCCTGTGTCTAATCGTCTCTTCGGCCTTAACCCATTTAAGAACTTTCCTTTTCCACATTTGTATTCGTGGTCCTGCATTTGCTTTCCACGTCATTGCGATCTCCCTCTTGGCCAAAACTAGGGCTAAAACTTGGAACTGATTAGTATACTTATGTTCGGGTTGGTGTCTATATCCCCCTAGAAGGCAGTGTTTGGGGTTATCAGGCACTTCCCAGTCAACAATGCCAGATAAGAGTTGTGTTATCTCTCACCAATATTCCTTTATGTTTGGGCAGTTCCAAAACATATGTCTAAATTCCGCACCCTGCTCTTGGCATCTGGGGCACCCAGTTCACAGGGCCTGAAGTGCCTCTTAATTTTACCCAGGGTCAGATATGCTCTGTGTAAGACATGTATTAATCAATTTAAATCTTGCATTCCTGGAGGCCCTCGGGATCCAAGTCAATATTTCCTCCCAGTCCCTGTCCTCTATGGGGACACCCAGATCTGTTTCCCATTTCTGTTTAAGCGCTGTTAATGGGAGTGTCAGTGTGTTTCTTATTTTTCTATAGAGATAGGATTCTGTTCTATTTGTCCCTGCTGTGTAACCGAGGGATTGTGTAATTTACGATATAGGTGGCTCCGAACTATTGACGTGCCAGTGCTTGTTAATTATATTTGTGATTGCTCTGTGGAGCAGGAAATTCCCCCTTGGAATCTGATATCAGCTTCGAAAGTCCTCGAAGGGTAACAGGGCGCTTGCCTCGTACAGGGTGCCCAGTGTGGTTGCTCCTGTTCTCTCCCAATTTTTTATTTCACTCCAGTTGCCCTTATGTGGAAGTGTTAACAGGCATCGCATTGGGATCTCGGGGGCATAAGGCCGGGGGCACTTCATCCTACGAAGATGTCTTTCCAGCAGTTATGGATTACTTCTAGTGCCTGGGATCTAGGAAGCGCAGAGGGGCCGAGTCCTAAAATAACACTGCTCAATGATGGTAGTTCAGGGGTCAATGGCAATATTTCGTGACTGGCCAACACACGGTCTGTCATCCATCTGGCCAGCCATTGCTGTTGAGCTGCTAAGTATTATACTTCAAAATCTGGCACAGCCAGTCCTCCCTCTTCAGTAGGCCGTTTCATTACTGTCAGTGCTAGTTTCCTCCTGCCCTTCCCCCAGATAAATCCCGCTATCAGTGAGTCCAAAGAAACTCTGTGGGAGCCATACAGGCAGTGTCATGAAGAAATATATTAGTCTGGGGAGGGTTACCATCTTCAGGAGGGCTATTCTGCCCGCAACCGAGATGAGCAGTGTTGCCAAAAACTCCATTGAGCCCTTAATACCCATCAGCACACGCTGAATATTACCGTCAAATAGATTTTGGCAGCTGTGGTATACATGGACTCCCAGGTATTTTGGAAATCTGGGCTCCCATTGTAGCTCTCCTATAGTCCGGGAGGA
Source organism: Pleurodeles waltl (assembly GCF_031143425.1). Taxonomy (NCBI): domain Eukaryota; kingdom Metazoa; phylum Chordata; class Amphibia; order Caudata; family Salamandridae; genus Pleurodeles; species Pleurodeles waltl. The sequence continues at coordinate 924,045,091 of NC_090448.1, read as the reverse complement.
TTCCTCCTCTTCTCCATCAGAAAAAGACTGGATTTCTGCCAATTGACTCTTAAACCAGACAAATCGCCAAACTCCTTTACTAGTACCTGGGCGCTCTGCAGATCGCTCCCTTTATCTTCTAAGAAGAGCAGGAGGTCATCTGCTTATAATGCTATATGATGGGTCTGATCCATCGTAGTGATACATCTATATGTTCTGCCTTCCCGGGCTTTGCAAGCTAATGGTTCAACTGCTAATGCAAATAGCAGAGGCGAAAGGGGACAGCCCTGCCTAATGCCCCTCTCCAACCTGTAGCTATCAGAGATGGTGCTGCCCGTTATAACTCTAGCCTTCGGGTCAGTGTATAGTAATTTAGTCCAGGCTATAAAACGGTTTCCCACCCCAAACCTGCGGAGGACCTCGTACAGATATCGCCACTCCAAACTGATACTCGCTTTTTCAAAATCAAAAGGGAAGACTGCTGCTCTACTTTTATCATATCCATCATCTTGCATTGAGGCTATGAGGGGCCATATATTCTGCACCGTTTGGCGTCCTGGTATAAATCCAGCCTGGTCCGTGTGTATTAAATGTGGCATGTGTTGCATGATTCGGGCTGCTAGTATTTTACTTAATATCTTGTAGTCTGTTGCGAGCATCAACAACGAGCAGTAGGAAGCCACATCCATCGGTGCCCTCCGTGGTTTTAAGAGTGGTATTCTCAAGGCCGCTTGGGAGAATGCCGGCAATATCCGGCTCGCAATTGCCACCTCAAACATTGCGACCAGTCTAGGTCCCAATCTTGACTGATAAGTCGAATAGAATTCTAGGGGAGGGCCCATCTGGGCCAGGTGTTTTATTACGTGCCATAGAAGTGATAGCTTCTTTCACTTCCGTCAACTCAATCGGCGCTCCCAGTTCAGCTGCATCTAGGTCCGACATTGTGGGGAGTGGCAAATATTGCAGGAAGGCTTGTATCTCCTCAGTGGAGAGGTGTGTCTTGCTAGTGTATAGGTCCGTGTAATATTTCCAAAATTCGTCATTAATAGCTGATTGGGAGTTGACCCTAATACCTCCGAGTTTTACAAGTTCGACTGTCGTCGAGCACCTCTTTGTCGGGTGCGCCAACCATGCCAGTAATGAACTCGCCCGGTCGCCCTCCGCGTGTGTTCGTGCTAAAAAAGCTCTATGATCGAAGCAACTCAGCTTGTTAGTTGCCGATATAGGGGGTTATTCTAACTATGGAGGAGGTGTTAATCCGTCCCAAAAGTGACGGAAAAGTGACTGATTTACCACCAGCCGTATTACGAGTCCATTATATCCTATGGAACTCGTAATACGGCTGGTGGTATATCCGTCACTTTACCGTCACTTTTGGGATGGATTAACACTCCTCCAAAGTTAGAATAACCCCCATAGTCTCTTCGCGCTCTGATGCTAGCAGTGTTCGCAAGTCTGGTGTTTCGGGGTATTGTCGCTATCTCTGTTTGCTTTCAGCTATCTCTATGTCACGTTGTAGTGCACGTCTCTCGCCCGCCATCGCAGAGATACACCTCCCTCTTAGGACCGCCTTGAACGCGTCCCACTCTACCAATGTGGAAGTAGTTGAACCCTCATTAGTTTCAAAGTAAGTGTCTATTGCTAGTCCTATTGTGTGTTTAAAAGCCTCATCCTCTAGCATAGAGGGTTGGAGTCGCCATGTTGGTATTGGTGTCTCTGTTCAGGTCCAATTCAGGGTGAGGAGAAGAGGGTTATGATCTGAGATTGTGTGAGCGAGATGTTAGCTCGTATTTGTCAGTCTATGGCCCTCATTACAACCCTGGCGGTCGGTGTTAAAGCAGCGGTAATACCGCCAACAGGCCTGCGGAAAAAAAATGGAATCACAACCATGGTGGAAACCACCAACATAGACAGCCACTTTAACACTCTGACCGCCACGGCGGTAGAAACAAACACAGCGGTGGTCACCGCCAACAGACAGGCGGAAGACAAAATACCGCCCATTGTATTTCAAGACGCCTATCTGCCACCTTTTCCGGGGTGGTACCAACGCGATCAAAAGCACGGCAGAAACAGTACACACAAGGAAAACACTCACCTCTCGACACCCAACGAGGAACCAGGACGCCATGGAGCCCGAGTTACACGTACTGCCCATGCTGGTGTATCTTCTCATCTACCAGGAGTACGAACGGCTGCGGCGACGACCACAGTGAGTACTGCACCTACAACACAGCGGAGGGCGGGAAAGAGAGTGACACACACACGCAACACGCAATACCCCCACACCCACCCTCACCCACAACAACATACACACAAATACATGCAGAAACATTATATATACACTCCCCAACCCCTGGAAGAATGCAAGGACAAAAGGAAATGATTGTAACAATTGTAATTATGAAAAATCAGATAGTCAAAATTCAAAATTCAGTATATACAAATATGTACACCAACTACACAAGTCCGGATAGTGTACCAATCATTGTCCGTGGACCACTGGGCCCAAAATGTATTGGCAAAGCTCACACATGATACCAGACTCGAAACAGAGAGAACACAGCGGGGGCATCACACCAAAAATATACAGGCACCTCAAGGGGAGGGGGAGGGGGGACACCTCAGCCAGATGAAATCACGACGCCACTGCTGCACGAGTGGGATCCATTCCCACTGCTTTATCCTGAGGAGTGCAAAGCCACATCCTCTCAAAGTCTCAAGTGGGTGGTTTGCCCACGGCTTTATCCTGGGGAGTGCAAAGCCACAGTCTCTCAAGTCTTTCCAGTGGGTGGTTTGCCCGCTGCTTTATCCTGGGGAATGCAAAGCCACAGTCTCTCAAGTCTCTCAAGTCTCTCAAGTCTCTCCAGTGGGTGGTTTGCCCAATGCTTTGTCTTGGGGAGTGCAAAGCCACAGTCTCTCAAGTCTCTCAAGTGGGTGGTTTGCCCACTGCTTTATCCTGGGGAGTGCAAAGCCACAGTCTCTCAAGTTTCTCAAGTGGGTGGTTTGCCCACTGCTTTATCCTGGGGAGTGCAAAGCTACAGCCTTTCAAGTGGATAACAGTCTCCACTGGTTCTGGAGGGGGCTTTGTGCCCAGAGTGCTTCATCCTGCTAAGGACTGAGGAAGTGGATGTATCTCTCCACTGGTTCTAGAGGGGGCTTTGTGCCCAGAGTGCTTCATCCTGCCAAGGACTGAGGTAGTGGATGTATCTCTCCACTGGTTCTGCAGGGGGCGTTTTGCCCAGAATGCTTCATCTTGCCAAGGACTGCGGTAGTGGATGTATCTCTCCACTGGTTCTGGAGGGGGCTTTGTCCCCAGAATGCTCGACATGCAGTGTGGCCGGTACAATTCCCTCACCTGTGTGTGTGTGACACGAGAATGCTGAGGTACAGTTAGCATGATACGCCATGGATGCAGAGACATACCTCACACTGCTGCGGCTTCGCCTTCCACCTGGAGGTGCAAATAGTGGTGGAAGTCATGCCTCATGGAAGCTGCCCAGGGTCCAGGAACTCTCCTCCAGCCTTGGACGACTGACCACTGGGGATAGTAGCCATGTCAGCTGTGGTGCCACTGTCCGAGCACGTCGAGGGGCTGGTGGCGGTGTCTGTGGCAGCGGTTCTGGCAGCGGTGCAAGGGTCAGCACCTGCTGAGGGACACAGCAGGACATCTCCCACTGGGGAAGAGGGGGAGAACTGTCACTGAGGCTGTAGACGTGCCGGTGGCAGTGCAGGTGTCGGTGCAGGTGGCGGTTGTGGTGGCAGGGCAGCTAGTGGTGTTCGTCGCCGTACAGGTTGGTGTGGTTATGGACAGAAGGTGGGACACTGGTCCCTCAGTCGGTGCCACCATGCCCTCTCCTGACCTGCTCTTCTGCTTTTGGCCCTTCCCCACCTTTGATGGTGCCGCAGTTGTCTTGCCACTATCCCCTTTTATTTCTGCTGAGGCCTTGGTGGCTGGTTGTTTCGGCTTCTCCCTCCGGGATGTGGGCACCTTTTTAACCTTAGCAGGTGGCGGAATGTCCTTGCCCTCACTACGTGGCACACTGGCAGCCCTGATGGGTGGCGCAATCGATGACTCAGAAGTTCCTGACACCACTGTGCCTGGGGATTTGGTGACTGAGGTGGTGGGCTGGGACCTGGAAAGCCTGGCCCTAGGGGAAGGATGGAGGGGGTGAAGGGAAGAGCTCAAAGTTTGCAAGGAAAAGTTTTTTAGACACACTGGGATGGGAAGATGGAGGGGGTTTGGGAGTGGAGGAAGAGGTAGTGGTTGTAGGAGGTGTAAGTCCGCTGAACTTGGGTGAAGGTGCATGGGCTGGAGGCTGTTGTGAGGTGGATGGCTGTTGGGTGGGTGTGTGCCTGCGTTTGTGTACCTTGGAAGGAGGGCTCACAGACACTCTGGGAGAGGACACTGGGGATGTGTGAATGGTAGTGGGGTGGAGATTGCATTTGAGCAGTGTGTGGTGATGGGCGTGCTGGTGATGGAGGTAGTGGCTGAGGATGTAGTGCATGCAGGTGTGAATGGAGACGAGACAGGGAGGGAGGAGGAGGACGTTGAGGGGGGTACACAGTGGAAACAGTGGATGTTGGTGTGTCTGCATGGGGATGGTGCTTGTGTGAGTGCCTGTGGGATGTGTGGTGCTTATGTTTGCCTGATCCACTCTGTTTGTTGATGTGTGTGCATGCTGGTCTGATGGTGTTCTTGGGATAGGCTGAGGTACAGAGGATTGGGTCCGGTTGGAGGAAGTTGGAGGGTGGAGGCTGGACACAGGGACAATGGCTGCCCTCAGTGCTGAGGCCAGAGCCTGAATGCCCTCCAGTTATGCATTTGTTTGTTGCAAATGCCTCTCAACACCCTGGATGGCATTCAAAATGGTGGATTGCCTAACAGTGAGGGATCTCAGGAGGTAAATAGACTCCTCACAGAGGGCAGCAGGGCTGACTGGGGCAGGGCCTGAGGTGCCTGGGGTGAAGGAGATGCCCACTCTCCTGGGTGAGCGGGCACGGGACACACGCTGAGGGGCTGCTGGGAGGGAGGTACTGGTAGGGGGGTGGCGGCTGTACCTGTTGATGCGGTGGGCACAGAGGCGACCGCCACCGCAAGGGAGCTCCTATCTGAGAAGGAGTCGCTGTCACTGGTGTATGCTTCTGTTCCCGCCGTGGAGCTCCCCTCGCACTCCGACCCACTGGTGGCTTCAGACTCCATTGCTTCACCCTCCAGGGCTATATGGGTTGCAGCTACCTCCTGCTCCGGTGCCACTGTGGGGTTGGGGGGCCACATAGCCTGCCTCACAAGGGACCTTGCCTACCAAGTTCGCCTCATTATGCACGCAGAGTCAGCTGAAGGAGAGTGTACTCACCCCCTTGTGGCTGCAGTGATGCCCTCAAGCGCCCATCCAACTCCGCATACGCCACCGCCAGGATCCGGGACATCGGGGGGTCATGGTGTGACAGGCACTCCTTCCACATTGGGAGGCCATCCCCAGCTGGGCCTCCGCTGTCTTCTTGCTCCAGCGGCGCTGGTCCTCCCATCTTTTATGGCAGTGGGTGCTCCGTCTGTGGTAGACCCCGAGGGTCTGGACGTCCTTGGCAATGGCACGCCAAATACCCTTCTTCTGTTGGGCGCTGACCTAGAGGAATGGTACAGGGGGAAAGGAAAATACTCAGTCGTCCGGACCGTTATATTCATTGCCCACCAGTTCCCACCCATGCCCTGACACACATACACTCACCATCCGCACATGCAGGCCTCGGCACCCCCCATTTTTCTTTCATCCACACCACTCAAAGCAGGCATTGCCCATGCAGCATGATCACAGTGTACTCACCTGTTTGTCTGGAGGACCGTACAGTTGCGTGTACTGTGGGAGGACCCCATCCACTAGTTTCTCCAACTCCTCTGAAGTAAAGGCAGGGGCCCTTTCCCCAGACACTGTAGCGACCATCGCTTCCAGACACAGGTCACAGCAGCACTTGCAGTGTAGGTCCTCTCCTGTTGAAAATCAGGTATCAAGTGAGTGAACAGACAGAAAATATTGGTCACGTCCGCAGCGGTGCGTACCGTCACCGCCGGCGTACATCGTCATTGGCTCCTGAATCCCATAGGGCACAATGTTAACCAATGCAGAATTGCGCTGCGTTCTTCGACCGCCCACCGCGATGGTGTACAACCCCAGCGCAGTTACCTCATATCTACTTGTCCCACCTTACAGGTCAGGCAGCCGGCATTTCAGGGGGCCACATGGCATGGAAGTAAACTGCGTCCCACTTATCTAGGCTGGGAATACAGACAGATACCGGCACATAGCGGATTACTAAAATTTCAGCAAATAACACATTGTGATACCTCAGCTCTCTGCTCAAAGTTCTCCTCCATTGGGCACGTATGCTGGGGCAGATGATGAGATGGTGGCATCCTCCGGTGTACAGACCCCTGGTGGACCTGGTGACAATGGAAGAGAGGCACATAATTATCACATACAGACTGGATCGTGCAACAATCCAGGAACTGTGTACCCAGTTGGAGCCAGACCTGATGTCAGCTATCCACCATCCAACAGAGATACCCCCTCTAGTGCAGGTCCTGTCTGTACTCCATTTCCTGGCCAGTGGTTCTTTTCAAACAACAGTGGCCATGGCATCAGGGATGTCCCAGCTAATGTTCTCTAACATGTTGTCCAGAGTGTTATCGGCCCTGCTGAAACACATGCCCATCTACATCGTTTTCCCTCAGGTGGAGGATTTGCCCACAGTGAAAGGTAACTTCTATGCCCTGGGACATATCCCCAACATCATTCGTGTCATTGATGGTACACATGTGGCATTTGTCCCCCACCGCAGGAATGAACAGGTGTACAGAAACAGGAAGAGCTACCATTCGATGAATGTGCAGATGGTGTGTTTGGCAGAATAGTACATCTCCCATGTCAATGCCAAGTATCCTTGCTCTGTGCATGACGCTTACATTTTGAGGAATAGCAGCATCCCTTATGTGATGGGGCAACTCCAGAGGCACCGTGTGTGACTAATAGGTGAGGCCAATGTCCCAATACAGTTGACATAAGGTATGGGGTTGTCCCTAAGGGTTAGTGTGTGTCTGACAGTTGTCCCTTGACATTTACAGGTGACTCTCGTTACCCCAACCTGTCATGACTACTGACCCCATTGTGGAATCCCAGGACAAGGGCAGAGGAACGCTACAATGAGGCGCATGGGCGAACTAGGAGGATAATCGAACCCACCTTCGGCTGCCTGAAAGCCAGATTCCGGTGCCTCCGTCTGACAGGTGGTTCCCTATACTACTCACCGAAGAAGGTGTGCCAGATAATCGTGGCCTGCTGTATGCTGCACAACCTGGCTTTGCAACGCCAGGTGCCTTTTCTGCAGGAGGATGGGCCAGATGGTGGTCTTGTGGCAGCTGTGGAGCCTGTGGACAGTGAAGAAGAGGAGGCAGAAGAAGAGGATACCGACAACAGAAACAACATCATCATGCAATACTTCCAGTGAGAAACAGGTAAGAAGATGTTACTGCTTCCCACATCTCATACTATTGTTGGAGCTAGCATAAGTCTGTTATTTTCACTCAGTGTATGGACACTGATTTGTCACTTTGACTTTCCATTTCACAGATCTGGGTCCCACTTTGTGCCCTCTGCTTTGTTTACTCCTGGCCTACAGTTGTGTTACAATGGTATGTGAACAATTAAATTGACATTGCTATGTTTCATTGATATTGTAATTACACATTTGTGAAAACACAGACTGACTCCAGATTTTTTTGTGATTGAAGTGTGTTTATTCCTGTGCAAATAAGTGGAGGGGTTGTAAAATGGGCTGGGGTGATGGTGGAGGTATGTCCATGGCAGAGTCCAGTCTATTTGTTTCACAGGTGCATTGTCCAAAGGGGCATAGGAAGTTGAGCAATGGCAGTTTAAGGATGGACAGGGTGACATAGTGGGACAGAAGGGTGACATTCATGAGAGTCTTATTTCCTGGTGGAGGTCTTGACAATGTTCTCTGTCTTGTTCCTGGATCTCAGCAACTGTTTGCGGGTGGTTCTCCATCTGCAGGGGGTGGGGTGCTGGTTTCCTGTTGTTCCTGTGGCAGTGCCCCCTGTCCACTAGCGCCGGCGGAGGTGGAGGGCTGTTCATCAACCAGGCTAGTGACAGGGGCCCGTTGGTGTGCCACTGTGTCCCTCCTGGTGTTGAGAAGGTCTGCCAGCACCCCTGCAATGGTGACCAGGGTGGTGTTGATGGGCTTCAAGTACTCCCTGATCCCCAGGTAGTGTTCCTCCTGCAGCCGCTGGGTCTCCTGAAACTTGGCCAGTACCGTGCCGATGGTCTCCTGGGAATGGTGGTAAGCTCTCATGATGTTGAAGAGTGCCTCGTGGAGAGTGGGTTCCCTGGGCTTGTCCTCCCCCTGTCACACAGCAGTCCTCCCAGCTTCCATTTTATCCTGTGCCTCTGTCCCCTAAACTATGTGGCCACTGCCACTGTCCCCAGGTCCCTGATCATCCTGTGTTAGTGGGGTTGCCTGGGTTCCCTGTAGTGGTGGACACACTGCTGATTGATGTGTCCTGGGGACAGAGGGATGGGCCCACTAGGTGGGTGCTGTGCTGGTGTATCCTAAGGAGGTAGGCTCTGTGGTGGTTTGTGACTGTGTCAGGGGAACCGCCTGCCCTGAGATCCTTGACGGGCGGGGCTGGTCATCTTGATCCAGGCGTGCAGAGCTGCTGTCATCACTGTGGGTCTCTTCTTTGAGGGACAGGATGTTGCTGGCACCTCCTCTCCTGTGACGTTGGGTATGGGTCCTGTTGGGATGTAAATGCATAGTTATTGTATGTGTGTTTGCCATCTTGTGTAATGGGTGAGTGACCCTCTACTCCCTTGCTTGCTTTATTGCCTTGGTCCTTGTGTGATTGGTGATTTTGGGGCATGAGTGAGTCGTTCTACTGGACGTGCTTTGGTGATGGGTGTCCATGCATTGGTGTTAAATGCAGGGCTCGGTTTTGGGATGTGTGGGTTGTGTCAGTGGGGTATCTGTGGGTTGTTGGGGTGATGGGTGTGAGGGTAAGGGTTGGGGTATGTGTGGCATGCAGATTGGGTGTGGGGGATAAAGTAGTAAAGATATGTCTTACCAGAGTCCAGTCCTCCTGCTACGCCTGTGAGGCCCTCAGGATGCATTATTGCCAAGACTTGATCCTCCCATGTAGTTAGTTGTGGGGGAGGAGGTGGGGGTCCACCGCCAGTCCTCTGTATGGCAATCTGGTGCCTGGATATCACGGAACGTACCTTCCCCGTAGGTCATTCCACCTCTTCCTGATGTCATCCTGTGTTCTTGGATGCTGTCCCTCTGCGTTGACCCTGTCGACGATTCTCCGCCATAGCTCCATCTTCCTAGCAATGGATGTCTGCTACACCTGTGATCCGAATAGCTGTGGCTCTACCCGGACGATTTCCTGTACCATGACCCTGAGCTCCTCCTCCGAAAACCTGGGGTGTCGTTAATTTGCCATGATGTGGTGTGGGTGATGTGTGAGGTGGTGTCAGTTGTGATGTGTGAGGGGATGTGTTGGTGTGTGTTATTTGAGGTGCGTGGATGTTGTGTAAGTGATGGTGTTGTGTGTCTGTGGGTGCTGGTGTTGTTTTAGGTAGTGTCTCTCTCTGACCTTCTTTAAAAAAATTGGTAGTAAGGGTTTGTGGATGATATGGGTGTGTGTTTTATATTGGATTGGGTGTGTGACAGTGGTGTGTGTATGTGTATCAGGTGTGTGTATTTCGAATTCTCCAATGTGGTTGTGTTTTGTAAATGTGTGTGTGTTTTGAGCGCAGCAGTATGTACCGCCAATGGAATACTGCGGTTGAAAGACCGCTGCATTGATTCGTGGGTCGTGATACTGTGGGTGTATTCCTGTTGCCGTGACGGTGGAGGTTTTGTTATCACCAGTTAATCACTGCCCTTTGGTGTGGCGGATTTGTGTGGGTGTCTGTATTGTGGCGGATTCCGAGCTGTGGGTCCTAATACCTGTAGCGGAATACCGCGGCCACTGCGGTATGTTGGCAGTCTTCTGCACGGCGGAAAGCTAGATTTACCGCCACGGTTGTAATGAGGGCCTATGTATCTCCGGCGAGGAGAGAAAAGAATCTAATGATTCAGGGTCTGACTTGATGACTAAATCATAAACATGGTCCTCTGCTAAATTTTCTTAATAAAAGATTTATCAACAAAAGTCACCCTATTCACATGGCCGTGCCTACAGGGCTGCTCTATAATCCCAAAATATGACTATATGTTAATGATCGTCCAACTCAAAGATGAAAAAAAATGATAATCCACTCATGTAACATATCCGATCATTTACCAGCACTTTATACCTTGCTATGTGTCCAACAAACAAGAGTCAATCACACAACAGCACACAACACAGAACAGAAATATCAACACTTACTGGAGATGTCTGGGTCTGCAAATTGAGCCACCTCTCTGATTGTGTAGGGGGCAGGTCCACCTGTAAAGCATGGAAGGGAAAAATGTGCTCAATGTCTGTGCACTGTACAACACTTCCAAATACAATTACTGTCTGTAAGATTAAATCAGAAAGTCCAGCCTCTCAGGCATGATTATACTGCAACCGACATACCACTGCAAACATGTACAGACCCGGGCACTCCAGTGAGTGATACACACATATCTGCACACATGCAGTGGACCTAACTATCATGTGGTGCCAAACTTGCTCCATCATTAGTTTGCAGACTCATTTATGGAGTGTACTCCTCTCATCATGTTTATCAATGAGAGACATGCAAACCCACTTTCCTGGAGGACTGCAATACCAATCACTCAGGTATTGTGGCTTGGGCATCAAAGGACAGTCCTTTACTGTGTGACGCACCTGTGGGTTGAATTAAGGGCATGATTTATCATGCTTTCTATGGTCCCTTGCATTTAGGGCATGTGTTGTGTCTAGGTTACACACGCTACATTAAAAGGGTACCCTGAGCCATATATGGCCCCTATGACACCATAATGGCAGGGATCCTGTGCACTAGTGACAGTTTGAGGCTAGCCATGGATTGATTAGTTTTCATATTTGGATACAACAAGGAGATATATGTTGACAGTGTATTTTGTATTCATCCATGACCAACCTCATGGGGCACAGGTGTGGTCATTGCACCTGAAATGTGTCTCTCATTGCCCTGTTTACCCAATATGTGTTTCGGAAATCACGGATGCGCCACATTCATCATCTTACATTTGCCAATTTGGTTGATCAGCAGATATATAACAAACTGACACTGTGATATTATTAAAACAAGATTTGGCAAATGTACCAGTGTGTCAATCATGATGATGTAGTTTTCAATTTGTATGTACCTTCGGAATGACAGCAGTCACAGGAATGCTGGTCTACTGATCTTAGCATACACCCATGTCAGTGATATCCTCCATACTGGGAGGTTAGTTATTAAACATATGCTGCACTTGATCAGCATGGGTGTGCCAAACTAAACTAGCTAAGTATTAGTCAACTTTATATGTATGACGGAATTGGTCAGTGAGCCCTTGCATGATATCATGCACTTAATCCATTGTAAACATGCATTCCCCAACGTCAGGTACCCCATGATGATCCCATAACTTATGAGAAGTACATGGCAGTAGAGTAACACAGATGGCAAATGAATTAGCTCGGGCCAGCTATTGTGACTAAGACCAATGTAAAACACACAGGTACAATGTACAGAGGGCCATGGATAGCTGTTACCCCTCAATTTGTATCATTTACTTCATTTTATGTGCCACAGCTATGGTAAGTTGCACCAAACATTTTGATATGAACCTGTGTGCATTACATTTGGCATCCATCCCTAATTTAATTGCGGCACAACCAAGTCCAATTACCAGCCTAAGATATTACCTGAGGTCAGATATAACTTGTTACGTATGTGTCAGAATATAGTTCAGACATGTATCAGAAATAATTGGGGGACACATTATTTCTTGAAAATATCTGGATTAAAAACATGTCTTTCCTAGTACACTCACAGACCATGCATAAAACATATGTTAGAGACACATTTGCATCATCGATTGACGTGAAGGCAACACTAATTTACAGGCTCCTGTTGTGTTTTGTACGTTAGTGCAGCTGTTGTGTCAACAAATGACGGTAATGTGTAGGAATTATTTTATAACTCAAGGCAACTGTATGTTTAACTTGCATTCCACATGTCCAAAAACATTGTCTGCAGCATATGAACAAATCTGATACTGTCACTACAGAGTATTTAAATGTGCACATTACTCTGAATTGTACTCACCAACAGGGCCATCAATCACAATCTCCAGGTGGTCCAGCAGGTCTTGCTCCGTGGCAAACAGGTCAGCCCAACGGTGTTTTAGCTGGTGGTCGTTGCACAGTGTGTTGTATATTCTTTTTAGATGATAAAGGACATTTGCCCACCGGAGCCTCCTTGCCTCTGTGTAATACCCCTGTATCACATGGCCACCTGCTTCGATCATTAATGAGAGGAAGTGGCACACCAGCCAAATAAATCTCCCAGCTCCTCCTCTCCCATCCTACAAAGACGTGGCCTGCCCAACGTGCTTGAAAAAAAAAGAAGTAATAAAGGGGTTCAGAGGATAATGAAGTGAAAGTAGGAGAGGGAAATGAAAACTAATTAACAGTAAAACAGCCCAACTATCCCCAACCTAACATTACCCACAACAGACTCCCAACAGTACAAAGACAAAATTAAACACCATAAATGACAAAAATACACTTACACAGGATAACACAGACACTTAGAAAACAGCAAAAGACAATATTAAGACCACACAGGAGACAAATTCACAATATGCACAGAGAGACAAGTCAAAACACAGCCACACAGTCAAGAAAAATCACAGACTGCAAAATGAAGTGAAAGTACCCTCACTGTACCAATTCTGTAAACAGGATATCCTATTACATCACTTCCTGCCTCAAATGCAGTGTGTTTTTATTCGTATGCGCTAAAATATTATAACGCTTACAGTCTGTGCGTCATTTTTGTTTGACGCACATGCTTAGAAATTACCCCACATCCATATTTTCAATTAATTTTCATACTTAACCAATTTCATGGGGTACAGTGTGAGAATTACCACTCAGGGCCAATTGATGTATCATGGCAGTGAGCGGCATTTTTCCACGCATATGCGGCCTTTTTTGACGCACGTGCGTCTTTTTTGACGCGTCTGCGTCAACATTTTTCTCTTTTACTGGGTTTGGGACATTTCTCAATTTTTATAGTACATGACAGGTGTGACTATACAGAGATACACTGTTTGTTCCTACATTGTGCATTCCCGTGAATGGGCACATGTGACAGATCATACTACTGTGGACCATGATCCTCTAGTTGTACCGGATTTGCACTCTTCACTGACGCTATAGATGGCCAAATGTGTGGAATACAAATTGGTATTACTCAGTTTGGGCATGTTGTGCATCAATAGAGGATAGCAAGGCTATGCAACTCAATACAGTAACTCATTGCCTGTGTGTCAATGTGTGTGAATTGGCTCTTACTAATGTAGTTGTCCCACTGTGTGAACATCACAAGTCGCGTTTTCTTAAATTTAATTGTATGCATGTGTTCTCAATGTGGGCAACCATCAGATGCTATTCAGTGTGGAAATGAGAAAGGAAATGTGTTTGTCATACGCGTAGCAACAAATGCTGTGTGAACTTCTCAGGTTTTTTGGGACATAAGCATCTCCAATGACAAACCATGCACAGGATAGATAGAAGACGGTTGATCATGACAATGTTCCAAGACTAGGCCATCACATGTCCTGGAATGTTGGATACCACTTCCTGGTCACTTGTTTGTATACTACCCATGAGTCAGGCATTGGAAAATGCTATGTGGGTACAGTGTTTGTGACACCGAGTCCCAAAACCAATCCACAAATGTAATGTCACGCCACAGTTTGAGTCATAAAAATGACCTATGTTTCTCCTGTGGCAGTGGAGGACCAGCAGACCAAGCAGCATGTGTGCACATATTTCCAGTGGTTAATTGCATAAAGGTGTCCAGTTCAAGTGTGGTGGGCCATGTGTAGCCTGTGTCATTCTTGGGGTCAATGTTGTCACAGTTACGTGCAAATCTAGTGATGAGTCTGTGGAGCCATTTCCTGCATTTACAAAGTACCCTTCACATCTGAATTGAAGGAAAGCTGAAGAGGAATTGAGAACACACATGGGGATAGTCCAGCTATGGCACTTACATACGTTTTATCAGACTGACAACAGGGCAACCTTGGTGTGCTCACAAAGTTAATGGATCAGGAATTATAAACTGGCAGGTTTCATCACAACATTTGTACACAGGGTGGCCTCTAAAATTCCCACTGCAGCTGGGAACATCAGTGCCTCTGTGCTGGTTAATCTCACAGATATTCATCATGCAAGCCCCATCAATATGTTGGGGGGAATGTGAATCAGTGTGTGGACTGTCAGGGTACAAACATGTGTTGACATTTCATGCACATTATCTAAAGTTGTTTGTTGTGCTGGAGGCACCATACCTAATCCATGCATACAGCCATGGTACACTGTCACTATTTGTCACTCATGCATACATGAAACCCAGACAAAGGATGGGACATGATTAGGCTATTTGAGGACAAGTTCCACCCCATGATATGATAAGTAAACTGATTACGCTATACCACGTATTTGAGTATTTATTGTAGACCCACATGACATAATACCCCAGGAGGAAAGTGAGGGCATGGAAAGGAACTATGAGACAAATGTAACCACAGGGAACCTTTATGGTGATGCAAAAACAGGAACCATGCAGGCTAGCAGGATGCAGGGTCAATCAGGAACAAAAATGAACAAGGCAAATACATAGTGAGCAGACTGAGACTGGTCAAAGCTGGAACAAAACTGTGGAAAATGAAAAACTTATTTATCTTGTGTGTTTGAATGTGACACAATAACCCAAGGCCCGTGTTACCTAGGTGATTTGTACCGGCAATGCATAACAGTGTTACACATATAGTGGCAGTTTCTATGCCGTTCCAGCAAGCTGCAAGGGCAGTGCATGTTCAAATGGCTAGTCTGCATGGAGGTGCACACAGGTGTGTGCAGCTTCAGTCTCTCACCAGTCCTGTAGGTGATAATCAAGTTCAAAGGGCCAACAGTACCTTTCACATGGGAAGCAAAGGACAGGTGACTACAGGTCCTACAGACTATAAGGCAGTGCATTATTCGACCAGAAGTCCGTGCAGACAGAAGAACAACGACTATGGCATACCATACTAAAGAGGGAAGCACACTGAAGTCAGAATGTTAGTCTGGGTGTGTTTAGATGAGGGATTATCTGGGTACAAATATTCCATTTCCAGGCCCCCCTGAAGAAGGGAGGGGTGAGACAGATAACATATCAGTAACAGGATTTATGACCTGGGATGGCATGTGCAGGGGATGTCTTGTGAGCAATGCTTGTCATACCTGGGGCACTCGTGCTATCCATTTGCTGCTTACATGGATCTCTTGTCACACATACTCCTTGCAAATATAGCTGATGTCACACTTACTGCTGTCAAGGGTCTGGTCATACCTTCTTGTACCAATGCTATAGCACATCCACTGCCTCATGCATGAGTCATTTGTTTCCCTTAGTGAATGATGGTGTCTTAGTTTTGTGCCATATGCTGCAATGAACCATGTTGCCAACATGTATGTGTGAAATAGCTGGGGTCCTCTGCTATTGCCCTTCAAATGTGAAATGGACATGATATATGTCATTTACAGTGTGTGTGAAGTTGGGTGTACATTCATACCCATCAAATGTGATGTGCATTGTTCAATGTCCTAATATGTATTTCTGCAATGCTCCATGAGGCTACACACTGATTATGATTCTTAGGGATAACGTGATACAAAAATGATTACCCAGACCATGATATAGTGAATAGAATAGGTGTTTATTGACATATGGTAAGACAGTGGTGATGGTGAGTAGAGTTAAAAGAAATTTTGGACAATGTGTTGTCTCCGATGCAATCCTGCAGCTGTGTTTGGATGGTCCCCCATACGTTGATGGACAACGTCTTCCTATTCCTCCTCTTCAGGCATTTGTGGGTCGCTTTCATATAGGGGAATGTTTACACATATGTTGTTCAGGATGGTACAGGTCAAAATGATCTTGCAGACCATTTCTGATGAGTATGGGAAGTTGCCTTCGTTGATGTTGAGGTACCTGAATCTTGACTTCAGGATGCCAAAGGTCCTCTCGACTATGGTGCGTGTCCTCCGATGTGCCTCATTATAGGCACGCTCTGATGCTGTGCTTGGGTTTGTATGGGATCCATGGCTGGATCCTATACCCCAGATCAGCTGAAAGAGAAAATGAGTGAGAAAATGTTGATGTTGCTTGCACCACGATTATCACTTTGCATGGCAGTTGTTCTCTTGTGTTGTTTGTGACTCATCGGTGTTTGTGTTATTTTGTGGAATTCTAGGCTTCTAGGATGTACCATCAGCATTGGGTTGTTTCATTATCTGAACTGGTGTTTGGCTGATTGACCGGATGTCAGCGGTATTTTTGTACAGTTGCAGTACATTGGGTACTCCCTTGCATTATGTCAGGCATTATGTCATGTGAAAGAGGTGTCCATGTGTCTTAACTGGGGGTGACATGATACTTCCATACACAGAATCAATTCCACAATGCTGGTAACACAGTTGCATCTATATGGCCTGGACATCCCATCCAATTTAACATATGCAATAGAATAAGTTAAACATCAGTGAGGCCCTTAGATTTGGCAAGGTGACAGTGTACAACACATCCTCATAGGTTGTCAGCACTGACGTGTTGACAATTGCCTATGCACAAATATCCCATGTGTGACAAGTTCTCTGCAAACCTATTTCTCTGCCCTCGCCGAGTTGACTCTGGTTCAAACATGTACCTATACTACTGAACCTGTTCCATTTCAGCTGGCTAATTTGGTTGTGAGGTTGTCATTTACAGTGTCAGAAGGTCCATATGCCTGTACATCTGTTGTGTATATGTGTAATTGTCTCAAACCGTATGTGTAGGAATGTGCACGTTCAATATTGTCACATCAATATTGCTTATTGGTAGTGGGCAATGTCAGAGCAGGAGTGATGTGAGATATTGGTACTGCCTCAATGATTCCATGTCACCTTCATTAGAATCCTCATCATCATGCTTGGGTCTCATGTTGTTTGACCAGCAGCAAAACACATTACACACCCCTTACACAGTACTTATTGCTTGGAAGGGTGTTTGATTGAGTGTTATTGATGTGATGTTCCAAGTTGTACTGCCAGTTAAGGCCACGCCATTGTGTTGTTTTAAATTGTTCCCTTGTGTTTGTGGAGTGGCACCTGTTGTTATTTGGATCTGCCATTTGTCCCTAGCTGTGTATCCCATTGGGTGAAGATATCAAACATGACTACCAGTGTCACAACCTCAGGGTCTTCCTGGCCACGTTTCAATGTAGTGGTGTATGTGTTGTGTGTCCTACAGGGTTGCTGTGCAGTGTGTATATAAGTAGGTTTCTGTACTTCCCAACAAGTAGGCCATTTCCATATCGTCCATTCTGGAGGTGTTGATTGATGGTGCAGTGGCAGAAGATGAATGAATCATGTACACTCCCAGGATACTTTGCCACACTGCTGGTGATCAGTATAGATGTTCGGTTGCAGCAGGTGGCACAATACGTACATGTGTGCAGTCAATGGCACCAAGCCCGTGTGGGAAGCCGTTGATTTGGTAGAAGCCCTGTTTGTTCTCCTGCTGCTTCTGCTGTGTGTTGGGGAAGCTGATGTGGCGGGCGTGAGGGAGATGATGGCATCCAATACCTTGGGTAGGAAGGCAGAGAATGAGGGCTGTGAGATCCCAGCAACCAGGGCACCAGTGTTTCGAAAGGAGCCACTTCCCAACATGTGGATTCCAGCTAGCAGCTTGGTTTCTGGTGGACTGGTTTGGGGTGTCTGCAAGCTGGGTGCCAACTATGGCTCAATGTTGAGCAGCATATGCTGAATGGCTTGCCAGTTGAGTCTGTACCTCTGGATAATGTCTTGTTGCCGGAGTCCCAGAAGGGTTGTCCTGGTGTTGAATAACCTCTCCTGCCTTTTGCGTTGCCTTTGGGGTCTCTGCTGGTGTTGTAGAAGCTGCTGTTGTTGGTCCTGTGCTCTGCGTCGGCATGCATGCTGTATGAAAAGCACCTCCATGTCTTCCTTTTAGAGCTCTGCTGTTGCTTCTGTGTGTTTTCCTTAAGTAGTGGTGTGTTTGCCCCATTTTAAAACCTGCCCTGACCCAGGCCTTATTTTTTGACGCAAATCGGGCTGTGCACCATTTTCCGACTCCGCTTCCCGGCTGTGCAAGATTTTTGCGTGGTAGCATAAATATGACGCACGGGTGTTTAAGTTATTTTTTTGGACGGGAACACCTACCTTGCATGTCATTAACGCAAGGTGGTTTCCAGCATCCAGAAAATGACGCACACAGCGGACTTTTGGCGTTCCCAGGCTTGGGTGTCATAGTATAAATATGGTGCACAGTTTGCGCCAAATGTGCATCAAAATTGTTTACGCACATTTGTCGCAAAGAGAGTATAAATATGCTCCTATATGTGTGGTCAGACATTCAAGCTGATCAACACTTAAGATGTGTTGTGGCCCATATCTGTTTCTATAGCTATGTTTCTTTGAAAAAGTCCAAAATGTACAAACCTTTATGACTGTGTCTGCAGGCTAGCCATCACAAACAAACCATTCTTCTTATGATCAATGCTGCTAATGTCATTGAGATAGTGGTAAGTTGATCCATCCCTCAGAGTAGTCCATGTCATCCACATGTGAAATGGAGTGACAGAGAGACAATTACATTATTAAAAGATGCAATGGAGGATGTAAGGATGTAAGCCAGCCACTACGGCCCATATTTATACTCTGTTTGCGCTGAATTAATGTATTTGTTTTTTAGCTAATTCAGCGCAAACTTAACTCCATTTTTATACCTTGCCGTTAGACACATCTAGCGCCAAAGTTATGGGGTTTAACGTAATTTTCTGGACTTGCAAACCTCCCTTGCGTCAATGAGATGCAAGGTAGGCATTCCCGACCAGAAAAAGACGGTATGGCCCTTGGGCCATATTTATCCCCATGCTAAAATCTAGCACTGGGGATGGGGGCCTTAAATAATGGCACTGAGCTTGCTTAGTGCCATTATTTACCGCCTGGGTCATGGCAGGCGTTAGGGGACCTGTGGGCCTTTTTCCATGGCCAGGGACCATGCAAAGAGCCCACAGGTGCCCTTCCCTGGCCCCAGGGACCCCCTCACCCACCCCTACCAACACCATGAAGACACCTAAGGATGGGGGGACCCCAACCCAGGTAGGTAGAGGTGAGTACTTTTTTTTTAAGTGCCATAGGGGGGCCTAACTTGGGTCCCTCTACATGGCGCTGTGCCCAATGGCCAAGCCCAGGGGACATAAGTCCCCTGGGCATGACCATTGGGCTGGGGGGCATAACTCCTGTCTTAACTGAGACAGGAGTCATGTCCATGGGGTTTTAACGTTAAAAAATTATAATAGTATGGGCAGAGACATTTTTTTTGCCTCTGCCTGTACAAACATCATCCTCTGACACTAAACCCCCTGTTCCCCCTATGCCTCCCCCACCCGGCTAGCTTCCTTTTCTAAGACGCTAGCCGGGTCTCACCGACAGCTAGCGTCATACCATAAATATGACACCCTACCGGCGTCTTGGTATGGCGCTAGCTGGCTGCAAACTTTTTGACACTGAACTGCGTTAGCGCAGTTCACCATCAAAAAGTATAAATATGGGCCTATGGGGGTTATTCTAACTTTGGAGGAGTGTTAATCCGTCCCAAAAGTGACGGTAAAGTGACGGATATACCACCAGCCCTATTACGAGTTCCATAGGATATAATGGACTCGTAATACGTCTGGTGGTAAATCCGTCACTTTTCCGTCACTTTTGTGACAGATTAACACCTCCTCCAAAGTTAGAATAACCCCCTATATGTCTCTGCAACTCTATGTAACCATGGTTTTGGGCAATTTATTTCCTTTCTGCCTAACTGATGCACATTGTGCGTGTAGATGCCCACATGAAGGGTAAAACATATGACTTTGTAAATCATGACAGCAAGCCAGGAAACCTACCTCAGAGAAAAAGAATAATTGTAAGAAGCATATTGGGCACATTTTACTATTTTGCACATGGAATGGCATTCAAATGGCAAACTCATTACCTCACATACTCTATGTTCCAATTCTGGGAGGCATTTATACATTGCCATATAGTTTGTGACTTTGCAGCAATGTGTACAAAGGTTGCTCGACTGAGAATTTACCTTAAAAAAATAAGTGACAAGAGGGGTCCGGCAAAACAGGAAATAGTTTGTTTAATAAAATGTTTCGGCCGGGAGAGCAGCTACAGTACCTCGGTCTGAGGACTGCCTCTCGTTGTACATTCAATTGAAGCACATTTTATACCTTTCTCTGGGTGCAATAAAGTCATAAAGATATTCTTTCCTTGGTTAAATATCCAGGTAAGGAATGAAGGTGGACCTTGACCTGACGTAGACACAATGTGAGCCAGTGAGTATGTGTCCGTATGTCCAGTCTGAGGGGTGCATGGTCACTGCTTGTGCTGTGTGTGTGGTGTCCTGATTAGCTAAGTGTACCTAACTACATGTGGCATCTACCTTTATGATATTTTGGGAAAGCATAGGTACCTAAATCCATGTGTGCTTTACTTGGGCTAATCTCTGGAAACCGTTGTAGTGTTGCTGCCTATCTGTGGGATCTGATCTACGTTTTGGGTGTTTGGGTGTCGGCTAAGTGTTACCTCACCTGTGACTTGTCAGTCATTAACCTACATGCTGGGTTGCAGAGCCTGCCTCACCATGTACCTAAGTACTAAGATTAATAGAGAGTTCATGATTGGGGAATCTAACAGTGTTGATGCAACTTAATTCATGTATAAAATGGTGTTGTTTATATGTAAAGGCGCCTTGTTTTCATGTGTATCATCATCAGTTAATCCAATATCAGCACAAGTCATACAGAGGGATTCACTGTATCACCAGCATACAGCCCATGATACTGCTCCCTGCCTAGTGAGGTGACATACCAGTCAGCACCAACACTGTCACCCCTTGACTTATAGTGCAAGGTTCCCTGCATCAAAAAACCAAAATTACTTATACAGATGAAAAATTCCAGCATACATGCAAACACTCCTGACATGCATTACCTGTATCATATTCTGCGGGGAGCAAAACCGACTTGGGAAAATGTGTGTACAGACATTTGTGTATGTGAAAGACAAATGGGCATAATTTCAAGCCCCTAGCACCACCTTGTGCATCATAGTATCAGTTATTTTACAGTAAAGTGGTGCTTAAGTGACTTTTCCCCTGCGTCATATTTACAAAGTGGCAAAATGCATGCATTGTGCCACTTTGCAACACCCTGCACCACATTATGCCTGCAACAATCATAATATATGCAAACGGGGCGTTCTGACACAGGGAGGCCTAAAAAATGGTGCAGTGAAATTTACAACATTTCACTACACCATTAGTTCTGTAATTTTTAACGCCTGCTCAGAGCAGGCATTACAATGATGCACCCATTTTATTCAATGGGCCTCCCTGTGCTTTGCTGCACTAGCATCCAAATGTTTGTCGCTACTTCAGCAAAGCGCCACATTAGCGTAAAAAATGTTGATGCTATTGTCCTAATGACCACCATGGTGCGCTACATTGTAAATACGGCTCAGCCATGGTGTTGTTAGGTGAGGCAGGGCCGACGGAAGAAAATTGGTGCATCAGGACCGATGCACTACTTTCTTGTAAGTATGCCTTAAAATGTTTTTGCTACAGCTGTATACCAGAAGCTTTATGTTAGAAGCTCATGGTATTTTCCTGAGTCTATATTGGTGAAGTGGGCAAAAATGATGTCGTACAGGAGCT
This sequence comes from Pleurodeles waltl, assembly GCF_031143425.1. Classification (NCBI taxonomy): domain Eukaryota; kingdom Metazoa; phylum Chordata; class Amphibia; order Caudata; family Salamandridae; genus Pleurodeles; species Pleurodeles waltl. The sequence goes on along the minus strand of NC_090448.1, from coordinate 924,023,069 downwards.
AGCTAACCACACTCCATCTATGTTCTGACTACCTGGCACTGGGTCGGTTAGGACAGCAATGTATATTGCCTTGTGTATTTCCAGGTGAGTAAAGCAATACATAGTCATACTAACTTGATTTGCTTTACCTAACACATTTCACATATGTAACTAAGCGAAGAACAAACCTAATTGCATGAGCAAAGTCCAGTAGCAAAGTATCTGTATCTAACCCATGTGTCCTGTTCCATATGGAAATATTACGCTTGGGAGTCAATGTCAGGAATGATAGTTCCACATACTTTGTGACCACACTGTCATATGGAATACCTATGGTGCCAGCACTTGTCTCGGTTAGCCTTGTTTGATTTGGAGATGTATTTGTATAGAAGGTATAGTGTTCAGATCTCTTTCATAATGTTTGGTCCTGGTCTGTACTGGCACATGTAATAGTATGGCAATGTAAGCCATTCTTGCAGACATCATATACATTTTCAACTTTATCTGATACCTTTTTTCATTTACCTCCCTAGACAACAGGACAGATGAAGAGGCAAAACAATATGACATAGGATTGGAAGGCTATCACTACATTTGTCATGTCACAAAGTCCTACAGGAAGGCGAGAGCCTGTATGAAGAAGGGAAGGCTGCAAGAACCTGGCATGCACTCAGGTAGGAACAACAAGGCCAATCCAAGGCCAAAAAAAGACTGGAGGGTTAAAAACAGCTGCAAAATTACCCTCAGGCCATTCCATGCACATCTTGAGGACATCGGATGCCAGGAACACAGCCCATTCCACCCAGCACTTCAACTGGTTCATTATTTCAGGCACAGTCACTGAAGGACCTTCATTTAAAATCAGGTTTGCATGCATTTGAAATAAGCTTGCCAGTCTCCACGCCATCATGCTGAAACTGTAATAGGCCACTGAGTGCCTCAGTGCACAGATTTGACTTTCCCTTGGACATTTCCCTGTTCCCATTTTATTAACTTGTTAATTAATAATTTGATCAAATTAACCATAGTATGGTTTAGAAATTATTGTAGGAATAGTGTAGGGTAGTGTGTGTGTAAAACAAAAAGAAAAAAAGAAAATCAAAAAATATATATTTACATGTATAGGAAGTTTATGTTTAGGAAGTATTTGGCATCTGTGTTCTGCTGCTGTGTGCGTATTAAGTGGGTGGTGGTAAATATTTAACTTTTCTTTTCTGTATAGTAAATAAAATAGTTTAGGAAGAGTTAAAATAGTGAAGGCTAGAGTTAAGATTAGGTAGGGTAGACTAGGAAGGCGTAGTTAAGATAGAATAATTTAAGATAGTGTAAGGTAGTGTTAAGGTTAGTTAGTTTGGGCAAGATAGGTGTAGGTAGTTTAGATATTTTTCATAAATCAAATTTCTTTCTACTTTCACTTCTTCATCATCATTTCATGTTTCTGATTCACTTTCATGGGGTAAGTTGAGTACATGATGTGTTTATTGCCCTGCAGTCTTTGAAGGTATATGTTGTTCTGTGAGAGGACTTTGGTCAAGAGTAAGATTACGGTCACCTTTGAGTCACTTAGAATTATTTAACATTCTTAATGCACTGTAAGTGGTTATCTTAGTGTAATTTGACAGACAGCTCAACACAGATAGTCACCTACTATAGCACTGTGTAGTAAAGAGACACAGACACAGCATTTATAATTTGACTGGTCTTGTCGCTTCAGATTACAGATTCCTGTTATTAACATACACACCCTTGTGTTATTGTGCAAGTAAGTCATTGTTGTTAGCTGGTTACAAATCATGATTGTAGCCCCCACCTGCCCCGAAGACCCCAATCATCCTTGGTACTGAGTATTTGTGGCACTACATGTGTACAACTTTATGTAACTTCTTGCAAAGTTTAAAGACCCTAAATATCCTATTTTCTATTACCCTGTAGAGGTGTTGTTCTGTTCCTAGTTCTGTGCACTGGCTCCTATTCAGCAATGTGTGTGTATAGTGTACATTTGATGTCATGTGTGGTTACACTCACATTCAATAAATGTGAGGCCTCTTGAGGTCAGAGAAACACATTTACACTATGAATCCTAGTGCAACTTTCAACTTGGTCTGGGCAGAGTGCGTGGAGTCTGCGAAGTAGCTAAAAAACCCTGCCGCACTACGCAGAGTTTTCCTAGCAGCAGAGTTCTCTGTTGCACCCGTTCACATTGTACTTGACGCCAAACTCAACACGAAGTAGATACCCGTGTTCAAAATTGCACTTTAACAGCACCACGCAGTTCGCATGGGCACAGCCTTCTTGTTTTTCACTCTTTATGGTGCTGGGCCTTCAACTTCAATCTGTCCCAAGTTTTTGTAATCCCATGCCCTGCACTTGATCTATCCCTATTTTATCTATTTATTGCATTAGTGTGCCTGCTTGTGTCACATTATTTTTTCTGTTTTAATTATTTTTGTCTTTTTGTGACTTTTTGTGTTTTTGTTCATTTTCCCCCCCTATTTCTTCCTTTTCTTTCCTCCTGTTTCATTTCTCCTACCCCAGTACCTCACCCAGCACCATGGCAGAGCAATGGGGCAAAAGCAGCCGTCTGTCTTGTGGGCGGCACCGCCGTCAAGGGGTGCAGCCTCAGTCAATCTTCAGAGAGGAGGAAGTGCCTGTATTGCTTTTGTATGTGCAGCGCCACCTCCTCTCCATGCTGGCATCAGGCGGCAGGCCTGGAAGTGGTTACCCCTGTGTGAGAGTCAGCACCGCTTGGCTTGGGTGCACCAGTTGGTCAGGGCTGCCACCCAGGTGTAGCGCATCAACCAACAGCTAACGCGCCACTCGACAGATATCATCAACTACAAGCAGGACCGGCTTGACCTGCTAGGCGTCGAGATTCCAGGGCTTGGTGACTATTATATTTTTATTGTTTTGTGTTTTATAATGCTAACTTTTTTTTCAAATAGCATGAGGCTTCCACTCAGAGGTAAGTTATGTTTAGTTTCTGTTAAGAATATTATTTATTATGGGATGTAGTTAGAGCTAGGCAGGTGCTTGACATTACATCATCATACTTGCAGGTAGGTACTCAATTTGGCTGATTATTTAAGAAGATATTGCAAAGCAGACTCCTCTGTCCTCCTGACTCCATAGTGAATTAGTGATATTAGTGAGTTAGCATTCTCTATGACCTTATGTAGCTCATACAGTCCCAAGATATTTCGCAGTGATACGAGTATGCATGCATTACAAAAAAAGGAGACTGAGTTGATCCATCAAATGGCTTGAGAAATAAGAATAGAATGAAAGATCATTAAATGCAAATGCAATGTACTAGTTCCTAATGTAGTTTTTGTTGAGGACAACAGGTATTTTAGGAGTATAGCCAACTCAACAACAGTTGATCATAGTAGTATTGTACCACAGGTGATCTGATTTAAGTATAATGTTGCCTGTTATTTAATAATTTTGTGGAGATTAACGGTACCACTAGTATATTTTTGTAATCATTTTTCTAATTGTACATCAGTACCCAAGGGCAAGAAGAGGGGCACTGCACAGGTGAGTCCGGCAGGAGCAGGGGGGGTGCTGACCACCAGCACCAATGCATATGGCTCTGCTCATCCCAGGAAGTCCTATGATTTATTATTATTATGATTTCCCTAACTTACCTCTCCCCACTTTCATACTACTTTACATTTTACCTTGTTTACTTTTTTTTATACTGTCTCTCTTTTTTCCAACTCCCCTATCCAAGTTTTGTTTAATTCCTATTATCCCTGCATTATCTTTTTTCTTCTGTCTTTCATTGACCATTTTGTATTCCACCCCTCAACTGCTCTTCAATGATTCCAAGTCATCGTCAATCATAGACTATAGCTCTGCCTGTCTATTACCCAGAGCTTTTGGTTGGTTTGACTACCTGGCTTTAGTAAAATTCCAACAAAATGCCCAGATTGATGTTTTGATGCAAGATACTGTAGTGTTAACAGAACTGCAACAATTACAATTGAGGTTGCATTTTTAATTAAAAAATTAAGAATGAAAGATGGCATCTAAAAACTGTTTCCTTATAGGCACACCAACAAGTGGAGCCGGCTAAAGTTTGACCACTGCAGGAGAAGATGGAGCAGGGGGAGATGCGGTGAAGGGACAGTCGCTGGTAAATCACAATAGTGGCTTATTGACAATTGCTCTTACTCACTCGCTACAAGGGCGTTGTCATGATCATATTATGGAAACCCCACATTACAGCTACAGCGATGGTTGGGCTACTTATGGTCTCTTCCGTCTGCAACTCAGCAAAAACACACATAAGATATGCTAAAATGATTGCTTGATGGAAACGTAAAAGGACGGAAGGTTAAAAGAAAGGATGGGTAAAAAGAGTGAAAGGAAAAGATGCAAGAGTGATTTAAAAAGGATGTGTGGGTTAGTATTGGAATTAGGTAAATGGATGGATGGGTGAAAGAATGATTGAAAAAAATGTGGATAGTGTGGCTAGGGAATGGATGTATGAAGGAGTGTGAATTTGGGTAAAAGATTGGATGAGAGAAAATATAGCTTAAATCATGGTGGCTATGGGTGTATATAGGGAAGAATGAAAGGATGATTGAACAATTGCATGGATGAATAAAGACGGGAGCTCTTCTTCTTTAAACAGATCATTGACACACCTCTGTTCTTCTATATCAAAAGCTCTACCTATCTGCCTATCCATCTGCCTTACTCTGCAGTAGAGTAAGTCAAGCTTCTTTACTTTCTTTACTGCCCAGCAAATCATTTTATGGAAAGAATTTGTGATGATGGGCGAGACCAGTGAGTGAAGTGGGACTAGTAAGTGCCCAATTTTGATTTCACATTTGGCGTAGGGGATACTCTGTGACAAACATGCCAAGTACAGTCTATATAGTCTATATAGTCCAATCCTTTTCCTACTTACGGCAGACAGGATAAAATATATCCACATTTTATACTCTAATTTATTCATCTGTCTCTTTGGAGCCAGGGTAGAAACTAAACTAAGTGAAAGGCATGTTTGGAAGAGAGGGTCATTGGAATTAAAGATAGATAATTGTCAGCTACAGCTGCCCAAGCTGCAGAAAGTAGCAATATTCTTGAAGCTCTGGCTAGCATGCCTCTAATTATTTGACAACATACTTTTATTCCATAGTGCATAATGCCTTACTCATTATAATGGGAGGCCATTCATTTTTATTTTTCACTAAATGTGTCTGTTTAGTTACTAGAAACGCTTTTAAAAGAAAGAAAAATAAATCACTGTTTTTTATTCTGCCCTTATTCTGCCTTAATTCGTCTCTATCAGACAGTTAGGCCCATATTGATACTTTTTGACGCAAAACTGAGCTGGCGCAGTTTTGGGTCAAAAATATTACCGCTGGCTAACGCCATTTCGGTGGGCCGTGCAGGAGTCAAATTTATACTTTGATGCCCGGCGGCGCAAACCACAGTTGTAAGTCATTTTTTTTTACGCACACCGCAGTGTCAAGTTGTAAAGCAAAACGACGTTAAAGCGGCGGAAATGACTGTGGGTCGATTTATGACACCGCAAACCGGATATGCTGCATTTTTTTACGCAATATAGTCACAATTCCCCACAAACACAGCCATTTCAGCAGAGGAGAGCCAAAATAGATCCCAGATGCCTGTACAGACCCCAGGAAGATGACAACAGACCAGGAACCAACCAGGAGGACCCACACAAGACCCAGGACAGTTTGAAGAAGGAAAGAAAGTGTTGTTTCAGTGCAGAGGAGCAGGAAATCCTGGTTAAAGAGGTGACAGTACACCAGCACCAACTGTTTGTCACCTCAAAGTTGCCAATCAGTAGGAGAGAGGCAATATGGCAACAAATTGTTGACAAGATTAACAGTGTGGCAGATGTACGCAGAACAGTCATTGAGTGCAAGAAACGCTGGCATGACTGCAAGCGCAGGACCAAGGAAAAGATGGCCAGGAACAGGAAGGCAGCACCATAGACTGGAGGTGGGAGTCCAGCACCACAGGAGGTCCTAGACCACATGCAGGAGATGGTCGCAGCTGTCATCCCTGAGGAGATCGTCACAGGGATTCAAGGACAGGACTGCGCAGACTACCAGCAGAGAACACACATGCAGGGTAAGTCACATGGGGAATTAAAATGTACTAATGTCAACTACAACCGGGGGGTGGATACCGACCACAAAATGCATGGAAGTCATCATATACATGGAGTGGCATGGGTAAAGGGGTATGGCATGGGGGCATGGCCTGTACAGAGAAAAGCTGGGGGACACCATAACACAACACGAACAGTTCCCTGGGGGTATGCTGCCATGCCAACGATGGAGCAAAGGTAAAGCCACGCCAAGAGGGAAGGGCACAACGTCAAACTGACATCCCGTCACATGTCAGCCACTATACCCCCTACATTAACTAGGGCCCAATTAACAACCTCTAGCCATACCGACAACTGGAATGTAACAGTGGCAACAGTTGCCACTACCACCTCCGCTGTGTGTGCTGGTCAAGTAGCCAATGGCAGTAACGTCCCCATGGATCATACACACCTAAATTAGTGGGTTGAGGATGACAACTATAACAATCCCCTGAAACAAGACAAATGTTCCAGTCCTGTCAATTGTGAATGCCCATAGTTCCCGAAAACATCAGCCAATGTCATCAACAGTAGGAGCTACACAGCACTAAGGTCACACCCATGCAGCATATGCCAGGGTCCATCCTGTGCCTGGGTCACAATGCAACCTCCCAAATGTCATACTGCTCAGGCAACAGCATTGATGGGGAGGACACATGTAACTGTTCACTGAAATACACCTGCACAGTCAGAGGAGGAAATAAGACACTGCTACAACTATAAGGGCAATCCAATGTCCACACATTCCCCAACATCAGCTGTACTCATTACCAATGCTAACATCCATATCGTGCCATAACAATGCTATGCATAGGATACGCTACATTTCAACTACATATAAGTGGATGTGAAAGATCAGAGACTGTGGCAGGTCCAGATTGTTAAGTGTACTGCTAGTGCCATCAGAGCACCCACAGCCAGTGAAAGGTCTCACCATGAGAATGGACGTAGGCAGAGGGTTGAGTAGGACAAGAAGGTGGCAAATCACTATTTGGCCTAAACCAACACCTAGAGGAGATGATGCTGACAAGTCTAATATCTTACCACAATATATGTGACGTGCAGGTGGGGCATAGGCCTGGGAGAATGCCCATCTGAAAGACTGGAGCAATGAACAGGAAACAAGATCACAATGTGACAATCATCACAAGGCAGGTATGTCACATCACCAATGACACAACACAGACAAACTAATTGTACCCTATTTCATTGCAGAGGACGATGGATCTCCTGCGGATATGCCTGTCCAGGACTACCCTGATGACATGGATGACGAGCTGACAAACATCAGCCACCAGACCCTCCAAGAGGTCCTTGGAACCCTCCAGACCCCACCTTCAGTCACAAGGAGGAGCACAGAGCAAGCAGCCATCACAGAGGACCCATCCACAACCCCAATTGTAAGACCTGCCAGCTCCAATACAGCTGAGGACACAGATGACACAACACCTCGCACCCCAAACCTTCCACTGCATGCACAAATGCAATCATGACCCCCTCAGGGCCGACCTGACTGCCTACCATCATGATGTGGCTGCTATCCTCAAGAACCAGCAGATCCTCCTTGCAGCAGTACTGCCCTTAAGACCTTCACAGGTAGCAGCGACCAGGATGTCTCACTCCACGTCTTCAAACACTGAGGTGTGTGTCACCTCTTCACAACCACCACCTCCAAGGACAGAGGAGGCAACACGCACATCAGAAGAAGAAGACATGGAACAGATCACCTTCACACGTAAAAGTGCCCGGAAGCACTAGTTCCTGCCACATGGCCACCTATTACCAAGGTCCAGCGCTTTGTAACATGCCAGTCTTGCAACAACTGTACTCAATGACTGTTATGCAAACCACTGTATATCTTGTCAGCCTGCCCACTGATTGTTTCTCACTTACTCATTGGCAAATCCTGTCCCTCTGCACTGTCCGACACATCACCCTAGCATGTCAAATGCATTGTCCTTTAGCACTTGTGTAGGATCACAATGAAAGATGTCACTATAATGGACTCACACTCATGGTCAATGTACATATAGCACTACATCACTTTTCAATAAATCTTATTTCCACAATCACCTTGTCTCTGTGTAATGTGACACATCAACCGTGCAGTAGATCACTGAATTTTGCCTCCTGTCAAATTACATAGCTTGTCAATACAACTGTCCTGAAATAATGTAGTCTGCTAACCTTGCACAGTGGCCTGGATTGCACCATACTCTGCTCTTCCTGAGGGTAATATCTGATGAAAAGAGAAACCATACACCATAAGGCTGTGTTGGACAGAATAATACTTCCTCAAGGGATATCTAAGCCATTAAATAGTGGCAGCGAAATGTTGCCACCATGCAATACTAACACATATAACATTGCCCACAAATCTAAGCAAACAAACTGCATGAATGATGGTGTCTGAGTGTACATCCAAATAAGTAATCATGCTGAACAGTGTCACTAATGATCTATGTGCTTACTACCACTCAGCTAATAAGGGTTTCCTTGAACATCACACTGCAGTCAGACATAACACAGTGACCCCAATACCAAGTCTGGAAGCACAGTATGTGACATTGAAAACATACTTATTAAAAAAAACACGTTGGGATCCATAGTAACTGTGATTGGTGGTTGCAATGAATGGTGAAATCTTTGCAAGGTAGCTTTGGGGTTGCTGCCTATGTTACAGCTCAGTTGGGATTTGTATGTACCATAGGACACAAATGTAATACAAAAGAAATCATGTACACTTATGCCAAGGCCCTGATCTACAAGCATTTCGCACATACTGTAAAGGGGTTACTACATATTTATTAAACGGTAAGAGCAAAAGAGAAAACTCGGGGAAAAGCCTTACCTACCCTAATCTACCCTAACTACTCATTACCCACAACTGTCCCTAACTAATCTAAGCTAAACTTACTTATCACACGTAATGAAACGTTCTAAACATCAACCCCCCTTATGAGACGGGACACATGGAGGACAACAGATACTAACCTAAACACATACTATCCTATACTAAACAACTATATATTTTTTTTTACATTTTTTATTTTATATATTTGTTTTTTTCAAAACACACAAGAACCCCAACATAGCCCAACACACTCATAAAGAAACATTTGAAATAATGTGGACCCCCACCCACTAACACTAACTAAAATACCAGCGTATACTAAACTAACACTAACCGCCTAAACCCACAAAGTATAAGAATAAGGAAAGAGGAGGGAGCAAAGGGAATCTTGCTCATCAAAAATGTCTAGGGGTTGGCCCTCCAGAGGGTCCGCTTAATGGACCGCACCCGCCGGTTGATATGGCGAACATCCTGACTCATTTTTCTGAAGACACGATCCATTTTGCACGGCATGTCCACAAAAGCAGTAGGGTCAATAGTTGCAGCTGGGATGGTCTGTGGAAGTGTGGGGCCGTGTATGGTCAATGTCTGTGGGCTGCCCGGCAGGTGGTCCAGTGCTAGGGCCTGGAGCACTTCCTGATGTTGTTGCCACAACGGTGACAGCTGTTGGTGGTGCCACCTGAGTAGTAGTGGTGGTGGTGGTGCTGGTGGTGGCGGTGGTGGGCAAAGAAGAGCCACCCTGTGGGAAAGCTCTCCAGGCTCCAGAGACCCGTTCGTTCTTGTATCTGCTGGCCATTCTTCGGTACCTCGGCTCTACATGCAGTATATGCTGGTACCGCATGGTCCGCCTCTGGAATTCACTCACCTGGATGGGTGTCATATTAGCAGCTGTGAAGACAAATGAAAAAAAGTATATTAGGAACTGCATTGTGTGAAATGGCACAATAAGTAAATCAGACAATACATCTACTGTACTTGTAACAGCTCATATCCTCATACAGATCATTGAATGTCCCTGAGGAAGTACATGGCAGGCCAGCCTACAAAGGTCGTATAACACATAACACATCCAAACCCTACAAGATGGGTAACAACTGGCATGGTTTGGCATCAGAGTTCTGCCAGTTGTCAGCTAACAATCATGCAGCACATCCTCCGCCAATGCCAGGGCTACAAATGTCAATGTACAGGATTGAAATCTAGGGCCACATGATCTGTAAGTTGTAAATGGACTTGCTAGTATAGAACTCATGTGCTAAACCTGAGTTTGTATACTAGGTTCAGACCAAAGATTCACCGATTTACATGTCTGTGTACCAAATTTGTATCATCAGCCCTAGGCACACTATTCACAAACCCATGCCTGTGTTTGAGGGTGGGGGGGGTGGAGAAACAGCTAACAATTTCAAACAACATGGACACCCAGGAAGCTTATGAAGCAGGACATGTGTTTGGCTCAACACACACACCACAGGTAAGGTGTAACTACAAATAGGAGACAGCAAATCCTTGACCAATCCCAGCGCCACACATGTCTGGTAATGCAGACCTTTTTCCACATCATATACTTACAGTAAGCCATGACTTACAACTAACACAGAAATGCAAGAACACCCCTGGCCATGATTTGCATGCACACCTAGGTCATTGCACTCAAGTGCCACATACGCGTAGCACTACATGTGAAGCTACATGCTGCTAGGAAGTTCAACCAACAGACTAATCGGTACATTAGTTAATAGGGAAGCAGAAGTCTGTTTGTAAGCATTTTGCAGCCCCATTCTGGGCGAATGTGGGTCTGACAGGCTGACTAAATCACAGATTAGGTCCAGTGCGACTCTTGCTGATACAAGTGTAATCCACATGACTCATCCCCATTCACATTGCGGGGCCTACAGGACTGACCTAGAATCCCTAAATAAGACAATAGGATAAGCATTGGTCAACTCTAAAATGGTGAGAAAATGAAATCCTCTCATGGAACTAGACAAATGATGGGCCAGCGCATCACACCTTGCTATTTCTTCAGCTTGCAGGTGTCCATCACACATTACCAGCAAACACAACACATAACAGACATATCAACACTTACTGGAGTTGTCGGGGTCCTCGAATGAAGCCACCTCGCCCACAGTGTAGGGTGAGGGTCCACCTGTAAGGCATGGAAGGGAGAAATGTGCTCAAATTCTGTGACCTGACCAACAATTCCAAAGACAAATACTATGTGTAAGATTACATAAGTAAGTAAATCCACTCAGACATGATGATACTGCATTCGATATAGCACGGCTAACGTACATACAATGGGTCTCCAGTGAGTTTTACACACATATCTGCACACATGCAGTGGCCCTAACTATCATGTAGTGGCAAACATGCTCCTTCATTAGTGAGCAGACATAATAATGGAGTGTATTTGTCTCATCGTGTGTATCCAAGAGAGACATCCCAAGCCAGTTTCCTTGAGGAGTGCATTGCCATTCAACCAGCCATTGTGGCCATGACAAATTTACGATACATAGGTACAATGTACAGAGGGTCAGGGACAATTGTAAGCCCTCATGTTGTTACAGTTTCTTCATTTGATGTGGCCCAGCTATGATGAGTTGCACCAACCATAGAGATATGAACCCATATGTATACCTTTGGACAGCCATCCCTAAACGAAAGGTGGAACAACAAACACCAAATACCAGTGTAAGATGTTAACTGAGGGCACTTTGAACTTTTTCCCTCTGTCTCCAAATACAGATGTGACATGTATCCGAAATGATGAAGGACCACAATAATCCCTAACATTTAAAGAACTTCTGTGATCACTTTCCTTACACACTCACCAGACACACATGAGACATATGTTTGGGCCACATTGCTATCATCAATTGACGTGAAGCCAGCACTCATTTTCTGCATCATGTAGTGTTTGGAAAGTCAGTCTAGCTGTTGCATCAACAAAGGTCGGTAATGATTTTGAAAATCTATACCTCACAGGCAAATGTGACATATATATACCTAATTGGCTCCTGATTTCTATTACTGTTTGACACAAAGGCGGCACCAACTTACATTAAGCAAAAGTATACAGTAAGTTTGCAGAGCACTTGCTTCCTGACAGCTAGCAATTGTGGTCCTTAACATAGTCCATCAATGACCCTGTATGTTTCCAAAGCATTCCATACACTCAACAACATAGCCAGCAGATATTGTACACATCATCTGATGTCACTACAGAGCATTTAATTGTGCACATTTACATGATTTTTACTCACCAACAGGGCCACCAATCACAATTCCCAGGTGGTCCAGCAGATCTTGCTCCCTGGAGATGAGGTCAGCCCAGCGGTGCTTCAGCTGGTGGTCATTCCTCTGGCTCCAATATACACGTTGCAAGTGATGCAGAACCTTTCCCCACCGGATCCTCCGTGCCTCGGTGTAATACCCCTGTATCACCCGCCCACCTGCCTCAATCATAAGGGGGAGGAAACGGCACACCAGCCATATGAACCCCACAAGCTCCTCCTCCCCCATCTTGCCAAGACGTGGCCTACCCAACATCTTAGCACAAAAAAAGGGGAATAGGAGATAAAGGAGAACAAAGGAGAATAGGGGGAAAGTAGACTAAGAAAAACATAAACTAAACAACTTAAAGAGCCCAACTATCCCCAAACTATCACTACCCACAACAGACTCCCAAAAACAACACAAACAATACAATAGTGGACAATATTACACAATAAACACTCAGACAGGATACAACAACAATATTTTATTCACAAACTGACAAGTAATGGACCACACAGGAGACAAAAGCACAATTTCACTAGACAAAACTCTGAACACAGCCACACAGTTTAGAAGAATCACAGACTGCAAAGTGAAAGTGAAAGTACACCCACTGTACATGATCTGTAAAAACGATATTCCATTACATCACTTCCTGCATAAAATGGTCGCCGTTTTTATCGTTATTCGTCAAAAAAAATTAACACACACAGTCTGGGAGTCATTTTTTTCGACGCTCTGGAGTAAAAATGAGCCTGCATACATATATTTGGAAATAGGCTAACACTTAACCAATTTTCTGAGGTACAGCGTGGAAGAGTCAATGGTGTTTTCAGGGCATCATGCGTCGTTTTTCGGGCATAAGTGTCATTTTTTGACGCTTGTGCGTCATTTTTTTTATGCGTATGCGTAAACATTTCAGGGCATTAACGGGTTTGGGTCATTTTGCCATTTTCATGTTATGTAACATCTGGGACACAACTGAGATAGGCTGATTGCACCCACTTTGGTCTTGACGGTGTATGGGCACATGTGAGACATCATACTGCTGCGGACCATGATCCGCTACTTCCTTAACAGGATTTTCTCTCTTGGCTGACGCACTAGATGGCCATATGTGTGGCCTACATATATGTATTGCACAAATTGGGCATGTTTGGCGTCAGGAGAGGATAGCAAGGTGATGCACATAAGTACAATACCTCAATGCCTATGGCTCAATATGTGCTACTAATGTATTTGTTGACTCAGTGTGTGTGCATCACAAGATGCATTATTGAAAATAGGCTTGTATGAATGTGAAGTCATTGTGTGCAAACATTAGATGCAAGTCAGTGTGGAAATGAGAGAGGACATGTGTCAGTCATACATGTAGCAACATCTGTTGTGTGCACTTCCAAGATTTTGGGTAACATAGACACCACAAATTACAAAGCATGCACCGGATAGATGGCAAACACTTTTTCATGTCAATGGTCCAAAAGTTGCCCATCCCATGTCCTGGAAATTTGGAAACTGCTTCCTAGGCACTTGTTGGTGAACCCACCGTGAGTCAGGCACATGTACAGACTAGGTGGGTACCATGTTATTGGCACAGACAGCCAAAGGAGACCCGCAACTGTAATTTCCCCCCACAGTTGTGGTCATATGACTGAGCCACAACTTTCCTGTGGCAGTGGTGGACCAGCAGACAAGGCAGCACGTGGCCACATATTTCCAGTGATCAATTGCACAGAGGTGTCTGGTTCATGTGTGTGGTCCAATGTTGATCCTGTATATTTTTCGGGGTCTATGTTGTCACAGTTACGTCCAGGTCTCATCATGAGTCAGTGGCGGCTATTCCTGTCTCTACTGAGTGTCCTTCGGAGATCAATGCAAGTAAATTTGATGAGGACATGAAAACCTACATGGGGATGGTCCCACCCTTTCACTGCAGATGTGTTATGAGACTGTCAACAGGGCAACCTTGGTCTGCGGAGTGAGATCATATCTCAGGAGTCATGTTCCGGCAGGTGTCATTACAACATTTGTACACAGGTTGGCCTGTAAAGTTCCCACTGCATCTGGGAACATCATAGCCTCTGTTTTGATTGATCTTGCAGCTATTCAGCACGCACAGCCCATCAATATGTAGTGAGCAATCTGATTCACCGTGTGAACTGTCAGGGTCCTAACATGTGTGGACTTTTCATGCACATTATCAGAGGTTGCTCATTCTGCTGGAGGCACCATACCCAATCCCTGCATACGGCCCTGGTACAATGTCACACTTTGTCGTTCATGCATACATGAGACCGAGACAAGGGATAGGTCATGATTTTGGTATTTGAAGACAATTTTACAATTATGGTACAATTAAAATTTTGTCCTGTGTTTTGGAAGGTGACACATAAACCCAAGGGCTGTGTTAAACGGCTTAATTTCTAGCAATTGATAACAGTGTATTTGACAAAATGGCAATTTCTATGCTGTTCCAAGTATCTGCAGGGGCAGTGCATGATCAAATGTGTGGTCTGCATGGAGGTGATCACAGGTGTGTGCTACATCAGTTTATCACAAGTCCTGTAGGTGAGATTCCAGTTCAAATGGCCAACAGTACCTTTCACATGTGAAGCAATCTACAGGTGATAACAGGTCTTAGAAACTACAAGCCAGTGTATTAATTGACCTGACGTCCATGCAGTCAGATGTACTAAGACAATGGCATGGTTGTACGACGGAACACCGATTTCCTAAACAACTAGTGCCTTAACAACGAGGTCGGAACACCGACCTTGTTGCTACTACTAATGATTTTACCACAAATGCCTTAACAACGATTTTCGTTGTAAAGGCATTCCTGATAAAAGCATTACCCCCCCAACCCCACCCCAAAACCTAAAACCCCCTGACCCCCCAACCCCTCCCCAAAACCAAAAATGCCCCACCCCCCCAACCCCACCCCAAAACCTAAAACCCCCTGGCCCCCCACCCCCTCCCCAAAGCCAAAAATGCCCCACCCCCCAACCCTGCCCCAAAACCTAAAACCCCCTGACCCCCCACACCCCCAAAACCAAAAACGCCCCACTTACCTTAGTCGACCCCTTGTCACCTGCGTCCTCCTCCTTCGCCAACCCCCTTCTTTGTTCCTTAACCACGCATGTTCGTAGTTCAGAACATACGTAGTTAAGGCACAAAATAACGGAGTCGTGGTTAAAAAAAGCGTTGTTGCTCTTTCGTTAACCACGACTTCGTTAAAAAGACTTCGTTGAAAAGGATGTTTCCCCAATGGCATACCATAGGAAAGGGTGTAGCACACTGGATTACTATTGTTAGTCTGTGTGTGGAGAGGAGGGAATATCTGGGGACACATATTACCATTCCAGTGACCTCTTCAGACAGGTGGGGGTGAGACCAGGAGCATGGGTGTGTCAGGAGTTAGGAAAAGGGCTGACATGTACATGGAATGTCATGCGCGCAATGCTTGTCATAGGTGTGGCACTTGTGCTGTCTATGTTCTGCTTATATGGAACTCTAGTCACAGATAGTCCTTGCAAAGATAGGTGCTGTACGACTTAAAGCTGTCCAGAGTCTGGTCATACATTCCTGTTACCAATGCAATAGCACATCGACTGCCTCATGTTTCAGGAATTTTTTCCCTTATTGACTGATGGTGTCTTAGTTGTGTGCCATATGCTGCGATGAACCATGTTGCCAACATGTATGTGTGAAGTAGGTGTGGTCCTCTGCAATTGCCCTTCAAAGGTGAAATGTACAGGATATATGTATTTTATAGTGTGTGCGTGTGTGTATGTGACTGTTGTGTAATACGCATCACAATTGCTTTGAAATGTTCTGTGTCCTGATCGGTATATCAGCAATGCTCCATGAGGCTACACTGTTATTCTGATAGTTAGAGATAAAGGTGAGCAAAAATTATTATCCAGACCATGATATGGTGATTATTATCAGTGTTTATTTACATATGTTGCTACATTGGTGATGGTGAGTTTTTTTAAAAGAAATTGTTCACAATATGTTGGTGCCTACGCAATCCAGCAGCTGTGTTTTGTTGTTCCCCCTCATGTTGCAGGCCAGCATCCTTCTCTTCCTCCTCTTCAGGCATTTGTGGCTCTGGTTCTAATAGGGGAATGTTCCTTCGTATGCAAATGTTGAGCAGGACGGCACATGTTAAAATGATGTTACAGACCATTTCTGGTGAATATAGGAGGCTGCCAGCTGTGATGTCGAGGCTCCTGAATCTCAACCTCATTGTAGGCACGCTCTGCTGCAGTGCTTGGGTTGCCAAATGGTGTCATAATCCATGACTGGATCCCATACCCCTCATCAGCTGAAAAAGAAAATGATTTGGATCATGGTGATGTAGATTGCCCCATTAATATCACCTTGCATGGCAGTGGTTGTCTTGTGTTGTCTGTGACTCTTTTGTGTTATTGTGTTGCTTCCTAGGCTTCTAGGTTGTACCATCTGCATTGGGTTGTTTCCTTGGCTGAACAAGTGTTTGCCTGCTGACCGGTTGTCAGCAGTATGTTTGAGTATTTGCAGTACAGTGTGCACTCTCTAGCATTGTGACTTGTGATACAGGTGTCCCTGTGTCTTCACTGGGGGTGAGATGATAGTTCCATACACAGATTCAATTTGACAGTGGTGGTTAAACGTTAGCATCTATGTACCCTCGACATCTCATACTTTTAGACATATGCAATGGATTAATTTAAAGATCATTGAGATGCTTACATTTTGCAAGGTGACAATTGCCAAACCTCTCCATACGTTGTGATCATTGACGTCTTAACATTTGACTGTACACTAATTTCAGATGTGTGACAGGTTCACTGCAGATCTATCATACATGGCTAGCGATGTCACAACCTCAGTGTGTTCCTGTCCACATGTTGCTGTCGTGGTGTATGTGTTGTGTGTCGTAGAGGGTTGCTGTGCAGTGTGTATATAAGTAGGTTTCTGTACTTACCAACAAGTAGTCCATTGCCATATCGTCCATCCTGCAAGTGTTGATTGATGGTACAATGACGGAAGATAAGTCATGGACACTCCCAGGATACTTTGCCACGATGTTGGTGAACAATCCTTGGTGATCGACAATGGCCTGCACATTGATGGAGTGTGTATGCTTTCTGTTGCGGTAGAGGTGTTCAGCTGCAGCAGGTGGCACAAGGCGTATATGTGTGCAGTCGATGGCACCAAGGACGTGTGGGAATCCATTAATGAGGTAAAACCCCTGTTTTGTATCCTGTTGCTTCTGCTGTGTGTTTGGGAAGCAGATGTGGCGGGGTGTGAGTCCAATGATGGCATCCAGTACTTTGGGCAAGAAGGTAGATAATCATGGCTGTGATATTCCGGCAACCAGGGCGCCAGTGCTTTGAAAGGAGCCACTTGCCAACATGTGAAGTACAGCTAGCAGCTTGGTTTCTGTTGGGATGGTGCGGGGTGTCAGCAAGGTGGGTGCCAACTGTGGGTCTATGTTGCGCAGCAGCTGCTGAATGGCCTGCCAATACAACCTTTACCTCTGGATGATGTCATGTTCCCTGAGGCCAGGAAGGGTTGTCCTGGTGCGGAATATCCTCTCCTGCCTCTGCGCTGCCTTTGGGGTCCCTGCTGGTGTTGTGGTAGCTGCTGTTGTTGTTGCTGGGCTCTGCGTCTGCATGCACGCTGGATGAGCAGCACCTCCATCTCTCCCTTTTGTTGCTCTGCTGTTGCTTCTGTGTGTTCTGATTATATACAGATGTGTTTGCCCCATTTTAACACCTGCCCTGAACCAGGCGTTAATTTTTGATGCAAATCGGGCTGTGCGTCATTTTCCGACTCCGCCTCCAGGCCGCGCTGGATTTTTGCCCGGAAGCATAAATACGATGCACGGCCGTTTAAGTCATTTTTTGGACTGGAACGCCTACCTTGCATATTATTAACGAAAGCCCGTTTCCCGCATCCAGAAAATGATGCACACGGCAGGATTTTGGCATCTGAGGGCTCGGGCTTCAAAGTTTTAATATGGGGCAAGTTTTGCGCCGAATGCGCGTCAAACTTTTTGACGCACATTCAGCGCAGATGGAGTATAAATATGCCCCTTAGTGTTTCTTATATGAGGCATGTGTAGGTAAACAAATAAAATATTGGCCCTGTGACTCTCCTAATTATAAATAATCACAACATATTCCATTGTCCCTAGAGGACCAGCAATGCAGTGCTACTGTGCTACCCATAATTTATCATTTGAGGAAGTGTTCAGAGCACTGTTTACAATCCGTCTACCATGAACCAGGCAGGAGATTCCGGCCCGTCTGCGACAAAAGCAGCAGAGGAACATTCAGCCAGAATACCAGCACCTGGTGATCCTGGAGGAGGAAGAGGCCAAAACAGCTGCCTCAGACCCAGGACCCATTCGAGCAGCATGCCAGCCGCAAGCCTACCGGCCAGTATATTGCCAACACTACCACCAGCAGTTAGGGTCCCTAACCACATCTGCTTCTGCACCCTCCCGCTCCATCAGGGCATTTCTCCAACACATCCTGCAACGGGTAGACCAGATGATGTTCCTAGCATTGAGCAGGGCCTCGACAAGATCCAGACCCATATTGACAGCACCCTTTTTGAAGCCCTTTTTTATTTGCTTTTGTTTTGGTGGCATGGACTTGTTGTGGGTGGAGGTGGTAGGCTGGGATTTGGGTTGGACTTTGACATTTTCATTAGACTTTTTGGGGACAGGTTATTTGTTTGCTGTGAGGGGTGGGACTGTTATGGATGAAGAAGGAGGGGGTTGTATTTGTAAATAAAAAGGTTTTGTTTTACTTCATTTCATCTCAAATCTTTATTTTGATGTTTTAAACTTTTAGTTTGCACTGCTTTTTTTAGTGTAGCCTGTTTTTTAAATCTGCTAAAAAAAAGTCTATGTCATTTACTTAGACCCTTGTTCCATTGCCCTCTGCAACTATTATTGACCATTGGGGGATGATTGCCCTTGCCTATTTTGCCTACAAAAACCCAGTACACACAGACATCTTCTTCAGTAGGAGTTAAATGCTAACTAAACAAGTTCACTTCAATCCCTAGTTCTTCTCTTACCTCACTGGGTGAAGTGAGGGAGACTTCGTACTGCAAGCTTTTTCCCAAGATGGCATCTTAAGGGTGTGGTAGGTTGTAGTAGTAACAGGCTAGCCCGCTAACAGGCAAGACAGAACTTCACACAAGGTGCTACTCTCACCTATGTGAACTCCAACTACAGGACTAATCAAGGGGTTATCCATCACTGTCAACGTGATTGAAAGAAAACAGAGAGCTAGTGGTGCATCTCCAGTCTTCTTGGAATGTCCGTCACTCCAGTACCTGTCTGAACCTGACCGGGAGGTAAGCTGGAGTCTTGAGCTTTCCAAGTTTAGTTTGTGCAGGAGAGGACTAGGGGAAGGCCCGTGTATTGAAAAAACAGCAGATATATTATAGAGTAAAAGAAAAGGACCAAATAAAGCAAGGTAAGTTTTATGAGGAGTCAGGACTATACCAAGAAGACTCAGAGGCAGAGCAAGAACATAAGAGGAGTTAAATGTTTGAGCTAGCAATGCAGCAAACACATACGCAGCAGCATTTCCAAATCAATACACCTCTCTCCAGGTCACATCTGAGTGTATCAAAGGCCTCAGAGTCTTCACCATCATCAAGGGTTCTCTTTGAAGTCAAAAACATTCTCCTTTCTAGCTGCCGAGGTAATTCCACCCTGAATCCTTCCATCTTCCTCCTCCGGAATCAGATTAACTCCTCCCAAGTCCCAGACCGAGCAAGGTATAACTTGAAGTGCACTGCTGTTGAAGAGCAAATAGAGAAACAGAACTGGAGTATTTTTTGTGAAGATTTGTGTTTGGCCACTAAAGTGGTTTGTTTTGAGGAAACTGGAAAAAGGAGTAGACGCTGCAGGTAAATTTCACTACTTTTGAAAGGCCAATCACTTTTAGGAAAAAACGATCACACATCAGCTTCCGAACATTGCAAATCATCAGAAACAAGGATACAAATTCATTGAACACCCTTCCTCACTATCAGCCGCCACATACATGAGTCATCATTCACAAATTCACAATCACAATCAATCAATATATCACCATTCATTGGTGCAATACTTATTTAGTTACCTCTTTCAATCCAAGCACAGTGGTTGAACAAACTACCTGCTTTTTGATGGTATCCACATATTGGATTAAGACATTGACATTAGCAGTCTTTTAATCAATGATCTTCTAGGGCAGCCCTGCTAGGGGATATAAAAATAGGATAGGCAATGGCATGTAGGGAAGGCAGGCATCAACTCCAATGTTCTGAAGGGTATGTGGGAGCCTCTTCACTGCACATGGGTCCAACTCCAATCTGAGCTTAAATATGACAATAAAATCAATGATGGGCAGCATAAATCAACACTAACATAATATTGCACTAGCATATTTTTCTTTTTTCTTTTTTGCAAAGAGAGAAAGAAAGAGGAAAAGAAGCTGAACGAGAAACAATTCAAAAGTTCTATGGTGGCACAGGCATACACAATCCTGGAAGAAGAGTTCACCTTCAAACTCTGGTGGTTCTCCCACAAGTTGGTCAGATAACACGTTTGATTCTGACCAATCATCCTCTTCCTCCTCCTGTGGTATTTCAAGAATGGTGTGATCAGGTGGCATAAAATGCTGGTTCATTTTGATCATGGTCAATCTCTCCACATTTTGAGGTGAGCGACTGGTCCGTCTAAATGTAACAACTGCTGCTGCTGCACTCAACACACATTCAACAAGCACAATGGCTACAAGACAAGCCAGAAACGTTATTGCCAGCCTGCTGAGCTCTGTCCATTGGCGTATCTTCCCATACCAATACACCAATGGGTTTTGATCAACATACACCTCTTTCAGGTCATCAAGATACCCCTGGAACAGCCTGTGAATGGTCCTTGGTGCTGCCACCTTCTCAACCACTTTTACCTTCGCCTCTGCACTGGACTTAAGACCTGCTACTTGAAACTAAGCCAATACAGAGGTTGGGTCTGTATCTTCTGTTGCTGTTTTCACCAGTTTTGTAATTGGAAGGGTTTGTGGATGTGAGTCAAGACTGCCTTCTCTGAAAGTTGAAGGCAGCACCCCAGAACTGTGAAGTGGGACTCTAAGTTCCAGCCTTTCCTCTTTCGGTTCTCCTGCTTGCTTAACTATCCACCTCCTGTAGTGTGAAACATCCCCGTCAGAAAAAAGGAATGATAGCAGAAAAAAAAATTTGTAGTGTGGATCAAGTAGGCTTGCACAGATGTACCCTTTGGATGAGATGATGTCATTTTGCAGCCTTGAATTACAAGTCAAGTGATAGCTTAGGCTATTAACCTAGGCATGCACTTCTTGGTTTTCGTTTGCACCTCCAAAAGCAAACCTTTCAGACACCTTCTTTAGCTGGTTCTGCAGTAGATGCAGTATCAGGGAGGCTTGGCCCTTTGCACTTCCTACTTGCTAACTTCCCACGTGAAAACCTCAAAAGGGAGCAGCCTCTGTGTGAGGCATTTGACCAGGCCCCATGTGTCCGCATCCTTGGTCATTGCTTTCCCAACTGCATCAGCTCCTCTTTGAATAACATAGTCATTGATCTGTTTGTACTAGTCAAACAGACATTGCAACATATAAGAGGTTGAATTTGAATCCCAACATGTTGGCATCTCCTGTATCAGGGATTTAACTGGTACACTGTTATCATGCTGAATAATCTGCAACTGTTTCTGGGCTTTAAAAGAATGGCTGAAATGAGTGCAGATGCATCTGCAGGTGGTCAGTATGTCACCAACCGTATCGTCTTTTTTAGGTAAGTCTTGCACAACCAGGTTGATGCAGTGCGCCAAACACTGAACCTTGAAATAACCACCATCTGCTTTGGCACTAACTATGTTACTGTCATTGTCAGTGGCAACAAATCCAACTGAAAGACCTCTAGGTTGAAGCCATTCAGACATCTTAAATTCTTCCAAGATGTTTGTAGCTGTGTCTGATTTCTCAATGGCGAACATGGCTTTTGTTGCATGCCGCCGAACACTCTCAAAAAATTCTTGAGGTTAAGACCTGTAGATAGCTTTTGCTTTACCCAAAGAAAAGAGATCCAGTGTGTAATAATGCACATGTAATCAATCACCTGACAACTTGTCCACATGTCTGTCGTCAGGTGGATAGTGTGGACAACACTTTGCTGCAAAGATTGTCCAACCAATTTCAGCACATCATGATGCAGAGCTGGAACAGACACTCTGGCAAAATAGGTCTGGCTTGGAACCTTCCATTTCAGTCAGAGAGTCAGCACAAACTCTAAGAATCTCACTCCTTCCACAAAAAAGGGAGCAGGTTCAGAGCTAACATTTTTAACATCTTCCCATTGCACAAATGTGTCATTGAGTGGTTGCGGTCGTACAGGCCCTCCTGCCTCTACATGCCCATAATTTAGCCTGAACTTTCTTCTTTTGTGGGACCACTGACACAGGCAACGTTTGAGATGTAGGTGGTGGAAAACTCAATGCACGTCATGGTGGTGCAGTCATTGTATGCTGTGGTGTCTCCATCTGACTCTGAATCTTTCTGTGCCATTGTAAGTTCGCTGAGGTAGGTGATTCTGGTGTACTGCTGGGGACAGAGCTGCTTTGCATGAGAATGTGACCCTCTTTTTCCTCACCTTCCACTGTGATTTGATCAGTTGTAGCTGATGTTTCCTGACTCTCCTCACCTTCACCACCGCAACCATGTTGAGCTGTTTTTTTAAGGTGCTTCTCTCAGCGGATTGTATGATGTTTTTTCATATAGGTCGCCTGGTCTCCAGTACTATAATGTGAACCAGCTTACCTCGATAAACACTTGCGTGGCAAATGGAGCATATGGCAATGTTCTTCTCCTGTTTTCTAATCGTAAAAAAGTCCTAAACTGGGGAGGAGTACTTTCTTATTGGATCACTGCCAATGCCTGAAGAAGAACTGGATGTAGGTGGGTTTGGTGATTGCCTCTGTGCAGTGTATAAGTGTACTGAGTTACACGTTGGTGAAGTTCTCTGCTGAAGCCTTACAAATATGGGAGCTGGTGGTGCTGCATGTGCTACATCCTTTGGAGCAGGTTGGATAGTAATGCTGGATTCCTCTGTGCCAGCTTCCATGACTTGCTCATCATTATCATCCTCCTCATCATAACTCCCTTCCATGATTCTAAGGCTGTCTGGAACTTTTACATTCCCTTGCCTTTCCTGGCGGGTCCCGGGCTCTGCAGGTGTCCACTCTATGTCCTTATCATCATCCGAAGTAGTTCTTAGAGAAGATGGTGGAGTAGTACTCTTCTTTTTCTTGCTGGAGGTCTGTGAGCCATTGATTCTAAAAAAAAGAGGTTCTTGCTCAGCAGGAAGCTTGACCTCCTGTTTTGCTCCAGGAAGATCTGGCTGTGGTTACTGTCCACTTTGCTCTGTCTAATGCAACAATTAGGTACTACTTTGTGAAAGGGACAAATCTGATTCAACATCACTGCTCATCGGTGTTACCATGATTGCAGTGGCTGCCTCACTGACAGATATGGTCTGTGGCTTGGTTTGGGGTGGTGCTGTTGATGTGGGAGTGCTGCTCTGAGGTTCCCCATGGAAGATTGTGGGGCAGGCACATGTCTCTCAAAAAAGGTTGCAGTTGGTATGCCACTGTCTGAAAGCTGCTTCTTCTCACTGGCCACTTTCTTGGGAGCACCTTTCTTTGAGGCCATCTTAAGCTCTAGGTTGGAGGTGGCACTAAGATGCACAAGCAAAAGAGTTTGGTGCCTGTGGACCGAAGTAACTGTGAGGCCTTCTCTTTGGCAGTACTGTGGGTGATGTGGGGTCTCTTCTATTGTGCACCTAAAAACAACCAAACAAGAAAAACATGCAGTTGGTGAAACGTGGCATTGTTCGAGGTTTACAGAGAAACACAATCTTTGTGCAGTTGGTTACTTATATAATATATCTACTTATCAAACATTGTAAAGGCAAACCACACCACCACTCCATAAAACAAATTACATTTCAAATCAGACACCACAACAGGCAGATCAAGCTCTCTGTTTTATCTCCATCTGTTTTAAAGGAGACATCTGGGGTAGTCAGAGAGAGGTACATGGGTAAATGGAATAATCCTTTAAATAACCCATAGCAAGGTGGTCCAGGCGAAATGGAATAGTCATTAACAAAATGAATTATGCCGTTGATTTGTATGCTGTGCTCCGTAGACAGGGTGTAAACATAGAACTACACCTAAGAAACGGAATGCTGTATTGCAGCTGTGCATCTTTGGTGGATGGATGGAGCAATGGAATGGATCGGATGGATGTGGATGGTTGGGGCCAGGTAAAATGCAGAATGCAAAATTAAATAAAAAATACATGTTTTAAAAATTATACATTTAAAAAAACATATATATATATGTATATATATATATTAAAATAAAAAAGAAAATACAAATGAAATTAAAAATGGCATACAAATAAATAGTTAAAATTAAAATTTAAAAATCAAAATAGAGAAAATTTAAAAATAATAACAAATGAGCAATAATTGCAATGTTTGTATGTAAGCCTTTATTAAAAACACACTGGTAGCACACACAAAATGGCTGCCAGGCAGCCAGATGGTCAAAAAACCACAACAAGGAGCAAGGAGGCATGGCAAACACAGAACACATGCACGCCTATGGCAAGGGACACTGGTTGGATGGACAAAATCATTGCCAGTCAGCCACATGGTCAAAAGACAACAGCAAGGAGCTATGGGCATGGCAAACAAGGAACACACGCATGCCTATAGAAAGGGGCACTGGCTAAATGGATAAACCATTGCCAGCCAGTCACATGATCAAACAACGCAACAAGGAGGAATAGGACACAAAGAGCACATGCAAGTCTATGGCAAGGGACACTGGCTAGATGGACAAAATGGCTGTTCACCAGCCACAAGGGAAACAACAACAACAAAGAGCAAGGAGGCATGGCAAACAAAGAACACATGCAAGCCTATGGCAAGGGACACTGCCTGGATGGACAAAATGACTGTCAGCCACATGGTCAAACAACAACAACAAAGAGCAAGGAGGCATGGCAAACAAAGAACATATGCAAGCCTATGGCAATGTGACATTGGCTGCATGCACAAAGTGGCTGCCAGCCTCTTGATCAAACAGCAACAAGAAGCAAGGAGATCAAAGAAGAACACATGCAAGCCTATGGCAAAGGGACACTGGCTCCATGCACAAAATGGCTGACCACCACATGCTCAAACAACATCCTCCCATACCATAAAATATTATTTACCCACAATATCTACACTTTTTGCAAAAAAAATTAAACGCGAACCATAGCCAACATTTAAAATTGAAACCAATTCAATCACTGCTCTAAATGAAGTTTTAAAAGCATAAACCACTGAAGCAATTATTTCATGCACTGATGACTACTAGTACTGGGCTGAATCAAATATCAAATTAAAGTAAAAAGAAATACTGGTGCATGCCCAAGCAAATAAACTCAACACCCTAATAAAATAGTTTTTTTAGCTTCCTTGTGTGATTCAATAAAAACAAGGTCCTTATCCAAGCGGTATATCCAGGAGACAAAGAAGGTGATCCTTCCCCCTTCAATCTCAAGTGAAGAGTGGCCAGGAGATGGACAAAGCACTGGGAGGAGCCTGCTGCACAGTACCAGGAAGTTGGAGTCTCTGACACACTTCCTTCTTGTTTGAAAAAAAATGGTTCTCAATCTGAAAAACAAATTGCAGGTTCTTGAGAGCTGTTTGGGACACTGGCATGACTGGAAGCAATGCGAGAGAACACATATTCTCATGTACGCATGCTCACTAGGAGCCCGAGAGTATTGTTGCACTCACAAGAGAGCACCAAAACACAATCTTGCGATTACGAACAAACTCTGCTCCGCACCAGAGTGCAGAATTCGGGAACTCCACGTTACTCCACTTAGAGAGAAGTGCCCGAATTCCGCAAACACCACCGTTGGAGCAGAGTTCTACACTCAGGCCAACTTTTAACACCATTTATCAGTTCACACAGGACTACAAAAAAAAATTGTTGTATTTCATGCATACTGACATCAAGGTGTTTGACTGATCTTGTACATCCTTGTGTGGCTTTAGTGCGATGCAAATTCAGAAGGAATCCGGACATGACTTTCTGCATATTATTAGTGTAAGCATTCTTATTTATGTACTTTAGGATCTTGTCAGTGTGAGCCTTAAGGCTATGATATGTGTTTGATCATAATGTCATCTTCACTGAGCTATAAATATGTGGTTGAGTAAAACAGTGATATTGGCACGCAGCCTCACAAGCCTGATTTTGAGCAGGGTGGCATTTGTGTGTTTGTAAGGCCTTGTCACTGTGTGCCAGTCAAGTATCTGAAGCTTATTGTCACGCCATGACATTCAATTGAAACACAACACATGCTGCATAATGCCATTGCAGTGGATGTATCTGATGTTGGGGCATATACAAAGAGAGCAGGAGATAGTGACTTAATCTCACTTTCCTTGAGATGCTAAGAAGTGGGTTTGTATATACACATTCATCTTTGTATGTATAGTCCAGTCTGCAACAGACATATGACAATCTGGTTTATATGAGTGAATTTATTTTTAAATGTGAGTTGGTCAACATGAGCATTTTGCATTGTTTAGGGCAACAACTCCAACACTGATTGAGAGCAAAGGATATTCAGACAAAGTCCATTAGAGAGACATGTCATGGAGCATGTAGAGACGAGGAGAATTTCAGTGAGATGGTACAAAATGCCATTAGGGAATGTAGGCCTATTCAACAGTCCACAAGAGGATAACATTTACAGGTACACGAAAAAGGGTGCAACATTGGGTGATAAAGGAGGTGGTATAATGTTAGAGTTGTTGAAAGGTGTCATTATCCATGGGGGGCAGGATGTCATTTCCAACAGGTTGGTCATCGAGAACAGGCTGTTAGACAGGAGGTGTTGTCTATCCCTCTGCACTGCAATTGTAACATGTTAATAATGATCTATGATAGATGTTGACAATAGTGAATTTGGTGAAAAACAGACTTTAATTTCATTCACTTGATGTTACAAATAGATGGGTTGAACACGTGTTACTAACATTAAATCAAGGCACATGGAATTATCTGTACGTTGTTCACAAAACAACTGTTTGATAAAGGTGCATTTCTGTGTGATAGCATACATTGGAAGACACTTACACAGCTTGCTGGCCTGCCCTGGCTGAAAGAGAAAGTGCATGTAAGAGCCCCATTTACCATGTTGCATGGCTTATCATATCATTGCTATAATGATGCAAGGTTTACTTATTTATGATATTACTGAGAACATTGCATCTTGTCACCAGGGTGCCTGCATCCCCTTAAGCTATTGCTTAGCCCACAGCTCCTGACAAAGTGATGTTAGTTTGGTCATCTATTACTTTTGGTCCATCAGCCTAACTTTCTCACAGTACACAATGCTAATTTGCCTTGCAGTGCTGAATTGCATGCAGTTTGTGAATTCATGTGCCCAAGGGCCCATATTTGACACACATCCACACAACTCTCTAAAGCACTGCAGGAATGGGTAATGGCATTCACCACCATGGTTTACTTATTTGTGTTTAATCTTGTGAATTCCTAGCACACACAGTGATCTCCAGAATCCAGACCAATAGGCAATGTGAATCATCTCAGAAGGAGATAAGCGATGTCACACTTAAAAAAATGAAACCAATGAAGCTCATCCCATTTTGTCATTACCCAAGTAGGTTCTCTGCAGAGGACCACAAATCTCTTCACTTGGGCCCACATGTACCTGTACATGACTCCTCTGTCAACTATCATTTGAACTTACTCTCACATACTAATGACACCCATATGATACATTGACTCTCAGGAGACACCTAAACCATTCAACATTTGTTACAATAAGCAATTGACCAACATGCCTACCTGTTTGTTAGAGCTATGGCTCATGGTGAACCTCACAAGAGAGTAGTGATGATATTCCGTAACATGTACCTACCGTGGTTGCCCATATGACTAGGCTAACATACCTCATCCTCCAACCATTCCCAAAAGCTAACCATCATCCTGGGCACCTGGCTGATCCTGTCACTTCACATTTCACTGGTTCACATTCTCCTGCTTTGACATATGTAGTATAAACTGGCATTTCTTCTTACGCCTCCCTCCTTACACCTGCAATACCTTCTGCCACACCCACATCACATGTCAAGTGTAGTGCACTAAGGCCATCTTCTACACTATCCTTTCAAAGATACTGCATTAGTGAGACACTATCAAGCACAGCAGTGCATGATTATCACTCATGCTAACTTGCAGCAGAAACATCACACATCACCTATTTGATACACCACACTCACACACCATCTATGCTTCCAACAAACACTCATGGACGTCTGGTGTGCATGGCTCTTTACATGATTCTACTTGGGGAAACTCCACATACTCAACACCTGGATCCTCTCCCGTGATACGTTAATCCTCTGGCAGCCCCATTCCATTACTTTACCTTCCACTTTTGGCTGTGTAACCCCAAGACAAACATATTTGTCTCATGGTGCGAGGAGGCCTGTAATGTCACAATAAGGTAGGACATGTTTTTATTGGGCCATCCATTATGTGCTGTTCCAGTCTAGTTTGTTTTGCTTTGTATTGTGGGACATGTAGTCCTGGTCACTCATGTTAAACAGTAGATCTCAAATCACAGCTTTCAAAGGGCATCCTGGACTGGGGCAGCACATCACTCTGCTCTTAAGAAACTTGGCAGGGGCAGACTGGGTGGCACAATTTGTCACTGGGATAGAAACTTACTGTTATGTGATGCATGAATTTACATGTTAGACATTCCTCCCCTTTCTCTTGCACACAGTCCTCTGCAGAGCAGCAACGTATGTTGCAGCACTGTAATGCATAACATTTTTAAATATATATTTTCCCTTGTTGTCACTTACCCTGCAGTTCTTGGTGGTCCTTGCCTGCAGTGCTTTCCTGTCCTTTGACTGCTGTCACCAACTCTGTTGGGATGAGTGTCGCTATCCGCTATTCCAATGGGACCAACTCTTGTCCTCAGGTTCTCCTCCAGTCTACATGGGTACCCTCAGTTTCTTGGACAGTTTCTCTTTAGTCCTGCTCTTGTAGTCGTGCCACCATTTCTTTAACTCTGGTGCTGTCTTTTTTGTTTGACCTACACTGTTAATCTTATCCCCTATGGACTGCCAAATAGCAAAAATTTTGAAGTGACAAAGAGAAGGTGTTAATTTTTTGTCACCTCAGCTATTAAAAGTTTGTTCTCCTCCTCACTGAAATTGCTCTTACTCTTCCCCTGGGCCTGCTGTTTGGTCATCATGGCTGGGGGTGACGTTGTTGCCCTTCTGACTAATGGACGATGCTCCCACTGTTTTTAAAGTTATATCTTGTTCTTCTGTTCTGTCTTCTGTCTACTGTTCAATGTTTTGGAATGTGTCATTTTTTTATGCATCCTGCGATGCAAAGACACTTTTAAGTGACACAGTGCTGATTTGTGGCATTACAAAGCTTTATGACACGCAGATCAGCTTGCGTCACACAAGGGCCATTTGCCTTTTTTTAATGGATCAACATTTTTGATGCACCCTCAGACCTTATGACATGGTTCGCCATCCCAAAAATCTGGTCCCACCATGTTGCAATCAAATGGCGCTCCTCAGCTCACGTTTTTTGATGTAATGCTGTTGCAATGCTGCTGCGATCCAGTGTTGTGTCATTTTTCATAAATATGACCCTATGTTTACTAATATTTGTATTCACAATATTTTGTCCACAATTGAAACGATATTTTTGAGTCAATATTCAGCTCACATATCAAATCTGTGACAGTAAAGGCATAAAAGACATAAACAGGTGCTCACTGAAGACTCCAAGCTCTTCAGGGACAAAGGTCAAAATGCTGACATTCCTTAAATGCATATTTAACAAAGCTGCACGTTGCAGACAAAATTAATTACTCACCTTTTCTGTCAATCGTTTGATTAAAATTGACTCTGGGACAAATTACTTGCTTTTAAAAATCGTTATTCTTGTTGGCCTGCTAGTTGCGCCTAGAGATTGGAGTATTGCCATTTTTTGATTCATAGAAACAAAAAACTTGTCATTTAGAAATATTGCCATCCAACGAGGTGTTGCAGTGCAAATCATTGAAATTATTTTTGTTGCTGTGGCTTGGTTATCGAGGTAGGGAGGAAAGGGATAGATGTCAGTGAGTTACTAGAGATATTTATGAGCAATGGATCAAACTGTGATTTGTACCCTAGCAATGTGTAAGTTCTTTCTTCAAAGTCCTCACAGGAAGTACTTGAAGTAGTTGCATTTTCTCATTACTTCAAAGCTAGGGTGGCTATAACTTTTTCGTATTCTCTAGTTTGATAGTAGTCAGTACTAAAACATAGACAGAACCAGGATATAGGACAATTCAATTTCACAAAACAAGCCCTTCGGGACAGGGCTATCAGGTCTCCTTTCCTAGATCATTAGATATATTTGGTGGCTAACTATTCTCCAGGTGTTTTATGGAGGCTCAACACTCATTATTAATATAGACGTATTGACTACAGTTCTTCTTAATGCATTTGGTTTATTTTGCTAGACCCTATTAAAACATCATTACGCAATATGTTTGTTATTAATTTCTTTGCAATTTATGCAGTTCTTTTTCATCTAGCTACTGACCTAAAATAAGCGACAGACAACATTCTTGTGGAATATGTAGTTTAAAAAAAAAGCCTACACCTTTTTAAGGTACAACTGTCGTGTCCTCCCTTCCATGACTTACTCAAAATTCTAGCTGTCTCCCCAAGATGGCCTCCTGGTAACGCTGCATCCATCTTTCTTTCTCTCTTTCTCTCTCCATCTCCTCTGACAGCCACCATAAATGAAAATGAGCACTCTCAGCAGTTTGTTGCCCCTTGTCCATCCAAAGCTCTTGTGGTACATAGTACACTATTTTATTTCTTTACTGTCTATTTGTGCTGCAAAGCCTCTAAACCAAAACAGTAACTCAAATCCGCGTGAACTTTTTGTAAATATACTACTGTTCTGTGCAACATAAAAGGGAGATCCAGATAGGGCCAAGTAACAAAAAATAAGGAGACCATAAATGTGGAAAAATAGAAGCAAAACGAAAATAAATATTGTGTGATAATGGTAAGCCAGCTGGAGAAAGATGCTGGGGGATCTACATCGATAACTAAAGATATAGTTTGCCTAAAAACAGTAGACATAGAAAATCGCTGAAATATTTTAATTGAAATTATTGCGCTTCCAGCACTAACATTCTATCTGCACAAGATTCCAAAGAGGATACAAAGGTATAGCCTATTTAGTGTGTATTACTGTCATTATGATGCTATTAGAGACCATAATACATTTCCAATTGCAAATGGTTTTAGCACATTTATAGATAAAACTGCCATTATAGAGTTGTAATTCATTTTTTGTTTTCAAGAAGACCATATCTGTTAGTATTACCGCAAATTGTATCACATTACATTAGAAGACCTGAGGCTAAATATCATAGTGTAGTAATATACTGTAAATCATTTAACTTAACTTTGTACTCCACAGGGAGCCAGCCAACAATGTTTTACAGTTGTGATAATGTGATATACTAAAACCCACAAGGTCAGCTTTGACTGCTTACTGTTTGCAGTCATTTGACAGACCCAAGAGATGCCTTCTTTATTTGAAAGCTCCTCCTTTTGTTAATATTTTTCAAGCTTCTAAATATCAATGTAAACCAAAGAAAGAAGAATCGTAGATACCTCTGGGGGCAGACTCACAAAGACAGCAACTAGAGCATGTGAGTTACACAAATCTCAATGTACGTGGATGCATGTGTGCACTTAGTAAATATAGAACAAAGCATCCGCATTTTGATCATTTTTAATATCAAAAACAATGGGTCCAATTCACAAAAGGCATTTTATAATATTTGGAATTTTACTCAGGTAGAAATACAAAATACAATTCAAAACACTAAGGGGCATATTTAAGTAAAGTGGTGCTGCACCTAGTGCTGAGCCACTTCCTTTGAGCCCCTTAACACCCCCCTACCGCCATCATATGTGTGCCGTATGTAAGATACAGGCACCATGGCGCAGGGTACGGAGCAATAACGTTATTCTTTTTACACTATTGGTGTACACTGCAGGAGTAGTGCCAAAATATTGGCGCTACTCCCCCACAGTACATAGGTGGCCCCTTTTAATGCCGGCTATGAGCAGGTGTTAAAAGCACTGTAAAAAATGATGCAAGAAAATCTGATAGATTTCCTTGCACCATTTTCTCACTCCCCCTCACAGGGGAATACCACACCCCTGGCACAGGCATAATGTATTGCAAAGGGTTACAAAGTAGTGCAATCAATGCATTGTGCCTCTTTGTAAATATCGCACAAGGATTTTGGCGTCATTGGTCACATTAGCATCAAATATAATGACATTAATGTGGCGCAAGGTGGCGCTGGGGGCTTATAAATATGCCCTTGTTGATAAACAATTCTTATCTATACTAGCACACCCAAATAATCAAAATAATCACCAACTGTTACTCACACAGCTAATTAAACTTTTGTAAATTGCTGCCTTATAACAAATCATTAACATAATTACATTCGAACATCTACTATTATCAATAATACTTAACATGCCATTTCTTGAAAGTAATCCCCACTCAATTCCGGGGGTAAGATATAATAGCTCTTCTGTATCCATCCCATTAGGCCGAATTATTTCAGTGCCCTGTAACACAAGAAACACACAAAAAATGTGATACATAGTTAATTTCAAGTAATCTTACACTTATTCTCTTTTACATATGCTTGACTATACCAGAATAAACATTTTAATATTCATAAATAGTCTTATACATTCTCTTTCTTGATTGATCAGTTTTATTAGCCTAGATGGACTGTGAGTTCTTTGTCCATGTTCAATCCTCTCGGTTGAAGGGTCTTGTATTTGATGATTAATTTTTATTCCAACCTACGTAATTCTTGTTCCCTATTGCCCCCTCTTATGTTCACCGGAATACTGTCCAATACACAAAATGTTAACAAACTAATATTCTTACCATGATACCTTGCACAATGTCTTGCAACCGGATATTGTCTATCATTATTCTTCACAGCTCTAAAGTGTTCCAGTATCCGCTTTTTTGCCTTGTGAATTGTACTACCTATATAAAATGTATCACATGGGCAGTACAATGCGTATACCACAAATTCCGTGTTTCAAGTTAAATGTTTCCTTATTACAAAAGTTTTTTTTTCCATAGATAATGTTATCTCTCAGCAACTGGGACTAAACTTACATGCTTTACACATGCCACACGTGAAAAAACCTTGTATAGATCTTTGTAAATTTTTAGTTGGAGACTGCACTAAATTTGTACATAACTTATCTTTCAGTGAGGTGCTTCTTCTGCAAGTCATTTGTGCTTTTTCATCAACAAAGTTTCTGATATTATCATCAGCTGTTAGAATATTCCAATATTTGTTAAAACTCCATCTCACTTCCCATGATTGGTTATGAAAAGTAGTAATAAATCTGACAGATAGTTGAGTGTCACAGTCATGTCTCCTCTGCAAAATCAATGCTTCATCCCTATTAATGGACAAAACTTTTCTGCAAGCATTTTCTATGGTCTCTAGAGAATACTCTCTTTCTAGAAACCTCCTTCTCATAATCTCAATTTCTTGACGGAAATCCGTCTCATCACTACAGTTCCTTCTTGCCCTGAGTAACTCTCCATATGGTATACCCTCAATAAGTGTTTTAGGATGACAACTTCTGGCATGTAATAGATTATTGCCTGTTGTTTTTTTGCGGAACAATACACTGACAAGATTCAAACCTCTTACTTCTAATTTCAGGTCTAGAAATTCTATCTGAGTGGTATGAATATGGGCTGTGAATCTTAGATTCAACTGATTATCATTTAATTCCTTAATAAATGCCTCAATAAACCGTACCCAAAGGACAACATGGTCATCAAATTGACAGCTGTTTTAAACCACCTGTTCCTCCCACCAGCCTAGGTACAAAGCCGCATAGCTGGGAGCGAAACAGGTTCCCATAGCCGTCCCTTGGGTCTGTCTATAAATCTTTTTATCAAAAATGAAGAAATTGTTGGTTAAACAGGTGTCCATCATACTGAGTAGCATTTTGGTATGTTGGAAGTAGGATAATGGTCTAGCGCTTAGAAAATATTGACTCGCTTCAACCCCCAACCTGTGTGGAATTGAGGTATATAGACTCTCAACATCCAAACTGACTAGTAAATTTTGTTTTTCCCATGTTATACCATCAATCCAATTTAGGAAATCACTTGTATCTCTAATATAAGATGGTAAAGATTGTACAAATGGCGCGAGGAAGTAATCTACATATCTAGAGGTATTTTCTAAGGCAACAGTAGATGTTTGAATTTAATTATGTTAATGATTTAATATAAGGCACCAATTTACAAAATGTTAATTAGCTGTGTGAGTAACAGTTGGTAATTATTTTGATTATTTGGGTGGGCTAGTATGGATAAGAATTGTTTATCAATGTGTTTATTGGAAGTACATATATAGGCTGTTGAATGAATCCACTCCAAAATGGCCGACACGTTTAGATAAGAACTTGGTTATTGTGTGACTTTAGTCCTTCTTTTATTATTATGTTTATGGTTAGGAACTGATTTCCATATGAGGTGGGGATGAACATCCATAGCGTTTTGTTTGAGTATACCCGTGAAAAAGGAGTTTGAGCTCCGAAACGCATTGAGTTTTCCTGCCATTTCGTAAAACGAATAAAGCATGCTTAATTATGGAGCCGTGGTATGAGGTCTACTATTTTATAATTTACAGATAGTGGACGCTTGCTTTTTGATGGAATATATATATACATATATATATATATATATATATATATATATATATATATATATATATATATATATATATTTATTTCCCTATCTACATATATAGTCATATATATATGTGTGTTTGATCCCTATCAGGTGTTTTCCTATGGGAGTGCAGTACCACCAGTGGTTGGCCATGTGTGGTGCACAAGCTGGATAACATTTAAGCCCATTTTATCACTACTTAGGCTAATGTTTTGTTGTTGTGTGTTTGTAGTAGAATATTCCTCCCCAACACCTATATTAAATTTGTCTTAATAACTCCCATTTCATGGTACTTACTGGTATTTATTGTCCATTATATGGGCACTCCTTCTCGTCCCTCCCACATTTACTCCTAAAATCGAAATGTATGTGTGCAGAGATCTCAGCAACTGGGTTGGGGAGCTCTGCACAAAAAATGTAGGAGAGGCAGAGGTGCAAATTTATATTTTAGGCAGGACATGTACTTTTAAGTTTTACATGTCCTGGTAGTGAAAAGCTCCACTAGCTGCTTTTCACTTATGTGAGGCCTACTCCTCTCCTAGACCAGCATTGGGAATTCCTTAATATACTTTTAAGCTGTAATTTCAGATCAGAACGGAGTAGCTACATCATATCATATAATTGGAATGTAATGATAAATCCTCTTTAATAGTAAAGTCAGATTTAACATTACTATGTTAAAAATGCCACGTTTAGAAAGTCAGCATGTCTATGCTCTTACAACTCTGTGTGCCTTGTAGCCTGTCTCCAATACACATCTGGGGGAGATGACAGCTACATTTTGTGCCTTCCCTCTATCCAGTTACAAACACAAGAAGGGTGGATGTGTGAGAACTCATTTGCATTCATCTGCATTCTGGTGGCTCTTCCTGGGCAGGAAGGGTGGAGGGAAGCTCCCACACCCGATTAGGGAGTATCAGTCCCCACACAAAAGGCTGATTTTCCCCTACTGATATTCTTGAGCTAGGGCTGGGAAGAAAGGACCCATGTGTACTTCAAATACCCTTCCTTCAAGTATCCCCTACTTCAAATGCATATTTGGGTATAAGAACTGCTTCTCTCACCCTACCAAATCAATACACTACTGGACATGTGAAAAACTCTGCCAGGAATAAGGATTGCTGTGCTACAAGGAGTACCTCTCTGCTAGACTGCTTTCCTAGAAGGACTGCTTTCTGCTTTGATGAGTTACCCTGCTGCTTGCTGATATCTGCCCTGCTGAGGAAGGACTGGGCCCCTCTCACCTGAGCCCAGAGTGACCCCGAGGGCTTGTTGGCTTCCCCCTGTTCTCCTGCAGTCTCAGGGAGATCAAAGGCTGCACACAACCTGCAACCAGCACCTGGACTCTGTCTGTGGTGAGTTCCGCTCTGCCAAGTGGTGATAACCCAGCTCTGGGCCCTTGGAAGTCAGTATCTGTGCTGTAATCCAAGAAAATCCATGCATCATTGATGTTGTGTTGATTGGAACCCCTGCATTCCCTCTCAATGCCGATAAATTGGCACAGCTGCTCAAGTTGCGGACACCACATTGCCAACTGAGTGGTGCCTCATGCGCAGATTCTGATGCAGCTAAGCACCAAAACTTCGCTCTAACCCAGGGATGTGACGAGGACGCTTGGCCTCAATGCCTAACACTGTCTGATTTACAAAACTACCTTGACGCTGGACAGCTCAAAAAGATGCATCACCTACATCTCCTCAATCAACCGATGCATCTCCTTCTTTGCTAGACACATTGAGTCCTCGATCTTGATGCTTCTTTCATTAACCAGACCCTGCGTGGGTTCTGTAACCGGCCTTCCCTCCATCACGGTCAGCTTGAACTTTGGATCTACCCCTTTCTAGCACAACCTCATGTAACCTTTTTGTGCTATTGACTTCTAAGAACTATTTTTTGTTTATTCTTTAAAAATAATTGATATCTCAACTTCTACTGATTGGATCTGTGCCTCTTTGGTTTTGTTTTACTGATAGAATTAGCATCTATTATTCTAAACTTGTGTGGAGTACTTTTTGTATTTAATTGTATTACTGTATGTGTGTGTTAGATAACCTTGACTGCTCAGTGCCAAGCTACCAGAGGGTGAGTGCAGGTTATCCCTAAGTGTGTATCTAGCCTAGCCTGACAAGAGGTGGTAGTTCCGGCTTGTGCAGGGTGCCTACTCTGATAAGCAGGAACCCCAGTTTTAAGTTATGTTATAGTTATGTTATAGTTACATCCTGGAACAAGAAAGAAACTGGTGTTCAAAAAACAAACCCCAGCTAGAATTTACTAAGCCAACTATGACTTTCGGCCCAACATGTACTCCGTATGACCTCATATTACATTACTCATGACATGGTAAATTACACCATCAATGGCACCATTGATGGCATCATTCAATGAATGTAATACTTTGCTACACTTTTGAAACTGGATGGCATTTAGCAAGCTACACCTAAACCCACATTTCTACCACCCCTGTAGTGCTAATGGACGTGACCATTCACAACATTCAGGGCATGAGACATATCTGTGAAATCACTCAAATTTATAACATGTTTGAGTGGTATTAAGGTGCATAAAAAATGTAATGGCTATGTAGACTCTGGCTAAAGGTGTTCTAGAGAGTCTCACAGCCATAGAGTGTGGTAAAGATGTGGTGAGGACCAAAAGTATGTTTTCTTAAACAAGCTGAAAATGTTAGGTTTGTAAGGATGTGCATGTTGCACTTATCTCAGTGTCCTGGTCCTATGTGGAGATACATAATCCTAAATCTTCTGAACATGCACATCTTCAGGAGCTGAAGTCAGTGCACACGGGGCAGGCTGGTGCACCAGATGCCTGGCACGTTTTGCTGGCTATGGACCTGGTCTGAATTCAGCAGCAGAAGAAAGCTGTGGTTTCAGGCCTCTTGTGGACCGGCCTGCCCTGTGTCTGTGGCCCTCTCCTGAATGCTCCCGATCTCGGAAGCGCCAAGCAGGGACGGGCCTGGCTAACTAGGCCCGATCCTGCACACCACTTCAGAAATTAGGCGCATTCAGGATTCTGCGGGTCATGCAACTCCGCCTCTCTGGAATTCCACAGAGTTTTAAATCAACTCCTTGGAATTCCACAAGGTGGAACTCTGTGAACTCCGCCCAGGCCTAGAAAAACAAGAAGAGCTACATGTCCCATGGAGTCAAGAATGCTCACAAGACCTGCAAACGATGATGCCAAACTTAAGTGTTTAGAGTCTTAGGGCCATATGTATCATGATTTCCAACTAATTAAGTAATCGCTATTGGAATGTATGAAACTCCAGGAGTTTCATACAGCGATTCGCAAGCGCTCCCAAATGGACCTCCTCCTCAATATTCATGAGGTAGGTCGCAATTTGTGACCCATTGTGAATGGCTACAATCACAGGGATGGTGGCCTGCTAGGCACAGCAGAATACCATGTCTAAATTTGCTTTTAAATAAACCAATCTTTGTTTTTTAAACGCAGCACATTTTTTAAAATGGGATGCGTTTAAAAAAGAAAAAATGAAAAGTTCCCTTGGGACCACTGCCTGCTCTTAAAAATGTTTTTGCATGCATTCACAAAGGGGAAGGGTTCCCTTGGGGACCCCTTCCCTTTTACGAATGGGCTAGCACCAGTTTGAAACTGGTGCTAACTGCGATTGTTTTGCAACCACATTCACGGTCACAAAACAATCATACATACCTATGCGATTCGGTATTAGGAAGGGACGCCCTTGACACGCCCCTTCCTATTATCGAATCGGTATGTAGTCACAAATCCAATTTGTGATTCAGTAACTAGTTACCAAATCTCAAATTGGACTTGATACATGCCAAAATGCATTTTTTAGACCTGGGCCATTTGCAATCGCAAAAATGTTTGATACATCTGGCCCTAAGTTTCATAACTTCTGTGGAAGAAAATTGCAATATATAATTGCAACAGTCAGAACGTTTGCTCAGAAAGTCTTTTATTTCATCTCATGCTGCACTTTTGGAAAACTTCATTACTTCTAGACTAGACTATGCTAATGTATGGTATCTGGGTCTACCTTTTGGTCTAACAGAGGCTTCAAGTTGTACAGAAAATAGTGGCACGTTGGATCCTGAAACTCTCCTGGAGAACTTCTGTTTCAGATCATCTTAAGTCTTTACCCTTCTGTTTGCCAGTCAACAAAAGGGTTCTCTTCAAGGCCTTTGTCTTGGCCCATAGGCCCTTTTATGTGTTAGGCCATAAATATCTTTATGATCAGTTCCAGCATCATCTTGCTTCCAATGCAATCCTTTGATG
Organism: Pleurodeles waltl; assembly: GCF_031143425.1. NCBI lineage: Eukaryota > Metazoa > Chordata > Amphibia > Caudata > Salamandridae > Pleurodeles > Pleurodeles waltl. The sequence continues at coordinate 923,983,568 of NC_090448.1, read as the reverse complement.
CATACGGCCTCAAAATTGACAGGTACTAGAAACAGTGGTTGCTGATTTTCATATTTGTCCAGGTAACTCGGGAACCAGCTTCTGGTCAATATCCCTATTACGAACTCTGAATCAGAAGGTGTTGAAAACCTAAAAGTTTGCCTAGCCATAATATGATTGGTGGCTGCTACCTCCACAATTCCATTATAGTGTTGAAACACCCCTAGAAGTAGCTGAAGGCTCTACAAAAGTTTTATTAATTTATGTGTTCATTCATTCAAGTTTAGAAGTCTTGATGGCTGTTATCCTTGAACTCTATGAACGACACTGGTAGTATCAGAGATGTACATCATGCGCATGCTAGAATTTTATTTAACAACTCCTTCATTAAGAATTACAATCTCTTACCCTGCACTCATTCAAACTCATTTTATGTTAAGTACAAGAGGAGGCACCCCTTGGATCTGAATTGTTAGGTTGTTGGATAATAATATCTTTATCCCAGTCCTTTGGCATGAACTTGAAAGAGGCAATGTCTTGTATGATGTATTTCTTTCTTGCAAATCGTGATCTGCAGATTTTAATGACAAAAAAGATAATACTTGAAAAGTTGTTGTAAACAGGTCACTAAAGGTCAAAGTGCTACAGCACAACACTGGGTCATCAGCAATGTCTCTGTTCCAGAGTAGCTTTTATATGCAGGACCTTGAGGCAAGGCAAATAGTATTGGAATCATTTCCCAATAATGTGTCAGGTTTCCAGCTTTCATCTTTAACATACGGAAAAGATATTACTACTATGCAGGCTTCTATACTCTAAGACATGGAGGTTGTAATTTTCTTTTATTAATATTAGTAATAATAGTTTTGACTATTGATTTAAAAATCAATTTATAAAATGTGACAGCGTAGGGATTCACGTGTTCTCAACCTAGAATTTCATGTTAGAAAACATACTCTTTGTCAAATTCTTTGCGGTGCCAGTAGATAAGGGTTCAAAAATAGTATGAATAGGTCATTGAAGCAATTCTGAACATTATGTGCAGTGTTCAGATGGCACTTCAGCAAATCCACAGCTCAGCATTTTATAAGATTTACTGGTACAGTTCCTTACATGTTTTCCTAAAAAGGTTCTCCTCTCAGCCACTTAAAATGTCTAATATTGGCAGATTGGAGTACCAGGGCCAAAAAAGTGCTTTCCATATGAAGAGTACAAGCTGCAGGACAACATAAAGTGCAAAGTGCTTTGCTTTGTAACAAACTTGCAGGGATAGTTGGGAAGATTAGTGAACCAGGTACCCTTCATAGGGTAAGCAACAAGGAAGTGAATAATATCAAAGATCATCCTGTTAAGATAACATCGATATCTCTCATTTTGAATAAAAGACATGTCAAACTCCACACCTGCAGAAGATTTAATAAATACTAACTTTAAAGCTGTATGTAATCAATAAAAATTACTCAGGCAGCTCTCTTTTCGCCATTTGTAAAAGAGTTCTTTAACCAATGAATTAGTGCCACTGTTGATACTTTTGGTATTTGTAAAAAACTCTGGTGGTCATTACAACCCTAGCGGACGGTGTTAAAGCGGCGATAAAACCGCCAACAGGCCGGCGGTAAAAAAATTGGAATTATGACCGTGGCGGAAACCGCCAACAAAGACAGTCACTTTAACACTCTGACCGCCACGGCAGTACAGACAAACAGCGCAGCGGTCACCGCCAACAGACAGGCGGGAGACAAAGTACCGCCCACAGTATCACAGCCTACCAATCCGCCACCTTTTCGAGGGCGGATTCACCACAGATAAAAACACGGCGGAAACAGCCATTTCAAAGGGAAAACGCTCACCTCTACACACTCCACGAGGAAGGAGGGCACCATGGAGCCGGAACTCCACACTCTGCCACCGATAGTCTTCCTGCTCCTATACGAGGATCATCAACGCCGGCGGCGAAGACCACAGTGAGTACTGCACCTACGACATAGGGGAGGGGGTGTGAGAAAGTAGCCTCTTTCTAGCCTTGTTACCCCCACTTTTGGCCTGTTTGTGAGTGTATGTCAGGGTGTTTTCACTGTTTCACTGGGATCCTGCTAGCCAGGGCCCAGTGCTCATAGTGAAAACCCTATGTTTTCAGTATGTTTGTTATGTGTCACTGGGACCCTGCTATCCAGGACCCCAGTGCTCATAAGTTTGTGGCCTATATGCATGTGTTCCATGTGTGATGCCTAACTGTCTCACTGAGGCTCTGCTAACCAGAACCTCAGTGGTTATGCTCTCTCTTTACAAATTGTCACTAACAGGCTAGTGACCAATTTCACCAATTCACATTGGCAAACTGGAACACCGTCATAATTCCCTAGTATATGGTACTGAGGTACCCAGGGTATTGGGGTTCCAGGAGATACCTATGGGCTGCAGCATTTCTTTTGCCACCCATACGGAGCTCTGACAATTCTTACACAGACCTGCCACTGCAGCCTGAGTGAAATAACGTCCACGTTATTTCACAGCCATTTACCACTGCACTTAAGTAACTTATAAGTCACCTAAATGTCTAACCTTTACTGTTACTTAGTGTGTGGGCACCCTGGCACTAGCCAAGGTGCCCCCACATAGTTCAGGGCAAATTCCCTGGACTTTGTGAGTGCGGGGACACCATTTCACGCGTGCACTATACATAGGTCACTACCTAAGTATAGCGTCACAATGGTAACTCCGAACATGGCCATGTAACATGTCTAAGATCATGGAATTGTCACCCCAATGCCAAAATGGCAATTCCATGATCCCCCGAGTCTCTAGCACAGACCGGGGTACTTCCAAACTACCTTTCCCGGGGTTTCACTGCAGCTGCTGCTGCTGCCAAGCCCTCAGACAGGTTTCTGCCCTCCTGGGGTCCAGCCAGGCTTGGCCCAGGAAGGCAGAACAAAGGACTTCCTTAGAGAGAGGGTGTTACACCCTCTCCCTTTGGAAAAAGGTGTCAGGGCTTGGGAGGAGTAGCCTCCCCCAGCCTCTGGAAATGCTTTGATGGGCACAGATGGTGCCCATCTCTGTATAAGCCAGTCTACACTGGTTCAGGGATCCCCCAGCCCTGCTCTGGCACGAAACTGGACAAAGGAAAGGGGAGTGACCACTCCCCTGACCTGCATCTCCCAGGGGAGGTGCCCAGAGCTCCTCCAGTGTGCTCCAGACCTCTGCCATCTTCGAAACAGAGGTGCTGCTGGCACACTGGACTGCTCTGAATGGCCAGTGCCAGCAGGTGACGTCAGAGACTCCTTCTGATAGGCTCTTACCTGTGTTGCTAGCCTATCCTCCTTCCTAGGTAGCCAAACCTCCTTTTCGGGCTATTTAGGGTCTCTGCTTTGGGGAATTCTTTAGATAACGAATGCAAGAGCTCATCAGAGTTCCTCTGCATCTCTCTCTTCACCTTCTGCCAAAGGATCGACCGCTGACTGCTCAGGACGCCTGCAAAACCGCAACAAAGTAGCAAAGATGACTACTGCAACCTTGTATCGCTGATCCTGCCGCTTTCTCGCCTGTTTCCTGGTGGTGCATGCTCTGGGGGTAGCCTGCCTTCTTCTTGCACCAGGAGCTCTGAAGAAATCTCCAGTGGGACAACAGAATCTTCCCCCTGCAACCGCAGGCAACAAAAGACTGCATCACCAGTCCTCTGGGTCCCCTCTCAGCACGACGAGCGTGGTCCCTGGAACTCAGCAACTCTGTCCAAGTGACTCCCACAGTCCAGTGACTCTTCAGTCGAAGTTTGGTGGAGGTAAGTCCTTGCCTCCCCACGCTAGACTGCATTGCTGGGTACGGCGTGATTTGCAGCTGCTCCGGCTCCTGTGCACTCTTCCAGGATTTCCAACATGCACATCCAAGCATGGGTCCCTGACACTCTAACCTGCAGTGAACAACCTCCTGAGTTGTCCTCCGGCGTCGTGGGACTCCCTTTTGTGTCTTCGGGTGAGCTCCAGTTCACCCCTCTTCCAAGTGCCTGTTCCAGTACTTCTGCGGGTGCTGCCTGCTTCTGTGAGGGCTCCCTGACTGGCTGGGCACCCCCTCTGTCTCCTCATCCAAGTGTCAACATCCTGCTCCCTCCTGGGCCACAGCAGCATCCAAAAACCCTAACTGCGACCCTTGCAGCTAGCAAGGCTTGTTTGCGGTCTTTCTGCGTGGGAACACCTCTGAAAGCATCTTCACGACATGGGACATCCATCCTCCAAAGGGGAAGTTTCTAGTCCTCTTTGTTCTTGCAGAATCCACAGCTTCTACCATCCGGTGGCAGCTTCTTTGCACCCTCAGGTGGCATTTCCTGGGCATCTGCCCACTCTTGACTTTGTCGCGACTCTTGGACTTGGTCCCCTTGTTCCACAGGTACTCTCGTCCAGAAATCCACTTTGGTTGCATTGCTGGTGTTGGTCTTCCTTGCAGAATTCCCCTATCACAACTTCTGTGCTCTCTGGGTAATATAGGTGCACTTTAAACCTACTTTTCAGGGTCTTGGGGTGGGCTATTTTTCTAACCCTCACTGTTCTCTTACAGTCCCAGCGACCCTCTACAAGCTCATATAGGTTTGGGGTCCATTCGTGGTTCGCATTCCACTTCTAAAGTATATGGTTTGTGTTGCCCCTGTACCTATGTGCTCCTAATGCAATCTACTGTAACTTTACATTGCTTGCATTACTTCCTTTTGCTATTACTGCATATTTTTGGTATTGTGTACATATATCTTGTGTATATTTGGCATCCTCATACTGAGGGTACTCACTGAGATACTTTTATCATATTGTCATAAAAATAAAGTACCTTTATTTTTAGTATATCTGTGTATTGTGTTTTCTTATGATATTGTGCATATGACACCAGTGGTATAGTAGGAGCTTTTCATGTCTCCTAGTTCATCCTAAGCTGCTCTGCTATAGCTACCTTCTATCAGCCTAAGCTGCTAGAAACACCTCTTCTACACTAATAAGGGATAACTGGGCCTGGTACAGAGTGTAAGTACCCCTTGGTACCCACTACAAGCCAGGCCAGCCTCCTACAGGGGGGAGGGAAAAAACAGGGACACACACACGCAACACCAGCACCCCCACCCTCACCCACTACAACACACACACCAATGCATATCCAAACATAACAGTAATACCCCCGACCCCCTCTGGAAGAATGCAAAGACAAAAGGAAATGAGTTGGACCATTGTAATATATCAAAATACAGTAAGCAAATATATACATATATATGTACACATTAAACAAAATATACTCCACGATTATTAGCGCAGGTAATGCACCATTCATTGTCCGTGGACCACTGGGTTCAAAATGCATGGGCGAGGCCCTCACAAGATACCTGATCAAAACAGAGAGAACACTGCAGGGGCATCAGATAGAAAAACAACAGGCACCTCAGGGGGAAGGGAAGGGGGGCACCTCAGCCGGATGAGTGCACCACCCCACATCCACGAGGGGGCTCCATGCCCATTGATGTATCCTGGGGAGTGCAAAGCCACAGTCTCTCAAGTCTCTGCAGTGGGTGGGTTGCCCACTGTACCAACCTGGGGAGTGCAAAGCCACAGTCTCTCAAGTCTCTGCAGTGGGTGGGTTGCCCACTGTACCATCCTGGGGAGTGCAAAGCCACAGTCTCTCAAGTGGATAACAGTCTCCACTGGTTCTGGAGGGGGACTGGTGCCCAGAGTACAGCACACACCCTGTGACGGTCCCAGTTGCGTCACTGGCCCTGCCGCAAATGGGCTAGCGGTGCATTCCATGGTGGTCTTTGCCCTTTTCAGCGGTCCCTGGCCTGTTCAGCGGTGCTTGAGTTGACAGTGTCAGACCCGTTCAGCGGTGCATTCTATGACGGTCATTGCCCTGTTCAGTGGTCCCTAGCCTGTTCAGCAGTGCTTGAGTTGCCAGTGTCAGACCTGTTCAGCGGTGCATTCCATGACGGTCTTTGCCCTGTTCAGGGGTCCCTGGCCTGTTCAGTGGTGCTTGAGTTGCCAGTGTCAGACCCGTTCAGCGGTGCATTCCATGGCGGTCTTTGCCCTGTTCAGCTGTCCATGGCCTGTTCAGCAGTGCTTGCGTTGCCAGTGTCAGACCTGTTCAGCGGTGCATTCCATGACGGTCTTTGCCCTGTTCAGCGGTCCCTGGCCTGTTCAGTGGTGCTTGAGTTGCCAGTGTCAGACCCGTTCAGCGGTGCATTCCATGGCGTTCTTTGCCCTGTTCAGTGGTCCCTGGCCTGTTCAGCTGTGCTTGAGTTGCCAGTGTCAGACCCGTTCAGCGGTGCATTTCATGGCGGTCTTTGCCCTGTTCGGCAGTCCCTGGCCTGTTCAGCGGTGCTTGAGTTGCCAGTGTCAGACCCGTTCAGCGGTGCATTCCTTGGCGGTATTTGCCCTGTTCAGTGGTCCCTGGCCTGTTCAGCGGTGCTTGCCAAGGCGGTCCTTCATTGCCCAGCAGGGCTGTGGCTGGGGGTCCTTCATGGGTCAGCTGGGCTGTGGCTTGCGGGGCCCTCCTGGCCAGCTGGGTTGTGGCTGGCGGTAGCCTCCTGGGCAGTGATTCTGGGGCTGGGCTCCTGGGCAGTGACTCTGGCGGTGGCCTCCTGGCAATTGACGATGGGGCTGGCCTCCTGGGCAGTGACTCTGGCGGTGGCCTCCTGGCCAGTGACGATGGGGCTAGAGGTGGCCTCCTGGGCAGCGGGGATGGGGCTGGCAGTGGCCTCCTGGGCAGCGGGGATGATGGCGGTCCTCTTCGCCGTGCTGCTCCTCCCATACTTTGGAGATTTCTTCTGGCCCTTCCCCACCTTGGGAGGAGTCACAGCTGAGTCGACACTCCCCCCCCGGGACCCTTGTAAGCGGCTTTGCTGGCTAGAGTCTTCCCCCTCTCCTGCCGGGCAGTGTCCAACTTCTGGTGCTTCACAGGGGGGGACTGGCTGTGCTGTGGCTCCATGCCACACTGGCTGTCCTGGTGGCCGTTGCACTCCACATACCTGTAACTACAGGCACCACTGGTCCCAGAGATTTTTTGGCTGAGGTGCTAGTACGGGACCTATGAGTTGGACGGGGGGTGGTGGGAAATAGGTTAAGGGGGGCCAGGAAAACTTTTTGGGAGACACTGGTACGGGTAGATTGAGGGGGTTTGGGAGTGGAGGAAGAGGTAGTGGTTGTAGGAGGTGTAAGTTTTGTGGATTTGGGTGCAGGTGCATGGGCTGGAGGCTGTCGTGAGGTGGATGGCTGTTGGGTGGGTGTGTGCCTGCGTTTGTGTATCTTCGGAGGGGGCATCACAAACACACTGGGAGAGGACACAGGGGACGTGTAAATGGTAGTGGGGGTGGTGAGTGCACTTGAGCGGGGTGTGGTGGTGGGTGTGCTGGTGCCGGACGTAGTGGCCTTAGTGGTAGTACATGCAGGTGTGAGTGTAGACGAGACTGGGAGGGAGGAGGGAGATGACGAGGAGGGGGACACAGTGGAGGCAGTGGATGTTGGTGTGTCTGTATGTGTGTGATGCTTGCGTGAGTGTCTGTGGGATATGTGGTGCTTATGTTAGCCTGAGCTTCCCTTGTGTGTTGAGGTGTGTGCATGCTGGTCTGTAGGTGTGCTGGGGATAGGCTAAGGTACAGGGGATTGGGTCTGGGTGGAGGAAGTTGGAGGGGGAGGCTAGACACAGGGACAATGGCTGCCATCAGTGCTGAGGCCAGAGTTTGCAGGGTTCGATGAAGGGCAGCCTGACCAGAATGAATGCCCTCCAGGAATGCATTTGTGTGTTGCAATCCCCTTTCTACACCCTGGATGGCTTTCAAAATGGTAGACTGCCCAACTGTGAGAGACCTGAGGAGGTCAATGGCCTCCTCACTGAGGGCAGCAGAGGTGACAGGGGCAGGGGCTGAGGTGCCTGGGGCGAAGGTAATGCCCACCCTCCTGGGTGAGCAGGCACGGGGCGAAGGCTGAGGGGCTGCTGGGAGGGTGGTGCTGGTAGTGGGGGTGGTGGCTGTACCTGTAGAAGTGGGGGGCACAGATTTTGCCGCCACCACAAGGGAGATCCCATCAGAGGACAAGTCTGTGTCGCTGGTTGCAGATCCTGTGACCACGTGGTGCTCCCATTCGCCCTCCGTCCCACTGGTGTATTCTGAGTCCGTGATGTGGCCCTCCATGGCCATGTGGGATGCAGCTCGCTCGTGCTCCGGTGCCACTGTACCTCCGCCTGATGATGCAGATGCACACAAGAACAGGGAGACCACAAAAAGGGGGGGGATGACAAAAGAAAGACAGGTTGAGTGCATGGCTTACCGCTACCGTTGGCGGACAATACAGACACAGCAGCCCCCTGCACTACGTCGCGCTGTTGGGCTCTACAGATGCAAATCCTGGGATATGGCCTACATGGCTATGGTTGACATCTGCACACATAGATGACACAGGGGCATGAACTTGGCACTCTACAGAGGTGGGGTGAGGTGCCACATGGCCTGCATTACAGAGGGGCCTAGCCTACGGAACTCGCCCTGGCCTAGGGAAGCACACAGCCCTGCTCCCCCACCCAGACACCTTCACTGCACGCAAAATCTGCTGAATGATGTTATACTCACCCCCTTGTGTCTGCTGTGATGCCCTCAAGCGCCCATCCAACTCATGGTAGGCCACCGCCAGGATCCGGAACATCAGGGGGGTCATGGTTCGACGGGCACCCCTCCCACGTTGGGAGGCCATCCCCAGCTGAGCCTCCGTCATCTTCCCCCCAGGGTCCGGACATCCTTGGCGATGGCACGCCAAATATCCTTCTTCTGGTGGGCGCTGACCTACATGACATGTACAGGAGAAGAAGAGAAGTCATTACCAACTGCACCGTCTAATTGAGTGGCCCACATCCCTACCCTTGCCATGTGGCACATGCATTCACAGTCCTTCATGCACGCAGAACTGTGCCCCCTTCATTCTTACAACCAGCCCTCTCCACACAGGCATAGCCCATACAACGTGCTCCCTGTGTACTTACCTGTTGGTCTGGAGGACTGTAGAGTAGCGTGTACTGGGGGAGGACCCCGTCCACGAGCTTCTCCAACTCCTCTGCAGTGAAGGCAGGGGCCCTTTCCCCAGACGCAAGAGCCATTGTCTCTTCCAGACCGAGGTCACAGCAGAGCTTGCAGTGTAGGTCCTCTCCTGTCGAAGATCAGGTATCGAGTGATTGAACAGATAGAAAATAGCAGTCACGTCCTCAGCGGTCACGTCCGCGGCGGTGCGTACCATCACCGCCGGCGTACATCGTCATTGGCTCCTGGGACCCATAGGGTCCAATGTTAACCAATGCAGCATTGCACAGCGGTCTTCGACCGCCTACCGCGATGGTGTACAACGCCAGCGCAGTTACCTCACATCCCATTGTCCCAGTTTAGAGGTCAGGCAGCCGCCATTTCAGGGGCCCACATGGCCTAATTACCAACTGCGTCACTCAGACCTAGGCCTTGTTGCACAACTCAAATACAGGCCAGATTTTGTGTATGAATGGTGTTCTGTGTAGACTGGGGGTACATACCTCTGAGTTGCTTGACTCTGTGGTCGCTGTTGTCATTCCTAGGCACCGTCCGCTGGGATATGTGAGGAGATGGCGGAATCCTCCGGTGTACCGACTGCTGGTGGACCTGTCGACAATGGAAGAAAGACATTTGATCATCACCTACAGGTTTGACCGTGCCACAATCCAGGAACTGCGTGCCCAGTTGGAGCCTGACCTGATGTCAGCAATCCGCCATCCCACAGGGATCCCCCCTCAAGTGCAGGTGCTATCAGTGCTCCATTTCTTTGCAAGTGGGTCATTTCAAACAACAGTAGCCATGGCATCAGGGATGTCCCAGCCTATGTTTTCCAACGTGTTGTCCAGAGTGTTGTCTGCCCTGCTGAAACACATGCGGAGCTACATGGTTTTCCCTCAGGTGGAGGATTTGCCTACAGTTAAAGGTGACTTCTATGCCCTTGGACATATCCCCAATATCATAGGTGCCATTGATGGGAACCATGTAGCTCTGGTCCCCCCCCAAAGGAGTGAACAGGTGTACAGGAACCGGAAGAGTTATCATTCGATGAAGGTACAGATGGTATGTTTGGCAGACCAGTACATCTCCCAGGTAAATGCTATGTTCCCTGGCTCTGTGCATGACGCCTACATCCTGTGGAATAGCAGCATCCCTTATGTGATGGGTCAACTCCAGAGGCACCGGGTGTGGCTATTAGGGGACTCTGGTTACCCCAACCTGTCATGGCTACTACCCCCAGTGAGGAATCCCAGGACCAGGGCAGTTAACGCTACAATGAGGCCCATGGGCGGACTAGGAGGGTTGTCGAACGCACCTTCGGCCTCCTGACGGCCAGGTTCAGGTGCCTGCATATGACAGGTGGTTCCCTATTCTACTCACCAAAGAAGGTGTGCCAGATCATCGGGCCTGCTGTATGCTTCACAATTTCGCTTTGCGACGACAGGTGCCTTTTCTGCAGGACGATGGTCCAGATGACGGTGTTGTGGCAGCTGTGGAGCCTGTGGACAGTGATGAGGAGGAAGCAGAGGAAGAAGACATTGACAACAGGGACTCAGTTATAAAGCAAATATTTCCAGTGACACACAGGTGAGAACACATTCCTGCCTACTACAAGTACTTTCACACTTCTACCTCTATCCTGTCTGTCGATTTCAACCAGTATATGGTAACTGAGTTGTACATCTCCCTTACGGTTTCACAGGTGTGGTTTCCAACATGTGTCATCTGCTTAGATTCCTCATGGACTTGAGATGTGTGACATAGGTATGTTGACATTACATTTGAAAATGCATTTTGTCACTGTCATTGCTAATACACATTTTCGAAATCACAGACTGACTCCAAATTGTTTTGTGCTTCAAGGGTGTTTATTGAAGTGCTGAATATTGGAGGAGGGTTGTAAAATGGTGAGGGGTGATGGTGGAGGAATGTCCATGGTAGAGTCCAGTCTATTAGTCTCACAGGTGCATTGCCCATATGGGCATAGGAAGTGGAGCTGGGGCAGTTTAAATATGGACAGGGTGACAAAGTGGGACAGTGGGATGACAATCAGGGTGGTCTCATTTTTTGGCGGGGGTCTTGGCATCGTGCTCTGTCTTGTTCCTGGATCTCAGGGCTCGCTTGAAGGGCGGTTCTCCGTCTGCAGGGGGTGGGGTGCTGGTGTGGTTGTCCTGTGGTGGTGCCTCCTGTCCACTAGCGGCGGCGGAGGTGGTGGGCAGTTCATCGTCCATGCTAGTGTCAGGGGCCCATTGTAGTGCCACAGTGTCCCTCCTGGTGTTGAGTATTTCCTTCAGCACCCCTACGATGGTGCCCAGGGCGGAGCTGATGGTTCTGAGTTCATCCCTGAACCCCAAATACCTTTCCTCCTGCATGCGCTGGGTCTCCTGAAACTTGGCCAGGACCGTTGCCATCGTCTCCTGGGACTGGTGGTATGCTCCCATGATGGAGGAGAGGGCCTCGTGGAGAGTGGCTTCCCTAGGCCTGTCCGCCCCCTGTCACACAGCAGCCCTCCCAGTTCCCCTGTGTTCCAGCGCCTCCATCCCCTGGATAGTCTGCCCACTGCCACTGCCCCCAGGTCCCTGTTGTTGTTGGGGTGGTGGGTTATCCTGGGTTCCCTGTAGTGGTGGACACACAGCTGATTGACGTGTCCTGGGTACAGAGGTATGGGCTCGCTGGGTGGGTGCTGTGCTGGTGTTACCAGAGGGGGGAAGCTCTGTGGTGGCCTGTGACTGGGTGTGGGGAACCGAATGTCCCAAGGCCCACGATGGTCCGGGCTGGTCATCTGGATCCAGTTGGACAGAGCTGCTGTCATCACTGTGGGCCTCTTCTGTGGGTGGGGTGGAGATGTCTGGACCCTCCTGTCTGGTGACATTGGGTAGTGGTCCTGCAGGGGTATAAAAGCATGATTATTGCATCAGTGTGTGTCATGGTGTGCAATGGGTGGGTGACCGTGTACCCCAGTGCTAGCATTCCTGTGTGGGGACTTGTGTGATGATGGTTGAGGGGGGTGTTATGGGTATGTGCAGTGGGCATGCTTTAGTGATGGGTGTCCATGCTTTGTTGTGTCATGCAGGGCTTGGTGTTGGGATGTGTGGTTTATTAGTACATTTGTGAGGAGTTGGAGTGATAGGGGAGGGGGCGAGGGTGGGGGTCTGTGATAGCATGCAGGTAGGGTGGGGAATATGATAGTTAACATTTGACTTACCAGAGTCCATTCCTCCAACGACTCCTGCGATGCCCTCAGGATGCAGAATCTCCAAGACCTGCTCCTCCCATGTTGTTAGTTGTGGGCGAGGAGGTGGCGGCGGCCAGTCGTCTGTACCGCTATGTGGTGTCTTGAGACCACGGAACGCACCTTCCCCCGTAGGTCGTTCCACCTCTTCCTGATGTCATCCCAATTTCTTGGGTGCGGTCCCACTGCGTTGACCCTGTCGACTATTCTTCACCATAGCTCCATCTTCCTAGCTATGGAGGTGTGCTGCACCTGTGCTCCAAATAGCTGTGGCTCTACCCGGACGATTTCCTCCACCATGACCCTGAGCTCCTCCTCCGAGAACCTGGGGTGTCTTTGCCGTGCCATGTGGTGGTGTAGGTGATGTGTGGGGGGAGTATGTGGTGATAAGTGTGGTGCTATGTATTGGTGTGTGGTATTTTGTGCGTGGAAGTAGTGTGGGTGATGGTCTGGTGTGCCTGTGGATGCTTGGTAGTAGTTTGTAGTGTCTCTCTCTGGCCTTCTTTCTGTGTTTTTGTCGTAGGGGTTTGTGGGTGATGTGGGTGTGTGTTTTATATTGTATTGGATGTGTGGGAGTGGTGTGTGAATGTGTATCAGGTGTGTGTATTTCGAATTGTCCAATGTGGTAGTGTTTTGTAAGAATGTGAGTATATTGAGAGCGGCGGTGTGTACCGCCAATGGAATACCGCGGTTGAAAGACCGCCACGTGGATTCGTGGGTCGTGATAGTGTGGGCGTATTCCTGTTGGCGTGACGGTGGAGGTTTTGTTTTCGCCAGTTTATCACTGACCTTTGGTGTGGCGGACTTGTGTGGGTGTCTGAATTTTGTCAGATTTCGAGATGTGGGTTTTGATAGCTGTGGTGGAATTCCGCGGCCGCAGTGGTGTGTTGGCGGTCTTCTGCACGGCGGTAAGCGGCTTTTACCGCCAATGTTGTAATGAGGGACTCTGAGATTCCCAAAGTGCAAAAGACTAATTTAATATACATCAGCCAAGAAACTGACCCTGCATTATCTGGCAGATGCAGTGTTGAATCCCCTTCCTGGTTAGGCTAGCTTCAGGTGTCACCCAAACCCAGATGATATAAAACGCACATGAATTTCACTAAGGTATTGGTTAGATGTTTCTCAGACAATATAACTAAATAAGTCATACAGAACCTTGAGTTACTAAATTTAGTTCCAGCTGAAATACAGAAGTATGGGTTGTCTGACACCCTCACAGTTGGAGCTTTGCCATTTTGTGGTGTAGCTTTGACTTTCAAAGTAATCAGCGTTTGGTGCCATGGTCTCACGAGGGTCTAATTTTGATCTATTCATTGAATATGGAGTAGAAAAAACAAGTCAGGAATTAAACTGACCACAATTTAAACTGTTTTGCTCTAGTTTAAAAACACATCCAGTATTATTGGAAAATACTGTTGAAATGCCAGTAGCTATCCAAGTAATACCACACATCTCCTAGTAACAGTAAGAAAAATCAAGAACAGTTTCTTGTTGCTAAATCAATTCTGCTGAACAAATTGTGGAACCAATGCTCCCAACAGATATTCACCAAAAAAGGGCAGAGTGGTACATCTAGGAAAAATAATGTATGGTAACATTATTACCATTTTGACCTTTTTTATCGTATGTCACTGAAATACCTTCCATTACATTAACGCTGCACAATGAGGACTTAAAAAGCGATCATAAAATAAGTGTAGTGGTTTAAGATTTTTAATTTAGTTCTATCCATCAAGCAATTAATGTGCTTTCACTAAATCTATTAAATTTCAACATTGATATGTTAATTATGAGTCTATTTATATGATAAAATATTGAAGACAGCTACTCTGCACAAACTGAGAGGTCTTTGTCAGTCCTTTGTTATTGGTGTAAATAAATACTTTCAGCTTTGAAGAGCCAAATATTCTCCTCTACTTAAAGTAAACACCAAGAGGTATCTCATGTCTCCAAATTATGGAATGTCTGAACATCAAGTGAGACACTGTACCACCTCTCTCTTTCAGTCTCGTACAGAGCATTATGGTCAGCAAAATCTATGTAGCTGGGAGGAAAGATAAATCTAAGGTGGTACAGCTTGAATTGCAAACCTGGTGACAGATTTACTAATGGCTTGCTTTGCCCTTGCATCAAGGAAGATGAAACATGGCAACACAGGCCTTTAAATAGGACTTACCAAGCCATGCAAAGACACCTTGCAATGCTCTGCGTGACTTAGTAAATCCGGAGTAACACAATAGAGCCCATATTGCTACCTTGCATTACTCTACATTGAGAAGGTGTTCCATAGGTGGAGCATGATATTCCCATACATCCACACATAGATTTTGATGCAATCCCATGTTTGTTTAGGTCAGTAAACCTGGTATTGTGTCAAAATGGTCCGCCTTTCCAAGTGAGCATAATGAGGACAAATATCTATAAATCTATATATCTTTCCACCAGCACACATTGAAAGCAGAAAATGTCTCAAAGGATTGTTTTTGTGCAGGAAAGTTTTCCTTTCTGCACAAAAGTAATTCTGTCTGAAATGTAGACACCATTATTCTGTGGTGCAACGGTGCCTGCAGGGAGAGGGCAGAAATGCATCATATCTTAGTAGCTATGGCACATTTCTGCTCTTTGACTGTCTCTCCACAAAATCCAGCAAGTTGTCCTGCTGTATTGCAAAATGTCTTAGTAAATCTATCCTTTTGTTATGTTTATTAAAATCTATTTATAGCACTGTTGTTTTCTTTAGCTTGTGAGTAACCTGTAATGTCTAGGGAAGTTCAAAGTAAAAAGCCTTCACCAACAAAGTTCTGCAAAGTCTGGATATTTGCTTGATGTAGGTGGGTGGAGTGTCTCATTCTGCATAACGCATATTTTATCCCATGGATTAAACAAATTAAGAGATTAAAAGACAACATTAAAGGAATGATTCCAGTGAAAGGAAATGTGATTTAAGATATTTTTTAGAGGTACTGCAAAAATAAACCCATGCAAGCAAAAAGAGAATGGGGAGCGGTACAAATGGAATATATAAAATGTTTAAATAGAGATACCACTACAACTGTTTTTTTTCTTTTGAGAAAGCAGACAGAAAAAGAGGTGTGAGAAGAACTTTGGTTGGAAAAAAAAGTATGGCTATGGCATTGGCAAATATTGGAACCTGCTGAACAAGATGCATTTTAGTTAACATTTGAAAGCTACAGAGGGAATGATGCAGGCTGAAGGATAGAGAAAATGTCACATTTTGTAAGCAGTGACAGAGAAAGATTTAGAAACTGTATAGTGTATTTTTTAAATCAATAATAAGGGTGTCTTAGCTAAGCACAGAGTGAACACCTCTGGAAATATTAGATTTTCAAGGTTTTGTAGCAAACAGAGGGTTGAGATAGGAGCTTTTATTTTAACAGTGAGTTTTACAAACAGAACCTCTGAAATATAGGCCCTCATTACAACCCTGGCTGACCGCTGTGCTGACGGCCGCCAACATACCGTGCCTGCAGTGGAGATCGACTACAGGTATTATGACCTACACTTAGAAATCCTACACAATACAGACACCCACAAAAGTCCGCCACACCAAAGGTCAGTGATGAACTGGAGATAGCAAAACCCACACCGTTACACCAACAGGAATATGCCCACACTATCATGACCCATGAATCAATGTGGCGGTCATTCAACCGCGGTAATCCATTGGCGGTACACACCGCTGCGCTCAAAATACACACATATTTACAAAACACAACCACATTGGACATTTCACCACACCCTCACACTCACACCACTATAAAACACACACCCACATTACCCACAACACCTTACAACGAAATTTTTGGAAGAAGCAGAGCGACAGAAAAGCAAATACAACACCAGCATCCAGAGGCACACAACACCATCCCCCATACACTGTCCACGCACATCAAAGAACACACCACAATACATCACACCACACATCACATCAACCATCACCTCACACATCACCCACACCACATCATGGCACCTCAAAGACACCCCAGGTTTTCTGAGGAGGAGCTCAGGGTCATGGTGGAGGAAATCATCCGGGTAGAGCCACAGCTATTCAGATCACAGGTGCAGCAGACATCCATTTCTAGGAAGATGGAGCTATGGAGGAGAATTGTCGACAGAGTCAACGCAGTGGGACAGCATCCAAGAACATGGGATGACATCAGGAAGAGGTGGAATGACCTACAGGGGAAGGTACATTTTGTGGTATCCAGACACCAGGTAGCCATACAGAGTACTGACAGTGGACCCCCACCTCCTCCCCCACAACTAACAACATAGGAGGAGCAAGTCTTGGCGATCATGCATCCTGAGGGCCTCGCAAGAGTAGCAGGAGGACTGGACTCTGGTAAGTCAATCTCTACTATTATATCCACCCACCCTACCTGCATGCCATCACAAACCCCAACCCCTACCCTCACTCCCATTACTCCTCCACCTCCCACACACCCCACCACTACAACCCACTCATCCCAATGTCAAGCCCTGCATGTGACAACAATGCATGGCCACCCATCACAGACCTGCATGGACACCGATCACTAAAGCATGTCCAGTAGAGAGGCTCAGCCAGGGCACACAATAACCACTCACACAAGGGCCAAGGTGATAATGCAAGCACAGGAGTAGAGGGAACCTCACCCATTGCACAAGATGGCACACACAGATACAATATCTATGCATTTACACCCCAACCGGACCCCTACACAACGTCATCGGACAGGCGGTGCCAGCCATATCCAGTCCTTTGACAGAAGAGGCCCACAGTGACGACAGCAGCTCTGCACGCCTGGATCAAGATGACCAGCCCAGCCCATCAGGGACCTCTGGACTGCCGGTTCCCCTGCCACAGTCCCAAACCACCACTGGACATCCCCCCTCAGGAAACACCACCACAGCACCCACCCAGCGGGCCCATGCCACAGTCCCCAGGACACGTCAATCAGCAGTGCGTCCACCACTATAGGGTCCCCAGGCAATCCCACTAACACAGGACGAACAGGGACCTGGGGTCAGTGGCATTGGGCACACGTTTCAGGGGACAGAGGCACAGGACAACAGGAAAGCTGGGAGGACTGCTGTGTGACGGGGAGGACAGGCCCAGGGAACCCACTCTCCACGAGGCACTCTCCAACATCATGGGAACATACCACCATTCCCAGGAGACCCAGAGGCTGCAGGTGGAACAGTATCTGGGGATCAGGGAGGACTTGAAATCCATTAACAACACCCTGGTCACCATTGCAGGGGTGCTGGCAGACATGGCCAACACCATGAGGGAGACAGTGGCATACCACCGGGCCAATGACACCAGGCTGAACGATGAACAGCTCTCCACATCCGCCGACGCTAGTGGACAGGAGGTCCCGCCACAGGACCAACAGGCCACCAGCACCCCATCCCCTACAGAAGGAGAACCACCCCACAAACGGTCCCTGCGATCCAGGCACAAGACAGAGACAATTGCCAAGACCCCGCCAGGAAATAAGACTCCTGATTGTCACTCTTCTGTCCCACTGTGTCACCCTGACCACCTTGAACTGACATTGCTCCACATCCTAAGGCCCATTGGACAGTGCACCTGTGATTCAAAGAGACTGAACTCTACCGTGGATATTCCTCCACCATCCCCACAGCCCATTGCACATCCCCCTCCACTTATTAGCACTTAAATAAACACCCTTGAATCACAAAACAATCTGGAGTCAGTCTGTACTTTCACAAATGTGTTATTACAACCTCTTTGACAAATAACATAGTAAATGTTCATTTACACATACCAAAGTATGACAGTTGTTGGACAGCAGTGAACATAGCAGAAGGCAGAATGTGGTACCCAGATCTGTGAAAAGGAAAGCCAAAGTGAACTGTCAGTTGCAATGCACAGAGGTAATAAGGCAGACTTATACAATGTCCCACAGTAGTCTGATATGAGATGAGCAGTGCCAGTCTCTTGCCTGTGTGTCACTGGAAGTACTGCATGATGATGTTTTGGTTGTCAATATCTTCTTCTGCCTCCTCTTCCTCACTGCCCACAGGCTCCACAGCTGCCACAAGACCAACATCAGGCCCATCCTCCTGCAGAAAAGGCACCTGGCGTTGCAAAGCCAGGTTGTGCAACATATAGCATGCCACGATGATCTGGCACACCTTCTTCGGTGAGTAGTATAGGGAGCCACCTGTTAGATGGAGGCACCGGAATCTGGCGTTCCGGAGGCCGAAAGTCCGCTCTATAATCCTCCTAGTTCACCCATGTGCCTCATTGTAGCGTTCCTCTGCCCTTGTCCTGGCATTCATCACTGGGGTCAGTAGCCATGACAGGTTGGGGTAACCAGAGTCACCTGCAGATGTCGAGGGGTATCTGTTAGACATACACCAACCCTCAGGGACTATCCCATACCAAGACACCTATCATACTGTGTGGGGACCTTGGACTCGACTATTAGCCACACACAGTGCCTCTCGAGTTGCCCCATCACATAAGGGATGCTGCTATTCCTCAAATTGTAAGCGTCATGCACAGAGCCAGGATACTTGGCATTCACATGAGAGATGTACTGGTCTGCCAGACACACCATCTGCACATTCATTGAATGGCATCTTTTACGATTTCTGTACACCTGTTCATTCATGTGGGGGGGGCAAATGCCACATGTGTACCATCAATAGCACCAATGATGTTGGGGATATGTCCCAGGGCATAGATGCCAGCTTTCACTGTGGGAAAATCCTCTACCTGGGGGAAAACAATGTAGCTGCGCATGTGTTTCAGCAGGGCAGACAACACTCTGGACAACACGTTTGAGAACATTGGCTGTGACATCTCTGATGCCATGGCCACTGTTGTTTGGAAGGAACCACTGGCCAGGAAATGGAGCACGGACAGGACCTGCACTAGAGGGGGGATACCTGTTGGATGGAGGATAGCTGACATCAGGTCTGACTCCAATTGGGCACACATTTCTTGGATTATGGCACGATCAAGTCTGTAGGTGATAATGATGTGCCTGCCGTCCATTGTCGACAGGTCCACCAGGGGTCTGTACACTGGAGGATGACGCCATTGCATCATCTGCCCCAGCGGATGTGCCCTATGGAGGAGAATGGTGAGCAGAGGGTCATGTACCACATAGGTTTGACAAGGATTTTTTGCACTAATGTAATTTAATCAGTGTGTGGCGCTGTCTGTCAGTCTTCCTGCCCAAATGTGCTGTGATGCAGTTAGGTGCCCTGCCATGTGTCCACCTGAAATGGCGGCTGCCTGAGCTGTATGGAGGGACAAGGGGAAATGAGGTAACTGCGCTGGCGTTGTGCAGCATCGCAGTAGGCGGTCAAAGACTGCCACGCAATTCAGCATTGGTTATCATTGGGCCCTATGTGTTCCATGAGCCAATGGCGATGTACGCCGGCGATGATGGTACGCTCCGCCACGGACGTGACCGCCATATTCTAGCTGTTCACTCACTTGATACCTGACCTTCAACAGGAGAGGACCAACACTGCAAGTGCTGCTGTGACCTCAGCCTGGAAGCGATAATGGATCGAGTGTCTGGGGAAAGGGCCCCTGCCTTCACTTCGGAGGAGTTGGAGAGACTAGTGGATGGAGACCTCCTCCAGTACACGCTACTCTACGGTCCTCCAGACAAACAGGTGAGTAAACTGTGAGCATGATGCATGGGACATGAATGTATGGAGTGGTCTGGATGGAAGATACATGTTGTGGGGGGCTGAGGCCTGCATGTGAGGATGGTCAGTGTATGTGTTTCAGGGCATGGGTGGGAAATGGTGGCCAATGAGTATGAAGAACCGGACATGGGAGTATTCCATTCTTACTTTACCTTTCCTCTAGGTCAGCACCCACCAGAAGAAGGGTATTTGGCCTGCCATCGCCAAGGAAGTG
Organism: Pleurodeles waltl; assembly: GCF_031143425.1. Lineage (NCBI taxonomy): Eukaryota > Metazoa > Chordata > Amphibia > Caudata > Salamandridae > Pleurodeles > Pleurodeles waltl. The sequence continues at coordinate 923,963,417 of NC_090448.1, read as the reverse complement.
TGGACCATGGGGGTCTATCGTAGAGAGAGCACCCACTGCCGCAAGCGATGGGAGGACCTACCCTGCTGGAGCAAGAAGACAGTGGAGGCAAAGCTGTGGATGACCTCCCAATGTGGAAGGGGTTCCGGTCATACCATGACCACCCTGATGTTCCGGATCCTGGCGGTGGCATATCCGGAGTTGGATGGTCGCTTGAGGGCATCACAGCAGCAACAAGGGGGAGAGTACAGTCTCATTCAGCTGACTGCATGCTTTACGAGGTTTCTGGGTGGGAGATGTGGGCTGTGGGTTCCCTTAGGCCAGGGCAAACTTGGTAGGGGAGGCCCTTATTAGGCAGGCTCTGTGGCACTCCAACCCCAATAGTGGTAGTGGTCATCTACAATTAGTCAGCCTCCTGTGGGTTCCAGGTGTGCAGGAAACGGGGTTAGGCATAGTCCCCCATGGGCAGGTGATATTCCTAAGAACTGTTAGTGAATGGGCTAGTACAGAGGGCTGCTCCCTGTGTGTTGTGTCCGCCAATGGTAGTGGTGTTGTTGGCATTGACCACGTCTCCCTTCTGTCTTTCCCCCCTTTTTTGTTTTGTCACCCTGTCCTTGTGTGCATTAGCATCATCTGGCAGAGGAGCAGTGGCACCGGAGCAGGAGGGAGCTGCAACCCACATGGCCCAGGAGGGTGAATGCACGGAGTCTGAAGGCACCAGTGGGACGGAGGGTGAGGGGAGCTCCACAACGGGGACAGGAGGGGTCACCAGCGACAGGAGCTCCTCCTCTGATGGGAGCTCCCTTGAGGTGGCAGGCACCTCTGTGCCCACCACAACAACAGGTACAGCAGCCACCCCCCTTACCAGCACCGCCCTCCCAGCAGCCCCTCAGCGTGTTTCCTGTGTCCGCTCATCCAGGAGGGTGGGCACCTCCTTCGCCCCAAGCACCTTAGGCCCTGCCCCAGTCAGCCCTGAAGCCCTCAGTGAGGAGGCTATTGACTTCCTGAGATCCCTCACTGTTGGGCAGTCAACCATTTTGAATGCCATCCAGGGTGTCGAGAGCCATGTGCAGCAACAAATGCATACCTGGAGGGCATTCATTCTGGCGTGGCATTTCAGGCTCTAGCCTCAGCACTGATAGTAGCCATTGTCCCTGTGTCTAGCCTCCCCCCTCCAACTTCCTCTACCCAGTCCCAACCCCCTCAACCCCAGCCTATCCCAAGCACACCTTCAGACCAGCATTCACCCAAATTAACACACAAAAGTGGCTCTGGCAAACATAAGCACCACACATCTCACAGGCACTCACACAAGCACCATCCCCATGCAGACACACCAACATCCATTGCCTCCACTGTGTCCCCCTCCACCACACCCTCCACCTCCCTCCCAGTTTTGTCTTCACTCACACCTGCATGCACTACATACTCAGCCACTACCTCCATCACCAGCATGCCCATCACAACACACCGCTCATGTGCAATCACCACCCCCACTACCATTCACACGTCCCCTGTGTCCTCTCCCAGTGTGTCTGTGAGCCCTCCTGCCAAAGTACACAAACGCCGGCATACACCCACTCACCTCACAACAGCCTCCAACCCATGCACCTTCACCCAAACCCAGCAGACATACACCTCCTACAACCACTACCTCTTCCTCCACTCCCAAACCCCCTCCATCTTACCATTCCAATGTGTCTAAGAATCTTTTCCTGGCTACCATTGACCTCTTCCCTACACCTTCCCTCCCAGTCCTTTCCCTAGGGCCAGGTTGTCTAGAGCCCTGACCAGCACCTCAGCCACCAAATCTTCGTCCAGTGTGGACCCTGCAAGTCCGGGAACCTCGAAGGGGGGACCCATCAAGGCTGCCAGTGTGCCACCTAGTGAAGCCAAGGACCACCCTATTCCACCACCTGCCAAGGTAAAGAAGGGGTCAGCATGCAGAAGAGAAAAGCACTGCCGCAACAACCGCCACCTGCACCGCCACCTGCTAGGCAGCTGCCTCAACTACAGTCACCAGCATCATCCCCAGTGGGCAGCCTTCCGAGGCTCCAGAAGATGGCCTGGTGTCTCCCTCCACAGGTGCAGACACCTGCACCACTGGCAGCATCACTGCCGCAGACACCGCCACCTGCCCCGCGACGTGCCCAGCCAGTGCCACTACAGCGGACATCAGCAGCATCCCCAGTGGGCAGCCTTGCGAGGCTACAGGAGACGGCCTGGTGTCTCCCTCCACAAGTGCAGACACCTGTACCACCGGCAGCATCTCCACCGCAGACAACGTCGCAGCCACCACCTCCTGCCCTGCAACGTGCCCAGACAGTGCCTCTACAGCGGACATCAGCAGCATCCCCAGTAGGCAGCCGTCCGAGGCTGCAGGAGATGGCCTGGACCCTGCAAAAACTAAATGAGGCACCACCACCAGCACTGGAACTACCAGCAGTTTGCAGCCTCAGTCGTCGCAAGGAGGAGTGTGGCTCTGCCTCAATGGAGTATCATGCAACCTGTTACCAGTAAATCTCGTGGCTCAGACACCCATGTGAGGGAATGGGAACTGCCACACCCCTGGTGCAGCATCACTGGGCACCAAGCCCCCTCCAGAAACAGTAGAGCACAGTATCCACTCCCCCAGTCCTTGGCAGGATGAAGCACTCTGGGCACCAAGACCCCACCAGAACCAGTGGAGAACAGCATCCACTCCCCCAGTCCCTGGCAGGATGAGGCACTCTGGGAACCAAGCCCCCTCCAGAACCAGTGGAGAACAGCATCCACTCCCCCAGTCCTTGGCAGGATGAAGCACCCTGGGCACCAAGCCCCCTCTAGAACCAGTGGAGAACAGCATCCACTCAAGAGACTGTGGCTTTGCACTCCCCAGGACCAAGCAGTGGGCAACCCACCCACTTGAGAGACTTGAAAGACTGCGGCTTTGGACTCACCAGGACCAAGCAGTGTGCAGTGAACCCACTTGAGTGACTTGAGAGACAGTTGCTTTGCACTCCCCAGGACCAGACAGTGGGCAGTGAACCCACTTGAGTGACTTGAGAGACTGTGGCTTTGCACTCCCCAGGAACAAGCAGTGGGCAACCCACCCACTTGAGAGACTTGAGAGACTGCGGCTTTGCACTCACCAGGACCAAGCAGTGGGCAGTGAACCCACTTGAGTGACTTGAGAGACAGTTGCTTTGCACTCCGCAGGACCAGACAGTGGGCAGTGAACCCACTTGAGTGACTTGAGAGACTGTGGCTTTGCCCTCCCCAGGACCAGGCAGTGGGCATGGAGCTCCCTCGAGGAGCAGTGGTGTTGTCCCACCATCCGGCTGAGGTGCCCCCTCCCCTTCCCCCTGAGGTGCCTGTCTTTTTTTCAACCTGATGCCCCTACAGTGTTCTCTCTGTTTTGAGGCAGGTGTCATGTGTGGGCTTTGCCCATGCTTTTTGGGACCACTGGTCCACAGACATTTAATGGGACAGTGTATAAACTTGTGTACTTGCTGTAAATATTTGTATATACTGATGATTTAAACTTATCTTGGGCTATTTGATGTTCGATTATTACACTTATTAAACTCATTTCATTTGGTCCTTGCGTTCTTCCAGGGGGTGACGGGGTGTATCTGTGATGTTATTGGATATGTGTGTGTGTATGTTGTTGTGGGTGGGGGGTGGGGGTGTTGCGTGCTGCGTGTGTGTGTCACTCTCTTTTTCCTACCCCCCCCCTGTGTACTAGGTGCAGTACTCACCGTCGTCGTTTCCGCCGTCTTTGGTGTTCCTGGTAGATGAGGAGATAAACCAACATGGGCAGGACCTGTAACTCGGGCTCCATGGCGTCCTGGATCCTCGTTGGGTGTCGAGAGGTGAGTGGTTTCCCTTCCAAAGACTGTTTCCGCCATGCTTTTTATGGCGTTGGACATGCCCCGGAAAAGCTAGCGGATTGGTACCTTGTAATAGTGTGGGCAGTACATTGTGTTCTGCTTGTCTGTTGACGGTTACCGCTGCGGTGTTTGTTTCTGCCGCTGTTTCGGTCGGAGTGCTAAAGTGTCTGTCTGTGTTGGCGGTTTCTGCCATGGTCGTGATTCCATTTTTTTTACATCCGGCCTGTTGGCGGTATTACTGCCGCTTTATCATTGACCACCAGGGTTGAAATGAGAGCAATAGTCTTTGTGGGTTTCAAAGACAATTACTTAGAGGAATAATACAATTCAATACCTTCTATGTCTAGATTCCCAGTTGAGGGTAATGTCTTAAACGGATTAGCTTCCAGAGACTGTGAGGATTCACACATCACAGTACAAGTAGTAATGCTGGTGTGGTGCATGTGATGTACCCCTATACTTTGACGTCATTCAGGGTTATGGCCCAATATTAAATTGTGTCAACACCTTACCTGCAGTTCATTAAGTCCATTTTTTGGGAACAACAAATAAAGAAGATCCCTCACAATGATTAAAAGGAAAGTTTCCATGGTTCGAACAGTGATTGAAAGATATGGGCACATTGGTTTATCTCATGTCTGCTTAGGTTCACAGAGAATGTCTTTTCTAAACATGACTGTTCTCAGTGATGGTGTGCTCAGGTGCATCTTCTCATTTGCCAGAGGAAGAAAGAAGTCTCTGGAAGTTAGAGGATTTAGATTTTTAGTCTTAGATTGGGAGACAAGGCACCACCAATTTACGTCTGTCATATTTGTAAGCAAGTCATGAAAATGAGCTGTAAAAATCTAACATATCTATTCATGTTGTGCTATTTTTAGGCCATTGTTTGACCTAGCCGTACATTAAGCTGCCACTGCTATTACTACACAGCAAAACCTGTGACAGTTTTCCTTAAAGATGGTCTTTCTTCTGATTTGGACAAATTATATCAGACTTTAATGTGCTACTTTAATACTAAAATCCAAAGAAAACAAATTGATTTGAGTAAGCATTTACCATTTTGGAAGATGTTAGTTGCTAAATATTTATAAACAGATGTCCATTTGTCTTACTCCTTCCCAAACACCAGTTACATATATTTTACATAGAGGTGTCTTATGTAGTCACAAGAGGCCTCATTCACAGGATAGTTAAACAAGAGCTTAGTACAAGTTTCAGGAAACAAATGGAAGGTGCTGCCTGTTGTTTCTTCTTTGGTTTTGCATACAAGGTCATTCATCTCTTTGGTTTACAGTTTACCCCTTAGTTGTTGAGGATTTTTTCCTGCTGCATTCCAAACCCTTTTCTGATGTTTGAGGCACTTTGCGCTTGTGCCCTCAAACCCTTGTTTGCCACCAAAGGTATCCTGGTCAAATTTACATCCTTTTTTTCTCCACCTTTTGAGAAATTCAAAAGAACACAGGGATTGTGCATTTCCTTAGTGGAAACTGAGAAAATAGCCACAATATATAAAAATGTGAGGGTGCAGAGGTAGGAAAAAATGCTGTGTAAGAAAGTGTTTTTGTCTACAAAAGGTTTTATCAAAATGTTTTCTGTGCTACAATTGGATCTTTCTAGCTTTCTGTACCTAGCAGAGTCCTAAAACAAAATCAATTTTAAACGCAGATTTTGCATGCTTCTAACTGGTATTGTGATTTTCTTATTTTTGTCACTTCTACCTACACGCAGTTTGTGGTGGAAAAAGTTGTAAAACTCAATAGATGAACTGGGAAAGGTAAACATTTCTTAAAACTAGAACAAAGTGCAATTCAGCAACAGGTCATTTATGTAGATTGTTCATGATTTTTCCAAAGAATCTAATTGTGAAGTATAAAAATAATGAAATTAAGTAGGAAAAAATAAAACACCAGAATTTATGTTTCTCTTACAGTTTTGAATGGCTCAGTAATCACACTCTGGGTTAGCCAGAACCAGTGAACCCGTATCAATCCTGGGCATCTCTGAAACCTAGAGACCCAAGGAAATCTAGGGGTGTGTGATTTGTGTGCATCACTGCATGTTTTCTTGCACTAACTTCCCTCAGAACATCAAAGTTTGGTCCCAAAAAGGCTTTTGTTCCTATAGTTATGTGAAAAAAAACCTGCAATTTCCAGTCAACATTAGACCAATTGAAACAAAACCTAACATGTGTGGGTAGACCCAAGCAAATCCTTGGAGAGGACCAAACGTCAAACACGAGAAGACTTAAGTGGCACCACAATGACTTTTATAGGTCCAAGTGGTTATGGTTCCTGGCAGTAGGCCTAGCCACACAGGTGGGATAACATTTTTATCACCAGAAATGTGGGAATAATGAGTGGTAGTAATTTAGTAGACCCACACAGATTCTTGAACTGTTTCTCACAGATATCCAAGGAAAGTATGTGATTTCAGCAAACGTTTGATATTTTCCAGACATTCTGGATAAGAAAACATGAGGGGTACACTTAATTCTCACCGCCTAGTATGCCCCCAGGTTCAGGTGTTTGGAAATCTCTGGGTTCAGTAGATTCCCCTGCTTGGTGAGCAAGCATAGGCTACAATATCACATCTACACACATTGCCAAATTGGGTCAATTTGCAAAGCAAAATTTTGACATTTCCTTCTGGTGTTTTCGTCCTTTTTGTGTACTGTGCGATATGCCAAGTCACAAACATGGGGATCAAAATTTATGGAGAGAACTGTGGGAATTCTGGTTGGTACTAATTTGTCAATCTAAACTTAGCCTTTTACTGTTCTTTCAAACAGGTAAACTGTTAGAAAAGGGATCTTTGGTTGGCAGTCAGGTTACCCCCTGTCCAAGCAAGGACCCTCACTCTAGTCAGGGTAAAACAGAATCACCCTCAGATAACTCCTGCTTACCCCTGTGAAGCAGTACGCTTAACTTCAGAGTGCTAGGTGTAAAGAATTTTTGTACCAACACATAGAGTAACTTAATGAACACACTACAAAATGACACAACACAGGTTTAGAAAAATAGAAACTACTTGTCTAAACAAAACAAGACCAAAACAACAAAAATCCACAATACACAAGTCAAGTTATCAATTAAAAACCAAAAAGAGACTTCATGTAATTTTAAACACACACTAACGCTGTTAGTGTGAAAATGTACCTTGAGCGCATCAAAAATAACCCTGCACGGGCAAGTGTGTGTCAAAAAGGGCTTGCGATACGTCAATATCACTCATGAGCGAGACCTCGCATTGTTTCATCTCTAGTCAGGTCGGCGTGTGGAATTTCTTTTCTCCCCAGAAGAGCGATGCGTCGATCTGGTTAGCACTCTCGGTTCTGGGCAGGCCTTGCATTGTTTTTACACGCCCAGCGGTGTTTACGTCAGAAATTCAGCCGCACGATAGTCTGAAAACCACACAGCGCGGGTTACTATCTCTCTAGCGTCCATCAGTGATGCTGTGTGTCATTTCCCCAGCTTCGGTGTCGATCTTCTGGTCGCGTTGCAGGTAAACATCGGTTTTCAGCCGCAAAGCCGCGGAGTGTGAATTTTTCAGCTGCAGATCGGAGTCGTGACGATCTCTTCCCCGCCCGACAGTCTATGTTCTCACTGTTGGGCTGCCAGCCTCTCCTTTCAGGGTCCCAGGAACTGGATGGGCACCACTTGGCAGAGCAGGAGTCTCTCCAGAGACTCCAGGTGCTGGCAGAGAGAAGTCTTTGTTGTCCCTGAGACTTCAAAAAACTGGAGGCAAGCTCTAAATCAAGTCCTTGGAGAGTTTTTCACAAGAAGGAAGGCAACACAAAGTCCAGTCTTTGTCCTCTAACACAGAATGAAGCAGCAACTGTAGGAGGGCTCCACAAAGCACAGTCACAGGCAGGGCAGCTCTTCTTCCTCAGCTCTTCAGCTCGTCTCCAGGCAGAGGTTCCTCTTAGTTTCCAGAAGTGTTCCCAAGTCTGTGGTTTTGGGTGCCCTTCTTATACCCATTTTGCCCTTTGAAGTAGGCTTACTTGAAAGACAAGTCTCTCTTGTTTATGAAATCCTGCCATGCCCAGGCCAGGCCCCAGACATATACCAGGGGGTGGAGACTGCATTGTGTGAGGGCAGACTCAGCCCTTTTAGGTGTGAGTGACCACTCCTCCCCTCCCTCCTAGCACAGATGGCCCATCAGGAAATGCAGACTACACCCCAGTTCCCTTTGTGTCACTGTCTAGTGAGAGTTGCAACCAGCTCAGTTGTCAAACTGACCCCGACAGGGAATCCACAAACAGGCAGAGTCACAGAAATGGTTTAAGCAAGAAAATGCTCACTTTCTAAAAGAGGCATTTTCAAAAACACAATCTTTAAATCAACTTTACTAAAAAAATGCATTTTAAAATTGTGAGCTCAGAGACCCCAAACTCCAGATGTCTATCCTCTCCCAAAAGGAATCTACACTTTAATCACATTTAAAGGTACCCCCGTGTTAACTTATGGGAGGGACAGGCCTTGCAACAGTGAAAAACGAATTTAGCAATATTTCACTGTCAGGGCATATAAAACACATTACTATATGTCCTAGCTTAAACATACACTGCACCCTGCCCTTGGGGCTACCTAGGGCCTACCTTAGGTGTGTCTTACATGTAAGAAAAGGGAGGTTTTAGACCTGGAAAGTGGGTACACTTGCCAAGTCGACTTTACAGCTAAAACTGCATACACACACACACACTGCAGTGGCAGGTCTGAGACAAGATTACAGAGCTACTTGTGTGGGTGGCACAACCAGTGCTGCAGGCCCACTTTTAGCATTTTGATTTACAGGCCCTGGGCACCTTTAGTGCACTGTACTAGGGACTTACCTGTAAATCAAATATGCCAATCATGGATGAACCAATTACATGCACATTCTGTATCACTTGCACTTTAGCACTGGTTAGCAGTGCTAAAGTGCCCAGAGTAACAAAAACAGAAAAAACAGAGACCAGCACACATCAACAACCTGGGAAAAAGAGGCAAAAAGTTAAGGGAGACCATGCCATGGATGAAAAGTCTAACATAAAACATACAGGAAAATGGGTATTAACATCACTTTCTTTTCAGATATGCTGATGTGTTCATGTATTGTGAATAAGGGGTTTGTGTAGAAAATATAATAAGGTAGAAAAATAATGCACGCATTTGAAAATGTGATTGCAATGAGTGGCCGTCAATGTTCACAAAGTGTACTTTCAAGTGGATTGATATTGTGAAATGTTGACTATATGTTTGACTAATGTAGTAATATGTCATATTAAAGGTTATGAATTATGTTCTAGTTTTATTAATTGTAGGCCTTAACTTAGCAAAGGTCTTGGCCTATTTGCCAGGCCTCATGTCAAAGCTGTAATTTTTTAACATTTAATAAATGGCTGTTCTAGAGAGTTAAACTGTGATTTTTCATTTTTCATCGTTTAAAGGTGCTTGTAGCTGGGAATCCTTTCCCCATTAGAACCGACTGCTAGAAGATGCTGTCCTTGCTAATATAACATTTTGTGTGTAATGCGTGTGAGACTGGCTTTCTCAGAAGGAGAACAATGGAGATACTGACTGGAGAAGAAGCTGCAACAATATTGTTACCTAACAAGCCGGATGATGAGGACATTGCAGGTCAATGAATCAATGACATGTGAAGGAGTAATGGTAGAATTAATAGATTTTGAATTTTTGTTTCGTTTAGTTTCATTGGACAAAATGTGAACAGACCAATAGGGATTTGGGATATAGTTTCAGTAGTTTTGATTTAATGACACTGCACTGAGAGAAGGCATCGTCATTGCCCATTTTCTTGCTGGCCAAAAGGTCAAAATTTTCTTTTGCGTCCTGAGAAGGGACATGCTTAAATTTAATGCTTAAAGACTTTTCATTTTATGAACTTTGATGCTGAATCCTGATGCCTTGCTGATGGACTGATGCCCTGAGGACAAAAACTGACTCTGCTTGCTGATCCACACGGAGGATAGGTATAATGAATTAGACTGTTGATTATTATGTCTATGTGTTTTTCCTTTCTCGGTACCAGCTGCACTGTTTTGATAGAGCCATAGTTAGATGTTTTTCCAAATTGACATTACTAATTTGTTTTGCATGAAGTCCAACATGCTGATGCTAATCGATGTTAGTTAAGGACACTCTCTAATGAAATGCTGCTAATAGGGAATAATGATTGATGAATTTCTTTGCTGAATTCAAACGTATGTAATAACTTGGACGCAGTTGAATTGGTTATTAATTTGTACCACAACCATAGAATGTGTTGTAGTTCAAACTTTGATTAGATTACGTTTCTTCTGTCGCTTTCGACAGCCAGTATTGTTTCTGTATGTGTTTCATTTGATTTTAAGATTAATCTACATGACTTTAGCATTGTTAATATAGGGAAATAAAGATTCAAACTTTTACTAAATGGTGTGGTTATTCATGACTGAAAGGATATGGTGCATGATAATTACTGACGCTATTGATTACTAATGCTATTGATTGTTGTTGATTATTGATGTTGTGCACTGATTATTGATTATTGTTCTGCATGTACTGGAGCTATGGTAAGAACATCTTAATCGCGAGTCAAAAGGTTCATCGACCTATTTGCGTCCCCTTGAAAGTTTACTTATTAAGGTCAGACGCTCTAACAGGTACTAGAATGGTCTCTTTTGTCTATATGTGCCACATATGTAGAATAATATGACTCATTGTTTAATAAGGCCCAGTTTCCTTCCGTTTATATGCTAGCAAGAGATTTCAACATTGTCTTACAAAAGGAAATGGATATATTATATTCACTCATATACTCAAATGATTAAAATGAGAGTTGTTTTAAAAATAATCATGTGTGAGTTAAGAAAGAGACATAGAAATAGAGTTAAGTCGATGTACATATGTTATTATGAAAGGTATAAGCAGTCTGCTAGGTTGCATTACATCTGAGTTAGTCACAGTATAATAGCAGCAAAACCTAAAATGCACATTGTTTCAATTCAGCACTGAGATCTTGCAAAAGTGGAAATGACCAGGAACAAACCTAGGGGGGATAAATCAATCTCACAACGGCTGCTGGTAGGGTCTTTACAAAAGATGCATAGTGCTGCAAGCAAATCACAAGACATGGGCAAGATTTTTCGAGTTAATCTTGGGTCTTTCAACCTCAACACAGTTTGGGAAACATGTAAATCCTGTATAAGCGGGGTGGTTACCTCAATCAGCATAACTCACCATAAAACAAGAAAAGAAGAGATTGAGATTTATGAGAGGGACATCAGTAATTTTACATTATAACTACTAAGTTTAGCTAAGGGTGATCAAAAATAGAAAAAACCTTAATTTTAAGAGTTAACTACAAACTACATTAGACCACATTACATTAAGAAAGAAAGAAAGAAAGAAAGAAAGAAAGAAAGAAAGAAAGAAAGAAAGAAAGAAAGAAAGAAAGAAATTGGAAAAATGTTGACTATGGTGAGAAAATAGTGGCAGTTTCTAGCCTGGAAGATTACATCAAATAGATCCTGCAAAACAATTACAGCTGCATAGAATGAGAAAAGGTCAACACTCATAACCACAGATGTAGAGAATAACAAGCTGTTTTGGAAATTGTTTCAATGTCTCTATTAAGAGGAAGCCTATCATGAGTCACGTGATTAGAAAACATGCTGACAGGTTTGGAATTGCAAACACTCAGTACAGAAGACTAATAGAAATAGGAATACGTTTTTTAATACACAAGATATTCTGGAAGCTGTAAATCTGAAAAATCTGAAAAAGAAAATATTGAGAGGTCAGACAGCTCTAATTTTCACCATACTTTTTAATGAGATCTGGCAAAATTCTAAAATACCTAAATATTGCTTTAATGCTACTATTAGCCCAATGCTCAAGTCTGATAAAACCTCCAATTTCTGTGAATTAATTGATCTATTTCTGTCCTAAATTCAGATCTTAAACTATTCACATATATGTTGGTCAGCCAAATCCAGAATCAATTAAACTCCTTATTTGCGAATATTAAAAATGGGTTCCTCATAGGCTGAATTTGTGAAGACTTGACACAACCAATGGCAGCCTCAAAGGACATCACTGAGTCTGATGGAAACACTCTCGCTACACACATTATTCATGCGGTCAAAGCATAGCAGGAGTTTGCCATACTTCTGGAGTGTATCATGTTAAGCTGGTCTTGAGAAACAGCTTATCTCAGTAGTAAAAACAATGTTTTTAAAATCCACAGCTAAGTTTGTGATCAACTAAGAACAATCACAGGATGTTTTGATTGAATGAGGCAGCAGGCAGGGATGCTGCTCTGTCCTTTTCTCTATGATTTATACACAGACATTAACAAATAAATTGAGGAAAGTTCTGAAGTTACTATCATTCATGCACAATGCATTTTCAGTTAGCTCACTATCATGTGCAGTTGACTTAGGACTATACAATGACCCTATTTGTGGTGCTGAAAAGTTGTAGAATGTCTATAATCCTTTGCTCTTTTTCCCCAAAATGGTTTTCTCTAAAGTGCATACATTAACTTCTTAACATTTCTGAATAAAAACACAAGCTCTAGACAGCACAGCTCAGACACATAGTCATAATTGTCTGTCATTGATCAAGCTGTGCTTCCTGAAGTGCATACATTAACTCGTATACTTTCCGAGGGAACACATTTTTTATGGAAAAATTAATGCCTGTACCCATTCTTCATCCTGCCCGTGCTAAAAACTATCCTCCTGTTATAGCCCCTCGTAGCTATGTCACCTAGCCCTGAACTTATTATCCCTAAAGTAAAGGAAATTATACAGCACTTCTCATGTATATCAGCATATCAGGCCAAAAGATGAAAAACAAGAAGAGTGAGGCAAGGATCAGAAACAAGGTCTATCTCTCCAATACCATTAAGTAGAGAATATGTTATTCAGGAACTACTTTAGCCTAGGAGGTAAACAACATTGCATCAAATGGTGTAAGGAAATGCCTCTTTTGCATGATCACCCCTATGTTTTTTGACTGATGCTGTTTTTTCAACTCTTAGGCCCATAGATATACTTTTAGATGCAAACTTGGGTTAGGGCAGGGTGGCATCAAAAAGTATAGCACCGGCTAGCGCCATTCCTGGATACCAGCTGGGCATCACATTTAAGTTATGATGCTAGCCAGCGGCAAGGCCCCGTTGGCGTCAAAATATGTGATGCTAACTTGGTAGGGGAGGCGTAGGGAAAACTGGAGATTGTGCAGGAAAGAATGGCACTAGTCAAGTTAAAGTAAAGAAAATGATTCTAACCTGACTAGCGTCATTTTTTTGAGGCACAACCCCCATGGACATGACTCCTGTCTTAGTAATGACAGGAGCCATGCCCCCCCCCAGCCCAATGGCCATGCCCAGGGGACTTATGTCCCCTGGGCATGGCCATTGGGCACAGTGTAATGTCTGGGGGCCCAAGTTAGGCCCCCCCCCCATGGCACTTTTAGAAAAAAATGTAAAATACTTACCTGGACTTGCCTGGGATGGGTCCCCGCATCCTTAGGTGTCCTCCAGGTGTGGGTGCGGGTGGGTAGGGGTGTCCCTGGGGGCAGGGAAGGGTATCTATGGGCTGTTTCCATGGTCTCTGACCATGCAAATGAGCCCACAGGTCCCCTAATGCCTTCCCCGAACCAGTCGTTAAATAATGGCGCTAAGCAGGCTAAGCGCCATTATTTAAGGCCCTCCTCCTCCCGTGCATGATTTTTGCATGGGAGGATAAATAAGGCACTAGGGCCTTTGAGACATTTTTTGCCCGGGAACACCTTCCTTGCATCTCATTGACGCAAAGTAGATTTTCACTGTAAAAAATGACGCTAACTCCATAACTTTGGCACTAGACGGGTCTAGCTCCAAAGTACAAATACGGAGTTAGGTTTGCGTCGAATTAGCATAAAAAAAAATTGACGCTAATTCGATGCAAGCAGAGTATATATATATGGGCCTAAGAGTGCACTGCCAACCAAGCCTCAGTCCCAGTGCTCTAACCCTTAAAAAGGTATATGTCTAATTGGCTCACTGACAACTGGCATAAGTTTACCTACTTATAAGTTCCTAGCGTATCTCACCAGGATCTGTAAGTTAAATTGCACATCATGGACTGCAGCATGCATTGTGCCACCACAAGTGCAACAAGGAAAAACATGACTCTTAGCCCATCATTACTGTCTGGCAGCGCAGTTTTAAGCTGCTAACTAGACTTTGCATTTAAACCAGTTGCAAAGGCAATACCTTTTTCAATATTTATAAGTCGCCCCTAAGGCAGGCCTGCTGAGCCCTAAAGGCAGGAAGCATTATAATAAAATAAGGAATTATTTTATTAACTTTGGATGTCCTGATATTTAAGTCCCCACATCGTCGGTTTCACTGTGGAAAGAATGATTGCCACATTGGTGAGTATGGAATTAGATGCTCACAACTCAGCAGTTCTAATTTCTGAATGGGACTAGTGAATATGATACTTCAAGCTATCAAACAAATTGTTGCATTAAACCCAATCTGTTGCTCAAGTTTAATTTAATGCAACTTGTGCATAAATGGCAACTTCAGACGTTTTCAGTAGCCATTTATCATTGCACACAAGCTGTTGTCCATGAGGTAGCAATCTTCCCTCCTAGAGCCATATTATACATTGTGCCCAGGGGCACAACATGTTTGTGTGCTGTCTTTGTGCGCCTCTGGGGCACACTTGTATTAAAGAAGGCAAAGCAGATGCTTGTGCCCCCCTTCTGTAATACCGACAGCAGTGGTGCACATGTAGAGTCAGTCCTGTCATGAGAGGCCATTCCCTCATTTGTGTGGGTGCAGGGCCCCATGCAAATGAGGGAAACACTTTTCCTCTGCACCCCCTCTGCAGTACTGACATGGGCGCAGAGGCAGACATGCCTTTAGGAGGTGCATTCAAAGTGTGCCCCAAAAAGGTGGAGCATTTTCAGTGAGCCTCCTAAAGGCAGCCCTCTGGGTTGGAGAAAAGGGGTCGTATGGACCTCCCTAGACATCCCTCTGCAGGTGGGTTTGTCACTCACTGCATCCATCTGAAAGGGGACTGCTCTACCATCTTGAAAATGCAGGCAGCAAGTCACCTGCACTGTGTAACACTGAGCAGCTCTGAAGCAGTTGCTCCCTATTTCATGTGAACGCATTGCCATTTTCACAGTTGCCCCGGAGGCAGCGCATACTGCATAATACAGAACACCTTCCCTGTTTTTACTCAGTGCAGCTATTGAAAGGTGTCCAATTGCGCAAACATGAAAATTGTGCAGCAAGTAAAATACAGCCCCTGGAAAGAGGTGAGAACGACTCTCAGTATGAGGAACAAAGGGTAGTAGAGGTGTGACCTCCTCCTTGCAGGATGGGCAGATTGGGTTTGAGATAAAAGGCAAGCTTCAAAAAGTAAGACACCTTTCAAGGGCAAGCAGCAGTCACACACAATAGGTCAGCTCTTTTGATTTAGCAGACAGGCTGGCATCTCGAACAGTGAAGGAGAAGCTGTGGTCAGAACATTTGTTCAGAGGGCAAATAGCTCCCAAGTATTAACACCTCTAAGTTGGGTTAGGGGACTCTGCACACCAAGAGAAGGGCTTTGCCATGTTGGGAGCGGCACAATAGTGTACTCTGAACTAGCTAGGAAGTAATCATCATGTGGGAAAGGAATTGGTTTCCCATTGGCTAGGTAGTTGCCACATCCCCCTAGCGTTGTAGTGGGCATAAAAGTGGCATCCCTGGCACCCAAACCTCAGATCAAATCTGAACTGGGGAGAGGTCCAAAGAAGGACTACCCTGCTGTTTCCTGGACCCATCAAACAGAAGCTGCACCAAAGGTTGGACTGCACCTGCAACATCTTGGACTAGCAATGAATGGACTGTGCCTGTTGTGTCCCGCTTGAGGAACAGTTGCACCCAAGCCCCAGACCGAGAAAGTGACTCTATGACTCAGTTGGTAGACTGCCATTTACAGCCAGAGGAACATAAAAGCTGAAGAGCCTGCTTCTCTGAAAGCCCAGCACCAAGAAGCCTGACCGCAATTGGAAGCTGAGGTGCAGCCTCAGAGACCAAGTTCCAAACCTCAAAAGTTGCACCCCAATCTGATGGACCCAGGAGAGTCACTGGAGTGCAGTTTGGTTACCTAGCATGGAATTCTGGCAAGTTAAAGGAAGCCACTGGTTTTGCTCTAGCGGGAGACCAGTAGACAATTGGCAACTGGTTTTGTGCTGACTTTGCTCAGATGTTATGGGACCTCAGCTCGAGGACAAGGTCACCCCTCTTTATTTGTGGACCAAGGGCTGGACACAGGAAGACCCCCAACAAAGTCTCAACATCCTCAGCATCCTTGTGCATCTTCAGCATTCTGGGTCCCTTGCATCAGGACCACTTCATTGATTTATATGGTATTTCAACTATAGACTCTGGAACCAGACTGGAGACTACTCTAACTGTGAGGAAACTGTTGAGGTAATTGTTCAACAGGACCTTTTTGGTTCCTGTGACTGGCTTCCTGTTGAGGTGTCTCTTTAAAGATTCAAATACAACCTATTTTTATAAATTGGCTTCAGAGCTTTCTCTTATTCTGCTGTTTTGGTACTTCTTAATGCTTTACACTTTTTCCTTTGACAAAGCCTCTCTCAGCTTTAGCTACTTATAACTGAGCTAAGGTTTTCTAAAGGAACCTGACTGGATCTGATATGGAAATGTGCCTTTATTACACGCTGTGGCCTCACAACCACACCACTTTGATCATAAATGCGTCTAAAGAAAGTCACTAAGGAAGGAAAATTTTCTTTAGCACAGTGGTCAGTGATCTCTCAATCCCTGAGTGGAAGAATTAACGTTCTGAAAGTATAACTTCTCCCAAGATTTAACCTTGTTCTTAATGTATTATAGTTTGACAAACGTGAAATATACAAGATACAGCCAATGATCAACTTCCTTGTGTGGGCCAGACAAGGCCATGAAAAAAGAACAGATTGGGAAAATATAGAAGGAAGGATGGGCACTGCCATTCTCCAGTTATGTTTTTGTGCAATAAAATAAAGCAGTTTAGATTAGTCATAACTTTACACTGATCCTGGGTGTTAGTAGTGACAGTCTTAGAATCCTAGACAGGACTTGCACATAAATATTCAGTTCTATGTTTCTTTTTTAAAAAAGATCCAAAAGCTTGGATAATCAAATATGGTAGTGTAGCATACCATTGGCCCTTTGTGTAACAGTGGGACTTAACAGAAGCCTCTGAAATCCTGAAACATAAACTTAGCTTACCTTTACAGCAAAAATAAAATAAATGCTAGATTAAGGGCCTCATTAGAAGGCTGGCGGTCCTAGGACCGCCAGAATCTCTGTCACTGTTGGACCACTGCAACTGTGGCAGTCTGACTCCCACATTATGACCCTGGCAGTCAGACCACCAGGGGACTGCCGCCACCGGTAAGAACATAGTTCCTGACAGTCCTTCGGCAGTCTGAGTTGTACTCCAACAGGGCAGCACTGAGTTCAGTGCCACCTGGATGATTACAACTCTACTTATTACCAGCCTTTCCATGGCAGTCTGATGCCCATGGAAAGGCTGGTGGTAAGCCAGTGTTGGGGGCCACAGGGAGGCCACTCCACTACTCATGCCCATAGCATGGGCAGTGAAGGGACCCTCATGCCCAGCACCGTCAGCATGTGCACTGTCTACTTTGTAATGCCCCTGTGCAATGGCATTGGCCTTGGCTCTATTTGGAGCCAAGACCGATGCCACCGCACAGTTTCTACTGGGCTAATCGGTGGAAACCTTGATTTACACCGGTCAGCCCAGTGGAGACCTAGTAATGGGGTGGGAGGGGAGACCGCCAGCTCTGTGGTGGTCTCCTCACCACAAGTCTGGCGGACGGCTTGTCTGACTGTCATACTCATAATGAGGCCCTAGCTCTGGCACGGGCAGATGAAAACATGATAGAAGATATTGAAGGAGGCAGCTGGGGAAGTATCTAAATATAACTGCAGTTAAGAAATTGCCAATAGAGGTACGCAAAGAAAACACCCTCACATGTTTAACTCTATCTGAGGAGAAAGTAAGCAAACAATTTTGACCATGTAAGGAAGATTCAACTAGGTACTCACTCCACCAAGACATACTGGAATAGAGAATAGAACACCTGGAGGCTATCTAGAACGGAGATTCGCCAGAGTTTATTTGGATCAATCTGTATCTAGTATCTGCAGATTTCCTTCAAACAATACTTAAGCCAGGTATATTCAAAAGAAATAATGTTTCACAAATTTTAGGTTGTATTGGACTGTGCAAAACATAGAAAAGGCGCTTCCAGGTGCACTAATTAAGTGCCTGGAATGCAAAATGTGGCAAGTAAAGAACTTCTGTATGTTCTGTGATTGTCCAGAACACCAAGCATACTGGTCTGAAGTGGATAAGATTAGCGAAACAATCTTAAACAAGGAAGTTCAAGTGGGTCCACTATTTAGTATTTTTGCAGTACAAAAGAAGCATGCACTTTGGGACAGAACAATTGAAGAATTATTATTTTATTAGATATTGTTCTCCAGAATAAAGATATGCAGTAAAACAAAGGAGAAATTATTGCTTGCAATATTAGAATGGTGGGCTGATGTTCAGAGGTTTGGCCTGCTGGAAAGAAAATGTTAGCAGGGGAAATGAACAGTTGTTGGATCATTTCCAAACAATTTCAAAAGAACATCCATTGATTACATGACAGCTTAAGTTGGGCTTAGATGCTTTCCAATAGAAGATGTCTACCAGATGTGGTTTGGTCAGAGGTAGCAATATAAAATTATATTTTTTAATAAATAAAATAATGTTTATAGCTAGATAGATACACATACCAACATAATGTTGACACACTTGATTCTCAATATATTTTACAATAATATTTTTTGTTTCCCCAGGCCTTTGATGAATCAAGCAATGTCCTGTAGGGCTAGCTTCAATTATGTAAGCCACATTTCTGATTTGTAGATCTTTGCCACCAATCAGATTAGTGAGAACTAGATCTTGAATTGTGGTTTTCTTTTATGAGAAACAGTTTGATTTCCAGCAAAACCATGCTGTTTATGTGTTTTTGCCACATGGATCATGATGGAGAGGCCGACGATGAAGCAAAGAGATTTGGGGGCATATTTACAAGCCCCATGCACCACTGGTGTATCACTTCTTTTGCAGCTCCACTGGGGCAGAGTACAGACCTATATCTACAAGGCCACACACAGCCACTCTAAATGGCTTTTAATGGCCCCATAGAAATGGAGGAAGGCAAGACCGTGCAAGTCATTCAATTGCCTTAGTCTGCTTCAGGGGGGCGTTGCATGGGTGTTGCGGTGGGTTTACCCACACAACACCAATGGCTTTTAATACATTCTCTAATTTACAAGGCTATATAAATCTGGCAATGTGTCAAAACCGTATGCCTCCTCAGGGGAAGCATAATGAGGAGAAATATGTTTCTTTCCCCTCATGGTTTCCTCTTTCTATGTGTGCTGCATTATGCAGCACACGAAAATATAGGAAAATGGCTAAATGGATTGTTTTTCAAAAGGAAGGTGTCCTTTTCTTCACAAAAACAATCCTGCATGCAATGCAGGTACCCTTGCACCATGGTGCAAGGGTGCCTGTGTTGGTGCTAGGCAACCAAAAAAGAAACTGCACAGGAGAAAATGACAGACATGCACAGTTTCTTTGTAAATATGGTGCATTTCTGGCCTTTCCCGGTGGCGCAGAGCAGCTCAGCATGGTCACTTGCTACGTTGCCCTGCTCCATTTTCTGGTAAATATGCCCCTTGATGTCTGTGACACATTATTGGCTAAGCAGTCCTGTTGAATGTCACCAAATAATTCATGTTTTTCTTTGAATCACTAGCAATAAACAATATTCTTTTTTGTTCGACTCAGTTTAGTTACATTCTTCAAATACAGGCATGGACGAATAAGAGACATAGATATAAATTATAAGAGACTGAAGAGACAGCGAGCAAAAGACGAGGACAATTATTATTAAACTACTTGTCTAATGTGCTTGTGCTAGTTTAGTATTCAGATCAAACATTCGAGATTATTGCAGCCAAGGGATAACCTCATCATCAATATATATAGAGGTGTCACTTTTCAGGCTCACGGTAAACCAGTGGGTTTTCAAGACCCTTCAGACCTGTAGTCTGGCCATGTGGCTCTCACTCAGAAATCTGAAACAGGAGGTTAGAATTAATCTAATTTCAACATTGTTGTGTCTTAGTTCCAGTGCTGGTGCTTTTTGGCACCATTGACTGATCTCTAACTACTCCAGCTTAAGTGGCAATAGATATGAAAGAGCTAAATGTGAGTGAGGAAGAAGAAGCAATTCTGATTAAGCTGCCTCCCCACTAGATTGGTCCTTAAATTACGTCAGCCATTCTGGAGAAATGCCATATCAAATAGCTGCTGCAGCTACATCACTTTCCTTGTCAAATCCAAGTTAAAATTGAGTAGATGGTTTGTGATTTTTAAAAACATTTAGGCCCATATTTATACTTTTTGACACAAATGAGCGCCGTCGCTGGTTTGCGTCAAAAATTTCACCGCCGGCTAACGGCATTCCTACGCGTCATGTGGGTGCCTTGTTTAAGGAATGACGTTAGCCGGCGCTGCAGACTGGTCAGAGTAAAAAATAAATTACTCAAACCAGGCAGCGGCGGCGTAGGGGAAAATGGGGGTTGTGCATCAAAAAAAGGTGCAAGTCAGGTTTGAGGCAAAAATCATGCCTCAAACCGGACTTGCACCATTTTTTGACGCACAACCCCCATTGAAATTACTCCTGTCTTAGCAAAGACAGGAGTCTTGCCCCCTTGCCCAATGGCCATGCCCAGGGGACTTCTGTCCCCTGGGCATGGCCATTGGGCACAGTGGCATGTAGGGGGGCCCAAATTGGGCCCCTACTTTAAAAAAGACCATGGAAGTGAGCGCACAGGTCCTTTAATGTCTGCCCTGACCCAGGTGTTGAAGTTTTTATGGCCTGCCGCCTCCTGTGCGTCAAAATGACGCTGGAGTATAAATAAGGCGCACAGGCCTTAAAGTCAGTTTTTGGGCGGGAATGCCTACCTTGCATGTCATTAACGCAAGGTTGTTTCCCGCATCCAAAAAATGATGCACACGGAGGAATTTTGACATCCGCGGCCATCAAAGTTTAAATGTGGTGCACGGTTTCCGCCGAATGTGCGTCAAAAATTTTGACACACATTCAGCGCAAACAGAGTATAAATATGCCCCTTAATTTGACTTGTGTTACTGTAATTAGCTGCAAATAACTAATGAGGTCGCCATACCTCTGGACTTTAGGTGTGAAAAATAATTTATTGTAATGGAATGACAGGGTAGAAGGATAAACATTCTGCAATGACATAAACATTCCCTTCAATTTACCAGATTGTTTTTTTACCTGCTTTAACACTGTGCGGGGAAAAAATAATTGGCAAATCATTATTAGTCCTAAAGAAACTTTCTGATTTGCCTTTAGCCAGTCTCGTTCTCAAGTGAGCAAAAATAGTTGACGGGATTGTGGCCTAAGTAATCACCAGTGACGGAGACTAACTTAAGCATTCGACACATCCCTCGCTGCTCTGCATTCTGTGCATTAAGCACACATTTGCTGCACAGGAGACTTTTAATTTTGATTCCACACCTTTGAAATTAACTGCTAGTCACCATTAAGCAGATTACTAATCAGAAAGGGCCAGAATTAAGAAAAGTGGCGCTGCACCCAGTGCAGTGACACTTTTCTTGCACCCCCTAACACCCCCTAACGCTACCATGTGTGCACAGTATCTAAGATATGGCACACCATGACAGTAGTTAGGGAAATAGAGTCAACATTTTTGACACTAGTTCAGAGCTTTGCAGGATTAGCATAAAAAATGTTGATACTAATACTGCGAAGCACATTGAGAACCATTATAAATAATGGTATGCCTCCTTTTAATGCCTGTGCTGAGCAGGCGTTAAAAGTGCTGGAAAAAATGATGCAAAGAAATCTCTTAGATTTCTTTGCACCATTTTTTAGCCCTCCTAACGGGAGAACGCCCTCTTTGCACACATTATGCCTGGTGCAGGCACAATGTAGAGCAAAGGGTTACTAAGTGGTGCAATGTGTACCATTGATTAAAATAGGCTTCGCAGGATTAGTGTCAACATTTTTTTATGCTAATCCTGCAAAGCTCTGAACTACCGTCGAAGATTTTGACAGTAGTTCCTCTAACTACTGCCATGGTGAGCCATATCTTTGATACGAGGCAAACATGGTGGTGTTATGGGGTGCTAAAGGGTGCAAGAAAAGTGGGTGCGGTGCCACTTTTCTCAAGTCAGGCCCTAAATGTTTAGAGTATAACTGTGAAATAACGCATTGGACTTCACAATTGGCTGGTGCCGTCATTCTCTGCCATTTTTACCTGAAACATGTCCTGCTCATCAATTCATGTGCTTCACTGCCCTGTTTTTCAAGGTTGATCAGTGCTGTTGCCTCTGCTTCGACCTACCTGTGTATGTACCCTCATCAACATTCCTGCAACAGTCCTGCTTGTGGCAAGGGAGAGTTACTTCTCCACATTATAGCAATCAGTCTCTTAGTCTGCACACCTGCTAGCCATCAGGTGATGCTTAGCTCAAGCTATAAAATCCAACAGAAATGCTTTGGGATTTCGGGGTATTTCTCTAGACCTGGTAAGTGATTTATATTGCCTATAAAATGTGTCAGTAAGGGTTACGCCAAGAACATGTACATCATGTACTTCTGAGCAATAGGGACATCTGTCTGGCCCTGATGGAACAATCAATGCAAACAATGTAGGGTAAGACATGTTCAGTGCATGACATTCTTTTGCAGGAAATTAAATGATGCATTCCCAGACACCATCTTTGGGTAACCCAACATTGTCTTCCAATTACTGTAAGTAATTAGTTTTACCACTTCTGAAGTAAATATCTCTTAAAATGGGCAGCAGCTTTTTGATATAATCAAGTAAAGTTCTATTTGGCTCTGTTACTTCCCCCCGCCACAACCCATAATTAAGAGCAGCTCAAGTTTTCCAGGTCCTAAATCCAGGTTCCTTGAGTCACTTGCTAATTTCTTAGAAAGTAGTGTTTCCCTCTGAAACCTCATGGTTCTGGAGATTTTAATTTCCTCCTTGAGGACCTTAGTAATAGGGAGACCACTGTTGTTCGTGACAATTTCCAGGATTTTGGTCTTAAATAATTGGTAAATGTTCCAACAAATGCAGCTGGTCATAAGCTGAACGTAATTTTTTCGAATGTTGCTGGCCTCGAACTGGATGACTGCTGAAAAATTCATCTGGTCTGACCATAGGGTTCTGCAATTTCATTCCCCTTTGAAGTACTCTGAGCCCACAGCACCCATTAATCTCAATACTAAAGTGGTGCAAGCATGGGTTAGGACACATTTTTCTGAATTGAAGAGAAATCTTGTGACTTCTACACCCTTCCTCTTAGTGAGGTCTATGTATCTCCAGCCACCTATGATGACTGGCTCCACTCTGCCATAAATGAATAGGTTCCCTTGAGTAAGTTGAAAACAACCAGAACCCGACTCACGGCTCCGTGGTTGTTGACAACGCTTAGAGGTTAGAGGAAAAAGTGTAGAATACAGGAAAAACTTTGGAGAGTTTCTTACTTTCGGAGGAAAAAGCTGATGTTTGATTATGAAATTCTGATAAAATCGGAAAAAAACAGTATGTTTCACTGATAAAATCTGAGCGGCTGAAAACTCATCTAGAGAGCTTGTTCAAACAGTGCAGAAGTTGTCTACTCCGCCTACAGCCCATTTGTCACCTCCTTCTCAAGATCGCTGTGATAGCTTAGCTAATGTTTCAGTAGTCAAACTGGTCTATACTGATCTTATACATTTAATTGGCCCAGATTCCTAATCATGGTTACTAAAGAAGTCAGAGATATCTTGGATAAAGGTGGGAAGGCAGTATTGGTCCTGCTGTACCCATCTGCTGCCTTCAGCACTGTTAATCACTCCATATTAAGCAACCTTTGGTCGATATTGGACTTCAGGGCTCAGCCTTAAATCTGTTAAGTTAAGCTCCTTTCTTGACGATGGAATGCAATCAGTTGCAATGGTAGAACTCACTTCTAATCCTTTCATTCTACCTTGTGGAGTTACTCAGGGGTCTTCCCTGAGCCTCACACTATTTTAAATCTACATAGCCCCTCTTCTGAATTTAATTGGGGAGTTTGGCCTCATAATAGTTTCATATGCTGATGACACTCTAATTGTGGTTCCTATTAGTGATAATATCAATGAGATTGCCTTTCGTTTTATGAGCTGCATGGCAGCAATTGTCAAGTGGAAGAGTGCCCATTACCTAAAGTTATATTCAAGGTTCTCCTCTTCGGTTTTGATGAATCCCTATGGGGCTCTGATAGGTCGCAACTCTGTCTTGGACCACCACCTACCCCAGTAAGTAAAGTTAGAAACCTTTGCTTTGTGATCAATTCTGTGCTTGTCCTTTCAGACCACACAAAGTCCTGCTCTGTGTCACTTTGCCATAAATATGGGCCATGTGGCTAGGAAATGCCACCACTGCTCCAAACTAACACCTTCTGAGCAGTATTTGAGAAAAGAAGCTCATCTTGCCAAACAATGTTGCAGATTCAGAGTTTTGCTAGATGAAAGAGCTGGACAGGGTGAAAAACACTATCAAAAGTAGGAAAACAATTTAAAAAGGATTAGGTCAGCCTAGCCACCTTGATCTGCAATCATTTAAGATCATTGGATATTGTGGAGAGAACAGATTTAGTAGTGTGAGTGGTAAAATCTAGATTAAGAATCTAGTGGATAAAAGATTTCAAGTAAGGAAGAGAGTTGGAGATTTTGAGTAATTGAGGGAGTGTGAGCCCTTCTCAAGCAACAGCCATTGTCCTTATCAGGATGAACCATAAACAGTCACTAAATTATCCTGTGCTTAATCCTGTGGTAGCTTGACACAAAAGCTGCCAGGCTTCACTTAGAGACCACATGTAAATCATTTATGTAGTAAACTTCCAGTATTAAAGTGAAAACACAACTCAAGAAAAATTCCACTCCAATTTAGAAAAATAGAGTAAAATGAAATAATGTATCTACCACAAAAACTATAAAATCCCAAAGAGTAAAACTGGAGAAATGCAATTTCAAAGTTTTAAGGTAAGTAAAGTGCCTAAAAACACAAAGTACCAACTATGGTTGTCTGGCTGTGCTGGACCAGGA
This sequence comes from Pleurodeles waltl, assembly GCF_031143425.1. Taxonomy (NCBI): domain Eukaryota; kingdom Metazoa; phylum Chordata; class Amphibia; order Caudata; family Salamandridae; genus Pleurodeles; species Pleurodeles waltl. The sequence continues at coordinate 923,938,303 of NC_090448.1, read as the reverse complement.
CAAAGTCACAATTTCAGGCTGTCCAGGATAGACTATGGGCCTGAATACAGGGCCTGAATACAGGGACCAGGTTAGTCCCACTGAGAATTGTACCTTATATCCTTGATACAGGGTGCTGCATTGCACTGCTACAGTTCCAATGAGGAACTGCAAGGGCTGTGATGCAAGGTCCTCCATCAAGTTGCACCATGCTGTGTCAGTTCTGATGAGGAGATGCAAGGGCTGCGATGCAAGGTCCTGCATTGAATTGCATTGGGCTACATTGATTCCAATGAGGCGCCTGCAATGCTAGGTCCTGCATGGTGCTGCATTGGTTCATAGGGAACCCAGAGTTGGGCCAGTAGGAGTAAAATCTGATGCCAACTAATGGTCCAGGATCTGTGAGGCACCTCTTGGGAATCAGGACTCACTCCAGCAGAGGCCAGTGGCAGGGCACAGTCAGTTCCATTAGAGTCTAGTTAGCTGGACAAATGTAGGACAAGATATCCCTGTAGCTCAGGACAGGAGGTCAATCTGCTAGCCCTTGGAGTCACTCTGATGTACTGGGTTCAAGAAGCAGGTTCATTCGTCCTTCCTCAGGCAGCAGTGCAGCAGGCAGTCCCTTTCAGAAGATAAGCAGTAGAGCAGTCTTTCTCTTGAGTGTTCCACAGGTTCAGAAGTGATCTGAAGAATGGGTTTGAGGATTATACATGGGTCTATCTTTGAAATGGGAGATAGCCATGTCTTCATAAGGAATAGCAAATCAAGTTTATTTAACATGAAAAAAAGGTAGTAAAATCTTTTCATGGTAAATAGTAAAGTGCATTCATTGTACATATTTAGTTTAATGTAGAACAAAAGAAAAAGTTCTCACAGCATTATCACCTTAATTTTGAATTCATTTTTTAAAGTAATTGTTATATATATAACAACATTTATTTTTCTGAAATGTAAATTACAAGATAAATTCCCACCCAAAATAAAAAAAATGCTTTATTGCATATTAATAATTATAAAAAATGATATGCAGATTTAATTGAAATGGATTTAATTATATTCTATTAAAAGTAATGTTGTATTTTTAAATTTGAAACAGTGTATTAAAGTATGTTAAACTAAAATAAAAACTTGTTTTATTTGTAATCTTTTTTAATAATGAATTAAATGTATTCATATTTTTTACTATTTTAAATTATGTAATTAAATTTCACAAGATCTGTTATGGCTTTCTATTTTAAGTCCTTACCTCAATTGATTTCTACTCGAGTTCTGAGTTCAAGTAATTTTCGACTGTTTTAGATCACTTTTGCTGTAGGAACTCTAGAAGTGCAGTTTGTGAACAGAAATCTGCTCACTCTTTTGTGGGTAGGTGTCTGCCTCTTTCTAAACCCTTCGCTAAACTCTCTGAACCCCTATTTGCTCCTCCCTTACCCCCTCACAATTAATACTAAGCATGATCCTTTTTCCAGCCACCTCTCCGGGTCCCTCCCACATTTACAAGTAAATAGAAAACTTTCGTGAGGCTCTCTCCATTTAAGAGTGGAGGTAGATATTTACACCTGTATGTTTGTTAATATATTGTTCCTCCTTTTTCAACAGGGTGTCTAGACCTATAGGGGTTTGTGTACCTGGCTAGTCAGCATGTTCATCGTGAGTTTCCTACTATTGACTATGAGGGTTTGAATTGGTAAGTCCCACATAGGCAGTTGCAGATGCCAGTGTTGCCATGTCTGTCAATAGGGTAGGGAGGGTCACCTTGAGCCACATGTAAGCAATGTAACCAAATAATCTGGGGTGTGATGTGACGTGTGCATCACACAAGCTCTTATTACAGTCACATGTAAAGGTCAATCATGTGTGAATTGCTTATTTAACAGTGAATACTGGAATTCAATGCCAATGTCAAACATGCTACTGCCATGTATTGACACATTACCTTTTATTAATAAAAGTGTTCATAATATATGGAAGAACATACTGCATGTGAGACTTGTTAGCCTCAAGGCTTTCACCAAATGTTTTGTCTCAACCCTCTTATATTTTTGCTAAATTCAGTTTGTTGGCTTTAAGAGTCTGTGCACTTCACCACACCTACCCAGTGCTAAAGTAATTGTGCTCACTCCCTAAAACATGGTAGAATTGGCTTACACCAGATTGGCATATTTTTTTACTTATATGTCTCTAGTAAAATGATATACCATATACCCAGTTCCTGTAAATTAAATGCTACTAGTGGGCTTGCAGTACTCATTGTGCTGTGTGCTTACGTAGCCCCTTAAAACATATCCCAGGCCTCCCATTGCATCCATGGCACGCAGAAGGACTATCAGAGGACTACCTGCTGCTGTGGCCTGTTGTGTAATCCACAAGACTCAATTGCTGCACCTGGAAGGAATGTTTTGCTCCCTGGAGCCTTCTATGAACACTCAGAGGCCTGCACCGCTGCCTGAGCCATGTTCTACTGCTTGAATCCAGGACAACTAGAGCTACTCCAAAAGCTAGTTGGCCTGATCAGAGCCTCAGGGACAGAAGAGGCACCAACCATCTAGAACCCACACCTGAATCCAGCCTGAGTGAATCATAACCTCCCACGTGGTGCCCCTCCAGTCCTGGACTCTTGGTTGTGGTGTTAAAGGTGCCAAAATTCAAAACTTTAAACATAGAAAAGTTTTGGCTTAAAACTGCTCTGAGAACGGAGAGGCGACAGGACCAACCTGCTTGTTTATCTACCCAAGGTGTTTCAGTGGTTGGCCTGACTTTGTGTCAGCTCCCACTAAGTTCTTCTCCACAGCGGCAAATCCTGTGCAGTGGTCCTTCACCAAATGTGTATCAGGCCTTGAGGAATTCTTGTTGACTACAACCCCCAGCTTGGTCTTATTGGAGATTTGTGACACAACACAACACAGCCTAATCAGTTGCAGGCAGAGGTGTGACCAGGACAAATCTTCACCATGACTTTGTCCAGTGACTCCCTGATGGTGACACCTTCTCCTCCAACATTGCCTGTAGCTTTGCCTCATTGAACTTTACCTTCAAAAACAACTTGTTACTTAAATTTCTTCTAAGTCTGAAGGTAAAGGCCGGCAAGGCCCAATCCACTTTTTGTATCTGACCTGTGCTCTATCACTGTCAGCCATATTTTTCAACTTTATCCCTGTCTCACATGACTTGGTGTCACCAGTTGGCGCTTTCATCTTTTAGGCACTAGTTTTTACCTTAAACTTAAAAAATCCCTAACTCCTTCTACTAATTACATTTTTGTTGTTTTGCTGTCAAATGATTTATTAAAATGTACTCTATAACTCTAAATTGGTGTGGGATTTTTATTGTATTGTGTTTTCACTTCATTACAGTTTGGGTGCTGCATAAGTACTTTACACATTGCCTCTAAGTTAAGCCTGACTGCTTTAGTGCCAAGCTACAAGAGGGTTAAGCACATGTTAATTTAGTAACTTTTGTGGTTCACCCTTACAGAGAGTTTGGCTGTTTCTTCAGCAGGGTTAGCACACCACAGACCCAATAAACCAATTTCTCACACTGCATATTAGAGAAATAGGCTGATAGATTTTGACTTCTATCTGCCTTTAGCCTTTGTATTTTTACTTTAATTTGGGAAGTTAGATGCCGCCCACGGAAGCCTACCAACACTTCCCTAAATTAAAATTTTACTATTATAAAATTGCATAGCTATTCTTTATGTCGAAATTAATTTCAGTGTATTTCTCATTATCAAGTGATGCTTGTCAGGACACACTGAAAATCACATCTCAGTTGTTGGGGTGGTTATAACAGGTTTTTGAACAAACCACCAAAGCTACGAATCTCTGCAAAAGGATGAGTCAGTGGAATGAAACGGTATATTGTTTCTTACAGTCTGACCTTCAGTATAAAATCTACCCATGTAAACTCTATGACCGGTTTTTCTTTTTCCTTTTTATTCTTTCACTCTCGACTTTACTCGAAAGTTGAGTCTATTTAGCGAAATAAAACGTAAACTAAAAATATATGATATACATACACATTTGTATTTGCATAATATGAATACCAAGATACACAGTTAATACAACTACAATTACCAGATCAAGCAAGCTTCACAAAATGACCAAGACCTAATTAAACTTTGTTATTCCCCATGCGAATTAAAACCGTGTAAGTGGAGGGAAAGAAAAGGCATTGTTATGTGTCAGTAACTTTTCAGTAATGCCTGCTATTGATTTAAACTGTAGGTTGAGAGTCTGTTACACTGACAAATATCAACTTTGATAAAACTTCACTATACGGTATACGTAACCCTTAAATATGAAATACGAATGTATCTTCAAATATGGCACATGATGAGAGTTGGAATATATCATAATGAAATACAGGGGATTCTGCAATCCCTGTATGAAAACCTGCCTCCAATGTATTTATAGTCCGACCCAGTCTCCGATATAAGGAAATTCCGTGATACACTGACCTAAGTCTGGTCTAGTCTGGCATTATTGCTTTCTCCTCTAAAACCTGACAAACAAGCTTTGCAAAAAGTGTTTGTTCGTTTGTGTCTTCCTTTTTAAACAGGAGTTTAGTATAAGAGCCTCTGCAAGTTTGAGTAATTATGCCTGCCAGGGGATATATTAATTATTTTGTGAATTCATAGATGACTCACAAAAAATCCCTTTCTGAATTAAAAATGTCCGGCATTTATAAATCTATAGCTTTTAGGTTCATCAGTGTGTTTCATACCCTTTTACCACCTCAGATTGAGATACAAATATAAGAAATATCAGCAACCACTTGCAAAAGTGTAGCCATTATACTGAAAATATGTTTTTCCTCTCTCTGCCTCTCTTAGAAAGCTGGAAAAGGGTGATTTTAGCACAGCATTCCAGTTTGTCCGTGCCATCTTTAGAAAAATAACCCACACTTTCTTGTACATTGATCTTTTATAAAAAATATATATATTTTGCCAATTTTCCTAAAACCTTCCAATATACATTCATTTACAAATGAGGTAAAAAGTATGGAAATCTATCAAATATATCATTTTCAGGAACTATTTTACGAAGGCTAAGTGGGAACTGTCACAAAAATAATAAAGTGATTATCTAGCAGTTAAGAGTTAAATAAAAATAAATATTAAATCACTGTTTATTTAGCAGTGTCTACTTTGATTGAAAGTCATCACAGGATTTCAAGATCTACTGCATTGGCCAACATAAATATTTGCAGCCAGGGGGGGCATGGCCTGGCCGCCGGGCAAGATGGCCGTCACTCTGTGAGGCTCTGCCGGGGCCGGGCAATCCATCCGACATTATACATCCTACGGGTGGCAGTGAAGGAGCGGACCCCTGGGATTACCCCTCCGGACACTCCGACGGTGCTTCGGGGGCCGGGTTTGGCTGCTTCGGGCTCCCGACAGGCGGATGCGCGCTGGGAGGCCTGGCGCCGGAGGACGCCCGCGCGCGCCGGCTCCGTGGTGTGCTCGGAGGAGAGGGGGGCTGCGGCCGCTCCCCGAGCGAGGGGAGAGAAGATGAGAGCGCGGGAGTCCCCCGCTGGAGCCTGAACGGCGGCCGTTTCGGGCCGCGGCTCCTCCCCCTCCCCTTCCCTTATCGATTGGCTTCTGGTGCGTGTGGCGGCTGGGAGCTCCGGCCTCATAGGCCTCTCCCGATCCGCGGCTGAGATTCTCTCCGGACTTTGCGGTCCCGGGGCCCCCGGTAGGAGCGTGCGGGGCCCGGTTGACAATAATGCGCTTTCTGAGAGCGCTGCGATTGGAGGAGACGAGGGCCTGAATATGGGACCTGCTGAGAGACTCGCCTGGTGATCCCTGGTATAGCTCCTGGCTGCCTACATATAAACATTGATGGTGCCCTGCGGACCGCTTTTGGAACCTTGATCTGTACTAACAGCACAGAACCAGGTAGGGGGCGGCCTGGGGTCTGGGTGGGGGGTCGGCGGCCCTGGCTGGTGCTAAGCTGTGCTCCCTGGGCCCTTCCTGGCTCGTGGAGCTCAAGAATCCTGGTTCTGCAATCTAGTGGCCTGCGGACCCCCCCCCCTCCCCGGCTCCCCCAGTGCTGCGTCGAGCCCCCACCGCGGCTGGTGGGGCTTTCGGAGCCCATTCACGGAGACAGATTGACTTGGGAGAGGTTGGGGTCGCCGGTGCCCCCGGGGGGCCATCTGGTAGCCTGGTGAGGAAAACGAAACAGCTGGCCAGGTGATTTCTTGGAGGCAGAGATTTGCAGTCTTGGACAGGTGCATCTGGACTGCTCTAGTTGCACTATACGTGTAGTACTGCAAGATGGGCAAGGCAGATAAGCGACAGGCTAAACTCTCCTTCTCCGGTGGGGAGAAACGCGGCACCCCTCCCGCCTCCCAGACTGGAGATGCAGACGCCGAGGGGGAGGCTCCAGAGATGTCTGTGAGATCCATGTTCATGGAACTTAAGACCAGCTTGGCCGGGATAGATGCCAAGCTGGATCATGTATCAGAGCGGTTTGATTGCATCAGAGCCCGGGTAGATGACCACGATGCTAGGTTTGAGACTCTGGAGACTCGCACATCTGAGATAGAGGATGCGCGCAGTGGCGATAGGGAACAGATTGCACAGATGGAGCGTCTCCTGGAGGTGATACGAAACAAAAATGAGGACCTGGAGGCCCGGTCACGACGCAACAACATCCGCATCGTGGGGCTGCCGGAGGCAACTGACATGGGACGCATGGAGGACTTCGTTGAGAATATGCTACAGGAGCTGTTCGCTGGCGAGCTCTCTCGGTTGTTGGTGATTGAGAGGGCACACCGTTCCTTGGGCCCTCGCCCCCCGCCTGGCACTCCTCCGTGCCCAATTATTGCACGACTATTGAACTATAGGGACCGAGATGCTGTGCTCCGGCTAGCTAGGGAGAAAAGTCCTCTAGTGTATAAGAACTCCGAAATTAACTTCTTTCCCGATTATACCCCAGGTGTACAAGCACAGAGGCGGGCTTTCCTACCGACAAAGCGCCTGCTCAGCCAGGCTGGAATCGGGTTTGCTCTGTTATACCCAGCTAAATTGAGGGTGCGACATGAAGGCAAAGTACTGTACTTCTCGGACCCAAAGCAGGCGAATAAGTTCGCAAGTCGATTACCTAAGCAACGGGGGCGGGGGCGCTGGGGGGGGTGGGCTCCGAGGACGCCTCTCTCAGTGACAATGATTAAGTGTGGGGTTCGAGACTTCATTGCCCCTGGGGCTGTGGGGGCGTGAGGGTCCGCTCCACGATCTGCCCCTGACGTGTAGCTGCTGTTTGCCCGTGGCCCCTCTCCCCTAGACCATCTAGGTGGAGAACTGTATGGCAGGCCTCTGCCCCACGGATGATTCTGGTTATGTTTTGTTACATGCCCGCAGTTCGGGCTTTAGGGATGGTTAGATTGGATATTACTAGGGTCCGATTGGGGGGCCTGGGTGGGTGGTGGGAGGAGGGGGCTAAATGGGAAATGTTCCTGGTTTTTTTTCTTGTTAAGTTATCGGCAGGTGGGGGACTGTGTTCATGTGCGGAGCTGTATGACTGTGGTTCTGGATGGGGGATGATGATTCCTCTGCTGTGAGATGCTTGACATGGAATGTGCGGGGACTAAATGATAATCGAAAGGCCCGGCTGGTGATGGCTTATGTTAAGCGTCATGGCATCGACATCTGTATGGTACAAGAAACGCATCTGACGGCATCGACAGTTGGTAGGCTGAAAGCTGGCTGGGTTGGGGAAACTCACCATTCTTCATACTCTAGCTATGCTCGTGGGGTTGCAATCATCATCCGTAAGGGGCTGCAGTGGCGCACGCGCGAAATCATTTCTGACCCTAATGGGAGATACGTAATACTGAGCGGAGTGCTGTCAGATAGGGCTTGCCGGCTAGTGGCAGTATATGGGCCAAATGTGGATGACCCGGAGTTTTTCCTGGAGGTATGGCGCCAAGTAGAGTCGCTGGGAGCTGGGGCCGTGATCTGGGGCGGTGATTTTAATGTTGTTCTGGATGCGTGGCTGGACCGGGAGAGTGCGGCTAAGATGCAACATGTTTCTGCAGCAAGGTCATTGACAGCAGTGATGGATAGCGGCGCGCTGGTGGATTTGTGGAGGCAGAGACCTACAGGAGTGCGGGAGGGCACTTGCCTGAATTACTTCCATAGCAGCTGGTCCCGTATTGACCGATGGCTGGGCACTAGAGATGTGGAGGCCTGGACAAGAGCAATAGACCATCTTCCCCGCACGCTATCAGATCACTCACCGGTGTTACTACACCTGGCGATACCTAGTGAGCTACAACAGATGGTAATGTGGCGGCTGCCTAGTGGTGCTCTCCGGGACGACACCTTCCGAGGGGAGGTACGAGAGGCTATTCGGTTATTTTTTGAGGAGAACCGAGGGTCGGTGAACTCCCCTGGTACGGAGTGGGAGGCGTTTAAAGTGGTTATTCGTGGGGTGTGTCTTGCAAAGCAGCATGGGATAGTGAAAACTCTAAGGCGGGAGATGGCTGATATCGAAAGGAGGCTTGGAGACCTGGAGCGGCGTTTAGAGGTGACATGATCAAAGGAGGTGCTTGCCGAAATCAGGCGTGAGGTGTCGCTATATGAGGAGGCTTCTCTCCGAGAGGTTTGTTTCCTTGGGAGACATGCGCAGGCTCGCAGGTATGGCGAGGGTGAGAGAGCCGGGAGGACGCTAGTGGGACTATTGCGCAGACCCTGGGCCAGCAATTACGTCACTGAGGTGATAGATACTGAGGGAGACAGGGTGACTGGAGCGGGAGGTGTGATGCAGGTATTTACTAAATTTTTCGCGCAGCTATACGCTCCTCCGGTGGGTCTTAGGGAGTCAGATATGAAGGAGTATTTTGAGAGCATTGCGTTAGTATGGTTTGAGGAGGCACATAGGATGTATCTGGATATGCCGTTCACAGTAGAGGAGGTGATGGCGGCGATTCAAAGCCTTCCCGGGGATAAGTCTCCGGGCACCGACGGTTTAACCCCTGCCTTCTATAAAGAATACGGGGACATTCTTGCCCCCCATTTGCTGGAGGTGTATGAGGAGTCCCTGGCGACTGGGTCGCTTCCGACCTCCCTCCGGGAAGCTTTAATAATAACTGTTCTAAAACCTGGGAAGGACCCGACGCGATGCGATTCATACCGCCCACTCTCCATGATAAACATTGATAATAAGATTCTCGCAAAAATGATAGCGACCCGACTGCAGCCACTACTGTCTAGAATGGTGCTCCCGGATCAATCGGGCTTTATTCCCGGGAGATCCACGAGTCATAATCTGCGTACTTTCTTTGCGGTACTGGGATCATTAGAGACAGGCGATGATGTAGCTGCAGTGTTTCTTGATGCGACCAAAGCTTTTGACTCCCTGGCTTGGGAGTATATGTTTGCACTTCTGAACCGAGTGGGTCTCAGTGCGCGTTTTGTGAACTGGATCAGGTTGTTGTACACTCTGCCTACTGCCAGGTTGCGGCTCAATGGCGGCATATCTGCCCCATTCCTAGTCTCGCGGGGAACGCGACAGGGTTGCCCGCTGTCTCCGCTTCTTTTTGCGGCTGCCATGGAACCTCTGGCGGCAAGACTGCGACAGAAATATAGTAATAGCGGCCTACAATTCAGGCAACGCCCTGTCTTGATATCCTTATATGCAGATAATATCGCGCTATATGTGCGTAATCCAGGGCAAAACCTAGATATCTTATTAGATGAGATTGTTCGCTTTGGAAACTTTTCTGGGGTCACTATCAATTGGTCGAAATCAATGATCCTGCCACTAACCTCTAGCGTGGAGAGATTTGATTCACGATACCCTCTAGTTTGGGCAGATGGACCGGTGCGCTATCTGGGCATACACTTGTGCTGCGACGCGGAAACGCTTCGGCTTGCTAATTACGGGACAGCGCTGACATGGCTAGAGGAAAAAGTGGAGGTCTGGAAAGCTCTGCCCCTTTCGCTGACCGGTCGCATTGCTATTGCCAAGATGGTGGTACTCCCTAAATTTTTGTGTTTATTCGTGAATCTTCCCCTGCCACTCACTAAGGCTTATATCCGGCGCCTGAGGTCTGCGCTTGTGCGGCTGGCGTGGGCCGGTAAGCAGCCCGCATCGCTTGGGAGAAATTGACGCTGCCATTTGAGCGTGGTGGACTGGCAGCCCCAGACCTGGAGTTATATTATCACTGTGCACAGGCACATTTTGCGTACTATTGGCTGAATCCGACCCGTTATATGCCACATCTTGCACCGGAGAGTGACTCTGTCTGGCCTGACGGCTTGATATGTGCGCTCGGCAGGCGAGTTGTCCCACGCCCTAGAGGCATAGACACCGTCTCCTGCACTGCCGGGGCATGGAGAGTGTTGAAGCGGCGAGTTGGGTTGCCGGTTCCCTTTGCTCCATCGCTGCCTGTTTTGGCGGTGGCAGACGCCCAGATGTTCCGTGATGGAGGGGTGCGTGGGTTTCTACGAGATGCTGACTTGTCGGTGCTGGGAGACTGGGTGGTGGACGGTCGGCTGCTGGATGTTCCTGGTGCACTCTCGAACTGTGATGGCACCCCGCTACGGCGCTTTTGTGCACTCCGTGTCCGCGCTTTGCTGCGGGAGCGCTTTTTTGAGGGGCCGGATGCTCCCTTGGAGTTTCGAGCTCTGGAGGCACTCTGTAGCGCGAGATCCCCCTCCAAGTTGATAACTAAGCTGTACAATGATGTGCAGGAGCAGGGGAGCGACCTTGTGATATCCGCTCGGGCTGCATGGGAGAGAGATGTGGGGGAGCCTATCCCGAAAGCGATGTGGCGCAGCTGTTGTGCTCATATGAGGACACTGTCTCCGAATTATAGACTACGCTTGCTGCACTTTAAGTTTCTGCACCGAATATATTATACGCCTAGGAAACTATATTCCATGGGACTGCTGGCGGACTCGCGCTGCGCCAGATGCGGGGCTCCGGACGCGGGCTTCCTCCACCTGGTATGGGAGTGTGCGGAAGTGTATAAGTTTTGGGAGGAGATAAGACGGTCAATTGTTGAAATGACAGAGGAGGAGATACCCCTCTCTCCTAAGATAGCGCTGTTGGGATACATGGACGAGGTCCATGGCCCGCATAGACGCCTAGTAGGCCTTCTCATGTTGCTGGCTAAGCGTAGAGTCGCGATGTGCTGGGGCCCCCTGTAGAGCGGATTGGTTGAGAGATGCTGCTTTTTGCCATGATCAGCTGTTAGTATTATGGGAGCTCATGCCAGAGAGATCCCGCCCTAAGGATATCTGGAGCCCTTTAAATGAATACCTGGCGACGCAGACTGAGAGTGCTGTGTGATTGAAGTCCCCTATCTGCGTGTTTCAATCCCCCTCCCCCCGAATCATGCGAGTGTCTTTGCTGTGAGATAGCCCTGCGCGATGCGGCTGTGTCCTCCACCTGCCTGTTTTTTAGAGGTTTTGCAATTGCTATATTTTTGCAGTTCTTCCTGCTCGGCGTGGTAAGATTAATACCATAGGGCGTAGCTGCCCTTGCTCTTTCGCGGAGTGTGGACTGTTGAATCCCTCCGCTTCGGAGGATTTTTTTTTCTTCCTTTTCTCTTTCCTTCTTTTCCCTGGAATGGATCCCTGGGGTAGCAGCACATAGAGAGAGATACCGGTAGAGTCACATCTGGGATACGGGATACCACAGTAGTTATATGATGTGTAATGACCTTTATATATCCTTATCCACCTGCCGAGAGACCTGCTGAACCAATGTATGTTTCTTTGATTTGTATTTCACTGAATAAAACAATAAAAAAAAAATATTTGCAGCCAGAATTTCAAATACTTCTAACTTTATTTTCGGGCTTCATTTGAACTACAGAGTTTATTGAGAATGACAAATGTTGTGTGTGCAAGAAATACTGAAAAATATATATTTTTTCACTGCATGTCACTAAAGATTTGTTGAGATGTGAGTCAGGCAATACTTTAAAGAAATTGGGAAAAAAAGTGTTGATTCTTGGACTCAGCAGATACATGTCTGTGCATACACTATGCTAGGTTAGAGTCAAACAGCATATGCTGGAGTGGTATAAGTATCCAGATCTCTATGTTCACAATTAGCATATTGTCTTATATGCCTACCATAGCCTTTACAGTATAGGGGAAAAGTAATGCATTTTTGTTGTATTTTTTCTCAGTCTGAGCCCTTCCATTAACCCCTTCGCTGTAAGGCATTTTCCCACTCAGGTGCCAGCCCTTTTTTTGGCTATTTGGAACAGTACCCATGCCAAATTAGCATTCTTTTTTTCGAAAATCCTAGGGATTCTAGATGTACCCAGAGTTTGTGGGTTCCCCTGAAGGAGACATTTTTTTTAAATTGGAAAAAGGGCTGCAGAAGAAGGTTTGTGTTTTTTTCACTGAAAATGGCATCAACAAAGGGTTTGTGGTGCTAAAATCCCAAGCCTCACAGCTTTCAGGAATTGGCAGACTTGAATCGGAAAACCACATTTTTCAACATAAGCTTGGCATTTTACTGGGACATACCCTATTTTCACAATTTTTTGTGCTTTCAGTCTCCTTCCAGTTAGTGACAGTAATGGGTGTGAAACCAATGCTGGATCCCAGAAAGCTAAACATTTCTGAAAAGTAGACAGCAAGGGGAAATTTGTGTAGATCCTACAAGGTTTTCCTATAGAAAATAACAACTGAAATAAAATATATTGAAATTGAGGTAAAAAACAGCCATTTATCTCAGCGTTCTACTCCGTAACTTTTTCCTGCAAAGTCAGATTTTTTAAAGCAATTTACCTTAATGTCTGCTGGACTCTTCTAGTTGTGGGGATATATAGGGCTTGTAGGTTCATTGAGAACCTTAGGTACCCAGAGACAAGAAATGAGCTGCACCTTGCAATGGGTTTTCATTCTATACCTGGTACACAGCATTCATTTGCTGAAATATAAAGAGTGAAAAATAGGTATCAAGAAAACCTTTGCATTTCCGAAATGAGCACAAGATAAGGTGTGGAGAAGCAGTGGTTATTTGCAGATCTCTGAATTCCAGGGTGCTCATTCTAGCATGTGAATTACAGGGCATTTCTCAAATAGACGTTGTTTTTACACACTGTCTTACATTTGGAAGGAAACAATGTAGAGGAAGACAAGGGGCAATAACACTTGTTTTGCTATTTTGTGTTTCCCCAAGTCCCCTGATATAAAGGGTACCCCACTTGCGTAGGTGGGCCTAATGCTTGCGACAGGAAACGCAACATGGACACATCACATTTTTACATTGATATCTGACGTGTTTTTTGCAAAGTGCCTAGCAGTAGATTTTGGCCTGTAGCTCAGCCGGCACCTAGGGAAATCTACCACACCTGCACATTTTTGAAAACTAGACACCTAGGGGAATCCAGATGGGGTGACTTGTGGGGCTCTCACCAGGTTCTGTTACCAAGAATCCTTAGCAAACCTCAAAATATGGCCAAAATATGGCCAAATATGACAGAAAGCTCTGAAATCTGAGACGAGCCACAAATTTCCCTCCACACAGCGTTCCCCCAAGTCTCCAGATAAAAATGGTACCTCACTTGTGAGGCTAGGCCTAGAGCCGGCGACAGGAAATGCCCAAAAACACTATTGCCCACATTCATAAATTTTTAGCTCTGCATTTGCGTCAAAGAATGATGCAAATGCAGGGCTAAAAAAGTATAAATATGGGCCTATATGGGCACATCAAAATGATCAAATATACCTGTTTTTGAAGGGGAGACCTGTGTTTTTGGTCCTGGGCTCAGCAGCCACATAGAGAAACCTACCAAACCCAAACATTTCTGATAACTAGACATCCGAGGGAATCCAGGGAGGTGTGGCTTGTGTGGATCACCCAATGTTTTCTCACCCAGAATCCTCAGCAAACCTCAAATTTAGCTAACAAATCACAAAAAATCTAATTTTTCCCACATTTCTGTGTGGGATCACCACACCGAACATTCCCCTCAGGCTCCCGATAAAAACAATACTTTACTTGTATAGGTGGGCAAAGTGCCTGTGACAGGGAAGAGCCAAAAACATGTTGAAATTGAGGGGGAACCAAAACGGGTCCAAAAGGGCAGTTTGGAAAAAAACATTTTTAGGCTGACAAGTGGGGCAGAATTTTTATCGGTATAGATGAGACAATGCTGGGTGGTGAGAATTTTGTGGACTCCTGCAGATTCCTGTAGGTTCCATCACAAAAATGTGGAAAAAATGGGTGATTTTAAGCAAAGTTGGAGGTTTGCAGGGCATTTTGGGTAAGAAAATGATGCGGGGTACATGTGAAGCACACCACCCTGGACTTACCCACATGTTTAGACTTCAGATGTGTCTAGGTCTTGTGGATTTTTCTACATGGCAGCGTCCCAAAGTCCAAAAAGTGCAGCCCTCACCATTCTAAGTGGAACGATTTTGAGAGTTAGACAAACTCTCACAGCCCGAATGTAAAAACAAAAACCCAAAATAATCAAATGTCCTCTTGCTTGCTGTGGGATAAGATGTTTTAGTGTGCAGGGGAGAGCTAAAAGACTGTTACCCCCTTCAGTTGGGGTGGGAGCATAACCATGCCCATACTGGTTGGTAGCCACCACTAAAATATATATATTTTAAAATTCCCTGGCATCTAGTAGACTTTATGCCCTCCCACGGGTGTGGATCGGGAGTAATTGCCCCATCCACCCACAGGTGGGCAGAAGAAATTTGGTCCCATTTATTGGAGGTGGGGGTATGGCCATACTCCCACCCTTTTATTTTGAAAAATAAATCTTCCCTGGTCTCTGGTAGGCTTTATGCCTCCCTTGGGGGCAGATGGACCTTCCAAAAATAGGCTGATCTGCCCCCAAGGGGGGGGCAGATATGGCCAACAGTAATGTGCCCCTATGGGGAGTGACCCTTGCCCAAGGGGCTGACCCCCAAACAAAACACACACATACACACACACATCCCTGGTCCCTAAGTGGTTTGGGGGCAGATCGACTGAATAGATATGGCCTTAAAACAACTCCGCCCCCCCCGGAGCAACCCTTGCCTAAAGGGATGTTCCCCTTATCAATATAAATAAAAAAATAAAAAAATCCCTGGTGTCTAGTGGCTTCTGTCCCCCCCGCGAGGGCAGATCGGCCTAATTAGTATAGGCAGAAAAGGCCTAGTAAAAAAATTACCCCCGGGGAGCGACCATTGCTTAAGGGGTCGCTCCCCTTATCAATATAAATTAAAAAAAATCCCTGGTGTCTAGTAGCTTCTCCCCCACCCCCCTCCTCGGGGGCAGATCGGCCTAATTAATACCTGGGGGCAGAAAAGGCCTATTACAAATAATTAACCCCTGGGACCCACCCTTGCCTATGGGGTCGCTCTCCTTATCAATATATAAAAAAAAATCCCTAATGCCTAATGGCTTCTGCCCCCCTGGCAGTAGATCGGCCTAATTAATATAGGCCGATCTGCCCCCAGGGGGCATAAATGGCCTTAAACAAAATGCCCCACTTGAGGAGCAGCCCTTGCCCAAGGGGCCGCTCCCTTTATGACAATGTAAAAAAAAAATCCCTGGTGTCTAGTGGCTTCCTGCAACACGATCACTGGGGGGGGTGGGTCAGTCGGGGTGGAAGGAAAAGCGATTCCCCTTCCAATCCTGACTTGGGCGGGTGGGGTGACGGCTCTCGGGGGAAGCACTAGTGCTTTCTGAGAGGGCCGGTCCCAGGACATAATGGTTATGTCCGTGGCGCCTCTACGACGTGTCATCAGACGTAACCATTACGTTCTTGGCAGGAAAGGGGTTAAAGAGGAATTTACTGAATGTACGACTGATTCTACACCTAGGGCCATATGTACGAAAGCTTTTTCCCATAGACACAGAATGGGTAAAATCCTTTCATACATCTGGCCCCTAATATCTTTTTGTTTTTCTCTAGTAAGATAGTAAGATAATAAGGCCGATATTTTTGTATTGTTTTACCAGTTTCTCTGGTTTTCAGATCATAAGTATAGATATGATCCTATGTTTTCCTTTCAGAGAAAGAAGAGCCAGAAGCATTGCTAGAGTCTCAAGGATGACTCAATCGCAATCACACTGTGTGGTGTGGACATTGTTCCACAAGCCTTTGTCCTTCGTGTGCAGGGTGTGGGAGCCTCTGAGTATGTGATAAGACACTTAGCACTGCAGGAACATTTCATCTGCCACATTGTTCCAAGCCAAACAGTTTTCTTCTTTTCTGTCTGGCAGACAGACTCAGCTCGAAAATTGCACTTTTTGTTCATCATCTATGTGAACATTGTTTGCAGTACCCCAAAGCTCCTGTCTCTGACCTCTGTTGTGTCATATCTACATTAAGGGCCTAATTACCACCCTGGCGGAAGACCGGAAGGGCCATGGTGGTGGTCTGACCACTGCCAAAGTGGTAGTCCAACCGCAAACAGCAACAGTTTCCTTCCACTGGAGGGACTGGCGGTGCTGGCGGTACTAATCTCCCAGGGCAGCACCGCCCTGGGGATTGCAAGCCCTCTCTCCACTGGAGTACCAATTCTCACAGATACTCAAGCGTTCCCTTCTGGCAGCGGGTTTGGATGCCTCAGATTTTGGCACTCACTCCTTTAGGATAGGGGCAGCCACTTCGGCTGGGGCAATGGGTTTCTCAGGAGCAGTGGTTAAGAGCATTGGAAGGTGGTCATCGGATTGCTACAAGCGACATGTTCTGAAATGAGCTGCCAGTTATCATTATCACCAGTTATCGCCAGTTGTGCCTTCACGTACCTTGCTCCTAAAGCCTAGAGAGGACCTGCCCCTGTCCATTAGAGCCTACTCCTTAGTTTTTGACTTCTGCAAAAACTGAAGATCTGGCTCTTCAATTAGCCTCAACTTGGCTAGTCCATACTGCTCCTGCTTCAGCACCAGTATACACTCCCGTATGAATACAAATATACATAACATAACATAGCATAACAAAACATAACATCAAATTATATACCATAGCATAACATAACAACATGGCATAACATTTGATAAGTTATTAGTAGTTATTTAAATCTACACCTAGATGTTAATTTCCACTCCAAAGTGGTGAATACAAATAATTATAGAGTTACACCTGGTTGCAGAAGTAGTTATATCTGTTCTATTTGTATCACAATATTTTTATTGTAGAAAATATAGCATACAACCTGATTTACTGTTACAGAAATTGTGCCTCTGAGATTAAATTTGAAATTGAGCCTCTCAAACCTTTGATCATCACCGAATATGTAAGCAGTGTGTTCATTGTGAAGACTACTTCATGATGATCGCCACTGGACACAGGACCTTTTTCAACTGGAGGAATAGCAAAGAGATACTGCAGACCCTCCAAACGCCTCCACAAATAAGACCCATAAAGATCTTGTCCAATGAGAACATGGTGGACAGAAGCTACATAAAGTGTGAGAGAAGAATGAAGTCCTATTACTTGGTGAATATGGTCTACTGTCAGCTAGTGTACAATGAGGAAAACCTGCTAACCCTAGCAGCTGATCAGTTTCCTGAGCTGATAAAAGTATTGCAGACAAGTTGTGTCTAGTATTCCCTTCATTTCAGGGACTTTCACTAAAGCTTGATCATACTGCTTAGATCTGGTAGAAAGTCTCCTACAGTTTGGTTCCTGATCTTTGTTCCTAATGTTTCTGATGCCTCAATGGTGGAAGCTCTGTATTTTCACTGTCCAAGGGTGTGTTTGCATGCAGACAATTGTAGTCATGCCATTCTGGATGAGGATAGTTTGGATCACTATCCTCTATTACCAGAAAGCCTGCCAGGAGATGATTGTTCCTCTACTTCACTCCCCCACTCAGGGAATTCTGGGTCTGACAGCCCACGTCCCTCTTCCTCCTCAGCAGCAGAGAGCTTGGATTGTGTATGGAAAAGAGATATGTCCAGAGATGAGGCTAAAGTCATTTAGTAGTATAGGATCTGCCTTGTGTGAAGCTTTGTGTTTACCACTGGTTAAACTCTTTCTTCTCTGCTAAGGGTGTTCATGCACTCTCCTATACTCCTCACAGTTCATTCATTTCTTAAGTGATGCTTCATACTGCTATTATTGTTGCCCTGTTCTGGATAACATTAGAGCATTTAGAACTCATAGGAAAGCTTTAAAAATCAATCCCTAAGATTCACCCATTTTGTAAAACTTTCTTTTGTCACTTATCCATATAGTCTTCTTTTCTGTCCTAGGATCTTCTGTCTGTGATTATAGTGTTTAAATGTCCTCTGTTTAAACCTTCACATGATGATGGTTGATATCTATCCCTCTAGGTCCTATTCTTGGTCACTTTTAAGATTATTAGGCTTTCAGTGTCCTTCTTCCCTCTTCCACATAAAATATTTTTCTTCATCTCAAAGGGATAAGTGATGCAAATCTCACCACTCATTATTCTGAACAGAATGGGGGAATTCCATTACACCACAATCTTATCCATGTAGTCCTGCATCCTTTTCAATTTATGGCCAATTGTTTCCATTGTTTATTTGCGTGAAATTCAAAATGTACCTGCAGAGGACAACCACCAGACAAGTTATAGTCTCGTGGACATCCGGAATAGGTGGTGCAAGTGATTTCTCTGGCATACAAATGGGAATATATGATTATGATCATGGTATTCAACCACAGTTTGTCTCATTTAATTAAACTTTACTTGGTTTATTACTGATAAAGTGCTCATTCACTTCCAGAAACCATTTTGGCACCCGGGCGAATCAACAAATTTGTTTAAAAAAAGCTAAATTAAACAACTGTAATGTATTTTCTGAAAACAAAATGAGAGTGTATGGTTTTCAGATGGAATGGAAGAATCTTCTAAAGTTGATGGCCATGTCAGCTAAGGAAATGCACTCGTAGCCAGGATCTCTTACATTGAGGTACAGAACGTAGATGATTAGTGTATGAGCACAATTTACCTTCCAAAAAAATACTGTCTAAACTGATCCTGTAAACACCGTTTCTCCATTTCATAAATAATGTTGTGAATAAGGCAGAGGGCACTGATGAAAACTGTTTGCTTGATGAGGGCAGTGAAGCTGAATTCTGGCATAGTAAATGTGGTCATATGTTTTAAAGTGTTCAGGTTTTATGACCACAAGCATTTGTTGGTTTTCTAATCTTGTTTTATGTAATCCATCATAGAAAATGTTGCAGTCATCTCTGCAGGATAGAATACACACAGAGATCACTTGACCTTGGAACCCATGTATCAGAAATGAAAGAATCTTTGCTAGACATTTTAATCTTTAGAAGCAGGCCAAGAATATGGAACTAATATATGGTTTTAGGGAGACCTCCTTATTGAAAGTTACTCCTAACAATTTAGCTTTTTCTGCAAGGGTTGGGATCTCACCTCACTACGTGACCTGGTTAATTTTGCCAGAGCGCTGAGTTGTTATCAACCACTAGATCTTCAGTTTTTATGGTTTTTAATTTAAGACCTATTTTGTAAATCCATGCCTGATCTCCCGGTAAACATTCTGGCAGGCTGAAGATTGAATTAGGAGCTAAATTATGAAGTTGCACAGGAAGTCATAAGATCTATGTAGCTGAGTTAGAAGTGTCCCATAAGCATTGAAATGCATCAGCAATAGTGCAGAACTCTGCAGAGCCCAGCATATGATTCCATTTGTTTGCTGAAGCTGTAGACCTGTGAGGTGGTAAGGCCACTTCTTGTTTGATCTTCAAGAAAAGAAGGGAACCACATGATAAAGGCACAGGACCACCCCAACCAGGGGGGGCCAGCTTATGGTGGCGGTGCCAGGCCGTACGTGGGGGGTGGGTCGAGAAGCGACAGGCTCCCCGGACCCCCACCCATCAAGAAAAACACAGCCGATTGGCTGGGAAGGGGCCCGCTTCCCCAGCAAACACTATTTGGTGGGCCCGGAAGTACTCTTTGCGCTTCCAGGGTCGCGCTCGAAAATGACGTCATGCGGCCGACCGGATCAGGGGGCCCCAGTGGCTGCAGCAGTAATTTGCGCTATTTTCCTTACTTTTCTTTTGTTTGGGCTATTTTTCTTTCTTGGGCTGCTGTTGGGCTGCTTTTGGGCTCCTTTTGGGATCCTTTTGGGCTATGTTGGGCTACTTTTTTCCTTTTTCTTTCTTTGACAATTTTTAACATTTTTAATTAATTTTGTTTGATGCTCCAGTTTGCAGGTTGCTTTCTGCCACATTGGAAGGGAGAAGAGGACGACGCGAGTGGCCCAGCAAGCCTCACAGGGGGCTGTACGGGTTTGAGCCTAGCTCACCTGACCCGAGTTACTCTCGGTGGCAGCTCCTGTGGGGTTCCTGGGCTACTGGGTGAGCAGCCACCTGGCCAATATTGTGTGGGGAGTGTTAGTGGTCCTGCTTTGCTTGACAGATAGTACTGCGCGTGTAGGGGAGGGCCCTTTTGTCATAACTGTTGGGGTTTATGGTAAGGGGGACCTTACATTAAGTTATTTCTTGGAAGGGGAGTCCCTTTGGGGTCGGTGAGCGATTTCCTGTTTGGAGGTGTTTTTCTTTTAGGGACTCAGTCATAGTTTTGCTGTTCTAGAAGTCATAGCTGAGAAACGGTCGCGAACAGATGAGCTCCTTGAGGCCCTGATGCTTAGGAGGGACGCTATGGACCAGGCCATAGCTTCCTTGAAGGCACAGACTTCTTCTTCAGGGTCAGGAGCACCATCTAGCGGGGCTATCCCCCCAGCTCCAGAGATGTTGCGGGGACAGAGGAAGGGTAAAGGCCATGGGATCACCGAACCGAACATTCCCCTCAGTCTCCCGGTAAAAACAATACTTCACTTGTATAGGTGGGCAAAGTGCCTGTGACAGGGAAGAGCCAAAAACATGTCGAAATTGAGGGGGAACCAAAACGGGTCCAAAAGGGCAGTTTGGAAAAAAAGATTTTTAGGCTGACAAGTGGGGCAGAATTTTTATCGGTATAGATGAGACAATGCTGGGTGGTAGGAATTTTTGGGATTCCTGCAGATTCCGGTAGGTTCCATCACAAAAATGTGGAAAAAATTTGTGATTTTAAGTAAAGTTGGAGGTTTGCAGGGCATTTTGCCCATTCTGGTTGGTAGCCACCACTAAAATATATATATTTTTTAATTCCCTGGCATCTAGTAGACTTTATGCCCCCTCCTTTTGTGGCCAGGCCTCCCACCCATTCAAGTGTTTAAAAAAATGAAGAGATAAAGGGGCCAAGAAACAGGATTGACAATTTGGGGTGCGCGGGTCGCACGGTATCTTCTGTTAAGGCTTCATCCCCCATTAATCTTTTGGCTATTGTCCCTTGGCTTAACGTTTACCCCAACCAAGCAGCTGCGCAGGTGTTGTGTTTGGGCTTTAAGGACAGTTTCAGGATACCAGATCAGGATTATGTTGGCTTGCCCCATTGTAATAACCAGCTGTCTTTGCGTTCCAACCCCGGTGTGGCAAGTAGAAAGATCACGAAGGAACTGGATTTGGGGCGGGTGGCGGGGCCCTTTGACGAAATTCCCATGCAGGGCTTTGTTTGTTCTTCTTTAGGGGTAGTCTCCAAGAAAGAGCCAGGTGAGTTCAGACTGATTCACAATCTGTCCGCTCCAAAGGGGCAGTCGGTGAATGAGGCCATTGATGGGGCATTGTGTTCGGTTAGGTATGCTTCTTTAGATCACGCAATTCAAATGCTGCAGGAGCTGGGGCCTGGAGATTTGATGGCGAAATCGGAGATTGAATCTGCGTTTTGGTTGTTACCAGTGTATCCCGAGGATTTCCGCTTGTTGGGTTTCCATTGGGAAGGACAGTATTACTTTGATAAGTGTATGCCTATGGGCTGCTCTGTGTCATGTGCCTATTTTGAGAAATGTAGTACCTTCTTGGGGTGGGTATTTAGGGACAGGGCGCGGCATAGGTGGGATTTACACTACTTGGATGATTTCCTCTTTTTGGGGCCCACTGTATCTAATCACTGCGCTGGTGCGCTGGACGTATTTAAAAAACTCATGAAGGAATTTGGGGTTCCACTTGCTGAAGGAAAGACGGTGGGCCCCTGCTCCACGATTGAATTGCAAGGGATAGAGTTGGATTCAGTGGCAGGTGTGTCCAGATTGCCTTGGGAGAAAGTGGTGTCCTTTTCACACGTGTTGCGGTCTTGCCTAAGGGCGCAGAATGTGACACTTCATCAGTTGCAGTGCTAGGTCAGGCAGCTCAGCTTTGCACTGTGAATCATACTCATGGGGTGCCCCTTTTCTCGGTCAATCGCCCAAGCCATGTTAGGGTTAAAAGTAAAGCATCATCACACCAGGCTTTCCAGTCAGGTGAAACAAGATATGGGGATTTGGGAAACTTTTCTGCGTGACTTTAATGGGACAGTGGTGTGGCCTAGTCCACCGAGGTCCAACGAGGAATTGTGACTTTTAACTGATGCAGCTGGGAGCGTTGGCTTTGGGGCTATATTTGGTACAGCATGGTGTGCTCAGCGATGGCCCTTAGACTGGCTCCAGGAGGGCCTAGTGGCCAATATTGGTTTCCTAGAGCTGTTCCCAATTTTAGTGGCTTTGTCTAATTAGCTGGAGGGATTTCGGAATCAGTCAGTGATTTTCTGGTCTGATAATATGTCTGTTGTTGAGTGCATTAACCAGCAAGCATCAAAGCGCAAGATGATCCTATGGCTGCTGAAAGAGATAGTATTATTGTGTTTAAAGTTGAATGTGACCTTCAGAGCAAAGCACGTACCTGGAGTGTTGAATAACGCTGCTGATGCACTCTCCCGTTTTAAGATGCAGGTTTTCAGGTCTCACCTCCCCGGAGTGGAGGAGTTCCCAACGCCCTTTCCAGAGCATCTGTGGCGAATTGGTGCCAAAGAATACCGGACCTCGTGGCAGCCAGTTTAGCACCCAGGATGCTGAAGGTTTACCAGGGAGCATTTGCAGCATATGTTGATTTCAGGGATGGGGCGGTATCGTTAACGTGTTTTGATCCGGCTTCAATCTTGGCATTTTTTGAAGTTTTGAGGGCTGAGGGGAGGTCTATTGCGTGCGCCAGGCGTTACTCTGCTGCTATTTCTTTCTTCGTGCAACGAGGGGGTCTGTCTGATGGGACAAAATCATTTTTGGTAGGAAGGGCCCTTCTGGGATAACAGCGCATTCAAGGCTCTAAGCCGGACAATTGGAAGGTGGTCATCGGATTGCTACAAGCGATATGTGAGGCTGCATATGCTGTGAGTTCATGTCCTTTACACCTCTCTTTCTTTGTACTCTTTGCAGACACCCGCCACAAGTATTTGATGGTTCCAAAAACTCCAGTGCATGCAGGAGTTGTGGATATCATCACGGTTTGGGTAATCAGACATTCCCATGTCCGACGTGCTGGTGAACTGTTTGCAAGGAGTTCCTTAGCATCACACGCATCTCTTTCTTTGGCCGAGGCTACTCGTCACAGGACATCATTGTGCTGCACCTTGGGGTAATGATTTGGTTGCACTAGGACGCCGGCAGCTGTTTGAGCTGGTAATATCTGAAATTGGTTGGCTGGCCAAAAAATTTCCTCAGACTGCCCTCGCTTGGTCGAATATGATTCCCCGTTCTTTCTGGAGGGGCGGGATCTCAGTGAAAGCCCTCAATAACTCAGTAAGAAGAATTAATAGCAAATTGGCCAAGTTGTTTCGGTCACCAAAGTTGGCTGTGATCTCGCATGGCTGCATTAAAGGAGACGGGTTTTTTCGGCTGGACGGAGTTCATATTTCACGAGTAGGCTATGAAATGTTTTTAGAGAATATACTTGCCTGGCTCTCCCAGCTTATGTGACCTCTTCATGGTGGGGGGGCACATCGTCGGGCAAAAATGTGGGCCACTGTGGCGGGGTGAGATCCTGACTGGGAATATAGATGGGTACCTTCTTATTTCAAAATTGGGTGACAAGCTAATTGGACCCTCCAAGGGGTGCTGGCTGGGAAGTTTGGACTACACACAGGGGTGTGGGGGTTGCGAGCGTTCGCTGGCATCTGGCCCCTAGGGCCAACCACCCGCGCATCCGCAGAAGGTCTGAAGTGAGCACTGGCCCTTGGGGGGGTGGAGTCTCACGGTGGAGGGTGTGCCCAAGGTAGGTATCCTAGCGGGCAGCTGGGCCTCCTCCACAGCAATCCAGTCTGGAAGGCATGAGAACACCCTGATGGAGATCCTATCCCTGGGATGTGTAGCGTAAGGAGGGGTAGGGATTGGGGTATGGGAAAACAATTATGATCTCATTCACAGCCACCAACATTAGGTATGCAGGAACGAATGGTTTTAGTCAGTGACAGGAATTTGGATGTATTAGCATACTCTGTTAAGGCTAGGCATCCCTTAAACTCTGTAAATACTTTGTGAACAGGATTGTGGTTACTGTGTATAATATAATTTTTTGATTATGATTGACAATATTTTGTCAATAAAATATGGCCGGGGGTTTACGACCCCTAATTTCAAAGTGAACTGCATCTAAGGTTTTTAATTCAAGCTTACGCAGAGGGGGGGGGGGGGAGTGGTGTGGGTGGTAGGAGGCCTCTAAGATACCCGGCCATATGTTCCTGAAATCACCATGTCAGCAATATAACTCGCTTTCAACCGAGTCATATTTTTCCTAGTTGAAGTGCTAGAAAGTCCACTTAGAAATATTCTTCATGAGTCCTGTTCATAACATTCATAGAGGCACGTTTAAAGCCCCTAGTGCCACCATTTTTTATGCTAAGGTGGCGCATTTACCCTCGCCATATTTGCAAAGTTTTTAAACTCTTCTTCCACATCATGACTGCGCCAGGCATAATGTATGTAAGGGAGCTTTCCAGCTCTAGGAGGCCTGCAAAAATGGCACAGTGAAACTTCACAAATTTCACTGCACCATTTTTGCCATCATTTTTAATGCCTGCTAAGAGCAGGCATTTGAATGACGCTCCCATAGAAACCTATGGGCCTCCTTGCACTTTGCTACACTAGCGTCATCATTTTTGATGCTAGTGTAGCAAAGCACCACAATAGCATAAAAAATGTTGACACTATTGTGCTAATGGCCGCCATGGTGTGCCATATTATAAATACAGCACAACCATGGTGTCATTAGATGCTGATAGGGGGACACAGAAAAAGAGGAGCATCAGCTCTGATGCACCACTTTTTCTTCAATATGGGCCATGATGTGCTGATGCTGTAATGAAGAAGAGTGGGACAAAATGTAATGAAAGTTGCCTGTAAATGATCAGACCAGCTACCATATAAGTCTCTAAATTGAATTAATCTCAAATACCCGGATGTAGCAGAAATGTTAGTACTGTTCCTCATATCATATTAATCAACTATGCTGGACAATTTACGCATCATGTTAACAAAAGTATTAATACTTTAGTTGTAAAGTAGTCATATTTATGTGCATTCACTCTAGGTCAACAGCTGAAACCCATGTGGTACAGCTTCTAAACTTTATGAATTATTTTGCCTTTATGTTATAATTCATGATGAAATCTAACAGTCTGCATTAAAACGGTATTAGGTTTCATATACAAAATGTTTTTAAAAGAACATGCAAATGTAGAGAATGTAGTAATGTGTTATAGTTACATGAAAGGGTTAACAGAGTATTTGTATTTTGACTTTATTGAGTAAGTCTAGTAGCTCATAAAACTCGTAAACGGACACCTATGTGACTGTGCACAAAATTTAGTGCAATGTGTTAACATTAATTTTCTCTCAGATATTCTTTTGACAAAATCTAGCTGGAAATAGATAGTTTATTGTTTCATGCATAACAAGCTTATGAGCAAAACCTTGAGAACCATAGATTAGAAGCTGTGAAATTCATATGAATACAATTTGTTTCAAATTTGTTTGGAAGAGTATAGATGGAAGCTGTTGACATGAAGATCCTGAGAATTTCCACTGATGTGGCGGTCTGAATAGATGACTGTTTGCCATTGAACATTTCTAACCTTTACACCATATGGAGTGATGTGTGAACAAATCATGGTGCGCTATGAACATTGATATATCGTTCTCTAAGTAAATTTGCACTAGAGTCCCTTTCCAGACCCCATTTCAGCAGATCGTTTTTGCTTTCCAATAGAAGCTAATCCTCTTGGACTCGGAGAGACATAACCCTCTCTACTATTTGCCCCTTTAAAATGGTTTCCTGAGACTTAGAAATATTTTTTCCTTGACCCCAAGAAGAAGACTCTTGACCAAGCTTCTGAAATGCTTAAGCCTTTCCTTTTTACTTATTTTTCACCCACTTTAGTCAGTAACCTGTTACCCCAGATTCCTCTTACCAAACTATTTTTGTCATTTTTCTGCTTTTTGTATTTTTGCCCCATATACGTATCCCAAATGAATTTGCTAACTTGTAGGGTTTCCCCTTATCTAGATTATTATGGATTGCAGGCTTAGAACAAGCTAAATGACTAACAGGATATCAGATTTTCGTATTGCTCTTGTGTGTTGTTGTAATTGAGTGTTTAATACTTTGATGTTAGTTGTTATTAACTTCTTTATAAGGGTTGTGCAACCTATTATGACTCTGGCCCTCATTACAACTTTGGCGGGCGGCAAGCACCGCCTGCCAAGTTGTATCCGCCGCGTGGCGGCCAATGCGGCCGCACTCCTGCAGTGGCCATTTGGAGATCCCAGCTGGGCCGCAACACAGGAACTGGCTCCAAATGGAGCCTGCGGTGTTGCGGCGGTGCGACGGGTGCAGTTGCACCCGTTGGGCTTTTCACTGTCTGCTATGCAGACAGTGAAAAGCTCGATGGGGCCGTGGCAGGGGGCCCGCGACTCCCCTTTCCGCCATCCTTTTCATGGCGGTTCATACTGCCATGAAAAGGCTTGCGGGAGGGGGACTCGTAATCCCCTGGGGGATTACAACCGCCGGGACCAAAGTGGCTGTGCTTCCGACGAAACAGCCCTGGCTGTCTTTGACTACCAGGGTTGGAATGAGGACCTCTGTATTTTTAAAGTTTGGTTTTGAGAACTATCTATGTCCTTCTAAGTATTAACTAGTAATAAAGCCCTTGGATTGTCATTTGTGTGGCTAAATGAGTCATCTTATAAAGTTAGTTGATTGTTGAAGTTTTAATGCCTATTATCTTCACACCCTTACAAGCTGGGTGAAAGATTCATCAACCCCGTCCTATCGTAATTCCTGTGAGGGAAAATATGCTATAGCAACCCCACACCATATATATATATAAAGACCATAGCTCATTACTTTCCTCATAGTCAATTTGTTTAGGAAAATTTTACATTACTATCTGTTAATTTTGCAAAGTATTTTATAGTTATGTAGTTAACCCCTTCGCTGCCAGGCCTTTTCCTCCTCCTGTGCCAGGCCTTTTTTAGGGATTCTAGAGGTACCCAGACTTTGTGGGTTCCCCTGAAGGAGGCCAAGAAATTAGCCAAAATACAGTGAAAGTTTAGTTTTTTTCAAAATAATTTGAAGAAGTGGCTGCAGAAGAAGGCTTGTGTTTTTTTCCCTGAAAATGGCATCAACAAAATGTTTGCGGTGCTAAAATCACCAGCTTCCCAGCTTTCGTGAACAGGCAGATTTGAATCAGAAAACCCAATTTTTCAACACAAATTTGGCATTTTACTGGGACATACTTCATTTTTACAATTTGTTGTGCTTTCAGCCTCCTTCCAGTCAGTGACAGAAATGGGCATGAAACCAATGGTTGATCCCAGAAACCTAAACATTTCTAAAAAGTAGACGAAATTCTGAATTCAGAAAGGGGTCATTTGTGTAGATCCTACAAGGGTTTCCTACAGAAAATAACAAATGAAAAAGAAAAATATTTAAATTGAGGTGAAAACAATGGCAATTTTTCTCTACGTTTTCCTCTGTAACTTTTTCCTGCAATGTCAGATTTTTTAAAGCAATATACCGTTATGTCTGCTGGACTCTTCTGGTTGTGGGGATATATAGGGCTTGTAGGTTCTCAAGAACCCTGGGTACCCAGAGACAATAAATGAGCTGCACCCTGCAGTGCGTTTTCATTCTGTACCGGGTATACAGCAATTCATTTGCTGAAATATAAAGAGTGAAAAATAGCTATCAAGAAAACCTTTGTATTTCCAAAATAGGCACAAGATAAGGTGTTGAGGAGCAGTGGTTATTTGCACATCTCTGAATTCCGGGGTAACCATACCAGCATGTGAAGTACAGGGCATTTCTCAAATAGACGTCTTTTTTACACACTCTCTTATATTTGGAAGGAAGAAATGTAGGGAAAGACAAGGGGCAATAACACTTGTTTTGCTAGTCTATGTTCCCCCAAGTCTCCCGATAAAAATGATAGCTCACTTGTGTGGGTAGGCCTAGCGCCCGTGACAGGAAATGCCCCAAAAGACAACGTGGACACATCACATATTTTTAAAGAAAACAGAGGTGTTTTTTTGCAAAGTGCCTACCTGTAGATTTTGGCCCCTAGCTCAGCCGGCACCTAGGGAAACCTACCAAACCTGTGCATTTTTTAACACTAGAGCCCTAGGGGAATCCAAGATGGGGTGACTTGTGGGGCTCTGACCAGGTTCTGTTACCCAGAATCCTTTGCAAACCCCAAACTTTGGCTAAAAAACACATTTTCCTCACATTTCGGTGACAGAAAGTTCTGGAATCTGAGAGGAGCCACAAATTTCCTTCCACCCAGCGTTCTCCCAAGTCTCCCGATGAAAATGATACCTGACTTGTGTGGGTAGGCCTAGCGCCCGTGACAGGAAATGCCCCTAAATACAACGAGGACACATCACAATTTTTGACAGAAAACAGAGGTGTTTTTTACAAAGTGCCTACCTGTAGATTTTGGCCTCTAGCTCAGCCGGCACCTAGGGAAACCTACCAAACCTGTGCATTTTTGAAAACTAGAGACCTAGGGGAATCCAAGATGGTGTGACTTGTGGGGCTCTGACCAGGTTCAGTTACCCCGAATCCTTTGCAAACCTCAAAATTTGGCTAACAAAACACATTTCCTCACATTTCGGTGACAGAAAGTTCTGGAATCTGAGAGGAGCCACAAATTTCTTTCCACGGAGCTTTTCCCCAAGTCTCCCGATAAAAATTATACCTCACTTGTGTGGATAAGCCTTGCGCCCGTGACAGGAAATGCCCCAAAACACAACATGGACACATCACATTTTTTTAAAGAAAACAGAGGTTTTTTTTGCAAAGTGCTTACCTGTAGATTTTGGCCCCTAGCTCAGCCGGCACCTAGGGAAACTTACCAACCCTGTGCATTTGTGAAAACTAGAGACCTAGGGGAATCCAAGATGGGGTGACTTGTGGGGCTCTGATCAGGTTCAGTTACCCATAATCCTTTGCAAACCTCAAAATTTGGCTAACAAAACACATTTCCTCACATTTCGGTGACAGAAAGTTCTGGAATCTGAGAGGAGCCACAACATTTCTTTCCACAGAGCATTTCCCCAAGTCTCCCGATAAAAATGATACCTCACTTGTGTCGGTAGGCCTAGCGCCCGTGACAGGAAATGCCCCAAAACACAACGTGGACACATCACATTTTTTTAAAGAAAACAGAGGTGTTTTTTGCAAAGTGCCTACCTGTAGATTTTGGCCTCTAGCTCAGCCGGCACCTAGGGAAACCTACCACACCTGTGCATTTTTGAAAACTAGAGACCTAGTGGAATCCAAGATGGGGTGACTTGTGGGGCTCTGTTACCCAGAATCCTTTGCAAACCTCAAAATTTGGCAAAAAAACACATTTTCCTCATATTTGGGTGACAGAAAGTTGTGGAATCTGAGAGGAGCCACAAATTTCCTTCCACCCAGCGTTCCCCCAAGTCTCCTGATAAAAATTGTACCTCACTTGTGTGGGTAGGCCTTGCGCCCGCGACAGGAAATTCCCCTAATAACAATAGGCCGATCTGCCCCCAGGGGGGGCAGAAATGGCCTAAAACAAATTCCCCCCCCACCCCGGGAGCGACCCTTGCCTACAGGGTCGCTCACCCTGCGTGACAGTGGTGCCAAAAAAAAAATCCCCGGTGCCTAGTGGTTTCTGCCCCCTTGGGGGCAGATTGACCTAAAATCGGCCAATCTGCCCCCAAGGGGGGCAGAAATGGTCTAAATACAATTTGTCCCCCAGGGGAGGGACCCTTGCCTAATGGGTCGCTCCCCATCTCTAAAAAAAAAAAAACACAAAAAAAAATTTGCCCTTGCGCCTAAAGGTTTCTGCAGAAATGGCCTAAAATAAATTTGCTCCCTGCCCCCCAAGCCCCCCTCCCCCGGGAGCAACCCTTGCCTACCGGGTCGCTCCCCCTGCGTGACATTGGCGCAAAAAAAAAAATCCCCGGTGGCTAGTGGTTTCTGCCCCCCTTGGGGACAGATTGGTGTAGCAAAAATTGGCCGGTGGCAGAAATGGCCTAAATACAATTTTCCCCTCCAGGGGAGCGACCCTTGTCCAAGGGGTCACTCCCCATCTGTAAAAAAAAAAAAAAAAAAAAAAAAAAAAATACCGGTGTCTAGTGTTTTCTGCCACCCTTGAGGGCAGTTCGGCCTTATCAAAATAGGCTGATCTACCCCCCAGGGGGGCAGAAATGACCTAAATATAATTTGCCCCCTAGGGGAGCGACCCTTGCCTAACGGGGTCGCTCCCCACCTAAAAAAAAAATTTTTTTTATCCCTGGTGCCTAGAGGTTTCTGCCCCCTGTGGGCAGATCGGCCTAATAATAGGCCGATCTGTCCCCAGGGTGGGCAGAAAAGGCCTTCCAAAAAAATGCCCCCCATTGGGAGCGACCCTTGCCCAATGGGTCGCTCCCTTATGGCAATTTAAACCAAAAAAAAAATCTCTGGTGTCTAGTGGGTGTTTCAAAAGCCGGATTGCAAGCAATCCAGCTTTTGAAACGCTCAGAGAGACTTCAAAGGGAAGGAAATACATTTCCTTCCCTTTGAAGCCTCTCTGGGCCTCCCCCACGTGATTGAAAGGGAAATGCAAAGCATTTCTCTTTCGATTGCGCTGGAAGCTGAGCTTCCAGCTCGATGGGGGAAGCCCTGTGACAAATCAGCGCACGCGCGCACGCGTGCACGTGCGCTGTCATCACGGGGGTGTGGGGGGGTCAGGGGTGGAAGGGGGGGTGGGGAGCACAGGGGGAAGCGCTAGCGCTCCCCCTAGTTCCCGGGTGTAGGATGAGGTGACCTCATCCAAGGCACCCGAAAGGTTAATGTTCTTTAATATTTTCACTAATTCTGCTTTTGAAAAAATAGATTTCTCTAAAGTAATAGGAATTTTGGAGGGAGTAACACAGGCCCATATGTATGTAAGGTTTTGGCATTACTTTATGGGCCGAATCACAACTTTAGCCCATTAAGAAATGCAAAACATTATTTTCAAATGTACAATGGGCCCTATGGCATTGCAAACTGTGGTTTCTACACAGTGGAAATCACAATTTGCTATTGATAACATAGGAATTCAAAAATACCGATTTCCTATTTTTGATTTCCTAGGCATATGTACATAGCATTTCCTAAATGCAAAACGGGCATTTAGCAAATGCTATGACCATTGAATCCAATTCAATGTTAACCATATGCAAAATGGGAAATGGCACCCAAAATGCACTTTTTGCAGTGTCTTGAAGTGCGCACTCACCCATAGGGCTTTTCAAGAGAACCACTTTTTCTTCTCTTAGATTTAAGAAGGGCATTAAGGCTATAGGTAGGAATGGTTTGCATTACCAATTTCCGATTTCCAAATAGCGATTGCAACTCTGTAGGAATTGCTATCAGAATGTTCTTACATTCCATTTTGAATTTCCTAAGAAACGATTTCTTAAGATTGGCTATTTAAGAAATGCAAAATAGAACTTTCGTAAATCTGGACCATGATTACTACACAGGAGAGGGTTATGTAGTCTGTTGTTTTTTTCAAAACTTAGTTCAGTGCTGTAGGATGGGTCAAAGACCAATTGAAATATGCATCTGACTTAGAATTATTTGATGTATGTTGAGGTGGCGGTCTGCAGTTACCCAATATATTAAAAGTGCCAAGGAGTAGTAGATGGTGGATTTGGTCCTGTGAGTCAAGATGTCATTTGAAATAGGGTGCAAACTGTACACAAACTTCATCTGCTCATCATCAAACGTTATAGTTATTTTGGAGTAACCATTTAATTTTCTACATATCTTTTATTTATTGTATTTGAACAGTGCCAGACCAACCAAAGTAGCAGCTTTAAATTGCTTTGTCGAGCATAATCTGGAAGAAGAGGGTGAAAGAGCAAAACATGCTGAATCACGTTGAGTGGGTAAAGAAGTTTTACAGATGCTTATAGGTTTTTTAAACTTAGCATTAAGGTGAGGAGGCAGAAACAGGATGTTCTAAAACACAGAGAATTTGTATTGTAATATTATTTTCCCTTACCATTTGTATTTCAGAAGGTTCAGTTTTTTAAATCTGAGCTTAGGTGTCAGATTCACGTAACATGCAACTTTCAGGACATACATTGTTAAATCGGATGAGCTTGCCAATGAATTCAAATTAAGTATAAGCATATACAACACTGCCAACAAATAGGCATAGATAGGTCCAACTTTAGCACTGGTGCCACTAGGTTCGCAATCATTTTTGCAGCCCCAACCAATGTCCTCCTTCTCCACGGATTCCCTCACTACCACCCTCCAACAGTTGTCCTTGTCTCTCTATAGCCCCTTTCTCCCATGAATTTCATTTGTTTTATAGCACTACTCATACCAGTGTAGGGTGTCAAAGCACTTTACATCACACACTTATTATACAGTAGAAAATGAATCATAGGTGTGTACATCAATCAACAGCAAATGCTAAATATGACATATAGGTTTACAAGATTTAGGAATCCCATGTCATCCATACTAGTAGGCAATATAATTTAAGAGTGTTTGGGCCGAAGAAACCTAAATTTAGTATTTATAGCATATGATAGAGTTTGGAGTTGGCTTTACTAATAAAAATGTATTTCTACCCAAAAGGACCTGCTTTAAAAATGAAAGGATAAAGAAAAACTGGGGCCAAAACATAACACTGTAATCTGTACAATGCAGTTTGCATGCAGCTCTTTGATGACTGTTCATAGGTCACCAAGCTATATTAGGATTGTAATTTATGAACTGGAAGAAAGAAAAGTATCTCTATGACAAAAGCACTAATGCACAGATCAATCCACATAAAGTACAGTTCTGTGATCTGCTTGGTGCATGTTCTGTGCAACAAGCATATTAACCTTCTGCACTACATTATGATGAGTCATAACTGCCACAAGATGTAACTGGGATCCCTTTACAGCAGAAGCATTAATCACTATGGTAATCTTGGTAGTTTTATTGTTGCCTGAATACTGCTGGATCCACAAAGAACTTACCGCAGGTGCTTTCGCACTCATATGTTATTTTTAAACACAGCGCCTCCCCCCAGAAGCTGAGTGCCAGGTGCATCTGCACTGGTTGCACTGCCCTAAAGCCGGCCCTGAGCATAGGGCTATATCACATAAAATGAACATGGTCTTTATGCCACAAGCTTTCACCAATGCGTGTGAAGATCTAAAGTGTATTTTACAGCCTTAGACAGTGATAAATGTTTACCATTGAAACTTCAAAAGAATGTACTGCTTCAGGCTGGAAATGTAGCAGCATTTGTTGACATCTCTAAAACAATTACAAAGTACAGCAGAACATAGCACATAACATAACACAAATAAAAACAACAACACAACAAAAAACACAACAGGGTACCACACAACAAAATAGAAGAGAACTCAGTACATCGTTCTCAATAAACCACACCAATAAAACAATGAATTAGCGAAGCATAGAAACACAGCAGCAAAGAAACACATCACTAGAACAGCAATATGCAACACAAGACTTGCACAATTGTGATTGTCACATGTTACCATTTCACAAATCTACTTTGGTCAATACTTACTATCAAGAATACATAATTGAGCCACGTTTGGTGATCTGGCCCATTGTCCTAATGAATCACCCCAGTCTTGGGTTTTCTTCTATTTAGCAAGGCCGAAGCACAATGCATCTGAATGCCTTTGTAACGTGTGGAGAATAGATTTCTGCAGATAAATTACTGTTTTTCTTGCATGACACGATCTATCCCAAAATAAATGCTTATTGTTTGGTTGAATTTGTCACCCACAATTGTGTGATGCTGCCTTTCACCATAAACTACACAATTTACTTCAAATGTTTGACGCCTCAGCGGGAAGGATCAAACTGTGACAAAATCTGGCTCAGTAAGCTGAGCTAAGAAATATAAGCTAGCGACAGCAGTAAGACACCTTTATAGCAATTTTATTTTACAATTAATCTTTCCAAAAATCACTGAAGACCTTGTTTTAAAATTACAATTAAACAATCCGAATTATCATTGTAAGTGCCATGCACTGTGTATTACTATTTCAACTTTATCCGGACCTTTTGCTCTCATTCTACCCTCTTTGGATAATCACATTCAAAGATTAGTCCATCTGAGCAAAAATAAAATCATCATATTTGGGGTAGGTCTCAAATGAGACGGGGGCACTTACACATCCAAATGGTGTTCGAGGTGTGAAAACTACAGGAAATTGAGATAATTATTTTTACTTTATGGACATCTGGTCTCCCTATTCTTTGACAGCTGCCCAGTTTGGCAGCATGTCTGGATTATCACTGTGCTATACAGGATGGCATTCACACCCAGGTGTGCAAATGTATTTTTAAATTGTTATAATTAATCAGTATTGAGTATCATCAGCATCAGGATCCAAAAACCCTATGTTTATGCCTCATACATGCTGGTTTTCTTAGAATGGGTGGCATATTATTTACACAGCCATCACTGATGCAGCAGCACTTAATTTGTTAATCGGGCCTGAGATTAGCCTCATGTGTGAAGTTCGCCCTCTGAGAGAGCCCTGCCACAGCTGCCTCATTCTAGCAAAATTCAACCTACTAAACCAACCCTTTTTTAGACCTAAATCCTAATGAGGAAGAGCCACCCGCACAGGCAATAGCTGCACAATTCCATTGTTGTCAGAAGATACAATGTATTTCTTGTGACAGGAGATGTCCTTAGTTCTGCGCACACTGTTGCTTAGAGGACGTGAGTGTACATGATTGGAGCTTTGATGGCCCAGGCAAGCCCCCTACCCTCTTGTATGGGAGTGTGGGTGCTGCCCTGATCTCAAGAGATCCAAGATAAGCCACTCCCCCCTCTTTGGACTCACATACTGGTGCGGATGGATGCAGCAGTAAATGCAAAGCTGGGAAATTACTGCTGAGGCTGACAGTACACTGACCTGGGTGGCCGTGGAGCGACCTTTAATATTATTTATTATTGCCAGCGTACTAGTCAGAATAATTTGGAACTACGCCCATTTGTAAGCAATCACATTTCCTATCTTGAATAAGACTATACATACCAAGAGGATGTTGTGATCAAGGATGAAGGCTGTCATCTTGAGACTTAATTTTTTTAATTAAAGCAGTTCCTTCTGCAGCTTTTGAAATGCTACTGAATCCTTTTACGAAACTATCTTGTTGCTTCACTAGCTACAGGAACACTGTACAACAAATCAACAGCTTCAAGCACTCATATTGTCATATCACAAACTGAATTTTGCAAGACATCTTGTCTCCCTGGCCCGGTTAGATGACCTTGGTAGAGCTGGAGCTTAGCAGAATCGTATCCTTCTTTGGCACACACTGATATCCTGTAGATTGGACATGACTATCAAGCCTCTCCAACATGTGTATCAGCAAGCCATCACAAAAAATACTGTTTCCAGAGCTAAGATCTTTCACAACATTCACACCCTCCAATATGAGGCTAACAACTGAATCTATAAGCTCAAACCTCAAAGCAAGTAAACTGTCTATGACCACAATAGAAAAGTGAACAGCCAACAGTGAAATTGAATCTGTAGATTCTAAACTTGCATCTTTCAGTATGAAGTGGAAGGTTTTAATAGGAAGATACCCAACCTGGAAAACAAATGTTTGATGACCTATGACTGTCCAATGATGTACAATGTGAAATTAGTACAATGACTCTCATGACTTAGACACATTCCTCATATTGATGGCAGGCTCAGGTTTGGCCACAACTACTACTCATTCATTGTACAGTCATGATCACAAAGCTGCCTCTTTGCTTCTAATGCTGTGACATACCACCCATCCTGCAATGCCAAGTGATTGATGGACTGTAGCCACCTAAAAATCTTGACAAATCACGATCACCTGTGAAGTAGCAAATGGAAGCAACTGGTCTCTGCTTCTCCATTCCATTCTCCTGCTTCACTTTCAAATAATTATGGAACATATCTTCATATAACCAGTTGCTCATACTGCTCTTGTTGATTGGTAAGGTTCCTGTACTCTGTGGTTGACTGAGTTCATAAACGAGTCTTTCAGAAGCATGGCCTGCTGTTTACACATTGTTTGTTTTTATACTCTACACAAGCTGGCATTTCTGTAAGTAATCTACTTACCAACCTACATATTATGAATGCCATCAGATTGCTATGAAATCTAATTTCCTTGTATTTCACAACTGGAAAATTAAACATTGACTGTGGTTGCAATGTTACAATCTATGAACTTAAATGACATATCTATCTTCTCAATGAATTAATTAAGTCCTATAAAAGGCATAACGAAACTTCTGACATATCTGACCTTAAATAAACCAAATGTGGCTCATACAAGAAACCTCCCTGTCCTCTACTAAATCAGTGAAACCTCAATGTGATTGGGTAGCATAGTGATCTCTGCATCTAACCCATCATAATGGGAAGGTGCAAAGGACATTGTGCTTCATAAAATCCACAAAATCTGATCTATCCCTCAGGCTGAAATGTTTTTGCCAAAGTGTCCTACCATTTCACCCATAGTATAATAGGTTCATTTCTACACTCTAAATGAGAATACATCTGAATTCCTCCTCAACTAAACAGACATTTAGCAACATGGTATCACACCAATGTCCTAATTGGAGGAGATTGAAATATAACGCTAGTCCATATTTGGCCACACTGGATCTCCAGAAAAATCTAGAAACAGTGACTGGAGACTGTTGAAAGATGTAATGGAAGACTATGCCCTCACAGATTTATTACGTTTTCTCCATCCCAGAGACAGCAGCACATGCTCATGTGTACACTGCTCTGAATGAAGAGTTGACCACTTCCTTATATCAGCCTCACTGTTTCCAAGGTTATGTGATGACATACCAGACAAGAGATTTTGGATAACTCAACTCTGAAAATTGTTTTGAAGTTGGGTAACCTCTTTTCATGAAATCACCACATATGGGTGCATAAGTCGTAATTAAAAAATCCTGAAGAAAATAAAATATTGCAATTATATCTGAAAGTCTCTATGATCCTGGACAAAATACACAAGCTCAAAGAGTAAAACTGTACAGGCCACAGCAACTCCCTTGTCCATTCCTCAATGTTTATCATTGTATCAGCAACCAAGCTAAAACACAGAATCCAAGATATAGCACATCAGTCAACACCCTCTTTCAAAACCAGATTCACTAATGTAAACACACTTTTGTGTAAGTGTACAGCTGTTTGCCAATCACAAAGAGATTTACAAGTAGCATTTATTTTTATGAGTGAAAAGTCTCTGGATATAAAAATACCTATCCCCTAAAGCACTCATAAAGATACTACTTGTAAATCTCTTAGTGAATAGCAAACAATCTCAAACTTTAGTTTACCTTTGTGAATCACCCCCTATGTGGCTTGGTGAAAGCAAAACTAGACCTGAATATAATTTTCATGGCTAAAGCTAAGAAATCCTTATCTTTAATCAAATCTAAGCACCTAGAACAAGGTGAAAAAGCTAGGAGATCTCTGGTATTAACAATTGAAGCAAATAGAATTACACCTTCAATCACAGCTAATGGAACCTTGACAGGCAAGCTTGTTAACCATTAGAAATCTAAAAGGAATTCAAGTCCTTCTTCACATCCCCCGTGCATTAGAAAAAGGTGATAAACATTGTGAGGACAATACCTTTTTAAACATTTTCACCTCCTGTAACTCCAGGAACAGGTAAAAGAACTGGAGACTGATAGCTCTGAATCAGAAACTGATGATGCAATTAAGTACATGTCATAAGGAAGGGCACCCAGCAAAAGCTGGCTTTCTATTTCAGTTCTATAAATTCAATGCTCAGCCATTCATCCTCTTTCTGTGCAAGGTCTTGAAGGAAACAGGAAACACTAGACACAAATTCAGCAGGACATCTATCTTGCTAATCCAAAGCCTGGTAAGAACCTACTTTGATGAATCAGCTACACATCTGTATTTTTGATCAATTCAGAAATGAAATCTGGCAAAAGAGTTGATGTTATAAATGCAGAAATGAATCCCATCCCTCACCCAAAGAAACCAAGTGTGCTTCGTAGATGGATGTCACTACATTAATATTTTCTGCCCAAACCTCTTGAGGCCTTCATCTTCCTCATATTGGCCTGTAATAAAAAGCCTACTACCTAGCACATCTAGTCTGCTATTTTCATGAAGTCTAGAGATACCTACCATTCTGGGTGATTGTGGAAAGGCACTTAAAATTCTGAAAGAGCAACCTGTCTGCCCTAACAATAGTACAAAAAGGTACTGAAAATACTTCAAAAAAGGTAATCTGCCTGCCCTAACAATAATACACAGTAGTGAAAAACTGTCTTTTGGCCTATTGAACACTGTGTTAAGGGAAACTTCTCTGATAGGTTGGTACAGGGTCATGGATTTCTACACTCAAAAACACCAATCTGGGATAACAGTGTTTTTGATTGATGGACATGTCGTTCGCTGCAGGGAATGGCAGGACATTTTCACACTTGATCAACTGCTGACACATTGGGTGACCAATCCCATTCAGACTTTTCATACTGTGATCCACATTAGCACAGATCACTACAACTCGACTCCCTAAGTATGTTAATCTGAAAAGATGCAAATAATATCATGGGGTGCATATATGATTTATAAAATATGCTGATAGAAGCAACACACTCATGATGACTGGTCGTCTTTGGTACTAACCCACTAGAGCAGCTCTCGTGAAACAAAGCTTAAGTTCAGCTTTATGAAATTGCTACATGACTGACACTGATCTATCATAAACTACTGCAAGCCAATCTGAGCCTTTACTCTAAATGCTGGAGAGGAAATACAAAGAGTTTTGCTGTGACCTACACACATTTTGGCATAAGGTAGAATCCACGGTGAGAACAATAAGTAACTTAACACTGGATTTGCTGCCGAAACCTGGTATTATTGCATGATGCCATAGTAGTCCCAACTATCTCTTGTCATTGGGCGAGATGGATTGATGCAGTTTTGGCAGTACAAAGATGTAAATTCTGTGATAGTGGAAGCTTCAGCACCCTCTCACTTACAATGAGTGGCTCAGTGATTTGGTGATAGCAGTGACTAACAAACAGGGCATCTACCTACTGTTGGATCAACATACCTCCTCTAAACCATTTGGGGTTCTTTCATAAAAGGTCTCCCAATATAGGCTGTAGTCCCCTTCACATGACTTGGAACTGCATGAAAAATTAAGACCTTCAACTTGTAACTTTATTCCTCACTGTTCTCATTCCTAATATGCTTAGATCTTGTTACTTACTGATGTGTGTATCCTGACCTTTGATTACCACTTAGCTTTTTAAAGGCATTTAGGGGGTCATTATGACCCTGGTGGAAGGCGGAGAAGCAGCAGTAAGACCGCCAACAGGCTGGCGGTCTTATTTTTTGTATTATGACCATGGAGGTTACCGCCATGGTCATCCGCCGGTTCTCCGTTCCGCCCGCCGGTATTTTGACCCGGCTTACCTCCTTGGATTTCATGCGGTTTGAAACCGCCATGAAATCCATGGCGGTAAGCACTATCAGTGCCAGGGAGGGGTCTCCCCCACCCCCACCCCGAGTCCCTCCCCTACACCCCCCACCACCCCTGCCACCCCCCAAAGGTGGCAGGGTGCCCATCCACACCCCGACCCCCAACATAACAACACTCATACACACACAACACACACGCAGGCACCACCAACGCACATACATGCACACACACTGACATACATGCAAACATCCACACACACAGTCAGACACACACATCCACATTTAAACATACACGCACACATCCATACAGACATAACT
The DNA here is from genome assembly GCF_031143425.1 of Pleurodeles waltl. Lineage (NCBI taxonomy): Eukaryota > Metazoa > Chordata > Amphibia > Caudata > Salamandridae > Pleurodeles > Pleurodeles waltl. Next base: position 923,898,197 of record NC_090448.1, on the reverse strand, counting down.
ACAGACATACACGCACTCATTCCCATACACACAACACCCCCGCAAGCATACACGCACTCACACACCCCCTCTACATACACACACGCACATCCCCATGCATGCACACAACACCCCCCACCCCCCTCCCCTCACGGACGATCGACTTACCTGGTCCGACGATCATCCGGGAGGGGACGGGAGCCATGGGGGCTGCTCCGCTGACACCACACCACCAACAGAACACCGCCACGCCGAATCACAGGACGTGATTCACTGGGCGGGGTTCTGTTGGCGTGGCGGTGGAGGTGGAGCAACCTCCACTTTGCCGCCACCCACCAGTATGGCTGTTGGCAGCTCTCCGTCTGTAAAAGGACGGAGAGCTGCCAACGGTAATAATAGGCCGAGCGGCAACCCGCCACCACTGGCGGGCTTCCGTACGGCGGTCCCTCGGCGGTCTTGGTAAAAGACCGCCGAGGTCAAAATGACCACCTTAATGTATCATAAGCATTCTGTGGTTGGTCAGTTCCCTGGGTATGGATTTCTGATTCTCAGATCATTTTTATCTGAGCTTAATCTTTCATTGACTTTACAAATCACACTTACTCTTTTTTCTATACTGTCAGTTTTGGGTCCCTCAATTTGTTTCTATACATAAGTGTGGTGTGTTAAACATGTTGTTTACTTTCTGTTATACTGCTGCTACTCTGATACAATATTTACATACAGTGAAATAATGACATAATCAGTTCATCTGTATAAAGTAAGACACTATGAAGAATAGCTAGAATAATGTGTATGTTATGCACTTCTTAATCTGAGTATAGATAGCTTCACTCTGATTGATATTTGTCCTTTTGGCTAACTCTTGTGGCTCACTTTTACAAATTATGGGCCTCATTATGAGTGTGGTATCTTCAGACCGCCACACTCACAATGGCGGTCAGGACTGCCGATGTTGCGGTGTTCCGACTGCTGCATTAAAACCCTGGTGGTCAGACCGTCAGAACTCCCAGGATCCATGATCCCGGCGGCCTGGCGGCGGTGGAGATCATAATCTGCCATGGCAGCGGATTACAACCTTGTTCTCTGCCAGCCTTTTCATGGCAGTAACACCGCCATGAAAAAGGCTGTTGCAGAACAGGTTCAGCGGGCCTCACGGGGATCCCTGCACTGCCCATGGCCCCTGCCCAGCACCGTCACAACATTGCGAGGGTGCTGGTGCACCCTGTGGGCTACAGCATTGCCACCAGCTTGATTACGAGCCAGGGACAAAGCTGTAGCCTGTTTCTCGCTAGGCCAGCAGGCGTAAACTAAGGTTTCTGCCCTTTGACCTAGTGGGAAACTCTTGATAACTCCAGTGGGGTGGTCTCCATGAAGGCAGTGGCCACCCTACCGGGAGTTTGGCAGGTGGGCTTTCCCATCCGCCAAACTCGAAATGAGGCCCAATGTGTCAGTCTCCCTCACTGAGGAAAGGTGCACCTCTATCTTCCAAAACATCAACAGTGACTTTCTTTGCACTTTGTAATAGGCAGCTGGCAGTGTGCACTGCACAGAAATGCATGTGGCATCTTAGCATGTTTTTCTGGGCTTCTGTTAGAATGGGGTTTCTCAAATCTGATTCTCTTGGTGAGATCCTTGGTTTAAGGAAGGAGCTCAGCCATACAGTTCCATTACAGTGAAACCAATGTGGCTTCCAAAGAACATCAGTGAAGATGGTGTCCAAACCTTAAGGATAATCTATGATGCAGGTTTTTAGCATCAGATGAACCATGTTTTAAGGTTAAAGGAAAAATGTATGAGTGCTCAAGCATGAAGGTCAACACTCTGGTCAAAGGAAATCAGCAGAGTTGAGAAGTGAAAGTCTGGACAGGTTCAGACCTGATATTTTAAAGAGCACACAATTTAAGCAGGAATGAAGATTATGGAAAGCTTCTCCATATCAGTTTTGTGAAAGTTAAAATGTTAGTAATAAAGATTCATGTACTATAAACATTGAATTTGCATAGTAGTTGACTTAATATAGAAAATAATGTGTGGCTTGGAAAATGTGCCCACCAGAGTAACCATCAGGATAATATCACAAAGTGATACTTTACTAAATGTTTGATTAAAACAATTTGATGTGCTCATGTCTAGGATTAATGTAATAGTGTGTTATGTTAATGATTATTTAGTATGTACATGCTTTATTAATTGTAGGTCTTAGGTTAGCGAGGTCTGGGCCTAGTTGCACAGCCTCATGTTAAACTGTCCTGTTTTTGCAGAGAGAAAATGCACGATTGAACACATGAATACAGACATTGTTTTTCACTGTGATGATCAAATGCTAGCAGAGATATTTTTCTCTTCACATGAGAACTGCTTACTAGAATGTGCTTTACTAATTATCAACACTTTGTATATACTAATTATCGACACTTTGTATAGTTTAGTGTGTGTGAAAGTGATGTTCCCAGGAGCTAACAATGTATGCACTGACTGGAGGACAGAGAGATACAAAATTGATACTTGACAAGCCTGACGGAGGAAACAGGAGAAGAGGAGCCAATCATCAACATGTGAAAGATGCTTTAGTTATATCTTAGATTTATGTTCTCAGTCCTACTGGACTAAATTCTTTGACCAATATCAAAGTGGGAAGAGTTCAGATGAACTTGCTTTTCTCAAGACTCTGCTCACCTGGGATGCCACAGTCACGCCAGCCAGCCAGCCAGCCAGTAGTAAAGGGCAGGAGCCCTTTAAAAACATCATAGCGCTTCCGCTTCGCGGGACGCGCACCTGCTTTTCCGAGACTCTGCTCACCTGGGAAGCCACAGTAAGAGCTCGGAGGAGACTGGGCTGGGCCCACTCTCTTTCATTTTAGCAAGAGATTAGTCTGCCATCGGTATTGAGTCACTACATAACACAATCTAAGCCATAGTTTCTCTAGGCAGTTCTACTAATGGTAGCCTCCTTCCTCTACTATTTAGTAGCTTGACACTCAAGATAATATACAGTGGTCTCATAGAGCAAGAGGTAGAGCCCCCTGCACTAGGAACCAGATTTAGGAAAAACCGAGGAACCAAATAATTATAAATAAAGGGGTCATGGGGAAACGTAAGGCACTAGAGCCTCCACAGGGAAAAGAGAAAATCACAAAAAAGCATAGAAACTCGGGTGAAAATTGTACAATATCTGAAATCGATGAACTCATCGAGGAGGTAGAATCTCTACTAAGTGAGAGGACCTCAGCTCGGGAGGGCTCGGATAAGAAGATAACTTCATATTATAAAAAAAGGCACAAATATTGAACGCTGAAGAAATTGATAGGAAAGAGTGTGGTAGCCAGCAAGAGGGCAAATCATCCCCTCTAACTAGGACAGATAGTTATAAAGATGGCACAGTTCAGGCAATGTACCCTCCCCTAACTATACTAGAAAGTACTAAGAGGACTAAGAGGAACGACCACGTGCATAAGAGTGGTATAGTGTGCTCCAACAAGTATGCGGTCCTGGCCCGAACATGCCATATGTGAAGTGCAGGAGATTCAGGGAAGGAAACCTGAGGGTAGGCATGATCAAGTTATTCCCTTGGAACAGACAACTAAGGGAAAAGCTTCACCAGCTAACCAAGATCCCGAGATCCGCTCAAAACGTAAAACAAGGAATCTTACAGATCTCTATGAATTAATGATTGGACTAACGCAGGAAGTGAGAGAGCTCAAATCCAAAGTGGGGAAACTATCAGCCCTCGTGAACAAGGGGGGGAATACAGGAACCATTAGAGAAAAAAATAGAGAGGAGACCCCATCAGTAATATCTCGTGTACAAGGCGGGCGTGATTCCCCTCAAACCCTGAATGCCCAGCCCATCTCTAATTCTACCTTAAATGTAGTAAGTAAACCACAAGTACCACAAGTCTATATGAGAGGGGCAAATGAGTGCAGTAGATGGGCTTGCTCTTATTCTATGGGCAAGGCAAGAGAATCACTACAAGAATACACCTTAAGGGAGCCATGTTTGGGAATTGGGCTTCAAGAAGAGAAGATAGGAAGTAGATTTAAATCTTATGCTCTATCACAGAAGGGCCTCATGCATTCTCCTAAAAGGGATGGATATCAAGAAGGAAAAGCAAGGTCCCTTAGGTCTGATATAGTATACTTGCTGAATGTCCCGAAACTGGCCCAGAATTCCAGAGAGGATGAAGACTCCCTAAAGAACAAACTCGTACATTGGATCAGGCACAAACAAAATTGTTTATCTTTAATCCGCTCAGACATTGTGAGGGCGGAAAGGATCCCAGGAGAAGTTGGGATGCAAGATGTTGTTGCTCTGACATTAAGGGGTGAAAGTCTAACTAAAGGCCTGATCAGTATGGAACAGAGAGCCAGCACATATATGGGAAATGATATGAGATTTAGTTTGGTTCCCTATATTGGCAGGCCTATAGCACAAAAGAGTAAAACTGGGGGCGAGAGATCGCAAATGAGAAACAGCGACACTCACCTCGAAGCAACTGACTGACTGAATCAAGAATATTTAAGCCCACCCAGAGACCCTATTAGTAGTAGAGACTCAGGAAGATACTAGCTATCAAGATATAGGGGGAGGAAGTACGGAGGAGCACTTACCCCGTAGAAAGGAAATGATCATACCCCAGAGCCCTACTTCCAACAATATGGCATCTACTAGTAGGGGACTGATTTCTATGGTCTCCTGGAATGTAGTAGGGTTAAAAAGCAAGCTTATAGATCCTGACTGGCATACTTATATAGAGCAGTTTCATGTCTGTCTCTTCCAAGAAACCTGGCTAAGGGATCCACCGTATAAGCTGGGATATAAAACTTTTTGCATTAGTACAATTGCTGCAGTGAGAGGAAGGCCGTCTGGGGGGCTGGTTATAAGGGTAAAAATCTCCCTCAATATTAAGATATCTAAACGTGATACAGGGTCGGTCGATATACTATGGTTAGAACTAGGGGATAAAAATAAAGTGCTTTCCCATTTATTTAACGTGTACATAAGGCCTAGAAAATCAAACCTGGAGTTACATGAAATTGATATGTTGGATGTCATGCTGGGGAAGATCCCGGTAGGAGAGTCAATAATGATTGGGGGAGACTTTAATTGCACCTTTGAGCCTATAATTGGCCTTGAACATCTGGCAGAGGAGGAAGATCTTGTTATAGCAGTCCCTCCTCTTTCAAATGAAAAGTCGGTCCCTGGTATGGTTGCTGCAATACAGTTAATGGGCCTTATGTTAAAGCATGGATTGAGGGCATGTAATGGTAGGGTGGGACTTGGCGGCCCTGATATGGTCACTTTTCAGAGAGGTAACACGAGCTCAAAACTAGATTATATCTTGCATAGCACCAGTACATGGGAGAGAATAGTGACTTTTAAAATTGACAGGAGGAGGGAAAGCGAACATTTTCCGCTAATAGTTGAACTGAAGGGCTACTCTACTGAGTTGAGCTGTAGCGAAAGTGATAAGGTGGAGCTACAACCTACTCTTACTAATAACCGAAGGGCAGTAAAATGGCCAGTGATATCGGGCAATCCGGGTGTTATGACCAACATTTATAATATATACATAGAACTAATGGAACCCCATGTCCTTAAAACCTGTACAGATATCCCAATCATGGATATCCATCAATCCATGAGTATTGCATTAGGACCATACTTTACTAAACAGATTCAGCAAAGAAATAAAAAGCGTAAGGAGCAGATATTTCCATCTAATCCCTGGTACACCACGGAATGCAGAGAGAGGAAATTACTACTGGTAGAGGCCCTTAAACAGAAAGATCATATAGCTGTGAAACAGACAAGGGCTGGATATAAGAAAAGCTTGGTTTCAGCACAGAAGCATTGGGAGGACCAAAAATGGCAGGACCTTTTAGAGGCAGCTAAATGCAAAGATACAGCAACATTTTGGAAGATAGTTACTCATGGAAAGAAAGAGGGGACCTACACCACCGACCATTTTATAGATCCTAGTGCTTGGGTCAACCACTTTACCCATTTATACTCCGACTCGCCTAACTTTGGCTTACAATTCTCTTCGAATAAAGCAGTACCTGTCCGGAGTAGCTTTCCAACATTACAGTTTAGCCTGAAAGAAACAGTGTCTGCTATTGAAATGACTAAACTAGCCAAGGCCCCAGGACTGGATAAAATTCCTGGGGATTTGCTCAAGCATAATATAGAAATTTGGGCACTGTCTGTAAACTTACTCAGCAACGCCATAGCAAGGGGAGAACCAGTTCCTGAGTCCTGGAAAGGTGCTGAAATAATCCCTGTCTATAAGAAAGGATCTAGGGAGGACCCTGGGAACTATAGGCCAATTAGCCTTATTGACGTTATGCAAAAAGTTTATGCCAGACAGCTGTTGAAAAGAATAGGATACTGGATAGAGGAAAAAAACATCCTGACAACATACCAGGCAGGCTTTAGAAAGCAGACAAGTACAATTGACCAGGCCCTTAGATTACTAGTAATAGCATGGAAATACACAAAATTAAAAAAAGGCCACTTGTATATTGCGACCTGGTGCCAAGAGACTCATTATGGACTGCATTGGGGAAGCAGGGCATGCCGGGGAACCTCCTCCTTCAGATAAAGAGACTGCATGAGAATAACTCTGCAAAAGTGCTGTGGGGCCCTAATGGAGAATTGACTGACCCAATACTATTAAAAGGGAAGTGAGGCAGGGCTGTGTGCTTGCTCCGACTCTCTTTTCATTGTATATTAATGACCTGGTGGAGTATTTAAAAGAGAGCAACCATGATTCGCCAAGATTGAATGGAGAACCAGTCCCTGCCCTTCTGTTTGCTAACGATACTATTTTGCTTTCGCAAACTCCCATGGGCCTACAATCCCTATTAGGAATGTTTAGCAATTACTGTAACATGAAAGGGTTGGAGATAAATGCAACCAAAACAAAGTATCTGACTGTCAATCCCCACAAAGCACTTAAAAGGGGCATTGTGGTTAATGGGCATGACCTATAACGTGTCAAAATTTTTAAATATTTAGGGATATTGTTGGATGCAAAGTTGTCCTGGACGCCGCAGACTAACAAAGCTAAAACCTCTTTAGTCCACAGTTCTGCGGCTATAAACAACAACTATAAAAGTTCAAGAACAGGGATTGTCTCACCAGTGCTTGAGGTCTATAGATACAAAGCGCAGGCTGCTGCACTATATGGTGCTGAACTCTGGGGTACTGCAAATTTAAATACACTAGTAGCTCAAGAAAATAACTTTTTGAGGGGGGTACTGGGATTTCCACCATCTACCCCGTTAATCCCTCTTATTTATGATATAAACCTGAAGCAAATAGGTAAATTGGCAGCTTTGAGGCCATTATTATACTGGTGTAGATTGTGGACGACTCCATAATTAATCCACTACAAGCAAGCGTTAATGGAGATAATGGATATCGATAAATCAATTTCCTTACCGTGGCTACATCACGTAAGGCACTGGTTTTAAAATCTAGGGCTGAAACATTATTGGGATGAACCCCATACACTTACGATGCAATCTAAGGCCCGACTAAAACAAGCATATTGGGAATTCCACTTGAGTAGTCCCTTTCGCAATCAAAATTTGGTAGATTGACGTCCAGTTTCTTGGATATTAATTTTACACCAAGAGCTGAGGACTGGCTAGATACAATCTATCCTAGGCGAGTGAAAACATTGTTCATGAAATTTAGATATGGGATTCTCCAGATTAAAGCTTTTACTACCAAATGGAGCTCCCAGAAATAGAGTAACCATGAGGTGATATGTGGGTTATGCAGTATGGAGACTACTGAAACTGTGGACCATGTTTTGTTCTTCTGCAAAGCGTATGGTAAACCTAGAAAAAAATGGATACGACCTATTTGTAGGAACGCAGGAATTATGAATTATAAAGAAGCTTCCAGACTACTTAGGTCCAATACTAGTCCATCTATTGTTCTTGGAGTAAGCCGTTTTCTTTTAGCGACTTCATTTATCAGGGATAAGGTGGGACTGAGGTTTTAATAAGTCTAGATCGATATCTATAGACAAACATCAAGAAGATTAAATGATTAACAGCCCCCTCCTTAAGCAAGTTAGCAGCTAGATGTAATATAGCCCTGAAAGTGAAGGGAAATATAGGCTTTTAGATATTTTTTAGGAATCTCTCTTATCTTTTTAGATTCATTTATCTATTGTTCACCTAATTGGTTAAAAAGTCCTCCCTTAGTTAGTAAACAAGTTCTTGATGGTATTAGAGGCAAATTTTAGGATCTTAAAAAAAATTCTTTACCTAATTTAATAATGTAATTGATTGTTATTTTCTGCTTTTAGGACTTCCATTGGCCATTATTTATATATTTTGATTTTAGTATTTAAGTGAATAATAATTGTTGCTGGAATACTGTGTTTTTGTTTTGCTTGATTGTACTTTCCTTTTATGGCTTTTAGCCGAATAAAGGTGTGATGATGATCATGATGATGATTTTAGCTTAGCCCGACTGCACAGAGAGAAACGCGCAATCCGATTATTCTCACCTTCCATGCTCATTCCTATTTTGATTCTCATACTTAGAGAATTCTATCTTTAACTGTATTGCTTAACCTTTTGATGCTGAATTTTGAGTCTTATACTATGCTTTACAAATGGTTCAGAAAGCTTAGAGTTCCTCTTTCTGAACCATTCCCTTCCATTGGCCGATGCCAATGCTGACCGAATTGATGTCCAAGTGACGAAGACAATTGCAACTTGCTCATCCATGTTGAGGATAGGTATACTAATTGCTAAATGTTCTTATTGTAATATTGTCTTTTGTTTCTAGGAACAAATTGCTATTTTGATATGCCATAGCTAGAAGTTTTCCAAATTTGTGTTGACAAAATTGTTTTCGCATGAAGCCCAACATGTTAATGCTAATTAGACGATTAGTAAGAGAAGTCCTGAAATGCTAACATGTTGCAATTAACAAATCATTGACATTACTCAGTTGCTGAACTTAAATGTATGTTATTTCTATTGCTCAGCTGTTCTTGCTGCTGATCTGTATTGTTACTCTTGAGTACGTGGTAATCCATGCTCTAGGTAAATTGAGATTCTTTAAAGGAATTTGGCCAACCAGTGCTGTTCTTATATCTGTAGCAAATTGTGTTGAGATTGATTCATATGATATTAGCATTTTTAATATAGGGAAATAATCATTCTAACTTTTACTTAAAGGCTTGGTTATTCACGGCCAACAGGGGTCATGGTGTGTGATATTACTGACTCCCATGATTATTGATGTTGTAGATGGATGTTTAATGATGATGAGCTGTAGTGAAATTTAGTCTTGTGGTGGGACATACTCTAAGCGTAGACCAAAGGTCCAATGAACCTCTAACCATCCACTTATAAATTAAGCAAACGCACAATGTAGAAGTTACTGGTGCATTGAACTGACCGTGAACCGTTTGCTGCTTATTAAAATTTGCTTTGCTAGAGTTTTCTGCAATATACTGACAGGAGATGATGGAACTAAAAATTTTACAATTTGGTGTAAGGCAGACTCAATGTACTTTCCCAGGACTCAAACAATAGAGACACTGACTGGAGAAGAAGATGCAACATTTTCGATACCTGATGAGCCGGATGACGAGAACATCGTAGAGTGAACCAATCAATGAATTGAGTACGGAGAAATATTAGAATTCTTAGATTAGCAAAAATAAAATAATTGGATAGAGTCATAACTGGTGATTAATTGACCAATTAGGAATTAGGGGGATGAACTGAAAAACTCTAATAAAAAGTAATGACAAGGGGCTAAAACTTCAGATTGCGAGGGGAGAGTAGATGACGGCAGGAGACACAATTCGAGATTCTGTCATTGAGCTTATGCGCTGAGAGCCTTATGCGTTGCTGATCAATTGATGACCTGAAGACGAAGACTGACTTTGGTGCTGATCCATTCCGTGGATAGGTAGCTATGACAATGTGACTGATTAATTGAGTGCCTTTTCTTCTAGGTACCAACTGTGCTGTTTTTATAGTTTTTCTTCTAGCTAGATGTTTTCCAAATTCATGTTTCTAAATTGTTTTCGCGTGAAGCCCCACATGCTAAATGCTAATCTTGGTTAGGTAAGGATTCTTTGGGTGACGTTGACAGTGACACATAAATGACAAACTGATTGTTGAATTCTGCTATTGATGTTGACATATTCTTCTTTGTTAGCTTATGCTGAAGCATTAGAATATATTTTTAATCAAGCTCTGTGTAAAGATTACTCCTTCAGAAGTCCTTTTCTCTTTTCATAAGTTTTTCTTTTATTAAGATTCAGGAACTCACAACACCTTCAGCGCAGCCCCTCATCCAATCTCCCTTCTCTCCAGACTCCACATCCCAGCCTCCCCATTCCATTCTTGATCTCACCCACAGCATCATCACATTCCAGATTCTAGAAAAAGACATCCCAGGAAATAATAGAAAGTAACATCTCCACACACCTCCCCCCCTTTCAATATAACAAGAGTATAAATGAACATTGACTTGTGGGAATAAACAACTATATACAATAACAAAGGGGATTAACATGTATATTAATGATTAACTTTGCAAACACATCCCATACTCCATGTGGAGCCATTTTCCAGGATTACAACATTTCTCTTGACATCTTGCACAAGTTGGGGAAGAGAGTACTTGCTTTCTCCTTTCACAATAACTCCTTTTTTCCTCACTACCACCCAGGCTCCCTTCTGTATATCACAACGTTTTACACTCATCCTTCTGTTATAGTGTGGGGCATTTTTCTCCAGCATCTTCTCAACTTTTACTTTTATTGACTCCCTGTCAACTGTCACCTTCCTATTGGTCTTTACCCACACCGGGCACTCCAATACCCCCGGTTCCCTACCTTTCAATGACACAAAAGGTGACAATCCCGTTATCAAATGAGGAGTTGTGCAATACGTCTATATCATCTTATTTAATTCTCTCCTCCAAAGAAGCTGGTTGGCCAAAGATAATTGGATGTTTTCCATTAGCAAGCGATTTATCCTTTCCACCAAACCATTGGCTTGCGGATGGAAAAGAGCTACTCTCTCATGTAACATTCCAACTCGTTGTAAGTACTCGGTCATCTTTAATGATACAAATTGTACATCATTATCTGAACAATGGATTTGGGAATTCCCTCCTCCATGAACACTTCTTCAAAAAATTCAATAACTACTGAGGTTCTTACATGATCAACCATCTTAGCAACAAACCACTTGGAATGGTAATCTATCAGCACAAGTATGTATCTGCACTTTGCACCCAATTTGAATACTGGTCCAATGAAGTCCACTGCCAATTTCTCCCAGGGTCTACTCGGAAAATCTACAGGTGCCAAGGGGGCCTGTCTTAATACCTTGGTCTTATCACTGTTGGCACATGCAAAAGAAATTTTACAACTTCTTCTACTTGCTTATCCATCTCAGGCCACCAAAATGATTGCCTCACCTTTCTCTTCATCATTCCCCTACCCAGGTGTCCCTGATGAGTGATCTCCATAATGTGTTTCCTTATGTTAACAGGAGAAACAAGCTGATCTCTCCTCACTAACCTCCCATTCACTATGCTCAATTGATCTCTGACTCTGAAATACACAGCCAGATCACAGTCATGCTCATCCTTATTCCTCCAACCATTAACTACCTTTTCCTTCACATTCTGCAAAACAGGATCAGTTGTTTCCGCATCCTCCCATACCTGGGCTGTTGTAGCCAACTCACCTAGAACAGTTCCAACAACGTCTTTCACTCCATCCTCCACAATCTCCTCTCCACTTGCGGGCACCCTAGAAAGATAATCTGCAACAACATTCTTATTCCCCTGTACAAACTCTATGTCAAAATTGTAACTTAGCACTGACAGCAACCAATTAGAAATACGTGGTGTAATGCTATCTTCAAGTCAGAAAAGCAAATACAACACCAGCATCCAGAGGCACAGAACACCATCCCCCATACACTGTCCCCGCACATCAAAGAACACACCCCAATACATCACACCACACATCACATCAACCATCACCTCACACATCACCCACACCACCCCATGACACGGCAGAGACACCCCAGGTTCTCTGAGGAGGAGCTCAGTGTCATGGTGGAGGAAATCATCCGGGTAGAGCCACAGCTATTCGGATCACAGGTGCAACACACCTCCATAGCTAGGAAGATGGAGCTATGGTGCAAAATAGTGGACAGGGTCAACGCAGTGGGACAGCACCCAAGAAATAGGGATGACATCAGGAAGAGGTGGAACGACCTACGGGGGAAGGTGCGTTCCGTGGTATCCAGACACCACCTTGCGGTACAGAGGACTGGCGGCGGACCCCCACCTCCTCCCCCACGACTAACAACATGGGAGGAGCAAGTCTTGGCGATTCTGCATCCTGCGGCCGTCGAAGGAGTAGCTGGAGGAATGGACTCTGGTAAGTCAAACCTTAACTACTATATCCCCCACCCTACCTGCATGCCATCACATACCCCCACCCTCGCCCTCACCCCCATCACTCCTATTCCTCACAAATGTCCCAATATCACTAACCACACATCCCAACACCAATTCCTGCATGCAACACCAAAGCATGGACACCAATCACCAATGCATGGCCACTGCACATACCCATAAACTCCCTAAACACTCATCACACAAGGTCCCACACAGGAATGCAAGCACTGGGGTACACGGTCACCCACCCATTGCACACCATGGCACATACAGATGCAATAATCATGCTTTTACACCCCTGCAGGACCCGACCCGTCGTCACCGCACAGGAGGGTCCAGACATGTCCACACCACCAACAGAAGAGGCCCACAGTGATGACAGCAGCTCTGTCCAACTCGATCTAGACGACCAGCCTGGCCCATCTGGGACCTCGGGACAGTCGGTTCCCCTCACACAGTCACAGGCCACCACAGAGCTTCCCCCCTCTGGAAACACCAGCACAGCACCCACCCAGCGGCCCATACCTCTGTCCCCAGGACACGTCAATCAGCAGTGTGTCCACCACTACAGGGAACCCAGGCTAACCCACCATCCCAACAACAACAGGGACCTGGGGGCAGTGGCAGTGGGCACACCGTTCAGGGGACAGAGGCCCAGGGAAACAAGGGAACTGGGAGGGCTGCTGTGCAAAAGGGGGAGGACAGACCCAGGGAACCCACTCTCCACCAGGCCCTCTCCAACATCATGGGAGCGTACCATCATTACCAGGAGACGATGGCAACGATACTGGCAAAGTTTCAGGAGACCAGCGGCTGCAGGAGGAACAGTATTTGGGCTTCAGGGAGGAACTCAGATTCATCAATTCCACCCTGGGCACCATCGTAGGAGTGCTGAAGGAAGTCCTCAACACCAGGAGGGACACTGTGGCACAACAAGGGGCCCCTGACACTAGCCTGGATGATGAACTGCCCACCACCTCCGCAGGCGCTAGTGGAAAGGAGGCACCGCCACAGGACCTCCACACCAGCACCCCACCCCCTGCAGATGGAGAACCAACCCACAAACGGTCCCTGAGATCCAGGACAAAGACAGAGAATGATGCCAAGACCCCTGCCAAGAAATTAGACCGCCCTGAATGTCATCCTTTTGTCCCACCTTGTCATCCTATCCATCCTCAAACTGCCCCAGCTCCACTTCCTATGCCCCGTTGGGCAATGCACCTGTGAGACTAATAGACTGGACTCTGCCATGGACATTCCTCCACCATCACCCCTCACCATGTTACAGCACCCTCCAATATTGAGCACTTAAATAAACACCCTTGAAGCACAAAAAAATCTGGAGTCTGTCTGTTATTTTGAAATAGTGTATTAGCAATTACAGTGACAAAATGCTCTTTCAAATGTAATGTCAACATACCTATGTCACGCAGCTCTAGTCCAGGAGGAAACAAAGCAGACCCACATATGTGAAATCGTAAGGGAAAATGACAACTCAGTGACCATACACTGGGTGAAAAGGACAGACAGTAGAGAGGTAGTAGTGTTAAAGTATATGTAGTAGGCAGGTTTGTCTTCTTACCTGTGTCTCACTGGAAGTATTGCATGATCACAGAGTTCCTGTTGTAGATGTCCTCTTCTTCTGCTTCCTCGTCTTCACTGTCCACAGGCTCCACAGCTGCCACAACACCTCCATCTGGACCATCCTCCTGCAGAAAAGGCACCTTTCGTCGCAAAGCTATGTTGTGTAGCATACAGCAGGCCACGATGATCTGGCACACCTTCTTTGGTGAGTAGAATAGGGAACCACCTGTCATATGGAGGCACTGGAACCTGGCCTTCAGGAGGCCGAAGGTCTGCTCTATAATCCTCCTAGTTCGCCCATGGGCCTCATTGTAGCGTTCCTCTGCCCTTGTCCTGGGATTTCTCACTGGGGTCAGTAGCCATGACAGGTTGGGGTAACCAGAGTCACCTGAAAATGGCGAGGGACAACTGTTAGACACACACTAACCTGTAGGGATACCACCAGACAACTATTCCCACTGACTTGCTTCCAAGTGCTCACCTAATAGCCACACACGGTGCCTCTGGAGTTGACCCATCACATAAGGGATGCTGCTATTCCACAGGATTTAAGCGTCATGCACTGAGCCAGGGAATTTGGCATTAACATGGGAGATGTACTGGTCGGCCAAACACACCATCTGCACATTCATTGAATGATAACTCTTCCGGTTTCTGTACACCTGTTCACTCCTGCGTGGGGGGACCAAGGCCACATGGGTCCCATCAATGGGACCTATGATGCTGGGGATATGTCCCAGGGCATAGAAGTCACCTTTCACTGTAGGCAAATCTTCCACCTGAGGGAAAACGATGTAGCTCCGCATGTGTTTCAGCAGGGCAGACAACACTCTGGACAACACGTTGGAAAACATAGGCTGGGACATCCCTGATGCTATGGCCACTGTAGTTTGAAAAGACCCACTTGCAAGGAAATGGAGTACTGACAGCACCTGCATTTGATTGGGAATTCCTGTGGGATGGCAGATAGCTGACATCAGATCTGGCTCCAACTGTGCACACAGTTCCAGGATTGTGGCACGATTAAGCCTGTAGGTGATGATCACATGTCTTTCCTCCATTGTCAACAGGTCCACCAGCGGTCTGTACACAGGAGGATGCCGCCATCTCCTCACATTTCCCAGCGGACGGTGCCTATGAAGGACAACTGCTAACACAGAGTCAACCAACTCAGAGGTACATAAACACAGCTTACTCAGAAAACCATTTATAACCCGAATATTGCTTGTATGAGTGTTGAGGCAAGGCCTAGGTATGGGTGATACAGTTAAAATAAAGCCATGTGGGCCCCTGAAATGGCGGCTGCCTGACCTGTAAAGTGGGACAATGGGATGTGATGTAACTGCGCTGGTGTTGTACACCGCGGCGGTAGGCGGTCGAAGACCGCGGCGCAATTCTGCATTGGTTAACATTGGACCCTATGGGTCCCAGGCGCCAATGACGATGTACTCCAGCGGTGACGGTACGCACCGCCGCGGATGTGACCGCCATTTTTTATATCTTCAATCACTCGATACCTGATCTTCGACAGGAGAGGACCTACACTGCAAGTGCTGCTGTGACCTCAGTCTGGAAGAGACAATGGCTCGTGCGTCTGGGGAAAGGGCCCCTGCCTTCAGCACGGAGGAGTTGGGGAAACTCATGGATGGGGTCCTCCCCCAGAACACGCTGCTCAACGGTCCTCCAGACAAACAGGTAAGTACACTGGGAGCATGCTATATGGGCAATGCCTGTGTGGAGTGGTGCGGATGAAAGATAGGGGTGGGGAGAATGATGCATGCATGAAACGACGGAGAGTGAATGTGCCACATGGCAAGGATAGGGATGCGGGCCAATGACTGTGACGGTGCAGTTGGTAATAACTTCTCTTTTTCCACTGTACAATTCATGTAGATCAGCGCCAACCAGAAAAAGGATATTTGGCGTGCCATCGCCAAGAACGTCCGGACCCTGGGGGTCTATCGCAGACAGAGCACCCACTGCCGGAAGAGATGGGAGGACATTCGCCGCTGGAGCAAGAAGATGGCGGAGGCCCAGCTGGGGATGGCCTCCCAACGTGGGAGGGGTGCCCGTCGCACCATGACCCCCCTGATATTCAGGATCCTGGCGGTGGCGTACCCAGAGTTGGATGGGCGCTTGAGGGCATCACAGCAGCAACAAGGGGGTGAGTACACACTCATTCTGCTGATTCAGCGCGCAGTGGAGGTGTCTGGGTGGGGGAGGTGGGCTGTGTGTTTCCCTAGGCCAGGGCGAGTGTGCTAGTTAAGTCCCCTTTTTCAGGCAGACCCTTTGGCACCCCACCCCACCTGGGTACAGTGCCAACTACACCTAGTCAGGCTCCTTAGACATCCATGTGTGCAGATATCGGCCATAGCCTTGTAGGCCATGTCCCAGGGATTGTATAGTGGACCCCAAGTGCACGGCGTACTGCAGGGGGGCTTCTGTGTCTGTCGTGTCCGCCAACGGTAGCAGTAATGCATGCACTCAACATGTCTTTCTTCTGTCTCCCCACCCCCTTTTTGTGGTCTCCCTGTACATGTGCGCATTAGCATCATCAGGTGGAGGAGCAGTGGCACCAGAGCTGGAGGGAGCTGCATCCCACATGGCCCTGGAGGGCGAGACAACGGACTCTGAAGCCACCAGTGGGACGGAGGGCGAGGGGAGCTCCACGGCGGGGACAGGAGCTGATACCAGTGATATGGACTCGTCCTCTGATGGGAGCTCCCTTGTGGTGGCAGCCCCATCTGTGCCCCCGCATCTGCAGGCACAGCAGCCACCCCCGCTCCAGCACCGCCCTCCCAGCAGCCCCTCAGCCTTTGCCCCGTGCCCGCTCACCCAGGAGGGTGGGCATCTCCTTTGCCCCGGGCACCTCAGGCCCTGCCCCAGTCACCCCTGCTGCCCTCAGTGAGGAGGCCATTGACCTCCTCAGGTCCCTCACTGTTGTGCAGTCTACCATTTTGAATGTCATCCAGGGTGTAGAGAGGCAGTTGCAACAAACCAATGCATTCCTGGAGGGCATTCATTCTGGTCAGGCAGCCCTTCAGCAAGCTTTTCAGACTCTGGCCTCAGCACTGATGGCAGCCATTGTCCCTGTCTCTAGCCTCCCCCTCCAACTTCCTCCACCCAGACCCAATCCCCTGTACCTCAGCCTACCCCAAGCACACCAGCAGACCAGCATGCACACACCTCAACACAAAAAGGAAGCTCAGGCAAACATAAGCACCACACATCCCACAGGCACTCATGCAAGCATCACACACATGCAGACATAGCAACATCCACTGCCTCCACTGTGTCCCCCTCCTCCTCGTCTCCCGCCTCCCTCCCAGTCTCATCTCCACTCACACCTGCATGCACTATATCTACAGCCACTACTTCCATCACCAGCACACCCACCACCACACCCCGCTCACGTGCACTCACCACCCCCACTACCATTCACACATCCTCTGTGTCCTCTCCCAGTGTGTCTGTGACGCCACCTCCCAAGGTACACAAACGCAGCCACACACCCACCCAACAGCCATCCACCTCACGACAGCCTCCCGCGTAAGCACCTTCACCCAAAGTCACGAAATGGACACCTCCTACAACCACAACCTCTTCCTCCACTCCCAAACCCCCTCCAGCTACCCGTCCCAGTGTTCCTAGGAAACTTTTCCTGGCCACCCTTGACCTCTTTCCCTCACCTCCCCCACCCAGTCAGTCTCCTAGGGCCCGACTCTTCAGGTCCCAACCTAGCACCTCAGCCACAACACCGGCAGGACCAGTGGTGCCAGTAGTCACCGGATTCTGGAGTGCACCAGGCAGCAGGGCAGCCAGTATGGCAAGGAGCCACAGCACGGACAGTCACCCACCTGTCAAGCATCAAAAGTTGTCCAGTGCCCGGCGGGAGAGGGGGAAGACAACAGCCACCAAAGTTGCTCCCAGGTGTACAGGTGGGAGTGTGGAGTCAGCTGTGACACCTTCCAAGGTGGCGAAGGGGCACAAGAAACCCAGCAAGTCTGGGAAAAGCAGCATGGCGGAGAAGAGCGCCATCAGCCACGCTGCCCAGGTTCCAGCCAGCACCAGCCCCGCTGGCCCAGAAAGGACCACCAGCAGCAGTCCCGCAGGCCCAGACAGGACCGCCAGCAGCAACCCCGCAGGCCCAGACAGGACCGCCAGCACCAGCCCCGCTGGCCAGGAGCCGACCACCAGCACCAGCCCCGCTGGCCCAGACAGGACCGCCATTTGCAGCTCCGCAGGCCCAGACAGGACTGCCAGCACCAACCCCGCTGGCCCGTCAGGACCGCCAGCAGCTGAGTCGCTGCCAAGGACACCGCCACCAAAAGCATTGCTTCCAAGGACACCGCCGCAACAAGCACCGCTGAACAGGACACCGCCGCCACAAGCACTGCTGCCAAGGACACCTGCCGCCACCAGCACCTCTGAACAGGACACTGCCGCCGCCAGTACTGCTGAACAGGACACCGCCGCCACAAGCACCGCTGCCAAGGACACCTGCCGCCACAAGCTTCGCTGAACAGGACCCCACCGCCACCAGCACCACTGAACAGGACACCGCCGCCACAAGCACCGCTGCCAAGGACACCTGCCACCACAAGCACCGCTGAACAGGACACCACCGCCACAAGCACCGCTGGCCCATGAGTGCCAAGAGCACTGACGCTACTCAGTCCGCCACGAGCAGGATGAAGCACTCTGGGCACCAAGCCCCCTCCAGAACCAGTGGAGATTTACATCCACTACCTCCGTCCTTGGCAGGATGAAGCACTCTGGGCACCAAGCCCCCTCCAGAACCAGTGGAGATTTACATCCACTACCTCCGTCCTTGGCAGGATGAAGCACTCTGGGCACAAAGCCCCCTCCAGAACCAGTGGAGATTTACATCCACTACCTCAGTCCTTGGCAGGATGAAGCACTCTGGGCACAAAGCGCCCCTCCAGAACCAGTGGAGATTTACATCCACTACCTCCGTCCTTGGCAGGATGAAGCACTCTGGGCACCAAGCCCCCTCCAGAACCAGTGGAGATTTTACATCCACTACCTCCGTCCTTGGCAGGATGAAGCACTCTGGGCACAAAGCCCCCTCCAGAACCAGTGGAGATTTACATCCACTACCTCAGTCCTTGGCAGGATGAAGCACTCTGGGCACAAAGCCCCCTCCAGAACCAGTGGAGAAAGGCATCCACTACCTCCTTCCTTGGCAGGATGAAGCACTCTGGGCACCAAGTCCCCTCCAGAACCAGTGGAGACTGTTATCCACTTGAGAGGCTGTGGCTTTGCACTCCCCAGGATTGTACAGTGGGCAAACCACCCACTGTAGAGACTTGTGAGACTGTGGCTTTGCACTCCCCAGGATTGTACAGTGGGCAAACCAACCACTGTAGAGACTTGTGAGACTGTGGCTTTGCACTACCCAGGATTGAACAGTGAGCATTTGCCCCCCTTGTGGATTTGGCGTCGTGCACTCAACCGGCTGAGGTGCCCCCCTTTCCCTTCCCCCTGAGGTGCCTGTTTTATTTCTATCTGATGCCCCTGCAGTGTTCTCTCCGTCATGTTCGGGTATCTTATGTGGGCCTCGCCCATGCAGTGTGGGCCCAGTGTTCCACGGACTTACATGGTGCAATACATGGACTTCTATTCTTGGTGTATATATTTTTTTATAGTGTAAATATTTTTTTGCGTACTGGATCTTAATAGATTACAATGGTTACACTCATTTTCTTTTGTCCTTGCATTCTTACTGGAGGGTTGGGGGGGTGTAACTGTAATGTATCAGGCTGTATTAGTGTGTGTGTTGTTGTGGGTGAGGGTGGGGGTAGGGGTGTTGCGTGTTGCGTGTTGCGTGTGTGTGTGTCCCTGTTTTTTCCCTCCCCCCTCTGCTGTGTCGTAGGTGCAGTACTCACCATGGTCTTCGCCCCTGGCGTTCGTGCTCCTGGTAGAGGAGCAAGAAGATAAAGGCTGGAAAAATGTGAAGCTCTGGTTCCATGGTGTCCTGGGTCCTCGTGGGGTGTGTAGAGATGAGCATTTTCCCTTCGAAGTCCAGTTTACACCGTGTTTTTGTTTGCGGTGAATCCGCCCCGGAAAAAGTGTCGGGTTGGTAGGTTGTAATACTGTGAGCGGTACATTGTCTCCCACCTGTCTGTTGGCGGTGACCGCCGAGCTGTTTGTTTATACCGCCGTGGCGGTCAGAGTGTTAAAGTGGCTGTCTTTGGTGGCGGTTTCCGCCACGGTCGTGATTATATTTTTTTTCCCGCCGGCATGTTTGTGGTCTTACCGCCGCTTTAACACCGACCGCCAGGGTTGCAATGACCACCACAGTCTTTTAATTCTTGAAATGAGTGTTTACAACCCTCATCCCACTTGTACGCCCCACCTTTTTTCATGAGCTTCCTAAGCGGTTCAACTACTTCCGTAAAATTCCTCACAAACTTTGAGCAATAGTCTGCGAGTCCAAGAAATGACCTTAACTCTTCCTTTGAACTGGGTTCAGGCGCACATTCAATTGCAGACACCATGCTCTTTTTGGGCCTAATACCATCCTTACTTATTGTGTGTCCTAAATACCTCAACTTCTGCTTAAGAATTTGACATTTTTCCTTTTTAATTGTTAGCCCATTTCCCTTCAATCTGTACATTACCTCTTGAAATAGAAGGTCATGATCGGATTCATCATCTCCCATTATCAGTATGTCATCCTGGAAACATAGTACCTTACTCATGTCCCCAAAGATTCACGCCATTATCCTTTGAAAAACCGCAGAAGTGGAGGCAAGCCCAAAAGGCATCCTCTTTTAGCGGAAGGCCCCCAACGGAGTTACAAAGGATGTCAAATGTCGTGAATCTGCATGCAGATTTATCTGGTAGTAAGCAGAGGACATATCCCTTTCCCTCTTACTGACAATATCTCTACAATGTTTGGTAGTGGTTGTCGGTCGACCCATAAGCACCTATTGAGATCCCTGAGATCAATGCATAAGCGAATCTTCCCACCCTCCTTTGGTGCCACCACCGCTGGAGCTAACCACTCCGAAGATTCGATCGGTTTAATAATGTCATCTTTCAATAGTTTCTCCAACTCTTGCTTCAAAGGTTCTCTAAATTTGGGACATTTCTTACTTTATGAACCACAGGTGTAAAGTTTTTCTTTGTTATAATTTTATGAGAAAACCCTTTTAGGGGGCCTAATTCTGAAAAAAAGACCTCATGATATTTCGTAACCAAATTATGTTGCAGCAACTCAGTCACTTCTCCAATGTCCATTTCATTGGTAAGCAACACTGAGTCTCTCCCATTAGGGTTTAAAATTATGCCTAGATCTTTTTGATGACGCTTACCCAACAGATTTGTTCCATAATCCATGATGTACACCTTTCCTCGAATTATCCTTCCTTTTAAAGAGATTGACATCCAGCGCATTCCAACTATTTCGATTCTCTTTCCAGCATAACCCACAGATTTTATGTCGGGAACTGCTAAGCTTTTATCTGCTGGGTTCGTCCATGGTCATTCATACACTTCTTTTGATATGAGAGTAAACAAGCTTCCCGAATCCACTAGAAGCTTGACTAGTACATTGTCCAACTTTACTTGAGCATGTGGCTTTTCTAGAACGTCAGTACTCTCCTTCTTGACTTCTTGAACTAATGCTCCTTCATCGTCATGAGAAGTTAGCTCCCCGTGCACAGTCAAAATTATGTCCTCCATAGTTTAACAGATGTCTTGAATTTCCTGTACTGATTTGTTCCCTGCATTAGACTTGAATCGACAAACTTTGACAAAATGTCCTCTTTTACCACAGTTACGGCAAATAGCATTCATAGCAGCACATGCTCTACTGGAGGCTATGTGCTCCTGAGCATCACTACGGTAGCATTTTATTTCTCTCCATTCTTGTGCTCTGCGTTTCTCTTCATTATTTACTTTTGTTCCTTCAGAACTCCTAGTAAGTTTGTTCCACTCCACCTTGGTTTGTGGCTCTTCTTTCTTTTTGATTTCAGATACAATCACTTGTTTCATTTCCTTGGAGACTCCTTCCAATTCTTGTAACCCTATAGCTGTGTGTTCCATCCTTTTAGCTATTTGTATTGCTTCCTCCAGATTTGGATCCCTCATTAATAATTTCTCTCGTATCTTCTTGTCGTATGCACATCTCACAAGTTAGTCCCTTATCAGGGAACCTAATAACTGATCAAACTCACAAGATAACGCAAGGCCTCTCAAACTTGCAACATATGATGCAATATCTTCATCTACCCGTTGCACCCTTGAAAATAATTTGTGGCGTTGTAGCACAAGATTGGTTTTTGGCGTGAATTGTGCATCTAACATTTCGATAGACATGTCGAAGACATTGGAAGGTTGGCCGTCTCCCATTCCTAGAGACACCTCTGGTAAGTTGCAAGTTGATGCAACAGGATAGCTTGTCGTCTAGGAGGGGCATAACGGTTACTACCTATCACTAACATATAAGTATTAAATATTTTCTTCCACTGTTTCCATGGGATAGGCGGATCCCCAGGAGTTGCCAGAAACTGTGGGGGTGCAGACTTACTTTGGTCCCCCATTTCGCTGCTTTATATATATATATATATATATATATATATATATATATATATATATATATATATATATGATATATATATATGTATATATATATATATATATATATATATATATATATATATATATATATATTGTTTCTTTTTTTCTTACATATGTATATCAATTATTGTAAGTCTCTAATTATCTATAGAGTTGTTCACTTATAAACAATTTAATGATGTCTGCTGTTAGAGCTTTAAATATGTTCGTAGTCTTTTTTTCAGCAATTCTATAGTCTTTTTTCACTTACTTCTCTTTCTCATTTTCTTTTTCTTTTTGAGAAATCCAGAAGACGTTTCCAGTCAGCTGTTAGTTGGGGAAGTTGGATAGCCCAGAGTGTCGGGTAAGTCACGTTTCAATTATTTCTTTTATTTATTTGTATAATTTACATCTCTTTTTCCGATGTGCTTTTACTATGTACGTAGGTTCAGGTGGGCGTTTAAGCGTGTGATGTAGCTTTTGTTCATTTCTCTTTTTATCTAACCAATAGTGCGTGTGCGACACGCTCGAGATCTAATCGCGCTCGATATCTTATGCGGCAAGTGCAGCTCCTTTGTACACGTACAGCGCATGTACAATGCACTGTCAAACGCACGCGATGCTGCACGTGATGCACTGCTTGACGCACGCGATAGAATGCATGGTTTTTAATCCAATTAAAGTTGCACACGCGTGCAATGCGCTTGTTAGAGAGTATGCTTAACACCACTAATAACAGTTTTTAAAAGGGTTACAACACAATCCACTGAAAATTATGTATAATATCTCCACTGAAGTGCAGTGATAGTTAACGATCTCGATATAAAGATTAAACTTCCACAGTTAAAGTTAAGCTATGGAGTTATGATTCCAATTGTTAATTAAATATACGATTTGTATCTGTAGCTCTTCCTGTTACCTTCCAGTCGTTTTGATCATGAAGATTTCAAGTTTCCGGTTTTCAGGTTTCCAAGTTTAGAGAAACTCTAAATCTTTGATAAATCCAGAAGTTAAAGTGTCCTTAGCCCGTCTCCTGTACGGGATCCTTGTTGCCAATGTAAAGATTAGTCCTTTAGAAGTCCTTTTCTCTTTACATAAGTTTTTCTTTTATTAAGATTCAGGAAATCACAACACCTTCAGCGCAGCACCTCATCCAATCTCCCTTCTCTCCAGACTCCACATCCCAGCCTCCCCATTCTATTCTTGATCTCACCCACCGCATCATCACATTCCAGATTCTAGAAAAAGACATCCCAGGAAATAATAGAAAGTAACATCTCCACACACTTTAATTCTGTTATTGGTGGTCGCTAATGAACTAATTCTGAGCTGATTGAATAAAGTTTGAAATAACCTTATGCACTAGAATTGTAACTAATAGGGAAATAAATATTGTTAAAACAATATATTGAGGTGTGGTTATTCATGAGATGTTGAAATAATTGTCTAATAACTAATGATTCTCTTAGAGGTTATTGATGAGTTATATTGAATATTGACAGCATTGGTCAATGCACGGCTAGGATACTCCATGCGATCCATAAGGTTCATCGGCCTATACGCGTCCCCTTGTAAGTTTACTTACTTAGGATCAGGCGTGCTAGCACTCCCCAGTTTTTGCCAAGAGTTAGAAATATGCCTCTGCTCCAATAAGCTGTGATCTAGGACAGTTGATGTTAGCTTTGTCTTGCTTCTAATACATTATAAAATATCAATGTCACAAGAGTGCTGGCATAGCAACAGTACATAGAGATGCAATGTAAAGAGAAACAATGAAGCCTTCCTTGATATCTCCAAGAGTTAGAGAAGTGGGACACATTTAAATATTGCCTGGGCAAAGGCTTCCAACAAGTAATAAATTAGAAGATCCTGCCAGAAAAGAAGACCACTTAACTCTTAAGCCAAATGACAAATGGAAAATATTTGGTGGGGTGATTTCAATTCCTGCAAAAAAGCAAAAAAACAGAATCGTAAGAAAATAAAGTATTTATACTACATCAACAGACACTGGAAGGTGTGTGGAATTACCGAGAAAATGAGAAAGTCAGGAGCAGTGATAAACACAATGTTGTGATGGAACACAGGCAGTGATTAAGGAGAAGCAGTTAACACAACCGGTGGAGAAAAACGTGGAAGGACTGTAGCCCTTGAGACAAAATAGATGGGCTAACGGGAACACAACATAGACTGCACTGGGGCTGTAGAACATCTCGGTAGCAGATGATACAAGGTGCGAAGGCCATAACTGCAGCTTTTGCGGACATCAGTGCCTGAGACTTAGCTGGATGTCCCAACAAGCATGTAGGCAGTACACATAGCAGGAGCAAGAGTAGTGGCTTTATTACAGAGAAAACCACCACTAGTGCTAAAGAGAGTAGACGCGTTCACTTTGCTGTACACAATATGGTTCAGTAAAACAATATATATTTTTGAAAAACTAAGCAAACAGGTTGAAAGAGATAATTAGTATAACTGTACACTGAGTGACCTGTATGACCCTATCATAATGAAATGTTCATAAATTAATAAGTATAAACTTGTAAAAGGACAACTACGACTGTCTAATTTGGATGGATAGAAAGTAGATGAGATTATACATTACTGGATTAAGTAAGTAATACAGAAGCTTAGCTCCCCATTTTTTTTAAGTCAATAGAAAATCAGGAATGTGAAGATGGAAATGGCAATACAATTATGCAGAGAATGATGTTTGAGAAACGGAGGGTGCTTTAAAGAGCTAGTTATCATACAATTCTAGCAGTGAATGGCAGATGCTCCAGAATGTGGTCAAAATACCATCAAGATCACTTTGGAATATTGAGACAATACACTGATCAGGGCAGAAATGTTGCAAGAAGACACTTCCAATGCAAAGGAATCGAGGAAATAGAGAACAAGGGGTTGAAAGGACATGAGGAACTGGAAGAAGATGACAGAGAAGAGAAAAAGAGAGTACAAAAAGAAAGAAGAAAAAGACAAAACATATATTCCATTGATGTATACAAAACAGAATAAAGAGGATTACTTTAATAAAGACACATCAGAGCCAGTTATTGAGATTTAAGCACATTGGTGAACATGATTTTGAAATAGGTTTGTCATTTTTAGGGGTGGCACATGAGTACTGTAAAAAAGACTCACTCAGATAGTAGAATCCATTGCCACAGGTTTCTATACATAGATGCCACATCTGGAGACCGGTCTCAGAAGTCACCCTTGAAGAAGAGGAGAACCAAGAACGAATTACTTTAACTAAGTAAATCAAGGCTGCATCAAGAATACTTGCCCTGGCTCAGCACAGAGCCTAGTGCATGTTGTTGCAGCCATGGGTGTAATTTTAGAAGGACTTGTGTGGCCTAAACTCAGCTAATAATTTATGATAGGGGTTTGAGGATATGGCCAGGACTTTCATGTTGTTTACTGACTGGACATAAGGGAGGCACATCTACTGCCTACTCCTGTTTTCTGAAAGAGAGTGTATGCAACAGTGATCAGAATTTCAAAAAAGGGACTGAGGTAGGATCAGAGACATGCATACGGCTGCAACTCATAGCCACCTCTCATTTCTCAGACCGTTTGTACCCATGCATAAGGATCTGTAATTGTGACTCATTCATGCCATCAGCTATTTAATACGTGGAAAATATGCATGTGACTTACAAAAGGTAAAATAACAACTGTTCTTTTCACATTTCTGTTCGGCATAATATCTAGTTTCCTTCTTTATGAAGCCCAAAAAACAGAAGACCTGTTCAGGACACCACTAAAGCAAAACCTGAATATAAACCTCTGAGGTCCCTGCAACTATATATTTATATCTGCAAGTATGTACTGCTAACAGTATATTTAATTGGATATATGCTACACATAGCTATGTTCTACCTCATGTATGGATGTGAAGGGGCCCTGTATATTTAATTGCATATCTGCTACACATAGCTATGTTCCACCTCATGTATGGATGTAAAAGGGGCTCAGTAAGGTTGTGAGAGCCCTTTCAATGATGAAGTGACATCGATGCACATTTTCTATGCAAATTATTCCTTGTAAAATATTCTGGTACTTAGTATCTTCCTTTGGGGTTCAAGCAATGGCAAGTAAAGGTATTCACCACTGGTTCTATGGCTACTAAACCTGGATAAATACGTTTCTTAATTAATTTTCTTCTGTCAAGATGAGTTATTTTATTCCTCGTCCTTTTCATGGAGCATCGAGGATATGAGTAAGGACATGCCACACAACATGGTCCAAACATGTAAACTGGACTGCGGATATGTTAAACCTGGCTCCCCTGTTTGCAGTGTCAAATGTTCATACATATAACATGAAGTTTCTCCCAGCAGGGCATGAGCTGCAGACACCACAACGTTGGGGCAGAGGAAGCCAATCTCTGCTTGGAAAAATTTGACTTTCTGTTGTGTTTTTCCCATTGAGGATTCAAAGCCAAGAGAAAAGGAATTCCTATGTATTCTTGTTTTACAAATATGACTAGTAGAATCATTTTCAGGATGCACGTTATTCACCCACCTAGGTGGCTTGCTTCATCATCGGGCCATTGCTCAATGCTGGATGGACGGTGCAACACCCAGCGGGCCCTACATGGGAAATAACATCAGTATTTTTACCATCAGCCATATCTGCATCCTCCTACCATCAATAAAAGGCTGCTGGAGACATATACAAAAGTTACTCTGGGGTATAAGCTAATATTTTACACCTTTCAGTAATTTGTACATTTTTAGAAACGGTGTGAGTGTAAAAATGTTAAGGAACCCAGTTATTGGATATTTATACTGGACTGTCATATTAACCGGGACATAGAATTGACTCTTCTGGGGAAAGATTTGAAATTTGGTATATTGGTAAAGAGTGAAACAATAGCATTGTCACCAGCCAGTATCTCCTTGTTTAGAAGATGGCTGATGCGTCTTTTAAATAACCAGGGCAAACTGTTATGGTTAGTCAGTTTACAGCTTCACTTCAACTACATAAATTGTGACTTACAATTCCATTACTTTTCACAGTTATTAATTGCTGCTGACAAATAAACATGTCTGGTAACCCAGTTGTTGATATTTGCCGCCTTTACTACATTATCAGCAGGGTGTGAATTAACTCAAAAAGCTTCCAATTTGTAGGCTCAGTTTAAAGCTTGAACAGCCACTCCAGTTGAAGTGAATTTCTGGTGTCACTGTTCCATATATGCCACAAAACGATGTATACTGCATGATATGGATGGATATCGAGATGGCACATCAAGAAGGAACAATACATAAGTAGTGAAAACGTAAGTAGTGAAATTCAGGCAGCATTGACTCTAGTGCTGCAAGGTTCATATGGTAGTTGGAGCATCTCGGTTCTATTCACATGCTCACAAGCCAGAAAGACTTTCTTTACATAGCATTTGTTTATTTTGCCCCAAATCACAATGGGTATCCGCACTTGTGACGGAGGCCCTGCACTCATGTCAGGTGCCCTGCAGTCGTGGTGGGGGCCCCACACACATGGTAGGACCTCCACACTGCAGTTTCTCATTGCGAAGGCCCCATCACAAGTGCAGGGCTCCGCCACAAGTGAGTGCACCCTGCCACAACTGTGGGATTTTTCCCATGAGTGTTGAGGCCTGTTGTGAAACGGGCCCAGACAGTTTTGTGTAACAAAGGAATTACATAGAGGGAAAATAATGTAAAATATAATTAAAGTAGTACTACACACACACACCAAGCCCTAACAACATAGAAGAATTCGAAATAAAAGATGCTCCTGTGTCTAACTACAGGTTATACTGATGCCATAATGAAAAGATGCCCTTATAATGAGCATATGAACCAGATGAGAATCTAGAATCCTGGAAAGACCCCTTGTTGCACACTAGTTTAGGGAGCAGTGATTAGTCAAGTTTTTAATCATCAAAGATAAGTTTCCTTCACTTCATGTAGTGACAAAGTAATGTAAGTTTGTGAAGCTGCCTTCTGCACTAGTACAGAACTTTATGCAACTCAGAATTGTACACAGCTTAAAGTATTTGCTCAGTGGAAAGGTTAGCTGAATGTGAAAAATTAAAATCAACTTTTCTTCTTTTCTCTGCTGAAATACATTGTTCCGTTTCAGAAAGCACTTTCCCTGCATTTCCATCAACTCTGTGGGTGATCCTTTGCCCTTCCCATCCTGGATTGAGAGTTACGCCTGTCATTGGCTGGAGAAACATGAGAGTTACGCCTGTCATTGGCTGGAGAAACATTCGAACGATTTCCGTTTGTCAGCGTTCAAAGACTTTGAAGGCAAACTGCACCTTGTGACTCCCATTTCCTTCCCCTTGCGTGAGATTTACAACTGCAGGTTTCTTTGCACACGTTTCGGAGCAGCCTGCAGTATGAATCAATTTACAGCTGGCAGCAGTCCTTTTGTGAATGCCTGGCAGGCATAAATGGAAAACGTTCAGCCATAAGCTTATGTTTATGGTTGAAATTACCTTTGTGAATCAGGCTCAATGTACTTAAAAGCTGACTGCTCAGTTTCATAGACGAAGTGTATATGGGACAGACTGAGTCCTGCTTTATGTTTCACTCACACTGTGATAGTTCCCACAAGTGGTTTGAAAAAAATGTTTTAGGGGAAACTTTCCAACTAAAAAGGTATTCCCTAACTATACTATAACAATCAGGATACAAACCTGGTTCCCGGAAAAATAAGTACAACCTCACACTGACTGAAAAGGAAATAGTTTCTCTATGGGGAAACCCAGACACGATTTAACTCAACAATACCGTACTATAAATTCGCACAAGGCTTTGGCTCCAGCAACAGCCAAGTTTCATTCTTGTGACTTCACCTCATGCAATATGGCACAAATCCCTTTCCTCTCCCCTGCCCTCTATGGAGAACTTCACAGGGGGAATGGAATCCCTATTCAAATATACATTTTTTTAAAATAATCTGCTGGAAAGAGTTTGCCTCCGAGGAGAAACCGCTTACCCTGTTCTTCCACAAAATATGATTGTAAACCATTCCCCTTCACTACCTGGAAAGTGATGCACACCAGATATTGTCCGGAATAGAAATCTCAGCCTTTCAAGGCTGGCAAGGTAAATGTTAGGAGTACATGAATTCTCACAAGCATTGGTTTAGACGGGGCTTCACGAACATTCAAGGACAGCCACTCGTTGGAATGCCATGAAACAATTACAAGTGAGATTATCTCCGCAGTCATGGTAGAGGTCTCCATACCATTAAAAAACATACACCTGTCAGTAATTACTTTGCAGATTCCTGGAAGGCATACCTAAGGTACATTCAGTTGTACGCATACCTTTATGACTGTAGTTACCTTTGTTAACGGGCCCAAGATGTGCAGGTTAAGTGCAGTATAACCAAGGTGAACAAAATCTTTTACAGACTGAGCCCCTTATGCCTTGCATAGAATCCTTTTAACTAGATATGCAAAGAAGGGAACTATATCTGAATCAAATAAAGTAGATAAATATAAATATTGTTGTTTATAGTAACATTATAACTTATGAAGTAGTGTTATCTTTGGTCTGTAGTAGTTATTTAATTCTATCACTATATTTGCAATTTCAGCAACGATGTCAAGGAACATCTAAGGGTAATGTGAAAGTTTATTTTTGATCTGGTTCAGCAGCAGCATGCTTGCCAAAGTGTAACAGTTCAAATTATGGCCGATGTTTCTGTCCTCTGATTAGGTCTGCTGATTCTCTATGCAGCATAAATCATGGTATTGCAACGAGAATTGCTGAAAGCAGTTTTACAGGATTTCTTTAGAAATCTTGCGTCCTGTTCTGTTTGCCACAACTGGGAGTCAGAAGGGTTTGCATTTATTTATTGATAAAATATAAACTTTTGCCATCAGGTGGAAAATTCTGGGTGCATGTATTTATAGATGTATAAGAACATTGTCAGTGTACCTGCTAAAGAAATTTAATGCTCACAGATTTCTTGAAAAATAGGCGTTTCTTGCTAAAAATCTGAAAAAGTAAACTACTAAACGAACCACAATTTTTTAAATGCTGTAACAATTGTTAAGAAATTTGACACTGAAAGTGAGAGAAATAACTGTTTCCCCTTCAATACTGATGACCGGTTAATGAACAATTGTGAGATGTATTATGTAATTTTAATCCCAACTATTTTTTCTCACTTACTGTTTCCCCTATCCCCAAGTGGGTGATATTTATTAATAGTTTATGACTATATTGTGATAGTTCTCAAAATATATATTGCTGCAGACTGTATTTAGTTATATCTTACATATGATAATAAATTTTTATTAATTAATGTTCCAATGCTTTATTTCCTCAGTTGATATGCTGTTGCTTGTATAAAGTTTTTATCACATAGGAGAGCTTTTTTAAACCATGTAGGAAATAAATTTTTGCCTTCAACCTTCTTTATTGAGACTTTAACATTTTTACTATAGGTGTGTAGGATTTAGACCCGTATTTATACTTTTTTAGAGCCGCATTTGCTCCGCTTTTTGGTGCAAAAGAGGCGCAAACTTACAAAATACAATTGTATTTCGTAAGTTTGCGCCGCCTTTGCGTCCAAAACTGACACAAATGCGGCGCTAAAAAATTATAAATATGGGCCTTAGTGTTTTCTATGGTCTTCACTGTGCTTTTTGCATTATGCTGTGGAGTGAAATGTTTTTTGTTCTCGTCTCATAAGTCTGTGATAACTGATGCATGTTTTAAGAAGTAGGTTTACTGGTTGAGGGGGTGAAACCCTACTTGAGCTGCAACCACAATCCTTGTCAGGGTGAAGCCACAAGCAAACCCCAAATTGACCTGTGCTAATCCTTTTGGTAGTTTGGACCAAAAGCAATGAAGCTTATCTTAGAGGCAATTTGTAAGGTTTTCATGCATCATTCCCACATTAATAAAGTGAAAACACAACAAAAAACATACACACGTTTATAAAAAGTGTAAATTATAATAAATTATTTGAAACCAAAGCAACACAAATTCAGTATAACTGGAGATATGACATTTTAAAGATTTATGTGCAAATAGTGCCTTGAAGCACAAAATACCAACTGTGGCTTTTAGGTAGAGCCGGTCCCGAACAAAGCCAGAAGTTCAGGTAGACCACGATGGAGTACAGGCCAAATACAGTGACCAAGTTAGGCTCACTGAACAAAATCTGGGTTGCAGAGCATTGCAAGATTGAGTGATAAAGATGTGTCACACAGCAGTGGTTCTGAGGAACTGTGAGATGTGATGCAGAGTTCTACTGCAAGCATGTGTTGAGCAGTAGCAGTAGCAGTTCCAAAGAGCTATGGAACTGCAATGTGAAATATTGTGTCAAGGATGCATAGTACAGCTGTGTATCGAAGGAGCTACAATGTCCTGTTCGGAGATGTGCCATGCAGTGGTAGCTCCTATACGGTTCTGTGAGGCTTTGGTATTACATACAGAATCACTGTTGGCAGAGCACCTTCAGGCCCACTTCCAAGGGTATGGGACTGAGGTAGCACTACTGGAGAAGACAAGACTCACAGCTGACAAAGTCCAGGTAATAGGTTCAAGGACAGGTCATGGCTTTTCTGTACCTGATGCTCTGATGAGGAGGCCAGCCAGCTAGCCTTTGGAGTCACTCTGGTGGTCCTGGGTTCAAGAAGCAGGTCAGTCCTTTTTACTCAGGAAGAAAGGCAGCAGAGTAGCCGTTTTTCTTGCAGCAGAGCAGCACAGTTGTCCTTCTGAGTCTTCCACAAGTCCAGTGGTGTACTCAAGAGTTGAGTCTGAGGGTCCAGTATTTCTACTTGGTGCCAGCTTTGATGGAGAAGATTCTGGAGGGTTCCACCCCCTGAGGTGGCTGGAGCTTCCTCCCTCCATGTCCTGGCCCCAGCTTATCTGAGGGCACAAGAGACATGTGTCAAATCATTTGTGAGTGTGCTCAGGCAGAGCCTTTGTGATGTACAAGTGTGGTAGGTGACAGCTCTGCCCCTTATCAAGTCAGAGATGGCCCATCCTGCCATCTCCTACTCCCACTTTGTCTCACTGTCTGGTAGCAATACACTAGGACCAATGGGCGGTTACACCTAGTCATGTGACCCAGAATAAAGGTAAGTTAGGTCAGGACTCGAGAATGCCAACTTTCGAAAAGTGTTTTTTTTCTCCAGAATTGTGACTTAAGATCCAACTTCACCTTTCACAGAATTGATGCTTAAAATCCAACTTTACGATTAAAAGGGTTTTAAATTACAATTCACACCAACTAAATACATTTTTACTTAAAATGCCATTACTTTTCACAGTTATCTAACGCTGCAGAGAAGTAAATATGTCTGGTAACCCAACTGTTGATATTTTCCCTTTACTCCATTACCACCAGGGTGTAAATGAACCCCAAATGATTCAAATTTGTAGGCTGACTTTAAAGCTTGAACAGCCTCTCAATTTGAGGGGAATTTTTGGTGTGACTGTACCATAAAGCCCACAAAACAATGTGTACTGCATGACATGGATGGATATCGAAATGGCACATCAAGAAGGAACAAGAAGTAAGTAAGTAGCAGAATTCAGGCAGCATTGACTTTAGTGCTGCAAGGTTCATATGGCAGTTGGAGCATCATGGTTCCATGCCCATGCTCACAAGCCAGCATTACGTAGCATTTATTTATTTAAGTAATTTATTTATTTGGAATGTTTATATACACTGTCATGCTGGGGGCCCCACACTCATGGCAGGACCTCCACACTGTAGTTTCTCATTGAAGAGGTCCCATCATGAGTGCTGGCCTCTGCCACGAGTGCGGGCCCCCACCACAACTGTGGGGTCTCAACCATGAGTGTTGAGGCCCGTTGTGAATCTGGCCAAAAGAGGTTTGCATAACAAAGGAATTAAGTAAAGAGGGAGAAAAATGTAAAATAGAATTAAAGTAGTACTATACACACACACCAAGACCTAACAACAGAGAAGAATTAGGAAAAAAGATATGCCTGTGAATAACAAAGGAATTACATGAACAGAGAATAATTAATAGTGGCATGTAACCTACAGGCCCTGGGACATAATCACTCACTCAATCAGTGTACTTGTAAAGCGCACTATTCACCCATTAGGGTCTCAAGGCGCTGAGGAGGTCATATATTGAGATGTCTCCTGAAGGTAAGTAGGTCCTGTGTCTGATGCAGTTGGGTGGGAAGAGTGTTTCACGACATGGCGGCGAGGTGGGAAACCGATCTGCTACCGGTGGTCGTTCTGTGGATGCGTGTGACGGTGGCGAGGGCAAGGTCGGCGGAGCGAAGCTGTCGGGTCAGGGTGTTGAAGGAGAGCCTTCTGTTGAGGTATTGTGGTCTGGTGTTGTGCAGTGCCTTGTGAGCGTGGGTGAGGAGTTTGAACGTGATTCTCTTGTTGACGGGGAGCCAGTGTAGGTCTCTCACGTGGGCTGTGACGTGGCAGTGGCGGCGACATACCACTTTACTAGGTACTTAAACGTGAATGAAATGTGCGAATTGGGCGTGGGTCAATGTTACCATGTTTAAAAGAGCAAGCACTTAAAAATTGGTTAGAAGTGGTGAACTGCACAGTTTCTTAAGGCCAGCAAAAATAAAAAAAAACTAAGTCAGCAAAAACAGGAAGATGGGAGGCAAAATGCTGGGGGAAAGTCATGCCAAGGATGTCAGGTCCAACACTTAGTTTCTTTAATGTATTATGCACTGTGTTGTGCATTGGTCAGTGTTGTGTGCTGCACTCTGTGAGCTTTGTTTTATTTGGTAGGAAAATCAGCTTTTCTTTGGATTTGCCCATATGTTTCTCCTTTTCATGGATCTGGGATCTTGGTACATTGAATCTTATGGCAGTGACAACAGAGAGGATACCTGTCTCAGCAGGTGTTCTATCCCTAAAACACGGCAAGTAATTTGTAGACATCAATTGGCATATTTGACTTTAACATAAGTCAATAAAAAAGTATGCAATGTCTGTACAAGTGGCATAACAGGCAAGCACCAGAATCTGTTCTTAAGGCTCACACACAGGTGGGATCAAAAACATGGCAACTATGAAGATGAGTAGCCATGTAACTCTGCAAGTAAGGCTGCAGTGTAGTATATCCAAGTAAAATGTTTTTGACATGTTAGTCCTACATCTGTAGTTAAGTAAATCAACTGCAGAGTGGACTTTAAATCACAAAAGACCGAGTTTCATCATTGTCAATATTGAATCATAAAGTATAACAAACAAGGTAAGTGGCACTATATGTTAAAACGTTTTTTAATAACAAACTGAAAAATTGCTGGTGCATGCACTCATCCTAACACCTGATGCCAAGGTGCAACCCTTAAACAAGGAACTAAAAACAATTCAAGTCAAAATGATGCACCACACTCAACAATATTAAGTCCAATTCTTAAATATCAGTCTATTTATATCTTCTGTTCCTTCTTCTTTTCTTTAAAAATAGAACACATTCATAATGAAAACAGCCAATACATGTCATCCTTAGGGCAGGACTTCTTCAGAGCTGTAATACAATAAATATAATGCCCTTATGGTGTGTACCAACATAAATATCTTACAAATATACATCACAAAAAACATTCAAGTATTAACATAATGTACAAACAAGGGATATATCCACTATAAACACATAGTATAAGGACACAATGTATAGTTTGCTGAATGTTCCATATACTAGTGCTACAAAAATAGAAGTACAATTATAACAAAACAAAAAAAGCTGCTATAATTATAACGATAAAAGAGTAACATTAAACTTGTGAAGAGCACATCTAAAAGGTGTATTTTAAAACCTATTATTATGCACCAAACTAACTTCCAGCTTTAATGAGTGTGTCGATATTGAATGCATTTGAAATTGTTTTGATTTTGACCATTAAGATAACTAGCCTTTACTAGTTTATTCCTACATAATTACCAAAAGCTGTTTATATATATATATTCCTATATTTACAAAAAGTGCACATTTTCAAGAAATTGAAGAGAATAAGAACAGGTATATAATAACTAACAACTTTGAAGGGATGTGATATTTTTTGGAATATAATTATTGATTTGTGATTACAAGAGCACTCACAAGAGAATTCATTTAATTGTATCTAACTTCCAACCCTTATCCACAACAGGACGAGAAACAGAATTCCAACAATGATACTCGTCATTCATTTAAATTATGCTTAATTATATTACTGTCACACTGCATGGATGGCGTCTCATACCTAGTAATTTGGGAGGGTGGATTTCCTTACCTATTTTTGAAATATTTTCCTCCTGACCAGAAGTATATAGTAAAAAAGCAACTTCTCATATAACCACTGAGCTCTTCTGACCCCTCCATTATCCCAAACATAATTAAAAAAAGGTTTACTTTGATATCCACCTCCACGATACTTGAGATGATTTTACCCACTTCTTCCCAAAGTGAATGTGTTTCTGGGCATTCCATAAACATGTGGATATCTATTGCATTCTCTAAACCACATTTTGCACATTTAGCAACTCCTACTTTTCTCATTTTCAAAATCTTGTATGGTGACAGGTAGGCTCTGTGAATGGAAAAAAGATGGTTTCTTCTTAGTGAAGCAGGTTTGACAACAGTACATAAAGTACGCATTGATACTTGCCAAAGATCTTGTAGCTGCTCCCTTAGTAAGCATCCTCCTCAGAGATTTTCAACCAGCTTCAAATCCCAGTCCAACATCTCTTAGATTTCCCAGTACCAAATGGATGTTTTCTTCATCCATTGGGTGTGGGGGGGGAGGCCCTCTATAGTTTCTCCTCCCAAAAATTCATAGAACCCAAGTTTACTCGAAAAATCTGTGACCAGTTGAAAGAACTGTGAGAACTTTAACCTAGACAGTTTCCCCCCATTCCTTATTTAGCTTGTCCCCTGGGAATAATCTACCATCCTGGAAAAGAGATCCCTAGTACTCCATGCCTGCCCTCCTGATCGATAAGGCCAACTTGTCTTCAAGACACTCTAGGATACCTGGGGAATCCCAGATGGGGCCAGATAGCTGTAGTATTCTGCCTTCATCTTTCGCCTAATGCTTAACCACACCTTTGCCATGGCTTGCAGCACTTTCAGTTTTGCCTTTTTGAAGAATTTTGGAAACTTGAAAAAGTGAATTGCCACCCCTTTGACACCTCCAAATGTTGTTTTAAACACGCAACCAATCTCTGAGGAGTCTGGAGAATTGAAGAGCATGCAGCATTTTTTTTTTGGAAGGCCAAAGCACAATAATGCAACTCCGGCAGGGCAAGACACCTTCTGCACAGCTTTTTCCACCACGTCATCGGTCCCTTATAAGCCCATATGAAAGAAATAATTGCCTGCTGAAACGTCTTTAAACAAGACTTATTTATATATAATGGAATTGCATTTAAGGTAAATTTAAGGCCCAGATTTAAGAGGGCCTAGCGCCATTCTAACGAACGTATTAGCGTTATTTTTTTACGCTAATGTGACGTTAGAAGGCCAAAAATGAAGCACCATATTTAAAAAGTTCCCCTGTTAGATGGGCTGAAAAAAATGGCATAAATAAATCTAAGAGATTTCTTAGCATCATTTAAAATGAGGTTCCCATTTCAATGGGCCTCTGCGTTCTTTGCCAGATTAGCGTCAACAGTTTTGACGCTAATCCTTCAAAGCACCGAACTATCATCAAAAATTATGACGTTAGTTCCCTAACTACTGCCATGGTGCATCATATATAAAATACGCGCACACATGATGGCATTAAGGGGGCACTAGAAAAGTGGTGCAGCGCTGCCTTTCATAAATAGGCCCCTAAGTTTGGGCAGGATCACCATTTTCACCAAGCTACTTCTGCTCAGTAGTGTCAAAAGGGAATGCACCCACCCCTGCATCAGCTTGCTGGATTCCACTGGATCTTTCTTTAAATTTATCTTTGGGATCTTTTAAACATCCTGCATGATCTTAGGTCCCAAATATCTCATTTCACTTTTAATTAATGGGTTGTCCGTACTCTGATTCCAACCATAATACTAGTCTTCCACTCATTAACATGATAAACAGACACTTTACCAAAATTTGAAGCAATATCCAACGCAGCAGGAAGAGGTGTTAGCAGATCGGATGAGTACAACATGAGGTCATCAGCATAGAGGGAGACTTCTTCCTCCCATACAAGACAGCAGAAAGGGGAAACTGAAGGATCCTCTCTGATCCCGATGGCGAGAGGATCAATATAAAGACTAAACCATAGGGTGGACATGAGACATCCTTGCCTAGTTCCTTCAGGTGTATTAGAAGCTATAGTTAAGTTCCTATTCACCAAAATGCTTGCAGAGGGGGCTTGATAGGTCTGACGGACCAACCCTACAAATTTTTCCCCCAAAATTATATTGCTGAAGGATTATGCTCAGATGGATCCAATTAACTCTATCAAAAGCCTTCACCGCATCCAGCATCATAACCGCAAGGGGAACATCATAGGTTGTAACCAGCTCAAGAGCCCCAAACAAATTATAAGTTGATTCATGGAGAAATCTACATCTTATAAAACTCCTTCTGATCCAAGTGCAGGAGTCCCCCCACCACCCCATAACCTATCAGTTAACACCTTGGCAAATAATAACTGTTCAGAAGCGATATCAGTCTATATGACTCACAACACGCCAGGGTCTTACCTGGTGGAACTGTATTCCTGTTGGCATACACAAGGCTTTGTAAATGCGTGCTCGCAAGTACGAACAAATTTTGCTGCCAGCTAGCATGTTATCCAGCTGTCATAGAGCCTTCTGGCTCCATTTTGTGACGCTGGTGACAGCTGCTTCGTGAGTAGTTTTTACTCAAGAAGGAGCTAAACCAAATTGAAAATACCTTTTTTTGAGTTGATATTCTACTTGAATGGATGGTCATAGTTGTTTTTCAGTATAAAAACATTTTTTTTATTTTAGGGAATTTTTGTAACAGGAAGGAAATGCCCCAGAGACTTCTACTTCCTATTTCTGTCCAGAATGCTCCTCCCAGTGCTTTGTCACTTTCCATTGGATTGCAAGGTGAAAGCATCACTCTCTTTGATGGCAATCCCAGCTGCATATATACTGTGGATTTTAAGGACTTTGTTTTGTGACCTCACAACAAATAAGTTAAAAAATATTTGAATGAGGATGATGTTTGACAGAGGGCATGCACCAGTATTTTTATTTGTACATTTATTACATTTTTAAATTTCATTGTGGCCGTGGTGGGTGACCTGGAGTAGCAGTAGGGGGGCTTGTATTTCCTTGCATACATTTTCTATTGCTCTTAAGGTAAAAAGGTTGCACGGTTAAGTGCATTTTCTCCGTGTTTTGTTAAATATGCACTATTCATGTATTTTGCTATGTGGCCTCGCCTGCAATGCCTACCTAACAATTTTCATTGATGGCAATGCTGAATTAATGGTAGTGTTCTCTTTATTATTTTACCATGCTTCCTTTGGCTGGCTAGGTTGTATCTGTGTGTTTGACACAGGCCACTATTTTGTCTTTGTTTTCCATGCTTTGTGGCCTGTGGCTATTTTGCATATTCAGTGTCAATCCAGAGGCCTGCATGTGTTCTTGTTGTCCATGTCTCCTTGCTAGTTATTGTTGTTGTTTGACCATGTGTCTGGCAACCATGGTGTATAGGCAGTCATTGTGCTTTTGCATAGGCCTGCATGTGTTCTTTGTTGCCCATGCCTCCTTGCTTACTGTTGTTGTTTGACCATGTGACCAGTGGCCATTTTCTACAGCAGATCAATGTACTTTTGCCATAGGCCTGCAAGTGTCCTTGTTCTTCATGCCTCCTTGCTTGCTGCTGTTTTGTGACCATGTAGCTGGCGGCCACCTTCATCCAGCCTCCTAGTATATTATTCCTTTTTTTATAAGTTTTAGAGTCTTTTTTTCTGGGGACATTAATAGAAAAGGTCTATGCCATTTTTTGTTCATCTTCTGACTTTTTTTCCTGAAATCAGTTTAATGTGCCTGAGGATCATTGCAGTATTTACGGTGCTTATAATATTATATGCATTTTTTCAATTTTTACCTGAACCTCCTTGCCTTCCAAAGGATTTCTCATAGTCTCTCGTGATACACCAGCAGTTTTTATTACATTTTCCCTTCACCCCCTGCTTGCCATAGGTCTTTTTCTTTTAGGACATCTACGCACATCAGAATTCATTTTGCAAGGATTATGTCATTTTCTCCTCACCTCCTGCCCACCATAGGTACACACCAGCATTACTTTTTTAAGGATTATTCTATTTTCCCCATACCTCTTGCCTGATGTATGTATTCAGCAGCATTCATTTTTAAAGATTATTGAATTTACCCCCACCCTCTGCCTGCCATAGCACACACTAACATTCATTTTTAAGGATTATTCCATTTTGTCCCACCCTCTGCCTGCCATAAATGCACACCAGCATTTATTTCTAAGGATTATTCCATATTTGCCATACCTCTTGCCTGACATAGGATTACACCAGCATTCATTTTTTAAGGATTATTCAATTTCCCCCACCCCCTGCTTGCCAGAAGCGCACACCAGCATTAACGTTTTTAAGGAATATTCCATTTTCGCTCACCCCCTGCCTGCAATAAGTGCACACCAGCATTCATTTCTTAAGGATTATTCCATTTTACCCTCACTCCCTGCCATAAGTGCAAACCAGCATTCAGTTTTCAAGGATTATTCCAGTTTCCCCCACCCCCTGCCTGCCATAAATGCATACCAGCGATTATTCAATTTTCCCCACACCTCTTGCTTGACAAAGGTGCACACCAATATAAATTTTGTAAAGATTATCCATGTTCCTCCACCCTCTGCCTACCATAAACACACACCAGCATTCAGTTTTTAAGGATTATTCTGGTTAGAGTCCCTGGCAGAAGTTCTGGCATGCAGCCTTCAATCTCCGGAATCAGCAGTGCTGTTGTTATACAGTTCCTGCGAATTAAGTAGTACTGTGTGTCTGGTCAACATAAAAATTAGAGTATAAGGACTCTGTATGCATGTACCATCAGAAAATGTGAAAACACGGTTCCTAGCTAGCTCACAGTGCCTGTCTGAACACCTAAACATAATAGGGTGCCAGATAGGTTTCACAATCTCAAACATGACTACCCTTTCGCTGTCACCGAGAGCACCCAAGATTAGACACAAGAAAGATGCGGAAATGTCTTTTGGAGAATGTATTGCAACAGTTTTAATCTTCCATAAACAAACGTGAGCTGCAATTACTAGGTAAATGAGACAAAGCATGGGGGCCCGTATTGCAAAGATGGAGAAAAAGATTAACAGTTCAACCATGGTTCTTTAATTGTGTTGGCACACACCTATCTGTAGCCACCTATACCGCTGATAACATAGTGGGAGCTCCCTCTGCCAGATATTTTGGGAAAACCTGCCCCCCCATACCTGTATAGGATTTACTGGGAAACCAAGAAGCTGGTCTGATGTGGTGCAATCTATTAGTCCTATGGATGGTAGAGGTCAGATTCAGGATCAGCATCAGAGTTAGCCAAGCTGCATCTCAGGCACTGTGCTCAATATTCCAGGAAAAGCCCAGCAGAAGAGCTCCTCTACCTTTTGTTTTTAGAAAACAAGCACCAACGGTGTCACACTTTGTCAGTGGTAGAAGCTCAATGCTGTGATATGTCTACAAATGCTGCGCTGTCTCCATGGGCAATCAGAATGTTTATGCATCGCATTCTGTATGCTCAGTCTTGGATGGAGTGTACAGACTAGATGGCATCAATGCTCCCAAAGAAGAAGCAAAACGTTTAGTGATTTCTCCATACATTATCACATATATTAAAAGCTATGTAAAAGGTACCAACAGAAAGGAAATGCTAAGTTAAAGTGTGCATTTTAAATTGGAGGCTGTAAGCGGGCCCTAAAATGCCTTACCATACTGTTGTTGTACAGCAGCCAGTACCAGCAACAACAACACCAGCAACAGAAGACTCAGACCAAATTTCTGCAATAGCTTGATTTCAAGTGGCAGTGCTTAAATCAAGTGCAGAGGCACGGGCAAAAGCAGTTGAGCAAGTGGCAGCACCAACGACCATACAGAGGATGCTCCAAAACTATCTGGATGACCCAAAAGAGGTCTACAGGGATCAAATTGGTCTATTGTTATGGGAATATGTGCCAATGGCCAGAGTTTAGCAGGCTAACAATAAATTATCTGTCTTGTCTGGTATCCAGGGTGTTGGCTGAGCATGTGTTCAGTGCAGCTAGCGCAGTTGTCATAGTCAGAGGTCAAGTCTTCCACCTCAAAATGAGAGAGGGATTAAGCTTGTTTTAGAAATGGCGTCTGTTGTACCTGGCTTTTTGGACAGGGTCATCCCCAAACTTTTTGCCTCCTTCCTCCTATTTTTTCTGACCTGTTGTTGTTGGCTTTTGACCTCTGGGCACTTTACCACTGCTAACCAGTGCTAAAGTGCATATGCTCTCTGTGTAAATTGTACTATTGATTGGTTTATCCATGATTGGCTCTTTAATTTACTTATAAGTCCCTAGTAGAGTGCACTATATGTGCCTAGGGCCTGTAGATTAAATGCTACTAGTGGGCCTGCAGCACTGGTTGTGCCACCCACTTCAGTAGCCCCTTAACCTTGTCTCAGGCCTGCCATTGCAAGGCCTGTGTGTGCAGTTTCACTGCCACTTCGACTTGGCATTTAAAAGTACTTGCCAAGCCTAGAACTCCCCTTTTTCTACATATAAGTCACCCCTAATGTGTGCCCTAGGTAACCTCTAGAGCAGGGTGCTGTGTGGGTAAAAGGCAGGACATGTACCTGTGTAGTTATATGTCCTGGTAGTGTAAAACTCCTAAATTCGTTTTTATACTCCTGTGAGGCCTGCTCCCTTCATAGGCTAACATTGGGGCTGCCCTCATACATTGTTGAAGTGGCAGCTGCTGATCTGAAAGGAGCAGGAAGGTCATATTTAGTATGGCCAGAATGGTAATACAAAATCCTGCTGACTGGTGAAGTCGGATTTAATATTACTATGCTAGAAATGCCACTTTTAGAAAGTGAGCATTTCTTTGCACTTAAATCTTTCTGTGCCCTTCAATACACGTCTGGCTAGGTTTAGTTGACAGCTCCTTGTGCATTCACTCAGACACACCCCAAACACAGGGTACTCAGCCTCACTTGCATACATCTGCATTTTGAATGGGTCTTCCTGGGCTGGGAGGGTGGAGGGCCTGCCCTCACACAAAGGACTGCCACACCCCCTACTGGGACCCTGGCAGACAGGATTGAACTGAAAGGGGGCTTGGTGCATTTCTTAGACACTCTTTGAAGTCACCCCCACTTCAAAGGCACAACTTAGTATAAAACAGGGCCTCTGCCCTACCTCATCAGACACTTGCTGGAGAAGAAACCTGAACCAGAAACTACATCCTGCCAAGAAGAACTGCCTGGCTGCTCAAAGGACTCACCTGTCTGCTTTCTACAAAGGACTGCTGCCTTGCTGTTGGCCTGCTGCCTTGCTGAACTCTTGTCTGGCTGTGAAAGTGCTCTCCAAGGGCTTGGATAGAGCTTGCCTCCTGTTCCCTGAAGTCT
This sequence comes from Pleurodeles waltl, assembly GCF_031143425.1. Lineage (NCBI taxonomy): Eukaryota > Metazoa > Chordata > Amphibia > Caudata > Salamandridae > Pleurodeles > Pleurodeles waltl. Next base: position 923,855,034 of record NC_090448.1, on the reverse strand, counting down.
CAGGACCAAAAAGACTTCTCTTTTTCACTTGGACGCTCCGGGCGCCGAAAATTTCGACGCACAGCTTGTTCCGCGGCGAGAAAAACACCGCACACCGACGCTGATCGACGCGACGCCTTCGGGACAACCGGAAATTCGACACACGGCTTCGCAAGGACAACGCCGCCCGACCTCTAGAGGAGAAATCGACGCAACGCCTGCCGTGAGATCGTAATTTCGACGCGCAGCCCCGCAGAACGACGCGCAGCTGTAAACAAGCAGGAAAATCCACGCACAGACCCGGGACATCTGGTAATCCCCGCGATCCACAGAAAGAGACTGTCCGTGCGCCGGAAAACGATGCACGACTTCCCCGCGTGAAAAATAACGACGCAAGTCCGTGTGTGCTGGGGAGAAATCGACGCACACACCCTTTTTCCACGTATCTCTTCTTCTGTGGCCCTCTGAGGAGATTTTCCACTCCAAACCAGGTACTTTGTGCTTGAAAGAGACTTTGTTTGCTTTTTAAAGACTTAAGACATTTTATATCACTTTCCAGTGATATCTCTACAAATTCACATTGCAACTTTATTTCGTTTTGACCTACAATTATCCTGATAAATATTATATATTTTTCTAAACACTGTGTGGTGTATTTTTGTGGTGTTATATTATGGTATTGTATGATTTATTGCACAAATGCTTTACACATTGCCTTCTAAGTTAAGCCTGACTGCTCGTGCCAAGCTACCAGAGGGTGGGCACAGGCTGATTTTGGATTGTGTGTGACTTACCCTGACTAGAGTGAGGGTTCTTGCTTGGACAGAGGGCAACCTGACTGCCAACCAAAAACTCAATTTCTAACAGCGTCTTTGGCTGGCAGTCAGGTTACCCCCTGTCCAAGCAAGGACCCTCACTCTGTGACACCGCGCTTAACTGCGGCATCTCTTTGTACAACCACCGTCGGATGGCGACTCCGATTATCGGAGCGCCGTCCTCCATGTTTTTGCCCAGTTCTTGTGACGCGTGCCAAGAAGCATTTTTTATGCTCCCAGTCACGTCATCCTTACCTGTCTTTGTAATATTTTTTTTCCTGTTGGTGGTGGACTCTTTTCCTTTTTCTTTTTCTTCTTTTCTTCAGTTTTTCTGTGCTCTTGTCTTTTTCTTTTTTCTGGTTTCCATGCTGTCTTCTTGCAGGTTTCCATGTTGTCTTCTTCTGGTCCTTTCTCCCAGCATGCCATTTTTCCCTTATACTGCTACTTTTTTCCCATTCTCTTCTATGGGCCTTTTCCCAATCCAAGATGGTGTTCTTTCCTTTTCCTGTGTTGTCACTTCCTGTTTTCCAGTATATAAGTCACTCAGTCCTGATCTGCCTTGTGTTGCAAACACTTCCTCTTGGAGGTGATCTTCGGTCCTGTTCGTCGTTGTTTTCCCATTCCTGTTCCTCTGATTGTGAATTTTTCCTCTTTTTTTCCAGTTTTCATTCCTGTTTTTTCCTCTTTTTCAGGAGTTCCTGTTTTTGAGGTTTTTCCCATTTTGTGGGTTTTATCTCTGGGACTCCTTCTGGAGGGTATGGTCTGCTTTGGCGTTTTCCTGTCAAGCAGCATCGTTGCTACTAGAAAGGGTCGCCCCTATCGAAGCATCTGAGTGCGGGGACACCATTAGACGCATGCACTACATATAGGTCAATACCTATATGTGGCTTCACAACGGTAACTCCGAATATGGCCATGTAACATGTCTAAGATCATGGAAGTATCCCCCCATGCCAAATCTGGAATTGGGGTGCCATTCCCATGCATCCTCGGGGCTCCAGCATGGACCCGGGTACTGCCAAACCAGCTCTCTGGGGTTTTCACTGCAGCTACCGCTGCTGCCAACCCACAGACAGGCTTCTGCCCTCCTGGGGTCTGGACAGCCCAGTCCCAGGAAGGCAGAACAAATAATTTCCTCTGAGAGAGGGTGTTACACCCTCTCCTTTTGGAAATAGGTGTTAAGGGCTGGGGAGGAGTAGCCTCCCCCAGCCTCTGGAAATGCTTTGAAGGGCACAGATGGTGCTCTCCTTGCATAAGCCAGTCTACACCAGTTCAGGGATCCCCCAGCCCCTGCTCTGGTGCAAAACTGGACAAAGGAAAGGGGAGTGACGAATCCCCTGTCCATGACCACCCCACGGGTGGTGCCCAGAGATCCTCCACTGTGTCCCAGACCTCTGCCATCTTGAATGCGGAGGTGTGAGGGCACAATGGAGGCCTCTGAGTGGCCCGTGCCAGCAGGTGATGTCAGAGACCCCTCCTAATAGGTGCCTTACCTGACTAGGTGGCCAATCCCCCTCTGAGGGCTATTTAGGGTCTCTCCTGTGGGCTTCTCTTCAGATGACAAATGCAAGAGCTCACCAGAGTTCCTCTGCATCTCCCTCTTTGACTTCTGCCAAGGATCGACTGCTGAATGCTCAAGACGCCTGCAAAACTGAAACAAAGTAGCAAGAAGACTACCAGCAACATTGTAGTGTCTAATCCTGCCAGCTTTCTCAACTGTTTCCTGGGTGTGCATGCTCTGGGGTTGTCAGCCTTCACCCTGCACTGGAAGCCAAGAAGAAATCACCCGTGGGTCAACGGAATCTTCCCCCTGCTAATTCAGGCACCAAACATCTGCTTCACCAGTCCTCCGGGTCCCCTCTCATCGTGACGAGCATGGTCCCTGGAACATAGGAGCTGGATCCAAGTGGCCCTGACAGTCCAGTGGTCCATCTATCCAAATTTGGTGGAGGTATGTCCTTGCCTCCCCACGCCAGACTGTAATCCCGCGTACTTCGTGAACTGCAGCTGCTATGGCTTCTGTGCTCTTTTGCAAGGAATCCTTCATGCACAACACAGCCTACATCCCCAGCACTCCATCCTTCATTGCTTAACTCGCTGAGTTGACCACTGGCTTCGTGAGACCCTCTTTTGTTGTGTTGAGACGACCACTATGCTCCGTTTTCTTGATCCTGTGTTCAAGTACTTCTGCGGGTTCTGCCTGCTTCTGCATGGGCTCTCTGCTTTACCGCATGCCTCCTCTGTCTCCTCGCCCAAGTGGCAAACTCCTGGTCCTTCCTGGGCCCGGGCAGCACCCATTTTTTTCAACCGCAACCTTTGCAGTTAGCAAGGCTTGTTTGCAGTCTTTCTGCATAGAAACAACTCTACATTCTCCAGCATTCCGTGGGACATCTTCTTTACAAAGGAGAAGTTCCTGGCATTTTCCGTTGTTGCAGAATCTTCAGCTTCTTCCACTCCGAGGCAGCCATTTTGTACCTTCATCCAGGGTTTAGTGAGCTCCTGCCCCCCCTGGACACTTTTGTGACTCTTGGACTTAGTCCCCTTCCTTTATAGGTCCTCAGGTCCAGTAATCCACATTCAGTGCTTTGCAGTCAGTTGTGGTCTTTGCAGAATATCCTATCATGACTTTAGTGTGTTTCTGGGAAGTAGGGTTTACTCCTACTTTCCAGGGTCTTGGGGTGGGGTATCTTAGACACCCTTAGTGTTTTCTTACACTCCCAGTGACCCTCTACACATTACACTAGGCCTGGAGTCCCTAAGTGGTTTGCATTTTACTTTCTTAGTATATGGTTTGTGTTGCCCCTAAGCCTATTGTATCCTTCTTATTGTATTCTACAGTGTTTGCCCTATTATTCCTAACTGTTTACTTATCTGATTTTTGTTTGTGTGTATATTTTGTGTATTTTACACACCTCCTAAGGGAGTATATGTTCTGAGATATTGTTGACACGTTGTCACTAAAATAAAGTACCTTTATTTTTAGTAACTCTGAGTATTGTGATTCTTATGATATAGTGCTATATGAAATAAGTGGTATAGTAGGACCTTTGCATGTCTCCTAGTTCAGTCTAAGCTGCTCTGCTATAGCTACCTCTATCAGCCTAAGCTGCTAGAACACTACTAATCTACTAATAAGGGATAACTGGACCTGACACAAGGTGTAAGTACCATCAAGTACCCACTATAAGCCAGGCCAGCCTCCTACAATGACGGTAGCCCCAATGTTAGCCTATGAAAGGAGCAGGCCTCACATCAGTGTTAAAACGAATTTAGGAGTTTTACACTACCAGGATATGTAAACTACACAGGTACATGTCCTGCCCTCTTCCTAAAAAGCACCCTGCCCTATGGGTTACCTAGGGCATACCTTGAGGTGACTTATATGTAGAAAAAGGGGAGTTATAGGCTTGGCAAGTACTTAAAAAAGGCCAAGTCGAATTGGCAGTGAAGCAATGGCAGACCTGAGACAAGGCGAAGGAGCTACTTAAGTGGGAGGCACAATGAGTGCTGCAGGCCTACTAGTAGCATTTAATCTAATGCTATCATGTTTAAAGGGAAAGAGCATGTGCACTTTAGCACTGGTTAGCAGTGGTAAAGTGCGCAGAGTCTTAAAACTAGCAGAAACAGTATATAAAAAGTGGAGGGAGGCAGGCACAAAGTTAGGGGTGACCACCCTAAGGCTGTCAGGTCTAACAGCCTGGTAGACTTTTAGCTGTGAAATAGTGGGATGTCACTGATTATCATGAACTACACTTTTCTTAGTCAGTCACTGTGGTTGATGAATGAATAAAGGGAATAAATTGAACAGGTGTAAATCCATCATGGAAGCTATATAAATTACTTGGGCAGGATTGTGAGAGTCATATATATCGCTTGAGCAGAGTTGTGAAATTGATCAGCCAGGTACATGTAGCTACTTGCCTTGGGTTGGTTATAAAATTGTCTCACTTTTCAGTTAATTGGACATGTGATTGCACTGCAGCAGCCTATGCTTTTGCTCTGCTTCTTGGTCCATTACCTATGAAGTTCAACTTCAATACCAACATTCATTGTTTTACAATCCATAGGCCTGCTTTTCTATATGAAATACGAAAGCTCCAAAACACTCCTGCTTACCTTACTGAACTTGTTCTGAGGGAACCCAAGATTGACATTCACATAAGAATGTAAAAGCACGGCCCAATTTGGCATTTATACAGTATGATTTGTCCTTGAACAATCATAATTTTTAGAACTGTGTGGGTTCACTCCTCCATAATTTATATTTTTCAAAACCTAGATGACAGACCTTTTAGATATATTTTAATAACTTAGGTCTCTGGTGCTGAAGAACTGTTGCAAAGCATTTAATTGAACTGTGTTGTTACGTAATTTCTTTCCACAACAGATTTGATGATGATCATGTGCTGCTCTTCAACCTGATGAATATTGTTGTTGTCCAGTGTTTGTCTTTGTCACACCTTTCCCCAACATCTCATTCCCATCCATTCATCACAACCTCTAACCCTCTTCCTCTAGACTGTGTAATCTATTGAGGTATGAGTTATGAATTCAAACCAAAATTGGATCACACACTTGTTGGGGTAGATGCAGTAAAAGCAATACCAGCTCTCTGCAGAATCTTTTTTACCTGAGCATTAGACCATGCTAGCACCACTTACCTACCCAGGGGCTACTTATAATATAATTTTGTATTCATCTACATCATCATTCAGCACTTAAATTGCTTAAATGCTTAACCATCTCCTGAGTCCACTCTAGTCCTGACTTGAGGATTTTGTAAGTTTAGTTCTAATTGTATGATTAAATTGAATACTAGCTTCCCACTGCCCAGAAGTTACTAATGCTATTTTCTGTAATATGAGGCCTTTGTGGCATAGTGGTGATCTGGTGTGATACGTTATGAGAATAAATAACCCACTAACTCTGTGTTTTCTTTCAGTCTAGTTGCCTGTGATTGATAATCCTTCTGAATAATCCTACAGTTGGATTTCACCTAGGGGGGTGTGGGACCTTACTTTTGATGTCTTCTCTGTTAGCGCACAAGTCTGCTGCCACTACTAGAACCACCCTTAAAAAGGCACCTTGGGAAATCCTGCAATAAGGTTTTGGAAGATAGAGCGAGGTAGCAACCATCGCTTCATCTATTCGGGTAAGAGGACAAAGTAATTAAATTAACTAGTTTAGTTAGTAACTTCCACTCAATATCAAGATGTTTGTGGTATTATATAGGCAATAGGGATAGGTATACCCTCCTAGTGTTCAACATAGTTTTAGAGGGCAGTAGGAGAAGGGATAACTAAGTAATATGCATTTTGATAAGTGGCTGGGGGCTGCAGAAGCGCTAGTACATAATCAAAAGCCAGATTATGAATAATATGCAAGAAGAAACAAACTACCAATTTATTGGTTTTATAAAGAAAATCCACCCTCTCCACTCACAACAGGCCCATACCTCTGCCCAAACAAATATATTACCCTAATGTCCCATCAATGGCCAAAGTAAGTCCATAACCTTTCACCAACGGCCCTTCCTGATTCCCAGCCTCTACACCCACTACAAAATCCCTCCCACCGAAAAGGGCCTCAAAGGACATTAGGTGGGCATGACAACTCTTGTGACAAGTTCTGCTGGCCCACACAAATAAGCTCCAGCTCATGTGGGGCACGGTGGAGGAGGCAGTCTGTTGATGAGGACAGGGGTGGTGTGTCACTGGGTGGCAGCACTGGTGGACCCTGGATTCTGGCTGCACTGGCAATGGTGTGGCTGGGATGGAGGTGGTGTGCCAGGCTAGACAGAGGGACCAGAGACAAGTGACTCCTCCTCCTTCAAAGCCACAACCAGTAATAATCTGCCTGGATGGCCTCCATCCTGTGGCACCACAGCCAGTCAGCTATCTCCTGCAGGGATGATGGGGCTCCAGCAACGGGAGTAGGTATATCAAGAAAGAAAAAAATTAAAAGCACAAATTTTAATGCACAGTACAAATACTTGTTTAAAATGGCTCATAGGTAGAACATTGCTGGTCCCCAGAGTCATTGGAATGTATGATGCGATTACTCACAGTTTTCCCCACACATGCATCACAGCACATAACAATAGCAGTGACTGAAAGGAGTTAAGTCAAAATACCACCCGAATAAAAATGATTATTTTTAATTTAACTGTTTTGATAGTAAAAATAAACTGATACTTTGTGTGAAACGAATACCTTAATAATGAGTAATGCGTATTGCAGCACATTTACTAGTAATTTCCTTGATGTGCTACATTATTGGAGGCAATCTAGCACTGGTCTGCTACTCTCTGCAGTCTGCAGCAAGCTTTTGAGGCAGCTGTAATGGATAACCTTTTACCTTTCTTTTATACCAATGGCCCTGATGTTATCCAACTGCCTTTTCAATTCTACTCTGACTCTGAGTGAGTCAAAACTTAGAAGAGGCAGATGAAATATAACTAAAATAATATGTCACACATGTCACATATAACAGATATCCTGTCTGCTGTAATTAGACTGTGGAGGAAACGATGCACACAAGTACAGGGAAGAGAATGGGACATATTTTATTTGGCACATTAGTCATAGAGTATCCTAGACACTAAAATCTAAATTGCACACTTCGTCCCACTTTACACCCTGGCCTCGCTCTCCACCACAAGTTATTTTCAATGAATACCTTCACTTGACAGTAGGGAAAATAACTCTACTGCAAGGTAAGTTAGAGGGATTAATCTAGGTAGAGCTTTAGCTATGGAAAAGTGGAGTATCACTGATCATCAAGTACTACACTTTAGCTTAGTCATCATCCTCCTCCTCAAAATACCTTTATTCAGCCCCAGTTTGGCAATAAAAGTGCAGAAACAACAACATATTCATAAATATTTAAGAGCAGGATACTAAAAATATATAACATTAAAAACAGACATTATACATATTAATCAATCAATCTAGACTATCCGAACAGATTATAAGGCAAACAGGCTTGAGGATAGCTTCCCACCTAAAAGTGCATAAACAGTACAGCTCAAAGAACTGACAACACGCTAAGGATTCATCATCATTTTTTAAAGAAAATACTTTAAAACACAATATTTTAATATTTAAAACATTTGCCTTAAACATGTGAATTTTGGAGACTGACTAAACATTCAGACCCCATAACCATATAGCTTCCTTGATTTTAAGTTGGCCCTAATAAAATTCACAACGCATAATAGACTTCTGGTGTAGCAACAGATTGCAAATAGCTCAGGCCATGTATGTGAGACATAAAGTGCATACTTTTTAAAATGGGCTGAAGAAACTGACATCGAGGCTCAGAATACAATTTGCAGAAGAGCATAAGGGGCCTCATGGATTGAATTGAAAGACCATCACAGGTGCATTGGCTGCTCATAATTTCTCTTGAACCAGCCACTGGAAAGGCAACTAAATGATGAATTAAGTTGAGCCTCAGCCTTGTCACATAAAACCTGTGCTGGGGATTAGATAACCATAGCAGATACGTGTTTGCCCCTGAGAGATTATCAAGTTGAATAAAATTTAGCACTTAGACCATACTTAGGGCCCTTGTGATGCGCCCTTTTTCAGCATAAGACAGACAAATGCCTTTAAGCACATTCTTTTAGCTGGAGGCAAATCTTGGCAGGTAGATCAAAAACTGCATTTAGACCGAAGTTGTTGAAGTGGCTTTTGACCTATACCAGCCATGGGATGGTATGCCAATAATCCAGCTTTAGGCAGTCTGCTAATACTAGCCATGAACAATTAGCCTTTGGGTGCCCCATATTTTTTATCCATAACATCAAAGGGGCCATAGCTACACAATCCTTGATAAAGTCCATACCTGATTCTAGAGGAAGAATAAAGCTTGCAGTACTTTGTGGCAGCACTAGCAGGTGACATAGAAATTTATTCTTAACTGCTTACACTCGCCCTGGTGATTTACAACCCCACACGCCAGCGCCATACACCCCAAGTGTGGAGAAGGCCTTTGTTTTGGTTGCTTTTGGGCCGCAGGTCATAATAAATGATTTCTAAAAATTTATCTTAAGTCTTAATTTAAACATAAAGTCATAAAACCCATTTAATAATTTTTGAAGGCCGTTGGCGGTTAACGCAAAAAGAACAGCATCATCTGCATAAGGAACTGGGATGGTCTGTGTACCAACTTGGGGATGTCTGGACTGTATAATTCTAAAAAGGGACCTAAGGAGTTAATATATAGTGAAAATAAAAAAAGAGCAAGAACACAGCCATCTCACTCCTCTGGATACCTCAATTGATTCTGTACAATCACCAGAAAAAGTAGAACGCACCTCAGTAGTTATATCAGTATGAAGGCATTGCACTAAGTCCACAAGAGGACGATCAATCCCTGCCTGATCCACAACATATCACTGTCTATCAGGTCAAAAGCACAGGAGAGGTTCATAAATGCCATATAAAGCAAACCTCTCCTGGCTTTCACGCACTTCCCCCAAATGAGGGTTAGATTTAACGCCTACCCCACTGTCCCCAAATTAGATCTAAAGCTGCATTATAACAGCGAAGGAAAAGCAGCAGATTTGGCCCAAATCTCTAAATTATCTAAGATGACCCACCCAATTATCTTCATCATGGAGTCTAATAAGGAGATCGGACGATAGCATGTAGTCAAACTCAGATAGCTTCTTTCTAGGAGTCCTTTAGGTTGCCTTTCATAGCTGTCCTAAGGACATTAGTTAATAGTGGGGTCTGGAGGTCAATATTGTGTTTATATAAATCAATGGGGACACCATCTGGACCTGGGGCTTTGTCGCTGGCTGCACTCAGAATTGCATTGACAACGGCAGCATGGTTAATAAGATCAGCAAGCCATGCATCGCTAACTGTGTTAAATGAGGAAACTGGGGCACCCCTCAGAGTTACTGGCTCTCCCCCACACCTAAAAATAACAGAATAATTGTCAAATCAATCCTGGCTACTAATGTGGCACACAATGCCAGCCTTTGAGTTATCAGTAAAAAGTGGTTGATTAACCGTCTCCCAGAGAAGTTTACTATTGTATTACTTTGCCGCTCTGTCTAGATCCTTCCAGGCCTTTATCCTCAGCTCATTTTAACTTTTTTGTATGGCTTGTTTATAGATATTTCTGTTGTTCTTTACAGCCTCTATATTACGGAGCATTGAGCCGATAGCCATTTTTAGGTCTTTAAGTGCCGCCGTACACTTATGGTTAAACCATGATTTTGTAGTACCTTCTCTTATCTGCATGCTAGAGGATAAGTGGCTCGCCACAGCCCTACTAATATTATCAAGACTCCAAAGAATATTATCAGACAGCCTGTCTATGGATAAACAACAAGTAAAACCATCCTTCCCATCTTTGATTAAGTTATTAAGGAAATCTTCAGGATTTACACTATTCCACTTCAGATTAAACCCCTTATTTGCCTTGTATGCAATAGGTAAACAAGTGGCCTTTGGTGAGCCTATATGATAAATATCAAGAAAACTGATGTGGATGGGATTATGGTCACTAAATGATAAACAGTGCACTTTAAAAAGCCCCATATTATGAGCCAAGATAGAGGATATAAAGACAAGGTCAATTGTACTCCCACTGCCTCTCCCTTGCTATCATTATAATCCAATATGTAAGAGGCGTCAAATAGGCTGTTGGATGTGATCTGTCTGCTAAGGGCCTTGCCATTCACAGAGTGGAAGAAATGTTCTTTTATCTTCCCCTGCAAATCATAAAAAACGCAAATGCGTTCTCCACTAAACTGGCATTTTGTAATATTAAAATCACCTGACCAAATTAGTGGGCCAAAGAGATTTCTCCTGCTCATGATAAAAAAAATCACTAAGCCGCCCTTCTCTCTTCATGAACACGAGGTAAGTGCGGGACAGCAATAAGATATCTACCATTTAATGTGACAGTGTTGGAGGCCCAAGTTTCCGGGCAACAAATAATGTCAAAATTAGTAATGTAATTCAACCAGTCATCATTAGAGAGTTTCTCACAAATCTCTGCCATGTTCCAAGATAAAAAGTGCAAACCCCTGGCACAACCACTGCCACTATTATCTGGATTAAAAAATTAAAGATAGCGTATCTGTGGCAGTACAAGACAGGGGAGGTCGCTGGTAGCAGAACCACAACCCCTGGGTCAGAAGGTTTTAAAGGAGTCAAGCACCAATCTATTTCTGGCAAGTCTGATAATGCTTCAAAACGGTTAGGATGAGTGCATGGAGATAGTGGCGGGGGCATAAAAATGGGCCTATTGTGCTTGTAAAATACAGACTGGACTTTCTTCCAAGGCACCTCAACTAGAGGGAGGTAGAAATACCCTGAAGGTCTGATCCTTTTAACTCTAAGATGTCCGTTTAGGTAACTCAAATGAGAAAGCAAAAAGTGAACCCATTTGACATCCTTAAACTTTAACACAACACAATCCCCCTGGATTTGCTTTGTTGTAGAGCCAACCCAGCTGACTCTGTGTGCCATAATAAGATTATCAATCACTGTCTGGTGGCAATTAGTTTTCTCCTTACACCAATTTGCAGCTTTGTTGATCAAGCTTCTAGTGTCTTCTAGGGAATCTGTCAACAAAGATGGAATGCCAAATGGTATCAAGGTATAAGGGGTACTTTCGAGGGGCAAATGCAACCAGGGAAGGGCTCTCTTCCCCCTGAGGATGGGGTGAGAATCATTTGAGTTAGACTTAACCCCAGACAAACCTGTTAAACCATGTAAGGGAACCCTCTGCAAAATAGGGCAGGGCCTTGCCCTATCATTAAGGCTCTGTTGCAGTTAGTCAAGTTTTAACTGGGTGAACAATGGAGGCTATACCAACAGATGGTGGGGATCTGGGTACCCTTGGTCCCCCCATGTGTTAATGTAGGAGCTAATAGGGTCATGACCATTTCCCTTTGTTGGCTCTGCCTGCACATGATTATTAGAAGTATTCATCCATTAGTCCAGGAGTTTCTCAGTTTTTTTCTAAATGGGCTGATATTGGGGCCAAAGCATCAGTTATCAGCTTACTAATATCTAAAATTAGGTTCTCCTGAATAATTACTGTCCCCCCTCCACCTACTGATAAGTCACCAACAGCTTCTCCGAACTGGGACTTAGACTATTCTTGAGGGCGGCAACCTTCTGCTTCTTAGATCTAGTAATAATCTCAGGTCTTTTCCTTTTTACAGGAATTATCTTGTCTTTTGTTTTGGGCATCGCACCCCCTTCAAAGATAAGTGATGGGAGCTTATCTCTATCTTTCGGGGAATACCCACCCACAGTTACCGGCACGTTAGAGATACTGATGAAGAAATCAGACCAGTATCTCCCACCTGGGGGTCTGATGCCTGCAAAGGGCCTGGGTCTGAAGTCGATATTGGATTTAGGGCTAACTCACCAGAAAATGATACAGGAAGTGAGAGTCTTCTCTCAGCAAATTCAATCTCCTTGCTAAGTAGGCCCACAGCCTTTTGTAGAAAACCATCTAGTGTACCCTTAGGGACAGATGTAGCAAGCCGTTTGCATGGCGGCATGCAAACGGCCTCACGCGATGCTCATTCCCAAATTGCAAGTCGGTACCGACTCGCAATTTGGGAATGCGACTCGCAAATAGGAAGGGGTGTTCCCTTCCTATTTGCGACTCGCATCGCAAATCAGAGTTGCTTTGTGACTGCGAATGCGGTCGCAAACCAACTCGCAGTAACCACCAGTTACACACTGGTGGTAACTCATTCGCAAAAGGGAAGGGGTCCCCATGGGACCCCTTTACCTTTGTGAATGTCGAAAACAATATTTTTTCAGAGCAGGTAGTGGTCCTATGGATTTCGGTATTTTTTTCATTTTGCAACTCGTTTTCCTTTAAGAAAAACGGGCTGAAAATGAAAAAAAAAAACTGCTTTATTGAAAAAGCAGTCACAGACATGGAGGTCTGCTGACTACAGCAGTCCACCATCCCTGTGAGTGCAGGGACTCGCTATGGGGTCGCAAAATGCGACCCACCTCATGAATATTGATGAGGTGGGTCTTTGCGACCCCATAGCGAGTCGCCGAAGGTGTCTGAGACACCATTCTGCATCCGATTTGGTGACTTGCAAATTGCGAGTCGCTGAGACTCGCAATTTGCAAGTCGCAAAATCGGATTTTGCTACATCTGGCCCTTAGTGGGAGGTGGGGCTGATGGAATACTACACTGGTTGCCGATTGGTGCTGACGGGCCCGCTCTGGGCCTGGTCTTTGCCCTGGCATGCACCTGGGCACGTCCTGCTCATACCCCACGCTTTGGGTGAGCGTGTTGTATTTTATGTGCCTCCTGGCACTTGAACAAATATCAACGGCACGCTCCAGGTTACGAGGAATGCTGGGGGAGCGAGTTCACAAGAACCCCAGTCCCGTTCACAGTGTCCCATGCTGGGGATGAGTGTGCTGCATTTTATGCACCTCCTTACGCTTCATAAAATGCCAGCGGAATGTCCCAGGTTGTGAGGAATGATGGGGGAGCATGTTCACAAGCCCCATGTCCCGTTCCGAGTGTCCCGCGCTTGGGTGAGCGTGCTAGATTTTATGTGCCTCCTGGCGCTTGGGTAAACATCAGCAGCATGTCCCAGACTGCGAGGAATGCTGGGGGAGCGAGTTCACAAGACCTCGGTCCGTTCAGAGTGTCCCGCCCTGCAGGTGCGCATGCTGGATTTTATTTGCCCCCTGCCACATGGGCAAACGTCAGTGGCATGTCCCCAGGCCGCCCGAAATGCTGGGGGAGCAAGTCACAAGCCCCCAATCCTGTTCAGAGTGTCCCGCACTGTGGGTGAGCGTGCTGGATTTTATGCCTCTTGGAGCTTGGGCAAATATCAGCGGCACATCCCAGGTCATGAGGAATGCTAGGGGAGTGAGTTCATTAGAGACACTCAACAACAAAATTAGGACTTTCGACACTCTTCTGGTTGAAACCGTGAAAAATAAACTGATAGCTCTCAATGTAAATAAAGCTATCACTGCATGCACAAATACCTGCAGTTACAACAGAGATTCACAACTACAAATATAATCTAGGCAAATTTATAGGCTTGACAGTTGTTACTATCACATTCAAAATAAACGTGCTTTCCAAGTAGCGCTTGCTGCTGCATTCTCAGTTGTGGCACTAAAAAATGTGAGTTGGGTACTGTGCACCTCAAAATACCTATTTTAAGGAAATTTGGGAAGAGAAACTGTTTAATCAAAATACTTGGACTCCAAGGTCTTCTGGTTGCACACAATTTTTTGCAGCATGTGCATTAACTCGCTGACCCACATCACCATTAAAAGCTTTGTTTTTTGTGTTCAGTCCATGGTGAAATGAAGTTGAAAGTGTGGAAAACTGCTTAATGTATTTCTTCAGAATTATGTTTCTCTTGTGCCTTTGCTCGTTCATCTTCAGGTCCATTGGAGGGTTGGGAAATCTGCATGAATTTAAAAAATGAAAACACTGATGAAACACAAAAGTCCAAGGAGTAGGATGGTACAAAAATGAGAATAGATTCCATGTCTTTGGTTGTTTTTTGTTCAATTGGTCTGTTCTTGTAGTCCTTTATTGTTGGTTTCTTTCTATAGTCCAAACATGAGCAAACACGGGATAGGGGAAAGGTGTCAGAACATTATTAAAAAATAGGTTACTTTGGTAAGACTATCATGACATGATGGGCGTGTTTTTCTTCCAGGCTTAGCAATAAAAAGGAAGGATGTGGGGTGCCCAGAGCTCCCTGCACCCTCAAAATGACAGATTCAGGAGGAGGAAGGGGTGCAGTGAGGGGTCCCCAGCTGCATCCTAAGTCGGGGGGTAGGGGACAGCAGAGAGGGCATTTGGGGACCGGCGTCTACAGGGGGCTGTGGGATCAGTGGTTCTGGCTGCCCTGCCAGGGCTACTGCTGTGCCATGTGTCTGTGTTTGCTTAGTCAGTCATTGTGGTTGACAGATGACCAAAGGAAACATTTGAACAGGTTTAATTCCGTTATGGAAGCCATACAAATTATTTGGGCAAAACAATGTGGCACATGCCAAGAAATTAATTTTCGATTTTTTGATAGGCTGAGACAGAAGGAAACAATGATGATGTGACGTATTAGTACGCTGGGTGAGCACTAGTATACACACAATGTTTACAGTTTGTAATGCATTGCAAACTTTCTAATGTGTAATGCCACATTAACTGACATAGATGCACATTACACAGCCAACACTGCAGTGTCAAATGAATTGAACCATGCTGCAGTTAGGTTATACAGGTGGCAAAATGCTGTGGGAAGGGAGGTGAGGTGATGATGATTGGTGGGATATCTGCTTTGCTTAGCAAATACAGTATGTTTAATTTGTTGGTGATCACGCAGTGTGACTTTCCACAGTTTCCTGCCTCCTCTGGGACTCTCTCCTCCTCCAACTGTCTAGGCCTTCTCTGTCACACTCCCTGCTATCTCATGGCTAGTGCTGGTTCTGGCACTGGTGGTCTGTGCAGCTAGAAAAACAAATTGCCCATTTTAGATACCAGATTCACCTAAGTAATTATTATTTTGAGCAAAGTACAACAGCAATACCTCACCAAACTTCAGTTAGTGGTATCTTCTTTTGAAACTATTACTTTGGGAGGTTTGTTAGTTGACCAAAGCTAGGAAGTGAAGTCAACCCGAATATTTTTCCCTGATTGAATGGAAAGAGCTATGATGAGAGTGAAGCACGATGAAGGATCAGAATGGTCAATGGAGGATATATGGTCCTGGCTGGCAAATGCAATGGGATCTCATTTCTATCCTGCCATGCTGCACTGGTATGAAATCCACTGGTTTACTGTATAAATGATAAGACTAAATTGAGGAATCCACCCATGAACATTGCCACACTTTCTATTTAGACTGTTTGAGCAAGAAAGCATTCTCAGAAAACATGTGCTGTGAATAATAGTGTACTTGGAGCTAAATCCTCTTACCACAAGTCTGTTCCCTTAGTTTTACAGTAACACAACACATATAACAGAAGGGAGAGGGAATGCCTGCTCCAAAAAAAGGAAATATAGAAAATAATGATAATGCAGGGATAACAAAAATTAGTTAGAGGAGTTGAAAAAAACGTGGACAGCACAAACAAATGCACAAGGCTAAATTATTTTGCTCGTCGGAAGAGGGAAAAGTTACTAAAATAATAATAAACAGGACTTATTGGGGCCAGCAGAACCATCTGCTGCGGTGCTGATGGTGATGGTTTCACTTGCCTTGGCAGTGGTGATGGCAGCCCCTTCGCCCTACTCTGATGCCCTCTTGCCCTTGGGTGCTGAAGCAAGAAATTAAAAAGATTTTTAAAAAATAGTGGTATAGTTAATCTCTAAAAAAGATTTTTGACAGGCACACGCAGTAGCATTGCACTTTCTAAATCAGCCTACTGCCCTATTCCTAATTTCCTAAACCTACGGTACATTTTGAAGTACTAATGCATTACAACTAATGATCTTTGTTTCTCCACCCCCTTTGATGGGGCAAATCATTAGGAGGCATATTTATACTCTGCTTGTGCCGGATTTAGGTCATTTTTTTAATGAAAATTAGGCGCAAACCTATCACCATATTTATGCTTTGACGCCCAACCCTGCGAACGTCAAAATTCCACTGTGTGCGTCATTTTCTGGATGCGTGAAACCGCCTTGCGTTAATGACATGCAAGGTAGGCGTTCCCGTCGAACAAATGACTTAAACACCCGTGAGCCATATTTATCCAACCGTGCAAAAACCCTGCACGGCTGGGAGGCGGAGGCCGAAAATGGCACACAGACCAATTTGCATCAAAAAATAACCCCTGGGTCAGGGCAGGCGTTAAAATGGGGCAAACATACCTGTACTTAAGGAAAACACACAGAAGCAACATCAGAGCTCAAAAAGGAAGACGTGGAGGTGCTATTCATCCAGCATGCATGAAGACGCTGAGCACAGGACCAACAGTAGCAGCTTTCACCACACCAACAGGGTCCCCAAAGGCAACGTAGAAGGTAGTAGAGGATATTCAGGACCAAGACAACCCTTCTGGGCCTCAGGGAACATGGCATCATCCAGAGGTACAGACTAAACTGGCAAGCCATACAGCAGCTGCTGCACAACATTGAGCCACAGTTTGCACCCAGCTTACAGACACCCCACATCATTCCACCAGAGACCAAGCAGCTAGCTGTCTTCCACATGTTGGCAAGTGGCTCTTTTTAGACAACTGGTGCCCTGGTTGCTGGGATCTCACAGCCCTCATTCTCTGCCTTCCTACCCAAGGTACTGGATGTCATCATCTCCCTCACACCCGCCACATCTGCTTCCCCAACACACAACAGAAGCAGCAATAGACCAAACAGGGCTCCTACCAACACAACAGCTTCCCATAAGTGCTTGGTACCATTGACTGCACACATGTACGGATTGGGCCACCTGCTGCAACCAAGCATCTATACCGCAACAGGAAGCACACATACTCCATCAATGTGCAGGTCATTGTGGATCACCGGGGATTGATCAACAACATTGTGGCCAAGTTTCCTGGGAGTGTACATGATTCATTCATCTTCTGCCACTGCACCATCAAGCAACACTTCCAGGATGGACGATATGGAGATGGCCTACTTTTTGGAAAGTACAGAAACCCAGTTATATACACACTGCACAGCAACCCTGTAGGACACACAACACATACACCACTACATTGACACGTGGCCAGGAAGACACTGAGGTTGTGACACTGCTAGTTATGTTTGATATCCTGACCCAATGGGATACACACCCATGGACAAATGAAAGTTGCAAATAACAAAAGATGCCACTCCAGAGCCACAAGGGACCAATTTAAAACCACACAGTGACAATGACATGGCCTTAACTGGCAGTACAACTTGGAAGATGAATCTCTCAATATCACATCAATAACACTCAATCACACTCCCTTCCAAGCAATACGTACTGTGTAAGGGGTCTGTAATGTGTTTCGCTGCAGGTCAAACACCATGAGACACATAGCATGATGATGATGACTCTAATGAAGGTGACATGGAATCATTGAGGCAGTACCAACATCTCACATCACTCCTGGGGTGACATTGCCCACTACCAATAATCAAGTGGACTGTGCTAAGAACACATATTGATGTGACATTATTGCAGAGTGCACATTGCTACACATACGGATTGAGACAATTACACATATACACAACAGATGTACAGGCATATGGACCTTCTGACACTTAAACCTTCACCCCCACAGCCAAGTTAGCCAGCTTACCTGGAGCAGGTTAAGTAGTGCAGGTACACGTTTGCACATGAGTTAACTCAGTGAGGGCACAAAAATAGGTTTGCATAGAACGTGTCACACATGGGTTATTGTTGCATTTTCAATTGTCAACACTTCAGTGCTGCCAACTTATGGAGATGCGTTGTACATTGTCACCTAGGCAAATCAATGGTCCTCACTGTTGTTTTTCACATGCTATTACATATGTTGAATTGGATGGGATCTGCAGGCTACATAGTGCAACCATGTTACCACCACTGTAGATTTGATTCTGTGTGTGGAAGTATCATGTCACCCCCAGTGAAGACACATGGACACTTCTTTCACATGACATAATGCATGGGAGTACACAATGTACTGCAAGTGTACAAAAATACCACTGATATCCGGTCAATCAGCCAAACACCAGTTTAGATAATTAAACAATCCTATGCTGATAGTACATCCTTGAAGCCTAGGATTCCACACAATAACACAAACACCGATGAGCCACAGACAACACAAGATAACAAATGCCATGTTAAGTGATAATCATGGTGCAAGCTACATCCAATTTTTTTTCTCTCATTTTCTCTTTCAGCTGATCAGGGGTATGGGATCCAGCCATGGATCATGACCCCATTTGCCAACCCAAGCACAGCATCAGAGTGTGCCTATAATGAGGCACATCAAAGGACACGCACCATAGTTGAGAGGACTTTTGGCATCCTGAAGTCCAGATTCCGGTGCCTCGACATCACCGGAGGAAGCCTGTTATATTCACCTGAAATGGTCTGCAAGATCATTTTGACCTGTGCCATCCTGCACAACATATGTGTAAGGAGGAACTTTCCCCTCTATGAACCAGAGCCACAAATGCCTGAAGAGGAGGAACAGGAGGATGTTGTCCATCAACATGAGGGGGACCATCCAAACACTGCAGCAGGATTGTGTCGGAGACAACACATTGTACAAAACTTCTTTTAACTGTAGTCACCATCACCACTGTCTTACCATATGTCATTAAACACCTCACTTCATTACTAAATCATGGTCTGGGTAATTATTAATGCATCACATGATCCCTAGGAATGATAATCAAAGTTTAGCCTCATGGAGCATTGCAGATCTACAGGTTAGGATACTGAAAAAGCCACATCACATTTGATGGGTTTGAATGTACACCCAAATTCACACACAGTGTAAATGACAAATGCCCTGTCATTACACATTTGAAGGGCAATATCAGAGTAGCACAGCTATGGCACAGATTCATGTTGGCAACATGGTTCATTGCAGAATATGGCACACAACTACAGGCATGTTTTCAGTCTCTCCCCACCCTTCTCTATGGGGCCCTGTAACTGGACTATTTGTACCCTGATAATCCTTCATCTACACACACCCAGACTCACATTCTGACTCCAGTGTGCTTCCCTCTTTAGTATGGCTTGCCATAGTCATAGTTCATCTGTCTGTATGGACTTCAGGTCGGATAATGCACTGCCTGGTAGTCTGTAGGACCTGTAATCACCTGTCCGTTGCTTCCCATGTGAAAGGTACTGTTGGCCCTTTGAACTTGATTCTCACCTACAGGACTTGTGAGAGACTGAAGCTGCATACACCTGTGAGCACTTCCATGCAGATCAGCCGTTTGAACCTGCACTGCCATTGCTGCTGCCTGGAATGGCTTAGAAGCTGCCATTTTATGTATATTTGTGTTGTGCATTACCGTATAAATCACTTGTGTAACACAGGCCTTGGGTTATTGTGTAACGTTGCAGCCCACAACACAAATACAGTTTTTATTTTCCACAGTGTTGTTCCAGCTTTTCCCAGTCAGAGTCTGCTCACTGTGCATTTGCCTTGCTCATGTTAGTTCCTGACAGAGCCTGCATCCTGTTAGGCTGATTGGTTCCTGTCTTTGTGTTACCATAGAGGTTCCCAGTGGCTACATTTGTCTCATAGTTACTTTCCATGCCCTCCCTTTCCTCCTGGGGCATTGTGTCTTGTAGGACGATGATGAATCCTCAAATAGATTGTATAGTGTAATCAGTTTATTTATTGTATCATGGTCTGGCACATGTATTCAAATTGCCTAATCCCGGCTCTATCCCTTGCCTGGGTTTCATGTATGCATGAGTGACAAACTGTGAGAGCGTACTATGGCTGTATACATGGATTGGGTATGGTGGCTCCAGCACAACAAACAACATTTGCTAATGTGCATGAAAAGAAAAAACATGTTTGTGCCCTGACGGTCCACACACAGATTAACATTGGCTGCAACTCAGTGATGGGGCTTACGTGGTGACTAGCTGTGAGATTAATCAGCACAGAGGCACTGATGTTCTCTGTTGCAGTGGGAATTTTAGAGGCCACCCTGTGTACAAATGTTGTGATGAAACCTGCCGGTTTCTAATTACTGATCCATTACGTTTGTGAGCATACCAAGGTTTCCCTGTTGTCAGCCTCATAAAAATTCTGCAGTATCATAGCTGGACTATCCCCATGTGTGTTGTTAATTCCTCTTTGGCATTCGGTCAATTCTGCTTTGAAGGATACCCTGTTAATGCAGGGAATGGCTCCACAGACTCATGACTAAACCTGCACATAACTGTGACAACATGGAGGCCAATACTGACACAGGGTACACATGGCCACACACTTGAACTGGACTCCTTTGTGCAATTAACAACTGGAAACATGTGAACACATGCAGCTTGATCTGCTGGTCCTCCACTTCCACAAGAGAAACATAGGTCATTTATATGACTCAAACTGTGGAGTGACATTACATTTTTGGATTGGTTTTGGGACTCTGTGTCACAAATACTGTACCTACATAGCATTTTCAAATGCCTGACTCATGGGTAGTACACAAACAAGTGACCAGGAAGTGGTATCCAACATTCCAGTATGTGTGATGGCATACTCTTGTAACATTGCCATTATCAACCGTCCTCTATCTTTCCTGTGCACAGTATGTCATGGGAGATGTTTTGTCCCAAAAGTCAGGGACGTCCACACAGCATTAGGTGCTACGTGTATGACAAACACATATCCTGACTCATTTCCACACTGAATAGCATCTGATGGTTATCCACATTTACAACACATGCATATAAGCACATTATGCAAAATAAGTCTTGTGACGTTCACACAGAGGCCCAACAACAATTGAAATAGCCAATTCACATACATAAACACACAGGCCATGAGTGAATGTATTAAGTTGCGTAGCCTTGCTATCCTCTATTTGACACACCACCTGCTCAAACTAGGGAATACCAATTTTTATTCAATATGTTTGGGTAACTGCTGCTTCAGTTAAGAGTGCTCATCCGGTACAACAACGTGAGTATTATGGTCTGCAGTAGTGTGGGCTGCCACATGTGCCCAAACACTGGAACACACAATGCAGGCGCAGACAGCCTATCTCTGTACAGTTACAGCTTACATGTATGTTAAAAATGAGAGAAATGACACAAACACAGTTAATAATAGAAATGTTGACGTAAACGTGTCAAAAATATGCATATGTGTCAAAATGTGCTGCATATGCGTTGAAAAATTACGCTCACAGCCATTATACATCCATTGGGCCCGAGCGGTAATTCCTACACTGTACCCGATGAAATTGGTTAAAAATTAAAAATATATGGAACTATGAATGCAGGGGAATTTTGAAGCATTTGCGTACATTTTTCACGCATCTTAATAAAAATGCACTGCATTTGAGATCAGGAAGTGATGTAATAGGATATCCTGTTTACAGAAATGGTACAGTGGGTGTACTTTCTCTTTCACTTTGCAGGCTGTGATTTTTCTAGAGTGTGTGGCTGTGCTGAGAGTTTTGTCTGTCCAAATTTTGCTTTTGTCTCCTGTGTGCCATCCAATTTGTCATCTGTTGTTTTAGTAATTGTCTCAGTTGTTCAGTTTAAGTGTTTTTTTGTCATATTTGGTGTCTAATTTTGTCTTTGTACTGTTGGGAGTCTGTAGTGGGTATTGTCAGTTTGGGGATTGTTGGGCTGTTTGTGGGTCACTTAACTTTCCTTTTCCTCCCTCCTTTCCCTGTATTTTCCTCTCTACCCTTTCCTATAACTATTATTTTGGTCATGTTGGGTAGGCCACGTCTAGGGAGAATGGGTGAGGAGGTGCTGGGGCATTCATTTGGCTGGTGTGCCACTTCCTCCCCCTGATGATTGAGGCTTGTGGCAGGGTGATGCATGGGTATCACACGGAGGCGAGGAGGCTCAGGTGGTCCATGGTGCTGTACCATCTGAGGAGAATTTTCAACACACTGTGCAATGACCACCAACTCAAGCATCGCTGGGCTGACCTTGTTGCCAGAGAACAAGACCTGCTGGACCACCTGGGTATGGTGATTGGTGGCCCTGCTGATGAGTACAATTCAGAGTAATGTGCACATTTAAATGCTCTGCAGTGACAGTAGCAGATTTGTTGATATGCTGCATGCAATGTTTTTGGACATGTGGAATGCAAGTTAATTAGACAGTGGCCCTGATTTATATAATATTTGCTACACATTACTGTCATTTGTTGATGCAACAGCTGCACAAACTTACAAAACACAACTTGATCTTGTAAATTGGTGCTGCTTTGAAGTCAATAGATGATGGTTATGCTGCTCAAACATATGTTTCATTCATGATCTGTGAGTGTAACAGGAAAGAGGTGTATTTCACAAGCTAAAGCAGGAATTAATGTGGTCCCCAATTACTTGGAATACATGTCTGAACTGTATTCCTGGCAATACATACAAAGTTCTTCCTAACCTCAGGTAATATCTTATGGTGATACTTTGACTTGGTTTGTGCTGCTATTAAATTAGAAATGGGTGCCAAAGTAATGCACACGGTTTCATATCTAAATGTTTGGTGCTACTTTCCATAGCTGTAGCATAAAACATGAAGCAAATGCTTCAAACTGGGGAATAAATAAATATCTGGCCCTCTGTGCATTGTTGATGTGTGTTTTAATTTGCCTTGGGCACAATAGCTGGAACAGAGCTGATGCAGTTGCCATCTGTGTCACTTTATAGCAATGCAATTCTCATAAGTTATTGGGTCATCATGGGATACCTGAAGTTGGTGATTGCATTGTTACAACTTATTACTTGCATGATGTTGTGCACGGGACCCCTGACCGATTCCATCATACATATAAAGTACTCAAATACTTTGTTACTTTACGTTTGGTTCACCCCTGCTGATCTAGTGCAGCATATGTACAATAGCTAACTTCCCAGTATGAAGGCTATCACAGACATGGGTGTATGCTAAGATCAGAATACCAGCATTCCTGTGACTGCTGCCATTCCCAAGGTGCATACAAATTGAATCCTACATCATCATGATTGCCACAGTAGGACATTTGCTAAACCATGTTCCAATTAAGAGACCGTGTCAGTTTGTTGTATACCCGCAGATCACCCACCTTGGCTAATGTAAGATGATAAATGTGGCTAACTGTGAAATCCAATACCTTGTATGGGTACACAGGGCAATGGGTGACACATTTCAGGTGCAATGACTACACCTGTGCCCATGCATTCTGTCACGGATGACCAAATTAGACACTGTCAGCATATATTTCTTTGTTGTATTAATTTAGATAAATGGCTGATCCATGTTTAGCATCAGATTGTCATCAAGTAACATTCAGGATCCCTGCCCTTATGGTGTCATAGGGGGGCATACCTGGCACAGGGTACACTGTCAATATAGCATATGTAACCTACAGACAACACAGGCCCTCATGTAATGGACCATAGAAAGCATAATAATTCATGAACTAAACTCAACCCACATAAGCATCACACAGTAACTGATTGTCCCTTGATGCACAAGCCACAATACCTGAGTGACTGGTATTGCAGTACACCATGAACGTGGCTTTGCCTGTCTCTCATAACTACAAATGAATTAATGGAGTACACTTTATAAATTAATCTGCAACCAATTGAGGGATCATGTTTGTCATCACATGATTGTTAGGTCCACTGCATGTGTGCATATGTGTGTGTATCACTTACTGGAGTGACAGGGTCAATACATGTTTGCAGTGGTATGTCTGTTGGAGTGTCATCATGCCTGAGGGGCTGAACTATCAGATATAATGTCACACACAGTAATTTTTTCTTCAAAGTGTTGTGCAGTGCACAGACATTGAGTACAATTCACCCTTCTATGCTTTACAGGTGAACCTGTCCCCCACACAATTGGAGAAGTGACTCGATTTGCGGACCCAGACATATCCAGTAAGTGTTGATATTTCAGTTCTGTGTTGTGTTTGCAGCTGTGTGTGATTGACTCCTGGGCGTTGGACACATAGGGCCTGATTACAACTTTGGAGGACGGTGTTAAACCGTCCCAAAAGTGACGGATATACCACCTACCGTATTACGAGTTCCATAGGATATAATGGACTCGTAATACGGTAGGTGGTATATAACCACTTTTGGGACGGTTTAACACCGTCCTCCAAAGTTGTAATCAGGCCCATAGTAAGGTATGATATGCTGGCACATGATCTGATATGTGACTTGACTGGAGTTTGACTTTTTTTCCATATTTGAGTTGGACAATCAGTGGCGTAGAGTCATCATTTGGGATTGTAGGGCAGCGCTGTAGGCATGGCCATGTGAATACGGTGACATTTGTTGTTACATTTCTTGTAATGAAAAAATTGTAGGTAGCCATTTTCATGATTTAGTCAGCAAGTCATACCCTGAATCACACAGAGCAGTGTTACCCACAGACTTGAGCCTCCCTGTTAACTAATGAACATGTAGGACTGTATGTTTGACTTCCTAGCAGCATCTAGCGCCACATGTTCTGCTACGTTTATGTGGCACTTGAGTATAATGTCATAGGTGTGCATTCAGCTCAAGCCCAGATGGG
Organism: Pleurodeles waltl; assembly: GCF_031143425.1. Classification (NCBI taxonomy): domain Eukaryota; kingdom Metazoa; phylum Chordata; class Amphibia; order Caudata; family Salamandridae; genus Pleurodeles; species Pleurodeles waltl. The sequence continues at coordinate 923,830,050 of NC_090448.1, read as the reverse complement.
TGCTTTCATCTATTTGCTTGTTGTGGGACAGGTATTGGTGATGTTGACAATTGTCCTCAATTAGGAATATAAATGTGGATGTGATTGTACAATGTTTGTGTCTATCCTAGTTGGAAACCCTCCTTACCTGTGGTGGACTGACTATACCCATGGACAGTTGTCCAAAGCTTCCTGGCTATCCTTGATGTTTTGAAGTATGTGTTACATGTCCATCACCCCCTGAGGCACAGGCTTAGGTTTATGAAATATGTGTATCTAGGTGTGAGGATCCAAGTGTAGTACGCAGACATGTAATTCAGAAATTCATTTGTTCCAACCTCGGATACCCACTCATGATTAGCAACTGCATACCATCCTGGCAATTCCATTTACAAACCACAGATCTTGTGGCCCTTGATTGTCATCCAGAAGATAGTCATTAGTTGGCCTGTCACATGTGGAGGACTTCCAGCATTTGTTATGTGACTAATGGCAGAACAATGATGCATAGATCATTTAAGGATGTGCACATCTTTTAGAGCATTGCTGTGCTATTGGATAGGACATGTGTAGGCTGTGTTGGCATGTACGTCCTCAGGGACAATCTGTGATCTGTACTGTGATTTGGCCTGTTTAAGCTAATTTTGAAGATTTTTTTGAATATCATCAGTAGCTGTATCACAAAATGATGTAACTAATGTTCGGCTTTCTCCTTTTTTACAGCTGCCAACATGGAAGGCAATTAGAACTGTGAATTCCAGTGGAGGGTGATGCGTTACCGTCACATTCTGGATGTTGAGTCTGGGTTCCGCCACATGGCATGGCGTTATCGCCATGAGAGAGCCACAGGGGTCTGGAGGGCATTTGTCCAAGGGGGCCCATCCCTGTCCACAACAGCCGCCAGCACCAACACTCCGACCCAAGTGCCACCAAGGATGACAGCCACCACTGCAGGTCCCTTAACATCATCCGTTCCTGGACCACTGACAGCAGCTCCTGCACCTCCCCCTCCAAGCATGGCACCGGCAACAGCACAATCTTCCACAACTGGCACACGGACCACCCCTGCTGCAGTCATTGACAATGTTGAATTTAGGAACATGCAACGTGACATGCAACGGATGTTCCGCAGAATGGACAGGCTGCAGCAGGAGGTATCCCAGATTAACAGGAGAGTGCGTGGGATCAAAAAGATCCGGCGGAGGGCAAACTTATAACTGTTGGACCCTTAGCCATGATTCTCTCCCCTCCCTCCTCTTCCCTGGTTCTTATATTTAGTGGGTTTAGGGGGCTTAGTGTTAGGTTAGAATAGGCTGTTAGTTTAATTAGTATAAGTGGGTTGGGGGTGGAGGTTATGATAATTTTACATGTGCTTTTTTGTGGGTTGGTGGGTGGGATATGATGTTGGGGGTTTTGTGTAATAAAAAATAAATAAAATACAAACAAATATATAAAAAAAAATATATATATAATTGTTTAGGATAAGATGGTATGTGTTTAGGTTAGTGTATGTTGTCCTCCCTGTGTTCCGTCATTTAAGGGGGGTGAGGGGTTGATGTTTAGAGTGTTTAGTTAAATGTGATAAGTAAGTTTAGCTTAGGGTAGTTAGGGACAGTTGTGGGTAATGTGTAGTTAGGATAGGTTAGGTTAGTTAAAGTGTTTCCCCTAGTTTTATTATCCTTTTTTACAGTTCAATGCATATTTAGGTACTCCTTTACAGTATGTGTCATATGCTTGGGGATCAGGGCCTTGGCATGGGGGAACAGTGTAAAGTTAGTATTTGCATTTGTGTTCCATCCTGCGTCCAAATCCCAATTGAGTTGTCACATTGGCAGACACCAAAGCAACTTCTCTATGCATCTGCCATCCATTGCACCCACAACTCAAGGTTACTATGGTTCCCAATGTGTTGTTAAGTTTGGATGTATGTTTTCATTCTGTCATACTTTGAGACCAGATTTCGTCTCTGGGACACTGTGGTACGTCTGCCTGTAGCCTGATGTTCATATGAACCCTGATAAGGTGAGTGATGGTATAATCTTATGTAGTATAGTATACATAACTCACACCTATCATTTCTTACTTTGTACTGCCAGGTTAACTATTTGTCCGTACACTCAGACACATCCATTCCTGCTGTATGGTATCTGTTTGATGAAATTTTAGAGTCAAATGTCACATACCTAAAGATTGTCTAGAAGAATAATTAGAAGACATTGATTTTCTGCTTAGACATCCCTTGAAGCAGACTTATTCTGTCCAACACAGCATAATACTGTAATTTTTCTATTTACTTCAGAATTAACCCTCATGAAGGGCGGATGATGGTACAATCCAGACCCCAGTGCATGGTTATCAGCCGACAATCTTTCAAGGCAGTTGTATTGACATTCTCCGGCCATTGACATAAGGCAAACATCAATAATCTCCCTCACGGTTGAAGTGTCACATTACACAGAGACAAAGTGGTTGTGTAAGTGCTATTTATTTTAAAGTGCTGTAGTGCAATATTTACATAGTCCAGGATTGTGAGTCCATTAGTGTGACGCCTTCTATTGTGATACTACACAAGTGCAAAAGGACATGTCATTGGACATGCTTGGGTGACGTGTCATACAGTGCAGAGGAACATGAATTGCCAATGAGGTATTGAGAGACAATCACAGAGCATAGTGTCAAGGTAAACAGTGGGCTGGAGAACAGTGCACGTGAGCAGCTGTTGCAAGACTGGCATGTTACGAAGCACAGGACCTTGGTTATAAGTGCCCATTTGGCAAGTACTTGTGCTACTGGGTACTCTTACGGGTGAAGGTGATCTGTTCCACGTCTTCATCTTCTGATGTGTGTGTCATCTCCTCTGTTCTTGATGGTGGTAGGTTTGAAGGGGCAACACGCACTTCAGTGTTTGAAGATGTGGAGTCAGAAATCCCGGTAGCTACCAACTGTGGGGCTATTAAGGGCAGTACTGCAGCAAGGAGGAGCTGCTGGTTCTTATGCATAGCAGCTGCATCATTGTGGTAGGCAGCCGGGTCGGCCCTGAGGGGGTCAATATTGCATTTGTGCACACAGTGAAAGGTTTGGTGTGCGAGGTGTTGTGGCAACTCCCTTACTGCTGTGCTGACTTCCTTCACACTTTGTTGAAGTTCTTGCAAAATAGATGTTCGCCCTTGCATTGCTGCTGCCTGTTCTGCAGATGACATCATGCACAAACGCATCCCCTCTAGGCTGGCTGCCATATTTTGCATCCCCACCCACACCTCCTTGGCCAGTTCCCGCTGTACTCCAACTATAGTCCTCTCAAAGCTGGTGCCAGTGTCGTCAGAGTCCTCAGCTGGGTTGGAGCTGGCAAGTTGTACAATTGGAGTGGTGGGTGGGTCCTCTGTGATGGCTGCTACTTCTGTGCTCCTCTTTGTGATTGAAGGTGGGGTCTGGAGGGTTCCAAGGACATCTTGGAGTTTCTGCTGGCTGATGTTTGTCAGCTCATCATCCATGTCAACAGGGAAGTCCAGGACAGGTATATCCCCAGGAGAGCCATCGTCCTCTGCAATGAGATATTGTACAATTAGTGTGTCTGTGTTGTGGCATTTGTAATGTGACATGCCTGACTTCCTATTAGTTGCACATTGTGATCTTGGTTCCTGTTCATTGTTCCTGTCATTAATATTGGCATTCTCCCAGGCCTATGCCCCACCTACATGTCACATGTAGTGAGGTCAGTTTGGGGAATTGTATGCGTCACATCCTCTAGGTGTAGGTTCTGCCCAAATTGTGTGTTGCCACCTTATTGTACAACTCAACCCTCTGTATACTTCCATTATCATGTTGTGGCCTTGCACTGGCTATGGGGGTTCTGATGGCACTTGCACCACACTTAACAATCTGGAACTGACCCTGTCTCTGATATTTCACATCCAGCTATATGTTGCTGAGACCTAGCACATACTATGTATAGCATTGGCATGGCACGACATAGGTGTCAGTACTGGCAGTGCGTAATGTTGATGTTGGGGAATGTGTGCTACATTGGATTGCACTGAGGGTCCTAGCAGAGTTCCATTTCCTCTGATGACTGTGCAGGTGTGTTTCACTAGCCGTAAACATATGTCCTCCTCCTCAATGCTGTTGTCTTGGCAGTTTGACAGTTGGGATGCTGCATGGTGGCATTGCAGCTATGTGACCCAGGCACAGGGTAGACCCTGACATGTGCAGCATGGGTATGACATCACTGCTGTGTACCTCATAATGTTTATGATAATGCCTGATGTTTGTAGCGACTATGTACATTAGCATTTGACAGGATTAGCACATTTTTATTGATTACAGGGGATTGATAATGTTGTCATCTTGAACCTTCTAATTTGGGTGTGTTTGATCCATGGGCACGTAACTGCCATTAGCTACTTGACCTGCACACACAGCAGAGGTGGTAGTGACAACTGTTGTCAATGTTATATTCCACTTGTGGATGTGGCCTGTTAATTGAGCCCTAGTTCATGAAGCAACAATACCAGCTCTTGTGACAGCAGGCCAGTTTTACGTTGCACCCTACCCTCCAGAACTGGCTTTGCTTTTCCAACATCCTTGGCATGGCAGCATACCCCAATGCAAAGGTTGTTGGTGTAGTGTTGTGAAGGGTCCCAGGTTTGACCTACACAGCCCATGCCCCCATGCCGTTCCCCTTTGCCCTTTCTGTGCCTTTTTTTCTGTCTCTCTTAATCTCATCCTATCTGATCATTATCCCAACCATCCACCCTTGCACCACTGAGCGTCAAAGTATAATTTTGACACCTGAGTGGAGCAAAGAAATTACGTTAGCCGGCGTTAAACGTTTTGATGCAAAATTGCGTTGGCGCAGTTTTGCATTAAAAAGTCTAAATATGGCCCTAGGTGTCCATTGCAGTGCATACTACACATCTGGGAGATTGAGAATGTAGGAGCTACATAAAGAAAGACACTGAGAACGCTATAACTCTGATATACTAAGGTAAATTCTTAATGGCTTAATAGTAACAGAACAGAGGAGTCAGCCCTACAACCTCAACACCTAGCAGGTCGAAGAGGTCCTGATCAAAATTATCCACCCAGCATTGCGTCAGCTGCTGTGTGGTGCACTGCATCACTGTGCTGCTGCACACATGGTTACTCACTCTCCCCCCATAGCAATCAATGCTCCTACAGCATGTGCCCTTTCATGGGCCTGCTGCCAGCATGGATGGGAAGTGGTGCCAATCCCAAAAACTAACAGTGTAGCCAACTCTGCTTTGGGAAAAATGTGGCGGCGCTGCACCCTGAACAGCAACAGGAGCTCACAGAGTGTGCGTGTGGCACTGGCGCCACCACTGCCGCCTGCTTCTGCCATTGTGGGTTAATGGAGGTTTATAAACAAGCATAAAGGAAGGAAGTAGAACAGGAGGAGGTGGAGGACAGTCATGCAAGGAAAGGGAAAAAAAGAACAAAGCACAAAAAGTCACAAAAGAAGGCAGACAGAAACATAAAATACTGACACAGAACGTCACACAGTGAGAAAAAATCGGTAAATGAGGGGTGGATGGTTGGGATAATGATCAGATAGGACGAGATTAAGAGAGACAGAAAAAAAGGCCCAGTAACATGAAGAGAAGCAGAAAAGCAGGTACAACAAGGGCCACGCCCATGCACACCGAGTGGAGCTGTTGTGCTCAATTTCTGGGTTAAAAGCTTTTACCAGCATGAAAAATGCGGCATGAATAGCCGCCAAGCCTTTTTCCACCTGGCAATGAAGTTCTGCATACTTTTGTTGGAACTCTGCAGAATTCTGCTCTTCCAAAGCCTACCAATCACTACAGTTTTATAAATTAAGGCCCCCATCATCTTGAAACCAGAGAGCTACTAGAAGCTAGAGAAGACCATAAGAGACTGAAGAAGGAATGTGGGAAATGTGCTTCATCTTGATTCTCTAAATTGTATAGCCATTTTCAAGGGATAGAGATGGGACTACCTGGAAGGCCACATGAGGAAGAAGATTGAGGACTTTTTGGAAGAACAACAATGAGACAGATGGATATGGACTTTAGCTGGTACCCTTCATGAAGGACAAGGTGGAAATTCTGTTTTCAAGTGCAACATATGTCCTGACATCCTTGAAGTTCTCCTTGAAAGATTTAACTTTGGAAAGGACCAGTAAAAAGGCATAGAGTTGATTCTGAAATTTCACATTTTTTGTCTCCTAGGGGACTCGGAAAAGTGGTCAGGCTGTTCAATAATGGACTCTCCGTGTGGGCAAGATTTTTCTTGTTTATCCTACTCTGAGGATCTGTCAGTGAAGTTCAAGGGTCTGTTTGACTATGGAAATAAGTCACCGTACCTTGTGTACTCCTTCCATGCTATGATTACTAGCCTAACCCCTAAAATGTTTTTGTAGCTCTAAAAGAGGCTAATCGCCTGACTTACCATTTGGCAGATGGGCTACTCATCACAAACAAAGGAGCAGGATAACCTGGTTCATTTATAACAATACATCCTTTAGCCCTGTTTAAAAATAATGATAACATTCTGTCCGTTTCTGCCTCACACCCACCTGATTTGTGCGCTATGCAATATGTTCACTTGATTGTTCTTTGAAGTGTGATCTGCTGTGGTATAAGATGTGTAATTTCTGCTGTGCTCTCAGTGCTGCACTGTACTGTTCGCTCTACATTTAATGTGATGTTTTGTTTATTCTACATTTTATATTGTGGGATCGGTGAAGGATCTTTTTTCTGAGGTCAATACAGGACAGTGTCTACTCTGTCTGCATTGTCTGTAGTATTTCCTGTGCTGTGTGTTGTGTCGTTATTGCTATGTTTTGATCCATGCTTTATGATGTTCTCGCTGTGTTGTGCTCCCTGTGCAATCTGTTTTTTGTTCCAAGATGTGGGCCTTGGGTTGTGTTTTTCGGTGACATGCTGTCCATTATGTGTTGTGCTAAGCAGTGCAAATAAAGAACATTCAAATTGAAATATACACTTGAAAGAGTGCACTGATGCAATGCTATGCAACGACGATTGGAACATGTACACACTGCTGAAAGGATGCGTTTGACTAATAGGAATGGCCGGACTGGACTACTGGGCAATGTGCATTTCCCCAGGAGGCTGGAAAGGTGGGAGGCCTCTTTTGTAACTGAGAGGCCGTTTTCGTAGCAGTGCAGCAATTTTAAAAGCACTGCAGAGTTCCTTTCATATCCAAAAGTTTTCAGACAGCAATAAAAGTGCCAAGATAGCTCTGATAATTAATGTAATTGTTATTAGTAAACTCAACCCTAAGAACTGTATTATGTTCTGAATCCTAAGTTTATGCTTCCCCAGACCAAGCACTCTTACAAAATGATTACCTGTATGGATGACGTGAATCCTACACCTTGTAGTCCCCCTTGTCTTATATAACATTTTCTATACACTTATTTAACATGTATGATTCATTGTCTCTGTATGTGTGTGTGATGTAAAGTACTACAACATAATTCATTGGTAAGAAGGCACTATGAAACAAATTAAATACATGTGATAGAGGTGCTATGGACAGATGAGATGTACTGTTTGAGGGTGGTGTTGAGGGAATCACTGAAAAGCCCCAATGAAGGTTGCCATATCCTGGTGCTCTGTAAGCCATCATTTACTATATTTTAAAAACTAATACAATGGAATATATAATGAAGCGTGTTGTAGAACACACTGTTTTTGCCTTTTTTTTTTTTAATGTTCTTGGGGGGAGCACCCTTCCAAACCCAATTGTGGTAGTTAGAGTTGCTCGCTGTCTGCTGTATGGGGCATAGTGTGACCACATTTTGCTGGATTTCCAGTCTGGCCATGCTAATACTATGGCTAGTCCTAGTGGTTCCTCATAGCAATCATTAGGACATCATCAGTGCTTCATTTTTAAAAGAATAGGTGTTGGTGAGAAATATTTCGCTCAGAAGTCTGCAGTCAGCATGGTTACATGTCAGGGGTGCTGAATATCAAAGTTGAGTAGCCTTTATTTCACCTCATGCCTCTTTCCCCACCAGACAATCCGAGCCCCTTTATCTCCCTCTAGTAGATTTTTTTCTTTGTCACTTTTTTCTGTATTTCTCTTCTTCCTTTCCCATGTGGTGTATTTCCCTCTTGCTCTTGGTGAAAGGCTGATAGTGAAATAAATTAAAGGCCTGTTCCCAAGACTGTGAGATGGCAGGCCCCTGTTGTAAATACCAGCTCAAATTAAGCACTGAACATAGGCACTTTTGGGGCACGTTACTAGTAACAACATATACATTTTGGCTATTGTTGGCTCAAAGTAACAAGACCATAAATATTCCTGCAAGAGATGTATCATACTGATAATAAGAAGGTTAACTTTCTGATGAGGTGCCTTTCACTGAAAATAAACTAACAGAAGAGGCACATGTGCTCCGTTGTGGGAGAGGGAGAAAGCGGGACAACGCCATAGTTACTAAAATGCAGCACTGGGTGCCACTTGTGGAGTTTCAATCAACAGAATTTAATGGAGTTACGTAAACACTCTGCTAGATTCCATGGAGTTCCACGATTGGGTGGAATCAGTGCACTTTGTGCTGTTCCTGCTGATTTTTAGCACTGGGAGCTTGTTCAGCGCTGTAAAATCAATGAAACAGCATTATGTGGCACTCATTCTTTCTGCCACTCAAGTAGATTTTCTACTCGAGTGGCAGCTTTCTCAACAAGAATGTAAACGAATCTGCCATGACTGCCCGTGTTGGGACATCTCACCAGGAGGTGTCCTAACACCTGGAAATCACACTAGATGATGCAAATTCTCATCTGTGCTCACAAACCTAATGTTGGCAAGTCGTGTGAGATACAAAACTCTACCACACAGCTGTTGGTGGAGTTTTGTCAGGAACCTGCTCTCCAAGCAGAAGGTGGAATGAGCAAAACATCTATAAACGGTGGAGCAGAATTTTTCACCCACGCCTACTAAAGTGTGGTGCTGTCCTGCTCTCTAACTCGCATTGGAGCACAATCAGACTGCCTAGTGTCATGCAAACATTTTTGTTTCTCGATCATGTCTAACATATGTTTTATACTGTAAGGGTAGCCTTCCAGTGCAAAATATTATACCTAGACAAACTTTAATTATTTTCTGACTTTGTATGTGTGCTGTACAGTTCACTACACATGCCAATTCAGAAAAGTTTGGAGAAATAAAAACACTTCTTTGAATGCTTACCTTAAGAGTAATATTTTCTGATGCTAAACCCTTTCTACTATTGTTACTAAATATAGCTTTGCATCAAAAAGCATGGGTGGTTAGATGAGAATGCCCATGAATCACTCAAGGAAAACCCCCTTGATATAAAGTAAGGCTAAGCAGTGAAAAGCGCAGCTTTTTGTTACTTCCAGGCAACTTTCCAATGCAAAGCAAGTTCTATGCTAGAATGTAAAGTCCAAATAAAATGTTGCCCTGGTTTTAATCACATTTGTGATGCAAACCTAATGCAAAATATTAGCATATCTACTCCTGAATATTTTATGTCACTGCAAATAAATGCAGTGACCAGAAGGCTGGGTAAGTCTTATTAAGATGGCTGATATGCCACAAGGTTCTAGCTGATATTTAGGTAGGCCCAAGTAAGCATGGATGACTGCAACCAGGGTTCTGCAAAGTCGGTTCTGGAGAGACGGGTCCATGCCAGATTTTTAGCATATACACATTTAGAAAACAGATGTTTCAGAAATTTACATTTTTCAAAATGTGGATATGCTAAAAATCTGGCATGGACCTGGCTCTCCAGGACCGACTTTACAGAACCCTGGGCTATGCCAATGCTGATATAATTGTATCATCTGGCAGTGTCAAAGCCAGGCTGTAGAAAAGAGGCTCTGGGTTGAGAGATGTGGGAAGAAAGAGAGAGGGAGCTCAGAACCAAGCAGCATCAGCGCTGGGTGCCAGCAAAGTGGAAAAAGAGGGAGAAATGGGAGTGGGGAAAGATCACAATTGGTCACATTGTTTTTGAGAGAGAGAGAAAGAGAGAGAGAATTGTAAAGGAGTAGAACATGAACTCCATGAGTGATAATTCACAACAGGAACAGGAAGTGAACAGGATATATATATATATATATATATATATATATATATATATATATATATATATATATTTTTTTTTTATTTTTTTTTGAAGAGAGAGAGAGAATAATGAAGGAGTAGAACATAATCTCTACGGAGTGATAATTTACAATAGATAACAAAAACATTTCCTGGATGTTATTAATTAGGATACACTCTGCAGATCAAAAACAATGGTGAAATCTAAATGTTCCGGAGGTGTGACAAAAGCAAGCATAGGAATCACAGCTTCCATATCAGGAGCAGAGGACGAAAAAGACAAAGAAACAATCTAATCATGAGCCAACTCGGAACCCACTCTAAAGATATTACAAGTATTGTTTACAATGCGGTCTGCAACTGGCACTTGAAAACATTCTGCACCCAGACTGCACAAACCTGAAAATGTCTGCAAAGGGTCATATTGGATCCAGTACAGTTCCCTTATACGCCCATTAGATGTACCTAAATTGCATCCGTCTAAGTCACCTCCCTCACTATGAGGAACAGAGATAGCTCTGATTGCTAGGAACGAATAACATAATTCACAGGAATGTATACATGTATTCTCATCGCTCACTGTGTTAGGATTTCAGTGCACTTCACCACTTGACACCCAAAATCCCAAAGAGGGATTTTGATGCAAGCAGTAAGTGCCACATTACGGATTTTCAACTTTAGCTTCTCTTTCTTTGTTCTTGAATGCAAAAGGCCATATTTAGGGGCGTATTGACAAGCCCCTTACGCTGCGGGTGCGTAACTTTTTATATGGGAAAAAAATTACACACCGGCGGAGCAAGGGGGCTGTAAATAAGCCCCTTAGGTTTTGGGCGTCCTTATCTATGCAATGGCGCCAATGTTTACAGAGTGGTAGTTTGAGAACCGAATTTGCAATGTCATAAAGTTGTCATAAATGTGATTATTCATATTGGCGCTCCACATTTACTGCCACCCCCTTTGTTGGGGATGATATTACTTCGACAGACGGAGGTCAATAGTCGGGTTGCTGCTAGAGATGATTTAGGGTATGGGAGATCAATCAGGGCTGAAGGCTTTAGTTGAGCTACGGAGAGTAGATGAACTCAATGTTTGCATGAGGATTCCAGAAGCGCAGACAGGCTTTGAGGCGGGGGTAAGGGAGACAGAGACAGCTGATATTGAGGGTAGGGGCACGGGTGCCAGCAGCAGCCTAGCGTGTGCTCCAAACATTGCTATGCACTTCCCAACATAACCAATTAAAACTAGTAATGCTCCCTGATGCATTCCACGAGCTAGTATTTCCCTGAATCAACACAAAAAATAATTAATTTGCATTATAGTTCAGAAGTGTACCTGTGCCCTAACAGGACAGAGTTTAAGGCATAACCGTTGCTCTGTTTTTCTCTAATCACTGTGATTTAAGTGTTTGTGTTAAAAAAACATCCTAATATAGTGCTGCTTATGTGTTTGCCCTCCTTTTGAACACTGCAAGGAGACTATGGTTCCATGGGTTAATTTTAGAGGCTTATTTTATTCGAGAAAATTATATTGTAATTTCTCCCCGAACCCCTCTCCTCTGGTGGTGAAGCTTCAGTCCTTGTAGCATCTATGTTAATAGGAGTTTGGAAAAGCCTGATCTGAGCATCGGGTCGTCTTGAATATGTAACTGAAGGGTCCAGTGCCACCAGCTGTCACTGGAACATGCTAACATACTAATGTGGAGGAGTATACAACAGCTGTGTGTTCCAGAAAAAAATGGTCCACTGGTTTTAGGGCATCTCACAGTCAGCGGTAGAAGGCACCACTATCAGCGAATATATGCCTTCAACCAACCGGCAAATTACAATATTTAATTGTGTTTTTGGAACGGATTTCTTAAACTGTTGGACAACGAAAAAAAGAAGATATTATGCATTTTTTTTAATGATTTTTGGTTCTTTGCGCTTCTAGAAAATCTAATTTCCTTTGTTGTCAATAACACAATTGGATTTTAAAACATACAGGTTATGATCTTCTTGATGTGTAAAGTCCAAGGCCTGCTGGAACTTCTTCATGAAATGCTTGCCAATAAACAAATAATAGATTCCAAGACTACAGGTACCGTAAACTCCATTTCTTTTCTCTTTTAGTGAAAAAGTGGAACATAAGCAAATGACAGGACAGAGTAGCTTTTGCCGTTTCAATTGATAAAGGACACAATCAAATCAGGTATTGTCTGTAAGAGTGCACGCAAATGTGTTTATATATATGTGTGCGAGCACGTGCCTTTGTGTTTCAGTGTATGTGTGATTTAGGATGACCTGCACAACAGTGCTGTGTCCTGAGATGCATGAAATAGTTCACTTCCTTTCAGAAACTATTAATCCCAAGTCAAACCACTTGATAGCATTGAAAGACATTGTTAAGCCTTCTCAGTTGTGCTTCCATGTCAAAGGCAGGCTGTGCATAAGAGTGTGTGCATGTGTGTGTGTGTGTGTGAGACCAAGGATACAGTGATACTTCAGGAATATGTATACCTACACAAATGGGCATATTTACTAGAAAATGACATAGGTCAGCACCACACGCCTTTTTGCTGTCCTGCCCTATGGCAGTTTCAAAGGGCAGAATGCACTGTATTTACAAGATATGGTGCATTCATGTACTTTTAGTCTGCCCCAGCACACTATTTACACCTCCCCTGGGGAGATATAAGGTTTTGAGGCGTTCCCAGGTTTACACAGCCTTGTAAATCTGGGAATGTTTCAAAACCCATGAATGCTGCCTAGGAAAACTCACTGCAACATCCATGGATCGCCCCTGATGCAGTGTAATGCAATGCAGCAATGTGCGCTGTGTTGCCTTAACCATATCTAGAAGGCCATGAAAACCCAGGCAAAGAGGCTTCGCATGGCCTTGCAGACATGGGTCTGCACACTGTGCTGTTGGTGTGTCACAAGAAGTGATGCACTGATGGCGCAAGGAGCTTGTAAATATTCCAGAAAGCATTAAAATTGTGGCCAAGTAGTTTGCCTGAAGATGGTAAATTACATAACGTTACACAATTCGCTGTACCTTTTTTAATGGTGGTTTAATATGGACATTGAAAAGGAACACATAAATCAGATTTTGGGGACTGGTTACATAAAAATTCCATCTGCCAGTGTGGAATGGAATAACGCAACATCAGGATAGTTTCCCACAGATGAGAGTAATGACACAAAGCAGCAAAGAAATGGCAGCGCCTCGAGTGAGCACACTTGGAATGCAAATATAGACAGGTTTGGTTCTTCATGGAAAGTTCATGAGTAGTCATGGGCCCCGATTATTGGTGGAGGACCTAACAAAAACCAACCACAACTAGGTGGATTTCAGGATAGGTTGCATCAGATGGAGCACCAAACGAGAAGAGTAAAGAAGCAGATTAACAAATTACTCTGCTGGTAGTGAGAAGATTGAACTCCTGAGCTCCTGCCGCTGTGTCTAATGTTTGTTTTGCCTTTTACCTAAACCAAGGGGTTAGTAACGTTTTGCCTGAATTACTGGTATGGTCTCTTCATAGTCCTCTGGCAGCTGTCTCCTTCAACATTTGATTGAGCATCACAGGCTCATCCATGTGAGTTTCGGGCAATTGACATGCTATACAGAACACAAATTCACACATATTACATTACCTGTCATATCACACACTATATTTCAAAGAATCATACTTACCCAGGGAACTTAACAAGTTATAGTACAAATTATAGTACACATTATAGACCTGGGTTTTACCGAGGTGTCCACTGTCCATGAGTAAATGGCACAGTGAGTAACCTACCGCCTGGCCCATGCAGCACCAGCGATGTCCCCTAGTTTGCAGAACCTCCCTTCAGTTGTACAAGGCAAGGGGCTTTCCCGGATGCAGCGGTGACTCTTTCTGTTCCTGGATAGTATGGTGCTTGGGGACGCATCAAACACTTAGGCCTATGCTGATCTGGCACTGAAAAATAATGCAGACAGATGAAGTGCTCAATCAAATGCTAGAAATAAACTCCAGCAAAGAAAGCATACAAAGCCCTTGTTTGGTGCTGTTTGTGGGGACTGTGACGACCAGACTCAAGGTCCTACGGCCAACTCTGGGGTAGCCTAACCCCAGTAGAACACTTGGGGGGACTGAGGGGCAGATAGGCCAGCACATAAAGAAATACAATGACAGGCCCTCCTAGCAGTTCAACAGTGCCTGGTGAACCCAAAGTCAGGGAGCAGCTGGCAGCAGGGCAACTAGTAGAAATACAATCCAGTGTGTCTTTTTTATGACAACTAACAATTAGCAGGTAGCAGGGAACAGCAGAAGAGCAGTCCAGATGAGTACTTGGTGCAGTGCAGCAGTCCTTCTGACAGAGGTTTAGTCCCAATTCCAAAGTGCTCTGAAAACACGGAGTCAGAGTTCCTGTACATATTTTCAAAAGTGTCTTTGATCAAGAGGTGACTTCAAAGGAAACCAGTCAAGTGTATGATAAACCCCTTTCAACCCAGCCCTGGCTCCAGACTACTTGTGGGGGGTTATCAGTCCTTTGTGTGGGGTCAGGCCACAACCCTTTCCATTGAAAGCAAGAGCCACTTTACCCTTTCAGTCCAGGAAGACCCATCAGTATGCAGATGGAATGCAGATGCAGATGAGTGTCCTGTGTCTATGGCTGTCTGAGTGAAATGTACAAGGGGAGTTGTTAACCAACACAAACCAGAAATGTCCTAGAGACATGCTGCAAAACACTAGAGTTATAAGCACAGAGAAAAGTTCACTTTATAAAAGTGACATTTCTAAAATAGTAATTTGAAATCCAACTACACCAGTAAGTCGGATTTCACACTACCATTCAAAACATATCAAACATGCCAATGCTGCTCCTTATAGATCAGAAATTACCACTTAAAAACATATGAAGGAATTCTCAATGCTAACCCATGAGAGAAGCAGCCCTCACAGTAGTGAAAAACTAAATAGGCTGTTTGTCTTTACTAAGACATGAAAAACATAAAAGTACATACCCTACCTTTTACATACACAGCACACTTCCCCCAGGGCTACCTAGGGCTTACCTTAGGGGTGACTTAGGTGTAGTAAAAACGGAGTCTGGGCCTTGGCTAGTAGTTTGAAATGGCAAGACAAAAAGAGGGTCAGAAATATAGGAGGAGAAAGACAAAGAGTTTGGCGATAAGCCTGCAGAAAGTGCCATATCGAACAGTTAGCATCCCCTTTTGTAACCCTGCTTAGTTTCTTTGGGGAAGAAGGAAGTGATCAGATGACCTCCTTGCTTGTAATTGTTCCATTTTTCAAAGAAAGCAGCACCTGTCTCTTTAAGAGATGTAGCCATTCTTTTTAAATATGTTTTTCAAGCAGGACTGCAGATGCAGGGATGGAGTTCTGCTCTCCCTTGCAGGCCTCCATACTTATTTTTGTGGCCATTCACATTGGTCACAACCTATCTTGTTTCTCACTATTCATGAGACAGGAGATTTTGCGACCCCCTGGGAACAACTGATGCTTATCTCATAACAGATCTTCAGTAGACAACTTGCAAACCCTATTTTGTAAGTTTCCCAATAGTACATATGGTCAGAAGTCTCTTCTTTTCTTCAATAAGTTCCTGGAAATATTGAAGCATTTACCTAGAAAATGGCCTCATCACATTGTAACTTTGAGAAGCTTTTCAGATTGTTGAGGGAAATTAGAATTATACAGTGTATTTAAAATTGTGTGACGATGTCAAAAGTTGTAGATACTTCCATCTCAGGCAAGCAGTTGACATTTTTCATTAGGGCATTCAAACTACCAGAAAGAGAGCAGCTTTGCCTTAGAAGTATTTTTTAGGATACAGGATTCAGATTAAAATATAATTCTGCTTCTATCAAACAAAAATTAGAATGGAATATATTTTACTTCTTAACCCTATCTGAACATTACTTTTTCCACTTTTAGTCCAAATACTTTTTGATCTAAATGGCCGAAGTTTAATTGGTTTAGTCAGACTTTAAAAAGCAACTTGAACTATGTCGGCTCTTTTTATACTTTCATTATTTTCTTTACAAATGTGCAACAGCTCTCTTTTCTCACAAACCAAACTGTAACAAATAACACGTTTTTTGAGTGGCATGTAGGATAATCAAGCAGTGCAACAGGCTGGTGTTACAGGTCAATGTGTGGGCTGTTCTTTTGGTTGGTATTTGGACTGTTTTATGGTCTTCTCTGCAGGTGTTTTCTATGGATTTTCCCAATATTAAAACAAACATTGCCAGCAGCAAGCTCAAATCCAAAACTGCCACATTTCACAGACATGGGCCACAATTTTAGCTTTTCTCTTCACTAAAGGGGGTCCCTTTCATTTTGAGGCTTGGTCCTATTTTCTGTCCAACCCTGACCCTGTATATAATTAATAGTAATGTATTGCAAGCATGTGAAATGAACACATATGTAACACCCATGGCATTTATTTATTTATTTATTTGTTTTGTAAGCACCCTCTTTTATGTTTTTCTAATTGCTTTTAGGTGATGAAGAAGAGCCTCCTAAGCATCTAGCAGTATGAGTAAATATAACAGCAGCAATCATTTTTTGCCTAGGTGCTGTGTGGTTTAAAGGAGGAGATAGACTCCCACTCACTCATAAATTGTTTGGAGGCTAATTTGAACTTGGATGTCAAAAGTACTGAGTAATCCAATAATTCCTCTTATATACAACTTATATTTTCACATAGTGCCTCCATTAGCAAGAACCATTTTCCACAGGAACTACCTTCCCTAAATCTATCTCTGTGAACCTTGAGGAGATACCTATCATGTACATGTGGAGTTAAGAGTAGTAAATCAATGGCTATATATATATATATATATATATATATATGTATATATATATATATATTCATCTTGACAATATCAGGGTAGCTGATATCTTGGCCATATTATTTTGGCATGATGCTATTAAGAACAGAAGGGCCTCATTTAAGAGTCCCGAGGCACAGGGTGGCTCAGTACCTTGCTGCGCCACCCTGCGCCACCCAGCACCACCAGGAAAGGGCAGAAATGCACCACATCTACAAGATACAGTGCATTTCTGTCCTCTCAATATAATGTTCATTAAAAGGTATGAAACATGTAAGGGTTGTGTATCTAAGAGAGGAGTCGATCAAATTGTCTTGTTGTGATACCTAGGCCCCTAGAGTGAGAGATATAGATGCATCTAATGAGTGCCAACAAGGTGATTCTTGAAGATGCGTTTGAAACTCCTTTCTTAACTGCAAAAATGAAGGAAGGAGCCATGTTGCCTAGGATCCTCTATCACAGACAGCTAAAGCTCGTCTTCTGCTATTTTCCTTTATACATACATTGCATTAAGGTAGGCCAATGTAATTGCTTCTTGTGCTGCTTTGGTCTCCTGACATACATTTATTTCTGCCATTAAGGGTAGATCCCTTGAAATTAGTATCATGTAAGAAAAGCATAATATTTCAGAAATGAGGCACAGCCTGAATCAGCTCACAAAAGTGGGAGAGATGTGTTTGTCCCTCTTTATTACTTTTCGTGAGGAGAGGAACTGTACAAGAGGGCCTTGAGTAAGCTCTGGGTTGCTGGTGAGGATTTGTTACCACCATCCAGATGGGACATTACAACATTACAGCTTTTTCCAAGTTTTGAAATGACTGACTCTGTACATGTGACCACCCAAACACTCCCATTTTATTTTTGCCTACATCTCACATTTAACAGTAGCTCTATCCTTGCATACTGTATGTACCTCATTGGGCTGAAATCCAACCACCTCTTTCTATGATAGAGAACACTCAAATCATTGTATTGTCTGCTCTGCAGAAGTGAGTTAACAGATTCCAGCATCTTTGCTCAGACCCATACCAGTCTTCTTATTTGACCTTGGAGTTCCAGACTTAACTCCATTTAAGTTGTTCAAAAACAAGTATTTTTGCTGTAGCATTATTCCATCTTTCCCAACATGTTCTGCCTGGAAGAATTATTTGTATTAAGAAATGCTTGTGTTAAGAAATATAGAAATATTTTCCCTATAAGCTTAAGGACTCAATATGTTTTTATGTATCATCTCTTTCTCCTCTCTTTATAGAGGCACTGATGACCAAATCCCAGAAGAAGATATATATATATATAGATATATATATATTTGTATATATATATATATATATATATATAGAGAGAGAGAGAGAGAGAGAGACAGACAGACAGACACACAGACCTCTCTCAGATGGCTCATGGAAATGAGGTGGGAAATCCAAGGCTCTTGAGGTGGTCCATTTGCCTACGGGGATGGACTTTACAGTAGAACATAGACCAGGGAGTGCCCATGCCAATGCTGATGAACCTACCAGGTTTTCCACTTAGCTGATGAGGACCTCTAGGGTGTAGGTCAGTTAACCATGACCTATCATCTAGGGGAGCTATGAGAAAGTCATTCTTTTGGCCCTGATCACCACCATTGTTTGACTGGTTACTGACCCTGACTGTGCCCTGGCCTCTGCTAACCAGGCCCTGGGACAGTACTCTGTTTAAAAGGTATATGCTAATTAAGCATAATTATAGTTTGCCTCTGACAGTCTACTTGTAAGGCCCTAGAATATTGTTGGGCATGTAGGTTTAGAGATCCCAATGGAGTTACTGCTCCCATCAGTGCACTGCTGTGGTGTCTGGTGTTGTGTAAAGGCAGGCCTGCCTTGCTGGCTGCTTTTAAATTAAATAAATCCCAAATTCGACTTTGCATTAAAAGTACTTCTGAAGTCTCAAACTACCTTACTTTTTCATATTCATCATGCCTTAAGTCTGCCCTAGGAGCCCCAAGGGTACAGTGCATTGTAATTATAAGCAAGGTCATTATAAACATTGTGTTTTTAAGGCCCTGGTGAGGGAAAAACACAAATGTTCTGAAACCCCTTTGTAGTGCATTGGCTCCACAGGCTAACATGGAAAGGTTTTATTATAAATTAATAAAGTCTTATTTTTAATAGGAGCAAGCTAAAAATGTCATACAAGATATCACATTATTAGTCAGAATAAATCCAACAACTTGACAATGTTAGTTTTATAATATACTATTAGAGGGAAAGAGTTTTAGAATTATTTCTAAAACCTACCTAATATCAGCCCTATAGTAGACTTTCCTGATTGGTCAGCCTCTGGCACGCTCAGACAAACTATCTTAAAGAGGTGTGAAGTGGACTGGGCTGAAACAAAGGCAGCGCAGGAAGGGGGTAGGCAGGCCAAACTGATCTTCACAGGAGAGAAAGCCACATGCGACAGAACCTAAACCTCCCCATATCCTGCTCATCCAGCCAGATGAGAGCCCCAATAATTACATTAGGCTAGAGGCTGAAAGGGGTGTGCTAGGGAAACGTAGCCACAGCAGTAGGTGAGCTGAACCTCATCTAACTTCCCAGGAGAGAATTTCTCTTTCTTGGATTTTTATAGAATAGTGCTTTCTAGAATTGATCTTTGCCACACTTCACAGGAAGTGGTCACCCCAGAGGGTTACACCCTATACCCTATTTGTCAAGGGTGCTGCCCTACTTGCCAACCCAGGAGCATGGGTCCATGTTAAGAAGCTATAAATACATATATATTCATTGTATGGAAAGATCATTGTAATAACAATCTCCCTCTCTCTCTCGTTCATCCCACTATGGGGTAGAAGAGCGAGACAAAAAGCGAGATATTAAGAGAGACTGAGAGAGAGAGATTTACAGAAAGAAATTGACGGAGAAATTGGGAGAGTGAGAGTGAGAAAGAGACAAAGAGGGAGGTCTTTAGGCTTTGATGAATGATATACTTAGAATGAGCTGTTTCAAGACAAACTGAAAAGGTAAGTATATTTGTCAGTTCAAAAGAGTGAGACCACCTTTCAGCATATACCTTAAATGTTTGACTTTGAAAAGAAATTAAGAAAAGGAAACTACCACAGACACACCTGGATTAGAACTCTCAACTTTCAATGTGAATCCTTAACCTATATCCAGACATACCTATGCCATCAAACCCAAAGATTTTGATGGGAAAGAGACATAAACGTTTCATCATTAGGAATGTTGAACAGTCAAAACACTAGTAAATAACCAGACACACTGCCATGATATAGTAGGAGTAGAACCTTCCACCTACTGAGTGACAGTCTAATAACTTTACTAGTGGGCCAGAAGAGACTGAGTTCTGCAGGGCATCAAAACACAACTATAATATTCAAACCAAACATCTTGCTAGTCTGACTCTTTGAAGTCGTTGTATGGAGAGGCCATTGCAGTAACAATCTCTCTCTTTTCCATCCCATGATGGAATGGAGGGGAGAGAGAGAAACAGAAAGTGAGAAATTGAGAGACAGGAAGAGAATTTAGGAGAAAGAGATTGACATAATCAACTTGAGAGAGGGAGAGATGATTTTTAGGCTTTGATGAATGATATACAGAATGAGATATGAGAAAAATTGAAAAGAAGTGTTTTTTTTTAAAATTTAAACAAGTGAGATCAGCTTTCAGTATGAACCTTAAACAACTGATGTTGAAAACAAATTAAGGAGTGGAAATGGCCATAGATATACCATAATCTGTATCCTGAACTTTCAGGGGAGAGTGTGAGACCTTCACCAATAGGCCCCAACTATCTCCTCACAGTGCTCAGGCCCCACATATCTAGGACAATTAAGTGAGAGGACGAATAATAAATAAGCAGAAACACGAGCATGAGATACTAACGTTTTAACCTTTAACCTTCTGAGTGACAACCCAAGAACTTTTTTCAGTAGGCCAGATGAGACTCTGGTCTGCAGTGGATCGAAACATCACTATAACACTCAAACTAAACATCTTGCGAGTCTGACTCTTTGAAGTAATTGTATGGACAGAACATTGCAATAACAATCTCTCTCTCGTCCATGACATTGTGGGATAGAGACAGAAAGTGAGATATTAAGAGAGAGGGGAGACACATTGAGAAATAGAGATTGACAGCGACCTTTTGAGAGAGGTTTTTTAGGCATTGATGAAAGATATGTGTAGAATGGGATATTTCAGGACAAATTGGAAAGAAAAGCATATTTGTCAATTAAAACAAGTGAGATCACTGTAAAGTATGAACCTTAAACATTTAAATCTAAAAACAAATGAAAGTAAGGAAATACCGACAGACACACCTTGACTAGAATCGTCAATGCACAGTCTAAGACCTTAATCATTATGCCACACATGACACTCGAATGTGCTGTGTCCAAAAATACCTGTTGAGAGTCAATTCAAAGAGTTCAATAGGAAAGACAAACAAATGTTCTATCACAAGGAAAGTTTAACAGTCAAAAGACTAGTAAATAGACACACCACCATGAGATACAAGGATTTGAACCTTCAACTCCTTGAGTGACAGTACAAGCTCTTTACCATTAGGCCATATGTGACTCTCTCCTACAGTGCATCCAAAAGTAACTAAAACATTTGAACCAAACATGTTGCTAGTCTGACTCTTTGAAGTCATTGTGTGGGGAGACAATTGCGATAAAAATCTCTCTCTCTCTCTCTTTCTCTCTTTCTCTCTCTTCCATCCCATTATGGGATGAGAGAGAGAGAGGGAGGGAGACAGAAAGTGAGAGATTGAGAGAGAGAGAGATTTAGAGAAAGAGATTGAAAGAGAGAAATTGAGAGAGAGGGGCCATTTAGGCTTTGATGAATGCTATACTCATATACAATGTATTTGTCATATAAAAAGAGTGAGCTCTTATATATTTAAAGGTGAAAATAAATTAAAGTAGGGAAATAAGAGCAAACAAACCCTGACTAGAACCACAACTTCCATTGCAAGAGTCTGGGACCTTAACCATTATACTCCAGGTTATCTTTTGCTGTATTATGCCCAACATACCTATGTAATTCCACCCAAAGATTTTCATAGGAAAGACATGTGAATGTTGCATCACTAGGAAGGTTTAAGAGCCAAAACATCAGTAAATAAACAAACACGGTGATATACAATACTAGGAGTTGACACTTCAGTCTACATAGTGACATTCCATGACCTTGAACATTATGACAGACATGTCTCTGTTTTGCTGTGCATCCAAACAAACCCATAACATTTGAACGAAACATCTCGCTACTCTGACTCTTTGAAGTAATTGTATGGAGAGACCATTGCAAAAATAATCTCTCTCATTCTCTTCCTTCCCATTATGGGATGGAAGAGAGAGAGAGAGAGAGAGAGAGAGAGAGAGAAAGAGAGACAGAAAGTGAGAGATCGAGAGAAACATCTCGCTACTCTGACTCTTTGAAGTAATTGTATGGAGAGACCATTGCAAAAATAATCTCTCTCATTCTCTTCCTTCCCATTATGGGATGGAAGAGAGAGAGAGAGAGAGAGAGAGAGAGAGAAAGAGAGACAGAAAGTGAGAGATCGAGAGAGAGGGAGAGACATTAGGAGAAAGAGATTGACAGAGACAACTTAAGGGAGAGAGAGAGATGCAGAGAGGTTTTTTAGGATTTGATAAATGATATATGTAGAATTAGATATTTGAGGACAAATTGAAAAGAAAAGTGAATTTCTGAATTAAAACGAGCAAGGTCAGCTTTCAGTATGAACATTAAACAGTTGAAGTTGAAAACAAATTAAAGCAGAGAAATAACCACAGACGCACCTGAACAAGAACTCTCAACTTTTCAGTATGAAAGGCTGAGACCCTAACCATTATGCAAATGGTGACTCCTTGATGTGCTGTCCTCTGTAATACCTTTGTCAGTTAATGCAAAGATGTTGATAGGAAAGACATGTGAACTTTCCATCACTAGGAAGAGTCAACACTCAAAACACTAGTAAATACACAGACTCACTGCAGTAAGACACTATAATTTGAACCTTCAACTTCTTGAGTGAAGGGTCAAGGCCTTGACCATTAGGCCAGATGTGACTCTATTCTACTGTGCATCCAAAAGTAACTAAAACATCTGAACCAAACATCTTGCTAGTCTGACTCTTTGAAAGTCATTATATGGAGAGACCATTGCAATAACAATCTCTCTCTTGCTCTCTTCCATCCCATTATGGGTTGGAAAAGAGAAAGAGAGAAAAAGAGAAAGAGACATAAAGTGAGAGATTGAGAAAGAGAGAGAGAGATGTAGAGAAAGAGATTGACAGAGAGAAATTGAGAAAGAGAAAGAGAGAGAGTTTTTTTCTTAGGCTTTGAAGATTGATATACTTAGAATAAAATATTTCAGGCCAAAGTGAAAACGTAAATGTGCAATTGGACTTTTTGCAGGTGCCCCTACACTTTGTGTCCTCATTTAGAATACTGTGGCTATTGTTTTTGATCTGACAGTGCAGTGAAGCCTGCAAAACTCCTGCTCATGACTAGCTGCCCTGATGGCTTCCTTTGGGGATACCCACCAAGTGGCCAGTTTTCTCTTGCCTTGGCAGGCTCCCTGAGCCATTTGCCACCAAGACAAGAGTCTGTCTTCCTGCTGGTTGTGCAAACACTCCCCCAGGATCGAGACAAGGGACCTGGTCCACCTCCACACTCCCAGGATGGCTAGTGCGTGCAGTAATCAAGGCGGTGAGCCTCAAGGGCCTCACTGCCCTTGATGTGTTATCTCTTGTCCTCCACTCGAATACAAAATCCTTCCCGCCCTGTCTAGGTTGACAGGTGGAACATACAAATGAAAGTATTATATTTGAGCCAAACATCTTGCAAGTCTGACTCTTTGAAGACACTGTATGGAGAGACCATTGCAATAACAATCTCTCTTTCGCTCCCTTGCATCCCATTGTGGAAGGGAAGAGAGAGAGTGAAAGAAAGTGAGAAATTGGGAGTGAGGAAGAGAAATTAAGAGAAAGAGTTTGACAGAGATAACTTGAGCGACAGAGAGAGAGAGAGAGAGAGAGAGAGAGGGAGAGTGTAGTTTTTAGGGTTTGATGAATGATATAAGTAGAAAGAGATATTTTAGGACAAATTGAAAAGAAAAATTTATTTGACAATTAACACACGAGATCACCTTTCAGTAGGTACCTTAAATAATAAGAATTAAAAACAAATGAAGGCAGGGAAAGTGACCAATGATTATCTTGACAAGAATCCTTAACTTCTGAGACTGAGACCTTAACCATTAAGCCACAGGTGATACCTCACTGTGCTCTGTCCAGACGTACCGATACCATTCAATCCAAAGATTTTGGTGGAAAAGACATGTGAATGTTTTATCAGTAAGACGGTTTAATAGCTAAAACACTAGTAAATAAACAGACACAGTCCCATGAAATATGATGATTTTAACTTTCAAACTTTCCGACGGATACCTTGAGAGTTTTAGCAGTAGGTCAAATGAGACTATGGTCTACTATGCATCAAAATGTAACTATAACATTCAAACCCAACATCTTGCTAGTCTGACTCTTTGAAGTTACTGCATAGAGACGCTATTGTAATGACAACATCTCTCTCTCTTCCATCCAATTTTGGGATGAAAGAGAGACAGAGAGAGAAAGACAGAAAGTAAAAAATTGAGAGTGAGGGGGAGAAATTAAGAGAAAGACATTGACAGACAGAAGTTGAGAGAGCGAGGGAGAGAGGTTTTTAGGTCTCGATGAATGACATATATAGAATGAGATATTCTAGAGCAAACTGAAAGGAAAGTGTATTTGTCAAATAAAATGAGTGAGATAACCTTTCAGTATGAACCTTACACATTTGAAGTTGAAAACAAATTAAAGCTGGGTAAAGACCACAGACACCCCTAGACTAGAATCCCCAACTCTCTATGCAAGGGGTTGTGATCTTAACCATTATTCCACATCTGACTCCTTAACGTGCAGGCAGTGTCTAGACATACCTATGAAATGCAACCCAAAGATTTTGATAGTGAAGAGAAATAAATGTCCTATCACTAGGAAGGTTTAACAGTCAAAACACCAGCAATCAAACAAACACACTGCCATGTGATACTAGGATTTGAACCTAGTGAATGATAGTCCAAGACCTACAAGAAGTGACTTGGCTCTGCTGTACATCCATATATAACTATGACATTCAAACCAAACATCTGCTGTTCTGACTCTCTGAAGACATTGCATAGCAAGACCATTGCAATAAAAATCTCTCTCTCTTGCATCCCATCATGGGATGCATGAGAGAGAGAGTGAGACAGCCAGAAGGTGAGAGATTGAGAGAGAGAACACAATTAAGAGAAAGAGATTGACAGAGCCATCTTGAGAGAGAGAGAGAGAGAGAGAGAGAGAGAGAGAGGGAGAGAGAGAGAGAGAGAGAGAGAGAGAGAGAGAGAGAGAGAGAGAGAGAGAGAGAGAGAGAGAGAGAGAGAGAGAGAGAGAGAGAGAGAGAGAGAGAGAGAGAGAGAGAGAGAGAGAGATTTTGGGGCAAATTGAAAAGAAAAGTGTATTTTTCAGTTAAAACAAGTGAGATCAGCTTTCAGTATGAACCTTAAACAATTGAAGTCTAAAACAAATTAGGGGAGTAAATTGACTACAGCCACATCTTGACTAGAACCCTCAACTTGATGGTAGAAGTTGAGAACTTAACCATGAGGCACAGGTGGCTCTTCATTATGCTGTGCTCAGACATACCTATTACAGTCAATTTGAAGGTATTGATTGGATATACTCATGAACGTTGCATCACTAGGAAGGTTTAACCATCAAAACACTAGTTAATAAACAAATACACTGCATGTCATACTAGGATTTGAACCTTCAGCTTACTGAGTGACAGTCCAAGGGCTTTACAAGAAGGTCAGAAGAGATTGCATGTGGCTGTATGTCAAAACATATTTATAAGGTTAAAAAACAAATCTTGCTAGTCTGACTCTTTGAAGTCATTGTATGGAGAGACATTACAATAACAATCTCTCTTTCTTCCTTCCCATTATGGAATGGAAGAGAGAGAGAGAGAGAGAGAGAGAGAGAGAGAGAGAGGCAGAAAGTGTGAGTGAGAGAGAGAGAGAGAGAGAGAGGGAGAGAGAGAGAGAGAGAGAAAGAGAGAGAAAGAGAGAGAGAAAGAAATTAAGAGAAAGAGGTTGATGGAGTCAATTTGAGAGAGGGAGATAGAGGTTTTCCAGGCTTTGATGAGTGATATACATAGAATGCGATAATTAAAACAAATTGGAAAGAAAAGTGTATTTGTCAATTTAAACAAGTGACATCAGCTTTCAGTATGAACCTTAAACAATTGATGTTGAGAACAAATTAAGGGAGGGAAATGACCCTAGACACACCATAAACCGACCATTGAACTTCAGGGAAGAGTCTGAGAACTTCACCATTAGGCCCCAACTAACACCTCACAGAGCTCTGTCCAAACATACCTTGAAATTCAACCCAAAGATTTTGATAGGAACAACATGTGAATGTTCCATTGTAGGAAGATTTAATAGCTTTGCAATAACAATCTCTCTCTCTTCCATCCCACTGTGGGATGGAAGAGAGAGAGAGAGAGGGAAGCAGAAATTGAGAGATTGAATAATAAATAAGAAGACACACTCCCATGAGATACTAGAATTTGAACCTCTAACCTTCTGGTGGGGGGGGGGATTGAAAGTACTTTATCAGTAGGCCAGATGTGAAGCTGGTCTGCAGTGCTTCAAAACATAACTCTAACATTCTAACCAAGCATCCTGCTAGATTTATTCTTTAAAGTCATTGTACGGAGAGAGCATTGCAATAACAATTTCTCTCTCTTCCATTACATTGAGATATTGAGAGAGAGAGAGAGAGAGAGAGAGAGAGAGAGAGAGAGAGAGAGAGAGAGAGAGAGATTAAGAGAAAGAGATTGACAGAGACTACTTGATAGAGAGAGCAGGAAAGAGGTTTTTTAGGCATTGATGAATCATATACATAGAATGAGATATTTTAGGACAAATTGAAAAGAAAGGTTTATTTGTCAATTAAAACAAGTGAGATAATTTTCCAGCATAAACCTTACAGGTTTGAAGTTGAAAACACATTAAAGCCGGATAATGACCTTAGACACACCTTGACTAGAACAATAAACCTTCAATTAAGGGTCTGAGACATTAACAATTATGCCACAGGTGACTCTTTACTGTGCCATCTCTAGACATACCTATTACATGCAACTCACAGATGCTGATAGTAAAGACGTGTATTTTCTATCACTAGGAAGGATAACATTCAAAACAGTGGTAAATAAACAAACACACTGCCATGAGACACTAGGATTTAAACCTTCAACTTCTTCAGTGGCAGTCCAAGAGCTTTATCAGTAGGCCAGAAGTAACTCTGGTCTGTCCTCCACCAAGATGCAGTTATAACATTCAAACCAAACATCGTGCTAGTGTGACTCTTTGAAGTCATTGCATGGAGAGACCATTGCAATAACAATCTATCGCTCTCTTCCATTCCATTATGGAGAGAGATAACCTTTCAGTATGACCCATATACATTTGAAGTTGAAAACAAATTAAAGCTAGGTAAAAACCACAGATTCACCTAGACTAGAACTCCAAACTTTTAAAATAAAAATCTGAGAATGTAACCAGTATGCCACAGGTAACTCCTTACTATGCCGTCTCTAGACATACCTATGACCTGTAACCCAAATATTTTGAAGATGAAGACATGTGAATATTTCCTCACTAGAAAGGCTTAACAGCCAAAACACTAGTGAATAAAGAGACTCACTACTACACGACATCTGGATTTGAACCTTTAGCCTAATGAGTAGCAGTCCAAAACCTTGGCCATTAGGCCAGATGTGACTCTGTTTTGTTGTACATCAACACATATATATAACATTCAAACCAAACATCTTGTTAGCCTGATTCTTTGAAAGGACTATTTCAATAACACTCTGTTGGAAAATGGACTGGCATTGCAGTGCCCCCCCCCCCACAGTTTTTGTCCCATGTTAGCTCCCAGATGATCTGTTTTTTTTTATCTGAGAGTGTGCTGAGGCTTGCTAACCAGACCTCAGCACCAGTGCTTTTTCCTTTTAAATTGCAATGTGAAGTGATATACCCAATTGGCAAGGACTTCAACACACTGTATGACCCTAGTATATTGTAGTGGGGGTACCCCGGGCCTGGGTGATGAAGAGGGTACCAGGGCTGTAGCACTTATTGTGTCACCCTTAGTCACCCAAGTAAAAACGAAGGCCCTGATTTAAGTCAAAGTGGCGCAGCACGGTGCTGTGCCAAAAATAACAGTGCAACGTGGCACCACTTTTGAAACGCAGGGATGCGCCGTATTTACAGAAATACGGTGCAGCCTTGTGTTTCCCCCTTTGCTGTCAACGTAAACATCCTTGCACAATTGTACAAGGGTATCTCCGTTGAGGGGATAGATTGTTTAGGTGCGGGAATGTGCCTCCTTCCTGCACATAAACAATCTATTTTGGTAATTTGGCACTTATATGTGTGCTGCAAAATGCAGCACACATAGAAGTTCCAAAGCGTAATTTTGTTATTATTGTTTAAGTGCAGAAAAGGAGACCTTCCTGATGAGCATTAGGTCCTGGCCTATATGTCTTGCCATGAAGCCCTGGTCGATTTTCTTCGTGTTTGGTGTCAATCGCAGTGCTTTTTGACCCTGGACATGATAGTGTGGCCAAGAGTAATGCAGCGGCTACCCAAGTGGCACTTTGGACAGCACTCACCTAGTTTTACCAGCGTTCCTGTATTTTGGTGGGCATTTTCGAGGGTTTGCTGCTGAGACAGAGATCTGACCTGATGCTGGGGAGTGTGTGTTGCTCCTAGAGGTCCATGACAAAGGCCTGTGTGAGTCAGACATGACACGTCCACCCACACAGGATGACCAGTGAATAGAGTCATTGCAGCGGTCAGCTTTAAAGGCTCACCAGCTGCATGTGCACAAAGGATTTTGTCCCCCACTTTAGAACAAAGCCTCCCCTGGTCCAGGCACTGCATTCTCACATGCGGGCCAGAAATAAGGTAGTTAGAAGGGCATCAACCACCAAAGATTGAAGTGCACGACCAAGGAAGGTTTCAGCCATGCAGGTTTTAGGACCAAATGCAAAGCTTTGATAATTTAGGTGATATGCACCCACCAGACAGCATCACTTAAGGGGTGGAATAGGCACAGGTCAAGATGCCCATTGGTCACTTGTCCTCACGCCCATAACTCCCCTAAAATCTAGGATTTGAGGGTCACACCAGACATCAGAACTTTGGATTCTATGTGGAACAAGAAAAGATTCATGAAGAGAGGAACATAGAGACTGCACCTGTGTGAGCCCATTTGCACCTGTTGGACTACAACTCCCCCAGGGTCAGAGGCCAGTTCCAAAAGGAAAGGTGAAATCCTCTGTAACCTAAAGAATTCACTAGATCTCCCTTTTACTAGAGAAGCTAGCCACTGCAGTCTGCAGGTTCCAAGGCCCCCTTGCATGACCTCTGAAGGACTGTCTGCTAGGCTTTGAAGGAATTCTGCCCAAAGGAAAGTAGTCAGCTGTCTTCAGAAAGCTGAGAACAAGCTCAAGTGTCTGTGTTGCTCCTGTGGTCAGCTGCAAGAAGATTCCCAAGCTTGCTGTGCTTTCCATTGCTAGTGCTTGTTTGTGGTGAGTTCGAGACCTGACCACTTATTCGACACTCTGAGAGTAAAGACCGACCTGCACAAGTGTACATCCACTTTTCATGGCCCCCTGGCAATGATCGGGAATTCTTTTTCACTCTCTCCTGGTTTCCCTGCTGAACCAGTGCCCATGGACTTGGTGCACCTCTTTACCCAGGTCTCCCAAGCCGGATAGAGTTGATCTGCCTGTTTTTTCCTGAGTTCAAGGCCCCTCAAAACCTTATTCCCTGAGTGGCTCCCTTGAAATCGACCAGAAAGTATCCTTTTACAGGATTTTTTTTCAGATATTTTCTAAAAACACGTTTAATTGGAATTGCTAGGGCCCTGTGTTATATCCCCATTCCAATAGGTTTTAAAAGTTTTACAAAATTCAAAAAGTAACTAAGGTAGTCAGCTTTTAAAGAGCTTTTAAACGTTTTAAAGAGTACCCAACTCCTTAGATAAACAAGTGCACAATAGAGAATATCCTGAGCCTCGATTTTTCCTGAGTTCAAGGCCCCTCAAAATGTTATCACCTGAGTGACTCCCTTGAAAAATCGACCAGCAAGTATCCTTTTGCAGAGTTGTGGATTTAAATGCCCACATTTTGACAACTGTGATTGAGAGCTCAATGTACCTCTGCACCCATGTCTCCTGCGCTAGGTAGACTTTTTCTGATGATGCAGACCTGGTCTTAGGGCCCCAAAGACCTTAATTACAAGAAGGTTCCTTGGAACTTGACCATTAGATGACCGTCTGCATATATGTGTTTTTCACAAGTTTTACTGTGATAAACGTAATGCTTGAAGATTCATAACT
The DNA here is from genome assembly GCF_031143425.1 of Pleurodeles waltl. Classification (NCBI taxonomy): domain Eukaryota; kingdom Metazoa; phylum Chordata; class Amphibia; order Caudata; family Salamandridae; genus Pleurodeles; species Pleurodeles waltl. Next base: position 923,799,657 of record NC_090448.1, on the reverse strand, counting down.
CCATCTGTACTATATGTATCAACTTCATTCTGGTGTCTAAAACTATATAAAAAATAGCATTATTTTCATAAATTGGTGTGAGATTTCTCTCGAGTTGTGTCAATTACTTCATGCATAGGTGGGTGATGTGAAATGCTTTACACGTGTTCCTCTAAGTATCCTGCCTGCTCTTTGTCACTCTACCAGTACTGAGAGAAGTTATACTTGAGAGCATCCAAGGTCCACCTTTGTGCATTGTGTTAGTATTACACAGTAAGGAACCCCTGCCATACCACATAATACTTCCACTGTGCAACATTGGTGTTTCTGCAGTGCAAATCTTGAACTTGTATTTCACTTCACCACATAGACCCATTTTTTTTTTCGATCAGCATATTCTGCCCATCCTCAAGCTCAATAATCAGAGGGCTATGTGTACAGCTAGGGGCATTAGCTTTAGGGCTACAGACAAAAGAAATGCCCTTGTTGAGGCCCTCACCTCATTTGAGTAAGAGAAAGCTAGTGAAGAGGCTTCCTCCTCAGAAGGAGAACTCATAGGAGTAGAGGGGGATGCCCAGGCCCTGGTAAGTGAAGGGGAAGGAAGTGAGAACCATGATTTTCCACCCTTCCCCTGACCACTTTCACCAGTGGGTAGTGGCAAGAGTCAATCTAGTACCCCCCCAACTGGAAGGGTGAGTAGGACCCTTGAGAGCAGGCTTCAACACATCTCCCTGGCGGAGAGGAGGATTGAGGTTGAGGAAAGGAAACTAGCCTTAGAAGAGAAAAGGGCTATGTGGGGACTCGTTCCCAAGGATGGTGGCAGCAAAGTAAACAAAGAGAGTGAGGTTTCTTGTGATCCTAAACTCCCCAAAGGGATTGTACCAGTATACAATGCAATGGATAACATTGATTAATGGTTTGCATCATTTGAGAGATGTTGCAGAATGTGGAAGGTACGTCCACAGCACTGGGGCTCTCTAATTTTGGAGTTATTCCCAGCCAATAGCAAAGATAGACTCCTGACCCTTCCTGAGAAAGTGGCTGAGTCTTGTCCATATATGAAGGAGAACCTCATAGAAGGGTTTGGACTCACCACAAAGGAGTAAAGGATACCTAAAAAGGTAAAGACCATACTTGGGTAGACTTTCTTGACTCCTCAGTCAAAGCACTGGAAGGCTGGGTAAGGGGTAATAATGTGAATACACATAAAGGGCTTTATAATCTGTTTTTGAAAGAGCACATACTAACCAATTGTTCCACAGAAAAATTACAACAGCATCTGGTAGATTCAGAGTTTACTTTGTCGTGAGGTTACTTTGGCTATTACACAGGCATGTTATTTTAGCTTAGGCCTACAGCTTGTGCCCTTTCATTCAGAGACATGCATTGTAACTCTTCTTAATATTTTAGCAAAAGCTTGATTTTAGTGTAGATGTTTTTATTATATTATCAGCTTGTCATTAAACGCAGAATTCTATTATTCTTTTCTCTGCATGATATTTTCATTATGTGCATCATTCAAGGTTGAACGTGATAAGTTACGAGTTATTGCTGGCACTAAATGTTCATCATGTCCCGACTCTCATACACAGAAATATACATGTTGTCACGTCAGGGCAGTGTTTTCAGAACACCAGATGTTTTAAAATTAAACACTTCACTGCCCTATACGCGATAGAGGGAAATTCCAGCCAGTTGCCATTGCATGATACACCTTGCCTTTGTAGTTTCTGCTGAGAGCTGACACCTTCTCTCCTCCATGTGCGAGGACTCTCAGTAGACCGACAGACCTCTTCTTTACCTACAATCACAGGTGTGGGGGACGAATTCCTTTCTGGAGCCTGATGGCAGATTAGGACTTACACTGCAATGCTCTTATATAGAATACTAGTAGTGCAGGTAGGGATTCTATAACCATTATTGTGACAGTATGGTGGGACTTTTCCTATGGTTCACTTTCCTTGTCACTGCTTTGCTTTTATTATGTTTTATCATCCCTATAATAGCAATACATGCCTTTTTAAACAGAATGCAGTCAATTCAACAAAACCTATTCAACCTGTTCCTGCTTCTGTTTGACCTTGTATGTGTGAAGCATATGTGACTGAGAGAAAGGGGTAAGAACTGTTCCACTATGATTTCCCTGAGAAATCTAGATGTCATGCAAAGGGCTGCCACAAATTACCTTTTGATCTTGAGTACTGTTGTGGTGCTGGTAGCTGTCCAGAAGTTTTAGGCTAACAGCTGTCACACAGCACAGGATTAGACTCAGTCCCCCACACTTGGGGGTACAGCCACCCAAATCCAGCAGTCTTGTTACTATAACAGGAGTCTTTAGCACATGGCACCTCTAACATTGGTTAGGCACTAAATTACAGATCTTCCAAGTATCTCTGCCTCACTACATGCTAAAGATTTGACCTTATACCGCGATGTCTGTGGTATCAGGGATATCCTTCTCGGCTAAAATAGGTAGCACCTATTTTTTCCTGTAGGTTGTTCAAGCTTGAACCTTTAAATAGGTTAAATCCCCAGTTGGTGTCCCTATCTCTGAACTATACAACCTTGAAATATTGAAATATGGCAGAACCCCAACAGGTTGTAATTGCAGCAAACATGAGGCTCCCCCTCATAAGTCATTTAATAAACAATGGCCTCACGGAGGAGCAGTTACATTTGTAGTTGCAGCAAATCCAGCGTACAGAACTGAATTGTTTTTTTATTCTTCGTCACTTTTCCAGCAGAGAACAGGAACATGAATACCTTTCATCATTACACTCCTGCTAATTCCCCCACATAATGCAGAGCATATGCAAAATTAGAAATACCTCTATCTTATCAAAAACACACAAATTGGCTTGATGGCACCCTACTACACGTTGCACAAAATGTTAGAATAGGTCCTTTGAGTGACAAAGTCCTATATGGCCACAGCTGACCACATATACACCACAACCTAATGTTAACACAATGGCAGTAGCAGAAGTCCACCACCTGTATAATAATTTAGTTCCATTATATAGACGCTTAATACAGTTTGTCATGCAAACAATAAATACTGCCCCAGCAAGGGCTGCTCCACTGCAACGACATATGGTCACGGCAAGCATTAATCCTGCAACAGTGCATTCGATTATTGGTAAGGTGCCCAACAAACGTGGAGAAATTCCATTTTGGTTAGGGAAAACATAATCACTTTGAAAGCAGTGTTTCCCCATAGAGGAGCCCAAGATAAACAAAGGATTCTCACAAAGTGGTTGTCATTTGGGATGGCTTCCTCAGTGGATAACTGTGCAACATGGGGTGCAATATTTGCTGCAATCTACACTACCACACACGTTAACCCAACACTTCCAAATCTTCCAGCAGTGTTGAAACAAATTCAAGATGAATAAAAGGCTGCCATGGCCATAGACTTGGGGATTCAATAAATGGGCAACTTTGCCACGGTATCCTCAAATATATTCAGAAATCTTAAAGGGGAAGCAGTAGCTCTGGCAGCCCACATGTGGCTCCAGGATGTTCCTGTACAGGATCAGGAGTGCGAGCTGCCAAAAATTATTGCTGAGACGTATTGTAGTACAGGTCAGGATAGTCTGGGAGCCAGACCGAGTAAACCAAAACTACAAGGTAAGTCTCCTGTCAACAAAGGGTTCTAAAAAATGATGGGATAAACAGGAACAAATGAAAGATAATGTAAAACAGAGAGGAGAATATCTGCATCTAGAGACCTCTGAGAAATGATGCAATCCAAAAAATGGAGATAGTTTAAAAATGCCGGATAGATATCAATATATTGATACACGCCAATCTAATTTTTTTCAGGACACACTGGATAAATGAAGTGAGTGAGATGGGCATTCTGAACAAAGAAACACATACGTGAAATCGAGGAAAGATTCACAGCGATCCTCTGAACCTTCCATTAAAGAGGAAGAGACCCCCCCCAACAGAAGCAACAGTTTAAAAATAAATTGGTGGCCACTATTTCCGCCAAAAATGCCACACAGATTGAAAGCCTCAATGAAGAACAGGAAGTGGGCATTGACAGCGCGGCAGAGGTCACAATAGTTCACCTGAATCTTCTGAACCTTCTGGATGTGACATCAACTAATGACTATTTAGAAGTAAAAACAGCAGATACGCGCATCTCCTCCCCTGATTGACTTTACAAATTGAAATTGTAACTCAAAGGAGATATTGAGCATACTTTTAGATTAATGTTCTGGGAAAACTTGACATTGTGCTGTGATAGTTTATTGGCAGGGATGGATTAGCCACCTGAATTTGCCCACAATCTTCAGTTCGGGAAGAAATTATTATGCCTTCTTTCTCACCACTCATTCCTAGGGAATTAGGGGACGTCTAGTAGTTTGGGCATTAGCACATACCCCTTAGCTGTATCACAGTCATGTGGGGTGGGACAGAGACTCTACCTACCACATAATACCTATTAGATCACAACTGCTGCCTTAGTCTGAATAGTCCATTAAACATAAGGCTAAAGCACCTGTGAGAGAAATGCACACTCAACTAAAGTACCAAGGTGTAATTGAGCACTGCGTCTCACTAATGAACAACTCTTTGTTTCCTGTAGCTAAGCCAGAACATTCCTATAGAATAGACTTAGATTACATACACTTAAATAGTTATACAAACACATTTGCTAAACAAAATGCTCACAGCACAGCACTTATCAACAATTTAGGGGCATATTTATACTCTATTTGTGCCGGATTTGCATCATTTTTTTACGCAAATCCGGCGCAAACTTAACTCCATATTTATATTTTGATGCTAGACACATCTAGCATCAAAATATTGGAGTTAATTAAGTTTTTTTTCTGGCGGAAATTTCCCTTGCGTCAATGAGATGCAAGGTAGGCGTTCCCAGACAAAAAATGACTCCAAGGCCCTTGCGCCTTATTTATCCTCCCGGGAGGAGGATGGCCTTAAATAATTATGGCTTAGCGCCATTATTTAACGCCTGGGTCAGGGCAGGCGTTAGGGGACCTGTGGGCCATTTTCCCTGGTCAGAGACCATGGAAACAGCCCACAAGTGCCCTTCCCTGCACCCAGGGACACCCACACCCACACCTGGAGGACACATAAGGATGGGGGGGTCCAGGTAAGCTTTTTAGATTTTTTTTTAAAGTGTCATGGGGGGCCTAACTTGGGCCCCCCTTCATGGCACAGTGCCCAATATGTCATAAATGACATAGGGGGTCATTCTGACCCCGGCGGGTGGCGGTTGCCGCCCGCCTGGAGGGAACCGCCATTTGGCCGCCCCGCGGTCAAAAGACCGCTGGGGCCATTCCTACTTTCCCGCTGGGCCGGCGGGCGCTACCTAAGGTAGCGCCCGCCGGCCCAGCGGGAAAGGGGCCTACAACACTGAAGCCGGCTCCGAATGGAGCCGGCGGTGTTGCAGGTGTGCGACGGGTGCAGTTGCACCCGTCGCGCTTTTCACTGTCTGCTAGGCAGACAGTGAAAAGCAGGCTGGGGCCCTGTTAGGGGGCTCCTGCACTGCCCATGCCATTGGCATGGGCAGTGCAGGGGCCCCCAGGGGCCCCAGGACACCCGTTCCCACCAGCCTGTTCCTGGCGGTAAAAACCGCCAGAAACAGCCTGGCGGGAAGGGGGTCAGAATACCCTGGGCAGCGCTGCTTGCAGCGCTGCCCTGGCGGATTTGGCCAGCCGGGGGAAATCCGGCGGGAAACCGCCGGACCCGGTTTTCCGACCGCGGCTTTACCGCCGCGGTCGGAATGGCCTTTGAAGCACCGCCAGCCTGTTGGTGGTGCTTCAGTCATCCGCGACCCTGGCGGTCTCTGACCGCCAGGGTCAGAATGACCCCCATAATTCCCCTGGGCACGATTCCTGTCTTTACTAAGGCAGGAGTCATGTCCATAAGGGTTGTGAGTCAAAACAATTATGCTAGTCAGGTTAGAGTCATTTTTTTTTACTCTAACCTGACTAGCGCCATTCAAGCACGCACAACCTCCAGTTATCCCTATGCCTCCCCTACCCAGTTAGGGTAATTTATTTTGATGCTAACCAGGTCTAAGCGCCGGCTTGCGCCATTCCTTAAATATGGCGCCTGGCTGGCGTCCTGGTATGGTGCTAGCCGGCGCTATACTTTTTGACGCAAACCTGCGCTAACGCAGGTTTGCGTCAAAAAGTATAAATCTGGTCCTTAGTGTGCACAAAATACAAAATGACCCTGGATATCTGTATTGTTTTTTTTTGGCAAAATACAGTGCCTGAAAGCAATGATTTAACAGTCTTCAACTCATTAGGCTTCCAAAGCAAATTTGCACAACTCCTACAAGAATATAAGAACAGTCCTGGACTGTTTTCAGCATGTGTAACTTATATACAGCATGAAATTTACCCTGAGGCATTGTTCTATGTCAATGATATTTACTTGATGCACAATAACCTGGTCGAACACCTAAGAAGGGCGGATTGTATCATGGTGGGTTTTGCAGAATTTGGCTACCAATTCAATTTCAAGAAAACAAAAATTGCCTTCCTCAGTGTCCTTTTTTGGGGTACAACTTATCAGATGAAGAAAAAAGCCTAGCACTGCATTTCTTAGAACAGTGAGCACAGTTACAACCACCAAACACCATTAAAAAGCTACAATCATTATTGGGCTTTTTCATCTTTGGCAGAAATGACATCCTAGGCTATGCACAATGCATAAAACCATTGTATGATTTAATATGCCTGACTTTTCAAGTAAATATTAGCCAAATATTCCTACCATGTAAGTGCACAGAACATTGCCTTTGTAACAAAACCACGATCAAAGACCAGAGTTGATAAAAGCAACATATGATGGAGTTGCTTCTGCCCGTGCAGGTTTGGCGGCTACAATTTCCTGATTGCAAAAACGTTAGTGGTGGCCAGGTCTATACAAACATAGCAAACAGTATGAGCTTTGTTTTGACACCTGTCAACAAATAAAAGAATCCACCATCAAGCACCCACTACAGACTAATTCCCAACAAACCACTACAATTTGTGTACCTGGACCACTGTGGCCCTTTTGTACCTAAAGGTGCATACAAATACATATTGCAAATAAACACAAATGATGGACGGAATGCGGAACCAATCAAACATTCACCCGGTCACAGATCTGGGTTTAATCCATCAATTCATTTGCTCACCATGCCACCCAGTTTGGACCCAGCCATGTGCAAATCAGTCTTGATCCTGTTCCCCATGGGAACAGTCTAGCCTGAACTGCCAGGTCAGGTCCTCCCTGGACCAAAAATAAGCATCCTGGTACCGGTTTCAGGGTATCACCCTTCGTCAGCTAGGCTAGCTTGAATCCAGTGGCGCAGTGAGCCCGGGACCCACATCTGGGCATACCCGGTGCAGTTATGGTAACAAAAGCAAACAAACACAAATGATGGATGGAATGCAGAGCCAATCAAGCATTCACCCCCAGTCAGAGATCTGGGTATATTCCATCAATTCTTTTGCTCACCATGCCACCCCAGTTTGGACCCAGCCATATGCAAATCAGTCATGACCCTGTTCTCAATGGGAACAGTCCAGCCCGAACTGCTAGGCCAAGCCCTCCCTGGGCCAAAAACAAGCATGCTGGGACTGGTTTCAGGGTATCACCCTTTATCAGCCAGGCTAGCTTGAATCCAGTGGCACAGTGAGCACCTGACCCACATCTGGGCATACCCGGTGCAGTTATGGTAACAAAAGCAAACAAACACAAATGATAGATGGAATGCACAACCAATCAAACATTCACCCCAATCACAGATTTGGGTTTAATCCATCAATTCTTTTGCTCACCATGCCACCCCAGTTTGGACCCAGCCATATGCAAATCAGCCTAGACCATGTTCCCCATGGGAACAGTCCAGCCCGAACTGCCAGGCCAGATCTTACCTGGACTGGAAACAAGCATCCTGGGACCAGTTTCAGGGTCTCACCCTTCATCAGCCAGGCTAGCTCGATACCAGTAGCACAATGAGTCCGGGACCCACGTCTGGGTATACCCGGTGCACTTATGGCAACAAAAGCAAACCAACACAAATGATGGATGGAGAATGAAACCAATCAAACATTCGCCTGAGTCACAGGTCTGGGTTTATTACATCAATTCCTTTGCTCACCATGCCACCCCAGTTTGGGTCCAGCCATATGCAAATCAGTCTTGACCCTGTTCCCCATGGGAACAGTCCAACCTGAACCGCGAGGCAATGTCCTCCCTAGATGTCCGGAAACAAGCATCCTGGGACCGGTTTCAGAGTATCACCCTTCATCAGGCAGGCTAGCTTGAATCCAGTGGTACAGTGAGCCCTGGACCCACGTCTAGGCATACCCGGCAGACTTATGACGACAAAAGCAAACAAATACAAATGATGGATGGAATGCAGAACCAATCAAACATTCACCCCCAGTCACAGATCTGAGATTAATCCATCACTTCTTTTGCTCACCATGCCACCCCAGTTTGGATCCAGCTGTATACAAATCAGTCTTGACCCTGTTCCCCATGGGAACTTTCCAACCCGAACTACGAGGCCATGTCCTCCCTGGGTGAACGGAAACAAGCATCCTGGGACCAGTTTCAGAGTATCACCCTTCATCAGGCAGGCTAACTTGAATCCAGTGGTACAGTGAGCCCGGGTCCCACGTCTGGGCACACTCGGAGCAATTACGGTGACAAAAGCAAACAAACACAAATAATGGATGGAATGCAGAACCAATCAAACATTCACCCCCAGTCACAGATCTGGGTTAAATCCATCAATTCCTTTGCTCAACATGCCACCCCAGTTTGGATCCAGCCATAAGCAAACCAGTGTTGACCCTGCTCCCCACGGGAACAGTCTAGCCAGAAATGCCAGGTAAGGTCCTCCCTGGACTGGAAACAAGCATCCTAGGATCAGTTTCAGGATACAATCCTTCATCAGCCAGGTGAGCTTAAATCCAGTGGCACAGTGAGCCCGGGACCCACATCTGGGCATAACTGGCCCCCACATCTGAGCATACCCGGCACACTTATGATGACAAAAGCAAACAAACACAAATGATGGATGGAATGCAGAACCAATCAAACATTCACCCCCATTCACATATCTGAGATTAATCCATCAATTTGTTTGCTCACCATGCCACCCCAGTTAGGACCCAGACATATGCAAATCAGTCTTGATCCTGTTCCCCATGGAAATAACCCAGCCAGAACTGTCAGGGCAGGTCCTCCCTGGACCGCACACAAGCATCCTAAGATAAGTTTCAGGGTATCACCCTTCATCAGCCAGGCTAGCTTAAATCCAGTGGCCAAGTGAGCCCGAGACCCACGTCTGGGCATACCCAGCACACTTATGATGACAAAAGCAAACAAACACAAATGATGGACGGAATGCGGAACTAATCAAACATTCACCCCAAGTCACAGATCTGAGATTAATCCATCAATTCTTTTGCTCACTATGCCACCCCTGTTTGGATCCAGCCATATGCAAATCAGTCTTGACCCTGCCCCCATGGAAACAGTCCAGCGCGCACTGCCAGGCCAGGTCCTCCTTGGACCAGAAACAAGCATCCTAAGATCAGTTTCAGGATACAACCCTTCATCAGCCAGGCGAGCTTAAATCCAGTGGCACAGTGAGCCCGGGACCCACATCTGGGCATAACTGGCACCCACATCTGAGCATACCCAGCACACTTATGATGACAAAAGCAAACAAACACAAATGATGGATAGATTGCAGAACCAATCAAACATTCACCCACAGTCACATATCTCAGATTAATCCATCAATTCTTTTGCTCACCATGCCACCCCAGTTTGGACCCAGCCATATGCAAATCAGTCTCGATCCTGTTCCCCATGGAAACAGTCCAGCCCGCACTGCCAGGCAGGTCCTCCTTGGACCGCACACAAGCATTCTAGGATAAGTTTCAGGGTATCACCCTTCATGAGCCAGGCTAGCTTGAATCCACTGGCCAAGTGAGCCCGAGACCCACGTCTGGGCATACCCGGCACACTTATGATGACGAAAGCAAACAAACACAAATGATAGACGGAATGCAGAACCAATCAAACGTTCACCCCCAGTCACAGATCTGAGATTAATCCATCAATTATTTTGCTCACCATGCCACCTCTGTTTGGATCCAGCCACAAGCAAATCAGTCTTGACCCTGCCCCCCATGGTAACAGTCCAGCCCACACTGCCAGGCCAGGTCCTCCTTGGACCAGAAACAAGTATCCTGGGACCAGTTTCAGGGTATCACCCTTTATCAGGCAGTACAAATACATCTTAGTCGTTGTTGACTCTTGCTCCAGATTTCTAAGGATATGGCCACAATGATCAGCTGACACTCGGACTAATATTAAATATTTGCATGTCTTTATCAGGACATGTGCAGTTGTGGCATTTCATTTAGGTCAGGACACTGCTTTGCCTCAGGGGCATTCAGGGACACCATGGTGACACTGGGGGTCCAATTGCATTATTTGTCTCCCTATCATCTTGAGGGTAGCAGTATATATGGAGTCCAGAGAGCACTTAATAATCTGCCTAGAAGGCCCCTGGGAGGGCACACCATACAAGGTTCTTTTTGGTATACTTATATATGTCCTGGATCTTGATGACTCAGGTGCGGTGGGATTTTGACATAAATGAATGTGTCACTGTCTTGTAGGAATTACAGAAGTTCTGTGATTAAAACTCATCTGCACGTGCAGCCGTTTTGGGAATCAGAGATGCACTAATAACAGCGACCGGTGGATTCCAAAAGATGGGGATCTGGTGTGAGAAAAGATTGCTGTAAAGAAAGAGTTTGGTCCTTCATATTGAGCACCGGTTCCAGTACTGGGGATGCACGGAACCAGAACTGTCATCTTACCACTGCTGCCTGGTTCTAAAGGAAACTGCTTTGTCTCCATCAACAATGTCAAGCTACACCATGTGGCCAATCCTACACAGCAGATCTAAAGGACTCCTGGATAGTTCCTGAACCCCTCTCATTGCCAATCAGGATATACCTCTACAAATTTTAGCCAACAATGCTGATTCTTCCCTGAGCTTGGTGAGTGTGGAAAATGATCTTTTATTAGTACCAGTAAATTTTTCTGCTATAAGAAAGGTCCACACGTCTGAACAGTGTTATTCAAAATCCACATAAACAGATGGAGTATTTTACTACAAACCACCAAGAGACACATCTGTCAGTTCTACTTTTCTGACATCAGCTCCAGTGTTTGATTGAACTGCTTCTGGATATTTTGCCGACATCAATGATCCTTTCACTGATTCCTCTACTTCTTCTGCAGTACCTGTATCAAGAGTACGTAAGCTGTGCACTTGCCTTAAAATTAACTATCTGTTTAATCCATGGAACTATCTATGGCTCCCGTTAACTTGCTGCCTTATTTCTCTGGATTAGATTTGTCTTCATTTTCTCTTTACTGATACATGGTATTGGGCTTTACCTTTCCACAGGAGTGAAATGGACATGAAGACAATTGTCTCAACTTCCCTATGAGATGAACAGACCTCTAAGAAGTCACGTCTAGCCCAGTGGGATAAACGGGCAAACCTTTAATCAGGATCCAATCAGACGTTACTAGGTTATAGGTGCTTTCTTTGATATCTAGAAAACAACACAAACATATATTTGTATATCCAGTAAAGTACCATACACTGCAAGCGTTTTCTATTCCCAAAAAATGATGACCTAAAGTCCCTTTTCCCATTCCTTAAGAGTGAAGGGTCCTGGGTTTAATGTGGATATGACCTCTATATATAAAATAAGACTCACAATATTACTTCACTAAAAATGCAGAATGCGTGAATGCTTGCTTAGGGATAGTCCATCAAATAAGTATCCTTGTTATTTTTATATCTCAATAAAGTTACTGGAATAAAATGCCACATGGAAATGGTTTTGCACTTCTTGAAATGTAGCATGAAAAAATACATGAAAAAATGTAAGAATCTCAGCAGCGAGGGAAGAATCTGCTGATCAGGACGCTGAGCGCTCGATGACGCAGTGAGAGAATGCTGTGTCAATCTCAGGTGAGTATGGAGGGCAGGGTGGAGCAACTCTGACGACGAGCAGTTGTCTGGGTGCAGTGCATAGCTTTAAATTCTATGTGCTCTACCTTAAAGGGGCCGCATATGGCAGAAACTTACACATGGTAATTTTCTTTGTGAACGCTTTGCTGTTGAACTGGTGGATGAGGTCCTGAAGCAACATTTGTCTTCACATAAGGTCCAGAGAAACTTTTCCTTCGTGAACATTTCAGCTATACCAATTCCTGTTTGGATTGATTCGGATAAAGAATCCTTTGATATCTTTGGGTCGATGGAGATCCTTCAAATTCTATCCACATATGTTTAAAGTTTCAATGAATGATATAATAACACCAGGAGTGGTCTCTGATGATTGGGATGTAAAACAGTTGATTCTATGCATTCTGAGCTTGAATATTATACTATATTTTAAAGTGAAGATGTTTATTAGACAGCTGCTAATTATTGAGATATGCTCTGTTATAATCATTACGGACATCATTTTGCATATACAGCTACACTCAAAGAACTGTTTACAATTATACACAATTGAAACATTGCCCGACCCCGCCAGTGGGGAGTTCTAAAACATATATTGAAATATATGCGTATTTTACTGGGCATGATGTAAAAAATGCTGCTTCTTATTATTTCAAATTACCTCATACGAAATTGCTAAATGTTTTGTTTTAGGATACCAGACTGATTTATTCTGATTCTTTTGTTTCCCATTTGGTGATAGAAGGTTATGAATATTGGTTGAAGTCGATTGACTTAAAGAATGTTTGGGGAAGTGAAGATTGCCAAATACATGAAAGGGAAGCTTTGTTTATAGCATGCCTTATTCTGTCACAAATTATATTCTTAAACAGCACTACACAGCAAACTGGTTGTGTAGGCTTGGTGAAAAGTAAGGAAATGAATGCCCCCAATATTCTACCACCAACTAAATTTAATAATTGGTGAAAAATCAGAAATGTCACTGAAGAACAGCTTGATGGGTGGGTCCAGAAGGAACATTTAGCACAACACTTTAAAGTCCTGGCGGTGGTTATTGTGACCATTGTGGCTAACGGAGACAAATGGCTGTCATGCACATTTTGTAAACTTCACAGAGTTTTAGAGAGACCGGAACATCATTACATTTCATCAAAACACTCTGATATAGTTGGACAATTATGCCAATGATTGGAAAAATAACATCTCAGTCTCTTTTTCAGGAGATACATATTTACAAGATTTCCTGTTGGGCACCAGGAAACCACAAAAAGGGCTTCTTTTTTTTTTTTTGGGTTAAATTTTTTTTTTTATATTAATTTTTACAAAAGCAGATAAACAGATACAGTATATAATTAGACCTTCTTCGATTGGGGGGGATCAATACATTTCCTCCATGTGTCCCTACACAGGAAATCATAACAAAAGGGAATATCACTTTAGTACATCAATCATAAACCATGAGCCAGTTCCGAAATTGACCCCAGACCATGTTCCCTTTTCTTCTGGCCAGTCTTCCCTTCCGCTCATACAGGGAGGTCTCCAAATAATATACTGATATTAACCTGCCCAGCCACTGTTGCCAAGATGGTGGTAACCTGCTCAACCATACAGAGGAAATACATAAGCGATACACTGCCATAGCGAGAAAGATGAAAGCTCTCTGTCGTCCCCTTATTTGTTCTGCCGTCCCTAGAACCAGAATTTCTGGGGTAAGGGCCACCTCGTACCCCACAATTTATTTTATTACAAGTTGCATCCCATCTGTTAGTGTCTTTAATTCTCTACAGGTGGCGAACATATGTATTACATCTGTTGCGTGATCCCCACACCTTGGGCAATTGATTCCTCGTGATCCCCCCCACTTAGCAAAGTGGGCTGGTGTATAATACAAGTTAAACACAGTTTTATAATGTTGTGCCTGTAGAGACGAGGATAATAGCACAGTGTGACCTAACTCAAGTGAATTAAAAAAATTGACGCTTCCATCGGCCAATTTTCCGCTCCACCATTCGCTATGCTTCTCCAGATCGTCAAGTTGCTCTGCCACTAACAAGGAGTAAATTACTTTGATAGTTAGATTCGATTCCCCCAGGATATGTTCTAACAGTTGGTTACTTTTAAACCCCTGTGACCCACCCGTCTTCCTACTCAAAAAGTCTTGTACCAGTAAGAATTTTAAAAAGTCCCTTTGTTCTAAAGCAAACCGTTCTTGGAGACTCGTGAATGTTTTGATTCCAGCGTCATCGAAAAAATCCCCTAACCTCACTATCCCTTTGGAAGCCCATTTTGTCATATAGCCGTCTGTAAAGATATCGGGGAGCGACGGGTTATTCTTAATTAAAATATAGTAGGTAAATCTCCCAAGCCCATTCTTTGTTCGCCAAGGCCACCAGCATTTAAAAGCCGCCTCTAGTACCTTGTACCGTGTTTTCTTAAAGTACCCTGGCTCGTGAAAAGTTAGCAAGCACTCCTTTGAATCGGAGCCCACAAGTAGTTCGGATATATTAGGGATATAAGGGTTGCTTTCCCCCTTACTCTTCCCTGGTCTTTCCCCCCATAGTGGGCTCATATATTGGAAAGCAACTGCCCATTGGTATAGCTTCAAGTTGGGCAAATAAGTATAGTAACTTGGGGAGAAGAATCATTTTGACCATATTACACCTCCCTATTATGGTCATGTGCAAGTTGTTCCATCTGTGCATATCGTTTCTAGCTTTAACCATTATTGGATCCAAATTCATGCTAACAATTTCTCCTACCCTTGGTGAAATACTAATACCGAGGTATATTGCCTGCTCCACCCTCCGATTATCCTGTGATTTTGAAAATTGATTAGCCAATAGCTGGGTTTTAGTCCTATTTAAAAAATACCCAGAGAATGATCCAAACTTAGTAGTAATCTCTTCGATTTCTTTCAGTGCTGTATCTGGATTGGAAGTTATAATGGCAACATCATCTACATAGGCCAGGACTTTTGTGTCCCACCCATATCTTTGTACCAAAATAATCTGCCTATTTATTTCACGCTATCTGAGCAGAGGGTCTATATATAGGGCAAACAGCAGCGGAGAACAAAGGCATCCCTGCCTAGTGCCTCTCCCCACTTGGATGCAATCGGACTGCCCTCCCATTAGTTGGATTCTTACTCCCGGTGACTTATACATGGCCTTTATTGCCACTATAAATTGATCTCGGAAGCCATATTTCCCCATAACCTCCCAGAGGTATCTCCAACTAACTCGGTCAAATGCTTTCTCTGCGTCAAGTAGGGCCACCGCCATAGGTTCCTCCGCTACTCCTGTTGCGTCAAACAGCGCAATAAGTCTTTGAATATGCTCTGCCGTATCTCTACCAGGGACAAATCCGTGTTGCCGGGGCGTTACCAATTTCCTAATTACTAAAGATAAGCGTGCAGCCAATATTTTAGAATATAATTTGGCATCACTATTAATTAATGTTATCGGCCGGTAAGAAGCCGGATTCTGCAGGGCCTTCCCTTTCTTAAGGAAGACTACCATGTTAGCCATTCCCCAAGAGGGCGGAGTCTTCCCCCCACTCTGTACCTGAATAAACAGCTCGAGCATCAGTGCGTGTAACTCTAATTTGAAAGTTTTGTAGAACTCTAATGGGATAGCATCGGGACCGGATGCTTTGCCAGCGGCTAGATCACTAAGTGCCTTATCTACTTCTAAGCTGCCAATCTGACCCTCCAGTTGCGAGTTATCTTCTTCTGAGACTGTGTTAAACCTTATGGGGCGGAGAAATTCCTGCATCTCTGTAGCCGAGAATCCAGCTGTTTCCTTAAATAGATCGGTATAATACCCCTGGAACACTTTCCTAATACCTTCATTATCTATCACTGTTTGTCCCTGTTGGTCTAGAATCTCTTGGATCGCCCCTGCTGCGGCCTTATGACTTGCCCTTACTGCCAGCATGTGACCAGTTCTTTCACCATACTCGTACCTCTCAGATCGTTGCGCGAGATATTTCCCGGCTACTCTATCTGCATTACCCTTGTTTATTGATGCTCTTGCTATAGCAATTCGCTCCTGAATATTCTTCCTGTCTTCCCCCCTCTCTATGACTGTAATCAGTTGCATTTCTAGATCTCTAAGCTTCAGATGAGAATCTCTAATTTTCCTTTGGGCCTTTCCTTGTTTACTCAGACTGAAGCTTAGGGTTTCTCCCCGTACCCTTGCTTTCAAAGTATCCCATACTATTTCTATGGGAGCAGAGCCTCTATTAAACTCTAGAAATTCCACTAACCAATTCCTCATATATTCCAGATATTCAGAGTCACTGAGAAGCCCCCTTTCAAAGGTCCATCTCCTGGTTTTATGTTCTAGACCATCTAACTCCAAGTCCAATACCAATGGATTATGATCCAACATGACTCGTGGATATAACTCCATGCTAGCCTGCGATAACCATTCAGATGATATCAGAAAAAAGTCTAATCGGGCCAGTTTCACATGAGGGGCGGAGAAATAAGTATACCCTACCATAGCCTTAAGAACACAAGGCTTCTGCCCCTGATATCTCTTCGCTACGGGCACTGAGAGATCCTGTAGCCCGTCCCAAGACCCATTGAAGTTAAAGTCTCAGCATAGAATATACGGGGTCGGCCAGCCAGTTAATTCTATGGCCATAGTGTTAATTACCGTTGGATCGTCTAATACTGCCCCATATATAGAGCACAATGTAAAGCTACCTTCCCTATATAGACGTTCTACAATTACCCATCTTCCATTCTTGTCCAACTTCTGCCTCGCAAATTTCACTTTATTGCTCTGGTCCAATATCGCCACCCCTTTAGTTTTCATCTCTTGTGTTGAACATGCTAACACCCTCATGCCAAGTGATCCTAATATCCCTCGATTCCTATATTCTACATGCGTTTCCTGCAAGCATAAGATATCTGCCCTGAGAGTTTTTAGCTCTTCCATGATTCTCCTTCTTTTCCTGGGATCGTTTAGACCACAGATATTGATAGAAGCAATACGGAGTCTGGTCATTTTAAGTTCTTTCTACGCTCCCCCCACCTTCTCCGCCTCCCAGTCTTCCTATTTGGCCTTTTACTCCAATTGTATATACTTGTGCGCAGACCTTACTTTCTCTGCTCTCTCTGGTCCTCTTATTCAGTTTCTGTGCCAATCTTTTCGTCCCTCCCTTCCCCCCCTCCTTCCCACCTCTCATCCCCTCCAGGCCTCCCCACCCCACCACACACCCGTCTGTCCCCCTCCCTCCCATCCCTCCCCCCAAGGGGTGGCTGGGGGACCTCCCTCTCAGCCAGCCCCCCCCTTTCTTGTAGAGCAATCGAGCCTCTAGGCTCGAGTGTTGGCGAAGTGTAGATGCAGAGTGCCCCGCCCACCACCGAGACCCTTTATATCTAAAAAAAAAGAACATCATTATTTCAACTCCGTCAGGTATTCCCTTGCCTGAATCTCTTGCGTAAACCATCTCACTTTCCCATTAACCACCGTTTTCAGCCGAGCAGGGGAAATCAAGTAAGCCTCTCCTCCCTTATCAAAAAAGGGCTTGATCAGCTGTCGGAGCCGCCATCTCAGCTCCACAGTTGTATGACAGAAGTCTGGTCGCGTGAAAAAGGTAACCCCTTCTACCTGTTGTGGGGTATTAGGACGTGCTTTATCAAAAACTGCCTGACGCAGTAAAAAATTCCCCAAAAACACCAAAATGGCTCTAAGATATTTTGAAGGAACTGGGTGCGCCCCCTCCCTCCTGGTCGGGGAAATCTATGTGCCCGCTGTATCTCATTGTTCCAATCCCAGTGGTTCAGTTCGGGAAAGGCTCTCTGCAAAAGCTTGATCATGTAGTCCCGAATGTCATTTCCTTCCAGCCCTTCCTCTATGCCCAGGAAGCGTAGACTATTCCTTCTATGCCGGTTCTCCAAATCTTCCAGTTTCCACATCACGTCAGTCATTTGGCTTTCTTGCGTGGTATTCTGTTGTTTCAATGAATGAATGAGCCGTAGAGCGGACGCAGCTTTGCGGCCACGCCCACCCCGACTCCGGATGCCGAGGAGTGAGGACGCGTCCATGAGCGCGGAAGCAACGAGAGGGGAGGCCCCCTTTCTATATACTTCCAGGCTATGCCGCAGCCTGGGACGGCCGAGACGAGCACACCAGGGGGGCATTGCTGGAACCGAAGGACATTTCTTTTCTCAGCTTCTGGCAGTGATCTCAGATTTTATCCAAGCGCGCTAAGTGAGAACAACGTGGGGGGGAAGCATCGGCCTCCCCCAGGAAATTTTTGGAAAAGCAGGGGGAGACATATGGAAGCAGCCCTGACGGCTACCTCCAGCTAACTGCTCCCTGCAGTTTCACGACATGCTACATACCCAGGTAAAGGAAAGAAATACCTAGGAAATGAAAGAAGGAAGCAGTCTTCCATTTTGCCTGCCTGCTCTGCGCTTTCAACTATGGACTCTGCAAGAAGGAGGAGCAGTAACCCCAAGTAATTTCAAGTAAGCTAAGGGGGGGAAAGTGGTCTGATGATTGACTGAAATTCCAGAAAACACGTTAGTTTAAACACACTCCCCTTCTTAAACTTAAAAAAAAAAAAAAAGAGAGGTAGGGCTAGAGAACTTTATTAGATCTTAAGGTATTTATGATTGTAAATCTGGATGGCAGAGGGTCTATGGTGAGCCGCATCTGCAAACCAGGGCTTCCCCAATGTTATTAATCACGGAGGTGGATACTATTCACTCATGTACTTATCCCTGGACTACTAAGGGCATTATTAGAAGTGCAATATATGGCATAGCTCATGATTTGATAGCAGCAATAGTAGGGTTAACCAGCTTGGTGAAACTATTCCTCCATTTTTTTAAAGTAAGGATGGCGCCTAAAATACATCGGAACCCTGGAGATAAGACTGACAATGCTAAATCACTGCATTCAGGAAAAGATAAAGGGGACCTGGTCGGGGCAAACAGACGGCCCACCTCAATTGTGGGGAGGCAACTTGGGAGAAGCACAACTGGCCAAAGTAAAGATTTTAAATTGAGCGATAACATAACCCCCCTGCGGAAAATAGGGGAAAGAGCAAAACTCAGGCCACTATCACTTTTTTCTTGGCAGGAGGGGCACAAGAAAACAAAACTACCCTGCTAACCCCCATGCTGGGAGGGGAACAAATATCTACAGAAAAAACATATGAGGGGGCCTCCAGCGAAAAATCCGGAAAGGAAAGATTATCCCAAACGGGAACTATAAGGTCTGACAGTGGCATAATGGAGAAATGGCAGGAGACTACCTTAACGCTGCAGCATGTGCCCGAAACACAAGGAAAGGACTTGAGTAATATAAAGCAAACACAGGGTAGCGCAGAAGAGCAAGGCAGGCCACAGAGTTTAGGAGAAAGTGATAAGAGCAATGTGAAGGAGATTAAGAACTTGGATAGGTCAAATGATACTGGGGATGAATTTTATTCATTAACAGAGGAATCAGCCTTAATGACTCTGGCAGTAGCATATCCTCGGAGGAGGGGAATGCTTCATCAAATAATGAACACACAGTGCAGCAGAGGCACCGCCAGCGTAAGTGCATCAAAACGAGGTCTGATCTACAGGAGGGTACTGAATTCTCTGCCTCTAGCGAGAGCAGGACTATGATGTGGGATTACTCCAGTATCAATCTAACAGATTTAGCTTGCACAACGAATAAACCAAATATGAGCGATCAACAGTCGCCAAGGAATAACGACAGAGGAGATAATATCGAGGCTGCAAAGAGCGATATATGCGCAGCAAACACAGACTCTGGGATGCTACAATCAATATTTAACTCGATCAAAGAATTCCAAATGGAAACTAGGGTAGAAAGTCGCCGAGCCAGAATGGCTAAAAAAAGGGCTTCTAATATGCAATTTATCATGAATTTTGGAACCTTTCCCAAACTGAAGCCACAGCCCAGTTAAAGCAACTAGATGAGGAAAACTTACAGAAAGCATTAGTCATTGTAGGTAACAGAATAAACACATTGTCCAACAACATATACACCTTCAACAACATCATTACTTATGACATTGACATTTTAAAAAATGGCATGTTGTCTTTACTGAATGGACAAAGCCACCAAAGGTCCATTATGCAGTTAGGTTGGACACTGCAAGTCCTAAAAAGTGGTTGCATATCTTGAAAGACCTCTTTGTCACATTTAATTTAACTTTACACAACAGCAATAATAAAGGCTAAGAAAGAAGTGACTTATGTCATGCTTTACATTGAAAAGTAAAAAAAGTTGCTTTTTACTGTGGTGGAAATACCATCTGCTGTCTCGTTAATTCATGGTGTTATTGTTCTGCCTATTTCCACACTTCAATTCACCTTGTGCTTGAAGCACATTACTGTAGGCAGAAATGAAAGGCTAGAAGATCATTACATTCAAGAGGTGTGGGAGCTGCCATTCTTGTACAAAGGTTTGCATGTGGCATGAAGGAGATCTTTCTTAGTGGAAGCTAGTGTGAGACTTCTGTGAGCATTCGATGATTTGTAAACAGCTGTCCTTATACGAAGGATGTATTGCTTCAGTAGCAAATTTAGTTACTGTCCCTTTGATTCGTCCCTTGTTCCAGGTGTACTCAAACGGGACCTATGTGGTTCTGAACAAAAAGAACTATTGTAGAATGTGAGCTGGAGTCACATGCATCGTTTTGCACTCCCAAATTGTCACCTGTTGCCGTAATGTACTTTTCCCCCCAATGCAACAGACAAAAGTAGCAGAGATATGGCCCCATATTGCTTCTTCAAATGTAAATTTTGACAAGCTGAGCAGACTTTTGTTTAAAAAAGCATGTGGTTTTACATCTGCCCGCAAGACCTATGCTCTCCAAGTGGTGAGGTCATCTACAGAGATACAGTGCCTTTTAAATATTAATTTCCAAGGAATTTTGGTGAATGAATTTGGTGAATTTTTTATGTCTCTGTTAGAAATGGGGTCTCTAGTTGTCAGAGGAATACACCCGTTTCCAATGATAAGAAGAGTTTTAAGTCTTTAAAAAGCAACAAGTGTCCCTTACATGAACAAATTACCCTGTATGCATCAAAATTACAGGCACAGAGACCGGAGAGGAGGGTATGTGAGGAAAATGGAGGTTGTGCTTCGGATTTTCAGGTGCACACAGACGATGCGTCATTTATTTTCCACGTGCCAAAGACTTTGCGTCGAATTCCAGTGCGCTGGCTTGAATCCTCTTTGCGATGCGAGGTCTTT
Source organism: Pleurodeles waltl (assembly GCF_031143425.1). Classification (NCBI taxonomy): domain Eukaryota; kingdom Metazoa; phylum Chordata; class Amphibia; order Caudata; family Salamandridae; genus Pleurodeles; species Pleurodeles waltl. The sequence goes on along the minus strand of NC_090448.1, from coordinate 923,778,387 downwards.
TGACACCCAGGGACGATGCATGGATATTCTGGGCGTGCAGGACGTAGTCACAGGTGCTGTGTCAATCTGGTGGGTAATACAGCACAGTTTCTGACGCACGGCAGGTGCTGTGTCGATTCCTAGTGCAGTAAATCGGGCTGCGTCATTCTGGCAGGGCGATATGTTGAAGTTCCAGTCGCAACACTGGTGCTGCATCAATCTCCACTCAAGGAGCCGGGCTGCGTAGTTCCGGTTCAGCGACGGGGTGATTCTTTTACCAGTAGGCAGGCTGTGCATCGATTTCGGTAGGTTGTGCGTTAATTTTCTCCGCACAAAGAGTTCCTTCGTAGAGATGAAGTCTTTTTGACCCTGAGACTTCAGGAAACAGGAGGCAAGCTTAATCCAAGCCCTTGGAGAGCACTTCTCAGCAGAGCCAGAGGCCAGCAAGGTAGCAGGGCAACAACAAGGCAGCAGTCCTTCACAGCAAAGCAGTCTAGGAGAGTCCTTTTAGCAGCCAGGCAGCTCCTCTTGGCAAGGTGAAGGGTCTGGTTCATAGTATCTGTCCCAGGAACTGTCTAAGTTGGTAGGGTCATGGACCCCGTTTATATACCCGAAAGTGCCTTTGAGGTGAGGGAGACTTCAAAGAGTGGTTTTGAAGTGCACAAGGTCCCCTTTCAGTACAACCCTGTCTGCCAGGGTCCCAGTAGAGGGTTTGGCAGTCCATTGTGTGGGGGCAAGCCACTGTCCTTTGAAATGTAAGTGTCAGGCAATCCACCCTTCCAGCCTAGGAAGACCCATTCAATATGCAGATGTGTGCAGGTCTCACTGAGGCCCCTGTGTTTGTGGTTGTCTGGGTGAAATGCACAAGGGAGCTGTCAAGCAGCCCAGCCCAGATGTGGACTGCAGACAGTCTGCAAGGCACAGAAGGATTTTAAGTGCAGAGAAATGTTCACTTTCTAAAAGCAGCATTTCTAAAATAGTAATAACAAATCCAACCTCACCAGTCAGCAGGATTTTGTATTACCATGCTGACCATACTAAATATGACCTTCCTACCCCTTTCTGATCAGAACCTACCACTCAAACATTATATGAGGGTGGCCCTAATGTTAGCCTATGAAAGGATCAGACCTCACAGCAGTGGAAAATGAATTTAGGAGTTTTCCACTACCAGGACATATAAAACACAAAGGTATGTGCCCTGCCTTTTACCTACATAGCACCCTTCCCTGGGGGTTAGCCAGGGCCCACCTTAGGGGTGACCTATATGTAGAAAAAGGGGGGTTTCAGGCTTGGCAAGTACTTCTAAGTGCCAAGTCGAAGTGGCAGTGAAACTGCACACACAGCCCTTGCAATGGCACGTCCGAGACGTGGTTAACGGGCTACTTATGTGAGTGGCTCAATCAGTCCTGGAGACCCACTAGTAGCATTTAATTTACAGGCCCTGGCACATGCAGTGCACTTTACTAGGGACTTACAAGTAAATTAAATATGACAATTGGGTATGAGCCAATGGCACCCTGTTTTAAGGGATAGTGCATATGCACTTTAGCACTGATTAGCAGTGGTAAAGTGTGCAGAGTCCTACAACCAGCAAAAACAGTGTCATAAAGTGGAGGGAGGCAGGGAAAAAGTTGGGGTGACCACCCTAAGGCTGTCACGTTTGACAGCCTCCAACACCGCTGGGATTGTACATTTCTTTGAGGCTGTTGGTTCTGGTTTTGTCAACACCTTTTGAAAGCCCAACGGTGTCCTGAACGCATAATGCAGCACCCGTGGAAGAGCTGGAGTGCAACTGGTCTTGTCATTCAGACCGGTTTTGAACTGTGTGCAGCCCGTCCTTCACTGCTTGTGGTGCCCTTTCGAACATGCGCCAGAAGTGTGTCTTGCTACGCAGCACATACCTTCTTTGCACGCTGGTCTGTGAATGCTCATTACGAGACATCCACTTAGAGACTGTGGCGGTCATTCTGACCGCGGCGGTCGCCGCCCGCCTGGCGGTCACTGTCATTTGGCGGCTCCGCAGTCAAAAGACCGCGGAGGCCATTCTGGCTTTCCCGCTGGGCCGGCGGGCGCCCGCCAAAGGAGCGCCCGTCGGCCCAGCGGGAAAGGCCCTGCAACATTGAAGCCGGCTCCGAATGGAGCCGGCGGTGTTGCAGGGGTGCGACGGGTGCAGTTGCACCCGTCGCGATTTTCACTGTCTGCAATGCAGACAGTGAAATTCTTGCTGGGGCCCTGTTAGGGGGCCCCTGCACTGCCCATGCCTGTGGCATGGGCATTGCAGGGGCCCCCAGGGGCCCCACGACACCCGTTCCCGCCATCCTGTTCCTGGCGGGAAAAACCGCCAGAAACAGGCTGGCGGGAAGGGGGTCGGAACAGCGCCGCCATGGAGGATTCTCCCAGCCGGGGGAAATCCAGCGGGAAACCGCCAGACCCGGCTGGGCGACCCAAAGGAAGCACCGCCAGCCTGTTGGCGGTGCTTCCGTGGTAATCCACCCTGGCGGTCGATGACAGCCAGGGTTGGAATGACCCCCTGTGTCTGCTGCGTGAAGCTTCCTATGAGTCACCCTTTGAGGACCAAGTGACTCTTAATGCTACAACACCTGGACATGCATGGGACACTGCCACATAGGCTGGAATTGAGGCAATGGAACATGAGTGCTCTATCGCCTTCTTTGTCAATGTATTGGTTTCCTTAACATCTGCCGAAGTGGGAACTTTCCTGGATTCTATTACAATTGATGAAATTTGGCAATTTTCTAAAGGACCATAAATATTGTTGAACTGCTGACATTTGGCCTTATATTGATTGATATGTTTTTTTTTTAATTCAAAATTGACCAGTTTTAATTTAACCCGCATTTACGTCTATTTGCTTGTCTACATGGACATTACATTGAATACATTTTAGACTTGATTTTAAGGTTGTAGATGAAGATATGGCAGTTTTGTGTTAAGCTTTATTAGAGATTTCCACTATTTGAACCGACAATGGGGAGGGTGTTGTGAGGTTACTTTGACTATTACACATGCGTGTTATTTTAGCTTAGGCCTGCAGCTTGTGCCCTTTCTCTCTGAGACATGCATTTTTATTATTATTATTATTATTTTAGCAAAATCTTTAGTTTAGTGGGGATGTTTTGTCCTTTTGCACAGAATTCTTTTATTCTTTTCTCAGCACAACATTTTCATTCTGTGCTTCATTCAAGGCTGAACGTGAAAGATTTTGAGTTATTGGCACCACAAAGCATTCCTCATGTCCTGAACTCTCATAAACATAAAAATACATGTTGTCATGTCAGGGCAGTTTTCTCAAAACACCAGTTGTTTTTATTGTAAGGCACCTCACTGCCCACTACACGATATAGGGAATTCCAGCCAGTTGCCATTGCATGCTACACGTCACCTTTGCAGTTTCTGCTGAGACCTGACACCTTCTCTCCCTCCATGTGGGAGGACTCTCAGAAGACCAACAGACCTCTTTTTTATCTACAGTCACAGGTATGGGGGATGCCAGGGGGCCTGATGGGCAGATTAGGGCTTACACTGCCATGCTCTTGAATAGAATATACCTTTCCTATGTTTCACTTTCCTTGTCCCTGCTTTGCTTCTATTATGTTTTATCATCCTTATAATCACAATACATGTCTTTTTGCACAGAGTGCAGTTGATTCAATACAACTTATTGCACCTAGTCCTGCTTCTGTTTGCCTTTTTATGTGGTTGACATATATGGCTGAGAGAAAGGGATAAGATGTGTTCCACCATGGTTTCCCTGAGAAAGATAGATGTCATGAGAAGGGCTTCCACAAATCTCCTTTTGCTCTTAGGTACTTGTGAGGTGCTACTAGCTGGTCAGAAGGGCTAGGCCGACAGCTGTCACACGGCACAGGATCAGACTCAGTCCCCTGTGCTTGGTGGTGTTGCCACCCAAATCCAGCAGTCTTGCTACTACAATAAGAGTCTTTAGGACATCTTCTCCCAGAGTTAGGGAAAATAGCTGACAAGTGGGTAAGGTCCAGGGTAACCCAGACTAAGGTAGCAAGGTGGCGGTGACTCCAAGAAGGGTGCCTAAACTTCTCACAAGGGGAAGAATGGCAGCACCAACCAATGCAAAGGGTCAGAGTCCTCAGGCCCTACTCAGGTCTTCTCAGGTGAGTGGGCCCTGAGACTCTTCTCAGCCCAAAGGAAAGGGGCACCAGCAGAAACACTGGATCCCAAGAAGGCTGGGAAATGCTTTGATTGCCACCAGCCGGGGCATAAAAGAGGTGATGAGAGGCACACCAAGAAGCCCAGCACTATTAAAAGGATAACTAGTGTGGGGATGCACAGAGGAGATTGCCCAGAGGGTGACTCCTCAGATGAGGATATCCTGGTAGCATTGAACTGGGAGTTAATGCTCAAGGTGAATGTACAGCAACAACCCCTCCCCTTTCACCGGGCTGAGCTATCTACCTATGGGCTGGGGAAACATGAGAACTCTGGCATTAGCGCTAACCTCTCAGGGCCATGGTAACACAGTGTCTTTCTCTGTCATGCACTCCCCCTCCTTCTACCATTCTCTCCTTCACCTACCCTTGCCTCCCTCCAGGGCAGTAGCTGTCAATAGTGCAGCAGGGTCAGTGGTACCAGAGCAGACTTGTATCCAATTGTGGATGCATTTTGGTATTAAAATAGAAGATAAGTGGGTCACTCATTTCCACTCTTTGAGAGTCATCACTGCTAATGATCGCAAAGCTCCTAGAGTTGATGGCAATCCATTTTTTTTTTAAACTGGGAGCTATTAAACAAGAAAATGCTCATAGGCCCAAATTTAAGAAGGGCCTAGTTCCAACTATCACTACATTAGCATCATTTTTATGACGCTAATGTTGTGATAGTGTGACAAAAATGTCATGCCATTTTTACAAATTGGTGCAATGCTTGCATTGTGCCACTTTGCAAACCCTTGTTTCACATTATGCCTGCACCAGGCATAATGTCTGAAAGGGGGACATTCCCCAGATAAGGGGCCCACAAAAATGGTACAGTGGAATCCATGAAATTCCACTGCACCATTTTTATAAGCATTTCTAATGCCTGCACAGAGCAGGCATTAAAAAGAGGCACACCATTATTTTTAATGGGCCTCTATGTACTTTGCAGAGTTAGAACCAACATTTTTGTCACTAATCCTGCAAAGTACAACAATAGCGTAAAGAATTATGACAATATTGTCTCTAACCTGTGCCATGGTGTGGCATATATTCAATATGGTGCACACATGGTGACATTAGGGGACGCAATGGGCCACAGGAAAAGTAGTGCTTTTCTTCAATGTGAGCCATACTTACTGACGCAGCTTGAATGTGTATGCTATACCGGCTGCCGCCATAAAAAAAGACTGTCTATGGTTTTATGATTTGCCTGCCAATCTGGAGTCAAGCATCAACCTGAAGTTTGACCCCAGGCTCACTAGGGGCCAAGCTCTAGGAAGGTGGGGGGGTTCCATTTTGGCACATCTTACAGGGTTAAATGCACAGACTTCAGATCCCTAGTGTGTGCAAGTAATTTACAAGCTAAAAATGTTGGTTCAACTCTTGATTATCTGCTTAAGAGATCTAACTTTTGTTTTATTCGAGTTTTGACTGATAATAAAAGTAGTGCAGTGGGATAGTGTGCCTCGAGCAAAGCACAATGTATAACATGCAGATTTTTTTTAATGTAGACAGTTCAGTCAGTTAGTGTTTTTGTCACAGGGACCCTTTTGCATGGAAACTGCAAGGCACCGGTTTACAGCCTTATTGTTTTATCTAATCTTTAATTATTCTAAGGTTGATAAATAGGACTCCTTTGGATAATAATTATTACTTATTAGTAAACACAACCCCAACCACTATGTTATGTTTAAAATCCCAAATTTGTACTTCTACCGACTAAGTATTTGTAATATATGATGCCTACCAGTATGTATGCCATGGAACACCTACACGTTGTGGTTCTCATTGTCCTAAGAAGGGCCACTAGAATTGTTTGGCATATTTAAAATCCCTTCTGCCGCCATATTGTCATTACGTCAAACAAATGTAATGTATGTAAGGTGGTGTTCCCCAGCAAGGAGGCCCAAAGAAAACGGCACAGTGAAATCTACAAAATTTCACTGCGCCATTTTATCGAAATTGTTGAATGCCTGCCCAGAACATTTAAACTATTTAAATTAAATCTAGTGCTTAAACCCATGGGCCTCCCTGAGCTTTGCTGGACTAGTGTCACAATTTTTGGCACTAGCTCAGCAAAGTACCACAATAGTGTCACAAATTTTGACACTATTGTGATATCATGCACCATGGTGTGCTGTATTGTAAATACAGCGCTACCATGGTGACGTTAGTGTTCACAGTGTGACGCAAGGAAACTGGAGCATCAGAACCAGTGTGCCAGTTCCTTGTAAATATGCACCTATGTGTCCAGGGAGGGACAAATGATGAGGCTGGGTTGAGTAAATTACCCAGCAAGAAAAGACAAATTATGTGACATAATGCAGCAAATTTTGTAATAGCATTTCTTAATTGTTTTGTCATTTTAAAACTTGTTAACACTGTATGGGCATAGGTTTCACCTCATTGGTGCCAGTTTAATACCCAAATATAGCAATACGCAACAGAAAGGTGACCAATCCAGTTTTGCAAAGGGCCTTCAACTGCATGATAACATGTGTTGTTGCATTTTTAGTTCCTTTTCTAGAATATGCAACAGATGATGGAGTATGAGGCAAATGCATGAAATCTATAACTTTGTGAAAATCGCAGCGGCTGATCAATTGAATAATTCCAATGGCCCTGGTCTCAAGTAACATTTCCTACACATTGGCTTGCACACTTCTACAAGCCATTGTATGCGTATAATTTGTGGACCATCATCACCCTCTTCCTCTCCTAGTTCCCCCTCTTAGGATCCTCCTTCCATTCAAGCTATGCCTTGATCTACTCACAAGTTTGGTTAATCTTTACATGCGCTGCAATAATATGTTCATGTCTGCATAGCAAACAAACAACTGAGAATATTAAACTGAAGGCCAGTACTTTAGTTGAGGTGTTAGCTCTGTCAGCCTTAAAAGATGTGCAACTTGATCCTTATTTTTCTGTTCTAGTCTCAGTTTTTTAGATATGACTGATAGCTTGGTGAGGAACCAGGGATTAGAGTATTTTTTTTTGTGAGGCTGCAAAAAACTGCAAACCCTTTTGTTTATGAGATATTGGTGTATTCCACAATGGAGGCAAAAGTAAAAAAATTTACATGGTTAAAATTGAAGCAGGCTATGAATCTACATTTCCTGAAATGCACGATAATGAGCTCTCCCTTATTATGTCTGTTGTGTGTTCATGTCGCTTTTGATGCCACCAGCTTTATTTTGCTTGGTGATTATTGATGATCATTTGGTCAATCTCATTGCCAGTCTACTCTCAAATGGTCAGTTGAGCGACCAGGGTAATCTCCAGAGGCTTACTGTGTCTAGCATGCTGTCTCATGATTGACTGTGTGTCAAGACTTCTGTGAAATGGTACATTGTGGGGCTCATTATGAGGCTGGCAGTCTTAAGACTGCCAGCCTCATGATGGTGGTCGGACCACTGTAGACAGGGCGGCCCGACCGCCCCATTATGACCGCGGCAGAGCCGCCACAGTCCAACTGCCGACACCACCAGGCTGCAGCCAGCCTGCAGAATGACAGTCTTGGCAGTCGTAGTCTGCCTGGGCAGCGCTCCAAGCAGGGCTGCCCTGGGGATTACAAGTCCCCATCCTCCAGCCTTTCCATGGTGGTAAACACCGCCATGGAAAGGCTGGCAGAATTGGGGCGTCAAGGGACCCTTGGGGACCCCTGCACTGCCCATGTGCTTGGCATGGGCAGTGCAGGGGTCCCTATGCACAGCCCCATCCCGCATTTCACTGCCCGAATTATGGGCAGTGAAATGCGCAACAGGTGCTGTCATACCCGAAGCACCACAACATTGCCGCCAGCTCAATTACAAGGCGGCGTCAATGTTGTGGTGAGTGTTCTGCTGGGCCAGTCAGCAAAAATTATGTTTTTGCCTGCTGGCCCAGAGGAACACTCCTTATGTGGCGGGCAAAAGACCTCCAATAGTGGTGGTCTTTTGCCTGCTGTGGTTTCGGCGGTCCTGTGAAAGGACCACCAAAGTCCTAATGAGGCCCTGTGTGTTCACGCTGCTGAATTATGATTTATGGTTTGATGATGCCTCTCTGTCTGTCCAGGTTACTTTAAGATTTTTCCTGGTGTAACTTGGCTTCTGTCTGAAGCCTTGCTTAGTCTTAGGGAGCTGTCAGATGGTGAATTGTGTCAAGGCTACTGTATGATGATTGACAGTGTGATGTGGCTTCTGTCGCACACCAATGCTGCAGTTACTCTGACCAATTTTATGGGTAGGCTTCTGCTTGATGTTCCATAACTACCAAGTCTTGGTCAATTTATGCCACAATATGACTGGAGGTAGCCGAGCATTTATTTTGGCGCTAAAATGGCGCGAACCTAACTCCATTTTATATTTTTATGCTAGACCCATCTATGATCAAAATATTGGAGTTAGCACCAAGTTTAGGATGCGCGGAACCACCTTGCGTCAATGAGATGCAAGGTAGGCATTCCCGTCCTAAATATGATGCTAACTGCCAGCACCACATTTATCTCCAGGTACAAAAATGACGCGCAAGGAGGAGGCGGACCTATATCATGGTGCTAAGCCCGCTTAGCGTCATTATTCAACACTTGGGTCAGACCAGGCCTTAGGGTGCAGGTAGGCCCATTTTCATGGTGGAACACCATAGAATGGCCACGGAGATGCCCACCCGAAGCCCAGGAACACCACCACCCATACCACAGGGTCACTACAGGAGAGAGACCCCATCAGGTAAGTTGAGGTATGTAAAAAAATAATTTTTAAGTACCCTTGGGGGCCCCTTACACTGGGGCGCTTGCCTGTCACAGGGTATGTTAGGCTTGCCCAGGGGACACTAGTCCCCTGTGTGTGGACATCAGGTGGTAGTAATGACTCTTGTCTACACTTAGACAGGAGTCCTATTTGGCTCCTTGGGCGTCATAAAATGATGCTAGGGTTGTTAGAGGCATATTTTTTGCCGCTAAGCAGTCTAACATAATTTCAGACCCACTAACACCATTTTTCCTATCACCATCCTTGACTTGCTAGAGTCTTTTTTTCAGACGCTAGCCACTCCTTAGCTCCATCTTGTGTCATTTAATAAATATGGCACTAAGATGGATCTAAGATGTGGCATTAAGAAAAATGACGCAAAACTGTGTTGGCGCAGCTTTGTATCATTTTTCATAAATATGCCCCGTAGTATCTTTTAAAGTGTTCTTTAGTATAGCTTTGAGAGTAATTGCCGGGTATTAAGGAGGCTGTTTGTTGCAAATTTGCACTAACATGTAGTGCAGTGCACTTGCAGAAGCAATATTTAAATTGGCCTAGATTTTCTTGGAGATTGGTAGTTGAGACTAAAATTAATTGTATTAGGACAGCCTCTGAATAGCTTTGAGTACAATAGCAGGATTAATACAAAAAATAAATACTGAAGGTTTTTTTTTAAGCACATCAGTGCTTGGGAATGTCTCATGAAAGATGTGAATTAACAGTTTATAAGTACGTAGGCTCTTGCTGGATTGATGAATAAAATAAGATCTGGGTACTGCAATACTTAATGGATTGCTTGAGGTGGGACAAAATGGAATGGGAGAATACTCATGGAGGTGTCTTTACTTTTCAAGTAGTTACTGTTATGTAAGGAGTTAATCTTCTCCCATCAAGTGTCATTGATGAAAGCCCTCTTACACTCATTGTTATTGGAAGACATAGCCTAGTACACAGATGCCTTAACCATCTTTCATATCAAAATAACTTGCAGTGCTTGTGCTAATCTCCACAGGTTTAAAGTACTCTACCTTACTATTCAAACATGATTGTATATTGGAACTGGGGTGTCTGAATGTTTAAATTGGAAATATGAGGCACATCAGAAATTCATCCCTCACTTTCTAGCTGGAGGTGGCTAAAGCACTTAACAAAGCTTGTCAAAGCTCTGATTCACCTATAGGACCACTCGAGACAAGCCAAGATAATTTAATTGATTTACAGAGGTGTGTAGTCCACCTCTGCCACCATGTACTTAATTCACTGAGTCTCAAATTAGGACATGTATTTCAATCCTGTTAATGCCACCTTCAGCTTTCATCCTTTCTACATCAAAAAATTGGGTACTGATAATGGCAAAATGTTCCTCTTTAACTGAATTAATGTTATAATGAGCAGCAGAGCAACATGCATCTTTTCTACAGTGCCACCCCCAAGATCATCCTAAATGTACAAATTTCACATCCTTGCACAATCAGCCTAGGACCAAGTGCACAAAGTCTAGCAAACTATCACACATACTATCCAGCCATATGCGTTTGAGTTTAGAAGGTGAATGGGCAATAAAGATGCCTCCAAATTGTCTTTTCAGCTTTTCACAAGTGCTATGTGTTCAAGACTAAAGGGCAAATGTCGGGATGTATCGTCTGACAAATTATTTCCTATTCCTTTAACATGTCGATTGGTGTTTACAAAATTCTCTCACTTTGCTGTTAAAGACAGAATAGTAAAGTGGACTAGTTCACAGTCTTGTTGTGGTGGTAAAGGGCATGTGAAAACAAAGCCTATAAGCTGTGAGAGTTTTTGTAGCACAACAACTTTCAAATACTGTAATTGGACTATGCACATTTCAAAACATATCAGCAGTTCGCAAAACCACAAATGGACCGCTTGTATTTTAATTGAGAAGTTTGCTGGAAACAGAGCTTTAAAAGGCTCAAAACAATCAAGATGCTTTATTTAGTGATGTTCAAAAGATTCATATTTGCTGAAAGCACATTTCCACAGATTATTATTTGTGCATAATATATAGGGCCTCATTACAACTTTGGAGGAGGTGTTAATCCGTCCCAAAAGTGACGGTAAAGTGGCGGGTATACCACCAGCCGTATTACGAGTCCATTATATCCTATGGAACTCGTAATACGGCTGGTGGTATATCCGTCACATTTGGGATGGGTTAACACCTCCTCCAAAGTTGTAATCAGGCACATAGTGTAGCCCCTAAACCAGTCATCACCCACATAACAGATTTGGAATATCTGAGGCGATCTGATACATAAATCTGACCACTCAGAGGACTGCAATGTAGTCCAGCAGTGCAGGTCCCATTTAGCTGCATTCTATGTGTGCTACTTTACATCTCACAATTGGCACTCAGTTATGAGATGCTAGTAACAAAGTCCATCCGAGCACATCTTTCTGAGCACTCCTTTCATCAAATGTGCCTACCATGAACTGTAAACAAAATGTCAGACTAGACAACCCATTGCAGTAAACATATAAATAGATTATGATTATATGAAATACCACAATAAGACCTGCACAGTTGCTCAAAGCTGTGCGCAAACCGTGAAGTGCATGATTGTCTCATTCAAGCATAAGCTTATTTTGATGATTGTCTATTTACTTATATATTATTGCACAACTTCTTCTGATGTGTCTGTAAAACTTACCTTTTGTCCTGAATTATTTTTGCCCTGAATTTTAATATTCTGCCCTGAATTTTTGTCCTGAACTTGACCCTTTGTCCTGAATTTTTACACTCACCATCCTGAATTTGCACCCATGCCAGATGGTCACCCTAGACATTGCCCACCTTGCTTTACCAATGTTCCTGTGCTCTGGCAGGCATTTTTGAGGGTTAGCCATCAAGATAGAGATCTGACATCATGTTGTGGAGTGTGTGCCACTCCAGGGGTCCAAGACAAAGGCCTGCATGCATCAGAGGTGACCCCTACACCCCCACACAGGCTGGCTAGTAAATAGAGCTTTTGCAGCAGTAAGCTTCAAAGGCTCACTAGCTGCATGTGCACAAAATAATTTGTCTCCCACTCAAGGACAAAGTCTCCCTGCCACAGGCATTGCATTTTCACAGGCAAGTGGAAATTAAGCAGTCAGAAGAGCATGCACTACCAAAGGCTGATCACACGTCTAGGATATCGGAGCTGAAGTGCATGACCAAGGAAGGTTTCAGCCATTTTGGTTTGAGGACCAAATACAAAGCTCTGGTTAGTTAGATGATGTGCATTCACCAGATGACATCACCTAAGGGGTGGAATAACCACAGGTCACCCTTCCCATTGGACACTTGTCCTAGTGCTCAGAACTCCCCTAAAATCTTGGATTTAAATGGCACCCCAGAAAACAGAATTTTGGATTCTGCATGGAACAAGAAGAGGTTTGTCTCTGCATAAGAGCAGGACTGCACAAAAAGATGAGCATAGATTCTGCACCTGTGTCAGCTCCCGTGTACCCGACAGAGTACAACTCACCCAGGAACAGAGGTTGGTCCCAAAAGGAAAGGTGAACCCCTCTGCAACCTAAAGACTTCACTAGATCTTCCTTGGACTAGATGAGCTAGTCCCCTGCAGCCTGCAGGCACCAAGCCCCTCTTGCATAACCTCTGAAGGACTGGGTGCTGGGCAGCAAAAGAATTCTACCCAAAGGAAAGTACTCAGCTCTCGTCAAAAACATGAGTACTTGACCCTCAGCAAAGCTCAGGTTTCTGTGTTGCTCCTGTGGTCCCCTGGAAGAAGATTCCCAAGGGCGCTGTGCTTGCCATTGCCAAGGCTTGTTCATGGTGAGCTCGAGAGCTGACCACTTTGTTCGATGCTTTGGGAGAAGAGACCAACCTGCATCAATGTCCATCCACTTTTGTGGGCCTGTGGTGGAGATTCTGCATTTGATTTTGCTCTCTCTTGGTACACCTGCTGAACTCCGGTCCTCCAAGCCAGGTAGAGTTGATCTTTCTGATCTTCCCCAGTTCATGGCCCATTTAAAACCTTATCTCAAGGGTGGCTCCCTTGAACTCGACCCGCAAGTAATCTTTTGCAAAGTTGTGCATTTAAATGCCTGCATTTTGACAGTTGTGATTGACAGCTCCATGCTCTCCTGCCCCCAGGTTTCCGTAGCCAGGTAGAATTTTTCTGTAATGCAGACCTGGTCTTAGGGCCCCAAAGACCTTAACTCCAAACAGGTTCCCTGGAACTAGACTCCTAGGTGACGGTTTGGATATATGTGTTTTTTCCATTGACTGTAATACAAAATCTTACTGTGATAAATGTAATGCTTAAAAACTCATAACTCTGTATGTACTCTATGTACTGACTACATTCTGGTGTCTAAAAATATATAAAAATAAGAATTATCTTTATACATTGGTGTTGGATTTCAATTAAATTGTATCAATTACTTAGGGGGTCATTATGAACACAGCGGTTTTCAGCGCGTGTTCATGCTGGTAGTCTTTCCATAGACAGCCAGCTCCCCTGGAACACAGCCGGCCGTATAATGGACATTCTGCTGGGCCGGAGGGTGGAAACATTGTTTCCGCCCGCCAGCCCAGCAGAATACCTGGCCGGGACATTGCCAGCAGCACCACATGGAGCCGCCGTCAATGCCTCTGTGCTGCGGGTGCAGCTGCACCCGTCGCACAGATCACTGCCCGTAAATCGGGCAGTGACCTGCTTGACGGAGCACTTCACAGGGGCCCCTGCACTGCCCCTGCCAAGTGCACAGGCAGTGCAGGGGCCTGCAGGGGTGCCCAGAGCACCTCTTCCGCCAGCCTTTTCCTGGCGGGGAAACTCACCAGGAAAAAGCTGATGGCATTGGCATCATTATCCGAGGGGCAGCAGCGCTGCCCTGTCGGATAATGATGCCGTCCTCATCCAGGCTGCCTGTCAGAAGCAGCCTGGCGGTGGGTGAGGGCCACCTATGGCGGCCCTCCCTGGCTTCATTATGTGGTGGTGTGGGCTGCCAGGTTCATAATGAGGGCCTTAATGTATATGTGGGTGATGTTCCTCTAAGTCGCCCGTCTGCTCTTTGCCACTCTATCAGGACTAAGAGAAAGTATACTCAAGTCTATCCAAGGTCCACTTTTGTGTATTATGTGATGAAAGAAAGAAAGAGAGACAAAAACAGAAAGAGAGAGATGGAGAAAGAGGGAGAGAAATTAAGAGAAAAAGATTGACAGTGAGGACCTGAGATATTTTAGGACAAATTGAAAAGGTAAATATATTTGTCAATTAAAATGTGGGAGAACACCTTTCAGTATGTAACTTAAACATTTGAAGTTGAAAAGAAATTAAAGCAGGGAAATGACAACAAACACGCCATGACTAGATCCTCAACTTTCAGTCTGAGACCTTAACCATTAAGCCAGAGGTTACTCTTTACAGTGCTCTCTCCAGACATACCTATGACATTCAACCTAAAGATTCTGATGGGAAAAACATGTGAATGTTCCATCGCTAGGAATGTTTAACATTTAAAACACTAGTAAATATGTGAAGACAATCCCATGTAATATTAGGATTTTACCCTTCAGCATGATATTCCAAGACCTTGACCATTAGGCCGGAAGTGCCTCTGATCTGGGGCATATCAAAACTAAACTATAACATTCAAACCAAACATACCGCTAGTCTGATTCTTTGAAGTCATTGCATGGAGAGACCTTTGCAATAACAATCTCTCTCTCTCCATTCCATCCCATAGTGGGACAGAAGAAACAGAGAGAAACAGAAAGTGAGAAATTGAGAATGAGGGAGAGAAATTAAGAGCAAGAGATGGACATTGAGTACTTGAGAGAGAGAGAGAGAGAGAGAGAGAGAGAGAGAGGGAGGGAGGGAGAGAGGTTTTTTAGGTGTTGATGAATGATATAAGTAGAATGAGATTCTTTAGGACAAATTGAAAAGAAAAGTGTAATTGTCAATTAAAATGAGAGAGATTGTATTTCAGTATGAACTTTAAAGATTTTAAGTTGAAATTAAATTATCACAGACAAATACTCACAAACATAACTGAACTAGAACCCTCAACTTCCATCATGTGGGTCTGAAACTGTTACCAATTAGGCCACAGGCGACACCATACTCTGTTGTCTCCAGGCATACCTATGACATTCAACATAGAGATTGTGATAGGAAAGACATGTGAATATTCCATCAGTAGGAATGTTTGACAGTCAAAATACTAGTAAATAAACAAACACAATGCCAAACAATACTTGGATTTGGACCTTCAGGTTACTGAGTGACAGTCCAAAACCCTGACAATAAGGCCAGAAATGACCATATCTTGCTGTGTATCCAAACAAAACTATAACATTCAAACCAAACATCTTGCTGGTCTAACTCTTTGAAGTCATTGTATGGAGAGACTATTGAAATAACAATCTATCTTTCTCAATTCCATCCCACTATAGGATGGAAGAGAGCTAGAGAAACAGAAAGTGAGAGATTGAAAGAGAGAGAGAGGGACAGAGACAGAGAGAGAGATTAAGAGAAAGCAATTGATGGAGAGAAATTGAGAGAGAGAGAGAGACAGAGAGAGACAGAGCTTTTTAGCTTTGATGAATTCTATACTTAGAATATTATATTTGTGGACAAATTGTAAAGGTAAATGTGTTTTTCAATTAAAAAGAGTGAGATCACCTTTCAGGATGTACCTTAAACATTTGAAGTTGATAACAAATTGAGGGTGAGAAATGATGACAGACACACCTGGACTAAAACCCTTAATTTTCAGTGGGAGAGTCTGAGACTATAGCCATTTTTGTAAAAAAAAAAATGTAGTCTGTTTATTAAATGTAATTCACAAACAGCAGTACATTTCCCTTAGATTAGTAAGAGTGAAAATGTTCTCTTTTCATGTACATCCTCACGTACTTGTAACGTACTTGTAATTACAATACGGTTTCATTTTTCATTTTAGTGTACTGACATACAACTTAAATTTGTTCAATTTATAACAATAGACATATCTATAATTTTGCTTAGGTATATATAATGGTAATCTAAGTAATAACGGTAACATTCGGCTGTGTAGGCATGAAAGGTGTTTACGCTTTGCTTGTGTATTATGTGATTAGTAATGAAGCCGGGGCAGGGCTAACGGGTTAGTAGCACACAATCTTGACACGTATGTTCACACCTGGGTGGATTTTCGTTTGTTGCCTACTTTTATTGTTTTGGTCTGATATGATGGTGTCAGCTGAGATATTGCGACAGGCATGATAAGACTTGTTATGAAAGTTGAGTATTTAACAAGAGGACTCTACGTATGCCTAGCGTTTCAGGGGGGTACATATCGTCTCTGGTTTCTATTTTTACTGCAAAGTGATCCCAGTTTTCAGCACCTTCTTGTATCTGACCCTTATGTTGCAGCTGCCTTAATGTGTGAGCCTCTACTAGTGTGGAGCTGTGCAAGTCTTTAAGCCAGGCAGGATAAGGGGGGGCATTAGGGGCCTTCCAGTGTGTAGCGATCAAATGCTTATATGTTACAAACGCAAGATCTATAAACTTATGAATGTGTTTTTCATTCTTGCCCCGGTGTCGTATTCCCAGCAAACAGGATTCTGGAGTGGGTGCAAGCGCGCAATCTATTATGTCTGCTATGGTTTCGGTGATGCAACACCAGCCAGTATTTATTGAATGGCAGTCCCAGACCATATGATAGAAATTAGTGGTGGGAGTAGCGCATCTAGGGCATTCTGGTTTAGAGTTTGGATATATTTTATTGATGTGGGCCGTGGACAGGTATGATTTTTGGATGTAGTTAAATTGTGTGTATCTCAGTCTCACGTTGCGGGATGCAGATTTAATCGTGGCGAGGGCTGCTTCCCAGGTTTTCTGGGCAATTGGTGTCGAAAGGACGGCGTCCCAGCGGCATTTGACTTGAGTCAAAGCAGTGCAGGTATCTGTTATGAGTATTTTATATAATTTAGTGATAATGCCCTTTGCGTTTCCCATAGTGAGTAGTGAGGTAAGTAGAGGGATTCGTCAGATTCATTAGGATTGCAACCCCAGAGGTTATGTAGGAGTTTGGTAATGGCACTGAATGTCAAAAAGGCCCCAGGTTGCATAATTCCAGCAGACACAAGCTCTGCAAAGGTGCTTGCTTTAGAGCCCAAAAACAGGTCCCCCGTGTTCAGTGTTTTGGTTACATGTATATCATGATGATAGGAGAGAGCATGAACGGTACCTGAGCCAGTGGTATTGAAGGTGAGTAAGGGGGAGTTGGGGTTCTGCCCTGGACATATCTCTGCCAGCAGTATCTGGCTGTATCCAATAGGGGAGTTTTGTTAGGTGGATAGGGAGGCCCAGCCATCAGAGATGTCAATATCTTTTGTGGTGCTGTATAAGCCGTTATCGCTGCACACTCCGTGGTAGACGATTCGTTAAGCACATGGTTACCCATTGAAGCTGGGCTGCTGCGTAATATAATTCAAAGTCTGGCATGCCAAGCCCGCTCTATTTTTGTGGGTATTGAGTGATGGCTAGCGCTACCCTGCGTCTGTCCCTGTCCCATAACAAATCAGTTAGCAAAGAATGCAATTTATGAAAAAACGTGCGTGGTAGGGATATCGGGAGCACAGTAAAGTAATATAAAAATCTCGATAGTATTAACATTTTGGCTATGGCTGTAAGGCCCATGGGTGAAAGAGGAAGCGAGCTCCAAAATGACAAGTACCCGCGAGTTGAGGGCAGCAGCCTGTCAAGGTTGCCCTCCCGTAGGTCCGTCATGGAATGATATACATGAACTCCTAGATATTTAAAAGGGTGATGTGCCCATGTCAGTTGGTGTAATGGTAGTGTCATTTACTGTTCACTAGGTATACGTGTAAGAGGAAAACTACATGATTTTGCCCAATTGACGCGTAAGCCAGAAGAGAGAGCGAAGTTATCTAGGATTTGCATTACCCCTGTAAGGGAGGAGGTATAGTTGCGCAGGTATATTAGGGCATATCTGCGTATAAGGATATAAGATGGTATGCGTTAAATTCTTAGAAGCCCCATATATGGACTCAGTTGCAGAGCTTAATTAACAATGGTTCCATAGCTATTGCAAATAATAAGGGAGAGAGAGAACAGCCCTGTCTGGTGCCTCTACCAATGGGGAACGCCTCTGATATCACTTGACCCGTTTTAACGAGGGCTGTTGGTTTGGAGTATAGAGTAGCAATCCATCTGATGAAGCCGTTCTGAAGAGATAGTCCCATCCGAGAGTATCAAATGCCTTTTCTATGTCTAAGGATACGGCCACTGTCTCTGCTTCTGTGGTGCTATGCATTATGCGGATTAGTCGTCTTATATTTAGAAAAGTGTTTCTCCCTGGGATGAATCCCGATTGGTCAGGGTGAATTGGGTTTGGTAGATGAGGGAGTGTCTGTTTGCTAGAATCTTTCTTAGAAGTTTACAGTCAGAGTTTAGCAGAGAAAGTGGCCTGTAAGATTTAACATCCAGTGGGTCGCGGCTTCGTTAAACACCTTGAGCAGGGGCTGCAGGAGGTGGGCGTATTGTGAGTTACAGTATTCCATTGGTAATCCGTCTGATCCAGGGGTTTTGCCACGTGCCATTTGAGAAAGAGCTAAGCGTAGCTCTTCAATAGTAATGGGACCATCTAGTGTATCTGCGCTGTCGGTAATGTTTAGGTTTTGGGGAATCAACGATAGGAGTTCAGTCAGCTCTTGCTCATTTGGGGAAATGATGGTCTGATATAAGGAGTGGTAATACATGTGAAAGGACTTATTAATTTCAGCTTGAGTGTTAACCACATCTCCTGAGTGTGTTCTAATCGCACCTATGGGCAAGGATTGCGATGGCTGACGCACTAGCCATGCTAACAATTTGCCCGACCTATCTCCTTCCGCATGCTGTCGCTCTCTAAAATGTCTATAGTCGTGTCTGCTGAGTCTGATGTCAGCCTCTCTGTGTTTAGACTTCAGCAAGTTTAATGTTTCAAGTGAGGTTACGTTTGTAGTGTCCTCGATCTCTGCCTTGCACATTTTAGATTCTAACACTAGTAGTTCCTTATTAAGCATTCTTTTGACCCCTACCGAGGCTGCTAGGCAGTGGCCTCGTAATACAACTTTGTGAGCGTCTCATTCCGTGGCGCGCACTGATGTTGTGTTTTTGTTTAAGGCAAAATAGTCTGATAAGCATTTAGCTAGTTCAGCATGAAAAGAAGGGTCTATGAGGGCATCTGGTTGTAGGCGCCATGTTGGAATACAAGTGTGCATGCGGCCCCACATCAAGGTGGCTTGGAGCGGGTTGTGGTCTTATATGGTACGGGCCAGATAGCCTGATGTGGTTATTTTTGGGATTATGTTGATTGATGCGAATAACATATCTATTCTAGTATGTAGTTTGTGCACTGGAGAGTAGAGAGAGTATTCGCTGAGTGTGGGTTGGCCGGTTCTCCAAATTTCACTTAGCCTGTTATTGTAGGCCCATTCTGCGAGCTCGAGTGAGGCTCGTTTAGTTGGAGTATTGTCTAATGGGGGGATTGAACGGTCTTTCTGAGTGTCTAATACGTAATTAAAGTCGCCACCCCATATGGTATCTATCTCCGGATCGCTGAGTTTATTACTGTTGAGTGACCATAAAAATTCCCATTGATTTGAGTTGGGGGTATATATTGCTGCCAATGCTATGGGGTTACCATCTAGGGCACCATCCAGGATCACATAACGTCCATTTGGGTCGCATTGTACGCAAGACATAATGGGGGTCATTCTGAGTTTGGCGGGCGGTGGTCGCCGCCCGCCAAACTTACCCCGCCGAAGGACCGCTCCGCGGTCATAAGACCGCGGGGGCCATTCAGACTTTCCCGCTGGGCCGGCGGGCGCCCACCAAGGGAGCGCCCGCCGGCCCAGCGGGAAAGGCCCTGCAACACAGAAGCCGGCTCCGAATGGAGCCGGCGGTGTTGAAGGGGTGCGACGGGTGCAGTTGCACCCGTCGCGATTTTCACTGTCTGCTATGCAGACAGTGAAAATCATGCTGGGGCCCTGTGAGGGGGCTCCTGCAATGCCCATGCCAGTGGCATGGGCAGTGCAGGGGCCCCCAGGGGCCCCACAACACCCGTTCCCACCATCCTGTTCCTGGCGGTAAAAACCGCCAGAAACAGGGTGGCGGGAAGGGGGTCGGAATCTCCATGGCGGCGCTGCTTGCAGCGCCGCCATGGAGATTCAGCCCAGACAGGGGAAATCCGGCGGGAAACCGCCGGATCCCCTTTTCTGACCGCGGCTTTACCGCCGCGGTCAGAATGGGCAATGAAGCACCGCCAGCCTGTTGGTGGTGCTTCCGTTGCCCGTGGCCCTGGCGGTCTAGGACCGCCAGGGTCAGAATGAGGGGCAATGTATGGGACCCCAGGGGGGCTATCCAGATCGCCACTCCCCGGGCGTATATGTTGAGAAGGTAGTGCCATATAATTGTCCCTTCCATTTTGCTTTTGTGCTCTCTAGAGAGGGCTTAGCCAAATGTGTCTTCTGCAGCATGGCAAAATGTATTTGGTGTCTCCTGAGGTATGCATAGATCTGTTGTCGTTTACGCGAGGTTGCCATGCCTCTTATGTTCCATGTGAGTATTTTATATTGTGGGTTATACTGTTGTCTTTGGGAAGCCATAGAGTATTTGTGATTTTGTGTGTGCGCATTGCGAATTTACGGATCCGTCCCTGTTTGTATAAATAATATACTTCATGCCTATTATGCCTAGCCATTTTGTGTTGTAGTTACCTAGTATGTACCTGTTTCTAACATAATAATGACATTTACTTCGAACACCATAAGCTAAGATATGTGTCAGGGTTGTGTCTCTTTTAGTTAAAACAATAACATTAACTATATATAACAATAACTGTAGTTCTAGCAAGGGCAATGTTGGTATAGTACTTGCCAACCAGATGTAACGGTCCATATGGTGCGGGGGTGTTTCAAGTTAGTAAGTTCAAGTCAATGATGATCCCGGCCCATTGTACCCTTGTTGATAATGCTACTATTCGGGGGTATCCGTGAACCAGTTGATGTGGTGATGAATCAAAGGCAGAACCAGCGGCCTACAAAAAGTTTCACTGAGTGATTTGTGGCCCCATCTGTGGGGTAAGAAGCAATGTGCCATGGCCTACGAGTCTAATAAACGCTAGCAGATGTTGTCTGTGGAGTAAGATTGGGGCCGCGGGCGGAGCCCGTGGATTCAGAATTTACCTCCAAGTCTGGTTCCATTTCCGATTGTGTTGACATTGGCTCTGGAGATGTATTAGCAAAACGGGATGTAGTCTGTAGTAGTAGAGAACGCTCATCGCGAGACTGCTCAGGGATAGGTTTAGTGTCTTGTTTCCTGCGGGGTCTACGTTTGTCTCTAGGGGGATGTCTTTTGTCCGTGGAGCTTCTTGTGTTTATCGGATCAGCGAGTCCATTTGCGTGTAGCCAGGTCCATGCATCCTCTGGTGTAGCGAAAAAGAGAGTGCGGGTATCATCCTGTATACAGAGTTTGGCAGGGAACAGCAGAGCGTATTTGATGTTGTGATCTCTTAATCGCTCTTTGACCCGGAAAAAATGAATTGTGCTTTTTCTGTACCTCTGCTGTGAAGTCTGGGTAGGCTGATATTTCCGCACCTTCAAAGCGTACTGGGGCTGCCTTACGAAACAATTGCAATATGAGGTCCCTGTCGCGGTAATTGAGGAGTCTTGCTATTAGGGGGCGAGGTTGAGCACCAGGTGCCAAGGGCCTTCCGGGAACCCTATGGGCACATTCTACAGAGAAGAACTTCGGGATATTGTCTTTCAATACTGTTTCTGTTAACCATTGGTCAATGAACAGTTCTGTGCTAAGGCCCTCAACACGTTTGGGGAATCCCACGAAGCGGATATTGTTACGTCGAGATTTGCCTTCAGCGTCCTCAGCTCTGCACTTTATTGCTTCCACCTCTGCCGTTACAGCCACCATTTGTGACTGGAGTTTGATTACCACTGGTAAAAGATGTGATGTGTCTTTTTCCAGTCCTGCAACCATTTCAGCCAGCGCATGTTGGTCTGTGCGCAATAGATTAACATCTTCAATTACTGAACCTATTTTCGCTTCCAAGGTGGTTTTAGTGTCTAGTATAGCTTGTAGTATCTTTTCAAATTGTGTTGTGCGCATTTGAAGTGTTATTTCCATCTTTTGTAGTGCTTGGTATGTGACCGAGGGTTCCTCAGGTGGGGGTGGTGCTCCAGAGTCCATGTTCCCTGGGGGTGCTCGTGGGGTCTTCGGTTTCCCCATTGATTGTCTTTGTTGCGGTGTTGTTGCTAGCAATTGTGTTTTGCACGGCTTCAATTGATTAGCACTGCAGAGGTTTGTCCCTTTTATGTGGGGAGCTTGCTGCATGTTGGGCGGAAATGTTTTTCCGCATTCGAGTTCTAGCGCACGGTATCCAACAGGGTTAAGTGTTGTAGCGGGGGCACAAGATTTATAAGTTCGCTTTGCAGTTGCTTTTGTGTTTTAGCTGTATGGTTAAGCCGTAGATTCTATTTGGAGCAGGGAGGTCTGGGTGGGGATGCTTTACTTGCGTAGTATGCGCTCTATCAAGAGTCCACGTTTTTGAGTGGCTAATATATGGTGAATATCCAAAATCTCGGGTTGCGTCAGTACAGTTAGCGGTCTAAATTAGACAGGTCTGTTTTTAGATAACTATTTATCTGTTGTTTTTATGTACACTTGTTAATGGGGACCCCCGAATCTTTAAGTGCGCTGCGACTCGATTAATGTAATCGATAAAGCACAAGGGGAGGTCATAGAATTGTGCCCTTTTGTTTGTTTTGCTGCTTGAAGTGCATGTTTCCCTGCTGTGGTTCTGCTACGACACTAGGCCTGGCACGTTCTTGGTTCTTTGCTTCTTGGTGCTTGTATCCTGTGTCGTTTCTAATCAACAACGCGATCAGGGGACAAAGAGAATTGCATGGGACTACCTTCCCATATAGCGTCCCGTGTTATGGGCAGCCTCGGCGCTGGGAGCCCTCGGGTTGGGGCGCAGATAGCACAGCGGCTCCATCCCCAGCAGTGCTGCAGAGCCAGCCGCACCCTCTGGCGGGCGCGGTTTCTTCAGGGGCAAGGCCCCGGAGCAGGGGCACCAATTCAAAGCCTCACCTGCTCCGGTGTCAGCATTCTCGTCCCGGGAGCCGGGACGTACGCTCGAGTGTGTGCAGATCACGGCTCCAGCATCCGTCCCGATCCCGGCAGGGAAGGGCGGTCTTGTGGTCCGGCATCGCAGGTAGGCAGGCCGCACCCTTTCTCACTCGGCTCGTCCGCTCCCCGAGTGGCCGTCTGTTTTCCAGCATTCGAGGCGCCCTGTTTAGGATTGTTGTGCAGCGATATTGGTTCCCCACTTAGAGCGAGCGACACCCTACACTTTTGAAGGGTGTAGGCTTCTGAAACAATATATTTGATTCAGGCCGGGATCGGAGCTGTGAGTTATGCGGCCATCCCAGTCGCCTTTTGGCCACTCCCCCTGAGACTATAGCCATAATGCCACAGAAGACCCTATAGCAGTTGGTATCCAGAAATACATGTGGCATTCAACCCAAAGAGTTTGACAGGAAAGATGCATGAATGTTGCATCATTAGAAAGGTTTAACAGTCAAAACACATGTGAAAAAAACAAGCACAGTGTATCGCTATACTAGGGCTTGAAACTTCAGCTCATAGAGTAACAGTCCAAGACCTTGACCATTATGCCAGAAGCAACTACCTAATGCTTTGCCTCCAAAAGTAACTATAATATTCAAACCAAACATGTTGCTAGTCTCAGTCTTTGAATTCATTGTATGGAGAGAATATTGCATTAACTATTTCTCTCTCTCTCCCCCAGCACATTCTGAGGTGGAAAAGAGAGAAAGACACAAAGTAAGAGATTGAGAGAGAGAGGTAGAGAAATTAAGAGAAAGAAATTGACAGGGACAACTTGAGTGAGAGAAAGAGAGAGAAGGTGAGCGTTTTTTAGGCTTTGATGAATGATATAAGTAGAATATGATATTTTAGAACAAATTGAAAAGAAAAGTGTTTCTGTCAATTAAAATGAGTGAGATTACCGTTCAAACTGAACCTTAAACATTTGAAGTTTCAAAAAATTATCAAAGAAATATGCCCCCAGGGACACGTGGACTAGAGCCCTCAATTGTCATTGCAATGATCTCTGGCCATAACCATTAGGCCACAGGTGTCTCTATGCTGTGGGGTCTCAAGACATACTTATAAAAATTCAACCAAAAAATTGTGATAGGAAAGCTATGTGAATGGTCCATCACTAGGAAGATTTGGCACTCAAAGCACTAGTAAATAAACAAACACACTGCCAATCAAAACTTTCAGCCTACTAAGTAACAGTCAAAGACATTGCCCATTAAGCAAGAAGTAACACTGTTCTGCTGTGCATCCAAACGTAACTATAACATTTGAACCAAACATCTTGCTAGCCTGACTCTTTGAAGTCATAGGGTGGCGATAACATTGCAATAACAATCTCTCTCTCTCTCTCTCTCTCTCTCTCTCTCTCTCTTTCTTCCATCCCATTTTGGATGACAGAGAGAGAGGTAGAAAGTGAGAGATTAAAAGAGAGAGAGAGGGAGAGAGAGGCTGACAGAGAGAAATAGAAAGGTTGTTTTTTTAAGCTTTGATGAATGATATCATGAGAATGAGATATTTTATGACAAATTGAAAAGTGAAATGTATTTGTCAATTAAAAAGAGCTGGATTACCTTTCAGTATGTATCTTAAACATTTCAATTTGAGAAGAAATTAATGTTTGTAAATGAACGCAGACACACTTAGACTAGAACCCACAATTTTCAGTGTGAGTGTCTGAAGCCTCAATCATTACGCCACAGGTGACTCCTTTGTGGTCTCTTTCCAGACATACTTAGGACAGTCAACCCAATTATTTTGATAGAAAAGACGCATGAATGTTCTATCACTAGTAGGGTTTATCAGTCAAAACATCAGTAAATAAACAGACGCACTGCCATGAAGTATTAGATTTTGAACCCTCAATCGTTTGATTGACAGTCAAAGAGCTGTACCAGTAGGCCAAAAGTGACTCTGGTCTTCTGTGCATCAAAACGTAACTATAACATTCGAACCAAACATCATGCTAGTCTGACTCTTTGAAGTCATTGAATGGAGAGACCATTCCAATAACCATCTCTTTCTCTCTCTCTTTTATCGCATTATGGGATGGAAGAGAGAGAGTCATAAAGAGTCATTCCCAGTTAAGGGCAGAGATTGGCCTCTGACCCTTCCTAAGAAAGTAGCTGAGTCCTACACCCACATGAAAGAGACCCTCATAGGAGGGTTTGGACTCAACATAGAGGAGTTCAGAGTCAAGTTTAGGGATAACCAAAAAGTCCAAGACCAAACTTGGTTAGACTTTGTTGACTCCTCAGTCAAGGCTCTAGAAGGCGGGCTAAAGTGCAATAAAGTGCATACATATGAAGGGCTATATTATCAGTTGATGAAAGAGTATACTTTGACCAATTGTTCCACAGAGAAATTGGGACAGCACCTAGTAGATTCTGAGTTGTCTTCTTCCAGATGACTGGGAGCTTCATTGTTTCATATGGCTGTGGTGAGGGAAAAACTACCAGTTTCTTTTCCCCATTGTAGTGCATCGGCTCCATAGGCTAACATAGGAAGGGTTTATTTTAAGATAATAAACTCATACTTATGATAGGGGCAAGCTAGAAATGTCACTCAAGATATTAAATTAAATAGTAAGAACAAATCCAACAACTTGCCAATGTCAGATGTATTATAACTATTACAGGGAAAGAGTTTTAGAAATCTTTCTAAAAGTTACCTAAAGTCAGCTCTGTAGAAGCCTTTCCTGATTAGTCAGCCTCTGGCGGGCTGAGCCAAGCTACCTTAATGAGGTGTGAAGTGGCCTGGGCTGAGAAAAAGGAAGTTGAACTGGTCTTCAAAGACTGGGACTGAAATGTGCCACACTTCACTGGAAGTAGTAATCACAGAAGGTGGTACCCTGGACCCCATTGGTCAGGGTTCCCCCTGCTTGCCAACCCAGGATCCCACATAAATATGGAGGAGCTGCCCACCAACTCAGATCCCTGCTGGAAGAAAATCAGAAGACAAAGGACTGCCTTGCTGAACCCCTCGTTTATACCCGAAGGACTGCACCAGCTGCACAATCTGGGCTTCCCCACAAAAAGGACTGTGCCTTGCTTATAAAGATCTAGGAGTGGACTTTCTGTAAGCAAATGGTACAATGGAGCTACCAATAATCCCCTGCATCAAGTCCTGTAAGGTAGAGCCAAGCTGACGAGAATGCAATGGCCTTTTAAGGATTTTGACCAGGTGCATCATGGGAATTGTAGTCCCAAACCCCAAAGAGCACCTCAGGGCTTCTGGAATATGAGGTCAAATTTGTAGACACTGCAATACCCCTAGAAGGACTACTGGAAGAAGATAGAGAAGTTTGAAGAAGTTGGCAGCAACTTTGGAAAAAACCTCCAGAAGGGGACTGACTCATTGACAAGAGTCAAGCCAGCAATATGGAACAAAGACTCAGCCTGAATTTCAGGTTCAACCTGCTGAAGCTCCAACGCTTTTCACCATTGATGAGACTTCCAGGAGTTCACTGGGTCCTCATGCTGAGCCAAGCCACTGAATTTACATCAAAAGTCAGCCTGGAGAGGAGCCCCGCTCGACAAAGAGAGAAAAAGCTCCAGAAAAAAGTAAAAAGGTCAAATTTTGACCAAGGCCTTCCGCTTAGTGTATTCAATATGAGCTCCATTGTGGTCAGCCTCAAACGTCGACTCCGTCCTGTTCAAGTGTCACCAGAGTCTGTGGTTGGTGCTTTATGCTATTAGGCACTAGAAAGCACATTCTTACACTTAATATTCAAAAAATATATCTCCTGTGTGCAATATTGGATTTTTGTTGTTTTGGTGTATTTATAAAAATAGAAATATTTCCTATTCTTATAAATTGATGTTGTATTTTTATTTTGTGTTGTGTTTACTTATTTACTGTTTTGCTGATATCAAATGCTTTACACACCTGTCTCCTAAGTTAACCCTAACTGCTTTGTGGGCCAAGCTACCAGGGGGTTGGGCAAATATTAATTTATTGAGACCTTGACTGGACTTTATTTGAGATTGTGGCATTATTACTATGTGTAGGCAACTACCTGCCCTTACTAATAAACCACTCTCTGACTATGGGGTTCATTCTGAGCCCGGCGGGCGGCGGGAGCCGTCCGCCTGGAGGGAGCCGCCAAATGACCGCACCGGCCATTCAGGCATTTCCTCTGGGCCGGCGGGCGCTCTCCAAAAGAGCGCCCGCCGGCCTAGAGGAAATGCCCCTGCAACGAGGACGCCGGCTCAGAATTGAGCCGGCGTAGTTGCAGGGGTGAGACGGGTGCAGTTTGCACCCGTCGCGTATTTCAGTGTCTGCATTGCAGACACTGAAATACACAGTGGGGCCCTCTTACGGGGGCCCCTGCAGTGCCCATGCCATTGGCATGGGCACTGCAGGGGCCCCCAGGGGCCCCGCGGCACCCCCTACCGCCATCCTGTTCCTGGCGGGCGAACCGCCAGGAACAGGATGGCGGTAGGGGGTATCAGAATCCCCCATGGCGGCGCAGCAAGCTGCGCCGCCATGGGGGATTCCAAGGGCAGCGGAAAACCGGCGGGAGACCGCCGGTTTTCCTTGTCTGACCGCGGCCGAACCGCCGCGGTCAGAATGCCCTGCGGGGCACCGCCGGTCTGTCGGCGGTGCTCCCGCCGACCCTGGCCCCGGCGGTCTGAGACCGCTGGGGTCAGAATGACCCCCTATGTGTATAGATTATATATCCAAGAAGGCACTGTTCTTTAACAATCCAAGATGGAGAATATCTGGCCTGGGACGTTAGATGTGGCTGCACCCATCCACTGGTGTGGCTATCTTTCCCTAACACACCCCACTCAACCCCTCTACCAATCTAATTACTCTGGGTCCTATCTACCTGGGGTTGCAGGAAATGGGGGGTCTGTTTTTTGTCCCAAGTGGATTTCCCTCCCTTGAAGATCAGTTTGGCCACCATCCCCCTCCCTCCTCTGCCACCTGCTACAGCACTTCTCCATCTACCAAATGCTACCTTTGTTTCAACCCATGCCCCTTCCCACCTCAATAAGGTAGCTTAGCTCAGGCTGACTAATCAGGAAAGGGCAAAACAGGACTGATTTAGGCAATTTGTAAACATAGATCTAAAACTCTTTCCCTGTAACAGTTATAATAAATCTAACATAGGCAAGATGTTGCATTTATTCTATTATTTGATGTATTACATGACATATTTAGCTCTTTTCTAGAGGAAGTATGCCTTTATTATTTGTAAAATAAAGCCTTCCAATGTTAAACTATGGAGGGGCAATAGGGAAAAATTAAATTAACAGTTTTTCCTCGAGCAGGGCTTAGAAAACATATTTTATAATTACCCTGCTTATATTTACATTGCACCCAGCCCTTGGGTCATCTAGGACTTTAGGGGTGACATATTTAAAATGAAGGTAGTTTCAGTCTTTAGAAGTTCTTTTAATTCCATAATGAAATTTGGAGTTACGTTTACTGTAAAAGCAGCCTGCAAGACAGGCCTGCCTTTAAAAGGACACCAGACACAATAGCAGTGCACCCATGGGTGTACCAACTCCACCGGGGTCTCTAAAATTACATGCCTTACCATATACTAGGGACTTACATGTAGGTTGTCAGAACCAATTATAATTAAACCTAATTTGTATACACCTTTAAACTGAGCACTGGCCCTGGGACTGGTTAGCATAGCCCAGGCACAGTCAGAGGGGGTCATTACGACCTTGGCGGTCTTTTTGCAAGACCGCCGAGGGACCACCGTGCGGAAGACCGCTCGGCGTATTATGACTGTTGGCTGCTCTTCGTCATTATTCCGACGGAGAGCCACCTACAGCCATACTTGCGGGCGGCGGGGAAGTGGAGGTTGCTCCACCTCCACCGCCACGCCAACAGAACACCGCCCAGCAAATCACGTCCTCAGAGTCGCTGTGGCGGTGTTCTGTTGGCGTGGCGGTGTCGGCGGAGCTGCCCCCATGGCTCCCGTCCCCTCCCGGAGGATCGACGGAACAGGTAAGTCGATCGTCCGTTAGGGGAGGGGGGTGGGGGGGTGTTGTGTGTTGTGTGCGTGCATGGGGGTGTGCGTGTGTGCATGTAGAGGGGGTGTGTGAGTGCGTGTATGCTTGCAGGGGTGTTCTGTGTATGGGAATGAGTGCGTGTATGGCTGTGGGTATGTCTGTATGGATGTGTGCGTGTATGTTTGAATGTGGGTGTGCGTGCCTGACAGTGTGTGTGGCTGTGGGCATGTATGTCGGGGTGTGTGCGTGTGTGTGTTGGTGGTGCTGCATGCGTGTCGGGTGTGTGTCAGTAATGTTATGTTGGGGGTCGGGTGGGGAGGGGGGCCCTGCCACCTTTGGGGGGTGGCAGGGGTGGTGGGGGGTGTAGGGGAGGGAGTCGGGGTGGGGGCGGGGAGTGGGGAGACCCCTATCAGTGCCAGGGAAGGAATTCCCTGGCACTGATAGTGCTTACCGCCATGGATTTCATGGTGGTTCAAACCGCTGGAAATCCACGGCGGTAAGCCGGGTCCAAATACCGCCGGCGGTCGTTTCCGCCCTGGCGGGCGGGACGGAGAACCGGCGGATGACCATGGCGGTAACCGCCATGGTCATAATTCACCTAGGTAAGACCGCCAGCCTGTTGGCGGTCTTACCGCCGGTTCTCCGCCATCCGCCAGGGTTGTAATGACCCCCAGAGTCAGTAACTTCCAGTAACGGTCAAAGAAAATGGGAGTGATCAGGGCCAAAGGGATGACTGTCTCTGTGAGTGGGTGTGTGTGTGTCTGTGTGGGTCTGTGAATGTGTGTGTGTGAGTCAGAATGGGTCTGTAAGTGGATGGGTGAATGTCTGAGTGGGCCTGTGAGTTGGTGTATGAGTGCCTAAGTGGGTTTGCAAGTGAATATGTGAGCCTCTGAGTGGGTCTGTGAGTGAGTGGGTGAATGTCTGAGTGGGGGTGTGAATGAGTCCGTGAGTCTCTGAGTGGTCTGTGAGTGGGTGAGTGAGTCTCTGAGTGGGTCTGTAAGTGGGTGAGTGAGTATCTGAGTGGGTCTGTGAGTGGGTGCATGAGTCACTGAGTGGGTACATCAGTGTCTAAGTGGGTCTGTAAGTGGATGCATGAGTGTCTGAGTAGGTCTGTGAGTGGTACATGAGTCTCTGAGCACATCTGTGAGTGGGTCTGTGAGCGAGTGCACAAGTCTCTAGTGGGTCTGTGAATGGGTGTGTGAGTCTGAGTGGGGCAGTGAGTGGGTGCATGAATGACTAAGAGGGTCTGTGAGTGGGTGCGTGAATGTGTGAGTGGATCTGTAAGTGAGTCCATGAGTGTCTAAGTGGGTCTGTGAGTGGGTGCGTGAGCATCTGAGAGGGTCTGTCAGTAGGTGCATGAGTGTAAATGTGGGTCTTTGATTGGGTGTGTGAGTGCCTGAGTGGGTCTCTGAGTGGGTGTGTGAGTCTCTGAGTGGGTCTGTGAGAGATTGCATGAATATCTGAGTGGGTCTGTGAGTTGGTGCATGGGTGCCTGAGTGAGAGCTAGCAGAAGGCTAGCTCTCAGACCAGAAAGTTTGCTGTTTTGTGAATCCATGTAGTACTTTGAGATATTAGAGTTTTAAAAATATAGATATCTAGGGACGCAAATCCAACTGTCCCTATGCTGATAACTGATTGGCTGCCAACACTTCAACAATGAGAAACTACTATTATAACATTTACACAGGAAAGCATGCAATGGGTGAGGATAGGATGTGGTCAAGCATGTCGACAATCATACTTCATTCTAAACTTTTTTGACATAGGTTAGTCTGACAACAAACAGACATAAAAAAACAACTGTAAGAAAGAATGAAAAGTAAGCATATATTTCCTAATGACTCCCGCTATTTATGTACTTCCAATTCAATACAGTCAGAAATATTTTGTAAGCATAGTCAGGGCTGGCTTTAGGGTGGTGTGACATGTGCAGCCACACCTGGCGCTGATCTTGGGAATGCTGTGTTTGGAAATAATATAAATAGCTTATCGGTTTAAAAGCACTTGCTGTAGAGTTTCTCGTGGGTATAGCAGTTTGAAGGCAACAATAAAAATGTCAGGCTAATTCTGGTGAATAATGTTCCTGCTACAGAGGTATTGGGGTTTTGTCTAGTGTACCATGCAGATCACAGAACTCTATTTTATGTGGATAGTGCACAGGGTTACAGGTTGCACAAAGATCCTCTTGTTGTTTGCTGTTGATAAGTTACAATCCTAAATGAGTTCAGTGACCTATGAACTCATCAGAGTTGCATGCAAACTGCATAGTATAAGTTAAAAAATGATGTTTTCCCCCAGTCTTTCATCATCAACATTTTGCTAAAAAGGTTAGTTTTGGTAGAATTCCATTCCTATTATTAAACTCAACCCAGCCACTGTGATACATTTTAAATCCTGAGTTTGTGCTTCTCCAAATCAATCACTCTTACAATATACTGGCTACTAGTATTGATGTGTTCTCTACAGCATGTTCTCATTGCGTTATGTAACATTTCATATATCCTGATTTATACATGCACGATTTATTTTCTACGTATATTCTGTGTGAGGTAAAATTCTGACACTCTTCTCTGGTAGGAGTTGCGCTATAAAATAAATGAAATGTGTGAGAGAGGCTATGGGGTAATAAGGGGCACTGTTGCAGTGTTCTAGTGAGTGAATCCGTGGAGGAGGTCAATAGGGTGGGATTCAGAAAAGATTGTCCCACTGGGCACGGCCAACGTTCAAGCTGGCCGTGAGCACAGCTTCTCCTCGAACCAAAAACCTGCTCCTTAAGAACCAAGCACAATTTAATCCTGCACAAACGATCCATTAAAATGATTAGTAAATTGTCAATGTCTTTTGCATTGCATCACTGGTCAGTCCTGCAAATGTTACCTTTACACTGGTTGATGTAATTTGGCGCGAAATTACCCTGAACCGGTACAAAGTTCATGTGTTCTAGAACTGGTACTTTTGTTTTTTCAAAGCAGTTTAATTAAAAAAAGTGTGCTTGATGGAAGACACCCAAAAGAGATACGAAAGATGAAAACGGTTCCTTTTCCTGATCATAGTTTGACAGGAGACGCCCAAGAACAAAACAGCGAAACCGCACCGATTGTCCTCTTTACCTCGGCGC
The DNA here is from genome assembly GCF_031143425.1 of Pleurodeles waltl. Classification (NCBI taxonomy): domain Eukaryota; kingdom Metazoa; phylum Chordata; class Amphibia; order Caudata; family Salamandridae; genus Pleurodeles; species Pleurodeles waltl. Next base: position 923,746,233 of record NC_090448.1, on the reverse strand, counting down.
TCGTGCACTGACTGGGCAGGGCTGTGGCTGGGACCCACGGGCCGCCCGATGCCGGAGGACCGGAAGCACGTGCCTTATTGTGATTCTCAAATTGTTACAAACATAAAGCATTATTTACAGCCCCGTCCCCAGGCAAATCAGGCCTAGTCTCTTGCGACGAACAAAAAACGAGGCACCGAAACATATAATTAGTAGCTACTTGCTGTACCCTTTGGGCAATTCTGTCATTAACATGGGATGCGAAAAGGTAGAGAGAAAATTCCAGTTGTTAGTTTATGTGCAGATTATATTTACAAAAAACTGAGTACCGTTCTGCACTTTTAGTGGGCTGGCATCTTGAAAAGCGTTTTGATTGATGCAAACGGAGCCTGTAGTTCTCTTGCTGAGTAAACAGTCAAGTGTTCTTAATAGGAATTGCAGTTTCTCAACATCTGTTGGGGAAAAGGGAATGGCGAAACAACAATTTAGATTGAGATTGGTTTTGTTAAATGCATTTAAATTCCAAGATTAGTGGTGTTCTTTCTTTTTCAATTAGCATTTACTTGCGGAAAGGTTACAGATGAAGGGGCTGGAGAAGAGATCAAGGAGGGGGGCGCACATCCGGCTCCCAGGGCAGTAGGAAACTCACTAAAACTAAGATATGCAGAGTGGGTACGACATTAAGAACGTACATCTTTTGTCAAACAAAGAGCTTCCCCCAGCAAATAAGACTCAAATGTGAGAAAAGGCCTTGCCGCTGAATTCCTCTCATATTCCCGTGAACAACGTGTACTGACAGTCACAAAAAATGCAAAAAATTACAATTATGAACTGACATGTTTCTAAACACATCTAATAATAATAATGTAGCACATGCTATGGGAAAGCCAGAGATACCCCCTCTCATGAAATAGTAGCACTGTAGGCCAAAGTACAGGTTTTAGTTGACAATTTGCATGGCTGTCCATGACAGTTCTGTTGCTAGGCTCATCATTGGACAAAAGCAGCGGTAGTAAACCTTAATTTTAATTCAATTTTAGGACAGCACCAAAGAAAATAAGTATTTTTATTACTGCACATTGTAGTGAGACCAATTCAAAGATACTGTCTGATTACCATTATGCAGCAGAATGTTTTTAGAGGGTCTAGGACATGAGAAAGTACACATAAAAAGAGAAAGGATAACCAAAGAGACTACAAAAAGTGTTTTCCTTTGTTTAGGAACATGGTGACCAAAGCAGAGTGAATGTCAGACTTGGGTGCTGATTTAAAGTTTGCCCGGTGTTTTATAATGTCTCAAACATGGCAGATACCCCCAGTGTCCCTTTTGCAAGAGGCATGGGATATAACGCACTTGGAAAAAGATTGGTAGGACATTTCTCACGTTTGTGATGTAACCTGTCTGCCAAATTCTAAATCAGGCCCTTGGACATGATAAGCAGAATAGTACTACCTACTAAGGTTAATTGAAAAGCACTGCATTTCAGCTTCACCTTTTGCAACATGATGACAAGATTCCTTTGGACATTGTCAATCACACCCCAAATATGTCAACATAATGGACAGTTATAGAACTATTTTCTTTACCTGATCATTCATCCTTTTCACTATCACCAGCAATGCTTCAAAGTTGCTGTGGTAATCATGATGGGAAACAACCTTAACAACGCAGCTTTAACCACACTGTGCATTTACGCGTAGCCTGAACCACAAAAGCGTCTTAGAACGCGTTCCTTAAACATGCAAGTCATTACAAGGACTTGCCTTGGGGAAAGCATTGTTGGTCTGATGTTGGACTTTAAGTCCAACACTTTCCCTACTGTGGCACAGACTGGAATTGGAATAGTATTCTATTCCAAAGTACAGCAATTTCCACAAGGCAAGTAATTGTAATGACTTGCGTGTTAAAGGAACGCATTGTAGAAACACATTCTTGGTTCAAGATGCTTTGTTAAGACATGAGTGGTAAATGACTGCGTTGATCTGACATACAACCAATCATGAGACTCAAAATGACTATCCTGCCACTCCCTCCAATACAGCCTGTTGTTTTTCTACTCTGTTTGTTCAAAGGTCAGCAATCGCTTTCCTCGTGCTCTATGCTCTAAGCCATTTAAAACCCATTTCCACATTAATTTCCCAGATTCCGCTCAACTGAGAGTGCTCTTACTAAGGTTTTTTATATTGACACCACTTTACACCATAACAGTTGTCACTGAACTTTCATTACGCTTGACCTCTCCATGGCTGCACCATAGATGAGCACTGAACCTGACAATTACACCTGCTGTCTTTGTTCTCCTTCTCTGGGGATTGCTCCTTCTAAGTCAGTTTGTACTCAATTTTCTACCCATGCCAACTTGAGCATCGGTCCTTCAAGGTTCGGTATTAGGACACCGCCTCTATTCATTATCCACTACCTTTCTAGGAAACTACATTTCGCCATTGAATTCTCTTACTGCCTATTTCTATAGAACATCCAAAACTCCATTGCATTTCCTCTCTTTACTTTTCTATTGCATATTAACTAGGAATCTCACTGTGATATGCAAACTGTAGAGTCCTTTACCCCATCAGGATTAGATCTGATAGAATGGACAGTATCTAATTTTCACCGTTCATAGCACCCACTCAACTCTTCCCTTATCTCTTAAACCTTTAGCATATACATTTTGCTGGGCCTAATGCTTCCTTTTAAGTATTTATAAGTCACTCCTAGGGGAACCCTGAAGCCTCATAGGGCAGGTGCATGGTATTCAAAAAGTAGAACATGTGTACTTAAGTTTTAAAAACTCTCACAGTCACTTTCACTGTGGTAAGTTTTTTTTTTTCTTATAAACTAACAATGAGTTATTTTACGACAATCAATAAGTGACAAATTCAGTTTGGGCACATATAGAGAAATGCTTCATTCGAATCTTAATTTGAAATCCTCTTGTATGGTAAAGTCACATTTTAAGTTACTGTTCTGAAAATTCCACTTTTAGAAACTTGGCATTCCCCTGCTTAAACCAAATGTGCCTTTCTGCCAGTGTCACATAACGGTGAACGTCTGTCATGTTGTTGTTGTGTATTCCTTATAGATATGGCAACAATGGAGGCTAGGGTGTAGAGGAAATGGGTCTTCCTGACAGGATGGCTGGGGAGGAGCTGTGCTCTTCTCTGATTACACTTCAAAGGTGCCTGTTTGCAGCACACACAAAGAAGCCTGACATTGTGTCTGACCTTACCTTTGTCACCCCAGGCAGTTTGGAGCCAAGTCTAGAGGAAAGGGAAAAACTGACCAGAAGCAGTTTTGGTGTAGGCCAGGCTTTGCCCCCACTCAAATGCTTACACTGGATGTAAACGAGGCACCCTCAGAACACTCCTGGATCTGAGAAATCAGATTCAGAAGAAGGGCTGCTCTGTTGGCTGAAGAAGGAAGATTGGACCTGCTTGCCTTGAACAGAGCAATGGTACAGCTGACCAGCATCACCTAAACCTGCCTAAGCCCTGCTATTGGCCTCTACCAGAGTGAGTCCTGATCTCCAAGAGGTGCCCCTAAGGTCCTGGAACCTTGATTGGCATCAAAGTGTACTCCTCCTGCTTCACAGCTACAAAATCTGCACTCAAGCTGAAAATAAAGAGGTTTTGGGCTCTTCATGACAGAGTACTTTATTTATTTATTTGCATGATTAAATAAAATCTTAGCAAAATAGTCAACTAATTACACAATTAATACAGCTGGATATTTAAAAAGCTGCCCTTATGTGGCCAGCTTAACAACATATAGGGATAGTGACGTTTAATAAAACTAAACACAATTAAGATTCAATATCCGCTATAAAATTATTGAAGTTATGCTAAAACAATAATAAGAGTAACTAAACAATTATTAAAAGCGCAAACTTTTCTTCATGACAGCAAGCAGCACATTGTGTCAGGAATCGTTGCAGCATTTCCCACCAATGCAAATCTCCAATGGTGACCTGCCCTTCTCACAAAACTGCAACCACCCGTGGGAACCTCTAACATGAAGATTCAGTGATGACCGCACCTTGTTCCGACATCGATCAAAGCAATGCTCCAGCTGAGGCTCCTCACGTGGACATAGACCTATAGAGAGGAAAATCGTTAGCAGGGCGAATCTGGTCCCTGTATCTGATCCATGCTTCATTGCAGTCAGCATGAACTTATGACTTTGACGTGGTCCAGCGAGACCAGATAATTGCAAGTGGCACTTTGTGCTTTTGGGTGTTAATTTTTACATTAAATTTAAAAAAATCCTAACCCTGGTTTCAATGTTTGGAATGTTGTCATTTTGATGTTTTTTTCATTTATTAAAATTACTCTATTTTTCCAAATTGGTATGAGATTTTAACAGAGTTAGGTTCTCACTTTAATACTGTTTGAACTGCTGAGGATTGCATACATAGATAACACATTGCCTCCAAGTTAAGCCTAACTGCATTTGTGCTGTGCTACCAGCAGGAAAAGCGCAAAATTATTTATCATCTTTTGTGGTTCACCCTGACAAGAACTGTTTTTGTTACTTGAGTGGGGCTCTTATCCCCATCCAAACTCAACTCAATTTCTTAGGCACCTGTATACAAACACTTTTGTGGAAATAACAATTCCATTGTTTATCCCAGAAGATGTTATAAAAAATAGTGCTTGGTTTATTGAAAGGAGGTCATCATTCTGTTTCTTTGGCAAACAATGTTCAAGAAATTCTCAATCATATTGTCCCACTTTTATTCAGATTATTCTTTATTGATAGTAAGTATTTAGATTATATTCCTTCTAGTCAAGGAATTATTATCAACCTGTTTTGCTAGTCCTGTAAGGACTACAAAATAACCTTAAACAAATTTGTTTTTCAAGATTTTCAAAATTGTTTAGGCCAATTGTGAAGACGTTTCTGATTGGGAATATTTGGGTGAATCAAGAGCGTTTCATCACCAGTGACATTTCCTATCAGCAACTAGTATCATTCAAACTAACAATACCCCTCCTATAGTATAGATTTTATAGGGAGCTGGAGAGCCAAAGTGATTTTATGTTCAATTTTATCTATATATGTGAAGTTTGTGTAGGGGAATTCCAGTGGTGACAATTATCAGAGTGAGTTAGGTTTAATTATTAATATCCTGGGATGCCATAATGCACTAAGAATTTCATTTTGAAGAAGACATGTTTTTAACTTGTGTTGAAAGTTTGTGGTTTGCATGTGTTCATATGTTATTCATTGCATAATTATTTGAATGGGGGCATAGCTTAATGAATCTTGAAAAGTGTTACTATGGCACAGCATTGGAAATGATTAAAGGACATATTTTGAGATTAATATTTCAAATAGATGAATACAAAAAGTACAAGACTAGTTATATGCAGAGAATGTATTTTCCAGCTGCTGGATCACAAAAGAAAAAGTGGTAGATGCATCTACCTTATATATTTGTCATCAAGAAATATATGAGATTGTGAGCCCGATGGGCAGTAAGGCTAAGGCCTTGATTTATACTTTTTGTGGCAAAACTGCACTAACACAGTTTTGCACCAAATAGTTTAGCACCGGCTTGCACCATTTCTGTGCACCAGCCAGGCACCATATTTATGGAACGGTGCAAGCCAGTGCATAGGGTAGACTAATGTAAAAAAATAAATGACGTTAGTCGGGTGGGGTTGGCAGTATGGAAGAAGGGGGTTTTGCACCAAAAAATGACGTTAGGCATGTTAGAGTAAAAAAAAAATACTTTAACCTGCTAGAGTCATTTTCTGATGCAAAACCATCCATACCACATGCCCACAACCCCAATCTCCAGCACAGGGGACCAGGGTCCCCCAGGCATGGTCATTTCACCCTGTGCCATGTATGGGGGCCTATTTCAGGGCCCCCTATGGCACTTTAAAAAATAAAATAAAATACTTACCCATACTTACCTGTACTTACCTGGGATGGGGTTACCTCATCCTCCGCTGTCCCTCTAGTGTGGGTAGGGGTGTCCTTAGGGTCTGGGGAGGGCACCTGTGGACTTATTTTATGGTGTTCCACCATGGAAATAGGCCCACAGGTCCCCTAATGCCTGCCCTGACCCAGGTGTTAAAAAATGGGGTAAAGCAAGCTTTGCCCCATTTTTTGACCCCTCCTCCCTCCCGTGCACCATTTTTGCACAGGAGTATAAATATGGCGTTAAGGCCATAGAGTAATTTTTTGCACGGAAACACCTACCTTGCATCTCATTAAGGGAAGGTAGGTTTCCACCTCCAAAAAATGACTTTAACTCCATAAATTTGGCGCTAGACGGGTCTAGCGCCAAAGTATAAATATGGAGTTAGTTTTGCACTGAATTAGAGTAAAAAAAAATGACGCTTATTCAGTGCAAACAGAGTATTACTATGCTCCTATTTCACATGAAAGCCATTGGTGCTGTGTCAATTTAGTTCTAGACCAGAACCAAGAGGATGGACTTGAGGACAGCAGGTCCTTCAATATAGCCCATACATAAACTCTCCCTAATGGAAGACAGATGAGTAAGCATAGTTAGAAAGGAAATAGCAACCAAAGAAGTCATCATTTGCGAGTGGATTGGTTTAGCTAGAAGAGGTGACGTCAGTCTGTGCAGGCAAGCAGCCAAGAGAAAGTCATAATTTAGATATGGGGTAGCTCAGTCTTTTTTTGTTTGTCAATGAATTATTGAAGAAATAACTAGACAAAAACAACCATATGTTGCAATAACAACCTGTGAATGCTTATCCATGGGGATCAACTATTTTCTAGTATTTTGCCATAAATGATATACAACAGTTTCCAAAACTTCTACCCTACCATCCCAGGTACATAAGAATAGTAAATCAGATGCCCTCCAGCTTTACACATCGGCATTGTTAACAAAGAGCATGAGGAATCCAAAACATCTCATCCAAACAGACTAAATTGGCAATCCCATCCTTTTACATTGTGTATTACTCAAAGGTGCAACCTTTGATTCACATTCTACACTAGAACATACCACTGTATGCTAGAAATCCATTTGCATTACTCAACCATCCAACTTATTCATTTCTTTTGTTCAAACAATTTTATTGAGAAATTAAAACAGTTACAGAGCAGATAGTTAAGATAGACTACAGGGAACATTTTATAATATTGTACAACCTTAAGTAGAAACAGATGAGATGTATGTGGGTAAGTACCATAATACAATACCTACCGTTGGTATAATCTTTGCCATGCCTCATGGTGAAGTTGAGAGGTACATTGATACTATATTCTAAAGTAGTTGGGAGCTGAGTTTTGTATTACTGAATGTGTTCAAGATGATCATGGGAAGAAGAGAAAGAAAGGCAAGAGAAAGATGGGGGAGAGGATAAGGAGAGAAAGGGGGAGGAAGGAGGATTGAGTCAGCAGAGTCTGTAGTGAGGCTAGTTTTACAAGGCATATTTGGTGGTTTGGATTAATCTTGTTGGGAGAGTGGAGAGATTCCAGTTGTGATGGGGCTACAGGGGATCCACTTTTTGTAGGTATGAATCAAGTGCATTCCATAGGTAGTGCATTTGTGAAGTGTTATGTAGTTTATTATACACTACATTTTCTGTTCTCCTGGTGCCACATAAAGTATTCCATCATTTGTTGAAGTAGATTTCTGTGGTGGATTTCCATTTCAACAGGATTACCTTGGAACCCAGGGCAAGCATTAGATCTAATAGCAGTAAGTCACGTGTGGAAAGGCCAGTGTCGAGTGGGTGTGCCGCCAATCCTAAAGTTGCAGTTAGGAAGGTTGGTGTAATTTGAACCTTAAAGATGTCATGAATCATCTCATGAATTTTGAACCTGAGCGGTTGAACCAATTTACATATGAAAAACATATGTTCTAGTGTGCTGGAGGGTTCCCCACAGAGCCAACAGCTGTCTGTTTGTAAGATCCCAAGTTTGTGCAGTCTGGATGGAGTCCAGTGTGTTTTATGTATCACCCATAATCGAGAATGCATGATTGCAGGTGTAATTTTAACCAGAAAGGGGGAGTGCCAGATTCTATTACAGGTGGCGTCCGAAAAGTTCAAAGTGAGGTTTTCTGGTATCTACTGAGACCATTTCTTTTTCAAATTGTTGAGAAGGTGTATTCTAGGAGGATCAACAACTTTATATTTGGTGATGTGGTGTGGCCTAATCTTTTGAGTTTTCCAAATAGACTGGATAGAGTATGTGGTCTTGGCAGAAATCTAGTGGCTCTTTCAATTTTTAGAAAATTATAGAATTCATTTGCGGCAAGGTTGTGTCATGTGCTCAGTTCAGCAAATGGAATATGGTTTGTGGCAGTGCCTAAGTCTCCAACATAGTTGATGCCTCTTTTGTATCATTCTTCCCAGAACACAGTCTAGTTTGATTTTGTGTTTGTGCCATAACAAGACTAGAGTGGAGTCGGAGATACTGTTGTTCAGTGTTTTGTCGATTCGCATGATGGAGGAGGCTGTATCAGCGATTATGGGAAGCGAATGGGCCATAGGCACTTTCTGTTGCCCTCTGATGATGAGGTGGACTTCAGGGGAATGGGATGTAGTAGATGAAATTCAATTTTAAGCCCTGGTGGAGAGTGTTCATTTGCCTCTCTGAACCACCAATTGCCCTGATCTGCTAAAACAGCTTGTTGATATCTCTGACAATCAGGTATATTTAGGTGTCCCATTTTCTTATTCAGTTTAAGGATGGGGCTGGCAATTCAAGCTCTTTTCACCATCCAAAGGAAATCCAAAATATGCTTATCCACAGTTTAAAGAAAGTGGTGGAGAGGTTAATGGGCAGCATACTCAAGAGGAAGTTGATTAGTGGAGCAATCATCATTTTAGCAGTTTCTGTCCTACCCCACCAGGTTATGTGTTTGAGGGGCCATGAGTTTAACAGGTCTTTGATTTTGGTAAATGTTTTGTTTTCCTTAATCATAGTGGAGGACTGAGGAACCTTTCTGAACCAGAAGCCTAGATATATAGGCGCATCTGATTGCCATTTCAAATCCAAATTGTTCAAAATTGAGGGGGTACAGAGAATGTTCATGGGGAAGACCTCCATTTTGGAATGTCGACTGTATAGCTAGAAGCTCGAGAAAAGTTTTCAATTTCAAATATAATGTGGGAAATGTTTGTGTCTGCGATTCAGTGAATATTAGCACATCGTTGGTGTAGGCCGCTCCTAATTGCCTACCTAACTGAAAATGTACTCCTTTAAACTTATCATTCTGTTTCAGGGATGAGAGGAGAGGTTTGTTTACTAAAAGGAATAAGAGAGGGGATAGTGGGTATCCTTGTCTGGTGCCTTGTTCTAATAGAAAGGAGTCTCATAGGCTACCATTAATTCTGACCTTAGCTATTGGTTCAGAGTACAATGAAATGGCCATACAAATACAATCATCACCTAGGTGGAATTTCCCTAGCACCTCACGTAAGAAAATCCAAGAAACCTTATCAAACGCTTTTTATGCATTAAATGCCATCACAGCAGTTGATTAGTTCACTGACCGAGCCTTTTCAACTGCATGGTAGAGTACTCAAATGTTGTCTACAGCCAATCTGCCTTTCAAGAAACTAGCTTGTGATGGGGCAATAAGTTTTGAGATCACTTTCTGTAGTCTTTGTACCAGGTATTTGCCATATAGTTTGCAGTCAATATTAATTAATGATATAGGCCTGTAGTTTTTGATATCCAGGGGGTCTTTGTCCTCTTTTTGGATAATGACTATGGTGACTTCAGAACCCGAGCCATGGACAAGGCCCGTGAAGGCATATGAGTGAAAGAGGGCTACGAGGGGGTTAGATAGAAGGTCGTAAAAAGTTTTGTAAAACTTGATAGAGCAACTCTCTGGTCTTGGAGCCTTCCCTGCAGTGAGGGATTTGATGGCAGAGCATATTTCTTCTGTGGTGATCGGGGCATTAAGAAGGGATCTGTCTTCTGGAGAATCTTATGGAAGAATGCATGAGTTCAGGTAGGACACATACTCCTCCTGGTTGATCGTTTAGCCCAGGGTGTATTACTCAGAGAAGAATTTGTGGAAAACTTCCAGGATGTTTTGTGGGATAGTAACAGATACGCCTGGATTGTTTCTGATGGCTGATATTGTGGATCGTTTTTTGGAGTATTTCAGGTAGTTGGCTAAGGTCTTTCCTGTTCTGTTTCTATTGAACAGTTTCTCTGTGTTGGATATTGCTACCCATTTCTGCGCTCCTTTGCTTAGTATTTGATTATAAGTATTATAGTTTGTGAAGTATGGGGATGTCATGAGAACCTGTGGAAGGTCTAATTGATTTTCTTGATCTCAGATTCGAGTGAGTCGAGGCATTTATTCAGGGATCTGTTTCTTGCAGCTGAAAGCTTCATCAGGGTGCCTCCGAGACAGGCTTTCAAGGCCTCCCACCTGGACAGGTCAGAGGAGTCCCTGGGTTTGTTTTCTTTCAGATAATGGTGCATTGCTGTAGCAATCGCACTTTTAGTATTTTCATCTTCCAGGAGGGCATTATAAAGTCACCCTATTTTTAGGAGATTATTAGGAGAGCGTTTAGTGAATGTGAGATCTAGTGACAAGCATGGTCACTGATTATTATGGGTTACATTTTGGGGTTAAGAGGGGACAAGAGATTTGTCTCCTAAAATGTAATCAATTCTTGAAAGGGTATGGTGGGGAGTGGAATAGAATGTATAGTCGCTGCCAGAGTGGTTCGATAACCTCCATATGTCTACTAGGTCATTGTTTTTGCAGAAAAGTCTTCTTCGTTTATGTGATCTGCTACCTGGGAATTTATGTGAGGAAAGTCTACCAGGGCCATCTTCTATTGGTGGATTAAAATCCCCCCTACAATGATGCTGATGTTATTTGGGATTTCCGGGATACATTTGTCTAGTTTTTTCCAATAATCAACCGAGTTGTAGTTTGGAGCGTAGATATTTATGATGGCTAGTTCTCTGTTTTCCCAGATATCCTGATAATAAGCCAGTGTTGCTTGTGGTCATGTGTGCGTGATAGGACTTTAATTTTTGATTTTTGGAGAATAGAAATAGAATAGAAGGTAATAGCCTCTTTTTTCCCCATAGCTGGTGAAAGTACGGTGTCTGCGATCCATGGGCAATAGAATATGACTTCCATGGTGGATTCTATATGAGTCTTCTGGAGTACAATTATGTCCCCTCTTAATTTATTGCAGTAGTCATTGACTTCTTTTTCATTTTACTGGGTGTGATAGTCCCTTGGCATTTAGTGAGATTGTTTTAAGGTCAGCCATCTTTTCTGAGTGTCGAGGCATGGTTAAGGATGGAATGATGTTGTGTAGCAGAGGAGTAGGGGCATTTTCCCGAAGGAGCTGTGCTAGGGATATTGATATGATATGATGCCTTTCTAATGGGTTGTCTGTATTTGGAGATAGGATTGCAAAAGCAGTACGGAGTATGGGCACATGTGAAAAACTTGGCGCTTGCAGTTGTATGCCTTAGTGGGTCCCAAGACTGTTGAAATGGAGAGGTCATTTGGGAGAACATACACCCAGTAGAACTGTTGCAGAGTTCTAGAAAAGTGAAGACTCAAAGGTAGAAAAGAGGAATTGAGTGTTCTGAGGGAGAAAGACTGAAAGGCAAAAGGAGTAAGAAGGAAGAATTAAGAAAGAACAATACAAAACACCTTACCCTAACCCACCCACCAACCATATCCCAAAATGTGTCCAGGCCACATTTCCCCACCCTATTTAGAGTAGAGGAGAGGAAGGCCACAAGAAAGCCAAGCCTCAACAGTAGCAGTATAGCCTCTTCTTATGGATGATATCAATTTCCCAATATTTGACATAATTAATAAATGAAGTGTAGAAGGGTTAACATGCAGTACAATAAGTGAAATTCAATGAATTACTGTAATTATATTAATAACAAAGGTAAACTTCCCTAGTTGGGCATTTACACTTGGTATAAGCACATATGGTAAACACTTGTAATATGAGGGAACTGCTGAGGTTATAGAATCATGTTTGATGAGCAACAACAGGGTGATAAACAACAACAAAGAAAGATTTGTCAGTTTATTTGTGGCAATATTTGTGCCATCATTTGGTAATACTTCTGTACTATGCCTGATGCTAGAGTTGAGATGGTAGTAGAGCAGGAGTTGTAGGGTCAAGCCACTATCTCAGTTTGAGAGGAGGTATCTATGAAGGTTTGAAGATCCGCGGGGGAACTAAAAAGCATTGCTTTGCTTTTGGAGAGGATACAGAATTTTGCTGGACCAGCAAAGGAAAAAGGGAAGTTAGGGTCTCTCAGGGCTTGATGACGCACTAGAAATCCTTTTCTCATGGAAACAGTCTCTTTATTACCCAGCGTGTGTTGGTTCTAGATGTAATTGTTGGGGGTTTTCCTGAAGGAATCCTGTGCGCCTGTTGGATTTCAAAGTCTTTTTTGAAGTTGAGGCCTAGGGGGCATGGGATCCAGGATTCTAAGAATTCAACACAGGAGTTTGCATCATTTTCAACATTCCCTGGTAGTCCAAAGATGCGTAGTTTCCCTCTACAGTTACAGTCTTCAAGTTCCAAGATTTCCTTGGCTATTTGTTTCATCAAATGATATGAGCTACTCCTTTTTGGATCTAGGACTTAGCATCTTTCAATGCACTGATCCTTGTCTCAGCTTCTGGGAGTTTGCATGAAAGGCCCTTCAGGTTAGTGCAAATGACTTGGATATCAAAGTGCATGGCATCAGTACTGGTTTTAGTCTCCTGTGCCAGAGTATGTTGAGCCCTGAGATGTTGAATGATAACTTCAATGTTGGCAGACATGTCCCCTTTACTTTTGACCAGAGAATCAGGAACTGAGGAGTCCAGTTTGGAGCATTTGTGAGAGGCATTACTCTCTTTTGTGTCTTTGTGGTCTTTTCATTCTCTACTTGTGTGATCAGCCATAGTGGATCAATGTAGTGAGAGCTAAACAGGTTGTGAGGAGGTTAGCATAAATAGAGGCCCTGTGACTGTAGATGTATGTGCTATAAATGCTTGGCCTGTATGAGAAGCAGGAGGACAGTGTTTTTTCTGGTTGCCAACTACATATGGGGAGGCAAGTAAATCACATGCGGAGTGCAATAATCCTCAAAAAGACATTGATGGCCAATTTGAGACACAATGACCCACTTAGTCTTCATCTAACGTGTTGGGCTGACTTTGGTTCCCATTTAACATTAAATTGGCAACTTCCCTTAACAATGTCCTTCATCACTAAACAAGCAAAGGATATAAAATGAATTACAAGCCTTTCTTTAATTAATGAGCAGTGGTCTGTCCTTTATATTGGAGAGCCATACATGTTTCAAATTGGTGAACAGGTGTTATTTGACTTGTGCCTGAGGGTTGAAGGCTGTGAGTGATTGGAATTAAGTAGTGCTCTGTAGTAGGCTGCACAGAGAGCAGATTGCACAGTGGCCACCAGCTTGGAGTCAGGCATCTTGTGGTGGAGGAACTAGAGAGCAAGCAGCGGTCCCAGAAAACTGCTAGTAAGACCCTAGTGGTCTGAAATTGCAGTGCATCAGAGATAAAGACAGGCTGGTATCATCAGAAAGCAGGTGAGAAGTATCAACAGACAATGTGAGGTGGAGATGAGGCGATGATAAGTATGGATCCTTTGAGGCCAGATGGGTTGCTCCATAGAGACCCGTGTTCGTGCTTGACAAGTGAAGGTGCTTGGTGCTTGGTACTGGAAATGAATAGTTTTGGGGAGATTTAGGTGCTCGGGTGTGCAGATCAGAGTGGAACACTCTTTTGTCAGGATGGGCGAGCAGGCAGCATGATGAGAGTGGATGGAGTGCGGAGCCTGAAGTTCAGGCAGCCATTTCTCTCTTGGGCACAAGCCACGCTCCCACAACGTATTCATTTCTTAAGGAAGTCACTTCAGACTTTGTCAAAAATCAATAATTTGTCATTTAGGGCCTGATATAGATCTTGGCCGTAACGGTTCCACTGTCGTTTTTCAGACTGGAAACCTGTCCACCGCCATTCTGGTACTCCCACCAGATTTAGATGTTGGTGGTGCCATAGGCAACAGCCCGCCCCAGTCTTGCTGATTTTGCCAAGGATTCCCATCTGCATCAATGGCGCCATAGGAAATAGCAGCTGAGGGTGGGACTCAAGCCACCTTTACAGCCCTGCAGATTTGGATGTGCCTTACGCCAAGCCATCTGTGGCAATCCGATCTTCACATCTGAGTTGGCAGACTGGGGAGGAAACGGGGTGAAAACGTACCTTTTTCTCTAGAATCTACTTCTATTTTTGACTGGACATGACTGGATAACACCTTCCCTCAGTGCTGCCACTGGACCATGGAGAAACACAACCCCCCGTCACTGACTCAAAGCTAGGGAATGCGCATTTCCTGTGTTCGCATATGAGCTCGGGCACTGCAGTCATATACATGTCACAGTAAGAATTTTAAATCACTGTGACATGCAGATTTCAGGGACACGATTGGGTCAGACATGGATGGGGGCACAATGGTACATTACACCTCGCACACATACACAACTGTCATTATGGTATCAGTATTCATTGCCAAATGAAAGCTGGCACCACAATGACGGTACAATTGAACTTGTCACCTGGGTCCATGTGTGCCCATTTTAAGGGAACCTATACCTGTCATATTGTGCTTCCAGTTATGTATGTGAGCCATAATGTGTATGTGTTTATGCGATGCAATTAGCTGGTTGAGGTGGAGGGAGCTGGAGTGGGTGATGTGGTTGTGCAGTATGTGTGCCATTTGCACGTGGGTTTGATGTTTTTGTGTTATGTTGCTGTGTGCAGCATTCATGTGAGCGATGTATGGTGGTCATTGTCATGATGTGTATTGTTTTGCCTTTCTGTCAGTGTATATGTTCACATGAGTTTGAAGTTGTGTTGGTTGTTGTAGTTGTGTTGTGTGTGGGTGCAATGTCAATAGTGTGTGTATATGTTGTGTAATGGATGTTCATCAATGTGTGTTTACTGCTTATACGTGTTATGATGGAATGGCAATGGATACGAGTGTGTATGGGGTGTGTTGTGTGTGATGCAGGAGTACATATATTGGCAAGGTACAGTGTGTGTGTCTGTGTGTGTCTGTGTGTGTGACTTACATGTATTCCATAGGCACTTCCATTGCCTGATGTTCATTGGGTCCAACAATGGTCTCCCTCCATCAGCAATCCACCAGCAGTACACTGCTTGTAGGATTGAAACATCTAAATATGTTCAGTGGGAACACGCCCTCATGACGGCTATACAGAGCACTCCGCTGTGATGGTCTGCCACTCAGACGCAATACATCTAAATACATCGGCTGGAACACATTTGACTTGATGGTGTTCTCAGGACTGCTGCCGCAAGTGGATTGGCAGTAAGACCTCCAAGATCTAAATTAGGCCCTCAGTTTGTGAATGATTTCTTCATAAGATACAACCTGAAACATTTCTCCCAGCCAGTCTTCCATTGTGGGAATATTTACCATCCACAAAGGAACAAAATGCATAACTTGGCTACAGCCTGTGATGCTTGAAATAGTTTTCACTACCTTTAACATAATAGTTCCAATAAGTTTCCAAATGTGGGCATCTCCAGAATATATGCACAATGTCGCTATCCAGGTGATGGCATCACCTGGAGTAACCCCACTTTTGCCAATCTCATAGAGGACTAGTGTTATCAGTGTATAATTTTGTGATAACTTCCTCCTTCTCCTTTATAAGCATTTTAACCTATTCCTTGGTCGACAGCTGTGTACATCTACCTTCTCATCAATTACCACTAGCCTAAATTCCTCAGGCGTGTGTGGCGCAGCCTATCTGAATCAGACAATTTGGGGTGGTATTACTCTCAGCTAATTCTAATATCCATTTGTCATTGTGGATTTAACTGAATCCCAAGCATGAAGTATAAGATTCTGTGCTGTACTGGCCTCTCATACCTCTAATAATGAAGGCTGCTGTTTGCCTCTGGTAATTAATGGGCACAACAAAAATGACAATGCATTTGCCAGAGACTCGATACATCACTGGTACATTGTCAGTTCCTCTGATTGTGACCAAGATCAGTATTGCTCCATTTTTCAGGTTATTATGTGTCAACATCAGTGACTTAGGGCCAGATGTAGGTAGGTATAAAATTGCGACTTGCAATTTGCGAGTCATAGCGACTCGCAAATTGCAACTCGCAATACGAGATGCAGAAAGGTGTCTCAGACACCTTCTGCGACTCGCTATGGGGTCGCAAAAACCCATCTCATGAATATTAATGAGGTGGGTCGCAGTTTGCTACCCCATAGCGAGTCTAGGCACTCACAGGGATGGTGGCCTGCTGGAGACAGCAGACCACCATGTCCGTGACTGCTTTTTGAATAAAGCAGTTTTTTTTTTCTACTTGCAGCCCATTTTCCTTAAAGGAAAACGAGCTTCAAAAAGAAAAAATACCGAAACAATTTGGTTTCAGTTTTTTCAGAGTAGGCAGTGGTCCATAGGACCACTGCCTGCTCTGAAAAAATATTTTTATTGACATTCACAAAAGGGAAGGGGTCCCATGGGGACCCCTTCCCTTTTGCGAATGTGTTACCATCCACTTCAAGTGGATGGTAACTGCGAGTTGGTTGCGACCGCATTCGCGGTCCCAAAGCAACTCTGCATGGCGATGCGGTCGCAAATAGGAAGGGAACACCCCTTCCTATTTGCGAGTCGCAGCCACAAATTGCGAGTCGGTACCGACTCGCAATTTGCGGTTGTGCATCGCGTTTGGCCTTTTGCGCCCCTCAAACTGCGTTTTTCGCAGTTTGCGAGGCGCAAAAGGCTTGCTACATCTGGCCCTTAGAGTCTAAATTAGAGTTTGGTAGAAGGGTTACTCTGTCACAACACAATGGATATCCAGCCTGTATTATTATAAGTGCTATAGGACAAAATATACTTGTAGTAAGGTGGGCTGGACATCTGTCACGTTTGTGACAATGTAACCCACCCACCAGACTCTAAATGAGGCTCTTAATTTCTTTTATGCCATCATCAGTGTGGATACTGAGTCACTACACACTGCTATCCTCCATACCTTAGAGATCTATCGGTTTTCAAATTCGCTCAGTCTTTTAGTAAACCCTAAGTCAGAGAGAGAAGGAACGTAATGTAATCAACAAAAGTGAAAGAGGCAGGGGAGCCAATAACTAGGATTAAAGAGAGATTGTATGGCTATGAGAAAGATTCAGCTAGATGGTGCGATAACTGAGTAGTTGTATAGAGAAATGCCCAGGAGACAATCTTTCTTGAAACAGCCAGAGAGAGGGCTGTTTAAGGTAGAACGTCAAATGAGTATTGAGCTCCAAATGTCTGAGAAAGGAGAAGCGTGATAGGGTGGGAGTTAAGAGTGATTAATGTTCACATGGCCCATGCTGTTTCAAAATGAAGCTCAACATCTATTAATATTTTTATGGATGAGGTTCTTGAGGCATCCAGTATTACAAATAATTATTCAGTTGAGAGTGCCTGATTTGTGATCTACTCTTCACACGAACTGAGCATGCTCCTTGCACTTACGTTTTTGCTTACTAAGATTCGAATATACATGTGATCCTCATTTTAAACAAAAATATCTCCTAGCTATTCACACATTAACTTTCATAGGTAACCTATTTTTCCAGTGAAACATATCTCAAGGGGAGCTTCAAAAACTAGATTATTTTTTCTGAGTCATGATTGGTTCTTCCCAAACTGTTATATTTCTACTTTACTAAACTATTAATTAGCCACATTTCTTAATTTGATCCCTCACCTACGTTCTTATTCAGGGTTAAGTTAAATTCTTAATTCCCACTTTTTGTACAATGATGCAAAAGTGTCTGGTCTGCCTCACACCTTCTTTATCGATTTTTTTAACTACCTTCCATTCCTCATTGGACCCAGAGCTATTTTCTGACCCATGTATCACATCTTGGATGACATTAATGGCGACTTAGGTAATAGAGTGGTTTGCCATCTACTCTCTTTCAAGTTTAAATGCGACAAAGATGCTAAATATTAGGTTGGTAGCCATCGAGGTGATGCAATCTAAAAAGGAGATGCCTTGTAAAGAATTAGGTTAGCCCTGTACTGAAACGGGGTTCTTTGGGATTGATGTAACACTTCTTGGGTGGGCAGAAATTATATAAGATTAGTACCTCTTACTACATTTGTGTGTAAGTGACATTTATGATTTTGATGAGTGCACAGAAACCGCCTTGATCCAATCTCGTGCACTGCCTCACAGCCTAAGCTCAAACCTTCTCGCTGGTCTCATTGCTCTCTACTGCTTTGTGTTTTTTATTTCAGAGCTAGATGACATAACAATTTTGACATGCCTTATTTCCCGTGATTGGTGGTAAGTTATTCATGTGCTTGTTGTAACTACCCTTTACCACCGTATTATGAAAGCATGTATCTGGAGTTGGTGATGGGTGACAAAACAATTTGTGTTGAATTTTTGTATGTTATTATTTGTGCCGCTGGTTTCGTGCTACATTACTACAATGTGATGGTGTGTTGTACTGTGGTCGTGTTGCAGTCTGATTTATGTGATTTGTTGTAATATGTATTTTGTTTTAATTGTATTGTTATGTTGCGTTCTGTGTGTTACTCTGTTGTTCTCCCTTGGTGGGAGCTATGTTCTCTTGGTTGTCAGTGCTCCACATCCAGGGTAAACCCCTTTGATACCTGTGAAGTAATTCATCAATCTGTATGTATATGTGATGCTTGTTGATTAATCAGTCTATGTGCCAGCTTAAGTCATATTATTACTGACTGCTTCTGGATCACCCATAACTGTATTTAATAAACCTGTGGCATACATTTCTCCAATAATAATGGATAATGCCTCTTTTAAAGTTAGGGTCTGATTTAGATATTGGTGGTCGAGTTACTCCATCACAACAGTGGCGGATATCCAGTCCGCTGAAATCTAAATCCCATAGGATTTAACGGCATTTAGATTTTGGCGGACAGGTTATACGTCACCGCTGTGATGGAGTAACGCGTCCACTAATATCGAAATCAGGCCCTTAGTCTTCATTTGTTATAATGTACTTACTATGTACTTGTATTATTGTGTCTGGTTTGGCATTGGGATAAGAGTGCTTTTAGCAGCATTTGTTGACATCTCTCAAATAATTACAGAGTGCAATAGAACAAAATACTATAACATAACACAAAGCAAATAACACAATATAGACTTTACAGGGCACAGAATAACAAAACAGTGAAGACAGAATAAATCACAGCATCCATAATACAACAAAAACACAATTATGCATCACCAAAAAAATAAACAGCAGACAAAATATGAAAACATATCACTGCAACAACAAATAAGTACAAATATATTTGTCCCACATCACCACCTCCACAAAACTGCTTTCATGGCATGGTGTTAAAAGGTATTCTCACTAAGCACACCCTTACTTACCACCGAGGACGAGTGATTGTGCCATTAAAGATTACTTTGTGATCCGGTTCGGAGTCTTAACTTAGCACACTCAGTGGTCATTATATGTGAAATGTCCGCGGGTCTTCAGTATTTGAGGGCAATGCTTTTGAACATGTAACTAGAGAAACGCTCACAAGAGGTTTATAATTGCTAGAAAGGTGTACGTTCATTGGAAAAGACCTCGGCTGTGCTAATAATTTGAGGCACTCACATGTCATGTATATTCTTAACCTCGTGTCAATTTTCACATGGCTTGAAATATAAAAGTGGTAGAAATCCCCTTTATTGTACAACACTTTCTAGCTGGAGTCCAGAGTTTACGACTTAAATGATCATATGTATTCATGAATTAGTTTTTAAACAGTATCTTTACATATTGAGTTCACATTACTCTGCCCTATGGTTAAATAAAACACTTTGGTTCACTATTGATTTGTCCTTTGCCAAGAGGCTCATCTCTTACACAGAAAATCAGCCATACGTAGTTCCAACTTATATTAAATGTATCTTTAAAAGATGTGATGGAAAAAACAAACAAATGGAAAAGTAGGAAAATATGTAACAGCGAAACGTTAAATTTTCCAGTCCAGGACATTTGCTTCATTGTTGTGTACAGTTATTTTCAACGCATACATCAGATGTGTGTTGTAACTATCCACTGTTATATGAACATAGCTATGTGTTTAAACGAATAAGACTGTCTAAAGATAACCTACATAATACATACTCTGTATGAAATTCATAGTAGTAATCCATTTTTAACGTTTGCCTTTCATAGTGGAATTTAATTGTTTAAACCTCTCTCCGTGACGACAATTAATACCAGGGACAGAGAATCAATTTTCCTCCCTCCATTCGCTCGGTAATTCTAAAGTCATTTTGCTTTTGAGCATTTGTTTTTAGATTTGGGCCTTACCCTTTTGAGGATTATACCCTAGTTGCATGTAGCAAGCAAAACGAAGGTTTCTTCCTTATACTTTGCAATGGCGGCAAGTGACTCTATAAAATGGTAAGGAATTCATAGGGTACTTGCTGCTGCTGCAATACCCTATGGAGGCCCCACCATTTTAGCCCGTCTGGCGTTTGATGTCACAATAGGAGAGGGCTTCAGTTTTGGAGGGTGCACATAGGAATCCTTCCTGACTTTCACACTGAGACTGGCAGGCGTAAGGTGTTCTTGCCGCTAAGGGCACTACACTTACTTTAAAAATAATGGTCACGAATCAAGCACGTCAGCATTCAATTTAATAATAATGTTTTTTTATTTGTGGCCTTGCTTTTTTGTACAGATACAGTGATGTCCTAGAAGTGAACGCTTCTTAGAATGTGGGTAATTAACTGACATGGTGGTCAGGCCAGGCATTAGTGAGAGAGCTGGAGAAACACTGGTCTTTATCTTATAGCATTCTACTTGCACTAACCGGTGTGCCTGACTGCTGAATTTCATACACTGGAAAAGCAATCATGGCGGTTGGACCCCTGTGTGGAACATTTGGCTGTCACTGGCAGGAAAGGCACAAAGCGCACCCATATGCACTCAATTTTGGTGCTACTCCGAAGAAAGTATGCATGAAAATGTTACTGAATTGTGCTTCCCTCAAACCGTGAGAATGTGAGGAAAGGAAGGAATGCCTCTCCTTGCAGGCATGGGAATTCAGGGGTGAGAAACAAAACAAATGATCAAGAACAATATGCAGCACACAATCACAAACACACAGATAATGAACTGAAACCAAGCGTGAACAAGTTCGGGGTTTTTAGGTCGAGGCGAAGACACTATGGCCTGTTATAATCTATCTGTGGACATTTAACCACAGCCACTGCACGCCCACCACTATCACTTGTTCATGGGCTTGCCTTTCAAAACCCCTTTGTTATCATTGGTAAATGCTTTATGTTTGTCCCTCCTTGGGGCAGTTTTGTTGCCGCCTCGGCAACGACCCAGTTACCTGGATAATTGCACGTTTCCTGATACATAAGACTGCCAGCAAACTTCTTTTTACTTTTGTGTCTCTCCTTCGTGCTCATGCTTACGGCAGCCGTGGTGCTTTAAATCAGCTTCTTATGTCAACTGTTTACTTTTCATTTTTAATTTATGTGGCAAGTAAGAGCCTGTTAGGAATTTATAATGCCAGTAGCTCTAATTCGAGCAAACGCAAGACCCATTACATTGAAAATGCTTGTTTTTGCAGTATTTACATAGCACGAGCTCGGACAGACAGTATTGGAGCCCTTTAAATGATTACCAGTTGCATTACTTTTCAAGATATAATAAAAAAATTATATTAGCTCAGCGATCCTCTTCTTTGCCTCCTTGCAGGCTGACTCTTCAAATCTACCCACACCGTGCTGCCCGGCTGCACTGAAGTGCTGAGCATGCCGGGGGCACAGAAATGAAAGCATCACACATCTCAGCACATGAAAGTTCTGCTCTCATACTGTTTATAATAGTAAACAGTATAACAGCAGTGCAAGTATTGGCTGTGACAGGTGAACACAGGCTCCACCCTTAGTCTGGAGGGGCTGTGTCTGTGCTTCCCAGTTCCCTTACAGTGATGACTGGGGAAAACCTGAACTATGCATGTCAGGCTGGCTACAGGCAAAATATCGGCCAACACAACATGCGCAGTACAGATACACAGTCCAGCTGGTTGCCACAATACACCACACCTAGGAACATATGACACCTTGTCTTCCAGAAGAAAGAGTAAATAAGGTATTTGGGTTGTAATGGCTACAGGTAGGGGGGTCAATTCCCCCACGCTCCTATGAAGAAACAGCCCCTGACATTTTGCTTGTTGTGAGCAGTCCCAGGGCTGCTTATGACCTTTGAAACTGAGTGGAGTTAGAAAGCTCCATTCCCTCTACGTGATATTTGATATTTATTAAAGTGCTTGGGTCCATAAAACAAAGCATAACTGCCTTTTGCACAAACAAATCAAAACCACAATATACAAATTAAAATAGATTAAAAACAAGACTAAAACATTATATATACAAGCTCAAGTAGTAATATATATCCACAAACACACACAAATATATATTTGAAGCAGACTGCAACAAGAGCAACCCCTGTAATGCGTTTTGGCAATGACAATGACAGCCTTGATCACACATGGGGAAAGTGACATAACCAGCCATATTTGAACACCAACATGGAATCTTAAACAACAAAAGTGGGACACACAGATTAAACAGGCCAATGCCAAAAAGTGTTGGACATCTTCGAATGATAAAGCGCATACCTGCTGTAGTAATATGTATTGGTACTTTGTGGAAAAAACATGTCCTAGACACGACATCATAATCGGTGCAGTGTTACGTTCTTGCATCAAACAAATTCACTGTGCCAAAAAATCTAAATGTACTGTTTTCAAAACACTCCTTGTCAAAGTGCAAATCAGTTAATATATGCATGAAAAATAAACCGCTGCATGCACATTTAAATCATGTTATATCAAACAGTTTGTATCAATCAGGTTTCATCATGCATAGAAGCAGGCCCCAGTGGGCAACACAGAACATACAAAACAGTACATTACAAGAATATGTAACATCAGAACCACAGAAATAGCCCCAGTGGGCAAGGTGGTCCCTATTAGAGTTAAAAGAGAGGAACTGAAAGGTGAAAGTGCAAACCCAGAATCTAGTGACATCAGCACAGCATTGAAGGATTGGAAGATAGGGGAGTGTGCCCAAACAGGAGTGTCCTCTCGATGCCAGCAAAGTCAGACGAGAGTCCCTTCAAACTCTCCATAAAAAAATTTAAACGAAGGATTGTCACAAAACAGAAACAGAGACCTCACAAACACAATCGAGAAAAGACCTAGAAGAAACTAGCCATCCAAGTGTACATTTAACTCCTCATTGTGATAAAAACCACTGGGGGATTTCGTATTGAGTTCCAATGTCCATATGGATTCCATTATCCTTTACCTTTCCACTCTGTTACCATCTCTAGTCTCCGGGGCTACATGTTCAAGACCAAAAAATTGGAGGTACTTCTTATTGCTATAATGGTGTGATTCAAACTCACTGGCTACAGGATAGTGTCTGTCTTTATTGGTAATTGCTCTGAAATGTTCTAGTAACCTTTTACGTATAGGGTGTAGGGTACGTCCCCCACATAAAGTAACCCACATGGGTATTCCAAAACATTAACTACGTAGGTGGAACTACAAGTGACAAATTGTGTAATCTGTCAGCATTTATTGGTTTGTGGTAATTTTATACATTTCATATTAGAGGAAAATTGACAGGCCTTACAATTTCTACAAACATAGAAGCCCCTCAGACCTCCTTCACTGGGCCTAGATTTAATCATGAGACTCACATCACTTTTGACCAGAATATCTCTAAGGGATTTTGTTAGAAATGGGGTCTTTGGTTGCCAGTCAGGTTACCCCCGTCCAAGCAAGGACCCTCACTCTAGTCAGGGTAAAGGAGAATCACCCTCACCTAACCCCCATGCACCCCCTTGGTAGCTTGGCACGAGCAGGCAGGCTTAACTTCAGCGTGCTAGGTGGAAAGTATTTATACCAACACACACAGTAACTTAATGAAAAAACTACAAAATGACACAACACAGATTTAGAAAAATAGAGAATATTTATCTAAACAAAAGAAGACCAAAACGACAAAAATCCAACATACACAAGTCAAGTTATTAATTAAAAAGCAATAAGAGTCTTCATGCTCTTTTAAACACAACGCTAACACTCTTAGTGTGAAAATGTACCTGGACTGCGTCAAAATAACCTGCACGGGCGAGTGTGTGTTGAAAAAGGTAAGCGGTGCATCGATTTCTCACCCGCAGGCAAAGTCGTGCGTCGTTTCTCCTTCTCCGGTCCGATCGGCGTGCATCGTTTCTTTCCCCGCAGGCAAGAGTTGCGTGGATCCAGAAAAAACTCCTTGGGTCCGGGCAGGCTTTCGTTGTTTTTCCGCACCCAGCGATGTTGTGTAGTCCATCAGCGATGCCGAGCGTCATTTCTCTAGCCGCGTGCATTGATTTCACAGCTGGGCAGCAAGCGCTGCGTCGATTTCAGCCACGGAGCCAGCAGTACGTCGTTTCTTCAGCCACTCTCAGGGGTTGCGTCGGAATTTCCCCACACGGTGATCTGTGCGTGGATTCCCAACCTTGGTCCACCAGCTTCACCTGTCAAGGCCCCAGGAACTGGATAGGGCACCACTTGGCAGGGCAGGAGTCTCAACAGTGGCTCCAGGTGCTGGCAGAGAGAAGTCTTTGCTGTCCCTGAGACTTCAACATCAGGAGACAAGCTCAGTTGCAAGCCCATGGAGAGATCTTCACAAGCAGGAAGGCACACAAAGTCCAGTCTTTGTCCTCTTGCACAGGCAGAAGCAGCAACTGCAGGATAGCTCCACAAAAAAGGCTGACCTCAACGATCTCAAAAACTTCAGACCGATCTCCCTCCTCCCTTTCCCAGCGAAAGTCATCGAGAAGTTTGTCAACGCACAGCTCGCCCACTACCTAGAAGACAACTCCATCCTTGACCCCTCCCAATCTGGCTTTAGGCGAAACCACAGCACAGAGACTGCACTCCTCGCTGCCACAGATGACATCAGACTACAAATGGACAACGGCGAAACCTCAGCCCTGATCCTCCTAGACCTATCAGCCGCCTTCGATACAGTCTGCCACCGCACCCTACTAACCCGCTTACACGAAGCCGGCATCCAAGAAAAGGCCCTCAAATGGATCTCCTCCTTTCTCTCCGGCAGAACCCAGAGGGTCCGACTCTCACCTTTCCGCTCCAATGCCACCAACCTCATCTGCGGCGTACCCCAAGGCTCCTCACTAAGCCCAACGCTGTTCAACTTCTACATGGCCCCCTTCGCACAACTGGCCCACCAGCACAACCTCAGCATCCTCACCTACGCCGACGACACCCAACTCGTCCTCTCCCTGACCAAAGATCCTCTCACCGCCAAAGCCAACCTCCACGAGGGATTGAAATCCATCGCCGAGTGGATGAACAACAGCCGCCTGAAACTCAACTCCGACAAGACGGAAGCCCTCATCCTCGGGCGCACCCCCTCGGCCTGGAACGACTCGTGGTGGCCCAACGCCCTGGGCCCCCCACCCACCCCAGCCAGCCACGCACGAAATCTCGGCTTCATCCTCGACTCCACCCTCACCATGTCCAAACAGGTCAACGCAGTCTCATCCTCCTGTTTTAACACCCTCCGAATGCTCCGCAGGATCTTCAAGTGGATTCCAACAGGAACCAGAAAGACAGTGACCCAAGCCCTCGTCGGTAGCAGACTCGACTACGGCAACGCACTCTACACAGGCATCCCAACAAAAGGCATCAAACGACTCCAACGCATCCAGAATGCATCCGCCCGCCTGATCCTCGACATACCCCGCTGATGTCACATCTACCCTCACCTGAAGAACCTCCACTGGCTCCCCGTGGACAAGAGGATCACCTTTAAACTCCTCACCCACACACACAAGGCTCTACACGACACCGGACCCGCCTACCTGAACACCAAACTCAACTTCTACGTTCCCTCACGAAAACTACGCTCTGCCAACCTTGCCCTCGCCATCGTCCCCCAAATCCAGCGCAAGACCTCTGGCGGCAGATCATTCTCCAACCTCGCCGCCAAAACCTGGAACTCACTCCCGACCTCACTGTGCCAGACCCAGGACCTCCTCACCTTCAGGAGACTCCTCAAGACATGGCTCTTCGAACGATAGCAGCACCCCCCCGCGCCTCGAAACCCTAATGGGTACATAGCGCGCTTTATAAATTATTGATTGATTGATTGATTGACAAAGCACAGGCAGGGCAGCTCTTCTTTCTCAGCTCTTCGGCTCTTCTCCAGGCAGAGGTTCCTCTTGGTTTCCAGAAGTGATCTAAAGTCTGTGGTTTTGGGTGCCCTTCTTATACCCATTTTGAGGTTTGAAGTAGGCTAACTTTAAACAAAAGTCTCTCTTGTTTGTGAAATCCTGCCTTGCCCAGCCCAGGCCCCAGACACGTACCAGGGGGTTGTAGACTGCATTCTGTGAGGGCTGGCACAGCCCTCTCAGGTGTGAGTGACCACTCCTCCCCTCCTAGCACACATGAATCATCAGGATATGCAGGCTGCACCCCAGCTCCCTTTGTGTCACTGTCTAGAGAGAGGTGCAAACAGCCCAACTGTCAAACGGACCCAGACAGGGAATCCACAAACAGGATGATTGAGTCACAGAATGGTTTAAGCAAGAAAATGCTCACTTTCTAAAAGTGGCATGTTCAAACACACAATCCTAAAATCAACTTTACTAAAAGATGTATTTTTAAACTGTGAGCTCAGAGACCCTAAATTCCACGTCCATCCGCTCCCAAAGGGAATCTACGCTTTAATAATATTTAAAGGCAGCCCCCTTGTTAACCTATGAGAGGGATAGACCTTGCAGCAGTGAAAACCGAATTTGGCAGTATTTCACTGTTAGGACATATAAAACACATTAGTGTATGTCCTACCTTAAACATACACAGCACCCTGTCCATGAGGCTACGTAGGGCCTATCTTAGGGGTGTGTTACATGTAGGAAAAGGGAAGGATTAGGCCTGGCAAGTGGGTACACTTACCAAGTCAATTTGGCAGTTTAAGACTGCACACACAGACACTGCAGTGGCAGGTGTGAGACATGATTACACAGCTACTAACGTGGGTGGCACAACCAGTGCTGCAGTCCCACTAGTAGCATTTGATTTACAAGCCCTTGGCACCTCTAGTGCACTGTACTAGGGACTTACCAGTAAATCAAATATGCCAATCATGGATGAACCAATTGCATACACATTTGGTAT
Organism: Pleurodeles waltl; assembly: GCF_031143425.1. Taxonomy (NCBI): domain Eukaryota; kingdom Metazoa; phylum Chordata; class Amphibia; order Caudata; family Salamandridae; genus Pleurodeles; species Pleurodeles waltl. Next base: position 923,718,977 of record NC_090448.1, on the reverse strand, counting down.
AGGAGCACTTGCACTTTAGCACTGGTTAGCAGTGGTAAAGTTCCCAGAGTAACAAAAACAGCAAAAACAGAGTCCAGCACACATCAACAACCTGGGAAACAGAGGCAAAAAGTTAAGGGAGACCACGCCAAGGATGAAAAGTCTAACACGTGTCCTCCCCAGCTGAAAGTGGGGAGCAACTACCCAACTTCATGGGAGTTCTCATCACTAAGGCGGAAGAAAGTGGACAGACAATCGGCATTGGTGTGTTCTGTACCAGGGCGTTGTTCCACCGGAAGTCCATCCCCTGTAGGGTAATGGACCACCTCAACAGTTTTGGATTCTCACCCCTCATCTGCATTAACCATCTGAGGGGTCTGTGGTCGGTCTGAACCCAGAAGTGAGTCCCAAACAAGTAGGGTATTAGCTTCTTCAGTGCCCAGACCACAGCAAACGCTTCACGTTCTGTGGCACTCCACCTATGTTCCCTGGGAAGTAACCTCCTGGTAATGAAGGCTACGGGTTGTTCTAGGCCCTCTTCATTAAGCTGTGGGAGTACAGCTCCAATACCAGGCTTTCAGGTGTCTGTTTGCACAACAAACTCTTTGGAGTAGTCAGGTGCCTTCAGCACAGGTGCTGTGCACATGGCAGCCTTCAGGGCATCAAAAGCGGTTTGGCAAGGCTCTGTACAGATCATCTTTTGCGGTTGCTTCCCAGAGGTCAACTCAGTCAAGGTGCTAACAATGGTACCATACCCCTTGACAAACCTCCTGTAGTAGCCAGTGAGACCTAAAAAGGCTCTCACCTCAGTCCAGGTTTTAGGAGGCTACCAAGTCAGAATGGTGTCAATTTTTGGCTGTAGGGGTGCCGACTGGCCACTCCCTACATGGTGTCTCAAGTACACCACAGAACCCTGCCCTACTTGGCACTTCCTTGCCTTAATATTGAGGCCTGCCTTCTGCAGGGCCTCCAACACTCTGCAGAGCTGCTGCAGATGTTCCTCCCACGTGGAACTAAAAATATCAATGTCATCCAGGTAGGTGGCACTGAACTCATCCAGCCCAGCCAACACCTGGTTGGCCAACCTCTGAAAGGTGGTAGGGGCATAATTCATCCCAAATGGCATCACTTTGAATTGATAGTGCCCATCTGGGGTAGAAAATGCAGACCTCACCTTGGTCCCCTCAGTCAAGGCAATCTCCCAATACCTAGACATTAAGTCAAACGTGCTGAGGTAGGTGGCAGCTCCCAACCGATCAATGAGCTCATCAGCTCGGGGGATGGGGTATGCATCAGTCTTGCTGACCGTATTTAGTCCTGGTAGTCCATTCAGAACCTGAGTTCTGGAGTGGCACCAGGTGCAGCAGCCTTTGAGACCAATACCACGGGGCTGGCCCAAGGACTGCTGGAATGCTGAATAACCTCTAGGGTTAACATTATGGATAACTCATCCTTAATGCTAGCCCTGACTCTGTTGGTCACCCTGTAAACTTTCTGTTTAATGAGTGAACTGTCCCCAGTGTCCACATCATGTGTGCACAAGTGTGTGACCCCTGGGATCAGGGAAAACAGTGAGGCGAACTGTCCCAACACCTGTTGACAGTCCCTCTGCTGCTCTGCAGTCAGGGAGGGGGAGAGGTTCACTCCCTCCACAGCCCCATCTTTTTCTCCTGCAGACAGGAGGTCAGGAAGAGGCTCATTCCCCTCCTCCACCCCATCATCTGTTGCAAGGAGCCTGGACAGTTCAGTCCGCTCAAAGTGTGGTTTGAGGCGGTTGACATGCAGGACCCTTAAAGGGTTCCTGGGAGTCTGCAAGTCCACCAGGCAGGTGACTTCGCTCTTGCGCTCAACCACCTCAAAAGGCCCAGTCCACTTGTCTTGGAGCACCCTAGGCTCCACTGGTGCCATCACCCACATCTTCTGACCAGGTTGAAACTCGACCAGAGTGGAATTCCAGTCATACCACTGTTTCATATCCTCCTGGCTTGCTTCCAGGTTCTCCTGTGTGAGACTCCTGAAGCGGGCAGTCTGGTTTCTCAGAGCCAGGATATAGCTAAATACATCCTAGGGAGGGTTACTGGGAGCTTTTTCAAAAGCCTCCTTCACCAGACTTAAAGGTCCCCTAACAGGGTTGCCATAGGTCAGCTCAAAAGGACTAAACCCAAGTCCCTTTTGAGGCACCTCCCTGTAAGAGAACAGAGGGCATGGCAAGAGGACATCCCACTTCCACCTGGCTTGCTTCCAGGTTCTCCTTTGTGAGACTCCTGAAGCGGGCAGTCTGGTTTCCCAGAGCCAGGATGTAGCTAAATACATCCTGGGGAGGCTTATTGGGAGCTTTTTCCAAAGCTTTCTTCACCAGACTTAAAGGTCCCCTAACAGGGTGGCCATAGGTCAGCTCAAAAGGACTAAACCCAAGTCCCTTTTGAGGCACCTCCCTGTAAGAGAACAGAGGGCATGGCAAGAGGACATCCCACTTCCACCTCAACTGCTCTTACAGGCCCATAATCATGCCTTTCAAGGTGCGTTTGAATCTCTCAACCAGACCATTGCTTTGGGGGTGGTAAGGGGTGGTGAACTTGTAGGTTACCCCACACTCCTTCCACAGAGACTTCATATACGTGGATATGAAGTTGGTACCTCTATCAGATACCACTTCCTTGGGGAACCCCATGCGTGTAAAAACCCCCATCAAAGCACGACCACCACAGGGGAAGTGATTGACCTCAGAGGAATGGCTTCTGGGTACCGGGTGGCATGGTCCACCAAGACCAGGATGAACATGTTGCCTATGGCTGTCTTGGGATCCAGAGGCCCTACAATGTCAATACCAACCCTTTCAAAGGCGGTACTAACAAAGGAGCGTTACATTTCCCCCCACTCTTGCCACTTGCCTGAAAAGTTTGTCATGACCTGCAATGTGCATTTGAGTGCCTGCACATTAGGGGCCAGTTAAAGTGGGTGACAAGCCTCTCAAAGGTCTTGTCCCCCCAAATGTCCAGCTAAAGGCACATCATGAGCCAACCCTAGTATGAAGGCCCTGCAGCACTAGGGTACCACCAGCACATGGGCTGACCCAGGCTCAGAAACCTTAGGCTCACTATACAGGAGGTCATCTTCCCAGTAGATCAGGTGTGATCCTGGCTCCTTGCCAGCCGCCTGGTCTGCAGCCTGCTGCCTCAAACCTCCAGAGTGGGTAATGTCTTCTGTGCTGCACATAATGCTTCCCTGGTGGGCCTCCCTTCCTGTTGCCACTGCGACAGCTCAGGGACCTCCCCCAATTCAGCCACCTGTTCCCCTGTAGGCTCTGGGATGTCACCCTCAGGCTCCACCTCCTCCCAGACCATGGAAACTTCTGGGACCGGTTTCCCGCACCTCCTGCCCTTCCTCTTTTTGGCGGTCCCCTGGGACACTGTTTCAGGCGCCAGGGGCTCCTGACCACCCTGATGGGCTGCCATTGAACTGGTGGATATGCATACCCACCCAGACAGACCCAACATCTCCAGGCATGACCTGTGTTCCACCTCCTTCCAAGGGGAATCCTCCAGGTCATTGCCAAGCAAACAATCTACAGGCATGGTTGGACTCACAGCTACTTTCAAGGAACCTGAGGCTACCCCATTCAAAGGGAACCTGCGCTACTCTATACAGGTGCTCTGAGTTGTCCACTGCAACTACTTGGTGAAGTACACAGGGATCAATCTGCTCTTCAGACACCAGGTGACTCCTCACTGTAGTCACACTGGCTTCTGTGTCTCTCAGTGCCTCTACCCTCTGTCCATTGATGGTCACCCACTGCCTGTACTTCTTAGTGTTCTCAGGCTTGAGGGTTCTCTGGACCATCCCACTGTCCCCTAGTGAGGCGAGGGTCATCTCAGCTTGCTCCCATCTACCTAGAACCAACTCCTCCCCAAGCGCTACACTAGGCAAACCCTGGGACTGCACACCAGTGGGAGCAGGTGTACTCTTGGGGCATTTGGGGTGTCCCCTCACATGACCCACCTGGTCACATGCATAACGCCTACGTGGGGTTCCCCCTGCCACTGGCTTCGTTTGGAGAACCATGGCTTCTTCTCATTGGGGGGGCTGGGAATCAGTTTGGGGCCCTTTAGAGAGCTCCCCATGTTTAACCTTACCCCCCTTTCTTCTGAGAGGGACCCTGCACACCCTTGGCGTGGTCTCCCCCATACCTCTTGAGGGTCTTGGTGCTCTCCCAGCGGTCCGCTTCCTGAGCAAGCTTCCTGGGATCAGTCAGCTTGCTGTCAATTAGGTGCTGGCACAGCTCCGGAAAACATAAACTTTACAAGTGCTCCCAAGCAATCAAATTGTAAAGCCCCTCATATGTTGTTATCTTACTGCCCTTCAGCCACCCATCCAGAGACCTGCAGAATGAATCAACACATTCCAACCATACTTGGGATTCCTTCTTCTTATAGGACCTAAACTTGTCCTTATTCTGCTCAGGGCCAACATTTTGTGAGTAGGGCATCTTTCATGATAGAGTAAGTGAGCCCCTGAGAATCCTCTAAGGATGTCAGAGTATCCCTCCCCTCTACCTCAAAGTGCTTCCACAGACCCGCCCCCAATATACTTCAGGGACCAGATTCATGTAGAGAGCAGACTCATACCCATTGAACCACAAGTATATGTCATCCTCCCTCTTGTAATCCTTCACTAGGTCTTTTGGGATGTGTACCATTCTCTCAGGCTGCACTGTGCTGTTGCTGCCACCATCTCTACTGAACTGGCTCCTATGATCTAATTCCTTTAAGCTAAGCTTATGAGTAGGCAGTTTCTTCCTTTCCACAATGGCCATCTTTCTTTCTTCCATCTCTAGACTGAGCTTCTTCAGCTCCAATTGGTATTCTTACTCTGCCTGTGTGTCCTGTAATTCATCAGGTGTCAGACCCTTGGAGGACACACTGCTGCCCGCCCTGGAGACTCTCTCCCTGGACATAACCGGCCCACCCACTACATCATTGTGAGTGACTTGCACCCCTTCCTTCTCTTCCTGCTCCTCATCTGTGTGCCCCTCAGCTTCTTTGGCTGTCACCCAGGCCCCCAGCGCCTTTTGCAGGTCCTCCTTCTTGGATGAGCTCTTAATGGGACAGGCAAAATCTTTACAGAACTGAGCCACTGTGTAGCTCTCCAAGTTCTCTATGTCAAAAGCAGCTCTAGCTGATACATCTCCAGATTGAGACACGATGAAGAGTTAAAATGCAAATATGTATATAGCTATGCATATAAACAGAATGCCAAATTTGCAGACTGATAATAAAGCAAGGAGGCCACAAAAAATAAGCTCATTAAACAGTCTGAAGTTTAGTGCCATTGTCCCAACTGGGCCTTGAATAAAAGCCTGTTGCCCTGGTGGTGGAGCTCGTAAGATTACTTTGCCTAGAATATATTTGGGATGCTCTGTTGCCAGGCTGCTCTTTGCATAGGATCTTCGCTATTGTGTTGGACCTGATCTTACAATAGTGGCTGCAAACCAACATAAAGTGTTCCATGTCCTCCTTCTGACCACTTAGGCATTTATCAGAAAGCCCCAGGTTGTGAGTGTTCCTAATTGTATTTTAGTAGCAGACAGCCCTACCCACACCCAGCTAAGGCAAAGAGTCTTCTTTCTCTGTGGTTTGTTAGCAAGATAAGGTATTGAGGATGCGGGGATGGATCAAACACACCAATATGGGAGCTGATATTTAAATTGCCAAGGGCGGACAATATTTCTGTGGAACTTAACGGTCAAAGCTTCTTTATTTACTATGACATTTTGCCTCTTGTGTGGTAATAGGTGTAAATTAGAAGATGGTGATATGCTCAACCTCAGTGCTTCCTTGCGCAACTCGATTACATAACTGGATTTTTGGCTGCATAGAAAAATCTTCTTTCCAGGCCTCATCCACAAGGTGGGCAGATCTTGAACTCAGCCTTTTCAGTCAGTATTTGATGGTGGCAAATTAACATTTGGACTCTATTGAGGAGTAACCCATATCCGCCTCCAACACCATGGACAGGAAGCTTGCTGGTAATTTGAGTAATGTTTTCCAAAACTTCCTCTCACAAAGTCTTACACATTCTCTTGATCTGTCGAGCCCCCCACTACTCTGCTCCATAGGAGATCTGGCATTCCACCTTTGCTTGAATGATGTTACAGATTAGAACTGTAGAATCTATGACTGTGCTTCTTTACCATTTACAAAATTGCATTGATAGCCACTTCTGAATGGTCAATAGAAGTTTAGGTGTTTTGTTGATTATAGCACCTAGATATTTGAAAAAGGCAACTTCCTCAAGGTTCTCTTGATTTATAAAGAAAGACAACTTCAACAGCACTGGCTCCTGAAGGTCATTACCTTGGATTTATTGATGCTAAGTATCAATTTGCTTATTGTACAATAATTTCCCTCACTAGGACCTGGGCTTTGGGAGTCGAATTGTCCGCACACAGTAAAGCTGGGATCTTGAAGCCATTAATTAATAATGTGACATCAGTGGACGCTTTTATAACTTCATTGTATTTGTCATTAATAGAGAGAGAGAGAGAGAGAGAGAGAGAGAGAGAGAAAGAACCAAGAGGAGGTAGAAGGTAACCTTGTTTGACATCCTTTTTAGTGTATAATTTCCTGCTGCTGTGCCCATTTTGGCTTAGTCTGACCTGGGTGGAGGCTCAGGAGTGTAACAGGACAGAAAGCCTTACTCTATGCCAGTGGTTCCCAACCTTTTGATTTATGTGGACCCCCATTTTAACATTAATGGAACCCAGGGACCCCCGCTGAATCATCATTGGAATCCGGGAACCCCCGCCTGAGTCATTACTGGAAGATGGGGACCTAATTTGTCAATATTTGTAAATATTTTTTAATTTTCTGAGCAGTCGTGTACCCCCTGATAAGGCTTCGCGGACCCCCAGGGATCCCCGGACCACAGGTTGGGAACCACTGATGCCAAGAATGGACAATTGTTCTTGAAACCATGTCAAAGGCGGATGAGAAGTCTAAGAATGCCACATTCAGGAGCATTTGGTCACTATGCTGCTCTTGTACATTAGGTGTACAAAGATTGTCTTTTGAGAATGCTTCCAAGAGTCTGGGACTAGGCATATTGACACTGGGGTCTGAAGTGCTGCTGTTTGGGGCTGACTCGTGACATGAGTCAGTCATAACATTTAAAATAGTGCAGAAGTGTTTTGCCCATACAGCCTCAGAGATAGGGGCTTCCAGATGGTGATTCCTTACTCTAAGGCCCTCCCCAATATTATTCAACAAGGGCTGGGTGTCTTTCTCCATGGTGAATCCTTCCAGCCCCAGTCACTGTATATTTGAAAAATCTTATTTACCTTGGTTAGAGATGTATAGCTGGATCTTGCAGCCCTTATTGCCACTTTTGAATTATCTTTGGAGTACACCTTATAGTTCAAGTTTCAGTCTCTTGCACTCTTCATCAAACCACCCCATCTTCATGTTCTTATTTTGGTTGGTGAGGGATTTCTTAAAAGTACAAGGTCTTGAAAGACTTTGGATTAAATATTTCAGCAAGAATTCATTGAGGGGTAATATGTGCTCCCCACTTACTCATTCGCTATCCGAGCCTTAAGCTCTGCTGTTGAGGGATCCTGTTTCCAATGCTCTGTTTTGTATGCAAGATTTGCTGTCAACTTTATTCATTATTCTTACTTGCCCCTGCTCCAACAAGCTCCTAGCTGGAATTCAATTTCAGGGCTTCTCTCAATTCAGTGGTGGCATGATTTATTACCTCCAATGACAAGGGATTGTGATCACTTTCCCTCCATGTGAGAGTCAGAGGATTTTTCCCTTCACAAATTATTGACACAATCATCATGAATACTAATACACAATAGTCACTATATGCTTGTTAAAAAGTGCTATTATTTGCAGGGGCACCCATGAACAATTCCAATATTTTCAAGGTATTCAAATCAAACTTGACTTTCTCTAGAGGTTTTATCTTTTGATCAAATCATGAAAGCTTTTACAAAATGGTGAAAGTAGTGCATTTTTCAACAACATTTACTTACAAATTGAGAAAACATCTACAGACCATAGAAGAAGCGAAGAAGATTAATTTTCACATGGCTTATCAATTTTTAAAGCATCAGCCACCTCTAGTAGCTGAGTGGACTCAAATATTCTGAGTTTGATATTGTGGCCATGAGCTCAAATATCAGCAAGTCTTCTCAGACTTTCATTCTTCTGAAGCTAATTAAAGTAGAGTGATTCAGTTGGATAACAATAAATACTGATGATCAATGCTAAGCTGCACCAAGAAATAAACCTGTTCCTTAAAAATACAAACTAGGGCCTAATCACAAACCATGTGCAGAGGTTTTACCTCCATCTTTCCTGTCTAATATATGCAGAGATCTCCACCTCGACTTCAGAAGGTCCGTACACATAGCTGTACATTTTTGTAGTAAATGTGGGAGTGACATGGGAGAGGCTGATACTTGCAAATAGTTGGGAGGGGTTGAGGGGTTGAGGGAGGAACAAAGAGGGATTAAGGGAGAGATAGGAACGGGGTTAGGGAGAAATATGCACCCACCCAAGAATGACTAAGGACCAGATTATGAGTTTGGCGGTTTAGGGACCGCCATGGTGGCAGCAATGGTCACCCCACTGCAGTGTTGGTGGTCTGTCCACCGGATTATGATGCATGTGCTTACATAGATAAAAGACCACCGTGGTCCTGCCTACACAGCCAGAAAATCTAGACCACAGCATTAGCAAGATAGATCAATGTATCTGTTGGAGGGCGGACTGTCAGTATAACTGCTGGACCAAATATGAGGTGGCTTTTCACTGACATGACTGTGGTGGTCCAACCACCACATCTGAACTGCTGGAAAGGGAGGCATATAAGACTGAAACTCACCTGTACTCAGCTTCATACAGTCTGTGCTACCATGGAGCTGATTGTATATTCACTTACGCTGGTTATGCTGCTAGATGATGCCCAAAACCGACACCGTTGTGGACACAACTGACGGTAAGACAAACACTTGACCATTTCTATCAACCCCACAGCAAACCGATTCCCCATCATGGGCCTGGCATTGGAAACATAGGCTGTGGGCCAATCATATTTTGGGGCCCCTGTTTGAAGTCAATATCTCACCTACAAATCTAAATGTCACCTTCACATTGCTCATGTGCCATGGCCAGTTGTGATATAAAAGATACATCTGTAGGGATGTGTCATTGAACTGAAACACACTTTCTCTGCTAAATCTATGTAGTGGGCTTCAAATATCACCAACATTTCAAGATAATGCAAGGTAAATGGGATGCAAAATATTCAGTGTGAGAAAAATTCAAAGGTCACAATGTAAAGAGTCCCTGCAGAATAAGTATGCCTCTACTAGGGAAGCACCTAGAAGGCTGGTCCCCTGGGCCAATTTCAATTTTACACATGCCTAAAAACCACTGTTTGCACAGGAACTGTGGTTTCATGTATATCAGGGACAACCCATAGTATCACCAAGTGCAATACATACATTGGAAATGTGTAAGCGCAAGTAATTAAAGCAAATGCAGCAGTAACAGCATGGGCGCACATTTAGTTAAAGTAGGTGTACGGTACACACCTGAAAATAGACAAGTCCATTACAATGTATAAAAAGGTATGGCAATTAAACATCCTCCACATGTGGACAAACAAATCCCTAGCTGCACATGTTAAACAAATATCCAACCTACATCACAGGGAGAAAGGTAACCCAATTGATGCTGACATTGGCCAAGCTGAGATGAAATACTTACCATATGAAACATAACCCAATGCAGTGTCAGCCCCAATAAGATTACATCCCACATGTCCATCCATTGAACATTTCCCTTTGTCCTGAGTGACTCCAGCACTGGTTCCAACATCAAATGGATCATCAATCAAACAAACACAATTGTAGTCATATACCCCAAAGTATCCATGAACATCAAAATGGCAGAAAATTAATGGCAGGACTAATGTGTATGAAAACAACCAAATTATTTTTATTATAAAAAAAATGAAGACATGTAGTCAACACCAGTGGCCAGTCCAATTGTCTAAATGTGGTTCAGCACACTGCTGTGTCACTAATCTTGCCTCACAGAAAACATCCATGGGAATCATCCCAGGAAGGGGCATCAAGTGGGCAGTCCAGGCACCTCAATGATGTGCTTTGAGAGGGGTGGGGTCGGAATGGGTGGGTTTGGTTTTGGAAGGGGTGGGCCAGACTTTGAGAGGGATGTCCTTTTTTGGGGTTTCTTTGGGGTATGACTGGGTTCAGAGGGGGGAATCAGATGTCACAGTGGATGACTTAGATGTGGAAGGGATGGGTTGGGGTGTGTCGGTGTGGCTCCTTTGGCTTAGGGAGAAGAGGTGTTTTTTACAGGAGTAAGGGCAAGGGCAAACATTCAACTTTCTTTTGGGAAATGGGAAGCGTGCCTTGTAGGGTTTAGGAGTTGGGAGTTTGAGGAAGTGGAAATGTCAGGTGTAGGTGTGCATGTTGTTGGTGCTGCTGTCTGTGTGTCTGATGTTTGTGTTTTTTAGGTATCTATTGTGTGGGTGACTGTAGGCATTTGTGTTTCTTTGTAGTGTGGATGTGCTGGGTATGCTGGGAGTGACAGATGTGTCTGTGGGTATGGCTGTGGTGTCTGGGTGTATGGTGGGAGTGATGGATGTGTTTGTTGGAATGGGTGTGGTGTCTGGGAGTATGGTGGAGCAGTACATAGGTATGTGGGTGAGATGTGGGGGTTGTGGCTGGGTGTTGCTGTGGTATCTGACGTATATTGGGGTGGTGGATGAATCTGTGGGTATGGTATCTGGACGTATGGTGGGATGGTAGTAGTTGTAATTGAGGTGAGTGTCTGGTGAGTGGTTACATGCTTGTGTGTTTTGTGGTATTTACATTTACGTGCGCTGCTTGTGGCTGTTGAGGTATGTGCATGCTTATGTTTGTGTATGCTTACAGCACATATGGGAATAGGGAAATTGGATAGGGAAGAGGCAAGTGGTAGGGTAGACGTATGGGATGGGTGGAAGGCTCCCTTGAGGGAGGAGACCAGAGCCTCAAAAGGTCTCTCTGGGGCAGGCAGAGAACTGTGAATGCTTTCCAGGTAGACCATTTGTTGCAGATGGCTGTCATGACCCTGGTACATTCAGTAGTGCTGCCTGACCCACAGAGATGTTTCTCAGGAGGTCAATAGCCTCCTTATTCAGAGCAGAAAGGGGAACAGTGGCAGGGAGTGAGGTGCCTTCAGCATTGGAGACAGCTCCATTCTTAGGTGAGCGGTCCCAGCCAACTGGGTGGGGAACAACAGGGAGGGTAGAGATGGCAGTGGGGGTGATGGACAAAGATGGTGTAGGAATCGGTCCTATATGTCCCGCCATCAGTAGGAAGTGTCCACTGGAGCTGGAGTCAGATGAAGACGATGTAGAGTCTGTGCATTCTATGGAACTCCCCTCACCCTGTGGGCCACTGGGTCCCTCCGTGTCTGTAGTGTCTTGACCTGGAAGTGTCATGGCCAGCTGCTTCCCCACAGATGTCGGCCCTGTCTCTTTCATTTTGTCTGGGATGATTCTGAAATGACAAATACAAATAGAGTCATTGCTTGTGCTAGAACACACTTCACCAACAGCCTGGATCACAGAACATTACTATAATGTATAGTAGACACCAGCTACAAGGTCCATCAAAGTGGCTCCAAGATTTGCAAGGCCACATGCATGCATGCTACATGAACTGTAAACAGTTGCCCACAGTAATGTCAGATTCACCGACAACTCCTATTGCATTAGTAAAGTTGTGCAATCACAATATCCATGCAGGAAGTAGGAGGTCTTGCCATCTTGAATGGTTTGGTTCTTGCAGCATACCCAGTAACCTGTTGTCACCAAATAGTATGGCAACGCCAAATTTATTCCTACAGATTTCATACAAGGCCCTGCAATCAGCAAATGTTCATATACCTAATACCACATCATGATCAAATCATGGACAACTAATACAGCTATGTTGCAACAAGATGTACAGCAGCCGGAAGAAGGTGACATGGCAAAACTTGTGTCACACTGTAGAAACTTCCCAATGGTAACTTCCTAATATGTCCATTGTCAAAATAGTCTCATGAAAGTTGTACTAATGCAGCTTCACTATATTAAACATGTTGCACAGAAAAGTACACTAAAGACAATCTGGTCAAAATATCTGGGAGATTTGTCCACAAATAACTACAGCACAATGAATCAGCTAGTCCTAGGCAAATCACCCATCGTGATTGGTACTGTTGTGAACACCATTCTAACATAGCATAACTAAAAGCCAATAGTCCATTGAATGTTGCTGAGGCTCAGGGAATACCTATTACCTGAAGAGGTGGTTTATTCTGTTTCTCAATTGGAAGGCACATCACTGCCCCTTTGTTTTCATGTAAACACAAATTCCATTGTATTATTGAGTGTGCACACTCACATATGATTCCCACATTTGTACATGTCACTCCCTTATGCATATCAACAGTCAATTAATTAACTTTCACCAAAGAAAATGTGTAAATCACTAAGCCTAATAATTCTACATCAATGGCATGGACATGCACATTGTGAATAATTACTGTAGGTCTACCTGCCATGTCCTTCAATACTTCAGCAATTGGACATGACAAATGACATTGAGGAATGGATTAGGGTAAGTGTGAGCCAACAACCAATGTTTACACACTCCTGTTTGTGGTAACACATAAACTGTATACCTATCACATATTTTATATAGTTTTGCATGCTCACACATGTGATGGAGTCAGACATCATTCCATGAAGACAGGTTGATCATGTGTGAAACAGTAGTGTAAATTACACTACAAAAGTGAAAGATACACATGCCAACATGTAGGCACAAATACTGTTGGCAACAGTGATGTTAGCCAACTCATGTAACTGTACATTATCCACTTACCAAGTGAAAGTATTGCTCAGTGACTGTGCCCAAAGCGTACTATGTGCAATGTCACATGCAAGAGGGCAACCATCACATGAGATACAGTAGTAAGGTCCCAGCACTCATGACACACTGAACACACGTGGCTTGTCGGGTACAAATGTCAATAGACTCTCTTGAGCAGACACATGGCTGAGTACAGTGACCAGCTCATGTTGTTTGAAGTTGTGGGTGACACACTGCAGGCAAGTGGTCTGATGAGTACAAATGTCACCCACAACATCAAACAACATTAGCTGATTGATCACTGTACTCAGCCATGTGTCTGCTCAAGAGAGCATATTACTAGTGGACTGTACTCTGTTGTGTACCTGGTCATTTAGAAAATAGGCAAGGCACATCAGCATGCACTTATCACCAAACCCATACAAACAATAACTCTTCTTGTGCGTGGCTCATGGGCTCCTCCAATATTTAGGGGTAAATAGCTGCATCTAACACATACAGATGACAATACACAATGTATGAATCTGCCCAGGACTCAACCTCATGTAGCTGCTGTGATTCCCTCAACCGCCATCAAGCTCCAGGTAGGCCACCACCAGTATACAGGCCATTAGGTGGGTCAGGGTCCGGCACATTTCCCGTCCACATTGGGAGGGCAGCCCCAGCTTGACCTCCATGATCTTCCTGGCCCAGTGCCTCATGTCCGCCCACCTTTTCCGGCAATGGATGCTGCATCAGTGATAGACCCCCAGGGTCTGCACCTTCTTGGTGATGGCTCTCCAAATTGCTTTCTTCTGATGGGTGTTGACCTGTATGGATACAATAGATAAATGAAGAAATCATAATTGCATAATTTAGAATATCTGTTTGGTCAACACACATTTTGTAGACATCTATCAGAAACATGTTTGAATTGTTAACACACTACATGTGGAAATGTCACATGCTGATACATACAGGGACATGCATCCACACTTTTGTAGTCATCTGTTGACTATCCACAACGCTAATCATGACCTACACTGACTAAGCCATCCCACTACCATTATGTAGCCCAGGATCAACAGATATGTACTCTGATGTGAGCCACTATGAAACACAACACACCATTATGACCTTCTGAAGGGTAAAATACTAGTGCATGACTGTACAGACACCTTTGCATCCAGGCACATTGAATTGTTGCCTACGGTCCATACAGGCTGCTACCATAGTAGAGACTGCACCCTAAGACTTAAGTGACAATGAAAGGACAGGCAAGGGTTTCACTGAGAGCTGCCTATGTGTGGACATGTGGACTACTGAATGGAATCTCATGCTACATCTGATTGAGTTTGTGTGGTATGTACTGATATCACAGCGCACACCTTTTACCATATGTGTCACTCTTATAGAGATGACATTCAACACACCAAGGTATGTTTGGTCTGATTAGATTAATATAACAAAGCTAGTTATTCACATGTAATGATCTCTCCAGAATTAATCAACTATCTGCACTGTAAGTTTGTCATTTGTGCAATAGGCCAGTACAGTAGAAACATGACATAGGGAAACGTGACAAAAGACCTGTAGGAGAAAGGGGCCCGTGCGTAGTAAATATCACACATTGACAATGTGGTTCAATGGAAAGATGTAGCAGGTCAGGGATTACCTCAGTCACCATTCCAAATGTAGTCATGTAAAAGCATTCAGGCATACTTGGCCCAGAAGACTCATTTTGTGAACATCCAAAGATCTGCAGGTCTACAAGGAGTTTACCCTCTGCATCAGTTGCATTGTCAAGTAACTCTGCCCCATCCTGGGCTGTGGCCCTGTTGGACTTTATTGCTTATTCAGGGTCATCCCCAATCTTTTTGCCTCCTGCCTCCTATTTTTTCTGACCTGTTGCTGTTGGCTTTCGAACTCTGAGCACTTTACCACTGCTAACCAGTGCTAAAGTGCATATGTTCTCTGTGTAAAATTGTATGTAATTGGTTTATCCATGATTCGCATATTTGATTTACTAGTAAGTCCCTAGTGCACTAGAGGTGCCAGGGCATGTAAATCAAATGCTACTAGTGGGCCTGCAGCTCTGGTTGTGCCACCCACATAAGTAGCTCTGTAATCATGTCCCAGACCTGCCATTGCAGCGTCTGTGTTTGCAGTTTTAACTGTAAATTCGACTTGGCAAGTGTACCCACTTGCCAGGCTTAAACCTTCCCTTTTCGTACTTGTCAGACACCCCTAAGGAAGGCCCTAGTTAGCCGCAATGGCAGGGTCCAGTATATGGTTTAGGTAGGACTTATAGTAATGTGTTTTATGTGTCCTGACAGTGAAATATTGCTAAATTTATTTTTTCACTGTTGCAAGGCCTGTCCCTCTTACAGTTTAACATGGAGGCTACCTTTAAATGTGATTAAAGTGTAGATTCCCTTTGGAAGCAGATGGACATGTGGAGTTTGGGGTCTCTGAGCTCACAATTTAAAAATACATCATTTAGTAAAGTTGATTTTCAGCTTGTGTGTTTGAAAATGCCACTTTTAGAAAGTGAGCCTTTTCTTGCTTATACCATTTCTGTTACTCTGCCTGTTTGTGGATTCCCTGTCTGGGTCAGTTTGACAGTTGAGCTGGTTGCACCTCACACTAGACAGTGACACAAAGGGATCTGGGGTGTAGTCTGCATTTCCTGATCTGTGCTAGAAAAGAGGGGAGGAGTGGTCACTTTCACCTGAAAGGGCTGTGCCTGTCCTCATACAATGCAGTTTCCAACCCCCTGGTGAGTGTCTGGGGCCTGGCCTGGGCAAGGCAGGATTTCACTTTCAAAAGAGACTTTACTTTGAAGTAGGCCTACTTCAAAGGAGAAATCGGGTATAAGAAGGGCACCCAAAACCACAGACTTTAGATCACTTCTGGACATCAAGAGGAACCTCTACCTGGAGAAGAGCTGAAGAGCTGAGGAGAAGTGCTGCCCTGCCTGTGACTGTGCTTTGTGGAGCTATCCTGCAGTTGCTGCTTTTGCCACAGTAAGAGGGCAAAGACTGGACTTTGTGTGCCTTCCATCTTGTGAAGAAATCTCCAAGAGCTTAATTTAGAGCTTGCCTCCTGTTGTTTGAAGTCTCAGGGACAGCAAAGACTTCTCTCTGCCAGCACCTGGAGTCTCTGGAGAGACTCCTGCTCTGACAAGTAGTGCCCTATCCAGTCCCTGGGCCCTTGAAAGAAAGCTGGAGGAAATCCAAGGAAATCGACTTCGGGAGACTTCGGACCGGCGCCGCTGATGAATCCGGTGACGCTGCCTGCAACTGATTCTGTGATCTTCGCTGGCCCGACGCCGCTGCAGCCCTGCTGAAGTCCGCAACTCTGTGGAAGTCGCCTCACCACATCGTGACTGACGCCACTCAAAGTGCGCGCATTCAACGTTTCGCACAGATGCCGTGATCTCCGACTTCGCGCATCGGCTTGTTTTCACTCTTAACCAAAGGTACTGTACTTGGGGGTCTACACGACTCCGTGTCCGGTGCCGCTGGTGTCGGCTTGTTGGAAATGACTCCATCACGATGTCGTGTTAACACCTCATCGAAGCATTTTGTGTTTCTAAGCGCTATTTTTTAGCTTAATCTTTAAAAATTCATAACTTGACTTGTGTATGTTGGATTTTTATCGTTTTGGTCTTGTTTTGTTTAGATAAATATTTCCTATTTTTCTAAACTGGGGTTGTGTCATTTTGTAGTGTTTTCATTAAGTTACTGTGTGTGTTGATACAAATACTTTACACCTTGCACTCTGAAGTTAAGCCTAATGCTCTGCCAAGCTACCAAGTGGGTAAGCAGGGGTCAGCTGAGGGTGAT
Source organism: Pleurodeles waltl (assembly GCF_031143425.1). Classification (NCBI taxonomy): domain Eukaryota; kingdom Metazoa; phylum Chordata; class Amphibia; order Caudata; family Salamandridae; genus Pleurodeles; species Pleurodeles waltl. The sequence goes on along the minus strand of NC_090448.1, from coordinate 923,702,231 downwards.
TCTCTTTTACCCTTACTAGAGTGAGGGTCCTTGCTTGAATAGTGGGTAACCTGACTGTCAACCAAAGACCCCATTTCTAACAGGCCCCTAATGGGAATACCTTTGGCAGCCCTTGCTCTCTCCAGGCTGAATATACTGAACCAACATGAACATTACATGTCCATCATTTCAGTGCATATCATCTTGTGGCCATCCTATATATGGGCTCAAGGTTGTGTGGCAGTCTGAAGGGGTCAGTGAGGTTGTTATAGCTCTCAGAAGACAGTTTGCTGAGGCCTGATCTGGGCCGAGTGATATGTGGGGCTGTACACATTGCTAACATCCTCCTCAACTGCTTCTAACAGTATAAATACACAGCTCCTGCTTTTAATGCAAATACATTTGTTTTCTTTTACCATCATATGATAATCAAATATATCATTGTTACCCTGAAAAGTTAATTTGCATAGACATGTAAATGAAACAGAAAGAGGATCTAGCGCTTATCACACAACACAATGATAATTTGAAATACATGTACTGGTTCTCACAATCCGTGACATGTACATCCTATGTATGGACCACAAAATGTAACTACAGTCATCTAAAAAATATCAGGGACTCAGAGGCACATTGTAGCCTGTGACAAAAGAAAAGGATGGTGATGAACTGAGTCAAATATGTATAAGAGGTAGTTACCTGTTCCTCTGGTGAGCCATAAAGCTGACCATAGAGTGGAAGGACCTCTTCAACAAGTTTCTTCAGCTCCTCTGGAGAGAATGCAGGGGTGCTTTCACCTGCTTGGCCTGGCATGATTTCTCCCAGAGATGGCAGACAGCAGCTAAAGTACAGAAGGTGACAATGGCAGCAGTGTAACGAGGCAAGTGAGTTTTTTTCAAACCACAGCACACAAGCACATCAAGTACGCAGTCATCAGCATAGACAGGCACATCCATTGGTCTGCGACTGTCACAGTCAACAATGTTAGCCTACGGCTCTGACCCCCGTAGATGAAACTGCCCACTGCGCAGTTGACTTTCTGGCATCAGCTAACAAAAGTCCAAAATATGGGGTCAGGCATCTGCCATTTTAGTGATTGAAACTACAGTATAGCTGACTGGTAAGTGTTGTAAACTGTAAACATATGTTATACTCCATTGATGTGTAATTTCCGCTACACAATCATCAGTGTGGTTATCAATGTTGTATAACCGCAGTGCACTGTACACCGCCATTGGTGTATTTTGGAAGAACAAAACATATTTTTCTATATCAAAGTAAATTTAAGGCCATATAGGTGTATAATGTGCACATATATATGTTGTAGAAATGTGTAGAAAGCAATGGGAATCATAGCTGGATCTTATATGGTAGTATACAATTGAAATGTGAAATGTGTGTAATGGTTTTTTAGCCAGTAATGTTTTGTCACATGACTTTTGTTTTACTCATCATATATGTTGCTCTGGACACTGTGGCTGATGTACCCATTTATTTGATTCCACACATAGGTACCCTGGGAGAGGGAGGATACGACAACCTCCAGTTTAACGTCCATTTCCAGACCTTCACACCATGGAAGAAAGGGATGTAATTAAGAAGTTTCACCTGAATAGGAAAACTATACAAGATTGATGTCGTCAGTTGGAGCCAGATCGCATGCCTCAAAACACTAATCCAACATTTATACCACCCATTGTGAGACTCATGCAGTGTTACACTTTTTTGCCACAGGTTCCTTTCAATATACAGTGGCTATATCAGGTGGTATGTCACAACCTATGTTGAGTGGTGTTTTAAAAGACGTGCTATCAGCAATGATGAAACACATTGACAGCTATGTCAGGTTTCCTAGACTTGAGGATTTAGCCAATGTGAAAGTTGACTTCTAAGGATTTGGTCACCTCTCACATGTGGTGGGAGCTATTGATGGCACCCACATTGCATTAGTGTCACCTCACCAGTGAACAAATCTATTGAAACAGGAAGCATTGCCATTCTTTCAATGTGCAAGTTGTCTGCTTGCCAGATTTGTAAATTTCAAACATCTGTGCCTGGTTCCTAAGTTCAGCCCATGATTCATTTGTAATGCGGAACAGCACCATACCCCAGCTGATGTCACAACTGGAATCGGAGAGGGCCGGCTTGTTGGTAAGTAACATGTGTCCTAACTTGTGTGTGCAATGTCAGGTACTATAATCAGGAAGTGTGTGACCCATTGTAGCACTTATGTCTCATTACAAAAAATATCTCAACCGTCCTTGGTTGTTAATACCTCAGAGGAATCTGAGAACGCATGGGGAAGTCCACTCAATGAGGCAGATGGAAGAACAATGCACCTAGGGGAGCAGGCTTTTGGGCTCCTGAAGGCCAGATTGTGCTGTTTGGACAAGACTGGAGGAGCCCTCCTCTACTCACCCGTGAAGGTGTGTCAAATCACTGTGGCCTGCTGCATGCTCCATAACATTGCCCTGTGAAGGAACATCCCTTACATCGCAGAGAAGGGAGAGACTGAGGTGTCACAGGGTGAGAATCTTGAAATGCCAAATGAGGATGAAGGTAGTGAAGAGGAAGGAGCTGATGTGACAGGATTTCATTTACAGCTTCTTCTCATGAGTGTATGTCATGAGGTGTCATGATTTTAACTGCACAATGAACTCTTGTTGTGATCATGTGAGAAGTATATTTTTAAAACGTGTTAGGAGGCTGAAGCACTGGTAAAATCTGGCAAAAGGTGTTTGGTAAGGAAGCTTTTGACATATTCACATTTAGTAAATGTTGCTTTGTTTATGTCAGATTTTTGTCTTGAACTGTGTTCACCAGAAGTTTGCTATGTGAAGTGTGTCATATGTTTGGTTTCATAACTTCACTCTTTGTTCTTGTGCTAATTTAGGTACCTTCACCATGGTGTCTTAATTTGGACATTTCGAAGTTGTGACACTGGCAGGTATATGATGCTGCTGGGATATACAAAGTGGACATAGATGGCTCCTGGGAATGTATGTCACAGACTTTGGGTGTACAAGACTTGTGCCAAGACAGCTTGCACAGTGATAGAATGGAAGTTAAGGAGACTCCATTGACCAGTTACATTTCGTGTGGTAGCCATAATGCATTGTGTGTGTCATCGTGTGTTCAGAACATATGTAGTTGTAGGCTGAATTCATGTTAGTTTTACTTCACATTGGCTAAACACTCTTTTTGCATGAACTGTATGTAGCCGTTAATGTATTTCATTATTGTAGGCAAAAGTGCCTGAGGTACATCACTGACATTTGTTTGTGTCATGGCACCAGGTTCAGAAGTACTGCCTTGTAATGACCCTGTGATCAGGAACTGTTGTACTGCCATCTGTCTAAATCCTCTAAATCTTGCATTATATGATGTTGTATTCCTTTTGTGAGGTAAACGATATGACTGCAGCTGATGACATCAACCAAATTCATTTTTGCCTATGCTACAGGAAAATATCTCATATATACCCTCCTTCCATGTTCTGGAGGTATGTACCGATAAACTTGATCACTTACATAGTACAATTCAATCATACTTGGTTCTATGTTTCTGACTTCTTGACAGCCTATGATTTGAACAATGTAATAAAAATCTTCTTAGACAAGACACTTGTATGTATGTGTTAGTGTGGCATAGTTGTGATTCAGAACGAATCTTTGTGTATCTGCAGCATATCCATGCATACACAAGTGGCTTGTTTATTTATCATATTGTTCACATGGTCTCACATATCTACATTGCTAAATGTGAAATTTACTACAGCAGCCAATAAGTGTGTGACTTGTGAATTTATTAATGTGTTTGAGTTAAAGACATACTTGGTGCAAAAACAAACATTAAAAAAGTGAAGTAGTCAGTCATAGGGAATGAAATCATAGATGTAGATGCCAAATCATCTGAATTTCAAAGTCCAGATTGCTCCTCCCATCAGAAATAGAAAATTGTTCAGAATTAGTCCACACAAAGGAGAACATTAAGGTTGAGGTCTCTTGCTGGCAGTGGTGGATGTCTTGCCATCCGCACCTCCTGGATATTTGCATGGACGTCCCCGCTTGCGAGGGCAAGGGGGTTTAGTTGCTCTAGAGGCAGAAGTGTCTGACAGTGTTTGTTTATCTGCAGGGACTCCCTTCATGTGTCTGCTGCAGATTCAGATGGGACTGATGTAGTTGCACCACAGGAAGGAGTAGATGGTGGTGGAAAAGCCCTGCTCAGGGTGGTATGGATGTCCAGTAGCTCCCTGTTAGGGTGTCCATGCTGAAGTTATGGGCCTCCATCTGTTGGTACATGTCCCTCTGTAGCTGCTTAATTTCCCAGAGTTTGGTAACTACATGGCCCATCATGCCTTGGGACTCCTGATAGAACCCCAAGACTTGGCTGATGATGTTCTGGTCATGAGTGGCCCCAGTGGCCTCACTCTGTCGGCCCACAGCATCCCTCCCAAGGACCCTACCCACACAAGCTTGTGCCCTTGACCCAGGGTGCCCTCTCTAACTGGGTTTTGGTCCCTCTGTGTCAGGGGTGGTGATTTGCACTTGAGGATCCAGGACTTGGGGTGCAGAGGCCCATGATTGTACTAACTGTGCTAGGTACACAGGTTGGAGGTATGTTGTTGGCTGAGATGTGGCAGCTGGGGTGGGAGGTGTTAAAGTGGGCACAGTGAGACTGTTGCTGTCTGACCAGGCTGATCAGATGTGTTATGTCCATCAACCAAGTTCACATGTCCAGGAGTGTTGTCGTCCCTGAGGGCTACATCCGTGGGTGAGTGGGGCGTCTGTTCCGTGGACAATGTCTGCCCAGGTGCAGTGCCAGGTCAACCTGTTGAGAAATAGAGTACATTATTATTGGTGTACGTGTGAAATCTACATCCAAATGTTTTGTGTCATAGTAAGTAGAGACCAAGGAAAATGTTAAAAGATAGGGATTCCTATTGTGATGTATTTCCATGGCATTAAAGTTGTTGACAGGACATTTGTGGAGGTTGCAAAAACTATTAGGATTGAGCAGGTCATTAGATGTGCTATTAAGCTGCAATTTGGATTAAGCAATCAATATGACATCTTACAAATAGTGAAGCTGACACAGTGGAGAAGTAAAATGTGTATATGACCATTCCAAGGATTAGTTGTGTATGATACACACAGACAGACACACAACTTGGTTGTATATGTAGCAATAGATATCATGTGAGCAGTGAAGAGTCAATAGGTTACTTAGGACTTCTAATTGGCTGAAGCAGCTTAACCCCTTACAACTACTTGATGTTAACACTTGGTAAGGTGTCATTCATGGCATCAATAGTGTAATTTGGGGCTACCGGGACAACATCAAGCTAGGTAGGCACACACATCTCAGAGTTAAGCATGATATATAGATTGCTCAGTCCATGATAAGTGAACATCAGTTGTGACTTGGCTAATGCAGAATGGCCTCTTGTTTTGAGTTACAGAAACAGGGCCTCATGGTAGTTGTAATTATGTCACATTCTAACTCCCAACACTAGACAAATGGTAAACTCCATTATGAGTGAACATCAGTTGCGACATAACTAACAAGTGTCTTTGGATAAGAGCACAAAGGCCTCTTGTTTTGAGTTACAGAAACAGGGAATCATGGTAGTTGTAGGCACTTCACTTTCTAAGTGTATGTTGGACTTGGGCTCCAAACAATTGTGGCTCAACTGTATTGATTTCATCCACCATTACTCTCAACCTCTGGAAAACGTAGATTTTTGGGCTGTGACATGACTGTAAATTAAAATTAGAGTCGGTGACGGTGACTAACTAAACAAGACAAGTGATAATGGGGTAAAAATAGAAGAAGTGTTTGAAAGGTGTTAAATGGGATGGAAAAAAAAGGGATGCCTTATGTAACAAAAATGAAAAAAATGGTGTGTGGTCTCTGTCTTGTTGTGCTACAGTGGAGAGCTAAAAGATCATGGTCTGGGATGGGGTGTGTTTTATATTGTGATTTGCAGGTGTGTCGACTTGTCCAATGGATGTCAGTTGTGTTGTTTTTTAATACATTCAAGGGGCACTTTTCTGGAGCTTGCTGAAAGGGTACCATGACAGCCGACAGCCATCTGCTAACTGCCGCAAGGGGGGCTGCCATGTGAACTGTGTTTTTGTCACGCCACTGCTGGGCAGCAACATGTCAACATGGTTGTTGGTGCAACCTGCATACAAAGTAATGCGGCACGCTGGGGACTGCCGGTGCAGCGGTCTTCTTGGGACCGCCACCGCGGCAGACTGGATGTTCCACCACCAAACTTGTAATCAGGCCTTAATTCATTCTATTCACAAACTGCAATTCTATAGTTATTACAGAGATAAATTATGCACAACATTTGTAACTGTATTCCAGTTTCAACCTGGAATAAGTTCAGCACTACACAAGGATATCAGCTGCAAAACTCTCCCATAGAAAATAATAAAGGTAGGCATGAGAAAACATAATTCCATAGGAAATAATGTTAAAATAAATACATAAATTTCTACTTTGAAAAAAAAAAACATACAATTTTTAAAACATATAAATGCATACAAATATTCTCTTTTAAAATACCTAACATTTTGTTCTAAAAGTAAATCTGATTTTTAAAAAAGATAATTAAATTAATTAAAAGTAATACTGTATAAAATTTGTAGTCATTTTGATATATGTTAGATGTATAAACATTTTACATTTGCTGTTAAATACAGATTTAATTAAAGTTAATGTACTTACATTAATTGAATATTTAGAAAATAATGCTAAATGTATTAATGATGTTCTAAATTGAATATAATTATACAAAAAATAAATTAAAATGTAACATTAAATTACGTTTGCTATTTTTTTTAAAGCTTCATAAACTATTAAACTTTTCCCTAAACTTTAGCATTTGGAGATCTCCACTTCACGGGTGAAGATGTCTGCCTAAATTAAAATTACACTGTTGAATAGCCAAATGCAGTAAATTTGCCACAAAGTGTTAGAGTAAATTTACATGTGCAAATTTACTTGTATAAATCTACCTTTTTTAGTAAAATGTCTTCATTGAGTTTATAAGCCAGAAAACCTCAGCCAACCTCCATTTACACAGTGACAAACCAGAGAGGAGAAAATATCCCCTCACATTTCATGAGGTGTGGCAAAGGAGGCAAACTAATTACAAACAATTTCCTTTCTCCACCAGTGCTGCTACATTAGCCACTCCACAATGCTGTAACATTATCTTACCCACCTCTTAGTACATGCAGATAATAGGAAATACATACAAAATGCAAAAGAAAAGGAAAATACACAGAATGCATCCATCCTGCTTTCAAATTAGGTCAGGAAACATCCCCCAGATTGTTTCAAATTTAGAAAGACTATCATTAAGTTTATAAATCAGTTGTTTCAAATCTGGCAATATCATGCATATTTTTGCTCCACTATTTGTGGGTTGCCACATTGCTAGATCACCAGAAAAGTAGAATACCCACCTTTGCTGTTGCTAGGGCCATAGCCATCCTGCGCTTCACATGTTAAGTCAGTTTGGGAAGGGTAGAGAACTTGTGTAAAACAGTGATCCCGGCAATAAAGACCAGTATCATGTCTAGTTCCTCCCTCAATGTGTCCCATAACTGTCTCCAGTAACCCTGAACCCCTACAAAGTTCCAACAAAGGTGTTTGAAATTCCTCTATCCCCCATACCTGCTGCAGCTCAAACGTTATGAATGTGCAATCCGTTTAGCTGCTAGGAGTTTCGCAGGATACCAATGCCAGAAAAATCTTAAAGTAACTATACATCAGCCTTCTTTCCCGCATGCCCTGATCAAGTTCTTCCAACAGTGTCCCCAAGTTTTTGTCATCAAATGACGTTGTGAGAAAATATTCCCACCACTTTCTCAGCTCTCTTGATGTGTGTTGGGAAAATGCATGATCAATTGGGAGTTAATATAACCAAGAGATAGTGCCCCCAAAGTCCATCCAGGTGTATATATATATACTTCTGGAGCTGAGATGGTGTCAGTGTGTATGGCATTCTCCATAGATTCTTACAAAGAAACCCCACTATTTGCTTGTACCTCCATTGATGCATAGTCAGGAGGCGGTGTTCACAGTGCAAATCTAAAAAGGATTTGAATTCTCCCTCTGTAGTTGTCACTCACATGGAGTATATCACACCCTTTCCATACAGTCCAGTTTATGTGCTCCGTGCCATGTCGTCAGTGAAGCTACAATAAGGGGTTGGTATCCCTAGGTCCTTTTAATAGAGAGGGTAGCACAATGCTAAATCATCTTTTGTGCCTAATAGATGCTGTTCCAGGTGGAGCCAAGGGGGTGTTTCCCAGAGGTCTTTATCATGTAGACTGAATTACCTAGCTGGTCGTAAATCCCATAACATTCCATCTGAGTTAGTCATAGACCTCCCATTTCCATGGTTTCATAATTTGGGAGCCTTTAACCAGGGCATACCTCCCACCCCCTAATTGTTTTGTAAATCTGTTGTGGGAGGGACCTAGGGACAGGTAATGGCAGCATTTAGAGTTCAACCTAGGGTCTATGTTCAATTTTACTGCCTGCAACCTCCCCCATAATGAGAGGTGTAAGTGCTCCCATTTCTTGAAATCAGCTGTTGACTTCTCTGTGAGTGATAAGATTTTATCTTGTACCATGTCTATCAGACCCAAAATAACATTAATACCTAAGTCGTTCAGACTTTACTGCTACCACTTGAAAGGCAGATTGGCCAAAGACACTGTGGTCATAAATCATGTCATAGGCAGAGCTTCACATTTGGACCAATTGATATGATAGCCTGAGAACCCGGAGAGTAGATCATTCAGAGCCACCAGCTTTCGTACCGTTGTTTGGGGCTGCAACAGAGTTACTAGAACATTGTCTGCATAGAAGAACAATTTATGTTTTTCCGCCACCGTCCTTAACCAGTGATCTCCTCTTCCTGGCATAGTGCTATAGCCTGTGGTTACAGCTCAAGAAAGAATAGCAACAGGGACAGTGAGCAGCCCTCACATATGCATGTCAGGATTGGGGGAAGGTGAAACCCCTGGAAATAACCACTGCTGCTGGTTCTCAATACATGCCTTGCACCCACTTCAAGAGGTTATGGTCAAAACCCATCAGTGCCATGGTTCAAAGAAGATACCTTCATTTCACTCTGTAAAAGGACTTCTTAGCATTCAGTGGAAGGACAGTCTTCTCATCCCCTTCACCCTTAACCTACCAAAAACTATAGGCTAGAAGCCTCTGATGATTGGTGGAAGTACCGCCTGAGACAAAGCCCACCTGACTAGTATACACCAGGCTCTTAATACATTTACATTTTCCAATGATCTGGGGGAGGGGGTTCAGGGGACTACCAGTGTCAACCGCTTCTCTGAATATTTTGTATAGTTGTGGGGCTGCCTTGGGTTTTGTGATCTTATAAAATTCTACCAGAAATCTGTCCTCCTCAGGTACCTTCTCAGTGTTCAGGTAATCTATTGCATGTAACCCCCCCCATCATTAATGTCTTAATCCAGAAGAGCAGATTGCTCTCTGGAAAATCTCAGTATTATAAGCCTGCCCACAAAGCTGTCTAATCCATTGAAGCTTCTGACTAGTATAGCAGTTTGTAAAAATTGTGAAACTCTTGGATCATCTCCCCTAAGTGTGTCAGAATAGATACCGCCTTACCACAGATAGAGGTTTAGTCCTAGTTGCTTTCAATTATTTCAACTGGGCTGCCAGTAGGCACCTAGCCTTCTCCCCTCTCTCATACTGCCTCTGTCATAAATGAAAAGGTCCCTTCTCTGTCTGAGATGTGTACATCATGTTTAGCTCATATTTGGCCTTCATCAGCTCTTGCAGGACTTCTGGGGTTGGACTGCGTTTATACTCAGTGGGGGCATGTCTAATTTTGTCCTCTAGAGATCGTTGTGCACTGGCCACCAATTTTTTGGCTAATACCAAAGTTCTTATCAGGTCACCTTGTGAACAGGCCTTCCCCACACCCACAATATTGACAAGGTTGAAGTATGGATTACCATCTAGAAAGCACTAGGCCAGGGATAGTAATTGTTGCTGTGCTGCAGGGCCTTTATAGTAAGATCTATTCAGATGCCACTGACCGGGCGAAGGGAAGACCATAGCAAGGTCCAGCGTGGGACACCATATCATGATTGGAATCACACCTAGCATGATTTGCACCTCCCCTACAAGTCACTGGGTAACCACCTTCACCAGAAAGTATTTTTCCTGTGTCCGTGTCCCCTGAACACAGAAGATAAAGGTGTAATTGCGTTCTCTCAGATGCACTAGCCGCCCACAGTTCACCATCCCAAAATCAAAGAGGAAGTCACTTAAGTAGAATCTATACCTACTGTGTGAGGTGTTGGGCTTCCCAGATCTGTCAAAAATTAGATCAATTACTACATTCCAGTCCGCATCAATCACCACCTTGGTCTTCTGGAAGTAAGAGGACAGTCTAGTGAGTTTGGAGAAAAAGACAGACTTGTTGCCAAATGGGGTGTAAAGAGAGCAAACAATGAGGTAAGTGTCATGTACTTGTATTTTAGAAAACATGTATCTACTGTCCTTGTCTGTCCATGTGTTGTGTAGACGATGAAGAAAGTTTTTATGAAAGAGTATAGCCACCCCTCTGGTCCTATAAAAAATGGGAGGCTTGTGAAGAAACAGAATGTATAGCAGGGCACCCATATTTCACCCAGCTGAACCGGTTTCTGCTCAGTTCATCACATTTCTATGTAGTCAAATGGATTTCCTGAATACATGCAATATCAAGTTTCTGGTGGCCAGTGAAGTTGTTGTGTAGCCATTTTAGTTATAGCTCCATGCATGTTATTTTAGCACTCTAGGCCTGCCGCTGTGCACTTTAACCTAGATATATTTTATTCAGCTTCGTTTTTTTTTTGTAACAATAGCCACTTTTGTGGTCTTGTTTTATTTCTCTCTATCTAGCTGTTTTTGCTTAGGCCAGTCCTACGTTCTCAAACACGACAGTCTTGTTCACTCTGTGCTTCTCTCAAGGCTGCAGTAAGATATGTTGCCGGTGAATGTGGTAAAGGTTTTATCTCTGGTATTCATAGAAAAACACACATTCTTACGTAGCGACATTTTCTCAGAACATCAGCTGTTTTATTATAAAAACACTTCCCTGTCCCTTACACATTAGAGGGAGATTCCAGCCAGAGGACCACGACTGTATGCTGATTGCTGAATGCTTTGCTACAGCTGCTTATGCACACTTCATGCCTTTGCTCAGGTATGGGGGATGTCTTCCCAGTAGACCCTGAAGGGCAGAATTCGAGCTTAACATGCTGTGCACTATTATAGCCTAGGTAGAAATTAGTCTATTGACTCTAGTGACAAAATAGTAATGTTATTTCTATGCTTCACTCTCCTTGTCACAATTCTAATCTTGTCATACTGTATCGTCCTGGTTATTGCAGTACATGCTTTGCTATCTAAGATGCAGTTGCTTCATTAAAACCTTATTGAAACACATACTGCCTCTGTTTGTCATTTGTGTATGTGAGACTAATGTAATTGAGAGAAACGGATGAGACCTGAGTGACCACGATTTCCCTGAGAAATTAACTATGTCATGCCCTCGGATGCCCAATCATCCTTGTTCTTGGGTAGAGATGAGGCACTGCTAGTTAGCTGGAGCAAAACCCGAATTAAGGGTGACAGGTGTCACCTGTAGTGGGTTAAGACTCAGTCTCCCACACCGCTGACGATTCTGCTACTCAAAATCCAGTAGTCTCATTAGAATAATGAGAGCCTATGCGACAAAGTCAATTACTTTTTTGCACTTTGCATAATTAGTGAGACCATTTTCTTTGAGGGGGCTACCAATGTAAGCACCCTTGCAGTTCCTGGCATCTTGGCTGTTTCCCCAAGAAGCAGACAACCTGCTGCCCTCTACTGTGAAGGGTCTGGTAAGAGAGGGGGCCAGAAGAAGTACCGGAGCCAGCCTTATTTGGGAGCCAGTGTGGCCTATGAAGTATTCCTGGCTGCTGGATGTGTGTAAAGCGTCAGATGATGGGTGACTGCAGGGATCAAAGCTGACATCAGCAAGAGGTGAGTCAGTGTTTCAGATATGGAGGGTCCTTCTATGCACACCCAGAGAAAGATCTCTTGTTGAATGTTGGAGTTATGGGACCTATATGGCAATTTGTGAAAGCGATAAATACTGTGGAGGACTGTGGCACCAGTCCCACCATTTTGATCAGGATTTGTGACCTGGAGACAAAACACCCACCTGTTACTCTGGGGACTGTGACAACATCCGAACCATTGATGATGTATCCTCTGACCTTCCAAAAACATCTCACCAGTAACCAGCAAGCCACACAAAGAATACATAACAACAATGGGGCTCTAGCACATCAACTCCCCCAAACAAATATGAAGCCTTTCCTTTGAGTAGTGTGAAGGCAGTCTTGTAGCAGAGGAGACACCGCAAACACTTTGTAAAACTTTAGAAACTTAAAAACATCAACCCCCCCTTGATTTTCCCTAGGTAGCAAAGAACAGTCATTGATATATGCAAAAAGGGAGGCTGGGTCATCAAGGCCCCTGAAAGTTCTGTGCTGCAGTTCACAAGAGAATCAATCATCAAAACAGTACCTTCCACACAGAAGAGAGCCACAGTCTGGGAAGCAACTGTAATGGACCCCAGTCCAAGCAGGGAGAGCCATTCCATGCCTCCTAGTTCCCTGGTTTAGGATCTGATCCCTATCTCTGTGTCACTTCATCCACATTGGCACTCTTCGGAGGCCTCCATGTCTAAGTAAGCCCTGCTATTGCCAATCTCACTGGCTGTAAGTCTCTCCTGTGAAGAAGTGTTGATTAGGGTGTCATCCATCCTATCCAGCCACCGAGCAAGAGTTCCAGTCTCTTAGGTTTGCCGTATTTCCTCATCCAGCCGTCCACCATGATTAGCATTCTTCCCAGCTCCAGCAAGTCATATTTCACACCTCTTTTCTGCAGGTGAGGCATCAGTGCCAGCAATCGCTTCCTCTTGAGATTAGAAAAGTCTGTCAGAAGAGGATTTGATGATTTGTGTATGTGTAGGGCCCATGTTGTTTTTCAATAGGCAGTATTGTCTGAGCCTGCTGATGTCACAGACAAAAAAACAGTGTTTACTGCAGCCTCACGTTTGAGAATATGCAGCATGAATGCACCATAAAAGCCATTTGGAACTCCAGGTGAGTGTAGAAAGTGATGTTTTAGAGAGTTGGAAGCAACTAGCACAGGAATTCTACTACATTATACTTTTTTGCATTCTCTGCAGACCAGAGCTTTGCAGATAATTCCTATGACTCCTGTCTTCCAAGTCTATTGTTTTCCAACAAAGCTCCCAAATCACAGGCCCCAACTCTGGTTAAGTGTAGAGCCTCCACCTCCGAAGCGCTTTGTTCTAAACAATTCATCTTGGATTGTAAGTTGCTGATTTCTCCTCAGAGGGATTGCACCTCAGTGTAAGTGGTCAAGACCGCATCATTCACCGCACCTATAGTGAGTTTAATATCCACCAGTTCCTTCAATAAAGTGGCCACTGCGGTATTGGAAACCACCACCACCCCATCATCCAGGTTGTTATTTTGGGTGTTAGATTTATCTTTCTCTGCCATCACCTAGAGGAGAACGTTTATTGCTTGGTGTGTTTAGGGCTTGCACTCTGCAACATACAGGAGTCCCTGTGGGGCCTGGAATCTATCCAAGACTAGAGTGCCAAACCCCCAAAGGCCCCTTCTTGGGATGCTACAGTACCAAACATCACATTACATTGGTTTAGAGCCCACTGGGTGCTCCCCTCTGCACCACAGTGCCCCCCACAGGGTCAGGTAGAGGGTTGGAAACTCAGCCCTCAACAATGCTGAAGGAGATCCATTTCATGGGGTTTGATGAAGCTGTAGACCATTATCTGCACGTAGGCCATAGCAGTACTGTGCAAGATGGATTACTCCAAAACGGACACTACTGGTGTATCAGTTGGGGCAACTATATCTAAACAGTGATGGACCTGGGGGCACAGTTGCCAGTTCCAAAGAAGTAGTAGGCATTTTGTTTGCGTGGGCCCCAGTGGGGTAGTTCTCTAGAAGTTTGCCACCCACAGAGCAGGAGATGGCCACCCGCTAATCTGTTGAGAGAGACCAGCAGTGAGCCCAACTCCAAGAGAGCCACTCTGCTACATGGCTCCCTACTGGCATCTCTGATGCACCACTATTGTACACGCCATCAGTCCGAGTGACTGGGGTCTCACCATCCTGTGCTACTTTGTAGAATTTGCATCTCTCTACTTCCACAGTGAAGTGGCATATTGATGGCTGAACAGACGTATATGGCTCACCTGGATGACTTTGCTGATAGCCTCCAGGTGTATCTACCTCTAAGGGACCTTTCCAGGTATGTTGGGCAGTGAACAGGGGGAGATTTCCCAGCTCACCAGTGCAAATGGGGATTCCCTGCTATCTGTTGCCTTCTGCAGGCTTCAAGGTTCCCCTCCTAAGTACCCTGCCAGTCGCACCGCCCTTGATCCCAGGCACTGCAGCAGAGAGTCCAATCATTTCAGGCTAATAACTCTCCAGGGTGTGCACAAGCTGTAGACCCCTTGTAATACATCAGGTTTTCTGCTGCACAATCAAGTAGGGTGTCTTATAACTACACTCATCTCAGAAGTGTCAGCCTGATGCCGTCATGTTTACCGGCATCCAACCACACGCCTCCTAAATCTACCTTTGTGAATAGATCCCATTACATTTTAAGTTGGGCCTTAAAGAGAAAAGAAAAGACTTGAGACTTGCTATCAAAGGACAAAGCACTCAAACACAGAGGATGGAGCACAAGGGACTTATACAGAGGAGATAGATGGGAGTTAAAGGATACCTAGATCATGTCAGTTTTGAAGGTAAGCAGATCTATAAACTCTCCAAAGGACACTCAACTCTACCTGAAAGCAGAAATAACTGAATAAAAAATGTTTGTGTTGTGTTTACCTTTGGGATGTTGGACTTACAACTTAGAACCTCCTCGCTATTGAGGTTCCATATGATGGTTAAGAACTTGGTGTTGGAGGTTCTATGGCAGTTCATCTGCGCCTGCCCTGTGTTGGTGGCCAAGAATAAAGCTTATTTTATCCAAACTTACCTGCTTCCGGATCGTAACACTGGCGACGAGGGGCCTGATTTTCGCAGGCGCTGCCACCAACCCTGAACCCACCGTTCTGCATGGTGTGGACCGCGCTGTCACCGTGTGCTCCCTTCGATTCCTGTGGTGACTGCTTTCTGGATTGTGCTGTCGCTGTGTACTCCCTTTGATTTCCTGTCGTGTCTGGATCCTGTGGACCGGTCTGGTCTGGTCTGATGGTGGTTAGGGAGGCCGGTTGGTTCTGCCGTTGCGACTGTCAGAGCCAGAGCAGCCACTGGGTACTCTGCAGTGCCTTTCCTCTGAGCGGTAACGCTGCTGGGGTGTCCCAGCGGCAACTTTGGATGACTATAGGCATTTTCAGCGGCATTGTGCCTTTTTCCTTCTTCACGCGTGAGGCAGTTTCGCGTGCCTGTGGCCTTGAGCGTTTTTGCAGCATTCCCTTCTACGTGCGAGATCACTGCACGTGCGTTTGAATGTGTATTCGAGTCTCGCGTGTCTTGGGCCTCGGAACGGGCATTCTGTAGAGTACTAGACCGTACTCTGCTAATTCAAGCCTTGAGGCCATTTCCTGTTGAACACTAGACCACATACCTGTTTACTAGAGGAACGGCTATTTCTACTGCCATATTTACGTATTGTCTTACACAATTTGGGGATTGAAGGCAGGAACATTTCTGACAGTCTTGAAACATTACCCATTGGAGGGGTGGAGGGAGAACCCAGGGATATTTATGATATATCTGTAATAATGTTAGCAGCACATTTCTAAGCTCCATGTTGTGTTAGAAAGACACATTTTTTTTGCAAGATCCCAGGGTAAATCAGAGAGTGTTGGAAACTTTGTTGCTGCTCTGCGTACACTAGCGCACACTTGTGACATTGGGGACATCACTGATTCCCTCATTCGTGATCAATTAGTGAGCTGCACAAACAAAAAGCGGGTTCAAGAGAAACTGTTAACGAAGAATCCCGATCTAAGAGAAGCTATTGCAATTGTTGAGGGGATGGAAAGCACCAATAACAGGATTAGAGAAATGAATGACCACAAAGGGGATAGTTTGTGCATGGTACAGACAACACGGGTTCAAGAAGAAGTTTTGAGAATTGGCACTGACAGAAAAACACCTGTATCCTCGCAGGAGAGGAAGAAAGAAATCAAACATTCAGGATCACGTTGTTACCGCTGTGGCAATTCTGGACACACAGCGAATAGCTTAAATTGTTATGCACGTAACTCAGTGTGTAGAAAATGTGGGAAGAAAGGCCACTATGCGAGGGTTTGTAATAGTGACAAACAATATAATGTAGATTCTGTTACTGAAAATATCAACAAAATGATTTTGTGTATGGAACCTGGTATTAACCATGTAGGAGACACTGGAGTTGTGGATGATGGACCCATTGTCATGCCTTAATGCACTATAAAACTTGATGACAAAATTGTTAAAGTTTTAGCAGACTCAGGGTCTCCTTACACCGTGGTAGGTGACAAGAATTGGCAAATAATTTTCGGGGAAGACTGTAATTCTTTAATTGAACCCGATTTTAATCCAGTCAGTTATGGTGGTACTAAAATAGAACTTATCGAATACAGGGTCATGAAAATTCAATTCCAGAATAAGACTACAATTGGTAAGGTTTATGTAGCGAAGCATGGGAACAATCCTTTAGATTTGCGCCACCAGCGGGACTTGGGAATTAAATTAGACCCTAACTCTGATTGTCAGGTCATGGTGGTGAATGATGATAATACAGACCTTAAAATTGTTAAGGAGTTCCCTGACGTATTTAGTTATAAGTTAGGGTGTCTAACCAACTTTGAGCATAGGATAATACTCAAGAAAAATGCTGTTCCCGCCGTACACAGAGTAAGAAGGGTTCCAAGACTGATGATGGAACCCCTCAAGACAGAGTTGATTAAACTATTGAATGCTAGAGTAATTGAGGAAATTGAATCATCTGAATGGCTCGCCCCTATAGTCTTAGCACCCAAGGATGGTGAGAAACAGATCCGCATGTGTGTGGATCTTAGGGATTTTAATAGACACATATGGGTATATCGTCAACCCCTACCCAACATTTCGGAAGAATTATTGTGTTTGGGAGGCTCAAAGGTTTTCAGTGTGTTAGATTTATCCTAAGACTATCACCAGACTGTCTTACATCCTGAGTCTAGACACCTAACCTCTTTTGTGACACCAGTGGGAGCGTATCAATTTCTAAGAATGTCATTTGGGCAGGCCTCAGCAGCCGCCTGCTTCCAGCGGGTTATAAAGAAAATCTTAGAAGGAATTTCTGGAATTTTGTTTTTCCAGGATGATATTTTGGTCCATGGTAAGACTACAAGTGATCACGATAGGATTCTGAGGGAAGTGTTGAGTAAGCTAGTCCGGTCTGGTCTTACTGTGAAAAAAGAAAACTGCAGGTTCATAGTCACTTCGGTGACTTACCTTGGTCACACTATATCGGGGGAAGGAATTAAACCCAAATTGGAACTAGTTAATTCCATTATTCTGGCACCTGAACCCAAGGATAAGGATGGAGTTAGAACTTTCTTAGGAGTAGCAGAATATTACTCCAAGTTCATCGCTAACTTTTCAAGTGTAGTCCAACCCTTAAGGTCTCTTCTAAAAAAAGGGTGTGAGTTCAAGTGGACAGATGATTGTATGTCTGCTTTCACATTTGTCAAGAATTGTATCAGTAAGATGCCCACCCTGGGACATTTTAATGCATTTGCCAAAACCTTCTTGTACACAGATGCTAGTGTTAAGGGGCTGGGAGCAGTCTTAATCCAAAGAATGGACCATGGGGAAAAGGTAATTGCCTTTGCTCCTCGTTCTCTCAAAGAAGCTGAACAACAATATTCTGTTATAGAGAGGGAGGCACTTGCGTGTATGTGGGCAGTCAAACACTTAAAATTGTATTTGTGGGGCTTACCTTTTGTTGTGAGGACAGACCATAGACCATTTGTCCAAATCTTTTCTTCCAAAAAAGGTGAAGAACTGACGCCTAGGATAAGAAGGTGGGTAGAGGGACTGATGGAATACAATTTCTCAGTGGAATATGTACCTGGCTTGAAGAATACTGTGGCAGACTTCTTGTTGCGAACCTCAGTTGGCAGTAGTGACGAATCTGATGATGATTGTGTGATCAATTGGGTGAGAGAAATGGCCATAACTGAGGATGAGTGGAAGTCTGCAGCTGAACAAGATTATGACAGGAAAACGCTTGAGGAATTTATTGTGAGAGGTTGGCCAGAGCATAAGGAGATTTCCGATTCTTTGAAGAAGTATTGGAATGTAAAAGATGAACTTCACTTAAGTGAGGGTGGACTATTCAGAGGTACCAAGTCCATACCCCCTGCTGGTGTGAGGAGTAAAATAATTAACTTGGCTCAAGAAGGTCACATGGGCAGGAATTTGACCAAATCTAGATTGTGGGCAGTATACTGGTGGCCGGGTTTAGACCGCGATGCAGAGGCTGTTGTGAAGGATTGTGTATCCTGTGCACGCAGTGACAAGAGTAAAGTTATAGTGAGAGCTCCACTTTCCCCCGTAGAAACTCCTGAGAAGCCTTGGATGAAATTGGGACTTGATTTCATGGGTCCTTTCCACCTATTGCCTGCCAATGAGCGTTATGTCATGCTTATGGTGGATTATGCGTCAAAATGGGTGGTAACTAAATGTGTGAGTTCTATAGAGACAGGAACTGTAATCGAGTTTCTAAAAGAAGAGTTCTCTCGGGAAGTTGTACCTATCACTTAGTCACGAACAATGGTGTACAGTTGATGTCTGAGGAAATGACGTTTTTTTTAAAATCCTTGGCCGTAGTACATTTGAAGACAGCTTTGTATTTGCCCCAGGCCAATGGTCTTGCAGACCGCATGAATAGAATGGTAAAATCCTGTGTTCAGGAGGCTGTTGAAACCAGGGTTCCATTAGCTGAACTTCTTAGAGATATGTGGTGGGCACATTGAAATACTCCTAAAAGTATCACTAACATCGCTCCTTTTGAGTATATGAGAGGCAGGTCAGGGTGCACCAAAATGTTTCCAGCATGGATTAAAAACAGATTGAGGCAAGAGGATCTTGACTAAGGAAAATTCAACAAGGCACCTGATCTTAGAGAGAACTATCAGCGTAGATATAAATTGCAGTATGATTCTAAATATGGTGTCTCCAATGTTAAATGGAGGGTAGGCGACATGGTACTGGTAAAAAACCCTGGCTTTGGAACAAAGGGAAGATCAAGCTTCAAGGGCCCATTCTGCATCAAAGAGGTAAAAAGGAATGTGGTGGTTTTAGATAATGAAGATGTGTGGAGCATGTCCCGGATTGTGAAGTGGAAGAATTTGATGGAAGATCCTACCACCCTAGAGAACCAGGGAGAACATCACCCCTTGAATGAACCTAATGCGTCGCTACATGCTAAGGTTCCCTCCAGGCTACGCTCTAAACTGCAGTGGTTGAGAGACTATGGGGGTCATTCTGAGCTTGACGGGCGGCGGGAGCCGCCCGCCAAGCGGGAACCGCCAGAATAACGCTGCGCGGTCAAAAGACCGCCGCGGTTATTCTGAGTTTCCCGCTGGGCCAGTGGCATGGGCACTGCAGGGGCCCCCAGGGGCCCCGCGACACCCGTTACCGCCAGCCAGGTTCTGGCGGTCAAGACCGCCAGAGCCAGGCTGGCGGTAAGGGGGTCGGAATCCCCATGGAGGCGCTGCCTGCAGCGCCGCCATGGAGGATTCCCCAGGGCAGCGGGAAACCGGCGGGACACCGCCGGTTTTCCGTTTCTGACCACGGCTGTACCGCCGCGGTCAGAATGCCCATGGGAGCACCGCCAGCCTGTTGGCGGTGCTCCCGCGGTCCATGACCGCCAGTGTCAGAACGACCCCCTATGTATCCTAATATCTTGTGATATCTTGATTCACACACATCAGTGCATTGTATACTATTGTATTATCTTGCAACATACACATTAGTGCATTGTACGCTATTTTTATTTTGTTGTTTTATTATTCATTCCTTTTGGTGTGTTTTCATTGTAGGTAAGGGGGATGTGTTGTGTTTACCTTTGGGATGTTGGGCTTACAACTTAGAACCTCCTCGCTATTGAGGTTCCATATGATGGTTAAGAACTTGGTGTTAGAGGTTCTACGGCAGTTATTCTGGGCAGCAGATGTGTGTGCCTGCCCTGGGTTGGTGGCAAAGAATAAAGCTTACTTTATCCAAACGTACCTGCTTCCGGATCATAACAGTTTGCATGATGGATTTGAATTCAGAAGAAAAAACATGAATCAAGTAAAAATTCTAAAGACTCAGGGGAGATTGCATAGACATTCAAAATAGCAGAGGGTGTTGGAAAGTTGTTATAGAATATATGGATATCAGCCCCTCATCCAGCACAAAGGGCAATTCTCTATCCAGGGGAACATGTCAGGGGTCTCAGAATGAGAGTATTATGGTATCCTTATCAAGGGGCAGATATTGTATCGAGTGTGATGTTACTGGGGACAATATTTATAGAACTGAATCCCCTGGTTATATGCCTCCTGGTTGCACGAGACAAATGTCAGGGCCTGGTGAATTACCCCTGTGACTAGTCATTTGCATAGTAATACAAATGGTTTAAAGATAATGGGCCCGATTCACAAAGGTAAACTTAGACCAAAAGTCTAAACTTAGACCAAAAGCCTAACTTTACTACTAGTACAGTTAGACTTTTGGTCTAAGTTTAGACTTTTGGTGTAAACGTATACCAATAGTCCAAACTTAGACCAAAATTCTAACTTTACTAGAAGTAAAGTTAGACTTTAGATCTAAACTTAGACTTTTGATCTAAACTTAGACTTTTGGTTTACATTTACCTTTGTGAATTGGGCCCAATAATTTGGAACCATGCTGGACTACGGACAAAGATTGTATTACCAGAATGGCAAATGTTAATCAGATTATTTGATGTTATTATGCTCCAGGAAACATAGGAAGTAAATGCAACTGGGTTTGATGGATATAGATGTTGTAGTGTCCCATAGATACCCTTGAGGTCGACAAGGGCCGCTGGTGGCCTGTTTATCTGGATGAATCTCTTATTAGAGGGTAGGGCAGAGAAAGTAAAAGTAGGTAACTCTGATTTTCAGGTTGTTATACTTTAAGGGACATTGGAGTTAACATTTATTCGCTTCTACAATAATGATTTTTTTAATTCACTGAATCAGAGATTTCCCTGCCTCTTCTCATATATCAGTTCTTTAGTGGACGATAGAAGTCAGTACCGATGCCTGGGGGAGGATTTTAATGCTAGTATTCAACACCTGGGACAAGAGAGGGGATATGTTGAGGGTAGCAAGTGTGTGGGCCGGGGCACGGAGTTAGCGGTTTTCGTTGCCTCTGGAGATTTATTCAATGTGATGGATGAGGAGGGAATAGGCAAGGAGGGTCCACACACTTTTAGAGATAGAAACAAATCTAGTATTATTGATTACATTTTTATTTCACACAACCAGAGGAGTTTGTTACAGCAGGGGGAAATCATTGCAACTAAGTATGGTGACCACAACCCAAATACTATAATTTTGGGAGTTCAGTATAAGGGGTTATGTCAGGATGTTAGCAGTTTGGTGAATCTATGTCCTTCAAATGATAAGTTAAGGCTATGTTGGAAACTACAGGATCCTGCAAAGTTTTCAGATGAGATAGTTGTAAAAATGTTCAACTGGTTATGCAGTATTTACAATTGGGTGTAAGCAAAATAGTGTTTTAACAGATTTGTTAGCCTCTGTGGGCAGATTAGATATTCTCATTATAAACCGATTAAAGATGACACAGGGTGCCCACAATAGTTTGATCAGGAATGCTGGAGGGCTAACTGAGCTTTGCATAGGGCTTTAATTGCCAGACCCTGGGACCATAGTTTAATTGCTGCTCAGTGGATAATGTGTAAGGCCACAACTTGAAGAAGAAGAAGGAAAGCGGTTATCTCTGAACAGTGGGAAATTATAACTAAGGTATCCTGCATAAAGGATAGTTCATCATTTTGGAGGGCTATCTCTTGTTTTTGGCAGTTGGATTCTAAAGTGATATCAACCAGTTGCCATTTAAAGGGGGAAGAATGGGTGACGCATTTTACACAGATATATTCAGTAGGTAATGGGAGTGATGTGCAGCTTTGGCTGGAGGAGGGGCGTCCTTTCTTTCCCTCAGTTTACTTTGCTCGAAGTGATTTGGGTTATTCAGGACCGTGCAGATGGGAAAGTGACTGGGCCGGACAGTGTCCCAATAGAGGTTATTAAAAGTAATATAGATTTCCAGGCCCGGATGTTGTCAAATGTGTATAAATGTCTGGAGGACTCAGCGATAACTGGCTCTTGGCAGAGCTCGATTGTTGTGCAGATTTTTGAAAATGGAAATAGGGCTGAACCTAAAATTGATCGCCCAATTTCATTGATAGATAGACCAGCCAAACTCCTGAGTAAAGTGTTGGTTAACGGGATTGTTGATTAGATTCATGATAATAATCCGTTAGAAAAATGTCAGTATTGTTTTTGTAGTGGCCTTAGGAGAACTGGACAATGTCTTAATTTAGAATTGATCATTGGAATGTATACTGTGGCAAAAAAGTGTAATTTATATTTAGCTTTTATGGACCCATCCCTGGCCTTTGATTGCATGGATCTGGAAAAGTTATGGCAGACACATTTGTTTCTTTATATTCGGGTACTAATGCAAGAGTGAAGTTTGGAAGAAGCGGGAGGTGATGCAGGAGTTTGAGAGGGTGCGCCAAGGATGTATATTTCCCCGCTCATTTTTATTATATATGTTAATTAATTGAGCTGAGAGGTGAGTAGGTGCACTCCTGATGTGCCCAGGATTAGTGGTGTCCCCCTCCATGTATTACTTTACACTGATAATGTGGTTTTAGTTACTCGTACCACTTGGCCCCTGCGTCTTTAAGATAGCTCATTTGTTGATTTTATGGGGAATTTTTATTTGAACACAAAGTTTACAAAATCATTTTTAAGCGGTTGAAGCCTTTTTCTACGAGGGTAGGGAAAAAGTCTTAGTGAGCACCATGACGTTTCGGACTAATTTAGATTATATATGTACTTGCTGTAATTTTCACAAGCACACTATGATGCACTTTCTTTTCTTCTGTAGATTTTATCTAATGTATACCAAGAGATGTTTACCAACTCTTTTGAAAAGTAGACATGCCCGGCGCTGTTTACCTGCCTATTACTGTTTAATGGGATTAGGGGATGATGACATCTGCAGAAATGTGTTTTTATTTTTACAAGCTGTTGTTCAGGCAAGGGATTTGATGTATTTTGATTAAGCTATGTGTTATGAATTACTTGCTATGTGAGTTATGAATTTTAGTCTTCTATAGAATTGATAATTATGTATTATTAGTGCAATTAAGACGTTATCAAATTTTAGTGTATTTTAATGTAGTGCATTTTGTACATGTTTTTATATATTTTTTATGGCAATTTATAGCCGAATAAAGATATTTTGACTTGACTTCACTAGTGGGGAGTCATGGCAGTGGAGGCTTAGATGACAGCTTAAAATATTTCAGAATGTGACAGAACTAGATTAGTTTGGTTATCCACAGAACAGAGTACTGGACAAAATGGCATCAGGAGCAGCTGACGTGAATGGAATACACATTAATACACTGAAGACAAATGTAGGAATTATAAAATAAAGAGGAAATATGTCCAAGTGAAAAGAGCAAGAAAAGATCAGATGGGGGTGTTGAAACAAAGAAATAGGAAAACCAGTAAACAGACATTTAAAAACACCAACTTTGTCATGCATAGAGGTGGGGAAACATGAGAAAGATCAAAAGAGACAACAACAATTTTGAAAAATCAACTAATTTAGTGATTATTTTTGTAATCCTGCATGATGATAGAGTTTTCAAAAGGTAAACTAATACATAAAATAACTGTCTCATGGTATTTAAAGGAGATTCGAAGAAGAACAGACAGGTTTAAATAGAAAATAGGAAAAAGGGTCTGAAAAAAATGCAGTGACTTTAAAAAAATGATGGGAAAAATTGCACTGAATAGAGTAGTGATCTAATGTACATGATAGAGTTTACCAGTGCCTCCTCCAAGCAATGAGAAAAACAGAAGTACACATAATCGGGATCATCCAGTAAATAATATGATGATTGGAATCAAAACTCTAGCAGACAACATGAAACATAAACCTACATTTGCCAGAACTCAAAACCAGACTGGCACTTACCAATAGTCTTCAGCTTTAGGTTTCACGGAAAAAAGATTTATTAGCCCTTCAGTGCATTCGGGTCAAAGTTGTGGTTCTTTTCTTTCAGTGAAGCAAAGCTTGATATCTACTAATTTCTTCCTATATTTCATTTTCTTATCTTGATAACTATTAATTTCTTCCAGGAGGTTTTTGTTTTTTCATCAAAGAGGATGCCCTTTAAGTCAACAGACTTTTGTGTTAGTAGGTGGAAGACAAGTTTTAAAAGCTAATATAGTATTTGAAGAGAAAGAAAAGTATACAATAAGACCATATGCTTATTAGCAAGTAATGTTACATTAATAAACATTGTGATAACTTCTTGGGGAACTTTGATGAGCCATGGATTTGAGGTAGGTGGTCAGATTGTTCTGTAGGATGTTCAAAAGAAACCATCATGCAAAGCAAGAAAAGAACATGGGATAAATTATTTCAAAGATCTCTCTTGCTTCCGAGTTTGTGGGTGACTAACAGTATGCGGGACAGAGGAGTCTATTCAGATAACAGACACATTTGTAAAGCACGCAATCACCCAGAAGAGGTTGCTCAACAACAGTTGTTTATTGTTACCCAGCAAAATGGTGTTCATTTTATTGACCTCAGAAAGATGAAAGACTGAGTAGACCCGTCAGGTTTTGAACCTGTAACCATGAGGTCAAATAGAGGCTGTTGCAGTGGACTCATAAGTGCACTGAGCCACCAGACCCACCAAATCAAAAGAGCTTCAACATACAACACACTTCTCAATCTCTATCATAGTTGCCAAATGATTCAATTCCATAGGTAACACCTTCAACTAATCCTGACTTTTTGACCAAAAGCATGCTACATTATGGGACTTCTATCTTCTCATCTGGAATTATAGTTAATGGCAGCAAAGTGCAGTTGACTAAATGTCAGAACTGGCTGGAGATGCTACCAATAAGTTTGTATGTGCAAAAACAACAAGGTGTTGGATGGAATACTCAAATTGAACTCAGCCACTGGCAATCACTTGCGTAATATACAAATCAGTCTAGACCCTGCTCCCCATAGGAACAGTCCAGCCCGAACTCCAAGGGCCAGCTCCTACCTGGACTGGAAACAAGCATCCTGGGACCAGTTTTGTGATATCATCATTATCATTCTCATCATCAACATGATAAGGTTTATTTGACAATTAAGTCATAAAAGCACATGGAAATAAATACATATGCATCAATAAAACAGCACATAAAACAAACATTTGAGTATGAGAGTCAAAGCGGCACAGCATACAGAGATTTAGATACTTCATGAAAAATCATGGGAAGAGAAAGACTGTATTCTACTAGATAAATTCCCATAGAAACAGAGCAATGGTCAAACATATGAACAAAGTAGGACACTAGCTCCTAGGTGCTAAAAAAATCTAAGACCAGGGCGTATACTAATCAGTAATTTAATTTAAAAGACAATTTATCACTGACCAAGATGCATAAAACAGTTGACAACAATAAGGAGATGATCACAGTTTGTTTAAGGTTACGGTTCTAGCTCTAATAATCCAAATCTATCCCAGGAACCTAGCAACAGTAGTAGGATAGGTACGTTTAGTATTTGCTTGAAGAGTTCTAAGCCCAGCCCAGCTGCATGAGTTCCAATTAATCTGGATATTGGTTTGATCCATTTCTTGTGGGCAATAATATAGCCTGAACATGCAAAAAAAACATGACCAGTTGACTCTGTAAAGTTCCTGTGCCGGACACAGAAGATCGCTTTCTTTCATTCTTTAGTTGTTCGGTTTACAAATTTGAAACCATAAAAGACAAGGCAAATACAAAATAATAAATACAGAGAAAATCGCTATTTGTGAGTTATTTGATGGTAAATGTTTTCTGGGGAATAGTGCCTACCCTGACTTGAAAGTATAACTTACGATCCAAGGGAAAAGTAATGGAATCGCAACAGGGCTCCAAATGGCTATTACATTTGAAATCCAAAAACTTTCCTATTAGGGATGAAGTGACGGACAGTTGAGCTTATGACTGTCTGACCCAGAACCAGTGTTGATTTGTTAGCATCAGCGCTGTCAGACCTGTTGCTGGTGATGGATCATGCCATAAAGATCTCAAACCATTAGTGTTAAATACTTTTTGGCTTGATGAAGCCAAGTGATTGTATCAGATGTATTAGCTTTCATCACATCTTTTAGGGTCAGCCTATACTGACCCAGTTCAGGTTCAGAGTATAACCTTCTCCAGAACAACAGGGGACAAATTCTGACTTTATCAACTAATGTGTTTTTGCCCAAATGAAACAGCAATGACACCGCTAGGGAGATGAGCTAGACTTCTCAAATAGTTGTTTCAGTGTTAGTGAGAGAAGATGCATTAGCAAAATCCCACAGTTCAGAACACAAAACTCCACATTTCAGAACCATACAACACAGAATTCACTGCTTTGGCATCATAAATTTGTAAGACAGGGCCAATAGGTTTTGAGAATGAGGAGCCATGCTCTTTGATCATGACACTTGAAATGCGTGTTTTGTTCTTAAATCAACCTGTGGTTTCCAAGCAAGGGTTGAGGATACATTCACACCCAAATACGTATATTCATCTACTCTTTGAAGTGGTATGCCCCCACCCAGCTCAAGTCTGGGCTTCTGTATTTTTTTATTTTGCTTCTTGAGGACCATAAACTTGGTATTTGCAAAACTGATCTAAAGCCTGCAGGCTGTACAAAATTCCTTGAACCAAAGTGAGGCTCGCTGAAGCCCGATAAGTGTCTTAGAGATTTCAGGGTATCACCCTTTATCAGCCAGACTACCTTGAATCCACTGGCACAGTGAGCCTGGGACCCACGTCTGGACATACCCAGCGCACTTAGAGTAGCAAATGAAAATCAACTAGGTGATAAATGAAATGCTTGAATTAATCTCAGCCACTGGCAATCTTTGGGGCCGCATCCCAATCCATACATTTTTTGCCCACTATGCCACCCCATTTGAACCCAGCCATTTGCAAACGAGTCTTTAACCTGTTCCCCATGGGACCATCCCAGCCCAGACTGCCAGGCCGGGTCCTCCCTGGACCAGAAATTAGCATGCTGGCACCAGTTTTGGGGAATCACCCTTCATCAGCCAAGCTAGTTTGAATCCTGAGGCACAGTGAGTTAGAGACCCACTTTCAGGCATATTACGTGTATTTAGGGCGGCAAATGCAAAAACAACAATGTGAGAGATGTAATACTTGAATTAATCTCAGCCACTGACAATCACTTGTCATGTATCCTAATCCATCTTTTTTTGCCCACCGTTTGTCCTGTTCGGACCCAGGCATATCCAAATCAGTCATTACCCTGTTCCCCATGGGAACTCTCTACCCCGAACTGCCAGTCCAGTTGCTCCCTGGACCGGAAACAAACTTCCTGTGACTGTTTGTAGGTGTATCACCTTGTTTTTTAAAGATTTGCCATCTCAAGTGCACTGGTTATGCCCAGATATGGCTCCTGGGCTGACTGTGCCACTATATTCAAGCTAGCCTGGTTGATGAAGGGTGATATCTCAAAACTGGTCCCGGGATGCTTGTTTCCGGTCCAGGGAAGCCCTGGTGTGGCAGTTTGGGCTGTACTCCTCCATGGGGAGCAGGGCGAGACTGATTTGCATATGGGTGGGTCCAAACTAGGGTAGTATGGCAGGCAAAAAAACAATGGAATGGGATGCAGCCCTGAGCAATTGCCAGTGGCTGGGATTAAATCAAGCATTCCATCCATCACTTTGCTGTTTTTGTATTTACCAATAGTTTTGCAGTTACATGGGGGAATATCCCCCAACCAAACCAAAGCACTCTTTTCAGCTTTCATTAAACAGAATTCACTGTCAGAGTCTTAAGAGGTTAAAAAACTCTGGACCTGCCACATCCAGCATGCAAAACCAGTAATTTGGGATGGATTGCCAAGGGAAAGCTTGCTTGCAGGGCCGGTGTTGGGCGGTGTGACCAGTGCAGCAGCATCTGACGTGGACTTTGGTAGGGATCTCTGTGTCTAAAAAGAACTTATGGGTATAAACGCATGTGAACTTCCTGGTGTGTCCTGCTGGTGAGATATCAGAATTTTGTCTAGTGGCAGTTTTGACTCATCATTGTAGCGGGGAGAGTTAATGTGCCTGCTGTAAAGAACGTGTACCATGCAGATCACGGAACTGAGGCCCTGATTTATACTTTTTTTGCACTGCATTACCGTCATTTATTGATGCAAAAGCAGCGCAAACTCACAAAAAACAATTTTGTAAGTTTGCGCCGCTTTTGCGTCAATAAATGACGGTAATGTTGTGCAAGAAAAGTATAAATCAGCTGCCTGAGTGTGAGTGAACTATGACGTATGCTACAAAAAATGAAATGCATGTCAGAGAAGGGCTATGGAGAGATGAGGGGCACAGGTAGATGACGGTAGTGAGAGAATTAGTGGAGAAAGTGGTCATGGGGGGCCGCAAAAAAACAGACCGTCGTACTGAGCGCCACCAGCGTTCAGTCTGTACACTCCCTTACAGTAGACCATAACCACTGAAAGAGGAAGTTTAGCTTATGCTAACTATCTAGACATAATTCTTGCAAAATTGCCCAATATTGGGTAATGTTTAAAACTGATGATTTTAATGAAGAAAAAATATGTACAGCAGCTAAATGATCAGGTAGGGAATTACTCTTTTACTTCAGGTTACGTCGTTTACATATAGGGCAATGAAGACGTGGCGCGTGATTAATAGGCTGGCCAGAGCACTATGTGTCATCA
Source organism: Pleurodeles waltl (assembly GCF_031143425.1). NCBI lineage: Eukaryota > Metazoa > Chordata > Amphibia > Caudata > Salamandridae > Pleurodeles > Pleurodeles waltl. The sequence continues at coordinate 923,673,069 of NC_090448.1, read as the reverse complement.
CTAACAGGCAATACCACAATACAAGGTGAAAAACATATGCCATTACCCTGTTTTACATTTTTAATTGCCTTTTAATTACACCTCAATCGCAAGTCATTTTATACTATAATTAAGTTAAATAACATACTTTTTTTCCCATACTAGTTCTAAATTCGATCACCGTAACAGGCAATCAGGTGGCTTCAGTTTCATTTTAACAGACATTACCTGTTCCCGATGTGGTCATTGGTACATTAGAGGTTCATTTTTAAGCGCTTGAACAGAGAATTCAAAATAGTATGTGTCACAGTGAAATTACACCATTTCAGCCATTATTTACCATTAGCGAGAAGAATTTGAACAATGACTTCCACAGTGGCACTCGTAATGTTGATTTATGGAGAGATGACGGAACACTGCTGTGTTCACCAGCTGCCAGGAAGTTCGCCATAAATGCTTTTTTGTGTTATCTTTTGGAACACTTCAGTCCAACTGCCCACAAATTCATAACCTATGCCTCCTGATCTGTCAAAAGGCAGCAACAGGTCAATGAGGAGTGAAAAAATGTAGGCCCATGTTTATGAAAGTTTGCACCACCTTTGCGTCATTTTTTTGTACGCAAAAGTGGTGCAAACCTACCGCCATATTTATATTTTGATGCTAGACTCGTCTAGCATCAAAATATCTGAGTTAGCATCATTTTTGGGGAACGCCACCCGACCTCGCGTCATTTTGCGACAATGATATGGAAGGTAGACATTCCCTTCCAAAATAATGGCACTATCCTTCTAGCACCATATTTACTGCCCGACGCAAAAATGACGGACAGGAAGGAATCGGTCTAAAAAAATGATGCAAAGCCCAATTTGCGCCAAAGTTTAATGCCTGGTCAGACCAAGCGTTAAAATGAGGTCCACACACCACAACTCAGAGAAAACACACAGAAGAAGCATTGGCCACCTACTGGACAACATAGAACTGTTAATGCTCCAGCTTGGCACACACCCCAGATGACAGCGACGACAACAGGTCCCTCCAACACCACCACAGCAACCCCAAACACCATCACAGCAGCCACATAGGTAGAGCAGAAGGCGGGAGAGGATATTCCGACAGTGCACAACCATCCTTGGGCTCAGGGAACAAATGCCATCAGAACCTAGCGTATGAAGTGGGAGTCGATTCTACACCTACTGCACCACATAGCGCCAGAATCACTGCAAGGGTGGAAACTCCAACTAATATACCACCCAAGATCAAACTCCTTGCAGTCCTCCATATGCTGGAGTCAGTATCATTCCAGACAACGGATGCACAAGTTGCTGGTATCTCCCAGCCATCCTTCTTGGCCTTCCTACCAAAGGTTCTGGATGCAATTATCCACCTTACACTATACTCTGCCACATCTGCTTCCCCAACACCCAGCAACAGCAGCAGGAGACCAAGTAAGGTTTCTACCAAAGTTCTGGATTCCTGCATGTGCTGGGTGCAATGGACTGCACCCATGTCCACCTTGTGCCACTTGCTGCAATGGAACACCTCTACAGGAACCACAAACACACCTGTTAGAAATAGGGTCTTTGGTTGACAGTCAGGTTACCCCCTGTTCAAGCAAGGACCCTCCCTCTAGTCAGGGTAAAGAAGAATCACCCCCTGCTAACCCCTGTTTACCCCATTGGTAGCTTGGCAGAGGAGTAGGCTTAACTTCAGAGTGCTAGGTGTAAAGTATTTGTACCAACACACACAGTAACTCAATGAAAACACTACAAAATGACACTAAACCAGTTTAGAAAAATAGGAAATATTTATCTAAACAAAACAAGACCAAAACAACAAAAAATCCACAATACACAAGTCAAGTTATCAATAAAAATGCAAAAAGAGTCTTTAAGTAGTTTCAAACACAAACTAACTCTGTTAGCATGAAAAAGTACCTTGGTCGCATCAAAAATAACTCTGCAAGGGCGAGTGTGCGTCAAAAAGAGCTTGCGATGTGTTGATTCCACTCACGAGCGGGACCGTGTGTCGTTTCTCCTTTTGCCGGGTCGGGGCACGTTGTTTCTTCTCTCTGCAGGAGAGCGATGCGTTGATCCGGTCAGCACTCTCGGTCTGGGCAGCCCTTGTGTTGTTTTTCGACGCCCAGCAGTACTTGAGTCGGAAATCCCACCACACGATGATCCGAAAACCCGCAGTGCGGGTCGTGATCTCTAGCCTCCGTCAGGGATGCTGCGCGTCATTTTTCCTGCTCCGTGCATCGATTCTTCAGTCGCGTTTCCTGCGAGCGTAGTTTCTCAGCTGCGGAGGCGCGTCGTTTTTCAGCTGCAGATTGGAGTTGCGTCGATCTTTTCCCCGCACGGCACTCTCTGCGTGGATTTCCTTGTTTTTAGGATGCCAACTTCTCCTTTCAGGGTCCCAGGAACTGGATAGGCACCACAGGGCAGAGTAGGAGTCTCTCCAGAGAATCCGGGTGCTGGCTGAGAGAAGCCTTTGCTGTCCCTGAGACTTCAAACAACAGGAGGCAAGCTTTGGATCAAGCCCTTGGAGATTTCTTCCCAAGATGGAAGGCACACAAAGTCCAGTCTTTACCCTCTTACTCTGGCAGAAGCAGCAACTGCAGGATAGCTCCACAAAGCACAGTCACAGGGAGGGCAGCTCTTCTTCCTCAGCTCTTCAGCTCTTCTCCAGGCAGAGGTCCCTCTTGTTTCCAGAAATGTTTCTAAAGTCTGTGGTTTTGGGTGCCCTTCTTATACCCAATTTGTCCTTTGAAGTAGGCCTACTTCAAAGTAAAGTTTCTTTTGAATGTGAAATCCTGCCTTGACCAGGCCAGGACCCAGACACTCACCAGGCGGTTGGAGACTGCATTGTGTGAGGGCAGGCACAGCCCTTACAGGTGTGAGTGACCACTCCTCCCCTCCCTCCTAGCACATATGGATCATCAGGATTTGCAGGCTACACCCCAGCTCCCTTTGTGTCACTGTCTAGTGTGAGGTGCAACTAGCCCAACAATCAAACTGAATCACACAGGGAATCCACAAACAGGCAGAGTCACAGACATGGTATAAGCAAGAAAATGCTCACTTTCTAAAAGTGGCATTTTCAAACACACAATCTTAAAATCAACTTTGCTAAAAGATGTATTTTTAAATTGTGAGTTCAGAGACCCCAAACTCCACATGTCCATCCGCTCCCAAAGGGAATCTACACTTTAATCACTTTTAAAGGTATCCCCTATGTTAACCTATGAGACGGACAGGCCTTGCAGTAGTGAAAAACGAACTTAGCAATATTTCACTCTCAGGACATATAAAACACATTACTATATGTCCTACCTTAACCATATACTGCACCCTGCTATTGGGGCTACCTAGGGCCTACCTTAGGGGTGTCTGACAAGTACGAAAAGGGAAGGTTTAGGCCTGGCAAGTGGGGACACTTGCCAAGTCAATTTTACAGTTAAAACTGCACACACAGACACTGCAGTGGCAGGTCTGAGACATGATTACAGAGCTACTAATGTGGGTGGCACAACCAGTGCTGCAGGCCCACTAGTAGCATTTGATTTGCAGGCACTGGCACCTCCAGTGCACTTTACTAGGGACTTACTAGTAAATCAAATATGCCAATCATGGATAAGCCAATTACATACACATTTTGTAAAGGAGCACTTGCTTTTTAGAACTGGTTAGCAGTGGAAAAGTGCCCAGAGTAACAAAACCAGTAAAAGTCCAGCACACATCAACAACCTGGGGAACAGAGGCAAAAAGTTAAAGGAGACCACGCCAAGGACGAAAAGTCTAACAACACCCATTTAAAAAATGTGCAGGCCATTGTGGACCACCGTGGGCTCTTCACAAACATCCTAGCCAAATATCCAACAGCGTCCATGATGCGTACATATTACAGCATTCCACCATCAACGAGCGGTTCCAGGATTGGAAATATGGCAATGGTCTACTCGTAGGTAAGCCACCATACCAACTAGCACACAGACAACACACCAACCTTGCAAGACAAACAAGACATACACCACTCTAAACACACATGGGCAGGGCAACAAAGATGTACAGACAACAACGTATATGCCACATGCCATACTACACCGGATTTATTGCACATCACACAAACATACACCCATATATACATAATGTAGGCATAACCTGACTGGCACACCACATGAAGGACAGGTGGAACGAGGTCCCCTTTGCATACAAAAGCTGGGCCCAAACCGCTACAAGTGTCCACTGGTTGATAACTAAATACTGATCCCACACACATAACACCAAAAAATGAATAGCTCAGCCATGTCAGTGGCATAGGCCATGTCAATGTAAAGAAAGTCACACATAGGTACAGCCCCACTTTTGTCATGGTTTACAATCTTCTGGAGGCACCAATATCAAATGCCACACAAGTGTTGACATGACGAACTACATTTCAATTACACATACCAGACATACCAGGAGTGAGCACCTTCACCTGTCTGCAGCATTGTGCCACACACATAGGAATACAACATCACCAGCCATGAATGAACATGGGGCAGATAAATGAGAAGTGGTGCTGCACCTAGTCCAGTGCCACTTCACATGCACCACTTAACATCCCAGAACCCCACAATGTGTGCACCGCATACAAGTATCAGACCACCATGGGGCACAGTAGGTGCAATACAGTAAAGATAATGGATGCCATATTAGGACTCCGTAGGAGTATTGAGAACATAACTGACCTTTCATGCACCGTACATAGGGTCCCATGCAAAAATAGGGTGTTCCCCCCTCCCAACGCCTGCACTGTGCATGTGTTGAAAGTGACTGTGATAAATCATGTATAGGATCGTTGGAGATTCCACTGCACCTATTTTGCTACTGCTCCAATTGTGTGAGTCACACCCTTCACACATGATGGCTGATACAGCCATCATCTGCCACAAAGGGTCACAAAGGTCTGCACTGCATGCGTAGTGCCACATGATAACGTGGAGGCCTGAGTTTGGCTTTGTAGGGCTACAATGGTGTCAAAACAAATGACACTTTTGTGGTGCAAGGAGGTGGTAGGTCCCACTAACAATAGGACACAGCCTCAAATATGGACAACACAACACATGTTTGACATGGTTGAACTGTCAGTTTGGATTAATTTGATAATCACCAGGTCCCTGAGCCACAACCCAAGATAGTAAACCAATGGAATAATACTACAAAACAGGAGCACACAAAATACCAAAAGCAAGTTGGCGTCACCCTCCACCTAAAACTAACAGCAGCCATGGAACATACAAAACCACAAATATCCATCAGCAACACATGTTCTCTCATTCCTTTGCAGCCGAACAAGGTTACAGCGTACAGCCATGGATGATGACTCGTTTTGGCAATCCGACAACGGTGGAAGAGTGGGCATACAATGAAGGACACAGAAGGACACAAAGGGGGTTATTCTAACTTTGGTGGAGGTGTTAATCCATCCCAAAAGTGACGGAAAAGTGACGGATTTACCACCAGCCGTATTACGAGTCCATTATATCCTATGGAACTCGTAATACGGCTGGTGGTATATCCGTCACTTTTCCGTCACTTTTGGGACGGATTAACACTCCTCCAAAGTTAGAATAACCCCCAAAATGTGGTGGAGAGGAAATTTGGGCTCATGAAGTCAACTTAAAGGTGCCTGGCCCTGACAGGAGCAAGCCTGTTGTATGCACCACCATTGGTATGCAAGATGATACTTGTATGTGCAATCGTGCATAACATATGTATACGGACCAATGTTCCATGGGATATACTGGTAAAGGTCCCTAATGAGGACGAGGATGACAATGGTGCAGCACAGGTGGAGGGGGGAACAACAAAACACTGCTGATGTATTTTGCAGGAGACAACAAATTATACACAACGTCTACACCTAGATACTTTACAAATAATATCACTTTGTAATTATCACCAATAAATCATTTTGCACCTGAATGTCCATAGTCTACTCATTCTCTACAACATATACCATTGAAATGTTGCTCATACCTCAGAGAGCAGGAAAGAAACACAACAGTAACAAAGATGGTTGGAACATAGGTTGTGATGTAACATGGTATAGTGCCTCCATGCCACATATCAGTGTCACATAACTCAAGGCCATGTGGTTCTCGTAGACCTAGATCCACGCACCACAATAAATATGTGTCATTAAGTGGCCGTTGTACAAATACCAACCCCTGTCCCTACTTCTTCCCCATGCTTGGCAAGATGTATGCAAGGGGGCGTACATACGGTAGGGGCTGTTTCCAAATGGTGCATTTGAAAAATAGGTACTGAACTCTGTCACATATCAGGTGGATATTGGTTACGCCAGCACTCTGCACGTGTGACAAGGGGGAGACCATTGGTATCAATAGACGTTCCTTGACTGTTCAGGGTTAGGAACCAAAGTTTGACGCTAAGACTGCACCGTATATCAATGGCGTTATGTTCCCGCACTGCCATTGGGCCCAACCCTGCCACATGGTATGCTGTACCGCATATATAGCACACATGTGTTGGCTGTGGGGTGCGCTAAGGGTTGCTAGACAAGTGAAGCAGCAAGGGGTGCTGATCCACTCTCCATACTTATGGCCCAAAGCCAGGATTTAACTATAAAATGGGAGAATGCATCACCCAATTAATGTCTGGGTGGAATGTAGGCAGAGTCTGTCACACTTCCTATGTACATTCTAATACACTTGTCACACAAATCTGCTGTCTTGACACATGCATCCAAGCTAATCTGGATATACATGTGAAGACTGATGTATGGGTGTATGGCTGAGGTAGGAAGAGGTTTGCAATTACCTACAATGGTTGAAATGTGTGAGCAAGGTTACCCAATATAGTCTGTAGGATACCATCACACACCACAAAATGAAAACACACCTCTCATTGGCATTCACATGCCTGACCAGGAGAAAGTTACCAACACTGACAAAATTCCCTAAAATGTCTAGGTCTCCAACATGCCACTCATGTGTGGGATGTCCAAACATGTCACAGACCCATCCTAAAATGTATGTCAGAAGAAGGAGACAGATATGTTGCATGCTGCCAGAAAATAATATAGCCCTGAGATGATTGTATTCACTAACAAGATACGCTCATGGTGACACAGACATAGGTTGTGGAATGATGAATATAGTGAAAACCCATGTACACCAAAGGATGTGGACGGACAGCTAAGAGAGTCCCACAGAAACTTGGAGATACAACATTGGGAGGTCTCTTGGAATCTACACAAGTGCTGTGGCAGGCCTACTGTCATGTGTGTGTGGAAGCCATGTAATCTCGAAAAGCCTGGAACTGGGATGGAAACTATCAAGTAGCCAGGAGTAGAAGGTGGGTACATCTCCAAATTACACAAGTCACACAGTATATCCTGTCCATGTATGACAGACAATTGTGCAGTAGATGTATATAAAGTGTAAGCAGCCTAAACAATGCCAGCAATATAGGACCTAATCTATTCCAAACAAGAAATGCCGTAAATGATGAAGAAAGTACACACATGGACTAATACTGACATAACAATGTCACCATGTGATCACCCAACATACAAATAGAGAGGATGGCTAGATCAGTACATTAGCCACTCATGTTTGCTATAACAACATTGTAGTTACCCATCGCATACTATTCTGACAGAAGGCAGTGACAGATTACAACATCCATCCCCTAGGTTGTACAAAAATCACTAGTTACACTAGAGATAAAAGCCCTAATCAAGCTGCAAATGGAAATTACAAAGAATGTATAACCATGTCTGTCAGACAATGCCAAATGATGAGACGTGTCCTACACGTATAAGTAGCCAGTCCTCTGTACACGATAGGGCAAGCCTGACATCAAGTACCCCAAAGGTAAATGAAAATCTCAGGTCATTTGATCACAAATGTACACATGTCAGTCTGCAGGGGACTGTTCATTGCTCTGCAGAAGAGCTATCATGAGGAGGCTAGATCCCCGCCCAACATCCCCTAGCCCCAATGCTGATGCTACATTGACAATTGACACATTTAGGGGCTGGATGCATGTGCACAGTAGACTGAGCAGAGTGGAGCACTGTAAAGCTGTGCCAAAACATGCAACCATGTGTCTGTGTGCGCATAAATAGTCACACAGTACAAAGGATCACTAGGCTGCCATCATTGCCTGATTGCAACACTGCTTTGCAGTTGTATGCCATTGTATGTGACAGTCACAACAAACATGTTGCTGTTGATTGTAACTGCCTAGTTTGCAACATGCACACATATGTCTGATAACTCGGCACACATGTACCACTTAAATGCCACAGGGCTGGTATTGTGAGTTGGAATCTGCACAAAACTTAACTTTCCACTAATGAAAATGCATTTGCATCACATCTTCATTGACCTACTTAAATGGCCATCCGATGTGTTCCAACATACAGAAACATAGGTGGAACTGATATGGCTACACAAACATTTAACAAAGGCCAATATGTGTCCATGCAGGAAGGTAGATAAGTGAGGTTTTATATCCCGTGAACACACCGCTGTGGTAAATTTTGCACATATGACACTACACGTGTCTTCCAACCACACAGCAAATAACAACCTTCTTTGACATCTGTGAGTACACCATCTCCTGTATCATAGATGCATGGGGAACTATATGTCACACATGTATCAGAGCACCAATAACCCTGAACCTACAACACACCTCAGTGTGGACACACATGCACTCACATTGCCAGGTGTAATGTGAAATCAACCCAGCATTTGTCTACTGCACCCCCAGAGCACGATTTGTCATGGGTATCACATGCATTACCATATATTGGACACATGCCATGATATCTACTGTGTTGTAGTCATATGTACATTTGGAAATCAAACATTTCAATGTGGTAGGCCCACATATATGTGTTAGATCACATATGTACACTTCTAGTATACATGTGGTAACATATATGTGTACAAAGCCTAGCTACGCATGCACATAAGCAAACAGTATTAGTCATTGCGTGCATCACACACACATACAACACAACGGTAACACATATGGATGTTACCATTAAGATCTGTACAGACATGCACACAAAGGTAGCCATATCATACTTACTACATACATGCATAACCCCTGTGACATGGTATGTAAATCTGGGTGCACTGTCAGCCTTTCCAACAACATCCATGCTTCCTGTTATGCATCAAAGATTTTGACACTAACAGGAATATCCAAGACTTTGATATGCCAAAAAAATAACTCCTGGCCCCTGTGAGTCAATCTCAAGTCCACAGGCCTTGTCAGGCTTAATGGGAGGGAATACCATGCATGACTGTCATGCATCAAAATTTTTGATGCCAACGCCAAAACTACAAACTTTGCTAAGGAAAAAGTTATGCCTGGCACCTGCGCGTCAATTGCAAGTCTTGAGGCCTTGGCAGTCTCATTTGGGGAAAATCGATCCATGACCGTCAGGCGTCAAAAAAACTGACGGATATCATAAAACATGACGCACTGGCCCAGAAAGTGATGAAATAGGACTTCCTGGCTGCATACGTGGCACAGTGCATTCACTTTCACATTCACATCACAGTCTTTTTGTCTGTGACTGTGTGATGGTTTGTGGAGCTGGTGCTTGTGGGGTGGGGGGTTCGTGTTGTATGAGAGTTTTGTGCTGTGTCTTGTTGCTGTTGTGTGCTTTTTGTATTTTTCCTCAGTTTTTGTAGTATTTGTGGCCAGTAGTGATTGTATTGTGGTACATTTGCACTTTGTATCTACTGCATAATGTCAGGGAAAGGTAGGGCAACCAAAAAGGTAGCTGATGAACTGGGAGGGTTAATTTGGTTGGTGCAGTATTACCTTCCAAAGATATTAGTTTTGGGTGGGCGCATAATCCAGGGCTACCCCACAGAGGCAAAGAAGCTGTGGTGGGGCATGATGCTCCAACACCTGCACAGAATAATTGGAGTAGTGCGCACTGACCACCAGTTGAAGCATTGTTGGGCTGACTTGATAGCATGGGAGCAGGATCTACTGGATCACCGGTGGATACAGATTGATGGACCAGTTAATAAAGACCACATTTGCATAGCTACATCCTTATTTGCATGACAGGCGGACATAAGATTGAGTGCAGCATGTTTTGTCAAGGGTCAGGACAGGTTGTTATGGGCCACATTTAATAGCACCTAAATCCACCTTAGCACTGCTGTAGTAAATTCACAAATGACGCTAAGCTAGGGCTGAAGGGCCATTTTCCCTGCACCACATTAACAAAGTGGTGTGATGCACGCATAGCGCAACTTTGTTAAGCCTTGCACAACATGATGGCTGCGCCAGGAATCATGTATGGGAGGGGGGGGGCTTACCCTGTGAGGAGGGTAAACTAAATGGGGCAGGGATTAATGCTATATATCCTAGGGGCAATTTTTTTACCACTTTGAATGCCTGCTCAAATCAGGTGTTAAAAAGGGGCATACCTTTATATATGATGGTCCCCTATGTACTCTGCAGGAGTAGTGCAACATTTTTGATGCCACTCCTGCTGAGTACATATTTTGCATCCTTATGTAATGATGTAATTGCCCCCTACCCTGCGGCATAGTGTGCTATATATTACATGCAGTACCACTTTCATTAAATCAGCCCCTTTGTGTCTTTGGACAATAGCATTTAAGGGAGCTTAGCTAAGCACCGATTCCAGACTACTTGCACATTCCTCTTTCTGTACATTGTGTATCACACACACCCAATAATGTGTTTAAATCTGACCCACATGTGCACATTTTTTACCACAGACCTGCCCCGTTTTACAGACAGTATGGGGCAAGCCTGTATCTGCAGCAGCACTAGCACAATACTCAGAAGCCAGCACTAACACTGGCATACTTGGACCACAGAGCCAGTGTGTCTGTGTTGAGGGGAGTGTAGTTGCGCATGTTGGCAACCATTCCTGGACATATTTTGTCTACTGTGGTAACAATGGCTGCCCCAACAGTAAAGGCAAGACATCCATAATGTTATTCAGTTAATGTGCAGGAAGGGACAACCACGTGAACATGAGGAAAATGCCATGACATTTTAGCTCTAGTGTGTGCGCCTTGACATGGCACACACATATTAGTGACAAGAAGCAAGTATGTATCAATGCATTACTCAACACTTTGCTATGCTCACACCACCCCTGGGCAGTTGTTTGATTTTTTAGCGCTGGTAATGACTAAGATGTCTTCAACATCTGGGGAAGGGTTACAAGCAATGGGTGTTACAATGAGACAGCCACTGCAACAACCATTGATGCCCCTCTGATGCAGAATACTGTGTCATGCTGCCCCATATGGACATGGAGGTGAAACGCTAATAAACAGCTCCATGACAAATCCACATGCATATGGGGCAGTGAAATGCACCACATGATCGTCTAGGAACCTGATGCTTTGGTGGTGCCAGGGTCTCCATTATCTGGCCGTTCATCTCACAGACAGATTATAAATGTTTGGCAGTTGTTGTGACCTACCAGTAAATTGAGTTGCTTACTCAGCTTAACAAGTTGAAGGTGAAACTGTTGTCCATGCAAAGAAATGTCCAAATTTCATTAAGCTATGTTTTCCTGTCTTGTATTTCAGGTGGGCCTTCACCATACACGACTGGAGAAGTGTTCCAATTTAAAGCCCCAATGCAGCCAGTGAGTGTCACCTTGTGTGTCATGTGTGTCATTCCTGGGTTTTGTATAAGAGGGTCTGATGTGGGCAATGCAATGATGAAATGTAATGTGTGACTAATGAGTTGATGTCATCTGAGTTAGGATATGGAAATCATGTCTGATGCTATGTTGAGGATGAAGTATGAGTTGATTCTGCACAAGTGCCAACATGTGCAGCTATGGTATAGTGGGCGTTAGGAATAGGAAAGCATGCCCACATTTACATTAATGTCAATCGTGATATATATCTGACCTGCTGTCAATCTGAATAGCATGTCTGTTGCCAAACTATGTCACTGCACTTTTGACAGCACTGTGTGCTAGACATAGCTTTCAGTTACTCAAGAAACGGTACAGGTGATGTACATGTTTAGCGGTCGCTAGGGGGCTTATGTAGGAGACACTTGCAACACCTGTGCCTCACTACTCTTCAGATTTTGAGTGAGGCGTTGGTCGTGAAAGGAGCCTTATTGTGCTGGCCAACAGACAGTTGAGTACACAATGAGAATACAACTCTGCTCAAGTAGGTAGTGGAACATGTCTATATATAGCAGACTAGATGTGTGCAGATTTACCAACGTGGTCTACGCATCATGATATTTGTGAGTGATCTTGGTCACATCACACATTCATAGAATGTGAATGCTGAGTGTGTACCTGGTACATAGGAGATTCTGGCATGCATGTGCACATGTTGTTCAATATATAGGAATACTGTAGCTGCACCCAGTGCACTGCCAATCTTACTGTGCCCTTAAGGGCACCAATACATCTACCATGTGTGTGCAACATCACCCAATTTGCACAACATAACCCAGGGTAGCGGGTAAGAGGACCCAGTTCTGTAGACAACATAGAGATACTGTTCATGCTTTGGCCAAACTATATGGGCATTAAGCTGCATGACAAATCCATTGTGAGCAATGGTGTACCCCCTTTTAAGACGTGCTCTGAGCAGGTGTTAATCCAAGGACACATGAATGATGCTTTGCCAAACCTTAGAATTGCCAGTGGAAAGTTCCCTGTCTCCCTATCAGATGACCCTTAACTTGCATTCATGATTCCTGGCCAAGGTTTAATGTAACACCAGTGGTGTCAAAGTGGTGGATTGCATACAGTGCGCCACGTATTGTCCATCATCTGTTGTTTTTGCATTTGTCTCCCCAAGTGGGAAGGGTATGCCCAGACGTGGGTTCCATGCTTGCCATCCCATCATATTCAAGCTAGCCTGGCTGATGAAGGGTGATACCCTGAAACCGGTCTCAGGGTGCCTGTTTCTGATTCAGGGAGGATCTGTCCTGGCAGTTCGGGCTGGTTTATTGATTTGTTCTGCATTCTGTCCATGATCTGTTTTTTTTGCATTTGTCGCCCCAAGTGGGAAGGGTATGTTCAGACGTCGGTCCCGTGCTTGCTATGCCACCAGATTCAAGCTAGCCTGGCTGTTGAAGGGTGATACTCTGAAACCGGTCCATGGATGCTTGTTTCTGGTTCAGGAAGGTTCTAGCCTGGCAGTTCGGGCTGGACTGTTCCCATGGGGAACAGGGTCAAAACTGATTTGCATGTGGCTGAGTCCAAACTGGAATGGCATGACAAGCAAAAAAACAATGGATTAAACCCAGATCTGTGACTGGGGTGAATGTTTGATTTGTTCTGCCTTCTGTCCATCACTCTGTCCTCTGGAAGGTGACATCTGGGTCCTCGGAGACCCGGGCTGTGTCAGAACTGGCTAATGTTGTGTGTTGGTAGCTGAGTGGTTCAGGTGGAGATGGAACGCTGTGTGTCCTCCCTACGACTGGAGGTGGTGACTGGAGGTGACTGTAGTTGTGTGAGAGCTGTCGTTGGTCGTGCCTGTGTGGTTTGCATTCCACAGGTTGCACACTTAAGGCCTGATTTTTTCTCAAGTGGCACAACTCAGTGCAGCAGCAATATGTGCTGCAGAGCGCTGCACCAGTTTTGAAATGCAGGGATGCATCATGTTTACTGGAATAAGGCACACTCCTGCAGTTTCCCTTGTGTCTGTGCAGATTTGTTCTCCCTGCACCAGCACAGGCATTGTTGCACCATGATGAAGGGGTGTCTGAGTTGAGGGGATAGATTGTTTATGTTCAGGGAGGTGTCCATTCATGCACATGTACTGTTGGGGCGGGGTCACTCACCTGAAAACTAGACTGTCTGCGGGGATGATGACTGTGCTCCTGACCTCCTGAAGCACCTCTCAGTGCTGCTGATTGCACCAGGAGCAATGGCAGGTGCCCCAAAGAAGGGGATTTGGAAAAAGAGAGAAAGAAACACTGCACTCCTTTTCACAAGGTCCAGCCGGGTGTGGTTCTTTGGGTTATGGATTACTGTCAGTGGAGCCCCTGTAAGTTGCCTTTCTGTGATGAATTACAGTATTGATGAAGCTATGTGCTATTAAGAGACTGTTTCACAACATTCAATAAAGCATGCACTGTTCTCATTAAATAGCATTCAAAAAGGCATGCACTGATCTACTTAAATTCTTCTAATTTGGTTATCACAGCACATTCACTTGGTAATATCAGCAACTTGGCCCTCTCTCTCTTCTCTTGGATTAATATATACAAAAGGTGACAAAATCTGAATGCCTCTAAACAAATTCAGAAGTTATGCAAGTCTCTTTCATGGATCTGCACTTTCACATTCAGTTTTCTATGGTAAATCTACAACATAAAACGAGTTGCAATATCAAAAGCAAAAAAACTCACACATAGAGTATTCCTAGCACTGAATTGCATAATCACTATTAACATTAAATGAATTGCAATACCAAAAGCAAGTAAACTCACACATAAAGTAATGTCTAACACTGAATTGTATAATCACTATTAGTACAAAAATAAACAGGTGGAGGATAGTGAAGTTCTGTCACAATTCTCAATTACAAAACAAAAGTTGTCAAGGCCCCCACGCTAAATATGTTATTCATTGCCCCACTCATAAATCATGTCTGTTTCCTTAGAAGAGGCCTTTCAAAGTCTCAATGAAGCTAGAGTGCAATCAGTCTCAGTTTTCAGCTTTCACCAAAAAACAAAGCGACCATAGTAAAATTCAACACAAACAGATTCCAGACAGCATGCTCCACTTACCTGACAGAAGTTTGTTTTTTCCATCTGGTCTCTGCTGAGGCTCTTTGCTGCCAGCCGAGTCAAGAGGGCAGCGGGTGGGGCCTGGAGGGAATTCCAGAGTGCAGAGGGCTTTCCTTGCCAGACAAGAAGCAAGCCAAGCAAAGTCATGTGCACAGCAAGAGTATTTATAGCCAGCATGATTCATGTCTTTGAAACCAGGAGGCAGGTGCTCCCTGGAGGCCTTGGGGGTGTGGTGGTTGCCTGGGAATCAATAAACAAGTGAACCTGACACATTTAAAAGCATGAGGATGGGACACAGTCACATGTGTTCAGCAAGCATTGGAAAACAACTATATAGTGGAACAAGTATTGGTAACATCAAGTATATATCACACATTGGGAATATCTGTCCTCAAATGCAGACAGTACAATGACGTTACGAGCAACCCAGTGGTGTTACATGCACATGATTAAAACAATGCCCCGGAGGATGTTGATAAATTAGGCAGAGTTGTTGGGTCCTGCCATGTACAAGCTATTGTGGCAAGGTGCTATTTCAATGTGTGCTGCATATTTACATGGTGTTGTAAAGCAATAGTAAGTGGCTTATCTCAACGTTGTGTATATGTCGGAGTGCATTGTGCAACCAGACCGTCAGTATAAGTGTGGGTTAGGTGGCGATAGGGCTTTTTGATTCAGGGCCTATGTGTCCCAATGTAACCCTTTAGCATGCATTGAGTGCGTCCTATGTGCCTCCTCCTTCTAACATTTGTGAGATTCCAGATGGTCCCCCCCTGACACTTACCATGTATTTGTGGGAGTTCCTGGTAGTCTGCACTGTCCTGTCTTGCAATTCCTGTGACCAGCTCCTCCGGGATGACTGCTGCAACCATCTCCTCCATCTCATTCAGGTCCTCCTGTGGTGCAGGACTTCCACCTCCAGTCTGCAGTTTCGGTTCCTGGCCAGTTTCTCCTCAGTCCTGCACTTGCAATTGTTCCAGTGCTTCTTGGAATTAGTGACATTTCTCCTCACCTCTGACACACTGTTGACTTTGTCTACTATTGTCTGCATTATGGCCTCTCTCCTACCAATTGGCAATTTGGAGGTGACAAAGAGCTGCTGTTGGTACTCCGTCACCGCTCTGACCAAGATGTCATGCTCCTCCTCACTTCTGCTTCCTCTTCTCCTTCTCCTAGGGCTTTGCTGGACCCTTGTGGCTGGTACTTGGTTGATGGGGTCTCCCTGGGGTCTCCCCTGGCCTGCATTCTCCATCTTGCCTTCCAAAATGTTTGTTTTTTGCTTGTGCATTTTGTTTACCCTATTGCAGTTATATGTGGCGCTAACCCGTTTTGCGTCCCAGAAACGTACAGCAAAATGGTCTTGCACCACTCTTGCAGTATTAGCGTAATTTTTCATTGCAGCATGTTGCAATCATCTTGTTTTTGTGCTAACCATTCCTTAGTGCCATTGAGTGTCATTTTCTAAATATGGCACACTTCTGGCGCTAGGGAATGACAGTAGCTTGCGTTAAATTATTTGACGCACAACTGTGCTGGCGCAGTTTTGCGTATTTTTTCATAAATCTGGGCCTAAATACCTCAAAATCGCCAAACAGAAGCTTTAGTAGGCATGTATGCCCCGAAACACTGTGGCCCTGATAATGAGGTATTTTGTTAATTCCTACCTGTGCGTAAACCTCTGTTTATGTGTGGGCGGGCATTACAGAACTATTGGATGCGTTAAAAACCTTATGCTTAGGCCCTTATTATGGGTGGGCCATTAAATTCAAACCTGTGCGTAAACCCCTGTTTATGCAACGGTCACAATTAGGAGTTCGACTGTATTTAATGCACCTGATAATTACGGTTGCTAAACCTGGCAGATTATAAGAGGAGCAATTGTATAGTATTTACCATACCATGTGGATTTTGGTGGGTTAAACATAAAAATCTGCGAGTTATTGCCCACAAACTAGTGATAGCTGTTATTTTTATCCCACACCATAAATACCACACCCGTGGTACCATTATTTAGCAGGTGTGCTAAATAGCACCTATACTTGTAATCAGGACCTACCATGTTGAGTGAAGGAACAAACGGTGGGCAATGCGAGCAAAAGGCAATTCAATGCTTTAGGGTAAGAATTACATTTGTTAGCAGAATTTAATGGGTAATTTGGTAGTGTTTTATTATAGCATTATATCCCACTGTTAAGAGCTCTAACAGATGTTAGAGGCCCTCTTCCTGCTTTATAGTTCAAAACTACAGACAAGGGACGATCAAGAGAAAGAGGGACCTTAATACCCGGTACAGCCTAGGTAAAAGGGCTATAATACTGTTAGAACATTGCACCCACTGATGGCAGAATGTTGTAAAATAAGGAAGAACCAGAAGAACAAGCATTGGAATATTGTAGCTGATTGTTTATTCAACACTTTATTGGCCCTGAGGTATTCCATTATCTTCATAGTAGCACCCAACATTCTAATGTTCTAATTATGCATCTGTGTATTTATGTGTGTTTTTTGCATAGAGACGTACATGCCACAGTTTTAATCTTTGTCAAATTTAAAGTACTTGATTACAGACAATCATGTGATGGACACACACAGCAACCTTGCATATTGATGTGTTTAAGCTTAGAGTTTAGAGAAGAAGTCACCTTCATTTTCTATAATACAAGTGTAAGAAACTGGGTTATTAAGTGAAAGGGGTGGACTCTCCACTCAGGCAACAACCATAATCTTTGTTTGGGTGAACCACACAAGATACTAAATTAACCTTTGCATAACCCTCATGTAGCCTGACACAAAATCATTCAGGTTCAAGTTAAAGGCAATGTGTAAAGTATTTTTGCAGCACTCAAACAGTATTAAAATGAAAACACAACACAAAAGAAATCCTAAACTAATTTAGACAATTGGAGTATATTTTAATGAATACAATTACACCAAAACAAATTAAATCCAATCATTAGAGCTGGAGTTATGACTTTTTCTAAGTTTGAGTGAAACAGTGCCTTAAAGATCAAAGCACCAACCACGGGCATCTGCTCACACAAGACCGGGGCAAAGTCAAAAGTTAAGGTCGATGACATTGGACCGTGGGTTGAGCACACAAGGTGGATTGGACCTGGCCTGGTCTTGGCTTACCTTAGTATTTAGAAGACAGAGTTCAGCCGGGCAATGCAGCACATGATGTATGAGGAGAAGGCATTGCCATCAGCAAGCCTATGGATAGAAATTTTTAGCTTCAGACTTAGACACTTTTTTGGAAGTCGAAAATCTTCACTTGAACAAAACTGCAGGCTATAGCCAAAGAAGGTTCCACAAGACCAGATGCTTTCACCCAAAGGGCCTGCTGAGCAGGATTTGCTGCTGCAGAGTAGAACATAGCGGAAGCTACTGAAAAATCAGGCCAACTAGTGATGCTCCTTCGGCTAATAGGCTACAGTTAGGTCTTGGTTTCTGTCAGTTCACAGGGCACTTCTTGGTGAAAAATGTACTAATTCCCAAGTTTTAGAGATTGGCAAGAGCAGCATCTCTAACAACATTTCCAAGGGTCCAGGGCTTGAGGGATACCACTTGGGGGATGGTGACTCATTCCAGTAGAGGCTAGATGCAGGGTACAAGGCCTCTGAAGCTTGCTATGTCCCTATAGACCACAAAGGATGCCAGCCAACTAGTCCTTGGAGTCACTTTTGATGGTCCTGGGTTCAAGGAGATGGCCCAGTTCTCCTTCAAGCAGCATAGCAGGCCTTCAAGCAGCAAGACAGTCCCCTGACCGAAGCAGGGTAGTCCTCTGGGATTGAGACAATCCTTCTGCAGTTTTCAACATGTCCAGGAGTGTACTGAAGTAATGTTGTCAGGGTCTAAAATTAATATCTGGTGCTAACCTTTGATGTGTGAGGATAGCCAGTGCTACCCCATCAACTGGTTCTAGAATGTTCTTCCCTTCCCCTGCCAAGTTTCCAAGAAGTATGGGGAGAAAAAACTTTGTGTGTGCTTGAGGGCAGAGAACTGCCATTCCCACAGGATGGCCCATCCTGCAAACACCCATTACCCTTTGTCTCACGGCATGTAAGGAATACACAAACCCAACAGCTGAGCCATTCACAGTCATTTGACGCAGGTCACTGGCAACAGGTACAAAAAAGTTAGGGCATGAAAATGGCAACTTTCTAAAAGTGTAATTTTCAGAACTGAGACTCAGAATCTGACTTTCTCATTAACCAGGATTTTAAATTACAAATCATTTGAGTCCTGATATTAAATTTCTATCTGCTCCCAATCAAGAGTTAGCCCATATTCAATATGTATTAACATGCAATAAGGGAGATAGGAGTTACAGTAGTGAAAAATGAACTTAGGCATACTTAAAACCTAAACACACATGTCCTACTTTTTAAATACAATGCACACTGTCCTTTGGGCCTTTGGACCTACCTTAAGGGTGACACATATATTAAAAGAGAAGGTTTAGGCCAGGCAAAATATTTATTTTGCCAGGTTGAATTGGCAGTTTAAAACTGCACTACATGCTGCAGTGGAAGGCTTCAAACATGTTTCAATGTACTACTTTAGTAGGTGGCTCAACAGCAGGCCCACTAGTAGCATTTAATTAAGAGGTCCTGGGTACTTGCAGTACCGGTTTACCGGAGACTTACAAGTAAATTAAATGTGCCAATCAAGTGTAGCCCAAGACAATACAAACACTTTAGCACTGAGCAGCAGCAAAGTGCACAGAGTCCTAATACCAACAAAAATGAATTCAGAAAACAGCAGAGGTGGAGGCAAAATGTTTGGAAGAAGACCACACCAAGGATGTCAGGTCTAACAAAAAAGCTAATTATGTTCAATGAAAATCATCCCATAGATACTAATAGTATAAATGTTGTAATAGTAACCACATCAGAAAAGGTTAGGTTAGTGGTTGCCTTATGCACAGTTACTAGCAGTGATAACCTCAGTGCTTCCGTCATGGTTCCCAGTAGTAATGTAAACTAAAAAGGTAATACTATTAGTGGTACATCTCCCAAACATTAAATGATTTATCATTCAAATATCAGCTGTAAATATATGTTGAAAATTCACCTACTTTTTTCTCCAACCAGCAGCTTATGATTTCTGAAAATGAACACATTTTCAATACAGACACATCTTTTCAATCTTGGTATAGCTATACTTATTCAGCTAATCAAAACCTTCTAATTTAATATTCTGGGCTGTTCACAGAAGAGCTACTTGCAAGTAGCTGGAGAGATACTGGTAGCTCACAAGCTATTCGCTGGAGAAGCCTCATCTAGAGAGTACAGCTCAAATGATGTGACTAAAGAACATTTACAGAGAGCATTTCCTAGTGGTCGATTCCAGATTTTAAAGAGAGGATTAAGATACTTGTGTTGTATGAAATCGTCACAGTTTGTTGGTAATTTATCCTTTCACTCGAAAGGTAACTATGGTTTAATGCACAAATTGCCAATACATTTAAAAAAACAGGTAATACTGCAATAGGCTTCCTCTGTTTGCAAGTTTGGCATACCATCATAAATGCATGTACTTCATGACGATCTACTTAGTAGTCTTTATTCCAAAGTTTTCTGGTTCTCTTTCACATCAAACATTTGCAATTGATTCTAATTACTGAGTGAAGATCAGAATGATCAAGCATTTTTAGCTTTGATAAAAAGGGGAAAGAAAGCTATGGTTAAGAAATACAAATTCCTGAATATTACTCAATATTGATAGCAGGTTCTAGTGGTGTTAATTTAACAAATCCATGCACAACAGAAATCAAGTCACGCGCTCTTTGAAAATTCAGTACATAAATGTAAGTGACAGTTCTTGAGGGTTCTTTCTTTAACCGCGTCACATACGATTTCATAAACAATCGCTCGGTGAACATCTTAGGAAGTGGCATTCTCGTGGTTGACAGACAAGCCTACCGACTGCATAATTAATATACATATAAACCTAATCTAGGGAACATAAAATGAATATTTTAGGTATCAAACTCCAAGTTAACTTACATGAGACCAAGAATGGCTAGAATGCAAACATAAAATGGCAGTGGGGCAACTATCATAGGCAGG
The DNA here is from genome assembly GCF_031143425.1 of Pleurodeles waltl. Lineage (NCBI taxonomy): Eukaryota > Metazoa > Chordata > Amphibia > Caudata > Salamandridae > Pleurodeles > Pleurodeles waltl. Next base: position 923,652,215 of record NC_090448.1, on the reverse strand, counting down.
AAGTGACAATGGTTTACTAGAGAAGCAGTCGTCCTATCCCGAGGAAATTACCATCTTTATGTAGGCATTAGAACTTCATGCACTTTAACCCAGATAAAAAGCAGAAGAGGGTCTATGCTCCCCCTTGAAACATGTCACAATTGGCATGAACCTGATTTGTGCAATTAGCTTTCCATTAATGCCATTGTATATGGCACAGAAACACATACCTGGCATGAAAAGTTCCACCTATTGTGCCATCTACTACAGTGGCAGTGAAAACATGGCACCAGGTCCACCTTATGCAGCCTGACAAAAGCAGCATGAACCCTGTTTCACAGAGCTTGCCAAAATCACCCTTTTGACAGGGTGGAAGGCCTGATTGTAAAAACGAAGGAGCATATTTATACATTTTGATGCAAAAATTCACAAACGCAGTTTTGCGTAAAAGAAATTAGTGCCTGCTAGCGCCATTCCTGAGGGGAAGCCGGCACCATATTTATGTTATGGGGCAAGCCGGCGCAAAGGAATGGTGAGTGTCAGAAAAAATTGCATTTACCATTGTGCCTTGTCATAAAGAAAAATTAGGTTAATGCTGCAAAACCGTTTTGCGACACGTAAACAAAACTATTTTGCGGCAAAAGGGTCACTGGCATTTTTAGCCCACATTGGCGCCAAATTTAAATGTACAAGCAGAAAAAACTGCAAGTGCAACTGAAAATGGAAGAATCAAGCCAGGAGAGACCCCAGGGAGCCCCCAATCACCCAAGCACCAGCCAGGACGATCCACAGAAGTCCCTGGAGAAGGAGAAGAAAAAGCACAAGTGTTGCTTCAGTGAGGAGGAGCACAACATCCTTGCCAGAGAGGTGACGGAGCCCCAACACCAGCTCTTCGTCACCTCCAAATTGCCAATTGGTAAGAGAGAGGCTATATGGCAGCAAATAGTAGATAAAATCAAATACATTGCAGAGGTGAAGAGAACTGTCACTGAGTACAAAAAGAGCGGGCATGATTGCAAGCGTAGAACCAAGTAGAAATTGGCCAAGAACAGAAAGACAGCAGTGCAGACTGGGGGTTGAAATGCTGCACCACTGGATGAGCTGGAGGAGATGGTTGCAGTGGTCATCCCGGAAGAGCTGGTCACAAGAATCCAAGGACAGGACAGAGCAGACCCCCAACCACTACCACAAAAGCAGGGTAAGTTGCATGGGGGAATTAACTGGAATCTTACAAATGCCAGAAGGGGAGGGGGATAGGACACACCCAATGCAGGTTAAAGGAGTGCATGGGGACACGTGCACCCTGAACCAAATGCCCCATCCACAACAAGCAACACATGTACATATGCCTTGTTGTGCCATGCCCCCCAGCATATACACAACGTGGATTTATACCAATCACCTGGACTATACTCCACCACGTACATATGCAGCACATAGACTGGAAGGGACGTGCATATACTGTTCCATGGGGCTGTTCCATCACAACACCCCTTGCATATTGTCAAACCTTCTGTACCCACAAAACATAGACATCTGACACTAGAATGGAAGTCAATAGCATTGAGTGGGCTCAGGGTGGTGTATCTCGCAAAAATGTGCTCCTACCTCCTTGTAGCATTGCCAGTACACGTGTGTCACATCTTGCAGCACACATTGAAATGCCACTTTAGCTAACATTACGTGTACAATTATATGAAGGGACACCACCCTGCACAGGAACAATTCACCCCCTCAAGACAGCCACACTAACATCTTGCAGCAACTTTGCCTGTCTCCGTGCAGGGAGAAAAAATCAGTGCACCTGCAGGGGGAATTGCAGGGCTGTCCCGTATCCCAGTAAACATGGCACTTCCCTGCGTAACTAACCTGGTGCAGTGTTGAGCTACACATATTGCTGCTGACCTGAACTATCTCCACTAAAGCTTGCAACCCGTGGAACACAACACATACAGGGTGAACCCACAACAACTCAGACACAACCATATTACACACATGGGAATGGGCAAACAATTGAACAAACACAACACATGGTGCATGTCTGTGAACAAAATGGCGGTCATTCCTGGCGGAGGATGCCTGTCAAAGTCCTGTGTTTTGGAAAGACTGCCAGTATGGTCTTCCCTCTGTGGTAGGCATTATGAGATTCTGGCCAGGACGGTGGGTTGAAACCGTGTCTCAGGCTGCCAGCTCTATGGAAAACTCACCACAACATTGACGCTGGCTTGTAATATAGCCAGTGCCAATGTTGGAGTGTGCTTATCACTGCCTGTAAATTGGGCAGTGAAAGTGCTAAGGGGCTGCCATGGGGGATCCTGCACTGCCCTTGCAAAGTGCATGGGTAGTGCTGGGGCACCCAGGGGCACCCCATACCCCAATACCACAAGCCATTGCATGGTGGATGGACTGCCATGCAAAGGCTGGTGGGAAAGTGGGATAATAATGTGAAGGACAGTGCTGATTGCAGTGCTGGCCTTGAGGATCAAGACCGGTGGCACTGCCAGCCCGTAGGCCATTGGACCGTGGCGCTTACACCATGGTCCAATGTGCCTGTTGGACCACTGCAGTTGGCGGTAGTCCAAGCACCACTGCAAGTCAGGTGGTCAGAGGACTGCCAGACTCGTCATGAGGGCCCATGTGTGCAGTAGTACAAATAGCTGCAATCACACCATTAAACAAGATAGAGGCTCTGATCAATCTGGAAATTAAGGGGGTGCCTGTATATCAACTTAAGCTGGATCATCCACTGACATTCAGTAAATGCATTTTTGACCAAAAATCTAAAGTATCTGGGCCATCCCTGTGTCCACCCCTTTGCCAATGGTACATTAGCTGTCCAGCACCAACGCCACATCACTTGCACCATAGTTCAAGGAAGGCTGCGTTGAGGGGGAGAATATTGTAGTGTAGGAAGGAGGACCTTCCTGCACAACAAGAAACTGATATGGCAATCTGCTTGGTCCACGTCTGCAGTGTAATGGAGCACACATTAACAAAGGAAAACATGAGGAGGAAATAAAGTGTACATCGACATTGTGCCTTTCTAATGTCACCACAGGGGTCGTGAAAGATATTGGGACAGCCTCAGGTCTACAAAAACAAGTAAATCTAAGGCTGCACAAAAATGCAATGGGTGTTGGTGTGGGCCACCCACAGCAACAGCCAGTGCACGCCTCTTACACACAAAGTGCAACATGGGAAGGGGTGGATTTTTATATGCTGGCGTCAAGGCATAAGAAGTGGTTTAATGCCCCCTAGTAAATACGACGCAGCCGATAGGGCCACTGGGGCGTCCCTTCACGTGACACTCCAGTGGCACTAGGGGCTAAAAATATACGCCACATAATGTGCAATAACAACCTTGGGCCTTCAACTAGTCACTGAGCCTACACTACTGAATACATTATTGGTGTGATGTCAACTTCTACAACAATCTAAGATTAATTTCAAAATATCTCTTGGCCAAGAGGGGGCGTGGGCATGCTATCCATCTCCTCAACACCCCTTGTGATACATCACGGCCTGACCACTCTTTATGGAGTCAAGGTGTGGCCCATATCATTGTGGGGCTGCTAACTCCCAACTTGGTTTTCTGAGGTCAGGTAAATCTACATTCATCTGTCTCGGTGTAAGACCTGCCCTGAGTTTATGTTACAGGGGCCACCCTATATCCCATTATGTGCCCACGTGTACAAATGATGCAATGTTGGCTGAAGGACAGTTTGGCATAGCCTGAGCAGCACATCACAGTTGTCAACACAGTTCAGAACTTAAGCCCCCTATGCTGTGCTATGCAGTCCTACATGTGTAAAATGGCACACACAAGGTGGATGTATGGATGGCTTTAAGCCCATAGTGAAATTGGCACAGCATTGGGTGCTGCAACTGTATCCTGAAACGAAAGGTGTTACATCATTAGCACAGGCATGTCCTACATCATCAAGGTACCAGCTACACACACACACAAGCAACATAATTTGCATATGTAATGTGACCTACATAGGTCACAATTATCATGGTGGCAGGACCATGGTGTGAGAACTGCAGACATCTGGGCCCATATTCATGGGAAAATGATGGAGCGCGATGCACCACCAAAATATGATGCGCTGCGCTCCATCAATTTCACAATGCAGGGATGTGCTGAATTTAACTGGATGAGGCTCACGCCTTTTTTGTCCCCTGTATTGGCCCTAAATGTATCTGTCTGCGCCGACACAGGCATCCTTGCACCATCATACTTAGATGTCTGCGTTGATGGGTGTTATTGTTCATATGCGGGAAGGTGTCTCTTCCCGCACATAAACAATCATTTCAGGCTATTTTGCTCTTTCTATGCGTGCTGCAGAATGAAGCACGCATAGGAAAAGGGAAGAATGTGAAGGACAAAAGTATTCCTCCTCGTAGTGCATTGCTAATTCCACCCCTGGGGTGGCAATTGATTTTGGTGCTGCCTCAGGTTTATGGAATCTCGTAGATCTGAGGCAGCATCAACATGCAATAGGTGTTGCTGTGGTATGTCCACAGCAACACCTGTTGTACGCCCCTCTGCTGCTCAACACTGCGTCACAGGGGCCCATATTTACAGGGAGGCGTAACACCACTAAAAATTATGTTACACCTTCTTGTAAATATGGAGCTGAGGTTAGCGTGACTGCAGCATCATGTTGAGTGATGCTGAAGTGGCGCTAGGGGCTCTTACATATGGTCCCTGGTGTGGGAGGATCATAGACTTTTCCCACAACCATCTGGAGTGGAGTTGTTCACAAATTGTGTGCACTACTGACTGATGTGCAGCATATCATGGCTCCCTGCTGTCCTACAAACACATTAGGTCTGAAGGTTACTTAGGCACCTGTATTGTATGTGTTTCCTACATAATCCCCCTAGTGACTTCTGCAAATAGAACTCACATCTGTACCATCATATCAATAAGTGTATGCTATGTGTGGCACACAGTGCTGAAAATAGTGCTGTGACATACTGGTTGTCAACAGGCATGCTATGTACAGGTCCATCTGCCCTGTGACCCATAATGGTAGACAGCTGTGAATATGTGGTCAGCCATAACTATTCCCATTACAGACAATTCCATGCCAGCACACGTTGGCCTGTGAACTACATGCGGACCACCCTGATTGCACAGCATTCCAACATCCATGATGTCTCTATCCATCCTCCTATGATATCTGATCATTGGTCAGGACCAAATACTAATTGCATTCCACACCTCTTACTGATTCACAGCATTCCCTGAATTGGCTCACAGGACACACAATGTGACACCTACTGGATGCTACTCGCCACCTGTCCAATGGTCTAGGGGGCTGGTCCACCTGCAAGACATTAATGGAAAACATTGCTTAGTGTAAAAGGCAAGTTGTAGTACATGGACAACATTTTACAGTGTAAATTAGTTAGGCTGAATGAGCTAGTCATCCTAGTGGTAGATCATAGTAATTGACCAACTTCTATGATCACTCTATCACACATACTCTCAGATAAGGTAGACCCACACACCTCAAAACCACCACTGTCCCTGACACTCCCGTGGTGCTTCTCACTGCACCATATATACATGACTTTGTCGTGCAGCAGTCTGGTAGTGTTGGAAAATGGGTTATTGGTAGGGCAGGTAGGTACCTACACCTAGCAACAAGCCACTAACCTCCACATAGGTACAGTTAGGTCTCAGTAAATTAATCCCAGCTCAACCCTTGGTAGCTTGGCAACGAGCGTCAAGGCTTAACTTAGGAGACAAAGTGTAAAGCATTCAAATATCACAAAACAGTAATTAAATAAAACACAGGAAACAGTTTAAAAATCCAAAACCAATTTATAAAAATAGTTTATATTTTTATCTTTAAAATGACACAAAAACGATTAAAATCGGTTCAGGGGAACCGGAGATATGAATTTTTAAAGAATTATTACTTTTCTAGCGCTTAGAAACAAAAAGCGCCAATCGGGTCATCTGGTTGCACCTCGACCGGGGCAAAGTCAAACTTTCAGGCCGACCGCGATGGAGCCCTGCTCGGCTACAGGTCGCGGGAGGCCTCGGTTAAAAAGTTACCTTCTGACTTAGGGGGTGATTCTAACCCTGGCGGTCGGTGTTAAAGTGGCGGCCAACCCGCCAACAGGCTGGCGGTCCAAAAAATGGAATTCTGACCCTGGCGGGAACCCAGCGGAGCGGTGCTTGAGACGGCGGGGCCCAGCGGAGCGGTGCTTGAGAGGAAGGGCCCATCGGAGCAGTGCTTGAGAGGAAGGGCCCAGCGGAGCGGTGCTTGAGACGGCGGGGCCCAGCGGAGCGGTGCTTGAGAGGAAGGGCCCAGCGGAGCGGTGCTTGAGAGGAAGGGCCCAGCGGAGCGGTGCTTGAGAGGAAGGGCCCAGCGGAGCGGTGCTTGAGAGGAAGGGCCCAGCGGAGCGGTGCTTGAGATGAAGGGCCCAGCGGAGCGGTGCTTGAGACGGCGGGGCCCAGCGGAGCGGTGCTTGAGACGGCGGGGCCCTGTTCAGCGGTGCCTATCTCCACGGCGGGGCCCTGTTCAGCGGTGCTCTTCTGCACCGCGGGCCCTGTTCAGCGGTGCCTATCTCCACGGCGGGGCCCTGTTCAGCGGTGCTCTTCTGCACCGCGGGCCCTGTTCAGCGGTGCCTATCTCCACGGCGGGGCCCTGTTCAGCGGTGCTCTTCTGCACCGCGGGCCCTGTTCAGCGGTGCCTATCTCCACGGCGGGGCCATGTTCAGCGATGCTCGTCTGCACCGCGGGCCCTGTTCAGCGGTGCCCATCCAGCAGGTCAAGGGAGCCAGACCTGGCCTGGACTCCCTGTTCAGTCGCCCTCGGACCGTGACGTATCTGGACCCTTCGGGGACGGACTCCTGGCCTCCTTAGTGTCCTCCTTCCCAGCTGGGATGTGGCATGTGGGGTCCACCTTCTCCGCGCTCCTGCTGCCCTTCCGCTCCTTTGATGGGGCTCTCGGGCCCTTGCCTCCCCCAGATGGTGTGGGTGGTGAAGTGGCCGCACATTGCTCCTTGGGGGCAGCCCTGTCGGTCCTCGCACGGCGATCCTTGGTTTTGCGGGTCCTCTTGCCGGGGGGGGGCTGGACGTGTCCTTGCTGCGGCTCGATGTGTCACTGCTGGCAAAGGGTGGGCTCCAGAACCCAGGCACAACAGTGACACCCGAAGCTGGGCTGGTGGTGGCTGCGGTGCTCTTGGGACTCTTTGAAGATGGATGGGGGAGGTCATCGGGGGGAAAGAGGTTAAGGTTAGCCAGGTAAAGTTTTTTAGGGCCAAGGTAAAGGGTAGGAGAAGTGGAGATTGAAGTGGAGGTAGAGGAGGTGGTTGTAGGAGAGTCAGGTGTGCTGTCATTGGGTGAAGGTGCTGGTGCTGTAGGCTGTCGTGAGGTGGATGGCTGTTGGGTGGGTGGCTGCCTGCGTTTGTGTGTCTTGGAAGAGGGGGTGACAGACACAGTGGGAGAGGACACAGGGGACGTGTACATGGCAGTGGGGGTGGTGACTGCACGAGTGTGGACTGTACTGGAGGGTGAGGTGGTGATGGAAGCACTGGCTGATGTTGGGGTGCATGCAGGTGTGAGTGTAGACGTCACAGGGAGGGAGGAGGGAGACGAGGAGGAGGGGGACACAGGGGTGGCAGTGGCTGTTGGCATGTCTGCATCTGGGTGTTGCTCGGGTGAGTGTTTGCGGGATCTGTGGTGCTTGTGTTTGGATGAGCTGCTCTTGGGTGTTGAGGTGTGTGCAGGCTGGTCTGATGGTGTGGATGGGATAGGCTGAGGAACAGGAGACAGAGACAGGCTGGAGGCAGTCAGAAGAGGGAGGCTGGAAACAGGGACAATGGCTGCCGTCAGTGCTGAGGCCAGAGCAGTGAACGCTCGTTGATGGGCAGCCTGACCCGAATGAATGCCCTCCAGGTACGCATTGCTCTGTTGCACCTCCCTTTGCACACCCTGGATGGCATTCAGAAGGGTCGTCTGCCCAACAATGAGCGTCCTTACCAGGTCAATGAGCTCCACACTGAGGGCAGCAGGGGCAACAGGGGCAGGGGCTGAGGTGCCTGGGGCGAAGGAGACGCGCGCCTTCCTGGGCGAAGCGGCACGGAGCGAAGACTGAGGGGCTGCTGGGAGGGCGGGGCTGGTGCGCTGGGTGGCGGCTGTACCTGTAGAGGCGGGGGGCACGGATGTTGCCGCCACCCCTAGGGAGCTCCCATCCGAGGACGTGTCGCTTTCGCTGCTCTCACCAGCGGTCCCCGTCGTGGTGCTCCCCTCGCCCTCCGGATCACTGGTGCCCTCGGTGTCTGTTCCTGGGCCCACCGGGGCCTTGTGTCCTGCAGCTCCCTCGTGCTCCGATGCCATATCTCCTCCGCCTGATGATGCTAATGCACACATGCACAAGAAGATGAAGAGAAAGGGTGGGGGGAGAAAAAAGAAGACCAGGTTGAGTGCATGCAATGTCAACACCGTTGGCGGAGAGGACAGACACAGGTGCCTAATGCACTAAGCCGCGCATTCGGGGTACACTACTCAGTACTACTGACTAAGACAACAGGCCAAGAGACGTCAAACGCGCACATGGGAGATGCAGGACCTTCAATGGCTGTACTTGTCACCCTACAGAGGTGGGGGCCGGGGGCACAGGGCCATGCCTAAGGGAGAGGACTACACTACAGAAAGCGCCCTGGCCTAATGTCACCCACAGCCCTCCTCCCCCACCCAGACGCCTCCACTGCGCAGAAAGATAGGAGAATGTGCTGATACTCACCCCCTTGTGTCTGCTGTGATGTCTTAATGCGCCCATCCAATTCAGGGTAGGCCACCGCCAGGATCCGGGACATCAGGGGGGTCATGGTGCGACTGGCACCCCTCCTAGGTTGGGAGGCCATCCCCAGCAGTGTTTCTGCGGTCTTCCTTGTTCCGCGGTGGATGTCCTCCCACCTCTTGCGGCAGTGGGTGCCCCGTCTGTTGTGGACCCCCAAGGTCCGGACTTCCTTGGCGATGGCACGCCAAATATCGATCTTCTGATGGGCGCTGACCTATTAGACATGTACAGGGTGGAAAGGAGGAAATCATCAAAGGCCTGCATGTTAGATGTAATTGGCCCCCCCCCACCCACTTTGCCATATGGCACATGCTCTCATCTGTCGGGCGTTGCACTCCTCATTCGCCCCCCACCCCACCCCACCAACTTACATCCACCCCAATCCACACAGGCATAGCCCATTCCATTAGCACCCGGGGTACTCACTTGTTGGTCTGGAGGACCGTAGAGTAGCGCATACTGGGGGAGGACCCCATCCACGAGCTTGTCCAATTCTTCAGACGTGAAGGCAGGGGCCCTTTCCCCAGTCACAGCAGCCATTGTATCTTCCAGACCGAGGTCACAGCAGCACTTGCAGTATAGGTCCTCTCCTGTGGATGATCAGGTCTCGAGTGATTAAGCAGATAGAAAATGGCGGTCACGTCCGCGGCGGTGCGTACCGCGGCGGTGCGTACCGCGACCGCCGGCGCACTTCGTTATTGGCTCCTGAAACCCATAGGCTTCAATGTTAACCAATGCGGCTTTGCGCCGCGGTCTTCGACCGCCTACCGCCACGGTGTGCCCCGCCAGCGCAGTGACCTCACATCCCATTGTCCCACTTCACAGGTCAGGCAGCCGCCATTTCAAGGGCCCACATGGCTTAATTTTGACTGCGACACACAGGCCTAGGCCTTGCATTGCCACACATACACGCCTTTCAACCCATTGCCATTCTTTAACCGTGCAAGCTGTCTGTACGTACCTGTGGTTTGGCTGACTCTGTGCTCCACGTTGTCCTTCCTAGGCACCGTCCGCTGGGACTTGGGATGAGAAGGAGGAATCCTCGCGTGTACCGACCGCTGGTGGACCTGTCGACAATGGAAGAACGCCATATAATCCTTCGATACCGACTTGACCGTGCCACTATCCATGAACTGTGTGCCCAGCTGGAGCCAGCCCTGATGTCCCCCATCCGCCAACCCAGAGGGATTCCCCCTCTGGTGCAGGTTTTGTCAGTCCTCCATTTTTTGGCCAGTGGGTCATTCCAGACCACAGTGGCCATGTCATCTGGAATGTCTCAGCCTATGTTTTCTAAGATTTTGAGCAGAGTGTTGTCTGCCCTGATGAAACTCATGCGGAGCTACATCATTTTCCCCGAGGAGGGTGACTTGCCCACAGTGAAGGGTGATTTATATGCCCTTGGACATATCCCCAACATCATTGGTGCCATTGATGGGACCCATGTGGCTTTGGTACCCCCAAAAGACGATGAGCAGGTGTACCGAAACAGAAAGAATTATCATTCGATGAATGTCCAGGTGGTCTGTTTGGCTGACCAGTACATCTCCCATGTAAATGCCAAGTTCCCAGGGTCAGTGCATGACGCGTATGTGATGCGAATTAGCAGCATCCCCTATGTGATGGAGCAGCTACAGAGACAACGTGTGTGGCTAATAGGTGACTCTGGTTACCCCAACCTGCCGTGGCTACTGACCCCAGTAAGGAATCCCCGGACAAGGGCAGAGGAACGCTACAATGAGGCCCATGGGCGTACAAGGAGGGTGATTGAGCGAACCTTTGGCCTCCTGAAGGCCAGGTTTAGGTGCCTGCATATGACTGGTGGATCCCTAATGTACTCACCAAAGAAGGTGTGCCATATCATCGTGGCGTGCTGTATGCTTCACAACCTGGCTTTGCGACGCCAGGTGCCTTTCCTGCAGGAGGATGGTCCAGATGGTGGTGTTGTAGAAGCCGTGGAGCCTGTGGAGAGTGAAGAGGAGGAAGACTCTGAGGACGACACAGACAATAGGGACAGAGTGATACAACAGTATTTCCAGTAACACCCAGGTAAGAATCACCCACGCCATTTCACAATTGCTTCTAGCCTCCTGCATCTATACTTTCTGTAGTTCCCCACAGATGTTTTTTCTTAATTTATGCCTTTCCCTTCCCTTCTCAGTGCTGTCTGACTCAGTACCTGACTTCTGCTTGGTTCGCCCATGAAATACAGCGTATTGACATTGGTATGTTGTCATGACTAATTGACAGAACAGAAATTGAACAGTAATATGTTATCCCTTTGTTAATAATACAGCATGACTCAAAACAGGTTTGTGTGCAAAATGTGATTTATTTACAGTGCTAGATACCGGTACATGTAATTCTAAGGGTGATGGGTGGGGGTGGAGGAATATCCATGGCAGAGTCCAGTTCTCAGTCTCACAGGTGCATTGTTCTTTTGCCTGTGGAAGGATGGAGCATAGGCAGTTCATGGTTGGACAGGGTGGCAATGAGGGACAGTGGGAAGACTTGAGGGGGTATGTCCTGCTGGCGGGGGTCTTGACATCCTACTCTGTCTTTTTCTTTTGTCTCAGGCTCCTCTTACGGGGTGGTTGTTCTTCAGCAGGAGGTGGGGTTCTGGGGGGCTGTCGAGGTGTTGGGACCTCCTGTCCACTAGCGCCGGCGGAGGTGGTAGGCTGTTCCTGGTCCGGCCTAGTGACAGGGGCCCTGTGTGGTGCACCATGGTCCCGCAATGCGTCCTCTATCCTGTGGAGGGCCAGGACGATGGTCCCCATTGCGGTCCCGATGATTCTCAGCTCCTCCCTGAAGCCCATGTAGCGTTCCTCCTGCTGTGCCTGGATCTCAGTGAACCTGGCCAGTACCGTCGCCATCGTTTCTTGGGAGTGGTGGTAGGCCCCCATGAGGGTGGTGAGGGCCTCTTGGAGAGTGGGTTCCCTGGGCCTCTCCTCCCCCCCCTGTCGCACAGCAGCCCTCCGAGCTGCCCGGTTTCCCCCGGCCTCTGTCCCCTGGCCGGTGTGCCCGCTCCCACTGCCCCCAGGTCCCTGTTGTTGTTGGGGTGTCGGGTTAGCCTGGGTGCCCTGTAGTGGCAGACACACCGCTGATTGAGCTGTCCTAGAGACAGAGGCATGGGCCCGCTGGGTGGGAGCTGTGCTGGTGTCGGCAGAGGGGGTCGGGTCTGGTGTGGCCTGTGTCTGGGTGAGGGGAACCGACTGCCCAGAGGTCACCGATGGTCCGGGCTGGTCATCAGGTTCACTGTCGACAGAGCTGCTATCCTCAGTGTGGGCCTGTTCCGGTGGTGGGATGGACACTTCTGGACCCTCCTGGCTGGTGTGTTGTCGTTCGGGTCCTGCATGGGGTAAGAGAGTTTGGTTATTGTTTCTGTGTGTGCAATAGCATGCGTGTTGTGGGTGCCCTTGTCCCCCAGTGCAGGCATTCCCTGGAGGGAGGTGTTGTGAGGGTATTTAGTGGGGGGGAGGGGTTAGTGCAGTGGTCATGCTTAGGTGATGGGTGCCCATGGTTTGTGTTGGCATGCAGGAGTTGGTGTTGGGATGGGTGGGTTGTGCTGGTGAGACATTGTCAGGAAGGATGTGTGCTGGGGGGTTGGGGGTGAGGGTGGGGGTGTGGGTTGGCATGCTGGTGGGGTGTGGGGGATATAGTAGTTGAGATGGGACTTACCAGAGTCCATTCCTCCGGCTACTCCTGCGAGGCCCTGAGGATGCAGGATGGTCAAGACCTCTTGTTCCCACGATGTAAATTCGGGAGGGGTGGGTGGGGGTCCGCCGCCAGTCTTCTGGACCGCGATGTTGTGCCTCGAGACCATCGACCGGACCTTCCCCCGTAGGTCGTTCCATCTTTTGCGGATGTCCTCCCTATTCCTGGGATGCTGTCCCACCGCGTTGACCCTGTCCACGATCCGCTGCCATAGCTCCGCCTTCCTGGCTATACTGGTGTGCTGCACCTGCGAGCCGAAGAGCTGGGGTTCCACTCTTAGGATTTCCTCCACCATGACCCGGAGTTCTTGGTCCGAAAAGCGTGGATGCCTTTGGGGTGCCATGGGGTGGTGTGGGTGAGGTGTGGGGTGGTGTATGTGATGAGGAGTGTGTTGGTGAGTGGTGCTTTGTGCTACTATGTGGTGTGTGTGATGGTGTAGTGTGCCTCAGTGTGTCTTGCTTTGGATTGTCTGCTGTGTCTCTCTCTCCTTCTCTCAGTATTTGGGGTCGCAGGGGTTTGTGGGTGATGTGGGTGTGTGTTTTATAGTTGGTTGATTGTGTGGGAGTGGTGTGTGTATGTGTATCAGGTGTGTGTTTTTCAAATTGTCCAATGTGGCTGTGTTTTGGTGATGTGTGTGTATTCTGACCGCGGCGGTGTGTAGCGCCAATGGAATACCGCGTTTGAATGACCGCCGTGTGGATTCGTGGGTCGTAATGGCATGGGCGTATTTCTGTTGGCGTGACGGTGGAGGTTTGGTCATCTCCAGTTTATCGCTGCCCGCCGATGTGGCGGGCTGCAGTGGAGGACGGATTTTTGGAGGTTTGGCCGTTATGGGTCAGAATGACCGTGGCGGTTGACCGCGGCCGCGGCGGTGTTATGGCGGTCTTCTGACCGGCGGTAAGGGCATTTTACCGCCGAGGTCAGAATCACCCCCTTAGTCTTTATTTTGAAGTTTTTATTCACCGGGACGAACCTGCCAGTTGAATCCGACCTCCTGGAGCCCTTGTCCGGATACGCGATGTGGGTTTCCTCGGTGGAGACTTTTACCTTCGGACTTAGTCGTTTTTTCGAGATGAAAATCCTTCGACCGGGGTAAACCTGGATCTTGATCCGACGTCCATGGAGCCCTTCTCGGATACGATGGCTGGGAGGTCCCGGTCAACTTTTTACGTTCGGACTTAGTCTCTTTTTTGGATGTTTTTCTTTACCGGGACGAACCACGAAGTCAGGCCGGGTCGCGGTTGAGGCAAGCCGGCTAGAATTTCTGCGGCGGGTCGGTCCCTCTCTGGAGCTTTTTTCCAAAAATTCTCAAATCTTTTCCAAACTTCTGGGGCTTCACCCAGATGTTCTTTTAAGGTTCTTTTGGGGTCCACAGCTCACCCCAAGGGTCCAGAAGTTCTGTGATGGTCCTTGGGGGGTGCGGACTTCAACTCCCAGAATGCACCTGGCGCAAACTCCTTTTTGGCCACTGGACAGTGGTCAGCTGGTCGCTTTCTTCAGGAGTTGGTGCAGGGGACTCTGGTTAGCAATTTTTCACCTGTAGCAAACAGGGAGTCCCTCCTTGAACCAGTTGAAGCCAGGCAAAGTCCTTCTTGTGGTGAAGCCCAAGTGTGCAGCTGGTGCAGTCCTTCTGAGTGCAGGTTCCAGGTGCAGGCCAGGGGTCCAGCAGGGCAGTCCTTCTTCTTCTTTAGTTCCTTTCTTGTTGAATTCTGGAGGGGATCTGAGGCGTGGGTGCAGGTCTGCCAGTTTTATCCTTGCTCCTGGGTGAAAAGCAAGGGGGCCCTGGTTCTCCAATCAGGGACAGGGTCGTCCCCCTGTGATGACCACTTCCTGGGAAGTGTGGCGAAAATCCATGCCAGAAGGCAACAGTCTCTAAAAATCCAACATGGATGAATCTGATTTTTGGAGGTTACATCTGGCTGAGCCCACCCACTGGTGTGGCTAAAAATCATAAACACACCCCTCTCCTGCCCTCTCCTAATCTAATCAAGGGGGCACCTAATTGTCTGGGGTTGCAGGGTGTGGGGGTGTTGCTGGGTGCTCCAAATGTCCTTCTCTGCCTTTGAAGACCAGTTTGGCAGCCCTCCCCCTTCCTGCCTCACCATCTGCTGAGGGGAGATTCTCTCCCCCAAGCACATTCCTTTGTGTGAAGCCAGGCCACTTCACACCTAATCAAGGCAGCCTGGCAGAAGCTGCTGCAGGCTGGCCAATCAGAGTACAGCAGCAAAAACAATGCAGAGCTGAAATTGGCAACTTTTTAGGTAAAGTCTAAACTTTTTACCTGGACAAGTTATATTAAATCCAACAACTGGAAGTTGTGGGATTTATTACAACAATCAATTTGATACCAAATTCTTGGTATGTAACATTTAAGGAGACTTTAAAATTTAAAATAAAGTCTGCCCATTCTAGCCTATGGAGGCCATTTACTTCAATGAGGGAAAAACGAATTTGGCTGTTTTTACCTCACCAGGGCTTATAAATCTATTTTTATAAAGTCCCTGCTTATAGTTACATGGCACCCAGCCCTAGGGGCACATAGGGCACACCTTAGGGGTGACTTATATGTAAAAATAAGGTAGTTTAAGACTTTGGAAGTACCTTTAATTCCAAAGTCGAATTTGCATATAACTTTAATTTAAAAGCAGCCAGCAAGGCAGGCTTGCTTTTAAAATGACACTGGGCACCTCAGCAGTGCACCTAGGTGTGCACCACCTATGCTGTGGTCCCTAAACCTACATGCCCTACCATATACTAGGGACTTATAGGTAGGTTAACTTAGCCAATTATAATTAGCCTAATTTGCATATCCATTTTACACAGAGCACAGGCCCTGGGACTGGTTAGCAGTACCCAGGGCACCATCAAAGTCAGGAAAACACCAGCAAAAAGAGGAAAATGGGGGAAAAAAGTTATGGGGCCTCTGCAATCAGCCCTGTTTTCTCACACAACCCCCCCCCCCCCCAGCCAAAACGCCCAGGAGACTCAGCCCAACCCTGGGAGAGTCTTCCTGGCTTGTTAGGCGAGGAAGACAGTGAAGAAAACTGGCTGTCCCTTTGCAGGGCCTACTCTGCCTTATATCCTCCTGTCAGGGTCACTCCCTATGGGTAGTGAAGCCATCCCAACAGTAAAAGGACCCAACTCAAACTGAAACTTTCCTCTAGGGGGGTCTTCTTCCTTTCTCTCTGCCAACTTGGGTAGTGAGGTGCCCACCTCCCCTACTCCAAACTTTGCTAGGGCAACACCTAGCTTACCCAAAGAGGTCACCCAACACTTGAGCAACCCCACCATGACCAATAGGGTCAGGGGGCCTACTTTGCTATTGGCCCTGGGGTCTGCCTCCCAGGTTAGGTACAGTGCTGCCAGGAAGTCTAGCACCCAGCAGAGGCTACTGACAGCTGTCAGTAACCAGAACCACACCCTAAGCTCTCCACTGACAGGTGGCTGAGCTGCTTTAGGGGCAATTGTGAGGTCCTGGCACCCCTCTTGCTGTCTAGAGTGGGGGGCTACCACCTCCTGTGGCAGACACCCTCCTTCCACTCTCCCTTCTGTCAGTGCAGGGGCAACACCTTGCATCTGGACAGCTGCCTGACTACTCAGGACTTCCTTGGGGTCAGGTGAGGCCTCACCAGTGCCAACTCTGGGCTCCCCCCCTACTGGGGCAGAAGGCCTTTGGCTCCCTGGAACTCTCTTTAAGAGTGGCCTACCCTTCCTTTTCTTCTTTCCTTTTCTTGGGGACCCCTGTCTCCTAACTGTAGGGACTGACTCCCCAGGACTTTGGGTTGGGGGGGCGCCCTGGGCGACCACCCCATCTGGGACCAGACTCACCTCTGGGAGGTCATTGCCCAGGATACAATCTAGGGGGAGGTTAGCACTGACTACCACCCTAATCCAGTCAAGGATACCCTCCCTCTCTAGGGGCACTATGGCTACAGGTTTGGAGGTGACCTCCCCTGTGGCTATCCTGACTTTCTTTGTCTTTCCTGGGACATACATGTCTGGCGTCACTAACCGGTCACTCACTATAGTGTGACTGGCACAGGTGTCCCTCAGGCCAGTGGTAGGGATCCCATTCACTTGAATGTGGTGGAAGTGCCTACTCCCACCCTCAGGGATCACCAGCTTACCATCTGGTCCTGTCTCCCAGCACAATGCTAGGAGGACTTCATCATCTGAGGAATCCTCCTCTATGGCTACACTGGACAGCCCAGTGCTAACCACCTTCCTTGGACAGGCTGCATCTCCTCTGAAGTGACCTGTCTGCTGACAGTCAAAGCAAGCCCTACTGTCCAAGAGTTTTTTTTAACCCTGGGTCTCCCTGTCTCTGCTTGTCAGAGTGGGAGTGGGATTTACTCTCCTCCTTCTTAGGGTTCTGGGGTACAGAGGGAGTCTCT
This sequence comes from Pleurodeles waltl, assembly GCF_031143425.1. Lineage (NCBI taxonomy): Eukaryota > Metazoa > Chordata > Amphibia > Caudata > Salamandridae > Pleurodeles > Pleurodeles waltl. Next base: position 923,635,306 of record NC_090448.1, on the reverse strand, counting down.
GTGGTGGGCTTACCACCTCCCTCCTTAGGTTTTTGGGGACCTGTCCCCCCCTTCTTGGAGTCTCCCCCCTGGGACTTGACAACCACCCTGGTTCTCAACCACTCATCAGCTGCCTCCCCTAGCTCTCTAGGGTTGGTCTGCTTAGAGTCCACTAGATGCTGGTGTAACCTTTCTTGGGTACAATTGGTAATTTGTGCTCTCTCATGATCAGATTGTATAACCCCTCATAAGTATCTACTTTGTTACCAATAATCCAGCCCTCTAGTGCCTTTAGTGAAATGTCCACAAAGTCAACCCAAGACTGGGTACTGACCTTCTGGGTGTCCCTGAACTTCATTCTATATTGCTCTGGGGTCAGACCAAACTTCTTGGCTAAGCACCTCTTCATACTAGGGTATGAATCTGCCTCCTCCCCCCTTAAGGTCAGAAGCATATCCCTCCCTGAGTTGGGGACCAACTCCCACAAAAGGGAACCCCAGTATTGAGGCCTAACCCTTCTCATTTGGAGTGCCCTCTCAAAGGCCCCCAGCCACTTATCTATGTCATCCCCCTCTACATAGGCAGGAACTACCCCCTTGGGTAATCTGGGGCAAACTCCCCCACCCATGGACACCTCAGCTTCTTTATCGCTGCTTCCATCTCTTTTCTCTTTGTATGCCCACTTTTTCTTTTCTAGGGCCAGCTTCTCTGCTTCCAAAGCTATGTATGCTAGCTGGGCCTCCAGCTCTCTTTCTCTGATGGATGGGTTCTCTCCTCCTGAAAGGACCCCCTTCCCACCACTAGCTTTGAATCTGCCCCTAGTGACTGTGTTTACTGAGGACCGTTCTTCCTCATCCTCACTTGGGCTCAGATGCCTTCCCTCCCCTGAGTGGTTAGAGCTTGCATCCTCCCTTCTTTCTCCCTCCTCTGGAGCTTCTTCTGACTCTACCTCTTGGGCCTCAGCCCATGCTGTCAGGGATGTGATCAGGATTTGCTTCCTGAGATCAGTGGTTGCAGGCAACCCTCTTTCAATACACAACCCCCTAAGCTGGACTACTGTCAGTGTGGGTAGGCTAGCCAGATCAAGCTCCATGGTTCCCTAGTTTTGTGTCAACAAAAACTTTTTGCTAAAATTGGAAACAAGAATTTAGAAAAATTACAAAAATTCAATAATTGAAATTAATCCAAATTAAAAATTAAAAACAATTTTTGCACTAGGACAATTTAAAGGATTTTTAATTTGTTTTACCTAAAACTGTAACGTGATATTGAACACAAGTACAGGATCCCGTCGCTGCTTCCAATTATGTTGGAAAATGGGTTATTGGTAGGGCAGGTAGTTACCTACACCTAGCAACAAGCCACTAACCTCCACATAGGTACAGTTAGGTCTCAGTAAATTAATCCCAGCTCAACCCTTGGTAGCTTGGCAACGAGCGTCAAGGCTTAACTTAGGAGACAAAGTGTAAAGCATTCAAATATCACAAAACAGTAATTAAATAAAACACAGGAAACAGTTTAAAAATCCAAAACCAATTTATAAAAATAGTTTATATTTTTATCTTTAAAATGACACAAAAACGATTAAAATCGGTTCAGGGGAACCGGAGATATGAATTTTTAAAGAATTATTACTTTTCTAGCGCTTAGAAACAAAAAGCGCCAATCGGGTCATCCGGTTGCACCTCGACCGGGGCAAAGTCAAACTTTCAGGCCGACCGCGATGGAGCCCTGCTCGGCTACAGGTCGCGGGAGGCCTCGGTTAAAAAGTTACCTTCTGACTTAGTCTTTATTTTGAAGTTTTTCTTCACCGGGACGAACCTGCCAGTTGAATCCGACCTCCTGGAGCCCTTGTCCGGATACGCGATGTGGGTTTCCTCGGTGGAGACTTTTACCTTCGGACTTAGTCGTTTTTTCGAGATGAAAATCCTTCGACCGGGGTAAACCTGGATCTTGATCCGACGTCCATGGAGCCCTTCTCGGATACGATGGCTGGGAGGTCCCGGTCAACTTTTTACGTTCAGACTTAGTCTCTTTTTTGGATGTTTTTCTTTACCGGGACGAACCACGAAGTCAGGCCGGGTCGCGGTTGAGGCAAGCCGGCTAGAATTTCCGCGGCGGGTCGGTCCCTCTCTGGAGCTTTTTTCCAAAAATTCTCAAATCTTTTCCAAACTTCTGGGGCTTCACCCAGATATTCTTTTAAGGTTCTTTTGGGGTCCACAGCTCACCCCAAGGGTCCAGAAGTTCTGTGATGGTCCTTGGGGGGTGCGGACTTCAACTCCCAGAATGCACCTGGCGCAAACTCCTTTTTGGCCACTGGACAGTGGTCAGCTAGTCACTTTCTTCAGGAGTTGGTGCAGGGGACTCTGGTTAGCAATTTTTCACCTGTAGCAAACAGGGAGTCCCTCCTTGAACCAGTTGAAGCCAGGCAAAGTCCTTCTTGTGGTGAAGCCCAAGTGTGCAGCTGGTGCAGTCCTTCTGAGTGCAGGTTCCAGGTGCAGGCCAGGGGTCCAGCAGGGCAGTCCTTCTTCTTCTTTAGTTCCTTTCTTGTTGAATTCTGGAGGGGATCTGAGGCGTGGGTGCAGGTCTGCCAGTTTTATCCTTGCTCCTGGGTGAAAAGCAGGGGGGCCCTGGTTCTCCAATCAGGGACAGGGTCGTCCCCCTGTGATGACCACTTCCTGGGAAGTGTGGCAAAAATCCATCCCAGAAGGCAACAGTTTCTAAAAATCCAACATGGATGAATCTGATTTTTGGAGGTTACATCTGGCTGAGCCCACCCACTGGTGTGGCTAAAAATCATAAACACACCCCTCTCCTGCCCTCTCCTAATCTAATCAAGGGGGCACCTAATTGTCTGGGGTTGCAGGATGTGAGGGTGTTGCTGGGTGCTCCAAATGTCCTTCTCTGCCTTTGAAGACCAGTTTGGCAGCCCTCCCCCTTCCTGCCTCACCATCTGCTGAGGGGAGATTCTCTCCCCCAAGCACATTCCTTTGTGTGAAGCCAGGCCACTTCACACCTAATCAAGGCAGCCTGGCAGAAGCTGCTGCAGGCTGGCCAATCAGAGCACAGCAGCAAAAACAATGCAGAGCTGAAATTGGCAACTTTTTAGGTAAAGTCTAAACTTTTTACCTGGACAAGTTATATTAAATCCAACAACTGGAAGTTGTGGGATTTATTACAACAATCAATTTGATACCAAATTCTTGGTATGTAACATTTAAGGAGACTTTAAAATTTAAAATAAAGTCTACCCATTCTAGCCTATGGAGGCCATTTACTTCAATGAGGGAAAAACAAATGTGGCTGTTTTTACCTCACCAGGGCTTATAAATCTATTTTTATAAAGTCCCTGCTTATAGTTACATGGCACCCAGCCCTAGGGGCACATAGGGCACACCTTAGGGGGGACTTATATGTAAAAATAAGGTAGTTTAAGACTTTGGAAGTACCTTTAATTCCAAAGTCGAATTTGCATATAACTTTAATTTAAAAGCAGCCAGCAAGGCAGGCTTGCTTTTAAAATGACACTGGGCACCTCAGCAGTGCACCTAGGTGTGCACCACCTATGCTGTGGTCCCTAAACCTACATGCCCTACCATATACTAGGGACTTATAGGTAGGTTAACTTAGCCAATTATAATTAGCCTAATTTGCATATCCATTTTACACAGAGCACAGGCCCTGGGACTGGTTAGCAGTACCCAGGGCACCATCAAAGTCAGGAAAACACCAGCAAAAAGAGGAAAATGGGGGAAAAAAGTTATGGGGCCTCTGCAATCAGCCCTGTTTTCTCACAGGTAGCACAACACCTCCATTACCATATGGGACTGCTTGATAATGTTTATTCCATCTGAGGGGCATGCAATGGTTGTCTCAGTACCTAGCCCATTGTAACACCCGTAGCATTTCAGCATGCATCTGATGTTGTAAACATTTAAATCATTGTCACAGCAAACTGACAAACTACTACTGTGGGGTTCTGTGAGTATTCCAAGGTATTGAGGAATGCCATCATACATCCTTCAGTCAAATAAGTAATCTGTGTGTGTCATCTCAAGGCACACATACTTTCAAAATAGCTATAGGAGAGTACACATGTGATGTTGAGATAGCTACCTGCACATTGACTGGATGAAATCATAGATGTAGTGCCAATAGTGTGTGGCCTGCCATTGCTGCCATGGTATACCTTTATTAGTCTAGTGAGGAATTAGTACATGGGCACAGAACTATGGCTCAACACGGACACACTTACTCAGTGGTCATGGATAAATCTGCTGGTGCAGGTTAGTGAGTGGTATGCCAGTAATGGAGCTGATGCAGGGCAGCCCCATACTGTCAGGGACAAGCGGCAGGCCTGTGGAACTGATTGAGCACATGTCTGGTTATTGACATTGTATAGGCTGTCTGTGAGACACAATGAACTGCAACATGGAACTGCCAGTAGTCTGGACCATTGCATGTTCAATCTCCCTTACATGGCCATGGCTATTTACACAAAGGACCCGATAGGACTACAGTGTTGAATTACCAATTTCATCTGTACTGTCCTCGTGGCCCTCAGTGGACCCCTTACGCTCCACCATGTGTATGCGTAGTCAGAAATATGTCACAGCATGATGCATGTGTCGTCCATCATCATCTATTCATGTGAAGGTCAATGATGCACTCAGCAGGAGATGCAACAAATCATCAAAACTACTGCTAAGTAAATTGGGGCCCTTCTCATACATTTGTATGCATTTGTATGCCAACATTACACAGCTTCTCACAGCAGCTGTTGTGAGTGTTGGAAAATGTTGCCTAGGGAATTATCTACTGGCTCAGCGGATGAAAATTTGGCACAGGTCTCATTTGTAGCTGCTCACTACCTAGTTACAATCTGCATGCATCACAACACTTGGAGAAGGTTGAGCATGGTAAATTAAATGTCTGTCCTGCATTTGCTTCCTTGGTGTACAATTGAAATGCTGCCCTAACGTGGGGCATACAGCTCGCATACGACATGTCCACATCCATTGCATGCAGCACTCAAACTTAATAGCAACTGTTATGCATATGCTAACAAATTTAGGCAATGGATGACCTACCAACAGTTCCACCAATCTCTACTTCCAGATGGTGGAGCAGATCCTGCTCCCTCAACTCCAGATCTGCGCAGCGTTGCCTGATTTGGGGGCTGTTCCTTCCAGTTTTGAAAATCTGGGTCAGATGATGGAGCACCTTGCCCCACCACAGCTGCCCTGCCTCCATCGGGTAGCCTTGGATCACCCAGCCACCTAGTTGCAGCATCATGGGGAGGTAGTGTGCCACAAGCCAGATGAACCCCCCAGCTCAGCAGACATCCAGCTCATCCTCCCTTTTCCAGACATTACCAGTGGTGAATGGAGTTCACCCAAATACAAAATAAATGAAACTTAACCCCTACTCCTACCCCAACTACCCAAACTACCCCAACTACTTAACTACCCCAGACGAACTCCCAACAAATAAAGAGACAATTGCAGTACATTCAATAGACAAAATACAACCATTGACACATTAATAATACAGCATTTACACAGGACACATCACAATGTTCACAACACACACTGCAAACACTCCACAAATCCATCAGCAACAAAAACACAACCTCACACAGTCACAGGGAAACAAACTGCAAAGTGAAAGTGTACCTACACTCACTGGAGCATGTTTGCAGGCAGGATGTCCTGGTACATCACTTCCTGGATGTGTGCGTCACGTTTTTCAGTCATGCCTGTGGACATGCAATAGACGCACAGACGCTTGGTGGTTAGGGGAACTGTATGGAAAATGCGTACACATGAGCATTTTTCACGCATTATGGTATTGCGTGTTTTTTTGCATTCAGACCCTTGAGTGCACCCTGAGTTACTTGATGTGATACTATGGTGTATATGTGTAATGGCAACATGTGGGTGTATGTTCAGTACTGTCATTATAGTGGCAATGGGATGTTGGACCTATGGGTTCGTTTGTAAGTGTGCTGCATGCGATTACTGAATACCATGTGCATGTTTGCATGCATAGCTACACTGTGTCCACAGACAGGTTGGCACATGTGTGCTATGTGTGTATACTGATCTTGTGACATCTAGGCTCCACCTTTGTGCTAGGTTGCCTTTTGCTCTCAATCCATACACATTTCCATAGCTGAGTCAATACAGTGGTCCATGTGTGCTGACATATGTGGCATTTGTGTGCATGCCATCAACTGGGCACCCATATTTGTCCCCATCAGGTTAGTAATGACTGTCGCAAACACTGGCATACCACTGTGTCACAGTGTTGCAGTCTGGCATAGCTTCCAGCCTATTCATCATCACAACAGTGTGAGTTCCTATAGCAACACAAAAAATGGTTGCATGTGAGGAGGTACGTCAATGGAACCCCAATCTGATCACTCCCCTGTGCACATGCATCAGACCCTTGACAATGTGATAAATTCATGTAGCTAGAGCAGTGGTGTGTGGATTCATTGAGCATGGACGTAGCCTCTTAATGTCTGCCACTCAGCAGCACTTTTCACCCCCCTAGCAGATACATGCACATTTGTGGTCATACAGTCCTGGATCTCACATTTACCACTGATGCACTTGATGTCAGCTTTCCCCTCTCACATACATCACTCTGATCTGGGACATTTTTTACATGTGACATGTTTTGATGTCCTTAGCATTTCCCTAGGGCATCTTTTTGGCCTAGTATCTCTGTTGTGACTTCAACATTAGAATCATTCCAGGGTGCAGATGGTGGTATCTGTCGCAGCCTCCTGTCATGGTGGCATGAGATGGGCAAATACCATGGTATGCAAGTGGACAACATGACTCAGTGATGTATTGACCCTGCCACACTCCCTGTACAAGTGTGTAATATTGACATGTGGACATTGATGTGTTATACAGTCAGTGTTGGTCTATGGGTGTGCCTTCTCCATTTATTCCTGTACTACTAGTGAGGCATGTATTATCACCTACATTGCTTACATTCTTTGTGAACATCTCATACTGCAACATTGTCTATATGTATATATGGACATGATGCTACATGTGACTTGTGTTCATGGAAGATGTTCACATCTCCTTTTCCTGCCAACTTGATAGGTACAGTAACATTGTCTGTATTTGTGAGTTGTATTGTGTTCCACACACACATGACATCACTCCTGCCACAACACGTCTGTTGCCTCCATTTGACATCCCATGTTGTATGTATAAGTATGTGTGGGTGTCTGGAAGCAGTCCATCCAGTATGTCCATTGTACATGTGTTAGCATTCCTTCCAGCATGGCGCAGCCTAACTAACTCTTACCATGACTGACTGATATTGAGGTATTACATCATCTCAGTGTTGGAGAGTTTATTAGCCAATTGCAACATATATGGGTAGGTCTACTCCCACTCTGTTTGGTGTTGTGTCTCAGACATGTTTCAACAATGCTGGACAGAGTAGCACACCTCACACCTGATTTTAATGTTGGAGGCCACGACATTTATGGGACTAATTTTCTATATTGCCGTTGTGCACTTGTCCTGTCATGTGAGTGGAAATGGGTGGTGTGGATTGCTTTGTGCTGTATAATGTAGTTGTACACAGCATACTAGATGTACATGCTGTCACGTCAAGCGTTGTTGATCCTGGCAAAACCATTGCTACCTAGAACACACACCCTTACATCAGTATGCACCTTTGCCTAGATTTGTGCTAGCCATGTGTCAGGACAGGAGATTTGTGTGAAAAGTTTGCACCTTATTTAGATTGTGATCATTTGCTACTCTGAATACATCCAACACAGTTGAATATGTGGTGATGCGTTGTCCCAAAATATCCATGGATGGTGACAATGTGTCATGTGTTTGGGTAGTAATTCAGTGCCCATACCTGCTTATGTAGTCAAGGCAAGCCATTGCGCACTCCACAGCCAATGTGTGTGTGCCATACCCACCAGGGTTGGGCACATTGGCTGTGCTGGGACACATTTCCATGGTTACATGGTGCAGGCTCAGCATGGGACATTGGTTATAATCCCTGGGCTTCAACTGAAGGACCACAGTTCACAATGATGTACCACCCTATTTACACAGGCAATGCTACTGTCACCATGAGTTGTGACAGTGTACTGTTTCTACATGATTTGTTATCCATTTGGTGACAGCCCATACCTCATGTGTGCCCTCCCTTGCATTCATCCTGTCATGCATGGTGTCATTGTGGTGGATGGTCTAGGTATTGGCACCTTTCCCACTTGACGGGACAATATATGTAGTGGTTCATGGATCTAGACCTTTAGGATTCCACTGCCCATATTTGCGTGTCACTGATATTTGATATGGTGGCAGTGGACCCACTCAAGTCACAAACGTTGTTGCTACCATACTGGTTACCTTTGTGTTACCTACCTGATCACTGTGTTTAGAGTCACATTTCAATGGAGTATGTAGGCAAGCATGAGTAGACAATGGAGATTCAGGTGCGGATTTATTAGTGCTTTCAAAAGGTGATTTTATAAGTATTGTGGTCATGTGTAGAAGTTTTCCACAATGTGGAGTCTCCTACGAACTCCCACTGCAGTGTTAATTTGTTCCCCCTCCACACGATCTGCTCCATCATCATCCTCATCCTCATCATCTCTTGGAACAGCATCCTGTTCATCCCAGGGGATACTTGTCCGGACACAAATGTTGTGCTGGAATGCAAATCCCAAGATGATCTTACACACAAGTGGTGGAACATATAGGAGGCTTTCTCCTGTCAGGGACAGACACCTAAACCTGGATTTCAGCAGGCCAAATGTACTCTCCACCGCGTTGTGGGTCTTCCTGTGTTCCTCGTTGTAGGCCTGCTGCTCCACCATTGTGGGATTAGCAAAAAGGGTCATCACACACAGCTGGATACCATACCCTTGGTCAGCTGCAAAGGATAGAGAGGAGATGTGTTGTTAGGTGTTAATAGTGGTTTTGTACTTCCCATGGCAGTTGTTTATTTTCGTTGGAGTTGTGACACAAACTTGCTTGTGGTGTTCCTGTTCTTGTGAAATGGAATCTTTGAACTGTGTTGAAGGACATGACAAACCTGGGTAGATGCTCAAAGACCTGGGAAGTTTTCATGTTTTTTCCAGAAGTGATGGTCATGATTTGGGCCCATGTGTTGTGTAGTCCATATTTGGAGCAGTGTACTAGTCTTACATGGCACATGCAACTTCCTAGCAACACAATGGTGACAGATGTTGATACAGCATTTTTGCCATACAAAGCAAGATTATGCTGTCCTTTTTGACATATTGCACTACGCATGGAGTGTGACACTTGGGGGCTTAATTTTGAGCACTTAGCGCCACCCAATCATCACTTTTCTAGAAGCTTCGGTGGCGCTATGCCCTGCCCCGTATTTCAGGGTGGCGTTATACCATTGTTTTGTTGCTTTATTCCACTTTGTGACTATGGCCCCTTCGCACACAACCTTCTGCGTGGAAGGGGAGGGCAGTGGGTGTTGCTGTGGGTGTGCAACACCAACACACATAGCATTTTTTAGCTGAGTCTGATTTGGGAGTTTTTGTAAACCTGAGGCAGCACTAATACCTCACCCCACCCCAGGGTTGGCGTTAGCAAGGCACAATGAAAAGGAATACTTTGATTCCTCTTCATGTTTTAGCAAATTCGATATGTGCTGCATACTGATGCACGCTTAGTAGGAGCAAAATGGCAGACATGGCAGTTTATCTGCTGGAAGGTGTCCCTTCCCACACATGAGCAATCACAGCCCTCAACGCAGACATCTTTACACAATGATGCAAGGATACTTGGGTTGGTGCTGGTAGGTAATTCTTGCGTAACCACTGGTGACAACATAGGGGTGTGCTGTTATCCTATTCAATTAGGGGCATCCCTGGTTGTGTAAATGACGGTTGGCCACGCGGCTTATTTTGGCAAAGTTTTGCACTCTGTCATTTTTCATAAATTAATGTGCTCTAGAGACCCTTTGTTGCAGATGACGGTTGTGCCAGCCATGAAGTGTACATGAGTGTGTGTCCCCCATTGTTAGGATGAAGTAATTTGTTGCAGACATTTCGCATGCGTTCTAATACGTGATTTCTGACAGACACTTTCAACACATGCACAGTGCTGGCTTTGGGAGGGGGCACAGCTATTTTTCACATGGGTCCCTTAGTACGGAGCATATAAGGTCAAGTGTCTCCACAATACACCTAACACAACCGACTATGTCATCTATGATAGTTTGTGATTTTTTCACAGACACAAGACCACGGTGGAGTCTTTCTGTAGTTGGAACAGACATGGGCCCTCATTCTGACCTTGGCGGGCGGCGGAGGCCGCCCGCCAAAGTCCCGCCGTCAGGTTACCGTTCCGCGGTCGAAAGACCGCGGCGGTAATTCTGACTTTCCCGCTGGGCTGGCGGGCGGTCTCGTTCAGACCGCCAGCCAGCCCAGCGGGAAAGAGGCTTCCACGATGAAGCCGGCTCGGAATCGAGCCGGCGGAGTGGAAGCTGTGCGACGGGTGCAGTTGCACCCGTCGCGTATTTCACTGTCTGCGCAGCAGACAGTGAAATACATGTAGGGGCCCTCTTACGGGGGCCCCTGCAATGCCCATGCCAGTGGCATGGGCACTGCAGGGGCCCCCAGGGGCCCCGCGACCCCCCCTACCGCCATCCGGATCTCGGCGGTCCGACCGCCGGGATCTGGATGGCGGTAGGGGGGGTCAGAATCCCCGCGGCGGTGCAGCAAGCTGCGCCGCCGCGGAGGATTCAATGGGGCCGCGGTACACTGGCGGGACCCCGCCAGTGGTGCCGGTCCGACCGCGGCTTTACCGCCGCGGTCGGAATCCCCATTGAAGCACCGCCGGCTTGTCGGCGGTGCTCCCGCGGTCCTCCGCCCTGGCGGTCAAAGACCGCCAGGGTCAGAATGAGGGCCATGGTGTTCTTAGTAGGCACTAGTGGCACATGTGAGGTTACACTGATGAAGGTGCTGCCCCATTTCTCATGACTCAAACCCATGGTCTTCAATGGCAAATATTTTTGTAAACATATGTGTGGGCCACAATGCAGTAGACAGGTGTATGTGTACGCTACAGGTATGCCAGGTATATGTAGCTGATGTATACTTGGTTATGGCACCACTTGGGTTATGGCACCACTTGGGCGGCATTGGATTTAGGTTCTGCCCCCGGCTTACACACCATGAGTTCTGTGGGACTGTGCCTATGTGTGACTTCCTCAACATGACCATAGCCTATGCCATTGACATAGCTGTGTGTTTCTTTATTTTGTGTGATGTGCATGTGTGATCTGTATTTATTTGTCAACCTGTGGACACTTGTAGTGATTTCTGAGCAGCTTGTGCATGCAAAGGAAACTTGGGTCCACCTGTCTACATGTTGTTTGCCAATCAAGGTGTTGCTGTGTTATGTAGATTTGGGTGACACTGGGTTTGTGAAATGCAATGTATGCAGTTTGGTGTTGCATTTGGCGTATGTATTGTTGCCTGTACATCTTTGTGGCCCTGCCCAGGTGTATTTCATTTTGAGTTGTCTTGTTTGTCCTTGATGGTTGGTGTGTTGTGTGGTATGATTGGTATGGTGACTATGAGTAGGCCATTGCCATATTCGCCATCTTGGAACCTCTGGTTGATGGTGCAATGGTGGAAGATCTATGTGTCATGGATGCTGCCAGGGTATTTCACCAGGATGTTTGTGTAGAGACCACGGCGGTCCATGATAGCCTGCACTTTGATGGAATGTGTGTGCTTGTGGTTCTTGTAGAGGTGTTTTGTAGCTGCAGGTGGCACCAATTGGACATGGGTACAGTCCATTGCACCCAGTACATGTGAAAACCCAGCTATCTGACAGACACCTTGCTTGGTCGCATGCTGCAGCTTCTGGGTGTTTGGGAAGCAGGTATGTTGTGGCGTGAGGTGTAGGATTGAGTCCAGGACCGTTGGTAGGCAGACAGAAAAGGATGACTGGGAGATACCAGCCACTAAAGCACCCGTTGTCTGGAATGATCCAGATGCCATCACATGGAGAACAGCGATAAGTTTTGTAATGGGTGGGATGTTATGGGGAGTTTACAGTCTTGTCGTGGTGTATGGCGCTATCTGGTGCAGCAGGCATACACTGGACTCCCGGTTGAGTCTGTAGATCTGGACCACATCCTGTTTCCACATTCCTAAGATGGTGATTCGCTTTCGGAAAATTTGTTCACTCCATCTGCCTCTGTTGCTGTTGTGGTGGGGTTTGAGGTTGCTCCAGTGGTGGCGGTTGGATCTGCTGTCTTTGCAGATGTCTTTGGCGTGAGCCAAGTTGGAGCAGTAGCACTTCCATGCTGTCCTGGTAGTTTCCAAGGCTCCTTCTGGGGTTTTTCTATGAGTGGTGGTGTGTGGGTCTCTTTTTAATGACTGGGTCTGACCAGGCGTTAATTTGTGGCCATAATCAGACTTTGCTCCATTTTTTGAGTCCGCTTCCTTCATTTGTACCAGAGGATACATATGGCGCTAGAGGGTTAGCAAAATGTTTAGGACGGGAATGCCTACCTTGTATTTCATTAACGTAAGGTGGTTTCCAGCATCCTAAACATGGCACTAACTATAATATTTTGACGCTATAAGGGTCTAGCGTCAAAATCTATATATGGATTTAGCTACGCGCTGTTTTAGCATCAGAATGTTTGGTGCTAATACGGTGCAAGCCAAGTATAAATATGCACCTAAATATGCCACTCATGAGCACACCTAGCTGCCCACAAGATAGGGGCATGATATTTATGATTGGGACATGTGTGGCATTAGTAACAGCATGTTCCCCCAGTGTGTAGGCCCAAAATGACATTGTTGATGATTAGATTGTAACTGGCACAGAGGAAATATCAAAGTATAGATTTTACAATTTAAACTATAATCTTTTACCTATACCAGCCACAGACTCAATTCAAAGACTTATTTTTGTAATAAAAATCTATTCTAATAGTAAATACAGATTTTTAGTAACTATATTGAAAATGCAAATTTTACAACATTACCTTTACACTGTATGAAGGCTAATTTGCATTAGTTCTCCTGTAAATGCCCAGCCTGTACTTGGCCTGAATGGCTTTTGAAAGAGATATGGAAACTGCTCCCAAAGCAGAGACAATGTCCTGGGTGTGTGAAGGGTTTATCTTCCCCTTGCAGGAAGACTAGTTGGGATGGACACAGGATCTTCACTAACCTGAAAGGGAGTATGCCCTTTCTCAAGTTCATGTAAGGGGCGATATGGAGAATGCAGCCTTTGTCCCACTAGTCAGGATGGCAAGAAATACATAGAAAGGAATGCTATTTCTAGAACTGGTTTAGAGAAGATACAGGGGAGGGCACAGTTCAGGTTCCTAGCTATACCACTGGGTAGACACACAGGCTCGGTGCAATGGAGAAAAGATTTCAGCATCTTAAATTTAGAAAATGAGGAGCGCTGTGGATTTTTTAAAACAATGGAAAAAAGGAACTGCAGCAAAATTGGGTACGGTTGCCCCAGAGAACCTTTATTGCAATTGTTAGGGAAGAGCCAGGAGTCACACCCACTCACTTGCGGGTGTTAAACATTGCATCTCCAGGCATCATTCTCAGAACACTTTCTGTACCTGTGGAAGATCAAAGGCAGACTGGACCTGCTGTCTGTGATCTGAGAGGAGCCCTGCAAGACTAGACCTGTTCTCTCTTGTACCCAGGGCAAAGGACGGAACTCCAATTGGCAGCTGGCTGACCTGTGAGCTATAAGGACACAACAAGCTGCAAGAAGCCTTTCCCTGACTTACCCAGCGACCAATGGCAAATGTAACTGGACTAAAGTTTGCTGTTGGCCTTTGTCTGACATCCTGAAGGTCTCTAAGAGCCCTCCCCTAAGGTGCTGGAGGTTTAGAAGTGTGTTTCTGTGGTTGCTATGGCACCAGAGATTGAAATGCAGCTTTATCCCTCATGGAGATCTATGTATACTTGAAAAAAACAGCGAAGCCCTGTTCTGCACTGGAATTTATAAAATATCAGTGAGAAATCTCCAAAGCTCCAGAGCACAAGAAGAGCCAGCCTCTTTCAATATCTGGCCATTGGCTCTACAGCAGTGGCTATAAATTCAGAAGTGTCTCACATGGTGAGACTTTTTCTTCTCAAAATATAACAAAATCACATTCTGTGTTGGGATTTAAAAGACATTTCAATATGTTTATTCAAAACAAGTGCACAAGTCCTTTTCTAAAGGTGAAATTAGAAACTTTTTTGAACATTTTGACTTCAACGCGTTCCACGAGACCAACCCATTTGGTGTATCCAATGCGGCCTCCATCGAGGTCAGTCTCAAATTGCACCTTGGTTCCTGTTGACTGCTTTGATAGAGTATCATTGGCACATAGAGCTTTTTGGTGCTATTTTTACTTACATTTTTGAAATCCATATCTCTGGTTCCTCTTATCAGAGTTTTGCCATTTTGGTGGCATTTTGTTTTTTTAATTTTATTATTAGGTGTTTTAGTGTTATTGCTGCTTATGGTACTGCATACTTACTTTACACATTGCCCCAAGTTAAGCCTGTGTGCTCTGTGCTATAGCTATCATGATGGGGTAGTGGAGTTAGGTCAATTTAGTGATTTTAATGATTCATCCTGACAAGGATTGCAATTATTACTTGAGGTGGGTACTTACCCACTCAACTAATAACCCAATGTCTTGCATGAGGGTTGAGCTCAGGTTAAATTAGTGACTTTAAGGGTTCACTCTGTCAAAGAATGTTATTGTTCCTTGAGGTGACTAACCACTCCCATATTTTAAGGAACCATCATCAAAGATCAGTATACAGTGATCATATGTCAGGACAGCTATCATACGAACATGTGCATGGTACTGCTATCGTATGGAAGGATGCTAAGCTAGACTTTTGTTTGCTCCTATTACTATTGTGAAATGCCAGTAGTTAGACAATGTCCACACAAAACCACAAACCAGCCAACACTGTAAGTTTCTGAGAGGCTTGAGTAAGTGTAGGTTACTGAAGTCCAGAAATCTAACAAGCACCTTCTCTGCTGTCTGCCACCTTTGTCGTAGAGGGAGTTACTGGGATAATAAGGGCATTTATGAGTTTTTTAATTTGATGTCCATCAGCCTTAATTGATGCGTCTTACAAAGTTTTAAACTAGTATTCCTAATATAGGCACTAGAGGGCCAAATTCAAGTCAAATTTCCTAGACAACTACTCATTTTGTACAGGAGTTTAATGCATATTTATTTGATCCGATTTTTAACATTCACTTGAGATGAACATTGTGATAATACATATGGTTTAATCCAATGCTAATTTCAAATGTTTCTGTATTTTCTTTTCTGCTCCCTTGTAACCATTCTTAATTATCTTCCCTTAGCATTCCCATTGTCTACATACTATTTATCATTAACCCTTGTTTAATATTCTGTTCTGATGTCTTTATCATGATTTTATTTCCTTTCCTACATTTTTGTCCCAATTATTTTTGGACTTTCACCCGAGGTTTCTCAATTAATTTAATGCCATTCCATCAAATACCTTACTGATGTTTGTCTTCTAGCTTCATTCTGACCTTGATAGAGAAATTCATTCAGGTATTCCTTTTACTTTGTAACTGCTTTTAAAAACGTATCCATTTTGATAGCATTGGGCTCTAGTGTAACAGAAAATTGGTTGTAATCCCTCAAAAACACAAAGCATTATGTTTTGCTTAAATTGTAGTTGTATTTTATCAAAATTGTTTTCATGTGGCGCTTAGTACTCGACGAGGCGCTGAAGTACTTTACACCAGGGAGTATGCTGCACTTGTGCTATGAGACTAAGCAGTATATCTGATTCACAGGTGTAGCTATCAGTTGTGTGGGAAGCACAGTAGCACTAGGGTCTGAGACTGCAATGTGCCTCAATTATGCATACTTTACTGCCCTGCAATAAGTAAGGAGTGACATTTACTGTACCTCCATGAGGGTCCATGGCACCCTTGCTATACTACTGACCTGACTAAGATGCTTGAATACTGTGGGGCACATCTATAACTGGAGTTGCATCGCTCTCGAACCACGCAATGTGGTGCATGTGTGATGCAAGCCCAAAATGTGATTTATGAAGCCACAAAAGGCCACCTTGCGAGGCCCTGAGTAGCTTTATAAATCTGGAGTAACACAACACAGCACAAATCCCTACATTGCATTACTCTGCACACAAAACCCATGCATTTGGATGGATTTCCACATTTTCCAGAAGTGGGAGACCTGGGAATGCACCAAAATGGTATGCCTTCCCAGGTGAGTTATAACAAGCAGAAACATCTTTATTTCTCCTTGTTACTTCATCTTTCTTTGTGTGCTGCATTCTGCTGCCCACATAAGAAGAGGAAACTGCCTCAGGGGATTGTTTTTTAAACTGGAAAGTGCCCCTTCCTACACAAAACAGTCTTACTTACAATGCAGGCAACTTACTTTTAAATCCAGTGCATTCCTGCCCTTTCCTTGTGATACAGTGCAACAAGGTGTTGCGCTGTGTTACCGCAGTGGGCCCTAATTCTAAATTCTGGGATCTGATTAATTTTTCTGTTCCAAAGGGTGAGGAGACAATGCATCAAATTATTCAGATTAATTACATTGTAACTCGATGGTCATACATGTAATTCCAGAGACAGACTTATAGTTCAAAGGGCTTTATTTAGACTCAAGGACAAACTTACATATATGAGTCTCAAAATCATAGTATAAATGTATAGAATAACCAAAGGTGAATCAAAATTTAGCACAATATGAAATTTAACTAACATGTAAAGAACCACTAATTAAATAGCGATAATGCAGAAAATGAGAAAAAATATTGATGCATAGAATTCAAATCCTGGTTTTCCTGCCTAACGATTTAATTTAAAGTCCTAAACTATGTTAATATTCTGTGGGTTCAGGAATGTAGTCAGCACAACAGAACGTCTGGAGAAGGTTTCATCAAGAGAGGTATGGTGGCATGAAGCCACATTGAAATTAGAGGTCAAGAGAGGTCAAGAGAAGTATCTAAGTATGGTACGTTCTAAGCTAAGGGCAGAGGGAATCAGAAGCTTACCGCTAACTAAACCACACTTAAATCTAGATTCTTCAAAGGATGATCTCATAGGCAAATAAATTAACCAGTTCAAGAAAATAGCCTCAAATTATAATTTGCTAATTGACACTTCAGCCTTCTGGGTTTTCGGTGTCAACTTTGGTTCACCCTCATGCTTTGGAATTTCACAAGAGTGACAGCTGGCAGCTGGAAGCTCAGGATACTTCTCACATCCTCCAGGTTTTTTTTATCATCTGAAACAGTCAGTTCCTCATTAACTTGATCTTGGATCCTGAGACTTGCAGCTTTAGAAACACATTCAAAAAGCAAAATGCACATTGAAGTTTAAAACACAGAAAACATGTAGGCCTTTACTCTGGCCAAACTAATTAAGCATGAATACACTTTCAGGTTAAGTACATTCTATATGTCAAATATATCATGATTACAAGAAATAATACATCTAATTTATTATAACATAGACATTCTTTCAAATGTTAAATATGACATACATGAAACATTGCATTCATCTGTGCACTTGGCTCGTATATTTTGCATAAATAGAGGGAGATGTCTTTGGTGCATTGATTCCATCAGTGGGAGTGACTTTGAATGATCTGAAGATTAGAAAGCTCTCAAATTGTGTCTATGTGCATGTAAAGTGTATGAAAAATTAAATGATACAAAATATTTCCCTGCAATATCTGCACCTTTTAAACAGAGGAACTTCTAGTAACACTAAGGGCATCATAACGAGTTTGACGGTCGGACAGCCAGACCGCCCTATTATGAGTCAACAGACTGGACCGCTGATCAAGATAAAAAAAAAGGCAGATCAGAAGTGGTGCAGAGGCCTAGAAATAGGTTGACCAAATACCAGTGCTGACAGCACCGCAACCACTGACCATATTACAAGCACACAGTCACCATGGCTGTCAGACAGTGGCGGTCCAAACCATGACAGTCCGCGGTCACCAAAGTAACACACACCAATACACTGGATGAAGTTGAAAACAACACAGCTAACACACGTTACCACACTGGACACACCTGTGAAGGACAATACAAAACACACCCCTTCACAGCCCACAATCCTTTGCATTATGAACGTCAAACACTGAAGCTAGATCACATCATAGATTAGGCACCCCTTTATTTCACCATCCCATAGACTCCCCTGCACACACTTTTGTCCAGTGACACCCTTTTGCAATTACCCTCTTTAGTAAGTCAGTGTCACACTTTTTTTTTTTTTCCACCTTGGCACATTCCCAAAATCCAGTTTTTCTGAGGATGAGTTGACTTGTGGTGGATGAAATCATAAGATCAGTAGAGCCACAGTTGTTTGGAGCACAAGCCCAGCATACTCCTCTCAGTAAGAAAATATAAATTTGGGACAGGATAGTTGACAAAGTCAATGCGTAGGCACCACCCTGCGCACAAGGGAAGGCATTAGGAAAAGGAAATGACCTCAGGAGCAAGGTACATTCTCTGGTCTCCAGGCACCAGCTGCAGGCCAAAAAGACTGGCAGTGGCCCTCCCAGTTCAGTTTTCACTTGTGCAAAGACCTTTGTTTGGTAACTTTCAATTGAAGTGTACTTACCTGGGAGGATACTACTGGACAAGTGTAGAAAGTAGAGGGAGTGACATGACTGCTAAGACCAGGAGGCCCTATGTCTGGAAATTCAACCACCAGTCCAGTATACACTTGCCCAAATACCACTGTTTGGTAACTCTCAATTGAAGTGTACTCACCTGGGAGGATAATATTTGTCAAGTGTGTGAAGTAGAGGGAATAACCTGACTGCAACTCCCAGGAGGCACTGGTTCACTACATCTAAACACCAAGCAAGTGTTCACTTGTCCAAAGACCCCTATTTGGTAATTTTCAATTGAAGTACTTACCTGGAAGGACACTATTTGCCAACTATGAGAAGTATAGGGAGGGACATGACTGCTTAGACCAGGGAGGCCCTGTGTCTGGAAATCCAACCACATGCCCAGTGTTCTCTTGTCTAAATACCATTGTTTGGTAAACCACAAATGAAGTGTACTCACCTGAGGAGATCACATTTGTATAGTGAGTGTAGTACAGGGAGTGACATGACTGCTGAGGCCAGGTGGCTCTGTTTCTGTTACTTCACTCCCCAGACCAGTGTTCTCTTGTCCAAATACCATTGTTTAGTAAACCACAAATGAAGTGCATTCACTTTGGAGGATACTATTTGTCAAATGTGTGAAGTAGAGGGAATAACCTGACTGCAACTCCAAAGATGCACTGTTTCTCTGACTCCAAACCCTAGACCAGCCTTCCCTTCTCCGCATACCCCTGTTTGGGAACTCACATTTGAAGTGTACTCACTTGGGGAGATGACATTTGTATAGTGTGTGTAGTACAGGGAGTTACATGACTACAACTTCCAGGAGGCACTATTTCACTAACTCAAAACACCAGTCTAGTGTCCTCCCCTCCAAAGACTCCTGTCTAGTAACTCACACATGAAGTGTACTCACCTGGGGGGGATACTATTTGTACAGTGTGTGTAGTAGAAGGAGTTACATGACTGCAACTCCAAGCAGTTCCTGTTTCTATAACTCCAAACACCAGCACACTGGGTACTTGCCCACATACTGCTGTTTGTCGACTCACAAATGAAGTATACTCACCTGGGGGAGAACATTGGACAAATTTGAGAACTAGATGAAATAACCTGACAGCAATTCACATGAGGCACCGTTTCAGCAACTCCAAACACCAGACCAGTGTTCATTCGTCGAGAGAACCCTCTTTGGCAAACCTCAATATATGTTTACTCAGCTGCAAGGATAACATTTGAATAGTGTGTGTAGTAGAGGGGCTGACATGACTGCTAAGGCTCGGAGGGTCCATCACTGTTACTTTACTCACCAGCCCAGTGGCCTCTCCTCCAAAGACTCCTGCTTGTTAACTCACAAATGAAGTGTTCTCATCTGGAGGACACATTTGTATAGTGTGTGTAGTACAGAGACTGACATGACTGCTAAGGCCAGCAGGCCTTGTTTTTGTTACTCCAAAAACCAGCCCAAAGTTTTCTTGTCCAAAGACTCCCATTTGGCAACTCACTCCCAAATTAAGTTTATTCACCTGGGGGGATACCATTTGTTAAGTACTAGTCAGTAGTGAGAGTGACCTTATGGTAAATCCCAGGAGGCACTCTTTCTGTAACTCCAACCACTGGCCCAGCAGTCACATGCCCCAAAACATCTGTTTGTGAACTCTCAAATAAAGTTTACTCATCTAGAGGAGAACATTGATCAAGTGTTTGTACTAGAGAGAGTGACCTGACTGAAACTTCCGGAAGGTACTGTTTCTGTATCTCCAAACACCAGCACAGCAATCACATGTCCAACTACCCCGGTGTCCTAACTCTCAAACTAAGTTTACACATCTGGGAGCATAACATTTGTATGGTGGGGAAGTAGAGGGGGAGGCTCTAATGCTTAGTCCAATAGGCCCTGTCTTTCTAATTCCAACCACAAAAACAATGTTCATCTGCCCAAATCTATCTATTTGTGAACTCTCAATTGAAGTTTACTCACTTAGGAGAATATAATTTGTAAAGTGTGTGTAGTATGGAGAGTGACATGATTGCAATTTCCAGGAAGCACTGTTTCTCTAACTCCACACACCATGAACAGTAGTCAATTCATGTGCCTGCTAACTCTCAATTAAAGTTTACTCACCTGAGAGGGACCAAGATACAGATCATGCTCAACTCTGAGTTTTTCAATCCGCCTAGCTCAATTTTGACCAGCTTACCCTGGATTAAACTATTGAGAAGAATAAAAACAGCTTACGTGGTGTGCAAAACAATGATCCCAAAGGCTTCACAATGCATCACCAGAATTGTATTGGCAGCAGACACATTCAGACTGAACTAGGCACATGATGACTCCAGTTACATATACAACAAATTCCTGGCTCTGCCTACATCACAATTAACTAGGCATCCAAATGGTCCAAGACATATCTTGCCTAGCCACTATGTTGCCTGCACTGGTGGTAAGATGGCATTCCAGGCCATCATCACAAGGGCTAATGATCTGCACATTTTGGCAGCTGCTTGACAAATGAAATTGGCATGCTTCGCAAATGTCAGGTCAATACCACCGATATCATGGCTACATTCCACAATAAGATTAACTACAAAAATAACTTTGTACAAGGTCTATGCTTAATGTAGCTCTGAAGTGTTGGCAATAGATGTCATAATACAACCAGTAACATTGTATCTTTCACATCAACAGGTTCAGCTGTCACTGGGCACAGAGAGGCCACAGAAGATACTGCCACTACTCCCCTGGATGAAGCCCTCAGTGACAGAGACACTCCTGGGCCTATCGGCATGGAGGACGGCTCTGGACCATCTGGGCAACCTGGTCAGACACCACTGTAGCCATCATCAACACCTCACAGCCCTGTTGCCTCTACATCACAGGCAACCATTCGCCCCCCAACCTGTGTTCCGAGCACAGTGTCTACCATCTTGTGCCCCCAGTCCTGGATCCTGAGTTATAGTGCAACACTTCTGACAAGGAGGGTCCAGGAACCAGCTGGAGAGGCACCCTGTGGCGAGGGCACAGGGCTGTGGGTATAGTGTACATGGGAGGGATTCTGTGGGCCAGCAGGGTGAGGCCACTGGGGCTGCTCCTGGCCACAACACCTTCAGCCACATCTTGGGGGTCTATTAGGAGTCCCAAGGCATGGTGGGCCACGTAGTAACCTAACTACATGAAATAAAGCAAATACATAGGGACATCCATAGGAATATGCATGAACAGTGGGAGGCTCACAATACAAACATGGCCTCCCTAACAGGTGTGAGGAGGGATATTAACACCACCCTGAGCAGGGCTCTACAACACCAATCTATTCCTTCCTTTCACACATCAATACCAGGCCCTTCCTCATCGGAGCCAGCCACTGGCAGGGAGGCCTTGACAGAGGAACAAGTGCCAGACACCCCTGCCTCTGGTGTAGCAGATCCCCCGACCACACAAGCAGGGATAACCAGTAAAGAATCCTGGATGTACAAATGTCAAGTCACCCACCCCTGCCAGCAAGTAACCTCTTCCTAAAGGAACTCTTTTGTGTACCACACATTCACTCTGTTGACTGATTCTGAACTGCCCACAAGATCCAATGGGAAGAGTACTCTGGACTTTGGACTCCCAATGATGTGGCATCTACTCCACTGATTTCATTCACCATGACTGACACCTTCACTTTATTACTTTTCTTTTTTACTGTCTAAATGTTATTTACTGCATCAGCACTGTACTGCATTCACCCATCACAAACTCATTGTCTGCTTGCTTAGTTACACTTTGTAATGTAGAAATGTAAGACCATGTGAGCCATGTGATGAAGACATGACTTACTTGTGCAAGGAGTGATATGTCACAGGTGCACAGTGTCCTGATCAGGATTACAAATATTAAACACAAAGACATCAGTACAAGTATCTAGTCATAACATTTTATTCTATTGTTTTGCACATAGGTTTTCCATATGTATAGACCTCTGTGACATATGAATGTGTAACTCATACTGAGTCTAAGTAGATATTCCAGGATAAAGCCCTCCAGCCCTCAGAAGGGGGGATTTGACAGATATTGTCCTGTGGAATAGGCAAACATTAAAGTGGATGATGTCAGCATCTTGAGCCTTATTACATACCACACGAAAGTAATCCAACATCACATAATCTAAGATACAGACAGATAGCAGTGCAACAGTCCCAGATCACAGGCCGTTCATAATTCAATGACCATGCATCTGGTGGTATGACAAAAACATATGTCAGTATTGCAGTACTGCAGCACAGGTACTGTTGCCTGCAATGATGAAACACACCTACAGCTACATACAAATCATATAAGAAGAGTGTTTAGCCAATGTGAAGAGTGAATGCCTTACTCACAATTGATGATTATATATTTCATGCCAACATGATGACACACATAATGCAACCGGCCCAACACTACACACAAAACAAGTTCAATGTGCACTTCTGACCTTCTATCCAAAACACTGCTCAAGCTGCCTTGGTACAGGTCTCATACACACCAAATCCATGTCCACTTTGTATGTCAGAAAAGCTTCAGATACCTGCCAATGTCACAAATCTGAAATGCCCACATCAGAATGTCATGGTGAAGGTAAATGTACAAAGACAAAACAAGGAGTATAGGCTTAACACCATACCTATTACACAAATTACATAGCAATCATCTGGAAATGAAATTAGATTGCAGTGTGACTGACACAAACAAAGCAGCAGCATCAAGGTGGGATATGTCAAAGGCTAGATCTCCAAGCAGCCTGTGGCTGAATATTGCAGAGTACCAGCTCCCTAGTTGTTGCTATAAAACTTAACTCCACACAGTCTCACAACTAAAGTTCATTGTACAGTCACAGTCATTACATCACATGACATACTTATACTCATGAAAAATAGCTGTTGATGAGATCTTCCTACAAGTCATCTCCTTCCTCTTCAACAATGTCATCCTCACTTAACATTTCAGGAGTCTCACCCAGTGGCACTGCAGGCTCCTCTTCCTCTGGAATGTATGGGATATTCCTCCGCAGGGAAATGTTGTGGAGCATGCAACTTACCACAGTGATCTGAAACACTTTTCCAGGTGAGTCGAGGAGGGTTCTACCAGTACTGTCCTCAGGAGCCCAAAAGCCTACTCCACTACCCCCCTTCTTCTTCCATGGTCCTCATTGAAGCAGACTTCCCCTGGCATAGTTGTATTCCTTAGTGATGTCAACAACCAAGGATGGTTTGGATATGTGGAGTCTCCTGTTAAGTAACAGAACATATATGCAACAATGAGTCACTCACTTGATGATTGCAGCATCTGACATTGCACACACACAAACAGGACAGATGTGACTTACCAACTAGCCAGGCCCTCTCTGGGTATAGTTGTGACATCATCTGGGGTATGGTGCTGTTATGCATTATGAAGGAATCATGGGCTGAACCCAGATAATAGGCACAGGCATGTAAAATGCAGATATCCGCCAAACAGACAATTTGCACGTTGATGGAATGGAAGCTCTTTCTGTTGCAGCACACTTGTTCATTGTTCTACGGCGGAACTAAGTCAACATGTCTGCTATCAATGGGCCCCACCACATGTGAGATGCGTTCAAAACCATAAAAGTCAGCCTTCACATGGGCTAAATCCTCACGTCAGGGAAAGTGGATATACCTGTCCAGGTGTTTCAACATTTCTGAGAGGACATCCAGCAACACCAGACTGAACATAGGTTGGGACATACCAGCAGATAGCGCCTCTGTGTGTTAGAATGACCCTGTGGCTAGGAAGTGCAATACTGACATGACTTGCACCATGGGTGGTGTGCTGATTCTATAAATGACAGCTGGCATCTGATTTGACTCCAACTGATGACATAAGTCCACTATTGTTTACCTATTCAGACGATACAGCAGAATGATTTGTCATTCTTCCATGGTCTGCAGGTCTGGTAGTGGATGGCAGACAGCTGTTTGTTGCATCCTTTCTCTCCCTGGGTACCTATGTATGACAAAAATTGATTTGTAACATTAGTCAGTGTGTCTACAGCAACATACATGCTGCATGTCAATGATATAAATGTGACAAGGCATTTCTGTAAGGATAGACATGTCATCCAGTACACATCACAGCCGCAAATAGCACAAGGGTCACATGTGCCCATCATGGGTTTTCACACATGTAGTACCAACATGTGTATGGCCCAAACTCAAATATGTGCAACACAGTTGCCCCTCGAAATGTGACTGGATATCCCTACCGCCAAAATGACTGGCAGCAGTGGAGGACTGTGCCCCACTTTTAAATGCCATCTGTGCCTTGCAACTACTAAAATGGTGTTTTAGTAGTTGGACCTATATTACAAGATGGGATAAGCAGGTTTGTGAGGTCAAAATTCAATTTTCGCAGGAGTGACACAGTGTATATAGTCCAATGCAGCATTTCAGGGTGCCAAAATGGCGGCTGCCTGACCTACTCCACTAGACATTAGGAACCGCCTGCGACCGCCAGTGTAAGTCATAATGGTGGTAGTCAGTTGCAACTGCGGTGGAAACAGCCATAGGCTAACATTGTTGCTAGTAGCGGTCATGGGTCAATGGATGTGTCCACCGAGGGTGACGACTGCGCACATAGCAGACGTGACCGGCATGTCCTGCTGATTCATTCACTTGACTCCTGACACTGCTGCCAGCAAGACCTCCACGACCTGAGCTCCTGCGAGCCACCTCTGGGAAGAATCATGCCATGTCCAGCAGGTGATAGGGCCCCAGCCTTCTCTCCAAAGGAGCTGGAGAGGCTAGTCAAAGAGGTCCTACCCATGTATGGACAGCTATGTGGCTCACCAGAGGAGAAGGTATGTACCTCATGTGCACAATTTTCTCTGTACTTTGCCATCCCTTTGGTCCATGGATAGCCAAACTCCTAATGAGGCCCTAAATCATAATTCAAAAAATAATATTAAAATCTTCCCTTGTAAAATATACTTAGTAGCAAACTATAAGAAATACCATATGTCAATGGGATGTGATGTTAAGTGATGCCTTCTGACACAGAAGCAGGTAACTGCGTACAGACAAAGCAGTCCCTTGCATTCATTGTATTCACATAAACATACAACAGCTTAAAATATACATTATCTGAATAATCCTCTCTACACTCAGCTAAGTGTAATGATTTATCATCTAACATATAAACATTATTATCTTTGAGTTTGTGGAGGAACACTAGGAGATAACGTCTTCTCTTTAGAATGTATAGAAGAAAACACTCGTATTAGCAACAGTACGAATACTTCAAGGGAAATAAACAATAAGGCAACTATTATGTATCTACTCTTATTTTTCTTGTTTGGCTCAATTGCATCTTTAAAATCAGAATATCATATATATCTTCATTGGTTTCACTAATGCGAGCAAATAATGGAGGTCAAAATTCAAAGTTCATTCATCAACAATTAATAAATCTTAGTGAGACTTCCCTAGCCCTACTCCGTGTTCTTCTAAATGACAACCCTTTTTCTTCTTCTACTGGGGCCTGGGAAATCTTCAAAAATCTCTATCCCAGTCAATAAACATATCTCTAATATTTATACAAACCAAGTTCATTGATAGCAACGAAAATTCAGAATACAATTTAAACACAATGTTCAGATCATAGAGGTTTAACCGAACCGGTATGTTCATTTCAACGTTCCAAGAACTCTTAATCTGTGACTGTGTCATTTGCAAGGTATGTCCACTCTGGTGAAGAATACCTATGACTAAGCATTCTTATTATCTTTGATCTTCTTTGTGCCACACCTTCATCATCACTTTCACTCAGATGGGAACTTTCAGCTTCTTCAGCAGCCATTGGTGGCACACGTTCTTTAGGCAAACTCACTTTCCCTCGTTCCTTCTGGGGCAACGGGCTCCAGCTTCTACTCTTTTCATTCCAGCATTAGTTCCTTCTTCAGGGTGTGATTTTGAGTTTGACTCATTTACCACAGGACAAGGCTCATTTGTCTCTGTTTTGGTCTCAGACATGACTTGTTCAAGACCCCCCTTCAGCCTGATCAAGTGCGGTTTCTGGCTCAGTCTGGTACCTGACAGCCAGTCTGTCCTGCTCTTGTCATCTTTCTCGCACAACTGGTTCTTCTGGACCAGGCGCTGTTGTTTTGAGGGGGCACTCAACTCTGCGAGTGTGGGAAGCATGTATCCAGTTGGGGAGACCTCCACACGTTACTGCAGTAGTCATCACCAGGATCACCTAGTAAGGCCCATGCCAGCGAGACTCTAAACATGTCTTTCTGACATGTTTCTTCACCAAGCTCTAGTCACCTGAATTAAGGTCATGGCATTGCTCTTGATGTGGAAGTATTGTGGCTGCTCCAAAATGATGAGACACAGAACACACCACATCAGCCATTCCTTAGCAGTAGTCTAAGACCATGTCATCAGTAGTATTCACAAGTGCATCCGCAGGAATTTCTGGTAGTCTTTTTTCCCTCCCTGTTATGATCCCCTGGGGGAAACTCCAATCTTTCGATCAGCTACACTCTGCAAACTCTTTAATACAAGAGGTAGAGCATCAGGCCATTTAAATGACGTTGAAGCACACACTTCTGCAGTCTAGATTGCCACATGACATTCACCTGCTCCACATGACCCGAAGCCACAGGCTTGTAACTGCAATGTAAATGCTACTCCAGTTGCAAAGCTGCACACAAACATTTCAGGACCTCATTGTTAAAATGATTTCCTCGATTTGATCTCAAAGAGGTTGGGATACCTAGTAGGGAGTTCCTTCAGTAACAGCTTAGCTGCATTTTGTGTAGTTGGGTAAGCCTTGACCCAACTGGAAAAAACACACATTACAACCAAAACATATCTCAATCCATTGAACAAGGACATCTTGATTAAATCCATGTGTATCCTGTTAAAAGGTTCTCCTGACCTTCCAATTTGGCTCAGTGTGATTGCAGTTTTTTTTTTACCAACGTTATTCTATTGACACACAACACATCTATGACACAACACTTCAGCCATCAACCTGAATTTAGGATTTAACCAAGTCTGTCTAAACAATCTCACCATGACATCACTTCCAATATGAGCTGGATCATGGAAATGTCTAGCCATAGGAGGCAACATACTATTTGGCAACACTGGTCATCCATCAATTGAAACCCAAATGTCATCCTCCCTCTTGACACAACCTGCTCTGACCCAACTTTGTTTTTCCTCCTCAGACACTTCCACCTGAAGCCTCTTCACTTCATCCCAGGTATTGAATGTTGTCAACAAGAGGTTAAAGTTAGTCTCATCCATTCCTTTGTTTGTGAACTCACTATTAAATGAACAAACATTGTGTGCACAGTATTTTGTGACCTCGTCAGCGTACCCAAAGTCACATATTCATCTCCAGAACAATGTGCAAGGCACTTAACCACTGCGATCTGCTTGGGCAATTTAATGCATCAAGGAGGTTTCTCACTTGATTGCCGTTCCAGATTGGAGATCCAGAAGACGTCATGAAGCCTCGCTGAGACCACAGTTGTCCGAAGTCATGAACAACATGAAAGCCATACTAACTATCAATAACGATTGTCACTTTCAATTGATCGAAAACACAACATGCTCTAGTAAGAGCAATAAATCTGGCTACTTGGGCAGAGAATAATCATTGAAGCCAGGAAGCTTTGTCGACTCCAGAAAGGATACAAACAGCATAAACTGCTCTCAGACTTCTTCCAATGTCTCAGACGCTTGAACAATCAACATAGAAGACATAATCAGATTTAGGTAATTGTTCATCTCACATGCCTGGCCTCCATTTGGTGCACAGTTCAGTGACATGGAGACAATCGTGGTCTCCTTCACAATCTCAGCAACAGAGTGGCAGGATACAAATCCCACAAGATTTATTAATTACAATCTCTACAGCCAATATCACCTGCTCATATTTGGCTGCTTGAGAAATGTTGTGTTTTTTTTAAAGTCAACAACAGCTCTACGGAGTGTGGGATGTCTACAGTTGATGGGTGACCCTTATCAATATTTTCACATCTCTCTATACCTGTGCTGATTGCAGCTGATGATTTAAAGCGCATGCAACATGATCTAATGTGGAGGAAACATAGGCCACAGGTCTCATAGCATTTCCATGTGTTTCAGTTAGCACTGAGAGAGCATAGCCCTTCCTCTCACTGCAGAAAAGTGCAAAAGATTTGTTATAATCAGGCATTCCCAGAACCGGGTCATGACACAGATATTCTCTCAGCTCTAGAAATGTGACAAGACAGTCGTTATTCCATGGTACTGGATCGGACACATCCTTCTGTGGCAGCCTCTATAAAGGCTTGGCCATCAGGGAAAAGTTGGGTATCCACTATCTACAGAAGCCCACCATTCTCAAAAAACATCCTGACGTCCCTCTATGTAGTTCGAGAACCTCATTTTCAGTATGGTTGAAATTCTCTCTTGAGATACTTTCCTCACTTCCTTTTCAAAGTGGTGTCCAAGGTATTGGACAGCTTTTTGATTATATTGTAGCTTTCCCAGTGACACCTTATGTCCATTCTCAGCCAGGTAGTTCAGCAACAGAATAGTGTCTTGTTTACAAGGTTCTTGGTTATTCAACATCACGATTAGGACCACTATTAGGACTAAACTGCAAGGAATGACCAAAGATTCAAAATTTCTCTTTAGAATCTGCTTAAAAATAGATGGAAATTCCGTATATACTTGTGGGACACAACACCACATTAAGGCCCTGTGTCCGAGCCAGAATGCTAAAAGGAACTGACTGTCCTCATGCAACAGTATCAAAAAGAAGGCATGTCACAAATCACTGACAATGAACCACTCAGCCTGACATAGAATCTGGAACAGTATTACAGATTCAGTACCACTGGGCAACAAGGAACAACAATGTTATTTCCTCAGGTACTCTCAAATCCTATATTTCCCACTTGGTTTCTGAAGACCCATAATGGTTATGTACAGGGACTTCCCATTATCTCCTTCAGAATTCCCATGGATTCAATCACAGGAGTTGTCCCAGCAGTTGTTTTTGGTGTCAAATTATATTGTGAGGTTCTCAGGAATTCAGCATTAGGCTAAACACAATCCATACAGGTTCTACACCTTTAATCAGTCTAATATCCTTTCCCTTAAAACTCCACACCTCACGTTTGACAGTTTCTCTCAAGTCTGGGTTGCAAATCATCAAGTGTTAGAAATGTCAGCATCATGCAACATGGTTAATTTCTCATCAGCTTCAAGACAGCATCCTAATCATGAGTTTGCACTTCCATCCCTACTAGAGTGCAAAAGATAACACAATCTAGTTTTGTAAATAAATCTCTTCCGAAGAGACTCACTGGACTGCGATCACAAATTATAAACTTATGTTTATTCTCAAAAGCCTATTTTTACTTTAACTGGGGAAGTTCCTTGAGCAGTCATTTGTTTGTTCTATTCACCAACAACTTGGATTATTTTTCCTGAGAAGGGTAGGCTTGGGACTTCTACGATTCTCAAAGTAGAAAGCGTAGCACCAGTATTGACCAAGAATGACACAGGACAGCCATCTACTTCATTGTCTTTAAATGGTCCACACTGGTCCACCTCTAAGACTGCGCCAAGTACGTAGTCTTCCTTCCCCCTTCTGCACCATCAGGCCGACTGGTCTAAGCTATTTCCCTCATTAAAAATAAACAGGGGAAATTGTTGAAATTGATTATTATCCTGTGTCAGATTCATATTCATTCTCGAACTCTGATTGACAGCATTTCTCTGTGGCATTGGAGGTTGAGGAACTTGCATTATTGGAGATTGGAACACGTTGAAATGTTGACTTCCAGGTCTTTGCACACCCTGCATCTGATTGATTGAATTATTATTCTGAGAAGGTACACATCTGTCATTTTGGACTTGATAAGCTGGATTTAAATGGCATTCCCGCTTTCCATATTCCACTCTATTGCAGATGTTATACAGATCTGCTCTTTTTAGACTATTTACATCCATCCATGTACCTGGATCTATAGAGACTCCGTCCACAGGTTACTTGGAACAGCAATATGAAACAAGGTACTCAGATCAATCTGTGAGATTTTCACAAACCTTTCAACATGTCAGTACCATTCCACTGGCTTCTCTCAAGACCACTCCTACTCCATGGCACATGTAAATTACCTCCACCAGGCACTTCTATCAAAGAGAAGGTTGTAACACGTCCCTCTGCTCCAAACGGAGGTGGTTCACCTGAAGGTTTCTTTACCTCCTTTTTCTTTACCCATTGTCTCCCATTTATCTAATTCATTCAATTTCCTAATATTCTGAATTAATTCTTTAATCTGAGTTTTCAATCCCGGAGTTTTCCTATCAGCAATGTCTTTTTCACTGAAGCACACTCAATAATTATTTTGCAGAGCTTTAGTCTTATCTAAGTCAACCTCATATTTCAGAGCTACTTCTGGCAATTTATCATAAACTTTGCCCGCTCACTTAGTTATGTCCCTACACATGAATGCAAGCTCATTCTCTTGGTAATTCTCCAATTGTGCTAAACCAAAATTTCCAACCATCATTGAATCCTATTCCACTGTCAACTTCACTACAGCCAAAGTTCTTTCTCTTGGTGTTGTTCCCTGACTCGCTTCCGTACTTGTACTCTCTTTAGATAGAGTGCCCCCATTAAAACATTGTTCCCATTTGTCCATCTCTTTTGCACTAATAGATCAAGTTACTATAGGAATTTTAGATGTGGAATAATTTCCCTGAGCACCAGTCCCCAAATTCAAAGGCGTATCCAATACAGGATTATTATGAGTGGGCATCTTTTGATATGAGCCTATTGATGTACATCCTGACATATTTTAAGTCGTATCTGCACTTGCTGTGCATGGAATGCTTGTATGTATAGGAATCAAAGGAACAAATTCTCTAGCACCTGAACAATTTGGAGCATTTGTTGATCTCACCATACTATTAGTTACTGCCAGACTGTACCTGTTTCTCCCAGAGCCTTCTGATTTATACATAGGAACTACCAGGCCAAAAGTAACTAGTACTGTGAGAGCATCAACAGTATTCACGGTGGGGTCAATAGGGGCACATACTCTCAGACCCTCACTTCTTAGTTTGCAAGGAACGTCAGTAGCAATATGTCCAACACCACTAACAGCCTTCCTACCAGGGGCAGTAGGAAAGGTCATTATGCCACTGCCTCCAATACTGTTGTTCCTACCCTCACCTCTAGTTTCATTATATGGGGGTGGACGATCAGAAAATAACACATCCAAAAGACTATCTCTAGAATTTTTCTCATCATCTATACTCATGTCATCGTGCTCTTTTTGCTTCTTCTCCTTTTGTATTCTATTCATCTTTCTTTCTACTTCTCCCTCACTCACATCTGTGGTCAAAGCTGGATACAGCTTAACCCCATCAATCATGTCTGTTCTCCACCTTTTCTGCTCTGCATCCCATTAGCCTCTGCTTATAAGCCTATAGCTTTCTTCGATCTACCTTGATATCTCTCCCTTTCCTTCTCATGGGCAGCACATTCTGAAGTACTAAGTGCTTCATATTGTGCAGGTGTAGGAGGTGGCTTCATTAGATACAGAATGCACCTCAAATTTTCAAATTAAATGTGCAGTATTGTGGACATCTCAATGGGTCATCCTTTTCTGTGATCTTTTACCACTGATCAAGCCAAACACACGTGTGAAGCTCTAATTTATTTGCTATATAATGACCAAAAGTACCATTAGGAGGGGCCACTTCACCCTCTCTACTACGAATATGAACATCACCTCTAACCGGGTCTTGCAAAACTTTAAAACATTGCATTTTTCCACAACTTTCACAAAACTTCAATTCAATAAGAACAATATTGTATCCACAATTCCTTACTTCAACACAATCACCAATGGCAGCGTACCACCGTATGATGTTGTCCGCCAGTAGGAGAGCAACACTACACTAACCGACCTATACCAGTGTGGTGCACTGTGACGTGGACCTTGCGCTTTATGGCAGTCCCCCTCCTTTACAATCTGCACACATGCTCACTCCACAATATCACATGCACACTCAAAATACAACATCTATGTCAGCTCCACTAAAGTGATTAGTTTCAAACACATAAGAAAGTTTACAATCACTTCTGATGAAACCTCAAACTGCTTGGCATTATCAAGACCAATGTAGCTTCACTTTGCACATTAAGATTCACTATACCAATTGCCTCACATGTACACAGGGTAAGTCCCTATCTTTACTATGCTGTTGACAACGTCTCACAAGGACACAACCTGTAAGCAGACAATATAATATGGTGTCTTCTACACCTTTTAAAGTATCTCAAGATCTTAGGCCAAACTGGACCCGAAAACCTCTTCAACTTCTTTATAAATCATCACACTCACAAAGCATGCATAAACATCTCCACAAGACACTTCTTATTCACACAATCACCACAAACTAGATGTAACTCACTCATCCGTTGCCAGTACAAGTCTCCTCCGACTCACCATGATTCCGCCGATCTTCCAAGTCTGGATACGAGCATCTATTTTGGACACTGGGGACTAACTGTTATAGAGCCTAATTCCAGTTCTCCTCATTTCAGAAAGAGAACCATCCTCATTGCCACCATCTGCTCCAGCACTGAGCCCTAATTCTAAATTTCGGCGTCCGATTAACTTTTCTTCTCTGTTCCAAAGGGTGCCAGCTCAGGATACTCCTCACATCCTTGATGAGCATTCTGCCGGGCTTTTCTTATCATTTCAATCAATGAGGCCCCTATTACCATGATCTTGGATCCTGGCACCTGCAGATTTAGAAAAACATACAAGAAGCAAACTGCGCATTGAAGGTTAAAACAAAGAAAATATATAGGCCTTCACTCGGCCAAACTAATTAAACATGAATACATTTTCAGGTTAAATAAATTCTACATTCTATTATGTCAAATATATAATGATTATAAAGAATATGTCTAAAGCATTATAACATATGCATTCTTTCAAACAATGATAAAATATGACATACATGAAACATTGCATTAATCTGTGCACTTGACTCCTATATTTTATATTGCACCACCTTAAATGAAAACATTTCTTTCCTTAAGCAGAAAAACAACCACCTTTTCATTTCACGTTTTAGGAGGCCTAATGGCACAGCCAGGGTATGCTCTCTCAACTGCATCACATTCTTATAAATATGCTCCTGTGGTTATAAGTTACATGAGTAAATGACCTGGGACATCTGTCAAGAAAAAAGGGCCTCAAGGTGGCTGGCCCGGTAAAGAGCCCTAAACTAAAGTTGAAGACGATTGTTTACTCACTCAGCGGTGATTGGCACCTCTTCACCTGGACGGTCGGATTCTCTTTCTCCAAGGAACTCTTGGGTAAGTCGATGACTTCTGTGCGCTCCACAAGCTTCAGGTCGCAAGGAGCAGCAGCACCAGAAAGCAGAGAAACTGGACATGCATGATGGTGCAAGCTGGATGAGTGTAGAAAGGGTATGTTTTAAAAGAAAGCAGGACCTCGATTGTCTTTCTCAATACAGATAATCCTATTTTCATGACGATAGTCCATTTTGCTTTAAATGCTCCAAACCCAACCGTGGAAAACAACTACATTGTCATTGCTCAGTGACGGGATGGATAATTTTAGGACGGAAATAAGGTTTTCTGTTGATGTAATTTATTATCTTTATGATGAAGGACAACGCTTAACAATGTCGCACTAAAACAGTAAGAAAAATGTGTATCCCCGAAAATGTTAGCAAGCAAATTAGGGAAAATCTACACCAGAAAGATTATCTAGAGGCAGAGAAGTGACATTGATGCCTTCAGATATTTTTTAAATGTGTGCAATATTTAGGAATGTACAACCAAAAAGTGACACTAATGTGCTGTCTCAGTACAAATTCCTTTAAAGTTGAATAAGCCAGGTCTTATATATTTAGGTATGTATATTTTAAGGTACATTTGGCTGTACCTCTTTCCAGAGAAACTGGCAGTGGGTCTACGAATATCGTTACTTCTTCTCAGTTATGAAAAAATGCTACATTTGATTTTAACAAAAAATGAAATACACTGGTTCAATTTTCAAATACGTTTTGGAAATAGGGTAAAGGGCCATCAGCAAAATCTTCAAGGGAATAGACTCAGAAGTGTATGTTGTGATCATTCACTAAAAGCTCAAATCTGTGTCAAACTCAGATTGACTGCACAGGAAAATGTATGTGGAGAAATTTACGAATTATGGAAATACGACTATAAAATGCACGAAAGTCCTGAGGACTACTTATGAGTACTACTGCAGCCATGGTAGTGTGTTTAGTAAAGGAGGAAGCGTTCCCTTGTAAGCAAATATTAGGAAACACATAAATACTTTATTTAAATGAAACTGAAATTCCTGTCTTATTTCTGAATGAAAAAAAGACGACTGGAGACCAGCATAACAAAGGAGCATTCAAGTTTCCCTGGATTTAAAAATAGCCAACTTCTTTCTGTAACGTGCACCTATGGGGATCCTCAGCTGGTTTGAATTGCTGCTGCTCAGCTACTCCTAGGGCACTCAAATTTGGTAGATGCAAGGAGGTAATGCAACTATAACTATCATTGTTATTCACATATTTAACCAATTGTACTGTTGGAGTCATTTGCAGGAATGCAACTGTAATTTCCACAAATGCACCTTAGTATTTTTTAGTTGCATATTGTCAGAAGGTTGGTTACTAGGTTGGAACAGAGGACCTTAACCAACTTAATAAAGGCTCCCTGGTTAGATCTTATCAAGGTGTCACAGGAACTCTTCACAACCCTTACCAGCTATGACACAAGGAGCAAGTCATTACCAGGGTCAGATTGGGATCATAATTAGACCCAGGCACTCCCAGATAAGTGGTGCATATTCCCTGATAGTCCCTTTCGTGGATCACCATCTGGTTGGTCTCATTAGAATCTGGTCAGTGATTTTTTGTTCTTTGTTTTTCTTTCTGTAGTTTTATAGAGTGTGAACTCGGCCTAAAGACATTAGAGCAATGTACATGAGCACCAGATACATTAATCAAGATCAAATTCATTTTTATTTTAGGTATTGGGAGATTAAGAGATTTGTCCAGAATCACAGGATATTGAGCTGACGCTGAAAGTTGAACCGGGGTCCAACATCTGCAGCTCTGACCATAGAGCTACATCCAAAAGTATACAATCATCTCCTCCCCCTTCTGAGGCCAAAAAGACACCAGGACTGGGATGACAACACTTGGCTACTGTAGAGGCCACTTCTCTCACTCACCCCCTCTCCAGCCCTCTATAGCCTCAGGGAAATGACTGGGCAAAATTACCTGCCCCCTGAGAGGACCCTGCATACTCCCACTCTTCCCTACACCAATCATGGCCTGAACGTGATGTCCCAGCAGGGGATGAGACTGTGTCTAGGCTAGCCACACAAGGCAGACCGCTGAGGTAAGAGTACCTGAGGGGCCGGAGCAACAACAGGCCACCAGCCTCAATTTACGGCATGGAAGGGGAGTGAACAGTCACCACATTAAAGCCACCTGGTGCGGACTGGGGAAAAAATAAAGCACATATTTTTGGACTTTGATGCAAAACTGCACTAATGCAGTTTTGACTCAAAACCCGTAGTGCCTGTTAGCACCAGTCAGGTGCCTTATTTATGGAAAGGTGCACGGCGGCTCAAAGGACAGCCTAGCATCTAATGAAAAGAAGCTAGCCGGAGGGGAAGATGGGAGGGGAAACTTAATAAAGGCTAGTGGGCCAGAAATGATGCTAGGCTTGTTAGCAGCAATAAATATGCTGCTAACCAGCTTAGCGTCATTTTCTGATGAACTACCACCCGAACATGGCTCCGTTATCAGTAAAGACAGGAGTCATGCCCACCACCCTAGTGGCCAGCCCAGGGGCCCAATGTCCCCGGTGCAAGGCCATAGTACCTAGTGTCAGGCAGGGGGCCACATGTAAGGGGCCCCCAATAACACTGAAAAAAATATATATACTTACCTTTACTTACCCAGGTTGGGGGTCCCCCATCATATGGCGTCCCTCTGTTGTGGGTGCAGGTGTTCCTGGGGCTCGGGGTGGGCATCTGTGGGCCCATTTCATGGTGTTTAGCTATGGAACTGGGTCAACAGGTCTCCTAATGCCTGGTCAGACCCAGGTGTAAAATCATGGCGCTAAGCAGGATTAACACCATTATTTTGGTCTGCCAACTCCCTGCATGTCGTTTTTGAGCCGGAGTGTAAATATGGCGGTAGGGGGTTAGCGTGACATTGTGGACGGGAACACCTACCTTGCATCTAATTAGCGCAAGGTAATTTGCTGCATCCACCATATGATGCTTATCCCTATATTTTGACGCTAGACGGGTCTAGTATCAAAATATAAATTTGGAGTTAGCTGTGCACTGTTTTAGCATCCAAATTTCTTACGCTAAGACGGCGCAAGCCAAATATAAATATGCACCACAGTTTCCTGGGCCGGTTTACAGAGGCTTAAAAAAAATGGCCACAGGTGACCCTGAGGCACTGGTCTATGCCCAATGCTTGACTGCCCACTTCCCAATCTGACCCTGGCCATTCTCCAGAAAAATGCATGTTACTTTTCAGCAGTACCAACCATCAACGTAAAGAACCCTACAAAATAATATTCCTCAACTAATTTAGAAACATAGTGAGAGATTTAATTAACAAAATAACAGCAGAAAAAAAAAGTGTAAATGAAAAACAACAGGTCGCTGAGGACCAGGATGTAGACATGATTTCAGGCCAGGCAATAGAAGTTAAATAAACTAAGCAGGTCATCCTAGTAAACATTTTTAACTTAGGACTTAGGCCCTCATTATGAATCTGGCAGTCCATGGACCGCCAGACTCATGGTGGCAGGTGGACTGACGTGGTAGTGACGGTTCGCCTGCCCTATTATGACCGTGGCGAAAACAACACGTTGGAAACGCTACCACCGCCAGGCTCCCGCCACCAGGCAGCCTGGCGGTGGCGGCATTTCAGATCCAACAAGATTATGAGTCCCATTCCGCCAGCCTTTTCCTGCCAGTGAAAGGATGGCGGAATGGGTGACTCGGGCCCCCATGCACAGCCCCGTCATGCATTTCACTGCCCGAATTACGGGCAGGGAAATGCAGGACGGGTGCTGCTGCCCCCACGCACTGCCACATTGGCAACGGCTCCATTTGGAGCCGGTGTCAATGTAAAGGCCCTGATTTCCACTGGGCCGGCAGGTGAAACACTGTTTCTGCCCCCGGCCAGCGGGAACATCATTATAGGGCCAGCGGGGGATTCACCGCGCTGGCGGTCTTCTGTCGACCGTCAGCACGGTTGACGGCGGGGTATCCCGCCGTCATCATAAAGAGGGCCTTAGTCTCTGAGAAGAAAGCCACAATCCATCAGTTGAGCAAGTTCCATGGCTGAGGTTAGCAAGGGTCCCTCCAAGCAGAGGCATCATTGCCAAGCTCCCACTGAAGACATTTACTCTGGTACTAAATGAGTGGAACAAAGCTACTTTTTGTAGCTGCTGAGGTCACTTCTTCATTGGGATAAATTTGCTGCATTACCCTGATCCAAGGTTTTACTTTTCAGTTAGCTACTTTCTAGTTGTCAAAATCCTCCAGTGGGGCACGGATGGAGTCTGTTGCCTGTCAGTGCTGGAGAACCCCTTTTTCAATGTGGCAAAAGCTTCCAAACTACAA
Organism: Pleurodeles waltl; assembly: GCF_031143425.1. Lineage (NCBI taxonomy): Eukaryota > Metazoa > Chordata > Amphibia > Caudata > Salamandridae > Pleurodeles > Pleurodeles waltl. The sequence goes on along the minus strand of NC_090448.1, from coordinate 923,596,910 downwards.
ACCTGAATTTCGTGCTTGACTTAGGTGCATGCTTCCTAAGTAATCCTCAGCACTTTTCCCCAGTCTTCTGGATGTTTGTAGGCAATAGTGTATACATTTATTAATATTTGTCACAATGGCTCAAGACAAGTTGATGTGCTGCACTGCGTTAAATGGAGAAAGCACCATATCTTCTGAATTACGGCACATTCCTGCTCTGCCTTTGATCTGGCAAACTTGTGGCTGCCAAACACCAATGTGGGCACCCTTGCACGATGGTGCAAAGGTGCCTGTGAACAAGCACATCAATCAGTCTTGTCTGTGAGGACAGAAGCTTAAAAACAGTTTTAGGTATCACCATGGCTTGTGCAGTACAGCTAAGGAATGAAGCATGATCTTGTGAATCACTATGACTGAATATAATCTGCCTCTGGGTGTTTTTTCCAAGTATTGGAATGATTTGAAATGGATGCCTCCAATTTAAATTGCTGGATAGTTTTTGAATTTCAAAATATGAATGTGGATATGATCAAGATTCTGATTACTGGAGATCTTTCTGTTCAGTGTGAGAGGCACTGGTCCAGTGCTTTGGAAATCTTTCAAGTCCAATGTCCAAAGTCAAAAACAGGGACATTTGGTTTAATTGTGATTTGAACCTATTAATAAAGGTACAGGAAATTAGGTCTGCTTGTTTCATACTATTTCAAACGCAGAAAAAGATTTTCCCATCCAAGCCCAGGGATTGAAGCTAAGCACTTGTCCACTTCTGATTATGGCAATGCTGGCTAGCTCCAACTTCCACAAGCTTTGATAGGTATGCTGCAGAGATTTTAGACCATGGTGGTCCAACTTGCATTTGGTCTCTGTAAGTACAGCCATGTCTCCTGAGCACATCACTCCCTTTGCTTTGTGTTGTGAGATGAGCCTTTTACAAAAATGACCTAATTATTATCTCGCATTTCACAATCCCTATCATTCCCATAAAATCCTGAGACATACTTTTCTGTACCTGTTAAGGATGCTTCACTTCAAAGACCACTTTTTTGTACAGCTGTGGAGGTAGAGTTGTCCAGGTCCTTGGCCTCATGATGTGGCTTGCTCACCTGCTCAAACATCATAAGATTTCTCACCTCTATGTTCCAGATAGCTTGAAAATACAGCTTTACTTCTTGTGGATGAGTCATTTCCACTTTCATGTTTCTGGTTCACATTGTGCTTGTGATAGCCTAGTGCCACAGTGCTGGTTCAGTGATACAGTGTGTTGCCTGAATACAAATAAATAAATAAATACATATATAAAAAAATAAGTAAATGAATACGTAAATATTGTTTTGTGTAATGCTTTGGAGACTGTGGTAAAATGTGGTTCTTTTTACTAAGGCAAACCTGGTATTAATGAAACACTTGCTGAGTTTTACTTCAGAATTTACTGCCTAATGTAATACTTTTTAGCCGTTTGCAGTGTGTTCTGTCAGAGGCTGTTTTTGGGTGCATGCGTTAAATTGATTTTAGGGGAAGAATCATCAAGCCCCATGAATAGGATGGAACTTGCTAATCCCACTCACATCCCAAAGCAACTTTTGATTCGGAATCCAGCCCCGGCTACATTTGTGAACATAAAGAATAAAAAGAACACATCTCTACAGTACCATATTTGTGGTTACAGCTGAATGCTGTCTGTATGTTATGACTCAACAAATACTGAGCTTTCACCACAAAAAGTTTGCTTCACATAATAGTTGACCTTTCTATGCTGTGGGACAGCTGCTTTGCAAGAATGTGAAAGAAGATTGACCTAGTTAGATGAATCCCATTACAACATATGATATTCTGTTTAGGTCTCACCTAACAGATCATAACTGTATATCAGTGACAATTGGATCTAAATCGACATAGCCTGAGCATTTTGACTGTTGTACTGTTTTTCCTTTTTTTATATGCATGGAAAAATACAATGAAGGTGAGCATCAACTGAGCTTTACAAGAACAAAAACATTGAAGGCACACACTAGTTGATTTAAAAAGGAAAAGACATCTTCTAGTTTCAAGTGGCTAAAGACAACAAAATGAGAAAATGAGTTGAGGTTCTGGTTAGGCTGGGCAGGTAGTTCAGTTAGTTGTGCAGTAGAGGAGAAATGGTCCAGATTGCAGAATTAAAACTGAACCTTGATTTAAATCTTAATATCACCATGGCAAGCTCAACGTGGAGTCTCAAGTCATTGTAGTGTGCACCTCTTGCTTCCACATCGCACACATGCTGCAAAAAATCTTGAAATGGTAGCCTCAGAACAAAAGATGGATACATCAGCAGCAGTCTGAACTATGGTAAAATTCTCTATGTCCGAATCTTCAATCAGCTTCTACTCAGACTCCAGACCATCCAGAACACCACTGCAAAGACTCATACTTGACCTCCCAAGCCCTACCCAAATCATTTACAAGTGCAGCCAATTCAAACCTGTCATGTACGCTTAAAAAGCCCTACACAACAAAAGACCAGAATATCTGAACAGCGCCATACACTTTTACCATATGACCAGACGCCTGCACTCTGCCTGACTCTCATGTGCTTATATTTCCCGCATCAGCAAATTTGAAACTACAGGTTGCTGATTATCTTACAGCGTACCCAAGACATGGAATAACCTCCCTCTACACATGAGAGCCTCCGCCTTACTTCCTGAGTGCCACAAGAAGCTGGAGACTTCTTGTGAACCAAAAAATGCACACATGCCCAATTGCCTGGATACTCTCTTGGGTGATAAGTGCACTATAAAAATCAATATACCATAACATAACACTATAACAAATTGGGTGGTTCTGGATAAACCAGTTCCTTTTCTGAAGAACTGCAAAAAGAGACGTGCAGCCTAACTTATGGAAGCAGGATCAAGAAAGAATCTGTAAAATGCAAACCATTAGGTATGATGCAGACGGTAGAGGTAAGTTGAAGCACTTATGAAGTCTGATATTTTGATTTGCTTATTTATTTGGAAATTTATAAGATTTTCCATCATTGGCTGAGTCAGTTCAAGAGTAGGAGTGGCAAGTATAAACAGAGAAGACCTAAATGTGGGCCTGAAGGCAAAATACTTTGGGCCTCATTTAATGAAATGGCTAAACAGCGCACCATGGTATTAGGATTTGGTTAATGTACAAAAAAATCACCCTAAACTTTGCACCGCATCGTTAAAAAAAATGATGCTAGTGCTGCAAAAGTGACCTTAGCCTGATTAGCAGCATGCATTTTGACGCTAATCAGCCTATCTTCACGTTAGCACCAAAAGCGAGACAACATTCTATGGAAAAAAAAACACAGAAGACACAGAAAACACCACAGGAGACCCAGAAAGAGAGAACCCAGGACCAAATAGCCTCCAGGTCCACCCCTACAACCCAGGTATCAGCCAGGATGTCCAGGCAGAGACACAGGAGAAGGGGAAGAGGAAGACGAAGTGCAGGTTCAGTGAGGAGCATTTTGATCATGGAGGTGAGGTTGCATCAACAACAGCTATTTGTCACATCCAAATTGCAGTTACAGAGGAAAGATGCCATATAGCAGTCCATAGTTGACAATGTCAGCAATGTGGCAGAACCCAAGTGGACAGTCATTTACAGTAAGAAGAGATGGCATGATTGAAAGCACAGAACAAAGAAGAAACTGGCCAGCAACTGCAAGGCAGCATTGCAGACCGGAGGTGGAAGTCCAGCACCACAGGAGTAGCTAGATGACCTGGAGGAGATGGTGGCAGCTGTCATCCTTGAGGAGTTGATGACAAGAGCCCAAGGTCACAACGGTGCAGCATGTGACAAACTACAACAACCACAGGGTAAGTCTCAGTAAAGGGCAATGTGTTCGCTACGCAACATCAAGAGGGGGTGGAATCCATGTCCCAATGCAAAAATGCACTGTTGGCAGGCCATAGTGTAGTGTGCTCGCATACTCATGGTGAAAAAGCAAGGGGATGTTATGTGCACTGACTTCACACAAATAGCACTTCCCCGGCCACAACCATCACCTCACTGTCTGCATTGTCTGAAGTGCAGCTTCATTCCACGTTTATCTCTTTTTGGGCCTCATCTATGAGGTACCAGCAGCACACTGTGCCACTAGAGGGTCAATTTACAAAGAAGCTCCGGTGGTGCAGTGTGCCAGCCTATACATACAAGGCCACACAACGCCACTTTGCATTGCTTTTTATGGCCTTGTACATATGGACACCTTTCACGTATAACACTATGTCAAATGTACATTCCATGGGTGTTGCTTGGGGTGTTCACATGTAACACCCATGAAACCTGCAGGAATTTGACATATTCCCAGATTTACAAGGCTGGCAATGCATCAAAGTCCTATGCCACCTCAGGGACAGTGTAAGATCTGACAGCCTTAGGGTGGTAATCCCCCCAACTTTTTGCCTGCCTCCCTCCACGTTTCTGACACTGTTTTTGCTGGTTCTAGGACTCTGCGCACTTTATAACTACTAACCAGTGCTAAAGTGAATATGCGCTCTCCCTTAAACATAGTAACATTGGTTCAATCCCAATTGGCCTTTTTGATTTACTTATAAGTCCCTAGTAAAGTGCACTACATGTGCCCAGGGCATGTAAATGAAAGGCTAATAGTGGGCCTGCAGCACTGATTTAGCCACCCACCTAAGTAGCCCCTTAACCATGTCTCAGGCTTGCCATTGCAAGGCCTGTGTGTGCAGTTTCACTGCCACTTCGACGTGGCATTTAAAAGTACTAAAAGTAGTTCCCAAGCCTTAAACTCCCCTTTTTCTACATATGTCACACCTAAGGTAGACCCAAGGTAACCCATAGGGCAGGGTGCAATGTAGGTAAAAGGCAGGACATGTACACATGTGTTTTATATGTCCTGGTAGTGAAAAAACCCTAAATTTGTTTTCCACTACTGCCTTAGAGCAGGGGAAAAGAGGCAGGAGAGAGAATTCCAACTGCAATTGACAAGATTAAGGCTGGAGGAAAAGAAAGCAGAGAGAGAAGCAGAAGCCAAACAAGCTGAGGCTGAAAGGGCTTTTGGCTGAGAAGAAACGTTTGTTGGCTCATGAACTGAGTCTCAAAGAGCTGGATATCAAGGCTAGGCAGTCTGAGTCCAGCAGTGATGGTGGAAGCATACATGTAGGACCTGCAGGGGACAAGAAGGTTTGTGTACCCAAAAATGTGGTGCCAAGTTATGTGGTGGGAGATGACATTGATAACTGGTTGGCTACTTATGAAGTTGCACCCAGGGCTCATGGGTTTCATGAAGAGCAATGGGGGGCAGGCTTGTGGAGATATGTATCAATTGTTGGGAGGAACACACTTCTCACATTAGATCTAAAGGATCAAAATGCATACTCTACCATGAAAACCACTTTGCTTGCCAGGTGTGGGCTGACCCATGAAAAGTACCGTTGGAGGTTCAGGAAGAGCACTAAGCTCTCCACACAAACTTGGGTAGACTTTTTTGATTTGTCCGGTAAGGTACTGAATGGATGGGCGCGGGGCAGTAAAGTATATGACTATGGGGGGTTGCCTAATTTGATCCTGAGAGAGCATTTGCTCAGTTTTTGCTTTACAGATTTGCTCCAGCACCTAGTTGACAGTAACTGACCGACCCTAGGAAGCTTGCTGAGGAGGTGGACTTCTGGGTTAGTAGCTGGGTGTCCAAAAGGTATCTGTGGGAACACCCACAAAGGTGGTCAGAGTTCCCATCAGAAGAAAGAGGGGGGAGAAAAACTTAAAAATTAGGAGTTCTCAAAAGGTCCCCAAAACAAGTCCAAGGGGGGTCGTGGTAACCAGTCCCAGTCTGAGCCTGAGAAGAGGCCAGAGTTCTTTGATAAGAAGAAAGGGAAGACTGTACCCAAATGCTTGGAGTGCACCAGGCATGGCACTTCAAGGGTGACCACCAAGTGTCCCATGCGGGCACAGCCCCCCACTGGAGGGCAGACACCTGGGTTGGCTAGGATAGTGCTCAGGGAGGAGGTAGTTCCAGATAGGTTTGGGGAAAAGATAGAGGTAACCCTACTGTCCCTAGCAGATGAAGAAATGGTGCCACAAATCCACATGCCTGCCATTACTTCCAAGGATAGGCAGTGTGTCACCATTAATGGGCAAAGGGTGGAGGGTCTGTGTGACACAGGAGCCAGCATGACCACTGTTACGGGTCAGCTGGTGTCAGCAGAGCAGGTCATCCCCAATACATTCCACCAGGTTATAGTCACTGACAATCATGAGAGTCACCTACTGGTGGCTCTCGTTCCCTTCTGGGGGGGTCTCTGGTTCCCTAAAAGTAGCTGTGAGTCATGCTATGCCTGTAGATTGTCTGGTATGCAACGACTTCAAGCATACTACCTTGAAGGAGGTGAAGCTCAGGTCTCACCTGGAAATGCTAAGTTTGTTTGAATGGGTCTGCATGACCACACAGTCCATGGCTGCCCGGGAAGGGAGTCAAGGGCGTCTGGAGTGTGGAACAATGGCCCAGAGAGCTACAAAGAGGAAGGGCAAGGGACACAAGAAACTGGTCCCAGATATTCCAGTGCTGGTTGACGGGGTCCCAGAGGAGGAGGCCCCAGAGCCAACTCTGGAGGACATCGCCACCCTGGGTGATCTGCCCGAGCTTGCTGGCTGACAAGTTGAGGGTAGGCTAACCAGGGAGGAGTTCTGCAAAGTGCAGAAAGAGTGCCCCATTCTTGTGGGTTTGAGGAGACAGGCCGCAGCCCAAGCAGTAGGTGAAGCCTCTGGTGATCACCATATCTACTGGGAGAATGATCTCCTTTACAGTGAGACCAAGGTACCAGCAGCTGGGGCAGCACGAGTGCTGGTGGTCTCCCAGTGCTACCGGGCCTTCCTACTGGGGATGGCTCATGACATCCGCCTGGCGGGACATTTGGGGCAAGACAAGACCTTTGCCAGGCTTGTCATCCACTTTTATTGGCCCCGAATGCGGGTAGCCTCAGATGCTTTCTGTAGGTCCAGCCCAACCTGCCGGGCCAGTGGGAAGACAGGGAAAAGGCTAAAAGCCCGCCTGATCCCACTCCACGTCATTGGCACCCCCTTGAAAGGGTGGGCATCGACGTCATTGGTCCCTTGGACCCCAAAACTGCCCTAGGCAACAGGTTTATCCTGATTTTGGTAGACCATGCCACCCGCCATCCAGACGCGATCCCTCTAAGGACAGTGACTTCACCGGTGGTGACCAGAGCTCTGATGGGGATATTTATCCATGTGGGATTCTCAAAAGAGGTTGTGACTGACAGAGACACAAACTTACATGAAGTCCATGTGGAATGCGTGTGAGGTGACCTACCGGTTCACCACCCCTTACCATCCTCAATCCAATGGGCTTGTGGAAATGTTCAACAAGACCCTAAAAGGCATGATCACAAGCCTACCTGAGACCATGAGGCGTAAGTGGGACGTCCTCTTGCCATGCTTTCTCTTTCCTTATAGAGAGGTGCCCCAGAAATGGGTGGGGTTCAGCCCCTTTGAACTTCTCTATGGGTACCCTGTCAGGAGGACCCCTAAGCATAGTGAAAGAAAGGTGGGAGAAAGCTCCCAGGAAACCCCCCCAGGATGTGGTCAGTTACATTCTGCCCCTGTGTGACCAGATGCAACGCTTCTGGAAACAGGCCAATAAGCAAACTCAAGGCCATTCAAGAGGTGATGAAGCAACGGTATGATCAGAAGGCCACCCTGGTAGAATTCTCACCTGGAGACAAAGTATGTGTAATAGAGCCAGTAGAGCCTAGAGCTCTCCGGGACTGCTGGACTGGCCCATTTGAAATCAAGGAGCAGAAGGGGGAGGCCACTTACTTAGTGGACCTCAAGTCTACTAGGAGCCCCCTAAGGGTGCTCCATTGAAATAGAATGAAGCCTCATTTTGAGAGGTCTGAAGTCAACATGCTTCTTGTGACAGATGAGGTAATGGAAGAGGAGAGTGAGCCTCTCCTCGACCTTCTCTCTGCCAAGAAAGGTGATGGATCGGTGGAGGGTATTAATCTCTCTGACTCCCTGACCCTAGATCAGAGAGGAGACTGCTATGAGTTATTGGAGCACTTCTCTTCCCTGTTTTCCCTCACCCCTGGACTCATACACACACACTTGTGTGTCCATGATATTGACACAGGAGACATTCCCCCTGTAAAGAATACAATTTACAGAGTGTCAGATAAGGTGAGCTCCAGCATCAAGGAGGAAGTTGCCCTGATGCTGGCTTTTAGGGTGATAGAGAGATAGAGAAATCCAGCAGTCCCTGGTCTAGTCCAGTGGTGTTGGTTCTCAAGGCTGCTGCTCCCAGCGCCAACCCAGAGCTTAGGTTCTGCGTGGACTACCAGGGTCTCAACTCTGTCACAAAGACAGATGCTTACCCCATCCCCCCAGCTGATGAGCTCGTAGACAGGCTAGGAGCTGCCCAGTTCCTTAGTACCTTTAACCTCATGCCAGGGTCCTGGCAGATCGTCTTGACTGAAGGGGCAAAAGAGAGATCTGCTTTTTCTACTCATAAGGGTCATTACCAGTTCCAGGTCATGCCCTTTTGACTGAAAAATGCCCCCGCTACCTTCTAACGGTTGGTTAACAGGGTCCTATCTGGCAAGGATGCCTTCTGTGCAGCCTTTCTAGACGACATAGCTGTCTATAGTTCCAGCTGGGAGGAACAACTGCTCTACCTCAAAAGAGGTGCTTCAGGTCCTGCAACAGGCAGGCCTGACCTTCAAGGCCAGTAAGTGCCAGATTGAGCAGGATTCTGTGGTGTACTTGGGACACCAAGTAGGTGGTGGCAAGATGCAGCCCCTCCAGGCCAAGATTGAAACAATCAAGGCCTGGCAACCACCTACAACCCAAACAGAGTTGAGAGCCTTCTTAGGTTTCACCGGCTACTACAGAAGATTTGCTAAGGGTTATGGCTCCATAGTGGCCCCCTTAACTGAACTCACATACCAGAAACAACCTAGGTTGGTGAATTGGTCAGAGGCACCCATGCTCAAGGCCCCTGACTACTCCAGAGAATTCATCGTGCAGACAGACGCTTCAAAGCATGGCATAGGAGCGGTCCTCGCACAGGTGAATGAGGAGGGTCTAGACCAACTGTAGTCTTTATTAGCAGAAGACTATTACCACGGGAAAAGAGGTGGAGTGCTATTGAGAGAGAAGCATTTGCTGTGGTTTGGGCACTGAAGAAGCTGATACCATACCTGTTTGGGACTCACTTCTGGATTCAGACAGCCCACATGTTACGACCGTGTCGTCCCATTTCTAGGGGGCGCTGTAAGGGGACTGTCGGAAACCTGAGACTCACCTTAAACACTTATCTAGAGTCCCTTGCTGACTCCTGTTTGTTTCTCTTTTCTCTATGGTACACTTGTGTAGTACTACATGTGCTTCCTGGGACTGCAAATCCCATAATGCACAGCTTGGTAGTCAGGAAAGCCCGGATTCTGTTTCCCATTGTTTTCTATGGGAAAAGTCCAGTTTCTCCTTTTCACCGGATCCTCTACTCCAGGACTTGCAAGTGTCTGAAACTACACACACCTGAGACCTCTCCTGTGCAGCCCAGCTTGGAACTGCTTATAAGCAGCCATTTCCTCAAGATCCCTGTCGTGCATTGGAGTTTGATTCCTTTGTGTTACAGACGCCTTGTCGGATGGTGTTCCAGTTTTGTTCCTGTGCTGTTCCAGCTTGATCCTGTTTCCTGTTTCTCTGCCCTGCTCCTGATTGTTCCAGCCAGAGTCTGCCCCCTATCTCTTAGCCTTGTACCTGTTTGTTTCTTCCAGAGCCTGCTCCCTGTTTCTCTGCCCTGCTCCTGCCCTGTTTCAGCCTGAACCTGGTCTCTGTTTCCCAGTCCTGTTTACTACTCATTCCTACTCCCTGTATTCCAGTCCTGTCCTTGCCTGTTCCAGCCAGAGCCTGCTCTCAGTTTCCCAGTCCTATCTCTGTTTGTTCCAGCCAGAAGTTTGCACCCTGTTTTCAAGTCCCAGTCCTGCCTTTACTTCAGCCTGAGCCTGTTCCCAGTTCCTGCCTCTGCCTCTTAGTTTGTTCCCTTCTGTTTCCGATCCTTCTTGGTTATTTGTATCTGGTAAGTGTTCTATCAGTCTTCACCAGTGTATAAGTGTTCTCCTTTGTACTGGGGTTGGCTCCTGGTTTCCAGGAGGCAATTCCAGCCCCCATCCTTGTCTAATGTTATACGTTGTCTTTCGTGCCTAACAGTGACAGTGTGCTATTGCTGTTTTCTCAAGCATCGCCACTGTGTTTCCAGCTGGACCCACAAGAGCGTGTCTTGTGTATGTAAGTACTATCCTTGTTTGTGCTCTAGGGTCCAGAGACAGAATCACTTCTGCTGCCTCCTTTCTATGGGGCTGGCAGGGTGACTATCTGTAAGAGCAAACTGCACAGAGGCATTGACATTCCCTGTCACTGTGGGAGTGTTCTGCGCCTTACTGTGTACAACCCCAGCATGTTTGTCCATTAGTAATCTGTTTCCTGTTTGTTCACACAAGGGTTGCTCTGCTTTTACTTTCCTGTTTCCTGTGCCTGTCCATAGCTGTCCTTTCCGTGTATGCCTTTAGCTGCTCTTCTGCCCCAGCACACTACCTCTTTAGGATATTCGGTGACCTCAAGGGATGTCCCAACCATAGTCCTGATCAGACCTGCCCGAAACCGTGACACCACAGGCCCCTCACATGGCTCATTTGAATGAGGGGTGAAAATCCTAAACTCTTGAGTTGGTCGATTTCCCTACAGGGGATGGACTTTACGATGGAGCATCGCCCAGTAATTCACCACGCCAGTGCTGATGGTCTCTCCAGATACTTCAGCCTTAGCGATGAGAGCTCCCAAGGGGTTAGGTAGCTCTTCCCACTTTCAGCTGGTGGTGACACATGTTAGACCTGACAGCCTTAGGGTGGTCACCCACAACTTTTTGCCTGCCTCCCTCCACGTTTTGACACTGTTTTTGCTGGTTTTAGGACTATATACACTTTACCCCTGCTAACCAGTGCTAAGGTGCATATGCTCTTTCCTTTAAAACATGGTAACATTGGTTCATACCCAATTGGCATAATTGATCTACTAGTAAGTCCCTAGTAAAGTGCACTACATGTGCACAGGGCCTGTAGATTGAATGCTACTAGTGGTCCTGCAGCACTGATTGTGCCACCCAAATAAGTAGCCCCGTAACCATGTCTCAGGCCTGCCATTGCAAGGCCTGGGTGTGCAGTTTCACTGCCACGTTGACTTGCCATTTAAAAGTACTTGTCAAGCCTTAAACTCCCCTTTTTCTACACATAAGTCACCCCTAAGGTAGGCCCTAGGTAACCCAGAGGACAGGGTGCTGTGTAGGTAAAAGGCAGGATATATATCTGTCTGTTTTATATGTCCTGGTAGTGAAAAACTCCTAAATTCGTTTTCCACTGCTGTGAGACCGGTGCTTTCATAGGCTAACATTAGGGCTACCCTCCTAAACTGTTTGAGTGGTAGATTCTGATTAGAAAGGGGTAAACAGGTCCTATTTAGTATGGCCAGAATGGTAATAGCAAATCCTGTTGACTGGTGAGGTTGGATTTTATATTACTATTTTAGAAATGCTACTTTTAGAAAGTGAACATTTACCTGCACTTAAATCCTTCTGTGCCTTACAGCCTGTCTCCAATCCACATCTGGGCTGGGCAAGTTGACATCTCCCTTGTGCATTTCATCCAGACAACCACAAACACCAGATGCCCAGTCACATCTGCATACTGAATGGGTCTTCCTGGGCTGAAATGGTGGAGGGCCTGACACTTACATGTCAAAGGAAAGTGGCCTACCCTCAAACTGCCAAACCCCCTACCAGGGTTGTACTGAGAGGGGACCTTGTGAACTTCTAAACCACTCTTTGAAGTCTCCCCCACTACAAAGGCATTTTTGGGTATGTAAACAGGGGCCCTGACCCTACCAAATCAGACACGTCTTAGGAAAGACTCTGCACCAGAACCTGCAACCTGCCAAGAGAAGCTGCCTGGCTGCCAAAAGGACTCACCTGGACTGCTTTGCTGTAAAGGACTGCTGCCTTGCTGTTGCCCTGCTGCCTTGCTGGCCTCTGGCTTTGCTGAGAAGTGCTCTCCAAGGGCTTGGATTGAGCTTGCCTCCTGTTTCCTGAAGTCTGCGTCCCAAAAAGACTTAGGCCCCCATCATGACACTGGCGGTAAATCCTGCTTACCGCCACGGTTAGGCCGCCATCATACTGCTGCGGTGGCAAATATCTGTTCGCCATGTTATGACACACACACACACCAACCCGACAGAATACTGCCACATACACAAATCCGCCAGCCCAAAGGTCAGTGTTAAAGTGTTGGGACGAACACCCAACACCTTTACACCAACAAAACAACGCCCACCACATTATGACCCACGAATCACCAAGGCGGACATTCAATGGTGCTAAACCATTGGCGGCACACACCGGCGCGGTCAGAATGGCTACCCAAATACAAAACAACACAACATTGGCCTAAACAAAAATCACACACCTGACACTGATACACACACCAAACGAACACCCACAGCACTGTAAAACACTCACCTACATTACACACAACCCTTTACGAACACCAATAATTGCCGCAAGACTAACACGAAAACTACTGAGACAACTATACACACACACCACAAACACCCATCCCACACCCCACCACATTCCTCAACACCCTATACACAACATACAGTACACAACATCCATGTCCCCACTAAGGCACCCCTGTTTTACTGATGAGGAGTTGCGGGTCGTGGTTGAGGAAATAGTCAGGGTAAACCCACAGCTGTTTGGAGCACAGGTACAGCAAATATCCATTGCCAGGAAGATGGATCTATGGTGGAGGATAGTGGACAGGGCGAACGCCATGGGACAGTATCTAAGAACAAGGGACATCAGGAAGAGGTGGAACGACCTATGGGGGAAGGTACGTTCCATGGCATCAAGGTACCAGCTCACCATCCAGAGGACTGGCCGTGGACCCCCACCTCCTCCCCCACAGCTCACAGCATGGGAGGAGCAAGTCTTGGCACTACTGCATCCTGAGGGACTCACTGGAGTAGCCAGAGGATTGGACTCTGGTGAGTCAATATGTACTACTTATCACCCCCCATACCTGTGTGCCATCTCTCACCCTCACCCTCACTCCCATCACTCAACTACATCCCACACACTGCACCTACACATATGACTAACCCCAATGCCAAGACCTGCATGTCATACCAATGCATGGACAGCCCTCCCAGCCCTGCATGTACACCCATCACCAAAACATGCACAGCATGGAGAACTAACAGTCCCACAATACATCACCATACACAAACAAAGGTGGCAGGGCAACAGCAACGATAGAGGGGAAGCTAGGGATGTACAATATGTCACAGACATAAAGCATAATATATCACTTACATCCCTAGAGGTGCCCCAGCCAATGTCAATGGCAAGGAGGTGCCACAACTATTCAGTCCCCAAGCAGAGGATGGCCCCAGTGATGACAGTAACTCTGGACTTCAGGATCTGGAAGAACTACCTGGTCCATCAGAGACCACTGGTCAGTCGGCTATCCCAGCCCACTCACAGTCCACCACAGAGCCTCCCCCATCAGTCTCCAACACCACAGCACCCACCCAACATCCCCACAGCTCTGTCCCCAGGACACATCAATAAGCAATGTGCCCATCTGTACAGGGACCCCAGTCCACACCTGACACCCAAGACAATCAGGGACCTGAGAAAATCACTGCATCGCTGAACTGGAATGACACAGACTGGCTCCCGGATTGGAGATCAGCCCAGCACCAATGTTGCGACCAGAACTTCGATGCACAGCCCACCGGATCAAAGCATCGCTGAGCCGGAGTGATGCAGCCCGACTTCCTGCAAGAGGAATCGACGCAGTGACAGCCGTACAGCAGAAATTCCACTGCATCACCCACCGGATCGACGCAACTGCTGTTACTTCGTCCCACATGCCCAGGATTTCCATGCATCGTCCCTGGGTGTCAAAAGTCCTGCATCGCAAAAAGAATCAAGCCTGCGCACCGGAATTTGATGCAAATCCCTTGCTGCATGGAAAAGAAATGACACATCATCTGTGTCCAGCGCCAAAGTTATGGAGTTTGAGTCATTTTTTGTACGTGAAAACCCACCTTGTGCTAATAACATACAAAGTAGGCGCTCCAGGGCAAAAAATTACTTAAAGGCATATGCGCATTATTTATCCTCCGGTGTCGAAATGATGCACAGGCGGGCCTTAAAACATGGTGCCCAGCCTGATTTGCGCTGTTTTTTAACACCTGGCTGAGGGCAGGCATTAAGGGACCTGTGGGCTCATTTCCATGGTGGGAGACCATGGAAGCAGTCCACAGGTGCCCTTCCCTTCACCCAGGGACACCCCCTGTCACCCTCGCCCACCCGTGGAGGACACCCATGGATGGGGGGACCCATCCATGGTGAGTGCAGGTAAGTGCAGGTAATTATAATTTGTTTTTTTTTGTTTTTTAAGTGGCATGGGGGGGGGGGCTAACTTGGGCCCCCCTACATGCCACTGTGCCCAATGGCCATGTCCAGGGGACAGAAGTCCCCTGTGCATGGCCATTGGGCAGGGGGGCATGATTCCTGTCCTTGCTAAGACAGGAGTCATTTCCATGGGGGTTGTGCATCAAAAAATGGTGCAAGTCAGGTTACAGCCAATATTTTTGACTCTAACCTGACTTGCATCATTCTTTGGTGCACAACCCCCAGTCTTCCCTTCGCCTCCGCTGCCCGGTTAGAGACATTTATTTTGATGCTAACCAGACCGCAGCACCGGCTAACGTCATTCCATAAATAAGGCCTAGCTGGCGCGTTGGAATGGCGTTAGCTAGCGGTAAACCTTTTGGCGCAAATCTGCCCTAGTGCTGCTTTGCGTCAAAAGGTATAAATATGGGCCTCAGATTCAGAATTTTCAGTCATGCTATGGTTTCCACTCATTTTCTTTGAAGCTGGGAGCTATACATGGCAGGCGGTTGTATAGTAAAACTTTTGAAAGGCTCTCATTTTCATAGGGTCTCCCTGAATTTGCCAGAGCCTTACTCCCATATGTTTGATCAACCGCTATAGTTTTGATCAAGTCTGGTTATCAGATTGGTCAGATTTCTAATGGACACACTGGTGCAACGATGAAGCTTAACCTCAAGATTTAAATACTGCTCTGGTACATTTTTCATTGGAAAGTACCCTCAGCCTTCAAACAGAGAAACAGCCTTCATCGCAAAGTGCTTTCTAATGTGATGTTCTTTATTGCAATAGAATTCCAAAGTCCCACTACGAAACAATTTTTACATAAAAACTTAGAAAGTTCAATTGAAATTGAAATTAAGTAATTTGTTATGAAAAGTCTTCACTAAACTCCCCCCAGTGGATCAGAATGTATGTCATTATTGCCCATAAACAGTAAAATGTAAACTTTCTATTTTCATGAAACTAGGTTCTAAACTACTGTTCAAACAGAGATATTGCTTTCATATATAAAATGCCACCACTCTGCTCTTGAACTTTACAAAGGTTATAAACAGTGAATAGTAGAGTGAAAATTACTGGTGGAGCTCATGGTTAATACAAGCAGGTGACACACGATTTTATTTCTTTATTTGATTTTTTTCTTTACTTATTTTTAGATAGACAGCTTTATAAAGGGAAGGCATGGCCCCTGGGGTTCAGAACTTACCTACATGCTTTCCCTCTAGTGGTTTCACTTTGGAACTCTTTCTTGATCTGAGCCAATACCGGGTCAGATGCCCTGAGAGAGCATATCACCTTGACAGTTTTGGGTTTAAATTACTATCCACTATCGTTTGGTTTGAAGATATAGGTTGCAAATGCACAAATTTATAATCACTGCAAATGGCAGTTACCTAATGGCCCAGCCTGATATGTGTCCTGACAGACAGAGAGTAGTAAAATGGCATCTTCCACGCAATGCCAAAATTCTCACCTGCTCTTAAGGTGGAATATTCATCATAATTATTATCCACCTGATGGGATTGATGCCACTGGCAAAGATTCACCGCCACCTCCAAGGTTCGAAGTTATCTCTGTAAGTGCTGTGCAGTCTAAAGTGAGTGATCTGTTACCATGTTCATTGGAGTAAAGACTATTAAAGACTTCAATGGATGTTATGGTGGCCTTCCATGGAAAGGTAAATAAGGAGTGCAAAAACATTCTTGACAATTGCCTGCACATGCTAAGTAAACCAGAAAAGTGAGTAAAGACAGTGTACACCCACTGTGGGGGTACATTTCCATAGTCCAGTTAAACATTTTAGTTGTTGTTTTCTTTTAGAAGTTTCTCCACCGGTGGTGGTTGAAGTTGTTTTATTGTTGTTTTATTGGAGAAGCTAGTGACGCAAGGACAGAATAGCATATTTTCAACTGCTGCAAATTTAAATTTAACATTGTTTTACTTGGGCACAGAATTGCTTGCACATGGTATACTATCTGACTTTCTGGAGGGCTCTCTACTTTTGTCCTGAATAGTAGAGCTGCTTCATATGGGATCAATTGCATGCAGAAGGTAGTGGTTTCACAACAATGAGACTTTTGTCTATGATGAAGTTGTACATTTTGCCAGTTGCCATCTGCCTAGTTTCTGTGACCGTCGTGGGGGCAGTCATCTAGTAATCACTGCATGCAGAGCAGGCCTCACTGATAGTATCCGCTGTGGTATTTGTCTACACTTGCTGAATCGCTAGGGCCTGCCTGACGTGAAGTGGTTTGCTTGTGCCTGTAGGCTGTGGGAGAAAAGGTTCAGGAAAAGAGTCCTGATATTTTTGTGGTAACTGCTGTCAGCTGGAATTACCATTTGTGATGATGGTCTAGAGTCGCTGGAGAATTTTATGTTTTTTATAGTGCATCAGTCTGCTGTTCGTAGAACATATGGTTTCAAATGTAACTCTATTTTGGCTCTCACAAATTCTCTGTTTTTTTGGGAGGAACTGCAAGGTGCTGTGTATTATCTCACTTTGATGAGCTATAGGCATGAATGATGTTGGCTCGGGTGGGCAGTGGCACTAGAACAGGAGTTCACCTACTCTGAGTGAGTGCAGAAGGACAACACATCTGCTGCTGGTTTCTCTGATGTGAAATTGTGATTGAACTATGAACTTTGGTTGAAAGTGAAGGAAAGTGAGCAAGCATTTTATCCCTACATTTCCTGCTCTACTGTGTCGGGATGAAGAGATCAAATAATTGCTTATTATGATCCCTATTGCCTATCATCCAGACTGTAGCACAAGGGCATCATGTGATAAAAATGTATGGCTGAAGTGTTTGCATGAGTGTCATCTTGAAGCCCAGGGCCCATATTATGAGCAGCTGTTAGGTGGCTATTAATACTGACATATACTACAGTAATATTGCTAAGGCAGCACCAGTATGGTATGTCTCCTTATGTGTTCTAGATTTGTCTCTTATACCCCATTTCTATCATCACCTCCAGCTATGCTGGGCTAGCTTCTCCTGGTGGTTCATGTGGTTTCCTCTCCATATTTATTTATTTATTTATGAATGTATTTATTTAACATGCCTTCTGTATCAGTAAAAACATGAGAGTGGTTTGCATGAAAATTAAACAGATACATAAATAGATACTAAAAGTGCATCAGGATTTGAGTAGGTAGAGAGGTTAGGCTTAAATTATTATATTTCAGATAAAACCAGAAAAGTGCTTTTAGTTGCCATCTGAATAACGGAAGGTGAGAACGCTGGGGAGCTTCAGGCTTCCTCTGTGGTCCTGTCACTCTCTCTATTTTCCATCCCATCCCATCATGGGATGGAAGAGAGAGAGAGAGAGAGAGAGAGAGAGAGAGAGAGAGAGAGATTGTCATTGTAATGGCTCGCCATGCAATGACTTCAAAGAGTAAGACTGGCATGATGTGTGGGACAAATGTTATAGTTACTTTCGGAGGCAGAGCAGAACAGAGTCACTTCTGGCCTAATGGTCATAATGGCCATAGTCTTGTGCTGTCAATCAGAAGGCTGAAGGTTCAAATTCTAGTATCGTTTGCCAGTGTGTTTGTTTATTTACTGGTATTTTGACTGTTAAACCTTCCTAGTGATGGAACATTCACATTTCTTTTCAATCACAAGCATGGGTTTGAATTTCATAGGTATCTCTTAAAGCATTACTATAAGGTAACTATAACTCGTTCCCTCGCCATGCACTGCTAATTACCCCACAAATTACG
Organism: Pleurodeles waltl; assembly: GCF_031143425.1. Classification (NCBI taxonomy): domain Eukaryota; kingdom Metazoa; phylum Chordata; class Amphibia; order Caudata; family Salamandridae; genus Pleurodeles; species Pleurodeles waltl. The sequence goes on along the minus strand of NC_090448.1, from coordinate 923,578,692 downwards.
GCAGTCACAACATCTTTGATAACATAATTGATAATATCAATGTATTATTTTCAGTAAACTTTTTGACGAAAGAACTGTGCATGATGGGGAGTGAGTTATAGTTAGCTTAGGGCACGCGTTATAGTTACTTGCGGTAACTCTAACTATTACTGGTGAATTTCTATGGTTTCATACATTTAAAAAGTGAGCCTAACAATAATGTCCCTGTAACCTTTGTTTTTTTTTAGTAAAAATAGATAGATAGATAGATAGATAGATAGATAGATAGATAACAATGGTACATTAATGCAAAGTTAGCTATAGCATATGTACATACTTACCATTCAATAATTTGTCCAGTCATCTTTTTCTAAAATATTTGTGTCCTATGGTACTCTGTACTCCTCAATATTCAGGATCCACGCCCTTTATAACTTGTAGAAGGGTTGAGGCTATCAAAATTGACAAAATTAAAGTCATAGAGACACATTTTGAACTCCAGAAAATGAGTTACAATCCACTTATCTTAAGAATTGCATGCTCAATTGTTGTTCGGTAAACAACAGTAATAATAACATAATTTTACGATACAGTCCATCTTAGCCACTATTGATGATGCAGGCTGTTCACAAATACCTTAATAACAAGGAACACAATACTCATGTTTGTCGGTATAGATTACTATGTAAATGATGCAAAGTTGTTTTAACTTGATGTATGCTAGAAGAGAAAGCCACTGAAGAGTCTTGAGATTGAGGTTATTCTTCTAATGCCAGGTGATTAGGCAGGCAGCCACAGGATGGACATTGTTAAAGTGGGTACGTGTAGGGCCTACGTGGCCTGTGATCAGGGGACTGCATACCTCAGTATGTGAAAGGATGTGAGCTTGCACTGTGAAGTAAAAGATATAGGTTGGAAGGAAGGCGTTTGGCCTTGATTTTTCACCTTAATTTTCATACCCCAAGTTACCACCTAGAGTCTTTTAACTTTTTGGTGTTTTACAATCACCCAAAACGTATGCACATTTCGCGGATGAACTGCTTTTTAAGGAGGTTTACGATGATCATGATGATTTTATTCCAGCTTTATACAGTACATTTCAGCCTCTTAGAATGAGACATAATATTTAACAGATGGCCAGGAGTGCAAGATCATTATGATCTGAAATGAAAGTCATTTCAAAAGAAAGAACAATTTTCCAAGTTCCATGACCCACAGTGCCTAACCACTTTGGTGATCAGAGGTAGAACACTGGTCCAAAATGAGGCACACACTGGCAATGAGTTAGATATATTAAACATAGACACTATGGCCAAATCTGGGTAGAACGTTGTATTCTCCGGGACTTGTAAGCAATATAATATTTTTTTCCTGACTCTGCGCCAATGCACCGCAGATGATGTATTATGCATTTAGAGGCCTGAGAAGTGTCACTTCAACTAACATCGAAAAGATCTCCCTTAATTTGAAAATATGTGAAACAGGAATTGTAAAATGTGTGGGCCAGCCAACCAACTAGCTCCAGGTGAAATCTGAGAAGGTAAGACACAACAGGGGCACTTGTTCTGTTCTGGAAGACTTTCAGGCAATAGATCCAAGTTGGTGTACTTAAGGCAAGGTCTTCCTTTCACGCAGACATTGTAGTATGTTTCAGAGCTCAGTTATTTACAATTTAAGCTATATCGAGCAGCCTTCAACATTTTGGAGGGATTTGAAAATCACGCAATTCCAACATCATCTATCAGATGTAACAGAATTCTCAGGGGCATATTTATACTCCGTTTGCGCTGAATTTGCGTCATTTTTTTCGACGCAAATTCGACGCCAAACTAACTCCATATTTATACTTTGGCGTTAGACGCGTCTAGCGCCAAAGTTCATGGAGTTAGCGTCATTTTTTTGCGTGAACACCTTCCTTGCGTTAATGATATGCAAGGTAGGCGTTCCCGTCTTAAAAAATGACTCCGATGCATGAGTCGGATTTATACTCCCGGGCAAAAATGACGCCCGAGAGTGGGCGGGTCTAAAAAACCTGCATTAGCGCCGGATTTTAGCGCCTGGGTCAGGGCAGGCGTTAAGGGACCTGTGGGCTCAGAATGAGCCCAGAGGTGCCCTCCCCTGCCCCCAGGGACACCCCCTGCCACCCTTGCCCACCCCAGGAGGACACCCAAGGATGGAGGGACCCACCCCAGGGACATTAAGGTAAGTCCAGGTAAGTATATATATTTTTTTTTTTGTGGCATAGGGGGGCCTGATTTGTGCCCCCCTACATGCCACTATGCCCAATGACCATGCCCAGGGGACAGAAGTCCCCTGGGCATGGCCATTGGGCAAGGGGGCAGGACTCCTGTCTTTGCTAAGACAGGAGTCATTTCAATGGGGGATGGGCGTCGTAAAAAAATGGCGCAAATCGGGTTTGCCTCAGCCTGACTTGCACCATTTGTGGACGCCCATACGCCATTTTCCCCCTACGCCGGCGCTGCCTGGTGTACGTCGTTTTTTTTAACGCACACCAGACAGCGCCGGCGGCTAACGCCGGCTAACGTCATTCAATAAATACGGCGCCCGCATGGCGCTTCAGAATGGCGTTAGCCGGCGCTAATTTTTTTGACGCAAAACTGCGTTGGCGCAGTTTTGCGTCAAAAAGTATAAATATGGGCCTAAATGTAGGCTGCAATATGGGAAAATGTATAGTGAATCAAGTTGCGAACAGTATACATCAGGCGTGTTACGGGCATAACAAAAACAATACTTGAGGCTACTTATCAGGAAGAAACCATCTACTCAGTTTCTCAGCAGACAAGTTTTGCAGGTGAAGGAAGGTTGCTGAAACTAGGTCACTCGTGCATAATTCATCCGCCTTTATAAAAAATCAGTCTGCAGCAATCGTATGATTTCCTGTTATGACCAAGAACTTTGCATTGCAATCTCGCTGTGTACAATTATTGTATCGCCTGTGAAACAAAGCTGTGCTTGTATATGCACCGTAAAAACCAACCCAGGTAGAAAGACGATACTCTGATTTTTAACACCATCAATGTTTCAAATGTTTTATTTTTAAACAAAACATGTTAAGCATCATAGAGTATGTATGTTCACCATGCGGTTCTTTCAGTGTGAGCGACTCTGGCTGAAACACCTGTCAGCACACGCTACTGTACAAGTGATGCGGGTGCAAACGATAAGATCTCGGGTAATGCACTGACTTCCTACCATGAATTTCTTTCTCTGTTTTACATAACAGGTGGTAAACATTTTGTACGATTCACACGTGGCTAACATTCAAAGAACTAAGGCACAGTGAAGTAAAAACATTGAAGTTTTGAGTCAGAGAAATTAATAGATAATTCCCGAAAGAGAACCTCAAAAGAATTTCACGTATTTCCCTCAGCCAAGCTGTTTAGGAAAAGACATCTGTATGTGTAATGTATTGTCTCTGTATAATACAGAGATTCATTTGGGTGCAAAATCCAAGGCAGAATCCATTGGAAAGAAATTACATACACACCTTTAAAGCTGTGTATTTGCTTAACATAAATATTTTTTTGGTAATTTTTTAAAATAATGCTGTCTTAACTTTGGGATATATCTGGAAATGTGCAGTCTTAAATTATGTTACCCTGTTAGAGAAGGAATCTCTATAATGAGCTGCATGAATCTCTTTTGGGTGAAAAAGCTCTCTATAAAAACTATGGCCCATATTTATACTTTTTGACACGGAACTGCGCCAACGCAGTTCAGTGTCAAAAAGTTTACTGGCGGCTAGCGCCATACCAAGATGACGGCCGGGCGTCATATTTATGGTATGACACTAGCCAGTGGTAAGGTCCGGCTAGCGTCATAGAAAAGGAAGCTAGCCGGGTGCGAGAGGTGTAGGAGGAACAAGAGGTTTAGCGTCAGGAGATGACGCTAGTACGGGCAGAGGCAAAAAAATACCTCTGCCCAGACTAGCATAATTTTTTGACGTTAAAACCCCATGGCCATGACTCCTGTCTCAGTTAAGACAGGAGACATGCCCCCAGCCCAATTGCCATGTCAGGGGACGTATGTCCCCTGGGCATGGCCATTGGGCACAGTGCCATGTAGGGGGGCCCAAGTTGTGCCCTCCTATGGCACTTTGAAAAAAAAAAAATACTTACCTGGCCTTCCTTATGTTTCCTCCAGGTGTGGGTGTGGGTGGGTAGGGGTGTCCCTGGGGGCAGGGAAGGGCACCTGTGGGCTGTTTCCATAGTCTCTGACCATGGAAAAAGGCCCACAGGTCCCTAAACGCCTGCCCGTACCCAGGCGTTAAATAATGGCGCTAATTATTTAAGGTCCTCCTGTGCCTGATTTTTGCACAGGAGGATAAATAAGGCACTAGGGCCTTAGAGTCATTTTTAGCCCTGGAACACCTTCTCATTGATGCAAGATAGTTTTCCGCAGACAAAAAAATGACTTTAACTCCAACATTTTAGACATGCCCAGCGCTAAAATATAAATATGGAGTTACGTTTGCGCCGGATATGAGTACAAAAAAATGATGCAAATCGGGTGCAAACAGAGTATAAATATGGTACTATATCCCATGACATCTTGGTTGTAAAACTGATTTGCAAACTTTTTTGTACTACTTTTCCATTACAATGCTTGATTAGGCCACACCTAAGGGAAGAGTAAGACACAACTACTAACTGAAAACAACTCTGTGACTCAGACCGTGGCTTGTTAGTCTTTCCTTGTGTTAAGGAATGATCTGCTGTCATCCATCAACATTCACATCTCGTCTACACTGCAAGAGTCACAGATTAGGCTGGTGCCCGGATAGTAAGTAGCAGCCACGAGGATACTGAATGTGATGTTTGAGTGTTAAAGAATACATTAGCTGGATTCCAATACTAATCACGAAGACTCCACCCTTGAAAAGCGACTTGGCTGCCATGGACATAATCTCAGAGCCTACTCCCTCTGCAGGGGGACAATGAAGGAAAATGAGAATACAGGATAGACAAGAAGAGACACTTAGACGGATTGGCACTAGCTTCACAGATATTCACAAATCTTCAGACACAAATAGTACTGACACAATTCCTCTCAGTTCCACCTAATAAGGGGAAATAGGAGATAATTAATGCAAGGCAGTACAGCATACTGTCCATACACAGTTCCAGTCCTGGACTTGCCTATTTCCCAATACAGAGTTGCCAGAAACATGTCATGGACTGCCAGTAATGTTCAAGCTACCATGAGAGCCTGGGGACTGAGAAGAAGATTAGGCGAGGGGTGACAACTATGGGGCTGGTGGAATATGGAGTGCGGAGGTACCAGTTGAGTATGCAAAATATGCAGAGGGCAGAAATGTACAGTGGACATCAAATATAGGAGTGAGACAACTAACAAGGTAGATCAGACTGCAGGGGGAAGAAACAAGAAAGGACAGACAAGGTGCTAGGAGGGGGTAAACTACGAAGCAAAGAACCAAAATACAAAGCAGTTGTGAGGCAACTGACCACTGTTACTGACAGTTCTTAAATTCAAATGGAATCTCCCACCTTCCATCGGGTCTGTACTCTAAGTGAACCTTTAGTGATTCTGATCTGGAAGGCTTACCTGATATGCTTTTGCCACACTGCCACTAAAAGGCCTTCCAAATTCTTCAATCCTGCTTCTTCCTGATCTTTCCCTGCTGCGTCTGTCTCTGAATCTTTTATTCCCAAGTCTCATGTTATCTCTGATCTTGACACTGGATAGCTAGTATCAAACATGCACAGTACACAGCAAACACATCAGGGCTAAACTGGAAACCAGAGAACTGACAAAAATGTCCAGTCCAGCCCATACTGAATGACTTCATTAATATTTTAAGAAATAAATAACATTTAAATTGAACAGTGTTTCTGAAGCACCCCCGCATAAAAGAAAATCAATACAATAAATTATGATAAAAATATATATTTTTTTAACTATAACTTTTTTAAATGAAAGTAAAACCCACTCAGTCCCCAAATATACCCCACATTCAAAAAATTACAAACAGTAAAAATTCAAACATTATATTTGAAAAATATTAAACAAGTGACAATTAATACACACCGTAAAAATGCCAATACCCACCCAAACACAAGTATCCATAATAAATAATAAAATAATAGTTTACCAAATAAAGTGTATCACTCAGTAGGATTATGTTATGTCATGATATGCCACAAGAACATATCATTGAGCCGAGCAAACTGACAGTGGTCTCTGGAAATGCCACATAATGGATATAGTCCTTCCTCATGGCCCACATCAACAGTGATTTATTAGCTTTATCTACTCTTCCACCAAAAAGAGAACATTTTGTGTCCATGCGTTCAGCTGCTAACCACTACTATTCAATCTACACGAATGGTACATCTGCCCAAAGTCTTAAACAATGTATTTTGACGAGCACCCAGACATTCCTACAAATGGATAACATTTGGAGCATTTAAAGACCTTAATATAGGCGGCTGGCCTGGTTTGTAATGAGTACCTTGGGTACTTACACCTTATACTAGGTCCAGTTATCCCTTATTAGTGAAGTAGTAGTGTTCTAGAAGCTTAGGCTGATAAAGGTAGCTATAGCAGAGTAGCTTAGGCTGAACTAGGAGACATGCAAAGCTAATGCAATACCAATTATAGTTACACAGTACTTATACACAATTAAAAACAATACTCAGGGGGTGATTCTGATTCTGGCGGGCGGCGGAGGCCGCCCGCCAGAATTCCGCCCCCATTATACCGCTCTGCGGTCAGAAGACCGCGGAGGGTATTATGAGTTTTTCCCTGGGCTGGCGGGCGGTCTCCAAAAGACCGCCCGCCAGCCCAGGGAAAAACTCCCTTCCCACGAGGATGCCAGCTCGTAATCGAGCCGGCGGAGTGGGAAGGTGCGACGGGTGCAGTGGCACCCGTCGCGTATTTCAGTGTCTGCAAGGCAGACACTGAAATACTTTGCGGGGCCCTCTTACGGGGGCCCCTGCCGTGCCCATGCCATTGGCATGGGCACGGCAGGGGCCCCCAGGGGCCCCGCGACCCCCCCTACCGCCATCCTGATCACGGCAGCTTTCCCGCCATGAACAGGATGGCGGTAGGGGGGGTCAGAATCCTCATGCCGCCGCCATGAAGGATTCCCCCGAGCTTCTGACCGCGGCTGAACCGCCGCGGTCAGAATGCTCGTGGGAGCACCGCCAGCCTGTTGGCGGTGCTCCCGTGGTCGGTGGCCCTGGCGGCCACCGGCCGCCAGGGTCAGAATGACCCCCTCAGTGTTTCCAAAAATAAAGGTAGTTTATTTGGGGAACACAGTACCAAAAATATCTTAGAGGCAATGCTCCTTCTGGAGGTAAGTATTATACACAATAAATACACTAGACACCAAAATAAGGAAAGTAATTAGGCATAGGATAGTGCAAAGAACAGGAAATGCTATAGAATGCAATGGGAGAAAATAGGTCTAGGGGCAGCACAAACCATATACTAAGAAAGTGGAATGTGAATCACGAATTCTCCCCCTAGACAAGTGTAGTGTGTGCAGAATCACTGGGAGAGTAAGAATACAGTAAAGGTAAGTAAATTACCGCACCCCAGAGCCCAGAAAAGCAGGAGTTAAGTACTGCAAGTTTCCTTAGGACACACTATACCTCGTGATTGGGATATTGCAGTAACCAACCAAGTCTGCAAACAAAAACTGCTGGATTCCTGGACCTGAAGACCTGCAAAAGAAGAGGACCAAGTCCAGAAGTCGAAATAATTTCCAGGAAGGGCAGGAGCCCCTGCCAACCCAGAAGAGGGTGCAAAAGAAGAGTTCCTGGTTGGGCGAAGACTGCAGGAATACACGCTAGGAAGATGCCAGCGGGTTCCTGCATGATGCAGAAGATGTGCCACGACATGAAGATGGATGCAGATGTGATTTCGTGTTGGAAGACGCCAACAAGCCTTGGTTACAACAAAAGTGTGTTTTGCGTCAAAATGGCGCTGGCTGGACCCAGGAGGGACCTGGGGGTCCCAACTCTGAGTGAGGAGGAAGAGGGGGCTCTCAGCACTTTAGAGAGCCCTCAGGATGCCAGGCAGAACATACGTCACCCCACGGGAGATTTCTTTGGTCCTTCTGGTGCAGGATGAAGACAAGGAGTCCTCAGAGCATGCACACCGTGGAAACTGTTGCAGTTGCTGGCTGGAGCTGAAGTTGCAGAGGAAAACTATCCCTTGTGGATACTTTGTTGCTGTTACAGCGGTTCCTGGAGCAGGCTGCAGTTGATCCGAGGTCAGAGGATGAAGTAGTAGTTGCACAGGGTTCCTGAAGGAAACTTGCAAGCAGAATCTGAAGAGAACCCACAGGAGAGACCCTAAATAGCCCTGAGAGGGGGATTGGCTACCTTATCAGGTAAGGACCTATCAGGAGGGGTCTCTGACGTCACCTGCTGGAACTGACCACTCAGAGCCCTCCAAAGTGCCCCCATCCCTTGTAAAGCAAGATGGCTGAATTCTGGGACACACTGGAGGAGCTCTGGGCACCACCCCTAGGGTGGTGATGGACAGGGAAGTGGTCACTCCCCTTTCCTTTGTCCAGTTTTGAGCTAGAGCAGGGGACATGGGGTCCCTGAACCGTTGTAGACTGGCTTTTGCAAGGAGGGCACCATCTGTGCTCTTCAAAGCATTTCCAGAGCCTGGGGGAGGCTACCCCTCCCCAGCCTATAACACCTATATCCAGAGGGTGCAACACCCTGCTCTCAGAGGAAATGCTTTGTTCTGCCTTCCTGGGACTGAGCTGCTCAGACCCCAGGAGGGCAGAACCCTGTCTGTGAGGTGGCAGCAGCTGTAGCTGCAGTGCAAGCCTCAGAGAGCTGGTTTGGCAGTACTGGGGGTCCATTGTGGACCCCCTAGGATGCATGGAATTGGCTCCCCAATACCAGAATTGGAATGGGGGACAATTCCATGATCTTGCAAATGTTACATGGCCATATTCGGAGTTACCATTGTGAAGCTACATATAGGTATTGACCTAAATGTAGTGCACGCATTTAATGGCGTCCCCGCACTCACAAAATCCCGGGAAATGGCCCTGAACTATGTGGGGGCACCTTTGCTAGTGCAAGGGTGCCCTCACACTTAATAACTTTGCACCTAACCTTCAGCAAGTGAAGGTTAGACATATAGGTGACTTACAAGTTACTTAAGTGCAGTGAAAATGGCTGTGAAATAACATGTGCATTATTTCACGCAGGCTGCAATGGTAGGCCTGTGGAAGGGTTTGTCTGTGCTCCCTATGGGTGGCAAAAGAAATGCTGCAGCCTATATGGATCTCCTGGAACCCCAATGCCCTGGGTACCTAGGTACAATATACTAGTGACTTATAAGGGGGATCCAGTGTGCCAATTGAAATTGGTAAATGAAGTCACTAGCCTATTGTGACAGTTTTAAAAGCAGAGAGAGCATAAGCACTGAGGTTCCGGTTAGCAGAACCTCAGTGACACAGTAAAGCACTACTGACAACACACACATTAGGCCAGTGAGACAGACAAAATACACTGACATATAGGTTTTTATCTATGAGCACTTGAGTCCTGGCTAGCAGGATCCCAGTGACACAGTAAAAACACACAGACACACACTCACAGGACAAAAGTGTGGGTAACCATGCTAGAAAGAGGCTGCTTTCTCACACTTAGGGAATGACATAGCCATGTAAGGGAAATGTAACCCTGAATCGAGAAAGATGCGTAAAAATAAATGGTTGAACCCGTTGTGTGCACAAAGTTTTGCTCCGGTGCGCTCATTATTTTTTACAATTTAACACACCTCTCAGTCAATATATATATAATATTGTGAAACCAATAGTGCAGGACTTTGATCAATGTATTGATATTTCTGATTTAACTGAACTGATAGGCTTTTATTTGCCATGATTTTTCATCAACATGATGAAATTACTTTGCATTTATTTAGTGGTGATCTATTTCATTGTCAGCCAGAAATAAACAATACAGATTATTGCTGTGGAGCAGGGCAGATAGGCATGCCTGTTTGCTAGGAGAGCTCTTATTAATGTTGTCACTTGGTGTTGTATACAGGAGCTATCTTTGTCTTTGGTACAAATCTGGGATATGGGACCACAAGTCAGTTCAACTATTTCCCTGTCGCTTTCAGACATCAGTTTGTGGAGGTCTGAGGTGTTATTGAACTGCAACATATGTGGTTATAAAGTCATAAACATTAGTTGATCCATTTCATTACCATCGTTTATTATGAATACATCTTTAGGAACATATTATTAGATTCGGGGTGCTGTATTGACTCGAAACTCTAATTTGGCTTCCATCTGTTACACTCACCCTTATGTTTCACAGGGATACTAATTCTGCATTTCGAATATCATCGAAGAGCAACACCTTGCATTTACTTTTTTACATCTCCACTAATTGATAAATCTGTTATTTTATTAGTGCATAGCATAAATGCTTTTGTTGCCATTTGCAAATATTTTAAATCAATACATTCAGGTGTAGTTTGAAGCTCCTTTATTTACTAACATTAAAATGTATATTTCAAGAGAGGAAAATCTGGTATTTCACTACACTCCTTCATTGCTATCTCCCAAGAAGTATAAGAGCATTTCTCCTATTTTAGCCCTGCCTGCCTTAGTAGAGGTGGGCTGAACAGAACCCCTCCTTCTAAGATCAATCTGGAACCACACAGAAGAATGCTTCTGTTCTTAAGTTAGAAACCAAACATTTGGCAAATAAAAGAATCCACATAATATATAGCACATACTAGTATTTGATCATGGGGGTTTATCAGAAAAAATACTAAAAACTACTGTAAGATATTGTTCACATAGCACTCACTATCAACCGTTTTTGGGCAAGTGCTCAAGGTAGCTGAGATGCAGTCATGTAAAGCATATTTCCAATTATCACATAGTTTGAAGTGAAGCCACCGGAAAATGACTCTCATAATAAGTCTCCATCGTGATCACAGGATCATGTCTCCTGTATTCTCATAGTCACATATACATAGATGCTTGTATTGGTATAACATAGGCAACCAATTAAACAATTTGACTCGTTTTGTAAGGGTACCTGGCACTGTAGCAGAAATGTTTGTTTCCACAACAATGTGCCTTTATTATTTTGCTACTTTGGATAGCAGTGGCATCAGCATTCTGTTAGCCCAGGTCCTGAGACTCAAAGGTTAGCCTCTTCCTGCTGTTGGTAGATTACAGGGTTCACTTTAGACTGATCCGAGCTGACAAGGAATCCTATCCATTGTCATTTGATGATCACAGGTAGCATTCATTATCTTAAATAATGTCACATGGAAGAGACCTCTATAACCACTACTGAATCATAGATATGCACAGCATCAGCTTGTCGTTCAGGAGGCCAAGGCCCACAGACAGTGCTTACTCCCTCTTTTCTCAATTAGAGCTGCCACCCAGCGTGCTCCCACCTCCATCTCATGATCACGGGAGGTCTGATTTAACACATGTATGTCACATTACTGTGACTAGAAACACAGAGTTGATGTGACCATGCATAAACGTTCTGGCAGTAATAAGGAAGTTAAGGGATTCATACTTTGTGCTCCATTCTCCATCATCTGCATTATTGTGAACTTTCAAAGGGGTCTGTGTGTTACTGAATAATGATCTGGGGTAGCCAGACACTCCCACCATCTTCATGACAAAAACATCCTGAAGGAACGCAATTAGTTTAAGTTGGCAATAACATGATAAAGAAAGAATAAGAAAGGGCACAGACTCAGATCAACCATGGGGAGCGTGCCCATTTCTAAGCATATATTTGTTGCCTATGCTTGTAGTCTGTTTATGCCGCTCATGAGAACTGAGACTACAACTCGGTCCTGCTTTCATCTTGCTTCTTCACAGTGAGAATGGTGCTCTGATTTGGGAGGGTAAACACACAGTTCAAGCCTCCGAGGGAGGATGTATGTCATATTCTTTTGAGCATATTGACTTTCATGTCATAAAAAATATCTTGCATGCCATCCAACGTTTTTATGTTGTTTAAGATCAGTTAGCAAGTCTCAGAACTGATTTCTGTAGTATCTAGGGACCTAAAAGAATGATATTTCAATGGTTTGTATGTGTGGCATGAGGCTGCAGATGAGAGCTAAATCCTTTTATTTGAAATAATTTAGTAAGTCTTATAATTATCCATGCACTATGATACATCTGGCAACATTATCCTAGGGAGAATAGGACCCAGAACAGCGCATGCTGGAACCACACATGCCTAAACAATGTGGTTTGAACAATTACCGCTTTGTTACCACAAATGCCTTTACCATAAATGCCTTAACAACGATTTTTCGTTGTAAAGGCATTCTGGTAAAGGCATGTGTGAACAGCATGCGTGGTTCCAGCATGCAACTCCCCTCACCCCAAGCCCCACCCCTAAAACAATCGTACCCCAACTCCCCAACCCACCCCTAAAAACAATTCTACCACTACCCCAACCCCACCCCTAAAATTTAAAACTTAAACTACCCCTGCCCTAAAACTACCGTGACCCTCCACCTCCCTAAAAATAAAAAATACTCAACCCCCCCACTCCTACCCCTAAAACTACCTGACCACCCACCCTACCCCGCACCTAAAAACTAAAAATACCCCAACCACCGCCCCGAAAACTACAGTGAGCCCCCACCCCTAAAATTACCACAACCCCCACCCCCTAAAACCTAAACTACCCACACCCCGTCCCTAAAAAAAAATACCCCACCCCCACCACACCCCTAAAACTACAGCGACCCCGCCCCTAAAGCTACTGCGACCCCCATGTACCCTAAAACCGAAACTACCCCGACCCCCTAACCCTGCCCCTACAAACTAAAAATACCCCAACCCTCCACCCCACTCCTAAAACTACTGCGACCCCCTAACCCCTTCTAAAACCTCAACTACCCCGAACCCCACCCCACCCATAAAAACTAAAAATACAGTGACCCCCACTCGCCCCTAAAACTACAGACCACCACCCCTAAAACCTAAAGTAGCCCGACCCCCCACCCCACCCTAAAAACTGAAAACATCACAACCCCCCACCCGGCCCCTAAAACTACCATTGCCCCCCACCACCCCTAAAACCTAAACTACCCCCACCTCCACACCCCGTCCCTAAAATCTAAAAATATGCCGACCCCCATCCCCGCACCTACAACTACAGCGAACCCTCACCCTTAAAACTACTGTGACCCCCACCCCCTAAAACCTCAACTACCCCGCCCCCCCACCCCTCCCCTAAAAACTAAAAATACCCGACCCCCACCCCGCCCCTACAACTACAGCGACCCCCCACCCCACTCCTAAACCTAAACTACTTCCACTCCACCCCAAAAAACTAAAGATTACCACGACCCCCCACCCCGTCCCTAAACCTAAACTCCCCCGACTCCCCACCCCCGCCCCTAAAACTACAGCGACCCTCCACCCCACCCCTAAAACGGCCCTAGCCCCACTTACCTGATTGCATCCTCTGACTAAGCCAACTCCCTTCTTGTGTGCCTTATCCACACATGTGTGTTGTTCAGCACATGCGTGGTTAAGGCACAGAACAACGAAGTCATGGTTAACGAAAGCATTGTTCCACTTCTGTTGTTCACGACTTCGTTGGTCGGGAGTCATGGTTGGGGATGTTTTCCTCCTAGAGAAGCATAGGATGAAAAAGGAGAGTCTCCTCTTACATTTAGAACCATTCTTGTCTTTTTGGACTACCAAGTGACATGATATATTAAGGATTCACTATTGTTCACAGAATTAGAAACCTACCCCATTTAAATGTTCGTGTTAGTATATAGCTTTTAATGTTGTCAAATAAAAAATGTCCTAAGTCTCTCAGTTTTAGCAGATAAGGGAACTGATGCACAGAGATAAAGAAATATGCATTTGATCACACGGTGAGCTGTGATCAGAACCCACACCATAAGTATCATTATCCTCCATTTTGTATACACTACTATCGCCTGCCAATTGCATATAAACCCTTGAACTCTCTTTAAACAGAATACATCATTTGAAATAGGATGGTTTTGATCATTATTTTGAATTTCATGAAGCAGCCCATGATGCTTACAACCCCAGTTAGGTTGTTTCACCATTCACTTTTTACATGAGTGGACGGGTGTTATTCTTTGAAATACAGGAATTACTCCTATTCAGATAAAACATCTTAGTGATTTGAGCCCATAGTATGTAAAATGTTTTTATTATGGTCCTATTTCTCTTAGCTCCCTCATACAGTGCCTTTTATCACAGTACGGAACTTGAATTCAGGATACCGTAGGTCCTTAAATAATAGTGAATCAGTTTGCATGATGGTTCAAGACCCTTAGGGGCATATTTACGGGGCATATTTACTAGAATAGTGGTGCAGGGCAGCAAGGCAAATTATCTTGCTGCGCTGCCCTGCGCAAAAGAAAAAGGGCATAAATGCATCATATTTATAAAATACGGTGCATTTCTGCCCTTTCCTTCTGCACTAGCTGCCTTTTGGCTGCCTAATGCCAATGCAGGCACCCTTGCACCATGGTGCAAGTCTGCCTGCATTGCATGCAGGGTTGTTTTTGTGCGGGAAGGGTCACCTTCCTCCACAAAAACAATCCATGAAGGTTTTTTTCTCTTTCTATGTTTTCTGCAGTGCACATAGAAAGGTGTAAAAACGAGGAGAAATAAAGATATTTCTCCTCGATAGGCTTCCCCTGGGAGGTGTACAGTTTTGATGCATTCCCAGGTTTACACATCCCTGTGAATCTGGGAATGCCCGTGGGTGTTGCATGGGAAAACCCAACGCAACGCCTGTAGAATGCCGCCCTGATAGAGAGTAAGGCAACGTAGCGAATTGTACTGCTTTGCCTTACTTCCTCTATGAGGCCATAAAAGCCACGCAACAAAGTGGCTTTGCTTGGCCTCATAGATATGCATCTGCAGTCTGCGCCACCAGAGCATTAACAAGCATTTGCAATGCAACGGGTCTCGCGCTTGCTCGTGTTAGAGCTGATCGCTTTGTAAACTCCTAACCCGACATTTCATCTAGCTGCAAAAATGCTTTTATGTACGTAACCGAAAAAGTGAAATTAACTGCGTAGAGCGCTCGACTTCTGCCAAGCGAAATCGCGCTAGGAAAATAGAGAAAAAGTAGTCCACGATCCGACAGAAAACAACGAGCCTCATATGTTTTCTGTACTTGGTCGCTGCGCTCGAGGATGGCTAACCACCGGAAAAGGCATGACGTGTGCATGCCTTCCACTAATGAAAGCAAACAGATCTTACTAGGCAAGCCCATGAACCAATGAAACACACTGACGTGACGTCGACAGGGCTCCGAGCCCTTTTCTAGTAACTAAAGCGTCTTGCTGCGATACGCATGCGCGAGCGCATGCAATGCAGACTCGACCCTAAAAAGTGTGACTCTCCGGTGGCGCACTGTGCTTATAAATATGGCCCAAACTTTGAAATGTCAACTCACTTTTCCTTACAATTTATCTATAGGCTTTGAGAAACTAGCATGGGATCCAGCCACACGACTGGATCAACAAGTGCCAATGTATGCTACTAGAGGCATGAACTTGAAACTATAAACTGTAATTCTGAAAAATGGCACGTTATTTAAGATATATTTAACAGAAGAATAGAGCCAAAAAAGATTATTTCATGAGCAATATCTACATCTGAAAAGTGTTAATTTCAGTATTGAAAGTAGGTTCTCTGATTTCATCAGAATTCAGGTTTACAAGCAATACAAATTTGTTTTCACGCTCCTGATTGATTTTTGCTGCACGTAAAACGTGTGCGTTTGTGTGCCTGTGAATGTATGCACTTTTCATTGTTTAAGCTTGCTCACTGTTGCCAAAATATAACAGTTTTCACATACATGTTTTGTCACACACATTTTTTTAAACAAATGAGGTCAAGATGGAAAACCACATGTAACAATAAGTTCTTGATGCAAAATCAAAACAAGAATTACACAGAGTTGCATGTTTTAAGTATTTATTTGACAAATGCCAGTTTTTACAAACAAACAAAAAGGCATAACATGTCAACCAACTTAACCAGCATTTATTCCAAATAAAATAAATCTGATTAACATTTTGTGGCTTGTCAGGGACAGAAAGAGGGGTCAAAACGGGCATCACTGAACTTGTCATATCTAGCTACCATGTGATAACCAAGTACTTTAGAATAGAGTCCTTTAAATCCCTTCTCAAAAACATGTAAAAACGAATCACATTGTCCGCAAGAAAACATGAGAATCTTGCGTGAAAAATATGCAGGCAATTGTTGTTTTTGGGTAGTTAGCTCTCGGTTTCTGGACAGTGCATCTGGTAGCCAGCTGGAGCATAAAGAGACAGCCTTATGCCTCCTCCCACACAACACCCACAGCACATTTAAAACTCTCATTTTGAAGAAAAAAAGCTTTATAATTATTCCTATATGAGGCTCAAAGAAGCAAAAAAAAAACACAAAATAGCGAGTCACTGCGCCAGCAGCACGATAAAACCTTTAATGAAACAGTGGATGTTATGACCAAGCAGTACCTTAAATGGACATTTCGATAAAGTGAAAATTGGGAAATAAAAGCAGCAAGAGACGGAAGAGGGATTCTCAGCGGAACGTTCTACTTGCAGTAAATGCTCTGCTATTGGTGACATATGTATAAGAAGTGTTTCTTTACGGGCCCTTTTTGAGTCTCTTATAATAGAGGGCCCTGGGGGAAGCTAGTCGCAGGCTGGTCTTCCCTGGGAGACTTTGTGAGTGAAACAGACAGGAAGGTATGGGAGGGTGGTGGTCTAGGGCAGGGTTTTAATGTGGCAATACTTAAGGAGTTGGGAGAGGATGTGACAAACTCTTCCAGCTCAATACGCCACCGGGGAGGCTGTCTGTGGCTTGGGTGGCACAGCGGGCATTGTGGGTAGCAGCAACATTAATGGCAGGCAAGGAGCAAGCAGACGTGGTGCACGAAGCCCTGCGCACTCTCAGTGTAGCAGGACGTACTGACCTGCTCAGGCCTGGGTTCTTAAACTAGGCCTAGGTCAGGATGTCTTGGCTGATGCGTGCCATTTTGTGTGATGTTCCAGCTGCAGTTGCAGTGTGCTCTTCCCCCAGGTGGAAAGAAAACATAAAAGGAGGGGCAGGAGATGCAGAAGTACCTCTCCTGTGGCAACAGTAAAGAAGTCTGCAGGGAAGCGCAAGAGCCTCCCTGTTAACAATAACCAAGAGGCCTCTGGCAGTAATATGCCCCCTGAGCAAGAGACAGGAGGGTAGGTCCAGTAAGCTATCAGCCCAGTGGGGGTGAATTTCCAAGTCCAGTGGCCCTGAAGACAACTGACCCACTGATTACTAATACACTATTGACCAGACATGAGCAGCAAGAGTAAGCAGGTTGGTGATCCTCATAAAGGGCCTAGGCTTGATCAGGGGGCAGGCATTGGTCCCTTGAACGATGCTCACAAGGTTGGGGCTGAAGCTGCAACTTTGGATCCAGAGAAGACAGATTGAAGGCTGAAGGGTGAGGACAGGCCAGTTGTGCTTGGGAGTGGACACACCAGCAGTTCATGGGAGATTGACTCGCAGGCCAGAATTAAGGAGTAGTGCACGGCGGTGGAGGAGACAGAAGCACTTTGGGAGCACTTATGCAGAGCTAGAGTGGTGGGTGCAGATCAAGCAAGTCAGGTGAGGATGGCCAAAGGGATGACAGGTACTCAGTAGATGAGGGTCGCTGTTAGCTGCCAGGGCGAAGGAGGGTGCTGATTGTGGGTTCCAGATGAGAATGTCGATGAGAGACAGGCTGTGTGAGCTAGTGCGGCTCGTGGGCCTGGTGGTGTCAGAGACCCACCACATTGGAGCGGCTTAGCAGTTAGCAGACTGAGGCAACAGTTGACGTTGGCAGACAGTTGGTGACACCAATGGGGAGCATGTCGGCCCCTAGAAATCGGTCAGAACTAGTTTTATTTTGGCAGCATCACTACACCAAAAGATTGACCGTACAACTCTCAGAGTAAGTTTCTTTTACCTCCAGATGAGGATATGCTTAATGTCCAGGCAGGAAGAATGTCAGACCAATATTTGCCTGATGTGAATGCTGGAGTGGACGATTTGGAATTGGACTATGATGGAGGAAGTGATGAGTGGGAGGATGGTGAAGTGCATGATGGCAATGAGAAATGTCAAACATCAGTGAAAGACAGTAGGAGTGGTAGTGCAATGTTTTATGCCATTGGTGTCTTACAAAGATTCTCAATGCAGCGTACTGCCCTGCTCAGGCCTGGGTTCTTAAACCAGGCCTTAGTCAGGATGCCTTGGCTAACCGTGACATTTTGGGTGATGTTCGGGCTGCAGTGGCAGTGTGCTCTTCCCCCAGGTGGAAAGGAAACATGAAAGGAGGGGCAGGAGAAGTAGATGTACCTCACCCTTGGCAACAGTAAAAAAGGCTGCAGGGAGGCGCAAGAGCCTCCCTGTTAACAATCACCAAGAGGCCTCTAGCAGTAATATGCCCCCTGAGCAGGAGACAGGAGGGTGGGTCCAGTAAGATGTCAGCCCAGTGGGGCTGAATTTTCAAGTCCAGGGGCTGTGAAGACAACTAGGCCCCTGATTGCTGGTACACCATTGACCAGACATGAGTAGCAAGAGGAAGCAGGTTGGTGACCGTAATGAAGGGCTTAGGCTTGATCAGGGGGCAGACATTGGTCCTTTGAACGATGCTCATGAGGTGGGGGCTGAAACTGCAACTTTTGGGTCCAGAGCAGCCAGATTGCAGGCTGAAGGGTGAGGACAGACCAGTTGGGCTCGAGAGTTGGCACACCAGTAGTTCGTAGGAGATTGACCCGCAGGCCAGAATTAAGGAGCAGTACAGGGCAGTAGAGGAGACAGAAGCACTTTGGGAGCACTTATGCAGAGCTAGAGCGGTGGGTGCGGCTCAAGCATGTCAGGTGAGGATGGCCAAAGGGGTGACAGGTACTCAGTAGGTGAGGGTCGCTGTTGGTGGCCACGGCAAAGGAGGGTGCTGATTGTAGTACCAGATGAGAATGTTGATGACAGACAGGCTGTGGGAGCTAGTGCAGCTTGAGGGCCTGGTGGTGTCAGAGACCCACCACATTGGAGCGGCTTAGCAGTTAGCCGACAAAGGGCAACAGTTGAGGTTAGCAGACAGTTGGTGACACCAATGGGGAGCATGTCGGCCCCTGGAAATTGGTCCTAAGAACTAGGTTTTTTTTGGCAGCCATCACTACACCGAAGGATTGACCATGCAACTCTCAGAGTAAGTTACTTTTATCCCCATATGGGGATATTCTTAATGTCCTGGGAGGAAGAATTTCATACCAATTTCTGCCTGATGTGAATGCTGGAGCGAATGATTTGGAATTGGACTATGATGGAGGAAGTGATGAGTGGGAGGATGGTGAAGTGCATTATGGCAATGAGGAATGTCTAACATCAGTGAAAGGCAGTGGGAGTGGTAGTGCAATGGTTTCTGCAGTTGGTGTCTTACAAAGACTCTCAATGCAGCAGGGCGTACTGACCTGCTCAGGACTGGGTTCGTAAACCAGGCCTGGGTCAGGATGTCTTGGCTGACACGTGCCATTTTGGGTGATGTTCCGGCTGCAGTGGCAGTGTGCTCTTCCCCCAGGTGAAAAGAAAACATAAAAGGAGGGGCAGGAGAGGCAGAAGTACTTCTCCCGTGGCAACAGTAAAGAAGTCTGCAGTGAGGCGCAGAGCCTCCCTGTTAACAATTACCAAGAGGCCTCTGGCAGTAATATGCCCCCTGAGCAAGAGACAGGAGGGTGGGTCCAGTAAAATATCAGCCCAGTGGGGCTGAATTTCCTAGTCCAGGGGCCCTGAAGACAACTGGGCCCCTGATTACTGATACACTATTGACCAGTCATGAGTAGCATGAGGAAGCAGGTTGATGACTCTAATAAAGGGCCTAGGCTTGATCAGGGGCAGGCATTGGTCAATTAAATGATGCTCATGAGGTGGGGGCTGAAGCTGAAACTTTGGGCCCAGAGCAGCCAGATTGCAGGCTGAAGGGTGAGGACAGACCACTTGGGCTTGAAAGTGGGCACACCAGTAGTTCGTAGGAGATTGACCCGCAGGCCAGAATTAAGGAGCAGTGCAGGGTAGTAGAGGAGACAGAAGCACTTTGACAGCACTTCTACAGAGCTAGAGCAGTGGGTGCAGATCAAGCATGTCAGCTGAGGATGGCCAAAGGAGTGCCAGGTACTCAGTAGGCGAGGGTCGCTGTTGGCGGCCAGGGCGAAGGAGGGCACTGATTGTAGTGCCAGATGAGAGAGTTGATGGGAGACAGGCTGTGTGAGCTAGTGCGGCTCGAGGGCCTGGAGGTCTTGGAGACCCATCACGTTGGAGCAGCCTAGCAGTTAGTGGACTGAGGTCAACAGTCGAGGTTGGCAGACAATTGGTAACACCAATGGGGAGCATGATGGCCCCTGGAAATTGGTCCTAAGAACTAGGGTGTTTTTGGCATCCATCACTGCACTGAAGGATTGACTGTGCAACTCTCAGACTAAGTTACTTTCATACCCAGATGGGGATATGCTTCATGTCCAGGCAGGAAGAATTTCAGACCAGTTTCTGCCTGATGTGAATGCTGGAGCGGATAATTTGGAATTGGACTATGATGGAGGAATTGATGAGTGGGAGGATGGTGACTGCAGTTGGTTTCTTACAGAGGTCAAGTGCGGAGGAGCCTCTGTGCAGCGGAAGGGGGCTTGTACGGGGACCAGCCAACCAAGGAAGGAAGCTGCTGGCTCATTAGCGGGTAAGAAAAGTTGGTGGTTGGTATGGGACACACAGAATAGTGGTACTGTTTCGAAGCCATGTCAATCCATAGGTGTGGGGGCGAAGTGGTGATAGACGGTGCGGGCGAGCTACAGAAGGAGACTGGTGACAACAAAGTGGAGGACAGTACAAGGGTTCAGACGGACTCCACAAAGATGGCAGATGGAGATCAAATTTAGGGGGGCATAATAAATGATTGCCTTATATGGGACTGTCCTTGCCTCTTGAGTCTCATGAATTGGACAAGACAAAGAACAAAATATGGAAATATAAATACGTGGACGTGTTTAAACTTTTCAGACTAAGGAATGGTTCCAAGGAGGAGAAGTGGGAAATGGCACGGCGGCTCAGGGTTCCCATTACCATGAACAACTGGACGTCAGTATTTTTTTATATATGCCAGCATTTACTGTGAAAAGTACCAAGATATGGCAATTACTTTATTTTAATATATGAACATTATCAGGAAGGGTCAAATGCATTTTGAGGGTTTTGCATGGTTCAGCTGTGATTAGGAGTTCCGAGCCAGGGTTAGCTTGAATCCTGACAGGCCTTGGGGGAATGTAGTCTCCAAGCTCTGGATGCAGTGTATGCCTTCTATACAATCCACAGTCTCATCCCACACAGGGAGTGACCTGCCCATTACATATAAGTAATTTCAGCTGCTGCTCACTCAGCAAGGGTAACATTTCAAAGGCCTCAGCCACAGGGAGGGGTTCAGGAGCATGTTGGAATTTCAACAGGGGGTTTTGCTCCAGCCAGCCTGGCAAATTTAAATGGTGCTCCAATTGCAGAGGTCTACATCCCATTACTTAGCAGTGGAAGGGAATTAGAGGTAGAGGACAGTAGGGCCATGCTGGACCAAAGGCTTCCTATTCTAATTCAATTGGAAGGCTTACTGCCATGGTTGGAAATATATCTGGATAAAATTTTTGACGCACAACTGCGTTGGCGCAATTGTGCATCAAAAATTTTAATGCCGGCTAACGCCATTCCAACGCGCCATACGGGCGCATTATTTATGGTATGACGTTAGCCGGTGCTGCGGACTGGTGTGCATAAAAAAAAATTACTCTCACCAGGCAGCGCCGGCGTATGGGAAAATGGGGGTTGTGCGTCAAAAAATGGTGCAAGTCAGGTCTGAGGAAAAAATTCAGGCCTCAAACCAGATTTGCGCCATTTTTTTAACGCCCAACCTTCATTGACATGACTCCTGTCTTAGCAAAGACAGGAGTCATGCCCCCTTGCCCAATGGCCATGCCCAGAGGACTTATGTCCCCTGGGCATGGTCATTGGGCATAGTGGCATGTAGGGGGGCCCAAATCAGGCCCCCCTATGCCACAAAAAAAATCAGAAAAAAATACTTACCCGAACTTACCTTTGCTTCCCTGGGATGGGTCCCTCCATCCTTGGGTGTTCTCCTCGGGTGGCAAGGGTGTCCCTGGGGGCAGGGGAGGGCACCTCTGGGCTCCTTCCGAGCCCACAGGTCCCTTAACGCCTGCCCTGACCCAGGCGTTAAAAAACGGCGCACATCAGGCTGTGCACCGTTTTTTAAGGCCCACCCCCTCCTGTGCGTCAACATGACGCCAGAGTATAAATAAGGGGCACAGGCCTTAAGGTCATTTTTTGGAAGGGAACGACTACCTTGCATATAATTAACGCAAGGCTGGTTCCCCCTTCCAAAAAATGACGCACATGGTGGAATTTTGACGCCCGTGGGGTCGGGCGTCAAAGTATAAATATGGGGCAGGGTTTGCGCCGATTGTGCGTCAATATTTTTGACGCACATTCGGCGCAAACAGAGTATAAATATGCCCCTCAGTTTTTTGGAAGAAGTGATGGGGAAAAGATGTTTGGAGCTTTAGAAGATACATAAGAGGTTGTTTTTAAAAAATTTTGCTTGCAAAGTATTGTGAGTGGGACAAACGTTTGGCAGAAGTCTGGGCATGGCTATATCTGGTGCCACTTTACCCCATCACAAGATAAGGTTTTCCATATCAGTGGGGGTGGTCCTGGGGGGTTGGCACTCTTTTCTTGACAACTTCAATCATGTGTCTATGATGTTTTAGGAGGAAATCATGGTGTGGCAGGTGCCATGTTTTTCTGATACAGCAGGAGCCCATGGTTGTGGCTTATGTTTGGATGGAAGATGGTGTGGCAAGAATTGGCCACCTCATTGGTTGCAACAAGGGATGAGCATAGCACTTTTGGAATTCTTTCCTTTTCTTGTGGCATTGGTGGGGTGGGGGATTTGTTGACAACCAGGACAGTGATGTTTCACATGGACAACATGATGGTGGTTGAGTTAGTGAACGGACAGAGAACACAGGATTTGAGGGTGTTAAGGTAGTTGCATCATTTCAAGTTGTTATACTTGCAAAGGAATATTGTTTTCAAGGATAATCATGTGCCAGGTGTGAACAATACTATAGCTGGTTCATTGCCTCATTCGCAATGTCACTATTTTCGCAGTCTGTCACCCGGAGCAGAGGAGGACAATGGGGGCATGAGAGTGCTTGGGCGGGTGGAGATGTCTTTAGCAGAATCTACCAGGAGGAGCCATAAGTTTGCGTGGAGCAAAATTCAGGCATTTGAAAGGAGATCAAGGAGACCTTTGAGTCAGGACTGCAGTGACAGAAAAGGCTGGGTGATACTTTTTGTTTTGGCTTTGATTGATAAAGTTTTATCAACCACGACAATTGCAGGCAAGCTGGCTGGTTTGTCTTTTTATGGCAAGTTATAAGGGGGTTTTGACCCAGAGAGGGTGAGATTTTAGGCATGATGTTGAAGGGATGGAGTAGGGAGAGAGGTGCAAAGGACAGGGTGCTGTGGGAAGCCATTACCTTCTATTTGGTGGTTGAGAGTTTGCAATGTCTAAGTGATTGTTGTTATGATGTGTTTGAAGTGGCCTTGTTCAAACTATGCATGATCTGGATTATTTTTGGGGCATTCAGGATGTCTGAACTATTGGGGGTAGGACGTGAAGAAGGGGTGAGGCATGATGAGGTGCATCTAGAACTGCGGCAGGTGGGCATCTGGTTGCAGAAATCCCAAATTATTCAAGCTGGGAAGGGAAAGTGGATATGGCTGCGCGAGGATGGTTGTGAGGAAGCGCGTCCAGTGAGTGAGTGGCGCAGGTTTCAGGAATGGTCAGGCCACAGACAGAAAGTAGTATTTTACCAAAAAGAAGCAAACAGGGTCACAGCTTTTCAGCTCTTGCAATATTGTGCAGGGCGTTGACTTTTTTAGGGCATGGTCCTACCAATTTTGGTACTCACTCTTTCTGGATTGGAGTAGAGGCTGTGCTTTTGGGGTGGAGCTTGACTCAAATTCACAATTGAGAGGTGGAAATTGAGGTGCTGTGAATAGTATGTGCAGAAATTAATAGTGGGTGTGTGATCTGGGTTGGGAGAGATGATGTTTTTGTAATAAGGGATGCTAATCTACTTTTTTCCGATAGGGTATGTGAACTGCCTAGGTAGTCATAAGGTGATGACGTAGATAGCGGGTCATTTGTTTATCCACTGAGTGGCCAAATATACACAGAGACAGAGATGCAGACGGAACCTGGGATTGCTTAGCAACAGGAATGAGGTGCTGTGGTGGGGGAAGAGTAGGATGACATGGGGCAACTTATTGACATTCTTTGCTACTCAGGTACCAAAATGGGATTGTCCAGACATGCTGGTTTTGCACTTGGGAGAAAACGATCTGGTCAAATTATTCGGACTGACACTATTGCAACACATGCAATGGTACTTGGCTGTACTGAAACAAAAAGTTGGTGCCAAATGGGGGCATCACGAAAGAAGACAGAGAGCTTTTCCGTTCAGACAAGGGTGCACCTTTCCAACATGAGCTATGCAGATTAAATGTTGGAGCTTAGAGATTTTCTGGGATTCTTGTGGAATGAATGAATTTGGTGTGGTAGAGATGACTGCTGAGTTGATGTGTTTTCGTGGATGGCGCTAGTTGTGTGGGGTGAGTCAGGGTATGTGAACCGCCTAGGTAGTCATAAGGTGATGACGTAGATAGCGGGTCATTTGTTTATCCACTGGGTGGCCAAATATACAGAGAGACAGAGATGCAGACGGAACCTGGGATTGCTTAGCAACAGGAATGAGGTGCTGTGGTGGGGGAAGAGTAGGATGACATGGGGCAACTTATTGACATTCTTTGCTACTCAGGTACCAAAATGGGATTGTCCAGACATGCTGGTTTTGCACTTGGGAGAAAACGATGTGGTCCAATTATTCGGACTGACACTATTGCAACACATGCAATGGTACTTGGCTGTACTGAAACAAAAAGTTGGTGCCAAATGGGGGCATCACGAAAGAAGACAGAGAGCTTTTCTGTTCAGACAAGGGTGCACCTTTCCAACATGAGCTATGCAGATTAAATGTTGGAGCTTAGAGATTTTCTGGGATTCTTGTGGAATGAATGAATTTGGTGTGGTAGAGATGACTGCTGAGTGGATGTGTTTTCGTGGATGGCGCTAGTTGTGTGGGGTGAGTCAGATGTGGGCAGATTCACCACTCTGGGGGGAAGAAAGGAGCACAGGTGAAGAAAGATGTTTGGGTAAGGTGCCTGGGGCAGGAGAAGGAGGCTGTTTTTGGAGGAGGTTTGAAAGCAAGGAAGACAATTAGGGAAGTTATTAGGTGAAAGATGTAAGGAATGGGTGAAGCATTATGGTGAATGGTGGGGTGTTCAAGGGGGGAATCACGTTTAATATGTTTGATGTTTTATAAACACTGGTTTAGTTATATGTAGCAAGGTTCTGCAATCCTGTTGTAATAAATGGCCGTTTGCACATTCCTTGGAGTTCGACGTCTGATTGTTTCACGATTGTCAGTTTTCGCATATGTGGTGTTTGAATCTGATTCTGTATTCCGTTTGTAATACAAAAAACGTGCTTGCACTTTGAAATTTTAAAGCGTAAGAAACCCCTAGTATATCTGAAGGAAGTTGTAATGGATAAATAATGTGGAAAAATAACGGCCATTTTTAACGGCCTCCTCCGGGAAAAAGAAGCTATTCACTCTCCTCACCCACAATCAACAAGCTACAGACAATTCTAAAATTGAAGCAAGGTGTTTTTTTTTAGTATTAGTTTCATTTCTGTTTAATATATAATATTTGCTCACTAATGTTATCTGTATTTGGAGCTGTTCAGTTTTTAAAGGGGAGCATTAGCAACATTGTACAGTTGGGGAACAAAGTAAATTGCTTGCTACTAAATCAGTGTAACGCAGACACGTACCCATGTCATGTTGGCCACTATAAGCTTTCAAACTATTAGGAAGACAGTAAAGCCATTTTCGATTTTAAAGAGCTTAGGAAACAGTTACTCAGAATATCTTCATAATATTTCTTACAATTTCCGATAACTATTATTTAAAAATAAGAGGAATGATTTTCACTGGTGACGTCTGAGGGACTTCAGAGAGAGGAACACTTGTCAGGAGTGTAGCTATCACAGAGGTGTGAGGGGCACACCCCAATTATAGCTGTCGCTTGTCAAACCAGGGGAAGCCAGACTAAATTGTGTGCTTGTATTAGGACCAATGCCCCCTTTGCTTCACAACTGGCACTTGCATATCATGATTTTAAAACTCCTTCTGAACTTCATCCTTGTTGCTGATTGTCTCAGGTTGATTTAAGTGACCAATCCCGTTGCTGAATGTGAGTCACAGAGGACAAGTACAAATTAATGGCTTCTGCCTTCAGCAAGACCTAAGCACACCACACTTTCTTCAAAGATTCTTCTTCACCCCCTTCGCATATATTTTATATACATTTCCTTTCATTTTGCCAGCCTAAGCACCTTACACAGGAACTCATCTTTCCAACATGTATATATGAATTAACTTGTTACCCTCAGTGTTTTCCTTTCTCTCAGTCTTTGATCATCCTCTCCCCTTTCTTTCAGAGAGCACAAGCATCAGAGACACAGTTTTAACTAGTGGCTTCATTGCAGAAAACCTCTACCAGGCATGGCAGAGATTCACTTTATTCCAGGGGCTTTCACTATGTGCTAGAGCATGGGTACTCACAAACATTTTACCAGGGGCCACAAAGTTTGGTCTGCGATGTGACCGAGTGCCGCAGTGTTGCCAGCAGGGTGGCAGTCAGGGGTTGGGGGGATTGGCAATAAGGTGGGTGTAATGGAAACAAAGCATATGCATCTAGAGCCTGATTCAAGAAAAGTGGTGCTGCATCTAATGCAACGCCACTTTTCTTGTGCCCCTTAGCGCCCCCCTGACACCACCATGTGTGCGCTGTAATTAAGAAATGGTGCACCCTGGCAGTATTTAGGGAAGTAGCGCCAAAATGTTTGACGCTAGTTTGGCGCTTTCTAGATTAGATAAAAATGCCACAAAAAATGGTGCACAGAAATCTTTTAGATTTCTTTGCGCCATTTTTTTACCCCCCCAACAGGGGAACGCCCCCTTGCATACATTGTGCCTGGTGCAGGCATAACATGGGGCAAGGGGTTTCAAAGTGGTGTAACGCATGCATTGCGCCACTTTATAAATATGATGCAGCGAAAATCCACCTTCGCGCCGCCTTACTGTAAAAACAATGACGCTAAGGCGGCATTAATGTGGCGCAAGGGGCTCTTAAATCTGTGTTGCACAATGAGAAACCAATAACATAGGATTAATCCTTGCTTCTACACTTAACTAAATTGTGTGATCCTCAGCAATTGTTTTAAAACCACTGTCCCTCCTTTTTCATTAACACATATGAGGATTTCGAAATACAGTACTTCAGGATGTGTGCTGTGCAAAGCGTTCTCTTCTGTTTGAGTTAATAAACCACATCAGTGGTGGCCGGCAGCTTTAGGAGGGATGGGGGCGGGCGGGAAGCACAAGCACACACACACTCATTCTTTCACACACACACGCACGCACATCCATTAACAACACTCATAACATTCAAACATGCACGAACGCAGCAAACATTCATTTTAAATGATCACACACACTCATTCTTTCACACACACATACATGCACGCACATCCATTAACAACACTCAAACATTCAAACATGCATGCATGCACCAAACATTCATTTTAAAAGATCACACACACACATGCACACTTACCTTCAGCCTCGGAGGTCCCAGGAGGGTTGGGACTGCTGCCTACCCTCATTGGCTGACCTTAGGTTAGCCAATGAGGGAAGGCAGCAGTCCCAGCCTCGTCACAGTGTGGGATGGGGTCAGTGAGACTGCTGACCCCACCCCACTCTGTGACAAAGTGTCGCTGATTGACACTCGCCCTGGGCACTTCCGGGCTTAACCCTGAAACGCTCAGGTCGAAGTCAATGGGTGAATCTTTCCTCATCACCCAGTGGAGGGCCTCGAGGCACCTTTGCTGAGCCAAGGAGGTCTCGCCCATAGTAGCTGTGACCTCTTCAGTCCAGGAAAGTTCAGCTCAGGCAGCCAGGAGTCTGCGCAAATCGCGCATGTCTGCTCCTGGCTGCCTGACCTGAACATGAAGAGTGTCTGTCAGGCTGACCTTTGTTCAGCCTGACAGACACTCTTCATGAAGGGCAAAAGGTGGGGGGGGGCATGGCCCCAGCGCCCTAAAGGACGGGCCACGCCTGGTTCATATATAACCCAGGCTGCTTAAATAGTGCACATAGCTGACTTGCCTCTTACTTAACCATTGGCATTGTTGTCAGGGTGGGCGTGGAGGAGATGAAAGTTTCTAAATTCATGCTTGAAAACTATCCTTTTTTAAAAATATACTTCTCAATGCATTCATATAATCGGATGTTCTAAGGTGAAACGGTTCGGCATGTTAATGATATACACTTTTGGGATTTTTAACAGACTATCATATTTTTACACTGTGAGCTGTCTTTGAAAATAAAGATGTTTCTACATTTAAACTGTGCAGAACACCCTAGTTACTTACTTTCACTTAAATTAACTTTTAGATAAATACTTGCCTATTTATTTAACATCTTTTAAATGTTTGTGCTGAGTGGAGTCCATTGCTGCTCTTGACCAGGGAGCCGCATGTAAAGGTCAGGAGGGCTGCAAGGGGCCCCCAGGCTGCACTTTGAGTATCACTGTACTAGAGGCAGAGAAGATTGCAGATGGTGGTGCCATAATATTAGCCACTGTGCCACTACTTCCTTCACTCTTCTGGATTCCTAAGGGAGGTGGGGAAAAACTAGGGTGACAGTGAATTATGATCTGCTATTTTGCCCTATCATTCAAGCCTCTGACAGGTGTCCATGACAGAATAGAGTCACCAATTTAATTTCTTCTGGCCATTCTCTGGAAGCCTGAGGAAAGAGCCAGAATTGACAGGGTTCTTGTATGTCTATAATGCTTGCTATATGGAGAAGAGACCTGATTGCATAGACATCTGACTGTGTTTAACCTTACAAAATGTGTGTTTAGGGCATAAAAGTACAGGTGATCTAGAATTATAATGCTAACAAATGTGTGCTCTAGCTCCATGTTTTCAGTTTAGGATCACTGGGAGCCGATTCACAAAGGTAAACTTAAACCTGAGAAAATTATTTCTTTTGGCTATTCACCATTTCAAAGTATAAAGTTACTCAAACCTTTACACTTTCATGTCGCCACCCCATGAAACAGGTGAGTTGGAGCCAACTATACAAGTTTAAAATTGGTTCCATGAAGAAGGAGCAGTAATAAACCCAGCACCACACATGGCCAGCCACTCATACTACAACACCTTCACATAGAACCCAATAGATAATAAAGGAGGCAAGGATTTATATTAGAATATTATAACCCCATAGTTGAATTAGGTTGACTATGTACATATTTGTATAAATACTATATATATATATATATATATACATATATATATATATACATATATGTATATATAGATAATTTTATAATTTATGGTTAAAACATTAAGTATAATAAAAAATATTATTTGATGAGAAAGTATGTTGATATGTTGATAATATTTTACATTTAAATATAAAATAATTATATCCTAAACTTTTGGTGATTTTTAATGCATAAAAATATGTATAACCTTTTCATTTTTCTTGAGATTTTGTTAATTAATCTTTAAAATAATATTAATGTATTAAATATGTTGACATTATTTAGATGTATAATTCAAAATGTATTATTTGTGCTGTAGCATTTTTTTTTATTTTGTCTTCTTTTAGAAGGTTAGTAAACATTTTAAATTAACAAAAGGGGGGTGACTTTTCACACTCCACATATTAATACACTTCAAGAAGAAGAGAAATCTAAAGGCATGAGCAGCATATACTTATTATATCCTTATATTATACAACACATACTTACAACTTAAAAATCACCTTTACACAGTCAGAATTGACATTAATAATTGAACCTTCAAAAATAACAGTTTCCATAAAATTAAAATAAAGTCTACATTTGCAATGCTCATTAGAACAAAAGTATGTAATATGGTAAAGTTTAATGTATATGAAAAAAAGATTTATTATTCCTGTTTTCAAACTTCCTTCTAAATACCATGCCCTAACCTTCCCTTTAGGATACAAATATAGTTATTGAAACATGGGTTCACAGCCAATAATGCATACACAAAATAGAGCATATCAAATAAATGTAGATACACACGTTCATTAGAGCTTCATCTTCCTTTTTTTACATCATATGGATGTGTCTCCAGGCAAAAGTTTCATATTACACTAACTGATCTTCTCACAAACATCAAACAATTCTTTATAGTCAAAGGGCAACCAAAGGAAAATAAGAAAAATGAAAAAGAAAGGGTAACACATTACTCAACCACATATCCTTCACACACATAATTGATCTAGTATTGTCATTGTGACAAGGGGCAAATGCCATCATGATTTCGCAGAAGCAACTTTAGGATAACTATTTCAATAACCTTTATGGTTTCCAAAAAATTGTTTGGCCCTAGGCTACATTGGTAAATCACACATTCAAATTTTGAAAGATCCTAAACTGTAAAGATCTTGTTTGGAGTTCGGAATATGGTGTATTTCATCAAGAAGTTGGTGGATATCCTGTTAATCAAATCACAACTGCTTTATATCCTATTGCACTTGTGGTGCAGTGAATGGGACGGCCACCACGTTTTTAGAGAGTATCCCATCCTCCAAACTCAAACTATGGCCCAAGTTATAAAGTTGAATATGTGTACATGGCTTAGAAAGCCGAATGGTGAATGAATTCTAACAGTGGTCTGGCCAAAGACCCTGACATCTGACGGCATCCTATAGGATGACTGCTTAACTTTCAGTTGACTCCCTGAGGCAGAGAAGCCCACCTGTGGTGAAATCCTGTGGGGGAGTTTTGGAGCACTGTTCATCACCAGATTAGCTGGAGATGGCCTGTTCCTGTCATGTACATGTTTTCTGGTGATTTAATAGCATCTGATGAATCCCTGGAGTGACACAAAACTGGGGAATAGTGGGGAAGAATGTGGTCTCGGTGACGGAAACAGGGTAGCCCCTGGTCCTGACATCACCTGTTGTGAGCCTTGGCTAGCATTGCTAGTGGCCATGCACAGCCCACTCACATGAGGAGTTAATGCCAGCACAGGTGATCAAGAGATTGCTGGGTGGTGCTGGGCAGTGGGCAGGTACCCCCAGTGGGGCAAAACCGATGGTCCTTTGGCTTGGCTCCTGAAATGGGAACTGGGGCCTGGGCATTTGGATGCTGGCTCGCCTCGGTGGAAGGCATCCCAGTCACAGGGGCCTGAGGCAGATCATAGGGGTACTCACCATAGGGAGAGAAGTAGCCCAACTGGCCTTCTTAGTCTAAAGTTTAAGTCATGCCAAGAGAGTGGTGCAAGAGAGCCAGTAGGAAACTGAGCTTCCATGAGGGAGACCTCCCCAGGGTAGAGGAAGTGTTGGTCCTCCACACCAGCCCTATCGAGCGGTCTGTTTCACTCAGGCCATCTGGATGCAGGTTGTTTCCCCATATTAGCAAACCTAGACAGAAAAAAAACATTTTTCTGGCCCTCCAAAGCTTTCTTCCAACTCTATAACATTGGCAGGTAGCAGATCTGTGGGTGGCCGTGGTGAGCTTGCTTGGGATTTAACTTGTAGCTGTGGCAGATATCGGTATGGACTGAGATGCTGTTCTTCCCTGTGTTCACCATAACTGATTTCCCCTCCAGCCTGGATTACTGGTCGGCTTGAAGACCCTCCAAGTGATATGTATGAAGCACAATAAGCTGTTTTCAAACTGAAGGATCAGATAGCAGTGCTGGGAAAGCAACCAAGATGGACAAATACACTAAGCCCACCCTCAGCATATAAAAGGGCCTGATGAGGCACAGAATATACAGGAATCTCCGGGGGATTCCTTGATTGAAGCCAAATTGCACGTCTTTCAAGACCCTTAAATGGCCTTGAAATTGAATATAGGTGAAGTGGGAATGGATGTCATGTGCTGCGGCAGAACCTGTGCAATGTGGTTCAAAGGTGACAAATGTGGAGGAACATGTAGCTGATCTGGAAGACATGGACATCTAAA
This sequence comes from Pleurodeles waltl, assembly GCF_031143425.1. NCBI lineage: Eukaryota > Metazoa > Chordata > Amphibia > Caudata > Salamandridae > Pleurodeles > Pleurodeles waltl. The sequence continues at coordinate 923,546,390 of NC_090448.1, read as the reverse complement.
GTCCAAGGTTGCCAACCTGACCTCCTCCTCTAAAATCCTCGAAGAGCACTACAAGGATGTTGAGGGAAGGTCAAAAAGAAATAACCTTCCTTGAGGGACAGGAGGGCCCCAACCAAGAAAAAATTCCTGGAGCAATCGATTGCCTTCTGGATTCCATAGACAACCTTTTACCATACTTTATCCTAGAGATGGGGGTGCAGGAGGCTGGCACGAGGGGCTCCTTCTCACCTTCTAATGGTCTGTCCTGAATTATAGAGACTAGGACGCAATCCTCAACATGGCCTCAGCCGTTGATGAGCTGGTATTCCAATCCTCAAGGTTACCAATCTTTCCATACTGTACTCGCCATGTGCAAAGCAAAGGAAACCATTCAATTAAGTTAAGGTTAAATTGAGGGTGATGATCATTCAGTACTTGTTCCTCTTCCTCACAGGCTCAAAATAATTCATAATCCCCATACAATCTTTTTTAACGCAGTTGAAGTGGCCTTAGACTAGGCAGCAGGGAACAAGACTTGAAAAAGCACCCCAAATGGGACATCCTCTCTAAGTGGGGGTGAGGACTGCTAGGTGATGACTCTCAAGATGGAGGCAAAGATGTAGAAGGGCCTGGAGGATCCAACAAGGTTTGGTAGGGTCCCTTTACATTGAAGATCATTTGCAATATAGGGTGCTGAGGTGATAGTACAGATCCTGGGGCCCTCTTTAACAATAGAAAATCAAGGGAGTGCGCCTCAAGGAAACAACTGAGTCGACTTGTGCACATGAGAAGACATACAATTGTTTCCACAGCACAGGCAACAAACCCACCAGATAATCATAATACTCTACATAGCTAGCACTGACCTATGTTTTACATGAATGTTGGCTTCTTGCCCCTGACAGTTATATGTCCTTCTGTATGGTTTTATTTGGGCAACAGATACGTCACAATAGAAAGTATGGGGGGGAGAAATTGGGAGGGTTAATTTGCAGGGCTTGTATTATGTTGTTGCTTCATCTATTTTACGATGTGGTCATGCTAATACACACCATTGCTACATATAGGGATGAGGCACATAACTGTCTCACTATGTGGCCCTGCCCCAAACTATCATCCGTTTGATGCCACTCTACTCTGAAATGGGGCCACCATTCCATTCATTGTTTATGTGTCTGATAACCTAAACACAAGACTTCTTTTAAGATTTGGTCCTAGAACACTAATGACCTTAAGGGCCACATTAAGAGAGGGCAGTGTTGTGGTTTGCAAAATGACACCTCCCTGCTAAATTGATACTCCAAAAACTCACCTTCTTGAGTCTAAATGTTCCTTCCTTAGACATTTTGTGATTGACTAGTTATTTCACAGTAGGTGTACTACGGAGCCCTGTGGGGAAGCCATTTTGATACAAAGAACACTTTCCCTACGTTATGTAGGTGATATCTGAGTGGCTAGGGCACTAGGTTGCAATCATAGGTAAAATGGAGGAGAGACACTACAACTTGATCAGCACTTATGTCCCACTACTTTTGGTCAAGCTGACCTTGAATGATCTGGTGTTGCTGTTGCCAGGGCTCCCATGGAGAGTGAAGGTTCTTGGGGAGATTTTTGTCACTCAGGATATGACTAGTCAGAGAGCATATGGATTAAACAGGAATACTGCTGTAGTGGACTGGACGTCCTCCATAAGCTTCTGTGATATGTTATGGGGGCACCCCCAAGCTAGATAATGCATATGTTTCTGCAGTGCACAAATCTGTGTCCAGAATCTACAACTTCTTTGTGTCTGCCGCTGATGTGCCATTGACTATAGTTGTACGTTTTTTCCCATTAAATACTTGGGGCCATTCACCATTGAGTGTGTAAATTGGCTGCCCCAGTTAGGGTGAACTACTCATGTTAAGGTTAAATGTGGGGTGCCTAGTAGACATAGGCCCTCATTATAACATTGGCGGTAAATCCCACTTACCGCCATGCCGACTGCCGCCAACATATGGCTGCCGCAACAGATATCTGCTAACCATATTATGACACACACATACCAATCTGTCATTATACAGCCACACACAAGTCCGCCAGCCCAAAGGTCAATGATAAACTGGTGGTATCAAAACCCACACCGTTACACCAACAGAACAACGCCCACAACATTATGACCCACGAATCACCACTGTGGACATTCAGTGGGGGTAAACCATTGGCGGTAAATACCGCCGCACTCAAAATACACACTAACACACTAACAAAACAACACTACATTGGTCAATTCAAACTACAAACACTTGATGCCCATACACACACCACACCCACACACCCACACCACTATAAAACACACACCCACATCACATTACCCACAACCCTGTACGAATACAAAGCATTGGCACGAGACAGACACCACGACCACAGACAAGACCAGAGCCACACACCACCTACACCTATACACCACCCACGTACCCCACATCACACACCCCAATACATCACCATACACACACTCACCCACACCACTCACACCACACTCATGCCATGACAACGACACCCCAGGTTCTCTGAGGAGGAGCTAAGGGTCATAATGGAGGAAATCATCTGTGTAAAGCCACAGCTATTTGGTTCACAGGTGCAGCAGACAGCTATTGCTAGGAAGATGGAGCTATGGCGGAGGATCGTGGACAGGGTCAACGCCATGGGACAGCACCCCAGAACAAGGGATGACATCAGGAAGAGGTGGAACAACCTACGGAGGAAGGTGCGTTCTATAGCAGCAAGATACCAACTCGCTGTACAGAGGACTGGTGGTGGACCCCCACAACTAACAAACTGGGAAGAGCAAGTCTTGGCAATCATGCATCTTGAGGAGGACTAGACTCTGGTAAGTCAATTCTCTATTACTATCACCCCACTACCTGCATTCTATCACATACCCCCACCCTCACCCTCACCCCCATCACTCCACCACCTACCACACACCCCACCATCACAACCCACTCATCCAATGCTAAGGCCTGCATGACCACCAATGCATGGATACCACTCACAGCCCTGCATGGACACCTATCACCACAGCATGCACACTAGAGAGAATCACCTAGTCCACCAAATAACAACTCACACAAGGCAAAGCTGCCAGGGCAATAACAACATTGAGGGCAACACACCCACGCACAATATGTCAGACGCAGAAACAATAACACTGCATTTACATCCCCACAGGTAACCCAGCCAATGTCACTGGCGAAGAGGTGCCAGCAACATCCAGCCCCCCCACCAGAAGAGGCCCACAGTGATGACAGCAGCTCTGGTTGCCTGGATCTGGATGACCAACCTGGCCAATCAGGGACCTTCGGACAGTCGGTTACCCAGGCGCACCCTCACACCACCACAGAGCTTCCCCCCTCAGGAAACACCACCACAGCACCCACCCAGCGGGCCCATAGCTCTGTCCCCAGGGGGGGCAAACACAAGCACCACATGTCATCCCACAGGCACTCACAAAAAACACCATCCAAAGGCAGACATACTAACACCCAATGCCTCCACTGTGGCCCCTCCTCCTCATTGTCCACCTCCCTCCCAGTAGCATCTCCACTCACACCTTCATGCACTACATCCTCATCCTGTACCACCATCACCAGCGCACCTATCAGTACACACCCCTCACTGGCAGTCACCACCCCCACATCCATGCACACGTCCCCTGTGTCCTCTCCCACTGTGTCTGTGCCACTCCTCCCAAAATACACAAAGGCAATCACTCAGACACCCAACAGCCATCCACCTCACAACAGCATCCAGCCGATGCACCTGCACCCAAACATAGCAGACTGACACCTCCTACCACCACTCCCTCTTCCTCCACTCACAAACCATCTCCCTCTTCCCACCCCAATGTCCCTAAGAAGCTTTTCCTCGCCACTATTGACCTCTTCCCTAGCCCTCCCCCCGTCCCTCACGTCATGCCAGGGTGGTCAAAACCCAGGCAAGCACCTCAGCCACCCAGTCCACGGGCACAGTATTGTCCCCAGCAACTCCAGGTGGGAAAGGATCCCGGCCACCTGCTAGCCAGACGGAAAGGGTGCCTGTCCCAAGTGCTTCAAGGAAGGGCAAGGAGCCAGCCCCGTCTGCTGGAAGGAAGGGTAAGGAGCCAGCCCCAGCTGCAGGAAGGAAGGGCAAGGAGCTAGTCCCAGCTGCAGGAAGGAAGGACAAGGAGCCAGCCCCAGCTGCAGGATGGAAGGGCAAGGGGCCAGCCCCAGCTGCAGGAAGGTAGGGCAAGGAGCCAGCCCCAGCTACAGCAAGGAAGGGCAAGAGGCCTGCAACAACAGGTAGTATACACATGGGGCCTGGTGCTGGGACTCAGTCGGAGTCACCACCACCAACCATGGTGATGCAGCTGTCCGAGGCTGCAGGGGATGGGCTGGAGCCTTCCCCCACCACTACCAGCTCCACCAGCACCACCAGAACCAGCAGCAGCAGCCCCAGTGGGCAGCTGTCCTAGGCTGCAGGGGATGGGCTGGAGCCTCCCCCCACCACTACCAGCTCTACCAGCAGCACCACCACCAGCAGCAGCAGCCCCAGTGGGAAAGCGTCCGAGGCTGCAGGGGATGGGCTGGAGCCTCCCTCCACCACTACCAGCTCCACCAGCAGCACTGCCAGCAGCACCGCCACCTGCCCAGTGGGCAGTCATCCGAGGCTGCAGGGGATGGGCTGGAGCCTCCCCCCACCACTACCAGCTCCACCAGCAGCACCGTCACCAGCACTGCCACCAGCAGCCCCAGTGAGCAGCCATATGAAGCTGCAGGGGATGGGCTGGAGCCTCCCCCCACCACTACCAGCAGCAGCAGTAGCACCACCACTGCCACCACTTAACAGCCGTTACGGCCAGTGGACAGTGTGTAGTCCTGCATCCATGGGCTGTTGTGCGGCCTGGCCCCATCAAATCCTGTGGGTATGACACCCAGCTGAGAGACTGTGACCTTGCACTCCCCAAAATCTGCATCACCGAGCACAATGCCCCCTCCAGAACCGGTGGAGAAGACATCCACTCACGTCATCCGTCCCAGGATAAAGCTCACTGGGCACGATGCCCCCTCCAGAACCAGTGGGGAAGTCACCCACCTGAGAGACTGTGGCCTTGCTCTCCCCAGGACAGAGCACAGGACATGTTGCCCCTTCCAGAGCATGTCAGCAAGTCACCCACTGAGAGACAGTGTGGCTTTGCATTCCCTAGGACAGAGCACAGGGCATGTTGCCCCCTCCAGAGCATGTGGGCAAGTCACCCACTTGAGAGACTGTGGCCTTGCACTCCCCAGGATCAAGCACAGGGCATGTTGCCCCCTGCAGGACCAGTGGCGTTGTACCATCTTCCGGATGAGGTGCCCCCCCGTTCCCCGTCCCCTTGAGGTGCCTGGCTATTTTTGACCTGATGCCCCTGCAGTGTTCTCTCCGTGTTGTTGCAGGAGTGAGGTGGGGCCATGGACTTTGTGATGTGGCCCTGTGGCCCACGAACATTGTGGACTGGGCAGTGTCCCTTGATTTGTAAATATGTATATACTTTTTGATTTTGATGCACATATTACTAATATATTTATCTTATTACACTCTTTTCACTCTATTGTAGTTGTCCTTGCATTATTCCTGAGGGGTACAGGGTGAATATGTTATGATACTGCATCTGCTTGTGTGTATGGTTTTGGGGGTGGGGGTGTTGTGTGTTGCGTCTGTGTTTCACTCTCTTTTTCCTCCCCACCTCCCCTGTGTGCTAGGCGGCAGTACTCATCATGGTCGTCTTCGCCATCATTGGTGTTCGTAGTGGAGCAGCACGCAGAAGACCATTGAGAAGACATGCAAATCAGGCTCCATGGCGGCATGGTTCTTCCCTAAGTCTCCACAGGTGAGTCGTTTCCCTTCTGTGCGGTGTTCCCCCAGGCTTTTTGATGTTGTTGGTACCGCCCCGGAAAAGGTGGCGGTTATCTCCCTCACAATACAGTGGGCAGAACATTGTCTTCCACCTGGCTATAGGCGGTTACCGCCGTGGTTTCCCTTTGATTCAGCCCTGTCGGTCGGTGTGTTAAAGTGGCAATCTGTCTGAGCTGTTTCCGCCGTAGTCATAATTTCGCGGTTATTACCGCTGGCCTGTTGGCGGTATTACCGCCACTTTATCACCGACTGCCAGGGTTGTAATGAGGACCATAATGTCTCCATTTTTTACAGACAGAACTGAACTTACTAGGTACCCTTTAGGCAGCAGGTAAGGTATCTATTTTCTTTAGTGCCAAGCCCTTCTTGACAACAAAGGAAAGGGAGCAAGCTCTTGCTCATCTTGATGCCCAGGTGCTCTGATTGGAGCACCGTTGTCTCACTCAAGAGGGGGAAAATGAACCACACCAGTTTAAGGCAGCTAGAGAATCCCTATGACAAAATTATATTGAATAGGCCAAATAGACATGGCATTCAATAGGCATGTCTACGAAATGCAGCATAAATCTGCTTTGTACAAAAAGATCTTTCAGGTCATGAGTTAGACTCACCTCTCAACAATGACCTCCTACTTGCAACCTTGAATACACAGGACTGATCTTCACTTGACTGTCCCATAACATAAGAGAAGAATGCAAATGCCATTGTTGATATGAAATCTGGTAAAATGCCAGAACTCAATGTTTTCCCTCTTGAATATTATATGAAATTTTACTTGCTCCTCTCTCTAAAAATACTTAATATGTATCAAAAAGCGGTGCACAGCGAAGCCCTCCCACCTAGCCTTGACCTCCTAGCAATTGTGGTCATACCTAAATCAGATAGGCAGCAGGAGAATTCTTCCTCATACCAGCCAGTCTCACTAGTAAATATCAAGACTAAGTAATTTCTTCTCTGGTCTTCCTCAAACAATGTGGATTCATTGCCAACCACATCACAAGGCTTTGATCTGTGGGATTCATGTGGCTGTGACACTTAAGCACAAGCTCAAAGATCTCAGTGTATTTATGCTGATTGATTTTTAAAAGTATGCAGATGGGATTTGGCCCTTGTTTTCTGTCACATGTCACAATACTATGTGTCAGCCACAAGCACAGCTTAAGGTCAAAGGAGTCTTGTTGTAGCCATTCCAGATCTGATGTGGTACCAAGCAAGGGTGTTCCTTGACCCCCATTCTCTTTGATTTGATAACCAAACTGCTTAATATCTCAGTCAGGGGGGATGCCCAGGTGAGGGAACTCAAATGGGAGAGGGGGACAGGGATCCAATTGCTCTCTACACAGATGATGTTCTGCTCTTCAAGACCTGCCCCCAGGAAGCCTTGCCAGACTAATACAAATTACTGAATTATATGAGGAGGCATCTGGCATTAAGGTTAACTGGGCAAGTCCACCTGGTTCCAGTCTGCTGAGGACAGGAGATGCAGACTGGCAACCCCTGTTACATGTTAAAACTCAAACCTTCAAATACCTCAGTGTGCATACAGCTCTAGGTTCTAAGTACACAAGCAGTTTACATTTGAATACAATGATATCTTGAACACAGAGTGATATGGATGGCTGGATGAAATGCCCCACTGAATGTACTGGGAAGGGTAGCCCTCTATAAAAATGATAGTGTTGCCAAACTACTCTGATTGGAAATGTGGTTACTGGTTGAGAGGAAATGAAACTCTACTCAAGCAGCAACCACAATCTCTGTCAAGGTGAAACACAGCAAACCTCAAATTAACCTATGCTTAACCTTCTTGTAGCTTGGCACAAAAGCAGTCAGGCTTAACTTAGAGGCAATGTGTGAAGTATTTATGTAGCACTTTGAATGGTAAGAAAGCAAAAAGACAACACAAGATAAGTCCTAAACCAACTTAGAAAAAATTGAGTAAAATTTACTGAATTATTTGAGACCAAAACAACAAATATCCACTCAGTAGAACAGGAAATATGTAATTTTAAAGATTTAAACAAAGCACAAAGCGTGAACTGTGGCTGTCTGGTAGCGCCAGACTAGGACTAAGCCAGGTCAGGTCAAATGAGATAGAGCATATAGAGGGACCATTGCAAGGTCCTGCATTGAAAATGTGACGCATATCAGCAGTTCGCGGGGAGCTGCGATGCGGAGTCCTGCTTTGTCATCAAGGATGCAATCGAAAGGAATTGTGATGCAAAGTCCTGCATCGAAGATGCATCACACACCAGCAGTTCTGAAGGGATGCAGGGCTGCAATTAGGAGTCCTGCGTAATTGTCATAAGAAATGCTGATGACCAGGGGCTTGCGATGTGAATCCCTGTATCAAGGATGCATTGCGCAGTGGCAGTTTTGAGGAGACTGAAAGTTGCAATGTGCGGTTTGACATCAGTGATGCATCGCACTGCAGTGCTTCAGCTTCACAGGACCACAGCTGAGCTGGCAGAACATCTTCAGGCCCGCTTCCAGTAGTCCAGCACTGGGGTGGCATTGTTTTGGGGGTAGGACTCACAGCAGACAGAGGTGAGGTGCTGAGTTCAAGGTGGTTAAAGCCATTTCAGGCCCTGAGGCTCAGATCAGGAGGGCAGCAAACAAGCCCTTGGAGTCACTGTAGTAGTCCTGATTTCAAGATGCAGGTCCTGGCCTTTCACTCAGGTAAAAACAACAAGTGATGGACGGAATGCTGAACATTGTCAAACATTCACCCCCAGTCACAGATCTGGGTTTAATCCATTGTTTCTTTGCTGCCCATGCCATTCCAGTTTGGACCCAGCCATATGCAAATCAGTCTTGACCCTGTTCCCCATGGGAACAGTCCAGCCCGAACTGCTAGGCCAGGTCTTCCCTGGACTGGAAACAAGCATCCTGGGACCGGTTTCGGGGTATCACCCCTCATCAGCCAGGCTAGCTTGAATCCAGTGGCATGGGAAGCACGGGACCCACGTCTGGGCATACCCTTCCCACTTAGGGCGACAAATGCAAAAACAACAAGTGATGGACGGAATGCTGAACATTGTCAAACATTCACCCCCAGTCACAGATCTGGGTTTAATCCATTGTTTTTTTGCTGCCCATGCCATTCCAGTTTGGACCCAGCCATATGCAAATCAGTCTTGACCCTGTTCCCCATGGGAACAGTCCAGCCCGAACTGCTAGGCCAGGTCTTCCCTGGACTGGAAACAAGCATCCTGGGACCGGTTTCGGGGTATCACCACTCATCAGCCAGGCTAGCTTAAATCCAGTGGCATGGGAAGCACGGGACCCACGTCTGGGCATACCCTTCCCACTTAGGGCGACAAATGCAAAAACAACAAGTGATGGACGGAATGCTGAACATTGTCAAACATTCACCCCCAGTCACAGATCTGGGTTTAATCCATTGTTTTTTTGCTGCCCATGCCATTCCAGTTTGGACACAGCCATATGCAAATCAGTCTTGACCCTGTTCCCCATGGGAACAGTCCAGCCCGAACTGCTAGGCCAGGTCTTCCCTGGACTGGAAACAAGCATCCTGGGACCGGTTTCGGGGTATCACCCCTCATCAGCCAGGCTAGCTTGAATCCAGTGGCATGGGAAGCATGGACCCACGTCTGGGCATACCCTTCCCACTTAGGGCGACAAATGCAAAAACAACAAGTGATGGACGGAATGCTGAACATTGTCAAACATTCACCCCCAGTCACAGATCTGGGTTTAATCCATTGTTTTTTTGCTGCCCATGCCATTCCAGTTTGGACCCAGCCATATGCAAATCAGTCTTGAACGATGGATTAAACCCAGATCTATGACTGGGGGTGAGTGTTTGACAATGTTCAGCATTCCGTCCATCACTTGTTGTTTTTGCTTTCACTCAGGTAGCCAGGCAACAGAGTAGCAGTACTTCTTGCAGAGCAGCACAACAGTCCTTCTGAGTCTTCCACAGGTTCAGAGCTGTATTGGTGAGTTGGGTCTGAGGGTCCTTCATTTATACCTTGTGCCAACTTTGAAGCAGGAGAAGCTTCTAGAGATATCCACCACCAGAGGTGCTTGGAATTTCTTTCCTCTCTGCTCTGGCCCTAGCTTGTCTGGGGTCACAAAAGACTAGTGTTGCTGTATGTGAACGCCGGAGCCCGAGAGCAGCAAGGACTACATTCTCCAGGTGTACTTGTGGCAGGAGGCTGCCTACCCGCATTTCTCTCATGCCCGGAGGCGCATAAAGCCATTCCCTGCACCCCACTGCTTGGGACACTGTATGTGAATGCCAGGGCCCGGAGAAGCAAGGACTACATTGCCCTACTGTACTTGCAGTAGGAGGTCATATCCCACTTTTTTCTCATGCCCAGAGGAGCATAAAGCCATTCTCTGCACCCCGCTGCTTGGAATGCTGTATGTGAAAGCTGGGGCCTGAGGGCAGCAAAGACTACATTCCCTAAGTGTACTCATGGCAGGAGGCTGCATTACACATTTCTCTAGTCCCTGAATGTGCATAAAGCCATTCTCTGCACCCCACTGTGCGGGACACTGTATGTGGATACCGGGGCCCAGGAGCAGCAAGGAATACATTCCCCAGGTGCACTCGTGGCAGGAGTCTGCATCCACATTCTTCTCATGCTCGGAGGCGTATAAAGTCATTCTCTGCACCCCGCTGCTCAGGACTACATTTCCCATGTGTACTCGCAGCAAGAGGCTGCATCCTACATTCCTCTTGCACCCAGAAGTGCATAAAGACATTCTCTGCATCCCACTGTGTGGGACGCGCTGTATGTGAACACCGGCAGACAAAAGGGGTGCAGTTTGATTCTTCCTATAGATATGTATAGGAAAGAATGTTTAAGGCTTTTGAACAACGAACGGAATTACAAGGCTCCTGTTGAGAGATCCTACTCCTGATATTGAGGAAGAAATTGCCTCTCTGCTCTCATGGGGATGGACAATGGTTGGGTCACCAAACAACAGGCTGAGTTCTTGATTCAGAAACAACCTAAGATGCCCTACTTTTACATCTTGCCTAAGATGCACAAAAATAAAAGTCCCCCACCAGGAAGGCCTAATGTTTCAAAAATTGCTTCCTTGTTAGATAGAACCTTTATCCCAATTTTGTGACTTTTTTCTCCATCCATTGGTAAAATGATGCCCACGTACCTACAGGACACAAAAGATGTCTTGAATCTCCTTATGGATTTACCTTTTGATGTTTCAAGTGAATTATTGATAAGTCTGGATATACAAACATTCTGCAAGAAGCCACCCTAGAGGTTGTAGAGAAAATCCTGAGAGGAACGGAATGGGTGTCTGCTACACCTCAAGAGTATATATTGAATTTGGCGCACCTGGCATTGACAAGAAACTTTTTTGAATTTGAAAGTGAATTTTTTCTCCAGGTATATGGGACCTCAATGGGAAGCACCTTTGCTCCTAGCCTAGCCTAGCCTGCCTCTATGCACATGATCTCAAATCAGCTAATGTTCTGAATGAGTCAAACCTGTTCAGAGAAAAAATCCGCCTGTGGAAACGTTACATCGATCTTTTATAAACTAACAGACCGCAACAGTCTCTTAAGATTTGACAGTTTCCACCCACGGGCCCTGAGGGAAAACCTACCAGTAGGGCAGTTCCTTCACTTACGCCGGAACTGTTCAGATGTAGGAAAATACAAGTCACGTGCAAAAATCTATCAGGAAAACTCCATGAGAAAAAATATCCCAGCAGATAGATTATGAAAGCTAACAAGAGAGCTCTGAATAATAACAGGGAACAGCTATTGAAGGCCTTTGAAAAAGAGAAAAAGGAGAAGTTGATCTGTGTAACTACCTTTAGTCCATAATCTAACAAACTAAACAAGATTATCAACAGTCGTTGGAGAATTCTACAATCAGGGGTCCTGCTCTCTTTTAGAAGGGCAAGAAATATCAAGGATATCCTGGTACACACTCTAAATGGAATGACGCAGCCCAGCTCCCCGAGAGGAGATAGATGCAGTGCCAGTGTTGCAACCAGAACTTCAACGCACGGTCCACTGGATCGACGCATAGTCGAGCCGGAATGACGCAGTCTGACATCATGCATGAAGAATTGACGCAGCGCCTGCCGTGCAACAGAAATTTCCCCCCATCGCCCACCGGATCGATGCAGCTCCTGCTACCTCATCCTGCATGACCAGGGTTTTTCTGCATCGTCCCCGTGGCATCCGAAAACACTGCAACGCGAAGAGGATACAAGTCAGCAAGCCAGAAATTGATGCAAAGCCTTCCCTGTGCGGAAAATTATTGATGCGTCGTCTGTGTGCGACCAGAGAAACCGACGCACACCTCCCCGTTTTCCACGCATCTCCTCCTCTGACGTCCCTTGGGGAGGATTTGAACGCAAACCAGGTACTTTGTGCTTGAAAGAGGCACTTGTTGCTTTTTAAAGACTAAAGACTTCCTTTATCATTCTCTAGTCTAAAGTGGCATTTTAACGTATATTTATCAAATCTTGCTCGTTTTGACCTGCATTTAACCAGATAAATATTCTGGGGGTCATTCTGACCTCGGCGGTCAGAGACCGCCGGGGCCAGGGTCGGTGGGAGCACCGCCGACAGGCCGGCGGTGCCCCGCAGGGCATTCTGACCGCGGCGGTTCGGCCACGGTCAGATGCGGAAAACCGGCGGTCTCCCGCTGCCCATACGAATCCTCCATGGCGGCGGAGCGCGCTCCGCCGCCATGGGGATTCTGACACCCCCTACCGCCATCCTGTTCCTGGCGGGTCTCCCGGCAGGAACAGGATGGCGGTAGGGTGTGCCGCGGGGCCCCTGGGGGCCCCTGCAGTGCCCATGCCAATGGCATGGGCACTGCAGGGGCCCCTGTAAGAGGGCCCCACCTTGTATTTCAGTGTCTGCCTTGCAGACACTGAAATACGTGACAGGTGCCACTGCACCCGTCGCACCTTCCCACTCCGCCGGCTCAATTCTGAGCCAGCGTCCTCGTGGGAAGGATGATTTGCCCTGGGCTGGCGGGCGGCCTTTTGGCGGTCGCCCGCCAGCCCAGGGCAAATCCCAAAATACCCTCAGCGGTCTTTCGACCGCGGAGCGGTATTTTGGTGGGGGAAGTCTGGCGGGCGGCCTCCGCCGCCCGCTAGACTTAGAATGACACCCTATATATTTTTCTAAACACTGTGTGGTATATTTTGTGGTGATATACTGGGTAATTGCATGATTTATTGCATCAAATACTTTACACATTGCCTGACTGCTCAGTGCCAAGCTTCCAGAGGGTGGGCACAGGATTTTTTGGACTGTGTGTGACTTACCCCGACTAGAGTGAGGGTCCTTGCTTGGACAGGGGTTAACCTGACTGCCAACCAAAGAAATCATTTTTAACATTGGTGATCAGCTGTGAGGATAGGACTTGTGCAGTGATTTACAATAGCTATGTGTGCATTACCTACCCACAGTTGAAGGTCAACTTGATTTAGTATCTTTTTCTGCAATTTTGTTTTCTGCCTGACATTTTTAACTAAATCCTCATACAACATGTCTCTGGCCGGGTCTCAAGCAGGAGATTTTGACCTAGTCAAGCTGGAGACATACACTGTTAACCAGCTGAAGGGGTTCTGCAAGGGGATGGAAGTACCTTCCCAGGGTGCCGCCAAAAAGGAGGAATACCGAAAGGCACTGAGAGCCTGGGCAGAAGCCCATTCAGATGCGAATGTTGAGGAGGAGGGCCCAGAGGAGGGCCCCTGAGAGGATTTTTTGCCAGTAGTGGGGGATGTTACCCCTGGAATTTTGCACCCTATTAAACCAGGGAGCAGTGTCTCTAGCCATGGCCTGACTGCAGAGGAAAGGATGGAGGAGAGAGAATTTCATCTACAGATGGCAAAGTTAAACCTGGAAGCAGAGGAGAGGAAAGCAGAGAGAGAGGCTGACAGAGCAGCCAAACAAGCTGAAGCTGAAAGGGCTTTAGCTAAAAAGAAACTTTTGTTGGCTCATGAACTGAGTGTCAAGGAGCTGGATATCAAGGCGAGATCGTCTGAGTCTGGCAGTGATGGTGGCAGCATAGATGCAGGACCTGCCAGGGAAAGGAGGGTTTGTATACCCAAAAATGTAGTACCAAGTTATGTGGTGGAAGATGACATTGATAAGTGGTTGGCTGCTTATGAAATTGCACTAAGGGCTCATGGGGTCTCTGAAGAGCAAAGGGGGGGGCGGCCTTGTGGTGGTATGTGCCAGTAGTTGGGAGGGACACACTCCTTGCATTGGATCCTAAGGATCAAAACAGATACACACCAATGAAAACTGCTTTGCTTGCCAAGTTTAGGCTGACACCTGAGAAGTACCATCAGAGGTTCAGGGACAGCACTAAAACACTCCACACAGAACTGGGTAGACTTTTTTTGCTTTCTCCAGTAAGGCACTGAATGGTTGGCTGTGAGGCAGTAAAGTAAACAATTACAAAGGGATATGTAATTTAATTCTGAGAGAGCATATGCTCAGTATTTGTTCTACAGAGTTGCGCCAGCACCTGGTTGACAGTAAGCTGACTGATCCTAGAAAGCTTGCTGAGGAGGCAGACCTCTGCGTTAGCACCAGAGTGTCCGAAAAGGTACCTGGGAGTGACCCATGAAGGGTGGTTCTGGTTCCCCCCAACAGAGTGAGGGGGAGTTTAAAAATTACCCAGACAAGTTCCAAAGTAAGGGGGGAGGAAAGGGTTCCCTTGCCCCATCTGAGAAACAGGGTGGTGGTTCTGGTGGGCGGTGGCGCAAAGCATCCCATTCCCAAACCCGCTGTTTTGAGTGCTCCCAGCTATGGCACAGGAAGGGTGACTCTGTCTGTGCAAAGAACTCACCCACTAGTGGGACCTCTACAGGGGTGGCCTATGTGGCCTTAGGGTAAAGTAGTCCCCAGGGGCAGGTTGTAGACCATGTTTTCATCTCCTTCAGTTGAGGGATAGACTCAGAGGATAAGCTGGTGATCCCTGAGGGTGGGAGTCTTCACTTCCACCAGGTGGGAGTGAATGGGGTCCCAGTCACTGCTCTGAGGGACACAGGGGCTAGTCATACCATAATGGTGGAGAGACTAGTTTCACCAGAGCAGTACACCGGCCACGTGTGTAGGGTGACTCCAGCCCATGGGGATGATTTCTTCCACCCCATGGCCCTGGTATCCCTGGAGTGGGGTGGGGAGGTGACCCAAAGGCAGGTCATAGTTAGTCCCCAGATGCCCATTGACTGCATTCAGGGAAATTAGTTTCCCCTAGTGGCAGGAAAATTGAGAGAGGTGACAGTTCAGTTGTCTGGTCGTACCACCCCCCATAGGAGGAGTGTGAGCCCAGATGTAGGGGCAAGGTGAGGAAGGACTCCCCTGTGTCCCCTGTTCAGCCTCAGGGTACAGAACCTGGGTTGATTGACCAGTGTCAGGGTACCACCCCTGACCTGGTGGGAGGTAGAATGGACAAGGGGTACAAGACCCCTGGGGCTATTGCCCCCCCATTCTGTGATGCCTTAGGAGCCCCTTGGGAGCGCCCTGCCAGCCCCCCTGCTGGAGGAAAAGCTCATGCAAAGCCTCACTCAGGGCCTCCACTTAGCAGTGGATGGTCTGGGGCCTGTCACCTGACACTGACAGCTGTCAGTGGCCTCTTTTGGTTGCTGTTCTTGTGGGCAGAGTTTTCCCTGGGTTAGGGACAGAAGTCAGACCCAAGGGGTGGAACAGGCAATATAACTTTGCTGCCCATGGTGGCACTGTCTGCATACGGGGATGCATCTGTGAACAAATTACATTTAGGAGCTTCAGAGATGGGGTCCTCAGATGAGGAGAAGGGTTCCCCATGGGTCAGTTCAGTGGCTCCAGAGAGTATAGACAGAGGAGCCTCACTGAGTTCAGAAAGGTGTAGAACTGGCAAGTGCCCCAGCAGTAGTGGGCCATTGTCCATGTTCTACCACTTTTAGCAGGGAAGTCCATCAGAGTGTTGATTATCCTACCCTGGCTTTAGGCTGGAAGGGGGATATGTTGGAAATGGCCTTTCTGCAGGGTCACCCCCAAACCTTTTGCCTTCCTCCCTCTCTTTTTCTGACCTCATTTTTGTTGGCCCCTGCACACTTTATCACTGCTAATCAGTGCTAAAGTGCATATGCTCTCTCTCTCTAAAACATGGTCACATTGGCTCATTCCCAAATGGCATAATTAATTTATATGTAAGTCCCTAGCAAAGTTCACTACATGTGCTCAGGGCCTGTAAATTAAATGCTACTAGTGGGCTGCAGCACTGGTTGTGCCACCCACATAAGTAGCCTCATAACCATGTCTAAGGCCTGCTACTGTGGGGCCTGTGTGTGCAGCTTGACTGCCACTTCGACTTGGCAGTTAAAAGTAATTGTCAAGCCTTATCTCCCCTTTTTCTACATATACGTAACCCCTAAGGTAGGCCCTAGGTAACCCATAGGGCAGAGTGTTATTTAGGTAAAAGGCAGGACATGAACATGTGTGTTCTATATGTCCTGGTAGTGTAAAACTCCTAGAATTGTTTTTACACTGCTGTGAGGCCTGCTCCTTTCATAGGATAGCATTAGGGCTACCCTCATATACTGTTTGAGTGGTAGATTCTGATCTGAAAGAAGTAGCCAGGTCATATTTAGTATGGCCAGAATAGTAATAGAAAATCCTGCTTATTGGTGAAGTTGGATTTCGTATTACTATTCTAGAAATGCCACTTTTAGAAAGTGAGCATTTCTCTACACTCAAAACCTTCTGTGCCTTACACCCTGTCTCCAATCCACGTCTGTCTGGGTTAAGTCACAGCTCCCTTGTGCATTTCACTCAGACAACCCCAAACACAGGATGCTCAGTCACACCTGCACACATCTGCATACTGAATGGGTCTTCCTGGACTGGGAGGGTGGAGGGCCTGACACATACATTTGAAAGGACAGTGGCCTGCCCACACAATGGACTGCCAAACCTCCTACTGGGACCCTGGCAGACAGGATGGAACTAAAAGGGGACTTTGTGCACTTCTAAGCCGCTCTTTGAAGTCTCCCCCACTTCAAAGGCACATTTAGGTATTTAAACAGTGTCTCTGACCTTAACAACTTAGACACTTCTTAAGTCAGACACTTCTGGACAAGATACCACTGGTGAAGAAGCTCTGAACCAGACCCTGCAACATGCCAAGAGGAACTGCCTGGCTACCCAAAGGACTCACCTGACTGCTTTTCTGCAAAGGACTGCTGCCCTGCTGTTGCCCTGCTGCCTTGCTGGCCTCTGGCTCTGCTGAGAAGTACTCTCCGAGGGCTTGGATAGAGCTTGCCTCCTGTTCCTTGAAGTCTCAGGACCAAAAAGACTTCGGTGCGGTGCGGTGAAAATTTGACGCACTGCTTGCCAGAAACAATGCACAGCCTGCATTGCGGTGAGAAAATCACTGCACGCCGACCCGGAACGAAGCAGCCAGGCTCCCCGAGAGGAGATCGACGCAGCACCACGGTTGCGACTGGAACTTTGACGCACGGCCCACTGGATCGATGCATAGCCGAGCCGGAACGACGCAGCCAGACTTCCTGTGAGAAGAATTGACATAGCGCCTGCCGTGCGACAGAAATTTCCCCCCATCGCCCACCGGATCGACGCAGCTCCTGTGACTTCATCGTGCGTGCCCAGGACTTCTCCACATCATCCCTGGGGCGTCCGAAAACCCCACAACCCAAAGAGGATATCCGTCAGCACGCCAGAAATCGACGCAAAGCCTTCCCTGTGAGGAAAATTATCAACTCATCGACTGTGTGCGCCTGGAGAAACCGACGAACACCTCCCCGTTTTCCACGCATCTCCTCCTCTGAGGTCCCTTGCGGAGAATTTGAAAGCAAACCAGGTACTTTGTTCTTGCAAGAGACACTTTTTGCTTTTTAAATACTAAAGACTTCTTTTATCATTCTCTAAAGTGACATTTTAACGTATACTTATCAAATCTTGATCATGTTGACCTACATTTAACAAGATAAATATTATATATTTTCCAAACACTGTGTGGTGTATTTTCGTGGTGTTATTCTGGGTTATTGCATGATTTATTGCACAACTACTTTATACATTGCCTTCTAAGTTAAGCCTGGCTGCTCAGTGCCATGCTACCAGAGGGTGGGCACAGGATAATTTGGATTGTGTGTGACTTACCCTGACTAAAGTGAGGGTGATTCCTTGGACAGGGGTTAACCTGACTGCCAAACAAAGACCCCATTTCTAACACCTATGAAGCTTTAACCTCATGGAAGGTAGAACTCTGTTGACTCTCTACACAATGTCTTGTAGGGTGCACTAAAGGTTTTAAATGTTAGGGGAATAGGGATCCTTGGCCCTGATGAATGTCCAAGAACCTTAGGGGCTTGTAAGAATGGGCAGAAACATGTTGGCTTAAATAGGTGACATAAATCATCACTATTGTGTTCTCACTGTATGTCTTTAACAATACCTGTGTTCCCCTAATAAAGGAATGACCAAGGGGAAACACAAGGTATTCTTATAAGTGTGGATCCTGGTCTTTTAATCCAGTAAATATCTATCAAGAACTTCCATCTGCTCACAGGAGACAGCTGGTTGTGTCTGCCCTGGTGGTATTGATCGTACCAGGGTGGGGAGTAAAAGCCAAGGATGAAGCATGACACTAGTAGGTGTGTAAGGCTTCTACTTCCATAAATGGAAATTATCCTAGTGAGGCCATGTGAGCTCAGGAATTGACCTTAAGAGGTGTTCATGTATGAAGGAATTGGGAAGGTGACTTCCCTGAAGCAGTCATATTTCTGTTTTATAGACTGTGAACACCGGGGCCCAGAGCAGCAAGGACTACATTCCCCAAGTGTGCTTGCGGCAGGAGGCCGCAACCCACATTCCTCTCATGCTTGGAGTTGTATAAAGCCTTTCTATGCACCCTGTTGTGCAGGACTCGCCCTGGCCAAGTCCGGGCCCGTCTACACCCATCTGTGGCCTGATGAGGATGAGCTGTGCTCCCCCTCTGACACTGATTTACTGACTAATTCATTGTGTGCTGAGTTTGGTGAGGTTTTTTTCTCCTCTCATGTGTGGTAGCTGCACTGTGGTAAGCAGAAAGGGCCACATGTAGGTAGCTTTTTGCACGTCGCAAATAGCGAATTTCACTGTTTGCGACATGCAAAAAGCACATTGTGTTGCACAAACCCAGTTTTGCGATTCGGTAACCTGGTTACCGAATCGCAAAATGGGTTTGCGACTCGCAATTAGGAAGGGGTGTTCCCTTCCTAATTGCGACTCGCAGTGCAATGTAGGATTGTTTTGTGACCGTGAACGCGGTCGCAAACCAATCGCAGTTTGTGCCCATTTCAAATGGGAGCTAGCCCATTTGCAGAAGGGAAGGGGTCCCCATGGGACCCCTTCCCCATTGTGAATGTCACTGTAAACATTTTTTCAGAGCAGGCAGTGGTCCTACGGACCACTGCCTGCTCTGATAAAATGAAACGAAAACGTTTCATTTTTCGTTTTTGTAATGCATCTCGTTTTCCTTTAAGGAAAACGGGCTGCATTACAAAAAAAAAAACTGCTTTATTGAAAAGCAGTCACAGACATGGTGGTCTGCTGTCCACAGCAGGCCACCATCCCTGTGAGGGCCGCCATTCGCAAGGGGGTTGCAAATTGCGACCCACCTCATGATTACTCATGAGGTGGGCATTTGCGACCCCCTTGCGAATCGCAGATGGTGTCAGGGACTCCATCCTACATTTGGATTTGCGACTTACAAATTGAGAGTCGCTCTGACTCGCAATTTGCGGGTCGCAAATCTGAAATTTCGTACATTTGGTCCAAAGTGACTGGTGGGAGGTTACTTTTAAGCGGCGAGAGTCCGCTTTAGCAGCTCAACTGGAACCTATAAGATTGAGGCTGGAGCTAATTGAGTCTTGTTTGGAGTTTTGCTTGTTACACTGCCCCTCACATACTGGGGAGGACCCACACAATGTTAAATTAAGCTCACTTGCAACTGGAGTTGAGGTTAAGCAGGTTGATAGTCAGCACATAGATGGGCAGGGTACCGCACAGTTTTCTGGCTATTTGGTTGATCAGTCATCATCAACGCCATCCTTAGGTGAACCACCTCAGAAGGCAGAGTGTTCCATTAGTGCTATCAGTGGGGCAGTAGGTGAGGGCCCAAAAAGGGTTATGTGGGCTCTACCCTGCCCAAGTTCCAGTCCCAGCACCAGCAGAAGGCATTAGGGCCATCATCAATTGCTTCTGAAAGTGATGGTCATAGGAGCATAGCTCCTTCAATTTATTCTGGTGGGCAAATCTGTTCCCCAGCTCCTAGGCTTAATCTCCCCTGGTCTGTACTCCCTTAGTGGCTATTCTGGTGAATGTTTCTCCCTTGCCATCTGGTGTGGTAAAATCCACCTTTGAAGTCATATGAGAGCAAGGCATTAGGGTTTTTCAAAGGGGGCTATCCAACTTGGATTGTGATAAGATCATTATGGCCCAACTAGTGGATTGGCTGGGCTTTGGGAAGAAGCGATGTGTTTGTGACTGTATTGTGCTGAATTTCAGAGAATCAGAAATTGCTAGACGATTGATTTTTCAGGACATGGCCAAGAAGGGTCAAGGGGCTGGTATCCGAGTCCTTCCCTTGGGTTTTTTCTATCCGCCTGCTGAGGAATACAAAACATGCGGTCGCAGGTGTGTGCCTCCCCCCATAATAGAGCAATAGTAGCCTCACAAAATAAGAACAGCCTGGTGCCCCTGGAATTGAGAAATAGAAATCAACCCTTGGGGGATCTAGATAGCATTGATTGACTTCCATCTAGATGTGGGAGGGGTGGTATTTACAAATGTTTGCTCTAGGGTAGGGTCAGATCACGGGGGGTTTCAGATTGAAGATCGCAGTGTAGTAGGGTATAGTTGTGTCAAGACAGAGCTGAAATTCAATCAGTTTGATCCAAATAATTGGTTGGAGCATAGCCAGTCTTAATAACAAAAAGATGATGCGAGTTGGTTACATTTTATTTGTGTATATGAGATAGTAACCTAGCAGGAAACCTGGGATGTATCTAACTTGTTTTTTATAGATGGGTTTTCCTCCTTTTTTCTCCTGCCACTCCATCCAATCATGGTAGAGTGTGTGGGGGGTTACTGACTCTTGTTTCTTTAAACATCTCATGCACCCTTAGTTTAATTGATTCAGGTTCTGAGAATTTGCTAGTGGAAAAGTTAGACATTAAAACAGCTCCTAGTCTTGTAGTTATTAATTTTTATAATTCTTTTCTGCAGACACACCGTAAAGAGCACCTTAATGGTTTAAATACATTTTTTGAATTACTTAGAGAAGAGCGTCATGGTCCATATTTGGTGATTGTTCTTGATGATTTTAATGTGCATAAAAAAATGCCAGTTGGGATGTGTTATTAATGATGACTATTGTGTGGGGTATTTGGAGTCTGCCCACTTTGAACATGCTACACCACAGGAATTACTTGAAGCCATCCTAGCTGACTGTAATTTGCATTGTCTTAATAACAAGTAGGGGGAGGCCCCCATTCCATCCTTCACAGGAAGGGGTTGTAATACTAAAATTTATTATATTTCAACGTCTGGTGATGTCCATGATAGGGCAAAACATTTTGCTTTGAAAAGGGGTTCATATAATGATCATAACCCTCTTGTCGATGAGTTAGACTGGGATGTAGGGGCAATGGAAAGTCCAGGAGTGGGGTGTGGAGGTAAGGTGCTGCAACCAAAGGACTATCATCGCTGTATAAAATCTGATAAAATAATCCCTACATTATAGTTTGCCTGTCTCTGATTTTAACCTTGGTTTGATCCCAGATCAGCCTGATGAGGAGGTTTTATTTGCATTTCAACATGTTTGTAGGCAGATGGCTGTCCATCTTAGCAGGTCCAGGGACAAGAGGGGCAAGAAGGAGTATAAGTGGTTTGATCAAAGGTGTTCACAAGCTCAAAGGGACCTCAGGAGGGCATTGAGTAAGATCCAGAGGGTCGGTAGTGAGATTACACTGAGGAGGAAAATATATAAATAAACCCTGGATGATAGGAAACCAAAGAGTGAAAGAAGAGCCTGGGATAACCTGCAGCAGTTTAGTGTACTGAACAACAGTGCTACGTTTCAGAGTTTGTATGATCACCCTGGGGAGGCGCCCGAGTGTTTGTACCAGACCAATTGGCCTGTTACTTATTCACTTGGGCTGTATGAAGAGGAGGTATTTGATGCAATTGTAACAATGCCCAATGGGAAGGCCCCTGGCCCTGATGGGTTGCCAGCTGATCTGTTTAAAGTAGAGCCTCAGATTTGGGCAACATGGTCTGCAGCCCAGGGAATCCGCAAACCTGGTCTAAAGCCATTATTGTTCCTGTCTTTTAGAGGGGCATCAAGATCGGATCCAAAATGTTATCATCCCATCTCCCTTGTAGATACGACCATTAAGATCATAGGTGAAGTTATTCTATCCAGGTTGGTGGAGTGAGCTGATCACAACTATGTGATCTCTGGTCTTCAGTATGGATTCAGGCCTGGGAAAGGCACTTTGGACCAATGTCTGAACTTACAACTGATTGTGGGGAAATGTACACTGGCAAAGGAGGGGTCATTGGATATGGCATTTATGGACCTTACCTTTGCACTTGATTATGTAAATAGAGCTAAATTGTGGGGGATACTCATAGACCTCGGGGTGGAGAGAAATCTAGTGTTTTTCTTATCTGATCTGCACCGGGGTCTTGCCGCTAACATAAGTATGACCAGAAAGGGCACCTATCAGAATCTGTGAGTTTTTATGCGGGGTGAGGCAAGGTTGTATCCTGGTCCCTTTTTATTTTATAAATTAATAAGTTGGGATCTGACCTAAGTGTAGTTTGTAAAGACATCCCGATGGTTGGCTCACAATTAGTACCTGCTCTTTTCTATGTAGACGATATAGTATTAATTGCAAGGACCCCAAAGGGTTTGCAACAGCTGGTTGATTCACTTGTGGCATTTATAGGTAATCTTGATATGAGTACTAATTGCTCTAAATCTCACACTATAGTTGTTGGAACTATGAAACCCCAGAAAAACTGTTTTTGAGGGGGCAGGGAATTGATTAGGGTTCTGACTTTTTCATACCTGAGTGTTCTCTTTGATGAAAAAGGTTCATGGGGTCCACAATTGAGGCTAAAAAGGAAGGTATTTTCACGAGCAACAGCAGCAATGCTAGATTTTGCTACGAAATTGGGTGCGTAACCTATTCAGGCCCTTGTTAAGGCTTATCAGAGCAAATGTGTTCAAATTGACACATATGGTAGTGACATTTGTTTTTTTTTAAACATGAAGTAAATTCAGACAGTAGAGAATACATTTTCAAGGAAATAATTGATGGTTCCACAATCTGTCCCAACAAATATCATACCTGAGGAGCTGGGTCTTGGGTGTATTTCTGATCAACTAGACCTTGCTCCCCTACTTGGGAGGATTAGGGTATGGTATAATCTGTGGTTGACCTTAACAGGGCCATTATTAAAGACTGTTTGACATTGGATAAAGTCTTATACAACCCTTGGTTTTAATATATAAAGGAAGGTACTCAGAAATTAGGGCACCCTGAGCTATTTAAGAATCCGCACATTATAAAAAATTGGGATCAGATTTACGCAAGGCAGCATTTTATTATTTTGTTAACATTGGAAAGGGAGACACAAGAACCCACTGTTCGCTCCTATGTCCTGATAAAATCCATCCCCCTGATGGAGCCCTATTTGTTTACTGTTACATTACTGCAGCATGGCTCACTATTGACAAGTTTTAGATTTAATCTTTTACATTGGTCACTTGCGGTTCCTGAGCGTAAACACAAGGTGGAAGAGAGAGGTCCTTGCCCATGTGATGACTTTTCCCCACAAGACACATTTAATTTTATCTTGTTCTGTGAATATTGTAGAGTACTGCGGCATAAGTACATTTTACATTTGCTCACGGGTCATTTATTTGTACCGGTTAAACCTTCGCTGATGTATTTACAAATGTTAACTAGCCCTTGTATCTGTTTCAATGTTGCAAGCTTCCTCATAGGGGCCAATAGGATTAGGAAGTATTTGTACTTTGGTCCCTTGTTATGGGAGGTGACAATGAATTTCCGTCCTTGTTTTAAATGTCTTTTTACCTTTAATCTTGATATGTACTTTTTTCCAGTTTTTATCTAATTCTGTATGATATTGTTATTTACACTTACTTATGTATTGATTGTATGATTTTATGACATTTAGTAGTTGAAAAAAGTTTTTTTTTATAGATTGATTGATTGACTAGTGTCAAAGCCTTTGTGAGTGTGCTCAGGCAGAGCCTTCGTGGTGAGCAAGTAGGGTAGTTGACAGCTTCTCAGTCTCATCAAGTCAGAGATGGCAACGCCTATTCTCATTTGTTTTCATTGTCTGGGAGCAATACACAAAGACCAACTTGCCAGCTACACCTACTCATGTGACCGAGGATACAGGCTGCTGGGGGTGTGGCAACCAAGACGTCCGAATAGATGCACCAGTTGGAGCTTCTGCCAGCAACTGAAGAAATCATGTGAGATCCATCCCTATTAGACCTGTTTCCCCCATGAATCTCCCACGCAGGGGCTGTGGTATATAATGCTGAACTGTTGTGCATAATTAGGGCCGGAAATGTGGGTGGGTTGGTTGTTAGACCTGGCCATGTGATTGGGGCCTAGATTGCACACCTCCTGCCCCTAATGGCCCTCGTCCTCCCCTGGTAGCCATGTCCACTGAGGAGGACAAGATCTGTGCTGAAGACAGTGACCAGGTCAACCTGCCCTGTCCTACCTTGGCCCTGCAGGTGCAGTTTGACCAGTGATTCAGTGGAGATGGGAAGAGTGGGCCTGCTTGATTCTGGAGGCAGTCCTGAGGGAGATGGAGCCCAAGTGTGGCAAAGAGACCGGGTCACAGCAGACTTGCTGAGAGCTGGCACTGGAGGCGCTGGTGAGAGCGGACCATGTACCCCTGCACACATGCATCGGGATGCTATGAAAGACTGTGTCGGCTCGTGGTGAAGGTGCCAATCCGGTAGTGCGGTGACCCGTAAGGCTAAATCAAATTTGGCAAGAAGGTGCGCATGACTGGGACATGGTGGCCAGGCCCCAAAGGTACACTATGAGAGACTGTGTTGACAAGCAGTGAAGGTGCCGATCCAGCAGTGCGGAGGCCCCTAGGACTGTAGGACTGAATCTAGTTCAGTGAGAGGAACTGTGTGACTGAGCTGGGGTGGCCTGGCCCAAATGGTGAAGGCACACGGGGAAATGAAGCCTGAAGGTGAGCCCAGAGTATGAAGTCTATGTGCGGCGGACAGGAATTTGGGATTCTTCTGTGAATTGGCTGGGTCTGCTCTGGCTATGGACCTGGACTCTGCGGGGAAACAAGAAAAAAGCATATAATGGATTGCCTATCGGCTGCAGGCACTGCTAGGTATAGATTCTACTGGTACAAAATATGAAGCATAGAGAGCCTGACGAGCGCTTATCTGGGACATTGCTGCCATACCCCTGTCTGCATTTAGTACATAAACAGGCAACAAATGTTAGGACGGTGTGGGGAGCATGCTCCTACTGGGAAACAACACTGATGAGGGCATTTAAAAATCTGAGTGCTATCCGGGACGGAAATTTAGCAGGCATCTACTCTACTGTGGCCACAGTAAAGTTTACTGAGGGGCCAGGACTGCAACCCTCATTGGGATTGTGAAGGAAGAGATAGGGCTGTCCAACAGGTCAGACACTTGACTGCCTTAATAACGCAGCATTCCCTGGTGCCCACTGGCCTCGTAGAATGTCATTGATTCAATGGGACCGGAACACCTATTTCCCTACTACGCACAATTCAATACTTGCTTGAAGCCTAGGCTGATGCAGTGTGCCACTGGGGCTTATCAGGCTCACTCAGAACTGTTGACTGGGGGGGGCTTTGATGGCCAGAGGCAAAATGGTGAAGGACAGCGCAACATGGCAACTGCAGACCAATAAAATCATTATTCACTCTCCGGCAATGATAGCAACTGAAATTACAGGGGAGAACAAGACTGTACCCCAACACAGGTGGCACAGGTCCTGTCCTTAACCAAAGTTCTGGATAAAATCAGAGGAACCCGGTCTATCCTGATTATACACAAACTTTCCAGAACCAGCAGAAAACCTTATGTTTCTAGAGAAATTAAGAGTGGTGCACAAGGGCAAAGTAAAGTTCTTCTTCAGTGCCAGCAAGGCAAGTGATTTGGTAGACACACTAGTGGGAGCCTCTGATAGGGGGACTGCACGTGGAGACCTGGCAGCCTCGTGAGGGACGAGACAATCAAATAAGTCCAGGAAGCAGGACAGATGTGAGAAAAAAAACAGAGAGCAGCTGGAATGTCAGGCCGTATTGTGGTAGGACCGTATGGAACCCTTATGGGAGCCACAGTGATGATGGACCCCAGCGCCTCCTTTCAGGAGAGAGGGAACCATCCTGACTTGGGCAGGAGGGGATGATCTAAAGATGGTGTGATGAGATTGGTGCAGACCAGATCCTTGCGACTGGAGAAATGTGCAAGGGCTATGGGCATTACTTCTAGCCTACATGACTCCTGAAACAATGCTATGTTTGAAATGAAGGGGGCAGACGTTTTTTGAAATGTGGGATAGATCAGTTTCTTGGGGGATGAGTACACCAATGAGGGACTCTCTACAGAATATACTTCTGTTGATCACTACATTCTGGAAGGAGCAGAAGGGACCAAGGGAGTTTGGCATTGTGGGAGCTGCTTGAGTGCTATGGCTTCATGGCACCTGCGAGGTTCCGGCCTCTAGCAAAGGGTTGAGAAACTGTAAGTTCAAAGTGTTGTTTTAGAATAATTGAACACTTACAGGATGGGTATGGGGTGGGTTGTGCATTTTTAGGCCCAGATTTGCCATAGACTGGGTGAGGCAGCTTCACTGCCCAAGGAGTGGGGGGATTGGGATGTTATTATGGTTTGGTTGTGTTCAGTTTAAAGGGAATGATTGCTACACATATGTGTGGACAACGCTGTGCCTGCGCCAGTGGGACCTTGAATGCTTGATGTGTGCTGGTGTGGTGCAGAGGGCTGTTGAAGGACAGCCTTTTACTATAGATGACAAAAATGGATGAGGTATTCAAACTTATGACGGAATGTGATGGGGTTGGTGCAACTTGAGAAGCACCATAGAGCACATACTTACTTGAAGCATTATTGGGTATCTGTGCCTTTTTACAGGAGACACATGTTTGGGGGAACTGTATATCTAGTCTCAGGAAGAAGTGGGGAGGGCACATTTGTGCAACATTGTACTCACGGTATGCAAGAGGTGTGCTGATTTGGGTAGCATCCCCGATACCCTCCCACAATAGAGGCCACATACTCGATGCAGAGGGGAGCTACGTGATCCTGTTTGGTAATCTGGATGAATGTGAGATGTGCCTGATGATTCTATATGTTCCTGATATTGATTGTGGAGAATTTTATAATGGGGTGATCACTGATGCTGCAGCGTTTTTAATGTCAGATATAGCCTTAGCTGGAGGTTGTAATTGTGTGTTTGATGAAGAACTAGATCATGCACCCCAGAATCTACACACAAAGCCTCACATGATGGGACAGTTGGTGGATCTCCTCTGGGAGCTCAAGCTATTCGACCCATGGAGACAGAAACACACACAGTGTAGGGTACATCATGTTTAAGACTTGCAACAGGAACATATAGCAGACCTGATTACTGTTTTGTGTCCACTGCTTGGCTCAAAAAGTAAAAGACACCTCTTACCTTCACACTATCTTTCTGATCATTCCCCGCTAACGATGTGTCTGGGTAGGAGACACAAGCACCCGGTGGTACTACTCTGGCGTCTATGAGTGGAGGCACTAACTGATCCCCTCTTTGAAGCAACTATTTGAGTAGAACTTTCTCTTTTTTTTTAGTGAGAATAGGGGTAGTTCTAGTAGTAGAGCACATAATTGGAGGCGATGAAGATGGTGATGAGAGGAGTTTGCTAAAAAAATACCTATTGAGTGAGGAGACAACTAGAGAGGAATCTTTCCCACAGGGAGAGCCACTTGCAAGACCTAGAAAAAGACCTCCTGTTTCAGCCTAATAAATAAAGGGATTGGCAGCAGACCCATAGGGAAATCTTAGATAATTGGTGTCGGCTGGAAAAACATATTTACATGGCCTATCTTCAGAGATTAAATGCAGAGGGGGACAAGACAGGTGCCCTGCTTGCACAACTGCTTAGACAGCAGGAGACCCAAAAGCCAGTTATAGTAACGTGAGTGAGAGGGGAACTCTTGCTAGCACACAAATGGCGAAATAATAAGTAACTGGGTAACCAATTTGCTGATCGTAAATAGAAAATAAAGGATCATGGTGCTATGTTCTTAGCGGAGATAACCCTTCCAATACTGGGCATAGATGAGTGGGCCTCCTTAGCCAAGCCTATTACATGTGAAGAACTTTTGGCTGCAGTTAGATGACTTAAAACTGAAAACATTCCGGAAGGTGAAAGAATTTTACCAACGCTGTGGAGGAACGATAGCAGAGAAACTGCTGGAAGTATACCAAGAGGCACGCAAGTGGGGTGGTTTACCTGACTCCATGTGGGGAGGTATTAGTTGTACTAATCCCTGAACCTGAGGAAAACCCTGTAGAGCCTCGTATTACACACCGTTGTCCCTCCTATATGTGGATGTTACAATACTGAGTTGTGTACTGGCAGCACAATTACTCCTGCACCTACCGGTGCCCATATATACAGATCAGTGTAGGTTTATACCACAGAGAAGCACCATGTATAACCTTAGGCATCTAGCTCATATACATCATACATCATGCACCACACTTGAGGGACGATCTGTGTACCCTTGCGTTCCTCGATATCACCTTGTCAAAAGTATTTGGCAGACCATTCGAATTCTTACCCATCTTACTCTTTTGGGTATACTGGAGGACCTGGGAGGCAACAGAGGGGGTGTACACTTGTGGGTATAAGCTCTGCAATGGAAAAACAAGACATTGGAGGTCTGCAGCAGTGCACCTATTTATGGACTGACTGAGAACAATGGACAAATGTACAAAATTAGAGGACCCCATTCATTTAGCCAGATGCTGCCCCCTAACCCATACAAAGTGATGGAAGCACTATGGCATTCGGTATGGGTGATGTTTGAACTGCGTTGATGTATTCTATCTGTGATGTGCAAAAAGTGTGCTGAGCATCTCAGTGACCCTCTGTGGTCCTTTTGCACCATACATTTGATAACACTATAACAATTTATTCCATATTAATAAGCAAATTGAAAAATTAGAACAAATATTCTAATTATAGGAAAAACAAACAGTGATAGAAGGTTAGGAAATTAAGTTGGTTGGGAAGGGTGACCTTATAGAAAACAGATCGATACTGATTGCATTCATTGCCCCACTTTGTAAGCTTTTGCTCTACATTATGCCTGCGCCCGGTATAATGTATGCAAAGGGGGTAATCCCCCTTCGGGGTGGTGAAAAAATGGAGCTAAGTAATCTAAGAGATTTCTTTGCCTCATTTGTTTTGGCACTTTTAACGCCTCAGAGCAGGCGTTAAAAGGGGGCCCCTATGTACTTTGCAGGAGTAGCACCAAAATGTTGGCACTGCTCCTGCAGAGTACATCAATAGCTCCACTTTTCTGAAATCTGCCCCATAGGTTGGTGCGCCACTTTTGTTGCGCCTTCCTACTGGCCCCTAACGACACCATGGATGCAACGTATTCTGATTACTGCGTAGCACAATAGCATCAACATTTTTAACACTACTGTGGTGCTTTGCTACACTAGTTTCTAAACTGTTGACGCTAGTGCTGCAATGTGCAAGGAGGCCCATAGGTTACCATGGGAGCATCGTTTTAATGCCCCTTCTGAGCATGTGCTAACAATTACGCCAAAAGTGGTGCAGTGAAATCTTTTAAATTTGACTGTGCCATTTTTCTGGGCCTCCTAGCGCCTGAATGCTCCCATTGCATACATTATGCCTGGCTCAGGCATAATGTGGAGCAAGGGGTTACAAAGTGGCGCAATGCATGCATTGCGCCACTTTGTAAATACGGCGTGGCAGAAAAGTCACTTTAGCGCCCCTTAGCGTTAAAAAAATGACGCTATGGGGGGACTAATCGGGCGCTATGGTTTCTTAAATATGCCCCTTGGTTTTCAGATCCTCTTGATTCTCCTGAGAAGCAGCTTGGGTGTTAACGAATTAGTAAACCATTTATTTCTGAAAGACTCTTTACTGAATTATTGAAACCTTTTTTTTATTCACGATGTGTTCCCTGTTTTGACTAGTCTGAAACAAACTAATCACTAAATTTCAGTTCTAAGTTGTAAATAGATTTAAGCCCATCAACTGTTTCATAACGGCCAATCTGCTTACATATTCACCGGACTGAAAAATAATGATTTGCTTGGCAGAAGGTCTATCTCCATGATTGCGGAGTAGCATTTTTTCAATCAAGAAAAAACGACCACTAGTAATGGATGTATGCTTTTGCGGTTCTTATTTCGCGAGATAGAAGTTAGTAGCTCTCTCTCTAGCTCTAGTATTAACGACCTTAGCGACATGCTGAATTATATTCAATCTTCTGTCTTTACCTGGTGATGTCACAGCATGTCTCAATGCCAATCTTAATATGGTTATTTATATAGTTGGAGGGGAAGTTCATTTTAAAGTTACTTCATAAGAGTTTACAGTCTTATTATTGTTGAAATTCAATGTCAGAATCCAGCGATAATGAAGAATTGAAGCATGTTGCTGTCAATCTTGTTACATCATAAGGCCATTGATTGAAAACCCTGCAACCTGCAGGACTGTAGACCCATGCAATGGTCTGAATAGGAACTTGTCAATTGTGTGCTAATTGGTTATTCCTGTGGAGAGGAGAAATAAATGGATTTCCCTGCACAATATGAAATAGTCGAAACTATAGTTGCATTTATTTAAAGAGTATGGAACAGTATTTTTTTATTAGTGAATCATATTAACTTTATATATTCATAACTATTAATATAAAAGATTAAGGGGCGCATGCCTACACATGCAACAGAATTAACTAAGTAAAATAGTTGAGACAGGTACATTTAAAATCCATGCTGATGACACATAAATCAATGCTATTACACAAAAGTAAAAAGCAAAAAAAAAAATTCAGTGGTCAATATTTTAGCTTCTGAACAGCATTAAGAGGTTCAGCTGTAAAACAGTAACATAGCTTAAGTAAATGTAATATGTTTGTATGTTGAACCAGGCCTTCTCTGCAGAGTCACCCACAGAGATTTTGCCTTTACACCTCATGTTTTCTGAACCTGTTTTTGTTGGCTTTTAGGACTCTGTACACTTTACCACTGCACGCCAGTGCTAAAGTGCATGTGCTCTCTCCTTCAAACATGGTACAATTGCCTTACACCTATTTAGCACATTTAATTTACTTTTAAGCCTCTACTAAAGGTGTTCTACTGTACTACATGTACTCAGGGTCTATCAATTAGATGCAGCTAGTGGGCCTGCAGCACTTATTGTGCCACACAGGTTAGTATCCTTTTTAATCATGTCTTATGCCTGCCAAGGCACCCTGTGGATGCAGTTTTATACTGTCATTTCGATCTAGCAAAATAAACCTTTTGCTAGGCCTAAACTTACCTTTTTAATAGATCTAAGTCACCCCTAGGTTAGGCCCTAATCAGCACATAGGGCAGGGTGCATTTGCATTTAAAAGGTTGGACATGCCTTGGCTGTAAAAAACTCCCAAATTTGTTTTCCACTTTTTCATGGCCTACCTTTCCAATAGGCCAACATCGGGTTGCCTTATTGCATTTAATAAGTGCTAGTTTTTGTTTGAGAGCAAGTAGACATGTCGTGTTCGGTGTCTGAGAAAATGTAAATTAAAACATTTTTTAATGGTACAATTGGATTTTAAGTCAGAATTCTGCCACTTTTAAAATCAGTTAACTGCCTTTGAAGTGCAAGTATGACAGGTGTCAACTCCACCCCCTCATCAAGTTAGGATGGCCCATCCTGCCAACATCCAGACCCTAAATTATGTGGGTGTCTGGGAGGAATCTACAAAGGTCAGCTGCCAAATACACCTAGTCATGTGACCCAGTCACTGTATTACTATTTCCATAGGATATAATGCACTTGTCATACCATGGATGGGATATCCCTCACTTTTGTGACCGAGTATCCCATCCACCAAACTCTAAATCAGGTCAAGAATTTTGTATGACTCTTCTGAAGTCATTTTCTGGGAGAAATTGCTTCAATTATTTTAAAAGATAGAACGATAGAGCCAAGCTGTCTTTGTCTTCTTTGCAATGTGTCACTTCTATGAGAGGTCTGTGTCAAGGGTGAAACCCAGAGACTACATATGGTCTGTCAAGTAGTAGATTTGAGTTGAATAGCCATGCTTGAATCATGGGTTTTTTGATGGTATTGACAAACAGAATGAATTCACTCTTTGTGGAGTTTAGCTTTATGAAGTTAGTTAACACCCATGATTGGATGAATTGGGAAAATTGGGATTCTCTGTATATGGGTAGAAGGGAATATTTGTAGGTAAAATTGAAGGATATTAAAGCTGCTGTCTGCAGCAGTGGATTCAAGAGATTTTATCAAGTGGTTAAAGAGGATGTGTGAAAAGATGTACCCCTATGATAATCAGCAGAAGACAGGGATGGCCTGTGATCTTGTGCAATCTATTTCCATAGGCTAGCACCAGTTGATGCAACTGGAAGTTAAATATTTCAAGACAGTGTCTGAAAATCGCATGTATTTTATCAGGGTTTCCATCTGTGGTGGATGGTCATCTGTGTTGAAGGCTTCAGACAGGCCATGCAGGAGGTAAGGGTTGTCCTGTTGCAGAAGAGGAGTCATCTTCGACTACCTGAAGTGTGGCTGTCTCAGTGCTGCAGAATGGTCTGAAGCCTGATTGATAGTCGCTTAGAAGATTATTATTGCTAATGCACTCTTTTAGCTGGTTAATGACTGCTTTCTTGGTGATTTTTCCTATGAATCAAAGAAGGATATTATGGTGGAATTGGGTGACGTCCGCTGGGTACAGCGATGATGTATTTAGCAGGGAAATATTCAGACCTGCCTTCAAGGTTTCTGTGAGTTTTCTTTGGCTTAGGGATGCATTGACATGAGGAGAAGGGGTATGAGTGAGGGCCTCTCCTTGAAGCGATTTGATGATGGAAAAAGAAAAACTCTCACCTTGATACAAGGTTGACTTGAGAGAGTTCAGGAAATTGGAAATATACATATGTGAGATCGGATTGAAGGAGGTCATTTGGTGGTGAGACTATGGGGAATAGCTAGATGGTATTGATCTTCTTAGTGATGAGGAATTTGATAGTGTTGTATTTGTCAACTGAAGCAGGGACTGTGGGTATTGAGATTAGATTGGTGCAGTTTTAGAGCGTGACAACTCTAAACATGTCTTAGCTGCTATTGATTGTGATGGTAGTCATGTAGTGAGAAGCTTTAGTTGTAACAATAAGGGATCACCAATAAGAGTGGAGCATTATGAGAGGGTGAGATGATCTGGGAGTCTTCAGTTTCTCAATTTCCCTGTTTTTGTATGCTGTGTTTCTTTTCATTAAGATCTTGTGTGTATCATGGATATAAACGGCATTGCTCTGCAGGAAGTACATTGTCATAATAAAAATTTAATATGTAGAGTGAGAAATGCACTTTTAGGTAAATGTGCCTTTTTACTAATAAATGTTGACTACAAGCAAATGCAGATTGAAAAATAAAAAATTAGTAAAACTTCTCAGAAAGTTCTGCCGTTCCATTGGGGTTAATCCTAATCTATGTTTTTTTCAAAGTTTACATGGAACTACTGAGTCTGAACTCTAAAAAAACTGTTTTTTCCTTAAAATATCATGCACATAATGCCAGTTTACACAGAAATCTCAACTATCATGGATACCCTCTCTCTTATCACTTTCATCAAGCCATCATGAAAGCCAAACGCTCTCATTATGAGTTTGGTGGTCACCGGATCACCACACAGGTGGTGGCGGTCGCAGGGCCGCCAGGATGGCGGTACAGGCCACCATATTATGACAGCGGCGGTGATCCAACCGCAACACAGCCAAGTCACCGCCTGTATCAACATACACATCTACAGACACACACGCACACACTGACCACACAAACACATATGCAAAATAGACACAACACAGCCAACGGACACGTGCCTTTCACACAGCACATCGCACACCACCACCACTGTCAACACACATCAATACACAACACCCCACAATCGCACAATGACAACAACATCACAAATGCACAAACATATTGCCAGAAAGGCACATCAAACAACTCCACCCAAAAACACATACTGGCAGTAATACGTAGCAACAACACACAATCATAGAAACAGTGCAGACATCCAAATAAGGCCTCAGGTAACATGCCACTTCCAACCAACACACAAAAGAAATCACAGATGCATCACTATACACACTGACACACACACCACTACCAAATAATCTCACACACAACCCTAACAACACATCACAACAAGCACATGGCACAAGTCATCAACCCAGCGTATACAGCAACATAGATACAACCCATACACACTACAACACTAACATCAAAGTATACAGATATAACACAACCATGTTGAAGGAAATCCAGGTCAATTTCTCAAATTTGACATCCACAGCTAAGTGGGCAGTGTATTAAAATCCAATAAATAACTAAAACTGTATACAGGTGAGGCCTACTGGCCAGTCTAAATGTCCGATGTGCCCCATGCACATTGGGCACAGTCACATGCTCCAACTTGACTCCTGATTGCAAATTGGATTCCACATGGCAGGGGCATCAATGGGGCAGGCATGTACCTCAGGGGTGAGGGTTTTTTTGGGGGGTTTGGGCTGGAAGGGGGGGTTATGGGTTTTAGGTTTGAGGGGGTTAGTCTTCGATTTTGATTGTGGGGGGTGGGGTTTGGATTTTGGGGTAGGAGTAGGTTCCTTAGGCTTTGGAGGTGATAGTTTCTTTGCAGGGATAAGGGGAATGGGAGGATTGGGAGGTGGAAGATCCATGTTTAGGCAGGGAGACATGACTCTTGGGGGCATCACAGGGTGGGACAGGAGCAGGGAACAGGTCAAGATTGGCAAGGAAAACGTTTTTAGGTAGACGGGTGGTCATGGGTAAAAGGCTTAGGTGTGGAGGTGGAGGGAGTGATTGTGGTAGGTGTTGGTGTGCTGGATGTAGATGCAAGTGTGTGCAATGTGTACTTGTGTTTGGTGTGTGTATGTTAGATGGGTGAGTAAGTGTGTTTATGTTTTGGGAGGAGGGGGAAGAGATGCAGGGAGATGATATGCAAGATGTGTGAGTGTATGTTTGGGTTGTGGCTGTAATTAAGGTAGATGTTCTGCATGTGAATGTGATGGTTGTCATGGTGAGTGCGGCTATGGTGTGTGGGGTGAATGTCTGCAGGTCTGCTCTTGTGGTGTCTGTGGGTATGATAGGACTGGTGGCAGGATCAGGGAATGTTGGTGTAGTGATGGCAGGTGTGAGTGGTGATGTGACGGTGATGGAGGAGGTGGTGAGGAAACAGTGTAGGGAGTGGCTGTTGGTGTGTCTGCAGGTGTGTGTTGACTGTGTACATGCCTGTGCTCTGTCCTGTGGTGCCTGTGTTTGCCTTTGCGCACCTTGTTTGTTGTAGTGGGTGAATGGTGGTTTGTATGTTTGCTCTGGATGGGTGAGGGGAGAAGAGTGGTGGATTGGGCACAGGTAGCTGGAGGGGGGGGGCGGAAGATGAAGGGACAGTGGCTGCCATCAAACAGGAGGCCAGAGCCTGAAACGATCTCTGCAGGTCAGCCAAGGCACCATGAATGCCTTCAGGGTAAGCATTACTTTGTTGCATCTGGTATGCCAGTCCCTGGAAGGCATTCACAATGGTTGACTGCCCCACAGATATGGACCTCAGGAGGTCAATAGCCTCCACATTGAGGGCAGCAGGGCTGACGAGGGCAGGGGCAGAGGTGCCTGCAGCAAAGGAGATGCCCACCCTCCTTGGTGAGTGGGCACGGGCAACTGGATGGGGAGCTACAGGGAAGGCAGTGCTGGTAATGGGGGGGGGTGGTGGACAAGGATGGTGCTGGGATGGACCCAGATGGGTCTGCCACCACCAGGGAGCTTCCATTGGAGGAGGAATCCAAAGATGATGTTGCTGTAAAGGTCTCCCCCATGGTACTCCCCTTGCCCTCTGCCCCACTGGTCCTTTCGGCGTCACTGGACTCTGCCTCCTGAGTCCTGTGGGCTGCAGCTTCCCCACTCGCTGGTGCCCATTCTCCTTCACCTGATGATGCTGATACACACAAGGATAGAAGAGGACAGGGAGGGAGGGTGGGAGAGAGAGAAAGGGAAGAAAGGGTCAATACCTACCCATCTAGTACACATACCAACAAGTAATCTACTCCTCCTCTGGCGCGGCAAGGAATGGCTATGAAACATTGTCCTCAACATCTGTCATGAATACATAACCTTACATGTAAGCTGATACCTCCTAATTCAAACAAAATGACTAGTTTGGATATGTAGCAGGCTGTCATCAGTCGTTCTACAATGGTAAAAACTACCAACTACCCACATTTACTTACCAATATGACACTTTTGACACATTGTTTATTATATGTCTTAGAAAGGTACATTGTACACAAAATATTGGATAGGTTCGTAAAGGACTCATGATGTACAGAAGTCCATTGAGAATGCTATGATTTCACAGTAGGAGTTCCCTACTCACAGAACTCATTACCCAATATCGGCCATGACTAGAAAACATTGGCTATCTAAAGCAGACTCAGGGGTAGGGAAATAAGGTTTGAAACTCACTCAACATAGGAGTGTGTCTAAACATAACTGGACAAGGAGTTATAGCACCAACACATTACTGCTTGCTTGGTGTTTTAAAGCTAACTCACACCACTTTCTAAAGAGTGGAAGTTATAGCCAGGACTATGATCTTATCTAATGTGCACACACCACATTAGTACCTATGTAATCCAACTGACACAATAGAAGCCCATCAACTGATATGAAACAGTCTGTACTCACTCCCTTGTGGCTGCTGTGCTGCCCTCAAGCACCCATTTATCTCTGGGTAGGCTACCGCCAACATGCAGGACATTGGGGGGTCAGGGTCTGACGGGCACCCCTCTCTCATTGGGAGGACGTCCCCAGCTGGGCATCTGCGATCTTCCGGGCCCAGCATCTCAGGTCTTCTCACCGCTTTCTGCAGTGGGTTCTCTACCGGCAATGGACCCCCAGGCTGTGCCCTTGCTTGGCGATGGCTCTCCATAACCCCTTTTTCTGATGGGCACTGACCTGCATGGGAGACACAGACCAAAATCGATATTCATGTAGAGTTACAGTACACCTACAACAGTGGCCTACACAGCAGCATGCACAGCACATGCTCATACAGAGTCCACAATACACCATTATCAATCATACAACACAACCCCAGCAATCATTCATGCCATGTCAATATTCACACACCTTCGCCGTCATTCAACACGCTAGCTGATTAGTATTTTTATTTTTTTTTAAATATATTTTTATTATTATTAATTAACTTTCACTGCATTACATCTGCAACATTCTTGGTGGCATCAACAGATTTCCATTTAGTACATATAATTGAACATTAAATATACAGCATACTCTTTCATTTTCTAATGCTCCCACCCCATTTATTCTTATCCTAGACTTGCACAGGTTCCTTGGGAGTGTAATGCGCATAGATTGCTTCGGTGTCTTAGGGGTACATCACTATCCTGTGGTCGTATTCAATCTGGAGTGCCCACTTGTTCGTATCGCAAACTTCTCTAAAACTACTTATTATTTTAACTTGATGGCGCTATTTCAAACAGACTACATTCACAGCCATGGTGGGTGTTACTCATTGTTTCCTAGTTCTTCTTTTTTTTTTTCCTCCCTTCTTTCAATCAATTGAGACCAGGCCGGTGCCTTCTTATGCTTATTGTCTCTGTTTCCTCATACCGAGACTGATGTGCTTGGGGGCCGGGAGCGTCCATGTTCTGTCTCTTGGGGTTCAGTCATCCTATTTCCCTAACTGCCTGTCGCGGATGGTCCTGGTCACCCTCTTTCCACCTCTTTTCTCTTGGTTCCCCCATCATGCCCCATTGTCTGTGCTCTACCCTATTAGTCGCTCTGGGTTTCCACTGCCACTCTCCCTTCCTTAGTCTGACTATCCCATCTCAGGAGTATTTCTTCCCACGCCAGGGCAATGGGGGTTTGGCGCATACCCCTTGCTTCCTCACTTTTCAGCACTTGCAATTCTGCTCGGGCCCATCTTGACAGATCCCGCCTCCATTCGCTCGCCGATGGGCAGCTGGGAGATTTTCAACCTATCATGATTCGTCTCCTATAGAGGACAAGTGCAAGGTCCAGGAAGCGTCCCCTTACTTTCCCTAGAGGCGCATGCGCTCTCAAACCCAGGAGGCATGCCGCCGGGGATAGCCCAATCTCTACCCCCAGCACCCGCTCCTGGTCCGCAAGCGCCGCAGCCCAGCCCCTCTGGAGCTCTGGGCAATTCCATACCATATGGTCAAAGTCTGCAGTTACATTTCCACATCTAGGGCATGTCTTGGGGGTTCCCAAATAAATTCTTGTCAGTCTGTGTGGGGTGAGGTATGTTCTATGCATGTAGTTGTACTGTATGTATCTCAACCGGGTGTTTCTGGATACCGTCTGAGGATAGGCTAGTGCCCTGCTCCATTCCGCATCTGTTAATTCCCTACTCACTGTCTTTTCCCATTGTTCTCTTCGGGGCTGTAGTGCGTCCAGTGATTCCTCATTTTGGGCCCTGTAGATCCTAGCTATTAAGTGAGATTCCCCACCAGACGTTAGTAGTAAGTGCAGTACTCTGTGGGTTGGGGGACGCTAGCTGATTAGTATACCACATTTTACTGACCTGTTTATCTGGAGCCCCATACAACTGTCCATTCAGGAGTGGGACCCCTTTCACCAGTGTCTCCAGTTCCTTTGGGGTGAAGGCTTGGGTCCTATCTCCTGCAAGACATGCCATTGTGGCTTCCAGATACAGAACACAGCAGCTCACGAAGTGGAGGTCTTGTTTGCTTGAGTGTCAGGAGTCAAGCTGGGCTATAGAAAATGGCGATTACATCCGCCGCTGTCATGACCGTCACCGCCGGCGGTGATCATCATTGGCCCCAGTTT
This sequence comes from Pleurodeles waltl, assembly GCF_031143425.1. Lineage (NCBI taxonomy): Eukaryota > Metazoa > Chordata > Amphibia > Caudata > Salamandridae > Pleurodeles > Pleurodeles waltl. The sequence goes on along the minus strand of NC_090448.1, from coordinate 923,507,233 downwards.
CCCATAGAGATCAATGTTAACCAATGAGGAATTGCACGGCCGTTCTGACCGCCTCCCTCCATGATGACCTACACTGGAGGAATGATGTCACTTCCATCTGTCCTCTGCATGAAGGACAGGAGGCTGCCATTTCACATATATTTTATGATTTCTGTGTCATCCTAGTGGGTCATAGCATGAAGTAAATCACTAGTTGCTTGATGTATGATGTCAACTTATGTGAACTCACTAGTGAAGTGAGTGTCACCTGCCAATATGCCTGATGTATAATCTTTGCAATATGTGGACATTTGATAACTGTATCCAACTTGGGAATGTGTTTACTATGTCTGAAAAGCATTTGTGGCAAGTATAGCAATGTGACAAGTATAGCAATGGAATTGACAGCCAGAATGTCGCAGTTGTGTAGTTTGTGAATAACTGTTTCCCTGTGTGAGGTTTCAAATTCCTTACATGACTGTTTACCACTTCTATCATATACTTTAGTAACAACAGTGTAACAGATGTCCTGAAATGTGTTCTGTCCTATGCCTAGATACTGTCAACTGGGGAGATTGAGAAATGCATCGGTCTACCGGCCCCTAGTTGACCTTGCTACCATGGAAGAAAGACACATAATATAGATGTATCATCTGAACTGTCAGACCATCAGTGAACTGTGTACCCAGTTGGAGCTGGATCGCCTGCGAGCCACACGTAATCCACATGCCATCTCACCAACAGTACAGGTATTATCTGTCCTGCATTGCCTCACCTCAGGATCTTTTCAGGTGACAATGGGAACTGGCTGCATGAATGTCACAGCCGATGTTCAGTGTTGTGTTACAGGATGTATTGGATGCTTACTCAAGCACTTGAAAAGCTACATCAGGTTCCCAAAACTTGCTGATCTGTACACTTTGAAGTCAGCCTTTTATGACATTGCACACGTTCCACATGTAATAGAGGCCATTGATGGCACCCACATCACTTTAGTTCCACCCAGGGCCAATGAGCAAGTCTACAGGAACAGGAAGAATCACTATTCGATCAATGTGCAGGCGGTGTGTTTTGCCGACTAATACATATCCCATGAGACAGCAAAATGTCCGTGATCTGTACATGATTCTTACATCTTGAGGAACAGCAGTGTCCCACAAATGATGTCTCGACTACAGAGAGAGAGAGAGCTTAGCTCTTCAGTAAGTGTACCACTGTCTATGTCTAACATCTATGCTACTTTACTTCACAACCAGCTCTGTGCCTCTCATGGTTCCCTAATGATTTGTGCCTTTTTAAACACAGGTGAGTCCGGCTACCGCAACCTGCCCTGGCTCCTGACACTTGTGAGGTACCCTACAACTGAAGGGGAGGACAGTTACAATGAGGTTAATGCCCCGCTGAATGAGGCGTGGCATCAAGAGGACATTTGGGCTACTGAAAGCAACATTCAGATGCCCACATGTGTCTGGTGGTGCCCTATGGTACAGACCATAGAAAAGTCTGCCAAATAATTGTAGCATATTGCATGCTACACAATCTTGCCCTAAGAAGATACATTCCACTGTTGGATGAGGAGGAGGTGGCAGCTGGACCAGTTACTGAGGCTGTTGACTATGGAACTGATGAGGAGGCAGATGAGGAGGATGCAGCTGATCGTAGGACTGAGTTGATTCGGCAACTCGCCACTGAATGCCAGGTATGTGTGTTCTAAAGTTAATGAGACCTCTAACCCTGTCTGCCTAGTTACATTGTCCCTCCTTGTGTTTATCATCAGGGGATATGAGTGCACTACATCCAACCATCTGTGTTAAGCATTTTGATGGGATCCTGACTTACTATCAGGGGAGGTGTAACTGCTATACTGCCCAAGCCATGTGGTACTTGCTGTTGGCATGGTATGACTTCAGCATAGGGTTCCCCATGTTGCATGGTTTCAAGACTGCAGTTTGGATGTGTATGGTCTGGCCTAGTCCTTTCACATGACAGCCCAGCTAGCCATCCACACTGTTCCCAAAGCTGATATCTGGTACCTATCTGTTTTAGACATTGCAAGATAGGTTTTCTGTTAGTGATATTAGCTATGAGGAATGGTACTTTTACTCGTCATGTGAGTGACCTACCTTGTAGGTTTATGATGACCTCCCCACTGCAACATGATTCCTGTGGATTTCATCATGTCCTGTATGAGTATTGGATGGGGAACATGGGAGTCATCTTTGAAGATTTACCCTATCTTTTTCTATCATCAGGTCAGATGTGTGGTTCCACTCTGCTTTCTGACACGACTGTTGGCACCCTTGACATAGGATTACAGTACAGGAAGGATCTCATGACCCACATGCTGGACATTCCTGCCACATCTGTCCACCTGTCAAACTTATTGTCACCTATATGTGCATTTCAATTTACATCTTTCACATTAAATAGTACTGGTGACAATGAAGACATGTAAGCCTTGACTGTGCTGAAATGTGTTTATTGTGATTCAAAGTGCATTTGCTGAGGAGTGGGGTAATGGGGTTTGAAAGTATCAGAGTAGGTAGCCCAGCTGTTGGTTTCACAGGTCCAGTCTCCAACCATAACTCTGTTTTCCTGGCTATGGATGTATCCTGGACCTGTGCTCCATACAGTTGTGGCCCCACTCTGATGATTTCGTCTACCATGACACTCAACTCCTTGTCTGTGAAATGTGGATGTTTCTGTTGTGAAATGTTGGATGTGTTGTGGGTGGTGGGGTGTGTAATGTGCAGGGGTGCGGGATGTGCTGTTTGGCGAGGTTGTGTGGCTTGGTGTGCTTGTGGTATGTGGTAGTTGTGTGCAGTGGCGAGGTGTTTTTTGTATGCAGGGGTGCAGTTATGTAATGTGTGCTGCATGTTAGGTATGGTGGTGCCTATGGTATCCAGGTGCAGTGTCTTCTATTTGTACGTTCTTCCATTTGTCCTTGTAAAATTCAGGATGCAAGGGGTTGTGGGTATGTGTGGGGGTGTGTTGCATAGTGCAGTGATCAGGTGTGTGTGGTGTGCATATGTGTGTCAGGTGTGGGATATTAGTACTGTCCAATATGGTGGTGTGTTCTGGTGGAGTTAAGTTTTTGACCACGGAGGTACTGACCGCTAATGGATTATCACTGTGCTAAGACCACTATGCTGATTTGTGGGTTGTAATTTGTAGGGCTGGATGTTGCCGGCATGGCGGTGCTGGCAGTGGAACCTCCTCCCTCTCTCCCTCGGTCAGGCTGACGGTGTCAGATTTTTAGTTGATTTTGGCCGGTCTGCAGTTTGTGACTCGTAATACTGCGGTCGTGAGACCTCCGACACTGCCGGTCTTTTGGCCCACGCATAGACGATGGTCTTCTGCTTAGACTGCCAAAGTCGGAATGATCACCTCAATCACGCAGGTCAACCTGAAACAGCAGTTCAAGCTGTCTTTATCTCCAAGTTTGACTTAGAAAATGCAGATCTAGCTGGCACTCTACATCTTTAATTACCTGTTCAAGGCAATAGTATACTCCATCGACAGACTGACTATTGTTACAAAAAATTGCGCACACCATTCTAATGATCAAAGATCTACATCGGCTACCTATGTAAAGAACAATTAAACTCAAATTATGTTGCCTCTCTTGCACAGACATACACTAGAATAAACCCACATATCTGTGGAAGTTATTTGTCATATCAGGTGAGGAAAATGACTGAGAAGCTGCAATTCCCACAACTTGAAGGACAGAGTTTCAAAACATGTTTTTCTCCAAAAACACCCTTTGATTGGTAAAGTAACTACTGTTTAGAACTCTTTGCCTCTTGATATCAGAAAAAACAACGTTTCTCTATTTGTTAGGTAATTCAATCTTACATTTGCTCTCTGTTGTTTGATTTTGTTCCCAAAAGTTGCAAAATCCATCTGCTCCAATACATTTCTTGTTACTGTGTTGTTGTCTGTTAGACTGGCATCCTTGACATGGTCTCCCCTAACTTTTTGCCTCTGTTTCCCAGGTTGTTGATGTGTGCTGGACTCTGTTTTTTGCTGTTTTTAATGCTCTGGGCACTTTACCACTGCTATCAAGTGCTAAAGTGCATATGCTCTGTGTAAATTGTAATGTTGATTGGTTTATCCATGATTGGCATGTTTGATTTACTAGTAAGTCCCTAGTACAGTGCACTAGAGGTGCCCAGGCCCTGTAAATCAAATACTACTAGTGGACCTGCAGCACTGGTTGTGCCACCCACATTAGTAGCCCTGTAAACGTGGCTCAGACCTGCCACTACAGTGTCTGTGTGTGCAGTTTTAAACTGCCAATTAGACTTGGCAAGTGTACCCTCTTGCCAGACCTAAACCTTCCCTTTTTATACATGTAAGGCACCCCTAAGGTAGGCCCTAGGTAGCCTCATGGGCAGGGTGCAATGTATGTTAAAGGTGGGACATGTACATATGTGTTTTACATGTCCTAACAGTGAAATACTGCCAAATTCGGTTTTTACTGTTGCAAGGCCTATCTCTCTCATAGGTTAACATGAGGGCTGCCTTTAAACATTATTAAAGTGCAGAATCCCTTTGGGAGCAGATAGAAACACGGAGTCTAGGGTCTCTGAGCTCACAATTTAAAAATACATATTTTAATGAAGTTGGTTTTTAGTTTGTTTGTTTGAAAATGCCACTTTTAGAAAGTAGACATTTTCTTGCTTAAACCATTCCGTGACTCTGCCTGTTTGTGGATTTCCTGTCTGGGTGAGTTTGACAGTTGGGCTGTTTGCACCTCTCTCTTGACAACAACACAAAGGGAGCTGGGGTGTAGCCTGCATATTCTGATGAGTCATCTGTGCTGGGAGGGAGGGGAGGAGTGGTCACTTACACCTTAAAGGGCTGTGCCAGCCCTCACACAAGACAGTCTCTAGCCCCCTGGTGTGTGTCTGGGGCCTGGCCTGGGAAGGCAGGATCTTGAAAACAACAGACTTCTCTTTGAAGTAGGCCTACTTCAATGGCAGAAAGGGGTATAAGAAGGCCACCCAAACGCACTGAAAATCAGATCACTTCTGGAATCAAGCGGAACCTCTGCCAAGGAGAAGAGCTGAAGAGCTGAGGAGAAGTGCTGCCCCTGCCTGTGACTGTGCTTTGTTTGGCTATACTGCAGTTTCTGCTTCTGCCTGTGAAAGGGGAAAAAGACTGGACTTTGTTGTGCATTCCTGCTTGAGAAGAATCACCAAGGGCTTGAAATGAGCTTGCCTCCCGTTGTTGAAATCTCAGGGCCATCAAAGACATCCCATGCCAGTACCTGGACTCTCTGCTGAGACTCCTGCCCTGCCAAGTGGTGCCCTATTCAGCTCCTGGGCCCTTGAAAGGTGAAGGTGGCAGACAAGAACTGAACATCCACGCACAGACCGCTGTGCGGGGAACTTTTCGACACACCTTCTGTGACGCGGCTGATAAAGGATGCGCCACCAGCTTCGTGGCTAAAATCAACGCCCCACCTGCATCGTGGCTGGAAGATTGACGCCACGTGTCAGGAGAAATGACGTGCAACACCCGCTAACCGAGGCTAATAATGACGCAAACCCCAAGCAGCACGGTTTTGTGATACCGTGCGACCAGATTTTCCATCCATCGTCACTGGGCGTCAAAGTCAACCCGACCCTGCGTGGGTCCACGGTGCCCATTCCGGAAAATCAAAACATTGCTCTCTTGCAGAAGAAAAATGATGCACAGCCTCACTTGCGAGTAAGGAATCGACCCATCACTGACTTTTCCGATGCATGCTCACCTGTGCTGCTTTATTTTTGATGCTCACCAGGTACTTTATGTAACGACAGCATTTTCACTGTTTTCTAAGAATTAGGACTCTTATTCTTCTGAACATTCATATTTTGACTTGAGTATGTTGGATTTTTTTCAGTTTTTGTCTTGTTTTGTTTAGATGAGTATTTTCCTATTTTTCCAAACCTGTATTGTGTCATTTTGTAGTGTTTTCACTGAATTATTGTGTGTGTTGGTACAAATACTTTACACATTGCTTCTGAAGTTAAGCCTGCCTGCTTGTGCCAAGCTACCAAGGGGTTGAGCAGGGGGGCTAACTGAGGGTGATTCTCCTTTACCCCGACTGGAGTGAGGGTCCTTGCTCGGACAGGGGGTAACTTGACTGCCAACCAAAGACCCCATTTCTACATTGTCCAATTGTGTTCTATGACATGCACCCATCACATTCTGTGCAATGTTGTATACTTGCAATAATGTAATTCTATTTTAGTGTAAGGTGAGCCCAATGAGTTTTAGGTATAGGTGTATATTTCTGTCTGAGGTGCACAAGAGGTACATAAAACTGTTAAATTAACAAGACCTTTAATAAGGTACTGGCTAAAATGCTCTCCATCTAACTTCACCTCTGCACTGAGGCCTCTTGGGGTTTGTCCCTAGAAGCGCTATGTAACACCCTTGCAGATTTTGGGAGGAAAGTATCAGGCAATATTGATCAACATGGAAATAGCTTTTGAATTAATTGAATTTGCCTTTTATTTTCCAAAGTTAAGGAAATGAGGTTTGAAGTAACCCAGGACAGACTTTTAATTCTGCAAGCAGGATTGGAGAATTTTGGTGAAACCACATTACCCTTGTAATGTGGAGTTCCCACCAAAATCCATCAAGCGCTTCAGACTTTATTTCGTTTTAAGCAGCGCAATTACAACGGGAACAATGCAAGGCTTCAAAATGGTATCTGGCAAGTGTGTGCATGATTTGGCATCCTCTAGCACTATTTCTGGTTGCTGGAAAAACTTTCTGTGAAATTTTATGGACAAAGGTGATCACAGTCAGAGGGCTGCTTCCTGAGTAGATCTTCTACTTGAGCAGCAGCAAAATCAACTTGAAAATAGTTTTTCAAGTAGGTTTCCCACTCGAATGGCAACATTTTTAATCTCTAAACACTATTTTTAATTATACTTTATTTTGTTAACAGGAATGTAGTGCAACAGAGCCTCCAACTTCCTCTTCCTGTCCAGAAGGCTCCTTACGCTGCTTTGTTATCCCTTGGTCACCTTTCCTTTGGATTTGGAGGGAAAGGATCACTCTCTTTGCCTGCAATTTGTGCTGTGTATACATGCCATAGGAATTTAAGCTTTTTTTGTGAAAAGCCAAGTAAGTTAAAGAACTTTTAGATAAGTTTGTTGTTTAATGGAGGGCATGCACCAGTATTGTGTTACCTTTTTGTTCATAAGTGTTTACATTTGATTGTGGATGGCCTGGAGTTGCACTAGGGGCATAGTTTACATTAATATTTTTAGGTTTGTTTTTAAGGATAAAGTTTGCACAATTTTTTGAGGGCTGAGGGCCTGAGTTTAAAGTACTTTTTTTCATTTTCTTGTATGTTGTTTAGAGTGCGAGAAGCGTGAGGTGTATTTTCCTCCCATTGGCAGCACTCTGACGATTCTTGCAGTTTGTATGTAACTCTGTGTGTTTCAGTGGATAGAATATCCATACCTTTCACCCGACCTAGTTAGAAGATGGTATAATGAAACATACTCAGGTGTTATAAATGTCCTCAGGACTGGGTCCTCATAAATGAGAGGCTATGCTTGCAGCTTGAGTTGAAGAGTGGCCTAGAAAATGCTGACCACTCCTATGTGACCCCAATCAGCACACCTCATGCTTCCTGAATGAGGTCACACAGTGCTGTTCTTGATAAATGCACACTATGACACACTTTAATATACCATCAAATACTTTTAATTTCAAAATATAACTGAATCTGTGTGTCTATCCAGCATGCTTGCCACTTGGAGCAACTCTTGGGCATTCCCATTTCACTGAGCACATAAGTTGCTGGCTCAAACTCATATTTTATTGGTGTACAAATGCAATGAAATATCTTGATATACATGTCAGGAGAGAGTACTAAATCATCTATGAAAAGAGCTTTGCAAGCACACTTAAGAATATTTACCAATGTGGAGGGAAACATGAACAAATGGCATAATTTTCTATTGTCACTTTTTGTCAAATTCTATTGTTAAAATAAATTACCATCTTGCTACATTGTTTTATCTCTGTGTGACTCTCCAGATTACTTCAAAATAGTATGCATTTAACTCTGCTGACTATGATTTGATGGGAAGACAACTTGAAAAAGTCATGACACATTGGCCAAAATTTGCCCAAAACAGGGATTTTATGTTGTTTAATGATTTACAATTAAACTACCTAGCTGCTCTGGTCCATTACTCATTTATTAATTCATATCACTGGAGCCTTCATTTCATATTGGAGTTGACAGTGCAACTGTGCTGACTGTGACCCAGATGAATTCCACTAGATATTCTACTGGGGATAGGCAGTGACTTCCGACACAATAAAGACGTCGCAAAATTGCCTCAGACCTCAGCATCCTGATGTTCATCACACAATAGTTGGATGCATGATGTTCATCAGGAATGGTGTTCACATTTTTCAGATAGATTTAGCAAAGTTGGCAAGGATTCATTGGATATGGTACACAATGTTTTGATTCATGTTGAATTCCCCTCCAAGGCCAAATTTATAAAGAACGCACCCCCATCCAATGCTTCATGCTCCTATTTAAAGGATTAGGTCTAATCTTAAGAAGCTGCAACTTTGGTTCCCACAGCTCTGGATAATGGACTTGATTACACAATTCCCCATTCAGGTAGGTTACAGCTCAGGAGGGTGAGGGAAAAGTGGAGCTGCATGCATGTGAGCTTTCTTAAAGAGTCTTAGGCTGGGACATATCTCCTGAGGTCTGATATAGCATCTTGGAGTTGACTAGAAACATAATCCTTGGCATTTGAATCCAGGACAATCTTCACAAATATGCCCTCTAACTGAATTACACATCAGTAAGATTTCGTCAATTTGAGCAAAGTCTTGTAGCAGGTGTAAATACTTCCTTTATCCATCTAGACTGGCATTGCCCATTCCTGCATGGTTTCTGATTGAGGGTAGCTGACATCCTGATGGAAGTGATGATGTAATACATTAATACACTCCCTTCAATGTGTTTATTAGATAATATAGGCACACAACCTTTAGGTTTTGTGGTGAGCCTCCTTTATTGTCTACAGTAGAACCTCCTAATGTAGGAGATTGCTGAATGCCTATAAAGAGGCAGATTGGGTCTCTTATATTATACATTACAACAACTTGCAAGATGAATGCCAAGTGAAGGAAGTAAAGTTTTTACTTAAAACAATCTCTATGGCACCTTATATAATACCTTCCAAATAGAACAGGATTTCATTTCAACCAACCAGTCATTTTAATGACCTTGAAAACATTACTCTCTGTAGTGACCTAGGGCCTCATTATGAGTTTGGCGGTCCGTGGACAGTCATGGTGGCAGCAGCAGTCCAACCGCCACCAGGTTGGCAGTCGGACCACTAGATTACAAGTCATGCTGTCCTATGGAGCAAAGGCCGCTCTGGCAATTATCATAATTGTAGTCTGATGTGCAGGTGGGTGAGGGAAAAGTGGAGCTGCATGCATGTGCGCTTTCTGAAAGAGTCTTATGCTGGGACATATCTCCTGAGGTTTGATACAGCATCTTGGAGTTGACTAGAAACATTTTCTTTGGCATTTGACTCTAGGACAATCTTCACAAATATGCACTCTAACTGAATGGTCTGCAGACTGCAGTGAGGCACCAGAACCGGTCATACCCAGAAGACAAGTGGCCTCTGGGTTACAGATGCCTATATACTCATTTACCCAGATACATGGCTGAGGACAGTGATCAATCACTTACTTACCTTGGCCTGTAACACTGAGGAGTAGTGGTCAATTGCATAGAAATTTAATATACTACAGCAACAAACAGTGGTTGATTGATCAATATACCCATCCATATGTCATTCCTGGAGAGCAAGTGGTTTGTGGATTCTACCCAGTTGTGTCGTAGGTCCCTGGGCCAATATGCAAGGTACATCAGTATGCACCACATGATATGTCTACACAAACAACCACTCATCTACGGTGTGACACATGGCTCATCCTTAATTGCCTGGGGGTAGCTGTCACAACCTAACTCATTCCTTTGGCAATGTGACAGGCAGGAATATGCCCTGTACTCACCCCCTTGTGGCTGCTGTGCTGTCCTCAAATGCCCATCAAGGTCTGGGTAGGCCACCACCAGAATGCGCGCCATTAGGGGGTTATGGTCCAATGGGCACCCCACCCACGTTGGGAGGACATCCCCAGCTGGACCTCAGCGATCTTCTGGGTCCAGTGTCTCAGGTTCTCCTGCCTTTTCCTGCAGTGGGCACTCCATTGGCTGTGGATCCCCAGGATCTGCACCTTCCGGGCAATGGCTCTCCATAATCCATTCTTTTGATGGGCGTTGACCTGCATGGATGCAAAAAACAAATCTAGAGATCATGATCACAAGTTTCATCATAAATGGGTGAATCACATACATGTCAGTAACATCAAGCTAGGACTTCCTATTTATCAATACTCCCCAAGTGTGACACATACAAGCTAATAAGTACAGGGACATACATACAGGCTTATATTTTTCCATCTTCAGACTAACTCAATCCCCTGCTTAGGTCCCACAATGGCTAAGCAAGCTTACTGACATCATGTAGCCCATACTCTAACAACCTGTTAGACAACTGGAATGTGAGTCACTATGATACATATCACACATATGTGGCTTCTGAAGAGTAAACTCCTTAGGCATGAATGGACCAACACATTCACACTCTGTGAGAATGACTCACTGTATACAGTCCCTACAGGCAACTGCCAGAGTACAAACTCAAACATCCCGGGGCATTCCCGAGCATGGTTCGTGGAGCCAATTGAGGCCGCTTCCAAACCCACAGACCAGCAGATCAGCGGATCAGCAGATGCAGTGAGGCTGGGCAGGCTGTGTGGGCGAGCGACGGGGTCTGTCCATGGTCTCGTATGAGCCAGGAGGTGAGTGTGTGGCTCGGAGGGGATTCGCTTGCAGCCCTCAGGGCCCCCCATGTCTTGAGGCTTTGTGCAGCTGAATGGATGCTGGTGCTGGAGCGAATGGGTGCTGGAGCGAAGGGGGTTGGCTAAAGTGCATTGCCGGCCCGGCACGGGAAGAAGAGATGCCGAGGGAACCGTGCACATGACACCTGACTTGGTGCCAATGGAGAAATTAAGAAAATCCCCTGGTGGGCTTGTGGAAGAGCCTTGACAAAATCCTCCAAACCATATAAGTTAAGTGCTACAGGCTGTTGTAAGCAGAGAAGTTGCTGCTGCTTTGGCTATAGCTGGGGACACTCAGATCATGCCCTTTCACAGGGAATTTTGTGGCAGTTAGTACTCACACATTCCCCCAGCAGGTGCAGACTAAGCAGTCTAAGCAGCTGAGGGGGTCCTGGAGGTCCAAAGCCCCCAGCGCCCCAGGAGCCACGGTTGTGCTTGCCACTGTGTGTGCCATCAGGCCATTAGGGAAGTTTGAAGGACCAGTATTGCCCACCATGTGGCCGGGCAGCAAAGTGAGGTCACTTTTCTTTATGTGTTCATACATTTTGCTCACCTGTAACAACCTATAGTAAGTGGCACATCACATGACAATTGGATTGTCCTTTTTAATAGCTGAGAGCTAGTGGCTCCACAAGAGCTGAGACTATCTTTGATTGTATTTTTTGATTGTAATCCTGGTACCTGGAAAAAGATGGGTAAACGAAAGGTAGCAACTTCCCAGGACAGTTCTAGAACTAACATTACACTAGATGGTTTTTACAAAGGGCTATTGGACCCATAGAAAAGGAGTTTGAATCTGCTGAACGGTGTTTATCCATAGCAGCTTCCCCGGCCACCTCTTCCCCTCCACCCCAGTTACCGCAGACACCTCAATTAGCCCCAAATGTTAACCAACAGAGAGTCAAGCGTGATGCTTGCCAGGAGATATCGGACACCTGCTTGACTGATCTATCTATGGCAGAGCTCCCACCGGTTTCAGTGGGCATTTTGGTTGGTGTGACAGATTTAGACATACCAGCAGTAAAAGGTAAAAGTAAGTGAAGTGACAATTCCTTAAAGAATAAATGGCTGAGAGGCTCCAGGAGGATCCTGCTGATCTAGTCACCCTAGTAACAGAGCATATGATAGAGGAGTTAGCCAAAAGATTGCATCCTATAGAGAACCGCCTACCAGCCATTGAAGACAAATTTGGGGGGGATGCCCGACTATTCAAGTCAAATGATTTATTGCACAAAATCACCTTCCTTCAGTCTCAACCTCAGAGCAACCATCCATTGTTTGGGTTACAAGATGGTGCTCTGCTGTGCCAAGAGTGCTTCTTGAAGTATGTTGCAAACATGCCTGTAAAAGTGCCTCTCCTGGACTGTCCATGCGTAAGGACCTGGCTGGAAGCTCTGGACAAGTTTCGGAGGATTGACACTTTGGAGATGCAGCCACCAATAACATGGATGAAAATGGTACCAATTCAATAAACAAACGTGACAGAGTGACCCTTAAATGCCAGGTGACATATACACAGAAGATGGCAAGAAGCAGCGATATACGTCATAGGGGTCTACAGGGGGCTCTACATCTCCTGCCGGAGGCCAACAGTTCAGAGACTTATACAGAACTGTAAAACAAGGGCATCCAATGGTTACATGTTAATGCCAATTTTCCCATTCTCAATGGTATCTTCAGTACTAATGGTGAGGAGGGTGGGCTAGGTGGGCGTGTCGAAAAAGCCCTGTGAAGAAGATTGCATTATTGTACCTTTTAACTTAAGATCTTTTTAAATTGCTGTAAATTTAGTCCCCTGCCTAGGGAGATTTTTCTGTGTAGACTTGCAGCTTTTGATCCTCATACAGGTCTTTTCTTTACTAGGAGGTTGGAAATCGGCCCCAGGGGCCCTCCAAGTTCTTGTGCCCAAAATGGTAATCCCTCTCTCTAATAGACCGTGTGTAGGCAGACCTCATCTACATTGTCCAAAGTGGATTGACTCAAAGATGGCCTAAGCAAGGACTTCTAGAAGGTGGGGAGTTGATGGTAGCCTTTGATGTGCCTGCTGTCCCTAGGTACGGAGATGTATGGAGGTGCAGAGATGTTTGTCCAGAGGCAGAATAAATGGAGAAATGAATTCCAGTGAGTTTACCCCAGATTCCTTCAAAAGCATTGGCCGATAAGCCAGCTAATATTATTAGTTGGAACATAGCAGGGCTAGAAGATACAATTTGCATCCCAGAATGTGTTTTTTTTTTATAGATGAGCATATGATCTGCCTATTTCAGGAAACGTGGGCCATGGAGCCCAAGCATAGACCCGAATACAAGAGCTATTGGGTTCCAGCAAGCAGGGAATCCTCCGGCAGACCCTCAAGGGGTTTACATATTTGGATTAGTTGCTTCCTTAAGTGCCAAGTGAGTGAATTGGATATTGGTTGTGCTGGTTTACAGGGCTTACTTCTGTCCGCCCTCAGAGAACAATCACTACTACTGCTAAACATCTCTAGCAGGAGTGTGGGTAAAAGCTGTGAATCTGAAGCCTTAAGTGCGCTGGATAACATTTCAGTTAGCAGAAACAGTGCCCATTATATTCTGGATGCTGGGGACTTTAATGCCACTTTTTAGCCTTATCCATTGGTGCAGGAGCTCTATCAAAAAGCAGAGGACATAGACTGAGCAGGGTGGCACTCTAAATTGTTAATATTTATTATTTATTTATTTATTATTATTAATATTATGCTTGTCCATAGTCTTTGTGCAGGTAATGGGCGCTCTCTCTCTGATGCAAATCCCTCTCTTACATTTAGACAAGCAGTATGGAGGAGTCATATTGTAGGAAAGTCCTCCTTTTTGCCCTGGTCACCCCCAAACTTTTGGGACAGATACTGGTGGTTACTGACTCTTGGCTGTGCCCTGGGTAGTGCTTTCCAGTCCCAGGGCCAGTGCTCTGTGTAAAGTGGATATGCAAATAAGGCTAATTATAACTGGCAAAATTAACCTACCTACAAGTTCCTAGTATATGGTAGGGCATGCAGGTTTAAGGACCCCAACATATAGGTGCACTGCTGAGGTGCCCAGTGGCATTTTAAAGGCAGGCCTACCTTGCTGGCTGCTTTTAAATTAAAGTTACATGCAAGTTTGACTTAAAATTAAAAAAAGTACTTACAATATCTTAAACTACCTTTTTTTACATATAAGTCACCCCTAAGGTGTGCCCTATGTGCCCCTAGGGTTGTGTGCCATGTAACTATAAGCAGGGACCCTACAAAAATAGTTTTATAAGCCCTGGTGAGGTAAAACAGCCAAATTCATTTTTCCCTAATGGTAGTGAATGGCCTCCATAGGCTATAATCGGGAGACTTTATATTAATTTATAAAGCCCCCTTAAGTGACAGATACCACACGTTGGTATCAAATTATAATTGTTATAAGGAATCACACAACTTACAATTGTTGTATTTAATATAACTTGTTCAGGTAAAGCATTTTAAACTTTATCTAAAAAGTTGCCAACTTCAGCTCTACAGTGTTTTTGCTGCTTTGCTCTGATTAGCCAGCCTCTGCCCTGGCCAGGCTGCCTTGATGAGGTGTCAAGGGGCCTGGCTCAACACAAAGAGATGTGCCTGGGGGAGGAGATATTCCCCCATGAGATGGGGAAGCAGGAAGGGGAAGGGCTGCCAAACTGGTCTTTAAACGCAGGGAAGGACATTTGGAGCAACCCAGCACCTCCCTCCCATCCTGCAAACCGAGACAATTATGTGCCCCCTTGATTAGATTAGGATAGAGCAGGAGAGGGGTGTGTTTAGGACTTTTAGCCACACCAGTGGGTGGGCTCAGCCAGATGTAACCTCCAAAAATCTTTTTCAGCCATGCTGAGGAATGTTGCTCCCTGGGATTTATTTTTGCCACACTTGCCAGGAAGTGGTCTCACAGGGGGAAGGACCCTGTACCTGATTACAGAACTGGGACTCCCATGTTTTTCACCCTGGAGCAAGGATAAAACTGCCAGACCCACACCCATACCTCAGATCACTACCAGGAAGAACTACAGGAGAAGAAGGACTACCCTGCTGGACCCCTGACCTGCAACTGGACATTGCACTCTGGAGGACTGCACCAGCTGCACACATGGGCTTTACCACAATAAGGACTTTGGATGGCTTAAACTGGTTCAAGGAGGGACTCCCTGTTTGCTACAGGTGAAAACTTGCTAACCAGAGTCCCCTGCACCAACTCCTGAAGAAACTAACCAGCTGACCACTGTCCAGTGGCCAAAAAGGAGTTTGCACCAAGCACATGCTGGCAGTTGTAGTCTGCATCCTCAAGGAGCATCTCAGAGCTTCTGGAACATTAGGATGAACTGTAGACCTCAAAAGAACCTTAAAGGAACACCTGCAAGAAGATCCAGAAGTTTGGAGGAGTTTGGAGCACTTTTGAAAAAAAGCTCCATAAAGGGACCGAACTGCCGTAGCAACTCTAGCGGGCTTCCCTCATCCGCTACCCAGCCTGACTTGCAGGTTCTTCCCAGTGAAGAAAATCTCCGAAAAAAATGACTAAGTCAGAACGTAGGAAGTTGACAGGGACCTCCCAGGCAGTTTATCTGAAGAGGGCTCCAAGGACTTCAGATCAAGATTCAGGTTTGCCCTGGTCGATGGATTTTCATCTCAAACAAACGACTAAGTCCGAAGGTAAAAATCACCACCAAGGGCTCCAGCGACACGTATCTGAGGAAGAGTTCCAGGAGGTGGTATTGGACTGGCGACTTGGTCAAGCTGAAGAAAATCTCCAGAAAAATAACTAAGCCCTAAGGTAAACTTGTGACCGAGGCCTCCCGTGGGCTGTAGCCGAGCAGGGCTCCATCACGGTCGGCCTTAAACTTTCACTTTGCCCTGATCGAGGTGTGACCAGATGAACAGATTGGCGCCATTCGTTTCTCAATGCTAAAAAGCATTAATTCTTTAAAAATTCATATCTCCGGTTCCCTTTATCCAATTTTATTAGTTCTGGTGTCATTGTAAAGCTAAACATATTTCCTACTTTTATAAATTGGTTTTGGCTTTTTAAACTGTTTTATTTAATTACTGTTTTGTGATATTTTAATGCTTTACACTTTGTCTCCTAAATTAAGCCTTGTTGCCAAGCTACCAAGGGTTGAGGTAGGTTTAATTTACTGAGACTTAACTGAACCTAAGTGGAGGTTAGTGGCCTATTGCTAAGTGTTGGTACTTACCTGCCCTTACCAATAGCCTATTTTCCAACACATATTGACAACTTCTTACTAGATATACAGTTGTGGGGACATATGGAAGACATGGTGGTAGTGTAGCACGAGGAAAGTGATCATGATCCATTGATATTCACTACCAGGGGTTTGCTACTTTTAATTGGGGCCCTTGTTTCTAAGGAATTTGACCAGCATCTCTCTATGACAAATAACAAATGGAATGTTAAGTGGGAAATGATCAATTCTTCCCCGTGTACTATTGCAACCATGTATAGACTACTGGCAAACCAAATAGAACTCATGCTCCAACCTTGGCAGGATGAGGGAAGGATACTGGCTGAACATCTGAAATTATTTGACTGCCTGAAAGAATTATTCTTTTAAGAGGCTACAGGCAAAATGAGAATCGAGCATAATGATAGATGGTACAATGGATCATGCAGAGAAGCTAAGAATAGGCTACTGAGGGATCTCAGAAGGGGGATTAAAGGCCCAGTTAAACAACTGAGGGAAAACTATAGGTTGGAGTTAACGAAGGTGTGGAGAAGTTTGGAAGAGAAGTATTAGACAGCCCTTTTAGAAGCTGCAAGAAACAAGGACGCCAGCAAGTTTTGGAAACTGGTTTCAAACAAAAGTGGTGAGTCCCAGCCTCTGCTTGGGGCATCAATTCTTCCTGAGGAATGGGTCAAACGTTTTAGTTCGCTCTACTCAGGGAGAGATGAGCCATATCCCATAGAGTGGAGTGTTAGTAGGGAAGAGAATATATCCCCAAATAAGTTTTCCTTAGCTGAGACCAAGGCAGCAATATCCTCCCTTAAGTGGAGCAAAGCCCCCGGCTTTGACAAAATACCATGTGACCTCTATAAGTCAAATCTTGACATCTGGAAACCTTATTTAAATAAGGTCTGTAATGCAGTGGCTGCAGGTGCGCCTGTTCCCTATACATGGAAAGGAGCTGAAATAGTCCCCCTCCACGAGAAGGGAAATCCTAGTGATCCATCTAATTATCGGCCTATAAGCCTTCTAGATAACCTCCAAAAAAACTTTAGTGAAGCAGACCTTGAATTGTTTGGAGGAGTGGATTGAAGAGAGTGGGGCCATCTCAAGTTTACAGGCAGGATTTAGGCCTGCAATTAGTACAATTGATCAAGCGATGAGGTTTATGGCAATCAGATGGAAGACGGCGGATTTTGGGGGAGGAAACCTATATGTTTCCTTCATCGATCTACGTGCAGCCTTCGATCTGGTTCCCAGACATAAGCTGTGGCATCTATTGAGCAAAATGGGATTTCCTAGTGGACTCTTGAACCTAATTGTCCAACTCCATGAAGGTTCTTTTGCCCGAATCAGATGTGGTAGGGAGGGCGAACTGACAGACCCAGTTATCGCTGAAAGGGGAGTGCTGCAAGGCTGTGATCTTGTCCCCACCCTCTTTCTCTTGTACATAAATAATTGCATTAAGTATCTAAATAGTTGCATGAATGACTCGCCATGGTTGGCTGGTCAGAAAATCCTCCGCTTACTTTATATGGATGACATCATTATTATGGCAAAATCACCTGTTGGACTACAAAACTTAGTCGACCAACTCTGCCTGTTTTGTAAAGACTTTGACCTTGAGGTCAATGTCAGGAAAACAAAATTGATGATTTGTTGCCAGGGAAAGAAGAATGTGAATGCTAGTATAACAATTAATTCTATCATTTTAGAAAGAGTCAATGAGATCAACTATTTTGGGATTAGATTGATGGATTCCGTTAGATGGGATGCATATATTAGTAAAAGTGCTCATCGAGAGGGAGTCTTGGGCTAAAGCTGTAGTTAGTCCCCCATTAAACCCTATTGTAGAAATGTATAAGGTCCAGGCTAGGACCTATATGGAGCAGAATTGTAAAGGTTTAATAGACAGCAGAACATCCTACAAGTAAAAAAAAACAACTTCATCAAACGCATAGCTAGGCTGGGGAAGGGTACTCCATTAGTTCCTCTAAGACTGGCTCTTGGGTTGAACCACATTGAAGATCATGCAGCCCTGAAGCCCCCCTTATATTGGATCCGATTCTAGAAGACAGAGGAACTGGAACCTTTCCGGGAGGCAGTCAGAGGCTTATTAGGGAGCTCAAGCTGTTTGTATAAGGTTAGTTGGCTGCAGGAAATGGAATCTGTTTGGGTCGAACTGGGTTTCTCCCAGTTTTGGGGGAACCTGGATTCGATCACCCAACCAATGCTGCCACTCTTGTTAAGCAGAGATATTGAGGGAAGGCAAATGATTGGATTTCCCATAGGAGCAGGTTGGGTCGACTAACATCAGAATTTTTGCCTGTCAAACAGGAGCCAAGTGCTGAACAATATTTTGACCTGTCCATACCAGCCTATGCTCGCTCCCTATTCTCCAGTTCAGATATGGTATTTTACCTGTTAAAGCTTTCACTGCCGGATGGTCATCAAACAGCTCTGAGGGTAGCTGAGGGTAGCAAATGCAAACTATGCCAATCATGTGTGGAAACAACTGAACATTTTATTTTTTCCTGTCCTTTATATAAGGTTCAGAGGAAAAATTGATTATCCCACTTTGTAAAACTTTGCTTCTCCATGACTGTGCCAATGCCTACAGAATTTGTAAAATTGATACATCTACATCGGTAGTCAGTACAGTTTCTAAATCTCTGTCAGCTGCCTGTTCTACCTGCCATAGAGCCCTCATAGCACTTCTAGGGGATGGCTCAGAGTTAGAATCTTTGGCTTCAATGGTCCATAGTTCTCACAGCACTTGGGTAGATTGCTCAAGAGAAGGGTTTATGTTTGCGTTGTTTTGCACAGGGGTATTGGCCCAGTCTCAAAAGCTAGAAATTGAAGTTTTTTTAATCTATTACTGTACCATCATCAATGTTTATATAATGATTGATCTGCAAAGTTTTATACATGGTCATCAGTGCAGCCTCAGGTAGGAATGGTTTTTATATGGCCTCTGACAACTATTTGGGTATTTATATGGCCCTCAATTTGTATATGTAGAGCACTGGGCACTTTGATTTTGTGGCTTCCATCAGTGCAGTTAAAAGCTGTTAGTTCCACTGCAGTCTAAATCTGTTAATATTACAAACTTGCTCAGCCTCAAAGCTTGAAACTGAAACCTTTTATTTTACCATCACTAATGTTTACACAATGTTATATTTGCGAAGTTTTGCACATGGGCATCAGCCCAGCCTTAGGCAGGACGTTTTTTTTCTTTTTATAAGTTTTTGATTGTAACATATTTTAAGATTTAATTGTTTACAGCTTATGCTAATTATTTAAGTATTTATATGTCCCTCATTTTCAACATGAATAGTACTGTGCATTTCGGTTTTCGTGGTCTGTTATTACTACAGTTATAAAGCTGTTTGTATTACATATCTGAGGAGTTCCCAAATGATTTAGCACATTATTTGTACTGAGATGTTTAACTTTTGTCTTTTTAATTTGTGATTTTTGTTTGACTATGAAATTTTATGTTTCGATAAGTTAATAAAAACACTAAGCAGTAAACAGTAAACTCAAACATTACACATGAGTAATAATTAAGGGAATGGCATTGTGTGTACAAAAGTGTCTTCCCTGTCCATGTGTGGACATGTGCAATAACAAATACAGACTCATTCCACTTCAGGGGGTGGGGCTATGTGCTATGTACCTGTACCACAGAACACTCCTTTGGACATATGTGTCCATCCAACAGAGATGGCATCCAACAAACAAACGCATGTGTTCTACAATTTCTGCTATGTGACCAGGCTAATGACAAACATATCATGGCCTCCCGGGAATAAACACACTGATGGACTGTCATTTGCGCAGTAAGCCTGTACAGGGCAAATGTGACCTATAAGAAGGTGACAACAGAGCTGTGGTACTAAGGGATCTGTCATGCGTGAAACACCCACATTGACAATTATGTTAAGTTCACATATTGCTTAGAATAATGACTTATCTATGTACCCATTCCTAATCTAGTCAAAGGAATGAGGCATTCCGGACAGGATTTGCTATCTGGGCCTCATATTTGCCACCTGATAGGATCTACTGGGGTACAGGGATGGATACAGTGCCACAGTTGCATAGCCACAGTGACTCTACCCCAGCCTAGACTAGCTCCCGTACTGGGAGATATATGTGACAGGCCTTGGTCTCTGCAGGCTGAGGTGACAGCACCTACATGACACTCCATTTCTATCACTTCTATGCATGACAGTTTATCATGTAGCCAACAGCAATTTGGCATGTGGTGTGTGTAGCAACCTGAAGGGCAGAGTGACTCATGATATGCCTTCTAAACAACAGTTTAGCAATGGCACATGTGTTTAGAAATCTCTTTGACACCATACACATTGCTCTCATTACTCTCACCTGACTCATACAACATTCATCCACAGCTCATGCTGTCATGCACATACATGTTGTCCGACATTTACAACAATCATGAGGAAAGAGATGGCACTGGATGGCAGTAATGTCTCCTCACCAAGTTATGTGCACCCAACTCAAGGAGGATCTAGTACCCCAAAAACCTCACACAACACAATTAATCAATCAATCAATCAATCAATATATTTGTAAAGCGTGCTACTCACCCGTGAGGGTCTCGAGGCGCTGAGGGGAGGGGGCAGGGGAGCTGCTACTGCTCGAACAGCCAGGTCATGAGGTGTCTCCTGAAGGTCAGCAGGTCCTGGTTCTGCCGCAGGTGGATGGGGAAGGTGTTCCAGGTCTCGGTGGCGAGGTGGGAGAATGATCTGCTGCCTGCTGTTGTCCTGTGGATGTGTGGAACGGTGGTGACGGTGAGGTTGGCGGAGCCGAAATGTTGGTTTGGGGTGTAGAAGGTGAGTTGTTTGCTTAGGTATGCTAGTCTGGTGTTGTGGAGTGCTTTGTGAGCGTGGGTGAGAGCTTGTAGGTGATCCTCTTGTTGACGGTTAGCCAGTGCAGATCTCTCAGGTGGGATGTGATGTGGCTGTGGCGGGGGATGCCGAGGATGAGGTGTACGGAGGCGTTCTGTATGCGTTGCAGTCTTTTCTGGATATTGGCCGTGGTTCCTGTGTAGAAAATGTTGCCGTAGTCCAGTCTGCTGCTGACGAGGGACTGGGTGAACGTCCTTCTGGTTTCGGTGGGGATCCACCTGTAGATCTTGCGGAGCATGCGGAGGGTGTTGAAACAGGAGGAAGAGACAGTGTTGACTTGCTGGGTCATGAAGAGCGATGAGTTGTGGATGAACCCCAGGTTGCGTGTGTGGTCGGTAGGCGTCGGCCGGCCATCAGAAGTCGTCCCAGGTGGAGGGGGTGGAGCTGAGGATCAGGACCTCTGTGTTGTCCGAGTTCAGTTCCAGGCGACTGTTTTCCATCCAGTTGGCGCCGGCATTCATTCCTTTGTTGAGGTTGTTTTTGGCGGTAGGCGGGGTCCTTGGTAAGGGAGAGGATCAGCTGGGTGTCGTCGGAGTATGAGACGATGTTAAAGTTGTGAGATCGGACGATATTGGCGAGCGGTGCCATGTAGACATTGAAGAGGGTTGAGCTGAGGGAAGGTCCTTGGGGTATGCCTCAGATGGTCTTGGTGGCTTCAGATCGGAAAGGAGGGAGGCAGACTCTCTGGGTTCTGCCAGTGAGGAAGGAGGTGATCCAGTCCAGGGCTTTGTCGCGGATCCCTGTGTCATGGAGGTGTGTGCGTATGGTGCAGTGGCAGACGGTGTCGAAGGCGGCCAGGAGGACCACAGTTTGGCCTTTGTCTAGCAGGGTCCTGATGTTGTCGGTGGCGGCGATGAGGGCGGTCTTGGTGCTGTGATTGCTACGGAAACCAGATTGGGACGGGTCCAGAGTGTTGTTTTCCTCAAGAAAGTGGGTCAGTTGCCAGTTGACAATCTTCTCAATGACCTTCGCCGGGGACGAGAGCAGGGAGATGGGCCGGGAGTTTTTGAGGTCCTTTGGGTCCGCCTTGGGTTTCTTGAGTAAGGCGTTGATCTCGGCGTGCTTCCAGCTTTCCAGGAAGGTGGCAGTCTCAAAGGAGTTGTTGACGATCATCTGGAGTGGGGGGGTGATGATGGAGCTTGCGTTGTTGAAGACGTGATGAGGGCAGGGGTCGAATGGTGAGCCGGAGTGAAGGGTGTTCATGACTTTGATGGTATCATCATCGTTGACATGGGTCCAGGAGATAAGGAGGTTGGTGTGGCTGGGGGGCGGTGAGTCTGAGGTGTTGGTGACTGAACGAAGGTGGCTAGGGAGTCGCAGAGGTATTTCAAAGGTGGAATGTCGTTTGAGCTGAAGCTGGGGTTGGAGAGATCCTTCACGATGTTGAAGAGCTCTTTGCTGTTGTGTGCGTTGTTGTCGATGCGTTCCTTGAAGGAGGATGTCTTGGCCGTCCGATGAGATGGTGGTGCCTGCGGATGGCATTCTTGAGGGCCGTGTGGGTGACCGGTGTCTGTTCATGGTGCCACTTCTTCTAGAGTTTTTGGCAAGTCTGTTTGGAAGCCCGGAGGTCGGTGGTAAACCTGGTGGCCTTTCTGTCGGTGCGGTTGTTAGAGGGTTTCATGATCGGGGCGAGAGCGTTGGCACAGTCGTCGATCCATTGCCTGAGGTTGCAGGCAGCTGTGTCTGGGTCGGTGGTGTCAGTTGGTGGGGCTCGGGCGAGGGCAGAGATCAGCTGGTCTTTGCGGACCTATTCCAGCTGCGGCGTGGGATCCATTCCGGGTGATGGTGAATGATGGGTTTCTCGAAGGTGAAGAAGATGCAGCGGTGGTCGGTCCAGTGGAGTTCGGTGGTGTGGCGGAAGGTGACGTGGCTGCTGGCAGAGAAGATGGGGTCGAGAGTGTATCCGGCGGAGTGGGTGGGTGTCATGTCCGAGGTTGGCGAGCAGGGCGGTGGAGTTGATGTCATTGGTGTTCTCGAGGTGGAAGTTCAGGTCTCCAAAGAGAATGTAGTCTGTAGAAGCAAGGGCATGTGTGCTTCCGTCGTTGGTGATGGAGTCACTGAACTGCGGCTGGGGTCCGGGGGGGTCTGTAGACAAGGGTTCCTCTGAGGGTGGTCTTGGGATCGATGTGGATCTGGAAGTGCAGGTGTTCGGTGGTGCTGAGGGTATCTTCGGTGTTGGTCGAGATTCTCATGGTGTTCCTGTGGACGATGGCAATCCCTCCTCCCGGTCTGTTGGTGCGGTCTCTGCGGGTGATCTTGTAGCCGTCCGGGAAGGCTACGGCGATGTCCGGTGCCAAGGAGGGGTTCATCCAGGTCTCCGTCAGGAAGGCGATGTCCGGGGAGGATGAGTTAAGTAGGTCCCAGAGTTCGATGGCATGCTTGTGGACGGAGTGGGTGTTGAGAAGGATGCATCTGAGGTGGTTGCATCTGGCTCTGGCGGGCTGGTGAAGCTGCAGCTCCGGCAGGAGAAGGGTCCGTGGATGAGCTTCGGGGTGGCCTGGAAGCAGGTGGCTGATCAGCCGGGGTTGAGGGCGTGGAGGGTGTTGGCATCGTAGCAGAGTCGGGCGACAAGGCGGTCAAGGGGGCCACGGGGTCTGGCACTGGGTGAGGTCCAGGCGTGGATGGGCGCAGACGGGCTTGCTTCTGGTGCATCCACTGCGTGGCCGTGCAGCGCGCCCCATTAAGAATGGGAGGTGGGAGGGAGGATTAGCTGGGGGGCGGGAGCGAAGCACGAATGAGCGAGCGAGGGGGGCGGGCCGCAGGGGATGCACCGGCGGGAAAAACAAAGGCAGGGGAGGGCAAAAGGAGACACAGAGAGAGAAGCAGAAACCGTGAAAAGGCAAAAAGCAGAAAACAGTAAAAAAGGCAGAAAAAGACAACAGCAGACACAAAGGCAGACCCAAAACTAATTACAGGCTCACCACTTGCCACCAGGGATGATGCGCAGATGGGAGCCTGCGGGTGGAGGAGGGCCTCGAACTCACAGCAGCACCAAGAGCGGGAAAGCAGACACGGGCACAGTCAGGTGGAGCTGCGCGGCGTGGCGAGCGATCCGACCTCAAAAACAGGTCATGTGACTAAACTTAACATATGGTACTGGCCACCAATATCTGCACATTGTCCCTCCCATTGATGCCACACAGACTGCAACAACAGGCACATGAGTAGTCAGTCTGGCACACGTGACCTCATTCTAGCTTGTGAGGAGGGAAAGGATGGTGAAGTTCAGAGAAATTTGTGCACATGAGGTACTTAACTGCTCCTCTGGTGAACCACAGAGCTGTTCATACAGCGGTAGGACTTCAGTCACTAGCCTCTCCAGCTTCTCTGAAGAGAAGCCAGGGTCCCTATCACCCGCTGGACATGGCATGATTACTCCCAGAGGCGGTACACAGCAGCTCATGTCATGGAGGTCTTCCTGGCAGCAGTGCTAGAATTCAAGTGAATAAATCGGCACGACATGGCGGTCACATCCACCATGTATGCGTTCATCACCGCCAGCGAACACAGCCATTAGCCCGCGACCGCCACTGGCAACGTAAGCCTATGGCTGTTTCTGCCGTGGTTGCAACTGCCTACTGACATGACAATTCTGCCAGCAGTCGTGGGTGGTTCCTAATGTCCAGAAGTGAAGGTCAGGCAGCCATCATTTTGATGTCCTGAAATTCTGAATTGGGCTTTATAAACTGCATCACACCTCCAAAAATGTATTTTTGACCACACAAACAGGCATTTCCTGTCTTGTCACAGAGGTCCTACTACTCAAACACCATTGTAGTATTTCGCAGTGCACAGATGGCATTTAATAGTGAGGCACGGTCCACCCCTGCCGATGGTCATTTTAGCGGTAGGGATATCTAGTCACAATTCGAGGGGCAGTTGTGTTGCAGATCTCTGTGTTTGGTCCATATACATGTTGTGAACACATGTGTGGAAAACCATGGGGGTCACATGTGACCCTTGTGTTACTTGCAGCTGTGATGTGTACTGGTTGCCATGTCTATCCATTTAAAAATGACTTGTCACATGATATCATTAACATGCATCATGTGTACTGCTGTAGACAATGACTAATGTTAGAAAACATGTCTTGTTATAAAAAGGTACCCAGGGAGGGGGAGGATGTGACAACCTCTTATCTACTGTCCACTGCTAGACCTTCAGATCATGGTTGAACATCACATTATCCTTCTTTACCATATGACTAGGCAAACAATAGTGGGCTTATGTCATCAGTTGGAGCTAGATCTGATGCCAGCTGTTAGCTATCCAACCAGCATACCAACAATTGTATGAGTCATGCCAGTAATGGACGTCCTAGCCACAAGATCCTTCCAACATACAGTGGCCCTATCAGCTGGCATGTCCCAACCTATCTTAAGTCTGGTGCTGAAGGATGTCCTCTCAGTAATGTTGAAACACTTTGCAGCTACATCCAGTTTCCCCAATGTTAGGATTTAATCCATGTGAAGGTTGACTTTTATGGTTTTTTATGCATCCCACATGTGGTGGGGGCTATTGATGGCACACCTGTTGGCTTGGTCCTACTGCAGGGCAATGAACAAGTAGACTGCAACAGAAAGAACTTTCATTTCATCAACATGCAAGTTGTCTGTTTGGCAGATCTAAACATTTCACAGGTCTGTGCCCATTATCCAGGTTCAGTCCATGACTCCTTCATAGTGCAGAAAAGCACCATACTCCAGCTGATGTCACAACTGCACCCAGAGAGGGACTGGCTGGTTGGTAAGCACATGTGTCCTGATTGTGTGTGTGAAATATCTGGTGCTACAATCATGAAGTGAGTTACTTGTTGTTGCACATATGTCCCACTCCTGAACAGGAGACTCCACATAACCAAACCATCCTTGGTTGTTGATGCCAATAAGGAATCCAACTACACCAGGGGAAGTCCGCTTCAATGAGGCCCATGGAAGAACAAGGTGGGTAGTGGAGTGGACTTTTGGGCTCCTGAAGGCCAGATTGTTCTGTCTGGACTGGACTGGTCGAGCCCTCCTCTACCCACCTGGAAAAGTGTGTCAGATCACTGTAGCATGCTGCATGCTCCACAACCTCAGTCAGAGGAGAAATATCCCATACATCACAGAGGAGGGGGAGCCTGCAGTGCCACCAGGTGAGCCTCCTGAAATGCCAACTGAGGATGACAGTGATGAAGGGGAAGGAGATGACTTGCAGGAATATTTCATCAATAGCTTCTTTTCACAAGTGAAAGTATGTCATGTGATATAATGACTGTGGTTGTAAAATGTACTGTAGCTCTGAACAGTTATGGAGTTGAGTGTTTTGGCAACAAGTAGGGAGCTGATACTCTGCAATAATTAGCCAAAGGCTGCTTGAAGAGTTGGCCTTTGACATATCCCCACCTTGATGATGCTGCTTTGTTTGTGTCAATTTCATTGCAATGCAATTTTCTTTCCAGGTGCTTGCTATGTGATTTGTGTAAAAGGTATGTTTTGAAGCCTATACTCTGTGATTTGTCTTTGTACAGGTACCTTTGCCATGATAATGTCATGTGGGCATTTCAGAGTTTTAACATTGACAGGTATCTAATGCTGATCTGACAGGCAGAGTGGACATGGATTGTTCCAGGTAATGTAGGTAACTGATTTGGGGTGTATGAGACCTGTGCCAAGGCAGCTTGCACAGTGTTTGGGTGGAAGATCTGAAGTGCATGTTGGACTTGCTTTGTGTGCTGTGTTGGGCCTATTGCATCCTGTGTGTCATCATGTGCGCGTGAAATATGTAGTCATAAATTGTGAGCAAGGCATTCATCCTTCACATTGGCTAAACACTATTCTTGTATGACTTGTATGTAGCTGCAGATGTGTTACATCATTGCAGGCCACAGTGCCTGTGCCACAACCCTGACATGTGTTTGCGTCACACCACCCGATGCATGGTCATTGGATGATGATGGGTCTGTGATCAGGGACTGTTGAACTGCCCTCTGTCTGTACCTTGGTTTATGTGATGGTGGATTACCCTGGTGTGGTATGTGATAAGGCTCAAGATGGTGACACATGACACCATATACTTTTCTGTTTTCCTATTCCAAAGGACAATGTCTGATAAGGCCCTTCCTTCCATGGTCTGTGGGGGTGTACCTTGGTATGTGTACCTTGACTCAATATGAGTCAGCCATTCTTGGCTATGACAGTCCAGACATTTCAACAGCCTACATGTTGTACAGTGCAATATAATGTTTGGTGTGACCAGACACTTGTAGCAATGTGTTTGTGTGTGTTGGTAGTAACCTTTAGCAGAACATTGTACCTGTAACATATCCCTCCTTGCATTAGTATCTTGTGTCTTCCTCATTTGCTTCACATGGTCTTACTTCTCTACATGGCAAAAGGAGGAACAGATGCAAGCAGACAATGACTTTGTGATAGGTGGATTTATTGAACATTTGAGCAGAAACAAAAATTAGGGCATGATGAAACAGGAAAGTGAAGGGTTCGATCATAGTGGATGAAATCATTGGAGTAGATGGCACACCATTGGAAGCTCAAAGTCCAATGTACTCCTCCCATTTTTCTTGTTTAAGAACAATTAACAGAATGAATATGTGGCACACAAAGGAGGTCTCTTTGAAAGAGGTCACTTGCTGGCAGTGGTGGGTGTCTTGCCATTTGCACCTCCTGGATTGTGTAGGGGAGATCTGCTGCTCCGATGAAGGGCCAGGTGTAGATGCACCAAAGGAAGGGGTAGAATGTTGTGGTTGATCCCTGCTCAGGGTGGTGCTAATGTCCCTCACAACCTCTGTTAGGGAGGCCATGTTGGTATTGTGAGCCCCCCACTGTTCATGCATTTCCTGATGTAGGTCTCTCTGTAGCTGTTTCATTTTCTGCAGTTCTGAAAGTTCTTGGCCCATCATGCCTTGGGACTCCTGATAGACCCCCAAGATGTGGCTGATGGGTCCTGGCCAATATCAGCATAAGTGGCCTCACCCCACTGGCCCCCAGCATCCCTCCCATGCACTCTACCCCCACCGGTCTGTCCCCTTGCCACACAGTGCCCTCTTTCACTGGTTCCTGGACCATCATCGTCAGAGGTGTTATGCTGCAGCTCAGGGTCCTTGACTGGGGGCACATGATGGTTGGCACTGTTTCGGAGGTAATGTGGTGGCCACAGTGAGACTCACTGTTGGTATCTCACCAGGTTGCCCAGATATCCCAGAACCGTCCTCCACGTCCAGATGTCCAAAAGTATCTTTATCACTGAGGGGTTCATCCACAGGGGTAGTGGCAGCCTCTTCAGTGGCCTCTGTGTGGCAAGTGGCAGCTCAACCTGTTGATTAGAAAGATACAATGTTACTGGCTGTATTGAGACATCTACCTCCAGATGTTTTCAGTGACATTTCACAAATACCTTGTACATAGTTGTTTTGCAGGTAATCCTATTCTGACATGTACGCATGTTTTTGGTTG
The DNA here is from genome assembly GCF_031143425.1 of Pleurodeles waltl. Taxonomy (NCBI): domain Eukaryota; kingdom Metazoa; phylum Chordata; class Amphibia; order Caudata; family Salamandridae; genus Pleurodeles; species Pleurodeles waltl. The sequence goes on along the minus strand of NC_090448.1, from coordinate 923,478,705 downwards.
CAATGACATGAAATTTGTTGAACTTGCCAAATCTCCTTGCCTGACTCAGTTGTTGAGATGTGAAAGACATTGGTGGTCATTCTGACCCTGGCGGTCTTTGACCGCCAGGGCGGAGGACCGCGGGAGCACCGCCGACAGGCCGGCGGTGCTCCAATGGGGATTCCGACCGCGGCGGTAAAGCCGCGGTCGGACCGGCACCACTGGCGGGGTCCCGCCAGGGTACCGCGGCCCCATTGAATCCTCCGCGGCGGCGCAGCTTGCTGCACCGCCGCGGGGATTCAGACCCCCCCTACCGCCATCCAGATCCCGGCGGTCGGACCGCCGAGATCCGGATGGCGGTAGGGGGGGTCGCGGGGCCCCTGGGGGCCCCTGTAGTGCCCATGCCACTGGCATGGGCATTGCAGGGGCCCCCGTAAGAGGGCCCCTACATGTATTTCACTGTCTGCTGCGCAGACAGTGAAATACGCGACGGGTGCAACTGCACCCGTCGCACAGCTTCCACTCCGCCGGCTCGATTCCGAGCCGGCTTCATCGTGGAAGCCTCTTTCCCGCTGGGCTGGCTGGCGGTCTGAAGGCGACCGCCCGCCAGCCCAGCGGGAAAGTCAGAATTACCGCCGCGGTCTTTCGACCGCGGAACGGTAACCTGACAGCGGGACTTTGGCGGGCGGCCTCCGCCGCCCGCCAAGGTCAGAATGAGGGCCATTGTCCCTTGGGGGAATGGCCTGAGAATGTTATCTTGTCACCAGTGCAGGCTAAACAGTGGCTAGGTAAGCTAGGTTGTTGGCATATTTTGAGGCCTAGTCGAATGTGATGCAGGCAGACCCAGGAGTTTGTAGAGTATGTAACAGGAATCATTATGTGGTCACTGCATTGTGAATGTGTCTGCTGCCAATATCATTCTGATGATGTATTTTGAGGCCTTTGGGATCATTGTTTTGCACACTGGGTAAGCTATCCTTCCTGTCCTCAATAGTTTTATCTTGGGTTAGCATGTCAAGCTGGAGCTAGGTCGCCAGACATATCTCAGATTTGGGCATAATCTCTATCCTGGTCACTCCCAGATGAGTAAACCTCAAATCTGACTTAGAAAGCAAGGCTATTTGTTCAAGTGACCACTGGTGTGGTGTTTTGAGTTGGGGAAACAGTGTCTTCTGGGAGTTCAAATGCAAAAAAAAAAAACAAGTGATGGATGGAATGCTGAATAATGTCAAACATTCACTCCCAGGACAGAGATCTGGGCCTAAATCCATTGCTTTTTTGCTACCTATGCCATTCCAGTTTGGACCTAGCCATATGAAAATCAGTCTAGACCCTGCTCCTCGTGAGAACAGTCCAGCCCGAACTGCCGAGCCAGGCCCTCCCTGAACTGTAAACAAGCATCCTGGGACTGGTTTCAGGGTATGACCGTTCATCACCCAAGCTAAATTGAATCTGGTGGCATAGCAAGCACAGGACCCACGTCTGGGCATACCCTTCCCACTTGGGGTGACAAATGCAGAAACTACAAGTGATGGACGGAATGCTGAACAATGTCAAAGGTTCGCCCCTAGTACAGCGATCTTGGCCTAAATCCATCTGATTTACATATGGATGGATCCAAACTGGGATGGTGTAGTGACCAAAATAATTGATGGATTAAACCAAGATCTGTGACTGGGGGTGAATGTTTGATTGGTTCTAGGTTCCGTCCATCATTTGTGTTTGTTTGCTCCTGAGAGTTCAAGTCATGTCACTGTCTCTATTGCACACATGTAGAGTTCATGTGGGATTTCTCCACAAGATGGATTTGGGCAAGTGAAACTGGTTTTGTTGGTGGAGTTAGGGAACAGAGCCAATTGGACTTTTGCATTTTGATCACATCCTCTACTTCCCACCACTTTTCATGCAGGATCCTACCAGGTGAGTGAACGTCAAATGGGATTTCACAGACATGGCTATTTGGGCATATGGACCCTGGATGTGTGCTTGGAGTGATTGGGCTGTACAGTCATGTCACTCCCTCTACTTTCCAAATGTTAACCCATGGTGTCCTCTCAGGTGAGTACACTTCGTTTGTGAGTTGACAAACAAGGGTATTTGGAAAAGGAAACCCTGGGCTGGTGGTTTGAGTAACAATACCAGTGCCTCCTAGGAGTTGTAGTCATGTCACTCCCTATACAACATACATTTGACAGATGTTCTCCCTACAGGTGAGTACACTTCGATTTGGACTTCACAAACAGGGGTCTTTGGACAGGTGAACTCTGGGCTGGTGAGTAGAGTGACAGTAGATGTGGGCAAAAGGTGAGCAATAGGTATGCATTACATAGCATATTTATTTTATTTTTTTGTGCTCTAACGTACCAGACTCCACTCCCCCAGGTATTCCTCTCAAGCTCTCAGAATGCAAGATGGCCAAGACCTTCTCCTCCCAAGGAAAGAGCTGTAACGAGGCACTGGGAGGGCCACTGCCAGTCTTTTTGGCCTGAAGCTGGCACCTTAAGACCAGGGAATGGACCTTGCCCATGAGGTCTTTCCACCTCTTCGTAATGGCCTCCATGTGTGCAGGGTGGTGACTACAGTATTCACTCTGCCAACTATCCTGTCCCACATTTCCATTTTCCTACTGAGAGGAATATGCTGGACTTGTGCTCCAAACAATTGTGACTCTCACTCATCTTTTGAAAAACAGTTTTTTTTTTTAATGTGGCATGGTAGAAAACTTTTTTAAAAAGGTTGAAAGTAACTTACTAAACAAGGGTATTACCTTAGGGTGTGAATGGAGTGAAGTTTGTGTGCAGGGTGTTAATGCGATATTGAAAAAAAAGGAGTGCCTAAATTATGGTGTACAGATTAGTAAATTTGCTCTGTCTTGCTGTACAAATGCAAAGGATTGTGGTGTGTGCAGGGGTGTGTTTTATAGTGTCCTTTGCAGGTGTGTCCAATGTGGCAATGTGTGTCAGCTGTGTTGTTTTCAAATTAATCCAATCTGCTGTTGTGTATTACTTGCTGACCATGGACCGCCATGGTTCGGGCCACCATTGGCTAACCACCATAGGTATCTGCCACGGTGACTTTGTCCTTGTAATATGATCAGTGGTTGATCGTTGGTCTATCTGCACTGGAGGTAAGACTGCCTATTTCCTGGCCTCTGCTCCACTAGTAGTCCGCCTTTTTTGTTTGCCGACCAGCGGTCCTGCCTGTGTGACTTATAATAAGGCAGTCTGTATGTACGCCCAGATAGAGGTCTTTTTTGGACCAACAACTTGGCGGTCCGACCGCTAAGCTCGTTACGAGGCCCCTATTGTGAATTCAAATGAGCTACTCTCATATCCATCAAGATTTATGAACTTGGTTCTTTTTTGTACATTTATTTTTACTGATCAGTTTGGTTAGGCATATAATCAACCATTAGAAGGAATGTCATAAAGGAAAAGTGATGCACTGAACTGTCAATTGAAACAGCCAGAAAATAAATATATAATGATAATATTGTGGCAGTAGCACAACAGGCATTTGGTATACCCACATCAAGTCTAATTCAAAGTCCAAAAAAATTCTCTGACTTCATTGTTTTTATAGGGGTAGGTGTAGGAAAGAGTGAGGTAAAACTTTACTATGAAAATATTATTCAGAACATTCAATCAATTGGTCAATTTATTTTAAAGGACCCCAGCAGACATAAACATACCAGAATAAAACATTTACAGGTCTTCACATAAAAAAACTAATATGTGTTCAAGAAAGTTTTATAAAAATGTATACAAACAGAACAAAAAGCATGCCTATTTAGATAAGACATCATGAATATCAAGCATCATTGATTGATTTTACAGCGTAGTTTAAAAACGAAACAATATGTGCATTCTGTATTTTAGCTGCAAAACTGGACGAGCAAATACAACATGGTGAAATTCCTGTATACCATTTCCAGAGAGAAGACAATCATGTTGGCCAAGGAGAAATACGTGCCATTTCCCATTTACAATGTTTAACAGGCAAAAACCAGATCTTAACAGAAATATCACTCTTCCAAATGTATGGTCTAATGGTATTTCTAAATAAGGCTGCATTTTATTCAGTAAAGCATTCTCTGATCAGGATTTAAGGAATTTCAATTTAGGTCAATGATGTGTGTCTATTTTAAAGCTTGGGATATAAATCTTGTCAAAACCCGGTTTGATCAGCCATCAGAATTCACTTCTCAGACACGTCAGACATGTCTACAGACAGCAAAACATAATAATGAAATAATTTATCTTTCTCAGAAGCTTCCTAAGTGACCCAGCTGTGTTGTGGAGCAGATGACACACCCAATACACCACAGCTCATAGCGCCAGAACACAAGTACTTGACAGTCCAAACTCCATTTGCAAAGCTTGAACCAGAACTAAAGATTTCAAACAGCAGAATTTTCACAGTATTTTACCCATCTAATTTAAGGCCATAATGTACATGTTCTACTGCTTATAGCACGGATATTTGACCATCTATGTATGTATTACAGGACAGATTGCTTCGCTGCCCTGCTTCAAAGGGAAAGGGCAGGAATGCACTGCATCTATGCAATATAGCTCATTCCTGTCCCTTCCAACTGTGCTGAATGACGTTTTGGCTGCCAAGTGCCAATGCAGACACTCTTGCACCATGGTGCAAGGGTGTCTGCGTTGCATGCAGGATTGTTTTTGTGCAGAAGGGACACCTTCCTACGCAAAAACTGTCCTTCGTTGGGGTTGTTCTCTTTCTATGTGTGAAGCAGAATGCAGCACACACAGAAGAGGGAAAAATGAGGAGAATTAAATATATATCACCTTGTTGCACCTCCCCTGGGGAGGCGTAAGGTTTTGATGTATCCCCAGGTTTACATGGCCTTGTAAATCTGAAGCTGCATCAAAATCCATGGGTGTTGCATGAGAACACTCACCGCAACCCCCATGGAATGCCTTCCTAACTCAGAGTAAGGCAACGCAGCGATTTGTGCTACCTTGCCATATGCCATATATATGAGGCCATACAAAGTCATGCAAAGTGGTTTTGAGTGTCCTCGTAGACATGGTTGGAAAGTGTACAATACACTTGCATCACTTGAAGTGACACAACAGCTGTGCAAGCCTGTTATAAATATGCCCCTATGTGTTCAAAATATCTTCAGCAAAGTGATTTATAAAATTAACCAATGCGCCTCCATGAGCCGAAGACTTAACACCTTTCTACCTAATGTTGAGCTTGATCCTAAAATCTTTGGAGAATACTCTAAACAAGTCTTGATTTTTACATATTCCAATCTTTTATGCCCCAGTGTCAATGTGAACTAAGTAATATTAATCGTGTCTCCAACAGCCACAACCAGATTTTTAAACATTAATCTTCAGACTTATTTAGTTGTGTAACAACACATTTAGGTGGTCATTCCGACCTCGGCGGTCTTTTCAATAGACCGCCAAGGGACCGCCGTACGGAAGACCTCCAGTGCTGGCGGTCTTCCGCACGGGCCATTATGACCGTTGGCACCGTTTCTGGATGAAGAGCCGCCAACAGCCATACTGGCAGCAGGCGGGGAAGTGGAGGTAGCTCCACCTCCACCGCCACGCCTACAGAACACCGCCCAGCGAATCACGACCTGTGATTCCCTGTGGCGGTGTTCTGTTGGCGTTGCGGTGTCGGCGATGCTGCCCCCATGGGTCCCGTTCCCTCCCGGAGGATCACCGGAACAGGTAAGGTGATCGTCCGCTAGGGAAGGGGGGTGGGGGGTGTTGTGAGTTGTGTGCGTGCATGGGGGTGTGCGTGTGTGTATGTTGAGGGGGCGTGTGAGTGCGTGCATGAATGCGGGGGGTGTGTGTATGTGCATGAGTGCGTGCATGAATGCGTGCGTGTATGTGTGTATGTGTGTGTATATGTTGGGGATCGGGGTGGGGACAGGGGTCCTGAAACCTTTTGGGGGTGGCAGGGGTGGTGGGGGGGGTAGGGGAGGGAGTCGGGGTTGGGGGTGGGGGAGACCCCTATCAGTGCCAGGGAAGGGATTCCCTGGCACTGATAGTGCTTACCGCCATGGATTTCATGGCGGTCCCAAACCGCATGAAATCCATGGCGGTAAGCCGGGGTCAGGCGGGTTGGAATACCGCCGGCGGTATGTGAAGACCGCCGGGCTGGAGACCCAGGTCTCCAGCACGGCGGTCGTTACCGCCGTGGCGGTCGGAACGGTGAAGCGGCGGCTGGCCATGGCGGTAACCGCCATGGTCAGAATTAATGAAAAAAGACCGCCAGCCTGTTGGCTGTCTTACCGCCGCTTCACCGCCGACCGCCACAGTCGGAATGACCGCCCATGTGTGTACATCAGCATTTGAAGCTAGCATAGTCCAAGCAGTGCAGGGAAATTATTCTGCTGTACAAGCACACGTGAAAGATCATATAAATATAAAGAAAACAGACCATGGGTTAACAGACATCCTTGTCTTTATCCATTCCCAATTTCAATCCTCAATGATAGACCTTTTTCTTTGATCCCATGATCACCTTGCACTTGCTCGATGGATGAAAGAAAAGTAATACTTGAAGAACCCTAATGGAATCCAAAGAGAAAGGTGCTTCATTCCTATAGTAAATCTATCACTCTGATTGTTGAAAATATATACAAGTCACAGGCACTGGTTGTCCCAGCATTGCAAACTACCTCTCTAATATGTTCTGAACAAAGCAAAGTTATATTATCAATACAGAGCAATGTGAGAAAACAGGGCTGATTGCAGAGGCCCCCTAACTTTTTGCCCCCATTTTCCACTTTTTGCTGGTGTTTTCCTGACTCTGATGGCGCCCTGGGTACTGCTAACCAGTCCCAGGGCCTGTGCTCTGTGTAAAATGGATATGCAAATTAGGCTAATTATAATTGGCTAAGTTAACCTACCTATAAGTCCCTAGTATATGGTAGGGCATGTAGGTTTAGGGACCACAGCATAGGTAGTGCCCCCATAGGTGCACTGCTGAGGTGCCCAGTGTCATTTTAAAGGCAGGCCTGCCTTGCTGGCTGCTTCTAAATTAAAGTTGTATGCAAATTCGACTTTGGAATTAAAAGTAGTTCCAAAGTTTTAAACTACCTTATTTTTACATATAAGTCACCCCTAAGGTGTGCCCTATGTGCCCATAGGGCTGGGTGCCATGTAACTATAAGCAGGGACTTTATAAAAATAGTTTTATACGCCCTGGTGAGGTAAAAACAGCCAAATTCGTTTTCCCTCATTGTAGTAAATGGCCTTCATAGGCTAGAATGGGGAGACTTTATTTTTAATTTTTAAAGTCTCTTTAAAAAAATGACTGCGCCGCAAATGCGTCGTATTTATACTCCCGGGCAAAAATCACGCCCGGGAGTGGGCAGGGCAAAAAAAACCCTCATTTGCACCGGATTTTAGCGCCTGGGTCAGGGCAGGCGTTAAGGGACCTGTGGGCTCAAAATGAGCCCACAGCTGCCCTCCCATGCCCCCAGGGACCCCCCCTGCCACCCTTGCCCACCCCAGGGACATTCAGGTAAGTTGAGGTAAGTATAATTTTTTTTTTTTTTATTTATTTTTTTGGCATAGGGGGGCCTGATTTGTGCCCCCCTACATGCCTCAATGACCATGCCCAGGGGACATGAGTCCCCTGGGCATGGCCATTGGGCAAGGGGGCATGACTCCTGTCTTTACTAAGACAGGAGTCATGTAAATGGCGTCTGGGCGTCGTTAAAAATGGCGCAAATCGGGTGGAGGCGATTTTTTGCGTCAACCTGACTTGCACCATTTTTAAGACGCCCTAGCGCCATTTTTCCCAACGCCGGCGCTGCCTGGTGTACGTGTTTTTTTTCCACGCACACCAGGCAGCGCCGGTCTGCTTGCGCCGGCTAACGCCATTCAATAAATACGGCGCCCGCATGGTGCTTCAGAATGGCGTCAGCCGGCGCAAAATTTTTTGACGCTAAACTGCGTTAGCGCAGTTTAGCGTCAAAAAGTATAAATACGGGCCCAAGTCCGAAGGTAAAAAGTTGACCGGGACCTCACCAGCCAGCGTATCCGAGAAGGGCTCCATGGACGTCGGATCAAGATCCAAGTTTACCCCGGTCGAAGGATTTTCACCTCGAAAAAACGACTAAGTCCGAAGGTAAAAATCTCCACCGAGGATTCCAGCATCGCGTATCCGGAGAAGGGCTCCAGGAGGTCGGATTGGACTGGCAGGTTCGTCCCGCTGAAGAAAATCTTCGAAAAAAAGACTAAGGGCCTCATTCCGACCCTGGCGGTCTGTGACCGCCAGGGCGGAGGGCAGCGGAAGCACCGCCAACAGGCTGGCGGTGCTTCCTGGGCTATTCTGACCGCAGCGGTAAAGCTGCGGTCAGAAAAGGGGAACCGGCGGTTTCCCGCCGGTTTTCCCCTGGCCCAGTGAATCCTCCATGGCGGCGCTGCTTGCAGCGCCGCCATGGGGATTCCGACCCCCTTCCCGCCAGCCTGTTTCTGGCGGTTTTCACCGCCAGAACCAGGATGGCGGGAACGGGTGTCGTGGGGCCCCTGGGGGCCCCTGCACTGCCCATGCCACTGGCATGGGCAGTGCAGGGGCCCCCTAACAGGGCCCCATACAGATTTTCACTGTCTGCTTTGCAGACAGTGAAAATCGCGACGGGTGCCACTGCACCCGTCGCACCCCTGCAACCCCGCCGGCTCCATTCGGAGCCGGCTTCCTCGTTGCAGGGGCTTTCCCGCTGGGCCGGCGGGCGGCCTTTTGGCGGTCGCCCGCCGGCCCAGCGTGAAAGTTGGAATGGCCGCCGCGGTCTTGTGACCGCGGGGCGGTCATTCGGCGGTAACCGCAGGCCGGGCGGCGACCGCCGCCCGCCGCGGTCAGAATGACCGCCTAAGTGTGAAGGTAACATTTTAACCGAGGCCTCCCGCGGCCTGTAGCCGAGCAGGGCTCCATCGCGGTCGGCCTGAAACTTTGATTTTGCCCCGGTCGAGGTGCAACCAGATGACCCGATTGGCGCTTTTTGTTTCTAGGCGCTAAAAAAAAAAAAAAATCTTTAAAAAATCATATCTCCGGTTCCCCTTATCTGATTTTATTCGTTTTGGTGTCATTTTAAAGATAAAAATATAATCTATTTTTATAAATTGGTTTTGGATTTTTAAACTGTTTCCTGTGTTTTATTTAATTACTGTTTTGTGATATTTCAATGCTTTACACTCTGTCTCCTAAGTTAAGCCTTGACGCTCGTTGCCAAGCTACCAAGGGTTGAGCTGGGGTTAATTTACTGAGACCTACCTGGACCTTAGTGGAGGTTAGTGGCCTATTGCTAAGTGTGGGTACCTACTTGCCCTTACCAATAACCCATTTTCCAACATTTTTGGTGAGCAGTGGTGGGATCCTGTACTTGTGTTCAGTATCACGTTACAGTTTTAAGTAAAACAAATAAAAAATCCTTTAAATTGTCCTAGTGCAAAAATTGTTTTTAATTTTTAATTTGGATTAATTTCAATTATTGAATTTTTGTGATTTTTCTAAATTCTTGTTTCCAATTTTTGCAAAATGTTTTTGTTGACACAAAACTAGGGAACCATGGAGGTTGATCTGGCTAGCCTACCCACACTGACAGTAGTCCAGCTTAGGGGGTTGTGTACTGAAAGAGGGTTGCCTGCGACCACTGACCTCAGGAAGCATGTCCTGATCAAATCCCTGACAGCATGGGCTGAGGCCCAAGAGGTAGACCCAGAGGAAGCTCCAGAGGAGGGAGAAGTAGGGGAGGATGCTAGCTCTAACCACTCAGGGGAGGGAGGGCATCTGAGCCTAAGTGAGGATGAGGAAGACCGGTCCTCATTACATACAGTCACTAGGGGCAGACCCAAAGCTAGTTGGGGGAAGGGGGTCCCTTCAGGAGGAGAGAACCTGTCCCTCAGAGAAAGAGAGCTGGAGGCCCAGCTAGCATTCATAGCTTTGGAGGCAGAGAAGCTGGCCCTAGAAAAGAAAAAGTGGGCAAAGAGAGAGAAAAGAGATGGAGGCAGCGACAGAGAAGTTGAGGTGTCCATGGGTGGGGGGGTTTGCCCCAGATTACCCAAGGGGGTGGTTCCTGCTTATGAAGAGGGGGATGATATAGACAAGTGGTTGGAGGCCTTTGAGAGGGCACTCCAAATGAGAAGGGTTAGGCCTCAATACTGGGGTTCACTTTTATGGGATTTGGTCCCCAACTCAGGGAAGGATAGGCTTCTGAGCTTAAGGGGGAAGGAGGCAGATTCATACCCTAGTATGAAGAGGTGCTTAACCAAGAAGTTTGGTCTGACCCCAGAGCAGTATAGAATGAAGTTTAGGGACACTCAGAAGGTCAGTACCCTGTCTTGGGTTGACTTTGTAGACACCTCACTTAAGGCACTAGAGGGCTGGATTATTGGTAACAAAGTAAATACTTATGAGGGGTTATACAATCTGATCATGAGAGAGCACATCTTGACCAATTGTACCCAAGAAAGGTTACGCCAGCATCTAGTGGACTCTAAGCTGACCAACCCTAGAGAGCTAGGGGAGGCAGCTGATGAGTGGTTGAGAACCAGAGTGGTTGTCAAGTCCCAGGGGGGAGACTCCAAGAAGGGCGGGTCAGGTCCCCAAAAACCTAAGGAGGGAGGTGGTAAGCCCACCACAGAGACTCCCTCTGTATCCCAGAACCCTAAGAAGGGGGAGAGTAAATCCCACTCCCACTCTGACAAGCAGAGACAGGGAGACCCAGGGTTAAAAAAGCTCTTGGGCAGTAAGGCGTGCTTTGACTGTCAGCAGACAGGTCACTTCAGAGGAGATGCAGCCTGTCCAAAGAAGGTGGTTAGCACTGGGCTGTCCAGTGTAGCCATAGAGGAGGACTCCTCAGATGATGAAGTCCTCCTAGCATTGAGCTGGGAGACAGGACCAGATGGTAAGCTGGCGATCCCTGAGGGTGGGAGTAGGCACTTCCACCCCATTCAAGTGAATGGGATCCCTACCACTGGCCTGAGAGACAACTGTGCCAGTCACACTATAGTGAGTGACCGGTGAGTGACCCCAGACATGTATGTCCCAGGAGAGACAAGGAAAGTCAGGATAGCCACAGGGGAGGTCACCTCCAAACCTGTAGCCATAGTACCCCTAGAGAGGGAGGGTATCCTTGACTGGTTTAGGGTGGTAGTCAGTGCTGACCTCCCCCTAGATTGTATCCTGGGCAATGACCTCCCAGAGGTGAGTCGGGTCCCAGATGGGGCGGTCGCCCAGGGCGCCCCCAACCCAAAGTCCTGGGGAGTCAGTCCCTACAGTTAGGAGACAGGGGTCCCCAAGAGAAGGAAAGAAGAAAAGGAAGGGTAGGCCACTCTTAAAGAGAGTTCCAGGGAGCCAAAGGCCTTCTGCCCCAGTAGGGGGGGAGCCCAGAGTTGGCACTGGTGAGGCCTCACCTGACCCCAAGGAAGTCCTGAGTAGTCAGGCAGCTGTCCAGATGCAGGGTGTTGCCCCTGCACTGACAGAAGGGAGAGTGGAAGGAGGGTGTCTGCCACAGGAGGTGGTAGCCCCCCACTCTAGACAGCAAGAGGGGTGCCAGTACCCCACAGTTGCCCCTAAAGCAGCTCAGCCACCTGTCAGTGGAGAGCGTAGGGTGGGGTTCTGGATACTGACAGCTGTCAGTAGCCTCTGCTGGGTGCTAGCCTTCCTGGCAGCACTGTACTTGGCCTGGGAGGCAGATGCCAGGGTCAATAGCAAAGTAGGCCCCCTGACCCTGTTGGTCATGGTGGGGTTGCTCAAGTGTTGGGTGACCTCTTTGGGTAAGCTAGGTGTTGCCCTAGCAAAGTTAGGAGTAGGGGAGGTGGGCACCTCACTACCCAAGTTGGCAGAGAGAGAGGAGGAACACCCCCCTAGAGGGAAGTGTCAGTTTGAGATGTGTCCTTTCACTGTTGGGGTGGGTTCACTACCCAGAGGGAGTGACCCTGACAGGAGGATGTAAGGCAGAGTAGGCCCTGCAAAGGGACAGCCAGTTCTCTTCACTGTCTTCCTCGCCTAACAAGCCAGGAAGACTCTCCCAGGGTTGGGCAGAGTCTCCTGGGCGTGTGGGCTGGGGGGGGCTTGTGTGAGAAAACAGGGCTGATTGCAGAGGCCCCCTAACTTTTTGCCCCCATTTTCCACTTTTTGCTGGTGTTTTCCTGACTCTGATGGTGCCCTGGGTACTGCTAACCAGTCCCAGTACCTGTGCTCTGTGTAAAATGGATATGCAAATTAGGATAATTATAATTGGCTAAGTTAACCTACCTATAAGTCCCTAGTATATGGTAGGGCATGTATGTTTAGGGACTACAACATAGGTAGTGCACCCATAGGTGCACTGCTGAGGTGCCCAGTGTCATTTTAAAGGCAGGCCTGTCTTGCTGGCTGCTTTTAAATTAAAGTTATATGCAAATTCGACTTTGGAATTAAAAGTAGTTCCAAAGTTTTAAACTACCTTATTTTTACATATAAGTCACCCCTAAGGTGTGCCCTATGTGCCCCTAGGGCTGGGTGCCATGCAACTATAAGCAGCGACTTTATAAAAATAGTTTTATAAGCCCTGGTGAGGTAAAAACAGCCAAATTCGTTTTTCCTCATTGTAGTAAATGGCCTTCATAGGCTAGAATGGGGAGACTTTATTTTTAATTTTTAAAGTCTCTTTAAATAATGCATACCAAGAGTTTGGTATCAAATTAATTGTTGGAATAAATCCCACAACTTCCAGTTGTGGGATTTAATATAACTTGTTCAGGTAAAGAGTTTTAAACTTTACTTGAAAAGTTACCAATTTCAGCCCTGCATTGTTTTTGCTGCTGTGCTCTGATTGGCCAGCATGCAGCAGCTTGGCCAAGCTGCCTTGATGAGGTGTGAAGTGGCCTGGCTTCACACAAAGGAATGTGCCTGTGGGAGGGAATCTCCCCTCAGCTGATGGTGAGGCAGGAAGGGGGAGGGCTGCCAAACTGGTCTTCAAAGGCAGAGAAGGACATTTGGAGCAACCAGCAACACCCCCACATCCTGCAACCCCAGACAACTAGGTGCCCCCTTGATTAGATTAGGATAGGCCAGGAGAGGGGTGTGTTTATGATTTTTAGCCACACCAGTGGGTGGGCTCAGCCAGATGTAACCTCCAAAAATCAGATTCAGCCATGATGGATTTTTAGAGAATGTTGCCTCCTGGGATTGATTTTTGCCACACTTCCCAGGAAGTGGTCATCACAGGGGGAAGGACCCTGCACCTGATTGGAGAACCAGGACCCCCCTGCTTTTCACCCAGGAGCAAGGATAAAACTGGCAGACCTGCACCCACACCTCAGTTCCCTACCACATCCAACAAAGAAGAACAACAGAAGAAGAAGGACTGCCCTGCTGGACCCCTGGCCTGCACCTGGAACCTGCACTCAAAAGGACTGCACCAGCTGCACACTTGGGCTTCACCACAAGAAGGACTTTGCCTGGCTTCAACTGCTTCAAGGAGGGACTCTCTGTTTGCTACAGGTGAAAAATTGCTATCCAGAGTCCCCTGCACCAACTCCTGAAGAAAGCGACCAGCTAACCACTGTCCAGTGGCCAAAAAGGAGTTTGCGCCAGGTGCATTCTGGGAGTTGTAGTCCGCACCCCCCAAGGACCATCTCAGAACTTCCTGACCCTTGGGGTGAGCTGTGGACCCCAAAAGAACCTTAAAAGGACATCTGGGAGAAGCCCCAGAAGTTTGGAGAAGTTTGGACAACTTTTGTAAAAAAGCTCCATAGAGGGACCGACCCGCCGCGGCAACTCTAGCCGGCTTGCCTCACCCGCGACCCGGCCTGATTTGTTAGTTCGTCCCGGTAAAGAAAATCTCCGAAAAAGAGACTAAGTTCGAAGGTAAAAAGTTGACCTGGACCTCCCAGCCAGCGTATCCGAGAAGGGCTCCATGGACGTCGGATCAAGATCCAGGTTTACCCCGGTCGAAGGATTTTCACCTCGAAAAAATGACTACGTCCGAAGGTAAAAATCTCCACCGAGGATTCCAGCATTGCGTATCCGGAGAAGGGCTCCAGGAGGTCGGATTGGACGGGCAGGTTCGTCCCGCTGAAGAAAATCTTCGAAAAAAAAACCTAAGGCCCTCATTCCAACCCTGGCGGTCTCTGACCGCCAGGGCGGAGGGCAGCGGAAGCACCGCCAACAGGCTGGCGGTGCTTCCTGGGCTATTCTGACCGCAGCGGTAAAGCCGCGGTCAGAAAAGGGGAACCAGCGTTTTCCTCTGGCCCAGGGAATCCTCCATGGCGGCGCTGGGGATTCCGACCCCCTTCCCGCCAGCCTGTTTCTGGCGGTTTTCACCGCCAGAACCAGGATGGCGGGAACGGGTGTCGTGGGGCCCCTGGGGGCCCCTGCACTGCCCATGCCACTGGCATGGGCAGTGCTGGGGCCCCCTAACAGGGCCCCATACAGATTTTCACTGTCTGCTATGCAGACAGTGAAAATCGCGACGGGTGCCACTGCACCCGTCGCACCCCTGCAACTCCGCCGGCTCCATTCGGAGCCGGCTTCCTCGTTGCAGGGGCTTTCCCGCTGGGCCGGCGGGCGGCCTTTTGGCGGTCGCCCGCCGGCCCAGCGGGAAAGTTGGAATTCGGCGGTAACCGGTCAGAATGACCGCCTAAGTGTGAAGGTAACATTTTAACCGAGGCCTCCCGCGGCATGTAGCCGAGCAGGACTCCATCGCGGTCGGCCTGAAACTTTGACTTTGCCCCGGTCGAGGTGCAACCAGATGACCCGATTGGCGCTTTTTGTTTCTAGGCGCTAAAAAAAAAAAAAAATCTTTAAAAATTCATATCTCTGGTTCCCCTTATCTGATTTTATTCGTTTTGGTGTCATTTTAAAGATAAAAATATAATCTATTTTTATAAATTGGTTTTGGATTTTTAAACTGTTTCCTGTGTTTTATTTAATTACTGTTTTGTGATAGTTGAATGCTTTACACTCTGTCTCCTAAGTTAAGCCTTGACGCTCGTTGCCAAGCTACCAAGGATTGAGCTGGGGTTAATTTACTGAGACCTAACTGGACCTTAGTGGAGGTTAGTGGCCTATTGCTAAGTTGGGTACCTACCTGCCCTTACCAATAACCCATTTTCCAACAAGCAATTACACTTAAGACAGATTGTTTGCACGGAAATAATTTTACTTAGTGGCCCATGTTTGAACATGATCCATGCTTATTTTAACAACTATTTTACTCACATAATCTAGCAAAGCATTTCCTCGTTAGTCTTGTATGGCTTCAGTGAATTCTTTTTCAAAATAGGAAGTGTAGCAGTTCCAGACAAGAAGCGTGGTATGGCTCCTGATTCGAATTATTGATAAAATTAGGAAGCTGAAAACTGAGCCAAAAATCTGTGTCTTTTTTCATAACCACTATATCCAGCTAGTTAAATCCACTATGTCTGATTACCAAACTCCCTGAATAAAATAGGCTATCAGCTTTTTGCAAGAGAAGTGAACATAGAAAAAAAGGGAAGGGAATCCAATTCCAACTCCTAAGGAATCAATTCTTCAAACTTTTTTACGGCATAAAGTTCAAAAATATAGCCTGTTCAATATTGATCTGCTATTGACATCATAATCCAGAGCTCTATTTTGCAAAACTTGCCTTGAATTATTTCTCCATGCAGCACAATACCAATTGTATCTGGTTAAATCAGCCTGTTCCCTTCAGGACTTGTATCATATTTGTTCAACTGGATAGAATAATGTGCCAATAGATTAAACCAATATTTTCAACAGTCTAACAGTATTTATGCCCATTATATGGAGCCCTTTAACCTTTCAAAATATTACCCAAATTAGAGGGTATGGAACTCTCATGTACTCTGCAAATCTGAGGTGATTTTTGGTAGGTCAAACCAGTCAAATTTTACTGATGAAAAAAAATACCTGCAAAATGTCACAATATGTAGATTATGGTAAGCTAAGAATCCAAATGTTATTCCCCGTTTTGGATAGGTGAACTCTGAACAGGTAATAATTTTTTAACAGTTACATTTCCATCCCCAGGGTTTCAGATTTTGGTAGATTAAATTAATATTACACCTGGGACGGGCCATTTTAAATGAGAGCCTAAGGAGGGTATCCTCTCTCCATTTCAATTCATTATAGTACAATACCACCTACCATGTATCATCAAGAGTACTTACTATCATGGTGAAAATGAGGATTCACAGAAGGTTAAATACTTCATTGGCACATTGCCTCCTGTGTTTCTCTACATTTTTCCCTTCCAGATGTAAGACAGTGTGTAAAAAAGATGTCTATTTGAGAAATGCCCTGTAGTTCACATGCTGGTATGGGGTCCTCAGAATTCAGAGATGTGCAAATAACCACTGCTTTTCAACACCTTACCTTGTGCCCATTTTGGAAATACAAAGTTTTTCTTGATACCTATTTTCCTGATGAACCTACAAGTCCTATATATCCACACAACCAGAAGAGTCCAGCAGATGTAACAGTATATAGCTTTCAAAAATCTGACATTGCAGTAAAACGTTACAGAGTAAACTGTGAAGAAAAATGGCTGTTTGTTACCTCAATTTCAATATTTTTTTATTTTAGCTGTTATTTTCTGTAGGAACACCTTGTAGGATCTACACAAATGACACCTTGGTGAATTTAGAATTTTGTCTACTTTTCAGAAATCTTTAGTTTTCCGGGATCCAGCATTGGTTTCACAACCATTTCTGTCACTAAGTGGAAGGAGCCTAAAAGCACAAAAATAGTAAAAATGGAGTATGTCCCAGTAAAATGCCAAAATTGTGTTGAAAAATGTGTTTTTCTGATTCAAGTCTGCCTGTTCCTGAAAGCTGGGAAGCTGGTGATTTTAGCACCGCAAACCGTTTGCTAATGCCATTTTCAAGGAAAAAAACACTAGCCTTCTTCTACTGCCCTTTTTTCCCATTTTTATGAAGAAAAAAAAAATTGTTGTTGTAGTTTGGCTAATTTCTTGGTCTCCTTCAGGGGAACCCACAAATTCTGGGTACCTTGAGGATCCCTCGGATGTTGGAAAAAAAGGACGCAAATTTGGCGTGTGTAGCTTATCTGGACAAAAAGTTATGAGGACCCAAATAGCCCAAAAAAAGCCTGGCACCTGAGGGGGAAAAGGCTTGGCAGTGAAGGGGTTAAAAAGGAGACTGTATTTAAAAAAAAAACTTTATATTCCTACCTTAAAATAGTTTTCACTCAGGTTTTTGTTAAAATGGGCTTTCAGGTGTGGATTATTTACTTTTGGCTCAACTAGTTGTTTGCTTTATCACATGCAGTCAGATTTAGATATGCTACTCTACTTAAATCTCATTCATATCTAATTATTTTTTGATTGCTGAGCTATTTTCAGGTTTTCATGATATGTGGATTACTATGGGAGATTGCTGAACATGCTTAGGCCACGATTTAAAATGATTTTGTGACAAGGATGCATAACTTTTGTGGCGCAGCACCGATGCAAAATCAATTGTTGGATTACTAAGCCAGACAAAAACACTTTGGCCCTCACTACGACTTTGGCAGTCTTTTACTCAAGCCCCCCAAAGCCGCGGCCGTCAGATGCCCACCAGTGCTGGCGGTCTTCAGACCGCCATATTACAAGTGCTGAGGGATTTCCACCAGAACTCAGGTGGAAATTCGTCAGCAGGCGTGCTGGCAGTTGGCTCTGAAGAGGCAGTCCCACCATCGGCACTGCCCCACCAAAAGGATGCTGAATGCCGTATTACTACCAGTAATACACATTTGTGTGTCCTGATGGTGAGGCACAGCCAGCTTTGGAAGCGCCAGGACCCGTCCCCTCCTGGTGAACCTCTTTGACGGATGAGGTAAGTTGATCGTCCGACGGGAGGGGGTCGGGCGAGTGTGTGGTGTCTGCATGTGTGTTTGAATGCGGTGGAGGGGGTGTTGAATGCGTGCGTGTGTCAGTGCATGTTTGACTGTCTGAACGTGGGGCTGAGTGTGAGTGCATGTTTGAATGTATGAATGCAGTGCTAAGTGGGGGTGCATGTATGTTTGTGTGAATGTGTGGGCGAGTGGGGTTGCGTGAATGCTTTGTGGGGGGAGTGTATGCATGCATGCAGTGGTGTATGTGTGAGTGTGAATGGGGGTGTATGTTGAGTTTGTAGAGGTGTGTTTACGTGCATGTAGGAGTGTTTGGTGCATGGGTAGAGGTATGTTGATGTGTGTGCGAGTGTGTCCTGGTGACAGGAATGCTTATTCCTGTCACCAGGATACAAGACTGCCAGCAATTTGCTGGTGTTGCAACCACCAGGAAAATGTTGGCGATCTCCTGCCACGTAATACAGTTGGTAGTATTGAGTGGTACGCCGTGCTAGAGGTTCTGAACCTCCAGCACGGTGGACCTCGGAAAAGTGGCAGGACAGGCGGGAATTCAGAAGTTTGGCTTCAGCCAAACCGCCGACCTTGTATTATGGCGGTCTTCACTGCCAGACCGTCGGCGGTGAGACCGTCACCATGGTCCAGGCGGTCTTCGGACCACCAGGGTCATAATGAGGGCCTTTGTGTGGCTTTGCATGGCGTGGTAACTACAAAGCAACACAACTCATTGCATAGTTGTACCTTGATCTACTTTGCGTTGGATATGCTTTACATGGGTTGAGCACTAACGTTCCCGCAAGTTTATGCATGTATTTTGATGGAAAACCAGATTTACAAAGCTGTGTGAATCTGGGTTTGAGCCAAACTGGTACACGTACCTGACAGAGGTGTACAAGGAGAAATTAAGATATACATTCTACAGAAGACTTGGAAAGAGGAATATTCCTCTAAGGATTGTTTTTGTGAAAGAAGGTATCCCATGGTGCAAGGATATCCATGCTGTCACTAGGCAGCACACAGTAAGCCACTGCAAGGAGAAAACAGAAATGCTCCATATCTTTGTGAGTATGGAGCATTTTTGCTCTCTCCCTTTCATGTAATGCAGCACAGCAAGTTACCTTTCTATAGCATCGTGAAATATTTGTAACTGTACCCCTTGGTTTAGTCATATGTAGGGGAATTTCATGGTAAATACTCAACTTAATTACAAGTCTGAAGGCCCCCACAGTCCTAGCTGGCTCCCTCAACCTGCGGGAGCCAGCATTGCTCCCACAAGCAGGGAGCTGCTTTAAATAGTAGCTCCCTGTTTGGGGGATCAATGTTTTCATCTGTTTCACTGACAGCTCACAGTGTCAGAAAGCAGACTTTGGCGGTCATTACAACATTGGCGGTAAAAGCTGCTTACCGCCGCGCAGAAGACCGCCAACACACCGCTGCGGCCGCGGAATTCCGCCACAGGTATTATGACCCACATTTCCGAATCCGCCAAAATTCAGACACCCACACAAGTCCGCCACACCAAAGGTCAGTGATAAACTGGCGAAAACAAAACCGACACCATCACGCCAACAGAAATACGCCCACACTATCACGACACACAAATCCACATGGCGGTCTTTCAACCGCGGTATTTCATTGGCGGTACACACCGTCGCGCTCAAAATACACACACTCTAACAAAACACTACCACAGTGGACAATTCGAAATACACACATCTGATACACATACACACACCACTCCCACACACCCATTACAATATAAAACACACACACAAACATCACCCACAAACCCCCAAGACCACAAATTCAGAAAGAAGGCCAGAGAGAGACACCACCAGCAAGAACAACAGCATCCACAGGCACACAACACCATCACCCACAGAACTTCCACGCACCTCATACAACACACCACTACATATCAGCACACTTATCACCCCACACATCACCTACACTACCCCATGGCACGGCAAAGACACCCCAGGCTCTCGGAGGAGGAGCTCAGGGTCATGGTGGAGGAAATCGTCCAGGTAGAGCCACAGCTATTCGGAGCACAGGTGCAGCACACCTCAATTGCATGGAAAATGGAGCTATGGCGAAGAATAGTGGACAGGGTCAACGCAGTGGGACAGCACCTAAGAAATCAGGAGGACATCAGGAAGAGGTGGAACGACCTACGGGGGAGGGTGCGTTCCATGGTCTCAAGACACCACCTGGAGGTTCAGCGGACTGGCAGCGGACCCCCACCTCCTCCCCCACAACTAACAACATGGGAGGAGCAGGTCTTGGCGATTCTGCATCCTGAGGGCCTCGCAGGAGTAGGTGGCGGAATGGGCAACAAAGCATGGACACCCATCACTAAAGCATGCCCACTGCACATACCCATACAACCCCCTAAACCATCATCACACAGGGTCCCACACAGGAATGCAAGCACTGTGGTACACGGTCACCCACCCATTGCACACCATGACACACACAGATGTAATAACCATCCTTTTATACCCCTGCAGGACCCCTACCCACTGTCACCGGACAGAAGGGTCCACACATGTCCACACCACCAACAGAAGAGGCCAACAGTGATGACAGCACCTCTGTCCAACTGGATCTAGATGACCAGCCCGGCCCATCGGGGACCTCGGGACAGTCAGTTCCCATCACACTGGCACAGGCCACCACAGACCTTCCCCCCTCTGGAAACACCAGCACAGCACCCACCCAGCGGGCCAATACCTCCATCCCCAGGACACGTCAATCAGCTCTGTGTCCACCACTACAGGGAACCCAGGATAACCCACCACCCCAACAACAACAGGGACCTTGGGGCAGTGGTAGTGGGCACACGGTCCAGGGGACGGAGGCCCAGGAACACAGGGGAACTGGGAGGGCTGCTGTGCGACAGGGGGCGGACAGGCCAAGGGAACCCACTCTCCACGAGGCCCTCTCCTCCATCATGGGAGCCTACCACCACTCCCAGGAGACGATGGCAACGGTACTGGCCAAGTTTCAGGAGACCCAGCGCATGCAGGAGGAACAGTATTTGGGCTTCAGAGAGGAACTCAGAACCATCAGCTCCACCCTGGGCACCATCGTAGGGATGCTGAATGAAATACTCAACACCAGGAGGGACACTGTGGCACTACAAGGGGCCCCTGACACTAGCATAGACGATGAACTGCCCACCACCTCTGTCGGCGCTAGTGGACAGGACACCCCGCCACAGGACCACCAGACCAGCACCCCACCCCCTGCAGAGGGAGAACCTCCCTGCAAACGGTCCCTGAGATCCAGGACAAAGGCAGAGCACGATGCCAAGACCCCCCCAAAGAAATGAGACCACCCTGATTGTCATCCTACTGTCCCACTTTGTCACCCTGTCCATCCTTAAACTGCCCCAACTCCACTTCCTATGCCCATTTGGGCAAAGCACCTGTGAGACTAATAGACTGGACTCTGCCATGGACATTCCTCCGCCATCACCCCTCACCATTTCACTACCCCCTCCAATATTGAGCACTAAAATAAACACACTTAAAGCACAAAACAATCTGGAGTCTGTCTGTGATTTCGAAATAGTGTATTATCAATTGCAGTGACAAAATGCTCTTTCAATTATAATGTCAACATACCTATGTCACACAGCACTAGTCCATGAGGAATCTAAGCAGATGTCAGACAGTGGGACCCACTTCTGTGAAATCGTAAGGGAAAGTGACAACTCAGTGACCATACTCTGGGTGAAAACGACAGAGAGTAGAGAGGTAGTAGTGTTAAAGTACATGTAGTAGGCAGGTCTGTACTCTTACCTGTGTCTCACTGGAAATATTGCTGGATCACTGAGTCCCTGTTGTTCATGTCTTCTTCCTCTGCTTCCTCGTCTTCACTGTCCACAGGCTCCACAGCTGCAACAACACCGCCATCTGGATCATCCTCCTGCAGAAAAGGCACCTGTCGTCGCAAAGCCAAGTTGTGAAGCATACAGCAGGCCACGATGATCTGGCACACCTTCTTTGGTGAGTAGAATAGGGATACACCTGTCATATGGAGGCACCTGAACCTGGCCTTCAGGAGGCCGAAGGTCCGCTCGATCACCCTCCTAGTTCGCCCATGGGCCTCATTGTAGCGTTCCTCTGCCCTTGTCCTGGGATTCCTCACTGGTGTCAGTAGCCATGACAGGTTGGGGTAACCAGAGTCACCTGCAAATGGTGAGGGACAACTGTTAGACACGCACTAACCTGGAGGGATATTCCCAGACCCAGACAAACATTCCCACTGACTTGCCTCCTGGTGCTCACCTAATAGCCACACACGGTGCCTCTGGAGTTGACCCATCACATAAGGGATGCTGCTATTCCGCAGGATGTAGGCGTCATGCACTGAGCCAGGGAACTTGGCATTCACATGGGAGATGTACTGGTCTGCCAAACATACCATCTGTACATTCATAGAATGATAACTCTTCTGGTTTCTGTACACCTGTTCACTCCTGTGGGGGGGGACCAAAGCCACATGGGTCCCATCAATGGCACCTATGATGTTGGGGATGTGTCCCAGGGCAAAGAAATCACCTTTCACTGTGGGAAAATCCTCCACCTGAGGGAAAACGATGTAGCTCCGCATGTGTTTCAGAAGGGCAGACAACACTCTGAACAACATGTTGGAAAACATAGGCTGGGACATCCCTGATGCTATGGCCTCTGTTGTTTGAAATGACCCACTTGCAAAGAAATAGAGCACTGACAGCACCTGCACTTGAGGGGGGATTCCTGTGGGATGGCGGATTGCTGCAACAGGTCTGGCTCCAACTGGGTACACAGTTCTTGGATTGTGGCACGGTCAAGCCTGTATGTGATAATCACATGTCGCTCCTCCATTGTCGACAGGTCCACCAACGGTCAGTACACCGGAGGATGCCGCCATCTCCTCAAATGTCCCAGCGGACGGTGCCTATGAAGGACAACTGCGAGCACAGAGTCAAACAACTCAGAGGTACGTACCCACAGTTTACCCAGAACACCAATCATACACAAAAGGTGGCATGTATGTGTGTTGAGTCTAGGCCTAGGTATGTGTGACGCAGTTGGAAATGAAGCCATGTGGGCCCCTGAAATGGCGGCTGCCTGACATGTAAAGTGGGACAATGGGATGTGAGGTAACTGCGCTGGCGTTCTACACCGGCGCGGTAGGCGGTCGAAGACCGCGGCGCAATGCTGCATTGGTTAACATTGTACCCTATGGGTCCCAGGAGCCAATGACGATGTACGCCGGAGGTGACGGCACGCACCGCCGCGGACGTGACTGCCATTTTCTTTCTGTTCAATCACTCGAAACCTGATCTTCGACAGGAGAGGACCTACACTGCAAGTGCTGCTGTTACCTCGGTCTGGAAGAGACAATGGCTCGAGTGTCTGGGGAAAGGGTCCCTGCCTTCACATCGGAGTAGTTGACGAAACTCGTGGATGGGGTCCTCCCCCAGTACACGCTACTCTACGGTCCTCCAGACAAACAGGTAAGTACACAGGAAGCATGTTGTATGGGCTATGCCTGTGTGGAGAGGGCTGGATGTAAGAAGGAATGGGGGAGAGTGCTGCGTGCATGAATGACGGTGAATGCGTGTGCCACATGGCAAGGGTAGGGATGGTGGCCAATCACTTTGACGGTGCAGCTGGTAATAACTTCTCTTTTTCCCCTGTACATTTCATGTAGGTCAGCGCCCAACAGAAAAAAGATATTTGGCGTGCCATCGCCAAGGACGTCCGGACCCTGGGGGTCTACCACAGACGGAGCACCCACTGCCGGAAAAGATGGGAGGACATTCGCCGCTGGAGCAAGAAGACAGCAGAGGCTCACCTGGGGATGGCCTCCCAACGTGGGAGGGGTGCCCGTCGCACCATGACCACCCTGATGTTCAGGATCCTGGCGGTGGCCTACCCGGAGTTGGATGGGCGCTTGAGGGCATCACAGCAGCCACAAGGGGGTGAGTTTACTCTCATTCTGGTGACTTTGCGCGCAGTGGAGGTGTCTGGGTGGGGGAGGTGGGCTGTGGGTTTCTCTAGGCCAGGGCGAGTTCCGTAGGCAAGGCCCCTCCGTAAGGCAGGCCATGTGGCACCCCACCCCACCTCTGTACAGTGCCAAGTACACCAAGTCATGCCCCTGTGTCATCTATGTGTGCAGATGTTGTCCATAGCCTTGTAGGCCATTTCCCAGGAATTGAACAGTGGAGCCCAAGAGCGTGGCGTAGTGCAGGGGGCTTCTGTGTCTGTCGTGTCCGCAAATGGTAGCGGTAATGCCTGCACTCAACATGTCTTTCTTCTGTCTTCCCCCCCTTTTTGTGGTCTCCCTGTTCTTGTGTCCATTAGCATCATCAGGCGAAGGAGCAGTGGCACCGGACCACGAGGGAGCAGCATCCCACATGGCCCTGGAGGGCGAGACTACGGACTCAGAGTTCACCAGTGGGATGAGGGCGAGGGGAGCTCCACGGAAGGGACAGGAGCTGATACCAAAGACACGCACTCGTCCTCTGATGGGAGCTCCTTTGTGGTGGTGGCAACATCTGTGCCCCCCGCATCTACAGGTACAGCCGCTACCCCCCCCACCAGCACCGCCCTTCCAGCAGCCCCTCAGTCTTCGCCCCGTGCCCGCTCACCCAGGAGGGTGGGCATCACCTTCGCCCCCGGCACATCAGGCCCTGCCCCAGTCACCCCTGCTGCCCTCAGTGAGGAGGCCATTGACCTCCTCAGGTCCCTCACAGTTGGGCAGTCTACCATTTTGAGTGCCATCCAGGGTGTAGAGAGGCAGTTGCAACAAACCAATGCATTCCTGGAGGGCATTCATTCTGGTCAGGCAGCCCTTCAGCGAGCTTTTCAGACTCTGGCCTCAGCACTGATGGCAGCCATTGTCCCCGTCTCTAGCCTATCCCCTCCAACTTCCTCCACCCCGACCCAATCCCCTGTACCTCAGCCGATCCCAAGCACACCTACAGACCAACATGCACACATGTCAACACACAAGGGAAGCTCAGGCAAACATAAGCACCACACATCCCACAGGAACTCACGCAAGCATCACACACATGCAGACACAACAACATCCACTGCCTCCACTGTGTCCCCCTCTTCCTCGTCTCCCTCCTGCCTCCCAGTCTCGTCTACACTCTCACCTGCATGCACTACCTCTACAGCCACTACGTCCCTCTCCAGCACACCCACCACCACACCCCGCTCACGTGCAGTCACCACCCCCACTACCATTCACACGTCCCCTGTGTCCTCTCCCAGTGTGTCTGTGATGCCCCCTCCCAAGATACACAAACGCAGGCACACACCCACCCAACAGCCATCCACCTCACGACAGCCTCCAGCGCATGCACCTTCACCCAAAGTCACCAAATGTACACCTCCTACAACCACCACCTCTTCCTCCACTCCCAAACCCCCTCCAGCTACCCGTCCCAATGTGTCCAAAAAACTTTTCCTGTCCAACCTTGACTTCTTTCCCACACCTCCCCCACTCCGTCCGTCTCATAGGTCCCGAACTAGCACCTCAGCCACAACATCTCCGGGACCAGTGGTGCCTGTAGTCACCGGAATCTGGAGTGCACCGGCCACCAGGGCAGCGAGTGTGGCACGAGCCACAGCACAGACAGTCCCCCACCTGTGAAGCATCAGAAGTTGGCCAGTGCCTGGCGGGAGAGGGGGAAGACTCCAGCCACCAAAGCTGCTCCCAGGGGACCCGGTGGGAGTATGGAGTCAGCTGTGACACCTTCCAAGGTGGGGAAGGGCCACAAGAAACCCGGCAAGTCTGGGAAGAGCAGCACGGCGGAGAAGACCGCCATCATCCCCGATGCCCAGGAGCCCACCTCCAGCACAATCCCAGCTGACCAGGACAGGACCGCCAGCACTAGCCCGGCTGCCCAGGAGGCCACCGCCAGCACTAGCCCAGCTGCCCAGGAGGCCACCGCCAGCACCAGCCCAGCTGTCCAGGAGGCCCCCGCCAGCACCAGCCCAGCTGCCCAGGAGGCTACCGCCAGCACCAGCCCAGCTGCCCAGGACGTCCCCGCCAGCACCAGCCCAGCTGCCCAGGAGACCACCGCCAGCACCAGCCCAGCTGCCCAGGAGGCCACCGCCAGCACCAGCCCAGCTGCCCAGGAGGCCGCCGCCAGCACTAGCCCCGCTGGGCCTTGAAGTATCGCCAGCAAAAGCCCCGCTGGGCCATGAAGGACCGCCAGCAAAAGGCCCACTGGGCCATGAAGGACCGCCAGCAAAAGCCCTGCTGGGCCATGAAGGACCGCCAGCAGCTGAGACCCTGCAATGGAGACCGCCATCTCAAGCACCGGTGAACAGGGCACCGCCATCTCAAGCACCGCTGCACAGGGCATCGCTGTCTCAGGCACCGCTGAACAGGGCACTGCCATCTCAAGCACCGCTGCACAGGGCACCGCCATCTCAAACACCGCTGCACAGGGCACCGCCGTCTCAAGCACCATTGGCCCATGAGCGTCAAGGGCACTGACGCAACTGAGTCCGTCACGGGGTGAATGATGCACTCTGGGCACCAAGCCCCCTCCAGAACCAGTGGAGAAAAGCATCCACTTGTGAGACTGTGGCTTTGCACTCCCCAGGATATGGCAGTGGGCAAACCACCCACTGTAGAGACTTGAGAGACTGTGGCTTTGCACTCCCCAGGATATGGCAGTGAGCAACCCACCCACTGTAGAGACTTGAGAGACTGTGGCTTTGCACTCCCCAGGATATGGCAGTGGGCAAACCACCCACTGTAGAGACTTGAGAGACTGTGGCTTTGCACTCCCCAGGATATGGCAGTGGGCAACCCACCCACTGTAGAGACTTGAGAGACTGTGGCTTTGCACTCCCCAGGATATGGCAGTGGGCAAACCACCCACTGTAGAGACTTGAGAGACTGTGGCTTTGCACTCCCCAGGATGTAACAGTGGGCATGTGGCCCCCTCGTGTATTTGGCGTCGTGGACTCAAGCGGCTGAGGTGCCCCCCCTTTCCCTCCCCCTTAGTTGCCTGTTTAGTTGCTCTCTGATGCCCCTGCAGTGTTCTCTCCGTCATGGTCGGGGATCTTGTGTGGGCCTCGCCCATACCGTGTGGTCCCAGTGTTCCAAAGACTTTCTTAGTGCACTACCTGGACTACTATGCTTCGTATATATTATGTTCATGGTGTCTATATAAATATTTCTGCCTACTTGCTTTTAATGTATTATAATGGTTACACTCATTTTCTATTGTCTTTGCATTCTTCCGGGGGGTTTGGGGGGTGTAACTGTGATGTATTGATATGCATTAGTGTGTGTGTTGTAGTGGGTGAGGGTGGGGGTGTTGCGTGTGTGTGTCCCTGTTTTTTGCCTCCCCCTCCCCTGTGTCGTAGGTGCAGTACTCACCGTGGTCTTCGCCGCCGGCGTTCGTGCTCCTGGTAGAGGAGCAGCAAGACTATTGGAGGGAGAATTTGGAGTTCCGGGTCCATGGCGTCCTCGTTCCTCGTGGGGTGTGTAGAGGTGGGAGTTTTCCCTTCGGGATTCCTGTTTCCGCCGTGTTTTTATCCGCGGTGAATCCTCCCCGGAAAAGGTGGCGGATTGGCCTGTCATAATAGTGTGGGCGGTACATTGTCTCCCGCCTGTCTGTTGGCAGTGACCGCCGCGCTGTTTGTTTGTACCGCTGTGGCGGTCGGAGTGTTAAAGTGGCTGTCTTTGTTGGTGGTTTCCGCCACGGTCTTAATTGCTAAATTTTTACTGCCGGCCTATTGGCAGTCTTACCGCCGCTTTAACACCGACCGCCAGGGTTGTAATGACCACTTTTGTTTGCTTTTACTTGGTGGGTGCTGCCCCCCACCACAGAACTAAATATTCGCCCTGGGGAGGTAGTAGTCCCCCGGGCTGCGGGGTGTTGCACAGCCTCCCCGCATACCATACTACATTGACCCCACTGAGGTGGTGGTCCCCGAGGCTGCAGGGGGCCACGCGCCCCCCGCACAAAACTAAATCTTCACCCTAAGGTAACTATAGCTCGTGCCCTTGCAATACACTATAATTTGCGCACTCACCATGCCCTGCTTATTACCACACAAATTACGGCACTCATGACATCTTTGATAACATCATTGCTAATATCAATGCAACATTTGCAGTAAAATTACTGATCAGGTAACTGTGCATGAGGGGGCGTGAGTTATAGTCGCCTCAGGGCATGAGTTATCGACACTTGAGGTAACTCTAACTATAACAAGTGAATTTGTATGGTTTTGATTCTTTAATTGTGAGCCTAACTATAACATCCCTGTAACCTTGTTTTTTTTTATATTCACTGAAAAACAAAAGTTAAAGGGATGTTACAGTTAGCTGAAAATGGCAGATAAGATATTTCGTTTTAAGTGAAAAAACACTAAAATTCACTAGCTATAGTTATCTCAAGTAGTCATAGCTCATGCCATAAAGTAACTATAACTCATGCCCCCACCATGCACAGTGTTGCCATCAATGATCTCATTTCAGATGTTTCAGTGTTATCATTGATGATGTCATTTGGAATGATGTTATCACTGATGTCACAGAGCATGTCATGAGTGGTTTAATATGGGAAGTAATTAGCAGTGTGTGAGTGTGTATAAATGATTGTATTTTATTTTATTTTTAAGGGAAACCCCCTTTTTAATTTCTAACCTTCCTCTACCTCTTTGATGTCCTAAATTCTAAAAATAGCCTTACCAGCCTTAACCTCTACCCACACCAAAACCCTAAAAGTACACTTTTGCCCCTTTAACTACACCCACGCCTGCACCTTAAAACTACCCTTATCTTCATTTAGCTCTACCTACTCTAAACCCTAAAAGAACAGTTTACCTATTAACTCTACCTAACTTAAACCCTAAAATCACCCTTTACTCTCTTTACCTCTACCTACCACTAAACTTTAAAATCACCCTTACCTTCTTTTCGCTTTACTCATCCCTAAACCCTAGAATCACTCCTACCTCTGTTTACCTCTAACCCCCATAAAACCTAAAATCGGCATTTCCTCCTGTTGGAAAGTGGTTTATTAGTAATGGCAGGTTGGCACCTACAGTTGGTAATAAGGCCACAAACACACATATGGGCCAGTCATGGTCTCAATAACTTAACCTTTGCTCAAGCCTTGGTAACTTGGCACACGAGCAGTCAAGCTTTAGTACGGAGAAATAAAAATAGGAAATATTTTTATCTTTTCAAAATTAAACTAAAAAAATATGCTTTCTAGTTTTTAAAAATGAAAAGCACTGACAACTGCCATCAAGGTTGTACCTGACTTGGTCAAAGTCAAAGACTGAGGCCTAAAGTGATGCAGCCCAGGTTGGATTTGCTGAGCAGTAGGCCTCGGTCAAACTTTTACCTCACTTAGCACCCAATTACAAGTACGGCGTTCTGGGACTGCCATACTCATAGTGTCAGTCTGACCACTGCATCCTCAGCGGTCCAACCACCAGATTATGAGGTTTGGGATCGAACCACCACAAGACAGCCACAACTGCCAGGATCTTGGATCCCATGGCAGCAGCAGGGACAGCCTTGGACAATAGCAGAGGTGCCAATGCCAACACTGCAGTGCTGTTCACAACCTGCCTTTCCGCTGAACTTTTTATGGTGGGGATCCCGCCATATAAATCTCAGCGGAAAGGCAGGGAAGGAGCCCCAAAGAGGGCCCCAGGGCGATTTTGCCCATTGGGCAGTGTGGCTGGGGACACATTTGCCTGGCAAAAATGAGGGCATCCCTGATTAATAAGGCATAGGGTATCACCCGCTCTAACCACCACTTCTTTGGAAATGTGGCACATTTTGTCACAGAAATCACTGATTCTTAAAAATCCAAAATGGAGAAAATCTCTCCTAGAAGTTCAGGTCTGGATAAGACCACTGCAGGTGTGGTTAACTTTCCCCTACATTCCTTTACCAGCCCCTCTCCTAATCTAATTAGAGAGACTCCCACCTGGCTGGGGTTGCGGGAAACAGGGGAGGTCCAGTTTCTGTCCTAACTCTTCTTCCCCCTTGAAGACCAGTTTGGTTACCCAGTCCCGTTCCTGCTCTGGCATCTGCTGCTACAGATCTCCTCCCACCAGCTGTCTCATTTGTCTCAGCCCAGGCCACTTTATACCTCATTAAGGCAGCTTGGCTCAGCCTGACAAAGGCTGACCAATCAGCAAAGGATACTAGGCGGCTGATTTTAGGTAACTTTAGGAGCGCAATTCTAAAACTACTTTCCTATAATAGTTATAATAAATGTAACTATTAATTTGACACCTTAAATGATATTTTAACTCACTCCTATCAAAAGAAAGACTCTATTAATCATAAAGAAAGCCTTCCCATGTTAGCCTATAGAGCTAATGAGCTGCAATGGGGAAAAACAAAATTGGGAGTTTTCCCTCACCAGCGCCTATAAAAAACACTTTTATAATGTCCCTGCTTACTATTTCACAGCACCCTACCCTTGAGGTGCCTAGAGTAGACCTTAGGAGTGACTTATATGTAAAAATAAGGTAGTTTAGGACTTTGGAAGCACTTTTGAATGCCAAAGTCGAATGTGTTTTATTTTAAAAGCAGCCTACAAGGTAGGACTGGCTTTAAAATTGACAGCAGGCACCACAGCAGTGCACACTTAAGTGCATTAAATCTACTGGGCTTCTACACCCACATGCCCTAGCATATACTAAAGACTTACAGGTTAGTTGTCAGTACCAATTGGAATTATACCTAATTACCATATACCTTTTTAAACAGAGCACTGGCTTCGGCCTGGTTAGCAGAGCCCAGGGCACAATCAGAATCAGAAAGCACCAGTATCAGTCAAACACTGGGGCAAAAAGTGAGAGGACATCTGCAAAAAAAAAAAGCTTTCCCACACCTCTCTTTACCTCTACACAACTTAAACACTAAAATCACCCATACTGCTCTTTACCTCTACCTATTCCTAAACCCTAAAATCACCCTTACCTCTCGTTATTTCTACCCAACTTCAAACCACAAACTGACCCTTACCTTCCTTTAACTCTATCCATCCATGAACCCTAAAATCACACTTACCTCCCCTTACCTCTATTCATCCTAAATCAAAAAATCACCTTTAGATCCCTTTACCTCTACTCATCCCCTAAATCCTAAAATCATCCTTACGTCCCTTCACTTCTGTCTACCCCAAACCATGAAAACACCCTTTATGCTTTGACCTCTACCCACCACTAGACACTAACATCACTGTTACCTCCCTTTAACTCGACTCACACCCATACTGTTTTTTTTAAATAACATAAAAAGTGTGTTACTTAAAAAAATACTTACTTGCATGGCAAAGCACTATTTGATAAAGATACAAATACTTACCTGCTTCGTAAAGGTCTTGCATGGTAAAGGCTGTGTCCTTTCACAATGGTAGCTAACATGTTTTTACTAATTTAAATGTGTAATTTACTGTTACACTTTTGAGCAAGTTTGCATTTGGATTATATAGTCGAAAATAATTAAACTAACCCAAAAGTGTAAATTGCTTTTGTAGATTACTTCAAATTGTAAGTTACCTTTGTGAATCAGGCATGTTGTTTTCTTCAGGGGTGGGCAGAATGTTTTATTCTGCTTGCGCAATTGGGAGAATTTGGCGACTTCTGCATTACTCTTGATGCTTGGAGTTTTGTCTAAATTCTGCCAATCTCCATATGGCAGAATTGTTTTCCTGCAAGTGTCCGGAAATGTCAGCTGGTGAGCTCGAGAGAGATTTGCAAACCCTAGCATGATTTTCTAAAATGGGTGTTCAAAAGCATTCTCGGTAAGAGGGCTGCTTCCAGAGCAAATTTTCTGCAGCTCGAGCAGAGTTTTTACTCGAGCAGCAGCAAAGTCAACTTGTATGGCCACCTGCTATTGCACACCACATGGTGCCTTCCATGCTGATTTTTTCAGCTGATTTACCAGCGCTAAATTGAAGCATGAGCAGCCCGACATGCATATTTTCCATCCATTGACGGAACTCTTTGGAATCTCACTGAGCTTTTATGTATCTCCGTGGAATTCTGGCATTCTATGACTGAAAGTGTATTTTTTGTGTGATAATTTTAATGACATTTTTTAACATTTTGTTCATAGTACTTGAGATGCCATCTTGGTTTGGGCATTTTATATTTTATGCGTGGTTCAGTTACTTCATGACAAAATATTTAAAAACGTAGTAATATTACAAATGTGGAAAGTCATAAAACATGTAAAAGAATCATAAATTAAAAATGAAGTGTAAAATATACTAGCATCATAAAGACATGTGGTAAAGTACATTTACAAGGGAATAGATGTAATTGTCTGATAAAGGAAGGCATTGTAAAAAAGATGCATTGCACAGGTCTGATATTCCAACAACAAAAAATGCAGCTGCAGAGCTTACTTCTAGACTTTCGCAACAAGATTGTGTCAATAAATACCAGTTCGGATCAGAGTTATATTTAAATCTTTTAGGATGTACATTACATTATCTATCGTGCCAGACTTCAGACACCTTATTGTATGCTATACTCAGTCCAAAGCATTTTGTTTCATATTACTAAGACCAGAACTTTTACGTTAGGAGATAGAACCTTCTGTTTACCCCCAGGTAATACATGAAACACACTGCCTCTATCCCTACACCAAGTATCATTAGGCCTGATTCAAATATTGGGGGAGAGGTTACTGCATTGCAATGGTGATGAAGCTACCTCCCCACCACCATTATGGTCAATCCACCCATTTTAGAATTGGACAGACAAAGGTTTGACAACAGCAAAGAATACTCCATCACTGCCCAGCTCAAACTCCTCTGATGTCGAACGAAGTATGGGCTGTTGGAGGTTTGCTTGTATGTCAACCTACCTGATTTAGATGGGTGGACATACAGCCGATTTTCAGTGGTCATCACCACCAGGAAAAACCTTTCATGGTGAGGGGGGGCATTGTTTTGTTTTATTTTCAAAAAGAAAATCCAGCTTTGGGATTTCCATTTTGAAAATAAATAAACATTGTAAGTTTATCACGTCTCCATCATTTTTACAGAGCTGTATGTCAATCTCCTAATGCTAGAAATGTCTTTTTAGCCAGCAAGCATTTCTAAATTTGGTGGGTAGCACCTCCATCAGGGCAACAGTGTAATTTACTGCATTGTCCTGGCAGAGAAACGTGGTGCCCACTAAGATTTTAATAAGAAAAAAGAACTGATGATGGGCTGAATGCTGAACAATCTCAAACATTCACCCCCAGTCACAGATCTGGACCTAAATCCATTTTCCATTCCAGGTTGGACCCACCCACATGCAAATCAGCCTTGATCCTGCCCACCATGGGGACAGTCCAACCCAAAAAGTCAGGCCAGATCCTCCCTGGACCAGAAACAAGCAACATGGGGTGACTTTCGGGGTATCACCTCTCACCAGTGAGGCTAACTTGAATCTGCTGCAATGGAGAGCACAGGACCCACTATGGGCACTACCCTTCCCCCACTTAGGGTGACAAATGCAAAAACAGCTTGGACCCAGACATTTGCAAATCAGTCTTGACCCTGCTCTCAATTGGAACAGTCCAGCCCGAACTGCCAGGCCAGGTCCTCCCTGAATTGGAAGCCATCATCTTGGGACCTGTTTCGGGGTATCACTCCTCATTAGCCAGGCTAGCTTGAATCAGGTGGCAGAGCAAGCACAGGACCCATGCCTGGGCATACTCTTTCACTTAGGGTGACAAATTCAGAAATAACAAATGATGGATTGAAGGCTGAACAATGTCAAGAATTCACCCCAGTCACATATCTGGGCCTAAATCTATTGCGTTTTTGCTCCCCACGCATATCCTATTTGATGTTTATTAATATATTGTTGTTCTTAGATGTTTCATTGGTGTTGACTGTTTAACTGTGCCACCCTTTCTCTTCTTACGCAGGGTCCTGTGCTTAATTTACCACCACTCAGGAAGTAAAGGGAACTTTACAAAGCTGTTGATCCCTTCTTGTGATACTTAGTAGTCTGATTTAGGCATGGTTTCTAATTTCGTGCTCATCTACATTTTCCGATTCCGTCTGTGATGGTGGAGAATAGACATCACAAAGACTCATTTAATACTTGGCTGTTGTCCTGATGCCATATATAGTTAGTGAGGTGGATTAATACCAGCAACATGCAACAGCTAAAGCAAGGCAAGACAACCTGAGTCACTCACACAACATGAGGTCAAGTGCTACTAGTCATCCAGACAACCCTGTTGCAGATAACTTCAATCTAGATAACAGATACTACATAAAACGCATCTGTGCCCCTGTCAAATATAATAACAGAATTCAAATATTCAATCTGAATTGTGATCAATTGATAATGGTTTCACAGAACACAAATTGCCATGTCCATTGAGATATTTTAGTTCTCTGATTTAGACACTTGGCAGTCTAAGTGCCCCTGGCATCAGTGCTGAGCAGCCTCTCTCACTCCCTCATTCCTTCCCAGGCAAACAAGCATTTGCAATGCAAAGGGTCTCACATTTGCTCGACTTAGAGCTATGAGCGGTGTAAAGTCCTAACCAGACTTTTCTTGCCACATAAATTGAAAATGATAAGTAATATAGTTGTACATAAGCGAGCCAATTTAAAGCTCCACGCCATGAGCGTGAAGGAGCACACAAAAGGAAACAGAAGTTCGCTTGCATTTAAACGTATGAGCAGTTATGCAATTATCCATGTAACAAGGTTGATGTCATGCTAAGTGCTCGACTACTGCCCAGTGAGATCACGTTACACAGGAAATAAAAAGAAAAAGTAGTCCAGAAGCCATACGGAAAACAGTGAGCCTTGTATGTTTTCAGTAGTTGGCCGGTGCGCTCGAGGAGAGCTAAACACCTGAAAGGGCATGATATATGCACGCCTTTCACAAATGAAATCAAGCGATTTTTAAAAGGTAAGCCCACAAACCAACTAAACCGATGGGCATGTGGTAGGCGTGGTTAAAAGCCCACAGAGAGATTGCAGCAGATAGGGAGCTTGCGCGCTCCTCCCAAAAAGGATTCTGCTTCTCTCAGTGTGCTTTTTGCATTAGTCATCAGTTGGCTGCAAGAGAGCCTATCCGTGCAATCAGCCAATTTCCTTGCTTGCTAATAAGATTTAGAAGTCTTCAGTATTAGAGAATGGTGTTGCCAAGAATGTAGCTTAACATATTCAATAGCATAATTTAGAATCTATGGATCTAATGACTAAAAATGCATAGTTTTTGCCTGCCTCTTCTCGGGTACAAATTCATCTGATCAGCAACAACCCTTGAGGCCTACGTGGCTTGTTTTGCATTCTCATGTCAAGTTAGTTTTTGCTATACGGAGCAGAAGAGGATCATCAACTTGTTTTATTCCCCACGACCTAAATAAAGGACTGCCAGGAAGATATTGTTAGGGCCGAATATCGATTTTGCTTTTTTATATTTAATACAAAAGTTTTGTTTCCATCGGCTCATGATTTCAACTCTAGTATTCAAAATAACACTAAATTCAAAAATGAAAAACTAACGCCTAAGTCTCCGCTTCTGATAAAAAAATAAAATGAATAATAATTTCTGCACTGCATTGCATGTTTATTTCCAAATGGACACATTTCTGTTCTTTTCACTGTGCTTTTTTCCCTCTTACCTTCCCAACGGCACTATTTTGTTTCATAGTGAAACTTATGAAAATTGTTGAAACACAACTACAAAGCGTTCTTATGTTATTTTATTTTAGCAATAGCTAGCCCCAAAAAAGGCATGGATGTCAAAGGCTTCGAGTCCCCCTTTGACATTCACGCAGCGCTGAGCGTCGGCCGGGGTCTCAGCTCTGACAAATTTGCATCTCTTTGAATGTGACGCTTGAAAAGCCGAACCGCTAGATTAAATTTTTTCGCCGTCGAGAAAATGAGAAAAGCCTCTATCTCGCCAAGTCTACTGGGAAGATCTTTATTCTGATTCTTGTTAGAATTGTTTATCACCCTGACAGACCAGACTCGGACGAGATAAAGGCGCTGCTCCATCACGGGGCCTGACAGTGGTAGGACATGCAGAGAAATGAAAGGAGCAGGGGAAATATTATTAATAGATGCCGACTTGATTTGCCTCTCTTGCACGTCAAGAAGGGGGTGCCTCGGCTTGATTGCAGCCTATGAAGTTCTGTCCAAAAAAGAAGCTATTTTTCATTAAGTGATAGAAGGCCTTTTTCATGTTCTTTCCTGAGGAGATGATAACTTATGCAGTTTATTCTAACCCTGCTGATTTCTGTCAGGGGAAAGCAAACTCGTGAAGAAAGCTGGGCCTAGCTGGCTCGTCCTTTGCTGAGAGCCACGCTCCTGCTGCTCGCCTGCACGTCTGCCTTGTCAGGAACGACAGCAAAGCCCAGGCCTTGACTGAAGGGCTGCAGCGTTTCCGGGTTCCAGTTCTGATGAGGCCTGTTTTCTGCTTGGTGTGCTTCTCCTGCCACACGTTTCGTGGCTTAGAGGCTTTCAAATTACACATAATTATATTCTGTGTACGCAGAGCCTAATGAGCAGGAGCTTTTACTGAAAGATGCAAAATCATCCAATTTTATTGTTTAATGTGTGACAGCAAATCGGGAATACATACTGTGGGTAGAATACAGACATCGCTTCTGTTTCTCTGCCTACTTTTGGAATGCTTTTGTTTTCACGTAATTCGTAGTTCTCAGGCCTAGCAATATTTCCCAAACCTTACAAGATATGTTACATGTGTTACTTATGTATCATTTGGGGGCCAGATGTACTAAACTACTTTGCAGTCGCAAATTCACGAAATAGGAGCATTTGCGGCCACACAATTGGTTTTTCTTATTTGCGAATCCCGTTTTAGTAATCTGTAAACTTTTCCCAAATCCTAAAATTATATTATAAATCGTAGCTTGTGTGTCAATGGCTTGCAACTGGAATTCAGTGGTAACCTTATTCACAGAAGAGAAGAGGTCATTGTTGGAGCTCTTCCCATTTTAAAGAGATTTTTTTAACAAACTTTTTTTTTTTTTTTTTTAAAGCTGCTTTGTATCATTCTAAGGAAAACAGGCTGCTTTTATATGTAAAAAAATAATTTAGTTAAAAAAAATCATAAGAATGGGGGAGTGCTGTCCCTTACGGGCCACAATCCCTATGACTGTGGCCAATTGCATTGAGTCGCAACTTGAGACCTACCTAATTATGTTAAGTAGGTCGGCTTGTGACTCAGTAGGCTGGGAATCTTGCAAACCAACCTAATTAGTACATAGACAAGTCGTAAAATTCCACTCCAATTACAAAATACTGACTGCAAATTGCGACCAGTTTTAGCAACTGATTTAATAGCACCTCTGGCCCTTGAGCTTTTTAGCATACTGAGGCTCGCGACTGTGCATTCAGTCAGCTGATGGTCTCCCTTGGGCAGATGGGGAAAAAAGAGCTGATTTAATCGTCCACTAATCTGAATGATTGTCTATACTTTTGAAGGACCTGGATTTTCTACAATGTGGTGTTCTTCAAGGTGGGATGGAAATTGCAATCAGCTTATAATCACAAATTGCTACGGTATATGCCATGGGTTATCATTGCAGGTTGCTACACAGTGCAAATTTCGTTTTTCAAGGCCTCCATCTTAATTAGGTCACCTGTTGAGGCATATAACCTGTCAATTTGTGCTACAGGAGACCATTCTAAGGCTGGTGTTGTGTCATATGATCTATGTGTCACGCTTGTACCATTCTGCAGGAGTGAAATGCCTAACTTCCTTGTAATCAAGTGGACCCCAAATGGAGACCCACTCGGCTCACCGGGACAAAGGGACGAACTTTGGCCAGGACCCAATCAGACTTC
Organism: Pleurodeles waltl; assembly: GCF_031143425.1. Taxonomy (NCBI): domain Eukaryota; kingdom Metazoa; phylum Chordata; class Amphibia; order Caudata; family Salamandridae; genus Pleurodeles; species Pleurodeles waltl. The sequence continues at coordinate 923,441,039 of NC_090448.1, read as the reverse complement.
CACTTTGTACTGTTGAGTGGCTATTTAGTTTTCTGAAAGAACACAAAGGCAACTTTTAGTACATATAACTCTCACATAGATTCCTTCCCAATTTTATGTAACCCACATTTGATTACCTAATGTCCCTTCTCCCTTTGGTTAGATGTTGGATTCTGCAGACTGAAATTCGCTATATAGTGATTCTAAAAAACAACTCAGAACAGTTAATTCCACAGGTACTAATCACACCTACATGTATACATATGACTGTTCACACTAACACCTACCTAAGTGTATAGGCCTTGAGTCTAGATAATTATCATTAGTCTAATTACAGTGATCAAGGTTCCAATGATGATTCCTAGGTGTAATTGTTTTTGATCTCCTGAAATCATAAATACATCATATATCATTACTCGCTAAGAGTCACTTCAGTTTTTTAGTAAATCTCATGTACAAGTATAAATATAACAACCTGAATATGAGTCTTTGATCATATCAAACAAATTGCTGCTGAAAATTAATAAATGTCTTTTCTCTCCACCAGGGAAAACAACAAAAGTTTCACTAGACCTTTTCAACAGGATTTTTTTAAATAAGTATTTCTCCTTGTTTTTCGGTATACTGATCAAATGTTACCAGAAATCATTAATTGCCACTTGAAATATCTCCTTTGTTTGTGTTTTCCAGGATGTCAGCGGTTAGAGGAGCACTGAAGAAGAGAAACCGGTGACCCGACGATGAAGGGAACCGCCGCATGAGAGCCACTGATCGCTCAGAAATTAAAATGCCCAAAACATGAGGATGGAGCCTCTGACACAGGTGAGTACGGGGGGAGGAAGAGGAAGCTGACAACCAGCAGTCGTCACAGTGCAGCTCGTAAACTTAAAGGCTATGCACTCCACCTAAAAGGGCCTGTCGCATTATGCGTGCAGTGGCACCACACTCTACGTTTATGTAGATGCTGTCCTTTGTGTGGACTCAACCAGGGAAAAACACAGGCCTCACTTCCTCCTGGTCCTGCAGGGCCTCTTCAGACATATGACTTATTCATCCTGAAAGTCTATCTGGGTGTGAGAGGTTTTGTAATGCCACTGGGCTCACCTCATGGAGTGCTAACTGTCCATATTTCTGCTTGGGTAATGTCAACGGGGCTCAGTAGCTTCATGGGCTCCTTCCAGCATAATTATGGCTATAGTTTAGTACCAATGTGGAGAGGAGAGAGACTATATTCCTTGTTCGTATCAGGACCTGAAACCCCCTTGCAATTCCACTAACTGAATTGTTCTTGTCTGGGAGTTTCTTACCTAGTTTCAAGAGGAACAAGGCTGTTCTGACAGCTTACTTGAGTAGCTTGGTACGTGTGCCAACCTGTTCAAACTGATAACTCTTACTAAGCTCTATTTTAGTGTTCTGTTGTGTCAATGCCTCATACACCCAGACCCCCTCGTAGCATGAAAAGGCATCCCTATTACAATGTCATTGATGTGCCTGTGTTGCCGTCACTGTCTTTCGCTAGTAGCTACATTGTTGCTATTGTTTGATTCTCAGCTTCTAGTTGTTTTGTTAACAGTCTTTAGTGGACCAAGAAGGTTGATTATCCCCTGTATCCTCGTACCGTGATTCCTTAACTATGAGCCTTGAAGTTCATGAAAGAAATATCTAGTGTTTCTTACAGAAGTCATAAGCTTCGGTCAGCCTCATGACTGAGGATGTGGAGTTCAATGTCAGTTATGCAAAGCAACCTGGATAATATAAAGTAAACTTCTCTTGTATATAGTGTAACTTTCCCATGTTCCATGTTTTTTCTTGCACCACTACTAAAGTCTAATTTGTTGGTGGGAAAAATTAAAATGTATTTTGCAAATTTTGCATGAATTTTATAAACATAACACATCGAAAATGTTTGCTTGCGTCTCAAATTGGTTGTAAAAATAACTTTTGAATGAATGATGTGACAAAAACCATTTAATGTAATAATTCTCCCTCTGTAAATTGGCTTTTCCGGGTTTCAAGACCTACACATATAACTATAATCTGTCAATTTAAATTACACATCCTTTGTAAAGATTGCAAAATTTTGAAGAAAGCTCCACAGAGTTTGCAAAGAAACTAAACTCCTACTGGAATCTCCGAAGGAGAGGAGAAATTATGAACAGATGGACCGTCAGTGAATAAATCGGAAACTACATTAAAATCAGGCCCCAGTTAGAAACAAGCTTAAAATGATGAAAAGACAAATCACAATTGGTAATCCCAAGTGCATTATTGAAAGTTTAATAGAAAAGTGAACACATATTCCAAACAACCAAAGTTTACCATTACCAGAGCTAAAAAAATGGTTGTTGTAAGATGTTAGTGTTGCATGGTAGCAGTGATGTGTTTTGTTTAGAAATAGAGGGGTGCTTTAGGGTGCTGTATATTATTTTATTATGAGGTGGCAGGATAGTATGTGGTGTGTCATTGTGTGGGTTGATTTTAATGTTTTAAAACTGCTTTAATGGGTAACATTCTCTTTTTTCAAAGGGCACATTATGCTGTTAGATGTTGGTCAGCATGGTAATGGATTGGCCAAACTCACTGAATGGAATATGCTCCATGACATTCTGCCTCAATCATTTTCCTAGTCAGGATAAGTCAGATACTCACCCTGAATTAACCTGTGCTCACCCTCTGGTAGCTTGGCACAGGACAGCCAGGTTTAACCTAAGAGGCAAAGTGTGAAGTATTTGTGCAGCACTTAATTAGAGGAACACAGTGATAAGCTCCACAAAAAGACTCAAGACCAGTTTATAAAAATAGATACTGTTTATCTAAATAAAACAAGGGCAAATGACAAAAGTCTCATTAGTAGAAGTCAAGATATGAATTTTTAAAGATTAAGGGCCTGATTTAGAGAAAGTGGCTCTGCACTCAGTGCAGCGTTACTTTTCTTGTGCCCCTTAGGACTTCCCTAACACCACCATGTGTGTGCAGTATCTAAGATATGGTGCACCATGGCGATAGGTAGGGGAACTAGTGTCAACATTTCTTACGCTAGTTCTGAGCTTTGCAGGATTAGCTTCAGAATTGTTGATGCTAATCCCACAAAGCCCATTAAGGCCCATTCAAATCAATGGTGTGCCTCCTTTTAACGCCTGCTGTGAGCACTGGAAGTGCATATGAATAAACAGTAGGGATACTGGTAAAGTCTCTAGCAGATGAAAACATCAACAATATACCTTAATAACCAGTCTGAGGCTGCTGGGGTGGGAAATGGCACATTACTTAAAGCTAGAGGAGCTCTTCCACAAAGCATGAGTCCTAAATGGTCATGAGAAACTCAGTGTTGGAATAGTTCAGCTTCATGAAATAGTGGGCCTCCACAAACCTGTCATAAGCATTCAGAGCCTGATTTGGCAGATGGGTTACTCCGTCACAAATGTGATGAGTATCCCGTCTGCCCTCTTACGATTTACACAAGATGTAATGGGATCATAATAATGCAGATGGGATATCCCCCATGTTTGTGATGGAGTAACCCCATTTGACGAACTCTAAATTAGGAAGATATCAATTGAGTGGACAGTTGAATGAATGGATTAGTCCAATAATCAACTAGTGTCATCTGCAGAGGTGTGTTATCTTGTCCTAACATGATGAAGACACACTAGGACAAATGTAGAACCTACATAATTTAGAAGACAGAATCAATCCTCATTGGACATTTTTTCTAGGAGTTTTGGTTGACAGAAAAACAGTGGGATAACCAATTATTTTTGATAGTAAGCCAAATAGGATCTATCCACTGTAAAGCAATTTCTTTTATGTCTACATCCACGAGTCTTGGTGTGAGAGTCACATGATCCATGGTGTCAAAAGCCTCATAGAAATCTGAAAGGATCAGAGCCCCAGCACCACTTAAATGGGTCAGCTTGCAATTATCATGTTGCACAAACATAACTACCAACTCTGTGCTTCTGTCTGGGTAGACTCTATCTTTCTGGGAGTCTGACATGCAATTTTCTTCCACAAAATTTCGGAGTGTGATAAGACAAAAACATTTCATTTTCCTCCATAAAACTCTGGAGTGTGACAAGACAAGAGTTATTTAAGTTTGAAGGATTCAAACATGGCTCTTTCAAGAGGGGTTTAACGATATTATTTCACAGTGTAGGTATAAATATGAGCAAAAAGAGATACTAAAGACAATCATAAAAGAAGGATAAGTGTTCCTCCAGAATGGGAGAGACCAAGGCAAAAAATGGCCAAGGCGTTGTAATGCTGTCTGTTGAAACAATAACAAAGGGTGATGTATGGAATATTTTAATTAATGTCAGCCACTGGTAATTGCACAGGGCTGCATCCTAGAACCCTAATCCATCATTTTTCATCAACCAAACCACCTCAATTTGGACACAGCCATATGCAAATCTGTCTTTGGCCTGCTTCACTAGGAACACTCCATCCTGAACTGCCAGGCTAGGTCTTCCGTGGGCTGAACACACGTAATCCCAATTAAGGCTCATCAGTCGGGAGTGGCATGGTTCCAGTGGCATAGTGAGCACTGGACCCAGGTCTGGGCATACAAATTGCCCTTAGCGCATCAACTACATCAACAACAATGTGATGGATGATATGCTTGAACTAATCTCAGCCACAGGCAATCAATATGGCTGTATCCCAGGCCATCATTTTATGACTACCATACCATGTCAGTTTGGACCCAGCCATATGAAAAACTGTTTTGATTCTTCTCTAACAGGAACAATCAAGTATGAACTGTCAAGCTAGGTCCTCCCTGAACCAAATGCAAGCAGCCCAGGACTGGGTTCACCCTGATTATGGCACATCATTCAGAAATAGCTTGGTTCCAGTGGCACAGTGACCACACAACCCACCTTTGGGTATACCTGTTGCATATTTATGCCCGACGTGTTCCTTACATTCCAGGTCAGGGAAGGCCTCATCTGACAGTCTGGGCTTGACTGTTCCCATTGGAGCAGGGTAAAAACGATCTGCATATGACTGGATTTAATCCCAGCCAGTGACAATTGCTTAGGCCACATACCAGTCCATCATTTTATGCCCACCATGCCGCTATGCTTCACCATGCACCATGCAAAATAAGGCCTGCACGTATGCATTATATTATCAACAAGCTAGACCAAGCAGGCAACTCCATGAAGGAATTATTCAGAGTCCTAAATGCCTTTACCCAACCCCAAACTTGCTCCTCAGTCATCTCTGCCTCACAGACACCTTGCAACATCTTAGCCACGCACTTCCAAACTAAAATCGACAACATCTACTGTAGCTTTCACTCACCAGCTAGACCTTCTACCCATTCCAGCACTGCTACACAAACCACCCATTCCCACACCACCAATCTGCCCAAAAATACTGCTACAGAAGTGCTGGAAATGTTTGAGCCTATCTCCCAGTCTCAGATGCTTCATTGGTAGCTAAAGTTAAATCTAGCTCCCCTTCCAAACTCTGTCCTCCGTACATCTCTGCCACTCAATCCACTCTTCTTGCGCCAGCTATTACATCACTACCAGTCTCTGACCTTAGCGACCATTCCATAGTTATAGTAGCTCTTTTGTACCTGTGGCTTTCAGAGAGTCCCTCCTTAATCCTTTTGAAGCAAAGCAAAGTCTTAAGGGCTGTAGTTCCAAAGTGTGTAGCAGGTGCAGTTCTTATGAGTTCAGTCCGGTGGGAGTGCAGACCAGGGGTTTCAGCAAGGCCGTCTTTCTTGATTTTTCCAGGCAGTGATCTGAGTTGCTGGGCAAATCTCCCATACTATTTAAGTCTTTCTGGGCTAGCAATCAGGGGGGCACCACTGACCAATGGGGCACATGGTGCCACCCTCTGTGCAGTGTGGCAAACATCAATCCCAGAAAACACAATTCTTCCAAAGTCCAAGATGGGGAACTTTTCTCTAGAAGGGTTAGATCAGGCATAGCCATCCCACTGGTGTGGCTAAGTTTCCCTAACACTCACCTTCCGTCCCTTTTACTAAACTAATTACTGGGGCTCCTATTTGGCTGGGGGTGCAGGATGTGGGGTGAGGCTGTGTCCTGTCAAAACTGCCATTCTCTCTTTGAAGGCCAGATTGCCCCCACACCCCTTTCTGCCTTTTGCTCTGCAGCTTGCAGCTCCCCTTCCACAGGAAATCCTTTATCTAAAGTCAGGCCACTTCACACCTTATTAAGACAGCTTGGCTCAGCCTGGAAGTGAATGGCAAATCAGAGAAGAGCTGCTGGAAAGCTGGATTTTGGCCCACAGAAACAAATGTTCTATAACTTATTTTCTGTAGCAGTTATATCAAACCTAGAAATTAATTGGGTTTATTCTAACTATAATTTTCAGTCTAAGAAGGACGTGTTTAGCTCTCTTTTAGCAATTGTTATACTTTAATAAATTATTCCCATGTTAGCCTATGGAGCTAATGTACTTCAATGGGGAAAAAATAAATTAACGTTTTTTTCCTTCCCCAGGGCATATAAAACACCTTTTGTAATGTCCCCGCTTATAGTTACAAGGCACCCTATCCATGGCACACTTAGTGGAGACTTAGGGGTGACTTATGTGAAAAAACAATGACGTTTGAGACTCTGGAAGTACCTTTAATTCCAAAGTAGAATTTGTACCTTAATTTAATTTAAAAGTAGCCTGAGAGACAGGGCTGGCTTTTCAATTAACAGCAGGTACCAAAGCAGTGCACACTTAATAGCATTACATCGGCTGGACCTCTAAACCCACATGCCCTACCATATACTAGGGACTTACAGGTAGGCTGTTATGCCAAATATAATTATACCTATTTTACATATACTTTTAATCAGAGCACAGGTCCTGGGTCTGGTTAGTTGAGCCCAGGGCACCCTCAGAGTCAGAAAGCCAGCATTTGGTAGTCAAAATGGGGACAAAAAGTAGGGGACACTGCAAAAAGCCTTTGTTTCTCACACTCTCCATTTTACTTTATGGATGGATTTTATCCAAGGGTCTTTACATTCAGTCCTTGCATCTCTCGATAGGTATCAGCTGCAGCTGGTTTTATTGATGATCTACAGAAACCAAGACTCAAGATCATGTAAAGTCTACCTCAAACGTAGGAATAGATGAAGGAATATTCTGACACTCAAATATCTCCTGCACCAACCTATTTTTGGGGAAAAAAATCTGGTTGTCTTTTACTTTCTACCACCTTCTTCCTCATCTAATAAGTTCAATCCTAGTTTCTATTTCCCATTCCGTATTACTCAGTGCATCAACACCCTTGTCGTCAAGTTATCTCTCCCACTGAATTGGATGATTCATACTGCCTTTCATGCAACCCTTCAAGAATGGTCAGTTTCATCCCTGCTTTCCTATACTAAGCCCTATCTTTGTCAAAAATCAACTTGAATATGAAGTGAATGATATTTTTGATTCATGTGTAGAAGCCTTTTGTTGGCTGGAAAGGTTACCATCCTCATGTCCAGTCTTGGGAAGATGCTCCACCTGTGTTAATTAATCTTTTTTTAGGCAAACCTGGATCTTGGAAAGGAGGGTTTGCTGTTGTGATGTGTGAGCATGCCAAGAATGCCATAACAGTGTTCCAGGTTCACAAATCCTCACAGCTTTTCCCAAGTCTCTGGAATGATCATCTTAGGAGAAGAGGGCATTTGAGAATTCTTATCTAGACCCTACCCAAGTGACACAGGTATAACAGCCTGTTCTCAGTATTGATTTTCCCAAACACATAAAGGATATGCTGCCACCAAAGTGCTTGTCTTACTTAAAAGCCAGTAGCTCCCTACCCTCATGAGAGTAGAGCTTAGTGCACCCCTCCCAGCCTATACAGGCTACATTACCTTCAGAGAGGCCTAGGTCATGGCGTGCACGCATGATGTGTGTTCACTGATTACCAAAAATCAGTACTGGGGACCCAGAAATCATTGTATCTGGGGCACTCAGACCAGGGGTGCACATCTCTCACCATGCAGGTGACTTTTCCACCCCACCAGGTAGGAACATGTCCCAGACTCATTAATAAGATTAAATATGATAAAATCCTACAAAATGACTAATGGAACCTCACTGTAGTGCAACCAGTGATATGTTAGCAAAAGTGCTAGGAATTTGGCATAGCATGTTGTAATAACTGAGAAAGTTTGAGGAATGTCTGAACATTTTCAAAACTACCATTACATTTGCCTTTAAAGCAGGAATGACTGCAACTTCATTTCTAAATGTGAACATTACCACACAAAATCACCAATTTTTCAGACCTACACATCAAGTTAAAGCAGAAGAACTGTCTATTGCACATGAAATGTTTTTACCCTAACAACATAGTTTAAAAATCTTCATTGTAGTCAAGTATTAAGAGTAAACGGCATCTGTATAGAATTATAGGAAGCAAAATGTGTCAGAAATGTTTGAAGAGGGATTACAGAGAACTGCAATCTTTAAGGCTCGAGAATGTGTTGCTAAAATCAAAAAGGAACATGCACTTCAGAAACAATAGAGGTTCAAAAGATCAATCAATGAAAGTGACCTTGTATTTTCAAAACAATGGGTCTGATTACGAGTACAGCAGTTCCTTGGACCACCATGCTTGATGTGGTGGTCCGACCGCCACATCCCTGGTGGTCCGCCCACCATATTACGATGCTGGACCACCACTACCCTGCCGCCATTTCCAGGATCTGAGATCCTGATGCATTGGCAGCGGTAAAAGTCGTAGTCAGCAATGGTGGTGCCAAATTCAGTAATGCTGTGCTGGTCACAACTTTCCTTTCCGCCAGCCTTTTCATGGTGTGGTCCCTGCCCTGAAAAGGCTGGTGGAAAGACAGAGTTGGGGCAACACGTGGGGCCCCTGCACTGCCCAGGACCATGTTGTGGGCAGTGAAGCCCCCCGTCAGTACACCCGGAATGTGCACTGTCTGCCATGGCAGACAGTGCATTCAGAGTGTGCTGTGTCCGTCACACTGTTTCCGCCACTCAGCCTGCCGGAAACTTCATAATACTGGAGTGGGGGGGCTGACAGCTTGGCGGCTGTCTCCACACCATCGTATTGGTGGTCTTGTAGTCCCACGGCCATGATCGTAATCAGGCCTAAAGTTTGGATGTTTCAGATCATTAAAAAACTTTGGCAGATGTGCACATGTGATGACACTTTACAAACCTTCCCATGCCACTGGATTCAAGCTAGCCTGCCTGATTAGGGGTGAAGCCCCGAAACCGGTCCCAGGATGCTTGTTTTCAGTCCAGGGAAGACCTGGCCTGGCAGTTCGGGCTGGACTGTTCCCATGGGGAACTGGGTCAAGACTGATTTGCATATGGCTGGGTCCAAACTGGAATGGCGTGGGCAGCAAAACAACGATTGATTTAGGCCCAGATCTCTGTACTGGGGGTGAATGTTTGAACTTGTTCAGCATTCCGTCCATCACTTGTTCTTTTTGCACTTTACAAACCTTCATCAGAAATTATTCAATGTTTGTATACACAAAAAGAAGAATGGCCTTGAAATGCTAATTACAGCTGATATCCTAAAGACTACCACATAGAAAGCTTTGATGACTCAAACAAAAGAAATCTTTCCTTGTTTACATTACATCAATTGTAATAATGTAATTAGAGTTGAACTTGTTACACATCCAAAAATGGGAGCACAAGTCAAAGTGCACCACGTTGCTACATGTGACACTACAAACATCATCTACTTATCAAAATGTCAATGAAGAAAGGTTTAAAAGGCCAATCATCTAGAGATAGGAAATCAAGGCTCACAGAACACAAATCAGTCATCTCAGAAATAACATGGACTCCAGACATTTTATTGATATTCAACATCAAATAGGACAAAACAAATATCAAAATTGTGAAAAAACTGACTAAAATCCAAGAGAAGGTGACAGTGCTAAAAGATTATTAAGGTATGAATTATGGTGGATTGAATCAATGAAGTCAGTATTAAAGTTAAAGAATGGTGTGCGATGCAATGTAGCAATGAACTGTAGAAAGATCATTACAAATTACAATGAAGAGTGAAAAATGTTGTGTGGTATCAAACGATCTATTGTAGTGAGTAAATAGAGAAAAAACACAAGAAAGTACAATTAGGAGTAAGGAAAGATATGATAGTACCGTCGAACACAAAAAATAAACCATGGACCACCAGATGAGGACACAAAATAATTTTTATTTTGGATGTATAAACAAGGGTGCTCTATTTTTTATTTATGATCGACTTTAGCAGGACACTTAGGCGAGAGAGGAAACACATCAGTGGTCACATGTCAGATCTATTTCTTGGGAGTGCCGCAGCCACACTGCTTCCTGTTTACTCAATTTGATGTGAACGTGTGTACAAACTGGGTGAGAAGTGTGAACAAACTTTGGCAAAGTAAGTGAGTTTGGGCGGGGTGATTAATGGATTTATATATGCACAGGGATGGATTTATGCCCTGTTGGTGAGTTACTTTATTTTAATCATAGTATTTAGGTATTTAGGTATTTCATTTCTTTAGTTCAGAGTATCTATTCACAAAATGATAGTCCCTTGATGACAGCCTAAAATTCACCCAAAAGGATTTGGGAATATAGAATGAAATAGGTGATATTTAACGCTTCGTAAAAAATGATGGACCAATCATTTGCACAAGTTAAGAGGAAGATAATTGAGAAATAATAAAGGATGCAACATGTTTCGATAAAATTAAGTTGTTGATAGCCCTCATCTTAGATGGCAGAAATCACAAATGTTGCAGCAGAGTTATGCTATGACTTTCAAGGGATTCCGGGACTTAATAAACACAGAAAAGCAATTGAAGTAAATTATTGATGAGCTACCACCACCTTCAAACAGTTGGAAATATAACACATATGAGAATGGCACCAAAGCAGAACATACTTTATAGCTACAATGGTACATCAAATGTGCATTGTCTTTCCTTAATAATTGGTAGACCAGGCATCCTTGGTGTGTTTTCCCTTAACTTTTTACCTTCTGACCTCCTGTTTTTCTTACTTCATTTGTTCTGGCTTTAGGATTCTGTCTGCGTTACCACTGCTGACCAGGGTTGAAGTGCAGATGCTCTGTACTCTAAAACATGGTGACATTGGCATATGCACAGTTAGCATATTTAATTCATGTGTAAGTCCCTATCAAAGTGCATTATATTTGCCAGGGCCAGTACATTAAATGCTACAGGTGGGCCTGCAACACTGATTGTGCCACCCACTACAGTAGCCCTTAACCCATGTCTCAAGCCTGCCAGTGCAGAGCCTCTGAGTGCAGTAATAAACTGCAATTTTGGCCTTGCAAATGCACCCATTTCCCAGGGAAAAAATAGTTTTTTTTATTACATATAAGTCATCCTTAAGGTGGGCCCCTGTTAGCCCCAAGGGCAAAGTGTACTATATTTAAAAAAGATGAACATGAATTTTTAAATGTAACATGTCCTGGTAGTGAAAAAACAGTAAATTCATTATTTACTACTACAAGACCTATCTCTCCCATAAGTTAACATTAGGGTTACCTTAAAGCAATATTTCAATGTAACTTTCAATTGGGAAAAGATGAAAATTAGGAGTTTAGTGTATCTGGACTCACAATTTAAAATACCAACTTATAGTGAAGTTGGATTTTAAATTGTGAGTCTGAAAATGTAACTTTCAGAATGTTGGCATTTTCTTACTTTAAACATTCTGTTCCTCAGTCTGTCTCTGAATACACATCTGAGGTGGATGACAGCTGGGCTTTGTGCATTGCCTCTAGACAGTCATACACAACGGGAGCTGGGGTGTGACATTTGCTTCCTGATAGGCCATCAACAGGCTGATGAGTATTCCTGGGCTAGATAGGTGGGGTGATCTGGTACACCTGAATAGGGCTGTGCCTCTCCCCACACAAAAGCCTGCATGACCCCCTGCGAGTGTCTGGAGCCAGGGAAGAAAGACCAGGTACTTGTGCACTAAAAGGGCTCACTTTGAAGTCTCTTAAACACTCAATTGGTTATAAGTATTAGACACCAAATCAGAACTTTTCTGGAACCAAGGACATTCTGCCTGTAAGAAGATTGCTATTTTCTATTTTCCTGAACTGGTGTGGAGTCTTTTTGTGGCGTCCTTCACTGTGTTACTGGTATGAAGTGTTGCAAAATGCTTTACACATTGCCTCTTAAGTTAAGCCTGACTGCTCTGTGACAAGCTACCAGGGGGTGAGCACAGGTTAATTTAGGGTATGTAGCTGACTTACCCTTACTAGGATTGTGGTCCCTACTTGGACCGGGTCCATATCTCTGACAAGTAGAGACCCAATTTCTAATAGTCATGCTTGCTTATATTGCAATGACAAGGTAAACAATGGACATCTAATTGGAAGTGAAGGGGAGGTATAATTAATAGCCACCACAATAGAAACAGTCAGCAACTGAAGTATGCAATGCCCACATGGATATGTTTATTAAGACAGGAATGTACTAAACATATTCAAGGCCGGCATTTACTAGAGTTCAATCTTTTAAAAAGAAAGTACAAACTAGGGACTATAACGAGGTAACCACCCTTACCAAACACTAACTTTCAGAAGAATACTTTTAGGGCCTGATGTAGGAACCATTTTGCATGGCGCAAACTGCGAAATTCACAGTTTGCGCCATGCAAAACGCGCATCGCGATGCACATTCCCATTTTGCGAGTCGGTACTGACTCGCAAAATGGGAATGAGACTCACAAATAGGAAGGGGTGTTCCCCTTCCTATTTGCGAGTCACACCGCGATGCAGAATTGCTTTGTGACCGCGGTCGCAAAGCAATTCGCAGTTAGCACCCATGTGAAGTGGGTGCTAACTTATTCGCAAAAGAGAAGGGGTCCCCATGGGACCCCTTCCCCTTTGTGAATGTCAGCAAAAATATTTTTTCAGAGCAGGTAGTGGTCCAATGGACTACTGCCTACTCTGAAAAAATGAAACCATATGGTTTCATTTTCCTGAGTGTATTGCAACTCGTTTTCCTTTAAGGAAAACGGGCTGCAATACAAAAAAAAAAAATGCTTTATTAAAAAAGCAGTCACAGACATGGTGGTCTGCTGTCTCCAGCAGGCCACCATCCCTGTGAGTGCAGGAAATCGCAAGGGTGTCGCAAATTGTGACCCACCTCATTAATATTAATGAGGTGGGTCTTTGCGACCCCCTTGCGATTCGCAGATGGTGTCAGGGACACCATTCTGCATACCCTTTTCTACCTACATCTGGCCATTAATTCCTATCTCAATTTGATGGATGATGTGAGTCCATATCTAGACAAATGTGCTACATTGCTAGATCTTCTTAGGCTTTTCACTTTCTTGAGGATCACAAACCTCCTCTTATCACCCTCATAACATTTAATTTGTAACTCAGCCTTTATATAACACATTTACCAGGATTAACTAGGTATGCTGGATGGTATTTAAGCCTGCCACTCCGAATAAATATGGCAACTAAGGAATTCAGCATTACTACTTTTTGCTACAATCCATATTAAAGGGAGTCTAGTTCCACAGAACAACCCTTTCTTCAGAAAATGCAGACTCCTCATCACTTGAACATTTTGGGAAACCACTCTCATAAAATAAAAGCTAACTATAAATGATAAAAGTTTGAAAATTACCTCTAGATTGTATTTCAGTGACTAAAAATATTAATGCTCTTCCGGGAAGGGAGAGAATGCCCAGAAGTGAATAGAAATGCAGAAAGGACAACTGGGACCTGGTCAGTGAGCAGCAGTGGCTGGTTTTTGGCTGGTTTTCCCCCACCTATTTTGCAATGTGTGCAGCATCAGTGCTGTGCTCTGGCATGCCCCTGGACACGCCCTCTCTATGATCGGCTAGTTACGACATCACAGAGCGAATCCGTTCCGCAGGCGCACCAAAGGAGTGCCCAAGGAAAGCCTGTTTAAGCCCATCCATGCCTAGACCGGACCCAGGGACCATCCCCCTTGTTGGCTAAACCTCCATACTATGGGAATACTGAGTTACACTGAGGACGATCTGCTGGCACTCCTGCCCTATACTTAGCCCCACAAATCCATACCCCCTTTCGGACTTTTGCAATGAATATAACACTATAATTATTCACAATGACAATGCCAAAAAGTACCTTCAAACATGCCATGTCTCAGGTCTTAATAAACTGGTCATCGACCTTCGGCTCAAAGATTAAATGTGTGCTAATTAATGCCAGGTCACTGGTTAAGCACCACTTCGAATTCCCCAAATTTCTGGGCACACATCAGCCTGACCTGGCTTTTGTTATGAAAACCTGGGCTGATCAGGCTTCAGGTCCTGAAGTTGCAGTCGCAACTCCTGTGGGATATGCTATCTTCAGACTGGACAGAGAGCATAAAAAGGGTTAGCGGTCACAAATCTCTGTCACCTATGTCTACTCCAACTCCTCCTCAGATATTGAAGGTCTTCTGTTCAACATTAAGTTCACTAAAACTCAATTGGTTAACGGTCTCCTTCTTTACCATCCACTAGGGCCTAAAACATCCTTCACCCAAGCCATAGGGTCTCTTTTAGAATTTTCTCAGTTGAAATCAGAATTCACACTATAAAGTGATTTTAACTTTCATCTGGCAAATTGGTTTGATCCTGACACTGAAATTCTAGTAGATGATCTCCTAGGAATGGGTTTTGAACAGTTGTATAGCTGATTCCACCCCCTTAGCAGGTCACACTCTGGATGGCATATTTTAACAATCCTGCCATGTCAAACCCAGTTTTACTACCTTTGACCTGGTTGGGTCATAGTGCAGTCTTATGGGATATCACGCTTATGGGTAGGAATCCTCCTGCCAAGGTTTTAGGAAAACCAGTCTTATCCCATGCCTGGCATTTGGCTCAAGCTCCATATCCTTGCCGATACTCAGCACAATGAAATTAGTTATATCAACTTCATGTTAATCAACTATCTTGCTTGACTAAATAACACAGTCAATAAATTGGCATGTGCCAAACTTAAGACTTCCAAGAGATGTAAACTATCAGCCCCTTGGTTTGGAGACTTCCTTTGAGCCGCCAAATAAGGGTGCCATAGACAGGAACGCAAAGCCTTGATTGCGCAATATAAAGATGTATTTTATCAGAAAAATATGCCTATTATATCAAAACAATTGAATCGGCTCACTGTTCCAATAAAGCCCTGTTTCAAACAGTGACCAAACTTTCTTCTCCAGCTAATGAACACTTGAATGATTTTAATCAGGCTTTTGTGATACACTAGCACAGTCAATTCAGAATAAAGTTGAAGCTATTTTTTATAAATTATTTTCTGAATTCAGTGAATAGCTTAACCAGTAGGGGCATTTGTCCCAGGATCAAGGATGGGGCCTCCTTAACTGAATTTGAGTACCTCTCTCAGAAACAAGTTAAACAAGCTGTGAGAAAACAGGGCTGATTGCAGAGGCCCCCTAACTTTTTGCCCCAATTTTTCAAATTTTGCTGGTGTTTTCCTGACTCTGATGGTGCCCTGGGTACTTCTAACCAGTCCCAGGGCCTGTGCTCTGTGTAAAATCAATATGCAAATTAGGCTAATTATAATTGGCTAAGTTAACCTACCTATAAGTCCCTAGTATATGGTAGGGCATGTAGGTTTAGGGACCACAACATAGGTAGTGCACCCATAGTTGCACTGCTGAGGTGCCCAGTGTCATTTTAAAGGCAGACCTGCCTTGCTGGGTGCTTTTAAATGAAAGTTATATGCACATTCGACGTTGGAATTAAAAGTAGTTCCAAAGTCTTAACCTTACTTATTTTTACATATAAGTCACCCCTAAGGTGTGCCCTATGTGCCCCTAGGGCTGGGTGCCATGTAACTATAAGCAGGGACCTTATAAAAATAGTTTTATAAGCCCTGGTGAGGTAAAAACTGCCAAATTTGTTTTTCCCTCATTGTAGTAAATGTCCTTCATAGACTAGAATGGGGAGACTTTATTTTAATTTTTAAAGTCCCCTTAAATGATGGATACCAAGAGTTTGGTATCAAATTAACTGTTATAATAAATCCCACAACTTCCAGTTGTTGGATTTAATATAACTTGTTCAGGTAAAGAGTTTTAAACTTTACCTGAAAAGTTGCCATTTTCAGCCCTGCATTGTTTTTGCTGCTGTGCTCTGATTGGTCAGCCTCTAGCAGCCTGGCTGCCTTGATGAGTTGTGAAGTGGCCTGGCTTCACACAAAGGAATGTGCCTGTGGGAGGAAATCTCCCCTCAGCAGATGGTGAGGCAGGAAGGGGGAGGGCTGCCAAACTGGTCTTCAAAGGCAGAGAAGGACATTTGGAGCAACCAACAACACCCCCACATCCTGCAACCCCAGACAACTAGGTGACCCCTTGATTAGATTAGGAGAGGGCAGGAGAGGGGTGTGTTTATGATTTTTAGCCACACCAGTGGGTGGGCTCAGCCAGATGTAACCTCCAAAAATCAGATTCAGTCATGATGGATTTTTGGAGAATGTTGCCTCCTGGGATTGATTTTTGCCACACTTCCCAGGAAGTGGTCATCACAGGGGGAAGGACCCTGCACCTCATTGGAGAACCCGGACCCCCCTGCTTTTCACCCAGGAGCAAGGATAAAACTGGCAGACTTGCACCCACACCTCAGATGCCCATCAGATTCCAACAAGGAAGAACCAAAGGAGAAGAAGGACTGCCCTGCTGGACCCCTGGCCTGCACCTGGAACCTGCACTCAGAAGGACTGCACCAACTGCACACTTGGGCTTCACCACAAGAAGGACTTTGCCTGGCTTCAACTGGTTCAAGGAGGGACTCCCTGTTTGCTACAGGTGAAAAATTGCTAACCTGCACCAACTCCTGAAGAAATCAACCAGTTGGCCACTGCCCAGTGGCCAAAAAGGAGTTTGCGCCTGGTGCATTCTGGGAGTTGTAGTCCACACCCCCAAGGACCATCTCAGAACTTCTGGACCCTTGGGGTGAGCTATGGACCTCAAAAGAACCTTAAAAGGACATCTGGGAGAAGTCCCAGAAGTTTGGAGAAGTTTGGAGAACTTTTGAAAAAAAGCTCCATAGAGGGACTGACCCGCCGCGGCAACTCTAGCCGGCTTGCCTCAACCGCGACCCGGCTGGATTTGCTGGTTCGTCCTGGTAAAGAAAATCTTCGAAAAAGAGACTAAGGGGCATAATTTATACTCTGTTTGCACCGAATTAGTGTCATTTTTTTTTACTCTAATTCGGTGCAAAACTAACTCCATATTTATACTTTGGTGCTAGACCCCTCTAGCACCAAATTTATGGAGTTAAAGTCATTTTTTGAAAGTGGAGACCTACTTTGCCTTAATGAGATGCAAGGTAGGCGTTCCTGTGCAAAAAATGACTCTATGGCCTTAACGCCATATTTAGGGGCATATTTATACTCTGCGGCATATTTATACTCTGTTTGCAACAAATTAGTGTCATTTTTTTTAACTCTAATTCGGTGCAAAACTAACTCCTTATTTATACTTTGGTGCTAGACCCATCTAGCACCAAGGGCCTGATTTAAACTTTTTTTGCACTGCATTAACGTCATTTTATGACACAAAAGTGGCGCAAACTTACTAAATATTGGCCCTTATTTATACTTTTTGCTGCAAAACTGCACTAACTCAGTTTTGCACCAAAAAGTTTAGCACCGGCTTGCACCATTTCTGTGCACCAGCCGGGCACTATATTTATGCAATGGTGCAAGCCGGTGCAAAGGGTAGGCTAGAGTTTTAAAAAATGACTTTAGTTGGGTGGGGCTGGCAGTGTAGAAGAAGAGGGTTTAGCACCAAAAAAGGGCTTTAGGCAGGTTAGAGTAAAAAAAAATGACTCTAACCAGATTAGCGTCATTTTATGGTGCTAAACCTACCATGCCACATGACTCCTGCCTTAAAAAAGGCAGGAGTCATGCCCACCACCCCAGTGGCCAGCACAGAGGACAGGGGTCCCCTGGGCATGGCCATTGCACCCTGTGCGATGTATGGGGGCCTATTTCAGGGCCCCCTATGGCACTTTCAAAAATAAAATGCACTTACCTGTACTTACCTGGGATGGGGTCCCCCATCCTCGCAGTCCCTCTAGTGTGGGTGGGGGTGCCCCTAGGGCCTAGGGAGGGCGCCTCTGGGCTTATTCCATGGTGTTCCACCATGGATATAGGGCCACAGGTCCCCTAACACCTGCCCTGACCCAGGTCTTAAAAAATGGGGCAGAGCAAGCTTTGCCCCATTTTCTGACCCCTCCTCCCTCCCTTGTACCATTTTTACATGGAAGTATAAATATGGTGTTAAGGCCATAGAGTAATTTTTTTGCACGGGAACACCTACCTTGCATCTCATTAAGGCAAGGTCGGTTTCCACTTCCAAAAAATGACTTTAACTCCATAAATCTGGTGCTAGATGGGTCTAGCACCAAAGTATAAATATGGAGTTAGTTTTGCACTGAATTAGAGTAAAAAATAATGACGCTAATTCAGTGCAAACAGAGTATAAATATGCCCCTTAGCGTCAAACAATTATGATAATCTGGTCAGAATCATTTATTTTGACTCAAAACTGCCTAAAGTCATTTTTTTTAAGCTAGCCTACCCTTTGCACCGGCTTGCACCATTCCATAAATATGGTGCCCAGCTGGTGCTAAAAAATGGTGCAAGCCGGTGCAAAACTTTTTGGGGCAAAACTGCCTTAGTACAGTTTTGCACCAAAAAGTATAAATAAGGCCCTAAGGCCCTCATTCTGACCCTGGCGGTCGGTGTTAAAGCGGCGGCCAAGCCGCCAACAGGCCGGCGGTCTAAAATATGCAATTCTGACCCTGGCGGGAACCGCCAACACAGCCCGCCAACTTAACACTCCGACCGCCACAGCGGTACAAACAAACAGCGCGGCGGTTCCCGCCAACAGCCCGGCGGCAGACAAAGTACCGCCCACCCTATTACGACCCACCAATCTGCCACCTTTTCCGGGGCGGGAGCACCGCCGATAAGAACACGGCGGAAACAGACTACGAACGGGAAAACGCTCACCTCTACGCACTCCACGCGAGATTCCGGCAGTATGGAGCCAGAGTTACAGGTCATCCCCGCACTCCTATTCCTCCTCATATACCAGGAGCACGCCCGGCGGCGCGGAAGACATCGGTGAGTACTGCACCTACGACACAGGGGAGGGAAAAGATTACCGGCACACACCCACCCACCCACACCCACTACAACACACACATCAATGCATTCCCACTGATCACTGTCACAACCCACAAACCACCCCCCTCCGAAATAATGCAAAGACCAAAAGAAGAGATCATAAACGGGCAGATATATTTAAATATGTACGCCATTAATCCCAATAAATAAATAAACTATGTACAAAATATATACAGCTACTAAATGTAGTCCAACCACTGTCCGTGGATCACAGGGGTCCTGTGCAAAGGGGCAAGGCCCAGTCCCACGACAAGAACTCCACGGAGAGAACACTGCAGGGGCATCAGAAAGAAAATAGGACAGGCACCTCAGGGGGAAGGGAAGGGGGGGCACCTCAGCCACTTGAGTACACGACGCCAGATCCACGAGGGGACTCCATGACCACTGGGCCATCCTGGGGAGAGCAAAGCCACACTCCAAACAGTCCATACAGTGGGTGGCCTGCCCACTGGGCCATCCTGGGGAGAGCAAAGCCACAGTCCATACAGTCCATACAGTGGGTGGCCTGCCCACTGGGCCATCCTGGGGAGAGCAAAGCCACTGTCCATACAGTCCATACAGTGGGTGGCCTGCCCACTGGGCCATCCTGGGGAGAGCAAAGCCACAGTCCAAACAGTCCATACAGTGGGTGGCCTGCCCACTGGGCCATCCTGGGGAGAGCAAAGCCACAGTCCATACAGTCCATACAGTGGGTGGCCTGCCCACTGGGCCATCCTGGGGAGAGCAAAGCCACAGTCCATACAGTCCATACAGTGGGTGGCCTGCCCACTGGGCCATCCTGGGGAGAGCAAAGCCACAGTCCAAACAGTCCATACAGTGGGTGGCCTGCCCACTGGGCCATCCTGGGGAGAGCAAAGCCACAGTCCATACAGTCCATACAGTGGGTGGCCTGCCCACTGGGCCATCCTGGGGAGAGCAAAGCCACAGTCCAAACAGTCCATACAGTGGGTGGCCTGCCCACTGGGCCATCCTGGGGAGAGCAAAGCCACTGTCCAAACAGTCCATACAGTGGGTGGCCTGCCCACTGGGCCATCCTGGGGAGAGCAAAGCCACAGTCCATACAGTCCATAACAGACCCCACTGCCACTGGAGGAGGCAAGTTGGCCAGAGGACATCCTGCAGCCCTGCCCGAGATAGATCCTGCCCTGCCACGTCTGCCAAAGGGCCAGCGGTTCTTGCCCTGAAGGGCCCAGTTCAGCGGTTCATGAGACGGCGGGGCCCAGTTCAGCGGTTCATGAGACGGCGGGGCCCAGTTCAGCGGTTCTTGAGACGGCGGGGCCCAGTTCAGCGGTTCTTGAGACGGCGGGGCCCAGTTCAGCGGTTCTTGCCTTGAAGGGCCCAGTTCAGCGGTTCTTGCCTTGAAGGGCCCAGTTCAGCGGTTCTTGAGACGGCGGGGCCCAGTTCAGCGGTTCTTGCCTTGAAGGGCCCAGTTCAGCGGTTCTTGCCTTGAAGGGCCCAGTTCAGCGGTTCTTGAGACGGCGGGGCCCAGTTCAGCGGTTCTTGAGACGGCGGGGCCCAGTTCAGCGGTTCTTGCCTTGAAGGGCCCAGTTCAGCGGTTCTTGCCTTGAAGGGCCCAGTTCAGCGGTTCTTGAGACGGCGGGGCCCAGTTCAGCGGTTCTTGCCTTGAAGGGCCCAGTTCAGCGGTTCTTGCCTTGAAGGGCCCAGTTCAGCGGTTCTTGAGACGGCGGGGCCCAGTTCAGCGGTTCTTGCCTTGAAGGGCCCAGTTCAGCGGTTCTTGCCTTGAAGGGCCCAGTTCAGCGGTTCTTGAGACGGCGGATGGTCTATGGCCAACTGCTAAATGCCTGGTGGTGCCCTCCTGGGCAGCGGGGATGGTGCTCCTTCACTGCCCACCTGGGCTGTGGGTGGTGGGGCCCTCCTGGCCAGCTGGGCTGGGTCCTCCCTGGGCAGCGGCTATGGGGCTGGTGGGCTCTCCCGGGGCAGCTGTGCCGGTTCCTCCCGGGGCAGCGGCTATGGGGGTTGTGGGCTCCTCCTGGGCAGCAGCTCCAACTTGCTGCCCTTGCCCTCCTTAGTCGTCGGCCTGTGGCCCTTTCCTCCCTTTGGAGCTGTGGCTGGTGACTGTCTCTGGGTGGTGTCCGGGGGGGATGTAGAAGGCGGGCTCCTGCTGCGCCCCTTCCGCCTTCTGCTCCTCTTCCCAGGGGGTGGGCTGGCTGTCCCCTTGCTGCTGGGCGAAGATCCAGACATGCGGGCTGGCGGGCTCCAATACCCCTGCACCCTTGTCAAGGGGGCTGCAGGGCTGGTGGTGGCTGAGGTGCTCTTCTTACCCCGACGAGAAGGAGGGGGGGGCTCAGGGTCAGGAAAGAAGTTAGTAGTGGCGAGGAAGAGCTTCTTGGGACAATGGAGAGTGGTAGGGACAGTGGGAATGGGAGTGGAGGGAGAGGATGTGGTTGTAGGTGAGTCACGTTTGCTGTCTTTGGGTGCAGGTGCAGGAGGGATAGGCTGTCGTGAGGTGGATGGCTGTTGGGTGGGTGAGTGGCTGCGTTTGTGTGGTGTGGAAGAGGGGGTGACAGACACAGTGGGAGAGGACACAGGGGACGTGTAAATGGCAGTGGGGGTGGTGACTGCACGTGTGCGGACTGGAGTGGAGGGTGTGCTGGTGATGGAAACACTGGCTGATGGTGAGGTGAATGGAGGTGTGAGTGTAGACGTCACAGGGAGGGAGGAGGGAGACGAGGAGGTGGGGGTCACAGAGGTGGTAGTGACTGTTGGCATGTCTGCATCGGAATGTTGCGTGTGTGAATGTCTGCGTGATCTGTGGTGCTTATGTTTGGATGAGCTTCTCTTGGGTGTTGAGGTGTGTGCAGGCTGGTCTGATGGTGTGGGTGGGACAGGCAGAGGAACAGGAGACTGGGAGGAGGGAGTTAGTAGAGGCAGGCAGGAGACAGGGACAATGGCTGCCGTCAGTGCTGAGGCCAGAGCCTAGAACGATCGCTGATGGGCAGCCTGACCCGAATGAATGCCCTCCAGGTACGCATTGCTGCGATGAACCTCCCTCTCCACCCCCTGGATGGCATTCAAAAGGGTAGTCTGCCCAACAATGAGCGTTCGGAGGAGGTCAATGACCTCCTCACTGAGGGCAGCGGGGGTAACAGGGGCAGGGCCTGAGGTGCCTGGGGCGAAGGAGATGCCCGGCTTCCTGGCAGAGCGGGCACGGGGCGAACGCTGAGGGGCTGCTGGGAGGGCGGAGATGGTGCGCTGGGTGGCGGCTGTACCTGTAATGGCGGGGGGCACGGATGGTGCCACCCCCGCAAGGGAGCCCCCTTCCGAGGACGTGTCCGTGTCGCTGCAGGGTCCAGTCGTCCCCGTCGTGGAGCTCCCCTCGCCCTCCGTCTCACTGGTCCAGTCTGACTCTGTGGCATGGCCCTCCTGGGCCATGTGAGATGCAGCTCCCTCCTGCCCCGATGCCACTTCTCCTCCGCCTGATGATGCTGATGCACACAAGCACAGAAAGACAAACAAAAAGGGGGGGGGAGAGAGAAATAAAGGGATATTGAGTACATGGATCTCCGGTACAGTTAGCGGACATGACAGACACATATGCCCCCTGCACTAAGTTGCGCACTTGGGGTACGCTACGCATTCCGTGGAACATGCCCTACACGCCTAGAGTTGACAACTGCACCCATGGATGACACGGCCCAGGGATGGCTGTACTGACAAACTACTGAGGGTGGTGGCTGGGGACACAGGGGCTTACGGGGGTGCCCAGCCTACAGATATCGCCCTGGCCTAGGGGGACCCCCAGCCCTCCTCCCCCACCCAGACACCTCCACTGCGCGACAACAGAGTAGATAATGCTTGTACTCACCCCCTTGTGTCTGCTGTGCTGCCCTCACGCGCCCATCCAAATCAGGGTAGGCCACCGCCAGGATCCGGAACATCAGGGGGCTCAGTTGACGGCAGGCACCCCGCCTACGTTGGGAGGCCATCCCCAGCAGAGACTCGGCGGTCTTCTTGGTCCCGCAGCGGATGTCCTCCCACCTCTTGCGGCAGTGGGTGCCCCGTCGATGGTGGACCCCCAGGGCCCGGACTTCCTTGGCGATGGCACGCCAAATCCCGATCTTCTCATGGGCGCCGACCTATGTGACACGTACAGGGAGGGAGAAATACCACGTTCAAGTTACTCAGCATTTTCCTTTCCAGTGGCCCAACGCCCCCCCATCGCCGCCAGGCCCCCCGCCAGGCCCCCCGCCATGCCCAACATGCCCCCCATCCCCGCCAGGCCCCCCGCCATGCCCCCCGCCATGCCCAACATGCCCCCCATCCCCGCCAGGCCCCCCGCCATGCCCAACATGCCCCCCATCCCCGCCATGCCCCCCGCCAGGCCCAACATGCCCCCCATCCCCGCCAGGCCCCCCGCCATGCCCCCCGCCATGCCCAACATGCCCCCCATCCCCGCCAGGCCCCCCGCCATGCCCCCCGCCAGGCCCAACATGCCCCCCATCCCCGCTAGGCCCCCCGCCAGGCCCCCCGCCAGCCCCAACATGCCCCCCATCCCCGCCAGGCCCCCAAGCCAGCCAGTGGCCCCAAATCCATATTGAATTAAACTCACTTGTTGGTCTGGAGGACCGTAGAGTAGCGCATACTGGGGGAGGACCCCATCCACAAGTTTCTCCAACTCCTCTCCAGTGAAGGCAGGGGCCCTTTCCCCAGTCGCAGCAGCCATTGTCCCTTCCAGACCGAGGTCACAGCAACACTTGCAGTATAGGTCCTCTCCTGTGAAAGTTCAAGTCGCAAGTGGATAAGTAGATAGAAAATGGCGGTCACGTCCGCGGCGGTGCGTACGGCGGCGGTGCGTCCCGCCACCGCCGGCGCCCTTCGCCATTGGCTCCTGAAACCCATAGGCTTCAATGTTAACCAATGCGGCTTCGCGCCGCGGTCTTCGCCCGCCGCCCGCCGCGGTGTGTCACGCCAGCGCATTGACCTCACATCCCATTGTCACACTTCACAGGTCAGGCAGCCGCCATTTCCAGGGCCCACATGGCTCAATTTCAACTGCGTCACACAGGCCTAGGCTTTGCATAGCCACTCAGACACGCCATTCACTGCATAGAGAATCGTATACTGTGCTAGCTGTGAGTACGTACCTGTGGGTTGCCTGACTGTGTGCTCCATGTTGTCCTTCCTAGGCACCGTCCGCTGGGTTGGGCGAGGAGACGGATGAATCCTCCCGTGTACCGACCGCTGGTGGACCTGTCGACAATGGAAGAACGCCACATTATCCTGACCTACCGTCTTAACCGTGCCACTATCCATGAACTGTGTGCCCAGCTGGAGCCCGACCTGATGTCCCCCATCCGCCAACCCACAGGGATTCCCCCTCTGGTGCAGGTCATGTCAGTACTACATTTCTTGGCAAGTGGGTCATTTCAGACAACCGTGGGAATTGCTTCCGGGATGTCTCAGCCCATGTTTTCGAAGGTGTTATCCAGAGTGTTGTCTGCCCTGATGAAATCCGTGAGGAACTACATCATTTTCCCTGAGGTGGGCGAATTGGCTACAGTGAAGGGTGATTTCTACGCCCTTGGACATATTCCCAACGTAATTGGTGCCATTGATGGGACCCATGTGGCTTTGGTTCCCCCAAGAGACAGGGAGCAGGTGTACAGGAACAGAAAAAGTTACCATTCAATGAACATCCAGGTGGTGTGTTTGGCTGACCAGTACATCTCGCATGTAAATGCCAAATTCCCAGGGTCAGTGCATGACGCCTACATCCTCAGGAATAGCAGCATCCCTTACGTGATGGAACAGCTACAGAGACACCGTGTATGGCTAGTGGGGGACTCTGGGTACCCCAACCTGTCGTG
Source organism: Pleurodeles waltl (assembly GCF_031143425.1). NCBI lineage: Eukaryota > Metazoa > Chordata > Amphibia > Caudata > Salamandridae > Pleurodeles > Pleurodeles waltl. Next base: position 923,416,046 of record NC_090448.1, on the reverse strand, counting down.
GCTACTGACCCCAGTAAGGAATCCCCGGACCAGGGCAGAGGAACGCTACAATGAGGCCCATGGGCGTACTAGGAGGGTGATCGAACGCACCTTTGGCCTCCTAAAGGCCAGGTTTAGGTGCCTGCATATGACCGGTGGATCCCTAATGTACTCACCTAAGAAGGTGTGTCACATCATCGTGGCCTGCTGCATGCTTCACAACCTGGCTTTGCGCCGCCAGGTGCCTTTCCTGCAGGAGGATGGTCGAGACGGTGGTGTTGTGGCAGCGGTGGAACCTGAGGAGAGTGACGAGGAGGAAGACGACGGGGCTGAAACAGACAACAGGGACAGAATCATTGAACAGTACTTCCAATAGGACACAGGTAACATTTCAAAGATAATTTAGTAAATGTTAACTACTCTGCAGCATCTCTGCTGCCTGTCTATTTGCCCCAGTGTATGATGACTGAGTTTTGGCTTTTCCCTCCCTATTTCAGATCTGGGGTCCCCACTACGAGTCCTGTGCTTCGTTTCCCCATGGACTACAGCTTTGTGGCAGCTGTTTGTTGACTTCACCATGTACAAGGACATATTTGCACTGTCATGTCAATTACAATCTATTGAAATCACAGCCAGACTCCAGATATTTTGGTGCAAAATAGGTGTTTATTGAAGTGCTCAAAATGGGATGGGTGGTTTCAAGTGGGTGGGGGCTATGGTGAAGGAATGTCCATGGCAGAGTCCAGAGTAACAGTCACACAGGTGCATTGTCCAGAGGCCTGTGGAGAGATGGAGCATGGGCAGTTCGGGGATGGACAGGGTGACAATGTGGGACAGTGGGATGACATCAGGTGGTATCCATTGCTGGCGGGGGTCTTGACATCCTACTCTGTCTTGCGAGATCTCAGGGCCCTCTTGCGGGGTGGTTCTTCTCCTGCAGGAGGTGGGGGTCTGGTGGGCTGCTGCTGTGCGGGGGCCTCCTGTCCACTAGCGCCGGCGGAGGTGGATGGCTGTTCTTGGTCCAGGCTAGTGGCAGGGGCCCTTGGGTGTTGTTCAGTGTCCGCCCTGCTGTTTACGAGGTCCTGCAGCAGCCCTACCATGGTAACCAGGGTGGTGTTGATGGCTCTGATGTCCTCCCTGTACCCCCGATAGTGTTCCTCCTGCAGCACCTGGATCTCCTGGAACCGGGCCAGTACCGTCGCCATCGTCTCCTGGGAGCGGTTGTATGCTCCCATGATGGTGGTGAGGACCTCGTGGAGAGTGGGTTCCCTGGGCCTCTCCTCCCCCCCCTGTCGCACAGCTGCCCGCCGAGTTGCCCTGTTTCCCTGGGCCTCTGCCCCCTGGCCGGTGTGCCCACTACCACTGCCCCCAGGTCCCTGTTGTTGTTGGGGTGGTGGGTTATCCTGGGTGCCCTGTAGTGGTAGACACACCGCAGATTGACGCGCCCTGGAGACAGAGGCATGGGCCCGCTGGGTGGGAGCTGTGCTGGTGTTCCCAGAGGGGTTAGGGTCTATAGTGGCCTGTGCCTGTGTGAGGGGAACCGACTGTCCAGAGGTCCCCGATGGTCCGGGCTGGTCATCGGTGTCCAGATCGACAGAGCTGCTGTCATCGCTGACGGCCTCTTGGGTGGGGGGTGTGGATAATTCTTGCCCCTCCGCCGCGGTGTGTTGACGGTCGGGTCCTGCAGGGGTATAGAGGTATGGTTATAGTTTCAATGTGTGGCATATGGGTGTATCTGTGGGTTCCCGTGTCCCCAAGTGCTGGCATTCGTGTGTGGGGGCTTTGGTGAGGGTGGCTTGTGGGGGGGATGTGTATATGCATTGGGCATGCTTTGGTGATGGGTGTCCATGCTTAGTGGACGCATGCAGGCCTAGGTTTTGGGATGTGTGGGTTGTGATGGTGAGACATTGGCGGGGAATAGGTGTGCTGGGGGTGGGGGTGAGGATGGTGGTGGGGGTGAGGGTGGGGGTGAGGATGGTGGTGGGGGTGAGGATGGTGGTGGGGGTGAGGGTGGGGGTGAGGATGGTGGTGGGGGTGAGGATGGTGGTGGGGGTGGGGGTGAGGGTGGGGTTCGAGGATGGGGGTGAGGGTTGGGGTATGATTTGGCATGCAGGTGGGGGGGAAGCAGTATTGAAGCTTCAACTTACCAGTATCCATTCCTCCGCCGACTCCTGCGAGGCCGTCAGGATGCAGGATGTTCAAGACTTCCTCCTCCCATGATGTGAATTGTGGGGGTTGAGGTGGGGGTCCTCCGCCAGTCTTCTGCACGGCGATGTTGTGCCTGGATACCATGGAACGCACCTTCCCCCGTAGGTCGTTCCATCGCTTCCTGATGTCTTCCCGATTTCTGGGGTGCTGTCCCACTGCGTTCACCCTGTCGACAATCCTCTGCCATAGCTCCGTCCTCTGGGCAATGCTGGTGTATTGTATCTGTGTGCCGAACAGCTGGGGCTCTACCCGAACGATTTCCTCCACCATGACCCTGAGTTCTTCGTCTGTGAAGCGGGTTGTCTTTGGGGTGCCATGGGGTGGTGTGTATGATGTGTGGGGTGGAGTATGTGTATTTAAGTGAGTTGAGTGTGGTGGTGTGTGTTGTTTTGTGTGTGGATAGTGTGTGGGTGATGGTGTTGAGTGGCTGTGGCTGTTATGTTTTGGATGCTGGTGTCTCGCTCTTGTCTTCTTTACGAATTTTTAAGCGTAGGGGTTTGTGGGTGATGTGGGTGGGTGTTTTATATTGTATTGTGTGTGTGGGAGTGGTGTGTGTATGTGTATCAGGTGTGTGGGATTCAAATCGTCCAATGTGGGTGAGTTTTGTTCGTTTGTGTGTATTCTGACCGCGCCGGTGTGTCCCGCCAATGGAATACCGCGTTTGAATGACCGCCGCGTGGATTCGTGGGTCGTAATGGCATGGGCGTATTTCTGTTGGCGTGGCGGTGGAGGTTTGGTCACCTCCACCTTTCCGCCGACCGCTGGTCTGGCGGTCTGTTGTGGCGGTCGGATTTTCGGAGGTTTGCCTTCTGCGGGTCAGAATGACCGTGGCGGGTTTCCGCGACCGCGGCGGGATTATGGAGGATTTCTGACCGGCGGTAGGCGCCTTTTACCGCCGAGGTCAGAATGACCACCTAAGTGTGAAGGTAAACTTTTAACCGAGGCCTCCAGCGGCCTGTAGCCGAGCAGGGCTCCATCGCGGTCAGCCTTAAACTTTGACTTTGCCCCGGTCGAGGTGCAACCAGATGACCCGATTGGCGCTTTTTGTTTCTAAGCGCTAAAAAAACAATAATTCTTTAAAAATTCATATCTCCCGTTCCCCTTATCCGATTGTATTAGTTTTTGTGTCATTTTAAAGATAAAAATATAATCTATTTTTATGAATTGGTTTTGGATTTGTAAACTGTTTCCTGTGTTTTATTTAATTACTGTTTTGTGATATTTGAATGCTTTACACTCTGGGGGTTATTCTAACTTTGGAGGAGTGTTAATCCGTCCCAAAAGTGACGGTAAAGTGACGGATATACCACCAGCCGTATTACGAGTTCCATAGGATATAATGGACTCGTAATACGGCTGGTGGTAAATCCGTCACTTTTCCGTCACTTTTGGGACGGATTAACACCTCCTCCAAAGTTAGAATAACCCCCTCTGTCTCCTAAGTTAAGCCTTGATGCTCCTTGCCAAGCTACCAAGGGTTGAGCTGGGTTTAATTTACTGAGACCTAACTGGACCTTAGTGGAGGTTAGTGGCCTATTGCTAAGTTTAGGTACCTACCTGCCCTTACCAATAACCAATTTTCCAACACAAGCCATCTTAATCACTAAGTTGGGATCTCCCAATGACCTGTGCCCCCCTACATTCATTCAGTTAGTGCCTGATTGAGTAGACTCCCAGTTAACAGAGATCTTCAACGCCATGTTTCAAGAAGGCTAACAGTGGAAATCTGCATCAACTCTTCCATTGTTGAAGAAACCCAATCTGAGCCCACTAGATCCAAATAACTACCAACCTATTTTGAGACAACCTTCTCCAGCTAAGCTCATTGAAAAGTTTATGAACATGCAGTTGGCTGCCTTTTTGGGTAATATTCATCTGCTAGACAATACACAAGTTGTGTTTCACAAAGGCCACAGTACAGAATCTGCACTAATAGTGGTCACAGAGGTAATCAAGACATCAGTGGATAAGGGAGAAAATGCTGTCCTTATGCTTCTAGATCTCTCGGCAGCGTTTGACACAGTCAATCGTGATCTGTTGATTGACTGTTTGGAACATTGAGGGGTTCAGGGTGTTGTACTCTCATTACTGTGATCATTCCTTACTGACCACGTCCTATTAGTTTCCCTGTATGATGTTGCATCTGAACCTTTATCACTACTGTGTAGGGTTCCACAGGGCTCACTCCTAAGCCCAACTCTTTTCAATCTGTATGTCACATGTTTGGCATCCCTAGTGAAATACTTTGGGTTGTCACTAGTGTCTTACCCAAATTGTTGTTTCCCTTTCCAGTTAAGTAAAGAGTAACATCTTTTGTAATTGTGTGAGTGATGTAAGCCAATGGATGGACAACAACTGCCTTAAGTAAAATTTGTCAAAAGCAGAAGACATCCTATTTGGCAACAACACATCCTTCTGAACACCTTCCTGGTGGCCGGATGAACTTGGCTGAATTCCGACACTGATAAAAAAAGTAACAAATCTGTGTTTTCTGATTGACGACAGACTCATCTACAGGGATCAAGTCAACAAAGCGCTTACCATGTCTTTATACACACTGCACGCCATTAGGACAATTTTGCTGTTTATACCTTTAGACCTGCTGAAAGTAGTTGTCATAGGCCACGTGCTATCCAGTGTGGATTATTGTTATGGATTATATTAAAACCTCACAAAAAGCTTGCTGCACAAACTGCAGATACTTCAAAACTCAGCTGCCTGGATGCTACTAAAGGTACCTAGATCTCACTTTGTCTTTCAGGCCACAAACAGGCTTCACTGGTTGCCGGTGAGGAAGCGTGTCATCTTCAAGGCCCTGTGCATTACATACAAGGCTCTGCATGGCTCAGGCCCAGCGTACCTGAGGGAAAACATTTAGATGGTATGTATCAAGGAGGACTCTTCATTAAAACTCAGCCAATATTATGGTTGTTCCCACTCACAAGCCCTCTTCTTGGGGAGATAGGAGCCTTGTTATCTGCACTGTACAGAACTGGATCTTGCTCCCGTCACAACTGAAAGGAGTTCCATCTTTGATTTCATTCCAAAAGACTTTGAAAATGTGGTTCTTCAGTCTACAGTAATTGCAACTTGTTCTGAAGGCCTTAAACCATCTGGCTCATAGCTTTCAGTTTCATGCAGCTTACCACTAATCCTGTCACCCAGCGCCAAGAAGCCCCGGGTATTTTCTCGTGCTCAGCCAATATTATAATCATCCTAGACTAGCACCACTTATGGTTGTGAATGGTGGACTAACTATTTAGCTTGATAGCACAGAGTGGGTTAAATAGAGAGTACCTACCTAGTAAGTATTTGGAGGGAAGCAGCATAAACAGAGTCACTTAAACTGTCAAACAACACTGTCCTTTCCTTGCAAGTAGGAGAGCATCCACCACTTCCTGTCACTTATTTAATTCATCATAGCAGACTTGGGCATTGAGGGCCGCAAAACACTCAATGATATGATGAATATTTGAAGTAAAATTGGAGCAATCCACAACAAACGCACAGCAGCATTGCAGAAAGATGTGTCAAAGGTGAAGTTTGGTACTGCTGGCTTTGGTCATTAAATTACAAACTGTGAATGTTGTTATTCATCAGTGTGCCTGCAGCTTTTCATTTTTCAGCTGCAGATGGACCTATTTTGTAGTGTGCAGTGTTTACAGACAATTGTGAATCACAAGGACACCTGCATGCTATTGTACAGTATGCAGTCAACTAATAATCACATATTGATCCAGGTAGAGTTAACTGTAGCATATAACTATTCTGCAAGTATTGAATGTTGTTCTGTTCTCACAATCTGATCCCATTCGGTCAACCTATCCTTCAAGAAGATGTTGGCGGCACTCTAATCTACCCTTCAATTGAAAGACAGTTTTGCTCCTTCACGCCATCACTCCGTCATGCTGTGTGGAGGAGGAGGGAGTTAGCGAGAGCTACGTCAGGAACAGCGATCTGAGTGCAGCTCTCAATACAGGTGAAGCAGGGGAAACAGATGAAGTGGCCTGAGCAAACCCACCACCACCACTGCTGTGGCCACCACCCCACTGCTACTGCCACCTCGTTGCTCCCCGACCTGCTCTTCTACCCCCTTTGCAGCTTGTAATCTGTGCTGAGCCATTCATAGCCACACCACTCCCTGCAGGCCTTGAAAATTGAGCATGGATTTAGTGAGGGCGAAAGGGTGAAAGGAGCTAGCAACTGAGCAGGGGCCTAGGTCCTTTACAAGGTTGAACCCCAGGCATGCAGAAGCAGCCCAACCAGATTTGAGTTTGGTTTGCGGCCTGGATAACCTCCCCCGTTCTCTACACATTCACCTGTGTCCCTCGTGCCTCCTTGGTGCCCCCCTTTCCATAGAGCCCACAGCCTCCCAGACTCCTGAAGGCCCCTTTAAGGCCCACCAAATACCTTCAAGGCCTAACAGTCCCACCAGGCTGCCGTTCCCCTTCAGCCCTAATTATTAAGTGCTTACAACGCACATCCTCCAGGCATTCATCGTTCACTGCCTACTTCCTGGGCAGCCTACCATCACAACTACAAGCTCATGCTCTCCTTCTGCCTAGGCAAGGCAATCAACCCACGGGAGGGGTGAGGCGGCGCATCTTGACTGGGAAGCTGCGCACTGAACACAGCAAGATGCTAACCACATGCAGCAACATTCAGATTAGTCCCACTAGTATCTAACCCGTCCAATCATTGCATGTTCATGGTCCCTCCGACGCAGCTACCCAATCCTTCAACAGGAGGGGTGAGGCAGCACAGACTGCCAGGCAAGTCTTGAGCTGCATACTGTAGACCATTAGCCACGAGCTGCACCCAGCTGCAGAAGGGCAGTAGACAGATTGTATTCAGTGGCAGGGCTGCATGCCTATCTATCTGCCAGCTTGACACATGCAATGCACCACTGACAGCAGTCTACAAGTAATACCAAGTCAACCAATCATTGGGTGGTGGCACCTTTGCAACTACTAACAGAGGAAATTGTCCCTGCAGCTTATTTGTTTTATGAACATAATCTCTGTTAGACCTGGAATCTTTGGCGTGGTCTCCTCTAACATTTTGCCTCTACTTCCAGATTGTTGTTTTATGCTGGACTCTGTTTTTGCTGTTTTTGTTAGTTTGGGCACTTTACTACTGCTGACCAGTGCTAAAGTGCCACTAATCCCTACGTGAAATTGTGGGGCATATTTATACTCCGTTTGCACCGAATTTGCGTCGTTTTTTTCGACGCAAATTCGACGCAAAACTAACTCCATATTTATACTTTGGCGTTAGACGCGTCTAGCGCAAAAGTTCCTGGAATTAGCGTCATTTTTTTGCGTGAACACCTTCCTTGCGTTAATGATATGCAAGGTAGGCGTTCCCGTCTTAAAAAATGACTCAGATGCTATTGCGTCGTATTTATACTCCCGGGCAAAAATGACGCCCGGGAGTGGGTGGGTCTAAAAAACCCGCATTTGCGCCGGATTTTAGCGCCTGGGTCAGGGCAGGCGTTAAGGGACCTGTGGGCTCAGAATGAGCCCAGAGGTGCCCTCCCCTGCCCCCAGGGACACCCCCTGCCACCCTTGCCCACCCCAGGAGGACACCGAAGGATGGAGGGACCCACCCCAGGGCCATTAAGGTAAGTCCAGGTAACTATTTTTTTATATTTTTTTTTGTGGCATGGGGGGCCTGATTTGTGCCCCCCTACATGCCACTATCCCCAATGACCATGCCCAGGGGACAGAAGTCCCCTGGGCATGGCCATTGGGCAAGGGGGCATGACTCCTCTCTTTGCTAAGACAGGAGTCATTTCAATGGGGGATGGGCGTCGTAAAAAAATGGCGCAAATCGGGTTAAGACGATTTTTTTGCCTCAGCCTGACTTGCCCCATTTTTGGACGCCCAAACGCCATTTTTCCCTACGCCGGCGCTGCCTGGTGTACGTGTTTTTTTTCCACGCACACCAGGCAGCGCCGGTCGGCTAACGCCGGCTAACGCCATTCAATAAATACGGCGCCTGCATGGCGCTTCAGAATGGTGTTAGCCGGCGCTAATTTTTTTGCCGCAAAACTGCGTTAGCGCAGTTTTGCGTCAAAAAGTATAAATATGGGCCTGTATGTGTTGGCTTTCCACATTAGCATATTTGATTTACTGGCAAGTCCATAGTATAGTGTACTAGAGGTGCCTAGGGCCTGTAAATGCTACTAGTGGGCCTGCAGCACTGATTGTGCCACCCACATGAGTAGCCCTGAAAACATGGCTCAGACCTGCCACTGCTGTGTCTGTGTGTGCAGTTTTTAAACTGGCAATTCGACTTTGGAAATGTACCCACTTGCCAAGCTTAAACTTTCCCTTTTTATACATGTAAGGCATCCTAAAGTAGGCCCTAAGTAGCCTCATGGGCAGGCTATGTTAAAGGTAGGACTGTGCTGATGTGCTTTTACATGTCCTAACAGTGAAATACTGCCAAATTTGTTTTCACTGCTGCAAGGCCTATCTCTCTTATAGATTAACATGGGGGCTGGCTTTAAATGTCCTTAAAGTGAAGTTTCCCTTTTGGAACAGATACAAATATGGAGTTTGGGAACTTTGAACTCACAATTTAAAAATACATATTTTAGTGAAGTTGGTTTTTAGGTTGTTAGTTTCAAAATGACACTTTTAGAAAGTAGGCATTTTCTTGCTTAAAACATTCAGTGACTCTGCCTGTTTGTGGATTCCTTTTCTGGGTCAGTTTGACAGTTGGGCTGTGTTTGAATCTCCACTAGACAGTGAAAAAAAGGGTGCTGGGGTGTGACCTGGATATCCTGATGGGCCCTCAGGGCTAGACTGGAGGGAGGTGTGGTCACTTACACATGAAAGGCCCGTGGCTATCCTCACACAAAGCAATCTTCCACCCCCTGGAGTGTGTCTGGAGTCAGGCCTGGGCAAGGCAGGATCCTGTAGACAACAGAGACTTTTCGTTGAAGTTTGCCATCTTCAAAAGCAGAAACCAAAACACCATATTTTCAGATTACTTCAAGGATTCAAGAGGAACCTCGACCTAGGAGAATAGCTGAAGAGCTGAGGAGAAGTGCTGCCCCTGTCTATGTCTGTGCTTTGTTGGGCTATCCTGCAGTTTTTGCTTCTTCCTGTGAAAGGGGACAAGGACTAGACTTTATTGTGCATTCTTGATTGAGAGGTATCTCCAAGGGCTTGGACTGAGCTTGCCTCCTGTTGTTGAAGCCTCTGGGACAACAAAGGCTTCACCCAACAGGCTGCGAACTCTAGCTTGCCAGAGGGTGCCATTCTAGTTCCTTGGCCCCTGGAAGTGAATTTCTGGTGAAAATCTGGTGAAACGATGCTGGACGACTCTGTGCGACTTTGCTAAGGACCCAGCTGCATGAAGCCTGCGATACTGCCTACACCTGGATCCGTGGACTTTGCTGAGGTGTGACAACCCTACCATCAACGTAGGCCAACGTCGCTGCAGCTTCTGACGCCCGTATAAACTCATGAGTTAGAGTGTCGTACACCTGGTTGGTGTTCGTGACACCCAACTCTGTCGCAGCACCTGTGAGCCTGTGACGTGATCACAACCCCTTGAGGTCACCCGCATCATTGTGACTTCTCTGGACTTTGACTTTGCCGGCGGGCCAAGGGTCCAACTCCGCAAAGCCGACGCCGCCACACCTCGACCGCTCCGCAGCAAGGACCCGACACCTCTTTTTGATGCCTCTGGCCCTTCACTCCACAACACCAGAACCAATGCTATATCGGATCCAGCGACGCCTTGCTCCCCGACTCCCTGCACCGGCTTGTTTTCCACACATTTTGCTAAGGTACTGTTCCTGGGGGGTCCGTGTGACTCCGTAAATGGCACCAGTGGCATCACATTGTGGGAAACAACTCCGTCTTAATGCTGCTTTAACATTAGATTGCAGCATTTGCACCTCTAGGCACTATGGTGGTCATTACAACCCTGGCGGACGGTGCTAAAGCAGCAGAAACACCTCAAACAGGCCAGCGGACATAAAAAGGGCATTATGACCCTGGCAGAAACCGCCAACAAAGACAGCCACTTTAACACTTCGCCCGCCACGGCGGTACAGACAAGCAGAGCGGCGGTCACCGCCAACAGCCCACAGTATTACAACCCGCCAATCCGCCACCTTTTCCGGGGCGGATTCACCGTGGATAAAAACACGGCGAAACAGACATTTCAATGGGAAAACGCTCACCTTAACATATCCCACGAGGAATCCATGGACCCGGAACTCCAAATACTCCCTGTCCTTGTGTTTCTGCTCTTCTACGACCAACAGCTACGTAGGCGCCGCAGACAACGGTGAGTACTGCACCTACGACATGGGGGAGGGGGGAGGCAAAAGTTAGGGGGACACACACCAAACACCCCCACCCCCACCCTCGCATATTACAACATACACACCAATACATTCTCAAAAATCTCAGTAACAACCCACAATCCCCCCGGAAGAATGAATACACAAAGCGAAAATCGGTCAAACAATGTAATCTGCCAATATACATGTCATACAAAAATATACAGATGTATATTTGAAAATCAGTCAGAATTATATACAATACGAGAAGTAGTGCAGATATGTACATAACAATGTCCGTGCACCATCAGTCCAAAAAGTACATGGGCGAGGCCCACAAACGATACCTGACCACAATCGGAGAGAACACTGCTGGGGCATCAGATAGAAATACTACAGGCACCTCAGGGGGAAGGGAAGGGGGGGCACCTCAGCCGGATGACTGCAAAGCCAGATCCATGACGGGGCTCCATGACCATAAATGCCCTCCTGGGGAGTGCAAAGCCACAGTCTCTCAAGTCTCCCAAGTGGGTGGGTTGCCCACTGTGCCATCCTGGGGAGTGTAAAGCCACAGTCTCTCAAGTCTCCCAAGTGGGTGGGTTGCCCACTGTGCCATCCTCGGGAGTGCAAAGCCACAGTCTCTCAAGTTGATGCAGGTCTCTACTGATACGGGGGGATCTGGTGCCCAGACTAGATGAGTCTCCCTGTGAAAGGTCGTGTCCTGTCACTGTCCCAGCTGCACATGGGATAAGGATGCCTGATGAGGTGGCCCATTCATTCCTACCCGGTGCATTGCCCTGTTCAGCGGTGCTTAGCCATGGCGGTCGTTGCCCTGTTCAGCGGTGCTTTGCCATGGCGGTTCAGGACAGTTCAGCGGTGCTTTGCCATGGCGGTCTTTGCCCTGTTCAGCGGTGCTTTGCCATGGCGGTTCAGGACAGTTCAGTAGTGCTTTGCCATGGCGGTCGTTGCCCTGTTCAGCGGTGCTTTGCCATGGCGGTTCAGGACAGTTCAGCGGTGCTTTGCCATGGCGGTCTTTGCCCTGTGCAGCAGTGCTTTGCCATGGCGGTGCAGGACAGTTCATCGGTGCTTTGCAATGGCGGTTCTGATAAGGACATTGGTGTGTGGCAGGACGTTCTATACACTGGACATTGGTGTGTGGCATGACGTTTCATCATTGCCCAGCGGGGCTGTGGCAGCCGGGACCCTCCTGGGCACTGACTCCGGCGGTGGCGGTGGTCTCCTGACCAGTGACGATACTTGGGCCCTCCTGGGCTGTGACTCTGGCGGTGGTCTCCTGACCACTGACGATACTTGGGCCCTCCTGGGCTGTGACTCTGGAGGTGGTCTCCTGACCACTGACGATACTTGGGCCCTCCTGGGCTGTGACTCTGGCGGTGGTCTCCTGACCAGTAACGACGGTGCTGGCGGTTTCGTCTCGCGCGCCGGAAATGATGGCGCACTTCTCTGCCGTGACACTCACAACTGGCTGGGCAGACTTCCTCTGGCCCTTCCCCACCTTTGCTGGAGTCACAGATGACTCTCCAATCCCCTTGGAACCCATGTCAGTTGTTTCCCCACCTGGAGTCTTAACACAGTCCCGTCGTCCACTCTCCAATTTTATTGCCTTTACAGGGGGTGGGCTGCCAGTGCCTTGGCTCCGGGTCCTACTGCCTGCCCTGGTGGCCGGTGCACTCCAAAAACCTTGAACAGGCACCACTGGTATTGGAGGCTTTTTGGCTGAGGCGCTACGACGGGACTGATAAATTGGAGGGGGGGGTGGGGCAAAAGGTCAACTTTACAGAGGGACAGTTTCTGACGAACACTGGGATGGGTAGCTGGAGGGGTCTGGGAGTGGAGGAAGAGGAGGTGGTTGTCGGAGGTGTCACTTTAGGTGTTTTGGGTGCAGGTGCAGGTACTGGAGGCTGTTGCAAGGTGGATGGATGTTGGGTGAGTGATTGCCTGCGTTTGGGTACTTTGGGAGGGGGCGTCACAGACACACTGGGAGAGGACACAGGGGACGTGTAAATGGCAGTGGAGGTGGTGAGTGCAGGTGAGCGGGGTGTGGTGCTGGGTGTTCTGGTGCGAGTCCTAGTGGCTGTAGATGTAGTGCATGCAGGTGAGAGTGTAGACGAGACTGGGAGGGAGGAGGGAGAAGAGGAGGAGGGGGACACAGTGTAGGCAGTGGATGTTGTTGTGTCTGTATGTGGGTGAGGCTTGCGTGAGTGCCTGTGGTGTGTGTGGTGCCTATGTTTGCTTGAGCTACTTGGGTGTGTTGACTTGTGTACATGCTGGTCTGTAGGTGTTCTTGGGATGGGCTGGGGTACAGGAGATTGGGTCTGGGTGGAGGAAGTTGGAGGGGGGAGGCTAGACACAGGGACAATTGCTGCCATCAGTGCTGAGGCCAAAGATTGCAGGGTTCGCTGAAGGGCAGCCTGACCAGAATGAATGCCCTCCAGGAATGCATTACCGTGTTGCAACTCTCGTTCTACACCCTGGATGGCATTCACAATGGTAGACTGCCCAACAGTGAGTGACCTGAGGAGGTCAATGGCCTCCTAACTGAGGGCAGCAGGGGTGACTGGGGCAGGGCATGAGGTGCCTGGGGCGAAGGTCATGCCCACCCTCCTGGGTGAGCGGGCATGGGGCGAACGCTGAGGGGCTGCTGGGAGGGCGGTGCTGGTAGGTGAGGTGGCGGCTGTACCTGTAGAGGTGGGGTGCACAGATGGTGCCGCCACCACAAGGGAGCTCCCATCGTCGAACGAGTCCGCGTCGCTGCTTGGTGATCCGGTGGCCGACGTGAAGCTCCCCTCGCCCTCCATACCACTGGTGCATTCAGAGTCTGTGGTGTGGCCCTCCATGGCCATGTGGGATGCAGCTCCCTCCTGCTCCGGTGCCACTGTACCTCCGCCTGTTGATGCTGATGTACAAAAGGACAGGGGGAGCAGACAAAGGGGGGGAGACAGAATAAAGAGGGTTTTAGTGCATGGCATACCGCTACCGTTGGCGGACAAGACAAACGCAGATGCCCCCCTGCATTACGCTGTGCTCCTGCCCTCTGCACATGCAATTTCTGGGATATGGCCTATATGGCAATGGTGGACATCGGCGCACATGGATGCCACAGGGGCAACTATACCTCGACTTGGCACTCTGCTGAGGTGGGGTAGAGTGCCACATGGGCTACATTACGGAGGGGCCTTGCCTAACAAACTCGCCGTGGCCTAGGGACACCCACAGCCCACCTTCACCACCCAGACACCTCCACTGCAAGCAAAGTCAGCAGAATGAGGTTGTACTCACCCCCTTGTGTCTGCTGTGATGCCCTCAAGCGCACATCCAACTCCGGGTAGGCCACTGCCAGGATCCGGAACATCAGGGGGGTCATGGTGCGACGGGCACCCCTCCCACGTTGGGAGGCCATCCCCAGCTGAGCCTCCGCCGTCTTCTTGCTGCAGCGGCGAATGTCCTCCCATCTCTTACGGCAGTGGGTGCCCCGTCTCTGGTGGGCCCCCAGGGTCCGGACCTCCTTGGCGATGGCACGCCAAATGTCCCTCTTCTGGTGGGCGCTGACCTACATGACATGTACAAGGAAAGAGGAACAGTCATTACCAACTGCACCGTCGTTGTGAGTGGCCCCCTCCCTACTCTGGCCATGTAGACCATTCATTCCCATGCATTAATGTTCTATGGACTCTGCCCCCTTCCCACTTCCAACCAGCCCACTCCACCCAGGCCTAGCCCATACAACGTGCTCCCTGTGTACTAACCTGTTGGTCTGGAGGACCGTAGAGTAGCGTGTACTGGGGGAGGACCCCGTCTACCAGTTTATCCAACTCCTGTGCAGTGAAGGCAGGGGCCCTTTCCCCAGACGCAGCAGCCATTGTCTCTTCCAGACCGAGGTCACAGCAGCACTTGCAGTGTAGGTCCTCTCCTGTCGAAGGTCAGGTATCTAGTGATTGAACATAGAGAAAGTGACGGTGACGTCCGCGGCGGTGACGTCCGCGGCGGTGATGTCCGCGGCGGTGATGTCCGCGGCGGTGCGCATCGTCAACGCCAGCGCACCTGTTCATTGGCTCCTGGGACCCATAGGGTCCAATGTTAACCAATGCAGCATTGCGCCGCGGTCTACGACCGCCTACCGCGACGGTGTGTAACGCCAGCGCTGTTACCCCACAATCCCATTGTCCCAGTTTAGAGGTCAGGCAGCCGCCATTTCAGGGGCCCACATGGCTTCATTTCATACTGCGTCACACATAGCTAGGCCTACACTCAACACACATACAGGAAGGGTTATGTGAGTGGTGTAGTCTTGTGTGTGACTGTGGGTACATACCTGGAAGAATAATGACTGGTTCTTCGCTGTTGTCCTTCATAGGCACCGTCTGCTGGGACATATGAGAAGATGTCGGAATACCCCGGTGTACCGACCGCTGGTGGACCTGTTGACAATGGAAGAGCGACATGTCATCGTAACCTACCGGTTTGACCATGCCACAATCCAGGAACTATGTACCCAGTTGGAGCCAGACCTGATGTCACCAATCCGCCATCCTACTGGAATCCCCCCTGACGTGCAGGTGCTGTCAGTGCTCCATTTCCTTGCAAGTGGGTCTTTTCAGACAACAGTGGCCATGGCATCAGGGATGTCCCAGCCTATGTTTTCCAACGTGTTGTCCAGAGTGTTGTCTGCCCTGCTGAAACACGTAAGGAGATACATCATTTTCCCTCAGGTGGAGGATTTGGCTACAGTGAAAGGTGACTTCTATGCCCTTGGACATAACCCCAACATCATAGGTGCCATTGATGGGACCCATGTAGCTCTGGTCCCCCCCCACAGGAGTGAAGAGGTGTACAGGAACAGGAAGAGTTATCATTCAATGAATGTCCAGATGGTCTGTTTGGCAGACCAGTACATCTTGCAGGTAAATGCTATGTTCCCTGGCTCAGTGCATGACGCCTACATCCTGCGGAATAGCAGCATCCCTGATATGATGGGTCAACTCCAGAGGCACTGTGTATGGCTTTTGGGGGACTCTGGTTACCCCAACCTTTCGTGGCTATTGACCCCAGTGAGGAATCCCAGGACCAGGGCAGAGGAACGCTACAATGAGGCCCATGGGCGGACTAGGAGGGTGATCGAACGCACCTTCGGCCTCCTGACGGCCAGGTTCAGGTGCCTCCATATGACAGGTGGATCCCTATTCTACTCACCGAAGAAGGTGTGCAACATCATCATCGCCTGCTCCATAATTTGGCTTTGCGACGCTAGGTGCCTTTTCTGCAGGAGGATGATCCAGATGACGGTGTTGTAGCAGCTGTGGAGCCTGTGGACAGTGATGAGGAGGAAGCTGATGAAGAAGACAACAAAAACAGGGAGTCAGTCATACAGCAATATTTCCAGTGAGACACAGGTGAGAACATTTTCATTTTTAGCATTACATTGACTTTCACACGTCTACCTCTATCATGTTTTTCGAATTCAGTCAACATTTGGTAACTGAGTTGTACCCTTCCATTACGGTTTCACAGGTGTGGTTACCTACGTGTCAATTGCTTGCATCCTTCAAGGGCTTGTGATATGTGACATAGGTATGTTAGCTTTAGAATGGTAAACCCATTATGACACTGTCATTGATAATACATTTTTACTAAATCACAGCATGTTTTGTGTTTCAAGGGTGTTTATTGAAGTGCTCAGAAATGGGAGGGGGTTGTAAAATGAGGATGGGTGATGGTGGAGGAATGTCCATGGCAGAGTCCAGTCTATTAGTCTCACAGGTGCACTGCCCATCTGGGCATAGGAAGAGGAGCTGGGGCAGTTAAAGTATGGACATGGTTACAAAGTGGGACAGTGTGAGGACAATCAGGGTGGTGTCATTTCCTGGCGGGGGTCTTGCCATCTTGCTCTGTCCTGTTCCTGGATCTCAGTGACCGCTTGCGTGGTGGTTGTCCGTCTGCAGGGGGTGGGGTGCTGGTGTGGTGGTCCTGTGGCGGGGCGTCCTGTCCACTAGCGCCGGCGGAGGTGGTCGGCAATTCATCGTGCTGGCTAGTGTCAGGGGCCCCTTGGAGTGCCACGGTGTCTCTCAAGGTCTGCTGTATGTCCTTCAGCACCCCTACGATGGTGCCCAGGGCGGAGCTGATGGTCCTGAGCTCCTCCCTGAACCCCAAATACAGTTCGTCCTGCAGGCGCAGGGTCTCCTGCAACTTGTCCAGAACCGTCGCCATCGTCTCCTGGGAGTGGTGGTATGCGCCCATGATGGAGGAGAGGGCCTCGTGGAGGGTGGGTTCCCTTGGCCTGTCCGCCCCCTGTCGCACAGCAGCCCTCCCAGTTCCCCTGTGTTCCTGTGTCTCCGTCCCCTGGACCGTGTGCCCACTACCACTGCCCCCAGGTCCCTGTTGTTGTTGGGGTGGTGGGTTATCCTGGGTTCCCTGCAGTGGTGGACACACCGCTGATTGACCTGTCCTGGGTAGGAAGGTTTGGGCCCGCTGGGTGGGTGCTGTGCTGGTGTTACCAGAGGGTGGAAGGTCAGTGTTGTGCTGTGCCTGTGCAAGGGGAACCGACTGTCCAGAGGCCCACGATGGTCCGGGCTGGTCATCAGGATCCAGTAGGGCAGAGCTGCTCTCCTCACTGTGGGCCTCTTCTGGGGGTGGAGTGGTGTTGTCTGGACCCTCTGGTGTGGTGACGGTCCTTCGGGTTCCTGCAGGGGCATAAGAGCATGATTATTGCATGTTTGTGTGTAATGGTGAGCAATGGGTGGGTGTTTGTGTACCCCAGTGCATGCATTCCTGTGTGTGAGTTTCTGTGGTGATGGTTGGGGGTTGTACTGGGTATGTGCAGTGGGCATGCTTTAGTGAGGGGTGTCCATGCTTAGTTGTGTCATGCAGGGCTTGGTGTTGGGATGGGTGGTTTGTGTCATGGGTACATTAGTGAGGAGTTGTAGTGATAGGGGAGGGGGTGAGGGTGGGGGTGTGTGATAGCATGCAGGTAGGGTGGGGGATCTGATAGTTAAAAAATTGACTTACCAGTGTCCCATCCTCCACCGACTCCTGCGAGGCCCTCAGGATGCAAGATGGTCAAGACTTGCTCCTCCCATGTTGTTAGTTGTGGGGGAGGAGGTGGGGGTCCGCCGCCAGTCCGCTGTACCGTGATGTTGTGCCTGGAGACCGTTGAACGCACCTTCCCCCGTAGGTCGTTCCATCTCTTCCTGATGTCCTCCCTATTTCTTGGGTGCTGTCCCACGGCGTTCACCCTGTCCACTATTCTGCGCCATCACTCCATCTTCCTGGCTATTGATGTGTGCTGTACCTGTGAGTCAAATAGCTGTGGCTCTACCCGGATGATTTCCTCCACCATGACCCTGAGCTCCTCCTCTGAGAAGCGGGGGTGTCTTTGGCGTGCCATGGGGTGGTGTGAGTAATGTGTGGGGTGGTGTATGTGGTGAAGAGTGTGGTGAGTGTAGTGGTGTGTGGTGTTTTGTGCGTGGTGTTGTGTGGGTGATGGTGTTGTGTGCCTCTGTGTAGTGGGGTTGTCTATTCTGTGCTCTCTCTCTGTCGCCTTCGTGTCTAATGTTTGGTCGTAGGGGTTTGTGTGTGATGTGGGTGTGTGTTTTATATAGTGTTGGGTGTGTGGGAGTGGTGTTTGTATGTGTATCAGGTGTGTGTATTTTGAATTGTCCAATGTGGCAGTGTTTTGGAGATGTGTGTGTATTTTGAGCGCAGCGGGGTGTACCGCCAATGGAATACCGCGGTTGAAAGACCGCTGAGTGCATTCGTGTGTCGTAATAGCATGGGCGTGTTTCTGTTGGCGTGGAGGTGGAGGATTTGTTTCCGACAGTTTATCACTGACCTTTGGTGTGGCGGTGTTGTGTGGGTGTCTAAATATCGGCGGATTCCAAGATGTGTGTCATTATAGCTGTGGCGGAATGCCGCGGCGGCGGCGGTGTGTTGGCGGTCTTCTGCACGGCGGTAAGCGCCTTTTACCGCCAATGTTGTAATGACCCCCTATGTTTGTGTGTTTATTTGCTAAAGTCATTTTTATTTGTGTATGGTGGATTTTTATAATATTAGGTCTTGTGTTATTCAGATAAATATTACTTTTTTTCTAAACCAGTGTTGTGTCCATTTTGAAATGTTTCACTATATGACCCTGTGTGTTGGTACAAATAGTTTACACAGTAGAGTGTGGATCCGTGCTTGGACAGGGGGCAACATGACAGCCAACCAAAGACCCCATTTCTAGCAACCTCTCTTAAGAGCTCAGCTGAAGCGGTTGTGTAAAGAAATATCTCTACAGGGAACCATAGTAAAAATGAGCACATAAAATGCCATATCTGCTCAACTACAAGCACATCATTGATCTCATAAATCAGCCAAAAGGCATAAGGACAAGCTCCTATACCCCTGTAAAGGGGCATTTGGGAAAACCTAAGTATCACCCAGCATTGGAAAAAACCACAGCCAGGCTCCAGTAACAGGAGCCCACCTCCAGGCCCACATTCCTACAGTGAATGGCTGCACTTTAGGACTGAGTAGGAATTATATTAGAGGATTCCTAGCACCGAGCACATAGGCTGACTCATGCATGGCAACTCAGGATACGCCATGTACACAGCTCATCACCTGTGGATGGATGAGCAAATAATCCTCCTGTTAATCTATCGGCAGTGCAATCCGCCGCATCTCAAAGATTGTAATAGTGGGAAGAAGATGGCAATGGTAGTTCATGTATCAAAAAGCTCCCCTGACTGACGTTACTATAATTAATAGAGCATAGACTCCACTGCAACATCTTCAGAAATCCCCTGCAGCCTCTTCCCCTGCTCAACAACCAGGAAAGACAAACCAAGGTGATATGAAAGATGTAGCAGAGGTGATAGATGGTCTGTGGTGTCAAGATAATCAATCTATAGCCAGTCAACCACCGCAAGCTAGAGAAAGGACTGATGACTTGGCCCAAGTGGGGGGGCTTGATACCTCCAGAAGCTAAACCTGGAATACCACCCCCATAGAGGCCCTCGAAAATGTCACCAATATAGATCATTAAGATGAACAAGGTGAAAGATGCTCATTGGCTGATTGGTGCTCAGGCTTCTCCGGCTCATGTTTCATCCATCAACAAGAGCCAGACCCAGACCCAGACCTTTTGGAAGATTGGATCGCCATGTTGCTGCAAACAGAAGTGCTAACAAATACCAATAATACATTAAACGCCATGGCCAATGCAGCACTGCTACACGCTGAAGAACTAGATGTGCAAATTTCTATCCTACAGACCATTGTCACCTTAATCACAAGAATCAACAGTAAATTGGACTGCCTGAATAAAGTAATTGACAGTGAACAGGACTCTTTATAAATGGAGCCTAATCAAGGTCAATGCACACGCAGACCTCTTTTAAGAAAAGCTAGCAACCCTGCCTGAAATGTTGACCTCCCTGATTGAGGACCCGGAAAGGGAAGCCAGTACCCCAGCTGTTGGAAATACGCCAACCCAACAGCAAGGTCGTCAAGGTCAAGTAACTCCATGCTCTCTAGAGAGTGTTTTAACCTCAGCAATAGAGCTAAACCTGGATGCCGCTCCTGTAGAAGTTAGTGGGCTGCAAACAGACTAGTGGACCCTGACCCCACAAATCGACAACTCATCGTCACCACTAAAGGGAATGCCCAGCGTCAGTGGGGCTCTGAGCAGGGGACGACTACTGCGCACAATAATCCCCCAAGCGGTGATCCTAATATTCCGGACACCATGGGTAACCCCCTGTCAAGGAAAAACAAGAAAATAATTAAACAATTAAATAAATGCAACCGAAATAGAAGCTCCCACCCCCTTGGGTTGGCTTCAGCACGATCAACAAGACCCCAAGGTAAACAAACTTACCCACCCAAAACAGAAATTAAAAGGGCCCTTGCATATAGTCATAAAGAAACAGCCAAGGATGACGCTCAAGTCAGCGCAATAGAAGCGCACCAACTCAAGAACTTACTGCAGAAATAGAGGCACCCCCACAAAATGGACCCCCGTAGGAAGTGCAACTCAATTAAACAATAACATCTCAATAGTCCCTGACAGCACTTCAGCATGGGCACAAACAACAGCAAACCCCACAGAATTGGGAGGGGCAGTTGAAGCATTTAGCCAACACAAGGTACAAGGAAGAATAACAGAGGACCTAGCCTTGCGACAGGGAACATGGACAACTTTATGGCACCAATGCCACAACGTGACCCCCCAAAAGCTCCAGCCCAGAAACCTAAGAGGCAAAATGAAATGGAATGAAATTACAGAGAGGGTAACTTCAGAATGATCCCTAGCCCAGAAGACAGCAAGGTCAAAGTGCAATGCAATGTATGCACTTTTAAAAGTGATCCAGAACTCAAAATTGTATGATACCAAGAGTACGTTTCGAGCGGAAAGTGGGATGTTATCAATAGAAGGAACACCATGAAACTCTGTGGCAATATGTCAGGCCTGGAAGAAATCACCTCAGCCTACAAATGACTAGCTCCACTCCAGCAAATGTTTGATGAGGAACAAGATGCAACTCTAAAAATGGGAAATAAAATGTATAATCCTTGCAATGCAGAAATACCCTGCCTTTCTTATAAAGAAAGATACAACTACCAGCAAAGCATTAGGGCAGGGGATGGAAGGCCATAATAAACAAAGAAATACCACCGTCTCTGTCTAAGAGGAATTAGAAAGGGAATCCTACCCGCTCCAATTGCAGAAGGGGATTTAATAATAACAGCAAAAATAAAGGGGATGGCTGCAATAGCGCAACACGGCAAACAAAACCCACAGACTGGGGTTGGCTACCGAACATTTTTAATTCCCGATCCTAGCACACATCCTGCTAATAATACTAAACAAACAATAAGATCCACTCTGTAAATTAGCTCATGGAATGTAAGCACTCCTGCAATGACTGCCCCTGGTGAGGTGTCAATCTCTAAAAAACGAGCTGGTGGCTCAGGAAACAGGGATTATATTATTCTGAAGGAATCATTGGGCACAACCAGCAAGGCTTAGGCTCTCCCTTAATATAAGGGCAGTCTACTTTCATCCTGCCAAGCAAGAAGGAAGATAACCTTGGATTTATTGTTCCCAATTTTGAAGGACCTAACAGCGTCATAACCAGGTGATATGTGGGTCATCATGGGAGACTTCAATGCAAACCTAATGTATGCAGAACCATGCAACACTGTCATGGATCTTGACAATCCAATCTGGGCCAGACAGCCAATTGATATGCAGTTCCAAAGGTGCAATAGCCAAGGCAAAGCTTTAGCTACCTCTTTAAACCAGTTGGGCTTGCGCATAATAAATGATAGACACGTCAGATTCCCAAGCCACCTATACACACTAGTCCTGCTTTAGGATGGCAACGTTGGATTACATTTGGGTGTCCTTGGCACATTTCTTGCTTATGAGCAAATTCAAAGTTCCCCAACCTTGGCCAGTTTCCATGCAATCCTCATATGCGAAGCACAGCTCCTGCTACCTGACCGCCCTAAAGCAAAACTCATTGAAAGTCAAGGAGAACTGGAGCCCATCAATAGAATAAAGTGTGATGTGGAAAAGCATGATGGGCATGAAGCAATTGTGGACCAGTTTCTAGACATGACCCAGAAAGCAAGCTGCAAAAACATCGATCTAAACCTCTGGGGGCTCTTGGCTGCCTACTTAAGGGAGCACCTTGGAAACTCAGGGAGGTACAAAAGAGACAAGGCCCCAGGGAACATCAAAATTGCAGCAAACATCAAAAATCAAATAGTGGCTCTAAAACAACATCTAGATGAAGTCCTGAAAAATCTCAGCTGGGACAAAGGGGAAAAAATGCCTGCAAACTCAGTTGCCATGATATGGCTAGAACAGAGGAAAGCTCTCAATGTACAAAGGAAGGAGGAGTATGCCCAAAGGTGGGACGAATTGCAGAAGATAGTAAAATCTAAGGACCAGAGGAAATTCTGGTTATGGATTAATAAATGGCCCACCTTAAAATGCCAGAGGACCGCTGTCAACATTGCCCCAGCAGAATGGGAGTACCATAACAAAGGCTCATTTTGCAGATGGCAGCAAGCTCCAGGTACCTTGACAGGGCACCAATAGGCCAATGATATCATTAAGCCTGGACCATGTAAACATGTCATCAATAAGCCTGGACCAAGTGGTGGCAGCTTTTAAGTTGATGCTCTTAGGGGGTGCCGCAGTCCCATCCGGCATCCTGGCTGTGGTATACAAATAGACCTGACTCAATGCACCTCAGTTATAGCTCCCCTATTCTAGGAATTTTAATGGGGGCAACCATTCCAGAATGGAGGGACTCACTTTTGGTTCCTGTATATAAGAAAGGCTCCTGATCATGTACTGAGAACTGTCGCCTGATCACTCTGCTCGACACAGAAGGGAAGTGCTTTGCCAGTATTTTAAAATGGGAGCTTCAAACCTGAGGAAAAAAAGCTGATCCCCCTAACCAAACAGGCTTCCAAAAGGGCTGCCATATTGAAGACAACCTCAAATGCATCTCCCACTTCAGTGAAGTAACTTTGGCCCTGTATGTGGGGTTTCTAGACCTTCAAACATCATTTGACACGATCCCAAGATCAAATCTCTGATCAAAACTCAGTGATATATTTACAAGCGCCTTGCATTACCTTACTACTGCCATAGTGTCATTTTCTTGAAGCTAAGGTAGCTTTTTTGCTGCACCATATTTACAAAGTGGCGCAATACTTGCATTGTGCCACTTTGTAAATCTTGTGCCACATTATGCCTGCGTCAGGCCTAATATATGCAAGGGGGTGTTCCAGTGCAGGGAGGTCTGGAAAAATGGCACAGTAAAATTTACAACATTTCACTGCTTTATTTGTTCATTCATTTTTCACGCCTGCTCAAAGCAGATGTTAAAATGATGCACCTATTATTTTCAACGGGCCTCCCTGTGCTTTGTTGCACTAGCGTGAAAGTTTTTGACACTAGTGTAATGAAGCGCCACAATAGCGTACAAAATGTTGATGCTATAGTTCTAACAACCGCAATGGTGCACCATATTCTAAATACGGTGCAACCATGTTGTTGTTAGGTGCTGGTAGGTGGTGCACAAGAAAAGTGGCCCATCATTTATGATGGGCCACTTTCTTGTAAATATGCCCCTCAAAATCTGGGGCATCCCCACAAATCTACTGAAAGCCATTATTGATCTATATTCTGACACATGGATAAAAATAAGAGTCAGCGCAGGATGGGCCACCACTGATAAAATCATTACAAACAAAGGCCTTAAGCAAGGCTACACATTGGTCCACAGTTATTTAACTGGTATTTGACAAACCTGCCAGATCATCTTGAAACGGTGAGGGCATTTCCTCCTAAAATGGCTGGCATCAAGAGTCCAATCGCTGCAGTACGCAGATTATATTATCCTCCTTGACTCAAGGCCGATTGGCCTTTAGAAACTCATTAATGCACTCACCATCTACTGTAGAACCTATAACCTGAAAATAAATGTGGCAAAAAATGAAGGTTCTGATATTCTACTGCAAATTGAAAAAAAGGGGGTTCATAGTCCATTGAGGGGAAAGCCATTCAAATGGTTGATACATATAAATACTTGGGGGTATGGCTGGACCACAGGGGCCACCTGGCACTGCATATTCGTGCCCAGCAGGGGGCAGCAAATTCCCTGGAATTGGCCTTCTGCAAGCTACAAAAGTCACTGGTGAACCCAGACCTGCGATCCCTCCTAACGGTAATGGGCTGCAAACGCCTTCCTACCATTGCCTACGGTGCAATGACATTTATAGGCAAGCTGGCTAATTGGCTAGATAGGGCACAGTCTACCTGCTATCGAAGAGTATTCTCAATTCCTGACTATACATCCCATGCCCAAATTCGACAAGAGTTTAGGTTGTCATAATAGCACTGGTCATTAAAGGAGAAGTTTGTAGTCTACAGCCTTAAAGACAAGCATGCGAAGAAGAGTACATTTAAAATATAGGCCCTCATTACAACCCTGGTGGTGAGTGCTAAAGTGGCGGTAATACCTCCAACAGGCTGGCTGTAAGTACCGCCAAATTATGACCATGGTGGTGATAACTCCCATAGACAGCCAATGTACCACACCAACAACCACGGCGGAAACAACAGTCACCACGGCGGTAGCCATGAACAGCCAGGCAGGAGACAAAGTACCGCCCACCATATTATGATACACAAAACCATCACCTTTTCTGGGGCGGTACCAATGCCAACAAAAGCCTGGCGGAAACAGAGCTCATAAGTGAAAATACTCACCATTGGAGACACAAGGAAGAACCAAGCTGCCATGGAACCTGAACTGCAAGTCTTCCCGATGATCTTCTACATCATGCTCCACCTGGAACACCAACGCCGATGAAGACGACGAAGATGAGTACAGCCACGTAGCACACAAGGGATGGTGGGAGGAAAACAAGAGTGACACACACAACACACACCCAACACACACACACATACACCAGACACTCAACCAGCTGTACACGTAAACCAATGGCACACGGCCCACAGCATAATAAAACACGGACCATAATGTGGAGTAACGACAATGTATTGGCATAGAAAAATCCACCACATGAACTAAATATATACAAAAATCCATAAAGGACCAATACCCAGTCCAAAGTCACAAAGGCACAAAAGGCCACAGGGCACAGTAAAAGGCCTAACCTGTTTCCTGACACAGCCGAAGAGAAAAATGCAGGGGCATCATTTTGAAAGGGGGAAGGCACCTCAGAGGGATGGGGGCAACTCAGCCGAATACGGGAATGTCCCTGCAAATTCTGGAGGGGGCAACATTCCCATTGCTTTGTCCTGGGGAGTGCAAGGCCACAGTCTCTCAAGTGGGTGACTTGCCCACTGGTTCCGGAGGGGGGCAACCTGCCCATTGCTTTGTCCTGAGGAGTGCTAGGCCACAGTCTCTCAAGTGGGTGACTTGCCACCGGTTCTGGAAGGGGCAACATGCCCATTGCTCTGTCCTGGGGAGTGCAAGGCCACAGTCTCTCAAGTGGGTGACTTTCCCACTGTTTCTGGAGGTGGCAACATGCTCATTGCTTTGTCCAAGGGAGTTCAAAGCCACAGTCTCTCAAATAGGTGACTTGCCCACCGGTTCTGGAGGGGGCAACATGCCGTTTGCTTTGTCCTGGGGAGTACAAGGCCACAGTCTCTCAAGTGTGTGACTTGCCCATCGGTCCTGGTGGGGGCAACATGCCTATTGCTTTGTCCTGGGGAGTGCAAGGCCACAGTCTCTCAAGCGGGTGGTTTGCCCACTGCTTGGTCCTGGGAAATGCAAAGCCAGTCTCTCAAGTGGATGGGTTGTCCACTGCTTGATCCTGGGGAGTGCAAAGCCACATTCTCTCAAGTGGGTGGGTTGCCCACTGCTTGGTCCTGTGGAGTGCAAAGCCACAGTCTCTCTAGTGGATACATATATCCACTGGTTCTGGAATGGGCCTTTTGCCCAGTGTGCTTCATCCTGCCAAGGATGGGGTGAGTGGATGCATATCTCCACTGGTTCTGGAGGGAGCCTTGTGCCCAGTGTGATTCATCCTGCCAAGGACAGGGTCAGTGGATTGCTTTCTCCATTGGTTCTGGAGGGTGCCTTGTGCCCACTGTGCTTCATCCTTGGAAGGATGGGGTGAGTGGATGCACATCTCCACTGGTTCTGGAGGGGGCCTTGTGCCCAGTGTGCTTCATCCTGCGAAGGATGGGGTGAGTGGATGGCTTTCTCCACTGGTTCTGGAGGGGGCCTTGTGCCAGGTGTGCTTCATCCTACCAAGGATAGGGTGAGTGGATGCATATCTCCCCAGGTTCTGAAGGGGGCCTTGTGCCCAGTGATACAGCAATTGGGGTGTGGCAGTTCATATTTCCTCACCTGGGTGTCTGAGGCACGAGATTTGCAGGGACCATGTTGCATGATAGTCCATGGAGGCAGGGCTAGACTACATCCTGCGGTGGCTAAGGCTGCAAACTGATGGCAGGTGGCAGTGCAGGTGGTGGTGCTTGTGGCGGGGGTGCTGGCAGTGCTGGCAGTGGTGCAGGTGGCTGGGCTGGCGGTTATGCTGGTGGGCACCAGGCCTTCACCTGCAGCCTACGACGGCTGAAGTGCCTTGCCTGGTGTTTTCTGCCCCTTCCTCACCTTGGCAGATGCTGTTGTGACCTTTGCTCTGGCAGCTGGAGTTTTGGAGGTTCGTGCTCCTTGCCCTTGCTGCATGCTGTCCCCTTCTTCACCTTGGCAGGTGGCGGAATGGTTTTGCCCTTTGCAGGGGTTGGTGGCACACTGGCTGGGCTGACGGGTGCCCCCTTTGAGCCTCTGTGAGTTGCAGGTACCACAGCGGATGCCGACTTGGTGGCTGAGGTGCTGTCCTGGATTCTGGACATTCTGGTCCGAGGGGAAGGACGGGGGTGGGGGAAGGGGTAGGGAAGAGGTCAATGTTTGCCAGTAAAAGCTTTTTAGAAACACTGGGGCGGGAAGAGGTAGAGGGTTTGGGAGTGGAGGAAGAGGGAGTTGTTGTAGGAGCTGTCTGTCTGCTGAGTTTGGGTGAAGGTGCATGGGCTGGATGCTGTTGTGAGGTGGATGGCTGTTGGGTGGGTGGGTGCTTGCGTTTGTGTACTTTGGGAGGAGGGGTCACAGACACAGTGGGAGAGGACACAGGGGACGTGTGCTTGGATGTGGGGGTGGTGACTGCCAGTGAGGGATGAGTAGTGATGATGGGGGGCTGGTGATGGAGGTAGTGGATGAGGATGTAGTGCATGCAGGTGTGAGTGGAGATGCTACTGGGAGGGAGGTGGACAAGGAGGAGCAGGGCGACACAGTGGAGGCAGTGGATATTGGTGTGTCTGCATGGGGATGGTGTTTGTGTGAGTGCCTGTGGGATGATGTGTGGTGCTTGTGTTTGCCTGAGCCACTCCTGGATGTTGATTTGGGTGAATGCTGGTCTGAAGGTGTGCTTGGGATAGACTGGGGTTGAGGGGAATGGGACTGGGTAGAGGAAGTTGGAGGGGGGAGGCTAGAGACAGGTACAAGGGCTGCCATCAGTGTTGATGCCAGAGCCTGAAATGCTCTCTGTTGAGCCGCCACCCCTGAGTGAATGCCCTCCAGGTATGCATTTGTTTGTTGCAAATGCCTCTCGACACCCTGGATGGCATTCAGAATGTTTGACTGCCCAACAGTGAGGGATCTCAGGAGGTCAATAGCCTCCTCACTGAGGGCAGCAGCCTGAGGTGCCTGGGGCGAAGGGGATGCCCACCCTCCTGGGTGAGCATGCACGGGAAACATGCTGAGGGGCTTCTGGGAGGGCGGTGCTGGTAGGGGGGGGTGGCGGCTGTACCTGTTGTTGGGGTGAGCACAGTGGTGTCCACCGCCACCAGGGAGCTTCCATCGGAGGAGGAGTCACTGTCTGTGGTCTCCCCTTCTGTCCCCGTGGTGGTGCTCCCCTCGCACTCCGTCCCACTGGTGCCTTTATCCTCGATGGATTCGGCCTCCAGTCCCATGTGGGATGCAGCTCCCTCCATCGCCGGTGCCTCTGCTCCTCCGCCAGATGATGCTAATGCATACAAGGACAGAGTGACAAAACAAAAAGGGGGGGAGAGACAGAGGATACACTTGGTCAATGCCAGCAACAACACTACAGTTGGCGTACACAACACACAGGGAGCAGCTCTATGCACTAGGCCATGCACTACCAGTTGCAAAGATAGTCACCAGCCCATGGGTTACAATGCCTGTAGCCCTTAGCTGCACACCTGAAACCCACAGGACCCTGCACAGTAGTAGTTGGCCACTAACACTATAGGGGTAGGAGAGCTTCAGAGACTGCCCAACAAGGAACCTACCCTGCCATCTTCACCCTGGCCTAAGGGCACCCATAGTCCACATCCCCCACCCAGGTACCTCTTAACGCGCGCAAAGTCAGGATTCTGACTCTGTACTCACCCCCTTGTGGCTGCTGTGATGCCTTCAAGTGCCCATCCAACTCCGGATAGGCCACCATCAAGATGCGGAACATCAGGGGGGTCATGGTGCAATGGGCACCCCTTCCTTGTTTGGAGGTCAGCCCCAGCTGGGCCTCCGCCGTCTTCTTTGCCCATCGGTGCATGTCCTCCCACCTTTTGCAGCAGTGCATGCTCCGCCAGGGTGCGCACCTCCTTGGTGATGGCACGCCAAATACCCTTTTTCTGGTGGGCGCTGACCTGCATGGAAAACAAAGCAGAAAAGTAAATTAGTCTACCGTCCGTACTGTCACACTCATGGCCCACCATATCCCATCCCCTGACGCACATACACTGACCACCTTACATGCAGCACTCTGTCCAGGACGCCTCTGCCCCTCCACCATGACAAACACCACGCAAGTGATCCCTGCGATCCAGGCAGAAGATAGAGAACATTGCCAAGACCTTCGCCAGGAAATAAGACTCTCCTGATTGTCACCCTTCAGTCCCACTCTGTCACCCTGTCCATCTTGAACTGCCATTAATCCTCTTCTAATGCCCCATTCGACAATGCAGCTGTGATACCAAGAGAATGGATTCTAACTGGACATTCCTCCACCATCACCCCAACCCCTTGCACATACCCCCATACTTATTGGCACAAAAATAAACACCCTCGAAATATATACCATACTGGAGTCAGTGTAATGATTCAAAAAATGTATTAGTACAACATTATCAAAGTATTGCAACGTATATGTTCAGTGAAATATACTACAGGATGATCTTTGGTGGGCAGCAGTACATATTGCAGGAGCCAGAATGGGGCACATAGATCTGAAAATAGAGAATCCAAAGGGTACAGCCAGTGTCCATAGACAGAGGGTAAGAGCCTGCCATGTACAATGTCCAAAAGATTACTGAAATGTAAAGTTGAGTTAGAGTCTCTTACCTGTGTGTCACTGGAAGTACTGTTGTATAATGTTTGTTCTGCTGTCCACATCTTCTTCCTTTGCATCCTCTTCCTCACTGTCCACAGGCTCCACCGCTGCCACAAGACCATCTCCATGCTCATCCTCCTGATGAAAAGGCACCTGACGTCTCAAGGTCAGGTTGTGCAATATACCGCATGCCACGATGATTTGGCACACCTTCTTGTGTGAGTAGTACAGGGATCCACCAGTCAGATGGAGGCACCGGAATCTGGCCTTCAGGAGGCCGAAGGTTCTCTCAATAATCCTCCATGTGCCTAATTGTAACGTTCCTCTGCCCTTGCCTTGGGATTCCTCACTGGGGTCAGTAGCTATGAGAGGTTGGGGTAACCAGAGTCACCTGCAAATATTGAGGGACAACTGCTAGACACACCCTAACCCTTAGGGACAACCCCAACTTATACTGTGTGGGGACCTTGTGCTCACCTATTAGCCACACCCGGTGCCTCTGGAATTGCCCCATCACATAAGGGATGCTGCTATTTCTCAAGATATATAAGCGTCATGCACAGAGCCAGGATATTTGTTATTCACACGGGAGATGTACTGGTCCGCCAAACACACCATTTGCACATTCATCGAGTGATAGCTTTTTCTATTCCTGTAAACCTGTTCATTTCTTCAGAGGGGACAATTGCCACATGTGTACCATCAATGGCACCAATGATGTTGGGTATATGTAACAGGGCATAAAAGTCAGCTTTCACTGTGGCCAAATCATCCACCTGGGGGAACACGATGTAGCTGCGCATGTGCTTCAGCAGGGCAGACAACACTCTGGTCAACTCGTTGGAGAACATTGGCTGAGACATTCCTGATGCCATGGCCATTTTCGTTTGAAATGAACCACTTGCCAAGAAATCCAGCACTGACAAACCTGCACTAGAGGGGGGATTCCTGTGGGCTGACGGATGGCTGACATCAGGTCTGGCTCCAATTGGGCACACAGTTCTTAGATTGTGGCACGATCAACTCTGTATGTGATGATAATGTGTCTGTCCTCCATTGTCGACAGGTCCACCAGGGGTCTGTACACCGGAGGATGCCGCCATCTCATCATCTACCTCAGCGGTTGTAGCCTATGAAGGAGAACGGTGAGCAGAAGGTCATATTTCCACATAGATGGCACAACTGTTGCTGAATTTACGTCACAGAAGCAGTATGTGAAGTCGATAGTCAGTTGATGTGCAAATGTCTGCTGTGACTCAGGTAGGTGCCATGCCATGTGCCCCCCTAAAATGGCGGCTGCCTGACCTGTGAGGAGGGACAAGGGGAAATGAGGTAAGTGTGCTGGTGTTGTGCTCTGTCGCGGAATCTGTCTATTCACTATTTATTTTCTATCTATTCACTCACTGTGCAAAAGTGTGCAGATGCTGGCATTAGGCATTGTGCCCCATGGGATAGTGAGTATGTTAGTGACTGGTTGGGCATGGCCTAGTGCATATGGCAGCTCCCTGTGTGTTGTGTACCCTAACGGTTGTGTTGTTGCTGGCATTGACCAAGTGTATCCTCTGTCTCTCCCCCCCCTTTTTGTTTTGTCACCCTGTCCTTCTGTGCATTAGCATCATCTGGTGGAGGAGCAGAGGCACAGGCGCCGGAGGGAGCTGCATCCCACATGGGCCTGGAGGCCGAATCCACCGAGGGTGAAGGCACCAGTGGGACGGAGGGTGAGGGGAGATCCACGACAGGGACAGGACGGGAGACCAGTGACAGTGACTCCTGGCAGTGAAGGACACCTCTGTTTCCACCTCGACAACAGGTACAGCCTCCACCCCCCCTACCAGCACTGCCATCCCAGCAGCCCAGCAGCGTGTTTCCCGTGCCTGCTCAGCCAGGAGGGTGGGCATCTCCTTTGCCCCAGGCACCTCAGGCCCTGCCCCAGTCAGCCCTGCTGCCCTCAGTGAGGAGGCTATTGACCTCCTGAGATCCCTTACTGTTGGGCAGTCAACCATTCTGAATGCCAACCACGGTGTAGTGAGGCATTTGCAACAAACAAATGCATACCTGGAGGGCAATCATTCTGGCCTGGCTTCCCAACAGAGAGCATTTCAGGCTCTGGCCTCAGCAATGATGGCAGCCATTGTTCCTGTGTCCAGCGTCCCCCCTCCAACTTCCACTATCCAGACCCAATGCCCTCTACCTCACCCTATCCCATGCACACCTTCAGACCATCATGCACACAAATCAATACACAAAAGTGGCTCAGGAAAACATAAGCACCTCACTTCATCTCACAGGCACTCACACAAGCACCATACCCATGCAAACATACCAGCATCCACTGCCTCCACTGTATCCCCCTCCTCCTCTTTGTCCACCTCCCTCCCAGTAGCGTCTCCACTCACATCTGCATGCACTACATCATCATCCACTACCTCCATCACCAGCCCTCCCATCCCAACACATCCCTCACAGGCAGTCACCACTACCATGCACACGTCCACTGTGTCCTCTCCCAGTGTGTCTGTGAGCCCTACTCCCAAAGTACACAAACACAAGCACACACCCACCCAACAGCCGTCCACCTCACAACAGCATCCAGCCCATGCACATTCACCCAAACTCAGGATCCCTCGACTCCACTCCCAAACCCCCTCCATCTTCCCGTCCCAGTGTGTCTAAAAAACCTTTCCTGGCTAATATTGACCTCCTCCCTACGCCTTCCCCCATCCTTCCCCTAGGGCCAGGGTGTCAAGATCCCAGGCCAGCACCTCAGCCACCAAGTCGGCATCCGCTGTGGTACCTGCAAGTCCCAGGGAATCAAAGGGGGCACTCATCAGGGCTGGCAGTGTGCCACCGACCACTGCAAAGGACCAACCGATTCTGCCACCTGCCAAGGTGAAGAAGGGGCCAGCATGCAGCACGGCCAAGAAGCACGACCCGCCCAGCAAGGGCTCCTCAAAAACATAATCTGCCAGTGCCAAGGTCCCAGCTGCGTCTGCCAAGATGGGGAAGGGGAAGAAAACCCAAGTCAGGGCACTTCAGGCCTTGGAGGCTCCAGGTGAGGGACTGGTGCCTACCATCAGTACCGACAGCCCCGCAACCTGTACCAGGAACAGCACCGCCGCAGGCACAGCCACCTGCACTGCCATCTGCCACACCACCTGCACGACCCCCTGCACCGCCACTGCCACAACAACTGTAAGCAGCATCATCCCCAGTGGGCAGCCATCCGACGCTGCAGGGGACGGCCTGGTATCTCCCTCTACCACCACCAGCACCTGCACCACGGCCAACACTGGCAGCATCTCTGCCGCAGACACCGCCACCTGCACCGCCATCTGCACCGGCACATGCCCAGCTGTTGCCACTACATCTGTCAGCAGCAGCATACCCAGTGGGCAGCCATCCTGGGATGTAGGAAGCAGCCTGGACCCTCCCCCACCACTTGAAGCACTACCACCAGCACCGGCACTACCAGCAGTTTGCAGTCTTAGTCGCCGAAGGATGGAGTCTGGATCTGCCTCCATAGAGTATCATGCTACCTGTTCCCTGCAAATCTCGTGCCTCAGGCACCCAGGTGAGGGAATGGGAACTGCCACACCCCAGGTGCAGCATCACTGGGCACAAGGCCCCCTCCAGAACCAGTGGAGAAATGCATCCACTCCCCCTATCCTTGGCAGGATGAAGCAGACAGGGCACAAGGCCCGCTCTAGAACCAGTGGAGATATGCATCCACTATCACTTTCCTTGGCAGGATGAAGCAGACTGGGCACAAGGCCCCCTCCAGAACCGGTGGGCAAACTCCCCACTTGAGAGACTGTGGCTTTGCACTCCCCAGGACCAAGCAGTGGGCAAGCCCCCTACTTGAGAGACTGTGGCTTTGGCCTCCCCAGGACCAAGCAGTGGGCAAACCACCCACTTGAGAGACTGTGGCTTTGCACTCGCCAGGACATCGCTGTGGGCATGTTGCCCTCTCTAGGAGCAGTGGCATAGTACCATCTTCTGGCTGGGGTGCCCCCTCTCCTTCCCCCTGAGGTGCCTGTGTGTTTTTGACCTGATGTCCCTGCAGTGTTCTCTCCGTTTTGAGGCAGGAGTCAAGTGTGGGCTTCATCCATAATTTTTTGGCCCACTGGGCCATGAATATTTGCTAAGGACAGTGTATGGCCTTCTGCACATATTGTAAATATTTGTATATACTGTTTTTTCCAGTCGTTAACTTTATCTGAATACTTCAACAATAACACTTATTTCACTCAATTCCTTTTGTCATCGCGTTCTTCCAGGGTGTTACAGGGTGTATATGTAATGTTGCTGCATGTGTTTGTGTGTATGGTGTTGTGGGTGAGGGTGGGGGTAGGGGTATTGCGTGTTGCGTGTTGCGTGTGTGTGTCACTCTCTTTTTCCTTCCCCCTCCCCTGTGTGCTAGGTGCAGTACTCATCGTGGTCGCCACCACCGCCGTCTTTGGTGCTCCTGGTGTATGAGCAGATCCACCAGCATGGGCAGGACCTGCAGCGCGGGCACCATGGCGTCCTGGTTCTTCGTTGGGTGTCGAGAGGTGAGTGGTTTCCCTTCCAAAGACTGTTTCCGCTGCGAGTTTGATGGCGTTGATAATGTCCCGGAAAAACTGGCGGATTGGCGGGTTGTGATAGGGTGGGCGGTACATTGTCTTCTACCTTGCATGTTTGCGTTGACCGCTGTGGTATTGGTTGCTATCACCGCGGCGGTCGGAGTGTTAAAGTGGCTGTCTATAATGGCAATTTCCGCCGTGGTCGTGATCCCATTTTTTTACCGCCTGCCTGTTGGCGGTATTACTGCTGCTTTAACACCGACCGCCAGGGTTGTAATGAGGGCCGTAGTCCACAAGCACAACCACAAATCTGTCTTGAGAAGGAAGAGTTTGAAAAGGAGCAAACAAATCAATACAAACTCTTTCTTGCACTCTTTCCAAACAGCCCATATCTGTCATAGGTGGAACTCTAAGATCCAATTTTTTCCTCGGTTTGCAATCAACAAGTACATTTTCTATCAAACTTTTCCACATTCATGCGCCCACCAGGTCACCAGTAATACATCCTTAATCTATTCTTATTAGACATCACCAGAAATTTCCTTCATGGCTTAGTTTCAAGAATCTTTGCCTGACCAGACAGGGTAGAATCAATTTGTCTTGACAGCTTAGACTGAACCTTACTGTAACTTTGTAACTCACACAGCAAATCTCTCTCTCCCATCCATTCTTAACAAATTCAATAACTTTCAAGAAGTTGAGCTCCTCATCTAAGGCCTTTTTCCAACTTTGCTCACTCACACACTCTTTGTTGGACCAGCAAATATTTGCAACACAAAATTCCAAAACCACACATTCATCACCATTTTTTCATACAACTCATCCTCTTACTTGCTCTGCAACCGAGATTAGAAATCAGCTGTTTTGTTCCTCCCTCCTGCAATATGTTGTACCCTAAAATAGTATTTCAAACAGTGGTTTACTCTTGATCTTGGCAAAAGCAGCCTCTTGTTCCTACCCTCATAAAAGTGTAACTTTCTTATCAAAAGGCAGTGAAAATGGTCAGCCATCATGGCAAAATTTCTAATAAATTTTTAATACAATTCACACAAGCCCATATATGCAGCTGTTGCTCTCAATCACTCGGTACCAGTACTTCTTCAAATGATTTCAATAGGTCTTGAATGTCCTCTACACCAATCACATATTTATGTCTTTTTAGTCTCAAATGTCTCATAAGCATGGTTTTCAAGAAACTATCAACTATACACACATGTTCATCTTTAGCTTTGCCATAGACTAAAATATCATCCTGGAAAATCAAAACTCCATGAAGATCAGAAAAAATCTCATCCATCATCCTCAACCTCAACCTCAAATTTTGGCTTTGTTCAAACATACTTCTGTATCATTTGTTATCAATTGGATTGAAAGGGTCTTGATACCATTTAAACAACATAAAGAGATGTATTTTCAGCTAACACTGTATTTCCAAAAGAGAAACTTTAGGATAAAAATATTGCAAAGATACCATTACTCTACATTGTTAGTCACAGAGAAGTTTAATCCACTCTTGAGTTTGCATTAAAATTCTTCTGTTGGCCATCTGTGCACAAGAACATCAAGCTTTTCTGACTTTTCCAATTTTGTACCCAAGGGAAATCGGTTAATTCCAAACCTCATAGTTATCTACTGCCTCTATGGTCAATCCTGAAGTATGGCATACTATATCAACCAACTTTATCATCCAATTACCTCCTTCTACAAAATTTTGTGTCTTAATACATTACTGTTTCTGGAGAGAATTATGCAAGATGTTACCTAACAATCTAAATTATTCTTCTGCTTTTATCCCCAGACTAATGATCAAACCGAGCAGAATATTTAGAGTCTGGATCAGCTGATGCTGTGCTTCTGTAATGCAATCTAAAGTAATTGGATTTCACTTTTACTATTCACACTACCACTGAATCTCTCCATTCTCCTTTATGTATGGATTTTATCTAAGGACCTTTCCATTCACTCCTCATCTCTTGTTACAGTGCATCTGATTTTAATGATCATCTATAGAAAATGAGACTCAAGATCATGGAAAGCCTAGTTCAAAACAAGGAATAAATGAAAGAATATTCTGATATTTGAAGATCTCCTGCACCAACCTACTTTGTTGGAAATGAAGTCTATGTTTTGCTTTTTACTATCTCCTTTTGGATAAATGATATAATATCACTGAAAACAATACCTATTTACAAAAACATCGCTAAAAAATATAGGGCCTGATTCACAAAGGTAAACTTACTGTGTAAGTTTAATATTGTTTGCTATTCACACAGGTATTTACAAGTAGTATCTTGACAACTCCGGAGTGTTCACACATAAAAAGGTAGGTCTTTTATATGTGGAGACATTTGTAAAGATACTACTTACAAATTCTATTGTAAATATCAATTAATCGTAGACATATACAAAGTGTAAGTTTACCGTTGTGAATCAGGCCCATAATAAAAAAAAACACCATAATATACTTAATTAACACAAACACAAATACCAATGACCAAATAACAGAGTTAAAAATATCTTCTTTATCTAAGTATCAAAGCCACAAATGTGACAAACTAAAATATTATTACCTTTAAATAAACATTTAAAATGTCAATAATGTTACAACACACAATACTGTGAACACAAAAAGTATGGGGGGATGAGAGATGAGACCAGCTTGTGGTTGTACCACTATTGCTGTGATCCAGTCTCTTCAGGAATGGTTGTGAAAAATGTCAATTTGGGACCTGTGTCAGGGGTTCCTCCTTCCGGAATAGGTGGTCTCACACACATATTAGTGTCATACTTCATCATTTGGTCACCTACCCCCACCCAGGTAGGACAGTGCCACCTCAGTGGACTCAACCTCGTGGTTAAATGAACCCATAGGGAGTTCTTAGATTATATTTTCTGGCTTCATGATGGAAGGTTGTGATTTGTTTTCTACATGAGTAACCCTGAAAACAAAGTTGAAAATGTTGCCATTATTAGTTCCCGTATATGGGAGTGGAGTTACATTCTGATGCATGATATTTGACATTTTCATTGAGAACAGATTCAAATTGATACTGCCAAAAATAATTAAAGAGAAAGAAACTAATTTAGCATGTATGTGAGTTAAGGTCCACTTCAAAACATGTGTTTGGAAAGGGGTGTATGTGTATGTGTACATAGGAGTTAAAGGAAATGCAAATGGGAGAGTACTTGACGATACTAAAGAAAAGTCCAGTGACCAACAAAAGAGGAAGGACATTTTTTAGAGTATTACATTTTATTTGATCAACTTGCTAAATATGTAAGGCCTATGGAAGTAATTAGAGATTATTAATATCACTAAATAATTGTTTAGTACATACTTTGTCCAAAGTGAGAAATGCAATGAAAAATGTATACAGCTAGTTCAAGTTTAAGAGGAGTGAGTTTCATTACCATACTGGTATATGGAAAGAATAACTAAATTACTCTTGACACCACCATATGAGACAGACACTGAAACACCCAGCCAAACACTAATGCACCACTGCCACACCTATGCACACACTCATGCAGACAATGATACATCCAGTCAGACACTAATACAGCTGCTGACACACCCAGGCACACACCAGTACAGACACTGACACATCCAGCCAAACACTAATGCAGCCACTGACACAATCAGCTACACACTGATGCAGGAACTGACACACCCAGGCACTGACCTATATAGACAGTGAAACACCCAGGCTCACACTGCTACAGTCACTGACACACCCAGGCACACACTGATACAGCTGGTGAAACAGCCTGCCAAACTCTAATGTAGCCACTGACACACAGGCACGCCCTGACGCAGGCACTGTGACCAAAACATAAACTGATACAGCCACTGATACAACCAGCCAAACACTAATGCAGCTACTTATACATCCAGGCATACTGTGAAACACACACTAACACAACCAGCCAAAAATGTAGCCACTGGCACACTGATGCACACACTGCTGGAGATACTGACACAGTGAAGCACTAATGCAGCCACTGAAACACAGACACACATCAATATAGGCATTGACGCATGCAGGTGGGTAAGAATACATCTACTGACAACTCTAAACAAACACTAATACAGCTACTTACACATCCAGGTACACACTAAGACACACACAGTAACCACTCATCCAGACAGTGATGCAGTCATTGACATACCCATACACAGCAAGGGAGACATTGACACACCCTTCCAAACATTAAAACAACTACTGTCACTCTCAGCCATATATTGATGGAGACACTGACACATCCAGCCAGGCATTAATGCAGCCACTGACACACCCATGAAAACACAACTCATAGAGAAAAATGACATTATGCTGATAATGTGCTTAAAGAGAAAAGAGCTGCTGGTGAGAAAACTAAGAAGTTTCTCAAAATAGTATGTGGAAAATGCAATGTGAGCATATCAATGCATATGGAAAAGAAGGTATCAAATCAGATAAGAATTGAGATGGAGTAAGTGACATTAAAAGTAATAAACCTTATGAAACGCACAAAGTTTAACAAGAAGACAGAAGAAATTTAAGAAAATTGAAGTCAGAATGTTTCGCAGTAGGGTAATACAGAATTTGCTACAAACTATGAGGCAGTATAATAGGAGGAGATAAGCAGTCAAACAAAAACAATATAATAAGACTGTAGGCGATGATGCTTTTGCCCTGAAGAGGAAACTGTTTATTTTGCTACTGAACAGAATAAGAATACTGGATAAAACAATGTTGTCTATGAAAAGAAGAAGCCAAAAAAAAGGTTTGTGAATAAAAGTAATTATTGTAAAATTTTCAGAGGAGAATGGAAGCATACGTCCATTACTGAGCCTTTCCTTAATGAAAAAAGCTACTTCCAAGAGAACACATTAGTGCATTAAGTTGAAACAACTGGTCGATGTTATGAGGTAAAAGATGGTACTCCCATTGCAAAAGAGGAGATTGTTTCTAGGAATGTTGAGGAAGTGATGGCTGAAGAGGTACAAAGAAGATGCAGACACACCCCTGTATACATATGGAACTATAGCAGTATTTGCCGTGTTCATCAGGAATCAATTGATATATTGAGAACTATCCTATTTGAATTTCCATGCAGAAGTCTAAAAGATTAGAACCATGCAAAGTAAGAAAGTATACAAATTTACAAGGGCATTCACTGGCGTGTCTATCCAGAAAAGTGTGGCAAGCATCTTTCGTTACTTCAGAATGTTAGCTCTTCATCACTCTAAAATGTAAACTTTAGTTAGTAGACTTTACTTTGTGAAAATTCCTGCCTTATGTTTAGGAGAAATTAATAGAGCTCTACCCTAGCAGAGGTAGAAATAGTATTTGAAACCATTCAGTTTTGTTTCTTTGGTCCAGAACAAGTGTGTAGGGAAAATGAGGAGCTGGTACGTGCTGGTGTAGAAGAACAGGATACAGGTATTAGTACTGATAACTTTAGAAAATAAATGTCAA
The DNA here is from genome assembly GCF_031143425.1 of Pleurodeles waltl. Classification (NCBI taxonomy): domain Eukaryota; kingdom Metazoa; phylum Chordata; class Amphibia; order Caudata; family Salamandridae; genus Pleurodeles; species Pleurodeles waltl. The sequence continues at coordinate 923,376,624 of NC_090448.1, read as the reverse complement.
AGTTTAACAAAGTTTCTTCAAAGAAACCAAATTGTGTTTGTATCCGCTGTCAACACACTCACTATTAAAGCTAAATTAGTAATGTTGTTTTGTTCTCAAAAACTGAACAAGAGAACAGAGACAAGTGGTAATAATTTGTGATACATTTATTTCTGGAGGAACAATTTTAATTTTGAACAGAACAAATTATATGTTAGTATTGCTCTGATAAGTTAGAGGATAACAAAATTCCAGTGAGGGTGAATATGTAACAAGTTAGAATTGGTATGAATTCCAGGACAACTTCAGGAATTACATATTTATGAATCAATTCTCATACAATTTAGACAAACAATAGTTCATTTGGAACCAGAGACAGGGAAACTACCATAAACAGAGCTATAGAAAGGCCTTAAATGAAGAGTTGTCTACTTCCCTTTAGATTTTTAATGAGATATTGAAACTGTGGGTGTAGAGAGAGATACGGATGAACAACCTATCATTCTAGTAAATTGTCTTCCTACCAAAAACAAAATAAATCTGGAAATAGTTAGTTAATGTTAATACATTTTACAAAGCTACATTATACCTGAAACAAAATAATATCTATTATAAAAATGTCAATGTTGTTGGACATGGAAGTTGTATTGAGGATGAAATGTTACAATCAAGTTGACAGACTGAAAAACTTGATAGAAGCAAATCATGAGAAATATATGAACACTATTTTTTGTATTTGTGTAGGTGTATTTGTAGAGCATGTTCTGGCATGTTCTGGCCGTAGCATCAAAGCACCAAGCAGAAAGAAATGCAAGAGGGAGCAAATGAAGTTGAGGGAGGAACAGCAACTTTCAAGTATGCCCGGTTATAATTTGAGGGAGAAAAGCCATGTTTTTAGCTGTTTTAGGAAAGGCATAAAAGATTCCTCTTTCCTAAACCAGAACAGGAGAGTGTTCCTAAGCTTGGCTGCCACCACCAAGAAAGCTCTGCCTACGTTGGGACCAACAAACTCACAATGAGGCTGTTAGTATTCAAGCAGGTGTCCACATCTAAGAAACATGTGAATTTATAAAATACTTCAACACTACAGATATAGAAACAATGTAACTGAAAATGTAGATGAAGATAAATTTGAAGTAGTTGGTTGCGATGGTTGTTTGGTTTGACAATCAAAAGGAAGACTTTTTAATTACAGTAAACTTAGTTGCCAAACTCCTGATGAAAGAGAGTGTTTTGCACTTCTGCAACCCTTGAAGCCTTGGTATTCTGAATTGAAATTACTAGGAGACACTGACTGATACTATGATTCTTTAAACACTGCAAACGACACCATTTAGTGTTCAGTGTTTCCAAACTATTTGAGAATATTAAATAATGAGATTTATCAGGAACAAACAATTGCTGCTTAGATAGCTAAGGAGAGTTCACAAAGCAGCCAAAGTTCATGGCCCCTAAGTCAAGATTCTCCTGGACAACCAATTATTGAAAATAAAACTGCCATAGCCATGAATGAGGTGGAAACGGCAGTGCAACAAGCAAGACAGGAAAGTGTTGATATGGAACAGTTATTCAGACAACTGAATGATGAGCAAAAGGAAATATGTATGGAAGTAAAAGAGAGAATAGAGCATGGATTCCTTCATGAGAAGAAACAGTGTACACGCACATCATTTAAGTCAACGTCAATCTGGCACCGGGGAAAGCTTCTTAATTGAAGTTCTCACTGCTTTCCAAAAGTGGACAGCAGAGTCTAATTTGTCGTCTGTAGTAACAGCACCCACTGGGTTAGCCTCACACAACATTAAAGGAATTACTTTACATTGATTTGTCATGCTGCCCATGGAAAATGACAATAAACTGGAGTACTAGAAGTTATCCAGTAAAGCTTGTCATTAAGTCTCAAGACTACTAAAAAAATTGAAACTTTTAATTGTTGATGAGGTGAGCATTGTCTCAATCTTTGTACACTTGAGAATGCAACAGATTCTAAAGACAGACTATGATGTGCTGTTTGGAGGAAAGCACTTAATCGTGTTTGGCGACCTACTCCAACTTACCCCTATGAAAGGACAGTCTGTGTTCAAGACACTTCTCCATAACAAAACTTGAAATTCTTTGGGAAGCATTTTTTTTTGCCTTCATAAGTAACAGGAGGCACGTAGGTATTATTGTTACAACCTGGGATTTTTTTCCTTACAGAGTCCCACCCTTCCATTAGACCTCCTTCAACATACATGGGTTTCAGGGGTACCACTCAGTCCTCCTCTCCATGTTGTTTTTTCTTTAATCCTTGGACCTCTATTCCATCAGATATTTATGAAAACTGTCCCACATCCTCATTCCTTTTCATGTCTCATCTGCACAAACAAATCTACAAATCCTCCTTGCCGACCTGACCCACTCTAACACATTCAGAGCCTCAGGTGATAACCATTTGTTACAGGTTTCTCTGCATGCAACCAACATCAGAATAAAACTTAACTGTGAGTAGGACTTCCCCAATTTAGTGCTGGGCCCTTCATGCTTCAGGATGGCAAATCTAACTAAAGCCAGGCTTACCTTAATCTCCCTCTTGAACAAGTGTGATAAAATCTTACCCACTTCTTGCCAGAAGAGTTGGATCATCGGAAACTGCCAGAATAAATATGTACTTCCAGCTTCTTCCAGACCACATTTTGGGCAAACCCTTCTTCTTAGCCCTCCTAGCTTCATCAGTCTCCTGAGAGACCAATTTACCCTTTGACCTGTAAACAAGTGATTTCTCCTTAACATAGCTGATTTCACCACTTGCCAAAGTGTTGACATAGATACTTGCCAGATATTCATTAGCTCCGGCTCTAGCAGGTCCGACTTCCACTTCTCTTCTGGCAATGTTAACGGCCCATCTCCCCCATCACCATCATTCAATACCACTGAGACCCTCCTCTCTTCTGTGTAATCAGCCCCAGTATTTTCTTTTCTCTTTCAACTTCTCCAGTTCTGAAGTCTCCTGCCCAGCTGACTAGTTGGTAATATTTAAACTTCGATATCCTCTTTTCTCTAAGTCGATCAAGTTTGTCCCACGTTGCCAATACCCTCTCATTTTGTATCGATCCCCACATTGTTACCCCAAAATGTTTTAAGGGAAGTGGTAAAGCATCTTGTAAACACTCTGGTGTGCCTATAAAATTCCATTTTGGAGCGAAATAGCTATAATATGGAATTTTTTTAATCCTCCTAACTTGCATCCATATTTTACACGCCATGATTAATGTCTTTAACCTAATCTTCTTAAAATATTTGGGGTGACCAAATGTAAATAAAACGTATGCACCTCCTTCCTCTTGATTTTCAGTTAACACAAGATATAAGGCGGAAATCTGCTTAAAATTCACTCACAACAGTGACCTAATGTCTTTTAATTGAAAGGTTCAGTTGTATATTTGAAAATCTGTTAATGCAATTCCTCCATCAATCTTTTTCTTGCAAATTTTTTCCAGGCAATACGCACCCCTTTATGAGCCCATACAAAACTATTTATTTCTCCTGGAAGCTTGTTAAACCAGTGTGTTTTAAACTCAAATGGGTGGCATTAAAAATAAATGAAAACTTTGGGAATATCATCCATTTAACTATGTTACACCACCCAATAAATGAGAGTGAAAGATTGGCCCAGGACTTCAAGAGCCTCTTTGTTTCTACTATCAGTTTATTAAAGTTAATTTGAGCCATCTGATTTATATCCTTAACCACTTGTACCCCTTAGTATCTGAATTTGTTTCCAATAGGCTGCAAGAATCGATGTTTCAGGACATCATTTCGGTTTTCCGCTGATTTATTTGGTACCCGGACAACTTTTCGAAATCCATCATAATATTTTTTATCATCGAGAAGGCATTTCTGCTATACTGTGTGAAGATCATCAGGTTGTCTGCGTTTAATGCCACTTTCTTCTCCCAGTTTCGGTTTTTGAATGGAGTAATCTGTTGTTCCTCCCCCAGCTAGACTGTAAGGGCTCGATATATAGGTTAAAAAGTTAAGGTGATAAAGGGCAACCCTGTTGTCTTCTTCTCTGTATTTGAATGTTATCTGTGAGGTTGCCATTAACTAAGACCCTAGCTGATTATAAATTGTCTTAATTGCTTTGAGAAATGCATTCCCCAGTCCGCGATGGTTGATCACTGAATATCAGAAAGCCCACCTTACTCTATCTAAAGCTTTTGCAGTGTCAAAAGCCATTATAGTCAAGGGTATTCATTCTTCCATTGCCACATCTATAGCCGCTACTAGATCATGCATCAGCTCTTGCAACTGTCTCCCTTTCATAACTCTTTTTGATCCTCATGTATCAAAAAAGTATTTGGGAAGTATCTGCATCTATAAAAAAAAATCTTTAGGAAGTATTGGAAACTTAAACATTTGGTTACATTTCCAATACAAAGAACTGCTTAGAAATATGTGTTAAGCATCTGAAATTGTATACAGAAATATTTACAAGAATATTAGAGTAGAAGGTCTCACAAAAGAGGGAAAACATTGACTAGAAAGTCGACTTGTTAAGAATCTGCTTCCTACAATCGAGACAGCAGTGGAGCAGAAGGAAAATCGATTGTCTGCCTAATGTCTACAATTCCAGAGAGCTCCAGTTTTAATTAAGAATTGCTAAAATTGGAGAAGAAGACATTTTGCAACTTACAGTAATACACAAAATGGAACACCAAGGTTTCAGATTACTCCTAAGTGAAAAACTGCAAGCAAAATTTGATTCATTGGAAAAATCTGCATCCAGATCTGCGGGATTAGAAATGTGATCACAAGTTTGCAAGAATTGTAAAGTAATTTTGATGTGAAATGTGAAATTTAAATGTTAAGGAGAATTAGTTAATAGTGTTATGGGTGAAGAAATTGGTTTCATTTGCTTTCCTAATAGGAATGAGGTTGAATACCTAGTAGTAACATTTGATCACATTTATAGTGCAAAGCAGATTGGGAGGTCTGTTGCAGGTTTTTTGCTTGCTAAAGGCAGCAGTTCCACATTTCTCTAGCATATGCTGTGAATATTAATAAATCTCAAGGTTTCAGTGTAGATGCAGCATTCATTAATATTGGTACTACTATTTTTAAGGAAGGTATATCACATGTAGCCTTTTCGCGAATTGTTGACTTTCACAACAGTAAAGTAAATGTTGATTCAAGCTGTGGCAAAGAGTATAACCAATTGAGAAGTTTTTATGCTTCTCATTTAGGACAGTATCTGTTTTATGAGAAATTTACTGTCTGTCTGAAGTCAAAACTTTCAAATGTACATAGCGATGTTGTTGAGAAGTGTAAGAAAGAAAACAAAGAACTTGTTAAGAAAAAAACTGACAAGGCCATGGAAATTGTTGGTTACAAGTTGACATACCCTTCTGGTGTCAACTGCTATGCCAATGTGGTTAGCAATGCACAGTTTATATTACCTCATATTGTTAATTCAATTAAAAAGACAAAAGACAAAAAAATGTGCCTCAAACTGTTTGCTTTGTTAGAACGTCTCTGCAGTGATAGAAGTAAAACTTTGGGAATCTCACCCTCAAGACCTTGTAGATATATCAACTGGATCTGTACAATTTACCCAAGACACTCAATTTCTAATGGTAATCTTTGGTATTTTAGAAGAAGAGGAAGTACCCATTAGCAACTTATTTGGACTCAGTTAGCCATGGAACCATGAGTGTGAGAATTATTTTTCCACACCAACAAAACAAATAGATTCAGAGCGATGTATTTACTTAATGGTACCAGATTGTATAACTGTCAGTTTTGACAGATTGCTTAAAGAGGCTTCACAGGACAATTCCTGCAAAAATTGTCAATCAGATCTTCCAGCAACTTTGCATACATGAAGATGTGAAAAATAGCTTATTCTAATGCTGATGGAAGTAAATAAGAAATATACATTTTAAAGTAGGACAAATATCTATTTCAGGAAAAGCATATACCACTAAGGCTACTACTTTCCATGAAGGAGTTAGTATCACATCTGGGCACTACACCATCCATTTAAAAATACATCTAGATGGACAGAATGTAACAATAGCAACCTGACATTCATTCCAAGTCTGCCTAATAAGCTATCAAATTGTTATCTTATTTTTCTTGAACCTATTCTCTAAGGAAGATTACAACTGAAAAAGTTAAATAATATACCTGTGGCAGTTCTAAAACAATTATTTATGATATCATACGGCCTACCAGGGGTGAAGTCTATTTACGGGATTTGAAATGCTGATATGCAATTAATGGTAGACCGATGCAGAGCAGGTGGGAGTAAATTGGAAACAATCATGACAAACTAAAAACCAGGACAAAAAACTATTTTGTCAAGAAAGAAATACTGCTAAGGTCATTATCTGTTATAAAGGAGTTACTGTTGCCTCTTGATACTGCATTTTGTAGTTAAAAACTAAAATCGTATGGACACAATATAATGAGGATCATGTCACAATCAAACAGATATTGCAACATGACCAACCAAATTATAAGATTAATTACAATTGAAAAAGTGAAATAATCTACTTGTAGTTTATGTATTACCAGTTTTTAGTACCTCATACGGCCTACCAGGGGTGGTGTCTTTATATGGCTCTCCACATGCTGCTGTCCTTTATACGCATTAATTGTATTGTAAAACTCTTAATAAAAAGCACTAACACTTAGCATATGTTTCTTTATATTAGTTCAGTAAGAATTGCTAAAACAATTGGTTAATTAATTGTAGTGAGTACAATGAAAAGTGTTGACAATTTATACTGGCATTCAGTGCAGATGTGTTTATTTGTCTACAATCTATGTGGTTCTTTTTCCCCACTGTTCAATGATGATACATACAGCATTTCTGGTGTAAAATATGGCACCTGAGAACAGTAAAAAAGGGAACAAGAAATGGTTAAAGTTAATACAAGATTACAGCATAAGAAATGTCTATTGCTTAGTTAATAACAGGAACGTTTCCATTTCAGAAACTAAACCTTTATTGTTTGAATTTATAAAGTGTAACATTAACTTATGTTCATGTTTATTTTCTTTTACACAGATACATGGAACCATTTATTGGAGTAATGTAGGTTACTAATTGGTTCTTTCAGCATCTAGTAACACATGCAGACACATACTAATTCATATACTAACACACCCATACACATGGTGTCATTATGACTTTGGCGGTCCTTTCACAGGACTGCTGAAGCTGCTGCAGGCAAAAGACTGCCAGTAATGGAAGTCTTTTGCCGGCCATATTAGGAGTGTTCTGCTATGCCAGCAGGTAAAAACAGCATCTCCGCCCGCTGGCCCAGCGGAACACTCACTACAATATTGACGTCCGCTCGTAATAGAGCCGGCGGCAATGTTGTTGTGCGTCTGGTGCAACAGCACCCATCGCGCATGCGCAATGGGGCTGTGCATGGGGTGTCCCTGCACTGCCCATGCCAAATGCATGGACAGTGCAGGGGCCCAGGGGCCCCCCAATACCCCCTTTCTGCCAGCCTTTCCATGGCGGTGTTTACTACTATGGAAAGGCCGGGGGATGGGGACTTCTAATCCCCAGGGCAGTGCTGCTTGCAGTGCTGCCCTTGCGGATTACAACCACCGGGACCGCCAGGCTGCTGGATGGCTGCTGGATGGCTGCAGCCTGGCAGTGTCGGAGGTTTGACCATGGCAGCTCCGCCACGGTCATATTGGGATAGTCGGACCACCCTGTCTGCGGCAGTCCGACCGACATTGCAAGACTGGCGGCCTTAAGACCGCCAGCATTGTAATGAGGCCCACAGTCTCCTTCAAACACTGAAACAGCCAGGCACACACTTTTGCATATTCTGAAACACCCAAGCAGACACTGATACATACACTGACACAGGCAGGCACACACTGATGCATACACTAAGGCACACAGGCACTCGTGTATAAACTAACGCACCTAGGTACACACTCAAGCACACACAGACACACTCATGCACACACTGGTGCATATGCTAACAAACTCAGGCAGACACTGATGCATACACTGATACAGCCAGGCACACACTCATCCGTACACTAACATTTCCAGGCACACACTGATGCATACACTGAGACACCCAGACACAATCTGATGCATACATTGACATACCCAGGCACACACTGATGCATGCGCTGACAAACCCATGCGCACACTGATGGATACACTGACACACCAAGACACATACTCATAAATACAGTGACACACCCAAGTGTACACCAAGGCATACACTGACACACCCAGACACACACTAAATGATTCACTTACATACCCAAGCACCTACTGATGCATACGCGGACACACCTAGACACACAATGATACAGGTACTGACACACCCAGCCATAGAACAGCATAGTCGATAACATACCCAGGGATACACTGATATAATGGCTGGCACCCATACACCTACACATCCATATAAATACTAATACCACTGTTGTGCAGGCTCTCGTTATTCTAATGAGACTACTGGATTTGGGCAGCAGAACCACTTGCACTGTAGGGGACTGAGTCTGAACCCACTACAGGTGACACCTGTCAGCAAAATCCGGGTTTTGCTGCGGCTAACTAACAGTGCCTAATCTCCAACCTAGAGCAGGGATGATTAGGCAGCTAAGCACATGAAACAATGGACTACTCAGGTAAATCGTGGTCACTCAGACGCATCCGTTTCTCTCAGTTACATTTGTCTCACATATACAAGGACAATCAGAGGCATTATATGTTTCAATAAGGTTTTAATGAAGCAACTGCATCATAGATAATAAAGCATGTACTGCAATAACCAGGAAGACAAAGTACAACAGGATTAAAATTGTGGCAAGGAGAGAGAAGCATAAAAATAACGCTACCATATTGTCACTGAAATCCTTAAAATACCTAGGCTATGTTAGAGCACAGCATGTTAAGGACTAGTTCTGCCCTTCAGGTTCCCCTGGGAAGACATCATCCCTCATACCTAAGCAAGAGGCCTGTATTCTATGTAAGCAGCTGTAGTGAAGCATTCAGCAATCAGTATCCATTCGTGGTCATCTGGCTGGAATCTCCCTCTAACGTACATGGGTCAAAGTAGTGTTTTTATAACAAAACAGCTGATGTTCCAAGAAAGAATCCCTACGTAAGAATGTGTATGTTTCTATGAACACTAGAGACAAAGCATTACCACTTTTACCGGCAACCTATCTTACTGAAGCCTTGAGAAAAGCACAGAGTGAAAGAAATGTCTTGTTCAAGAGTGCAATGCTGACCTAGGCAAAGAACAGCTACATAGAGAGAAGTAAAACAAGACCGCAAATGTAGCTATTGTTAAAATAATAAATGAAGCTGAATAAAACATATCTAGGTTAAAGTGCACAGTGGCAGGCCTAGATTGCTAAAATAACATGTGTGGGGCTATAGCTTAAATGGCTACATCCCACCCTCCCGTTGCCGGTTCAAAGGTGGTTCAAAGCCTAATTATGGAGAAAAGCTACTAAAACTCAACCCAAGATATATATGTAAGAATGTCAATAATGACAAGTTAAAAGACACTTGAGCATGTGTAAAAAGAACAATTTAAAAATGTTAACTGTGGCATAGAATGGCCGAATTTCAAGAGTCAGAGTCATTTTGGAAGTTACCAATCGAATCTGGGATAATTGAAGACAGGAAATCTTCCACTTAGGCAGGTGGTAAAGTAGGAAGTTCATCGCCAAGGAAAACGAAAGAGCATTCGTTTTCCAAAGCCTGAGCTCCAGCCAAGGCAGCAGCATTCCGTGGTGCGCCCAAAAATGAGTTTAGAGCTGCATCCCCCATGAAGGGCAACTCATAAGCAGATTCCCGTAGCAAATGCACCCTCAACACGCATGTCTGGTAATTAGCCCTCAGCGAGAACATCAACAGATCAGCCTCCAATGAAGGCAAGTGTTGCATAGAAAGACAAACTTTCAGTGCATGTTCAAACGAGCACCAGATGCACCAAAACACAGGATGCACACCCACAATGTAAAACCGGTCAAAATGACAGAGACCAGACACACTCCAATTGCTCCAGGAGTGATGCTCCAAAGTACTCCATCATGCATTCACGACACAGCTGCGCTGGTGGGAGCGCTTTCAATCTTCCTTGTTGCGGTGGGACAACCATTGCTCAAAAAAAGTAGCAATAGCAAGATGCCACCTATTATAGCGAAAGTTATCAGAAATCCTCCCAAAATACTGGAGAATATTGAGTGGATTGCTGATGGCATTAAACCAAATACAGAGGAGAAGGTGTGAATGATATCAGTACCAACAGCCATGAAGAAATTTGCGATTCTACCATACTGGACGCATTACATATTCGTCCCACGTGCTCACCAAAGTGTCTCAGAAAGTTGGTACTTAAAAGGGACTGAAACTCTGCTGACGACCTGGCCACCTGAAGCACATAAGTCTCACGTGCAGATGTGGGTGCACATTTTTTTGGGAACAATAAAGCCTTGAGTCTGCTTAACTTGTCAAAATTCACGTTTGAAGTAGCGATTCGGAGCCAAATCTCAGCTACTTCCCTCTGCCGTGTAGAAGGAAAAAGTATGTTTCCGCAGCATGTAACAATCTTAGAGACCAAAACAAAATAAACTATTCTGGCTCGCATCCCACAACAGTTTTCACTATTGAGAAGGACATAGCTGCCATTGGACAGCACCAGGAATGCAGGTCTAATCAAAGGGACTGGAACTCCCTTCAGATAACAGGCCAAATTTTCTGCTGAAGCGCTACACGCCCCGTGACTGAAGTCTTGCATTCACTATCACTAAGTAAGACCTCTTTCATGCCACTGTGACATTTGTACTAGAAGGATAGCTCCCACACCTCATGGATGTAACTATCTCCTAGCCTTTCATATCTGCCTACTGGAATGTGTTTTCAGCAGTATGTGAATTAAAGTGTTGAAATAGGCAGATTAATGACCCTGTGTATTACCCACTCAGCAGATGGTATTTCAGCCACAGTAAAAGGCAACTTATATAACTTTTCAATATTTAACATGACATAAGTCGCTTCTTTCTTAGCCATGAGTTGTTGTTGTTGCGTTGAATTAAATGTGGAAAATATATCCCTTGCACTCGCGTGTTGCCAGGGAACGAGACCTGCCTTCAGTATTTGTAGTGTCCAGCCCAACTGTTTAATGGACCTTAGTTGACTCTGTCCATGGTGTAAAGAAGGCATGTCACTTTGTATTATGTCTATTACAGAAGAAAAAATATTGTTTAAGGTGTATATCCAGTCGGACAAGGTATTAATCCTGTTATCTACAACAGCTAATGCCTTCTGTAAGTTTTCCTGATCTATTTGCCTTAACCGGGCAGCAGTTTCTTGTTGGGAAAGCTTCCAAATTTCATTATTGACTGCGTATAAGAAGCACTATCTGCATTGTTTTCTGGGGCCTAACAGGAAATCTTGTAAGTCAGTGCTATTAGACAGATGACTGAGGTGTTCTCTAGCAGCATCTAGTGAGATACTCTTCAACAATTGCTGGCATAGTTTCCCACACTGTATCTTGCTACAATACCCGCATGTTCAGAAGACACATAGCGAGGGTCTGGCATACTTGTTCTAAAACTTCTGTGGAGTATATAAAATGTTTATGACACCCATTGGTATCTATAGGCCACAATAACCACCCACCAGGATGTGACAGTGAAGCATTAAACGTGCCGTTCTGGATTCAATCATTAAGCTGATCTTCAGTTGCATTTATATACTCTTGCCATTTGTAACATTTTGCAGGGGCAGAAATACTGGGCACATTCACTTCCTTAACTTTGCTGAGCCTAAACAACTTGTCTGTTGTACAGTTTCATTAAAAAATGTAATTTGAACAGGTATCAAGCATGCTCTAAATAAAGCTTCCTTCCCCCTTATTTGCCAATTTCTTGTTCCCCACACACTTTTTAAGTCAGTCGACTTCAACCAATATTCATAGCCTTCTATAGCCAAACGAGAAACAAAGGAATCTGAATAAATGAATTTCGTATCTGTCAATAATATATGTCAATTCTCCATCAATGGCATTTTGAAATAATATGACTCAGCATTTTTAACATTGTGCCCAGAGAAATATGCACATTTTTCAGAATATGTTTTAGAACTCCCCTGTGGTGGAGTTGGACAATGTTCCCATTGTGTGTAATAGAAAATAGTCTTTGGGGTACTTGCCCTGTGAATGTAATGGTGCCCATAATAATTATAGCAAAACATAGCACCATAATTCTCTTTAGCTTGATAAACATCTTCACTTTCAAATACATATAAATACTGCAATTCAGTCATCATAGGATCAACTGTTTTCACATCCCAGTCATCAGAAACAACTCCGGGTATTATTTCATTGTTCATTGAAAGTTTAAACACATATGGTATTTGATTGACCTCTGTGGGACCCTATATATCGAATGTGACTTTAGCCCAAATAATCCCATCAGGAATTGGTATAGCGGAAATGTTCATGAACGACAAGTCTCTGCGGATCTCGTGAGAAGAAAAATGCGGTTTTAGGACCTCATCCACCAGTTCAACTGTTGATCTTTCAGGAAGAAAATGACCATGTATTAATAGAAAGAATGTTATGACAAAGCCAATCCAAAGGAGGAAAGCTAGTACAGTCAAAGTAAGCCACAGATGGTTCCATGGGAAAATAAAGTAATTTTTTTAAGCTAGTTTATCAGTTTATATGTTTTTGGCAGTTCAGATGAAGAAGAGGCAAATGAGTCCAAGAAATTGTAGTTGATGTCGGCAAAATATCCAGAAGCAGTTTGTGCAAATACTGGAGCCGTATACGTAGGAGGAGAACTGGTAAGGGTCTCCCACGGTGGTTCATAGAATAGGACACCATCCGTCTGTGTTGAAGTTGTGTCAAATCGGTCAGTAATTTATGAATCGTTTGTTGTAGCAGATGTTAGTGGAACTAATGCAAGATCATTTTCCACCTTCCCCAACAAAGCGTTAGTGAAAGAAATGACTTGTTTAAGAATGCAATGCTGACCTGGGCAAAGAACAACTAGATAGAGAGAAATAAAACAAGACTGCAAATGTGGCTATTGTTAAAATAATAAACAAAGTTGAATAAAATATATCTAGGTTAAAGTGCACAGCAGCAGGCCTAGTTTGCTAAAAATAATGTGTATGGAGCTGTAACTAAATGGCTACACAACACCACTAGAGAAAGAACAAAACAACCAGTCAAATGCGTACCCATAATGTAATTTTATCCATAAACATAACATTTTAACTAACATAAATTGGAGTGATGAATATTTGCTGGTTACAATTGATGTAGTATCTTTATATACATCGATCAGCCATGAGATCGGATTAAAAGCATGTGAATACTTTCTAAGGCAAAGAAGTATTGTAGAATTTGAACATTCAAAGATGCTGTTTTCTATGATAGAGATGTGTCTTAAAAATAACATATTCATATTAAATCATGAGATTCATCAACAAATATGTAGGACAGCAATGGGTATTTCCCTTTCTCCGAATTATGTCAACCTAACAATGGGGTGGTGGGAGAGGGAAATAGCATGGGGTAAAACAAATGATCAGGATAAAATTGCATTATGGGTACGGTTTATTGATGACCTTTTCATTATCTGGCATGGGTAACAGGAAGATTTCATGACATATTTTTCAAATTTAAACACAAATGACATAGGATTACAATTTACATGTGAAACAAGTAAAACCTCAATTAATTTTTTGAACATTACTATTTATGTTGAGAAAAATAAATCTGAGACAACAGTTTTTCGTAAGGAAACTTCAACTAATAGTATACTACACGGCAAAAGCTTTCACCCAAAAGGTTTAATAAAGGGCATAGCATATGGTGAGTTGATTAGAATGCGAATAAATTGCTCTAATGAAAAGGAGGTACAGTTAAAATATAAGGAAACCATACAAAGGTTCAAAAAAAGAGGATATAATCAAAAAATTCTATATAAGAATTTAGAAAGAATGAAAATGATCAGTCATGATGATGTATTATTCTCAAAACAATCTAATACAAGAGAAAATAAACCAGATGAGAATAATATAAGAATGGTGATGAATTATATTAAGGAAAGTGCTTTAATAAGAAACATTCTTTGTAAACATTGGCATGTTATATGTAGAGATCCGGATTTGGGTCCCAAAATAGTCTCAGGGCTACTGATTACATATCGGAAGGCACCGTCAATAAAAGACTATGGGGGTCATTCTGACCCTGGCGGTAAATACCGCCAGGGCGGAGGTTGGCGGTAGCACCGCCAACAGGCTGGCGGTGCTCCGCCGGGCATTCTGACCGCGGCGGTACAGCCGTGGCCAGAAGCGGAAAGCCGGCAGTGTACCGCCGACTTTCCGCTGCCCAGGGGAATCCGCCATGGCGGCGCAGCTTGCTGCGCCGCCATTGGGATTCTGACACCCCATACCGCCATCCTGTTCCTGGCGGTTTGCCCGCCAGGAACAGGATGGCGGTATGGGGTGCCGTGGGGCCCCTGGGGGCCCCTGCAGTGCCCATGCCAATGGCATGGGCACTGCAGGGGCCCCCGTAAGAGGGCCCCACAAAGAATTTCAGTGTCTGCTCTGCAGACACTGAAATTCGCGACTGGTGCAACTGCACCCGTCGCACCTTCCCACTCCGCCGGCTCCATTCGGAGCCGGCGTCCTCGTGGGAAGGGTGTTTCCCGCTGGGCTGGCGGGCGGACTTTCGGCGGTCGCCCGCCAGCCCAGTGGGAAACCCAGAATGACCGCCGCGGTCTTTTGACCGCGGTACGGTCTTCTGGCGGTTCCGTAGCCGCCCGCCAAGCTTAGAATCAGGGCCTCTATAGTGAGAAGTCATTTATCATTAAAAAGCCAACCAAATTGGTAGGTAGAACAACAACAAGGATTTATTAAATGTAATAATTGCAAAGCTTGCAAAATTGGAAAGTCAACAAAAGTAGTGAAAATGCCTAATGGAGTCAAAATGCACATCAAACATAGAATAACTTGCAATACTGAATTTACGGTATATGGGATTGAATGCCCCTGTGACTTAAAATATGTTGGCAGTACAATTTGCATGCTGAAAAAAAAAAGAATTTTGGAGCATATTAGAGCAATTGTAGATAATTACTTTACCTATGCCATAGCCGAACACTTAAAAGTGCATGAAAATAATAGTTGGAAAATGCTGAGATACTTTGGTATAGATCACATTCCTGAACACGAAAGAGGGGGTGATAGAACTAAAAAGTTAAGACAGTTAGAATCTAGATATATCATTCAAATGAGAACAAGAACACCTTTTGGTTTGAATAACGACAAGGAACTTTTTGTTCATTTATGAATAAAAGAATGAATGATGAAAGAAATATCATGTTAATGGTCACAAACATAATATGATGTAAATAATTTATTTAAAAATAATTGTGTAGATTTTGATTAAGCACATCATTTAATAATTTCATTTCTATCATCATGCATGAAGCACATTCCATTTACAAGGAAAAAGAAAAATTATTAATTTTTAGACACAATATTGTAAAGTAACTCTCTCTCTTTTTGATTTGTGTTGAATATGATAACAATGTGATTAGACACATATATTAATTTGATTGTAATTGTTAAGCGATGTCAATTTTATTAATTGAAAATTTAAAGAACTAGAATGTTGACTATAATGAACCACAATGTCCATAATGCATTGCACTGATCACTGGACAATGGTAGTAAAAACAGAGATAGAGAGAAAGGACTGCGAAACCAGGATAAAGATTGTTTAGTTGAAACGCGTTGTTTCGTTTTCTTTGCACTGATATATATATATATATAAATATATATATATATATATATATATATATATATATATATATATATATATATATATATATATATATATATACTTTATATATTACTAATGGAACATTCATAAAAATCATATATATTATATAAAAAAAATAAGAAATGTATGTTACAATCAGTAACACAAAAAACATTTTTTATTAAATGTAATTAATATAACATAGCTTTCTCTCACTTTTTTTGAAAACACAATGA
Source organism: Pleurodeles waltl (assembly GCF_031143425.1). Classification (NCBI taxonomy): domain Eukaryota; kingdom Metazoa; phylum Chordata; class Amphibia; order Caudata; family Salamandridae; genus Pleurodeles; species Pleurodeles waltl. The sequence goes on along the minus strand of NC_090448.1, from coordinate 923,360,588 downwards.
ATAACTACAACCAACTCAAATAAAAATATAAATATTACAAAACCACCAATTAACCCCTTCGCTGCCACGCCTTTTCCCCCTCAGGTGCCAAGCCTTTTTTTGGCTATTTGGGGCAGTTCGCGCTTCAGCCCTCATAACTTTTTGTCCACATAAGCTAGCCAAGCCAAATTTGCGTCCTTTTTTTCCAACATCCTAGGGATTCTAGAGGTACCCAGACTTTGTGGGTTCCCCAGAAGGAGGCCAAGAAATTAGCCAAAATACAGTGAAAATTTCATTTTTTTCAAAAAAATGGGAAAAAGGGGCTGCAGAAGAAGGCTTGTGGTTTTTTCCCTGAAAAGGGCATCAACAAAGGGTTTGCGGTGCTGAAATCACCAGCTTCCCAGCTTTCAGGAACAGGCAGACTTGAATCAGAAAACCCAATTTTTCAACACAATTTGGGCATTTTACTGGGACATACCCTATTTTTATGATTTTTTGTGCTTTCAGCCTCCTTCCAGTCAGTGACAGAAATGGGCATGAAACCAATGCTGGATCCCAGAAACCGCAATATTTCTGAAAAGTAGACAAAATTCTGAATTCAGCAAGGGGTAATTTGTGTAGATCCTACAAGGGTTTCCTACAGAAAATAACAACTGAAAAAGAAAAATATTGAAATTGAGGTGAAAAAAACATCAATTTTTCTCAACGTTTTACTCTGTAACTTTTTCCTGCAATGTCAGATTTTCGAAAGCAATATACCGTTACGTCTACTGGACTCTTCTGGTTGCGGGGATATACAGGGCTTGTAGGTTCATCAAGAACTCTAGGTACCCAGAGCCAATAAATGACCTGCACCCTGCAGTGGGTTTTCATTCTATACCGGGTATACAGCAATTCATTTGCTGAAATATAAAGAGTAAAAAATAGCTATCAAGAAAACCTTTGTATTTCCAAAATGGGCACAAGATAAGGTGTTGAGAAGCAGTGGTTATTTGCACATCTCTGAATTCCGTGATGCCCATACTAGCATGTGAATTGCAGGGCATTTCTCAAATAGACGTCTTTTTTACACATTGTCTTACATTTGGAAGGGAAAAATGTAGAGAAAGACAAGGGGCAATAACACTTGTTTTGCTATTCTATGTTCCCCCAAGACTCCCGATAAAAATGATACCGCGGCAGGATATGCCCCAAAACACAACGTGGACACATCACAGAAAACAGAGCTGTTTTTTGCAAAGTGCCTACCTGCAGATTTTGGCCTCTAGCTCAGCCGGCACCTGGGGAAACCTACCAAACCTGTGCATTTTTGAAAACTAGAGACCTAGGGGAATCCAAGATGGGGTGATTTGTGGGGCTCTGACCAGGTTCTGTTACCCAGAATCCTTTGCAAACCTCAAAATTTGGCTAAAAAAACACATTTTCCTCACATTTCGGTGACAGAAAGTTCTGGAATCTGAGAGGAGGCACAAATTTCCTTCCATCCAGCGTTCCCCCAAGTCTCCCGATAAAAATGATACCTCACTTGTGTGGGTAGTCCTAGCGCCCGCGACAGGAAATGTCCCAAAACACAAAGTGGGCACATCCCATTTTTTGACAGAAAACAGAGCTGTTTTTTGCAAAGTGCCTACCTGTAGATTTTGGCCTCTAGCTCAGCCGGCACCTGCGGAAACCTACCAAACCTGTGCATTTTTGAAAACTAGAGACCTAGGGGAATCCAAGATGGGGTGATTTGTGGGGCTCTGACCAGGTTCTGTTACCCAGAATCCTTTGCAAACCTCAAAATTTGGCTAAAAAAACACATTTTCCTCACATTTCGGTGACAGAAAGTTCTGGAATCTGAGAGGAGGCACAAATTTCCTTCCACCCATCGTTCTTTCAAGTCTCCCGATAAAAATGATACCTCACTTGTGTGGGTAGTCCTAGCGCCCGCAACAGGAAGTGTCCCAAAACACAAAGTGGGCACATCCCATTTTTTGACAGAAAACAGAGCTGTTTTTTGCAAAGTGCCTACCTGTAGATTTTGGCCTCTAGCTCAGCCGGCACCTAGGGAAAGCTACCAAACCTGTGCATTTTTTTAAACTAGAGACCTAGAGGAATCCACGATGGGTGCCTTGTGGGGCTCTGACCAGGTTCTGTTACCCAGAATCCTTTGCAAACCTCAAAATTTTGGATAAAAAAACATATTTTCCTCACATTTCGGTAACAGAAAGTTCTGGAATCTGAGAGGAGCCACAAATTTCCTTCCACCCAGCGTTCCCCCAAGTCTCCCGATAAAAATGGTACCTCACTTGTGTGGGTAGGCCTAGCGCCCGCGGCAGGATATGCCCCAAAACACAACGTGGACACATCACAGAAAACAGAGCTGTTTTTCGCAAAGTGCCTACCTGTAGATTTTGTCCTCTAGCTCAGCCGGCACCTAGGGAAACCTACCAAACCTGTGCATTTTTGAAAACTAGAGACCTAGAGGAATCCAAGATGGGGTGACCTGTGGGGCTCTGACCAGGTTCTGTTACCCAGAATCCTTTGCAAACCTCAAAATTTGGCTAAAAAAACACATTTTCCTCACATTTCGGTGACAGAAAGTTCTGGAATCTGAGAGGAGCCACAAATTTCCTTCCACCCAGCGTTTCCCCAAGTCTCCCGATAAAAATGATACCTCACTTGTGTGGGTAGTCCTAGTGCCCGCGACAGGAAATGTCCCAAAACACAAAGTGGGCACATCCCATTTTTTGACAGAAAACAGAGCTGTTTTTTGCAAACTGCCTACCTGTAGATTTTGGCCTCTAGCTCAGCCGGCACCTAGGGAAACCTACCAAACCTGTGCATTTTTTAAAAGTAGAGACCTAGGGGAATCCAAGATGGGGTGACTTGTGGGGCTCTGACCAGGTTCTGTTACCCAGAATCCTTTGCAAACCTCAAAATTTGGCTAAAAAAACACATTTTCCTCACATTTCGGTGACAGAAAGTTCTGGAATCTGAGAGGAGGCACAAATTTCCTTCCATCCAGCGTTCCCCCAAGTCTCCCGATAAAAATGATACCTCACTTGTATGGGTAGTCCTAGCGCCCGCGACAGGAAATGTCCCAAAACACAAAGTGGGCACATCCCATTTTTTGACAGAAAACAGAGCTGTTTTTTGCAAAGTGCCTACCTGTAGATTTTGGCCTCTAGCTCAGCCGGCACCTAGGAAAACCTACCAAACCTGTGCATTTTTGAAAACTAGAGACCTAGGGGAATCCAAGATGGGGTGATTTGTGGGGCTCTGACCAGGTTCTGTTACCCAGAATCCTTTGCAAACCTCAAAATTTGGCTAAAAAAACACATTTTCCTCACATTTCGGTGACAGAAAGTTCTGGAATCTGAGAGGAGGCACAAATTTCCTTCCACCCATCGTTCTTTCAAGTCTCCCGATAAAAATGATACCTCACTTGTGTGGGTAGTCCTAGCGCCCGCAACAGGAAGTGTCCCAAAACACAAAGTGGGCACATCCCATTTTTTGACAGAAAACAGAGCTGTTTTTTGCAAAGTGCCTACCTGTAGATTTTGGCCTCTAGCTCAGCCGGCACCTAGGGAAAGCTACCAAACCTGTGCATTTTTTTAAACTAGAGACCTAGGGGAATCCACGATGGGTGCCTTGTGGGGCTCTGACCAGGTTCTGTTACCCAGAATCCTTTGCAAACCTCAACATTTTGGATAAAAAAACATATTTTCCTCACATTTCGGTAACAGAAAGTTCTGGAATCTGAGAGGAGCCACAAATTTCCTTCCACCCAGCGTTCCCCCAAGTCTCCCGATAAAAATGGTACCTCACTTGTGTGGGTAGGCCTAGCGCCCGCGGCAGGATATGCCCCGAAACACAACGTGGACACATCACAGAAAACAGAGCTGTTTTTCGCAAAGTGCCTACCTGTAGATTTTGTCCTCTAGCTCAGCCGGCACCTAGGGAAACCTACCAAACCTGTGCATTTTTGAAAACTAGAGACCTAGAGGAATCCAAGATGGGGTGACCTGTGGGGCTCTGACCAGGTTCTGTTACCCAGAATCCTTTGCAAACCTCAAAATTTGGCTAAAAAAACACATTTTCCTCACATTTCGGTGACAGAAAGTTCTGGAATCTGAGAGGAGCCACAAATTTCCTTCCACCCAGCGTTTCCCCAAGTCTCCCGATAAAAATGATACCTCACTTGTGTGGGTAGTCCTAGCGCCCGCGACAGGAAATGTCCCAAAACACAAAGTGGGCACATCCCATTTTTTGACAGAAAACAGAGCTGTTTTTTGCAAACTGCCTACCTGTAGATTTTGGCCTCTAGCTCAGCCGGCACCTAGGGAAACCTACCAAACCTGTGCATTTTTTAGAAGTAGAGACCTAGGGGAATCCAAGATGGGGTGACTTGTGGGGCTCTGACCAGGTTCTGTTACCCAGAATCCTTTGCAAACCTCAAAATTTGGCTAAAAAAACACATGTTCCTCACATTTCTGTGACAGAAAGTTCTGGAATCTGAGAGGAGGCACAAATTTCCTTCCACCCAGTGTTCCCCCAAGTCTCCCGATAAAAATTATACCTCATTTGTGTGGGTAGGCCTAGCGCCCGCGACAGGAAATGCCCCAAAACGCAACGTGGACACATCCCTTTTTTTGAAAGAAAACAGAGCTTTTTTTTGCAAAGTGCCTACCTGTAGATTTTGGCCTCTAGCTCAGCCGGCACCTAGGAAAACCTACCAAACCTGTGCATTTTTTAAAACTAGAGACCTAGGGGAATCCAAGATGGGGTGACTTGTGGGGCTCTGACCAGGTTCTGTTACCCAGAATCCTTTGCAAACCTCAAATTTTGGCTAAAAAACACATTTTCCTCACATTTCGGTGACAGAAAGTTCTGGAATCTGAGAGAAGCCACAAATTTCCTTTCACCCAGCGTTCCCCCAAGTCTCCCGATAAAAATGATACCTCACTTGTGTGGGTAGGCCTAGCGCCCGCGACAGGAAATGGCCCAAAACACAACATGGACACATCAAATTTTTTCATAGAAAACAGTGCCTACCTGTGGATTTTGGCCTCTAGCTCAGCCGGCACCTGGGGAAACCTAGCAAACCATCGCATTTTTGAAAACTAGAAACCCAGGGGAATCCAAGATGGGGTGAATTGTGGGGCTCTGACCAGGTTCTGTTACCCAGAATCCTTTGCAAACCTCAAAATTTGGCTAAAAAAACACGTTTTCCTCACATTTCGGAGACCGAAAGTTCTGGAATCTGAGAGGAGCCACAAATTTCCTTCCACCTAGCGTTCCCCCAAGTCTCCCGATAAAAATTATACCTCACTTGTGTGGGTAGGCCTAGCGCCCGCGACAGGAAATGGCCCAAAACACAACGTGGACACATCACATTTTTTCATAAAAAACAGTGCCTACCTGTGGATTTTGCCCTCTAGCTCACCCGGCCCCAGGGGGGGCAGAAATGGCCTAAAATAAATTTGTCCCCCACCCCCCCGGGAGCGACCCTTGCCTATGGGGTCGCTCCCCCTGCGTGACATTGGCGCCCAAAAAAAATCCCTGTGCCTAGTGGTTTCTGCCCCCTTGGGGGCAGATTGACCTACAATCGGCCAATCTGCCCCCAAGGGGGGCAGAAATGGTCTAAATACAATTTGCCCCCCAGGGGAGCGACCCTTGCCTAATGGTTCGCTCCCCATCTCTAAAAAAACAAACAAACAAAAAGAAAAACCACAAAAAAACTATTTGCCCTGGTGCCTAGTGGTTTCTGCCCCCCTTTGGGGCAGATTGACCTACAATCGGCCAATCTTCCCCCAAGGGGGGCAGAAATGGTCTAAATACAATTTGCCCCTCAGGGGAGCGACCCTTGCCTAATGGGTCGCTCCCAATCTCTAAAAAAACAAACAAACCAAAAAAAAAACACAAAAAAAAAATTTGCCCTGGCGCCTAGAGGTTTCTGCCCCCCCTGGGGGCAGATCGGCCTAATACCAATAGGCCGATCTGCCCCCAGGGGGGGCAGAAATGGCCTAAAATAAATTTGCTCCCCCCACCCCCCCCAGGGAGCGACCCTTGCCTACAAGGTCGCTCCCCTTGCGTGACGGCGCAAAAAAAAGATCCCTGGTGCCTAGTGGTTTCTGCCCCCCTTGGGGGCAGATTGACCTAAAATCGGCCGATCTGGCCCCAAAGCGGGCAGAAATGGCCTAAATACAATTTGCCCCTCCAGGGGAGCGACCCCTGCCTAAGGGGATGCTCCCCATCTGTGAAACACAACAACATCAAAAATCCCTGGTGCCTAGTGGTTTCTGCCCCCAGTGGGGGCAGATCGGCCTAATACAAATAGGCTGATCTGCCCCCATGGGGGGCAGAAATGGCCTAAAATAAATTTGCCCCCCAGGGGAATGACCCTTGCCTAAGGAGATTTCTTCTGCTCCACCCCCACCTTGGGAGGAGTCACAGCTGAGTCGACACTCCCCCCTGGAACCCTTGTGAGCGGCTTTGCTGGCTGGAGTCTTCCCCCTCTCCCGCCGGGCACTGTCCAACATCTGGTGCTTCACAGGGGGGGGACTGGCTGTGCTGTGGCTCCGTGCCACACTGGCTGTCCTGGTGGCCGGTGCATTCCACATACCTGTAACAACAGGCACCACTGGTCCCGGAGATTTTTTGGCTGAGGTGCTAGTACAGGACCTATGAGTTGGACGGGGGGTGGTGGGAAATAGGTTAAGGTGGGCCAGGAAAAGTTTTTGGGAGACACTGGGACGGGTAGATGGAGGGGGTTTGGGAGTGGAGGAAGAGGTGGTGGTTGTAGGAGGTGTAACTTTTGTGGATTTGGGTGCAGGTGCATGGGCTGGAGGCTGTTGTGAGGTGGACGGCTTTTGGGTGGGTGTGTGCCTGCGTTTGTGTATCTGCAGAGGGGACGTCACAGACACACTGGCAAAGGACACAGGGGACGTGTAAATGGGAGTGGGGGTGGTGAGTGCACATGAGCGGGTTGTGGTGGTGGGTGTGCTGGTGCGGGACGTAGTGGCTGTAGTGGTAGTGCATGCAGGTGTGAGTGTAGATGAGACTGGGAGGGAGGAGGGAGACGACGAGGAGGGGACACAGTGGAGGCAGTGGATGTTGGTGTGTCTGTATGTGTGTGATGCTTGCGTGAGTGCCTGTGGGATGTGTGGTGCTTATGTTTTCCTGAGCTTCCCTTGTGTGTTGACGTGTGTGCATGCTGGTCTGTAGGTGTGCTTGGGATAGGCTGAGGTACAGGGGATTGGGTCGGGGTGGAGGAAGTTTGAGGGGGGAGGCTAGACACAGGGACAATGGCTGCCATCAGTGCTGAGGCCAGAGTTTGCAGGGTTCGATGAAGGGCAGCCTGACCAGAATGAATGCCCTCCAGGAATTCATTTGTGTGTTGCAATTCCCTTTCTACACCCTGGATGGCATTCAAAATGGTGGACTGCCCAACAGTGAGGGACCTGAGGAGGTCAATAGCCTCCTCACTGAGGGCAGCAGAGGTGACAGGGGCAGGGGCTGAGGTGCCTGGGGCGAAGGTGATGCCCACCCTCCTGGGTGAGCGGGCACGGGGTGAAGGCTGAGGGGCTGCTGGGAGGGCGGTGCTGGTAGGGGGGGTGGCTGTACCTGTAGAAGTGGGGGGCACAGATTTTGCCGCCACCACAAGGGAGCTTCCATCGGAGGATGAGTCCGTGTCGCTGGTTGCAGATCCTGTGACCGCCGTGGTGCTCCCCTCGCCCTCCGTGCCACTGGTGTATTCTGAGTCCGTGGTGTGGCCCTCCATGGCCATGTGGGATGCAGCTCCCTCGTGCTCCGGTGCCACTGTACCTCCGCCTGATGATGCTGATGCACACAAGAACAGGGAAACCACAAAAAGGGTGGGGACGACAGAAGAAAGACAGGTTGAGTGCATGGCTTACCACTACCGTTGGCGGACAATACAGACACAGCAGCCCCCTGCACTATGTCGCGCTGTTGGGCTCTACAGATGCAATTCCTGGGATATGGCCCACATGGCTATGGTCGACATCTGCACACATAGATGACACAGGGGCATGAATACCTGTACTTGGTACTCTACAGAGGTGGGGTGGGGTGCCACATGGCCTGCATTACGGAGGGGCCTAGCCTACGGAACTCTCCCTGGCCTAGGGAAACCCACAGCCCTCCTCCCCCACCCAGACACCTTCACTGCGCGCAAAGTCCGCTGAATGATGTTGTACTCACCCCCTTGTGTCTGCTGTGATGCCCTCAAGCGCCCATCCAACTCAGGGTAGGCGACCGCCAGGATCCGGAACATCAGGGGGTCATGGTTCGACAGGCACCCCTCCCACAGTGGGAGGCCATCCCCAGCTGAGCCTCCGCCGTCTTCTTGCTCCAGCGGCGAATGTCCTCCCATCTTTTCTGGCAGTGGGTGCTCCATCTGTGGTGGACCCCCCAGGGTCTGGACGTCCTTGGCAATGGCACACCAAATATCCTTCTTCTGGTGGGCGCTGACCTACATGACATGTACAGGGGAAGAAGAGAAGTCATTAACAACTGCACCGTCTAAGTGAGTGGCCCACATCCCTACCCTTGCCATGTGGCACATGCATTCACAGTCCTTCATGCACGCAGAACTGTGCCCCCTTCACTCTTACAACCATCCCTCTCCACACAGGCATAGCCCATACAACATGCTCCCTGTGTACTCACCTGTTGGTCTGGAGGACCGTAGAGTAGCGTGTACTGGGGGAGGACCCCATTCACGAGCTTCTCCAACTCCTCTGCAGTGAAGGCAGGAGCCCTTTCCCCAGACGCATGAGCCATTGTCTCTTCCAGACCGAGGTCACAGCAGCACTTGCAGTGTAGGTCCTATCCTGTCGAAGATCAGGTATCGAGTGATTGAACATATAGAAAACGGCGGTCACATCTGCGGCGGTCACGTCCCCAGCAGTGTGTACCATCACCGCCGGCGTACATCGTCATTGGCACCTGGGACCCATAGGGTCCAATGTTAACCAATGCAGCATTGCGCCGCGGTCTTCGACCGCCTACCGCAACGGTGTACAATGCCAGCGCAGTTACCTCACATCCCATTGTCCCACTTTAGAGGTCAGGCAGCCACCATTTCAGGGGCCCACATGCCCTAATTACCAACTGCGTCACACAGACCTAGGCCTTGTCGCACAACACAAATACAGGCCACGTTTTGTGTATGAATGGTGTTCTGTGTAGACTGTGGGTACATACCTCTGAGTTGTTTGACTCTGTGGTCGATGTTGTCATTCCTAGGCACCGTCTGCTGGGACATGTGAGGAGATGGCGGAATCCTCCGGTGTACCGACCGCTGGTAGACCTGTCGATAATGGAGGAAAGACATTTGATCATCACCTACAGGTTTGACTGTGCCACAATCCAGGAACTGTGTGCCCAGTTGGAGCCTGACCTGATGTCAGCAATCCGCCATCCCACAGGGATCCCCCCTCAAGTGCAGGTGCTATCAGTGCTCCATTTCCTTGCAAGTGGGTCATTTGAAACAACAGTGCCCATGGCATCAGGGATGTCCCAGCCTATGTTTTCCAACGTGTTGTCCAGAGTGTTGTCTGCCCTGCTGAAACACATGCGGAGCTACATCGTTTTCCCTCAGGTGGAGGATTTGCCTACAGTTAAAGGCGACTTCTATGCCCTTGGACATATCCCCAACATCATAGGTGCCATTGATGGGACCCATGTAGCTCTGGTTCCCCCCCCCCACAGGAGTGAACAGGTGTACAGGAACCGGAAGAGTTATCATTCGATGAATGTACAGATGGTATGTTTGGCAGACCAGTACATCTCCCAGGTAAATGCTATGTTCCCTGGCTCTGTGCATGACGCCTACATCCTGCGGAATAGCAGCATCCCTTATGTGATGGGTCAACTCCAGAGGCACCGGGTGTGGCTATTAGGGGACTCTGGTTACCCCAACCTGTCATGGCTACTGACCTCAGTGAGGAATCCCAGGACCAGGGCAGAGGAACGCTACAATGAGGCCCATGGGCGGACTAGGAAGGTGATCGAACTCACCTTCGGCCTCCTGAAGGCCAGGTTCAGGTGCCTGCATATGACAGGTGGATCCCTATTCTACTCACCAAAGAAGGTGTGCCAGATCATCGTGGCCTGCTGTATGCTTCACAACTTGGCTTTGAGACAACAGGTGCCTTTTCTGCAGGAGGATGGTCTAGATGACGGTGTTGTGGCAACTGTGGAGCCTGTGGACAGTGATGAGGAGGAAGCAGAGGAAGAAGACATTGACAACAGGGACTCAGTTATCCAGCAATATTTCCAGTGACACACAGGTGGGAACACATCCCTGCCTACTACAAGTACTTTCACACTTCTACCTCTATCCTGTCTGTCGATTTCAACCAGTATATGGTAACTGAGTTGTACATTTCCTCTACGGTTTCACAGGTGTGGTTTCCAACGTGTGTCATCTGCTTAGATTCTTCATGGACTTGAGATGTGTGACATAGGTATGTTGACATTACATTTGAAAACGCATTTTGTCACTGTCATTGCTAATACACATTTTCGAAATCACAGACTGACTCCAGATTGTTTTGTGCTTCAAGGGTGTTTCTTGAAGTGCTAAATATTGGAGGGGGGTTGTAACATGGTGAGGGGTGATGGTGGAGGAATGTCCATGGCAGAGTCCAGTCTATTAGTCTCACAGGTGCATTGCCCATATCGGCATAGGAAGTGGAGCTGGGGCAGTTTAAATATGGACAGGGTGACAAAGTGGGACAGTGGGATGACAATCAGGGTGGTCTCATTTCTTGGCGGGGGTCTTGGCATTGTGCTCTGTCTTGTTACTGGATCTCAGGGACCGCTTGCGGGGTGGTTCTCCGTCTGCAGGGGGTGGGGTGCTGGTGTGGTGGTCCTGTGGCGGTGCCTCCTATCCACTAGCGCTGGCAGAGGTGGTGGGCAGTTCATCGTCCAGGCTAGTGTCAGGGGCCCCTTGTAATGCCACAGTGTCCCTCCTGATGTTGAGTATTTCCTTCAGCACCCCTACGATGGTGCCCAGGGCGGAGCTGATGGTTCTGAGTTCCTCCCTGAACCCCAAATACTGTTCCTCCTGCATCTGCTGGGTCTCCTGAAACCGTTTGCCATCGTCTCCTGGGAGTGGTGGTATGCTCCCATGATGGAGGAGAGGGCCTCGTGGAGAGTGGGTTCCCTAGGCCTGTCCGCCCCCTGTCACACAGCAGCCCTTCCAGTTCCCGTGTGTTCCTGGGCCTCCGTCCCCTGGACTGTGTGCCCACTACCACTGCCCCCAGGTCCCTGTTGCTGTTGGGGTGGTGGGTTATCCTGGGTTCACTGTAGTGGTGGACACACAGCTGATTGACGTGTCCTGGGGACGGAGGTATGGGCCCGCTGGGTGGGTGCTGTGCTGGTGTTACCAGAGGGTGGAAGCTCTGTGGTGGCCTGTGACTGGGTGTGGGGAACCGACTGTCCCGAGGCCCACGATGGTCCGGGCTGGTCATCTGGATCCAGTTGGACAGAGCTGCTGTCATCACTGTGGGCCTCTACTGTGGGTGTGGTGGAGATGTCTGGACCCTCCTGTCTGGTGACGTTGGGTAGGGGTCCTGCAGGGGTGTAAAAGTATGATTATTGCATCTGTGTGTGTCATGGTGTGCAGTGGGCATGCTTTAGTGATGGGTGTCCATGCTTTGTTGTGTCATTCAGGGCTTGGTGTTGGGATGTGTGGTTTGTGTTATTAGTACATTTGTGAGGAGTTGGAGTGATTGGGGAGGGGGCGAGGGTGGGGGACTGTGATAGCATGCAGGTAGGGTGAGGGATATGATAGTTAAGGTTTGACTTACCAGAGTCCATTCCTCCACTGACTCCTGCAAGGCCCTCAGGATGCAGAATTGCCAAGCTCCCATGTTGTTAGTTGTGGAGGAGGAGGTGGGGGTCTGCCGCCAGTCCGCTGTACGGCTGTACTGCAATGTGGTGTCTTGAGACCACGGAACGCACCTTCCCCGTAGGTCGTTCCACCTCTTCCTGATGTCGCCGATTTCTTGGGTGCTGTCCCACTGCGTTGACCCTGTCGACTATTCTTCACCATAGCTCCATCTTCCTTGCAATTGAGGTGTGCTGCACCTGTGCTCCAAATAGCTGTGGCTCTACCCGGACGATTTCCTCCACCATGACCCTGAGCTCCTCCTCCGAGAACCTGGGGTGTCTTTGCTGTGCCATGGGGTGGTGTAGGTGATGTGTGGGGTGGTGTATGTGGTGATAAGTGTGGTGATATGTAGTGGTGTGTGGTGTTTTGTGCGTGGAAGTAGTGTGGGTGATGGTCTGGTGTGCCTGTGGATGCTTGGTAGTAGTTTGTAGTGTCTCTCTCTGGCCTTCTTTCTGTGTTTTTGTCGTAGGGGTTTGTGGGTGATGTGGGTGTGTGTTTTATATTGTATTGGGTGTGTGGGAGTGGTGTGTGTATGTGTGTCAGGTGTGTGTATTTCGAATTGTCCAATGTGGTTGTGTTTTGTAAATGTGTGTGTATTTTGAGCGCGGCGGTGTGTACCGCCAATGGAATACCGCAGTGGAAAGACCGCCACGTGGATTTGTGTGTCGTGATAGTGTGGGCGTATTTCTGTTGGCGTGACGGTGGAGGTTTTTTTTTCGCCAGTTTATCACTGACCTTTGGTGTGGCGGACTTGTGTGGGTGTCTGGATTTAGTCGGATTTCGAGATGTGGGTCGTAATAGCTGTGGCGGAATTCGGCGGCCGCGGCAGTGTGTTGGCGGTCCTCTACACGGCGGTAAGCGGCTTTTACCGCCAATGTTGCAATGATCCGCAGAATCTCAGCCCAAAAAGGTTGGATTGTTGAGCAATCCACCCATATGTGTTTAAGGTCACCCAGGAGGCCACACCCCCTTCAACTGCAGTCAGATGTGCTTGGGAATATTTTTCTGAGATTTCCTGGGTATAGATACCAATTATAAAGTACTTTATAATGGACTTCCTACAGGCCAATTGAGCATTTAAACCTGGGAATGTCTATCCAAAGTGAGTGCCATTGTCTGTTAGTGAACAATATTTCTAATGTTTGATCTCAGTGCAACATATTGGGTGAGTAATATGCACTTGCAGTGGACGTCAGGAGATGCACCCTCGGGTGTACCAGGCTTCTGTACTAACTCCTCAATAGGTATTAAGGCCCTCATTACAACATTGGCGGTAAAAGGCGCTTACCGCCGTGCAGAAGACCGCCAATACACCGCCGCGGCCGCGGAATTCCGCCACAGCTATTATGACACACAGCTCGGAATCCGCCGAAATTCAGACACCCACACAACACCGCCACACCAAAGGTCAGTGATAAACTGGCGGAAACCAATCCTCCACCTCCACGCCAACAGAAACACGCCCATGCTATTACGACCAACGAATCCACGCTGCGGTCTTTCAACCGCGGTATTCCATTGGCGGTACACACCGCCACGCTCAAAATACACACACATCTCCAAAACACCGCCACATTGGACAATTACAAATACACACACCTGATACACATACACACACCACTCCCACACACCCAACACAATATAAAACACACACCCACATCACCCACAAACCCCTACGACCAAAAAATCACGAACGAAGGCCAGAGAGAGAGCACAGAATAGACAACCCCATCACACAGAGGCACACAACACCATCACCCACACAACATCCACGCACAAAACACCACACACCACTACACTCACCACCACATACACCACCCCACACATCACACACACCACCCCATGTCACGCCAAAGACACACCCGCTTCTCCGAGGAGAAGCTCAGGGTCATGGTGGAGGAAATCGTCCGTGTAGAGCCACAGCTATTCGGATCACAGGTACAGCACACATCAATAGCCAGGAAGATGGAGTTATGGCGCAGAATAGTGGACAGGGTCAACGCCGTAGGACAGCACCCAAGAAATAGGGAGGACATCAGGAAGAGGTGGAACGACCTACGGTGGAAGGTGCGTTCAACGGACTCCAGGCACAACATTGCGGTGCAGCGGACTGGCAGCGGACCCCCACCTCCTCCCCCACAACTAACAACATGGGAGGAGCAAGTCTTGACCATCATGCATCCAGAGGGCCTCGGAGGAGTTGGTGGAGGATGGGACACTGGTAAGTCAATTCGTAACTATCATATCCCCCACCCTACCTGCATAATATCACACACCCCCACCCTCACCCCCTCCCCTATCACTCCAAATCCTCACTAATCTACCCATAACACAAACCACCCATCCCAACACCAAGCCCTGCGTGACACAACTAAGCATGGACACCCCTCACTAAAGCATGCCCACTGCAAATACCCAGAACACACCTCCAACCATCATCACACAAACCCACACACAGAAATGCTTGCACTGGGGTACACAAACACCCACCCATTGCACACCATAACACACACACATGCAATAATCATGCTCTTATGCCCCTGCAGGAACACGAAGGACCGTCACCACACCAAATGGTCCAGACAACACCACTCCACCCACAGAAGAGGCCCACAGTGACGAGAGAAGCTCTGCCCTACTGGATCCTGATGACCAGCCCGGACCATCGTGGGCCTCGGGACAGTCGGTTCCCCTTGCACAGGCACAGCCCAACACCGACCTTCCACCCTCTGGTAACACAAGCACAGCACCCACCCAGCGAGCTCAAACCTCCCTACCCAGGACAGGTCAATCAGCGGTGTGTCCAACACTACAGGGAACCCAGGATAACCCGCCACCCCAACAACAACAGGGACCTGGGGGCAGTGGTAGTGGGCACACGGTCCAGGGGACGGAGCCACAGGAACACAGGGGAACTGGGAGGGCTGCTGTGCGACAGGGGGTGGACAGGCCAAGGGAACCCACTCTCCACGAGGCCCTCACCTCCATCATGGGAGCATACCATCACTCCCAGGAGACGATGGCTACGGTCCTGGACAAGTTGCAGGAGACCCTGCGCCTGCAGGACGATCTGTATTTGGGGTTCAGAGAGGAGCTCAGGACCATCAGCTCCGCCCTGGCCACCATCATAGGGGTGCTGAAGGACATACAGCAGACTTTGAGGGACACCGTGGCCCTCCAAGGGGCCCCTGACACTAGCCAGGAAGATGAACTGCCCACCACCTCCGCCGGCGCTAGTGGACAGGACGCCCCGCCACAGGACCAACACACCAGCACCCCACACCCTGCAGACGGACAACCACCACGCAAGCGGGCCCTGAGATCCAGGAACAGGACAGAGCAAGATGTCAAGACCCCGGCCAGGAAATGACACCACCCTGATTGTCACCCCACTGTCCCACTTTGTTACCCTGTCCATACTTAAACTGCACCAGCTCCACTTCCTATGCCCAGATGGGCAGTGCACCTGTGAGACAAATAGACTGGACTCTGCCATGGACATTCCTCCACCATCACCCATCCTCATTTTACAAACCCCTCACATTTCAGAGCACTTCAATAAACACCCTTGAACCACAAAACAATCTGGAGTCAGTCTGTGTATTACTAAATATGTATTATCAATGACAGTGTCATAATGGGTTTACCATTGTAAGGCTAACATACCTATGTCACACATCACAAGCACTTGAAGAATGCAAGCAGTTGACACGTAGGTAACCACACCTGTGAAACCGTAATGGAAGGGTACAACTCAGTTTCCAAATAGTGATTTAAATCGAGAAACAGGATAGAGGTAGACGTGTGAAAGTTAATATAATGGTAAAAATGAAATTTGTCTCACCTGTGTCTCACTGGAAATATTGCTGTATGACTGACTCCCTGTTGTCGTTGTCTTCTTCCTCAGCATCATCCTCATCACTGTCCAAAGGTTCCACAGACTCCACAGCTGCTACAACACTGTCATCTGGATCATCCTCCTGCAGAAAAGGCACCTGACGTCGCAATGCCAAATTATGGAGCAGGTGATGATGATGTCGCACACCTTCTTCGGTGAGTACAATAGGGATCCACCTGTCATGTGGAGGCACCTGAACCTGGCCTTCAGGAGGCCGAAGGTGCGTTCGATCACCCTCCTAGTCCGCCCATGGGCCTCATTGTAGCGTTCCTCTGCCCTGGTCCTGGGATTCCTCCCTGGGGTCAATAGCCAGGACAGGTTGGGGTAACCAGAGTCCCCCAATAGCCATACACGGTGCCTGTGGAGTTGACCCATCATATCAGGGATGCTGCTATTCCGCAGGATGTAGGCGTCATGCACTGAGCCAGGGAACATAGCATTTACCTGCAAGATGTACTGGTCTGCCAAACATACCATCTGGACATTCATTGAATGATAACTCTTCCTGTTCCTGTACACCTGTTAACTCCTGTGGGGGGGACCAGAGCTACATGGGTCCCATCAATGGCACCGATGCCGTTGGGGATATGTCCAAGGGCATAGAAGTCACCTTTCACTGTAGGCAAATCCTCCACCTGAGGGAAAATTATGTATCTCCTGACGCGTTTCAGCAGGGCAAACAACACTCTGGACAACACGTTGGAAAACATAGGCTGGGACATCCCTGATGCCATTGCCACTGTTGCCTGAAAAGACCCACTTGCAAGGAAATGGAGTACTGACAGCACCTGCACATCAGGGGGGATTCCAGTCGGATGGCGGTTTGGTGACATCAGGTCTGGCTCCAACTGGGTACATAGTTCCTGGATTGTGGCACGGTCAAACCGGTAGGTGACGATGACATGTCTCTCTTCCATTGTCAACAGGTCCACCAGCGGTCGGTACACCGGAGGATTCCGCCATCTTCTCATATGTCCCAGCTGACGGTGCCTACGAAGGACAACAGCGAAGAACCAGTCAGTATTCCTCCAGGTATGTACCCACAGTTACAGACAAGACTACACCACTCACAAAAGCCTTACTGTATGTGTGTAGAGTGTAGGCCTAGCTATGTGTGACGCAGTAGTAATTGAAGCCATGTGGGCCCCTGAAATGGCGGCTGCCTGACCTCTAAACTGGGACAATTGGATTGTGGGGTAACAGTGCTGGCGTTGCACACCGTCACGGTAGGCGGTCGTAGACCGCAGCGCAATGCTGCATTGGTTAACATTGGACCCTATGGGTCCCAGGAGCCAATGAACAGGTGCGCCGGCGGTGATGATGCACCCCACCACGGACGTCACCGCCGCGGACGTCACTGCCATTTTCTATCTGTTCAATCACTAGATACCTGACCTTCGACAGGAGAGGACCTACACTGCAAGTGCTGCTGTGACCTCGGTCTGGAAGCGACGATGGCTGCTGCGTCTGGGGAAAGGGTCCCTGCCTTTACTGCACAGGAGTTGGAGAAACTGGTAGACGGGGTCCTCCCCCAGTACACGCTACTCTACGGTCCTCCAGACCAACAGGTTAGTACACAGGGAGCACGTTGTATGGGCTAGGCCTGGGTGGAGAGGGCTGGTTGGAAGAGGGAAGGAGGCAGAGTTCAGGGAACATTAATGCATGTGCCAAATGGCAAGGGTAGGGAGGGGGGACACTTACATCTACGGTGCAGTTGGTAATGGCTTCTCTTCTTCCCTTGTACATGTCATGTAGGTCAGCGCCCACCAGAAGAGGGACATTTGGCGTGCCATCGCCAAGGAGGTCCGGACCCTGGGGGCCCACCAGAGACAGGGCACCCACTGCCGTAAGAGATGGGAGGACATTCGCCGCTGCAGCAAGAAGACGGCGGAGGCTCAGCTGGGAATGGCCTCCCAACGTGGGAGGGGTGCCCGTCGCACCATGACCCCCCTGATGTTCCGGATCCTGTTGGTGGCCTACCCGGAGTTGGATGGGCGCTTGAGGGCATTACAGCAGACACAAGGGGCTGAGTACAACCTCATTCTGCTGACTTTGCGTGTAGTGGAGGGGTCTGGGTGGGGGAGGTGGGCTGTGGGTGTCCCTAGGCCAGGGCGAGTTAGGTAGGCAAGGCCCCTTCGTAATGTAGGCCATGTGGCACTCTACCCCATCTCAGCAGACTGCCAAGTCGAGGTACAGTTGTCCCTGTGGCATCCATGTGCGCAGATGTCCACCATTGCCATGTAGGGCATATGCCAGGAATTGCATGTGCAGAGGGCAGGAGCACGGCGTAATGCAGGGGGCTGCTGCGTCTGTCTTGTCCGCCAACGTTAGCGGTAATCCATGCACTAAAACTCTTTCTTCTGTCTCCCCCCCTTTTTCTGCTCTCCCTGTCCTTTTGTGCATCAGCATCAACAGGCGGAGGTACAGTGGCACCGGAGCACGAGGGAGCTGCATCCCACATGGCAATGGAGGGCCACACCACAGACTCTGAATGCACCAGTGGGACGGAGGGCGAGGGGAGCTTCACGTCGGCCACCGGATCACCAAGCAGCGACACGGACTCGTCCGCCGATGGGGGCTCCCTTGTGGTGGCGGCACCATTTGTGACCCCCACTTCTACAGGTACAGCCGCCACCTCCCCTACCAGCCCTGCCCTCCCAGCAGCCCCTCAGTGTTCGCCCCGTGCCCGCTCACCCAGGAGGGTGGGCATCACCTTCGCCCCAGGCACCTCAGGCCCTGCCCCAGTCACCCCTGCTGCCCTCAATGAGGAGGCCATTGACCTCCTCTGGTCACTCACTGTTGGGCAGTCTACCATTGTAAATGCCATCCAGGGTGTAGAACGAGAGTTGCAACACGGTAATGCATTCCTGGAGGGCATTCATTCTGGTCAGGCTGTCCTTCAGCGAACCCTGCAATCTGTGGCCTCAGCACTGATGGCAGCCATTGTCCCTGTCTCTAGCCTCCCCCCTCCAACTTCCTCGACCCAGACCCAATCTCCTGTACCCCAGCCCATCCCAAGTACACCTACAGACCAGCATGCACACAAGTCAACACACCCAAGTAGCTCAAGCAAACATAGGCACCGCGCACACCACAGGCACTCACGCAAGCCTCACCCACGTACAGACACAGCAACATCCACTGCCTCCACTGTGTCCCCCTCCTCGTCGTCTCCCTCCTCCCTCCCAGTCTCGTCTACACTCTCACCTGCATGCACTACATCTACAGGCACCAGGACTCGCACCACAACACCCAGCATCACACCCCGCTCACCTGCACTCACCACCTCCACTGCCATTTACACGTCCCCTGAGTCCTCTCCCAGTGTGTCTGTGACGCCCCCTCCCAAAGTACCCCAACGTCGGCAATCACTCACCCAACATCCATCCACCTCACGACAGCCTCCAGTACCTGCACCTGCACCTGCACCCAAAACACCTAAAGTGACACCTCCGACAACCACCTCCTCTTCCTCCACTCCCAGACCCCCTCCAACTACCCATCCCAGTGTTCGTCAGAAACTGTCCCTCTGTAAAGTTGACCTTTTTGCCCCCACCCCACCCCCTCCAATTCATCAGTCCCGTCGTTGCGCCTCAGCCAAAAAGCCTCCAATACCAGTGGTGCCTGTTCAAGGTTTGTGGAGTGCACCGGCCACCAGGGCAGGCAGTAGGACCCGGAGCCAAGGCACTGGCAGCCCACCCCCTGTAAAGGCTCTAAAATTGGAGAGTGGACGACGGGACCATGTTAAGTCTCCTGGTGGGAAAACAACTGACTTGGGTTCCAAGGGGATTGGAGGGTCAGCTGTGACTCCACCAAAGTTGTGGAAGGGCCAGAGGAAGTCTGCCCAGCCTGTTGTGAGTGTCACGGCGGAGAAGTGCGCCATCATTTCCGGCGGTCGAGACACAACCGCCAGCACCGTCGTCACTGGTCAGGTGACCAGAGTCAGTGCCCAGGAGGGCCCAAGTATCTTCACTGGTCCGGAGACCACCGCCAGAGTCACAGCCCAGGAGGGCCCAAGTATCGTCACTGGTCAGGAGACCACCGCCAGAGTCACAGCCCAGGAGGGCCCAAGTATTGTCACTGGTCAGGAGACCACCGCCAGAGTCACAGCCCAGGAGGGCCCAAGTATCGTCACTGGTCAGGAGACCACCGCCGGAGTCAGTGCCCTGGAGGGCCCCGGCTGCCACAGCCCCGCTGGGCAATGATGGAACGTCATGCCACACACCAATGCCCAGTGTAGAGAACGTCATGCCACACACCAATGTCCGTAGCAGAACCACCATGGCAAAGCACCGCTGAACAGGGCAAAGACCGCCATGGCAAAGCACCGTTGAACAGGGCGAAGACCGCCATGGCAAAGCACCGCTGAACAGGGCAAAGACCGCCATGGCAAAGCACTGTTGAACAGGGCGAAGACCGCCATGGCAAAGCACAGCTGAACAGGGCAAAGACCGCCATGGCAAAGCACTGCTGAACAGGGCGAAGACCGCCATGGCAAAGCACCGCTGAACAGGGCAAAGACCGCCATGGCAAAGCACCGTTGAACAGGGCGAAGACCGCCATGGCAAAGCACCGCTGAACAGGGCGAAGACCGCCATGGCAAAGCACCGCTGAACAGGACAAGCACCGGGTAGGAATGAATGGGCCGCCACATCAGGCATCCTTATCACATGTGCAGCTGGGACAGTGACAGGACAGGAACTTTCACGGGGAGACTCATCCAGTCTGGGCACCAGTCCCCCCAGTACCACTAGAGACCTGCATCTACTTGAGTGACTGTGGCTTTGCACTCCCCAGGATGGAACAGTGGGCACCCCACCCACTGTAGAGACTTGAGAGACTATGGCTTTGCACTCCCCAGGATACATCAATGGGCATGGAGCCCCATCGTGGATCTGGCTTTGCAGTCATCAGGCTGAGGTGCCCCCCCTTCCCCCTGAGGTGCCTGTAGTATTTCTATCTGATGCCCCGGCAGTGTTCTCTCCGATTGTGGTCAGGTATCCTTTGTGGGCCTCGGCCATGCATTTTTGAACTGTTGGTGCACGGACATTGTTGTGTACATATCTGCACTACTTCTCGTATTGTATATGATTCAGACTGATTTTCAAATATATATCTGTATATTTTTGTATGACATGTATATTGCCACATTACAATGTTTGACCGAATTTCGCATTGTCTTTTCATTCTTCCGGGGGGATTGTGGGTTGTTACTGTGATTTTTGTGAATGCATTGGTGTGTATGTTGTAATATGCGAGGGTGGGGGTGTTTGGTGGGTGTCCCCCTAACTTTTGCCTCCTCCCTCCCCTATGTCGTAGGTGCAGTACTCACCGTTGTCTTCGGCGCCTACGTAGCTGTTGGTCGTAGAGGAGCAGAAACACAAGGGCAGGTAGTATTTGGAGTTCTGGCTCCATGGAGTCCTCGTTCCTCGTGGGATGTGTTCAGGTGAGCGTTTTCCCATAGCAAAAGCTGTTTCCGCCGTGTTTTTATCCACGGAGAATCCGCCCCGGAAAAGGTGGCGGATTGGCGGGTTGTAATACTGTGGGCGGTACATTGTCTCCCGCCTGTCTGTTGGCGGTTACCGCTGCGCTGCTTGTTTGCACCGCCGTGGCGGGCGGTGTGTTAAAGTGGCTGTCTTTGTTGGCGGTTTCCGCCAGGGTCATAATTCCCTTTTTTGGTCCGCCGGCCTGTTTGCGGTGTTTCCGCAGCTTTAACACCATCCGCCAGGGTTGTAATGACCACCTAAGTCTCTAGTGGGGCTAGTCACAGAGCTTGGTGTAATGCCCAGTGCTTCAGTTGAGTGTAATGATATATCTCTGAGGAAGGCAGGTGAAAGTTGTGACTGCAGTTTTTCAAGAGGAATATATCCCACCTCTGAAACAGATCTGATATGGTGAGCCATCCCCCTTCCCACCACAAGGTAAAGGGACCTGGGATTAAAGGCAGCATTGTAATGGATAAGAGTGTAGGGAGAGGGGAATGCTGTCAGGCCGTGTGTCCGGTTGACATTATCCCATACTTTAAAAGTGCAATTATGCAGCCAGGCATGTTTGGGTTTCCACAGAATGTCCCATATTGTTGGGCCTACCACCGCTCTCTCCATGTGGAGCCAATGTTTATCAGACTCCTTAAGCGACCATTCTGAAAACCCCATAATTGTGAGGATTTGTGATAGAGGGTGAGATTTTGGAGGGCTTGTCCCCCTGCCATCTTGGGTAATGTTGATATCTTATGTGATAAAAGGCCTCTGCAATTTTGCCAAATGAATTTTGTAATCACCTAACAGGCGGTGGAGAAGAAATCTCCGTCAAAATCAATGGGCAGTCTTTGAAAGAAGTACAGGATTCAAGGAGCACCAACATTTCTATTGTGTTGATGAGGCCTAACCAGGATAAATGCAACAGAGCCTATCTTTTAAGAATCCCTTTCAGTTGCCTAAGTAGAGGAGGAAAGTTTGCTTTACATAGGGCAGTTATAGTAGGAGTAACTTTGATCCCCATGTATGGAGATTCTTTCTTCACCCCTTCAAATGGGGAGATTGCCTCAATGTCCTCGATGTCTTGTGTTGGGACCGCTAGGTTGAGCAGGAATGATTTATATATGTTGACACGGAACTCTGTGACTGACTCATATCACATAAGTTCGGATTGTAGGGCCAGAAGTGAGGTCTGTGGGGAAGTAAGTGATATCAGAAAATCATCAGTAAACAGGGACAGCTTGTGCTCTATAGAGCCGAAAGGCAGTCATTGAATAGAGGGGGTTACCCTTATCTTGGCAGTCAGGGGCTCAATGCTGAGGGCAAATAATAGGGGGGAAAGTGGACAGCCCTTTTGTGTACTCCGTGCCAAGTGAAACTAGTCGGAAGCTTTCTCATTTACTAACACCCTTGAGTGTGGGCAATTTTAATTCACCAGTAGCATGATTTTTAATCAAATACAAATACTATATAATTAACAATCATAGTATCACTGTAAATTGATGGGTTTTATTTTTGGACCACCTAGTATGTGACATTTTTACTGTTGGTGAGCTGCACCACTGGAGACTCACCCAGGGTAAATACATGGTTTTTGGACAGCATGTGTTTTCCGCCCATGTCTTCCTTTTAAGACAAGACTTCTGGAACACAGCAATGGTAAGGGACACCTAGCTGGTTACATCTGAATACATGTGCACACATATGGGGTCTGCACATGTGAGACACATGTTGTGCGAAGCTCAGTAACTGCGCACAGGTAGTCAGTGACTCTGCAGGATTGGATATTGATCTGGGGTAGGACTCATAACATTAGTGTACACTCATAGGGAAAGTCATTGTGGCCTACTGTCTTGTCTCCAATGACACTTCATTAAACACTCATTGGGAAGACTGCCTGAAAGTACAATTTTGCATCTTTTTGTCCACCACCACAGAGACCATTGACTTATCCATCAGGGGTAGAATCTGTATGCCAAACCCAAATATGAGAGTTCCAAGAAGATATCTGTACAGCTTATGGGTCATCCTTGTTTTCCATATTTCTCTGGCTGAGCTCAGACTCAGAGCCCAGGCCTTTTGTCACCCTGCTGTGCCAAGGTAATTACTCTTCTCACCGCCATCAGGAACATAGGCCACCCCACACAAAGGGAGCAATAAACAGTGCTTCACTCAGCTCATGAGCAGGAAAGAGGCGGGGTTGAAGGATGTGCAGCCATCAATTAGCTGTCACTCTGTACCAGGGATGGGCCAACCCAAGCCCACTGAACAATGGTGGAAGCCCAGACAACTGCAACCAACACAGGAGAGGACTTCCCTTTCAGGTTTTAATAGGAAATGCCCAAGAAGTGATGTCAGTGAGGGATGGAGCTGAGGCCCTCAGAAGAGATGTGACTAGTGACTTTAGGGTGATGCTATTTTGAATTGTCCCAGCAAGCTCTGTAGGATGGTTGGGGCGAGGAGCAGAGGTAATGTGGCACTCCAGGATAGGCCAGCGGTGCCTTACTTCTAGAACCTTCCACACCCATTTAAAGGGTCTTGTGCAAGGGAGCAGAGCTTTCTCTTGGTTGTGTTTTCTGCTGGACACTGGGCTGGGGGTGGCATCCATGGACAACTTGAAGGAGGAATGCCCTTATATTCATCTGGACTAAGGACTC
Organism: Pleurodeles waltl; assembly: GCF_031143425.1. Lineage (NCBI taxonomy): Eukaryota > Metazoa > Chordata > Amphibia > Caudata > Salamandridae > Pleurodeles > Pleurodeles waltl. Next base: position 923,336,666 of record NC_090448.1, on the reverse strand, counting down.
TGACTACAGTTGCCCCGAGGACAAGTGAGGATCTCCCCAGGACCAGGAAAACTGGTCCCCTTATGCCCCCTAAGGAGAAGTTGGGGAAAGAACATGACCTCTGTGTCAACGGGCCAGCAGAATGGGGGAACAAAGAATTTGATTTTTGACTCCCAGTACAATCATAGAGCACATGGGGCTCTGTTGCAGCATTGGAAACTACTCCCAGGGTTGGCCTAGGCATGAATCATTCACCATTTATAAAACCAGGGAGGTGTGTGTATGTGGGACCCCCTCCTGAGAGCTCAGGAGGACTGAGGTTACCAGTCCTAGGCCTCTTTTTTTATCTAGGGGGCCAACCCCAAATCTGAGCACTATTGTACTCACCTGAGGTTGTGGGGAAGAGGTGGAGCCCGGGACCAGCCTGGGGGGAGCCGGTGGCCACCACCAGAACAAGCACCCTGCCTGCAGGTTCAGGCAGGGGACAACAAAGCAGCTGGCTTTGTTCTCCCCTGCCTGAACCTGCAGTGGCAGCAGAAGGGAGGCTGCCATGTGGAAACTTGTTTGATAGCCAACAGTGGGTTCCCTGGGCTGTCCCCAATGAAGGAGATTGGTGCCCAGGTGGAACCAGGAACACCTAAAATGAATAAAAAATCAAAAAGGACAAGCAGCGCAGAGCAAGGCCAAGCAACAAAGAAAGTGGGCGGATCAATCATAGAGTATGCAAGCTCCTGAGGGAGTGCCCCATAATGCCTTGTAGGGCGTGAGACAGAAAAAACTATTTTTGCTATTGTGGTGGCCCTAGGACAGTGAGGCTACCACCAATGAGTACCGGAAAGTGTGGGGGAGCTGTAGAATCACCGCAGCTCCTCCCCACGTGGAGAACCATACCCTTTTTATAAGTACAGCCCATAAGTCTGGAGGGTCCTCAAAAGGAGGACCACAGCAAGCCTTGCCTAAAGTTTCCAAACACTCCCCAGACTGGAGCTGGAGCGCTACAGCTGGGAGTGTGGTGCGGCACCCTATATGGGCTGAGTTTATAGCTGCAAGCTCTGTGGCCTAAAGGTTGTTAAGAGAGGCACAGGCCCATTGTACATGTTAGAAAGCGCTTTATTTAAGAATGGTTGTCATAATGACTTGAGATGCTCTGTGAAAAGTGTTGTTCATGGCAGTTTGGAGCTGCTGTATTTCAAGGTATTACGTTTCATGAGTTTTAGCAAAACCTTATTCAAATATGTTCACAAAGGTTTACTTAAATTGTTAATGCTGAAGTAATTCAGATTCCTAAGAAGCTGTAATGTTTTTAGTAATGATGATATGAACACCGTATTGCAATGCCTTACTACTCATAATAAGTGCAGCACAGGATGTAATGCATTACTACTGATATGGCAGGGATGTCATGCTTTACTACTGATAATGTAGGCACATAATTGCAATGCTTGGCTGTCATTAATAAGTGCAGAGGGATCATGGTTAGTGAAGTCAGTCATGGAATGAAGTAGGACCATACCATGTGATTCTAACCTTGAAATGGGACAACACTGACCTAATGTAAACTGATACTCCCATACATAGCTATGTGCTGTTTTGTATGTGAAGGGAGTTTACTGTGAATTTAGAGGTCATGACCATTTAGGGGTCAAATGTAATGTTGCCAAAGGTATTTCCACCAGCCATATGTGTGTTTGTAAATTACTGCATAGCATTGAATAACGTATGTCTAATACATGCACTTTTACTTTTCTAAAGGAAAAGCACAAACTGGAAATATATTTATTGTTTGTATGCCAGCGAATGATGATTACAAGCCCACACATCCTCCCTTGAGTAGGCCTTGGACTACTCTGCTCTGTTACCCTGAGAGAGTCAAGCTCTACAGTGGGGTTCTTGATTCCCAGGGGAGGGTGAATGTGCACCCATTACTTATGCAGGTCACACAGTTAACGGCCTATTTCCTCTCAATCACTCCAACATCAAATAGTACAAAAAAATGTATACAAACGCATTATAAAAATCTCCTCATGCTTTTTGTGAGGATTTGGGTTTACTATATGGTAGTACTGGTAAGCCTCACCATGCAGTATACTCTCAAATACCATATTGGGTCCAGTCAGGTATTTTTCTCTAACCTTAGCTCAACCCTGGGTAGTTGTGGCTTTGAGCAGTAAGATTTAGCAAAGGAGCAAAGTATAAAGCATTTAACACCAAACAATAGCATAAGAAAGTCACACGACACAAGCAGATTTTAATTTTATTTTTAGAGATCTTAATCATCCAAACTCACTGGAGAGTTCGGAAGATACAGAATTTAGAAATAATAAATGACTTCTATATCAACTGCAATCAAACATTGGCCAACAAAAAGTTTGGAAACTTTTAAAAAGTTAAACAAATTTAGCTTGGCAACTCTGGCCTGAGTAGGGTGCCTAAACCCAGCAGGACAGAGGTCTAAGGGGCCAGAAAGGATACTTTGGGCACTTACATGGCTACCAGAATGTTTTTATAGCTAGATCCAAACTTTACAGGAGGACCACCTTAGATGACAATGGAGTGATCCTGATGCTGAGGGATGCAGGCTAAAGATGTTCAAGGATGCTCTGAATGCTATGCAGTAGATGGGGGTTAAGTTTGATTGAGTCCTTGGTCCAAAGGTGAGTGGTGTCAACTCTGTCCATAGATTTCAGGGTCCCAAATATTCCTCCATGCAGGGTTCCAAGGGCTGCTGATGCAGACCTTGCTCTTTTGCAACACAATGGTCATGGTGCCAATCTTTGGTGGATGCTGGCATTTCTCTTGGTCAACATATCCAGTCATAATCAACACCCACAGGTTCAGCAGACATGAGTGCACCTTTTGCCTATATCTGAATTGTTCTTTGGGGTGCCCGGCATCCAGTAGCGGCAAAACATCTGTGGTGGCTACCAGAGATGAGACTTGTCCTCTCTCAGCTTTAATTACCCCGCTGCCATTCTGGGAGGTCAGACAACTGACCCTTAGGGCCATATTTATACTTTTTGACGCAAAATTGCGCTAACGCAGTTTTGCGTCAAAAAAATTTGCGCCGTCTAACGCCATTTTGATGCGCCATGCGGGCGTCAAATTTATACTTTGACGTACGGCGGCGCAACCAACAGGTGGGAGTCATTATTTCGTGACGCACACAGCGTCCGTCTGTCGTAAAGGAAACCAACGTAAATGCGACGCACATCACTGTGGGTCGATTTACGACAGCGCAATCGTGAAAACGCCGTTTTTTTTCACGCTATTGCGTTTAATTTTTGCGCAAAAACTGCCCTTTCAGCAGAGGAGAGCCAAAATGGATCCTAGATGCCCCAACAGACCCCAGGAGGATGAGAGCAGACCAGGAACCAGCCAGGAGGATCCATACAGGAACCAGGACATTTAAAAAAAAAAAAAAAAGTGTCGCTTCAGTGCAGAGGAACAGGAAATCCTGGTGAAAGAGGTGACGGAACACCAGCACCAACTTTTCATCTCCTCAAAATTGCCACTCAGTAGGAGAGAGGCCATCTGGAAACAAATTGTGGACAAGATTAACAGTGTGGCTGAAGAACGCCGGACAGTCACCGAGTGTAAGAAACGCTGGCATGACTGCAAACGTAGGACCAAAGAGAAAATGGCCAGGAACAGGAAGGCAGCAATGCAGACTGGAGGGGGGAGTCCAGCACAACAGGATGCCCTGGACCACATGGAGGAGATGGTCGCAGCCGTCATCCCGGAGGAGATCGTCACAGGGATTCAAGGACTGGACAGCGCAGACTACCACGACACAACGCACATGCAGGGTAAGTCGCATGGGGAATTAAAATGCAATAATGGGGACTGTAAGCAGGGGGGGGGGATACCTACTTCACAATGCATGTAACTTAGCACATATATGAAGTGGCATGGGGAAAGGGGCACGGCAGGGGGCATGCCCAGTACTGACCGAAGCTGGGGCACGACAAAATACAGCAACAACAACAGTCCCACGGGGACATCCTGTAATTACAACAAGAGAGCCAAGGGAAAGCGTGACAGGTGGGAAGGACACTACCTCAAATCCCCATCCAGGCACTTGTATTGCAAAATCTATTCTACATCAACTAGGTCCCTACCTGTAATGCAGTAGCAAATACAACAACTGCAACGTAACTGCCACAACAGTTGACAATAACACCTCTCATCTCTGTGCAGCTATAGTACCAAATGGCAGGAACCCCACCCTGGAACATACATACCTAAATTAGGGGGTGAGGATGACATCCGCAACTACTCCTAGAAATAAGACAAAGGTACCAGTACACTCAAATGCCGAATGTCCATAACTGACACATACATAAGCCTAAGGAAACAGCAATAGGAGCCACACAGCACCAACGACACACACATGCTGCATACGTCAGGGTCCCTCATGTGCCTGGCTAACAAGGCTACATCACTAATGTCATACTGCTCAGACAACAACATTGAGGAGGGGACACAGGCAACTGGTCACTGAAACACATCTGCACAGTCTGACAAACAAATAGGACATTCATACGATAAACAGGCCAATCCAGTAAGACACACATGATACCCCATCATATTCAAACATCAACAATGTTTACATCCATACCACATCCTAACATTGACATGCATAGGTAATGCCACGTAACATGTACAGATCATGCAATGTGAATAAAAAGTGTATGGGGCAGGGCCTGAGAGGCAAGTGTGCTGGCAGGGCAGTCACAACACCCACAGTCAGTCAAAGTGTAGTGTGGCAAGTGAAATGTATACTTTGCGCATTAGCCTCAGGCTGGAGGCCTTTGTGCATCTTACCCTGAATGTACTTATGCTCATTTGCTCACATCTAAGAGCCTCAGAGCACTTTGCACTAAATGAATCTCATTGCCCTTCCTATCAGTTAATGTATCAAATAGTCAGCCCTAAGGTGTTGTCAATTAGTCAAATCACACTGTTTTGCCTACTTCTGCACTGGAGTTTGCCAGAACATATTCACTCTGTGCCCCAGTCAAGGATACCGTCTGGTACATTGCTGATAGATGTGGTAGGGGTTAAGGTTTGGCATTCCAGCGTAGGGAAACTTTGTCATCACCATGACATATGTCTTTTAAATTCACTTCCTCGTCCCAAGACACGCATGGGGGAGTTTCCAAACAGAAAATCACAACTAGATGCTGCCTGCCTTGCTGCTGATGCACAACCAGATCCCAGCCCATTCCTCAGATATGAGGGATGATGTCTCCCCTGTGATTCAGACAGGCAAGCTCCAAACTTAACATGCTGTGCTATACATAGAACAAGCAGAGGGAGAGTAGAAACTGTTAGGCACCATGATAGCTGTGTACTAATGTATTACTCTCCTGCGGACTATTTCAATTCTAACAGTGTGTATTGTTTGGGTTATTGGGGCTCACACCTAAATTTCTACAACTCAGTTGTACAATGAAACTTCATATTAAACAAATACTGTCTTTGTCATTTGTGTATGGGAACATACCGGAAAAGATCGAATTGTGTAGGATCTGAGTGACCACCACTTCCCTGAGAAGTTCCAAAGATGTCATGCGCTCGGATGTCTAAACATTCCTTTGATGTGGGAGACCAGAGGCACTGCTAGTCTGTCTGAGCTAAATTGAATATCTGGGTGACAGAGTTATTTACAAGTGGGTCAAACTTAGTCCCCCACACCATTAGCTATCCTGCTGCCTAGAAAGCCAAGAATCACATGTAGGATAATGAGAGCCCACCCAACAAAATGTCCCTCCATAACAATAGTGAAACACCGAGGGAGGAGTAGGACAAAAACATGCCTATTCCTAAATAATTACAAAGCAACACCTAGAGGCGACCTGGCAGACATGTCTGATAGCTCCATATCAGACATGTGACACACAGGTGGGCCATAGGCCTACAACAATGCCCTATGACGGACAGCAGATACCAAGACAAAGTTAAGGCATCCAAAGGCTTGTATCTTAGTGCAAAATTGTCACAACACAGAAACACTAATTGTACCCTGTTTCATTGCAGAGGAACACGGATCTCCTGCCGATCTGCCTGTCCATGAGTTCCCTGATGACATGGATGACGAGACCATCAACCTCCCACAAGAGACCATTGACATGGTCCTTGAAAGCCTCCAAACCCCACCTTCAGTCACAAGGAGGAGCACAGAAGAAGCAGCCACCACAGTAGAACCACCCGCCACCCCAATTGTAAGACCTGCCAGCTCCAACACAGCTGAGGACTCTGACGACACTGGCACCAGCTTCGAAAGAACAGTCGTTGGGGTCCAGCGGGAGCTGGCCAAGGAGGTGCGGGTGGGGATGCAAACTATGGCAGCCAGCCTTGAGGGGGTGCGTTCGTGCATGTTGTCAACTGCTGATCAGGCAGCTGAAATGCAAGCCAGAACATCGCTCTTGGAGGAACTTTTAAAAACACAGAAGGAAATCTGCACAGCTGTCATCCAGTTGACACAACAACTCCAACTGCAAGCCAGTCAACGTGTGCACGAATGCAACATAGAACCCCTCAGGGCCGACCTGGCTGCCTACCATCGGGATGTGGCAAGCCATTCTGAAAAACCAGCAGGCCCTCCTTGCTGCAGTACTGCCCTTCATTACTCGACAGGGATCAGCCCCCGGGATGTCTGCCTCCATGTCTTCTAACACTGAGGTGTGTGTTGCCCCTTCACAACCAACAACAACAAGGATACACCAGGCAACACACACATCAGAAGAAGAAGACATGGAACAGATAACATTCACACGCAAGAGTACCCGGAAGCCCTAGTCCCTGCACCATGGCCTACTCTGACCAAGGTCCTACGTTTTGACACATGCCAGTCTCACTACAACTACCCTCAATGACTGTTCGGCAATCCACTGTATGACTTGTCCCCATTGGCAGTGAATGTTTCTCTCCTACTATTTGGCAATTCCTGTTCCTCTGCACTGTCTGTGACATCACCCCAGCATGTCAGGAGCATCATCCACACCCCGTCTGTAGGATCACCATGTAAGAATGCACCAGAACGGACTCAGCTAACATTGTGAATGGACATTTTGCACTACACCACCTAAAAATAAATATCACTTGTACACCTACTGTGTCTCTGTGTTATTTCACACTTCAACTGTGCAGTACATAACTCCAAAGTGGCTGTGTGGCAACCATGTCGATTCTCTATACTACTGTCCTGATTTCATGTATACTGAAACATCTGTGCAGTGGCCAGGATTGCATCATAGCTTTACTATACTGAGGAAAATAACTGATGAAGGGACTAAGCACACACAATCATGCTGTGTTGGACAGAATGATGCACCATCTATAGCTATTCTAGACAACTAATGGTGGCTGAGAAATGTAGGCACCATGCAATACTAAAATTAGAAATGATGCTGTAAAATGAAAGGAATGATAAACAAATTACACAGCATCAATCACCCTTACGGCGTATACTTCCATGAAGGAAAGTCATGCTGAATCAGTACACACATGATGTAGGTCAGCAAGGACAGCAACAAGACAAGAGTGTGAACAAATCCTCATCTACAAAGATCTCCCTGAACTTCACACTGCTGTCCGACCTATCTATTTACCTACAATAACAAGTCTGGAAGCACTCTTTGTGAAGTAGGATACATACCAACCCCAAACCTTGATGATCAATGCACACTACCAATGGTGGCTCTCCCACATGGTGGGTACTTACCAAGTTAGCACACGGGTAGCTGGCATGTAAAACCTCAATAGCCTGGGGATAGCGAGCATAGGACACAAATGTCATACTAAAACTTTCTGCTACACTGATGTCAAGGCCATGAAAAGGTAGCACCTAACGCATCATGTAAAGGGTTAACAATTTTTTTATTTCAAAGTAGTAATAAAAGAGGCAACTAAGGGAAAGGTAAACCTACACTAATCTAACCTGACTACTACTAACCCACAACTGTCCCTAACTAACCTAAGTTAAACTTACTCTACACATGTAACGAAACGATCTAAACATCAACCCCCCACCCACCATTATGAGACAAGACACATGCAGGACAACACTTACTAACCTACACACATACTATACTATCCTAAACAAACATATATTTTTTTGAATATTTTTTATTTTTTTTTATTTTTTTTTGTAATTTTTAAACAGGAATCCCAACATTGCCCCCCACCCACCCACACAAAAATATAAGATAGAAAGAATAAGGACCCCCCACCCTCTTCCCTAACACTAACTAAGCTACTTACCTATACTTATCCTATAACTAACCCCCCAAACCCAACTAACAGTATGAAATAGGAAAGAGGTGAGAGGGGAGGGGTAAAAGTTCAGGAGGGCAAAATTACTACTGATTTGCCCTCCGTAGTGTGCGCCGGATGGAGCGCACCTTCTCCTTGACCTCATTCATGTCCTCCGTCAGGTTGTCAACCTTTCGAATCAACCTGTCCAATTTTCGGGACAATGCCTGGAAGGCCGCAGGGTCGATAGGAGGGTCAGTGCTGGTTTGCGTGCCGGTGGAGGTGGATGTTGTTGCAGGAGTTGTGTGGCCACGGGACAGCCCTGCTCCCACCACACGGCTGGGTCCAGGTCTGGAGGAAGATGCTTGGTCCGTTGCTGGGTCCACTTGGGCAGACCTGGTGGATGTAGTGGCGGTGGTTGTTGGTGGCACCGTTGGGGGAGCCTGTGGTGTGGCATACCACGCCCCGGAGGCCCGATCCGAATGATATCTGCGGGCCATCCTCCGATACCCACACTGCACCTGCAGGATGTGCCTGTACCTCATCGCACGGCGCTCGAAATGGTCGCGATCTGCGGCACTCAGGTTTGCAGCTGTGAAGAGAAAAGGGAAATATTGAGCATTGAATTTACAGTGGGTTGAATACCACAATGGGTCATTTGTCCATTACTAAAAATGTATTGGTTGCAGCAATTGTTACAACATAGTTCACGGAAAGGCTCAGAGGAAGTACATGTGAATCATGCATACATTAGGGCATATCACACATAGCATATCCATGTCTCTACATGATGGATGACATCACCCTAAACTACTCATCCAAATCATACCTAAGGCATTAGACATTATGGCACCAGCTCTTCCGCATACTGACTTCACTACATATGTCATTCTATGTGATAACAATCACACTCCTCACTCAATGGCATTTGGAATTAGTTGGGTGCTAAGATTGAACCCCTGGCCCAGAATCATATGTCCACACTAGGGGCCAGATGTAGGAATTTTGAAAAATCAACTAGCAATTTGCAAAGCAGAACGGTGTTTCTGACACCGTCTGCGAGTCGCTATGGGGTCCCTAAAACCCAGCTCATGAACATCAATGATGTGGGTTCCAAGTTGCCCCACCTTAGCAACTATGGGCACTCACGGGGATGGAGGCCTGCTGGGAACAGCAGAACTCCATAGACGTGACTGCTTTTAAATAAAGGAAGTTATTTTTCCCCAAGTGTAGGCCGTTTACCTGAAAGGAAAATGAGCTACAATTAGTTAAAAATCACAACAATTCAACTTGGAAATTTTCACGGTAATTATTGGTCCCTTAGACCACTGGCTGTTTTGCGCAGGATTTTTTTGGTCCACTCACAAAGGTGAAGTTTTACAATGAGGACCCCTTCCAGTCAGCAAGTTGGTTACCATCCACTTCAAGTGGATGATAACAGCTACTCACTTTGCAACCACGTACTCGGTTGCAAATGGGATTGCCTACCACTGTGAGTTGCAAGTAGGTCTGGTAAACCCCTTTATTATTTGCATTTTGAAAACCATTTTGCTAATATGTACATAACCACCAAATACATTTTGGAATAGGAAACAGACGTTTGCAACTCACAAACAGAAATTTATGCCATTTGCAACGTGTAGACATTTTGCTACATCTGGCCCTAGGTACTAACTCAAGACACAAAGGGGCATATTTATACTCCGTTTGTGCCAAATTTGCGTCGTTTTTTTCGACGCAAATTCGGCGCAAAACTAACGCCATATTTATACTTTGGCGTTAGACGCGTCTAGCGCCAAAGTATGAGGAAAGAGCGTAATTTTTTTGCGTGAACGCCTTCCTTGCGTTAATGAGATGCAAGGTAGGCGTTCCCGTCTAAAAAAATGACTGCGACGCGAATGCGTCGTATTCATACTCCCGGGCAAAAATCACGCCCGGGAGTGGGCGGGGCAAAAAACCCCGCATTTGCGCCTCTTTTTAACGCCTGGGTCAGGGCAGGCGTTAAGGGACCTGTGGGCTCAAAATGAGCCCACAGCTGCCCTCCCATGCCCCCAGGGACCCCCCCTGCCACCCTTGCCCACCCCTGGAGGACAACCAAGGATGGAGGGACCCATCCCAGGGACATTCAGGTAAGTTCAGGTAAGTATAATTTTTTATTTTTTTAATATTTTTTTTTGGCATAGGGGGGTCTGATTTGTGCCCCCCTACATGCCTCAATGCCCAATGACCATGCCCAGGGGACATAAGTCCCCTGGGCATGGCCATTGGGCAAGGGGGCATGACTCCTGTCTTTACTAAGACAGGAGTCATGTAAATGGCGTCTGGGCGTCGTAAAAAATGGCGCTAATCGGGTGGAGGCGATTTTTCGGCGTCAACCTGACTTGCACCATTTTTAAGACGCCCTAACGCCATTTTTCCCTACGCCGGCGCTGCCTGGTGTACGTGGTTTTTTTCCACGCACACCAGGCAGCGCCGGTCTGCTAGCGCCGGCTAACGCCATTCAATAAATACGGCGCCCTCATGGCGCTTCAGAATGGCGTTAGCTGGCGCTAAACTTTTTGACGCTAAACTGCGTTAGCGCAGTTTAGCGTCAAAAAGTATAAATACGGGCCAAAAGGTGTTAAGTACGTGTAACATACTGGTTGCTACAGTCCTAGGTACCCTGTTTCACAGTAACATCCCAGTCCTTGTGGGTGGTGTGGGAAGAACAACCAACAATCCCATGTTCAATGCACACCCAGGAGTGTACAGAAAGTTCAACAAGTATGTGCCTTCACACACAACACCTATGAAGGGCTAGCAACACATTGTAGTCAGCCCAACCGTGTCACATCCCAGGTCCACACATGTCAAAATGATATGACTTAGCCCAACATAACATACTATTAGTGAGGCATGTTTTACAACACACACAGAGGAGGTAGAACACCCATTCTCATGATTAGACAGAACACCTAGGCCATTGCACTCAAGTCACACACACTTCGAGTTCACCTTGTGGAAGTACATGCCCCCGGAAGATCCGACCTACAGTGTACACAGTCCATCCTCAACTAGGAAGAAGCACTTGTCATCAAAGCCATGTGCCTAAGCTATCTGGGAGACTGTCAGTCTGATATGCAGACTCAGTTAATGGCAAGTCCCTGACCAAGTCTAACATTGAGCAGTGTATTCCAAATGAGTCATACCATTCCCAATTGCCGCCCTAATTGAATGACCTACAGCCCCTCAAACTGAGAGATGACTAGGTATTGCTTTACAGAACCATTATTCCTATTTGATATCACACTAAAACAACCAAGCCAATGAACGGCCAGCACATCAAATCATGAATTCTCTTGAGCACACAGTAATTCATCATGCTTCATTACCAAACAATGAAAATAGCACTCAGGCGACACTTACTGTAGGTATCGGGGTCGTCAAAATGGGCCACCTCTCCCACGGTGTATGTGGCTGGTCCACCTGTAAAGCATGAAAGGAAGAATATACTCAGACTGGGTGAACGGACAAATAATTTCTGTTACAATGACACTGTGTGAATATGACATGGTAATGATACACTTTCACACATGCTCATCCTGCATGGATGACTTTGTATTCAACATTATCATTGGATGAGTCTCCTGCTCCAGTGACACACCCTACTACACTCATGCAGTGGCCAGGACAGTCATGTGTCGTCCAAGTAAATCCTCCATTAGTATGCCCCAACAATAATGTTATCCATACATCTCAGCATGTGCATCCCAGAGAGACATTCCAAAACTGGTTCCATGAGGACTGCATGACCACTCACAATCAAACAGGCTATGTGGACAGGTTCAACACACAGCAACCAGACACACATGTGACATATGTGTGGACAACATGACTAACTTCATGTGACGTGAAGGTAACACACATGTATAGCATCATCATGTGTTTCCAATTTTCTGTCTAGCTATGGCATCTACATATGTAGGTATGTTGTTTCTACATGACGTACTCACTGGCCATTATGACCAGTAGAGTACAAATAGAGCAGTTCACGTGTTGCTTTTCTGACACAAATGCAACACTACATTACATGCAGCTACAGGCATCTGGTATGTGTTGCAAAAATGAGTCATCGGACTGGTAGCATAGGTCTTCATACACATTCTGCAACTAATACACATTAGGACACATATGTATACCTTTGTATCGCAGCATTTGCATCATTTTGTGACGCAGAGAGGGGGCTACTTAGCAAAATACAAATAGATGTTGGATTTTACTGCTGTTATTGCGTGTACATGTGTTGCAAAAATGGGGATTTATGTGTATGACCATGGGCCTAGGTTTCCCTAGCATTACACACAGTCAGCTACTTATTTTGCAGATTGGCTAACAATCATCACATGTTCACACACAGATTTCTATTATTCCCATGTAATTGATTTGTACTCACCAACATGGCCACCAATCCGGAGTCCCAGGTGGTCCAGCAGGTCCTGTTCCCTGGTGATCAGATCTGCCCAGCGGTGCTTGAGTTGATGGACATTTCGCACACTCCCGTAGACCCGGACCAGGTGATGGCACACCTTCTCCCACCGGATTTTCCTCGCCTCCGTGTGATACCCCTGTATCACACGGCCCCCAGCCTCCAGCATCAGTGGGAGGAAATGGCTTACTAGCCATATGAACCCCCCCAATTCGTCTTCACCCATCCTGGACAGGCGAGGCCTACCTGACATATTGAGAGGTCTAAAAATGGACAAATGAAATATGAAAGCAAAAGTGGGAAATGGGGAAAGGTAGAGGTGTGAAAGAAAAAGAAGAAGGAGAAAAATAGCCCAACTAACCCCCCAAACTATGCTACCCACAACAGACTCCCACAGACAATACAAACTATCACAGGTATAGACAAAACAAGACTAAACAGACTGAGACAATGTTATACAACAATAATAGATTGACACTAAGACAAAATACAAGGCACACAGGACACTGAAGCAGTAAAACACAGGACAACACCTTTCACACAACCACACAGTCTAGATAAATCTGAGACTGCAAAGTGAAGGTGAAAGTTTACTCCCAGTACAGATTTGGTAAACAGGATATCCTATTACATCACTTCCTGCATAAAATGGCTGCTGTTTTTATTTTCCCGTTATGCGTCATATTTTCACGCATACACAGTTGTGCGTTATTTTTTTTTGACGCATTACAGTGCACATGATGCGGAGTGAAAAAATATGATATGAATATTAATGATTTTTAATGTACATGAGATGACCAACATATTGTCCATGTAGCGTCAATTTTACCACGCATACATCATGGGCGTCAATTTTTTTACACGTACAGTAGTGCACATGATGCGGAGTGAAAAAATATGATATGAATATTAATAATTTTTTATGTACATGAGATGACCAACATATTGTCCATGTAGCATCAATTTTACCACGCATACATCATGGGCGTCAATTTTTTTACACGTACAGTAGTGCACATGATGCGGAGTGAAAAAATATGATATGAATATTAATAATTTTTTATGTACATGAGATGACCAACATATTGTCCATGTAGCGTCAATTTTACCATGCATACATAATGGGTGTCATTTTTTTTACACGTACAGTAGTGCACATGATGCGGAGTGAAAAAATGTGATATGAATATTAATAATTTTTTATGTACATGAGATGACCAACATATTGTCCATGTAGCGTCAATTTTACCACGCATACATCATGGGCGTCAATTTTTTTACACGTACAGTAGTGCACATGATGCGGAGTGAAAAAATATGATATGAATATTAATAATTTTTTATGTACATGAGATGACCAACATATTGTCCATGTAGCGTCAATTTTACCACGCATACATCATGGGCGTCAATTTTTTTACACGTACAGTAGTGCACATGATGCAGAGTCAAAAATATTGTGGATGTAAAATATACTTTGAAGGCGAAATATTAAGACACTTTTGGATACATTTGTATTTGACTCTGCATTGTGTGCACTCATGTACGTGAACAAATTATGACGCCCATGCTGTATGCGTAGAATATGGAGCAAATTTATCCTTATGTCTTCATGTTTTTACCTTTGGAAAGGTGATTTGTCATGGTCAAACGGTGCGATGTGATACACATTTGTGTTTGGATATGACACATGTCCGTTGTTTTATGTATAGAAGGCATTCACACTGTAATGTTTGGGATACATTGACTAATGTATTGACCAGATTTGACGACATATTTGGTGTAATTGCTGAAATGATGGATGGGATACCATTATGTATTCCGTCTCCAAAATGTGTCCACATTTATGATGGTGATGCTTTTATCTGTAGTCCTAACAGGGAGTGGAAGAGTCACTTACAGTTTTTATGGGGCTAACCATGTCCCATTATGATTTTGTGTTTCAGATTTGTGTTGGACTTATGACATGGAGGCCACACATGTGCCTTATGCATGTGTTTAGTTCACAAGTACATGATTCTTGTATGTTTTGGGGGCGGTAGAGGTGGACTTAGGCCCCCAGCACCCTAGGATTTGACCATCCAGAATAGCTACTGTATCCATGGAGTATATTTATTATATCATGGCAAACCTGCAGCAGCAGGCTAATGTAAGGCCATATGGTATGAATGACTGTTGAACATTCATTCATCTCATTAGCCCATTTGACGTTTGCAGTAATGATGAATTGGAGCTAACTTGCATACCATTTTCCTATGACTATGTTTGCAAGACTCTCAGCGTTCCCGATGTGATCATGAGAATAATTTTTTGGTTGTCTGTGTCCCTTTCTGCATAAACTGGTTTAGTGTCATGTTACAATCTTCCTGCTAGGTTCAAACTGGGACACAACTGTGATGGTCTACTTTCAAATATTAGGTTGATTGTATGACATATGTGTACATGTGTGTGGGAATGTGGATCCACTATCACCTGTCTGGGTGTATGTTGTCACTGTAACTTCAAGGTCTCCGGCTGAGTTAGTGGCAGCTGATGTTGTACCAATTGTGTATTGCTCATATCACACACTTGAGAGAAGCCATTGATGACATGGTCACGTACACATGGATGGTCCCACCCTGTCTCTGAACAGTTGTTTGGATCCGGCATCTGTAATTGTCACATTTGTACTCTTGTTGGGCTCTGTGTATGGTAATGTATCATGTCACATCCTACCCTCTGTGCATACATTTGTGATGTTTATTTTTGGTGTGATGAATGTTATAGCATTCTTGCTCAATGAGACGACATTCATCTTCAGCAATTTCAAACTAAAGGTGGTCTGAAATGAATAGGCCAAAGCATGATGTGGTGTTTGTTATCTGTGTTTATTTACAAGTGTGGAATACAAGTGATTATAATAACTTAAGTAAAAAAATTGTTGACAATCTGTTGGCGCCTACGCACTCCTGCTGCCGTGTTAGGTTGTTCCCCCTCCTGTTGCAGGCCAGCATCCTCCTCATCGTCATCCTCAGGCATGTCTGGGTCCGGTTCAAGGAGGGGAATGTTCCTTTTCACACAAATATTGTGTAATATGGCACAAGTGAGTATGATCTTACAGACCATCTCTGGGGAGTATAGTAGGCTACCACCAGTGATGTCAAGGCAGCGGAACCTTGACTTTAGGATCCCAAAGGTCCGCTCCACAATGCTGCGTGTCCTCTTGTGGGCGTCATTGTATGCCCGCTCAGCAGCAGTATTTGGGTTCCCATATGGTGTCATTATCCAAGGCTGGATGCCATACCCCTGATCAGCTGAAAGAGAAACACAGAATGGTATCAATTAGATGAAGGAGGCACTGTTGTACGTATCTTTGATGGCAGTAGTTGTGTTGTGTTTTCTGTGACTATTTTGTGTACTAATGTGACAACCTATGGTTGTTGGTGAAAACTTTGGCATTGTTTTTTTTCCCTTGGCTGAGCAAGTGTTTGTTGGCTAACTGTTTGTCAGCAGGATGTATTGGTTTCTCAAGTACAGTGTGCCCTCCCTTGCATTGTGACTTGTGACACAGGTGTCCGTGTGTCCTCACTGGGGGTGTGATGATAGTTCCATGCAGAGTTGTAACATGAAAGTGTATTAGAAACGTTCATATGAACATACCCAGGCCATCCCATACCTTAAAAATTATGCATTGTATTAGTGTACAGGTTATTGTGAGCCTTCAAATTTGCAAGGTGACATTTAGGCAACCACAGTCATTAATGTCTTCACACTAAGCTGTAGAGTAAATTCCAATGTGTGAGAGGTTCAATGGTGACTTGTGAACCATGGCTAGTGATGTGAGTACCTCAGTGTGTTCCTGTCTAGGTGTTGCTATTGTGGTGTATGGGTTGTTTATCCTAGAGGGTTTCTGTGCAGTGAGTATATAAGTAGATTTTTGTCCTTACCAACAAGTAGTCCATTGCCATACCATCCATCCTGGAATTGTTGGTTGATGGTGCAGTGACAGAAGATGAATGCGTCATGTACACTCCCAGGATATTTAGCCACGATGTTGCTGATCAGTCCTTGGTGATCGACTATGGCCTGCACGTTGATGGAATGTGTGTGCTTCCTGTTGCGGTAGAGGTGTTCACTCGCAGCAGGTGGCACAAGGCGTACGTGTGTGCAGTCGATTGCACCAAGGACGTGCGGGAAGCCACTGATGGCGTAGAACCCCTGTTTGGTTTCCTGCTGCTTCTGCAGTGTGTTAGGGAAGCAGATGTGGCGGGGTGTCAGTCCAATGATGGCATCCAGTACTTTAGGCAGGAATGCGGAGAAAGATGGTTGTGATATTCCACCAACCAGGGCACCAGTTGTCTGAAAGGAGCCACTTGCCAGCATGTGAAGTACGGCAAGCAGCTTTGTTTCTGTTGGGATAGTGCGTGGTGTCACTAAAGTGGGGGCCAATTGCTGTTCAATATTTGTCAGCAGCTGCTGAATGGCCTGCCAGTTCAACCGGTACCTCTGGATGATGTCTCGTTCCCTGAGGCCATGCAGGGTTGTTCTTGGGCGGAATATCCTCTCCTGCCTTCTGCGCTGTCTTTGGGGTCCCTGCTGTTGTTGTTGTAGCTGCTGTTGTTGCTGCAGGGCGCTGCGTCTACGTGCACACTGAAGAAAAAGCACCTCCATGGCTCCCTGTTGCTGCTCTGCTGCTCTGCTGCTCTGCTGCTCTGTTGTTTGTTCTGTGTGTTCTGATTAAGTACAGGTGTGTTTGCACCATTTTAACGCCTGCCCTGACCCAGGCGTTAAAATTTCACGATATTCGTGCTTTGCGTGATTTTTTTGTGCCGCCTGCCGCGCGGGAGTGATTTTTGCCCGGAAGCATAAATACGACGCACCTCTGTGTGCGTCTGTTTTTGGACGGGAACGCCTACCCTGCATGTCATTAACGCAGGGCGGGGTGCCGCTTCCAAAAACTGGCGCACATAGCGCCATTTTCCTTGTGCGCCGGATCGGGCGTCAGGGTTTAAATATGGGGCAACATTTGCGCTGAAAGTGCGTCAAAATTTTTGACGCACATTCGGCGCAAACAGAGTATAAATATGCCCCTTAGAGTCTCTGCTTCTGACTGGGGCAGGGAATCAGCATTGTAGCCTCTCTTCGTGTACTTTTAAAGGATGCAAAGTGGTCTTCTTCTCATCCTTCCAAGTCCAGTGAGTGCTGATGGTCAACTTGCCGGGGATGCCATATGTGTCCCAGGAACTGCCGTGAGGGAACCCCATGGCCACTAGTCAATGGACTATTGGGTCTCCACCTACCTCGTGATACGTGGCATCTCGCTACCCCAGAATGCCACATTCTTGCCCCCTTCCATCGGTCGTCACGAGCAAGGTAGCCCACCCTAGTGGTGTGGCTTCCTGAGGGCAACATCCCCACAGTAAAACTGTTTCCCCTCTCTGGCCCTGTCTCCATGCTATCTATAGGAACGTAAGACATCCTGCTCAGGGGTATTGGGCCGATCAGCCCATCAAATGTGGCTTCCTCTTTGAAGCAAGCCTCTAGGCTAACCCCTGAGTGCCCATTCCAGCAGAGCAGTTAACACCTCACTGCTGCTGGACTGCCTTTATTCCTGAGCCTGAGAGTCGTTCACACATCTCTCCAGGTGGTCAGAAAGCTGTCAGGGTATAGATGCCTTTGTCAGGATAGTGGACGAGCAGAGCACAGAGTGGCAGCTTTCTCAAAGTTGCCTACCTTTAATAGTGACATTAATGTGAACTTAGGCATCTGGTCGCATCTAATGGCACAATTAGTTTTATACCTTATATAACCCAGTTTGGTAGTCCCAGTCAAAAGCTAGTCAGGTTGTGATGCCACCTAGTAGCTCAGTATTAGCCAAGGGGGCTACCAACTTACCCACTGCAAAACAGCAATTTGGAAGTGTTGCTGCTAAGACATATTGTCAAAAATGTGTACTACTTAACAAAATAAAGGTCCCTGGCATAGGACTCTATAGGCTTCCTTAGGCCTATAGCCTAAGGGTTAAAATGGCAAAGTTAAGGGTTTAAATGGCAAAGTTGAACCGGGTGTAAAAACACTGTCCTTCTAGTCTGCAGTGGCAGGCTGGGAGCCATTGTGTACCTTCTCACAAAGAGGGTGGCACAAACAGTGATGCAGCCCTGATTTGACAGTCTGTCTTACATGCCCTTTGTACCCTGAGTACAATATACTAGGGACTTATAAGTAAATCCAGCCTTGGCAACTGGGGATATCCAATTTGACATTCAATTTGTCTGGTTAGTAGGCCTCAGTGCACTCTCAGAGTCGGAAAACAGTAGCACCAGTCCAAAAATGTGGGGGTGACCGTGCAAAAAGAGGCATTTCCTTACACATTTCCTCATAAACCCATCATCCTGCTCCTATAATATAAAAACTTATAAAAATACAACAATACTCTAATTAATACTTTGATCAATTACTTATAATATTTACAAACTACATTAAATAATTAGAAGAGAAAAATTAAAGCAAAATTAAACATACAACACTAAACACCAATTAAGTGCAACAAAAACATAATACAATATAAATTAAAAATAAAATTATATACAGATAATTTTATAAAACAATATTAAAAACAAAATTTAAAGCAATAGTCTTAACTTCACTATTTCTGTCCGTGATATTTTTTTCATTACAATGTTCTTGACATTATTTTTTTGTTCCACATAATTTCTTATTTTATATTTTGTCCCAACACCTCTCCTTCCTTGTCTAAGTTTTATCTTGTTATGATCCATTTTAATTACTCAGTGCATCAACCCAGTAGTCTTCTAGTTATCTCTGTCACTGAATTGGAAGATTCATACTGTCTTTTCTGTATCTCAGAAGAAACCCTTCAACACTGCTCATCTCTTCCCTAGACTCAGTCTTATCTTAGTCAAGAATCAACTTGAATATGAAGTTAATGACATTTGTGTTTCAGTGATCTACTGTGGAAGCTTCTTGTTGACCAAGAAGGATACCCTTCTGGGAAGCAATCTTGGGAAGATGCCCCACTTGTGTTAATTATTCTCTTTTTAAGACAATTTCCAGAGAAATCTTGGGACTGATGTACAAAAGTTAGTCTTTGTGAATACCAAATAGCTAATGTTTTCATTTTGCTATTTGGTATTTGCAACACACATATGTACAGAAGTGTCTTTGACACTTTTGTGATTCCCAGTGGGTCAAAAATAGACCTCCCTCATTAGTATTCATGAAGTAGGTCACAATTTGAAAACCCATTGGGAATGGCAAAGTTCATGGGGATGGTGGCCTTCTGGGTTCGCAGACCACCATGTCTGCGATTGCTTTCAAATAAAGCCATCTTTTTAAAAAATGTTTCCTGTTTTACTTAAAGAAAAACAGGATGTGTTTAATAAAAAATGAAAGTAACTTGAAGCCTGACTCCTGGCTAGCTCACAATGCCTCACCCAAACCTCTAAACCCACCGGGGTAAAAGTTGATAACGGAAACTTTAACATGACACTCCAATTCCTCAGGGAAGCTGTGGAAACAGATCATACCCCTTCGTGCTGTTACTCATGCTTGCCGGGGAGAGACAAAAAGGATACAAGATACATTTTCAATATATGTAATTCAGAATATAAAGAGTGAGCTGCAATAATTAGGCAGATAAAAAAGCAAAGTAATCAGCATTATGAACATGGTAAGGAAAACGAACATTCCAACTGTGATGTATGTTCTTCTAGATGTGAAAGAGACTCCTACCTAACCCTATGTCTACTCTGAGAGTATAGTCATTATAACCCTCTGCCTGCCCCGGGCCCCAACCCCATACCTAGAAATAGTGTCAGGAATCAGCCTGTAGTGCAGATGACAATCCTTTTGGGATGCTGGCAGATCAGTGCCAACCGAGCTGCATGCCAGACAGCCTGCATTCCAGGATAGTTATGGCCGGGATGCCCTCTGCCCTCCCTGGTTCAGTGCACCATTTATGTAATAAACCATGCTACATTGGAAGCACTGTTCTAATGCAATGCTGTGTCTAGGAAATAGAAGGTGTCTCCTGAAAGGGCAACTGAAACTAGCGTACAACATTGCATAGCCTTGAACAGAAAGTACTGTGTATATGTTGAGCAAAGGCTAACTAAACAAGTAGCATTTTCTTTGCTTTCCTAGGATAAAAGCAAATTTGTAAAAAATATGTAAAAGCCATCAATAAAGAACAGTCTTACAAAAAATGTATAAAAATGTGAATAAAACATGAACTGTCAAACAAAGCTAAAACAAGGGTGACCTACCAGGTTCCTAGAGGTCCTCACAACACCTTCAGGTGTTTTCCTCCTTTGGGCTTCAGATTGCCACATATTGTTGCTTAGTCCAGGTGGCAGAAATCATGCATGTGTCAGGCAACATCCACATTAAGACAGAAGCATCAGTCCGGCCCAGATCCTGACAGCTAGTGTTTCCCAAAAATCTCAAAACGCAATTAAATTCATTAAATATGTAGCATGAGCTAGGAGTGAGTGTTCATGGAGATATAAATCATGGTCTACCTCCACCACCTATTTTTGTTTTATTGTTCAAAATGTTTTTCATTACTCCCTCATATGATTTTTACTATGATCAGGACAATAGGAAAGAAAAAAATTCCCCTTTTAAATTGCATGTTTAATTTTCATGTTTTGCTGAGAAATCAAACATTGATTGGTACTATTTGCCCAGAGATCAAATAAAAAATACTTTTGGGCCCTGTTTTAAGAGAGCCTACCATCATCTAACAACACATTAGCATAATTTTTTATGCTAATGTGGCGTTAGATGGCCAAAAACACAC
The DNA here is from genome assembly GCF_031143425.1 of Pleurodeles waltl. NCBI lineage: Eukaryota > Metazoa > Chordata > Amphibia > Caudata > Salamandridae > Pleurodeles > Pleurodeles waltl. The sequence goes on along the minus strand of NC_090448.1, from coordinate 923,315,166 downwards.
ATATGATTTACAAAGTGGCGTAATGCATGCATTGTGCCACTTTGTAACCCCTTGCGCCACATTATGCCTGTGCAATGCATAATAAATGTAAAGGGAGCATCCCCCCATTAGATGGGACATAAACTGGTGCAAAGAAATCTAAGCAGTTTTAAAGCCTGCTCAGAGCTGGCATTAAAAGGGAGCACACCATCGTTTACAATGGGTCCCTATGTACTGTTCAAGGTTAGTGCCAACCCTGAACAGTACATCAATAGGCTCAACAATGTTGATGCTATTGCCCCCCAACCTGCGCCATGGTGCGCACATGGAGTGGTAGGGGCACTAAGGGGCACAAGGAAAGTGGCGCTCTACTGGGTGCAGCAGCACATTTCTTAAATATGCCCCATGGTATTTCCCCCAAATCCTAATCTCAAGTAGGTCTTTTCACTTAATACTAACCATGTAAAAATTTCCTAGAAGCACTTTTATGATGTTAGAAACCCGAGAGTTTCTCTTGTCCAGCATCAAAGTCCAAGGTTTGAGATCTAAGATGTAGCCCCATATTTACACTTCTTATCAACTCACATCAGAATGCATGATTGATTTTATGTCCTATTTCCATCTCATGCCTGAAATCTCCTTATTAGGATACCATATACCTTTTTGACTGGCTTGAGAGGTAGCATGCTTCATCATTTATATGTGAACTACCCCCAATAGGAAAAAATAACATGGTTTTAGCAAAGAATGGAAATTATTGTGAACAAATCAAACCTGAAGATTACCAGAGGCAGAAATACTAAAAACATGATACAGATCGCCATAGTGATTTCCCTCTATATTACAATAAACATTTACAATGAGCACTACAGAATACAAAATTCATCTTCGGTAGGTGAAGCCATCCATTGTGAGTCTCTACTATTGAATTTCAGGGGAATATATTTTGAATTATTTCTCAGTTTCCTACAAAATTGTGGACCCTAGCATTCATGGAAAGTGACAGATAATCTACCAAATAAAAGAGAATTTCAGAAGAGACATCTTCTCTGAAGTTACATGCTACAAGACAAGATGAATTTGAAGATGGAGGAATCATTTACATTTTGAGTGCTTGAGTTGAGAAAAGGTTGGGCATAGGTTTGGATTTTGTAGGAGATAATAATAATTTGGATAGGGGGAGTCAATGCTGCATGTTGTGGGCTGTAGTTTTGACCTGAATGAGAGTCCTAATCCTGTTTTGGGTGAAAACACCCATTGTGCATTACAATGTGAAAAACAATGGAATGGAATGAAGTCTGCGTGATTGCATATGGCTGAGATTTATTCAAGCATTCCTCAAGACACTTTTCTGTTTGTTGCAGTAGATGTCTTAAGTATGATGGGAGGTCAAACCCCGTAAGGAGTAACTTGCATACCCATCAGGAGGGGACCTTGCCTGGTAGTCCAAGCTGGATGGTGTGTTTGACAGCAAGACCAAGAATAATTTGCATATGGCAGGTCACTACATGGCGCAGTGCATGAAAAATGATAGTCTAGAATGCAGCGCCTGCTGATTCCCAGTGACTGAGTTTAATTCAAGCATTTACCCACCACCCTGTTGTTTGTTTGCAATAGTTGCCCTGTGTGTGACAGGTCTGTCAACACATGGATCCAGTGCCTAAGGTGCCACAGGGTTCAAGCTACCTTCTTAATGAAGAGGCCTAAGTAGGTTGAAATGAGTCTGGGGTTATTTATGTTTCTGCCTGGAGGGGACCTGTCCTGGCAGTTTGTGTTGGATTGGCCTCGTCAGAGCAGGACAAAGACTGATTTGCATATGGCCGATCTCTATCTAAACTGTCATAGTGGGGAGAAAAGATGGCCTGGAATGTAGCCTGAAGGACTGTCAGTAGCTGTGATTAATTCAACCATTCTATAAATCACCTTGCTTGATGTAGAATTACAGTGTGGGTTTGTATGTCAGGTTTTTCCCCGTTCAATTCCACAGGGTTCATTTGCCATAAATCGATGAAGCAAATATTAAACATGCATTGTTTGAGTACCTCGGATTGTAGAATAGCGGACCAGGTTGATGATCTACTCCCCTTTCTTTTAATCGGATGTAAATGGCTTACCCACTATTTAGTACTAATGCAATTGAAATTGTGCAATTTGTGATCCCATCATAATCAGGCCAACCTGTTTTCAGATACGGAGAATTAGGAAACTAAGGACCAGATACCTATATGGTTTTTCTGTTGCCAGTTTGTACCCCATCGTCTGCCAATGAGCACTCTGGAGGGGGACATGCACTAAAATATTATTTTTGGGTGGCACACAGTTAGTGCCTTCCACTCTGGCCTATTTGCCTGTTTAATAAAACATGTATTATGGTTCAGACATACAAGTGAAGGCATTCAATTACTGCCATTTTACAAAATCTCCATCCAAAAGAGTGTATGCTCACTTTGTACTGTGCAGGCCAACATTTGTACCTCTTAAATATTGTAGAACATTACTATCTTTTGCATGGTATACCCCCAGATGTATGCCTGAACTATGTTTCTTGGTGTTAGTGCACACTTAACTCCAGCTAACCAGGAGTAAAGCACTGTGCTCTCCCTTCAGACATGTTGAAATTGGTATATACCTGATTGACACATTTACTTTATGTGGAAGACCTTAGTATTTCGTACTACATGTACCTAGAATCTGTAATTGACATGCTCCTAGTGGGCCACAGCACACATTGTGCCACCCACTACAGTAGTGCTGTAAAGCATGTTTCCAAGCCTGCCTAGGAACCCTCACTCTGCAGACTTTAAGCTGCCAATTCAACCCCGCAAAATCACATGTTTGATAGACCTAAACCTTCCTTTTAAAGATTTACAATTCACCCAGAAGGTAGGCAATATTGCCCAAAAGGAAGGGTGCATGGTAATTAAAAGACGAACATGCAGAAATTAATGTTACATGTCCTGACAGTCCTGTTCCCTAAAAGTCATTTTCACTGTGGCAAGGTCAACACTGGATTACATTATAATAACTTATAATCATGTTTTGGGTAGGAAGCAGCAAAAGCACCTATTTTAATAGTTATCCAAAATCCATTTAGTAAATGTGAATTTTGGAGGGATGGAGTCGCACCAATCAAGCAAGATGGCCAGACGGTAGTGAAGTTCCTGGGCTGCCTGCCCAAAAAACTTGGTGTTCCTCATCCATCTGGCCCCATCTGTGCTCACCGGCTATGTGACGGGCGATGCAACACCCTCTTTTACAAGCGCCGTCACTTTCCCCTCAGGGGCTGCAATACCAAACAGGAGTGGCAACTACGGCCTGGCTTGCCCGCTCTCCAGTGGTAGGGGTTGTGGATGAGCCTGAAAATAGGACTATCGAGCCCCCCTGGCTGCCAGTCCCATCACCCTATTCCTATTTCAGTGCTCCCCACCCTGATGCACATTCAGCAGCCTGAGTCGTACCTACTTGCCTGATTGCCTGGGTGGTTGGATGCTGCAAGGTTACCCGGGTCCTTGTGAGGACTAACCACGCAGTCCGGACTATACCACGACTGCACGCTGTACTGACTCTGGCCAGTTCAAGGGGAATGGGAGCAACACATGCCTACATGAGGAACCTACTGCATGCTTTATCATGACCCTTGACCACAAGACACCTGCATCTGTACCCTAATGATGGTGGAGGAACCTGCAGGACTTCATGCACGTGGTGATTTTGTCTTACCCCCTTATTCTGCTATCATAACCTTCCACAAGGGCATTCTTTCACTGTGGGGGGCAAGTTGCTGCTGTGACAGGACTTACAGCCCCTGGGTGCTCTCATCTGGTCGCAGTTCTTTACCTTCCATGGACTGTATTGGCCTAAAACTGAATTGGATGCCCCCACCTTGCTGCTGTCGCTGAACATCAAGGGGCCCCGTGCACCCTAGGTTCTCTGCTCCGTCATCTCTGCCACTGGACCTGGGCAGTAGAATTGTGCCCTAGCCTGCTTCGGCCACAACACACTTAGAAGCCCCAGGTGCCTCAATGACTTGCACTCGGCACTCACACTTGGTGCACACAGTGAATGGGGACCTAAAGGAGAAAACACTTTCTTTTGACCAACCCAAGGGACAGAGATGCCAACACTCCTTTTCAGACACTGAGGAGTCCCCACATGACACACTGACCCCCTTGGAATGTGAGGTAGCAATCAGGGCTGGCTTTAAATCTATTGGCACCTGTTTTGACACCCTCCTGAGCAGGATTGACTGGCTGGGTAAATGACTTGACCAACGTGTGATGGATGGGGTGGAGCAACGCATCTCTGAAATTAAAACCAATACCACAGCAGTCAACAAGAGTCTGGAAGTAGTGCAATGGCTGCTCAAGGTAACAGTGACCAAAAACGAAGACCTAGTGGCAAGATCTTGCTGTAGCAACCTCCGGATATTTGGGATAGCCTGTCATGATTCTATCTTGTACCCTATGTACACTGTGTTCTACTCGCCGGGCTCATGTCGCCCTCCCTTGTGGAGCTTCCCTGCCCCGAGTTTTACCATTCAAGATTCCATTATGGTGCCTGCCAGTCTTGAGCACTCCATGATGTCCCTCCCAGGAAGCCTGAAACATTTACCCTCCTGTTCTGTTGCTATGAAAGGTTAGTCTGTTTTGCACGTGCAGATATCACTTGCCTAGTTAGGATACTTATGTTTCCACTGCAAACCATTGAATTTATCCATCATACACTTGGGTTTCTGGTGTACTTGTTTTTTTGTTGCCAATTATCACCTGCACCTGCCACCTGCCACCTGCGAGACCTCAAATCCGTTGTATGTAACGCATGATTTTGCCCAGGTTCATTGGAATATTCCATGCTTCCACGTGGGACACATGCCTTTCTAGAACACTCTTTCCTTCCTGTATAAATCCCTCCTCAGAACATGCATCAGGGCCTGGCCTTTTTTCCACTCTTGCACAAGCATCTTACCGGCACTCACCACTTGAGTTGCCTGAATTTTCCAGTGCTCTTGTCTTCAAAGCCTTTTGATGATCCCATGATCCTGGAGTTTGTGGCACTTCCAGTGTCTTCCTTAATGAGCTACGATTCTGCCTCCTCTTGAGCATCTTGCACTGAGTCTCCTTTCGGTTTTTGGATTATTGTTCAAATGGTAGACATGGCTAAGTACATTCCCTTCAGGTTAGTGTGCACTAATCCATAGGTTAACAAATGTGTTTAAATCCAAGGAAGATACCTATGAAGGCAGGAGCACGTTTTTGAACTTTGAACACCGTTTCAGTTTTGAACCAGATGAATTCCAGCGCTATTGACTCCATTGTTGCAAGGCTCTGAACTCCATTGTAGCCAAACTGAAAGTTTGCTATTGTGTTTTCTGGCAAGATGTATCTAGTATTGTGGGAGAAACTTCTAGAGCTTGAAGTTGTATACAAGCCTAAACCTGAACGCTGTATGATCTGGAGTTCCCAAAAATTTCTGATTTCTTCTTGAAATGGTTTTCTGCTCTTTCTCATGCAAAATTTATGATGATGGCTGCAACTGTACATACAGTGTAAACAAATGATAGATCATTAAAAGTTGAGAACAGATGGGTCATTTTGTCTCTTGTTGTTTGTAGTGCTCAACTCCTGCCTAAGGATAGCGAGGTCTAGAAAGTCCTGATCCTAATAGGCAGTGCAAAATACAGCAAAGCAGTCCCCTTTAGTGATGCAAGCTCATCCTTTCTAGTTTATCCCTTTTCCCCCTTCCCCCTAGAGGCTGTGGGTGAATAAGGGTTGATTTTGCCTTTGCTACGTCCCTCTCTCAGGTGGGATAGGAGGTCCAGCATCGTCACCACCATTGGAAAAAGGTGAGTGCATGACAGAAGCCCAAGCCTCGCACTTTCCACCGCTCAGATGAAATGGACGACCAATTACATGTTGATGATTTAGCTCAGGCCTTATCTGACGTTCAAAGTGAAGTTTGATCCTTGCAACAGGAAAATCTGTTGCTTAAGGATGATTTAGTCCTATATCGCTTCAGTCATTCACCCTGGTTAATTGATGTAGGGGCTGGGGCAAAGACATTGGCCCTGTTCTACAACTCACACTCTTTAGTGAACCAAAAGATTCCACCAGTATGTTTTGCATTGGAAATGCTAATCCTGTGTACTCTTACCACAATGCCGTTTGCCTCACTGGGGAGGGTTTATGGAGATAATCATAAATTTGATGCAGTTTCTGGTAAAACCCACAGCCTTTTCTTCTGACACAGCTAAGATAGCTTAATAGCTTAATATCCTCCTATGTTGGGGGCACAGCTGCTAACTGGGCTATTCAACTCATAAATGATGACTCAGTCTTGCATGATTTTGGAAAATTTAAAGAGGCGATGTTGTCTTTTTGTTAAACACATGTTTGTTTAGACAAGTGATAATGAGTTCAGTCAGGGTAGTAGGGATCTTTTGACTTATATTACAACCTTTTGTAGACTAGTTACTGAAAACCAATGATCAGATGAGAAGCCAACCTCCCTTTTTTACAGAGGTCTGAGAGATTAATTAAAATACTCTTTAGCACACATTGTGAATCTCCCATCAGACTGTTCTAAGTTTATTTACTTAGTTGTCTGGTTTGACCATAGGTTGTCTGAATGTAAGGGTGAACGCCCTTGAGGGGAACCCACACCATTTATGATATGCTCAGAGCATAAAGAGATAGAGCCCAAGAGTACGGTCGATAAAGAACCTGAACCAGTTAGACCTATGGATGGCTCCAAGCTTTCTCCTGGAATGATTACCTAAGAAACTGTTCCTATTACTCTTGCATGTGAGAATGGGCATATGGAGAATTTGACCATCGATCTCATAGACACACCCACCTGTGTTACTAGATTAGGGGTCCCCTGGCTTCAGCTTCACAACTCCCTCATTGATTGCACCTGTAGCCTTTTTACTCCGGGCTCCCATTTTTGTCAAAACCATTGTCATAAAGAGCCACCTGAAGTGTTATCTCCATTGGCGTGTGTAGCACTTAAACAGGAATGCACACATTAAATTCCTGTAGCATATCAGGACTTTCATGATGTTTTTGATTAACAATAGGCTACACAAGTACCTCCCCTTAGGGAATATGATTATCACATAGCTTTAATTCCAGGTGCAGCACTTCCTTGCTATCACATCTATGCTCTTTCTGAACCTGAGACAAAACGTCTGAAAAAATATTTGGCTGAGTTATTAGCCCTAGGGTTTATCTGTCATTCCAATCTTTTTCATACCAAAGAAGAATTGTGAGCTAAGGGCATGCATAGACTATAGGGCCTTGAATAAGGTTATGGTAAAAAACACATATCCATCACCCCTGATTCTAGTCTTGCTCGATCAGGTTCAGAAGTCCACAGTATACACCAAATTAGATCTCAAGGTGTATACTACCTCATCAATGTAAAAAGAAGGCGATGATTGTAAAACAGCCTTCTAAACCAAATTTGGCCTATTCAAGTATACAGTCATGCCATTTAGGTTATGTATGCTTCTGCAGCATTCCAGTATTTTGTAAGTGAGGTTGTACAAGTTCTACTGGATGTTTTCATGATAGTATACATCGATTACATCATTATTTATTCCTGAAACATGACAGAACGCATAGAACATGTTAGGAAGGTGCTGCAACAATCCTGAAAACATGAATTTTTTGTTAAACTGGACATATATACCTTTCACACTCAATCTGTTAAATTTCTGGGATATTCCTTATCTCCTGATGGTGTTACCATTGATCGGAACAAGGTGCAGGTGATACTGGATTGGCTTGCACCAACATCAGTCAAAGAGGTACAAAGTTTCATGGGATTTCCAAACTTTTATAGATTCTTTATCACCCATTTCTCTGACATAGTAAGCCCAATTACCAAACAGTTATGAAAAAAGTGCCTTTTGTCTGGTCCCAGGAGGCCAATAACGCATCCAAAGTTCTCCAGGAAAAATTCACCATAGCCTCGGTACTCAGACATCCACATCCCAACTGGAGAGGAATGCTAATAAACATTGTGGACCCCACCTGAGTACAAAAGCGGGTATCAGGTTTGGCTTGATACAAAAATCTAATGACTACATGGCCCTCACAAATTGAAACCTTACTTTTTTTGGTACCTTTCCTATGAAAAAGTTGTTCATACTGTAGGAGTCCAGCTCCCAGATGATTTGCCTTTCTACCCTTTGTTCCATGTTTCCCTCCTAAACCATATCATGCCCAAACCCATCCCAGTCCACCTCCTCTACCTGCAACTCTGGAAGGCCATCTAGAATTTGACGTCCAAAGGATTCTAGATTCACAGCGTGATAGAGTTGTTTGTTCTTCCCAATTGCATGGGAAGGGTATGGTCCTGAGGAAAACCGTTGGGAACCTGCTAGTAATGTTCATGCCCCTCGCTTTGTTCATTCATTTTATGCCTGCCACCTTGACAAACCATGACGCAGATTCTAACCACACTAGCAGCAATGACGGACATCCTCATCAACCCTGAACCCCTGCAGGCTCTCCTGGGCTATATCAAATCCTTCACTGCAATTGCACTACTGCTGGCCAAGCAATGGCTAGCCCTGTACTGGGGCAACAATAGAACCCCACCACAGATGACTGGCTGAGAGATATGGTCTATTGTGATTCTACCAGCGGGTATGCTACATTGCAACCTCTGTCCTCTAAGCCCAAGGATATATGGCAGCCTCTACGTGCCTACCTGGTAACTCATAACAGAGATGTTTGTGATGATGATACTCCCTAAATTAAATGATTTCTACAACTTAGAGCCCCTCATGGATCTTTTATTGCTGTAGGTTGCACCCACCCTCTGCCATGCCCTTTTGTTCCCACTAGAACATGCCATTGTAGATTCTCATGGACAATCATGATTGTCTTCTACATTGTCCCATACTTCAATCCTGTATATGTGGTCACTTTTGCTTTGTGATTGAAATTGTGCTCTGCATGAATGTCTATATGTGTGTTTGTTGTTTTGTTTGCACAAATGAACACATTTAAAAATAAAAGTAAATATTGACTAACTATGCTTGAAAAAACACTTTTAGAAAAGTTACCTCTCCCTGCCTAAACCTCTGGAGTCCTTCCTGTCAGTATTCATCTGTGACATGACTTCTGATTGCTCCCCTGAGGTGAGAAGACTCCCCTGTGTTAAGATGTGGATTGCTTCCAGACAGAGGGCAGTATAGGAGATGCTGGCCTTCCTTTGACAGGATGACTTGGGAGCTAGCCCCAAGGGCTAGATACACTTCAAGGAGGCCTACCCTGTAACAAGCAGATAAACCTGACACCAGGCCTGCCCCCTTCCTTTGCTGCTGTAGTAAGCTTGGCTCTATCCTCAGTGAGAGGGGGAGCTGCCCCAGAACTGTTTTAGAGTGACCACAAGGAAGATGTGACCATTACTATAGCTATAACTTTTGGTGTGCCCAGGGAGTTCTGACTAAGAGAAGACAGGTTCTGCCTTATTGGATTTAGGTAGTGAGGGCACTGTGAAATAATTGTATGGTAAAACACACAGGAAGGTGTGACCAGTGGTTTTCTCCACTGACATGCTGCTACTGGACATACATTGAGCAATGCAGTACCCTCTTGAGAACACTCCTAGACCTCAGAAGAATCAGGAGGGCTGCTGTTCTTTGTAAAGATCCTGAAGGAAGACTGAACCTGCTTGCCTTGAACCCAGGACACCAGAAGTGACTCCAAGGGTCAGTTGGGTGACATCCTATTTGCAACTCCAACATTAAGGAGTTGTTTTCCTGCTTCTTTTTCTTAGGTGTGGCCAGTGGTTTTCCCCACTGACAGGCTGCCACTGGATATAAACAAAGTGATGCAGTACCCTCTTGAGAACACTCCTAGACCACAGAAGAATCAGAAAAGGGCTGCTGTTCTTTCTACAGATCCTAAAGGAAGACTGGACCTGCTCGCCTTGAACCCAGGACACCAGTAGTGACTTCAAGGGTCAGTTGGCTGACCTATTTGCAAGAACTACAACATTAAAGAGTTATTTTCCTGCTCTCCAGTTTACTAGTCCTTACCTGACTGCCCTGGCCCCCTCTGCTAACCTCTGGGAGGAGGAGCTGCCCCAGAACTGTTTTGAAGTGACCACAAGGGAGATGTGATCATTATTATAGCTAGAACTTTGGCTGTGCCCAGGGAGCTCCGTCTAAGAGAAGACAGGTCCTGCCTTATTGGATTTAGGCAGTGCGGGCTCTGTGGAATATTGTATAGTAAAACACACAGGAAATGCTTTAAAAGTGGGTAGTGTCTGTTCATACCTCTTTTTCTTAGGTGTGGCCAGTGGTTTTCCCCACTGACAGGCTGCCACTGGATATAAACGGAGCACTGCAGTACCCTCTTGAGAACACTCCTAGGCCACAGAAGAATCAGAAGAAGGGCTGCTGTTCTTTGTAAAGATCCTAAAGACTGGACATTCTTTGTCTCCAAGGGTCAGTTGGCTGGCCTCCTATTTGCAACAACTACAACATTAAAGAGTTTTTGTCCTGTTCTCCAGTTGACAAGTCCTTACTGGACTGACCTGGCACCCTCTGCTAGCCTCTGTCGGAGGGAGTCCTGACTCCTAAGTAGTGTCTCCAAGGTCTGTGAACCTTGGCTGTGGTCAGTGTGTTCTCCTACCTGCTTCACTGGATTCAACACCGAGCAGCACCTGATCCAAGGCTTCCCAGGACTCGACGCTGAGCAGCATCCGATTGACAGATCACCAGAATTGACACAGAGCAGCATATGAGCACTGCTGACAACCTTTGTCAACAGCTTCACTGGGCCTGATCATGAGCATCCTCCAATTGACTCTGAGACCTCATTCAGTGGCTTCCCAACATCATCAAGCCCTTCCTTAGATCCAGTCAGCTTTCTTGCCCCCCTCAAGAATTTCAACCACCATATAGGTTTGTTAGTGAAAAGGTAACTTTGTGACCAGGAGAAACCTTTCACTTATATCCAACTCACACTTCATTGAGGTCAGCTTTAAATCTTACCCTTGTCCTGGTCCAGTGCGATGACTTGCCCACAGTTGGTTCTAAGTGCTTCTTGGTACCATTTTTAAATACAAACTTTAAAAATTCAGAAGCCTGCTTCTACTGATTAGATGTTTGCCATTTATGTGTCATTTATTTATTAAAATGTTCTCTATTTTTCTAAATGGGTTTGTGATTTTTCTTGTGTTGTTTAGTGTTTTCGACTTTATTACTGTTTGAGGTCTGTATAAATACTGTACACATTGCCACTAAGTTAAGGCTGGGTGCTCCAAGCCATGACTACCGGGGCATTGAGCACAGGTTTATTTAGGGATGTTTGTGATTTATCCTGAAAAGGATTGTAATTATTATTTGAAGTAGGTTCTCACTCTCTCACTACTACTCCTGTTTCTTACAAATATGTATCACTGAATAGTTCCATGCTAAAGTAAAAAAAAGGTAATAATGACTATACAATCAAACGTATAAAGGTATAAAATCAAATGTCATGTTATGTTGTGTTTTATGTTTATGTTAAATGAAAACATTGATTGCATTCTCAGTGCAGTTTTGGTAATACGTAACACAGTAGGTTGACTGCTACTGCTTGAGAGCTTTGGAGACTATGTTGAAAAGTTAGAACTATATTCCAGGTTTAGTCCTTGAAGATCAATAACACCCAGGGAGCTACTGTGATTGTGGTAGTAGATTGTTGGTGTGGTGATTCATAGGTCTCACAAGTAACATGCAATGAGAATCCATTGTCTTATATGTGAGGTGAGTCCAACACTCTTTCCCTTTTAGAAAGTGGTTACTTCCCAACTTGGAGATTAGTAAAATATCTATGTTTTGCAACTGTATTTCAGTCGCCAAACATTGATACATATGTCACCAATTCAGAATTTGGAAGGGTTGGCTAAAACACACCCCTTACATTATTACCGAATCGGTATCCATTTCTAAATATAGTTAATGATTCCGAAAACATTTTCCAGATTGCAAAATGCATTTAGTAGATAAGTAAAAGGGGTTTAGCATTCTCAGACTCCATGATTTTTTTAATCTGGGGGTTGTGAATGCTAAAACCCTTTGTACATCAGGCCTAATTTAATTACATCAAATAAAAATGAATATTAATACTGTTTGTGTGGGGCTGTCCCTAAATCTCTAGGTAGTCTATATTATTACTCTTTTACTGTTGAAAAATGATGGTTGTGAAAGAATGTGTTCTGGCCAATTTAAAACCCCATAGATTTTCTGATTTTAGACCACCTAATATTAGAACTTCAGTGAGTGAGTCTAACTCGCTGTAAGCTCTGCTAAAATTTATTTGAGTGCTAACAATCAGTGTGCAGTGAAGTACATTCCGGTTACATGGGAACATGTATGCGTAATCACGTGCACAAATGTGCAGCCTGAGCAAATAGGACATCTGTCTAATGAAGTTCAGTATCTGCTCACAGGTAGCATGTTGAAGATGGGATCTTGAGTAAATTTGCTACGCGCTGTCCATGCATTACAATTTAATTGGACATCAAAAAAGAAATATTCCTATTTCTTTCTCACTACAGTGTGTCAGTGGTGCTTTATTGTAAGTCCCTAGTGCTGCACTGTAAGTCTTAAGTGTTTACTGCAGTGACACTGTAGGTGAAAGCTGTGACATAATATTCCTTTTGTATTGGCTCAAAATAGAGAAAAGTCTAAAAACTCTTTTCTAAAGTTCAAACGGTCCAGAGTGCAAATATGATAATAATAATTTGACCATATTTTCACTCTTTCACATACTGTGATTCTTCCAGTATTTGCCTGAGTCAGTCCTTAATGAGGTATGAGTTTTGAACCACACTGCTGGGCCAAGTTATTTACTCTGCTGGCCAGCAGGAAGATCAACGTCTCCCCCTGAGAAAAGGCAAATTTAAAGAGGGTTACTTGTCTCCAAGAAGAAGAAAAAGGAGAAATCTTCATGGGCTAATTAACCAACATCAACCTGGGCACACTCTTTCTCATAGAGACAAAGGGGCATCTAGACCTCTATTACCACTAAAAACAAGGGCTTTCTTTTGAGGTTTTAGAAGAAAAGGAACTAGTTTGCTGTGTCAGTTAGGGTTGGTGTCACAGTGTCTCAGACAGCTGTCACTGGCCAAAGCTTGAATTCGCTACTGCTGTTGAATCAATGATGCACAATAGTGAACCTGGGATGGAGGGGTGACGTGGCATCTTGAGATTGAACTGAAACACTCACTTCTAGAATGTTCCACCTATACTTTTAATCCCCCTACAAAAAAGCATCTCTGAGAAGGCCTGGGACCCACAGGGAAGGAACAAGGGCCAGTTTTCTATTGATTCTACCCATGAGAGGATTTTCAGCCTTGTACTTCTGAGGGCTTTTTAGACTCTTATCTCCATGCATTTGTGGCACTTGCCTCCCCACTCCCTCCGGGTGACAGTAGACAGTGATCTTTCTGGGGACCCTGCAGGAGGATGTTGCCATGGAACTTCTGTGAACTTGTCTGGAGGTGGGTACCCCTGGGGAACCACTGATTTCTATTGAACACACAGGTGCCCTACAAGTGGCTATGAGCTCATGGGGCTTAGGGAATGCAGACAGGCTGTATATTTGTTTGAGATTCATGGGGTGCTGCTGAATATGATCCTGGGTCAAGGAGATTACCAGAATCCTACATGGAACACAATGTAATGGGCTCTGCACAGCTCCTTGCTGCTGAATGTAGGCAGCTGGGCTTTGGAGCTGAAAAACATCCTTGTAAATCAGGGTGAGGAACTAAAGGGCAAAAGGACAGGTCCTTGACATCTCTCTTACTAGAGGAAGCACAGTTAATGCCAAACTCCATTTGAATTACAAAGGTTTAGATGCCAGGAGGACTGAAACCATGCTTTCAAAAGCGAGCTAGCTAACTCTCCATCTGAAAAAGAGCAACAGGGCCTGAGAAGTAAGTATCTGCTTCTCCTGTTCATAGTAAATAGGCTCTTCAGGGCCCTTTGGCCACTTGACCAAGAACATTTTTACGGCACTTGATGGTTTCAGTGATAAATGCACTGGGAGTGCCAGTGCTCGTCAGTAACCAGCTAATATGCTCATAGGGTTCCCCCATTCTAGTCCTACCTTCAGGGAGCGTGAGTGCCCCACTACTCCAATTTAGCTAGCACTTAGCAATAATTCCTCTTAGGGATGGTCAGTGCCCCCCGAGGGAGAAAAATAATATGTTTGGGCTGGCCCTCACTCCCCGCTTCCTGTGCCCCTGTCCAGGGAAGCAGGACAGAGTGACTGCACACTTACTGTTGTGCACATTGCAGTTAGCCAGTACAAGGAAAGGAAATAAGAGCTGGCTTTCTAATTGTGTAAATGGGCCATGCTTGGCTGGCTGTGGGATATCCTATTGGCCTGAGCTTCAATGCAGCCCTTGGCCCTTCATGGGCCAGGTGCCACACACTTAGGGGCAATGTACACAACTCTCAAAAAGAGAAACCGTGAACCAGAGACTGCGGTAAAAAATCAGAAAAGGACAATGTTTACTGGCACAGTCAGTACTGAAAAAGGAAGCACACAATGCATAGCTTAATGCTTGCCCAATAAGGCACTGCAGCCCCTTCCAAAAATGTGCATATTCTATGCAGAGTTTCCTAGGAAGGATGGGACACCATAGAAAGAGTTGATGTGGTCCCCTAGCATCCTGAAGAGGTGCCCAAATCAGTTTGTGAAAAATTGCTGTTATTCTCCTGAGTACTAGGGTGAACAACCATGGGACAGTTCTTTTGTTGCTACGAGACACCTCTGAAGCTGCAATGTTTGAATAAATGTTGCAAGTTGCATGGGAATTTGTTACTAGGTCCTGTGATTTTTTTGCAGGTAGATTCAAAAGCAACTGTCACTCTCATTATTGCAAATATTGAAGACTTCACTGACATGTGTTGTAAAGTCCCTTTTTTGGGCTGATCAGCCCCCACTTTGTGTGCTGGATGCTGTTGCTTTTGACCTGTAAGTGTACTGAGGCCTGCTAACCAGACCTCAGTACCAGAGCTCTGTCCCTTGAATTGTACTGAGACGATTACATAGCCAAGTGGCAAGGACTTTACCACCTCTGTAAGGCCCTAGTAAATAGTACCCAGGACATGGGTGGTAAAGGGGTCACCAGGGCTGTAGCACTGATTGTGGCACCTTACCTTTCCTGATTAAAAGTAAACCTGCAGGGCTGCCATGCCAACCTGCACAAGCAGCTTGCCTGCTCGAGTATGATTCTTCCCACACCATGTGAAGGCAGAGTCCATTCACTGCCATAGCAAAGGTCAGTCACCTCTAAGGTAGGCCACCTATAGCCTAGGATGCAGGGTGCACTGTACTATGAATGTGGACATATATGCACAAGCATATATGGCCCTGTGGCAGCATTTTTAAATTGAATGCTACTGTAAGTGTCCAGAGGTCCATTGGATAACATGGGCTGGCACCTGGGCAAAGCCCAGATGTCCAGCTTCATTATGTCCCGGCCGATTTCCCCCATGTTTGGTATCAAACACCATGCTTTTTAACACTGAGGATGATTCTCATGCCCAGGATTAACTAGCATGTACCCTGGTGGCATCCTTAGAGGATGTCCACCAAGTTGCCAGCTTTCTCCTGCTTTGGTGGGCTCTCCCGAGCCATCTGCCACCATAGACAAGAGTCTGTCCTCCTGCTGGTTGTGCTAGCACTTTCCTAGATGGATAAAAAAGGCCTAGCCAGGAATGAGATCCCACCTCCTCCCTCCGAAGATGGTGAGTGTGATAGTAAACAAGGTGGTGAGCCTCAAACGTTTTCACCACCCTGGATTTGTAATTTCTTGTTCCCCACTCGAGGACAAAGCCCTTCCTGCCCTGTCCAGGCCAACAGGTGGGAACATTAGCTATGCACGAGGCATACACCTCTGAAAGGCTAGCCATATGTTTAGGGTGGGCTGTACAGCTGCGAGAGAGTTATGTCATCTTGGCAGAACTTAGGAATAGTGGTTTCTTGGTAGAAAAGTGACACACTCCCACAGGAAGTCATAATTTCAGGGATGAACTAGTGCAGGGACAAAAAGCCCATTGGCCACTATCCCCCACACACTTCACACCCCCTATACTAGGAATTAAGGGGCTCCCATGAAACCAGACCCCCAGTTCTGACTTGCAACTGAGAAGAGGCACTAAGAAGATTCGGTCACCGACAACAGGACCTAGGACTTGGCCACTGTGCAAAGAGAGAACACTTAAGTGCCCTGAGTAGACTAATACTGGAACTGAGTGACTGACGTGTGCCTGTGGTGAAAACTCATTGGTCCCAGCAAGAGGGACCCCAGCGGACACCAAGAAACCGAGACAGACTCCCCTGACTGGTGGGACAAGTCACCTGAAACTTGCAGAAGAATCACTGTGCTGTGTTCATAGAAGTGCCACCAGCTGAGCTCCTCATGAATGACCCCAAAATAGATCTGTGACCTGCACCTGGGAGTGATAGTGAGGATCTCACAACGTTTCAAATCACTACCCTCTTCCGGACGACCTCCAGCCAATGAAATAACCATGGACTACGTTTGCTGCTGCCAAGGCTTCTCTGTCACCAGTCCGGCAACTGACAGCTTCTTGGACATCACCAACTCCTGCGCAGTACCCAGCATAGAAACCAACATCAGCAGTGACCCCTCTCTTAAGATTCTGCATCTGGAAGGAGCAACTTTGAGAGGATCAGCAAAGCATCCTTGGCACGAGCAGTCCCATGACATGGGCAAAGTTCCAGTTTTTGATTACAGGTCCTACCCACCCTCCAAAAGCCTCTACTCCCCAAGGGTAGAGTGTGATCACACCCAAAGTGTGATTTTGTCCAGTGCTGCATTTTGACGACCCCGCAGATCCCGTCAGCACCAAGGACAGTCAGAGCACCGCTGCACCTGGACTCCCTGGTCCAGGTAATGCAAAACTGACTGTTGAAGTTTGGTCTAGGGACCTGCAAGACACTAACCCCAAGTGGGTTCCTTGGATCTCCCCCTGCAAATGACCAATTGAACACTAAGATTTGCCCCGTTGGCTTCAATGGGAGCCATTTCACCATTTGAAGTACTCTATGTTAGAACATTTTAAAATTCATAACTCCAGTTGTGTGTAACATAAAACGTTTATTTTGGTGTCTAAATTAAGATAAAAATATGCTTTATTTTACTACTATTTTACTGTCAGATTTCTTTTGAGTCATATCATTTACTTGTCTTCCATGTGGTTGTTGTGAAATGCTTTACATTTGTTCCTCTAAGTGGCCTGACTGCTCTCTGCCACACTACCAGGACTGAGCTAAGGTTTACTGGGGTGATCCCAAGGTCGACCTCTTGGTAACGTGTTAGTATTACATGGTAGGACTACCCAATAATGCCACATAATACTGCCACTGTGTTTTATAGTATTAGAAGTTGTCCCAATCCTGAAATTTTAGTGTTGATTGGCATCGCTTTGGGTTTAGAT
Source organism: Pleurodeles waltl (assembly GCF_031143425.1). Classification (NCBI taxonomy): domain Eukaryota; kingdom Metazoa; phylum Chordata; class Amphibia; order Caudata; family Salamandridae; genus Pleurodeles; species Pleurodeles waltl. The sequence goes on along the minus strand of NC_090448.1, from coordinate 923,297,708 downwards.
TTGCCATTCGTTTTTATGGTGACACCCTGACAAAGGTAGTAGGCCATTTGCTTTTGCATCCCTCATGTTGTGTTAGACACAGAGGAAAAGTATTTTGTTGTGAGGGATTAGCCATGCTGGTGCACAGACCATTACAGATGCCATCAGCATAAGTGGTCCAGGATGCATTTCGGCAGTTACCTTACCAGCGAGGCTTTACTTTAGGGTGATTCCCTTGATGTCTGTGAGATCCTTTGAAGGGTGTGACCATAGGCATATCTGTCTACTGTTCTTGCATTTTCCTTTTTCTAAGAATAAGCACTGACTGAACAGCCAGTCACTGAGTGTTTGTGGCATTGCTGATTCTAAGTCTCTAACCCATAACAACTCAACTAAGTGAGTCTTTGAGTGCTCTGCCCCGCTTCTCTGAGAGTCTAGTTCTACAAAGGGGTACTTGGTTCTCAGTTGGGTTGTTCACACTATGGGGACCCTTGACCACTAGTGGCAAAAGACCCCAGTTGTCACAATTTCGGCCCAGTAAACCCTGTCTGCTCGGTAGCCCTCACCTGGATTTTTTAAAGTGGCCATGATTCACCTCTATCTAAGGAATGTGGGGCCATATGTAGCAAAATACCAAATTGCGACTTGCAATTTGCGAGTCCCTGCGACTTGCAAATTGCAAGTCGCAATTTGGTATGCAGAAAGGTGTCTCAGACACCTTCTGCAACTCGCAACGGGGTTGCAAAGACCCACCTCATTAATATTAATGAGGTGGGTCGCAGTTTGCGACCCCATTGCTAGCATGGGCACTCACGGGGATGGTGGCCTGCTGGAGACAGCAGACCACCATGTTCGTGACTGCTTTTTAATAAAGCAGTTTTTTTTTTCTAAGTCCAGCCTGTTTTCCTTAAAGGAAAACGAGCTGCACTTTGAAAAAAAAAACGAAACCTTTTGTTTCAGATTTTTTCAGGGCAGGTAGTGGTCCATTGGACCACTGCCTGCTCTGAAAAAATATTTGTTATTCCAGTCACAAAGGGGAAGGGGTCCCATGGGGACCCATTCCCGTTTGCGACTGGGTTACCATCCACTTCAAGTGGATGGTAACTGCGATTCCATTTGCGACTGCGAAATTGAATCACATTGCGAGTCGCAAATAGGAAGGGAACACCCCTTCCTATTTGCGAGTCGGAAATGCCTTTTGCGAGTCGGATCCGACTCGCAAAATGCATTTCTGCATACCGGTGAGGCTTTTGCGCCTCGCAAACGGCGTTTTTCGCCGTTTGCGACTCGCAAACGCTTTGCTACATCTGGCCCGTGGTTTTGAAAGAAAGCGTACAGGAAGATGAGATTCTTTACCCACCAAAAGCAATTCACTATTTAGTTTTCGTGTTTTATGTCTGGGTGTTGTCATTAGGTAAAAACAAGCCTGAGCTTGTTTTTGACCTTTGACTTGGAGATTTTATTTTGCCACTGCATAGAATAGAACCGGCCTCTGGCTTCCAGTAGGTAACAATTCTTCTTTATTTCCTGTTTATTGTTCCTTCGGCAGAGAGAAATATGGCTTTTATTTTTCTCAACATGGCAATTCCCTTCCTATTAATTAACAATATGATGAGACTGCCATGTCAAAGGGCATTGGTGTAATACTTACAGGGAGGTGAGCTGATTTTTAATGAACCATATTTGCTTCATTTACATTCTGAGAAAGGCTGTGGTAAAAACTGCTAGTTCTATCAACAGAGCTGATTTCAGTAATAAGCCTCCAACTGATTTAGGATTGGGCATGTTGGATGACAATAAGTCTACTCACATTGGCAAGAACTTGGGATAGATGGGTGTGATAAAGCATTCTGAGCTTAGGCAATCATGTCTCCATCAGTAGGCAGGTTCCTAAGAGCATATTAATATCATTAGAAGCAATGCAGAGTCATTTCTGCTCTTTGCCTAATGCCTACAGTATCAGCCAAGGGCCTGATTCACAAAGGTAAAGTTACGCTTGTGTGCAAATGTAGCCATTTTCACTATTCACAAAACTGTATTTTAATTGTAAGTTTAGGAGTGCGGAGACAGCAGTTGGTGCAGGGAACTCCACATACAAAAAAGATAGGCCTGCCATTTTGGGCCATTTTGAATGTAATGTACTGGTCCAGTAGCATGAAAGATATTGGTAATTGGTTTCAAAGTTTAGAACCAAGAAGTCTTATTGGGTACCCACCCTCAGGCACTATCTTCACTAGACTCCTGATATTATAGTAAGTCTTCTAAGTGCAGAGATCTCAGGAGGAAGTAAGAACACAAGATAGGAGTTTAAATTACTCCTTCTGATAGTAGAAAGTTTTATTGATTAAACATGCTAGTGGCAAAAGACCCAATTTGTCACAATTTGGGTCTAGTAAACCCTGTCTTCTCTGTAGCCCTCACCAGGATTTCTTAAAGTGGCCATGATTCAAATCTATGTAAGGAATGCAGTTTTGAAAGGAAGGGTATAGAAAGGTGAGATTCTGTATCTTCCTAAAATTCACTATTTTGTTTCCGTGTTTTCTTTACTGGATGTTGTCAATGGGTCAAAACAAGCCTGGGCTTGGTTTTAACCTTTGTCTTGGAGATTGTAATTTGGCTTGGCATAGAATAAAACCCACCTCTGGCTTCCAGTAGGTAACACCTTTTATTTAGTTCCTGGTTATTGTTCCTTCGGCAGTGAGAGATTTGGCATTTCTTTTCTTTAAAATAGAATAAATCCGATGTCAATTCCCTTCCTAAAAGCTTGTACTTCTTGTGTTTGGTCAGTCTCCTGTTTTATTTTTGTGCATAATCTCTGGCGTCCTTATCACCTGTTCTTCATTAAACCCTGGAAGAATGAAATCCTGCAAGGGTCTTAAATCCTGGCTTATTCCCTCTAGGTAATTCATGCTCCTTTATCTACTCACAGTAGAATCAGGGGCATATTGAGTAGGGATGGGCTCTATAAAAGTTTCAACCACAAGCAGATGATTGCTTGAGGCTGAGATGCACAAAAGAGTAAAGCTGCAGTGCTAGCCACTCTGCTTCTCTGAGCATGTTTGCATGTGTTGGATTGTATTTAGGCTTCTGCATGTAACCATCCAGTTATTGCTTCAGAGAAATTGATGATGTTATATTGCTCTGGAAGTCAAAAAATTAATTCAGGAAGAAGGATCAGTATTCAGTACACAGGAGCTCTCATTCCAGATTGATTACTGTCATACTTTTCATCCTTGGCGTTGTCTCCCTAAACGTTTTGCCTTTGTTTCCCATGTTGTTGATGTGTGCTGGACTCTGTTTTTGCTGTTTTTGTCACTCTGGGCACTTTCCCACTGCTAATCAGTGCTGAAGTACAAGTGCTCCTATACAAAATGTGTATGTAATTGGTTAATCCATGATTGTCATATTTGATTTTCTAGTAAGTCCCTAGTACAGTGTACTAGAAGTGCCCAGGGCCTGTAAATCAAATGCTACTAGTGGGCCTGCAGCACTGGTTGTCTCACCCACATTAGTAGCTCTGTAAACATGGCTCCGGCCTGCCACTGCAGTGTCTGTGTGTGCAGTTTTAAACTGTAAATTCGACTTGGCAAGTGTATCCACTTGCCTAGCCTAAACCTTCCCTTTTCTTACATGTAAGACAACCCTAAGGTAGGCCCTAGGTAGCCCCAAAGGCAGCGTGCAGTGTGTAGTTAAGGTAGAACATATAGTAATGTTTTTTATATGTCCTGACTGTGAAACACTGCTAAATTCGTTCTTCACTGTTGCAAGGCCTGTCCCTCTCGTAGGTTAACATGGGTGCTACCTTTAAATATGACTAAAGTGTAGATTCCCTTTGGGAGCGGATAGACATGTGGAGTTTGTGGTCTCTGAGCTCACAATTTAAAAATACTTCTTTTAGTAAACTTGATTTAAAGACTGTGTGTATGAAAATGCCACTTTTAGAAAGTGAGCATTTCCTTGCTTAAACCATTTCTGTGACTCTGCTTGTTTGTGGATTCCCTGTCTGGGTCAGTTTGACAGTTGGGCTGGTTGCACCTCTCACTAGACATTGACACAAAGGGAGCTGGGGTGTAGCCTGCATATCCTGATGAGCCACCTGTGCTAGGAGGGAGCGGAGGAGTGGTCACTCACACCTGAAAGGGCTGTGCCTGCCCTCACACAATGCAGTCTCCAACCCCCTGGTGTGTGTCTGGGGCCTGACCTGGGCAAGGCAGGATTTCACAAACAAGAGAGACTTTTCTTTGAAGTAAGCCTACTTCAAAGGGCAAAATGGGTAAAAGAAAGGCACCCAAAACCACAGACTTTAAAACAATTCTGGAAGCCAAGAGGAGGCTCTGCCTGGAGAAGAGCTGAAGAGCAGAGTAAGAAGAGCTGCCCTGCCTGTGCTTGTGCTTTGTGGAGCTATCCTGCAATTGCTGCTTCTGCCTGTGCTAGAGGACAAAGACTGGACTTTGTGTTCCTTCCTTCTTGGGAAGAACTCTCCAAGGGCTTGAATTAGAGATTGCCTCCTGTTGTTTGAAGTCTCAGGGACAGCAAAGACTTCTCTCTGCCAGCACCTGGAGCCTCTGCTGAGACTCCTACCCTGCCAAGTGGTGTCCATCCCGTTCCTGGAATCCTGAAAGATGAAGCTGGCAAAACAAGAGTGAGAAATCCACTCACAGACCGCCGTGAGGGGAAAAGATCGACGCAACTCCGATCCGTGGCTGAAAAATCGATGTGCCACCGGCTTTGTGGCTGAAAATCGACGCTCGCCTACAGCGCGACTGGAAGATCGACACACGTGGCTGGAGAAACAACGTGCTGATGGAGGCTGGTGAGATCGCAACCCGCGTTGCATGGTTTTCGGATCATCGTGCGGATAGATTTCTGATGCAAACATTGCTGGGCGTGCAAAAATGACGCAAGGCCTGCCCAGACCCAAGAGCGCAGTTTGAATTGACGCATCGCTCTCCTGCGGAGAGAAGAAACTATGCACACCAACTTGACTGGAGGAGGAACGACGCACGGTCTGGCTTGTGAGTGATATTGACGCATCGCAAGCCCTTTTTGACGCACACTCACCCATGCAGGGTTATTTTTGACGCACCCAGGTACATTTCCATGCTAACAGCATTAGCGTTGTGTTTAAAATTACATGAAGACTCTTTTCGGTTTTTAATTGATAAATTGACTTGTGTATTGTGGATTTTTGTCGTTTTGCTCTTGTTTTGTTTAGATAAATATTTTCTATTTTTGTAAACCTCTGTTGTGTCATTTTGTTTGTCATTGAGTTACTGTGTGTGTTAGTACAAATACTTTACACCTAGCGCTCTGAAGTTAAGCCTGCCTGCTCATGCCAAGCTACCAATGGGGTTAGCGGGCGTTAGCTGAGGGTGATTCTCCTTTTCCCTGACTAAAGTAAGGGTCCTTGCTTGGACAGGGGGCAACCTGACTACCAACCAAAGACCCCATTTCTAACAATTACCTTGGAGATTTCAGAGCTTCTTAAATTGAGTGTGTGCTGCTTTGTCAGCTAGAGGAAACATTTATGGGTGGATGGATGTGGTTCCAAAATTTAAGAAAGAACAATTGCCTCACCATTTAACTAACTGTATGATGAGACTGCTGTGTCAATGGGCATTTGTTTAATTCTTACAGGACAGGGAGGTGTGCTGATTATTGATGAACAGCATTTGCTTCAAAGACATTCTGGGAAAGGCTGTAGTACAAATTGCAGGTCTTATCAACTGATTTGATTTCAGGAATAAGGCTTCAATTTATTTAGAATTGGGCATGTTTGATAACAGCAAGCCTACTCACATTGCCAAGAGCTTTGGATGGATGAGTGTGATAAAGCATTCTGAGCATAGGCAGTCACGTCTCCTTCAGTAGAGAGGTTCCTAAGAGCATATTAATACCATTAGAGGCAATGTAGATTCATTTCTGCTCTTTGCATAATGCCTACAATATCAGCAAAGGGTCTGATTCACAAAGGTAAAGTTAGACGTGTTTTTACATTTATGCTTTTTGGCTATTCACAAAACCTTATTTTAATCATAAGTTTAGGAGTGTGGAGACTGCAGTTGGGGAGAACTCTGCACCTAAAAAGATAGGCCTGCCATTTTGGGCCATTCTGAATGTACTTTACTGATCTAGTTACTCCAAAGTTTAGAACTACCAATCTGCTTGAGTACCCACCCACAGGCACTATCTTCACTAGTCTCCTGATAGTAATAGTACGTCTTCTCAGTGCAAAGATCTTAGGAAGAAGTATGAACGTAAGATATGAGTTAAAATGACTTCTCAGTGCAAAGATCTTAGGAGGAAGTACGAACGCAAGATATGAGTTAAAATAACTCCTCCTGACAGTAGTACGTTTTATCGATTGACCAGAAACACTTACATTGAACTGTTTGCTCCATCATCAGCAAATGCTGCTTTCTGCTAGCCTTGAAGACATTATTGCCTAATTTTAGAGGACAAATGTGCTGAACTGAGATATTCTGTACTCCTTGAAGATTTTGCATCGGGAGAAGCTGGCATCCCAAAACATATGCTCCTGCAGTAATGTAATTTGGACATCATGCATGAGTAACAAAGGATCTGTATAATTCTGCAAGAAAAAAAGGAAGATTCAATTTCAATGTATGCAGTGTACAGAAACCTTCACTGCAAATTGCATTTATTTGGGAATGTATAAAAACTTTGTGGTCAAAAGAGATACCTACAGATTTAGCATTAGTGACCGAGGTAGATACTGTTCCAAGACTACCAGGCAAAAGTAACATATACCGGTGTTCTTTATTTCTGCCAATAATTAAGATTTGCATTTTAATGGCATTTAATTTCAGAAAGATAACGGACATACGTCGTTCGACTGCCTGCAGATAGTCCTAGAAATGTGACATCCAGGCAAAGGTCCAATGTTCTAGGATTCTATCAGACTTCATTCAAATGCAATATAAAAGTTCGAATTACACATAGACGGTTTTAGATTAAAATGTAAGTTATGCCATAACACCAGTCTGTTGACCCACTTAAATATCTTGTGTTGTACATGCCTTGTTTCAGAACCAAGAGATTTGAACTTGACCCTCACATACACCATGAGGGAATGGACTTCCTTTTCTTATGAAGTATTCCCACATGTAGAGGTTTAGGCACATTTGTTGCTATCAGGGTTTGAAACTTTTGCAACTTGCCAGCTTCTCTTGGACCCCTGAGTAAATACTTTGCATTAGCCTAACCCCACCATCACATGCTTCCATAACTTCACACACCAGTCAATTCAGAGCAGCAGAAATATTCTATTTTGTGGGAAAAAGCTTGGCTATTGTTTTGACTTGGGAAATGGAGAATATTTCAGAGTTAAAGGGCAGTTCCTGGGTCCTTAATTGCAGAACTATGGACAAAAGGACTAAAATGGTGATTAGTTTTATTCAGCACCTCCCAACTCCCATGGCTGTCATTTAGGGGTCTCCAAGGGTCGTACCTGCGACCCCTGGCTTGTCCCATGCTACCACTGGGACTGCCTTTGAGACCCCAGGCCTCACAAGTGATAAAATCAATGCGAGGAACACGGACTCCACCACCCTCGTTGTTATCAGCCCATTGTTTTATTAAGCTAACAGAGAATAATAGTATAGTCACTATTAGTTTAATCAAAAATGGAGTAACAGGATCTGGAATGGGACCTTCACTGGCAGTTAAGTAAAGAAAGAAAAAAATGTTTTTAAATGTATGTTGTGTGCATGCGAGTGTGTGTGAGAGCAGGAGCGTTTATATAAGTGTGTTTTTGTGAGCATGTGTGTGTGAGAGTGAGTGACAGTGACTATGATTGAGAATAAATGAGATTCAATGTCAGGCAATAAATGTGAGTGAGAATGTGATGTTATGCTTGTGATTCTGTCTTTGGCAACCCCTGGCATAACAAATGTAATTCGTGGTTTACATAGACACCCAGGGAAAAATACTGGCTCTGGCATACTGGGGGCAATATCTAGCTATAAATTGATAAAATACAGCCACTCGAATACTAGAGATAATACTTATTATATAAAACATCCTTGAGAAAAAGTTGTCGTTAACAAACTGGAGGAAATCTTTGCTACGGGGCACCACTGAAAAATACTTGTCCTAGCATATGGGGAATAATTCTTGGTGTGGTAGGCAACCATGGTAAAATGTTAAAGCTTGCATATTAGAGGTAGGTCGTGCATGTGCGGCACCCATGGCAAAATGCTGGCACTAGCAGATTAGGGAGGATTCTTGCCATTAAGGAAAATACCTGTGTCATATAGGAGTGGGCCGAACCATGGGCAAATGCTAGCCCCAACATACTAGAGGTGATTTTTGACATATGGGTTACTCATGCTATATGGCTAACATGAATAACATTATTCTTGGACTGGCATATTGTCTATAATTGTAGGTGTATCCATGGCAATATGTCGGCCCAAGGGGCACCAATAGCACTTTTGGGGAAAAAGGATGAACTCCTGGGGAGCATCAGGGTTCCTTAGCTTGGAACATCTTAATAGAATTTTTATAGTTAACTAGTGCTTTTCATAGTCCATGGCTTTTTAGCAAATGCATGTGAAAAGTTTGTTTTAAAAGGCAGTGCTTGACTCCGTTTTTCCAACATTTTCAAAAGGTCATATGTCACTTCCTCTACCCCTGGCATTTAGGTGAAATGATGTCAACACCAAAATCTCAGTCTTGCCTCCAATTAATCACATATGTTTAATGTAGTAGAACGTGTGGTTTAAATAGATGCTAATGATGGCTTGGATCACTGGCCTGTGCTCCTGCTGGCAGTTCATTTCGGTACAATCAAAATACATTTGGTGTTTCACCCAATATTGTTCAAGAAGTATTGCCAAACAACTCAAGCAGATTTTTTTTTAAAGGATGGGAAGAAGGGGTGAACTTGGCAAACTCCACATGAAAACGTATTTGATAATTGTGTTATCCAGTCGCAATGTGTGCCTGGGATTATAGAGAAAGGCTCATATCCAATTTAGGATGGTCCTCGGTACTCTGGGCCATTCTATAAGGCTACTCAACAGTATGTCATGATCCACATGGTTTTTGTATGCCTGAATATCCTAGAGTATGGAATCTGAATCTATGCTTTTTTTTATCCAAGGACAGCAACATTTCTTTCTGACGTGTCCTGACCACCCACTTGCTATGTGATGTATGGAACTCAGTCTAGTGGTCATACTTGCTTGGTTAGAGTTTCCATATCCATGAGGTTGTCTTGTTAACTCACTCTCCACTGTCTTGTTGAGATGTGGTAGGTTGAACATCAGCTTGAAGTTAATCAAAATACTCACGTCACATAATGGATGTTTCATGACATGAATGATGAATGCACATTTCAAGGGTCTAAGAACACCTTGGACCTTTGAAAGGAACAGAAGTGTTAATCTTGGACGAGACATAACATCTTCTCTCGTGGCGTTAGTTGGTCGTGGTGAAGGTGAATGGAAGCAAATTCAGGGAAGAATGAAAAACTAATGAAAGTTTGGTATTTCCATGCAATGTTGTCTCATATGTGGTCATTTAGTGCAAGAAAAACAGGTCTTACTAGTGCTGATCTATTGCTGGCTGTGATTTTGAGGGTGTCCATATTCAGCTAATGCTGATAGTAGTTGAAAATCTCCCTTGTTAGGTTTATTGCCACACACTTGCTTTTGGCATGGTGGGATGGCAGTCTTAAAGCTTTGCGATAAGGCCTCCAATGCTTTTACAATGGATCCTTCTATTATCTGCCAATGATTTGTGCCATTGTCAATCAAGGTTACAATTAACCCTCTTCAGCTCACCCAGCTTCCTGCTGTATCATTTGTAAGTGGTTTTATGCCTGTTTTTGAGTTTGTATTTCTCAGTGGAGCAACCGTATCCACTGTGGATGAAGTATCATGCTAGAGATGTTATAGTATGGCTCCAAGAGCACAGTCTTTCAGGGATATTGGTAACCACTTCTCACCTTTAAAAGGTAAAAGCATGGTACTATGTGGGAACTATTCAATTAGCAAGAGCTTACATTTTTTTCTTGGTTATTCTTCTCTAGTCATTTCCTTTATTTACTAACCTGATCTGCACGTTGGGAAGGGCGTTGTAGTCAAGAGTGAACTGCAGAGGTTATACAGCAACCAGCTAATGAAAATGCAAAACCAGTGCATGTCATTTATAATAACAAAAAAGCAAGCACTACCCAAGCGGGTCATGCACTGATTGAATTTGTGCATGCACAAATGTTCATTGCATCGGTCTCGCTGTCTGCAAGACTTTTTCCAGGCGTGAATGCTGCCGAACGTTAGCCAATTTATCACATATACGATTTTGCAAAAGCCAGCTGATCAGTAATATGAAATTTGAATAGAAATCTCATTCAGTTGTTCTTGTGTTGATGGATATCACAGCACAAATATAATACCATATTGCTGGGGACAAATGTCCCTAAAAAACGGAATTGAGCCAGGAGCTAGTTAAAAAAAAAGAACACTAGTGAAAATAAAATGAAAAAAAAAAACAGATGAATAACATAGTACCGGGTGGCTGCAAGATGTTACTAGGCATAATGCCTAAGACCATTACATAAATCAGCAACTATTTGAATATTGTAAATTGTTTTAATGTGGAAAATAGAACAATAAGAAAAGTAGTAAGAATGATAATAGTGCTACAAATAATAATAATATTATTAATAATAATCACCATCATAATCATAATAATCATAATAAAATTCTCCTTCCAGTCACCCCTATGTCCCTTTATCTGGACTCAGCCGACGATATAATACTAGTGATACGTGGCAATGCACCTGTTTAAATAATTCATACTGCTTTAGGTTCTGGCATACAATCTGGTTTATTAACCTCAGTTATGCTTAAGGGAACAATATAATCATCAGATCCATTATAACGCTGGATCTGTTTCCAACCATCTGAATTATGGCAACAGCCACGGGAGCGCACACATATCGGATTTATAAACTGCGTGAATTATTTCAGGAATCTTGTCAGGTATTGCTTATTCCAAGGTGTGCTCGCAAATATTAATCAGCAAACACTGATGAGAGATTGAAATTTCCTTTCACCTTGTACTCGGCTCGGGGTGTCTTGCTGCAGGTTGCTAACTCCGGCAGAAGTTACTGCACGCGTGAAAGAGGAAGACTGGACACAACAGCGGCGGATACACATAAAAACATTTATTTTGAAAACAAAAAAAGTAAATCAACCAGAAAGATCGTCCCCGTAGGCCTGTGAGATGGACGCTGTTCTCATTTTCTCCGTGGCGGGATGTAATCTAGCTGCTCGGCTTCTCAAGCGTCATATTCAAAGAGATGCAAATTTCTCGGAGTGGAAGCCCCAGCTGACTTCTAGCGCTGCGCGAATGTCAAAGGGGGGCTTAAAGGTTGAAGAGTCTCTGCCTCCCTCTTCGCAAATTTAAAAAAAAAAAATATAAAAAAAATAAAGGGTCGCTTTACGCGTGTTTTGAAAAGGTGATTCTGCTCTTGATTTATCGGCATGCAATTTAAAGCTTGCATTCTAATCGTGGGAAGGAACAGAGGAGGAACAAAAGTTAAAATATGGGACGAAAACAGCACGCAGAAAATACCCAAACGACGAGCGAATTAATTATTCTGATGCATTTTTTATTTTCGCTTTTGATACCAGTTATAACGTTTATAAACCAGTTACTGAGTTCATTAAAACAATTTTAATCTTATGCTTTTTCACATAGCTACAAATACCCCTTTTGTGAATTTAGAAAACGCATGGTCGCTAGTGTAGCCTTGTTTATACGGAAACAATTATTTCATCCTTAACCATTATACATAAGATATCAAGGTTTGCCTATCAGATTGTCGCATGTAACATCCGTACTGCTGTTATAGCTGTAGAATGTTTCTGCACCTGTTCTTTCACAGGGCTTCTAACTGTACAATTGAGACTATTATTTCAAAAGTATTTGCTGTTCTAAAAACATCAGCACACTTTCAAATGTGTAATGGATCGAACTATTTACTAATTCTCATTCAACTAAGCTCAAAGTAATTTTTTTTTCCTAATAATGGAAATAGCCAGCTTTTAGAGCCTAATAAAGAGATGTCTAATATTTAATTGCTTAAATTGCATCTGGAAATTCCTATGCAATTCTGTATATACAAAGGAAAGAACATTATATATTAATATCTATTTTTCAATGTGTAGGCGTGACATTTGAAATTTACCTTGAGAAAACAGGTCTCTTGGGTGAAGAGACATCTGGGGTCAAAGGCAACTAACTGCCCCATACCTGAGAGAAGAGCTGACACTACGCTCGCCTTTCACCAGGTAATTGACTCATATAAGCTTTTTACGCGTTTTTGCAGTTACATCAGTTACGCCTGGGCATTATCACTCTACACGTGTGGATCGCTAGGTGACTCGGTCGTGCCCCATTGTCCCTACTCGTTTTCTTTGTGGTTATTGAATAAAACGTGTATTCTCTCTCATGTAATTTGACCGCCGAGAGTCAATACTATGCTCGCCGTATTGAAGATATTTGTCTTGTATAAGGTTTTTACGTTCTTCAAGTCATATGGGTTACACCCGGGCACTATAACCGTGGACGCATGGACCGTTACTATTAAGTTTGTGCTCCGGATTTTGCACTCGTTCTCCTTGTGGCAATTGACCAAACTTTACATAAACTCTCTTGTTTAAATTAGCCTGTTCACATCTGGGCTCATTACTCCCTACGCTATTTATGTGTAGGAGTGTTAGGCTGATATGGTAGGACCTTTCTCATGCTCAAGTTTGTAATTTCATATTACTGCATGGTTTTACTATCAAATGGACTCTCTAAACATATGTTTGACCACAGTTCTGTACCTAAGTACACCTGGGCACGTTTATAAGACGTTTTTTTCCATATAGATGTGATAATTAGAATGGCTCTGTGTACATTTTCGTGATTCCCCTCAACACTTGGGGCTCACCTAGACGTAATTTTTTATCATTTTGGGATTTTTAAAAAATTCAATTTCTCTACATTAATGCTGTCACATTACAGATCTTCGTTATACAGATATTTACTTCTACTGATGTCCTAATTTTGTTCCCTTCTCCCTACTTGTTTTCTAGATAGGTATAGGACTTATCATGGCCCTGTAAACAGCTACTATTATTATTGTACACTTTTGGATTTTGGAACTCGTCCATATTGGAGACACAACTGAAAAGACAGTCGTTGGACCATGTACAATGACTGATGTATATCATACGCCTTAAACCCAGGCACCTATGCAGGAACTTCATAATTTGTGTTGTTGGTAAATCTATATCCTATCAGTTCACTATGGATTACTAGATCCTTGAGCAATTTGTAGTGCATACTAGTTATTTATTGGAAGCACAACAACCTAATGACACATCATTATATTTCAGCTTTCTCACACATGACTGACTTACATCCAAAAAGGACTCATTGTTATAACATCTCTGGTAGGTTGACAGGATTGATTAATGACTTTGACCACATTTTTTCAATGATTCGCCTCAGGTATAGGGTCTGTTTTTACACTTAGGATACTTTTTTCTGTATTTATACACACCCACTGCACATTCTTTGAGTAGCATTTTTTCGTCACTTATGGTTAGGGACTCACTCTCGCGGTATCTCTATCTTCTCCATAATGTTGAAATGTGGCACACTCTGACCTACACACAGTGTACAACATACCTTTCCTTTCGGTAACTTTGTGTTGTTGGGCTATGTCATGTCCTTATATCTCAACTCCTTCTTCTGAAAGCATATATATTCATTTTTATATTTCACAACCTTGAACAAGTCACTTCGTAATGAAACATGTGTTCGCTGTTATTGAATGGATTGACTATGAAGAATTATTGCTAATGGCTGAATGTGAATGAACAAAATATGAAGGACTTTCACTGGCGTGTATAAACTCTAAAGTTACAACAGGAGAAGATTTTTATTTTCTTTAAGGACTGGTCCAAACTTATCATATATTTGGAAACCATCATTCACGTGCTATGTACTCTTGTAGGAGGGCTGTGCTTTTAATTGGATAGTTGTATGTTGTGTATTCTTGTGATACATAGGTGGTCATTCTGACCTCGGCGGTAAAAGGCGCCTACCGCCGGTCAGAAATCCTCCATAATTCCGCCGCGGTCGCGGTAACCCGCCACGGTCATTCTGACCCGCAGCAGCCAAACCTCCGAAAATCCGACAGCCACAACAGACCGCCAGACCAGCGGTCGGCGGAAAAGTGGAGGTGACCAAACCTCCACCGTCACGGCAACAGAAATACGCCCATGCCATTACGACCCACGAATCCACGCGGCGGTCTTTCAAACGCGGTTTTCCATTGGCGGTACACACCGCCGCGGTCAGAATACACACAAACGAACAAAACTCAGCCACATTGGACGATTTGAATTCCACACACCTGATACACATACACACACCACTCCCACACACACAATACAATATAAAACACACACCCACATCACCCACAAACCCCTACGACCAAAAATTCAGAAAGAAGCACTGAGAGACACATCAGCGATCACAGAATACCATCACACAGAGGCACACTACACCATCACCCACACAATATCCACACACAAAACAACACACACCACCACACTCAACACACTTAACTACACATACTCCACCCCACACATCATACACACCACTCCATGGCACCCCAAAGACACCCCCGCTTCTCAGACGAAGAACTCAGGGTCATGGTGGAGGAAATCGTTCGGGTAGAGCCCCAGCTCTTCGGCACACAGGTCCAATACACCAGCATTGCCCGGAGGACGGAGCTATGGCAGAGGATTGTCGACAGGGTCAACACTGTGGGACAGCACCCCAGAAATCGGGAAGACATCAGGAAGCGACGGAACGACCTACGGGGGAAGGTGTGTTCCATGGTATCCAGGTACAACATCGCCGTGCAGAAGACTGGCGGAGGACCCCCACCTCAACCCCCACAATTTACAACATGGGAGGAGGAAGTCTTGAACATCCTGCATCCTGACGGCCTCGCAGGAGTCGGCGGAGGAATGGATACTGGTAAGTTGAAGCTTCACTACTGCTTCCCCCCCACCTGCATGCCAAATCATACCCCAACCCTCACCCCCATCCTCGAACCCCACCCCCATCCTCACCCCCACCCTCACCCCCACCACCATCCTCACCCCCACCACCATCCTCACCCCCACCCCCAGCACACCTATTCCCTGCCAATGTCTCACCATCACAACCCACACATCCCAAAACCTAGGCCTGCATGCGTCCACTAAGCATGGACACCCATCACCAAAGCATGCCCAATGCATATACACATCCCCCCCACAAGCCACCCTCACCAAAACCCCCACACACGAATGCCAGCACTTGGGGACACGGGAACCCACAGATACACCCATATGCCACACATTGAAACTATAACCATACCTCTATACCCCTGCAGGACCCGACCGTCAACACACCGCCACGGAGGGCCCAGAATTCTCCACACCCCCCACCCAAGAGGCCGTCAGCGATGACAGCAGCTCTGTCGACCTGGACACTGATGACCAGCCCGGACCATCGGGGACCTCTGGACAGTCGGTTCCCCTCACACAGGCACAGGCCACTACAGACCCAAACCCCTCTGGGAACACCAGCACAGCTCCCACCCAGCGGGCCCATGCCTCTGTCTCCAGGGCGCGTCAATCTGCGGTGTGTCTACCACTACAGGGCACCCAGGATAACCCACCACCCCAACAACAACAGGGACCTGGGGGCAGTGGTAGTGGGCACACCGGCCAGGGGGCAGAGGCCCAGGGAAACAGGGCAACTCGGAGGGCAGCTGTGCGACAGGGGGGGGACGGGCCCAGGGAACCCACTCTCCACGAGGCCCTCACCACCATCATGGGAGCATACAACCGCTCCCAGGAGACGATGGCGACGGTACTGGCCCGGTTCCAGGAGATCCAGGTACTGCAGGAGGAACACTATCGGGGGTACAGGGAGGACATCAGAGCCCTCACCTCCACCCTGGTTACCATGGTAGGGCTGCTGCAGGACCTCATCAACACCAGGACGGACACTCAACAACAACAAAGGGCCCCTGCCACTAGCCTGGACCAAGAACAGCCAACCACCTCCGCCGGCGCTAGTGGACAGGAGGCCCCCGCACAACAGCAGCCCACCAGACCCCACCTCCTGCAGGAGAAGAACCACCCCGCAAGAGGGCCCTGAGATCTCGCAAGAAGACAGAGTAGGATGTCAAGACCCCCGCCAGCAAAGGATACCACCTGATGTCATCCCACTGTTCCACATTGTCACCCTGTCCATCCTTGAACTGCCCATGCTCCATCTCTCCACAGGCCTCCGGACAATGCACCTGTGTGACTGTTACTCTGGACTCTGCCATGGACATTCCTTCACCATAGCCCCCACCCACTTGAAACCACCCATCCCATTTTGAGCACTGAAATAAACACCTATTTTGCACAAAACTATCTGGAGTCTGGCTGTGATTTCAAAATATTGTAATTGACATGACAGTGCAAATATGTCCTTGTACATAGTGAAGTCAACAAACAGCTGCCACAAAGCTGTAGTCCATGGGGAAACGAAGCACAGGACTCGTAGTGGGGACCCCAGATCTGAAATAGGGAGGGAAAAGCCACAACTCAGTCATCATACACTGGGGCAAATAGACAGGCAGCAGAGATGCAGGAGAGTAGTTCACATTTACTGAATTATGTTTGAATTGTTACCTGTGTCCTATTGGAAGTACTGTTCAATGATTCTGTACCTGTTGTCTGTTTCAGCCCCGTCGTCTTCCTCCTCGTCACTCTCCACAGGTTCCACAGCTGCCACAACACCACCGTCTCGACCATCCTCCTGCAGGAAAGGCACCTGGCGGCGCAAAGCCAGGTTGTGAAGCATGCAGCAGGCCACGATGATGTGACACACCTTCTTAGGTGAGTACATTAGGGATCCACCTGTCATATGCAGGCACCTAAACCTGGCCTTTAGGAGGCCAAAGGTGCGTTCGATCACCCTCCTAGTACGCCCATGGGCCTCATTGTACCGTTCCTCTGCCCTGGTCCGGGGATTCCTTACTGGGGTCAGTAGCCACGACAGGTTGGGGTACCCAGAGTCCCCCAATAGCCATACACGGTGTCTCTCTAGCTGTTCCATCACGTAAGGGATGCTGCTATTCCTTAGGATGTAGGCGTCATGCACTGACCCAGGGAATTTTGCATTTACATGCGAGATGTACTGGTCAGCCAAACACACCACCTGGATGTTCATGGAATGGTAACTTTTTCTGTTCCTGTACACCTGCTCCCTGTCTCTTGGGGGAACCAAAGCCACATGGGTCCCATCAATGGCACCAATGACGTTGGGAATATGTCCAAGGGTATAGAAATCACCCTTCACTGCAGCCAATTCGTCCACCTCAGGGAAAAGGATGTAGCTCCTCATGTATTTCATCAGGGCCGACAACACTCTGGATAACACCTTCGAAAACATGGGCTGAGACATCCCAGAAGCAATTCCCACTGTTGTCTGAAATGACCCACTTGCCAAGAAATGGAGTACTGACAGGACCTGCACCAGAGGGGGAATCCCTGTGGGTTGGCGGATGGGGGACATCAGGTCGGGCTCCAGCTGGGCACACAGTTCATGTATAGTGGCACGGTCAAGCCGGTAGGTCAGGATAATGTGGCGTGCTTCCATTGTCGACAGGTCCACCAGCGGCCTGTACACGGGAGGATTCATCCGTCTCCTCGCCAAACCCAGCGGACGGTGCCTAGGAAGGACAACATGGAGCACACAGTCAAGCAACCCACAGGTACGTACTCACAGCTTGCACAGTAAACAATTCTCTATGCAGTGAATGGCGTGTCTGAGTGGCTATGCAAGGCCTAGGCCTGTGTGACGCAGTTGAAATTGAGCCATGTGGACCCTCGAAATGGCGGCTGCCTGACCTGTGAAGTGTGACAATGGGATGTGAGGTCAATGCGCTGGCGTGGCACACCGCGGCGGTCGGCGGTCGAAGACCGCGGCGCGAAGCCGCATTGGTTAACATTGAAGCCTATGGGTTTCAGGAGCCAATGGCGAAGGGCGCCGGCGGTGGCGGTACGCACCGCCGCGGTACGCACCGCCACGGGCGTGACCGCCATTTTCTATCTACTTATTCACTCGCGACTTGAACTTTCACAGGAGAGGACCTATACTGCAAGTGTTGCTGTGACCTCGGTCTGGAAGGGACAATGGCTGCTGCGACTGGGGAAAGGGCCCCTGCCTTCACTGGAGAGGAGTTGGAGAAACTTGTGGATGGGGTCCTCCCCCAGTATGCGCTACTCTACGGTCCTCCAGACCAACAAGTGAGTTTAATTCAATATGGATTTGGGGCCACTGGCTGGCTTGGGGGCCTGGCGGGGGGCCTGGTGGGGATGGGGGGCATGTTGGGCCTGGCGGGGGGCCTGGCGGGGGGCCTGGCGGGGATGGGGGGCATGTTGGGCCTGGCGGGGGGCCTGGCGGGGGGCCTGGCGGGGATGGGGGGCGTAGGGCCACTGGCAACGAAAATGCAGACAAACTTGAACGTGGTATTTCTCCCTCCCTGTACGTGTCACATAGGTCCGCGCCCATGAGAAGATCGGGATTTGGCGTGCCATCGCCAAGGAAGTCCGGACCCTGGGGGTCCACCATCGACGGGGCACCCACTGCCGCAAGAGGTGGGAGGACATCCGCCGCGGGACCAAGAAGACCGCCGAGTCTCTGCTGGGGATGGCCTCCCAACGTAGGCGGGGTGCCTGCCGTCAACTGACCCCCCTGATGTTCCGGATCCTGGCGGTGGCCTACCCTGATTTGGATGGGCGCGTGAGGGCAGCACAGCAGACACAAGGGGGTGAGTACAAGCATTATCTACTCTGTTGTCGCGCAGTGGAGGTGTCTGGGTGGGGGAGGAGGGCTGTGGGTCCCCCTAGGCCAGGGCGATATCTGTAGGCTGGGCACCCCCGTAAGCCCCTGTGTCCCCAGCCACCACCCTCAGTAGTGTGTCAGTACAGCCATCCCTGGGCCGTGTCATCCATGGGTGCAGTTGTCAACTCTAGGCGTGTAGGGCATGTTCCACGGAATGCGTAGCGGACCCCAAGTGCGCAACTTAGTGCAGGGGGCATCTGTGTCTGTCATGTCCGCTAACTGTACCGGTGATCCATGTACTCAAAATCTCTTTATTTCTCTCTCCCCCCCCCTTTTTTTTGTCTTTCTGTGCTTGTGTGCATCAGCATCATCAGGCGGAGGAGAAGTGGCATCGGGGCAGGAGGGAGCTGCATCTCACATGGCCCAGGAGGGCCATGCCACAGAGTCTGACTGGACCAGTGAGACGGAGGGCGAGGGGAGCTCCACAACGGGGACGACTGGACCCTGCAGCGACACGGACACGTCCTCGGAAGGGAGCTCCCTTGCGGGGGTGGCACCATCCGTGCCCCCCGCCATTACAGGTACAGCCGCCACCCAGCGCACCATCTGCGCCCTCCCAGCAGCCCCTCAGCGTTCGCCCCGTGCCCGCTCTGCCAGGAAGCCGGGCATCTCCTTCGCCCCAGGCACCTCAGGCCCTGCCCCTGTTCCCCCCGCTGCCCTCAGTGAGGAGGTCATTGACCTCCTCCGAACGCTCATTGTTGGGCAGACTACCCTTTTGAATGCCATCCAGGGGGTGGAGAGGGAGGTTCATCGCAGCAATGCGTACCTGGAGGGCATTCATTCGGGTCAGGCTGCCCATCAGCGATCGTTCCAGGCTCTGGCCTCAGCACTGACGGCAGCCATTGTCCCTGTCTCCTGCCTCCCTCTACTAACTCCCTCCTCCCAGTCTCCTGTTCCTCTGCCTGTCCCACCCACACCATCAGACCAGCCTGCACACACCTCAACACCCAAGAGCAGCTCATCCAAACATAAGCACCACAGATCACGCAGACATTCACACAAGCAACATTCCGATGCAGACATGCCAACAGTCACTACCACCTCTGTGACCCCCACCTCCTCGTCTCCCTCCTCCCTCCCTGTGACGTCTACACTCACACCTTCATTCACCTCACCATCAGCCAGTGTTTCCATCACCAGCATACCCTCCACTACAGTCCGCACACGTGCAGTCACCACCCCCACTGCCATTTACACGTCCCCTGTGTCCTCTCCCACTGTGTCTGTCACCCCCTCTTCCACACCACACAAACGCAGCCACCCACCCACCCAACAGCCATCCACCTCACGACAGCCTCCCGCTCCTGCACCTGCACCCAAAGACAGCAAACTTGTCTCGCCTACAACCACATCCTCTCCCTCCACTCCCATACCCACTGTACCTACCACTCTCCATTGTCCCAAGAAAATCTATCTCTCTACTGCTACCTTCTTTCCTGACCCTGAGCCCCCCCCTCCTTCTCGTCGGGGTAAAAAGAGCACCTCAGCCACCACCAGCCCTGCAGCCCCCTTGACAAGGGTGCAGGGGTATTGGAGCCCACCAGCCCGCAGGTCTGGATCTTCGCCCAGCAGCAAGGGGACAGCCAGCCCACCCCCTGGGAAGAGGAGCAGAAGGCGGAAGGGCCGCCGCCGGAGCCCGGATTCGATATCCCCCCAGGACACTAGCCAGCCACCGTCAACAGCCACAGCTCCAAAGGGAGGAAAGGGCCACAGACTCCCGACTAAGGAGGGCAAGGGCAGCAAGGCGGAGAAGTCAGGCAGCAGGCCTGCTGCCCATGGAGGACCCGTCACAGCTGCCCAGGAGGAGCCCGCAACCCCCATAGCCGCTGCCCCTGGAGGAACCGGCACAGCTGCCCCGGGAGAGCCCACCACCCCCATAGCCGCTGCCCAGGGAGGACCCAGCCCAGCTGGCCAGGAGGGCCCCACCACCCACAGCCCAGGTGGGCATTGAACTGGGCCCTTCCAGGCAGGAACCGCTGGCCCTTTGGCAGACGTGGCAGGGCAGGATCTGTCTCGGGCAGGGCTGCAGGATGTCCTCTGGCCAACATGCCTCCTCCAGTGGCAGTGGAGTCTGTTATGGACTGTTTGGACTGTGGCTTTGCTCTCCCCAGGATGGCCCAGTGGGCAGGCCACCCACTGTATGGACTGTTTGGACTGTGGCTTTGCTCTCCCCAGGATGGCCCAGTGGGCAGGCCACCCACTGTATGGACTGTTTGGACTGTGGCTTTGCTCTCCCCAGGATGGGCCAGTGGTCATGGAGTCCCCTCGTGGATCTGGCGTCATGTACTCAAGTGGCTGAGGTGCCCCCCCTTCCCTTCCCCCTGAGGTGCCTGTCCTTTTTTCTTTCTGATGCCCCTGCAGTGTTCTCTCCGTGGAGTTCTTGTCGTGGGACTGGGCCTTGCCCCTTTGCTCAGGACCCCTGTGGTCCACGGACAGTGGTTGGACTACATTTAGTAGCTGTATATATTTTGTACATAGTTTATTTATTTGGATTACTGCTGTCCATTTTTCAATATATCTGCCCGTTTGAGATCTCTTCTTTTGGTCTTTGCATTATTTCGGAAGGGGGGGGTTTGTGGGTTGTGACAGTGATCTGTGGGAATGCATTGATGTGTGTGTTGTAGTGGGTGTGGGTGGGTGGTTGTGTGCCGGTAATCTTTTCCCTCCCCTGTGTCGTAGGTGCACTACTCACCGATGTCTTCCGCGCCGCCGGGCTTGCTCCTGGTACAGGAGCAGGTATAGGAGTGCGGGGATGACCTGCAACTCGGGTTCCATACTGCCGGAATCTCGCGTGGAGTATGTGGAGGTGAGCGTTTTCCCGTTCGTAGTCTGTTTCCGCCGTGTTTTTATCGGCGGTGCTCCCGCCCCGTAAAAGGTGGCGGATTTGTGGGTCGTGATAGGGTGGGCGGTACATTGTCTGCCGCCTGGCTGTTGGCGGGGACCGCCGCGCTGTTTGTTTGTTCCGCCGTGGCGGGCGGAGTGTTAATGCGGCGGGCTGTGTTGGCGGTTCCCGCCAGGGTCAGAATTGCATATTTTGGACCGCCGGCCTGTTGGCGGGTTGGCCGCCGCTTTATCACCGACCGCCAGGGTCAGAATGAGGGCCATAGTCTTGTCTTGAGGTAGTAAGGCAATTGACCATGTGGCACCACAAAATATTCCCTTATTTCAACTATTGGACACAAGTGGGACGTGCTTCTATGTTACTATTACTACCATTTCAATGTTTATGTTTATGTAACCTCAAGAAAACTAGACACTCAACAAAGACAATACATAACATCAGTAAAATAACCTGCTGAATGGTAAACAAACATTGCTTATATTTAATAAACATCAAGGCAATTCAAATAATCAAAGCTCAATTTAGTTGGGCAAGGGATAGCCCTACAGACTAGCCAAATATGGAATAACATGTGCAGAGCTGAACACATGCAGGCAAAAACAAAACAAGCACAACAAAAAAATTGGAAAAAGGTAATCTCCGGCATCAGGCAACTAACTAAGGTAGACAAAAGTAAGTAAAAAAGGAAAGCACCAACATATCAGAAGTTCGATCAAGAGTCTTCCTCTTTGGGTTAGGGAGATATCTCCAAGTCTCAGCAAGGCATTTCAAAGGGTCAAGGACAGAGAGGAAGATACCGCTCCAAAGGGCTCAGCATTCAGGATAAAAGAAAGAAAAGATTTTGCTTCTCATCTTCAGGGATTCTGTCAGATCATATCTGAGTCCAGCAGGGAATTAATATTTTAAAGTTCATATGGCAAGCTGATTCATCAATGCAATAGTTTAGTTGATGTTGAAGGGGCAATAGCCAATGGAAACCAATAATGTGACTCCATCTTGCAACAGCCACATGCTTTCCAAGCTTTGTCATGAGAACGGTGTCCATCCATATACTTCCACGCAAGATTGAAGCAAATGTTCAAATTGTCAGTGCACAGTCCATTATGTTCACATCCAAGGGCAGTTTCTCACACTCTCTATGAGTAGAACCATAGACATTTATTACCAAACTAGTCTAATTGGAACACATTTTGAAAGAAAGATAAACGTTAACAAAATGGCATTTTTTGCACAATCACAAATGAAGGGGTCTTGTCAATTCAACATAAACACTCTTAAACAAAAACACATGTCTACATTCACTAGTTTCTACAAAAGGTGTTTCAGTCTTTGATCTAGGTCTACTTACAAATAACATTCCTAGATGTTGCCTATCTAAAGCAAGGGATCCTGGACTGCCAGCTACTGAATGTGTTTCACCTTTTTCACAATGTTGTAAAACAATTCCCTTTTCTATTTTTTATTTTCATAGTTCTTCTCCTTTCTTAAATTTGTCCAATTAACTCCTTCTCTGCTAGGGTAAGAATACAGGTCAGATTGTTTTTGTGGCATGAACTATACCAAATGGCAATGTGGGCTCAAAGAAACCTACCACTGTGTCAATGGCTTTCATCTTTGCAATTTTGCTCAAATGCTTCACGATTGGAACAATTGAAAACACAATCCTGCTGATATCAAAGTGTTAATAGCAAGCTACAGGAAATTCCATAGGTTAGGGGTAAACTATGATGGGTGATTCCCTCACTTACTGATGAAAGCAATTGTGTGCATACATAGCAGTTCCTAGCTTCCTTGATATCTACAAATTATTACAATAGCCTATAATGCACATTTACAGATAAATCACCTCTAGAACCATCAGCGTGTACGTATTTTTCACCATTGTACAGGAGAGTTTGTTCTGCTATGGAATTTGTTAAACTTGGGGCACTTGTAGATATAACCTTCTCTGCATCATTTGCTATGGGTAGGCTCAATCCAATGAGCAATACTATGATCATGATAACCGTCACAACCACTAAACCTATACATATGTATTTGCACATACTACCTCTATTTCTATTTGACTCCATGAGTTCTCTACTTTTAGACCACAAATTTGAATTCAAAACTCAAAACTGCAAAGCAGTTTTAATGTGTCACTGTCTCTCTTCAGTCCTTCCAATAAAAGTTCAAATGTCTCTAATAAAAGCATAGATAGTAATCATTATTAATCACCACCAAAACATAATGGCTTTGTTCATCAAGCGGCAATAAGACTTAAAAGGTCAGCTCACTGCAATTTCATACTCATGAGTATTGAACTAGATTCAAATTGTTAAAGAAAAAGGGTGCAAAATATGTCCATTCAGGTACTGAGTATTTTTGGCTTGGTATTCTCTGTCTCTTTGATCTCCTATTTACTCAACCCTCAGCATCACTGTCAGTTTGACTTGACTCTTCAGTCTCCTCAGCGGTAGTCAGAGGCACTTGTACAGCTGGCTCTGTTTGCTCACTAGGCCAACTGTTTCCTGGTCCGGCTCTTTTATTTACAGCATCTGGTCCTTCGTCAATATCCAAGCTCGAATGAGTCAAGTGATTCTGTCTCAACCCTCCTGCACCAACTACTGTTGTTGACTCGCTCAAACTCCCTCAGACTTCACTTGTGCTCTAGCAGCCACTTGTCCAGCCCCAGCAGCTTGACTAATCTGATCCCTTTTGCTCACTGTAACCATTCCTTCTGGAGCAGGTGCTGTAACATCGAGTGGACCTGGAACTTTGCGAGTGTAAATTGCAGGTACCCAGTTAGGGAAACCAGCAACCTTCACAGCCTCTCTAATGCAATTAAAGCATGTTTTCCTGACATGCTTTTTCACCATGACCCAGTTGCCTGGACATAGGTCATGCCAAGCCCCTGCTGTGGCTGTGCTGTAGCTTTTCCAACCTGATAAGACAAAGACCGAACCACGTCAGCCAGTTCTTTGCAATAAAGCCGCACCAAGCCATCTGTAGCATTCACAATCACATTTGTAGGGACTGCTGGGAATGTCATGGCCCTACCAAAGATAATTCAATGAGGAGACAAACCAGTCTTTCTGTCGGGTGCACTGCAGATGCTCATCAAGACCAGAGGCAATGTGTCTTGTCATTTCAAAATGGTGGATGCACATACTTCCACCAGTCTAGCCTTCAGAGTGCCATTTTCTTGCTGAACAAGTCGAGAAGCCTCCGGTCTGTAGCTACAGTATAATCTTTGCTCAACTTGAAAGGCCACAAATACCAATATCATACCTCACTGTTTAGTTCCTCAATCTGATTCTAGCGAAGTCAGCAATCGGAATCTTGGTTTCAGCTCCCTAAGTGACAACTTTGTTACTGTGAGACTGTTATTTTTCCTGGTAGTGTAGGCATCTACCCAATGAGAGAAAATGCCTACAATATCTAAGATATATCTCAGTGTGTTGCACACCGGCTGTTCTATGAAATCCAGCTGCATCATGTTGAACAGTCCTCGTGATCTACCTAATATGACTTAGTATAACAAGTCTGCATTTTCCTACATTCATCTGCTATAATATGACTTACATGGGGCACACAGCTTCTGCAATCACTCTGAATCTGGAGTTAAACCATGTCTGTGTGAATGCTCTGATCACTGCATCCCTACCTATATGTGCCTCTCCAAGATAATGTCTAGCCATAGGAGACAACAAACTATATGGCAAGACAGATCTTCTGTTACTATTAGCCTCAAATCTCTTGACACATCCTGCTCTAACCCAACTTTGCAGCTCCTCTTTTGTCACTTTTTCCTCCCAAGTTTCAATAGCAGTCAACAGAAGACTTTGGGGGTCATTCTGACCTTGGCGGACGGCGGAGGCCGTCCGCCAAGGTACCGCCGTCAGAACACCGCACCGCGGTCGAAAGACCGCGGCGGTGATTCTGACATTTGCCCTGGGCTGGCGGGCGGCCGCCAAAAGACCGCCCGCCAACCCAGGGCAAATCAACCTTCCCACTAGGATGCCGGCTCAGAATTGAGCCGGCGGAGTGGGAAGGTGCGACGGGTGCAGTTGCACCCGTCGAGTATTTCAGTGTCTGCTGGGCAGACACTGAAATACTTTTTGGGGCCCTCTTACAGGGGCCCCTGCCGTGCCCATGCCATTGGCATGGGCACGGCAGGGGCCCCCAGGGGCCCCGCGGCACCCCCTACCGCCATCCTGTTCATGGCGGGAGAGCCGCCATGAACAGGATGGCGGTAGGGGGTGTCAGAATCCCCATGGCGGCGGAGGAGGATTCAGACGGGCAGCGGAAAGTCGGCGGTACACCGCCGACTTTCCGTTTCTGGCCGCGGCTGAACCGCCGCGGTCAGAATGCCCAGCGGTGCACCGCCAGCCTGTTGGCGGTGCTACCGCCGACCTCCGCCATGGCGGTAATTACCGCCATGGTCAGAATGACCCCCTTTGTCTTGTCTTATTATTTGTATAATTGTTTCACTCTCCATTAAGAAAAGTACAGCTTATGATGCAATATCTCCCTACCTCATCAGCATATGTATATTACCTAAAGTTGCATAATCAGTAGATTGAGAGGCACACTTGACAACAGCAGTTTTTGGAGGCAGCTGTAATGTATTCAACAAAATAAATATTTTATCCCCGTTGAGGATATGTTATCCAGAGGAGGTCATGAACCCTTTCATGATCAGCACTAAAACCATACTGACTATTAGTGAAAATTGTCACTTTCAGCTGTTCGGAAACACAGCATGCTCTGGTAAGAGCAGCTAATTCGGCTCCTTGGGTAGAAAATACACCTTAAAACCAGGAGGCTTTATCATGTCTGAGACTGTGCAAACTGTATAACCAACCATCAGTGTACCATCCTTATCTCTTAAACAGGAGCCATCAACAAACATGACATAGCCAATTTCAATTAGGGGAATGTCTTGAATGTCAGGTCTTGGTTTGGTTCACAATTCAGTCACATCGAGACAGTAATGTTCAACTTCATTCACATAATCATTGTCATTTGCAACATGGTTAGGCAACAGAATAGCAGGCTTCAAAATTGTACATCTCTTGAAATTATTGTTAGGAGAGGTGAGGATAACTGGTCATAGCAGGCTAAACATGCACTAGTAAGATATTGTGTCTTGGTTCAGGTTAACAATATCTCTACAGAGTGGGGAATAAAAACATCAGTGGGTGACCCATAACAATGCCTTTACAATGTTTGATGCTGATGTCAAAGGCTGCAACTGCCATCAAACAACCAGGCAGCACAGAAGCCACAGTATCAAGAGTGGCAGAAAAATATGCGACTGGCTTGTTCACATTTCCATGCGGCTATGTCAAAACTGAGAGAGCACATCATCCCGCTCATAGCAAAATAAGGAAAAACATTTGTTATAATTAGGCATTCCCTGAGCTGGTACGTGACATGGGAATTCTTTCAGCTCTGTGAAGGCATAAATGCAGTTGTCATCCAATAGTACTGGATCAGACACATCTTTGTGAGTCAGTATCTGTAAAGACTTGGTCAATAGGGAAAAGGTTGGAATCCACTGGCAACAGCAGCCAACCATTCACAAAAACAGTTACATTTCTTTCTTGAGTGCAGGGAGATTAGTTTTAATGACTGCAGAGATTCTTTCTTGTGACACTTTCCACACACCTTTTCAATGTGGTGACCCAAAAGAACAATTGTGTCTCCTGCATACTTCTCGAGTGTTTGATGCCACAGTAGGTGATCAACATACTGCACTAAGACTGAATAATAGGGCATTTTAAGTGACTCCAGATTCTTTTTCAAGATCTGATTAAAAATCAATGGACTCTCAGTGTACCTTTGTGGAACTCAGCACCATGACAAAACATAACTACCGATCTTAAAAGAGAAAATGGATTGACTTTCCTCATGCAATAGTATGGACAAAAAGATTTGCCACAATTCAGTCATGGTGAATCATTCTGCTTCACATGGGATATAGAATAAACTCACTGCAGGTTTGGGTACCACGGTACAACATAGAACAACAATCTCATTGATTCTTCTCGGGTCCAGGACTATGTGGTACTTTCCATTGGGCTTCTACAGTCCTTGAATGGGAAAGTTGCATGGACCTTCCATAATCTCCTTCAGGATACCCTGTTCAATTAGACAATTTATCAGGGGAGTTATTCTAGCAATTGTCTCAGGTGTCATGTTATATGGAGGTGTTTTTGGATACAATGTAACTTGCCTTCACTGTTATTTTTTATAGGCTCAACTCCTATGATGAGTCCTATTACTTGCCCTGTAAAATCCACAACTTAAGGTGTAACTGTGTTTTTTCAATCTTCAAGCAACTAATTACATGTCAGCATTGCGTGCAATGTGACACTCAGGTACTGCTTGACAATTTTGTAGGACACATCTTCCTCATTTGTCTGGATTGCAATTCCTCAGGGTGTGAGGCTAATAGAACAATTGAGATCACACAGTAGGTCTCCTCCAAGTAAACATACAGGACTTGAACCACAGACCACAAATTTGTGTTAATCTTCAAATGAACCTATTTTTACGTGGACTGATTTTGCTGTAGGGTAGGGCAACTGTTTATTTGTGACTCCCACAAGTTCGATTCTCTTTCCTGACAGGGTAAATTTGGTATCTCTGCTGACAGTCGAATGTGTAGCCCAAGTATCTACCAACAATGACACATGGTGACCCATTACATCTGCATTTACATAGTGACTACATTGATCTACTTCCAAGGATGCACCCAGCATGCAATCCTCTTCATCTGAGCTGTCTGCTTGAAATAGTTTCTGAAAATTCCTCTCACACAAGCCCATCATGGGAAACTGGGAGGCCAGCTGATTTATATTTGTATTTGCTATTTGATTTAGATTCTTTTGGGGAATAGTCATCTGCTGTTGAGTCATCAGGGCTTGCGGTACCTGCATCCGCTTCCCTTGCGAAACATTAATCTTTTGCATTCGGGGTCTTTCCACTCTCTGAATTTAAACTTGATTAGTGTCCTGTAATCGAACAACTTTGCACCTTATTATTCACATTATTCAGGGGGCACTACCTTCCGCAATGACCCAAATTTACACATGCATGACACAGATTAGTTGTCTTCAAAGCCTGGACATCAAGAACACCTCCACTTTGATGTACCTAAATACCACGTCCTCTACATCTAGGCAGAAAACCATTTGTTCCCTGTTGTTGCACACCTTGCATACGAGCAGTGTTACCATCATTTGTGGGCTTTGACTAGCTTTCTGTGCAGTTTTCAATTGCTTGGCCATACCAAGCTTCAATTCCAGTTCATTGCTGCTGTATTTTGCATAACACAGATTCTCGTCAATCAGTTTGTTCTGCCAACAGATCAAATGTTTCTGAATCATTTCACTTATGTTGGTTTCAATCCCTGTACAAATCTGGACACAAAATGACCCATATCTTTATCTTCTATTGTTTCTGTACCACTGAAATGTTTGAAAGTCTGCAATAATCACTTATAATAGCCAGGAATTGGCTCCTTCCATTCCTGTGTTGTCCTGTCAATCCTCTGCCAATCAATGTCTTTTCAAGACGCTTTGGCCCTGATTTAAGAAACGTGGTGCTGTACCCAGTGCAGCACCACTTTTCTTGCACCCTTTAACGCAGCCCCTAATGTCACCATGTGTGGTAGTTAGGGGAACTAGCGTAAAAAATGTTGACTCTAGTTTGGAGCTTTGCAGGATTAGCATAAACAATTTTGATGCGAATCCTGTAAAGCCCATTGAGGCCCATTGAAAACAATGGTGTGCCTCCTTTTCACCCTTGCTCTAAACAGGTGTTAAAAGTGCTGAAAAAATGATGCAAAGAAATGTCTTACATTTCTTTGCACCATTTTTTTGCCTGCCCCCTAATGGGGGAACGCCTCTTTTTCATACATTAAATCTGGTGCAGGCATATTGTAGCACAAAGGGTTACAAAGTGATGCGATGCATGCATTGTGTAACATTGTAAATATGCCGCAGCGATGTTGGCCTCGTTGGACCACATTTGCACAAATAAATTATGCTAATGTGGCACAAGGATGTGTTTGGGGCTCTTAAATCAGCTCCTTTGTTTTTAAAAATTCAACTACATTGTAACACCTTTTCATAACCTCTTCAGATGGTGCACCAGTTACAGGGTCTCTTGGGGGTTCACTGTCTGGCCATCTACCTTCCCACTTATCTGTAGCTCCCCATTTCTGAACATATATAATCAATTCTTTAATGTGTGTTTTCATACCAGGTGATCTCATGTTGATTATATTCTTTATGCTAAACTCAAACCTGTCACTTCTCTTTAAAAGCTTAGATTTTTCCAGATCCACATCATATTTCTCTGCTACTTCAGCTAATCTTTCATAAACCTGTACTTCACATTGTATGACATGTTTGCACGTGAACCACATATTTTTTGTGTGTAAGTTTCCAATTGGGCTTTGTCTAACATTCCTAATATCATTTCATACAATTCCAGTTTCAGTCGTGGCACATTTCCTGATCTATCACTCTCTAGGATCTCTTCTGTTCTCACATTGCAGTTTGTTATGCCTGTTGCACCGTCAGCGCTCAAATTATTCAACCAGTCATTTAGCTGCTGTGCAGTGAAACCTTGCAACCTTAAATTATTATTCTGCAAAACCTCTGCTCTTGAACAAACT
Source organism: Pleurodeles waltl (assembly GCF_031143425.1). NCBI lineage: Eukaryota > Metazoa > Chordata > Amphibia > Caudata > Salamandridae > Pleurodeles > Pleurodeles waltl. The sequence goes on along the minus strand of NC_090448.1, from coordinate 923,267,223 downwards.
ACAGACTGCAGACTCGGGGTATTAAAATTTGACATGCTCTCTGGCATGTTAAAGGGTACTCCTCCTTGTGTAGTGTGGTAAAAAACATTCAGGATCTGGTTGGTTCTGGGCATAAAATAAGGCAAGGGTCTCTGAGGAAACCTCACATCTGGGGTAAGTCCTGTCTGGCTTGTCACTAGGTTTGGATATGCAGTTTATGTAACAGTTAACGGTCTCACAAGAGAACCTGTTCTCTCAATCTCTGAGTTGTTAGAGTATACTGATCTCTGAATACCAACTGGTGACATCCCAATGGATGTGACTAGAGTGTCAGTAACTGTTGGGACATTTAATGAATGTGCATTGCTTCCAGATACATCTATAGCATTCAAGGGAACAATGGGACCCATAGTCAAGGAACCGTAAATGCATCTGGCCAATATGGGTTATCTAATTCTGGGTAATTCTCATTCCTACACTCTGTCCTGTTAAGACAGTACTGAAACTTGGTCTTGTTTGGGATGGTGACACATTTGACATTGAGTAACCTGGACTAACCATTTGCACAGGTTGATTTGGAACACAATTTCACACATGCAGATTCACATAAGGTGACTGCGGCATCTGGTTCACATTACAATTTGTCAAAATCTGAATCACAATAGGACTTGGAACAAGCTGAACTGTGTTAAAGCTCTGAACTGGTGGAGTCCCTTCAGGAATCTGTGTTACTGAACTTGCAGGTGTACCTGGTAATATGTGACTCAGAGTTTGTGAAACTGGAGCAGTAGGTACAATTGGGGTTACGTTTTGTACAGCTCCACTTCTTGCTCCTACCTCAACTAAATAGTCTGGAGGCAGACAATTCAGCAAGATCTAATTTATAAACGTATTATCTGAATCACTCTCGTGTCACTGTATTTCTATCCTCAGCATTTGTTATCTGCTATGCCATTCCAGTGTTTTTCTTATTCCTAGGTTTAGTGCTTTCTCCATCTTCACTAGAAATAGCTGGATACATTCTGACTCCATCAATTAGTCTAATCTCCAAGTTTTCTATTCTGCATTCCATCTTGCCTTGGCAAGTGTCCTTATTGCTTTCTGCATTCTGTTCTCATATTTCATTGTCATTTTCTGTTGTGCTACGAGCTCCCAAATACTGAGGGCTTCAAATTGAGCAGATCTTGGAGGCAAGTTCATCTCATAAAGCACTCACCTCAGATTGTCTAAAATTCTCAGGTTACAAGTTCCATAACTGGGAAATGCTAAGGCACTTTCTTTCTCAGTAATTTTGCAACACTGTTCAAACCACAAACATTCATGAAATTCTTTTGCAGATGCTACATAATAGCCTGGAGTACCTTCAGATGGGATTTATATACCCTCCCTAACTGGAATCTCCTTGTAATGCACTCTTAAATGCTTTAAAGAACTTAGGGCCTCATTATGACCCTGGCGGGCGGCGGAGGCCGCCCGCCAGGATCCCGCCCTCCAAATTACCGCGCCGCGGTCAAAAGACCGCGGCGGGTATTACGAGTTTTCCCCTGGTCTGGCGGGCGGTTCCAGTTAAACCGCCCGCCAGCCCAGGGGAAAACGACCTTCCCACGAGGATGCCGGCTCGTAATCGAGCCGGCGGAGTGGGAAGGTGCGACGGGTGCTACTGCACCCGTCGCGTATTTCACTGTCTGCAAGGCAGACAGTGAAATACATTTTGGGGCCCTCTTACGGGGGCCCCTGCCGTGCCCATGCCATTGGCATGGGCACGGCAGGGGCCCCCAGGGGCCCCGCGACCCCCCCTACCGCCATCCTGTTCATGGCGGCTTTCCCGCCATGAACTGGATGGCGGTAGGGGGGGGTCAGAATCCTCATGGCTGCGGAGCGCGCTCCGCAGCCATGGAGGATTCCAATGAGCAGCGGAAAGTCAGCGGGAGACCGCTGACTTTCCGCTTCTGACCGCGGCTGAACCGCCGCGGTCAGAATGCTCATTGGAGCACCGCCAGCCTGTCGGCGGTGCTCCCGTGGTCGGTGGCCCTGGCGGCCACCGGCCGCCAGGGTCAGAATGACCCTCTTATTTTTTAATCACATTTGTTAAATCAAGCAATTTTTCAGTCAAATAAGCAAGTAACCTCAATACCACAATCCCATTCCCTTGATCGTCTCAACCAATAGCAACACTGCACTGTCCACCGATACCAGCCCTGCTTTACACCAACCGACCTATACCAGCTATGGCACACAATGACATCACACATTTACTTCCTTCATGTATGCAGTCACTTCACAATTGTCTCTCACACAATCTCTCACACATACCTAATGCAAAAATATTGCGAGGAAAAATCAACAACCTGTCCTCACACTACATGGTAGGAACCCAAACACATCAAAGTTGTTTGAAGATATGTTTTCCGGCTTTAGCTATCACAATTATACCACAAGTGAAACTTGACCAGCAATTCTCACTCCAGTCGGTACAGATCCTCAATGTGCACTCAGGATTCACTTAATACCAACCAAACTCCCAATTATTCAAGGAAATCTATTGGCACTGTCAACAACATCTCATGACAAGTACCTCACTGCAAACAATAAATGAACCAAGAGTCTTATACAGTAGTGTGTTACCCCAGGGTCATACGCCACAACAGACTCATCAACAAAAACACAAATAACCACAGACAAATTTTAGCAAATAAGCACCACAACCAAACGAGCATGACGACTCATAACATCATAATTTACCATAATCTTCAGGCCAAAAGCAAAGCAAGTGCAAATCCCTAGTAATACTCACACATACATCTCTCACAGAAACAATGCTGGAACTTCATCAGTCTTCGGAATGGACCATGGGACAGAATTCAGGGCTGAGCAAAATGTGACAAGGCAATCGTTTGGGACCAATCTTGTCTCCCTCACACTTAGGGCCTCATTTACATGGTGTTTGTGGCGCCGTTGTATCATTTCAATTTATGCAACAGTGGTGCAAGCAGTGGTTTACACAGCTCCACATTTACAAACTGATGCATTGGACCCAATGCGTCAGATTGTAAAGTCTTGTGTCACATTATACCTGCACCAGGTATAATGTATGCAACTTAGGAATTCCCTCAGAAGAAGCCACACAGAACTGACGCAGTGAAATTTACAACATTTCACTGCGTTGTTCTGCAACTTCACTGCATCAGAATTTTAGTGCCTGCTCAGAGCACTGACCAGGGCTTTTCTCTATTGGAGCCTTTAATGCATTGCTTGAGTAGCATCATTTTTTTTACATTAGTCCAGCAACGCATGAGTTAAGTGCCACAGATGCATCGGAATGTCTGGTGCAGCTGTGAAAACGTGTGCCATGGAGCTCTATATTGTAAATACAGTGCATCCATGGTGTCGTTGAGGTGTTATAGGGCAGTGCAGGAAATCTGACGCATCGGAGCAGATGAGTCAGATTCTTGTAAACTTGAATGGTTCTCCCTCCTCGTCGGACAAACTAATCCTCTGCTACCAGATCTGTTGGAGTATTTTCATCCTTCGCAGGAATCAGTTGTCAATGAGGTAAATGGACATTGGACCCTGCATAAGTATGTGGTAGAACCAAACAATAAAATTTCAATACAAACCAATTAGAGTACATAGTATGACCAAAATCAAATCAAATCATTAACATTTATAAAGCGCGCTACTCACCCGTGCGGGTCTCAAGGTGCTAGGGGAAAAGGGCGGGGGGGGGGTTACTGCTGCTCGAAAAGCCAGGTTTTTAGGAGTCTCCGGAATGCGGAGTGGTCCTGGGTGGTCCTGAGGCTGGTGGGGAGGGAGTTCCAGGTCTTGGCTGCCAGGAAGGAGAAGGACCTCCCACCCGCAGCGGAGCGGCGGATGCGAGGGACGGCAGCGAGCGCGAGGCCCGAGGAACGGAGGAGACGGGTGGGGGCGTAGAAGCTGAGGCGACAGTTGAGGTAATCCGGTCCCTTGTTGTGGAGGGCTTTGTGTGCGTGGGTGAGAAGTCGGAAGGTGATCCTTTTGCTGACTGGGAGCCAATGCAGGTGTCTCAGGTGTGCGGAGATGTGGCTGTTGCGGGGTACGTCGAGGATGAGGCGGGCCGAGGCGTTTTGAATACGTTGCAGGCGTTTTTGGAGCTTGGCGGTGGTCCCAGCATAGAGGGTGTTGCCGTAGTCCAGGCGGCTCGTGACGAGGGCGTGGGTCACGGTTTTTCTAGTGTCGGCGGGGATCCAGCGGAAGATCTTGCGGAGCATGCGGAGGGTGAGGAAGCAGGCGGAGGACACGGCGTTCACTTGCTTGGTCATGGTGAGAAGAGGGTTCAAGATGAAGCCGAGGTTGCGGCCATGGTCTGCGGGGGTCGGTGCGGTGCCGAGGGCCGTGGGCCACCAGGAGTCGTCCCAAGCGGACGGGGTGTTGCCGAGGAGGAGGACTTCCGTTTTGTCAGAGTTCAGCTTTGGGCGGCTGAGCCTCATCCAATCTGCGACATCCTTCATGCCCTCTTGTAGGTTGGTCTTGGCGCTGGCGGGGTCCTTGGTGAGGGAGAGTATAAGTTGGGTGTCGTCGGCGTAGGAGGTGATGATGATGTCGTGCTTGCGTACGATGTCGGCGAGGGGGCTCATGTAGACATTGAAGAGTGTCTGGCTGAGCGATGACCCTTGAGGTACGGCGCAGATGATCTCGGTGGGGTCTGAGCGAAACGGAGGGAGGTAGACTCTTTGGGATTGGTTTGAGAGGAAGGAGGTGATCCAGTCCAGGGCCTGGCCTTGGATCCCGGTGGAGCAGACGTGGGTGATTAGGGTGCGGTGGCAGATGGTGTCGAAGGCAGCCGAGAGGTCGAGGAGGATGAGGGCGACTGTTTCACCGTTGTCCATCAGGGTTCTGATGTCGTCTGTGACTGAGATGAGGGCGGTTTCAGTGCTGTGGTTGGTTCGGAATCCGGTTTGTGAAGGGTCGAGCAGGTTGTTGTCTTCTAGGAAGGTGGTCAGCTGTTTGTTGACGGTCTTCTCTATTACCTTGGCGGGAAAGGGGAGGAGCGAGATGGGGCGGAAGTTTTTCAGGTCGCTCGGGTCAGCCGTAGGTTTCTTTAGTAGTGCGTTGACTTCGGCGTGTTTCCAGCATTCGGGGAAGGTATCAGAAGAAAAAGAGGAGTTGATGACGGCCTGGAGGTGCGGGGCGATGATGTCGTCGGCTTTATTGAAGATGAAGTGAGGGCAGGGGTCCGATGGAGCACCGGAGTGGATCGAGTTCATGGTGGTTTTGGTTTCTTCGGTGTTGATGTGGGTCCAGTCGTTGAGGGTGATGGTCGGAGGTGTGGGTTCGGTGATGCTTGGTTGGGTCTGGTGTCCGAAGCTGTCGTGGAGGTCGCTGATCTTGCGATGGAAGAAGGTGGCGAGGGAGTTGCACAGATCTTGTGAGGGCGTGACGGCGTTGGCGTTCGGGTTGGAGAACTCCTTGACGATGCTAAAAAGTTCTCTGCTGTTGTGGCTGTTTTAGTCCAGTCTGTCTGTAAAAAAGTTCCTTTTGGCAGCGCGGATCAGGTGGTGGTGTTCGCGGGTAGCGTTCTTGAGGGCGGTCATGTTGTCAGCGATGTGGTCCTTGCGCCAGGCCTTCTCGAGGGCGCAACAAGTTTTCTTCGATTCTTTGAGGGTGTCGGAGAACCAGAGAGGTTTTTTGGTGTTGGCCTGTCGATGCGTGCGTTTGAGGGGAGCAAGGTTGTCTGCGCAGTTGGAGATCCAGTTCGTGAGGCTGAGGGCTGCGTCGTTGGGGTCGGTGGTGAGGGTGGGTTGGTTGGCGGCGAGTGCGGAGAAGAGTTGCTCTTCGGGGATCTTGTTCCACTGTCGACGAGGGATGGGTTGAGTGCGGAGGTGGCGGGTCTCGCGTCGGAATGTGAAATGTACACAGCTGTGGTCGGTCCAGTGTAGAGCGGAGGTGTGGCTGAAGAAGACGTGTTTGCTGGCGGAGAAGATAGGGTCAAGCGTGTGTCCGGCGATGTGGGTGGCGGTGTTCACCAGTTGCTTGAGGCCGAGGTTGGCGAGGTTGTCAAGCAGGGTGGTGGTGTTGGGGTCGTTGTTTTGTTCCAGATGGAAGTTGAGGTCGCCTAGGAGGATGTAGTCCGGCGAGGCGAGGGCGTGTGGGGCGATGAAGTCGGCGATGGCGTCGCTGAAAGGGGCGTGCGGTCCGGGAGGACGGTAGACGAGGGATCCTCTGAGGGTGGTCCTGGGGTCGGTGCGAATCTGAAAATGCAGGTGTTAAGCGGCGAGAGGGGTGTCTTCGGTGGAGGTGGTGACGCTGATGGAGTCTTTGAAGACAATGGCGATACCTCCTCCTACTTGGTTGGTGCGGTCTTTTCTGGAGATCTTGTAGCTTTCGGGGATGGCGGTGGCGATGTCTGGAGCAGAGGAGGCGTTCATCCAGGTCTCCGTGATGAAGGCGACGTCCGGTGCTGTGGAGTCCAGGAGGTCCCAGAGTTCAACGGCGTGCTTGTGGACGGAACGAGCGTTGACCAGGATGCACTTGAGGTGGTTGATGGCGCGTGGGCTTGTGGTCGTGGTAGTTGCGTGGTGGAAGATGCGTTTGCAGGAGTTGCAGGCGAAGGGTCCATGGGTGCGTTTGGGGTGAGCTTGGAAGCAGGTGTTGGTGCGCCTTGGGTTGAGGGCGTGGAGGGTGGTGGGGTCGTAGCGGATCAGCAGGGCTTGGGAGAGCTGGGGACCAGGGGTCGTGGCGCTGGGCGCGGGCCAGGCGCGGACGGGCGCAGACGGGCTTGCCTCTGGTGCGCCTCTGGCGCGCCAGCGGCGTGCCCGCTGCGCAGTCGTGCAGCGGCGGCCATATGAGGTAGGGGGGGGCGGGGTCAGCTGGGGGCGAATGGGAGCTGGGGGCGGGGGCGTGCAGGAGGTCGCGGCGGGAAAGCGCGAGGGAGGGGGGACAGGTAGAGTGAGAAGAGCTGGGGAGGGGGGTTTAAGGGTGGAGGGGGGTGAGTGTTAGGAGGTTTAGGAGATTAGGGAGAGAGATAGGAGTAGGGTTGTGAAGATAGGGGAGGGGGGGTTGTAGAGGTGGGTGAGGGTGAGAGGTAGAGTGAGAGGATAGGAAGATAGGTAATAGAGGGGGTGGCTGGAAGGGGGGAGAGATAGAGAAATAGATAGATAGAGAAAATAGATAGATAGAGAAATAGATAGATAGAGAGATAGGTAGATAGGAGGAGGTGGAGAGTGAGGGAGTTAGATAGTGAGATAGATAGATAGAGAGATAGGTAGATAGGAGGAGTGAGGGAGGTAGATAGCGAACGGGGTAGATAGGGGTGATAGAGAGGGGGAGGCGAGTGAGAGAGGGGGATGAGGCAGGAGCAGGAGGGCAGGCACGGGGAGAAGACGACGGAGGAGGCAGAAGAGCCGAAGACAGAAGACAGAAGAACAGAAGACCGGAAGAACATAAGAACAGAAGAACAGACTAACAGAAGACCGGAAGAACAGAAGAATAGAAGAACAGAAGACCGGAAGAACAGAAGAACAGAAGAACAGAAGACCGGAAGAACAGAAGAATAGAAGAACAGAAGACCGGAAGAACAGAAGAACAGAAGAACAGGAGACCAGAAGATCACAGAAGAGCAGAAGATCAAAGAAGAGCAGAAGATCACAGATGAAGATACGGAAGACGAAGAACAGAAGGCAGAAGACAGGCAGAAGACCACAGAAGAAGATGAAGAAGAAGAGAGGCGACAGGAGAGGCAGAGAAGCACACAGAAGAAGAGAGAAGACGGGGAAAAGAAGAGTACAGAAGAAGATTACAGAAGAGGAGCGAGGAGGAAGAACAGAGAAGAAGAAAAGGAGAAAAGAAGCAGGAGCAGGAGAGAGGGTGAGTAGCGCGGGGCAGGGCGAGGGGCTGGGAGGTGGGGGGTACTTACTGCGAGGTGGGTCTCAGGAACCTGGAGGAGCTGGAGGAGCTGCAGCGGCAGGGTGAGCGACCTACCCTTGGGTCAAGGGTCGCTACCACTGTCGCGCAGCGGCCGCCATATGAGGTAGGAGGGGGGGAGGGGTCAGCTGGGGGCGAATGGGAGCTGGGGGGTGGGGGCGTGCAGGAGGTCGCGGCGGGAAAGCGCGAGGTAGGGGGACAGGTAGAGTGAGAAGAGCTGGGGGAGGGGGGTTTAAGGGTGGAGGGGGGTGAGTGTTAGGAGGTTTAGGAGATTAGGGAGAGAGATAGGAGTAGGGTTGTGAAGATAGGGGAGGGGGGGTTGTAGAGGTGGGTGAGGGTGAGAGGTAGAGTGAGAGGATAGGAAGATAGGTAATAGAGGGGGTGGCGGGAAGGGGGGGAGAGATAGAGAAATAGATAGATAGAGAAAATAGATAGATAGAGAAATAGATAGAGAAACAGATAGATAGAGAGATAGGTAGATAGGAGGAGGTGGAGAGTGAGGGAGTTAGATAGTGAGATAGATAGATAGAGAGATAGGTAGATAGGAGGATTGAGGGAGGTAGATAGCGAACGGGGTAGATAGGGGTGATAGAGAGGGGGAGGCGAGTGAAGGAGGGGGATGAGGCAGGAGCAGGAGGGCAGGCGCGGGGAGAAGAAGACGGAGGAGGCAGAAGAGCCGAAGACAGAAGATAGAAGACAGAAGACAGAAGAACAGAAGACCGGAAGAACAGAAGAGCAGAAGAACAGACGAACAGAAGACCGGAAGAACAGAAGAACAGAAGACCGGAAGAACAGAAGAAAAGAAGAACAGGAGACCAGAAGATCACAGAAGAGCAGAAGATCAAAGAAGAGCAGAAGATCACAGATGAAGATACGGAAGATGAAGAACAGAAGGCAGAAGACAGGCAGAAGACAGGCAGAAGACCACAGAAGAAGATGAAGAAGAAGAGAGGCGACAGGAGAGGCAGAGAAGCCAATTTGGCCATACAAGGAAAACTCCAGTCAGGAATAAGGTTATGGAGTTTTATTACAGACATAAGCTCAGAGTCATGTAGACAATTCTCAAGACAAAAAAAATCAAGATAAAAGATTTCTAAGGGTTGACTAAGGCAAAGAAATAAGTTCAAGCGAACTAACATCAAGAGAACTAGGCACTCAGCAAAGACAATACAGGACATCAGTAAAATAACCTAATGAATGAAAAAACAAATGTTGCTCAATTTTAATAAACATCAAGGCAATTCAATCATCAAAGTTCCAATTAAGATGTGCAAAGGGTAGACCTACAGATTAGCCAATCAGGGAATAAGATTTGTAAGGTAGAACACATGGGGGCAAAGACAAAATTAAGAAAAAGGACCAAAACAAATGTAGAAAAAAGGTAATCTCGGGAAACAAGTTGCTAAAAAGGTAGACAAAAGTAAGTAAAAGGGAAAGCATCAACATATTAGAAGCTCGATCAAGAGTCTTCCTCTTTGGGTTAGGGAGATATCTCCAAGACTCAGCAAGATATTTCAAAGGGGGAATGGCAGAGAGGAAAATACCTCTCTAAGGAGCTCAGCATTCCGAATCCAAGAAGGAAAGGGTTCTGCTTTTTCCCTTGGGGGATTCTGTCAGATCTGATCTGAGACCATCTGGGAATCAATATTTTAATGTTCATGAGGCAAGCTGATTCATCAATGCAACAGTTCATTTGACGTTGAAGGGGCAACATCCAATAGTAATCGATCATGCAACTCCAACTTGAACTATCCATATGCTTTCCAGGTTGAGTATGGTTGCCATCTCTATACTTCCACGCAAGATTGAAGCAAATGTTGAAATTGTCATTCCACAGTCCAGGATGTTCCGCTTTCAGGGTCAGTTTCTCGCTCTCTCTATGTGTAGAACAATAGACATCTATTACCAAACTAGTTTTCTCACGGGAACGAAGTCGGAAAGAAAGGTACACGTTAACAAGATTACATTTTATGCATGATCATGAATACAGGGCCCAGGAGGTCTCAGTTAGGCTAATGCAAATGACTTAAAATTATGCATTAATGCATTAAAATAAAACACATTTTGTTAAGCAAGCTATGAATTTCCGCATTAATAAATCTTTATTAGCATTCATGTTATAGTAACTTAAAAAATGAATTACAATGTTAATACATTTCAGTCAGTGTGATGCAGAACTGCATTTCTCTATTTCTGTACATGTATTTAAAACATTTACCTTAAGAAATCAATATCGTTTCAATACAGACTATTAGTTTAGACTCTAAACTAAAACATTTTGACAGATTCATTCTTCAAACATGAAATTTAATCTTGATACCACCTGCGTTTCAGTGACTAATCTGAGACAGTTGGGCACTAACATATCTTTGCAGTGCATCACTCTACATTCAAACTATTAGTGCTTTGATTCACATGATACATAAACTGTCACATTTAGATGATCACTGTGACTTGAGGGACTGTACTATAATTTCTGCTGCACCAATGGTGACAAAGGTAATGGGTGTGTACCCTAGCATCTAAGGTGAAAGTAATGGTCAGAAAGATGGGCTTCTATAATATCAGCTTGACAATTTTTTAGGGTAAACTTTCAGCAGGGTGGTAGGATGGAGTCCTGAGACATTAAACGTGGATAATCAAAGGCTTTGCTGGGTGGCCTTGGCCCTTTACTGTGAGTGGACCCCTAGCTGCTACCAAATTTCAAAAGTTCTCACCCTCAAGGGGACCATTGTTTAATCATTATTACGTGTTCTCCTGAAACCTTTGAAACCAGATGCTGCAGCAGTGTACCTCTCATACGATTACTCCAAAGTCCGTCAAAGGAACTTTATGGGTCCATTCCCATCACCTCACCCTCCTGCATTTAGTTTTCTGTTATTACAGTGGGTGTTAAGTGTGTTTTGCTCCCCATTAAACAGACCCACGGTCGGATGCCACAGATTTGGCTGTGAAAAATTGCTGCTGTCACCCTGCCCCTGGTGAAATACTGGAAGTGAAGGAAAATGTGACCTTGAAGTATCACACAGGTCTGAAAATAATAAAGGGTCATGTAATTATTGTTTAACTGTTTTAAAAGGACTTGGATTGTGTGAATGGATAACATGTAAGCCAAGTTCTAGATTCTTTAAGTAAAGTTTGCCCCTTAATTATGCCTAAGGATAATAGCAAGTACATCAAAGAAATTAACATTCATAACTTCTGGTCTACATATGCAATAATAAGTTATTAGGGACTACAAAATACAACCACAACGAAAGATTTCCTCTTGCTACACAGCGTCTTTGCCTTTTTCTTTTCTTCTTATGGTAGAGACAAGTACTTTCTAGTGCTTACTCAGTGCCACATTGATTTTGTTTTGTGGGTTGCAGGAAAATGACTCCTTTTTACATGTCCACTCTAATTTCCTGTGGACTATTTTTGCTGTTTTTAAACTCTGCTCTCTTGGGTATTGCTGTACAGTAGCCGGTGTACACGCAATGATCCCTAAAACATGATATAAATGGCCAATCTCTATTGGCATATGCACCATTTGTGTAAGGCCATAGTTTTTGGTGCAGAAAATACATCAATGTTATGAAAGGTAAATGCCACTTGAGGTCTGCAGCACATATTGCGCGGTCCACTGGGGTGTCAAGAAAAACATGGCTTTAGGCCTATATATGTAGCCTGACTGCTGCAGCTTTTAAACCTGCAAGCAAACTGGTAAAACTAAACCTTTTGACAATGAGGAATCCTGCATATAAGTATTAGTCAGGTCACCCCTATGTAGGCCTGGTAGTCTACAATGAAGGGTGCATAGTGTTGAAAAGTGAAATATATAAAAATGTAACTTTGACATGTTCTTATAGTGACTAGAACCCAAAATGAATTTAAATTATGTTATGAAACACATTAACATGCAATTGTTTAGTAGCTTTGGTTGAAAATTAACTACCGAGTCCATTCAACCACTATTTTAATAAGTATTAAACCAGTTCAATTGTGACATTGTTTTTTGATAAATATACAGGAAAACTGACTTTTATAAAATTATACTTTTCATACCAGAAGCTCCAGGATGCTAATTGGCATTAGGCTACCAGCCACTGCCATCCATAACAGTGCTTTCCCCCAAATAAGGGGCTGAAAACTGCTCCCAAAGCAGAGACAAGGGCTTGGCCCTTTTGCAGTAAGGCATGAGTGTGAGGTTTGTAACTTATCCTTTTACAGAAATCTCACTTGGGGGAGTTCAGAACTACATTAACTTGAAAGGGATTGTAACCATTCTGGGAGGAGAAAGTTGTCCCAAAATTCCTCCAGAAGTGTAAAGGTTCTGTCCTGATGAATTTCACCAGCAATGCTGCAGTCTAGTCACCTTCATCCACTGGCTATTGAATTATAGAAAAATGGCACTGCAATCTAAGACATTGATAATGTATCAGGACCTGTGGAGAAACAGAAGAGGACTGGACCTGCTGTCTGTGCTCTCTCTGGAGACTTTACCATAAGACCTTTCTTTGAAGGCCTGAACACCAAGAAGTGATCAAGAGGAACTACTCAAGAAAGTTTTAAAAAGTGAAGTGGGAATTAGAAAGATATTTCAACTTCCAAGACTTTCAGAGCTTCAGTAGGAGGCCCTGAAAAGGTATCTTACTGTGGTGCTAACTGTCTGGCTACAGCTTCCCTATCATCCCTTGCAATATTTTAATTTCTAAAACAAAGAGACTTAGGGCCTTACGTAGAGTTTAGCAGACAGGATACTCCAGAAAAATGTGACAGATAACCCATCCAGAGTATTACAGGTCCCTTAGGCTATAATGCACCTGTAGTACAGACGACTGAGTAACCCAAGTGCCAGACTCTAAATTTAGCCCTAAGTCTGCAGGTAGAAATCTTGACTGGGCAAAGGCATGAAAACAATCCAATGTCATGAGGACTATGCTGGTAATATGTTTTTTACTGCTCTGAACTTATCTTCCTAAGATCAATGGCTTCATTTAAACCTGAGCCAAAGGTTATTCAGCTCTGAGTGGACCCCATCAGACAAAGCCTTCATCCTTGCCCAGTGGAGGATTTTAACTTTTAATACATAGACTAAGTCCTCAGGCATCTTTCTTGAATGGATCCTCACTCTAGGTTCATCCAGTCTTGGGTGCTCCGCTGTCAGCCTCAACTTTCACCTAGGCCCTGGTCCTCTACAACCATGGATGTTGTTGTTTCTTGCTGCTTTTAAACTTAAAACTTTAAAAACCAATATCTTAGGTCCCCTTCAACTAATATTAATAATTTCTGTGCCATTTTCCTTATTTAATTTTTCTTGATTTTTAGGAAATGATTATGGGATATTTAATGTGTTGTAGCTTGACTCTATAATTGTTCAGGTATTGCTAAATACGTTTCACAATTTTCCTAAGTTAAGGCAGTGTGCTCTGTGCTACAGCTACCAGGGATTGGTGGATTTATTAATTGTTCTGTATTCACATCCGCCCTAATTAATAGCCTATTTTCTTACACAGGTGCTTAGAGACATCTATTGTTAAACTGAGTTTGAGGCTTACTGGAGCTAGAATCTCCAAATACATAAAGAAAAACTCCCTGATGGCCAGGGGGAAAGACTGGTAGGAAAATGTCCATGTTTAATTCAAAAGACCTAAGTTATTCTGGTTCTTCCAAAAGGAAACCCCCTCCTAAAGTGGCTGAGCATGCTAGGTTTGGGAGGGCTGTAGATTAAGACATCAGACACAGACATGCATTGAGGTGCACCTTTGCATCAATTATTGAGAAAGTAAGGGACAGCCCCAGAATTGACCCCGCCGGGCTGACCTTCTGTGCTAAATACACACACACAAAAAAAAAAGAACTTTGGTGGCTTGCAAAGACAAGGTAATTGACATAACAGGCTTCTTTCTGAACTATTTGAGGTGGTGGAATCTGCTAGATCTCAGGGTCCATTGTGTGCTCATACATATTAGGTTGTTGGGGATATCTTCCTAGCAATGCTAACTGTGCTCTTTCTGAAGATACATGTGCAAGCCTATTTCTACAGGTCAACATGAATTCCATGCTGAACATAAATATCTTCTAAGGTGGAACCCATGAAGTAGGGGTTTCATCTTGGGGACCCTTTTCTGAAGAAGGGAAATATTTGAGAATAATCACAGTCTTGGATAAAGTGAAAACTTCCCTATTAAAGTTTTTCAAGGTAACATTTTTTGAAGGAACAATCATGGAAACAGTCACTCATCCTTTTGTGAATTATCTTAATTGTCTATGCACTACCCAGAAGAAACTGTTTTGTGGTCTAAGCCCAGCTAAGAAAGAGATGTAAAGAAATTGTGGTGCATGGGTTGCATTGAAGAACTTCCTCAGAAAACCCTAACATCTTAATCTGCAAAGCTGGAGTGGAAGAAACAGTGGGTTTTTTACTCAAATGTTGAAAAATTACTTCAGGTCCTTGGGTCTTCAGTGTTTTTCAATTTCAATTCTATGTAACCTCAGCCTAGCTGATACTACCTCTCCTATCTACTTTGCAATGAAAAATGGCTCTGATGTGACAAAAAGTTATCATAAGGAAATGTGTAACTGCTCAGTATAATCTACACCAGGAGATGTTCTGAGAAATATGACTTGCTCAAGAAAAAGGAAAAAGTGTATCACTAAATTAAAATGGTCCAACAAGTGGCTGTTTTTTTAGCAGTTAAAGATGAAAAGCTTTTGCCTGTTCTGAGTTTTCTATGAAAAAAATGAGACATAATCAGATTTTTCTGCTGGAACCTGTTGCAGCAGACACAGGGCTCAAAGGATTGGACATGATTAGATATTTAGATTAAGGGATTTTCATGTCACAGTACTAAGGGCCTGATTTAGAGTATGCCGAATGGGGTTACTCTGTCACAAATGTGACCGATAGCCCGTCTGCCGTATTACAATTCCATTATGTCCTATGGACATCATAAAACTGTACATCAGGCCCCTAGTTAAAATGACATAGACCTCCTCTAAAGCCAGCGTTCAATATAAATATTGAAATATGATCTTATTTTAAAGAGGAAGATTAGGCTGCTAGAATCTTTTATGTTGGATATAGGAAGCACTCAACTTCACCTCGGAGAAAGTATGGAACACTGAGATGGAGATCAAGTTAGTTATTAAGATACCTCATGTCTTTGAGTGAATTGGCTTGTGTAGTGGAACGTTTGGCTTTTTCAATTCATAGCAGTTTGTCCATACTGCTACAATCCAGGGGTGTAGTTTGGTTGTTAGTATTAGGGGGGTATGAGCTTTAGATTTTCCAACAACCATCCTGGCATACAATGTAAAAATGCAGTATATGGGAAACAGTGAATAAGGGGAGTTTAAGGGGCAG
The DNA here is from genome assembly GCF_031143425.1 of Pleurodeles waltl. Taxonomy (NCBI): domain Eukaryota; kingdom Metazoa; phylum Chordata; class Amphibia; order Caudata; family Salamandridae; genus Pleurodeles; species Pleurodeles waltl. The sequence goes on along the minus strand of NC_090448.1, from coordinate 923,251,997 downwards.
TGGAAAAGGAGAACAGTGCAGATTGCAAGGGGTGCTCAATACACAATGGCCCTCATTCCGACTCTGGCGGGCAGCTGTAGCCGCTGTAGCCGCCCGCCAGGCGGGAACTGGCATTTGCCCGCCATGCAGCCAAAATACCGCTTCCCGCATTCCGACATTCCCGCTGGGCTGGCGGGCGCTAACCAAGTTAGCGCCGGCCGGCCCAGCGGGAATGGGGGCCGCAACACAGGAGCCGGCTCCGAATGGAGCCGGCGGTGTTGCGGCGGTGCGACGGGTGCAGTTGCACCCGTCGCGCTTTTCACTGTCTGCTAGGCAGACAGTGAAAAGCTTCATGGGGCCCTGTTAGGGGGCCCTTGCACTACCCATGCCAGTGGCATGGGCAGTGAAGGGGCCCCCAGGGGCCCCAGGACACCCCTTACCGCCAGCCTCTTCCTGACGGTGAAAACCGCCAGAAACAGGCTGGCGGTAAGGGGATCAGAATCCCCAGGGCAGCGCTGCCCTGGTGGATTCGCCCAGCCAGGGCAAAAACGGCGGGAAACCGGCGGCCCCGGTTTTCTGACCGCGGCACCACCAGCCTGTTGGCGGTGCTTCCGTCATTCGTGGCACCGCCAGGGTCAGAATGACCCCCAATATTTTGTAAAATAGCCAATACTATTAAAAAACTTCATATTAGAGATGATAGACAGAAACCATTGTATGTGTGTGTATGTGTGTGTTTGTGTGTGGGACAGACTCCTCGCCATACCCGAATGAAAATATGATTCCAAATGAAAAGAATGTCACCCAATTCTCATTCGGTTTTTGTCTCAGTTTTGTTTCAGGGATCATTGAAATGTGAAGGCTTATGTGCTATACCAATTCTAATGACAAATAGGAGAAAACAAGTGCTTTAACAAAATAATACATTTGTGAAAAAAATACTTTTTTTAAACTAAAACTCACATTACAAAGGACACCACTATATTATTCAAATCCAGAAAACAAAATGTGTGGCGCATTTATTGAACTCACATCACTTGATTTAAAGAATAAATATTGGTCTGGACATATGGTTTTACTTCTACTTGGACAACTGTTGAAGTAGGATGAATATATTTCTACAGAATGAGGCAGGGCCAGACTTTCATTGTTTTACTGAAGTCATGGGCAGTAGAATTTGATTGTTTTGAGGCACACAGGTAGGCAAGGAAAGTAGCAAAGGGATGAAGTGTTTCACAAGAAGAGCAACTCTCTGACATTTTTGTGCATAAATGAATAGATGTACAAGAGCATAGTAATAGTAAATATTACCTGGCCAACAACAGTAACTGTCACATTAAGGGCTAATTACTGATCTCTATGAAAACAAATGTTTGCTTAGGGATCTGAATTACATGTTGTATGATAATTATCACATCTCAGGGTTTTCGCTTGATAGATTCCAACAAGTCAAACCTGCCAAAATCTATCAGAGGGAAAAGGCCTGGGAAAGGGCTATACATGCAGAATTTGGTGTATTAAAACACAATTTTGCATGTTAAGCCTCACTTTCTAGTCGAAAAAACAGAGTGGAAAATATTTACCTCATGTGGTAAAACTTCCCCCAGGGTAATAGAATTTACCACATGTGGTAAATACCCACCCTATTCTGCCCAACATGTAACGAGTTAAACCAACATGTTAAACCAACATGGCAGGTGCAACCTAAGTTTGAAAGAAACACCAGGGCATATTTAGGAGCCCTGTTCACCGACGGAGCAACCCTTTTTGTGATGCTCAGGTGGCACAAACTACAAAATCATATCTATGAGGCCATGCAAAGCCACTTTGTGTGGCTTTGGATGGCCTCATAGATATAGAGGAAGGAAAGGCAGCTGAAGTCACAGCGCTGCCTTACTCTGCACCAGGGAGGCGTTTCATGGGCCCAGCAAGTGGATTTTCCCACATTACACCCATGGATTTTGACACATCCCCAGATTTACAACAGCCTGTAAACCTTGAGATGCACCAAAACCCAAGCCAAGTCCCAAGATGGCTGCCATTAGTTCCGGGTTGTAGTGTTGGCAGCCAATCAGAGCTCTGCAGATCTCTGCACAAGCTCACTATTATTCCCAAATCCATTGCACCTCTAGATATCTATATTTCTTTTTCTTTAAATATCTCAAAAGCTACTGAACAGATTTACACCAAATAACAAAAGCCTTCTTTCTGGACCAGAACTACCTTTTTGCCAAATATGGTGTAATTTCGTCCAGCAGTTCGGGCTGTAGGCTTGTCAAAATCCCTATAGGAATTATAATGGGAATCACATGTTTTTTACCCCACCTATTTCTTGGCCCTCGCTTGATGGATCACTCCAAAACTTTCAAGTAACTATAACTTGCACCCTAAGGTTACTATGACTCATATGTATTTTTATATGTATATATATATATGTGTGTATATATAGTTTATTGATTTGCCCATATATGTGGTGCCGTTTGACTGATATTCACAATTTCTTTTGAAAAATTATCTTGTGCACGGAAAGTTTCAGAGTAATCTGTCAAGCGGGGGCCAAAAAAAAGAGGAGGTAAAAAAACATGCGTTTCCCATGTTAATTTTCATAGGACCTTTGAACATGACTGGAGCCCGAACCAGTGGAAGAAATTAGACTAATTTTGGCAGAAAGCTGGCTATTGGGATACAGATTACACATAGGCTTATTTGGTGTAAATCTGTCCAGTAGTTTTAGAGATATTAAAGGGAAAACAAAGTTGTATTTCTAGGGCTGCGATTCCTTTGCACTGATTTTGTGAAAATGAGCAAGCTTGTGCAGGGAAATGTACAGCTCTGATTGGCTGTCAACACTTCAAGCCAGGAACTGTTTGCAGCCATCTTGGGATTCCCACAAAAAGGGAAAAAAGACAAGGGGCCAGGGTTGAGTAATCCTGACTCATTAGTGTACTTTTTTCCCTCAAATTCACAATGACGTTGCAAATTTGTGAACATTTTTCAAAAAACAGGCACAGTCTCCTGCACTTGTTTTTTTCCAAGCCCCTGGATGGGCCAGGTCCCAGGAGCATTTGCATTTTCTATGCAGTAGGCCACCCGGCCTACCCCCAACTCCCAGGGGCACTGAATGAAAATAATGTAGGGGATCCATGCCACCACCCTGCATCCCCGGTGACTGCCACCTTCTCGGGGCTTTTAACTTAAGGAAAATGGCAGGGCCAGCGGCTTCTTAGCAGCCCTGAGGACCGCAACCACCTCAAGGCTTTTAAATTAAGAAACGTGGTGGCTGTCTGCCATGGGAACTGCCACCTCCCTTGAGCTTCAAACTTTAGAATGGCGAGGGCTGTCCGCTCCCCCCGCAGCCTTGGGGACCACCACCTCCCTGAGGTACTAATTGTAAAAAATATGCAGGGGCCACCTGGCCCACCTGCAGTCTTGGAGACCACCACCAACCAAGGGCACAAAATAAAATGATGTGTGGGGGTGCACAGCCCACCCCATAGCCCTAGGGGTACACCTCCCCACGGCTAATTTTAAAACAAATAGGGGTCTGCTGTGGACCCATGGCCACGGGGACCACAACCTCCCTTGGGCGATTAGGCTGCAGAGCCACTGATGGTCCTGGGGACTGCCACCCCCCAGGGCCAGCTCCTGCTATGTCCAGGGGGGCCCACCCCTGTGACATAGCTGTTTGTTGTAACTTTGCGGGAGCTGACAGCTGTCACAGGCCCCAAGGGATGGGGTGCCCGGGGCTGAGATCGGCCCTTGCCATGCACTGCTAGCCACCCCACAAATTACGACACACGTGACATCTTTGATAACATCATTGATAATATTACTGTAATATTTGCAGTAAAATTTGTGATGAAAAAACTGTGCATGTCAGGTCTGCGAGTTATGGTTACCGTAGGGAATGAGTTATAGTTACTTGAGATAACTATAACAGGTGAATTTCTATGGTTTTGTACATTCAAAATGTGAGCCTAGCTATGAGGTTCCCGTAACCTTTGGTTTTTTATGTGAATTTCTATGGTTTTGCTAATTCTATTTCCTAACTATAACGTCGCTGTAGCCTTTGTTTTAGAAGGGGTCAGAGTAGAGGTATTCTGACCCCATGGGGGCTAATAAAGGGTGTCTGAGGGATACCTTATTATGTTCAAAAATACCCTTTTTCGGCCATGATTGAAAAGTTGCAATGCCATTGCTGCGCTCAGCGCTGGCCCGTGTAAAGCCACAACTCTGTTGCAGTGCTCAGCGCTGCCCATGTGTAATGCTGCAACAGAGTGGCGATTCTGGCAGAGTGAGAAAAAAGTATACATTCACATACTTATTCACACACTTATGCACACTACTCGCAGACACATGGAGACTGTAACTCACAGACAGTATATAAATACATTCATACACCCACTCACATTCTCAATCCTACACTGATGCACCCACCCACAGACGTAGTCACACACTCTTCAACACACCCAGAAGTTTCACTCACACAGTCATACACCAACTCAGAGACAAACTCAGACACTAATGCATCTACTCTCAGACCCACTCGGAGACTCATGCACCCACTCACTGACCTACTCAGAAACTGATGCACCCACTCACAGACCCAATCAAACCCTCATGCACCCACTCACAGACCCACTCATACACTCATGCATCCACTCACAGACCCACTCAGAGACTCACACACCTCTCAGAGAACTTGCATACCACTCACAGACACATTCAGACTGTCACTCACAGACCTATAAATACACTCATACACTCTCTCACATACCCACTCACACACTGATGCACCCACTCACAGACCGACTCAGAGTCATGCACCCACTCACAGACGCACTTCGAGACTCACACACCCACTCACGGGCCCACTCAGCCATTAATGCATCCACTCACACACCCTCTTAGAAAGTTATGCAGCCACTTACAGACCGACTCTGACCTTCATGCACCCACTCACAGACCCACTCATACACTTATGCACCGACTTAGAGACTCACTCAGAGACTCATTTATCCACTCACAGTTCACTCATAGACTTATGTACTCACCCACAGACCCACCCACAGGCTCACACACCCAATCACAGACCCACTCAGACACTCATGCACCCACTCACACTCACAAAACGACTTACACAACCACTAACACACTTATGCAGTCACTCAGACACTCATTGACCCACTGACAGATTCACTCACACATTAATATACAGAATAAGTTGGCTATTGTACATTGAATGTGTGCATTTGGTTTGCGAGTATGCGATGGAGTTGCAACTCAAAAGTTTTGGAAAAAAAACAAATTAGGTGTTTAACACATTTAACTAGCTAGGGTGGCTTTAAGAAGAGCCTTTGTATTAATGATGTGCATATGATTAATACACATAAGAGCGGATCCAGAGTTTGAAGTTACTCAGAAGTACCTTGTTGCCTTCATCTGTAAAGTGAACACCATCTTCTCTATGTATTTCCGACATGTCAAAGTGCAGGTTATTATTGTAAATAGAGCCCATGTTGTGGTCTCTAAGATATGCTGAAATAGTTTTATTAACATGTTTCCTGACTTTCTCAATCTATGGACCAAATTTAGTTGGCCAGTTCCGTTTCTATCTCTGTCATATGTCAGAGAACACACATGCTGTGTGAGGGAAAAGTGTCACTAACTGACTAAAGGTATCCTACATTAGGATTACCAATCCTGCCCTAGTCAGAGTGCCCAGGTCATTATCCTTAATGCTTTCAACCAGTGGAAGCAACTGCTGCCACTTTAAACCTCTCTCACCAAACCAAGTCATATCCACATTAGACAAACCCATGTCCCTCTCAATAACACTCTTTCTAGCATACTCAATTACACAAAAACATAGCTTTGCCCTGCTATCCACACTCTGACAATTTGAAAGAGAATGAACAGTAGGACTCCAGAGAAGGCTGCAGGTGAATGAGGCAGATTTCAAAATGTGAGGTGGTTCAAATGGAGGGAAGAACCAGCTTTAGAGAAAGCACAGATTTCATTTGAGGTTGTAAATACTTTGATTGATAAAGATAGGTAGTTATTTAGATCATAAAGTTAGTAGATCTCTGATTGGGTCAGATTATTATACAAACAAGAAATACTATTTTTGATATGTTTACATTCTGTAACAGTCAACCACACCTGCTAGAGAAGAAATTGAAAGCCAGTTTGCTGCTGTCATATAGACAGTCATGTGAAATTTTGAACTACTAGTTCAGTGGAGTGTTCAAAAGGAGGTTTATCTGGCAGCTGAGGTGAAAGACTGTGGAGGAAAGGGTGGTTCTAATAAAGCAGATTTAAAATTTTCAAAAAGAGTGTTTTTGGCAGTGCATGAGTTGGAAAAAAATATGTTTTCCAACTCAGTATTATAACTATATATTGTGTAAGTATAGCAATTGATTGAAAAATGTTTGTAAGTACATTTTTTAACCCCTGTCTGGAGTCACAACTCTGTTGTGAGGTTACACAGGGGGCCGCGCTGAGCACCGCAACAGAGTTGTGACTCCAGTAGTATACACTACCAAATGGGGCTTCTTTATAGCAGGGAAACAACAGGGTTAACACCCAGTAACCATTCAGATAATGGGTGATAGAAATAACTATGGAAGCCAGATTTTGATTTGTTAACCACCACCATATCACTTGAAGCAAAGTTGAAAAGCTTGCCATTAAGGTTTCCTTGGTGTGAGAGTGGTGTACCTTCTTATGCTGCGAATTCATGCTTACACAAAGCAACGGGTCAAAGTGATATTGTGGGAGTATTTTACCTGTCATTGAAAGCAATTTAAGAGGTATGTGAATTAGAATATATATTTATGACAAATGTATACTCACAGATGTGTGTGTAAGTAGGATGGATAAAATGTATACACCATACAGGAAGGTATACTTCCTGAGAGAAAGACAAACAGGTATTGAAACTCTCATCTAAATGTATAGTAAGGTATTTATTGTGTGAGAAAGTGAAAAACAGTAGTTGTTCGTAAGCTATGATTTTTCCGTCCTAAAGCTGGTTTCAAATGCCAACTTCACATTCAGTTTATAAACACTTTCCAAGACATAGAGGCCCTCAGTACGAGTCTGGCGGTCCTTGGACTGCCAGACTTGCAGTGACGGTCTTTTCACCTCTGGGCCGGGGGTAAAGACTGCCACATTACGACTTTGGCGGTTTGGCCGAAGCCAAATTATTGAAATGCTGCCCGTACCGCCAGGGCGGTCAGACTGCAGGGCCCGAGGTAAGCATCTCCGGCCCAGCGGTAGCCGTAATGCCGCTATTGGTATTACAACTTGGCAGACCCCCAGCATTTTCGTGGCAGTCGCACCACCACAAAAGTGCTGGTGGTCATGCACCCTGTGACAGGAATCTCCATTCCTGTCACAGGCAGACACAACCCCACACAACCACACACCTATATTCACACACCCCTACTCACCCACTCATTTGCTTACATAAATCCCCACACACTCAACCCAAACATGCGCTCAGATACACCCATTCACTTGCACAAATGCATACAAACACATCCATTCACGCGCACCCACGCACTCAAGCAGAAACATACACTCGCAGGCATGCACTCAGACACATATACTTGCATGCACTCACTCAAACAGACACCCCCTCCCCCCATTCACACAAACATACATGCACTCACATACAAGACCCACCTCCCCCCCTCAGCATACACACACTCACAAAAGCACACACAGACACCCCTTCTACCCCGCATTCATACACACACACAGACACCACACACATTCACACAACACCCCTCCTTACGGCCGATCAACTTACCTGCTTTGGCCAGGTGACCGTCCAGGAGGGGATGGGTCCCAGCGCTTTCCACCGCCAGCACTGCACCGCGTTGGTGTGGCGGTGCCGGCGGTGGAAGCCCACTCTATTACAACATTGGCCAGGCCAACAATGTCCGATTTCCACCCGAAATCGGGGGGAAATTGGCAGGACTTCATAATATGGGGGTCTTTTAGCACCCGCGATGGTCTTTGGAAAAGACCGCCAAAGTCGTAACGAGCACCAGAGTGTATCTTTATCTTAAATAAGTAAAATCTAAAGTAACTATATGTAGGTTCCATGGCATTTAGTATGTACTTATAAGGTAGGAGTTACAGTTTCATTTAGTAGTTTGCCACTTTGCAGTGCTAGACCTCATTTTGTAAGTTTTGGCACAGGGTAGTGCTGCACTGTGCTGTGTCAAACAAAAGCAGACACCCTTCTACCCAACGCAGGTAAGGGGACCTACTTTGAATGGATAATAGAAGGGCACATTCCTACAAAGAGTATTAAATGGTGTTTATTCTTTTAATGTGTGCTGTAGAATGCAATAAACATAGAAAGAGGAACAAATGTATGGGGATAAATAATGTTATTTGTCCTTGTTCCATCATTTTAATACTAGTCATGAAGTGCCATAGGAATCTACACATAACACATTTCCAGGTTTGTAAATGTGGTAATGCATCAGATTCTGTAATGTTCCAAAGCTATTGCATGGAACACCCCAAGAAATGTCCATAGAACACTCTTTCATGCATTATTAGGCGTGAAAGGGAATTCATGTTTACTAGGCCTTTAAAAGTCATGTACACAATCATGCATACACTAGGATAGCTACGCACAGATTCATTAAACCACTAATACACCCAGCCATACACTCATACATACAGTAACATCCTCAAGTAGACACTAATACTTACACTGAGATACCCAGAGACATGCTGATGTGAAGAGCTACACAATAATGGTCACATAGAGACACCCAGAGACACACTCATGCATAGAGCTACATTCCCATGTACACACTGATGCACACAGTCACATAACAAGAGACAGACTTACATATACACAGACACACTCAGACACAAATGGATGGATACAGTGAGGCAGCAAAGCTCACACTTATGCATATACTAATGTAGTCTGACACACTGACCCATGTGATAAAATACCCAGGTGCACACTGATCCATAGAGTTACAAACTGAAGTACACACTGATGTATGAAGTAGTGAGTGACATACCCAAACAAACGCTGATGCATACAATTGGAAAACTAGACGCACACTAATGCAGGGAATAACCCATACTCTAAAATACAGAGGTACATACTGATATATCATGATATACAGAAGCAGACCCTGGTGGATAAACTGAGACACAAAGGAACAACTCATGTATGCAGTAGCACACATAATGACACATTTATTCATACACTGATGCACCCAGTCATGTACTGATCCATACAGTAACACACCCATGCACACACCTATGCATCAACTGACATACTCATGCATAAACAGATGCATATGCTGACGTACCGAGAGTCATGCTTATGAATACACTAATATAGCTAGAGGCATACTGATGCATGTGATAATATACAGACAGACACTGATAGGTACCGTAAGATACCCAAGGAAACTCTGATGAATACATTAAAACACTGAGTCAGGCACTGATGCCTATAAGAGAAGAGGCTCCCATAGACTGATTTAATCATGAAAATAAACTAGGAGAGTGCTTACCAGATAGTGATTTGACTGTTTGTATTATAATTAAATGGTTATTATATATTATTGAAGAGTATGTCATGCACATGTAAATATGTTGATTTTTTTTCTTTTCAGACTTCTATTGATATTAAAATGCCTAAAACCCAGAAAGGTGTAAGAAACTGAGGAGGGCATACTATTTACTTACAACACAGAAACAAAAGGGAGAACGTATGGACAATGTTGTTGAAGAGAAAGGAGCTACTGATCCAAAAAATTTATGAAGTAGTATGTGGGAAATTGCAAAGTATATATATTGAAGTACAAAAAAGGAAGATTTGAAATCAGCCAAAGAAGGACAAACAATATGTCAGATAAAGAGTAAGGAATCATTGAAGAAAGGAGATAGCATAACCAAAAGGCAGCAACAGTTCAAAGAAATTAGAGCTAAAATGTTCTGTGGCAGGGTAATTCAGAATCTATGAAAAATATTAAGCAGTACAAAAAGAGAGAACAATTACTGAAACAAAAGAAGGATGTAGTTTATAAGTCAGTTTCCTTAACCCCTTAGCTGCTGGGCCGTTTCCCCCCCCCCCCAGTGCTGAGCCCTTTTTTGGCTATTTGGGGTAGTTCGCGCTTAGGCCTTCATAACTTTATGTGCACATAAGCTATCCACGTCAAATTTGCGTCCTTTTTTCCAACATCCTAGGGATTCTAATGGTACCCAGAGTTTGTGGTTTCCCCTGGAGGAGACCAAGAAATTAGCCAAAATACAGTGAAAATTTCGTTTTTTCCAAAAAAATAGGAAGAAAGTGCCGCCGAAGAAGGCTTGTGGTTTTTTCCCTGAAAATGCCATCAACAAAGGGTTTCTGGTGCTGAAATCACCATCTTCCCACCTTTCAGGAACGGGCAGACTTGAATCAGAAAACCACATTTTTCAACACAAATTGGCATTTTACTGGGACATACCCCATTTTTACTATTTTTGGTGCTTTCAGCCTCCTTCCAGTTAGTGACAGGAATGGGTATGAAACCAATGCTGGATCCCGGAAAGCTAAACATTTCTGAAAACTAGACAAAATTCTGAATTCAGCAAGGGGTCATTTGTGTAGATCCTACAAGGTTTTCCTACAGAAAATAACAGCTGAAATAAAAGAATATTGAAATTGAGCTGAAAACAACAGCCATTTTTCTTTCTGTTTTACTCTGTAATTTTGTCCTGCGATGTCAGATTTTTGAAAGCAATATACTGTTATGTCTGCTGGACTCTTCTGGTTGCGGGGATATAAAGGGCTTGTAGGTTCATCAAGAACCCTAGGTACCCAGAGCAAATAAATGGGCTGCACCCTGCAGTTGATTTTCATTCTATACTGGGTATACAGCAATTCATTTGCTGAAATATGAAGAGTGAAAAATAGGTGTCAAGAAAACCTTTGCATTTCCAAAATTGGCTCAAGATAAAGTTTTGAGGAGCAGTGTTTTTTTGCACATCTCTGAATTCCGGGGTGCCCATACTAGCATGTGAATTGCAGGGCATTTCTCAAATAGACATTTTTTTTACACACTCTCTTACATTTGGAATGAAAAAATGCAGAGAAAGATAAGGGGCAATAACAATTGTTTTGCTATTCTATGTTCCCCCAGGTCTCCCGATAAAAATTATACCTCACTTGTGTGGGTAGGCCTAGTGCCCGCGACAGGAAATGCCCCAAAACACAACGTGGACACATCCCATTTTTTGACAGAAAACACAGCTGTTTTTTGCAAAGTGTCTGCCTGTACATTTTGGCCTCTAGCTCAGCCGGCACCTAGGGAAACCTACCAAACCTGTGCATTTTTGAAAACTAGAGACCTAGGGGAATCCAAGATGGGGTGACTTGCGGGGCTCTGGCCAGGTTCTGTTACCCAGAATCCTTTGCAAACCTCAAAAAGTGGCTAAAAAAACAGGTTTTCCTCACATTTCGGTGACAGAAAGTTCTGGAATCTGGGAGGAGCCACAAATTTCCTTCCACCCAGCGTTCAACCAAGTCTCCCGATAAAAATTATACCTCACTTGTGTGGGTAGGCCTAGCGCCCGCGACAGGAAATGCCCCAAAACGCAACGTGGACACATCATTTTTTTTTAAAGAAAACAGAGGTGTTTTTTGCAAAGTGCCTACCTGTAGATTTTGGCCTCTAGCTCAGCCGGCACCTAGGGAAACCTACCAAACCTGTGCATTTTTGAAAACTAGAGACCTAGGGGAATCCAAGATGGGGTGACTTGCGGGGCTCTGACCAGGTTCTGTTACCCAGAATCCTTTGCAAACCTCAAAAAGTGGCTACAAAAACAAGTTTTCCTCACATTTCGGTGACAGAAAGTTCTGGAATCTGAGAGGAGCCACACATTCCCTTCTAGCCAGCGTTCCCCCAAGTCTCCTGATAAAAATGATACCTCACTTGTGTGGGTAGGCCTAGCGCCCGCGACAGGTAATGCCCCAAAACGCAACGTGGACACATCAAAATTTTTTGAAAGAAAACAGAGGTGTTTTTTGCAAAGTGCCTACCTGTAGATTTGGGCCTCTAGCTCAGCCGGCACCTAGGGAAACCTACCAAACCTGTGCATTTTTTAAAACTAGAGACCTATGGGAATCCAAGATGGGGTGACTTGCGGGGCTCTGACCAGGTTCTGTTACCCAGAATCCTTTGCAAACCTCAAGAAGTGGCTAAAAAAACAAGTTTTCCTCACATTTCGGTGACAGAAAGTTCTGGAATCTGAGAGGAGCCACAAATTTCCTTCCACCCAGCGTTCCCCCAAGTCTCCCGATAAAAATGATACCTCACTTGTGTGGGTAGGCCTAGCGCCCGCAACAGGAAATGCCCCAAAACGCAACGTGGACACATCAAATTTTTTTAAAGAAAACAGAGGTGTTTTTTGCAAAGTGCCTACCTGTAGATTTTGGCCTCTAGCTCAGCCGTCACCTATGGAAACCTACCAAACCTGTGCATTTTTGAAAACTAGAGACCTAGGGGAATCCTAGATGGGGTGACTTGTGGGGCTCTGACCAGGTTCTGTTACCCAGAATCCTTTGCAAACCTCAAAAAGTGGCTAAAAAAACAAGTTTTCCTCACATTTCGGTGACAGAAAGTTCTGGAATCTGAGAGGAACCACAAATTTCCTTCCACCCAGCGTTCCCCCAAGTGTCCCGATAAAAATTATACTTCACTTGTGTGGGTAGGCCTAGCGCCCGCGACAGGAAATGCCCCAAAACGCAACGTGGACAGATCAAATTTTTTCAAAGAAAACAGAGGTGTTTTTTGCAAAGTGCCTACCTGTAGATTTTGGCCTCTAGCTCAGCCGTCACCTAGGGAAACCTACCAAACCTGTGCATTTTTTAAAACTAGAGACCTAGGGGAATCCAAGATGGGGTGACTTGCGGGGCTCTGACCAGGTTCTGTTACCCAGAATCCTTTGCAAACCTCAAAAAGTGGCTAAAAAAACAAGTTTTCCTCACATTTCGGTGACAGAAAGTTCTGGAATCTGAGAGGAGCCACAAATTTCCTTCCACCCAGCGTTCCCCCAAGTCTCCCGATAAAAATTATACTTCACTTGTGTGGGTAGGCCTAGCGCCTGCGACAGGAAATGCCCCAAAACGCAACGTGGACAGATCAAATTTTTTGAAAGAAAACAGAGGTGTTTTTTGCAAAGTGCCTACCTGTAGATTTTGGCCTCTAGCTCAGCCGTCACCTAGGGAAACCTACCAAACCTGTGCATTTTTGAAAACTAGAGACCTAGGGGAATCCAAGATGGGGTGACTTGCGGGGCTCTGACCAGGTTCTGTTACCCAGAATCCTTTGCAAACCTCAAAAAGTGGCTAAAAAACAAGTTTTCCTCACATTTCGGTGACAGAAAGTTCTGGAATCTGAGAGGAGCCACAAATTCCCTTCCACCCAGCGTTCCCCCAAGTCTCCCGATAAAAATGATACCTCACTTGTGTGGGTAGGCCTAGCGCCCGCGACAGGAAATGCCCCAAAAAGCAACGTGGACATATCAATTTTTTTTAAAGAAAACAGAGGTGTTTTTTGCAAAATGCCTACCTGTAGATTTTGGCCTCTAGCTCAGCCGGCACCTAGGGAAACCTACCAAACCTTTGCATTTTTGAAAACTAGAGACCTAGGGGAATCCAAGATGGGGTGACTTGCGGGGCTCTGACCAGGTTCTGTTACCCAGAATCCTTTGCAAACCTCAAAAAGTGGCCAAAAAAACAAGTTTTCCTCACATTTCGGTGACAGAAAGTTCTGGAATCTGAGAGGAGCCACAAATTTCCTTCCACCCAGCGTTCCCCCAAGTCTCCCGATAAAAATTATACTTCACTTGTGTGGGTAGGCCTAGCGCCTGCGACAGGAAATGCCCCAAAACGCAACGTGGACACATCAAATTTTTTGAAAGTAAAGAAGAGGTGTTTTTTGCAAAGTGCCTACCTGCAGATTTTGGCCTCTAGCTCAGCCGGCACCTAGGGAAACCTACCAAACCTGTGCATTTTTTAAAACTAGAAACCTAGGGGAATCCAAGATGGGGTGACTTGCGGGGCTCTGACCAGGTTCTGTTACCCAGAATCCTTTGCAAACCTCAAAAAGTGGCTAAAAAAACAAGTTTTCCTCACATTTCGGTGACAGAAAGTTCTGGAATCTGAGAGGAGCCACAAATTTCCTTCCACCCAGCGTTCCCCCAAGTCTCCTGATAAAAATGATACCTCACTTGTGTGGGTAGGCCTAGCGCCCGCGACAGGAAATGCCCCAAAACGCAACGTGGACAGATCAAATATTTTTAAAGAAAACAGAGGTGTTTTTTGCAAAGTGCCTACCTGTAGATTTTGGCCTCTAGCTCAGCCGTCACCTAGGGAAACCTACCAAACCTGTGCATTTTTGAAAACTAGAGACCTAGGGGAATCCAAGATGGGGTGACTTGCAGGGCTCTGACCAGGTTCTGTTACCTAGAATCCTTTGCAAACCTCAAAAAGTGGCTAAAAAAAAAGATTTTCCTCACATTTCGGTGACAGAAAGTTCTGGAATCTGAGAGGAGCCACAAATTTCCTTCCACCCAGCGTTCCTCCAAGTCTCCCGATAAAAATGATACCTCACTTGTGTGGGTAGGCCTAGCGCCCGCGACAGGAAATGCCCCAAAACGCAACGTGGACACATCAAATTTTTTGAAAGAAAACAGAGGTGTTTTTTGCAAAGTGCCTACCTGTAGATTTTGGCCTCTAGCTCAGCCGTCACCTAGGGAAACCTACCAAACCTGTGCATTTTTGAAAACTAGAGACCTAGGGGAATCCAAGATGGGGTGACTTGCGGGGCTCTGAACAGGTTCTGTTACCCAGAATCCTTTGCAAACCTCAAAAAGTGGCTAAAAAAACAAGTTTTCCTCACATTTCGGTGACAGAAAGTTCTGGAATCTGAGAGGAGCCACAAATTTCCTTCCACCCAGCGTTCCCCCAAGTCTCCCGATAAAAATTCTACTTCACTTGTGTGGGTAGGCCTAGCGCCTGCGACAGGAAATGCCCCAAAACGCAACGTGGACACATCAAATTTTTTGAAAGAAAACAGAGGTGTTTTTTGCAAAGTGCCTACCTGTAGATTTTGGCCTCTAGCTCAGCCGGCACCTAGGGAAACCTACCAAACCTGTGCATTTTTGAAAACAAGAAACCTAGGGGAATCCAAGATGGGGTGACTTGCGGGGCTCTGACCAGGTTCTGTTACCCAGAATCCTTGCAAACCTCAAAAAGTGGCTAAAAAAACAAGTTTTCCTCACATTTCGGTGACAGAAAGTTCTGGAATCTGAGAGGAGCCACAAATTTCCTTCCACCCAGCGTTCCCCCAAGTCTCCTGATAAAAATGATACCTCACTTGTGTGGGTAGGCCTAGCGCCCGCGACAGGAAATGCCCCAAAACGCAACGTGGACAGATCAAATTTTTTTAAAGAAAACAGAGGTGTTTTTTGCAAAGTGCCTACCTGTAGATTTTGGCCTCTAGCTCAGCCGTCACCTAGGGAAACCTACCAAACCTGTGCATTTTCGAAAACTAGAGACCTAGGGGAATCCAAGATGGGGTGACTTGCAGGGCTCTGACCAGGTTCTGTTACCTAGAATCCTTTGCAAACCTCAAAAAGTGGCTAAAAAAACATGTTTTCCTCACATTTCGGTGACAGAAAGTTCTGGAATCTGAGAGGAGCCACAAATTTCCTTCCACCCAGCGTTCCCCCAAGTCTCCCGATACAAATGATACCTCACTTGTGTGGGTAGGCCTAGCGCCCGCGACAGGAAATGCCCCAAAACGCAACGTGGACACATCAAATTTTTTGAAAGAAAACAGAGGTGTTTTTTGCAAAGTGCCTGCCTGTAGATTTTGGCCTCTAGCTCAGCCGTCACCTAGGGAAACCTACCAAACCTGTGCATTTTTGAAAACTAGAGACCTAGGGGAATCCAAGATGGGGTGACTTGCGGGGCTCTGACCAGGTTCTGTTACCCAGAATCCTTTGCAAACCTCAAAAAGTGGCTAAAAAACAAGTTTTCCTCACATTTCGGTGACAGAAAGTTCTGGAATCTGAGAGGAGCCACAAATTTCCTTCCACCCAGCGTTCCCCCAAGTCTCCAGATAAAAATGATACCTCACTTGTGTGGGTAGGCCTAGCGCCCGCGACAGGAAATGCCCCAAAACGCAACGTGGACAGATCAAATTTTTTGAAAGAAAACAGAGGTGTTTTTTGCAAAGTGCCTACCTGTAGATTTTGGCCTCTAGCTCAGCCGTCACCTAAGGAAACCAACCAAACCTGTGCATTTTCGAAAACTAGAGACCTAGGGGAATCCAAGATGGGGTGACTTGCGGGGCTCTGACCAGGTTCTGTTACCCAGAATCCTTTGCAAACCTCAAAAAGTGGCTAAAAAAACAAGTTTTCCTCACATTTCGGTGACAGAAAGTTCTGGAATCTGAGAGGAGCCACAAATTTCCTTCCACCCAGCGTTCCCCCAAGTCTCCCGATAAAAATTATACTTCACTTGTGTGGGTAGGCCTAGCGCCTGCGACAGGAAATGCCCCAAAACGCAACGTGGACACATCAAATTTTTTGAAAGTAAACAGAGGTGTTTTTTGCAAAGTGCCTATCTGTAGATTTTGGCCTCTAGCTCAGCCGGCACCTAGGGAAACCTACCAAACCTGTGCATTTTTGAAAACTAGAAAGCTAGGGGAATCCACGATGGGGTGACTTGCGGGGCTCTGACCAGGTTCTGTTACCCAGAATCCTTTGCAAACCTCAAAAAGTGGCTAAAAAAACAAGTTTTCCTCACATTTCGGTGACAGAAAGTTCTGGAATCTGAGAGGAGCCACAAATTTCCTTCCACCCAGCGTTCCCCCAAGTCTCCCGATAAAAATGATACCTCACTTGTGTGGATAGGCCTAGCGCCCGCGACAGGAAATGCCCCAAAACGCAACGTGGACAGATCAAATTTTTTGAAAGAAAACAGAGGTGTTTTTTGCAAAGTGCCTACCTGTAGATTTTGGCCTCTAGCTCAGCCGTCACCTAGGGAAACCTACCAAACCTGTGCATTTTTGAAAACTAGAGACCTAGGGGAATCCAAGATGGTGTGACTTGCGGGGCTCTGACCAGGTTCTGTTACCTAGAATCCTTTGCAAACCTCAAAAAGTGGCTAAAAAAACAAGTTTTCCTCACATTTCGGTGACAGAAAGTTCTGGAATCTGAGAGGAGCCACAAATTTCCTTCCACCCAGCGTTCCCCCAAGTCTCCTGATAAAAATTATACTTCACTTGTGTGGGTAGGCCTAGCGCCTGCAACAAGAAATGCCCCAAAACGCAACGTGGACACATCAATTTTTTTTAAAGAAAACAGAGGTGTTTTTTGCAAAGTGCCTACCTGTAGATTTTGGCCTCTAGCTCAGCCGTCACCTAGGGAAACCTACCAAACCTGTGCATTTTTGAAAACTAGAGACCTAGGGGAATCCAAGATGGGGTGACTTGCGGGGCTCTGACCAGGTTCTGTTACCCAGAATCCTTTGCAAACCTCAAAAAGTGGCTAAAAAAACAAGTTTTCCTCACATTTCGGTGACAGAAAGTTCTGGAATCTGAGAGGAGCCACAAATTTCCTTCCACCCAGCGTTCCCCCAAGTCTCCTGATAAAAATGATACCTCACTTGTGTGGGTGGGCCTAGCGCCCGCGACAGGAAATGCCCCAAAACGCAACGTGGACAGATCAAATTTTTTGAAAGAAAACAGAGGTGTTTTTTGCAAAGTGCCTACCTGTAGATTTTGGCCTCTAGCTCAGCCGTCACCTAGGGAAACCTACCAAACCTGAGCATTTTTGAAAACTAGAGACCTAGGGGAATCCAAGATGGGGTGACTTGCAGGGCTCTGACCAGGTTCTGTTACCTAGAATCCTTTGCAAACCTCAAAAAGGGGCTAAAAAAACAAGTTTTCCTCACATTTCGGTGACAGAAAGTTCTGGAATCTGAGAGGAGCCACAAATTTCCTTCCACCCAGCGTTCCCCCAAGTCTCCCGATACAAATTATACTTCACTTGTGTGGGTAGGCCTAGCGCCTGCGACAGGAAATGCCCCAAAACGCAACGTGGACACATCAAATTTTTTGAAAGAAAACAGAGGTGTTTTTTGCAAAGTGCCTACCTGTAGATTTTGGCCTCCAGCTCAGCCGTCACCTAGGGAAACCAATCAAACCTGTGCATTTTTGAAAACTAGAGACCTAGGGGAATCCAAGATGGGGTGACTTGCGGGGCTCTGACCAGGTTCTGTTACCCAGAATCCTTTGCAAACCTCAAAAAGTGGCTAAAAAAACAAGTTTTCCTCACATTTCGGTGACAGAAAGTTCTGGAATCTGAGAGGAGCCACAAATTTCCTTCCACCCAGCGTTCCCCCAAGTCTCCTGATAAAAATTATACTTCACTTGTGTGGGTAGGCCTAGCGCCTGCAACAAGAAATGCCCCAAAACGCAACGTGGACACATCAATTTTTTTTAAAGAAAACAGAGGTGTTTTTTGCAAAGTGCCTACCTGTAGATTTTGGCCTCTAGCTCAGCCGTCACCTAGGGAAACCTACCAAACCTGTGCATTTTTGAAAACTAGAGACCTAGGGGAATCTAAGATGGGGTGACTTGCGGGGCTCTGACCAGGTTCTGTTACCCAGAATCCTTTGCAAACCTCAAAAAGTGGCTAAAAAAACAAGTTTTCCTCACATTTCGGTGACAGAAAGTTCTGGAATCTGAGAGGAGCCACAAATTTCCTTCCACCCAGCGTTCCCCCAAGTCTCCTGATAAAAATGATACCTCACTTGTGTGGGTAGGCCTAGCGCCCGCGACAGGAAATGCCCCAAAACGCAACGTGGACAGATCAAATTTTTTGAAAGAAAACCGAGGTGTTTTTTGCAAAGTGCCTACCTGTAGATTTTGGCCTCTAGCTCAGCCGGCACCTAGGGAAACCTACCAAACCTGTGCATTTTTGAAAACTAGAGACCTAGGGGAATCCAAGATGGGGTGACTTGCGGGGCTCTGACCAGGTTCTGTTACCTAGAATCCTTTGCAAACCTCAAAAAGTGGCTAAAAAAACAAGTTTTCCTCACATTTCGGTGACAGAAAGTTCTGGAATCCGAGAGGAGCCACAAATTTCCTTCCACCCAGCGTTCCCCCAAGTCTCCCGATAAAAATTATACTTCACTTGTGTGGGTAGGCCTAGCGCCTGCAACAAGAAATGCCCCAAAACGCAACGTGGACACATAAATTTTTTTTAAAGAAAACAGAGGTGTTTTTTGCAAAGTGCCTACCTGTAGATTTTGGCCTCTAGCTCAGCCGTCACCTAGGGAAACCTACCAAACCTGTGCATTTTTGAAAACTAGAGACCTAGGGGAATCCAAGATGGGGTGACTTGCGGGGCTCTGACCAGGTTCTGTTACCCAGAATCCTTTGCAAACCTCAAAAAGTGGCTAAAAAAACATGTTTTCCTCACATTTCGGTGACAGAAAGTTCTGGAATCTGAGAGGAGCCACAAATTTCCTTCCACCCAGCGTTCCCCCAAGTCTCCTGATAAAAATGATACCTCACTTGTGTGGGTAGGCCTAGCGCCCGCGACAGGAAATGCCCCAAAACGCAACGTGGACAGATCAAATTTTTTGAAAGAAAACAGAGGTGTTTTTTGCAAAGTGCCTACCTGTAGATTTTGGCCTCTAGCTCAGCCGTCACCTAGGGAAACCTACCAAACCTGTGCATTTTTGAAAACTAGAGACCTAGGGGAATCCAAGATGGGGTGACTTGCAGGGCTCTGACCAGGTTCTGTTACCTAGAATCCTTTGCAAACCTCAAAAAGGGGCTAAAAAAACAAGTTTTCCTCACATTTCGGTGACAGAAAGTTCTGGAATCTGAGAGGAGCCACAAATTTCCTTCCACCCAGCGTTCCCCCAAGTCTCCCGATACAAATTATACTTCACTTGTGTGGGTAGGCCTAGCTCCTGCGACAGGAAATGCCCCAAAACGCAATGTGGACACATCAAATGTTTTGAAAGAAAACAGAGGTGTTTTTTGCAAAGTGCCTACCTGTAGATTTTGGCCTCCAGCTCAGCCGGCACCTAGGGAAACCTACCAAACCTGTGCATTTTTGAAAACTAGAGACCTAGGGGAATCCAAGATGGGGTGACTTGCGGGGCTCTGACCAGGTTCTGTTACCCAGAATCCTTTGCAAACCTCAAAAAGTGGCTAAAAAAACAAGTTTTCCTCACATTTCGGTGACAGAAAGTTCTGGAATCTGAGAGGAGCCACAATTTTCCTTCCACCCAGCGTTCCCCCAAGTCTCCCGATAAAAATTATACTTCACTTGTGTGGGTAGGCCTAGCGCCTGCGACAGGAAATGCCCCAAAACGCAACGTGAACACATCAAATTTTTTGAAAGAAAACAGAGGTGTTTTTTGCAAAGTGCCTACCTGTAGATTTTGGCCTCTAGCTCAGCCGGCACCTAGGGAAACCTACCAAACCTGTGCATTTTTGAAAACTAGAAACCTAGGGGAATCCAAGATGGGGTGACTTGCGGGGCTCTGACCAGGTTCTGTTACCCACAATCCTTTGCAAACCTCAAAAAGTGGCTAAAAAAACAAGTTTTCCTCACATTTCGGTGACAGAAAGTTCTGGAATCTGAGAGGAGCCACAAATTTCCTTCCACCCAGCGTTCCCCCAAGACTCCCGATAAAAATGGTACCTCACTTGTGTGGATAGGCCTAGCGCCCGCGACAGGAAATGCCCCAAAACGCAACGTGGACAGATCAAATTTTTTGAAAGAAAACAGAGGTGTTTTTTGCAAAGTGCCTACCTGTAGGTTTTGGCCTCTAGCTCAGCCGTCACCTAGGGAAACCTACCAAACCTGTGCATTTTTGAAAACTAGAGACCTAGGGGAATCAAAGATGGGGTGACTTGCGGGGCTCTGAACAGGTTCTGTTACCCAGAATCCTTTGCAAACCTCAAAAAGTGGCTAAAAAAACAAGTTTTCCTCACATTTCGGTGACAGAAAGTTCTGGAATCTGAGAGGAGCCACAAATTTCCTTCCACCCAGCGTTCCCCCAAGTCTCCCGATAAAAATTATACTTCACTTGTGTGGGTAGGCCTAGCGCCTGCGACAGGAAATGCCCCAAAACGCAACGTGGACACATCAAATTTTTTGAAAGAAAACAGAGGTGTTTTTTGCAAAGTGCCTACCTGTAGATTTTGGCCTCTAGCTCAGCCGGCACCTAAGGAAACCTACCAAACCTGTGTATTTTTGAAAACTAGAAACCTAGGGGAATCCAAGATGGGGTGACTTGCGGCGCTCTGACCAGGTTCTGTTACCCAGAATCCTTGCAAACCTCAAAAAGTGGCTAAAAAAACAAGTTTTCCTCACATTTCGGTGACAGAAAGTTCTGGAATCTGAGAGGAGCCACAAATTTCCTTCCACCCAGCGTTCCCCCAAGTCTCCTGATAAAAATGATACCTCACTTGTGTGGGTAGGCCTAGCGCCCGCGACAGGAAATGCCCCAAAACGCAACGTGGACAGATCAAATTTTTTTAAAGAAAACAGAGGTGTTTTTTGCAAAGTGCCTACCTGTAGATTTTGGCCTCTAGCTCAGCCGTCACCTAGGGAAACCTACCAAACCTGTGCATTTTCGAAAACTAGAGACCTAGGGGAATCCAAGATGGGGTGACTTGCAGGGCTCTGACCAGGTTCTGTTACCTAGAATCCTTTGCAAACCTCAAAAAGTGGCTAAAAAAACATGTTTTCC
Source organism: Pleurodeles waltl (assembly GCF_031143425.1). Taxonomy (NCBI): domain Eukaryota; kingdom Metazoa; phylum Chordata; class Amphibia; order Caudata; family Salamandridae; genus Pleurodeles; species Pleurodeles waltl. The sequence goes on along the minus strand of NC_090448.1, from coordinate 923,230,195 downwards.
TCACATTTCGGTGACAGAAAGTTCTGGAATCTGAGAGGAGCCACAAATTTCCTTCCACCCAGCGTTCCCCCATGTCTCCCGATACAAATGATACCTCACTTGTGTGGGTAGGCCTAGCGCCCGCGACAGGAAATGCCCCAAAACGCAACGTGGACACATCAAATTTTTTGAAAGAAAACAGAGGTGTTTTTTGCAAAGTGCCTACCTGTAGATTTTGGCCTCTAGCTCAGCCGTCACCTAGGGAAACCTACCAAACCTGTGCATTTTTGAAAACTAGAGACCTAGGGGAATCCAAGATGGGGTGACTTGCGGCGCTCTGACCAGGTTCTGTTACCCAGAATCCTTGCAAACCTCAAAAAGTGGCTAAAAAAACAAGTTTTCCTCACATTTCGGTGACAGAAAGTTCTGGAATCTGAGAGGAGCCACAAATTTCCTTCCACCCAGCGTTCCCCCAAGTCTCCTGATAAAAATGATACCTCACTTGTGTGGGTAGGCCTAGCGCCCGCGACAGGAAATGCCCCAAAACGCAACGTGGACAGATCAAATTTTTTTAAAGAAAACAGAGGTGTTTTTTGCAAAGTGCCTACCTGTAGATTTTGGCCTCTAGCTCAGCCGTCACCTAGGGAAACCTACCAAACCTGTGCATTTTCGAAAACTAGAGACCTAGGGGAATCCAAGATGGGGTGACTTGCAGGGCTCTGACCAGGTTCTGTTACCTAGAATCCTTTGCAAACCTCAAAAAGTGGCTAAAAAAACATGTTTTCCTCACATTTCGGTGACAGAAAGTTCTGGAATCTGAGAGGAGCCACAAATTTCCTTCCACCCAGCGTTCCCCCATGTCTCCCGATACAAATGATACCTCACTTGTGTGGGTAGGCCTAGCGCCCGCGACAGGAAATGCCCCAAAACGCAACGTGGACACATCAAATTTTTTGAAAGAAAACAGAGGTGTTTTTTGCAAAGTGCCTACCTGTAGATTTTGGCCTCTAGCTCAGCCGTCACCTAGGGAAACCTACCAAACCTGTGCATTTTTGAAAACTAGAGACCTAGGGGAATCCAAGATGGGGTGACTTGCGGGGCTCTGACCAGGTTCTGTTACCCAGAATCCTTTGCAAACCTCAAAAAGTGGCTAAAAAACAAGTTTTCCTCACATTTCGGTGACAGAAAGTTCTGGAATCTGAGAGGAGCCACAAATTTCCTTCCACCCAGCGTTCCCCCAAGTCTCCTGATAAAAATGATACCTCACTTGTGTGGGTAGGCCTAGCGCCCGCGACAGGAAATGCCCCAAAACGCAACGTGGACAGATCAAATTTTTTGAAAGAAAACAGAGGTGTTTTTTGCAAAGTGCCTACCTGTAGATTTTGGCCTCTAGCTCAGCCGTCACCTAGGGAAACCAACCAAACCTGTGCATTTTCGAAAACTAGAGACCTAGGGGAATCCAAGATGGGGTGACTTGCGGGGCTCTGACCAGGTTCTGTTACCCAGAATCCTTTGCAAACCTCAAAAAGTGGCTAAAAAAACAAGTTTTCCTCACATTTCGGTGACAGAAAGTTCTGGAATCTGAGAGGAGCCACAAATTTCCTTCCACCCAGCGTTCCCCCAAGTCTCCCGATAAAAATTATACTTCACTTGTGTGGGTAGGCCTAGCGCCTGCGACAGGAAATGCCCCAAAACGCAACGTGGACACATCAAATTTTTTGAAAGTAAACAGAGGTGTTTTTTGCAAAGTGCCTATCTGTAGATTTTGGCCTCTAGCTCAGCCGGCACCTAGGGAAACCTACCAAACCTGTGCATTTTTGAAAACTAGAAACCTAGGGGAATCCACGATGGGGTGACTTGCGGGGCTCTGACCAGGTTCTGTTACCCAGAATCCTTTGCAAACCTCAAAAAGTGGCTAAAAAAACAAGTTTTCCTCACATTTCGGTGACAGAAAGTTCTGGAATCTGAGAGGAGCCACAAATTTCCTTCCACCCAGCGTTCCCCCAAGTCTCCCGATAAAAATGATACCTCACTTGTGTGGATAGGCCTAGCGCCCGCGACAGGAAATGCCCCAAAACGCAACGTGGACAGATCAAATTTTTTGAAAGAAAACAGAGGTGTTTTTTGCAAAGTGCCTACCTGTAGATTTTGGCCTCTAGCTCAGCCGTCACCTAGGGAAACCTACCAAACCTGTGCATTTTTGAAAACTAGAGACCTAGGGGAATCCAAGATGGGGTGACTTGCGGGGCTCTGACCAGGTTCTGTTACCTAGAATCCTTTGCAAACCTCAAAAAGTGGCTAAAAAAACAAGTTTTCCTCACATTTCGGTGACAGAAAGTTCTGTAATCTGAGAGGAGCCACAAATTTCCTTCCACCCAGCGTTCCCCCAAGTCTCCCGATAAAAATTATACTTCACTTGTGTGGGTAGGCCTAGCGCCTGCAACAAGAAATGCCCCAAAACGCAACGTGGACACATCAATTTTTTTTAAAGAAAACAGAGGTGTTTTTTGCAAAGTGCCTACCTGTAGATTTTGGCCTCTAGCTCAGCCGTCACCTAGGGAAACCTACCAAACCTGTGCATTTTTGAAAACTAGAGACCTAGGGGAATCCAAGATGGGGTGACTTGCGGGGCTCTGACCAGGTTCTGTTACCCAGAATCCTTTGCAAACCTCAAAAAGTGGCTAAAAAAACAAGTTTTCCTCACATTTCGGTGACAGAAAGTTCTGGAATCTGAGAGGAGCCACAAATTTCCTTCCACCCAGCGTTCCCCCAAGTCTCCTGATAAAAATGATACCTCACTTGTGTGGGTAGGCCTAGCGCCCGCGACAGGAAATGCCCCAAAACGCAACGTGGACACATCAAATTTTTTGAAAGAAAACAGAGGTGTTTTTTGCAAAGTGCCTACCTGTAGATTTTGGCCTCTAGCTCAGCCGTCACCTAGGGAAACCTACCAAACCTGTGCATTTTTGAAAACTAGAGACCTAGGGGAATCCAAGATGGGGTGACTTGCGGGGCTCTGACCAGGTTCTGTTACCCAGAATCCTTTGCAAACCTCAAAAAGTGGCTAAAAAACAAGTTTTCCTCACATTTCGGTGACAGAAAGTTCTGGAATCTGAGAGGAGCCACAAATTTCCTTCCACCCAGCGTTCCCCCAAGTCTCCTGATAAAAATGATACCTCACTTGTGTGGGTAGGCCTAGCGCCCGCGACAGGAAATGCCCCAAAACGCAACGTGGACAGATCAAATTTTTTGAAAGAAAACAGAGGTGTTTTTTGCAAAGTGCCTACCTGTAGATTTTGGCCTCTAGCTCAGCCGTCACCTAGGGAAACCAACCAAACCTGTGCATTTTCGAAAACTAGAGACCTAGGGGAATCCAAGATGGGGTGACTTGCGGGGCTCTGACCAGGTTCTGTTACCCAGAATCCTTTGCAAACCTCAAAAAGTGGCTAAAAAAACAAGTTTTCCTCACATTTCGGTGACAGAAAGTTCTGGAATCTGAGAGGAGCCACAAATTTCCTTCCACCCAGCGTTCCCCCAAGTCTCCCGATAAAAATTATACTTCACTTGTGTGGGTAGGCCTAGCGCCTGCGACAGGAAATGCCCCAAAACGCAACGTGGACACATCAAATTTTTTGAAAGTAAACAGAGGTGTTTTTTGCAAAGTGCCTATCTGTAGATTTTGGCCTCTAGCTCAGCCGGCACCTAGGGAAACCTACCAAACCTGTGCATTTTTGAAAACTAGAAACCTAGGGGAATCCACGATGGGGTGACTTGCGGGGCTCTGACCAGGTTCTGTTACCCAGAATCCTTTGCAAACCTCAAAAAGTGGCTAAAAAAACAAGTTTTCCTCACATTTCGGTGACAGAAAGTTCTGGAATCTGAGAGGAGCCACAAATTTCCTTCCACCCAGCGTTCCCCCAAGTCTCCCGATAAAAATGATACCTCACTTGTGTGGATAGGCCTAGCGCCCGCGACAGGAAATGCCCCAAAACGCAACGTGGACAGATCAAATTTTTTGAAAGAAAACAGAGGTGTTTTTTGCAAAGTGCCTACCTGTAGATTTTGGCCTCTAGCTCAGCCGTCACCTAGGGAAACCTACCAAACCTGTGCATTTTTGAAAACTAGAGACCTAGGGGAATCCAAGATGGGGTGACTTGCGGGGCTCTGACCAGGTTCTGTTACCTAGAATCCTTTGCAAACCTCAAAAAGTGGCTAAAAAAACAAGTTTTCCTCACATTTCGGTGACAGAAAGTTCTGTAATCTGAGAGGAGCCACAAATTTCCTTCCACCCAGCGTTCCCCCAAGTCTCCCGATAAAAATTATACTTCACTTGTGTGGGTAGGCCTAGCGCCTGCAACAAGAAATGCCCCAAAACGCAACGTGGACACATCAATTTTTTTTAAAGAAAACAGAGGTGTTTTTTGCAAAGTGCCTACCTGTAGATTTTGGCCTCTAGCTCAGCCGTCACCTAGGGAAACCTACCAAACCTGTGCATTTTTGAAAACTAGAGACCTAGGGGAATCCAAGATGGGGTGACTTGCGGGGCTCTGACCAGGTTCTGTTACCCAGAATCCTTTGCAAACCTCAAAAAGTGGCTAAAAAAACAAGTTTTCCTCACATTTCGGTGACAGAAAGTTCTGGAATCTGAGAGGAGCCACAAATTTCCTTCCACCCAGCGTTCCCCCAAGTCTCCTGATAAAAATGATACCTCACTTGTGTGGGTGGGCCTAGCGCCCGCGACAGGAAATGCCCCAAAACGCAACGTGGACAGATCAAATTTTTTGAAAGAAAACAGAGGTGTTTTTTGCAAAGTGCCTACCTGTAGATTTTGGCCTCTAGCTCAGCCGTCACCTAGGGAAACCTACCAAACCTGTGCATTTTTGAAAACTAGAGACCTAGGGGAATCCAAGATGGGGTGACTTGCAGGGCTCTGACCAGGTTCTGTTACCTAGAATCCTTTGCAAACCTCAAAAAGGGGCTAAAAAAACAAGTTTTCCTCACATTTCGGTGACAGAAAGTTCTGGAATCTGAGAGGAGCCACAAATTTCCTTCCACCCAGCGTTCCCCCAAGTCTCCCGATACAAATTATACTTCACTTGTGTGGGTAGGCCTAGCGCCTGCGACAGGAAATGCCCCAAAACGCAACGTGGACACATCAAATTTTTTTAAAGAAAACAGAGGTGTTTTTTGCAAAGTGCCTACCTGTAGATTTTGGCCTCCAGCTCAGCCGTCACCTAGGGAAACCAATCAAACCTGTGCATTTTTTAAAACTAGAGACCTAGGGGAATCCAAGATGGGGTGACTTGCGGGGCTCTGACCAGGTTCTGTTACCCAGAATCCTTTGCAAACCTCAAAAAGTGGCTAAAAAAACAAGTTTTCCTCACATTTCGGTGACAGAAAGTTCTGGAATCTGAGAGGAGCCACAAATTTCCTTCCACCCAGCGTTCCCCCAAGTCTCCTGATAAAAATGATACCTCACTTGTGTGGGTAGGCCTAGCGCCCGCGACAGGAAATGCCCCAAAACGCAACGTGGACAGATCAAATTTTTTGAAAGAAAACCGAGGTGTTTTTTGCAAAGTGCCTACCTGTAGATTTTGGCCTCTAGCTCAGCCGGCACCTAGGGAAACCTACCAAACCTGTGCATTTTTGAAAACTAGAGACCTAGGGGAATCCAAGATGGGGTGACTTGCGGGGCTCTGACCAGGTTCTGTTACCTAGAATCCTTTGCAAACCTCAAAAAGTGGCTAAAAAAACAAGTTTTCCTCACATTTCGGTGACAGAAAGTTCTGTAATCTGAGAGGAGCCACAAATTTCCTTCCACCCAGCGTTCCCCCAAGTCTCCCGATAAAAATTATACTTCACTTGTGTGGGTAGGCCTAGCGCCTGCAACAAGAAATGCCCCAAAACGCAACGTGGACACATACATTTTTTTTAAAGAAAACAGAGGTGTTTTTTGCAAAGTGCCTACCTGTAGATTTTGGCCTCTAGCTCAGCCGTCACCTAGGGAAACCTACCAAACCTGTGCATTTTTGAAAACTAGAGACCTAGGGGAATCCAAGATGGGGTGACTTGTGGGGCTCTGACCAGGTTCTGTTACCCAGAATCCTTTGCAAACCTCAAAAAGTGGCTAAAAAAACAAGTTTTCCTCACATTTCGGTGACAGAAAGTTCTGGAATCTGAGAGGAGCCACAAATTTCCTTCCACCCAGCGTTCCCCCAAGTCTCCTGATAAAAATGATACCTCACTTGTGTGGGTAGGCCTAGCGCCCGCGACAGGAAATGCCCCAAAACGCAACGTGGACAGATCAAATTTTTTGAAAGAAAACAGAGGTGTTTTTTGCAAAGTGCCTACCTGTAGATTTTGGCCTCTAGCTCAGCCGTCACCTAGGGAAACCTACCAAACCTGTGCATTTTTGAAAACTAGAGACCTAGGGGAATCCAAGATGGGGTGACTTGCAGGGCTCTGACCAGGTTCTGTTACCTAGAATCCTTTGCAAACCTCAAAAAGGGGCTAAAAAAACAAGTTTTCCTCACATTTCGGTGACAGAAAGTTCTGGAATCTGAGAGGAGCCACAAATTTCCTTCCACCCAGCGTTCCCCCAAGTCTCCCGATACAAATTATACTTCACTTGTGTGGGTAGGCCTAGCGCCTGCGACAGGAAATGCCCCAAAACGCAACGTGGACACATCAAATGTTTTGAAAGAAAACAGAGGTGTTTTTTGCAAAGTGCCTACCTGTAGATTTTGGCCTCCAGCTCAGCCGGCACCTAGGGAAACCTACCAAACCTGTGCATTTTTGAAAACTAGAGACCTAGGGGAATCCAAGATGGGGTGACTTGCGGGGCTCTGACCAGGTTCTGTTACCCAGAATCCTTTGCAAACCTCAAAAAGTGGCTAAAAAAACAAGTTTTCCTCACATTTCGGTGACAGAAAGTTCTGGAATCTGAGAGGAGCCACAATTTTCCTTCCACCCAGCGTTCCCCCAAGTCTCCCGATAAAAATTATACTTCACTTGTGTGGGTAGGCCTAGCGCCTGCGACAGGAAATGCCCCAAAACGCAACGTGGACACATCAAATTTTTTGAAAGAAAACAGAGGTGTTTTTTGCAAAGTGCCTACCTGTAGATTTTGGCCTCTAGCTCAGCCGGCACCTAGGGAAACCTACCAAACCTGTGCATTTTTGAAAACTAGAAACCTAGGGGAATCCAAGATGGGGTGACTTGCGGGGCTCTGACCAGGTTCTGTTACCCAGAATCCTTTGCAAACCTCAAAAAGTGGCTAAAAAAACAAGTTTTCCTCACATTTCGGTGACAGAAAGTTCTGGAATCTGAGAGGAGCCACAAATTTCCTTCCACCCAGCGTTCCCCCAAGACTCCCGATAAAAATGATACCTCACTTGTGTGGATAGGCCTAGCGCCCGCGACAGGAAATGCCCCAAAACGCAACGTGGACAGATCAAATTTTTTGAAAGAAAACAGAGGTGTTTTTTGCAAAGTGCCTACCTGTAGATTTTGGCCTCTAGCTCAGCCGTCACCTAGGGAAACCTACCAAACCTGTGCATTTCTGAAAACTAGAGACCTAGGGGAATCCAAGATGGGGTGACTTGCAGGGCTCTGACCAGGTTCTGTTACCTAGAATCCTTTGCAAACCTCAAAAAGGGGCTAAAAAAACAAGTTTTCCTCACATTTCGGTGACAGAAAGTTCTCGAATCTGAGAGGAGCCACAAATTTCCTTCCACCCAGCGTTCCCCCAAGTCTCCCGATACAAATTATACTTCACTTGTGTGGGTAGGCCTAGCGCCTGCAACAGGAAATGCCCCAAAACGCAACGTGGACACATCAAATTTTTTTAAAGAAAACAGAGGTGTTTTTTGCAAAGTGCCTACCTGTAGATTTTGGCCTCCAGCTCAGCCGTCACCTAGGGAAACCAATCAAACCTGTGCATTTTTGAAAACTAGAGACCTAGGGGAATCCAAGATGGGGTGACTTGCGGGGCTCTGACCAGGTTCTGTTACCCAGAATCCTTTGCAAACCTCAAAAAGTGGCTAAAAAAACAAGTTTTCCTCACATTTCGGTGACAGAAAGTTCTGGAATCTGAGAGGAGCCACAAATTTCCTTCCACCCAGCGTTCCCCCAAGTCTCCTGATAAAAATGATACCTCACTTGTGTGGGTAGGCCTAGCGCCCGCGACAGGAAATGCCCCAAAACGCAACGTGGACAGATCAAATTTTTTGAAAGAAAACCGAGGTGTTTTTTGCAAAGTGCCTACCTGTAGATTTTGGCCTCTAGCTCAGCCGGCACCTAGGGAAACCTACCAAACCTGTGCATTTTTGAAAACTAGAGACCTAGGGGAATCCAAGATGGGGTGACTTGCGGGGCTCTGACCAGGTTCTGTTACCTAGAATCCTTTGCAAACCTCAAAAAGTGGCTAAAAAAACAAGTTTTCCTCACATTTCGGTGACAGAAAGTTCTGTAATCTGAGAGGAGCCACAAATTTCCTTCCACCCAGCGTTCCCCCAAGTCTCCCGATAAAAATTATACTTCACTTGTGTGGGTAGGCCTAGCGCCTGCAACAAGAAATGCCCCAAAACGCAACGTGGACACATAAATTTTTTTTAAAGAAAACAGAGGTGTTTTTTGCAAAGTGCCTACCTGTAGATTTTGGCCTCTAGCTCAGCCGTCACCTAGGGAAACCTACCAAACCTGTGCATTTTTGAAAACTAGAGACCTAGGGGAATCCAAGATGGGGTGACTTGTGGGGCTCTGACCAGGTTCTGTTACCCAGAATCCTTTGCAAACCTCAAAAAGTGGCTAAAAAAACAAGTTTTCCTCACATTTCGGTGACAGAAAGTTCTGGAATCTGAGAGGAGCCACAAATTTCCTTCCACCCAGCGTTCCCCCAAGTCTCCTGATAAAAATGATACCTCACTTGTGTGGGTAGGCCTAGCGCCCGCGACAGGAAATGCCCCAAAACGCAACGTGGACAGATCAAATTTTTTGAAAGAAAACAGAGGTGTTTTTTGCAAAGTGCCTACCTGTAGATTTTGGCCTCTAGCTCAGCCGTCACCTAGGGAAACCTACCAAACCTGTGCATTTTTGAAAACTAGAGACCTAGGGGAATCCAAGATGGGGTGACTTGCAGGGCTCTGACCAGGTTCTGTTACCTAGAATCCTTTGCAAACCTCAAAAAGGGGCTAAAAAAACAAGTTTTCCTCACATTTCGGTGACAGAAAGTTCTGGAATCTGAGAGGAGCCACAAATTTCCTTCCACCCAGCGTTCCCCCAAGTCTCCCGATACAAATTATACTTCACTTGTGTGGGTAGGCCTAGCGCCTGCGACAGGAAATGCCCCAAAACGCAACGTGGACACATCAAATGTTTTGAAAGAAAACAGAGGTGTTTTTTGCAAAGTGCCTACCTGTAGATTTTGGCCTCCAGCTCAGCCGGCACCTAGGGAAACCTACCAAACCTGTGCATTTTTGAAAACTAGAGACCTAGGGGAATCCAAGATGGGGTGACTTGCGGGGCTCTGACCAGGTTCTGTTACCCAGAATCCTTTGCAAACCTCAAAAAGTGGCTAAAAAAACAAGTTTTCCTCACATTTCGGTGACAGAAAGTTCTGGAATCTGAGAGGAGCCACAATTTTCCTTCCACCCAGCGTTCCCCCAAGTCTCCCGATAAAAATTATACTTCACTTGTGTGGGTAGGCCTAGCGCCTGCGACAGGAAATGCCCCAAAACGCAACGTGGACACATCAAATTTTTTGAAAGAAAACAGAGGTGTTTTTTGCAAAGTGCCTACCTGTAGATTTTGGCCTCTAGCTCAGCCGGCACCTAGGGAAACCTACCAAACCTGTGCATTTTTGAAAACTAGAAACCTAGGGGAATCCAAGATGGGGTGACTTGCGGGGCTCTGACCAGGTTCTGTTACCCAGAATCCTTTGCAAACCTCAAAAAGTGGCTAAAAAAACAAGTTTTCCTCACATTTCGGTGACAGAAAGTTCTGGAATCTGAGAGGAGCCACAAATTTCCTTCCACCCAGCGTTCCCCCAAGACTCCCGATAAAAATGATACCTCACTTGTGTGGATAGGCCTAGCGCCCGCGACAGGAAATGCCCCAAAACGCAACGTGGACAGATCAAATTTTTTGAAAGAAAACAGAGGTGTTTTTTGCAAAGTGCCTACCTGTAGATTTTGGCCTCTAGCTCAGCCGTCACCTAGGGAAACCTACCAAACCTGTGCATTTTTGAAAACTAGAGACCTAGGGGAATCCAAGATGGGGTGACTTGCAGGGCTCTGACCAGGTTCTGTTACCCAGAATCCTTTGCAAACCTCAAAAAGTGGCTAAAAAAACAAGTTTTCCTCACATTTCGGTGACAGAAAGTTCTGGAATCTGAGAGGAGCCACAAATTTCCTTCCACCCAGCGTTCCCCCAAGTCTCCTGATAAAAATGATACCTCACTTGTGTGGGTAGGCCTAGCGCCCGCGACAGGAAATGCCCCAAAACGCAACGTGGACAGATCAAATTTTTTGAAAGAAAACAGAGGTGTTTTTTGCAAAGTGCCTACCTGTAGATTTTGGCCTCTAGCTCAGCCTTCACCTAGGGAAACCTACCAAACCTGTGCATTTTTGAAAACTAGAGACCTAGGGGAATCCAAGATGGGGTGACTTGCAGGGCTCTGACCAGGTTCTGTTACCTAGAATCCTTTGCAAACCTCAAAAAGGGGCTAAAAAAACAAGTTTTCCTCACATTTCGGTGACAGAAAGTTCTGGAATCTGAGAGGAGCCACAAATTTCCTTCCACCCAGCGTTCCCCCAAGTCTCCCGATACAAATTATACTTCACTTGTGTGGGTAGGCCTAGCGCCTGCGACAGGAAATGCCCCAAAACGCAACGTGGACACATCAAATGTTTTGAAAGAAAACAGAGGTGTTTTTTGCAAAGTGCCTACCTGTAGATTTTGGCCTCCAGCTCAGCCGGCACCTAGGGAAACCTACCAAACCTGTGCATTTTTGAAAACTAGAAACCTAGGGGAATCCAAGATGGGGTGACTTGCGGGGCTCTGACCAGGTTCTGTTACCCAGAATCCTTGCAAACCTCAAAAAGTGGCTAAAAAAACAAGTTTTCCTCACATTTCGGTGACAGAAAGTTCTGGAATCTGAGAGGAGCCACAAATTTCCTTCCACCCAGCGTTCCCCCAAGTCTCCCGATACAAATTATACTTCACTTGTGTGGGTAGGCCTAGCGCCTGCGACAGGAAATGCCCCAAAACGCAACGTGGACACATCAAATTTTTTGAAAGAAAACAGAGGTGTTTTTTGCAAAGTGCCTACCTGTAGATTTTGGCCTCTAGCTCAGCCGGCACCTAGGGAAACCTACCAAACCTGTGCATTTTTGAAAACTAGAAACCTAGGGGAATCCAAGATGGGGTGACTTGCGGGGCTCTGACCAGGTTCTGTTACCCAGAATCCTTTGCAAACCTCAAAAAGTGGCTAAAAAAACAAGTTTTCCTCACATTTCGGTGACAGAAAGTTCTGGAATCTGAGAGGAGCCACAAATTTCCTTCCACCCAGCGTTCCCCCAAGACTCCCGATAAAAATTATACCTCACTTGTGTGGATAGGCCTAGCGCCCGCGATAGGAAATGCCCCAAAACGCAACGTGGACAGATCACATTTTTTGAAAGAAAACAGAGGTGTTTTTTGCAAAGTGCCTACCTGTAGATTTTGGCCTCTAGCTCAGCCGTCACCTAGGGAAACCTACCAAACCTGTGCATTTTTGAAAACTAGAGACCTAGGGGAATCCAAGATGGGGTGACTTGCGGGGCTCTGAACAGGTTCTGTTACCCAGAATCCTTTGCAAACCTCAAAAAGTGGCTAAAAAAACAAGTTTTCCTCACATTTCGGTGACAGAAAGTTCTGGAATCTGAGAGGAGCCACAAATTTCCTTCCACCCAGCGTTCCCCCAAGTTTCCTGATAAAAATTATACTTCACTTGTGTGGGTAGGCCTAGCGCCTGCGACAGGAAATGCCCCAAAACGCAACGTGGACACATCAAATTTTTTGAAAGAAAACAGAGGTGTTTTTTGCAAAGTGCCTACCTGTAGATTTTGGCCTCTAGCTCAGCCGGCACCTAGGGAAACCTACCAAACCTGTGCATTTTTGAAAACTAAAAACCTAGGGGAATCCAAGATGGGGTGACTTGCGGGGCTCTGACCAGGTTCTGTTACCCAGAATCCTTGCAAACCTCAAAAAGTGGCTAAAAAAACAAGTTTTCCTCACATTTCGGTGACAGAAAGTTCTGGAATCTGAGAGGAGCCACAAATTTCCTTCCACCCAGCGTTCCCCCAAGTCTCCTGATAAAAATGATACCTCACTTGTGTGGGTAGGCCTTGCGCCCGCGACAGGAAATGCCCCAAAACGCAACGTGGACAGATCAAATTTTTTTAAAGAAAACAGAGGTGTTTTTTGCAAAGTGCCTACCTGTAGATTTTGGCCTCTAGCTCAGCCGTCACCTAGGGAAACCTACCAAACCTGTGCATTTTCGAAAACTAGAGACCTAGGGGAATCCAAGATGGGGTGACTTGCAGGGCTCTGACCAGGTTCTGTTACCTAGAATCCTTTGCAAACCTCAAAAAGTGGCTAAAAAAACATGTTTTCCTCACATTTCGGTGACAGAAAGTTCTGGAATCTGAGAGGAGCCACAAATTTCCTTCCACCCAGCGTTCCCCCAAGTCTCCCGATACAAATGATACCTCACTTGTGTGGGTAGGCCTAGCGCCCGCGACAGGAAATGCCCCAAAACGCAACGTGGACAGATCAAATTTTTTGAAAGAAAACAGAGGTGTTTTTTGCAAAGTGCCTACCTGTAGATTTTGGCCTCTAGCTCAGCCGTCACCTAGGGAAACCTACCAAACCTGTGCATTTTTGAAAACTAGAGACCTAGGGGAATCCAAGATGGGGTGACTTGCGGGGCTCTGACCAGGTTCTGTTACCCAGAATCCTTTGCAAACCTCAAAAAGTGGCTAAAAAACAAGTTTTCCTCACATTTCGGTGACAGAAAGTTCTGGAATCTGAGAGGAGCCACAAATTTCCTTCCACCCAGCGTTCCCCCAAGTCTCCTGATAAAAATGATACCTCACTTGTGTGGGTAGGCCTAGCGCCCGCGACAGGAAATGCCCCAAAACGCAACGTGGACAGATCAAATTTTTTGAAAGAAAACAGAGGTGTTTTTTGCAAAGTGCCTACCTGTAGATTTTGGCCTCTAGCTCAGCCGTCACCTAGGGAAACCAACCAAACCTGTGCATTTTCGAAAACTAGAGACCTAGGGGAATCCAAGATGGGGTGACTTGCGGGGCTCTGACCAGGTTCTGTTACCCAGAATTCTTTGCAAACCTCAAAAAGTGGCTAAAAAAACAAGTTTTCCTCACATTTCGGTGACAGAAAGTTCTGGAATCTGAGAGGAGCCACAAATTTCCTTCCACCCAGCGTTCCCCCAAGTCTCCCAATAAAAATTATACTTCACTTGTGTGGGTAGGCCTAGCGCCTGCGACAGGAAATGCCCCAAAACGCAACGTGGACACATCAAATTTTTTGAAAGTAAACAGAGGTGTTTTTTGCAAAGTGCCTATCTGTAGATTTTGGCCTCTAGCTCAGCCGGCACCTAGGGAAACCTACCAAACCTGTGCATTTTTGAAAACTAGAGACCTAGGGGAATCCAAGATGGGGTGACTTGCGGGGCTCTGACCAGGTTCTGTTACCTAGAATCCTTTGCAAACCTCAAAAAGTGGCTAAAAAAACAAGTTTTCCTCACATTTCGGTGACAGAAAGTTCTGGAATCTGAGAGGAGCCACAAATTTCCTTCCACCCAGCGTTCCCCCAAGTCTCCCGATAAAAATTATACTTCACTTGTGTGGGTAGGCCTAGCGCCTGCAACAAGAAATGCCCCAAAACGCAACGTGGACACATACATTTTTTTTAAAGAAAACAGAGGTGTTTTTTGCAAAGTGCCTACCTGTAGATTTTGGCCTCTAGCTCAGCCGTCACCTAGGGAAACCTACCAAACCTGTGCATTTTTGAAAACTAGAGACCTAGGGGAATCCAAGATGGGGTGACTTGCGGGGCTCTGACCAGGTTCTGTTACCCAGAATCCTTTGCAAACCTCAAAAAGTGGCTAAAAAAACAAGTTTTCCTCACATTTCGGTGACAGAAAGTTCTGGAATCTGAGAGGAGCCACAAATTTCCTTCCACCCAGCGTTCCCCCAAGTCTCCTGATAAAAATGATACCTCACTTGTGTGGGTAGGCCTAGCGCCCGCGACAGGAAATGCCCCAAAACGCAACGTGGACAGATCAAATTTTTTGAAAGAAAACAGAGGTGTTTTTTGCAAAGTGCCTACCTGTAGATTTTGGCCTCTAGCTCAGCCGTCACCTAGGGAAACCTACCAAACCTGTGCATTTTTGAAAACTAGAGACCTAGGGGAATCCAAGATGGGGTGACTTGCAGGGCTCTGACCAGGTTCTGTTACCTAGAATCCTTTGCAAACCTCAAAAAGGGGCTAAAAAAACAAGTTTTCCTCACATTTTGGTGACAGAAAGTTCTGGAATCTGAGAGGAGCCACAAATTTCCTTCCACCCAGCGTTCCCCCAAGTCTCCCGATAAAAATTATACTTCACTTGTGTGGGTAGGCCTAGCGCCTGCGACAGGAAATGCCCCAAAACGCAACGTGGACACATCAAATTTTTTGAAAGAAAACAGAGGTGTTTTTTGCAAAGTGCCTACCTGTAGATTTTGGCCTCTAGCTCAGCCGGCACCTAGGGAAACCTACCAAACCTGTGCATTTTTGAAAACTAGAAACCTAGGGGAATCCAAGATGGGGTGACTTGCGGGGCTCTGACCAGGTTCTGTTACCCAGAATCCTTTGCAAACCTCAAAAAGTGGCTAAAAAAACAAGTTTTCCTCACATTTCGGTGACAGAAAGTTCTGGAATCTGAGAGGAGCCACAAATTTCCTTCCACCCAGCGTTCCCCCAAGACTCCCGATAAAAATGATACCTCACTTGTGTGGATAGGCCTAGCGCCCGCGACAGGAAATGCCCCAAAACGCAACGTGGACAGATCAAATTTTTTGAAAGAAAACAGAGGTGTTTTTTGCAAAGTGCCTACCTGTAGATTTTGGCCTCTAGCTCAGCCGGCACCTAGGGAAACCTACCAAACCTGTGCATTTTTGAAAACTAGAGACCTAGGGGAATCCAAGATGGGGTGACTTGCGGGGCTCTGACCAGGTTCTGTTACCCAGAATCCTTTGCAAACCTCAAAACGTGGCTAAAAAAACAAGTTTTCCTCACATTTCGGTGACAGAAAGTTCTGGAATCTGAGAGGAGCCACAAATTTCCTTCCACCCAGCGTTCCCCCAAGTCTCCCGATAAAAATTATACTTCACTTGTGTGGGTAGGCCTAGCGCCTGCGACAGGAAATGCCCCAAAACGCAACGTGGACACATCAAATTTTTTGAAAGAAAACAGAGGTGTTTTTTGCAAAGTGCCTACCTGTAGATTTTGGCCTCTAGCTCAGCAGGCACCTAGGGAAACCTACCAAACCTGTGCATTTTTGAAAACTAGAAACCTAGGGGAATCCAAGATGGGGTGACTTGCGGGGCTCTGACCAGGTTCTGTTACCCAGAATCCTTTGCAAACCTCAAAAAGTGGCTAAAAAAACAAGTTTTCCTCACATTTCGGTGACAGAAAGTTCTGGAATCTGAGAGGAGCCACAAATTTCCTTCCACCCAGCGTTCCCCCAAGTCTCCCGATAAAAATGATACCTCACTTGTGTGGATAGGCCTAGCGCCCGCGACAGGAAATGCCCCAAAACGCAACGTGGACAGATCAAATTTTTTGAAAGAAAACAGAGGTGTTTTTTGCAAAGTGCCTACCTGTAGATTTTGGCCTCTAGCTCAGCCGTCACCTAGGGAAACCTACCAAACCTGTGCATTTTTGAAAACTAGAGACCTAGGGGAATCCAAGATGGGGTGACTTGCGGGGCTCTGACCAGGTTCTGTTACCTAGAATCCTTTGCAAACCTCAAAAAGTGGCTAAAAAAACAAATTTTCCTCACATTTCGGTGACAGAAAGTTCTGGAATCTGAGAGGAGCCACAAATTTCCTTCCACCCAGCGTTCCCCCAAGTCTCCCGATAAAAATTTTACTTCACTTGTGTGGGTAGGCCTAGCGCCTGCGACAAGAAATGCCCCAAAACGCAACGTGGACACATCAAATTTTTTTAAAGAAAACAGAGGTGTTTTTTGCAAAGTGCCTACCTGTAGATTTTGGCCTCTAGCTCAGCCGTCACTTAGGGAAACCTACCAAACCTGTGCATTTTTGAAAAGTAGAGACCTAGGGGAATCCAAGATGGGGTGACTTGCGGGGCTCTGACCAGGTTCTGTTACCCAGAATCCTTTGCAAACCTCAAAAAGTGGCTAAAAAAACAAGTTTTCCTCACATTTCGGTGACAGAAAGTTCTGGAATCTGAGAGGAGCCACAAATTTCCTTCCACCCAGCGTTCCCCCAAGTCTCCTGATAAAAATGATACCTCACTTGTGTGGGTAGGCCTAGCGCCCGCGACAGGAAATGCCCCAAAACGCAACGTGGACAGATCAAATTTTTTGAAAGAAAACAGAGGTGTTTTTTGCAAAGTGCCTACCTGTAGATTTTGGCCTCTAGCTCAGCCGTCACCTAGGGAAACCTACCAAACCTGTGCATTTTTCAAAACTAGAGACCTAGGGGAATCCAAGATGGGGTGACTTGCAGGGCTCTGACCAGGTTCTGTTACCTAGAATCCTTTGCAAACCTCAAAAAGTGGCTAAAAAAACAAGTTTTCCTCACATTTCGGTGACAGAAAGTTCTGGAATCTGAGAGGAGCCACAAATTTCCTTCCACCCAGCGTTCCCCCAAGTCTCCCGATAAAAATTATACTTCACTTGTGTGGGTAGGCCTAGCGCCTGCGACAGGAAATGCCCCAAAACGCAACGTGGACACATCAAATTTTTTGAAAGAAAACAGAGGTGTTTTTTGCAAAGTGCCTACCTGTAGATTTTGGCCTCTAGCTCAGCCGTCACCTAGGGAAACCTACCAAACCTGTGCATTTTTGAAAACTAGAGACCTAGGGGAATCCAAGATGGGGTGACTTGCGGGGCTCTGACCAGGTTCTGTTACCCAGAATCCTTTGCAAACCTCAAAAAGTGGCTAAAAAAACAAGTTTTCCTCACATTTCGGTGACAGAAAGTTCTGGAATCTGAGAGGAGCCACAAATTTCCTTCCACCCAGCGTTCCCCCAAGTCTCCTGATAAAAATGATACCTCACTTGTGTGGGTAGGCCTAGCGCCCGCGACAGGAAATGCCCCACAAAGCAACGTGGACAGATCAAATTTTTTGAAAGAAAACAGAGGTGTTTTTTGCAAAGTGCCTACCTGTAGATTTTGGCCTCTAGCTCAGCCGTCACCTAGGGAAACCTACCAAACCTGTGCATTTTTGAAAACTAGAGACCTAGCGGAATCCAAGATGGGGTGACTTGCAGGGCTCTGACCAGGTTCTGTTACCTAGAATCCTTTGCAAACCTCAAAAAGTGGCTAAAAAAACAAGATTTCCTCACATTTCGGTGACAGAAAGTTCTGGAATCTGAGAGGAGCCACAAATTTCCTTCCACCCAGCGTTCCCCCAAGTCTCCCGATAAAAATTATACCTCACTTGTGTGGGTAGGCCTAGCGCCCGCGACAGGAAATGCCCCAAAACGCAACGTGGACACATCACATTTTTTGAAAGAAAACAGAGTTGTTTTTTGCAAAGTGCCTACCTGTAGATTTTGGCCTCTAGCTCAGCCGTCACCTAGGGAAACCTACCAATCCTGTGCATTTTTGAAAACTAGAGACCTAGGGGAATCCAAGATGGGGTGACTTGCGGGGCTCTGACCAGGTTCTGTTACCCAGAATCCTTTGCAAACCTCAAAAAGTGGCTAAAAAAACAAGTTTTCCTCACATTTCGGTGACAGAAAGTTCTGGAATCTGAGAGGAGCCACAAATTTCCTTCCACCCAGCGTTCCCCCAAGTCTCCCGATAAAAATTATACTTCACTTGTGTGGGTAGGCCTAGCGCCTGCGACAGGAAATGCCCCAAAACGCAACGTGGACACATCAAATTTTTTGAAAGAAAACAGAGGTGTTTTTTGCAAAGTGCCTACCTGTAGATTTTGGCCTCTAGCTCAGCCGGCACCTAGGGAAACCTACCAAACCTGTGCATTTTTGAAAACTAGAAACCTAGGGGAATCCAAGATGGGGTGACTTGCGGGGCTCTGACCAGGTTCTGTTACCCAGAATCCTTTGCAAACCTCAAAAAGTGGCTAAAAAAACAAGTTTTCCTCACATTTCGGTGACAGAAAGTTCTGGAATCTGAGAGGAGCCACAAATTTCCTTCCAGCCAGCGTTCCCCCAAGTCTCCTGATAAAAATGATACCTCACTTGTGTGGGTAGGCCTAGCGCCCGCGACCGGAAATGCCCCAAAACGCAACGTGGACAGATCAAATTTTTTGAAAGAAAACAGAGGTGTTTTTTGCAAAGTGCCTGCCTGTAGATTTTGGCCTCTAGCTCAGCCGTCACCTAGGGAAACCTACCAAACCTGTGCATTTTTGAAAACTAGAGACCTAGGGGAATCCAGGATGGGGTGACTTGCAGGGCTCTGACCAGGTTCTGTTACCTAGAATCCTTTGCAAACCTCAAAAAGTGGCTAAAAAAACAAGTTTTCCTCACATTTCGGTGACAGAAAGTTCTGGAATCTGAGAGGAGCCACAAATTTCCTTCCACCCAGCGTTCCCCCAAGTCTCCCGATAAAAATTATACTTCACTTGTGTGGGTAGGCCTAGCGCCTGCGACAGGAAATGCCCCAAAACGCAACGTGGACACATCAAATTTTTTGAAAGAAAACAGAGGTGTTTTTTGCAAAGTGCCTACCTGTAGATTTTGGCCTCTAGCTCAGCCGGCACCTAGGGAAACCTACCAAACCTGTGCATTTTTTTAAACTAGAAACCTAGGGGAATCCAAGATGGGGTGACTTGCGAGGCTCTGACCAGGTTCTGTTACCTAGAATCCTTTGCAAACCTCAAAAAGTAGCTAAAAAAACAAGTTTTCCTCACATTTCGGTGACAGAAAGTTCTGGAATCTGAGAGGAGCCACAAATTCCCTTCCACCCAGCTTTCCCCCAAGTCTCCCGATAAAAATGATACCTCACTTGTGTGGGTAGGCCTAGCGCCCGCGACAGGAAATGCCCCAAAACGCAACGTGGACACATCAATTTTTTTTAAAGAAAACAGAGGTGTTTTTTGCAAAATGCCTACCTGTAGATTTTGTCCTCTAGCTCAGCCGGCACCTAGGGAAACTCACCAAACCTGTGCATTTTTAAAAACTAGAGACCTAGGGGAATCCAAGATGGGGTGACGTGCGGGGCTCTGACCAGGTTCTGTTACCCAGAATCCTTTGCAAGCCTCAAAAAGTGGCTAAAAAAACAAGTTTTTCTCACATTTCGGTGACAGAAAGTTCTGGAATCTGAGAGGAGCCACAAATGTCCTTCCACCCAGCGTTCCCCCAAGTCTCCCGATAAAAATGATACCTCACTTGTGTGGGTAGGCCTAGCGCCCGCGACAGGAAATGCCCCAAAACGCAACGTGGACACATCAAATTTTTTGAAAGAAAACAGAGGTGTTTTTTCCAAAGTGCCTACCTGTAGATTTTGGCCTCTAGCTCAGCCGGCACCTAGGGAAACCTACCAAACCTGTGCATTTTTGAAAACTAGAAACCTAGGGGAATCCAAGATGGGGTGACTTGCGGGGCTCTGACCAGTTTCTGTTACCCAGAATCCTTTGCAAACCTCAAAAAGTGGCTAAAAAAACAAGTTTTCCTCACATTTCGGTGACAGAAAGTTCTGGAATCTGAGAGGAGCCACAAATTTCCTTCCACCCAGCGTTCCCCCAAGTCTCCCGATAAAAATGATACCTCACTTGTGTCGGTAGGCCTAGCGCCCGCGACAGGAAATGCCCCAAAACGCAACGTGGACACATCAAATTTTTTTAAAGAAAACAGAGGTGTTTTTTGCAAAGTGCCTACCTGTAGATTTTGGCCTCTAGCTCAGCCGTCACCTAGGGAAACCTACCAAACCTGTGCATTTTTCAAAACTAGAGACCTAGGGGAATCCAAGATGGGGTGACTTGTGGGGCTCTGACCAGGTTCTGTTACCTAGAATCCTTTGCAAACCTCAAAAAGTGGCTAAAAAAACAAGTTTTCCTCACATTTCGGTGACAGAAAGTTCTGGAATCTGAGAGGAGCCACAAATTTCCTTCCTCCCAGCGTTCCCCCAAGTCTCCCGATAAAAATTATACTTTACTTGTGTGGGTAGGCCTAGCGCCTGCGACAGGAAATGCCCCAAAACGCAAAGTGGACACATCAAATTTTTTGAAAGAAAACAGAGGTGTTTTTTGCAAAGTGCCTACCTGTAGATTTTGGCCTCTAGCTCAGCCGGCACCTAGGGAAACCTACCAAACCTGTGCATTTTTGAAAACTAGAAACCTAGGGGAATCCAAGATGGGGTGACTTGCGGGGCTCTGACCAGGTTCTGTTACCCAGAATCCTTTGCAAACCTCAAAAAGTGGCTAAAAAAACAAGTTTTCCTCACATTTCGGTGACAGAAAGTTCTGGAATCTGAGAGGAGCCACAAATTTCCTTCCACCCAGTGTTCCCCCAAGTCTCCCGATAAAAATGATACCTCACTTGTGTGGGTAGGCCTAGCGCCCGCGACAGGAAATGCCCCAAAACGCAACGTGGACACATCAAATTTTTTGAAAGAAAACAGAGGTGTTTTTTGCAAAGTGCCTACCTGTAGATTTTGGCCTCTAGCTCAGCCGTCACCTAGGGAAACCTACCAAACCTGTGCATTTTTGAAAACTAGAGACCTAGGGGAATCCAAGATGGGGTGACTTGCGGGGCTCTGACCAGGTTCTGTTACCTAGAATCCTTTGCAAACCTCAAAAAGTGGCTAAAAAAACAAGTTTTTCTCACATTTCGGTGACAGAAAGTTCTGGAATCTGAGAGGAGCCACAAATTCCCTTCCACCCAGCGTTCCCCCAAGTCTCCCGATAAAAATGATACCTCACTTGTGTGGGTAGGCCTAGCGCCCGCGACAGGAAATGCCCCAAAACGCAACGTGGACACATCAATTTTTTTTAAAGAAAACAGAGGTGTTTTTTGCAAAATGCCTACCTGTAGATTTTGGCCTCTAGCTCAGCCGGCACCTAGGGAAACCCACCAAACCTGTGCATTTTTAAAAACTAGAGACCTGGGGGAATCCAAGATGGGGTGACTTGCGGGGCTCTGACCAGGTTCTGTTACCCAGAATCCTTTGCAAGCCTCAAAAAGTGGTTAAAAAAACAAGTTTTCCTCACATTTCGGTGACAGAAAGTTCTGGAATCTGAGAGGAGCCACACATTTCCTTCCACCCAGCGTTCCCCCAAGTCTCCCGATAAAAATGATACCTCACTTGTGTGGGTAGGCCTAGCGCCCGCGACAGGAAATGCCCCAAAACGCAACGTGGACACATCAAATTTTTTGAAAGAAAACAGAGGTGTTTTTTCCAAAGTGCCTACCTGTAGATTTTGGCCTCTAGCTCAGCCGGCACCTAGGGAAACCTACCAAACCTGTGCATTTTTGAAAACTAGAAACCTAGGGGAATCCAAGATGGGGTGACTTGCGGGGCTCTGACCAGTTTCTGTTACCCAGAATCCTTTGCAAACCTCAAAAAGTGGCTAAAAAACAAGTTTTCCTCACATTTCGGTGACAGAAAGTTCTGGAATCTGAGAGGAGCCACAAATTTCCTTCCACCCAGCGTTCCCCCAAGTCTCCCGATAAAAATGATACCTCACTTGTGTGGGTAGGCCTAGCGCCCGCGACAGGAAATGCCCCAAAACGCAACGTGGACACATCAAATTTTTTGAAAGAAAACAGAGGTGTTTTTTGCAAAGTGCCTACCTGTAGATTTTGGCCTTTAGCTCAGCCGTCACCTAGGGAAACCTACCAAACTTGTGCATTTTTCAAAACTAGAGACCTAGGGGAATCCAAGATGGGGTGACTTGCAGGGCTCTGACCAGGTTCTGTTACCTAGAATCCTTTGCAAACCTCAAAAAGTGGCTAAAAAAACAAGTTTTCCTCACATTTCGGTGACAGAAAGTTCTGGAATCTGAGAGGAGCCACAAATTTCCTTCCACCCAGCGTTCCCCCAAGTCTCCCGATAAAAATTATACTTCACTTGTGTGGGTAGGCCTAGCGCCTGCGACAGGAAATGCCCCAAATCGCAACGTGGACACATCAAATTTTTTGAAAGAAAACAGAGGTGTTTTTTGCAAAGTGCCTACCTGTAGATTTTGGCCTCTAGCTCAGCCGGCACCTAGGGAAACCTACCAAACCTGTGCATTTTTGAAAACTAAAAACCTAGGGGAATCCAAGATGGGGTGACTTGCGGGGCTCTGACCAGGTTCTGTTACCCAGAATCCTTGCAAACCTCAAAAAGTGGCTAAAAAAACAAGTTTTCCTCACATTTCGGTGACAGAAAGTTCTGGAATCTGAGAGGAGCCACAAATTTCCTTCCTCCCAGCGTTCCCCCAAGTCTCCCGATAAAAATTATACTTTACTTGTGTGGGTAGGCCTAGCGCCTGCGACAGGAAATGCCCCAAAACGCAACGTGGACACATCAAATTTTTTGAAAGAAAACAGAGGTGTTTTTTGCAAAGTGCCTACCTGTAGATTTTGGCCTCTAGCTCAGCCGGCACCTAGGGAAACCTACCAAACCTGTGCATTTTTGAAAACTAGAAACCTAGGGGAATCCAAGATGGGGTGACTTGCGGGGCTCTGACCAGGTTCTGTTACCCAGAATCCTTTGCAAACCTCAAAAAGTGGCTAAAAAAACAAGTTTTCCTCACATTTCGGTGACAGAAAGTTCTGGAATCTGAGAGGAGCCACAAATTTCCTTCCACCCAGTGTTCCCCCAAGTCTCCCGATAAAAATGATACCTCACTTGTGTGGGTAGGCCTAGCGCCCGCGACAGGAAATGCCCCAAAACGCAACGTGGACACATCAAATTTTTTGAAAGAAAACAGAGGTGTTTTTTGCAAAGTGCCTACCTGTAGATTTTGGCCTCTAGCTCAGCCGTCACCTAGGGAAACCTACCAAACCTGTGCATTTTTGAAAACTAGAGACCTAGGGGAATCCAAGATGGGGTGACTTGCGGGGCTCTGACCAGGTTCTGTTACCTAGAATCCTTTGCAAACCTCAAAAAGTGGCTAAAAAAACAAGTTTTTCTCACATTTCGGTGACAGAAAGTTCTGGAATCTGAGAGGAGCCACAAATTCCCTTCCACCCAGCGTTCCCCCAAGTCTCCCGATAAAAATGATACCTCACTTGTGTGGGTAGGCCTAGCGCCCGCGACAGGAAATGCCCCAAAACGCAACGTGGACACATCAATTTTTTTTAAAGAAAACAGAGGTGTTTTTTGCAAAATGCCTACCTGTAGATTTTGGCCTCTAGCTCAGCCGGCACCTAGGGAAACCCACCAAACCTGTGCATTTTTAAAAACTAGAGACCTGGGGGAATCCAAGATGGGGTGACTTGCGGGGCTCTGACCAGGTTCTGTTACCCAGAATCCTTTGCAAGCCTCAAAAAGTGGTTAAAAAAACAAGTTTTCCTCACATTTCGGTGACAGAAAGTTCTGGAATCTGAGAGGAGCCACAAATTTCCTTCCACCCAGCGTTCCCCCAAGTCTCCCGATAAAAATGATACCTCACTTGTGTGGGTAGGCCTAGCGCCCGCGACAGGAAATGCCCCAAAACGCAACGTGGACACATCAAATTTTTTGAAAGAAAACAGAGGTGTTTTTTCCAAAGTGCCTACCTGTAGATTTTGGCCTCTAGCTCAGCCGGCACCTAGGGAAACCTACCAAACCTGTGCATTTTTGAAAACTAGAAACCTAGGGGAATCCAAGATGGGGTGACTTGCGGGGCTCTGACCAGTTTCTGTTACCCAGAATCCTTTGCAAACCTCAAAAAGTGGCTAAAAAACAAGTTTTCCTCACATTTCGGTGACAGAAAGTTCTGGAATCTGAGAGGAGCCACAAATTTCCTTCCACCCAGCGTTCCCCCAAGTCTCCCGATAAAAATGATACCTCACTTGTGTGGGTAGGCCTAGCGCCCGCGACAGGAAATGCCCCAAAACGCAACGTGGACACATCAAATTTTTTGAAAGAAAACAGAGGTGTTTTTTGCAAAGTGCCTACCTGTAGATTTTGGCCTTTAGCTCAGCCGTCACCTAGGGAAACCTACCAAACTTGTGCATTTTTCAAAACTAGAGACCTAGGGGAATCCAAGATGGGGTGACTTGCAGGGCTCTGACCAGGTTCTGTTACCTAGAATCCTTTGCAAACCTCAAAAAGTGGCTAAAAAAACAAGTTTTCCTCACATTTCGGTGACAGAAAGTTCTGGAATCTGAGAGGAGCCACAAATTTCCTTCCACCCAGCGTTCCCCCAAGTCTCCCGATAAAAATTATACTTCACTTGTGTGGGTAGGCCTAGCGCCTGCGACAGGAAATGCCCCAAATCGCAACGTGGACACATCAAATTTTTTGAAAGAAAACAGAGGTGTTTTTTGCAAAGTGCCTACCTGTAGATTTTGGCCTCTAGCTCAGCCGGCACCTAGGGAAACCTACCAAACCTGTGCATTTTTGAAAACTAAAAACCTAGGGGAATCCAAGATGGGGTGACTTGCGGGGCTCTGACCAGGTTCTGTTACCCAGAATCCTTGCAAACCTCAAAAAGTGGCTAAAAAAACAAGTTTTCCTCACATTTCGGTGACAGAAAGTTCTGGAATCTGAGAGGAGCCACAAATTTCCTTCCACCCACCGTTCCCCCAAGTCTCCCGATAAAAATGATACCTCACTTGTGTGGGTAGGCCTAGCGCCCGCGACAGGAAATGCCCCAAAACGCAACGTGGACACATCAAATTTTTTGAAAGAAAACAGAGGTGTTTTTTCCAAAGTGCCTACCTGTAGATTTTGGCCTCTAGCTCAGCCGGCACCTAGGGAAACCTACCAAACATGTGCATTTTTGAAAACTAGAAACCTAGGGGAATCCAAGATGGGGTGACTTGCGGGGCTCTGACCAGTTTCTGTTACCCAGAATCCTTTGCAAACCTCAAAAAGTGGCTAAAAAACAAGTTTTCCTCACATTTCGGTGACAGAAAGTTCTGGAATCTGAGAGGAGCCACAAATTTCCTTCCACCAAGCGTTCCCCCAAGTCTCCCGATAAAAATGGTACCTCACTTGTGTGGGTAGGCCTAGCGCCCGCGACAGGAAATGCCCCAAAACGCAACGTGGACACATCAAATTTTTTGAAAGAAAACAGAGGTGTTTTTTGCAAAGTGCCTACCTGTCGATTTTGGCCTCTAGCTCAGCCGTCACCTAGGGAAACCTACCAAACCTGTGCATTTTTCAAAACTAGAGACCTAGGGGAATCCAAGATGGGGTGACTTGCAGGGCTCTGACCAGGTTCTGTTACCTAGAATCCTTTGCAAACCTCAAAAAGTGGCTAAAAAAACAAGTTTTCCTCACATTTCGGTGACAGAAAGTTCTGGAATCTGAGAGGAGCCACAAATTTCCTTCCACCCAGCGTTCCCCCAAGTCTCCCGATAAAAATTATACTTCACTTGTGTGGGTAGGCCTAGCGCCTGCGACAGGAAATGCCCCAAAACGCAAAGTGGACACATCAAATTTTTTGAAAGAAAACAGAGGTGTTTTTTGCAAAGTGCCTACCTGTAGATTTTGGCCTCTAGCTCAGCCGGCACCTAGGGAAACCTACCAAACCTGTGCATTTTTGAAAACTAGAAACCTAGGGGAATCCAAGATGGGGTGACTTGCGGGGCTCTGACCAGGTTCTGTTACCCAGAATCCTTGCAAACCTCAAAAAGTGGCTAAAAAAACAAGTTTTCCTCACATTTCGGTGACAGAAAGTTCTGGAATCTGAGAGGAGCCACAAATTTCCTTCCACCCACCGTTCCCCCAAGTCTCCCGATAAAAATGATACCTCACTTGTGTGGGTAGGCCTAGCGCCCGCGACAGGAAATGCCCCAAAACGCAACGTGGACACATCAAATTTTTTGAAAGAAAACAGAGGTGTTTTTTGCAAAGTGCCTATCTGTAGATTTTGGCCTCTAGCTCAGCCGTCACCTAGGGAAACCTACCAAACCTGTGCATTTTCTAAAACTAGAGACCTAGGGGAACCAAGATGGGGTGACTTGCGGGGCTCTGACCAGGTTCTGTTACCTAGAATCCTTTGCAAACCTCAAAAAGTGGCTAAAAAAACAAGTTATCCTCACATTTCGGTGACAGAAAGTTCTGGAATCTGAGAGGAGCCACAAATTTCCTTCCACCCAGCGTTCCCCCAAGTCTCCCGATAAAAATTATACCTCACTTGTGTGGGTAGGCCTAGCGCCCGCGACAGGAAATGCCCCAAAACGCAACGTGGACACATCACATTTTTTGAAAGAAAACAGAGTTGTTTTTTGCAAAGTGCCTACCTGTAGATTTTGGCCTCTAGCTCAGCCGTCACCTAGGGAAACCTACCAATCCTGTGCATTTTTGAAAACTAGAGACCTAGGGGAATCCAAGATGGGGTGACTTGCGGGGCTCTGACCAGGTTCTGTTACCCAGAATCCTTTGCAAACCTCAAAAAGTGGCTAAAAAAACAAGTTTTCCTCACATTTCGGTGACAGAAAGTTCTGGAATCTGAGAGGAGCCACAAATTTCCTTCCACCCAGCGTTCCCCCAAGTCTCCCGATAAAAATTATACTTCACTTGTGTGGGTAGGCCTAGCGCCTGCGACAGGAAATGCCCCAAAACGCACCGTGGACACATCACATTTTTTGAAAGAAAACAGAGGTGTTTTTTGCAAAGTGCCTACCTGTAGATTTTGGCCTCTAGCTCAGCCGGCACCTAGGGAAACCTACCAAACCTGTGCATTTTTGAAAACTAGAAACCTAGGGGAATCCAGGATGGGGTGACTTGCAGGGCTCTGACCAGGTTCTGTTACCTAGAATCCTTTGCATACCTCAAAAAGTGGCTAAAAAAACAAGTTTTCCTCACATTTCGGTGACAGAAAGTTCTGGAATCTGAGAGGAGCCACAAATT
The DNA here is from genome assembly GCF_031143425.1 of Pleurodeles waltl. NCBI lineage: Eukaryota > Metazoa > Chordata > Amphibia > Caudata > Salamandridae > Pleurodeles > Pleurodeles waltl. The sequence continues at coordinate 923,202,966 of NC_090448.1, read as the reverse complement.
TCCTTCCACCCAGCGTTCCCCCAAGTCTCCCGATAAAAATTATACTTCACTTGTGTGGGTAGGCCTAGCGCCTGCGACAGGAAATGCCCCAAAACGCAACGTGGACACATCAAATTTTTTGAAAGAAAACAGAGGTGTTTTTTGCAAAGTGCCTACCTGTAGATTTTGGCCTCTAGCTCAGCCGGCACCTAGGGAAACCTACCAAACCTGTGCATTTTTGAAAACTAGAAACCTAGGGGAATCCAAGATGGGGTGACTTGCGAGGCTCTGACCAAGTTCTGTTACCTAGAATCCTTTGCAAACCTCAAAAAGTGGCTAAAAAAACAAGTTTTCCTCACATTTCGGTGACAGAAAGTTCTGGAATCTGAGAGGAGCCACAAATTCCCTTCCACCCAGCTTTCCCCCAAGTCTCCCGATAAAAATGATACCTCACTTGTGTGGGTAGGCCTAGCGCCCGCGACAGGAAATGCCCCAAAACGCAACGTGGACACATCAATTTTTTTTAAAGAAAACAGAGGTGTTTTTTGCAAAATGCCTACCTGTAGATTTTGGCCTCTAGCTCAGCCGGCACCTAGGGAAACCCACCAAACCTGTGCATTTTTAAAAACTAGAGACCTAGGGGAATCCAAGATGGGGTGACGTGCGGGGCTCTGACCAGGTTCTGTTACCCAGAATCCTTTGCAAGCCTCAAAAAGTGGCTAAAAAAACAAGTTTTTCTCACATTTCGGTGACAGAAAGTTCTGGAATCTGAGAGGAGCCACAAATGTCCTTCCACCCAGCGTTCCCCCAAGTCTCCCGATAAAAATGATACCTCACTTGTGTGGGTAGGCCTAGCGCCCGCGACAGGAAATGCCCCAAAACGCAACGTGGACACATCAAATTTTTTGAAAGAAAACAGAGGTGTTTTTTCCAAAGTGCCTACCTGTAGATTTTGGCCTCTAGCTCAGCCGGCACCTAGGGAAACCTACCAAACCTGTGCATTTTTGAAAACTAGAAACCTAGGGGAATCCAAGATGGGGTGACTTGCGGGGCTCTGACCAGTTTCTGTTACCCAGAATCCTTTGCAAACCTCAAAAAGTGGCTAAAAAAACAAGTTTTCCTCACATTTCGGTGACAGAAAGTTCTGGAATCTGAGAGGAGCCACAAATTTCCTTCCACCCAGCGTTCCCCCAAGTCTCCCGATAAAAATGATACCTCACTTGTGTGGGTAGGCCTAGCGCCCGCGACAGGAAATGCCCCAAAACGCAACGTGGACACATCAAATTTTTTTAAAGAAAACAGAGGTGTTTTTTGCAAAGTGCCTACCTGTAGATTTTGGCCTCTAGCTCAGCCGTCACCTAGGGAAACCTACCAAACCTGTGCATTTTTCAAAACTAGAGACCTAGGGGAATCCAAGATGGGGTGACTTGCGGGGCTCTGACCAGGTTCTGTTACCTAGAATCCTTTGCAAACCTCAAAAAGTGGCTAAAAAAACAAGTTTTCCTCACATTTCGGTGACAGAAAGTTCTGGAATCTGAGAGGAGCCACAAATTTCCTTCCTCCCAGCGTTCCCCCAAGTCTCCCGATAAAAATTATACTTTACTTGTGTGGGTAGGCCTAGCGCCTGCGACAGGAAATGCCCCAAAACGCAAAGTGGACACATCAAATTTTTTGAAAGAAAACAGAGGTGTTTTTTGCAAAGTGCCTACCTGTAGATTTTGGCCTCTAGCTCAGCCGGCACCTAGGGAAACCTACCAAACCTGTGCATTTTTGAAAACTAGAAACCTAGGGGAATCCAAGATGGGGTGACTTGCGGGGCTCTGACCAGGTTCTGTTACCCAGAATCCTTTGCAAACCTCAAAAAGTGGCTAAAAAAACAAGTTTTCCTCACATTTCGGTGACAGAAAGTTCTGGAATCTGAGAGGAGCCACAAATTTCCTTCCACCCAGTGTTCCCCCAAGTCTCCCGATAAAAATGATACCTCACTTGTGTGGGTAGGCCTAGCGCCCGCGACAGGAAATGCCCCAAAACGCAACGTGGACACATCAAATTTTTTGAAAGAAAACAGAGGTGTTTTTTGCAAAGTGCCTACCTGTAGATTTTGGCCTCTAGCTCAGCCGTCACCTAGGGAAACCTACCAAACCTGTGCATTTTTGAAAACTAGAGACCTAGGGGAATCCAAGATGGGGTGACTTGCGGGGCTCTGACCAGGTTCTGTTACCTAGAATCCTTTGCAAACCTCAAAAAGTGGCTAAAAAAACAAGTTTTTCTCACATTTCGGTGACAGAAAGTTCTGGAATCTGAGAGGAGCCACACATTCCCTTCCACCCAGCGTTCCCCCAAGTCTCCCGATAAAAATGATACCTCACTTGTGTGGGTAGGCCTAGCGCCCGCGACAGGAAATGCCCCAAAACGCAACGTGGACACATCAATTTTTTTTAAAGAAAACAGAGGTGATTTTTGCAAAATGCCTACCTGTAGATTTTGGCCTCTAGCTCAGCCGGCACCTAGGGAAACCCACCAAACCTGTGCATTTTTAAAAACTAGAGACCTGGGGGAATCCAAGATGGGGTGACTTGCGGGGCTCTGACCAGGTTCTGTTACCCAGAATCCTTTGCAAGCCTCAAAAAGTGGTTAAAAAAACAAGTTTTCCTCACATTTCGGTGACAGAAAGTTCTGGAATCTGAGAGGAGCCACAATTTTCCTTCCACCCAGCGTTCCCCCAAGTCTACCGATAAAAATGATACCTCCCTTGTGTGGGTAGGCCTAGCGCCCGCGACAGGAAATGCCCCAAAACGCAACGTGGACACATCAAATTTTTTGAAAGAAAACAGAGGTGTTTTTTCCAAAGTGCCTACCTGTAGATTTTGGCCTCTAGCTCAGCCGGCACCTAGGGAAACCTACCAAACCTGTGCATTTTTGAAAACTAGAAACCTAGGGGAATCCAAGATGGGGTGACTTGCGGGGCTCTGACCAGTTTCTGTTACCCAGAATCCTTTGCAAACCTCAAAAAGTGGCTAAAAAACAAGTTTTCCTCACATTTCGGTGACAGAAAGTTCTGGAATCTGAGAGGAGCCACAAATTTCCTTCCACCCAGCGTTCCCCCAAGTCTCCCGATAAAAATGATACCTCACTTGTGTGGGTAGGCCTAGCGCCCGCGACAGGAAATGCCCCAAAACGCAACGTGGACACATCAAATTTTTTGAAAGAAAACAGAGGTGTTTTTTGCAAAGTGCCTACCTGTAGATTTTGGCCTTTAGCTCAGCCGTCACCTAGGGAAACCTACCAAACTTGTGCATTTTTCAAAACTAGAGACCTAGGGGAATCCAAGATGGGGTGACTTGCAGGGCTCTGACCAGGTTCTGTTACCTAGAATCCTTTGCAAACCTCAAAAAGTGGCTAAAAAAACAAGTTTTCCTCACATTTCGGTGACAGAAAGTTCTGGAATCTGAGAGGAGCCACAAATTTCCTTCCACCCAGCGTTCCCCCAAGTCTCCCGATAAAAATTATACTTCACTTGTGTGGGTAGGCCTAGCGCCTGCGACAGGAAATGCCCCAAATCGCAACGTGGACACATCAAATTTTTTGAAAGAAAACAGAGGTGTTTTTTGCAAAGTGCCTACCTGTAGATTTTGGCCTCTAGCTCAGCCGGCACCTAGGGAAACCTACCAAACCTGTGCATTTTTGAAAACTAAAAACCTAGGGGAATCCAAGATGGGGTGACTTGCGGGGCTCTGACCAGGTTCTGTTACCCAGAATCCTTGCAAACCTCAAAAAGTGGCTAAAAAAACAAGTTTTCCTCACATTTCGGTGACAGAAAGTTCTGGAATCTGAGAGGAGCCACAAATTTCCTTCCACCCACCGTTCCCCCAAGTCTCCCGATAAAAATGATACCTCACTTGTGTGGGTAGGCCTAGCGCCCGCGACAGGAAATGCCCCAAAACGCAACGTGGACACATCAAATTTTTTGAAAGAAAACAGAGGTGTTTTTTGCAAAGTGCCTACCTGTAGATTTTGGCCTCTAGCTCAGCCGGCACCTAGGGAAACCTACCAAACCTGTGCATTTTTGAAAACTAGAAACCTAGGGGAATCCAAGATGGGGTGACTTGCGAGGCTCTGACCAAGTTCTGTTACCTAGAATCCTTTGCAAACCTCAAAAAGTGGCTAAAAAAACAAGTTTTCCTCACATTTCGGTGACAGAAAGTTCTGGAATCTGAGAGGAGCCACAAATTCCCTTCCACCCAGCTTTCCCCCAAGTCTCCCGATAAAAATGATACCTCACTTGTGTGGGTAGGCCTAGCGCCCGCGACAGGAAATGCCCCAAAACGCAACGTGGACACATCAATTTTTTTTAAAGAAAACAGAGGTGTTTTTTGCAAAATGCCTACCTGTAGATTTTGGCCTCTAGCTCAGCCGGCACCTAGGGAAACCCACCAAACCTGTGCATTTTTAAAAACTAGAGACCTAGGGGAATCCAAGATGGGGTGACGTGCGGGGCTCTGACCAGGTTCTGTTACCCAGAATCCTTTGCAAGCCTCAAAAAGTGGCTAAAAAAACAAGTTTTTCTCACATTTCGGTGACAGAAAGTTCTGGAATCTGAGAGGAGCCACAAATGTCCTTCCACCCAGCGTTCCCCCAAGTCTCCCGATAAAAATGATACCTCACTTGTGTGGGTAGGCATAGCGCCCGCGACAGGAAATGCCCCAAAACGCAACGTGGACACATCAAATTTTTTGAAAGAAAACAGAGGTGTTTTTTCCAAAGTGCCTACCTGTAGATTTTGGCCTCTAGCTCAGCCGGCACCTAGGGAAACCTACCAAACCTGTGCATTTTTGAAAACTAGAAACCTAGGGGAATCCAAGATGGGGTGACTTGCGGGGCTCTGACCAGTTTCTGTTACCCAGAATCCTTTGCAAACCTCAAAAAGTGGCTAAAAAAACAAGTTTTCCTCACATTTCGGTGACAGAAAGTTCTGGAATCTGAGAGGAGCCACAAATTTCCTTCCACCCAGCGTTCCCCCAAGTCTCCCGATAAAAATGATACCTCACTTTTGTGGGTAGGCCTAGCGCCCGCGACAGGAAATGCCCCAAAACGCAACGTGGACACATCAAATTTTTTTAAAGAAAACAGAGGTGTTTTTTGCAAAGTGCCTACCTGTAGATTTTGGCCTCTAGCTCAGCCGTCACCTAGGGAAACCTACCAAACCTGTGCATTTTTCAAAACTAGAGACCTAGGGGAATCCAAGATGGGGTGACTTGCGGGGCTCTGACCAGGTTCTGTTACCTAGAATCCTTTGCAAACCTCAAAAAGTGGCTAAAAAAACAAGTTTTCCTCACATTTCGGTGACAGAAAGTTCTGGAATCTGAGAGGAGCCACAAATTTCCTTCCTCCCAGCGTTCCCCCAAGTCTCCCGATAAAAATTATACTTTACTTGTGTGGGTAGGCCTAGCGCCTGCGACAGGAAATGCCCCAAAACGCAAAGTGGACACATCAAATTTTTTGAAAGAAAACAGAGGTGTTTTTTGCAAAGTGCCTACCTGTAGATTTTGGCCTCTAGCTCAGCCGGCACCTAGGGAAACCTACCAAACCTGTGCATTTTTGAAAACTAGAAACCTAGGGGAATCCAAGATGGGGTGACTTGCGGGGCTCTGACCAGGTTCTGTTACCCAGAATCCTTTGCAAACCTCAAAAAGTGGCTAAAAAAACAAGTTTTCCTCACATTTCGGTGACAGAAAGTTCTGGAATCTGAGAGGAGCCACAAATTTCCTTCCACCCAGTGTTCCCCCAAGTCTCCCGATAAAAATGATACCTCACTTGTGTGGGTAGGCCTAGCGCCCGCGACAGGAAATGCCCCAAAACGCAACGTGGACACATCAAATTTTTTGAAAGAAAACAGAGGTGTTTTTTGCAAAGTGCCTACCTGTAGATTTTGGCCTCTAGCTCAGCCGTCACCTAGGGAAACCTACCAAACCTGTGCATTTTTGAAAACTAGAGACCTAGGGGAATCCAAGATGGGGTGACTTGCGGGGCTCTGACCAGGTTCTGTTACCTAGAATCCTTTGCAAACCTCAAAAAGTGGCTAAAAAAACAAGTTTTTCTCACATTTCGGTGACAGAAAGTTCTGGAATCTGAGAGGAGCCACACATTCCCTTCCACCCAGCGTTCCCCCAAGTCTCCCGATAAAAATGATACCTCACTTGTGTGGGTAGGCCTAGCGCCCGCGACAGGAAATGCCCCAAAACGCAACGTGGACACATCAATTTTTTTTAAAGAAAACAGAGGTGATTTTTGCAAAATGCCTACCTGTAGATTTTGGCCTGTAGCTCAGCCGGCACCTAGGGAAACCCACCAAACCTGTGCATTTTTAAAAACTAGAGACCTGGGGGAATCCAAGATGGGGTGACTTGCGGGGCTCTGACCAGGTTCTGTTACCCAGAATCCTTTGCAAGCCTCAAAAAGTGGTTAAAAAAACAAGTTTTCCTCACATTTCGGTGACAGAAAGTTCTGGAATCTGAGAGGAGCCACAATTTTCCTTCCACCCAGCGTTCCCCCAAGTCTACCGATAAAAATGATACCTCCCTTGTGTGGGTAGGCCTAGCGCCCGCGACAGGAAATGCCCCAAAACGCAACGTGGACACATCAAATTTTTTGAAAGAAAACAGAGGTGTTTTTTCCAAAGTGCCTACCTGTAGATTTTGGCCTCTAGCTCAGCCGGCACCTAGGGAAACCTACCAAACCTGTGCATTTTTGAAAACTAGAAACCTAGGGGAATCCAAGATGGGGTGACTTGCGGGGCTCTGACCAGTTTCTGTTACCCAGAATCCTTTGCAAACCTCAAAAAGTGGCTAAAAAACAAGTTTTCCTCACATTTCGGTGACAGAAAGTTCTGGAATCTGAGAGGAGCCACAAATTTCCTTCCACCCAGCGTTCCCCCAAGTCTCCCGATAAAAATGATACCTCACTTGTGTGGGTAGGCCTAGCGCCCGCGACAGGAAATGCCCCAAAACGCAACGTGGACACATCAAATTTTTTGAAAGAAAACAGAGGTGTTTTTTGCAAAGTGCCTACCTGTAGATTTTGGCCTTTAGCTCAGCCGTCACCTAGGGAAACCTACCAAACTTGTGCATTTTTCAAAACTAGAGACCTAGGGGAATCCAAGATGGGGTGACTTGCAGGGCTCTGACCAGGTTCTGTTACCTAGAATCCTTTGCAAACCTCAAAAAGTGGCTAAAAAAACAAGTTTTCCTCACATTTCGGTGACAGAAAGTTCTGGAATCTGAGAGGAGCCACAAATTTCCTTCCACCCAGCGTTCCCCCAAGTCTCCCGATAAAAATTATACTTCACTTGTGTGGGTAGGCCTAGCGCCTGCGACAGGAAATGCCCCAAATCGCAACGTGGACACATCAAATTTTTTGAAAGAAAACAGAGGTGTTTTTTGCAAAGTGCCTACCTGTAGATTTTGGCCTCTAGCTCAGCCGGCACCTAGGGAAACCTACCAAACCTGTGCATTTTTGAAAACTAAAAACCTAGGGGAATCCAAGATGGGGTGACTTGCGGGGCTCTGACCAGGTTCTGTTACCCAGAATCCTTGCAAACATCAAAAAGTGGCTAAAAAAACAAGTTTTCCTCACATTTCGGTGACAGAAAGTTCTGGAATCTGAGAGGAGCCACAAATTTCCTTCCACCCACCGTTCCCCCAAGTCTCCCGATAAAAATGATACCTCACTTGTGTGGGTAGGCCTAGCGCCCGCGACAGGAAATGCCCCAAAACGCAACGTGGACACATCAAATTTTTTGAAAGAAAACAGAGGTGTTTTTTCCAAAGTGCCTACCTGTAGATTTTGGCCTCTAGCTCAGCCGGCACCTAGGGAAACCTACCAAACATGTGCATTTTTGAAAACTAGAAACCTAGGGGAATCCAAGATGGGGTGACTTGCGGGGCTCTGACCAGTTTCTGTTACCCAGAATCCTTTGCAAACCTCAAAAAGTGGCTAAAAAACAAGTTTTCCTCACATTTCGGTGACAGAAAGTTCTGGAATCTGAGAGGAGCCACAAATTTCCTTCCACCCAGCGTTCCCCCACGTCTCCCGATAAAAATGGTACCTCACTTGTGTGGGTAGGCCTAGCGCCCGCGACAGGAAATGCCCCAAAACGCAACGTGGACACATCAAATTTTTTGAAAGAAAACAGAGGTGTTTTTTGCAAAGTGCCTACCTGTCGATTTTGGCCTCTAGCTCAGCCGTCACCTAGGGAAACCTACCAAACCTGTGCATTTTTCAAAACTAGAGACCTAGGGGAATCCAAGATGGGGTGACTTGCAGGGCTCTGACCAGGTTCTGTTACCTAGAATCCTTTGCAAACCTCAAAAAGTGGCTAAAAAAACAAGTTTTCCTCACATTTCGGTGACAGAAAGTTCTGGAATCTGAGAGGAGCCACAAATTTCCTTCCACCCAGCGTTCCCCCAAGTCTCCCGATAAAAATTATACTTCACTTGTGTGGGTAGGCCTAGCGCCTGCGACAGGAAATGCCCCAAAACGCAACGTGGACACATCAAATTTTTTGAAAGAAAACAGAGGTGTTTTTTGCAAAGTGCCTACCTGTAGATTTTGGCCTCTAGCTCAGCCGGCACCTAGGGAAACCTACCAAACCTGTGCATTTTTGAAAACTAGAAACCTAGGGGAATCCAAGATGGGGTGACTTGGGGGGCTCTGACCAGGTTCTGTTACCCAGAATCCTTGCAAACCTCAAAAAGTGGCTAAAAAAACAAGTTTTCCTCACATTTCGGTGACAGAAAGTTCTGGAATCTGAGAGGAGCCACAAATTTCCTTCCACCCACCGTTCCCCCAAGTCTCCCGATAAAAATGATACCTCACTTGTGTGGGTAGGCCTAGCGCCCGCGACAGGAAATGCCCCAAAACGCAACGTGGACACATCAAATTTTTTGAAAGAAAACAGAGGTGTTTTTTGCAAAGTGCCTATCTGTAGATTTTGGCCTCTAGCTCAGCCGTCACCTAGGGAAACCTACCAAACCTGTGCATTTTCTAAAACTAGACACCTAGGGGAACCAAGATGGGGTGACTTGCGGGGCTCTGACCAGGTTCTGTTACCTAGAATCCTTTGCAAACCTCAAAAAGTGGCTAAAAAAACAAGTTTTCCTCACATTTCGGTGACAGAAAGTTCTGGAATCTGAGAGGAGCCACAAATTTCCTTCCACCCAGCGTTCCCCCAAGTCTCCCGATAAAAATTATACCTCACTTGTGTGGGTAGGCCTAGCGCCCGCGACAGGAAATGCCCCAAAACGCAACGTGGACACATCACATTTTTTGAAAGAAAACAGAGTTGTTTTTTGCAAAGTGCCTACCTGTAGATTTTGGCCTCTAGCTCAGCCGTCACCTAGGGAAACCTACCAATCCTGTGCATTTTTGAAAACTAGAGACCTAGGGGAATCCAAGATGGGGTGACTTGCGGGGCTCTGACCAGGTTCTGTTACCCAGAATCCTTTGCAAACCTCAAAAAGTGGCTAAAAAAACAAGTTTTCCTCACATTTCGGTGACAGAAAGTTCTGGAATCTGAGAGGAGCCACAAATTTCCTTCCACCCAGCGTTCCCCCAAGTCTCCCGATAAAAATTATACTTCACTTGTGTGGGTAGGCCTAGCGCCTGCGACAGGAAATGCCCCAAAACGCAACGTGGACACATCAAATTTTTTGAAAGAAAACAGAGGTGTTTTTTGCAAAGTGCCTACCTGTAGATTTTGGCCTCTAGCTCAGCCGGCACCTAGGGAAACCTACCAAACCTGTGCATTTTTGAAAACTAGAAACCTAGGGGAATCCAAGATGGGGTGACTTGCGGGGCTCTGACCAGGTTCTGTTACCCAGAATCCTTTGCAAACCTCAAAAAGTGGCTAAAAAAACAAGTTTTCCTCACATTTCGGTGACAGAAAGTTCTGGAATCTGAGAGGAGCCACAAATTTCCTTCCAGCCAGCGTTCCCCCAAGTCTCCTGATAAAAATGATACCTCACTTGTGTGGGTAGGCCTAGCGCCCGCGACAGGAAATGCCCCAAAACGCAACGTGGACAGATCAAATTTTTTGAAAGAAAACAGAGGTGTTTTTTGCAAAGTGCCTGCCTGTAGATTTTGGCCTCTAGCTCAGCCGTCACCTAGGGAAACCTACCAAACCTGTGCATTTTTTAAAACTAGAGACCTAGGGGAATCCAGGATGGGGTGACTTGCAGGGCTCTGACCAGGTTCTGTTACCTAGAATCCTTTGCATACCTCAAAAAGTGGCTAAAAAAACAAGTTTTCCTCACATTTCGGTGACAGAAAGTTCTGGAATCTGAGAGGAGCCACAAATTTCCTTCCACCCAGCGTTCCCCCAAGTCTCCCGATAAAAATTATACTTCACTTGTGTGGGTAGGCCTAGCGCCTGCGACAGGAAATGCCCCAAAACGCAACGTGGACACATCAAATTTTTTGAAAGAAAACAGAGGTGTTTTTTGCAAAGTGCCTACCTGTAGATTTTGGCCTCTAGCTCAGCCGGCACCTAGGGAAACCTACCAAACCTGTGCATTTTTGAAAACTAGAAACCTAGGGGAATCCAAGATGGGGTGACTTGCGAGGCTCTGACCAAGTTCTGTTACCTAGAATCCTTTGCAAACCTCAAAAAGTGGCTAAAAAAACAAGTTTTCCTCACATTTCGGTGACAGAAAGTTCTGGAATCTGAGAGGAGCCACAAATTCCCTTCCACCCAGCTTTCCCCCAAGTCTCCCGATAAAAATGATACCTCACTTGTGTGGGTAGGCCTAGCGCCCGCGACAGGAAATGCCCCAAAACGCAACGTGGACACATCAATTTTTTTTAAAGAAAACAGAGGTGTTTTTTGCAAAATGCCTACCTGTAGATTTTGGCCTCTAGCTCAGCCGGCACCTAGGGAAACCCACCAAACCTGTGCATTTTTAAAAACTAGAGACCTAGGGGAATCCAAGATGGGGTGACGTGCGGGGCTCTGACCAGGTTCTGTTACCCAGAATCCTTTGCAAGCCTCAAAAAGTGGCTAAAAAAACAAGTTTTTCTCACATTTCGGTGACAGAAAGTTCTTGAATCTGAGAGGAGCCACAAATGTCCTTCCACCCAGCGTTCCCCCAAGTCTCCCGATAAAAATGATACCTCACTTGTGTGGGTAGGCCTAGCGCCCGCGACAGGAAATGCCCCAAAACGCAACGTGGACACATCAAATTTTTTGAAAGAAAACAGAGGTGTTTTTTCCAAAGTGCCTACCTGTAGATTTTGGCCTCTAGCTCAGCCGGCACCTAGGGAAACCTACCAAACCTGTGCATTTTTGAAAACTAGAAACCTAGGGGAATCCAAGATGGGGTGACTTGCGGGGCTCTGACCAGGTTCTGTTACCTAGAATCCTTTGCAAACCTCAAAAAGTGGCTAAAAAAACAAGTTTTCCTCACATTTCGGTGACAGAAAGTTCTGGAATCTGAGAGGAGCCACAAATTTCCTTCCTCCCAGCGTTCCCCCAAGTCTCCCGATAAAAATTATACTTTACTTGTGTGGGTAGGCCTAGCGCCTGCGACAGGAAATGCCCCAAAACGCAAAGTGGACACATCAAATTTTTTGAAAGAAAACAGAGGTGTTTTTTGCAAAGTGCCTACCTGTAGATTTTGGCCTCTAGCTCAGCCGGCACCTAGGGAAACCTACCAAACCTGTGCATTTTTGAAAACTAGAAACCTAGGGGAATCCAAGATGGGGTGACTTGCGGGGCTCTGACCAGGTTCTGTTACCCAGAATCCTTTGCAAACCTCAAAAAGTGGCTAAAAAAACAAGTTTTCCTCACATTTCGGTGACAGAAAGTTCTGGAATCTGAGAGGAGCCACAAATTTCCTTCCACCCAGTGTTCCCCCAAGTCTCCCGATAAAAATGATACCTCACTTGTGTGGGTAGGCCTAGCGCCCGCGACAGGAAATGCCCCAAAACGCAACGTGGACACATCAATTTTTTTTAAAGAAAACAGAGGTGTTTTTTGCAAAGTGCCTACCTGTAGATTTTGGCCTCTAGCTCAGCCGTCACCTAGGGAAACCTACCAAACCTGTGCATTTTTGAAAACTAGAGACCTAGGGGAATCCAAGATGGGGTGACTTGCGGGGCTCTGACCAGGTTCTGTTACCTAGAATCCTTTGCAAACCTCAAAAAGTGGCTAAAAAAACAAGTTTTTCTCACATTTCGGTGACAGAAAGTTCTGGAATCTGAGAGGAGCCACAAATTCCCTTCCACCCAGCGTTCCCCCAAGTCTCCCGATAAAAATGATACCTCACTTGTGTGGGTAGGCCTAGCGCCCGCGACAGGAAATGCCCCAAAACGCAACGTGGACACATCAATTTTTTTTAAAGAAAACAGAGGTGTTTTTTGCAAAATGCCTACCTGTAGATTTTGGCCTCTAGCTCAGCCGGCACCTAGGGAAACCCACCAAACCTGTGCATTTTTAAAAACTAGAGACCTGGGGGAATCCAAGATGGGGTGACTTGCGGGGCTCTGACCAGGTTCTGTTACCCAGAATCCTTTGCAAGCCTCAAAAAGTGGTTAAAAAAACAAGTTTTCCTCACATTTCGGTGACAGAAAGTTCTGGAATCTGAGAGGAGCCACAATTTTCCTTCCACCCAGCGTTCCCCCAAGTCTCCCGATAAAAATGATACCTCACTTGTGTGGGTAGGCCTAGCGCCCGCGACAGGAAATGCCCCAAAACGCAACGTGGACACATCAAATTTTTTGAAAGAAAACAGAGGTGTTTTTTCCAAAGTGCCTACCTGTAGATTTTGGCCTCTAGCTCAGCCGGCACCTAGGGAAACCTACCAAACCTGTGCATTTTTGAAAACTAGAAACCTAGGGGAATCCAAGATGGGGTGACTTGCGGGGCTCTGACCAGTTTCTGTTACCCAGAATCCTTTGCAAACCTCAAAAAGTGGCTAAAAAACAAGTTTTCCTCACATTTCGGTGACAGAAAGTTCTGGAATCTGAGAGGAGCCACAAATTTCCTTCCACCCAGCGTTCCCCCAAGTCTCCCGATAAAAATGATACCTCACTTGTGTGGGTAGGCCTAGCGCCCGCGACAGGAAATGCCCCAAAACGCAACGTGGACACATCAAATTTTTTGAAAGAAAACAGAGGTGTTTTTTGCAAAGTGCCTACCTGTAGATTTTGGCCTTTAGCTCAGCCGTCACCTAGGGAAACCTACCAAACTTGTGCATTTTTCAAAACTAGAGACCTAGGGGAATCCAAGATGGGGTGACTTGCAGGGCTCTGACCAGGTTCTGTTACCTAGAATCCTTTGCAAACCTCAAAAAGTGGCTAAAAAAACAAGTTTTCCTCACATTTCGGTGACAGAAAGTTCTGGAATCTGAGAGGAGCCACAAATTTCCTTCCACCCAGCGTTCCCCCAAGTCTCCCGATAAAAATTAAACTTCACTTGTGTGGGTAGGCCTAGCGCTTGCGACAGGAAATGCCCCAAATCGCAACGTGGACACATCAAATTTTTTGAAAGAAAACAGAGGTGTTTTTTGCAAAGTGCCTACCTGTAGATTTTGGCCTCTAGCTCAGCCGGCACCTAGGGAAACCTACCAAACCTGTGCATTTTTGAAAACTAAAAACCTAGGGGAATTAAAGATGGGGTGACTTGCGGGGCTCTGACCAGGTTCTGTTACCCAGAATCCTTGCAAACCTCAAAAAGTGGCTAAAAAAACAAGTTTTCCTCACATTTCGGTGACAGAAAGTTCTGGAATCTGAGAGGAGCCACAAATTTCCTTCCTCCCAGCGTTCCCCCAAGTCTCCCGATAAAAATTATACTTTACTTGTGTGGGTAGGCCTAGCGCCTGCGACAGGAAATGCCCCAAAACGCAACGTGGACACATCAAATTTTTTGAAAGAAAACAGAGGTGTTTTTTGCAAAGTGCCTACCTGTAGATTTTGGCCTCTAGCTCAGCCGGCACCTAGGGAAACCTACCAAACCTGTGCATTTTTGAAAACTAGAAACCTAGGGGAATCCAAGATGGGGTGACTTGCGGGGCTCTGACCAGGTTCTGTTACCCAGAATCCTTTGCAAACCTCAAAAAGTGGCTAAAAAAACAAGTTTTCCTCACATTTCGGTGACAGAAAGTTCTGGAATCTGAGAGGAGCCACAAATTTCCTTCCACCCAGTGTTCCCCCAAGTCTCCCGATAAAAATGATACCTCACTTGTGTGGGTAGGCCTAGCGCCCGCGACAGGAAATGCCCCAAAACGCAACGTGGACACATCAAATTTTTTGAAAGAAAACAGAGGTGTTTTTTGCAAAGTGCCTACCTGTAGATTTTGGCCTCTAGCTCAGCCGTCACCTAGGGAAACCCACCAAACCTGTGCATTTTTGAAAACTAGAGACCTAGGGGAATCCAAGATGGGGTGACTTGCGGGGCTCTGACCAGGTTCTGTTACCTAGAATCCTTTGCAAACCTCAAAAAGTGGCTAAAAAAACAAGTTTTTCTCACATTTCGGTGACAGAAAGTTCTGGAATCTGAGAGGAGCCACAAATTCCCTTCCACCCAGCGTTCCCCCAAGTCTCCCGATAAAAATGATACCTCACTTGTGTGGGTAGGCCTAGCGCCCGCGACAGGAAATGCCCCAAAACGCAACGTGGACACATCAATTTTTTTTAAAGAAAACAGAGGTGTTTTTTGCAAAATGCCTACCTGTAGATTTTGGCCTCTAGCTCAGCCGGCACCTAGGGAAACCCACCAAACCTGTGCATTTTTAAAAACTAGAGACCTGGGGGAATCCAAGATGGGGTGACTTGCGGGGCTCTGACCAGGTTCTGTTACCCAGAATCCTTTGCAAGCCTCAAAAAGTGGTTAAAAAAACAAGTTTTCCTCACATTTCGGTGACAGAAAGTTCTGGAATCTGAGAGGAGCCACAAATTTCCTTCCACCCAGCGTTCCCCCAAGTCTCCCGATAAAAATGATACCTCACTTGTGTGGGTAGGCCTAGCGCCCGCGACAGGAAATGCCCCAAAACGCAACGTGGACACATCAAATTTTTTGAAAGAAAACAGAGGTGTTTTTTCCAAAGTGCCTACCTGTAGATTTTGGCCTCTAGCTCAGCCGGCACCTAGGGAAACCTACCAAACCTGTGCATTTTTGAAAACTAGAAACCTAGGGGAATCCAAGATGGGGTGACTTGCGGGGCTCTGACCAGTTTCTGTTACCCAGAATCCTTTGCAAACCTCAAAAAGTGGCTAAAAAACAAGTTTTCCTCACATTTCGGTGACAGAAAGTTCTGGAATCTGAGAGGAGCCACAAATTTCCTTCCACCCAGCGTTCCCCCAAGTCTCCCGATAAAAATGATACCTCACTTGTGTGGGTAGGCCTAGCGCCCGCGACAGGAAATGCCCCAAAACGCAACGTGGACACATCAAATTTTTTGAAAGAAAACAGAGGTGTTTTTTGCAAAGTGCCTACCTGTAGATTTTGGCCTTTAGCTCAGCCGTCACCTAGGGAAACCTACCAAACTTGTGCATTTTTCAAAAGTAGAGACCTAGGGGAATCCAAGATGGGGTGACTTGCAGGGCTCTGACCAGGTTCTGTTACCTAGAATCCTTTGCAAACCTCAAAAAGTGGCTAAAAAAACAAGTTTTCCTCACATTTCGGTGACAGAAAGTTCTGGAATCTGAGAGGAGCCACAAATTTCCTTCCACCCAGCGTTCCCCCAAGTCTCCCGATAAAAATTATACTTCACTTGTGTGGGTAGGCCTAGCGCCTGCGACAGGAAATGCCCCAAATCGCAACGTGGACACATCACATTTCTTGAAAGAAAACAGAGGTGTTTTTTGCAAAGTGCCTACCTGTAGATTTTGGCCTCTAGCTCAGCCGGCACCTAGGGAAACCTACCAAACCTGTGCATTTTTAAAAACTAAAAACCTAGGGGAATCCAAGATGGGGTGACTTGCGGGGCTCTGACCAGGTTCTGTTACCCAGAATCCTTGCAAACCTCAAAAAGTGGCTAAAAAAACAAGTTTTCCTCACATTTCGGTGACAGAAAGTTCTGGAATCTGAGAGGAGCCACAAATTTCCTTCCACCCACCGTTCCCCCAAGTCTCCCGATAAAAATGATACCTCACTTGTGTGGGTAGGCCTAGCGCCCGCGACAGGAAATGCCCCAAAACGCAACGTGGACACATCAAATTTTTTGAAAGAAAACAGAGGTGTTTTTTCCAAAGTGCCTACCTGTAGATTTTGGCCTCTAGCTCAGCCGGCACCTAGGGAAACCTACCAAACCTGTGCATTTTTGAAAACTAGAAACCTAGGGGAATCCAAGATGGGGTGACTTGCGGGGCTCTGACCAGTTTCTGTTACCCAGAATCCTTTGCAAACCTCAAAAAGTGGCTAAAAAACAAGTTTTCCTCACATTTCGGTGACAGAAAGTTCTGGAATCTGAGAGGAGCCACAAATTTCCTTCCACCCAGCGTTCCCCCAAGTCTCCCGATAAAAATGATACCTCACTTGTGTGGGTAGGCCTAGCGCCCGCGACAGGAAATGCCCCAAAACGCAACGTGGACACATCAAATTTTTTGAAAGAAAACAGAGGTATTTTTTGCAAAGTGCCTACCTGTAGATTTTGGCCTTTAGCTCAGCCGTCACCTAGGGAAACCTACCAAACTTGTGCATTTTTCAAAACTAGAGACCTAGGGGAATCCAAGATGGGGTGACTTGCAGGGCTCTGACCAGGTTCTGTTACCTAGAATCCTTTGCAAACCTCAAAAAGTGGCTAAAAAAACAAGTTTTCCTCACATTTCGGTGACAGAAAGTTCTGGAATCTGAGAGGAGCCACAAATTTCCTTCCACCCAGCGTTCCCCCAAGTCTCCCGATAAAAATTAAACTTCACTTGTGTGGGTAGGCCTAGCGCTTGCGACAGGAAATGCCCCAAATCGCAACGTGGACACATCAAATTTTTTGAAAGAAAACAGAGGTGTTTTTTGCAAAGTGCCTACCTGTAGATTTTGGCCTCTAGCTCAGCCGGCACCTAGGGAAACCTACCAAACCTGTGCATTTTTGAAAACTAAAAACCTAGGGGAATTAAAGATGGGGTGACTTGCGGGGCTCTGACCAGGTTCTGTTACCCAGAATCCTTGCAAACCTCAAAAAGTGGCTAAAAAAACAAGTTTTCCTCACATTTCGGTGACAGAAAGTTCTGGAATCTGAGAGGAGCCACAAATTTCCTTCCTCCCAGCGTTCCCCCAAGTCTCCCGATAAAAATTATACTTTACTTGTGTGGGTAGGCCTAGCGCCTGCGACAGGAAATGCCCCAAAACGCAACGTGGACACATCAAATTTTTTGAAAGAAAACAGAGGTGTTTTTTGCAAAGTGCCTACCTGTAGATTTTGGCCTCTAGCTCAGCCGGCACCTAGGGAAACCTACCAAACCTGTGCATTTTTGAAAACTAGAAACCTAGGGGAATCCAAGATGGGGTGACTTGCGGGGCTCTGACCAGGTTCTGTTACCCAGAATCCTTTGCAAACCTCAAAAAGTGGCTAAAAAAACAAGTTTTCCTCACATTTCGGTGACAGAAAGTTCTGGAATCTGAGAGGAGCCACAAATTTCCTTCCACCCAGTGTTCCCCCAAGTCTCCCGATAAAAATGATACCTCACTTGTGTGGGTAGGCCTAGCGCCCGCGACAGGAAATGCCCCAAAACGCAACGTGGACACATCAAATTTTTTGAAAGAAAACAGAGGTGTTTTTTGCAAAGTGCCTACCTGTAGATTTTGGCCTCTAGCTCAGCCGTCACCTAGGGAAACCCACCAAACCTGTGCATTTTTGAAAACTAGAGACCTAGGGGAATCCAAGATGGGGTGACTTGCGGGGCTCTGACCAGGTTCTGTTACCTAGAATCCTTTGCAAACCTCAAAAAGTGGCTAAAAAAACAAGTTTTTCTCACATTTCGGTGACAGAAAGTTCTGGAATCTGAGAGGAGCCACAAATTCCCTTCCACCCAGCGTTCCCCCAAGTCTCCCGATAAAAATGATACCTCACTTGTGTGGGTAGGCCTAGCGCCCGCGACAGGAAATGCCCCAAAACGCAACGTGGACACATCAATTTTTTTTAAAGAAAACAGAGGTGTTTTTTGCAAAATGCCTACCTGTAGATTTTGGCCTCTAGCTCAGCCGGCACCTAGGGAAACCCACCAAACCTGTGCATTTTTAAAAACTAGAGACCTGGGGGAATCCAAGATGGGGTGACTTGCGGGGCTCTGACCAGGTTCTGTTACCCAGAATCCTTTGCAAGCCTCAAAAAGTGGTTAAAAAAACAAGTTTTCCTCACATTTCGGTGACAGAAAGTTCTGGAATCTGAGAGGAGCCACAAATTTCCTTCCACCCAGCGTTCCCCCAAGTCTCCCGATAAAAATGATACCTCACTTGTGTGGGTAGGCCTAGCGCCCGCGACAGGAAATGCCCCAAAACGCAACGTGGACACATCAAATTTTTTGAAAGAAAACAGAGGTGTTTTTTCCAAAGTGCCTACCTGTAGATTTTGGCCTCTAGCTCAGCCGGCACCTAGGGAAACCTACCAAACCTGTGCATTTTTGAAAACTAGAAACCTAGGGGAATCCAAGATGGGGTGACTTGCGGGGCTCTGACCAGTTTCTGTTACCCAGAATCCTTTGCAAACCTCAAAAAGTGGCTAAAAAACAAGTTTTCCTCACATTTCGGTGACAGAAAGTTCTGGAATCTGAGAGGAGCCACAAATTTCCTTCCACCCAGCGTTCCCCCAAGTCTCCCGATAAAAATGATACCTCACTTGTGTGGGTAGGCCTAGCGCCCGCGACAGGAAATGCCCCAAAACGCAACGTGGACACATCAAATTTTTTGAAAGAAAACAGAGGTGTTTTTTGCAAAGTGCCTACCTGTAGATTTTGGCCTTTAGCTCAGCCGTCACCTAGGGAAACCTACCAAACTTGTGCATTTTTCAAAAGTAGAGACCTAGGGGAATCCAAGATGGGGTGACTTGCAGGGCTCTGACCAGGTTCTGTTACCTAGAATCCTTTGCAAACCTCAAAAAGTGGCTAAAAAAACAAGTTTTCCTCACATTTCGGTGACAGAAAGTTCTGGAATCTGAGAGGAGCCACAAATTTCCTTCCACCCAGCGTTCCCCCAAGTCTCCCGATAAAAATTATACTTCACTTGTGTGGGTAGGCCTAGCGCCTGCGACAGGAAATGCCCCAAATCGCAACGTGGACACATCACATTTCTTGAAAGAAAACAGAGGTGTTTTTTGCAAAGTGCCTACCTGTAGATTTTGGCCTCTAGCTCAGCCGGCACCTAGGGAAACCTACCAAACCTGTGCATTTTTAAAAACTAAAAACCTAGGGGAATCCAAGATGGGGTGACTTGCGGGGCTCTGACCAGGTTCTGTTACCCAGAATCCTTGCAAACCTCAAAAAGTGGCTAAAAAAACAAGTTTTCCTCACATTTCGGTGACAGAAAGTTCTGGAATCTGAGAGGAGCCACAAATTTCCTTCCACCCACCGTTCCCCCAAGTCTCCCGATAAAAATGATACCTCACTTGTGTGGGTAGGCCTAGCGCCCGCGACAGGAAATGCCCCAAAACGCAACGTGGACACATCAAATTTTTTGAAAGAAAACAGAGGTGTTTTTTCCAAAGTGCCTACCTTTAGATTTTGGCCTCTAGCTCAGCCGGCACCTAGGGAAACCTACCAAACATGTGCATTTTTGAAAACTAGAAACCTAGGGGAATCCAAGATGGGGTGACTTGCGGGGCTCTGACCAGTTTCTGTTACCCAGAATCCTTTGCAAACCTCAAAAAGTGGCTAAAAAACAAGTTTTCCTCACATTTCGGTGACAGAAAGTTCTGGAATCTGAGAGGAGCCACAAATTTCCTTCCACCCAGCGTTCCCCCAAGTCTCCCGATAAAAATGGTACCTCACTTGTGTGGGTAGGCCTAGCGCCCGCGACAGGAAATGCCCCAAAACGCAACGTGGACACATCAAATTTTTTGAAAGAAAACAGAGGTGTTTTTTGCAAAGTGCCTACCTGTCGATTTTGGCCTCTAGCTCAGCCGTCACCTAGGGAAACCTACCAAACCTGTGCATTTTTCAAAACTAGAGACCTAGGGGAATCCAAGATGGGGTGACTTGCAGGGCTCTGACCAGGTTCTGTTACCTAGAATCCTTTGCAAACCTCAAAAAGTGGCTAAAAAAACAAGTTTTCCTCACATTTCGGTGACAGAAAGTTCTGGAATCTGAGAGGAGCCACAAATTTCCTTCCACCCAGCGTTCCCCCAAGTCTCCCGATAAAAATTATACTTCACTTGTGTGGGTAGGCCTAGCGCCTGCGACAGGAAATGCCCCAAAACGCAACGTGGACACATCAAATTTTTTTAAAGAAAACAGAGGTGTTTTTTGCAAAGTGCCTACCTGTAGATTTTGGCCTCTAGCTCAGCCGGCACCTAGGGAAACCTACCAAACCTGTGCATTTTTGAAAACTAGAAACCTAGGGGAATCCAAGATGGGGTGACTTGCGGGGCTCTGACTAGGTTCTGTTACCCAGAATCCTTGCAAATCTCAAAAAGTGGCTAAAAAAACAAGTTTTCCTCACATTTCGGTGACAGAAAGTTCTGGAATCTGAGAGGAGCCACAAATTTCCTTCCACCCACCGTTCCCCCAAGTCTCCCGATAAAAATGATACCTCACTTGTGTGGGTAGGCCTAGCGCCCGCGACAGGAAATGCCCCAAAACGCAACGTGGACACATCAAATTTTTTGAAAGAAAACAGAGGTGTTTTTTGCAAAGTGCCTATCTGTAGATTTTGGCCTCTAGCTCAGCCGTCACCTAGGGAAACCTACCAAACCTGTGCATTTTCTAAAACTAGAGACCTAGGGGAACCAAGATGGGGTGACTTGCGGGGCTCTGACCAGGTTCTGTTACCTAGAATCGTTTGCAAACCTCAAAAAGTGGCTAAAAAAACAAGTTTTCCTCACATTTCGGTGACAGAAAGTTCTGGAATCTGAGAGGAGCCATAAATTCCCTTCCACCCAGCGTTCCCCCAAGTCTCCCGATAAAAATGATACCTCACTTGTGTGGGTAGGCCTAGCACCCGCGACAGGAAATGCCCCAAAACGGAACGTGGACACATCAAATTTTTTTCAAGAAAACAGAGGTGTTTTTTGCAAAGTGCCTACCTGTAGATTTTGGCCTCTAGCTCAGCCGTCACCTAGGGAAACCTACCAAACCTGTGCATTTTTGAAAACTAGAGACCTAGGGGAATCCAAGATGGGGTGACTTGCGGGGCTCTGACCAGGTTCTGTTACCCAGAATCCTTTGCAAACCTCAAAAAGTGGCTAAAAAACAAGTTTTCCTCACATTTCGGTGACAGAAAGTTCTGGAATCTGAGAGGAGCCACAAATTTCCTTCCACCCAGCGTTCCCCCAAGTCTCCCGATAAAAATTATACCTCACTTGTGTGGGTAGGCCTAGCGCCCGCGACAGGAAATGCCCCAAAACGCAACTTGGACACATCAAATTTTTTGAAAGAAAACAGAGGTGTTTTTTGCAAAGTGCCTACCTGTAGATTTTGGCCTCTAGCTCAGCCGTCACCTAGGGAAACCTACCAATCCTGTGCATTTTTGAAAACTAGAGACCTAGGGGAATCCAAGATGGGGTGACTTGCGGGGCTCTGACCAGGTTCTGTTACCCAGAATCCTTTGCAAACCTCAAAAAGTGGCTAAAAAAACAAGTTTTCGTCACATTTCGGTGACAGAAAGTTCTGGAATCTGAGAGGAGCCACAAATTTCCTTCCACCCAGCGTTCCCCCAAGTCTCCCGATAAAAATTATACTTCACTTGTGTGGGTAGGCCTAGCGCCTGCGACAGGAAATGCCCCAAAACGCAACGTGGACACATCAAATTTTTTGAAAGAAAACAGAGGTGTTTTTTGCAAAGTGCCTACCTGTAGATTTTGGCCTCTAGCTCAGCCGGCACCTAGGGAAACCTACCAAACCTGTGCATTTTTGAAAACTAGAAACCTAGGGGAATCCAAGATGGGGTGACTTGCGGGGCTCTGACCAGGTTCTGTTACCCAGAATCCTTTGCAAACCTCAAAAAGTGGCTAAAAAAACAAGTTTTCCTCACATTTCGGTGACAGAAAGTTCTGGAATCTGAGAGGAGCCACAAATTTCCTTCCACCCAGCGTTCCCCCAAGTCTCCCGATAAAAATGATACCTCACTTGTGTGGGTAGGCCTAGCGCCCGCGACAGGAAATGCCCCAAAACGCAACGTGGACACATCAAATTTTTTGAAAGAAAACAGAGGTGTTTTTTGCAAAGTGCCTACCTGTAGATTTTGGCCTCTAGCTCAGCCGTCACCTAGGGAAACCTACCAAACCTGTGCATTTTTGAAAACTAGAGACCTAGGGGAATCCAAGATGGGGTGACTTGCAGGGCTCTGACCAGGTTCTGTTACCTAGAATCCTTTGCAAACCTCAAAAAGTGGCTAAAAAAACAAGTTTTCCTCACATTTCGGTGACAGAAAGTTCTGGAATCTGAGAGGAGCCACAAATTTCCTTCCACCCAGCGTTCCCCCAAGTCTCCCGATAAAAATTATACTTCACTTGTGTGGGTAGGCCTAGCGCCTGCGACAGGAAATGCCCCAAAACGCAACGTGGACACATCAAATTTTTTGAAAGAAAACAGAGGTGTTTTTTGCAAAGTGCCTACCTGTAGATTTTGGCCTCTAGCTCAGCCGGCACCTAGGGAAACCTACCAAACCTGTGCATTTTTGAAAACTAGAAACCTAGGGGAATCCAAGATGGGGTGACTTGCGGGGCTCTGACCAGTTTCTGTTACCCAGAATCCTTTGCAAACCTCAAAAAGTGGCTAAAAAACAAGTTTTCCTCACATTTCGGTGACAGAAAGTTCTGGAATCTGAGAGGAGCCACAAATTTCCTTCCACCCAGCGTTCCCCCAAGTCTCCCGATAAAAATGATACCTCACTTGTGTGGGTAGGCCTAGCGCCCGCGACAGGAAATGCCCCAAAACGCAACGTGGACACATCAAATTTTTTGAAAGAAAACAGAGGTGTTTTTTGCAAAGTGCCTACCTGTAGATTTTGGCCTTTAGCTCAGCCGTCACCTAGGGAAACCTACCAAACTTGTGCATTTTTCAAAAGTAGAGACCTAGGGGAATCCAAGATGGGGTGACTTGCAGGGCTCTGACCAGGTTCTGTTACCTAGAATCCTTTGCAAACCTCAAAAAGTGGCTAAAAAAACAAGTTTTCCTCACATTTCGGTGACAGAAAGTTCTGGAATCTGAGAGGAGCCACAAATTTCCTTCCACCCAGCGTTCCCCCAAGTCTCCCGATAAAAATTATACTTCACTTGTGTGGGTAGGCCTAGCGCCTGCGACAGGAAATGCCCCAAATCGCAACGTGGACACATCAAATTTTTTGAAAGAAAACAGAGGTGTTTTTTGCAAAGTGCCTACCTGTAGATTTTGGCCTCTAGCTCAGCCGGCACCTAGGGAAACCTACCAAACCTGTGCATTTTTGAAAACTAAAAACCTAGGGGAATCCAAGATGGGGTGACTTGCGGGGCTCTGACCAGGTTCTGTTACCCAGAATCCTTGCAAACCTCAAAAAGTGGCTAAAAAAACAAGTTTTCCTCACATTTCGGTGACAGAAAGTTCTGGAATCTGAGAGGAGCCACAAATTTCCTTCCTCCCAGCGTTCCCCCAAGTCTCCCGATAAAAATTATACTTTACTTGTGTGGGTAGGCCTAGCGCCTGCGACAGGAAATGCCCCAAAACGCAACGTGGACACATCAAATTTTTTGAAAGAAAACAGAGGTGTTTTTTGCAAAGTGCCTACCTGTAGATTTTGGCCTCTAGCTCAGCCGGCACCTAGGGAAACCTACCAAACCTGTGCATTTTTGAAAACTAGAAACCTAGGGGAATCCAAGATGGGGTGACTTGCGGGGCTCTGACCAGGTTCTGTTACCCAGAATCCTTTGCAAACCTCAAAAAGTGGCTAAAAAAACAAGTTTTCCTCACATTTCGGTGACAGAAAGTTCTGGAATCTGAGAGGAGCCACAAATTTCCTTCCACCCAGTGTTCCCCCAAGTCTCCCGATAAAAATGATACCTCACTTGTGTGGGTAGGCCTAGCGCCCGCGACAGGAAATGCCCCAAAACGCAACGTGGACACATCAAATTTTTTGAAAGAAAACAGAGGTGTTTTTTGCAAAGTGCCTACCTGTAGATTTTGGCCTCTAGCTCAGCCCTCACCTAGGGAAACCTACCAAACCTGTGCATTTTTGAAAACTAGAGACCTAGGGGAATCCAAGATGGGGTGACTTGCGGGGCTCTGACCAGGTTCTGTTACCTAGAATCCTTTGCAAACCTCAAAAAGTGGCTAAAAAAACAAGTTTTTCTCACATTTCGGTGACAGAAAGTTCTGGAATCTGAGAGGAGCCACAAATTCCCTTCCACCCAGCGTTCCCCCAAGTCTCCCGATAAAAATGATACCTCACTTGTGTGGGTAGGCCTAGCGCCCGCGACAGGAAATGCCCCAAAACGCAACGTGGACACATCAATTTTTTTTAAAGAAAACAGAGGTGTTTTTTGCAAAATGCCTACCTGTAGATTTTGGCCTCTAGCTCAGCCGGCACCTGGGGAAACCCACCAAACCTGTGCATTTTTAAAAACTAGAGACCTGGGGGAATCCAAGATGGGGTGACTTGCGGGGCTCTGACCAGGTTCTGTTACCCAGAATCCTTTGCAAGCCTCAAAAAGTGGTTAAAAAAACAAGTTTTCCTCACATTTCGGTGACAGAAAGTTCTGGAATCTGAGAGGAGCCACAAATTTCCTTCCACCCAGCGTTCCCCCAAGTCTCCCGATAAAAATGATACCTCACTTGTGTGGGTAGGCCTAGCGCCCGCGACAGGAAATGCCCCAAAACGCAACGTGGACACATCAAATTTTTTGAAAGAAAACAGAGGTGTTTTTTCCAAAGTGCCTACCTGTAGATTTTGGCCTCTAGCTCAGCCGGCACCTAGGGAAACCTACCAAACCTGTGCATTTTTGAAAACTAGAAACCTAGGGGAATCCAAGATGGGGTGACTTGCGGGGCTCTGACCAGTTTCTGTTACCCAGAATCCTTTGCAAACCTCAAAAAGTGGCTAAAAAACAAGTTTTCCTCACATTTCGGTGACAGAAAGTTCTGGAATCTGAGAGGAGCCACAAATTTCCTTCCACCCAGCGTTCCCCCAAGTCTCCCGATAAAAATGATACCTCACTTGTGTGGGTAGGCCTAGCGCCCGCGACAGGAAATGCCCCAAAACGCAACGTGGACACATCAAATTTTTTGAAAGAAAACAGAGGTGTTTTTTCCAAAGTGCCTACCTGTAGATTTTGGCCTCTAGCTCAGCCGGCACCTAGGGAAACCTACCAAACATGTGCATTTTTGAAAACTAGAAACCTAGGGGAATCCAAGATGGGGTGACTTGCGGGGCTCTGACCAGTTTCTGTTACCAAGAATCCTTTGCAAACCTCAAAAAATGGCTAAAAAACAAGTTTTCCTCACATTTCGGTGACAGAAAGTTCTGGAATCTGAGAGGAGCCACAAATTTCCTTCCACCCAGCGTTCCCCCAAGTCTCCCGATAAAAATGGTACCTCACTTGTGTGGGTAGGCCTAGCGCCCGCGACAGGAAATGCCCCAAAACGCAACGTGGACACATCAAATTTTTTGAAAGAAAACAGAGGTG
Source organism: Pleurodeles waltl (assembly GCF_031143425.1). Classification (NCBI taxonomy): domain Eukaryota; kingdom Metazoa; phylum Chordata; class Amphibia; order Caudata; family Salamandridae; genus Pleurodeles; species Pleurodeles waltl. The sequence continues at coordinate 923,177,191 of NC_090448.1, read as the reverse complement.
TTTTTTGCAAAGTGCCTACCTGTCGATTTTGGCCTCTAGCTCAGCCGTCACCTAGGGAAACCTACCAAACCTGTGCATTTTTCAAAACTAGAGACCTAGGGGAATCCAAGATGGGGTGACTTGCAGGGCTCTGACCAGGTTCTGTTACCTAGAATCCTTTGCAAACCTCAAAAAGTGGCTAAAAAAACAAGTTTTCCTCACATTTCGGTGACAGAAAGTTCTGGAATCTGAGAGGAGCCACAAATTTCCTTCCACCCAGCGTTCCCCCAAGTCTCCCGATAAAAATTATACTTCACTTGTGTGGGTAGGCCTAGCGCCTGCGACAGGAAATGCCCCAAAACGCAACGTGGACACATCAAATTTTTTTAAAGAAAACAGAGGTGTTTTTTGCAAAGTGCCTACCTGTAGATTTTGGCCTCTAGCTCAGCCGGCACCTAGGGAAACCTACCAAACCTGTGCATTTTTGAAAACTAGAAACCTAGGGGAATCCAAGATGGGGTGACTTGCGGGGCTCTGACCAGGTTCTGTTACCCAGAATCCTTGCAAACCTCAAAAAGTGGCTAAAAAAACAAGTTTTCCTCACATTTCGGTGACAGAAAGTTCTGGAATCTGAGAGGAGCCACAAATTTCCTTCCACCCACCGTTCCCCCAAGTCTCCCGATAAAAATGATACCTCACTTGTGTGGGTAGGCCTAGCGCCCGCGACAGGAAATGCCCCAAAACGCAACGTGGACACATCAAATTTTTTGAAAGAAAACAGAGGTGTTTTTTGCAAAGTGCCTATCTGTAGATTTTGGCCTCTAGCTCAGCCGTCACCTAGGGAAACCTACCAAACCTGTGCATTTTCTAAAACTAGAGACCTAGGGGAACCAAGATGGGGTGACTTGCGGGGCTCTGACCAGGTTCTGTTACCTAGAATCCTTTGCAAACCTCAAAAAGTGGCTAAAAAAACAAGTTTTCCTCACATTTCGGTGACAGAAAGTTCTGGAATCTGAGAGGAGCCATAAATTCCCTTCCACCCAGCGTTCCCCCAAGTCTCCCGATAAAAATGATACCTCACTTGTGTGGGTAGGCCTAGCACCCGCGACAGGAAATGCCCCAAAACGGAACGTGGACACATCAAATTTTTTTCAAGAAAACAGAGGTGTTTTTTGCAAAGTGCCTACCTGTAGATTTTGGCCTCTAGCTCAGCCGTCACCTAGGGAAACCTACCAAACCTGTGCATTTTTGAAAACTAGAGACCTAGGGGAATCCAAGATGGGGTGACTTGCGGGGCTCTGACCAGGTTCTGTTACCCAGAATCCTTTGCAAACCTCAAAAAGTGGCTAAAAAACAAGTTTTCCTCACATTTCGGTGACAGAAAGTTCTGGAATCTGAGAGGAGCCACAAATTTCCTTCCACCCAGCGTTCCCCCAAGTCTCCCGATAAAAATGATACCTCACTTGTGTGGGTAGGCCTAGAGCCCGCGACAGGAAATGCCCCAAAACGCAACGTGGACACATCAAATTTTTTGAAAGAAAACAGAGGTGTTTTTTGCAAAGTGCCTACCTGTAGATTTTGGCCTCTAGCTCAGCCGTCACCTAGGGAAACCTACCAATCCTGTGCATTTTTGAAAACTAGAGACCTAGGGGAATCCAAGATGGGGTGACTTGCGGGGCTCTGACCAGGTTCTGTTACCCAGAATCCTTTGCAAACCTCAAAAAGTGGCTAAAAAAACAAGTTTTCCTCACATTTCGGTGACAGAAAGTTCTGGAATCTGAGAGGAGCCACAAATTTCCTTCCACCCAGCGTTCCCCCAAGTCTCCCGATAAAAATTATACTTCACTTGTGTGGGTAGGCCTAGCGCCTGCGACAGGAAATGCCCCAAAACGCAACGTGGACACATCAAATTTTTTGAAAGAAAACAGAGGTGTTTTTTGCAAAGTGCCTACTTGTAGATTTTGGCCTCTAGCTCAGCCGGCACCTAGGGAAACCTACCAAACCTGTGCATTTTTGAAAACTAGAAACCTAGGGGAATCCAAGATGGGGTGACTTGCGGGGCTCTGACCAGGTTCTGTTACCCAGAATCCTTTGCAAACCTCAAAAAGTGGCTAAAAAAACAAGTTTTCCTCACATTTCGGTGACAGAAAGTTCTGGAATCTGAGAGGAGCCACAAATTTCCTTCCACCCAGCGTTCCCCCAAGTCTCCCGATAAAAATGATACCTCACTTGTGTGGGTAGGCCTAGCGCCCGCGACAGGAAATGCCCCAAAACGCAACGTGGACACATCAAATTTTTTGAAAGAAAACAGAGGTGTTTTTTGCAAAGTGCCTACCTGTAGATTTTGGCCTCTAGCTCAGCCGTCACCTAGGGAAACCTACCAAACCTGTGCATTTTTGAAAACTAGAGACCTAGGGGAATCCAAGATGGGGTGACTTGCAGGGCTCTGACCAGGTTCTGTTACCTAGAATCCTTTGCAAACCTCAAAAAGTGGCTAAAAAAACAAGTTTTCCTCACATTTCGGTGACAGAAAGTTCTGGAATCTGAGAGGAGCCACAAATTTCCTTCCACCCAGCGTTCCCCCAAGTCTCCTGATAAAAATGATACCTCACTTGTGTGGGTAGGCCTAGCGCCCGCGACAGGAAATGCCCCAAAACGCAACGTGGACAGATCAAATTTTTTGAAAGAAAACAGAGGTGTTTTTTGCAAAGTGCCTACCTGTAGATTTTGGCCTCTAGCTCAGCCGTCACCTAGGGAAACCTACCAAACCTGTGCATTTTTGAAAACTAGAGACCTAGGGGAATCCAGGATGGGGTGACTTGCAGGGCTCTGACCAGGTTCTGTTACCTAGAATCCTTTGCAAACCTCAAAAAGTGGCTAAAAAAACAAGTTTTCCTCACATTTCGGTGACAGAAAGTTCTGGAATCTGAGAGGAGCCACAAATTTCCTTCCACCCAGCGTTCCCCCAAGTCTCCCGATAAAAATTATACTTCACTTGTGTGGGTAGGCCTAGCGCCTGCGACAGGAAATGCCCCAAAACGCAACGTGGACACATCAAATTTTTTGAAAGAAAACAGAGGTGTTTTTTGCAAAGTGCCTACCTGTAGATTTTGGCCTCTAGCTCAGCCGGCACCTAGGGAAACCTACCAAACCTGTGCATTTTTGAAAACTAGAAACCTAGGGGAATCCAAGATGGGGTGACTTGCGGGGCTCTGACCAGGTTCTGTTACCTAGAATCCTTTGCAAACCTCAAAAAGTGGCTAAAAAAACAAGTTTTCCTCACATTTCGGTGACAGAAAGTTCTGGAATCTGAGAGGAGCCACAAATTCCCTTCCACCCAGCTTTCCCCCAAGTCTCCCGATAAAAATGATACCTCACTTGTGTGGGTAGGCCTAGCGCCCGCGACAGGAAATGCCCCAAAACGCAACGTGGACACATCAATTTTTTTTAAAGAAAACAGAGGTGTTTTTTGCAAAATGCCTACCTGTAGATTTTGGCCTCTAGCTCAGCCGGCACCTAGGGAAACCCACCAAACCTGTGCATTTTTAAAAACTAGCGACCTAGGGGAATCCAAGATGGGGTGACGTGCGGGGCTCTGACCAGGTTCTGTTACCCAGAATCCTTTGCAAGCCTCAAAAAGTGGCTAAAAAAACAAGTTTTCCTCACATTTCGGTGACAGAAAGTTCTGGAATCTGAGATGAGCCACAAATTTCCTTCCTCCCAGCGTTCCCCCAAGTCTCCCGATAAAAATTATACTTTACTTGTGTGGGTAGGCCTAGCGCCTGCGACAGGAAATGCCCCAAAACGCAACGTGGACACATCAAATTTTTTGAAAGAAAACAGAGGTGTTTTTTGCAAAGTGCCTACCTGTAGATTTTGGCCTCTAGCTCAGCCGGCACCTAGGGAAACCTACCAAACCTGTGCATTTTTGAAAACTAGAAACCTAGGGGAATCCAAGATGGGGTGACTTGCGGGGCTCTGACCAGGTTCTGTTACCCAGAATCCTTTGCAAACCTCAAAAAGTGGCTAAAAAAACAAGTTTTTCTCACATTTCGGTGACAGAAAGTTCTGGAATCTGAGAGGAGCCACAAATTCCCTTCCACCCAGCGTTCCCCCAAGTCTCCCGATAAAAATGATACCTCACTTGTGTGGGTAGGCCTAGCGCCCGCGACAGGAAATGCCCCAAAACGCAACGTGGACACATCAATTTTTTTTAAAGAAAACAGAGGTGTTTTTTGCAAAATGCCTACCTGTAGATTTTGGCCTCTAGCTCAGCCGGCACCTAGGGAAACCCACCAAACCTGTGCATTTTTAAAAACTAGAGACCTAGGGGAATCCAAGATGGGGTGACTTGCGGGGCTCTGGCCAGGTTCTGTTACCCAGAATCCTTTGCAAGCCTCAAAAAGTGGTTAAAAAAACAAGTTTTCCTCACATTTCGGTGACAGAAAGTTCTGGAATCTGAGAGGAGCCACAAATTTCCTTCCACCCAGCGTTCCCCCAAGTCTCCCGATAAAAATTATACCTCACTTGTGTGGGTAGGCCTAGCGCCCGCGACAGGAAATGCCCCAAAACGCAACGTGGACACATCAATTTTTTTTTAAAGAAAACAGAGGTGTTTTTTGCAAAGTGCCTACCTGTAGATTTTGGCCTCTAGCTCAGCCGTCACCTAGGGAAACCTACCAAACCTGTGCATTTTTGAAAACTAGAGACCTAGGGGAATCCAAGATGGGGTGACTTGCGGGGCTCTGACCAGGTTCTGTTACGTAGAATCCTTTGCAAACCTCAAAAAGTGGCTAAAAAAACAAGTTTTCCTCACATTTCGGTGACAGAAAGTTCTGGAATCTGAGAGGAGCCACAAATTTCCTTCCACCCAGCGTTCCCCCAAGTCTCCCGATAAAAATTTTACTTCACTTGTGTGGGTAGGCCTAGCGCCTGCGACAAGAAATTCCCCAAAACGCAACGTGGACACATCAAATTTTTTTAAAGAAAACAGAGGTGTTTTTTGCAAAGTGCCTACCTGTAGATTTTGGCCTCTAGCTCAGCCATCACTTAGGGAAACCTACCAAACCTGTGCATTTTTTAAAAGTAGAGACCTAGGGGAATCCAAGATGGGGTGACTTGCGGGGCTCTGACCAGGTTCTGTTACCCAGAATCCTTTGCAAACCTCAAAAAGTGGCTAAAAAAACAAGTTTTACTCACATTTCGGTGACAGAAAGTTCTGGAATCTGAGAGGAGCCACAAATTTCCTTCCACCCAGCGTTCCCCCAAGTCTCCTGATAAAAATGATACCTCACTTGTGTGGGTAGGCCTAGCGCCCGCGACAGGAAATGCCCCAAAACGCAACGTGGACAGATCAAATTTTTTGAAAGAAAACAGAGGTGTTTTTTGCAAAGTGCCTACCTGTAGATTTTGGCCTCTAGCTCAGCCGTCACCTAGGGAAACCTACCAAACCTGTGCATTTTTCAAAACTAGAGACCTAGGGGAATCCAAGATGGGGTGACTTGCAGGGCTCTGACCAGGTTCTGTTACCTAGAATCCTTTGCAAACCTCAAAAAGTGGCTAAAAAAACAAGTTTTCCTCACATTTCGGTGACAGAAAGTTCTGGAATCTGAGAGGAGCCACAAATTTCCTTCCACCCAGCGTTCCCCCAAGTCTCCCGATAAAAATTATACTTCACTTGTGTGGGTAGGCCTAGCGCCTGCGACAGGAAATGCCCCAAAACGCAACGTGGACACATCAAATTTTTTGAAAGAAAACAGAGGTGTTTTTTGCAAAGTGCCTACCTGTAGATTTTGGCCTCTAGCTCAGCCGTCACCTAGGGAAACCTACCAAACCTGTGCATTTTTGAAAACTAGAGACCTAGGGGAATCCAAGATGGGGTGACTTGCGGGGCTCTGACCAGGTTCTGTTACCCAGAATCCTTTGCAAACCTCAAAAAGTGGCTAAAAAAACAAGTTTTCCTCACATTTCGGTGACAGAAAGTTCTGGAATCTGAGAGGAGCCACAAATTTCCTTCCACCCAGCGTTCCCCCAAGTCTCTTGATAAAAATGATACCTCACTTGTGTGGGTAGGCCTAGCGCCCGCGACAGGAAATGCCCCACAACGCAACGTGGACAGATCAAATTTTTTGAAAGAAAACAGAGGTGTTTTTTGCAAAGTGCCTACCTGTAGATTTTGGCCTCTAGCTCAGCCGTCACCTAGGGAAACCTACCAAACCTGTGCATTTTTGAAAACTAGAGACCTAGGGGAATTCAAGATGGGGTGACTTGCAGGGCTCTGACCAGGTTCTGTTACCTAGAATCCTTTGCAAACCTCAAAAAGTGGCTAAAAAAACAAGTTTTCCTCACATTTCGGTGACAGAAAGTTCTGGAATCTGAGAGGAGCCACAAATTTCCTTCCACCCAGCGTTCCCCCAAGTCTCCCGATAAAAATTATACCTCACTTGTGTGGGTAGGCCTAGCGCCCGCGACAGGAAATGCCCCAAAACGCAACGTGGACACATCACATTTTTTGAAAGAAAACAGAGTTGTTTTTTGCAAAGTGCCTACCTGTAGATTTTGGCCTCTCGCTCAGCCGTCACCTAGGGAAACCTACCAATCCTGTGCATTTTTGAAAACTAGAGACCTAGGGGAATCCAAGATGGGGTGACTTGCGGGGCTCTGACCAGGTTCTGTTACCCAGAATCCTTTGCAAACCTCAAAAAGTGGCTAAAAAAACAAGTTTTCCTCACATTTCGGTGACAGAAAGTTCTGGAATCTGAGAGGAGCCACAAATTTCCTTCCACCCAGCGTTCCCCCAAGTCTCCCGATAAAAATTATACTTCACTTGTGTGGGTAGGCCTAGCGCCTGCGACAGGAAATGCCCCAAAACGCAACGTGGACACATCAAATTTTTTGAAAGAAAACAGAGGTGTTTTTTGCAAAGTGCCTACCTGTAGATTTTGGCCTCTAGCTCAGCCGGCACCTAGGGAAACCTACCAAACCTGTGCATTTTTGAAAACTAGAAACCTAGGGGAATCCAAGATGGGGTGACTTGCGGGGCTCTGACCAGGTTCTGTTACCCAGAATCCTTTGCAAACCTCAAAAAGTGGCTAAAAAAACAAGTTTTCCTCACATTTCGGTGACAGAAAGTTCTGGAATCTGAGAGGAGCCACAAATTTCCTTCCACCCAGCGTTCCCCCAAGTCTCCTGATAAAAATGATACCTCACTTGTGTGGGTAGGCCTAGCGCCCGCGACAGGAAATGCCCCAAAACGCAACGTGGACAGATCACATTTTTTGAAAGAAAACAGAGGTGTTTTTTGCAAAGTGCCTACCTGTAGATTTTGGCCTCTAGCTCAGCCGTCACCTAGGGAAACCTACCAAACCTGTGCATTTTTGAAAACTAGAGACCTAGGGGAATCCAGGATGGGGTGACTTGCAGGGCTCTGACCAGGTTCTGTTACCTAGAATCCTTTGCAAACCTCAAAAAGTGGCTAAAAAAACAAGTTTTCCTCACATTTCGGTGACAGAAAGTTCTGGAATCTGAGAGGAGCCACAAATTTCCTTCCACCCAGCGTTCCCCCAAGTCTCCCGATAAAAATTATACTTCACTTGTGTGGGTAGGCCTAGCGCCTGCGACAGGAAATGCCCCAAAACGCAACGTGGACACATCAAATTTTTTGAAAGAAAACAGAGGTGTTTTTTGCAAAGTGCCTACCTGTAGATTTTGGCCTCTAGCTCAGCCGGCACCTAGGGAAACCTACCAAACCTGTGCATTTTTGAAAACTAGAAACCTAGGGGAATCCAAGATGGGGTGACTTGCGGGGCTCTGACCAGGTTCTGTTACCTAGAATCCTTTGCAAACCTCAAAAAGTGGCTAAAAAAACAAGTTTTCCTCACATTTCGGTGACAGAAAGTTCTGGAATCTGAGAGGAGCCACAAATTCCCTTCCACCCAGCTTTCCCCCAAGTCTCCCGATAAAAATGATACCTCACTTGTGTGGGTAGGCCTAGCGCCCGCGAGAGGAAATGCCCCAAAACGCAACGTGGACAGATCAAATTTTTTGAAAGAAAACAGAGGTGTTTTTTGCAAAGTGCCTACCTGTAGATTTTGGCCTCTAGCTCAGCCGTCACCTAGGGAAACCTACCAAACCTGTGCATTTTTGAAAACTAGAGACCTAGGGGAATCCAGGATGGGGTGACTTGCAGGGCTCTGACCAGGTTCTGTTACCTAGAATCCTTTGCAAACCTCAAAAAGTGGCTAAAAAAACAAGTTTTCCTCACATTTCGGTGACAGAAAGTTCTGGAATCTGAGAGGAGCCACAAATTTCCTTCCACCCAGCGTTCCCCCAAGTCTTCCGATAAAAATTATACTTCACTTGTGTGGGTAGGCCTAGCGCCTGCGACAGGAAATGCCCCAAAACGCAACGTGGACACATCAAATTTTTTGAAAGAAAACAGAGGTGTTTTTTGCAAAGTGCCTACCTGTAGATTTTGGCCTCTAGCTCAGCCGTCACCTAGGGAAACCTACCAAACCTGTGCATTTTTGAAAACTAGAGACCTAGGGGAATCCAAGATGGGGTGACTTGCGGGGCTCTGACCAGGTTCTGTTACCCAGAATCCTTTGCAAACCTCAAAAAGTGGCTAAAAAAACAAGTTTTCCTCACATTTCGGTGACAGAAAGTTCTGGAATCTGAGAGGAGCCACAAATTTCCTTCCACCCAGCGTTCCCCCAAGTCTCCTGATAAAAATGATACCTCACTTGTGTGGGTAGGCCTAGCGCCCGCGACAGGAAATGCCCCACAACGCAACGTGGACAGATCAAATTTTTTGAAAGAAAACAGAGGTGTTTTTTGCAAAGTGCCTACCTGTAGATTTTGGCCTCTAGCTCAGCCGTCACCTAGGGAAACCTACCAAACCTGTGCATTTTTGAAAACTAGAGACCTAGGGGAATCCAAGATGGGGTGACTTGCAGGGCTCTGACCAGGTTCTGTTACCTAGAATCCTTTGCAAACCTCAAAAAGTGGCTAAAAAAACAAGTTTTCCTCACATTTCGGTGACAGAAAGTTCTGGAATCTGAGAGGAGCCACAAATTTCCTTCCACCCAGCGTTCCCCCAAGTCTCCCGATAAAAATTATACCTCACTTGTGTGGGTAGGCCTAGCGCCCGCGACAGGAAATGCCCCAAAACGCAACGTGGACACATCACATTTTTTGAAAGAAAACAGAGTTGTTTTTTGCAAAGTGCCTACCTGTAGATTTTGGCCTCTAGCTCAGCCGTCACCTAGGGAAACCTACCAAACCTGTGCATTTTTGAAAACTAGAGACCTAGGGGAATCCAAGATGGGGTGACTTGCGGGGCTCTGACCAGGTTCTGTTACCCAGAATCCTTTGCAAACCTCAAAAAGTGGCTAAAAAAACAAGTTTTCCTCACATTTCGGTGACAGAAAGTTCTGGAATCTGAGAGGAGCCACAAATTTCCTTCCACCCAGCGTTCCCCCAAGTCTCCCGATAAAAATTATACTTCACTTGTGTGGGTAGGCCTAGCGCCTGCGACAGGAAATGCCCCAAAACGCAACGTGGACACATCAAATTTTTTTAAAGAAAACAGAGGTGTTTTTTGCAAAGTGCCTACCTGTAGATTTTGGCCTCTAGCTCAGCCGGCACCTAGGGAAACCTACCAAACCTGTGCATTTTTGAAAACTAGAAACCTAGGGGAATCCAAGATGGGGTGACTTGCGAGGCTCTGACCAGGTTCTGTTACCTAGAATCCTTTGCAAACCTCAAAAAGTGGCTAAAAAAACAAGTTTTCCTCACATTTCGGTGACAGAAAGTTCTGGAATCTGAGAGGAGCCACAAATTCCCTTTCACCCAGCTTTCCCCGAAGTCTCCCGATAAAAATGATACCTCACTTGTGTGGGTAGGCCTAGCGCCCGCGACAGGAAATGCCCCAAAACGCAACGTGGACACATCAATTTTTTTTAAAGAAAACAGAGGTGTTTTTTGCAAAATGCCTACCTGTAGATTTTGGCCTCTAGCTCAGCCGGCACCTAGGGAAACCCACCAAACCTGTGCATTTTTAAAAACTAGAGACCTAGGGGAATCCAAGATGGGGTGACGTGCGGGGCTCTGACCAGGTTCTGTTACCCAGAATCCTTTGCAAGCCTCAAAAAGTGGCTAAAAAAACAAGTTTTTCTCACATTTCGGTGACAGAAAGTTCTGGAATCTGAGAGGAGCCACAAATGTCCTTCCACCCAGCGTTCCCCCAAGTCTCCCGATAAAAATGATACCTCACTTGTGTGGGTAGGCCTAGCGCCCGCGACAGGAAATGCCCCAAAACGCAACGTGGACACATCAAATTTTTTGAAAGAAAACAGAGGTGTTTTTTCCAAAGTGCCTACCTGTAGATTTTGGCCTCTAGCTCAGCCGGCACCTAGGGAAACCTACCAAACCTGTGCATTTTTGAAAACTAGAAACCTAGGGGAATCCAAGATGGGGTGACTTGCGGGGCTCTGACCAGTTTCTGTTACCCAGAATCCTTTGCAAACCTCAAAAAGTGGCTAAAAAAACAAGTTTTCCTCACATTTCGGTGACAGAAAGTTCTGGAATCTGAGAGGAGCCACAAATTTCCTTCCACCCAGCGTTCCCCCAAGTCTCCCGATAAAAATTATACTTCACTTGTGTGGGTAGGCCTAGCGCCTGCGACAGGAAATGCCCCAAAACGCAACGTGGACACATCAAATTTTTTGAAAGAAAACAGAGGTGTTTTTTGCAAAGTGCCTACCTGTAGATTTTGGCCTCTAGCTCAGCCGGCACCTAGGGAAACCTACCAAACCTGTGCATTTTTGAAAACTAGAAACCTAGGGGAATCCAAGATGGGGTGACTTGCGAGGCTCTGACCAGGTTCTGTTACCTAGAATCCTTTGCAAACCTCAAAAAGTGGCTAAAAAAACAAGTTTTCCTCACATTTCGGTGACAGAAAGTTCTGGAATCTGAGAGGAGCCACAAATTCCCTTCCACCCAGCTTTCCCCGAAGTCTCCCGATAAAAATGATACCTCACTTGTGTGGGTAGGCCTAGCGCCCGCGACAGGAAATGCCCCAAAACGCAACGTGGACACATCAATTTTTTTTAAAGAAAACAGAGGTGTTTTTTGCAAAATGCCTACCTGTAGATTTTGGCCTCTAGCTCAGCCGGCACCTAGGGAAACCCACCAAACCTGTGCATTTTTAAAAACTAGAGACCTAGGGGAATCCAAGATGGGGTGACGTGCGGGGCTCTGACCAGGTTCTGTTACCCAGAATCCTTTGCAAGCCTCAAAAAGTGGCTAAAAAAACAAGTTTTTCTCACATTTCGGTGACAGAAAGTTCTGGAATCTGAGAGGAGCCACAAATGTCCTTCCACCCAGCGTTCCCCCAAGTCTCCCGATAAAAATGATACCTCACTTGTGTGGGTAGGCCTAGCGCCCGCGACAGGAAATGCCCCAAAACGCAACGTGGACACATCAAATTTTTTGAAAGAAAACAGAGGTGTTTTTTCCAAAGTGCCTACCTGTAGATTTTGGCCTCTAGCTCAGCCGGCACCTAGGGAAACCTACCAAACCTGTGCATTTTTGAAAACTAGAAACCTAGGGGAATCCAAGATGGGGTGACTTGCGGGGCTCTGACCAGTTTCTGTTACCCAGAATCCTTTGCAAACCTCAAAAAGTGGCTAAAAAAACAAGTTTTCCTCACATTTCGGTGACAGAAAGTTCTGGAATCTGAGAGGAGCCACAAATTTCCTTCCACCCAGCGTTCCCCCAAGTCTCCCGATAAAAATGATACCTCACTTGTGTGGGTAGGCCTAGCGCCCGCGACAGGAAATGCCCCAAAACGCAACGTGGACACATCAAATTTTTTGAAAGAAAACAGAGGTGTTTTTTGCAAAGTGCCTACCTGTAGATTTTGGCCTCTAGCTCAGCCGTCACCTAGGGAAACCTACCAAACCTGTGCATTTTTCAAAACTAGAGACCTAGGGGAATCCAAGATGGGGTGACTTGCGGGGCTCTGACCAGGTTCTGTTACCTAGAATCCTTTGCAAACCTCAAAAAGTGGCTAAAAAAACAAGTTTTCCTCACATTTCGGTGACAGAAAGTTCTGGAATCTGAGAGGAGCCACAAATTTCCTTCCTCCCAGCGTTCCCCCAAGTCTCCCGATAAAAATTATACTTTACTTGTGTGGGTAGGCCTAGCGCCTGCGACAGGAAATGCCCCAAAACGCAACGTGGACACATCAAATTTTTTTCAAAGAAAACAGAGGTGTTTTTTGCAAAGTGCCTACCTGTAGATTTTGGCCTCTAGCTCAGCCGGCACCTAGGGAAACCTACCAAACCTGTGCATTTTTGAAAACTAGAAACCTAGGGGAATCCAAGATGGGGTGACTTGCGGGGCTCTGACCAGGTTCTGTTACCCAGAATCCTTTGCAAACCTCAAAAAGTGGCTAAAAAAACAAGTTTTCCTCACATTTCGGTGACAGAAAGTTCTGGAATCTGAGAGGAGCCACAAATTTCCTTCCACTCAGTGTTCCCCCAAGTCTCCCGATAAAAATGATACCTCACTTGTGTGGGTAGGCCTAGCGCCCGGGACAGGAAATGCCCCAAAACGCAACGTGGACACATCAAATTTTTTGAAAGAAAACAGAGGTGTTTTTTGCAAAGTGCCTACCTGTAGATTTTGGCCTCTAGCTCAGCCGTCACCTAGGGAAACCTACCAAACCTGTGCATTTTTTAAAACTAGAGACCTAGGGGAATCCAAGATGGGGTGACTTGCGGGGCTCTGACCAGGTTCTGTTACCTAGAATCCTTTGCAAACCTCAAAAAGTGGCTAAAAAAACAAGTTTTTCTCACATTTCGGTGACAGAAAGTTCTGGAATCTGAGAGGAGCCACAAATTCCCTTCCACCCAGCGTTCCCCCAAGTCTCCCGATAAAAATGATACCTCACTTGTGTGGGTAGGCCTAGCGCCCGCGACAGGAAATGCCCCAAAACGCAACGTGGACACATCAATTTTTTTTAAAGAAAACAGAGGTGTTTTTTGCAAAATGCCTACCTGTAGATTTTGGCCTCTAGCTCAGCCGGCACCTAGGGAAACCCACCAAACCTGTGCATTTTTAAAAACTAGAGACCTGGGGGAATCCAAGATGGGGTGACTTGCGGGGCTCTGACCAGGTTCTGTTACCCAGAATCCTTTGCAAGCCTCAAAAAGTGGTTAAAAAAACAAGTTTTCCTCACATTTCGGTGACAGAAAGTTCTGGAATCTGAGAGGAGCCACAAATTTCCTTCCACCCAGCGTTCCCCCAAGTCTCCCGATAAAAATTATACTTCACTTGTGTGGGTAGGCCTAGAGCCTGCGACAGGAAATGCCCCAAAACGCAACGTGGACACATCAAATTTTTTGAAAGAAAACAGAGGTGTTTTTTGCAAAGTGCCTACCTGTAGATTTTGGCCTCTAGCTCAGCCGGCACCTAGGGAAACCTACCAAACCTGTGCATTTTTGAAAACTAGAAACCTAGGGGAATCCAAGATGGGGTGACTTGCGGGGCTCTGACCAGGTTCTGTTACCCAGAATCCTTGCAAACCTCAAAAAGTGGCTAAAAAAACAAGTTTTCCTCACATTTCGGTGACAGAAAGTTCTGGAATCTGAGAGGAGCCACAAATTTCCTTCCACCCACCGTTCCCCCAAGTCTCCCGATAAAAATGATACCTCACTTGTGTGGGTAGGCCTAGCGCCCGCGACAGGAAATGCCCCAAAACGCAACGTGGACACATCAAATTTTTTGAAAGAAAACAGAGGTGTTTTTTGCAAAGTGCCTATCTGTAGATTTTGGCCTCTAGCTCAGCCGTCACCTAGGGAAACCTACCAAACCTGTGCATTTTCTAAAACTAGAGACCTAGGGGAACCAAGATGGGGTGACTTGCGGGGCTCTGACCAGGTTCTGTTACCTAGAATCCTTTGCAAACCTCAAAAAGTGGCTAAAAAAACAAGTTTTCCTCACATTTCGGTGACAGAAAGTTCTGGAATCTGAGAGGAGCCATAAATTCCCTTCCACCCAGCGTTCCCCCAAGTCTCCCGATAAAAATGATACCTCACTTGTGTGGGTAGGCCTAGCACCCGCGACAGGAAATGCCCCAAAACGGAACGTGGACACATCAAATTTTTTTCAAGAAAACAGAGGTGTTTTTTGCAAAGTGCCTACCTGTAGATTTTGGCCTCTAGCTCAGCCGTCACCTAGGGAAACCTACCAAACCTGTGCATTTTTGAAAACTAGAGACCTAGGGGAATCCAAGATGGGGTTACTTGCGGGGCTCTGACCAGGTTCTGTTACACAGAATCCTTTGCAAACCTCAAAAAGTGGCTAAAAAACAAGTTTTCCTCACATTTCGGTGACAGAAAGTTCTGGAATCTGAGAGGAGCCACAAATTTCCTTCCACCCAGCGTTCCCCCAAGTCTCCCGATAAAAATTATACCTCACTTGTGTGGGTAGGCCTAGCGCCCGCGACAGGAAATGCCCCAAAACGCAACGTGGACACATCAAATTTTTTGAAAGAAAACAGAGGTGTTTTTTGCAAAGTGCCTACCTGTAGATTTTGGCCTCTAGCTCAGCCGTCACCTAGGGAAACCTACCAATCCTGTGCATTTTTGAAAACTAGAGACCTAGGGGAATCCAAGATGGGGTGACTTGCGGGGCTCTGACCAGGTTCTGTTACCCAGAATCCTTTGCAAACCTCAAAAAGTGGCTAAAAAAACAAGTTTTCCTCACATTTCGGTGACAGAAAGTTCTGGAATCTGAGAGGAGCCACAAATTTCCTTCCACCCAGCGTTCCCCCAAGTCTCCCGATAAAAATTATACTTCACTTGTGTGGGTAGGCCTAGCGCCTGCGACAGGAAATGCCCCAAAACGCAACGTGGACACATCAAATTTTTTGAAAGAAAACAGAGGTGTTTTTTGCAAAGTGCCTACCTGTAGATTTTGGCCTCTAGCTCAGCCGGCACCTAGGGAAACCTACCAAACCTGTGCATTTTTGAAAACTAGAAACCTAGGGGAATCCAAGATGGGGTGACTTGCGGGGCTCTGACCAGGTTCTGTTACCCAGAATCCTTTGCAAACCTCAAAAAGTGGCTAAAAAAACAAGTTTTCCTCACATTTCGGTGACAGAAAGTTCTGGAATCTGAGAGGAGCCACAAATTTCCTTCCACCCAGCGTTCCCCCAAGTCTCCCGATAAAAATGATACCTCACTTGTGTGGGTAGGCCTAGCGCCCGCGACAGGAAATGCCCCAAAACGCAACGTGGACACATCAAATTTTTTGAAAGAAAACAGAGGTGTTTTTTGCAAAGTGCCTACCTGTAGATTTTGGCCTCTAGCTCAGCCGTCACCTAGGGAAACCTACCAAACCTGTGCATTTTTGAAAACTAGAGACCTAGGGGAATCCAAGATGGGGTGACTTGCAGGGCTCTGACCAGGTTCTGTTACCTAGAATCCTTTGCAAACCTCAAAAAGTGGCTAAAAAAACAAGTTTTCCTCACATTTCGGTGACAGAAAGTTCTGGAATCTGAGAGGAGCCACAAATTTCCTTCCACCCAGCGTTCCCCCAAGTCTCCTGATAAAAATGATACCTCACTTGTGTGGGTAGGCCTAGCGCCCGCGACAGGAAATGCCCCAAAACGCAACGTGGACAGATCAAATTTTTTGAAAGAAAACAGAGGTGTTTTTTGCAAAGTGCCTACCTGTAGATTTTGGCCTCTAGCTCAGCCGTCACCTAGGGAAACCTACCAAACCTGTGCATTTTTGAAAACTAGAGACCTCGGGGAATCCAGGATGGGGTGACTTGCAGGGCTCTGACCAGGTTCTGTTACCTAGAATCCTTTGCAAACCTCAAAAAGTGGCTAAAAAAACAAGTTTTCCTCACATTTCGGTGACAGAAAGTTCTGGAATCTGAGAGGAGCCACAAATTTCCTTCCACCCAGCGTTCCCCCAAGTCTCCCGATAAAAATTATACTTCACTTGTGTGGGTAGGCCTAGCGCCTGCGACAGGAAATGCCCCAAAACGCAACGTGGACACATCAAATTTTTTGAAAGAAAACAGAGGTGTTTTTTGCAAAGTGCCTACCTGTAGATTTTGGCCTCTAGCTCAGCCGGCACCTAGGGAAACCTACCAAACCTGTGCATTTTTGAAAACTAGAAACCTAGGGGAATCCAAGATGGGGTGACTTGCGGGGCTCTGACCAGGTTCTGTTACCTAGAATCCTTTGCAAACCTCAAAAAGTGGCTAAAAAAACAAGTTTTCCTCACATTTCGGTGACAGAAAGTTCTGGAATCTGAGAGGAGCCACAAATTCCCTTCCACCCAGCTTTCCCCCAAGTCTCCCGATAAAAATGATACCTCACTTGTGTGGGTAGGCCTAGCGCCCGCGACAGGAAATGCCCCAAAACGCAACGTGGACACATCAATTTTTTTTAAAGAAAACAGAGGTGTTTTTTGCAAAATGCCTACCTGTAGATTTTGGCCTCTAGCTCAGCCGGCACCTAGGGAAACCCACCAAACCTGTGCATTTTTAAAAACTAGCGACCTAGGGGAATCCAAGATGGGGTGACGTGCGGGGCTCTGACCAGGTTCTGTTACCCAGAATCCTTTGCAAGCCTCAAAAAGTGGCTAAAAAAACAAGTTTTTCTCACATTTCGGTGACAGAAAGTTCTGGAATCTGAGAGGAGCCACAAATGTCCTTCCACCCAGCGTTCCCCCAAGTCTCCCGATAAAAATGATACCTCACTTGTGTGGGTAGGCCTAGCGCCCGCAACAGGAAATGCCCCAAAACGCAACGTGGACACATCAAATTTTTTGAAAGAAAACAGAGGTGTTTTTTCCAAAGTGCCTACCTGTAGATTTTGGCCTCTAGCTCAGCCGGCACCTAGGGAAACCTACCAAACCTGTGCATTTTTGAAAACTAGAAACCTAGGGGAATCCAAGATGGGGTGACTTGCGGGGCTCTGACCAGTTTCTGTTACCCAGAATCCTTTGCAAACCTCAAAAAGTGGCTAAAAAAACAAGTTTTCCTCACATTTCGGTGACAGAAAGTTCTGGAATCTGAGAGGAGCCACAAATTTCCTTCCACCCAGCGTTCCCCCAAGTCTCCCGATAAAAATGATACCTCACTTGTGTGGGTAGGCCTAGCGCCCGCGACAGGAAATGCCCCAAAACGCAACGTGGACACATCAAATTTTTTGAAAGAAAACAGAGGTGTTTTTTGCAAAGTGCCTACCTGTAGATTTTGGCCTCTAGCTCAGCCGTCACCTAGGGAAACCTACCAAACCTGTGCATTTTTCAAAACTAGAGACCTAGGGGAATCCAAGATGGGGTGACTTGCGGGGCTCTGACCAGGTTCTGTTACCTAGAATCCTTTGCAAACCTCAAAAAGTGGCTAAAAAAACAAGTTTTCCTCACATTTCGGTGACAGAAAGTTCTGGAATCTGAGAGGAGCCACAAATTCCCTTCCACCCAGCGTTCCCCCAAGTCTCCCGATAAAAATGATACCTCACTTGTGTGGGTAGGCCTAGCGCCCGCGACAGGAAATGCCCCAAAACGCAACGTGGACACATCAATTTTTTTTAAAGAAAACAGAGGTGTTTTTTGCAAAATGCCTACCTGTAGATTTTGGCCTCTAGCTCAGCCGGCACCTAGGGAAACCCACCAAACCTGTGCATTTTTTAAAACTAGAGACCTGGGGGAATCCAAGATGGGGTGACTTGCGGGGCTCTGACCAGGTTCTGTTACCCAGAATCCTTTGCAAGCCTCAAAAAGTGGTTAAAAAAACAAGTTTTCCTCACATTTCGGTGACAGAAAGTTCTGGAATCTGAGAGGAGCCACAAATTTCCTTCCACCCAGCGTTCCCCCAAGTCTCCCGATAAAAATTATACTTCACTTGTGTGGGTAGGCCTAGCGCCTGCGACAGGAAATGCCCCAAAACGCAACGTGGACACATCAAATTTTTTGAAAGAAAACAGAGGTGTTTTTTGCAAAGTGCCTACCTGTAGATTTTGGCCTCTAGCTCAGCCGGCACCTAGGGAAACCTACCAAACCTGTGCATTTTTGAAAACTAGAAACCTAGGGGAATCCAAGATGGGGTGACTTGCGGGGCTCTGACCAGGTTCTGTTACCCAGAATCCTTGCAAACCTCAAAAAGTGGCTAAAAAAACAAGTTTTCCTCACATTTCGGTGACAGAAAGTTCTGGAATCTGAGAGGAGCCACAAATTTCCTTCCACCCACCGTTCCCCCAAGTCTCCCGATAAAAATGATACCTCACTTGTGTGGGTAGGCCTAGCGCCCGCGACAGGAAATGCCCCAAAACGCAACGTGGACACATCAAATTTTTTGAAAGAAAACAGAGGTGTTTTTTGCAAAGTGCCTATCTGTAGATTTTGGCCTCTAGCTCAGCCGTCACCTAGGGAAACCTACCAAACCTGTGCATTTTCTAAAACTAGAGACCTAGGGGAACCAAGATGGGGTGACTTGCGGGGCTCTGACCAGGTTCTGTTACCTAGAATCCTTTGCAAACCTCAAAAAGTGGCTAAAAACACAAGTTTTCCTCACATTTCGGTGACAGAAAGTTCTGGAATCTGAGAGGAGCCACAAATTTCCTTCCACCCAGCGTTCCCCCAAGTCTCCCGATAAAAATTATACTTCACTTGTGTGGGTAGGCCTAGCGCCTGCGACAGGAAATGCCCCAAAACGCAACGTGGACACATCAAATTTTTTGAAAGAAAACAGAGGTGTTTTTTGCAAAGTGCCTACCTGTAGATTTTGGCCTCTAGCTCAGCCGGCACCTAGGGAAACCTACCAAACCTGTGCATTTTTGAAAACTAGAAACCTAGGGGAATCCAAGATGGGGTGACTTGCGGGGCTCTGACCAGGTTCTGTTACCCAGAATCCTTGCAAACCTCAAAAAGTGGCTAAAAAAACAAGTTTTCCTCACATTTCGGTGACAGAAAGTTCTGGAATCTGAGAGGAGCCACAAATTTCCTTCCACCCACCGTTCCCCCAAGTCTCCCGATAAAAATGATACCTCACTTGTGTGGGTAGGCCTAGCGCCCGCGACAGGAAATGCCCCAAAACGCAACGTGGACACATCAAATTTTTTGAAAGAAAACAGAGGTGTTTTTTGCAAAGTGCCTATCTGTAGATTTTGGCCTCTAGCTCAGCCGTCACCTAGGGAAACCTACCAAACCTGTGCATTTTCTAAAACTAGAGACCTAGGGGAACCAAGATGGGGTGACTTGCGGGGCTCTGACCAGGTTCTGTTACCTAGAATCCTTTGCAAACCTCAAAAAGTGGCTAAAAACACAAGTTTTCCTCACATTTCGGTGACAGAAAGTTCTGGAATCTGAGAGGAGCCATAAATTCCCTTCCACCCAGCGTTCCCCCAAGTCTCCCGATAAAAATGATACCTCACTTGTGTGGGTAGGCCTAGCACCCGCGACAGGAAATGCCCCAAAACGGAACGTGGACACATCAAATTTTTTTCAAGAAAACAGAGGTGTTTTTTGCAAAGTGCCTACCTGTAGATTTTGGCCTCTAGCTCAGCCGTCACCTAGGGAAACCTACCAAACCTGTGCATTTTTGAAAACTAGAGACCTAGGGGAATCCAAGATGGGGTGACTTGCGGGGCTCTGACCAGGTTCTGTTACACAGAATCCTTTGCAAACCTCAAAAAGTGGCTAAAAAACAAGTTTTCCTCACATTTCGGTGACAGAAAGTTCTGGAATCTGAGAGGAGCCACAAATTTCCTTCCACCCAGCGTTCCCCCAAGTCTCCCGATAAAAATTATACCTCACTTGTGTGGGTAGGCCTAGCGCCCGCGACAGGAAATGCCCCAAAACGCAACGTGGACACATCAAATTTTTTGAAAGAAAACAGAGGTGTTTTTTGCAAAGTGCCTACCTGTAGATTTTGGCCTCTAGCTCAGCCGTCACCTAGGGAAACCTACCAATCCTGTGCATTTTTGAAAACTAGAGACCTAGGGGAATCCAAGATGGGGTGACTTGCGGGGCTCTGACCAGGTTCTGTTACCCAGAATCCTTTGCAAACCTCAAAAAGTGGCTAAAAAAACAAGTTTTCCTCACATTTCGGTGACAGAAAGTTCTGGAATCTGAGAGGAGCCACAAATTTCCTTCCACCCAGCGTTCCCCCAAGTCTCCCGATAAAAATTATACTTCACTTGTGTGGGTAGGCCTAGCGCCTGCGACAGGAAATGCCCCAAAACGCAACGTGGACACATCAAATTTTTTGAAAGAAAACAGAGGTGTTTTTTGCAAAGTGCCTACCTGTAGATTTTGGCCTCTAGCTCAGCCGGCACCTAGGGAAACCTACCAAACCTGTGCATTTTTGAAAACTAGAAACCTAGGGGAATCCAAGATGGGGTGACTTGCGGGGCTCTGACCAGGTTCTGTTACCCAGAATCCTTTGCAAACCTCAAAAAGTGGCTAAAAAAACAAGTTTTCCTCACATTTCGGTGACAGAAAGTTCTGGAATCTGAGAGGAGCCACAAATTTCCTTCCACCCAGCGTTCCCCCAAGTCTCCCGATAAAAATGATACCTCACTTGTGTGGGTAGGCCTAGCGCCCGCGACAGGAAATGCCCCAAAACGCAACGTGGACACATCAAATTTTTTGAAAGAAAACAGAGGTGTTTTTTGCAAAGTGCCTACCTGTAGATTTTGGCCTCTAGCTCAGCCGTCACCTAGGGAAACCTACCAAACCTGTGCATTTTTGAAAACTAGAGACCTAGGGGAATCCAAGATGGGGTGACTTGCAGGGCTCTGACCAGGTTCTGTTACCTAGAATCCTTTGCAAACCTCAAAAAGTGGCTAAAAAAACAAGTTTTCCTCACATTTCGGTGACAGAAAGTTCTGGAATCTGAGAGGAGCCACAAATTTCCTTCCACCCAGCGTTCCCCCAAGTCTCCTGATAAAAATGATACCTCACTTGTGTGGGTAGGCCTAGCGCCCGCGACAGGAAATGCCCCAAAACGCAACGTGGACAGATCAAATTTTTTGAAAGAAAACAGAGGTGTTTTTTGCAAAGTGCCTACCTGTAGATTTTGGCCTCTAGCTCAGCCGTCACCTAGGGAAACCTACCAAACCTGTGCATTTTTGAAAACTAGAGACCTAGGGGAATCCAGGATGGGGTGACTTGCAGGGCTCTGACCAGGTTCTGTTACCTAGAATCCTTTGCAAACCTCAAAAAGTGGCTAAAAAAACAAGTTTTCCTCACATTTCGGTGACAGAAAGTTCTGGAATCTGAGAGGAGCCACAAATTTCCTTCCACCCAGCGTTCCCCCAAGTCTCCCGATAAAAATTATACTTCACTTGTGTGGGTAGGCCTAGCGCCTGCGACAGGAAATTCCCCAAAACGCAACGTGGACACATCAAATTTTTTGAAAGAAAACAGAGGTGTTTTTTGCAAAGTGCCTACCTGTAGATTTTGGCCTCTAGCTCAGCCGGCACCTAGGGAAACCTACCAAACCTGTGCATTTTTGAAAACTAGAAACCTAGGGGAATCCAAGATGGGGTGACTTGCGGGGCTCTGACCAGGTTCTGTTACCTAGAATCCTTTGCAAACCTCAAAAAGTGGCTAAAAAAACAAGTTTTCCTCACATTTCGGTGACAGAAAGTTCTGGAATCTGAGAGGAGCCACAAATTCCCTTCCACCCAGCTTTCCCCCAAGTCTCCCGATAAAAATGATACCTCACTTGTGTGGGTAGGCCTAGCGCCCGCGACAGGAAATGCCCCAAAACGCAACGTGGACACATCAATTTTTTTTAAAGAAAACAGAGGTGTTTTTTGCAAAATGCCTACCTGTAGATTTTGGCCTCTAGCTCAGCCGGCACCTAGGGAAACCCACCAAACCTGTGCATTTTTAAAAACTAGCGACCTAGGGGAATCCAAGATGGGGTGACGTGCGGGGCTCTGACCAGGTTCTGTTACCCAGAATCCTTTGCAAGCCTCAAAAAGTGGCTAAAAAAACAAGTTTTTCTCACATTTCGGTGACAGAAAGTTCTGGAATCTGAGAGGAGCCACAAATGTCCTTCCACCCAGCGTTCCCCCAAGTCTCCTGATAAAAATGATACCTCACTTGTGTGGGTAGGCCTAGCGCCCGCGACAGGAAATGCCCCAAAACGCAACGTGGACACATCAAATTTTTTGAAAGAAAACAGAGGTGTTTTTTGCAAAGTGCCTACCTGTAGATTTTGGCCTCTAGCTCAGCCGTCACCTAGGGAAACCTACCAAACCTGTGCATTTTTCAAAACTAGAGACCTAGGGGAATCCAAGATGGGGTGACTTGCGGGGCTCTGACCAGGTTCTGTTACCTAGAATCCTTTGCAAACCTCAAAAAGTGGCTAAAAAAACAAGTTTTCCTCACATTTCGGTGACAGAAAGTTCTGGAATCTGAGAGGAGCCACAAATTCCCTTCCACCCAGCGTTCCCCCAAGTCTCCCGATAAAAATGATACCTCACTTGTGTGGGTAGGCCTAGCGCCCGCGACAGGAAATGCCCCAAAACGCAACGTGGACACATCAATTTTTTTTAAAGAAAACAGAGGTGTTTTTTGCAAAATGCCTACCTGTAGATTTTGGCCTCTAGCTCAGCCGGCACCTAGGGAAACCCACCAAACCTGTGCATTTTTAAAAACTAGAGACCTAGGGGAATCCAAGATGGGGTGACTTGCGGGGCTCTGACCAGGTTCTGTTACCCAGAATCCTTTGCAAGCCTCAAAAAGTGGTTAAAAAAACAAGTTTTCCTCACATTTCGGTGACAGAAAGTTCTGGAATCTGAGAGGAGCCACAAATTTCCTTCCACCCAGCGTTCCCCCAAGTCTCCCGATAAAAATGATACCTCACTTGTGTGGGTAGGCCTAGCGCCCGCGACAGGAAATGCCCCAAAACGCAACGTGGACACATCAAATTTTTTGAAAGAAAACAGAGGTGTTTTTTCCAAAGTGCCTACCTGTAGATTTTGGCCTCTAGCTCAGCCGGCACCTAGGGAAACCTACCAAACCTGTGCATTTTTGAAAACTAGAAACCTAGGGGAATCCAAGATGGGGTGACTTGCGGGGCTCTGACCAGTTTCTGTTACCCAGAATCCTTTGCAAACCTCAAAAAGTGGCTAAAAAACAAGTTTTCCTCACATTTCGGTGACAGAAAGTTCTGGAATCTGAGAGGAGCCACAAATTTCCTTCCACCCAGCGTTCCCCCAAGTCTCCCGATAAAAATTATACCTCACTTGTGTGGGTAGGCCTAGCGCCCGCGACAGGAAATGCCCCAAAACGCAACGTGGACACATCAAATTTTTTGAAAGAAAACAGAGGTGTTTTTTGCAAAGTGCCTACCTGTAGATTTTGGCCTCTAGCTCAGCCGTCACCTAGGGAAACCTACCAATCCTGTGCATTTTTGAAAACTAGAGACCTAGGGGAATCCAAGATGGGGTGACTTGCGGGGCTCTGACCAGGTTCTGTTACCCAGAATCCTTTGCAAACCTCAAAAAGTGGCTAAAAAAACAAGTTTTCCTCACATTTCGGTGACAGAAAGTTCTGGAATCTGAGAGGAGCCACAAATTTCCTTCCACCCAGCGTTCCCCCAAGTCTCCCGATAAAAATTATACTTCACTTGTGTGGGTAGGCCTAGCGCCTGCGACAGGAAATGCCCCAAAACGCAACGTGGACACATCAAATTTTTTGAAAGAAAACAGAGGTGTTTTTTGCAAAGTGCCTACCTGTAGATTTTGGCCTCTAGCTCAGCCGGCACCTAGGGAAACCTACCAAACCTGTGCATTTTTGAAAACTAGAAACCTAGGGGAATCCAAGATGGGGTGACTTGCGGGGCTCTGACCAGGTTCTGTTACCCAGAATCCTTTGCAAACCTCAAAAAGTGGCTAAAAAAACAAGTTTTCCTCACATTTCGGTGACAGAAAGTTCTGGAATCTGAGAGGAGCCACAAATTTCCTTCCACCCACCGTTCCCCCAAGTCTCCCGATAAAAATGATACCTCACTTGTGTGGGTAGGCCTAGCGCCCGCGACAGGAAATGCCCCAAAACGCAACGTGGACACATCAAATTTTTTGAAAGAAAACAGAGGTGTTTTTTGCAAAGTGCCTACCTGTAGATTTTGGCCTCTAGCTCAGCCGTCACCTAGGGAAACCTACCAAACCTGTGCATTTTTCAAAACTAGAGACCTAGGGGAATCCAAGATGGGGTGACTTGCGGGGCTCTGACCAGGTTCTGTTACCTAGAATCCTTTGCAAACCTCAAAAAGTGGCTAAAAAAACAAGTTTTCCTCACATTTCGGTGACAGAAAGTTCTGGAATCTGAGAGGAGCCACAAATTTCCTTCCTCCCAGCGTTCCCCCAAGTCTCCCGATAAAAATTATACTTTACTTGTGTGGGTAGGCCTAGCGCCTGCGACAGGAAATGCCCCAAAACGCAACGTGGACACATCAAATTTTTTGAAAGAAAACAGAGGTGTTTTTTGCAAAGTGCCTACCTGTAGATTTTGGCCTCTAGCTCAGCCGGCACCTAGGGAAACCTACCAAACCTGTGCATTTTTGAAAACTAGAAACCTAGGGGAATCCAAGATGGGGTGACTTGCGGGGCTCTGACCAGGTTCTGTTACCCAGAATCCTTTGCAAACCTCAAAAAGTGGTAAAAAAACAAGTTTTTCTCACATTTCGGTGACAGAAAGTTCTGGAATCTGAGAGGAGCCACAAATTCCCTTCCACCCAGCGTTCCCCCAAGTCTCCCGATAAAAATGATACCTCACTTGTGTGGGTAGGCCTAGCGCCCGCGACAGGAAATGCCCCAAAACGCAACGTGGACACATCAATTTTTTTTAAAGAAAACAGAGGTGTTTTTTGCAAAATGCCTACCTGTAGATTTTGGCCTCTAGCTCAGCCGGCACCTAGGGAAACCCACCAAACCTGTGCATTTTTAAAAACTAGAGACCTAGGGGAATCCAAGATGGGGTGACTTGCGGGGCTCTGACCAGGTTCTGTTACCCAGAATCCTTTGCAAGCCTCAAAAAGTGGTTAAAAAAACAAGTTTTCCTCACATTTCGGTGACAGAAAGTTCTGGAATCTGAGAGGAGCCACAAATTTCCTTCCACCCAGCGTTCCCCCAAGTCTCCCGATAAAAATGATACCTCACTTGTGTGGGTAGGCCTAGCGCCCGCGACAGGAAATGCCCCAAAACGCAACGTGGACACATCAAATTTTTTGAAAGAAAACAGAGGTGTTTTTTCCAAAGTGCCTACCTGTAGATTTTGGCCTCTAGCTCAGCCGGCACCTAGGGAAACCTACCAAACCTGTGCATTTTTGAAAACTAGAAACCTAGGGGAATCCAAGATGGGGTGACTTGCGGGGCTCTGACCAGTTTCTGTTACCCAGAATCCTTTGCAAACCTCAAAAAGTGGCTAAAAAACAAGTTTTCCTCACATTTCGGTGACAGAAAGTTCTGGAATCTGAGAGGAGCCACAAATTTCCTTCCACCCAGCGTTCCCCCAAGTCTCCCGATAAAAATTATACCTCACTTGTGTGGGTAGGCCTAGCGCCCGCGACAGGAAATGCCCCAAAACGCAACGTGGACACATCAAATTTTTTGAAAGAAAACAGAGGTGTTTTTTGCAAAGTGCCTACCTGTAGATTTTGGCCTCTAGCTCAGCCGTCACCTAGGGAAACCTACCAATCCTGTGCATTTTTGAAAACTAGAGACCTAGGGGAATCCAAGATGGGGTGACTTGCGGGGCTCTGACCAGGTTCTGTTACCCAGAATCCTTTGCAAACCTCAAAAAGTGGCTAAAAAAACAAGTTTTCCTCACATTTCGGTGACAGAAAGTTCTGGAATCTGAGAGGAGCCACAAATTTCCTTCCACCCAGCGTTCCCCCAAGTCTCCCGATAAAAATTATACTTCACTTGTGTGGGTAGGCCTAGCGCCTGCGACAGGAAATGCCCCAAAACGCAACGTGGACACATCAAATTTTTTGAAAGAAAACAGAGGTGTTTTTTGCAAAGTGCCTACCTGTAGATTTTGGCCTCTAGCTCAGCCGGCACCTAGGGAAACCTACCAAACCTGTGCATTTTTGAAAACTAGAAACCTAGGGGAATCCAAGATGGGGTGACTTGCGGGGCTCTGACCAGGTTCTGTTACCCAGAATCCTTTGCAAACCTCAAAAAGTGGCTAAAAAAACAAGTTTTCCTCACATTTCGGTGACAGAAAGTTCTGGAATCTGAGAGGAGCCACAAATTTCCTTCCACCCACCGTTCCCCCAAGTCTCCCGATAAAAATGATACCTCACTTGTGTGGGTAGGCCTAGCGCCCGCGACAGGAAATGCCCCAAAACGCAACGTGGACACATCAAATTTTTTGAAAGAAAACAGAGGTGTTTTTTGCAAAGTGCCTACCTGTAGATTTTGGCCTCTAGCTCAGCCGTCACCTAGGGAAACCTACCAAACCTGTGCATTTTTGAAAACTAGAGACCTAGGGGAATCCAAGATGGGGTGACTTGCAGGGCTCTGACCAGGTTCTGTTACCTAGAATCCTTTGCAAACCTCAAAAAGTGGCTAAAAAAACAAGTTTTCCTCACATTTCGGTGACAGAAAGTTCTGGAATCTGAGAGGAGCCACAAATTTCCTTCCACCCAGCGTTCCCCCAAGTCTCCTGATAAAAATGATACCTCACTTGTGTGGGTAGGCCTAGCGCCCGCGACAGGAAATGCCCCAAAACGCAACGTGGACAGATCAAATTTTTTGAAAGAAAACAGACGTGTTTTTTGCAAAGTGCCTACCTGTAGATTTTGGCCTCTAGCTCAGCCGTCACCTAGGGAAACCTACCAAACCTGTGCATTTTTGAAAACTAGAGACCTAGGGGAATCCAGGATGGGGTGACTTGCAGGGCTCTGACCAGGTTCTGTTACCTAGAATCCTTTGCAAACCTCAAAAAGTGGCTAAAAAAACAAGTTTTCCTCACATTTCGGTGACAGAAAGTTCTGGAATCTGAGAGGAGCCACAAATTTCCTTCCACCCAGCGTTCCCCCAAGTCTCCCGATAAAAATTATACTTCACTTGTGTGGGTAGGCCTAGCGCCTGCGACAGGAAATGCCCCAAAACGCAACGTGGACACATCAAATTTTTTGAAAGAAAACAGAGGTGTTTTTTGCAAAGTGCCTACCTGTAGATTTTGGCCTCTAGCTCAGCCGGCACCTAGGGAAACCTACCAAACCTGTGCATTTTTGAAAACTAGAAACCTAGGGGAATCCAAGATGGGGTGACTTGCGGGGCTCTGACCAGGTTCTGTTACCTAGAATCCTTTGCAAACCTCAAAAAGTGGCTAAAAAAACAAGTTTTCCTCACATTTCGGTGACAGAAAGTTCTGGAATCTGAGAGGAGCCACAAATTCCCTTCCACCCAGCTTTCCCCCAAGTCTCCCGATAAAAATGATACCTCACTTGTGTGGGTAGGCCTAGCGCCCGCGACAGGAAATGCCCCAAAACGCAACGTGGACACATCAATTTTTTTTAAAGAAAACAGAGGTGTTTTTTGCAAAATGCCTACCTGTAGATTTTGGCCTCTAGCTCAGCCGGCACCTAGGGAAACCCACCAAACCTGTGCATTTTTAAAAACTAGCGACCTAGGGGAATCCAAGATGGGGTGACGTGCGGGGCTCTGACCAGGTTCTGTTACCCAGAATCCTTTGCAAGCCTCAAAAAGTGGCTAAAAAAACAAGTTTTTCTCACATTTCGGTGACAGAAAGTTCTGGAATCTGAGAGGAGCCACAAATGTCCTTCCACCCAGCGTTCCCCCAAGTCTCCCGATAAAAATGATACCTCACTTGTGTGGGTAGGCCTAGCGCCCGCGACAGGAAATGCCCCAAAACGCAACGTGGACACATCAAATTTTTTGAAAGAAAACAGAGGTGTTTTTTCCAAAGTGCCTACCTGTAGATTTTGGCCTCTAGCTCAGCCGGCACCTAGGGAAACCTACCAAACCTGTGCATTTTTGAAAACTAGAAACCTAGGGGAATCCAAGATGGGGTGACTTGCGGGGCTCTGACCAGTTTCTGTTACCCAGAATCCTTTGCAAACCTCAAAAAGTGGCTAAAAAAACAAGTTTTCCTCACATTTCGGTGACAGAAAGTTCTGGAATCTGAGAGGAGCCACAAATTTCCTTCCACCCAGCGTTCCCCCAAGTCTCCCGATAAAAATGATACCTCACTTGTGTGGGTAGGCCTAGCGCCCGCGACAGGAAATGCCCCAAAACGCAACGTGGACACATCAAATTTTTTGAAAGAAAACAGAGGTGTTTTTTGCAAAGTGCCTACCTGTAGATTTTGGCCTCTAGCTCAGCCGTCACCTAGGGAAACCTACCAAACCTGTGCATTTTTCAAAACTAGAGACCTAGGGGAATCCAAGATGGGGTGACTTGCGGGGCTCTGACCAGGTTCTGTTACCTAGAATCCTTTGCAAACCTCAAAAAGTGGCTAAAAAAACAAGTTTTCCTCACATTTCGGTGACAGAAAGTTCTGGAATCTGAGAGGAGCCACAAATTTCCTTCCTCCCAGCGTTCCCCCAAGTCTCCCGATAAAAATTATACTTTACTTGTGTGGGTAGGCCTAGCGCCTGCGACAGGAAATGCCCCAAAACGCAACGTGGACACATCAAATTTTTTGAAAGAAAACAGAGGTGTTTTTTGCAAAGTGCCTACCTGTAGATTTTGGCCTCTAGCTCAGCCGGCACCTAGGGAAACCTACCAAACCTGTGCATTTTTGAAAACTAGAAACCTAGGGGAATCCAAGATGGGGTGACTTGCGGGGCTCTGACCAGGTTCTGTTACCCAGAATCCTTTGCAAACCTCAAAAAGTGGTAAAAAAACAAGTTTTTCTCACATTTCGGTGACAGAAAGTTCTGGAATCTGAGAGGAGCCACAAATTCCCTTCCACCCAGCGTTCCCCCAAGTCTCCCGATAAAAATGATACCTCACTTGTGTGGGTAGGCCTAGCGCCCGCGACAGGAAATGCCCCAAAACGCAACGTGGACACATCAAATTTTTTGAAAGAAAACAGAGGTGTTTTTTCCAAAGTGCCTACCTGTAGATTTTGGCCTCTAGCTCAGCCGGCACCTAGGGAAACCTACCAAACCTGTGCATTTTTGAAAACTAGAAACCTAGGGGAATCCAAGATGGGGTGACTTGCGGGGCTCTGACCAGTTCCTGTTACCCAGAATCCTTTGCAAACCTCAAAAAGTGGCTAAAAAACAAGTTTTCCTCACATTTCGGTGACAGAAAGTTCTGGAATCTGAGAGGAGCCACAAATTTCCTTCCACCCAGCGTTCCCCCAAGTCTCCCGATAAAAATGATACCTCACTTGTGTGGGTAGGCCTAGCGCCCGCGACAGGAAATGCCCCAAAACGCAACGTGGACACATCAAATTTTTTGAAAGAAAACAGAGGTGTTTTTTGCAAAGTGCCTTCCTGTAGATTTTGGCCTTTAGCTCAGCCGTCACCTAGGGAAACCTACCAAACCTGTGCATTTTTCAAAACTAGAGACCTAGGGGAATCCAAGATGGGGTGACTTGCAGGGCTCTGACCAGGTTCTGTTACCTAGAATCCTTTGCAAACCTCAAAAAGTGGCTAAAAAAACAAGTTTTCCTCACATTTCGGTGACAGAAAGTTCTGGAATCTGAGAGGAGCCACAAATTTCCTTCCACCCAGCGTTCCCCCAAGTCTCCCGATAAAAATTATACTTCACTTGTGTGGGTAGGCCTAGCGCCTGCGACAGGAAATGCCCCAAAACGCAACGTGGACACATCAAATTTTTTGAAAGAAAACAGAGGTGTTTTTTGCAAAGTGCCTACCTGTAGATTTTGGCCTCTAGCTCAGCCGGCACCTAGGGAAACCTACCAAACCTGTGCATTTTTGAAAACTAGAAACCTAGGGGAATCCAAGATGGGGTGACTTGCGGGGCTCTGACCAGGTTCTGTTACCCAGAATCCTTGCAAACCTCAAAAAGTGGCTAAAAAAACAAGTTTTCCTCACATTTCGGTGACAGAAAGTTCTGGAATCTGAGAGGAGCCACAAATTTCCTTCCACCCACCGTTCCCCCAAGTCTCCCGATAAAAATGATACCTCACTTGTGTGGGTAGGCCTAGCGCCCGCGACAGGAAATGCCCCAAAACGCAACGTGGACACATCAAATTTTTTGAAAGAAAACAGAGGTGTTTTTTCCAAAGTGCCTACCTGTAGATTTTGGCCTCTAGCTCAGCCGGCACCTAGGGAAACCTACCAAACCTGTGCATTTTTGAAAACTAGAAACCTAGGGGAATCCAAGATGGGGTGACTTGCGGGGCTCTGACCAGTTTCTGTTACCCAGAATCCTTTGCAAACCTCAAAAAGTGGCTAAAAAACAAGTTTTCCTCACATTTCGGTGACAGAAAGTTCTGGAATCTGAGAGGAGCCACAAATTTCCTTCCACCCAGCGTTCCCCCAAGTCTCCCGATAAAAATGGTACCTCACTTTTGTGGGTAGGCCTAGCGCCCGCGACAGGAAATGCCCCAAAACGCAACGTGGACACATCAAATTTTTTTAAAGAAAACAGAGGTGTTTTTTGCAAAGTGCCTACCTGTAGATTTTGGCCTCTAGCTCAGCCGGCACCTAGGGAAACCTACCAAACCTGTGCATTTTCTAAAACTAGAGACCTAGGGGAATCCAAGATAGGGTGACTTGCGGGGCTCTGACCAGGTTCTGTTACCTAGAATCCTTTGCAAACCTCAAAAAGTGGCTAAAAAAACAAGTTTTCCTCACATTTCGGTGACAGAAAGTTCTGGAATCTGAGAGGAGCCATAAATTCCCTTCCACCCAGCGTTCCCCCAAGTCTCCCGATAAAAATGATACCTCACTTGTGTGGGTAGGCCTAGCACCCGCGACAGGAAATGCCCCAAAACGGAACGTGGACACATCAAATTTTTTTCAAGAAAACAGAGGTGTTTTTTGCAAAGTGCCTACCTGTAGATTTTGGCCTCTAGCTCAGCCGTCACCTAGGGAAACCTACCAAACCTGTGCATTTTTTAAAACTAGAGACCTAGGGGAATCCAAGATGGGGTGACTTGCGGGGCTCTGACCAGGTTCTGTTACCCAGAATCCTTTGCAAACCTCAAAAAGTGGCTAAAAAACAAGTTTTCCTCACATTTCGGTGACAGAAAGTTCTGGAATCTGAGAGGAGCCACAAATTTCCTTCCTCCCAGCGTTCCCCCAAGTCTCCCGATAAAAATTATACTTTACTTGTGTGGGTAGGCCTAGCGCCTGCGACAGGAAATGCCCCAAAACGCAACGTGGACACATCAAATTTTTTGAAAGAAAACAGAGGTGTTTTTTGCAAAGTGCCTACCTGTAGATTTTGGCCTCTAGCTCAGCCGGCACCTAGGGAAACCTACCAAACCTGTGCATTTTTGAAAACTAGAAACCTAGGGGAATCCAAGATGGGGTGACTTGCGGGGCTCTGACCAGGTTCTGTTACCCAGAATCCTTTGCAAACCTCAAAAAGTGGTAAAAAAACAAGTTTTTCTCACATTTCGGTGACAGAAAGTTCTGGAATCTGAGAGGAGCCACAAATTCCCTTCCACCCAGCGTTCCCCCAAGTCTCCCGATAAAAATGATACCTCACTTGTGTGGGTAGGCCTAGCGCCCGCGACAGGAAATGCCCCAAAACGCAACGTGGACACATCAAATTTTTTGAAAGAAAACAGAGGTGTTTTTTCCAAAGTGCCTACCTGTAGATTTTGGCCTCTAGCTCAGCCGGCACCTAGGGAAACCTACCAAACCTGTGCATTTTTGAAAACTAGAAACCTAGGGGAATCCAAGATGGGGTGACTTGCGGGGCTCTGACCAGTTCCTGTTACCCAGAATCCTTTGCAAACCTCAAAAAGTGGCTAAAAAACAAGTTTTCCTCACATTTCGGTGACAGAAAGTTCTGGAATCTGAGAGGAGCCACAAATTTCCTTCCACCCAGCGTTCCCCCAAGTCTCCCGATAAAAATGATACCTCACTTGTGTGGGTAGGCCTAGCGCCCGCGACAGGAAATGCCCCAAAACGCAACGTGGACACATCAAATTTTTTGAAAGAAAACAGAGGTGTTTTTTGCAAAGTGCCTTCCTGTAGATTTTGGCCTTTAGCTCAGCCGTCACCTAGGGAAACCTACCAAACCTGTGCATTTTTCAAAACTAGAGACCTAGGGGAATCCAAGATGGGGTGACTTGCAGGGCTCTGACCAGGTTCTGTTACCTAGAATCCTTTGCAAACCTCAAAAAGTGGCTAAAAAAACAAGTTTTCCTCACATTTCGGTGACAGAAAGTTCTGGAATCTGAGAGGAGCCACAAATTTCCTTCCACCCAGCGTTCCCCCAAGTCTCCCGATAAAAATTATACTTCACTTGTGTGGGTAGGCCTAGCGCCTGCGACAGGAAATGCCCCAAAACGCAACGTGGACACATCAAATTTTTTGAAAGAAAACAGAGGTGTTTTTTGCAAAGTGCCTACCTGTAGATTTTGGCCTCTAGCTCAGCCGGCACCTAGGGAAACCTACCAAACCTGTGCATTTTTGAAAACTAGAAACCTAGGGGAATCCAAGATGGGGTGACTTGCGGGGCTCTGACCAGGTTCTGTTACCCAGAATCCTTGCAAACCTCAAAAAGTGGCTAAAAAAACAAGTTTTCCTCACATTTCGGTGACAGAAAGTTCTGGAATCTGAGAGGAGCCACAAATTTCCTTCCACCCACCGTTCCCCCAAGTCTCCCGATAAAAATGATACCTCACTTGTGTGGGTAGGCCTAGCGCCCGCGACAGGAAATGCCCCAAAACGCAACGTGGACACATCAAATTTTTTGAAAGAAAACAGAGGTGTTTTTTCCAAAGTGCCTACCTGTAGATTTTGGCCTCTAGCTCAGCCGGCACCTAGGGAAACCTACCAAACCTGTGCATTTTTGAAAACTAGAAACCTAGGGGAATCCAAGATGGGGTGACTTGCGGGGCTCTGACCAGTTTCTGTTACCCAGAATCCTTTGCAAACCTCAAAAAGTGGCTAAAAAACAAGTTTTCCTCACATTTCGGTGACAGAAAGTTCTGGAATCTGAGAGGAGCCACAAATTTCCTTCCACCCAGCGTTCCCCCAAGTCTCCCGATAAAAATGGTACCTCACTTTTGTGGGTAGGCCTAGCGCCCGCGACAGGAAATGCCCCAAAACGCAACGTGGACACATCAAATTTTTTTAAAGAAAACAGAGGTGTTTTTTGCAAAGTGCCTACCTGTAGATTTTGGCCTCTAGCTCAGCCGGCACCTAGGGAAACCTACCAAACCTGTGCATTTTCTAAAACTAGAGACCTAGGGGAATCCAAGATAGGGTGACTTGCGGGGCTCTGACCAGGTTCTGTTACCTAGAATCCTTTGCAAACCTCAAAAAGTGGCTAAAAAAACAAGTTTTCCTCACATTTCGGTGACAGAAAGTTCTGGAATCTGAGAGGAGCCATAAATTCCCTTCCACCCAGCGTTCCCCCAAGTCTCCCGATAAAAATGATACCTCACTTGTGTGGGTAGGCCTAGCACCCGCGACAGGAAATGCCCCAAAACGGAACGTGGACACATCAAATTTTTTTCAAGAAAACAGAGGTGTTTTTTGCAAAGTGCCTACCTGTAGATTTTGGCCTCTAGCTCAGCCGTCACCTAGGGAAACCTACCAAACCTGTGCATTTTTTAAAACTAGAGACCTAGGGGAATCCAAGATGGGGTGACTTGCGGGGCTCTGACCAGGTTCTGTTACCCAGAATCCTTTGCAAACCTCAAAAAGTGGCTAAAAAACAAGTTTTCCTCACATTTCGGTGACAGAAAGTTCTGGAATCTGAGAGGAGCCACAAATTCCCTTCCACCCAGCGTTCCCCCAAGTCTCCCGATAAAAATGATACCTCACTTGTGTGGGTAGGCCTAGCGCCCGCGACAGGAAATGCCCCAAAACGCAACGTGGACATATCAATTTTTTTTAAAGAAAACAGAGGTGTTTTTTGCAAAGTGCATACCTGTAGATTTTGGCCTCTAGCTCAGCCGGCACCTAGGGAAACCTACCAAACCTGTGCATTTTTGAAAACTAGAAACCTAGGGGAATCCAAGATGGGGTGACTTGCGGGGCTCTGACCAGGTTCTGTTACCCAGAATCCTTGCAAACCTCAAAAAGTGGCTAAAAAAACAAGTTTTCCTCACATTTCGGTGACAGAAAGTTCTGGAATCTGAGAGGAGCCACAAATTTCCTTCCACCCACCGTTCCCCCAAGTCTCCTGATAAAAATGATACAACACTTGTGTCGGTAGGCCTAGCGCCCGCGACAGGAAATGCCCCAAAACGCAACGTGGACATATCAAATTTTTTGAAAGAAAACAGAGGTGTTTTTTGCAAAGTGCCTACCTGTAGATTTTGGCCTCTAGCTCAGCCGTCACCTAAGGAAACCTACCAAACCTGTGCATTTTTGAAAACTAGAGACCTAGGGGAATCCAAGATGGGGTGACTTGCGGGGCTCTGACCAGGTTCTGTTATCCAGAATCCTTTGCAAACCTCAAAAAGTGGCTAAAAAAACAAGTTTTCCTCACATTTCGGTGACAGAAAGTTCTGGAATCTGAGAGGAGCCACAAATTTCCTTCCACCCAGCGTTCCCCCAAGTCTCCCGATAAAAATGATACCTCACTTGTGTGGGTAGGCCTAGCGCCCGCGACAGGAAATGCCCCAAAACGCAACGTGGACACATCAAATTTTTTGAAAGAAAACAGAGGTGTTTTTTGCAAAGTGCCTACCTGTAGATTTGGGCCTCTAGCTCAGCCGTCACCTAGGGAAACCTACCAAACCTGTGCATTTTTGAAAACTAGAGACCTAGGGGAATCCAAGATGGGGTGACTTGCGGGGCTCTGACCAGGTTCTGTTACCTAGAATCCTTTGCAAACCTCAAAAAGTGGCTAAAAAAACAAGTTTTCCTCACATTTCGGTGACAGAAAGTTCTAGAATCTGAGAGGAGCCACAAATTCCCTTCCACCCAGCGTTCCCCCAAGTCTCCCGATAAAAATGATACCTCACTTGTGTGGGTAGGCCTAGCGCCCGCGACAGGAAATGCCCCAAAACGCAACGTGGACACATCAATTTTTTTTAAAGAAAACAGAGGTGTTTTTTGCAAAATGCCTACCTGTAGATTTTGGCCTCTAGCTCAGCCGGCACCTAGGGAAACCCACCAAACCTGTGCATTTTTAAAAACTAGAGACCTAGGGGAATCCAAGATGGGGTGACTTGCGGGGCTCTGACCAGGTTCTGTTACCCAGAATCCTTTGCAAGCCTCAAAAAGTGGCTAAAAAAACTAGTTTTCCTCACATTTCGGTGACAGAAAGTTCTGGAATCTGAGAGGAGCCACAAATTTCCTTCCACCCAGCGTTCCCCCAAGTCTCCCGATAAAAATGATACCTCACTTGTGTGGGTAGTTCTAGCGCCCGCGACAGGAAATGCCCCAAAACGCAACGTGGACACATCAAATTTTTTGAAAGAAAACAGAGGTGTTTTTTCCAAAGTGCCTACCTGTAGATTTTGGCCTCTAGCTCAGCCGGCACCTAGGGAAACCTACCAAACCTGTGCATTTTTGAAAACTAGAAACCTAGGGGAATCCAGATGGGGTGACTTGCGGGGCTCTGACCAGTTTCTGTTACCCAGAATCCTTTGCAAACCTCAAAAAGTGGCTAAAAAAACAAGTTTTCCTCACATTTCGGTGACAGAAAGTTCTGGAATCTGAGAGGAGCCACAAATTCCCTTCCACCCAGCGTTCCCCCAAGTCTCCCGATAAAAATGATACCTCACTTGTGTGGGTAGGCCTAGCGCCCGCGACAGGAAATGCCCCAAAACGCAACGTGGACACATCAATTTTTTTTAAAGAAAACAGAGGTGTTTTTTGCAAAATGCCTACCTGTAGATTTTGGCCTCTAGCTCAGCCGGCACCTAGGGAAACCCACCAAACCTGTGCATTTTTTAAAACTAGAGACCTAGGGGAATCCAAGATGGGGTGACTTGCGGGGCTCTGACCAGGTTCTGTTACCCAGAATCCTTTGCAAGCCTCAAAAAGTGGCTAAAAAAACAAGTTTTCCTCACATTTCGGTGACAGAAAGTTCTGGAATCTGAGAGGAGCCACAAATTTCCTTCCACCCAGCGTTCCCCCAAGTCTCCCGATAAAAATGATACCTCACTTGTGTGGGTAGGCCTAGCGCCCGCGACAGGAAATGCCCCAAAACGCAACGTGGACACATCAAATTTTTTGAAAGAAAACAGAGGTGTTTTTTCCAAAGTGCCTACCTGTAGATTTTGGCCTCTAGCTCAGCCGGCACCTAGGGAAACCTACCAAACCTGTGCATTTTTGAAAACTAGAAACCTAGGGGAATCCAGATGGGGTGACTTGCGGGGCTCTGACCAGTTTCTGTTACCCAGAATCCTTTGCAAACCTCAAAAAGTGGCTAAAAAAACAAGTTTTCCTCACATTTCGGTGACAGAAAGTTCTGGAATCTGAGAGGAGCCACAAATTCCCTTCCACCCAGCGTTCCCCCAAGTCTCCCGATAAAAATGATACCTCACTTGTGTGGGTAGGCCTAGCACCCGCGACAGGAAATGCCCCAAAACGGAACGTGGACACATCAATTTTTTTTCAAGAAAACAGAGGTGTTTTTTGCAAAGTGCCTACCTGTAGATTTTGGCCTCTAGCTCAGCCGTCACCTAGGGAAACCTACCAAACCTGTGCATTTTTGAAAACTAGAGACCTAGGGGAATCCAAGATGGGGTGACTTGCGGGGCTCTGACCAGGTTCTGTTATCCAGAATCCTTTGCAAACCTCAAAAAGTGGCTAAAAAAACAAGTTTTCCTCACATTTCCGTGACAAAAAGTTCTGGAATCTGAGAGGAGCCACAAATTTCCTTCCACCCAGCGTTCCCCCAAGTCTCCCGATAAAAATGATACCTCACTTGTGTGGGTAGGCCTAGCGCCCGCGACAGGAAATGCCCCAAAACGCAACGTGGACACATCAATTTTTTTTAAAGAAAACAGAGGTGTTTTTTGCAAAATGCCTACCTGTAGATTTTGGCCTCTAGCTCAGCCGGCACCTAGGGAAACCCACCAAACCTGTGCATTTTTAAAAACTAGAGACCTAGGGGAATCCAAGATGGGGTGACTTGCGGGGCTCTGACCAGGTTCTGTTACCCAGAATCCTTTGCAAGCCTCAAAAAGTGGCTAAAAAAACAAGTTTTCCTCACATTTCGGTGACAGAAAGTTCTGGAATCTGAGAGGAGCCACAAATTTCCTTCCACCCAGCGTTCCCCCAAGTCTCCCGATAAAAATGATACCTCACTTGTGTGGGTAGGCCTAGCGCCCGCGACAGGAAATGCCCCAAAACGCAACGTGGACACATCAAATTTTTTGAAAGAAAACAGAGGTGTTTTTTCCAAAGTGCCTACCTGTAGATTTTGGCCTCTAGCTCAGCCGGCACCTAGGGAAACCTACCAAACCTGTGCATTTTTGAAAACTAGAAACCTAGGGGAATCCAGATGGGGTGACTTGCGGGGCTCTGACCAGTTTCTGTTACCCAGAATCCTTTGCAAACCTCAAAAAGTGGCTAAAAAAACAAGTTTTCCTCACATTTCGGTGACAGAAAGTTCTGGAATCTGAGAGGAGCCACAAATTTCCTTCCACCCAGCGTTCCCTCAAGTCTCCCGATAAAAATGATACCTCACTTGTGTGGGTAGGCCTAGCGCCCGCGACAGAAAATGCCCCAAAACGCAACGTGGACACATCAAATTTTTTTAAAGAAAACAGAGGTGTTTTTTGCAAAGTGCCTACTTGTAGATTTTGGCCTCTAGCTCAGCCGTCACCTAGGGATACCTACCAAACCTGTGCATTTTTCAAAACTAGAGACCTAGGGGAATCCAAGATGGGGTGACTTGCGGGGCTCTGACCAGGTTCTGTTACCTAGAATCCTTTGCAAACCTCAAAAAGTGGCTAAAAAAACAAGTTTTCCTAACATTTTGGTGACAGAAAGTTCTGGAATCTGAGAGGAGCCACAAATTTCCTTCCACCCAGCGTTCCACCAAGTCTCCCGATAAAAATTATACTTCACTTGTGTGGGTAGGCCTAGCGCCTGCGACAGGAAATGCCCCAAAACGCAACGTGGACACATCAAATTTTTTGAAAGAAAACAGAGGTGTTTTTTGCAAAGTGCCTACCTGTAGATTTTGGCCTCTAGCTCAGCCGGCACCTATGGAAACCTACCAAACCTGTGCATTTTTGAAAACTAGAAACCTAGGGGAATCCAAGATGGGGTGACTTGCGGGGCTCTGACGAGGTTCTGTTACCCAGAATCCTTGCAAACCTCAAAAAGTGGCTAAAAAAACAAGTTTTCCTCACATTTCGGTGACAGAAAGTTCTGGAATCTGAGAGGAGCCACAAATTTCCTTCCACCCAGCGTTCCCCCAAGTCTCCCGATAAAAATGATACCTCACTTGTGTGGGTAGGCCTAGCGCCCGCGACAGGAAATGCCCCAAAACGCAACGTGGACACATCAAATTTTTTGAAAGAAAACAGAGGTGTTTTTTGCAAAGTGCCTACCTGTAGATTTTGGCCTCTAGCTCAGCCGGCACCTATGGAAACCTACCAAACCTGTGCATTTTTGAAAACTAGAAACCTAGGGGAATCCAAGATGGGGTGACTTGCGGGGCTCTGACGAGGTTCTGTTACCCAGAATCCTTGCAAACCTCAAAAAGTGGCTAAAAAAACAAGTTTTCCTCACATTTCGGTGACAGAAAGTTCTGGAATCTGAGAGGAGCCACAAATTTCCTTCCACCCAGCGTTCCCCCAAGTCTCCCGATAAAAATGATACCTCACTTGTGTGGGTAGGCCTAGCACCCGCGACAGGAAATGCCCCAAAACGGAACGTGGACACATCAAATTTTTTTCAAGAAAACAGAGGTGTTTTTTTCCAAGTCCTTACCTGTAGATTTTGGCCTCTAGCTCAGCCGTCACCTAGGGAAACCTACCAAACCTGTGCATTTTTGAAAACTAGAGACCTAGGGGAATCCAAGATGGGGTGACTTGCGGGGCTCTGACCAGGTTCTGTTACCCAGAATCCTTTGCAAACCTCAAAAAGTGGCTAAAAAACAAGTTTTCCTCACATTTCGGTGACAGAAAGTTCTGGAATCTGAGAGGAGCCACAAATTCCCTTCCACCCAGCGTTCCCCCAAGTCTCCCGATAAAAATGATACCTCACTTGTGTGGGTAGGCCTAGCGCCCGCGACAGGAAATGCCCCAAAACGCAACGTGGACATATCAATTTTTTTTAAAGAAAACAGAGGTGTTTTTTTCAAAATGCCTACCTGTAGATTTTGGCCTCTAGCTCAGCCGGCACCTAGGGAAACCTACCAAACCTGTGCATTTTTGAAAACTAGAGACCTAGGGGAATCCAAGATGGGGTGACTTGCGGGGCTCTGACCAGGTTCTGTTACCCAGAATCCTTTGCAAACCTCAAAAAGTGGCTAAAAAAACAAGTTTTCCTCACATTTCGGTGACAGAAAGTTCTGGAATCTGAGAGGAGCCACAAATTTCCTTCCACCCAGTGTTCCCCCAAGTCTCCTGATAAAAATGATACCTCACTTGTGTGGGTAGGCCTAGCGCCCGCGACAGGAAATGCCCCAAAACGCAACGTGGACACATCAATATTTTTTAAAGAAAACAGAGGTGTTTTTTGCAAAATGCCTACATGTAGATTTTGGCCTCTAGCTCAGCCGGCACCTAGGGAAACCTACCAAACCTGTGCATTTTTGAAAACTAGAGACCTAGGGGAATCCAAGATGGGGTGACTTGCGGGGCTCTGACCAGGTTCTGTTACCCAGAATCCTTTGCAAACCTCAAAAAGTGGCTAAAAAACAAGTTTTCCTCACATTTCGGTGACAGAAAGTTCTGGAATCTGAGAGGAGCCACAAATTCCCTTCCACCCAGCGTTCCCCCAAGTCTCCCGATAAAAATGATACCTCACTTGTGTGGGTAGGCCTAGCGCCCGCGACAGGAAATGCCCCAAAACGCAACGTGGACATATCAATTTTTTTTAAAGAAAACAGAGGTGTTTTTTTCAAAATGCCTACCTGTAGATTTTGGCCTCTAGCTCAGCCGGCACCTAGGGAAACCTACCAAACCTGTGCATTTTTGAAAACTAGAGACCTAGGGGAATCCAAGATGGGGTGACTTGCGGGGCTCTGACCAGGTTCTGTTACCCAGAATCCTTTGCAAACCTCAAAAAGTGGCTAAAAAAACAAGTTTTCCTCACATTTCGGTGACAGAAAGTTCTGGAATCTGAGAGGAGCCACAAATTTCCTTCCACCCAGCGTTCCCCCAAGTCTCCTGATAAAAATGATACCTCACTTGTGTGGGTAGGCCTAGCGCCCGCGACAGGAAATGCCCCAAAACGCAACGTGGACACATCAATATTTTTTAAAGAAAACAGAGGTGTTTTTTGCAAAATGCCTACAT
The DNA here is from genome assembly GCF_031143425.1 of Pleurodeles waltl. Classification (NCBI taxonomy): domain Eukaryota; kingdom Metazoa; phylum Chordata; class Amphibia; order Caudata; family Salamandridae; genus Pleurodeles; species Pleurodeles waltl. The sequence continues at coordinate 923,136,602 of NC_090448.1, read as the reverse complement.
GTAGATTTTGGCCTCTAGCTCAGCCGGCACCTAGGGAAACCTACCAAACCTGTGCATTTTTGAAAACTAGAGACCTAGGGAAATCCAAGATGGGGTGACTTGCGGGGCTCTGACCAGGTTCTGTTACCCAGAATCCTTTGCAAACCTCAAAAAGCGGATAAAAAAACAAGTTTTCCTCACATTTCGGTGACAGAAAGTTCTGGAATCTGAGAGGAGCCATAAATTCCCTTCCACCCAGCGTTCCCCCAAGTCTCCTGATAAAAATGATACCTCACTTGTGTGGGTAGGCCTAGCGCCCGCGACAGGAAATGCCCCAAAACGCAACGTGGACACATCAATATTTTTTAAAGAAAACAGAGGTGTTTTTTGCAAAATGCCTACATGTAGATTTTGGCCTCTAGCTCAGCCGGCACCTAGGGAAACCTACCAAACCTGTGCATTTTTTAAAACTAGAGACCTAGGGGAATCCAAGATGGGGTGACTTGCGGGGCTCTGACCAGGTTCTGTTACCCAGAATCCTTTGCAAACCTCAAAAAGTGGCTAAAAAAACAAGTTTTCCTCACATTTCGGTGACAGAAAGTTCTGGAATCTGAGAGGAGCCATAAATTCCCTTCCACCCAGCGTTCCCCCAAGTCTCCCGATAAAAATGATACCTCACTTGTGTGGGTAGGCCTAGCACCCGCGACAGGAAATGCCCCAAAACGGAACGTGGACACATCAAATTTTTTTCAAGAAAACAGAGGTGTTTTTTGCAAAGTCCTTACCTGTAGATTTTGGCCTCTAGCTCAGCCGTCACCTAGGGAAACCTACCAAACCTGTGCATTTTTGAAAACTAGAGACCTAGGGGAATCCAAGATGGGGTGACTTGCGGGGCTCTGACCAGGTTCTGTTACACAGAATCCTTTGCAAACCTCAAAAAGTGGCTAAAAAACAAGTTTTCCTCACATTTCGGTGACAGAAAGTTCTGGAATCAGAGAGGAGCCACAAATTCCCTTCCACCCAGCGTTCCCCCAAGTCTCCCGATAAAAATGATACCTCACTTGTGTGGGTAGGCCTAGCGCCCGCGACAGGAAATGCCCCAAAACGCAACGTGGACATATCAATTTTTTTTAAAGAAAACAGAGGTGTTTTTTTCAAAATGCCTACCTGTAGATTTTGGCCTCTAGCTCAGCCGGCACCTAGGGAAACCTACCAAACCTGTGCATTTTTGAAAACTAGAGACCTAGGGGAATCCAAGATGGGGTGACTTGCGGGGCTCTGACCAGGTTCTGTTACCCAGAATCCTTTGCAAACCTCAAAAAGTGGCTAAAAAAACAAGTTTTCCTCACATTTCGGTGACAGAAAGTTCTGGAATCTGAGAGGAGCCACAAATTTCCTTCCACCCAGTGTTCCCCCAAGTCTCCTGATAAAAATGATACCTCACTTGTGTGGGTAGGCCTAGCGCCCGCGACAGGAAATGCCCCAAAACGCAACGTGGACACATCAATATTTTTTAAAGAAAACAGAGGTGTTTTTTGCAAAATGCCTACATGTAGATTTTGGCCTCTAGCTCAGCCGGCACCTAGGGAAACCTACCAAACCTGTGCATTTTTGAAAACTAGAGACCTAGGGGAATCCAAGATGGGGTGACTTGCGGGGCTCTGACCAGGTTCTGTTACCCAGAATCCTTTGCAAACCTCAAAAAGTGGCTAAAAAACAAGTTTTCCTCACATTTCGGTGACAGAAAGTTCTGGAATCTGAGAGGAGCCACAAATTCCCTTCCACCCAGCGTTCCCCCAAGTCTCCCGATAAAAATGATACCTCACTTGTGTGGGTAGGCCTAGCGCCCGCGACAGGAAATGCCCCAAAACGCAACGTGGACATATCAATTTTCTTTAAAGAAAACAGAGGTGTTTTTTTCAAAATGCCTACCTGTAGATTTTGGCCTCTAGCTCAGCCGGCACCTAGGGAAACCTACCAAACCTGTGCATTTTTGAAAACTAGAGACCTAGGGGAATCCAAGATGGGGTGACTTGCGGGGCTCTGACCAGGTTCTGTTACCCAGAATCCTTTGCAAACCTCAAAAAGTGGCTAAAAAAACAAGTTTTCCTCACATTTCGGTGACAGAAAGTTCTGGAATCTGAGAGGAGCCACAAATTTCCTTCCACCCAGCGTTCCCCCAAGTCTCCTGATAAAAATGATACCTCACTTGTGTGGGTAGGCCTAGCGCCCGCGACAGGAAATGCCCCAAAACGCAACGTGGACACATCAATATTTTTTAAAGAAAACAGAGGTGTTTTTTGCAAAATGCCTACATGTAGATTTTGGCCTCTAGCTCAGCCGGCACCTAGGGAAACCTACCAAACCTGTGCATTTTTGAAAACTAGAGACCTAGGGGAATCCAAGATGGGGTGACTTGCGGGGCTCTGACCAGGTTCTGTTACCCAGAATCCTTTGCAAACCTCAAAAAGTGGCTAAAAAACAAGTTTTCCTCACATTTCGGTGACAGAAAGTTCTGGAATCTGAGAGGAGCCACAAATTCCCTTCCACCCAGCGTTCCCCCAAGTCTCCCGATAAAAATGATACCTCACTTGTGTGGGTAGGCCTAGCGCCCGCGACAGGAAATGCCCCAAAACGCAACGTGGACATATCAATTTTTTTTAAAGAAAACAGAGGTGTTTTTTTCAAAATGCCGACCTGTAGATTTTGGCCTCTAGCTCAGCCGGCACCTAGGGAAACCTACCAAACCTGTGCATTTTTTAAAACTAGAGACCTAGGGGAATCCAAGATGGGGTGACTTGCGGGGCTCTGACCAGGTTCTGTTACCCAGAATCCTTTGCAAACCTCAAAAAGTGGCTAAAAAAACAAGTTTTCCTCACATTTCGGTGACAGAAAGTTCTGGAATCTGAGAGGAGCCACAAATTTCCTTCCACCCAGCGTTCCCCCAAGTCTCCTGATAAAAATGATACCTCACTTGTGTGGGTAGGCCTAGCGCCCGCGACAGGAAATGCCCCAAAACGCAACGTGGACACATCAATATTTTTTAAAGAAAACAGAGGTGTTTTTTGCAAAATGCCTAAAAGTAGATTTTGGCCTCTAGCTCAGCCGGCACCTAGGGAAACCTACCAAACCTGTGCATTTTTGAAAACTAGAGACCTAGGGGAATCCAAGATGGGGTGACTTGCGGGGCTCTGACCAGGTTCTGTTACCCAGAATCCTTTGCAAACCTCAAAAAGTGGCAAAAAAAACAAGGTTTCCTCACATTTCGGTGACAGAAAGTTCTGGAATCTGAGAGGAGCCACAAATTTCCTTCCACCCAGCGTTCCCCAAGTCTCCTGATAAAAATGATACCTCACTTGTGTGGGTAGGCCTAGCGCCTGCCACAGGAAATGCCCCAAAACGCAACGTGGACACATCAAATTTTTTTAAAGAAAACAGAGGTGTTTTTTGCAAAGTGCCTACCTGTAGATTTTGGCCTCTAGCTCAGCCGTCACCTATGGAAACATACTAAACCTGTGCATTTTTGAAAACTAGAGACCTAGGGGAATCCTAGATGGGGTGACTTGCGGGGCTCTGACCAGGTTCTGTTACCCAGAATCCTTTGCAAACCTCAAAAAGTGGCTAAAAAAACAAGTTTTCCTCACATTTCGGTAACAGAAAGTTCTGGAATCTGAGAGGAGCCACAAATTCCCTTCCACCCAGCGTTCCCCCAAGTCTCCCGATAAAAATGATACCTCACTTGTGTGGGTAGGCCTAGCGCCCGCGACAGGAAATGCCCCAAAACGCAACGTGGACACATCAATTTTTTTAAAAGAAAACAGAGCTGTTTTTTGCAAAATGCCTACCTGTAGATTTTGGCCTCTAGCTCAGCCGGCACCTAGGGAAACCTACCAAACCTGTGCATTTTCGAAAACTAGAGACCTAGGGGAATCCAAGATGGGGTGACTTGCGGGGCTCTGACCAGGTTCTGTTACCCAGAATCCTTTGCAAACCTCAAAAAGTGGGTAAAAAAACATGTTTTCCTCACATTTCGGTGACAGAAAGTTCTGGAATCTGAGAGGAACCACAAATTTCCTTCCACCCAGCGTTCCCCCAAGTCTCCCGATAAAAATGATACCTCACTTGTGTGGGTAGGCCTAGCGCCCGCGACAGGTAATGCCCCAAAACGCAACGTGGACACATCAATTTTTTTTTAAAGAAAACAGAGGTGTTTTTTGCAAAGTGCCTACCTGTAGATTTTGGCCTCTAGCTCAGCCGGCACCTAGGGAAACCTACCAAACCTGTGCATTTTTGAAAACTAGAGACCTAGGGGAATCCAAGATGGGGTGACTTGCGGGGCTCTGACCAGGTTCTGTTACCCAGAATCCTTTGCAAACCTCAAAAAGTGGCTAAAAAAACAAGTTTTCCTCACATTTCGGTGACAGAAAGTTCTGGAATCTGAGAGGAGCCACAAATTTCCTTCCACCCAGCGTTCCCCCAAGTCTCCTGATAAAAATGATACCTCACTTGTGTGGGTAGGCCTAGCGCCCGCGACAGGAAATGCCCCAAAACGCAACGTGGACACATCAATATTTTTTAAAGAAAACAGAGGTGTTTTTTGCAAAATGCCTACATGTAGATTTTGGCCTCTAGCTCAGCCGGCACCTAGGGAAACCTACCAAACCTGTGCATTTTTGAAAACTAGAGACCTAGGGGAATCCAAGATGGGGTGACTTGCGGGGCTCTGACCAGGTTCTGTTACCCAGAATCCTTTGCAAACCTCAAAAAGTGGCTAAAAAACAAGTTTTCCTCACATTTCGGTGACAGAAAGTTCTGGAATCTGAGAGGAGCCACAAATTCCCTTCCACCCAGCGTTCCCCCAAGTCTCCCGATAAAAATGATACCTCACTTGTGTGGGTAGGCCTAGCGCCCGCGACAGGAAATGCCCCAAAACGCAACGTGGACATATCAATTTTTTTTAAAGAAAACAGAGGTGTTTTTTTCAAAATGCCTACCTGTAGATTTTGGCCTCTAGCTCAGCCGGCACCTAGGGAAACCTACCAAACCTGTGCATTTTTGAAAACTAGAGACCTAGGGGAATCCAAGATGGGGTGACTTGCGGGGCTCTGACCAGGTTCTGTTACCCAGAATCCTTTGCAAACCTCAAAAAGTGGCTAAAAAAACAAGTTTTCCTCACATTTCGGTGACAGAAAGTTCTGGAATCTGAGAGGAGCCACAAATTTCCTTCCACCCAGCGTTCCCCCAAGTCTCCTGATAAAAATGATACCTCACTTGTGTGGGTAGGCCTAGCGCCCGCGACAGGAAATGCCCCAAAACGCAACGTGGACACATCAATATTTTTTAAAGAAAACAGAGGTGTTTTTTGCAAAATGCCTACATGTAGATTTTGGCCTCTAGCTCAGCCGGCACCTAGGGAAACCTACCAAACCTGTGCATTTTTGAAAACTAGAGACCTAGGGGAATCCAAGATGGGGTGACTTGCGGGGCTCTGACCAGGTTCTGTTACCCAGAATCCTTTGCAAACCTCAAAAAGTGGCTAAAAAACAAGTTTTCCTCACATTTCGGTGACAGAAAGTTCTGGAATCTGAGAGGAGCCACAAATTCCCTTCCACCCAGCGTTCCCCCAAGTCTCCCGATAAAAATGATACCTCACTTGTGTGGGTAGGCCTAGCGCCCGCGACAGGAAATGCCCCAAAACGCAACGTGGACATATCAATTTTTTTTAAAGAAAACAGAGGTGTTTTTTTCAAAATGCCTACCTGTAGATTTTGGCCTCTAGCTCAGCCGGCACCTAGGGAAACCTACCAAACCTGTGCATTTTTTAAAACTAGAGACCTAGGGGAATCCAAGATGGGGTGACTTGCGGGGCTCTGACCAGGTTCTGTTACCCAGAATCCTTTGCAAACCTCAAAAAGTGGCTAAAAAAATAAGTTTTCCTCACATTTCGGTGACAGAAAGTTCTGGAATCTGAGAGGAGCCACAAATTTCCTTCCACCCAGCGTTCCCCCAAGTCTCCTGATAAAAATGATACCTCACTTGTGTGGGTAGGCCTAGCGCCCGCGACAGGAAATGCCCCAAAACGCAACGTGGACACATCAATATTTTTTAAAGAAAACAGAGGTGTTTTTTGCAAAATGCCTAAAAGTAGATTTTGGCCTCTAGCTCAGCCGGCACCTAGGGAAACCTACCAAACCTGTGCATTTTTGAAAACTAGAGACCTAGGGGAATCCAAGATGGGGTGACTTGCGGGGCTCTGACCAGGTTCTGTTACCCAGAATCCTTTGCAAACCTCAAAAAGTGGCAAAAAAAACAAGGTTTCCTCACATTTCGGTGACAGAAAGTTCTGGAATCTGAGAGGAGCCACAAATTTCCTTCCACCCAGCGTTCCCCAAGTCTCCTGATAAAAATGATACCTCACTTGTGTGGGTAGGCCTAGCGCCTGCCACAGGAAATGCCCCAAAACGCAACGTGGACACATCAAATTTTTTTAAAGAAAACAGAGGTGTTTTTTGCAAAGTGCCTACCTGTAGATTTTGGCCTCTAGCTCAGCCGTCACCTATGGAAACATACTAAACCTGTGCATTTTTGAAAACTAGAGACCTAGGGGAATCCTAGATGGGGTGACTTGCGGGGCTCTGACCAGGTTCTGTTACCCAGAATCCTTTGCAAACCTCAAAAAGTGGCTAAAAAAACAAGTTTTCCTCACATTTCGGTAACAGAAAGTTCTGGAATCTGAGAGGAGCCACAAATTCCCTTCCACCCAGCGTTCCCCCAAGTCTCCCGATAAAAATGATACCTCACTTGTGTGGGTAGGCCTAGCGCCCGCGACAGGAAATGCCCCAAAACGCAACGTGGACACATCAATTTTTTTAAAAGAAAACAGAGCTGTTTTTTGCAAAATGCCTACCTGTAGATTTTGGCCTCTAGCTCAGCCGGCACCTAGGGAAACCTACCAAACCTGTGCATTTTCGAAAACTAGAGACCTAGGGGAATCCAAGATGGGGTGACTTGCGGGGCTCTGACCAGGTTCTGTTACCCAGAATCCTTTGCAAACCTCAAAAAGTGGGTAAAAAAACATGTTTTCCTCACATTTCGGTGACAGAAAGTTCTGGAATCTGAGAGGAACCACAAATTTCCTTCCACCCAGCGTTCCCCCAAGTCTCCCGATAAAAATGATACCTCACTTGTGTGGGTAGGCCTAGCGCCCGCGACAGGTAATGCCCCAAAACGCAACGTGGACACATCAATTTTTTTTTAAAGAAAACAGAGGTGTTTTTTGCAAAGTGCCTACCTGTAGATTTTGGCCTCTAGCTCAGCCGGCACCTAGGGAAACCTACCAAACCTGTGCATTTTTGAAAACTAGAGACCTAGGGGAATCCAAGATGGGGTGACTTGCGGGGCTCTGACCAGGTTCTGTTACCCAGAATCCTTTGCAAACCTCAAAAAGTGGCTAAAAAAACAAGTTTTCCTCACATTTCGGTGACAGAAAGTTCTGGAATCTGAGAGGAGCCACAAATTTCCTTCCACCCAGCGTTCCCCCAAGTCTCCTGATAAAAATGATACCTCACTTGTGTGGGTAGGCCTAGCGCCCGCGACAGGAAATGCCCCAAAACGCAACGTGGACACATCAATATTTTTTAAAGAAAACAGAGGTGTTTTTTGCAAAATGCCTACATGTAGATTTTGGCCTCTAGCTCAGCCGGCACCTAGGGAAACCTACCAAACCTGTGCATTTTTGAAAACTAGAGACCTAGGGGAATCCAAGATGGGGTGACTTGCGGGGCTCTGACCAGGTTCTGTTACCCAGAATCCTTTGCAAACCTCAAAAAGTGGCTAAAAAACAAGTTTTCCTCACATTTCGGTGACAGAAAGTTCTGGAATCTGAGAGGAGCCACAAATTCCCTTCCACCCAGCGTTCCCCCAAGTCTCCTGATAAAAATGATACCTCACTTGTGTGGGTAGGCCTAGCGCCCGCGACAGGAAATGCCCCAAAACGCAACGTGGACACATCAATATTTTTTAAAGAAAACAGAGGTGTTTTTTGCAAAATGCCTACATGTAGATTTTGGCCTCTAGCTCAGCCGGCACCTAGGGAAACCTACCAAACCTGTGCATTTTTGAAAACTAGAGACCTAGGGGAATCCAAGATGGGGTGACTTGCGGGGCTCTGACCAGGTTCTGTTACCCAGAATCCTTTGCAAACCTCAAAAAGTGGCTAAAAAACAAGTTTTCCTCACATTTCGGTGACAGAAAGTTCTGGAATCTGAGAGGAGCCACAAATTCCCTTCCACCCAGCGTTCCCCCAAGTCTCCCGATAAAAATGATACCTCACTTGTGTGGGTAGGCCTAGCGCCCGCGACAGGAAATGCCCCAAAACGCAACGTGGACATATCAATTTTTTTTAAAGAAAACAGAGGTGTTTTTTTCAAAATGCCTACCTGTAGATTTTGGCCTCTAGCTCAGCCGGCACCTAGGGAAACCTACCAAACCTGTGCATTTTTGAAAACTAGAGACCTAGGGGAATCCAAGATGGGGTGACTTGCGGGGCTCTGACCAGGTTCTGTTACCCAGAATCCTTTGCAAACCTCAAAAAGTGGCTAAAAAAACAAGTTTTCCTCACATTTCGGTGACAGAAAGTTCTGGAATCTGAGAGGAGCCACAAATTTCCTTCCACCCAGCGTTCCCCCAAGTCTCCTGATAAAAATGATACCTCACTTGTGTGGGTAGGCCTAGCGCCCGCGACAGGAAATGCCCCAAAACGCAACGTGGACACATCAATATTTTTTAAAGAAAACAGAGGTGTTTTTTGCAAAATGCCTACATGTAGATTTTGGCCTCTAGCTCAGCCGGCACCTAGGGAAACCTACCAAACCTGTGCATTTTTGAAAACTAGAGACCTAGGGGAATCCAAGATGGGGTGACTTGCGGGGCTCTGACCAGGTTCTGTTACCCAGAATCCTTTGCAAACCTCAAAAAGTGGCTAAAAAACAAGTTTTCCTCACATTTCGGTGACAGAAAGTTCTGGAATCTGAGAGGAGCCACAAATTCCCTTCCACCCAGCGTTCCCCCAAGTCTCCCGATAAAAATGATACCTCACTTGTGTGGGTAGGCCTAGCGCCCGCGACAGGAAATGCCCCAAAACGCAACGTGGACATATCAATTTTTTTTAAAGAAAACAGAGGTGTTTTTTTCAAAATGCCTACCTGTAGATTTTGGCCTCTAGCTCAGCCGGCACCTAGGGAAACCTACCAAACCTGTGCATTTTTTAAAACTAGAGACCTAGGGGAATCCAAGATGGGGTGACTTGCGGGGCTCTGACCAGGTTCTGTTACCCAGAATCCTTTGCAAACCTCAAAAAGTGGCTAAAAAAATAAGTTTTCCTCACATTTCGGTGACAGAAAGTTCTGGAATCTGAGAGGAGCCACAAATTTCCTTCCACCCAGCGTTCCCCCAAGTCTCCTGATAAAAATGATACCTCACTTGTGTGGGTAGGCCTAGCGCCCGCGACAGGAAATGCCCCAAAACGCAACGTGGACACATCAATATTTTTTAAAGAAAACAGAGGTATTTTTTGCAAAATGCCTAAAAGTAGATTTTGGCCTCTAGCTCAGCCGGCACCTAGGGAAACCTACCAAACCTGTGCATTTTTGAAAACTAGAGACCTAGGGGAATCCAAGATGGGGTGACTTGCGGGGCTCTGACCAGGTTCTGTTACCCAGAATCCTTTGCAAACCTCAAAAAGTGGCAAAAAAAACAAGGTTTCCTCACATTTCGGTGACAGAAAGTTCTGGAATCTGAGAGGAGCCACAAATTTCCTTCCACCCAGCGTTCCCCCAAGTCTCCTGATAAAAATGATACCTCACTTGTGTGGGTAGGCCTAGCGCCTGCGACAGGAAATGCCCCAAAACGCAACGTGGACACATCAAATTTTTTTAAAGAAAACAGAGGTGTTTTTTGCAAAGTGCCTACCTGTAGATTTTGGCCTCTAGCTCAGCCGTCACCTATGGAAACCTACTAAACCTGTGCATTTTTGAAAACTAGAGACCTAGGGGAATCCTAGATGGGGTGACTTGTGGGGCTCTGACCAGGTTCTGTTACCCAGAATCCTTTGCAAACCTCAAAAAGTGGCTAAAAAAACAAGTTTTCCTCACATTTCGGTAACAGAAAGTTCTGGAATCTGAGAGGAGCCACAAATTCCCTTCCACCCAGCGTTCCCCCAAGTCTCCCGATAAAAATGATACCTCACTTGTGTGGGTAGGCCTAGCGCCCGCGACAGGAAATGCCCCAAAACGCAACGTGGACACATCAATTTTTTTAAAAGAAAACAGAGCTGTTTTTTGCAAAATGCCTACCTGTAGATTTTGGCCTCTAGCTCAGCCGGCACCTAGGGAAACCTACCAAACCTGTGCATTTTCGAAAACTAGAGACCTAGGGGAATCCAAGATGGGGTGACTTGCGGGGCTCTGACCAGGTTCTGTTACCCAGAATCCTTTGCAAACCTCAAAAAGTGGGTAAAAAAACATGTTTTCCTCACATTTCGGTGACAGAAAGTTCTGGAATCTGAGAGGAACCACAAATTTCCTTCCACCCAGCGTTCCCCCAAGTCTCCCGATAAAAATGATACCTCACTTGTGTGGGTAGGCCTAGCGCCCGCGACAGGTAATGCCCCAAAACGCAACGTGGACACATCAATTTTTTTTTAAAGAAAACAGAGGTGTTTTTTGCAAAGTGCCTACCTGTAGATTTTGGCCTCTAGCTCAGCCGGCACCTAGGGAAACCTACCAAACCTGTGCATTTTTGAAAACTAGAGACCTAGGGGAATCCAAGATGGGGTGACTTGCGGGGCTCTGACCAGGTTCTGTTACCCAGAATCCTTTGCAAACCTCAAAAAGTGGCTAAAAAAACAAGTTTTCCTCACATTTCGGTGACAGAAAGTTCTGGAATCTGAGAGGAGCCACAAATTTCCTTCCACCCAGCGTTCCCCCAAGTCTCCTGATAAAAATGATACCTCACTTGTGTGGGTAGGCCTAGCGCCCGCGACAGGAAATGCCCCAAAACGCAACGTGGACACATCAATATTTTTTAAAGAAAACAGAGGTGTTTTTTGCAAAATGCCTACATGTAGATTTTGGCCTCTAGCTCAGCCGGCACCTAGGGAAACCTACCAAACCTGTGCATTTTTGAAAACTAGAGACCTAGGGGAATCCAAGATGGGGTGACTTGCGGGGCTCTGACCAGGTTCTGTTACCCAGAATCCTTTGCAAACCTCAAAAAGTGGCTAAAAAACAAGTTTTCCTCACATTTCGGTGACAGAAAGTTCTGGAATCTGAGAGGAGCCACAAATTCCCTTCCACCCAGCGTTCCCCCAAGTCTCCCGATAAAAATGATACCTCACTTGTGTGGGTAGGCCTAGCGCCCGCGACAGGAAATGCCCCAAAACGCAACGTGGACATATCAATTTTTTTTAAAGAAAACAGAGGTGTTTTTTTCAAAATGCCTACCTGTAGATTTTGGCCTCTAGCTCAGCCGGCACCTAGGGAAACCTACCAAACCTGTGCATTTTTGAAAACTAGAGACCTAGGGGAATCCAAGATGGGGTGACTTGCGGGGCTCTGACCAGGTTCTGTTACCCAGAATCCTTTGCAAACCTCAAAAAGTGGCTAAAAAAACAAGTTTTCCTCACATTTCGGTGACAGAAAGTTCTGGAATCTGAGAGGAGCCACAAATTTCCTTCCACCCAGCGTTCCCCCAAGTCTCCTGATAAAAATGATACCTCACTTGTGTGGGTAGGCCTAGCGCCCGCGACAGGAAATGCCCCAAAACGCAACGTGGACACATCAATATTTTTTAAAGAAAACAGAGGTGTTTTTTGCAAAATGCCTACATGTAGATTTTGGCCTCTAGCTCAGCCGGCACCTAGGGAAACCTACCAAACCTGTGCATTTTTGAAAACTAGAGACCTAGGGGAATTCAAGATGGGGTGACTTGCGGGGCTCTGACCAGGTTCTGTTACCCAGAATCCTTTGCAAACCTCAAAAAGTGGCAAAAAAACCAAGGTTTCCTCACATTTCGGTGACAGAAAGTTCTGGAATCTGAGAGGAGCCACAAATTTCCTTCCACCCAGCGTTCCCCCAAGTCTCCTGATAAAAATGATACCTCACTTGTGTGGGTAGGCCTAGCGCCCGCGACAGGAAATGCCCCAAAACGCAACGTGGACACATCAATTTTTTTTAAAGAAAACAGAGGTGTTTTTTGCAAAGTGCCTACCTGTAGATTTTGGCCTCTAGCTCAGCCGTCACCTATGGAAACCTACCAAACCTGTGCATTTTTGAAAACTAGAGACCTAGGGGAATCCTAGATGGGGTGACTTGCGGGGCTCTGACCAGGTTCTGTTACCCAGAATCCTTTGCAAACCTCAAAAAGTGGCTAAAAAAATAAGTTTTCCTCACATTTCGGTGACAGAAAGTTCTGGAATCTGAAAGGAGCCACAAATTCCCTTCCACCCAGCGTTCCCCCAAGTCTCCCGATAAAAATGATACCTCACTTGTGTGGGTAGGCCTAGCGCCCGCGACAGGAAATGCCCCAAAACGCAACGTGGACACATCAATTTTTTTAAAAGAAAACAGAGCTGTTTTTTGCAAAATGCCTACCTGTAGATTTTGGCCTCTAGCTCAGCCGGCACCTAGGGAAACCTACCAAACCTGTGCATTTTCGAAAACTAGAGACCTAGGGGAATCCAAGATGGGGTGACTTGCGGGGCTCTGACCAGGTTCTGTTACCCAGAATCCTTTGCAAACCTCAAAAAGTGGATAAAAAAACATGTTTTCCTCACATTTCGGTGACAGAAAGTTCTGGAATCTGAGAGGAACCACAAATTTCCTTCCACCCAGCGTTCCCCCAAGTCTCCCGATAAAAATGATACCTCACTTGTGTGGGTAGGCCTAGCGCCCGCGACAGGTAATGCCCCAAAACGCAACGTGGACACATCAAATTTTTTTTTAAAGAAAACAGAGGTGTTTTTTGCAAAGTGCCTACCTGTAGATTTTGGCCTCTAGCTCAGCCGGCACCTAGGGAAACCTACCAAACCTGTGCATTTTTGAAAACTAGAGACCTAGGGGAATCCAAGATGGGGTGACTTGCGGGGCTCTGACCAGGTTCTGTTACCCAGAATCCTTTGCAAACCTCAAAAAGTGGCTAAAAAAACAAGTTTTCCTCACATTTCGGTGACAGAAAGTTCTGGAATCTGAGAGGAGCCACAAATTTCCTTCCACCCAGCGTTCCCCCAAGTCTCCTGATAAAAATGATACCTCACTTGTGTGGGTAGGCCTAGCGCCCGCGACAGGAAATGCCCCAAAACGCAACGTGGACACATCAATATTTTTTAAAGAAAACAGAGGTGTTTTTTGCAAAATGCCTACATGTAGATTTTGGCCTCTAGCTCAGCCGGCACCTAGGGAAACCTACCAAACCTGTGCATTTTTGAAAACTAGAGACCTAGGGGAATCCAAGATGGGGTGACTTGCGGGGCTCTGACCAGGTTCTGTTACCCAGAATCCTTTGCAAACCTCAAAAAGTGGCTAAAAAACAAGTTTTCCTCACATTTCGGTGACAGAAAGTTCTGGAATCTGAGAGGAGCCACAAATTCCCTTCCACCCAGCGTTCCCCCAAGTCTCCCGATAAAAATGATACCTCACTTGTGTGGGTAGGCCTAGCGCCCGCGACAGGAAATGCCCCAAAACGCAACGTGGACATATCAATTTTTTTTAAAGAAAACAGAGGTGTTTTTTTCAAAATGCCTACCTGTAGATTTTGGCCTCTAGCTCAGCCGGCACCTAGGGAAACCTACCAAACCTGTGCATTTTTGAAAACTAGAGACCTAGGGGAATCCAAGATGGGGTGACTTGCGGGGCTCTGACCAGGTTCTGTTACCCAGAATCCTTTGCAAACCTCAAAAAGTGGCTAAAAAAACAAGTTTTCCTCACATTTCGGTGACAGAAAGTTCTGGAATCTGAGAGGAGCCACAAATTTCCTTCCACCCAGCGTTCCCCCAAGTCTCCTGATAAAAATGATACCTCACTTGTGTGGGTAGGCCTAGCGCCCGCGACAGGAAATGCCCCAAAACGCAACGTGGACACATCAATATTTTTTAAAGAAAACAGAGGTGTTTTTTGCAAAATGCCTACATGTAGATTTTGGCCTCTAGCTCAGCCGGCACCTAGGGAAACCTACCAAACCTGTGCATTTTTGAAAACTAGAGACCTAGGGGAATTCAAGATGGGGTGACTTGCGGGGCTCTGACCAGGTTCTGTTACCCAGAATCCTTTGCAAACCTCAAAAAGTGGCAAAAAAAACAAGGTTTCCTCACATTTCGGTGACAGAAAGTTCTGGAATCTGAGAGGAGCCACAAATTTCCTTCCACCCAGCGTTCCCCCAAGTCTCCTGATAAAAATGATACCTCACTTGTGTGGGTAGGCCTAGCGCCCGCGACAGGAAATGCCCCAAAACGCAACGTGGACACATCAATTTTTTTTAAAGAAAACAGAGGTGTTTTTTGCAAAGTGCCTACCTGTAGATTTTGGCCTCTAGCTCAGCCGTCACCTATGGAAACCTACCAAACCTGTGCATTTTTGAAAACTAGAGACCTAGGGGAATCCTAGATGGGGTGACTTGCGGGGCTCTGACCAGGTTCTGTTACCCAGAATCCTTTGCAAACCTCAAAAAGTGGCTAAAAAAATAAGTTTTCCTCACATTTCGGTGACAGAAAGTTCTGGAATCTGAAAGGAGCCACAAATTCCCTTCCACCCAGCGTTCCCCCAAGTCTCCCGATAAAAATGATACCTCACTTGTGTGGGTAGGCCTAGCGCCCGCGACAGGAAATGCCCCAAAACGCAACGTGGACACATCAATTTTTTTAAAAGAAAACAGAGCTGTTTTTTGCAAAATGCCTACCTGTAGATTTTGGCCTCTAGCTCAGCCGGCACCTAGGGAAACCTACCAAACCTGTGCATTTTCGAAAACTAGAGACCTAGGGGAATCCAAGATGGGGTGACTTGCGGGGCTCTGACCAGGTTCTGTTACCCAGAATCCTTTGCAAACCTCAAAAAGTGGATAAAAAAACATGTTTTCCTCACATTTCGGTGACAGAAAGTTCTGGAATCTGAGAGGAACCACAAATTTCCTTCCACCCAGCGTTCCCCCAAGTCTCCCGATAAAAATGATACCTCACTTGTGTGGGTAGGCCTAGCGCCTGCGACAGGAAATGCCCCAAAACGCAACGTGGACACATCAATTTTTTTTTAAAGAAAACATAGGTGTTTTTTGCAAAGTGCCTACCTGTAGATTTTGGCCTCTAGCTCAGCCGTCACCTAGGGAAACCTACGAAACCTGTGCATTTTTGAAAACTAGAGACCTAGGGGAATCCAAGATGGGGTGACTTGCGGGGCTCTGACCAGGTTCTGTTACACAGAATCCTTTGCAAACCTCAAAAAGTAGCTAAAAAATCAAGTTTTACTCACATTTCGGTGACAGAAAGTTCTGGAATCTGAGAGGAGCCACAAATTCCCTTCCACCCAGCGTTCCCCCAAGTCTCCCGATAAAAATGATACCTCACTTGTGTGTGTAGGCCTAGCGTCCGCGACAAGAAATGCCCCAAAACGCAACGTGGACACATCAATTTTTTTTAAAGAAAACAGAGGTGTTTTTTGCAAAATGCCTACCTGTAGATTTTGGCCTCTAGCACAGCCGGCACCTAGGGAAACCCACCAAACCTGTGCATTTTTAAAAACTAGAGACCTAGGGGAATCCAAGATGGGGTGACTTGCGGGGCTGTGACCAGGTTCTGTTACCCAAAATCCTTTGCAGGCCTCAAAAAGTGGCTAAAAAAACATGTTTTCCTCACATTTCGGTGACAGAAAGTTCTGGAATCTGAGAGGAACCACAAATTTCCTTCTACCCAGCGTTCCCCCAAGTCTCCCGATAAAAATGATAGCTCACTTGTGTGGGTAGGCCTAGCGCCCGCGACAGGAAATGCCCCAAAACGCAACGTGGACACATCACATTTTTTTAAAGAAAACAGAGGTGTTTTTTGCAAAGTGCCTACCTGTAGATTTTGGCCTCTAGCTCAGCCGTCACCTAGGGAAACCTACCAAACCTGTGCATTTTTGAAAACTAGAGACCTAGGGGAATCCAAGATGGGGTGACTTGCGGGGCTCTGACCAGGTTCTGTTACCCAGAATCCTTTGCAAACCTCAAAAAGTGGCTAAAAAATCAAGTTTTCCTCACATTTCGGTGACAGAAAGTTCTGGAATCTGAGAGGAGCCACAAATTCCCTTCCACCCAGCGTTCCCCCAAGTCTCCCGATAAAAATGATACCTCACTTGTGTGGGTAGGCCTAGCGCCCGCGGCAGGAAATGCCCCAAAACGCAACATGGACACATCAATTTTTTTTAAAGAAAACAGAGGTGTTTTTTGCAAAATGCCTACCTGCAGATTTTGGCCTCTAGCTCAGCCGTCACCTATGGAAACCTACCAAACCTGTGTATTTTTTAAAACTAGAGACCTAGGGGAATCCTAGATGGGGTGACTTGCGGGGCTCTGACCAGGTTCTGTTACCCAGAATCCTTTGCAAACCTCATAAAGTGGCTAAAAAAACAAGTTTTCCTCACATTTCGGTGACAGAAAGTTCTGGAATCTGAGAGGAGCCACAAATTCCCTTCCACCCAGCGTTCCCCCAAGTCTCCCGATAAAAATGATACCTCACTTGTGTGGGTAGGCCTAGCGCCCGCGACAGGAAATGCCCCAAAACGCAACGTGGACACATCAATATTTTTTAAAGAAAACAGAGGTGTTTTTTGCAAAATGCCTACATGTAGATTTTGGCCTCTAGCTCAGCCGGCACCTAGGAAAAACTACCAAACCTGTGCATTTTTGAAAACTAGAGACCTAGGGGAATCCAAGATGGGGTGACTTGTGGGGCTCTGACCAGGTTCTGTTACCCAGAATCCTTTGCAAACCTCAAAAAGTCGCTAAAAAACAAGTTTTCCTCACATTTCGGTGACAGAAAGTTCTGGAATCTGAGAGGAGCCACAAATTCCCTTCCACCCAGCGTTCCCCCAAGTCTCCCGATAAAAATGATACCTCACTTGTGTGGGTAGGCCTAGCGCCCGCGACAGGAAATGCCCCAAAACGCAACGTGGACACATCAATTTTTTTTAAAGAAAACAGAGGTGTTTTTTGCAAAATGCCTACCTGTAGATTTTGGCCTCTAGCTCAGCCGGCACCTAGGGAAACCCACCAAACCTGTGCATTTTTAAAAACTAGAGACCTAGGGGAATCCAAGATGGGGTGACTTGCGGGGCTCTGACCAGGTTCTGTTACCCAGAATCCTTTGCAAGCCTCAAAAAGTGGCTAAAAAAACAAGTTTTCCTCACATTTCGGTGACAGAAAGTTCTGGAATCTGAGAGGAGCCACAAATTTCCTTCCACCCAGCGTTCCCCCAAGTCTCCCGATAAAAATGATACCTCACTTGTGTGGGTAGGCCTAGCGCCCGCGACAGGAAATGCCCCAAAACGCAACGTGGACACATCAAATTTTTTGAAAGAAAACAGAGGTGTTTTTTCCAAAGTGCCTACCTGTAGATTTTGGCCTCTAGCTCAGCCGGCACCTAGGGAAACCTACCAAACCTGTGCATTTTTGAAAACTAGAAACCTAGGGGAATCCAGATGGGGTGACTTGCGGGGCTCTGACCAGTTTCTGTTACCCAGAATCCTTTGCAAACCTCAAAAAGTTGCTAAAAAAACAAGTTTTCCTCACATTTCGGTGACAGAAAGTTCTGGAATCTGAGAGGAGCCACAAATTTCCTTCCACCCAGCGTTCCCCCAAGTCTCCCGATAAAAATGATACCTCACTTGTGTGGGTAGGCCTAGCGCCCGCGACAGGAAATGCCCCAAAACGCAACGTGGACACATCAAATTTTTTGAAAGAAAACAGAGGTGTTTTTTGCAAAGTGCCTACCTGTAGATTTTGGCCTCTAGCTCAGCCGGCACCTAGGGAAACCTACCAAACCTGTGCATTTTTTAAAACTAGAAACCTAGGGGAATCCAAGATGGGGTGACTTGCGGGGCTCTGACCAGGTTCTGTTACCCAGAATCCTTGCAAACCTCAAAAAGTGGCTAAAAAAACAAGTTTTCCTCACATTTCGGTGACAGAAAGTTCTGGAATCTGAGAGGAGCCACAAATTTCCTTCCACCCAGCGTTCCCCCAAGTCTCCCGATAAAAATGATACCTCACTTGTGTGGGTAGGCCTAGCGCCCGCGACAGGAAATGCCCCAAAACGCAACGTGGACACATCAAATTTTTTGAAAGAAAACAGAGGTGTTTTTTGCAAAGTGCCTACCTGTAGATTTTGGCCTCTAGCTCAGCCGTCACCTAGGGAAACCTACCAAACCTGTGCATTTTTTAAAACTAGAGACCTAGGGGAATCCAAGATGGGGTGACTTGCGGGGCTCTGACCAGGTTCTGTTACCTAGAATCCTTTGCAAACCTCAAAAAGTGGCTAAAAAAACAAGTTTTCCTCACATTTCGGTGACAGAAAGTTCTGGAATCTGAGAGGAGCCATAAATTCCCTTCCACCCAGCGTTCCCCCAAGTCTCCCGATAAAAATGATACCTCACTTGTGTGGGTAGGCCTAGCACCCGCGACAGGAAATGCCCCAAAACTGAACGTGGACACATCAAATTTTTTTCAAGAAAACAGAGGTGTTTTTTGCAAAGTCCTTACCTGTAGATTTTGGCCTCTAGCTCAGCCGTCACCTAGGGAAACCTACCAAACCTGTGCATTTTTGAAAACTAGAGACCTAGGGGAATCCAAGATTGGGTGACTTGCGGGGCTCTGACCAGGTTCTGTTACCCAGAATCCTTTGCAAACCTCAAAAAGTGGCTAAAAAAATAAGTTTTCCTCACATTTCGGTGACAGAAAGTTCTGGAATCTGAAAGGAGCCACAAATTCCCTTCCACCCAGCGTTCCCCCAAGTCTCCCGATAAAAATGATACCTCACTTGTGTGGGTAGGCCTAGCGCCCGCGACAGGAAATGCCCCAAAACGCAACGTGGACACATCAAATTTTTTGAAAGAAAACAGAGGTGTTTTTTGCAAAGTGCCTACCTGTAGATTTTGGCCTCTAGCTCAGCCGGCACCTAGGGAAACCTACCAAACCTGTGCATTTTTTAAAACTAGAAACCTAGGGGAATCCAAGATGGGGTGACTTGCGGGGCTCTGACCAGGTTCTGTTACCCAGAATCCTTGCAAACCTCAAAAAGTGGCTAAAAAAACAAGTTTTCCTCACATTTCGGTGACAGAAAGTTCTGGAATCTGAGAGGAGCCACAAATTTCCTTCCACCCAGCGTTCCCCCAAGTCTCCCGATAAAAATGATACCTCACTTGTGTGGGTAGGCCTAGCGCCCGCGACAGGAAATGCCCCAAAACGCAACGTGGACACATCAAATTTTTTGAAAGAAAACAGAGGTGTTTTTTGCAAAGTGCCTACCTGTAGATTTTGGCCTCTAGCTCAGCCGTCACCTAGGGAAACCTACCAAACCTGTGCATTTTTTAAAACTAGAGACCTAGGGGAATCCAAGATGGGGTGACTTGCGGGGCTCTGACCAGGTTCTGTTACCTAGAATCCTTTGCAAACCTCAAAAAGTGGCTAAAAAAACAAGTTTTCCTCACATTTCGGTGACAGAAAGTTCTGGAATCTGAGAGGAGCCATAAATTCCCTTCCACCCAGCGTTCCCCCAAGTCTCCCGATAAAAATGATACCTCACTTGTGTGGGTAGGCCTAGCACCCGCGACAGGAAATGCCCCAAAACTGAACGTGGACACATCAAATTTTTTTCAAGAAAACAGAGGTGTTTTTTGCAAAGTCCTTACCTGTAGATTTTGGCCTCTAGCTCAGCCGTCACCTAGGGAAACCTACCAAACCTGTGCATTTTTGAAAACTAGAGACCTAGGGGAATCCAAGATTGGGTGACTTGCGGGGCTCTGACCAGGTTCTGTTACCCAGAATCCTTTGCAAACCTCAAAAAGTGGCTAAAAAACAAGTTTTCCTCACATTTCGGTGACAGAAAGTTCTGGAATCTGAGAGGAGCCACAAATTCCCTTCCACCCAGCGTTCCCCCAAGTCTCCCGATAAAAATGATACCTCACTTGTGTGGGTAGGCCTAGCGCCCGCGACAGGAAATGCCCCAAAACGCAACGTGGACATATCAATTTTTTTTAAAGAAAACAGAGGTGTTTTTTTCAAAATGCCTACCTGTAGATTTTGGCCTCTAGCTCAGCCGGCACCTAGGGAAACCTACCAAACCTGTGCATTTTTTAAAACTAGAGACCTAGGGGAATCCAAGATGGGGTGACTTGCGGGGCTCTGACCAGGTTCTGTTACCCAGAATCCTTTGCAAACCTCAAAAAGTGGCTAAAAAAACAAGTTTTCCTCACATTTCGGTGACAGAAAGTTCTGGAATCTGAGAGGAGCCACAAATTTCCTTCCACCCAGCGTTCCCCCAAGTCTCCTGATAAAAATGATACCTCACTTGTGTGGGTAGGCCTAGCGCCCGCGACAGGAAATGCCCCAAAACGCAACGTGGACACATCAATATTTTTGAAAGAAAACAGAGGTGTTTTTTGCAAAATACCTACATGTAGATTTTGGCCTCTAGCTCAGCCGGCACCTAGGGAAACCTACCAAACCTGTGCATTTTTTAAAACTAGAGACCTAGGGGAATCCAAGATGGGGTGACTT
This sequence comes from Pleurodeles waltl, assembly GCF_031143425.1. Classification (NCBI taxonomy): domain Eukaryota; kingdom Metazoa; phylum Chordata; class Amphibia; order Caudata; family Salamandridae; genus Pleurodeles; species Pleurodeles waltl. The sequence continues at coordinate 923,115,830 of NC_090448.1, read as the reverse complement.
GCGGGGCTCTGACCAGGTTCTGTTACCCAGAATCCTTTGCAAACCTCAAAAAGTGGCTAAAAAACAAGTTTTCCTCACATTTCGGTGACAGAAAGTTCTGGAATCTGAGAGGAGCCACAAATTCCCTTCCACCCAGCGTTCCCCCAAGTCTCCTGATAAAAATGATACCTCACTTGTGTGGGTAGGCCTAGCGCCCGCGATAGGAAATGCCCCAAAACGCAACGTGGACACATCAAATTTTTTTAAAGAAAACAGAGGTGTTTTTTGCAAAGTGCCTACCTGTAGATTTTGGCCTCTAGCTCAGCCGTCACCTATGGAAACCTACCAAACCTGTGCATTTTTGAAAACTAGAGACCTAGGGGAATCCTAGATGGGGTGACTTGCGGGGCTCTGACCAGGTTCTGTTACGCAGAATCCTTTGCAAACCTCAAAAAGTGGCTAAAAAAACAAGTTTTCCTCACATTTCGGTGACAGAAAGTTCTGGAATCTGAGAGGAGCCACAAATTCCCTTCCACCCAGCGTTCCCCCAAGTCTCCCGATAAAAATGATACCTCACTTGTGTGGGTAGGCCTAGCGCCCGCGACAGGAAATGCCCCAAAACGCAACGTGGACACATCAATTTTTTTTAAAGAAAACAGAGGTGTTTTTTGCAAAATGCCTACCTGTAGATTTTGGCCTCTAGCTCAGCCGGCACCTAGGGAAACCTACCAAACCTGTGCATTTTTTAAAACTAGAGACCTAGGGGAATCCAAGATGGGGTGACTTGCGGGGCTCTGACCAGGTTCTGTTACCCAGAATCCTTTGCAAACCTCAAAAAGTGGCTAAAAAATCAAGTTTTCCTCACATTTCGGTGACAGAAAGTTCTGGAATCTGAGAGGAGCCACAAATTCCCTTCCACCCAGCGTTCCCCCAAGTCTCCCGATAAAAATGATACCTCACTTGTGTGGGTAGGCCTAGCGCCCGCGACAGGAAATGCCCCAAAACGCAACATGGACACATCAATTTTTTTTAAAGAAAACAGTGGTGTTTTTTGCAAAATGCCTACCTGCAGATTTTGGCCTCTAGCTCAGCCGTCACCTATGGAAACCTACCAAACCTGTGCATTTTTTAAAACTAGAGACCTAGGGGAATCCTAGATGGGGTGACTTGCGGGGCTCTGACCAGGTTCTGTTACCCAGAATCCTTTGCAAACCTCATAAAGTGGCTAAAAAAACAAGTTTTCCTCACATTTCGGTGACAGAAAGTTCTGGAATCTGAGAGGAGCCACAAATTCCCTTCCACCCAGCGTTCCCCCAAGTCTCCCGATAAAAATGATACCTCACTTGTGTGGGTAGGCCTAGCGCCCGCGACAGGAAATGCCCCAAAACGCAACGTGGACATATCAATTTTTTTTAAAGAAAACAGAGGTGTTTTTTTCAAAATGCCTACCTGTAGATTTTGGCCTCTAGCTCAGCCGGCACCTAGGGAAACCTACCAAACCTGTGCATTTTTGAAAACTAGAGACCTAGGGGAATCCAAGATGGGGTGACTTGCGGGGCTCTGACCAGGTTCTGTTACCCAGAATCCTTTGCAAACCTCAAAAAGTGGCTAAAAAAACAAGTTTTCCTCACATTTCGGTGACAGAAAGTTCTGGAATCTGAGAGGAGCCACAAATTTCCTTCCACCCAGCGTTCCCCCAAGTCTCCTGATAAAAATGATACCTCACTTGTGTGGGTAGGCCTAGCGCCCGCGACAGGAAATGCCCCAAAACGCAACGTGGACACATCAATATTTTTTAAAGAAAACAGAGGTGTTTTTTGCAAAATACCTACATGTAGATTTTGGCCTCTAGCTCAGCCGGCACCTAGGGAAACCTACCAAACCTGTGCATTTTTTAAAACTAGAGACCTAGGGGAATCCAAGATGGGGTGACTTGCGGGGCTCTGACCAGGTTCTGTTACCCAGAATCCTTTGCAAACCTCAAAAAGTGGCTAAAAAACAAGTTTTCCTCACATTTCGGTGACAGAAAGTTCTGGAATCTGAGAGGAGCCACAAATTCCCTTCCACCCAGCGTTCCCCCAAGTCTCCTGATAAAAATGATACCTCACTTGTGTGGGTAGGCCTAGCGCCCGCGATAGGAAATGCCCCAAAACGCAACGTGGACACATCAAATTTTTTTAAAGAAAACAGAGGTGTTTTTTGCAAAGTGCCTACCTGTAGATTTTGGCCTCTAGCTCAGCCGGCACCTAGGGAAACCCACCAAACCTGTGCATTTTTAAAAACTAGAGACCTAGGGGAATCCAAGATGGGGTGACTTGCGGGGCTCTGACCAGGTTCTGTTACCCAGAATCCTTTGCAAGCCTCAAAAAGTGGCTAAAAAAACAAGTTTTCCTCACATTTCGGTGACAGAAAGTTCTGGAATCTGAGAGGAGCCACAAATTCCCTTCCACCCAGCGTTCCCCCAAGTCTCCTGATAAAAATGATACCTCACTTGTGTGGGTAGGCCTAGCGCCCGCGACAGGAAATGCCCCAAAACGCAACGTGGACACATCAATATTTTTTAAAGAAAACAGAGGTGTTTTTTGCAAAATGCCTACATGTAGATTTTGGCCTCTAGCTCAGCCGGCACCTAGGAAAAACTACCAAACCTGTGCATTTTTGAAAACTAGAGACCTAGGGGAATCCAAGATGGGGTGACTTGTGGGGCTCTGACCAGGTTCTGTTACCCAGAATCCTTTGCAAACCTCAAAAAGTCGCTAAAAAACAAGTTTTCCTCACATTTCGGTGACAGAAAGTTCTGGAATCTGAGAGGAGCCACAAATTCCCTTCCACCCAGCGTTCCCCCAAGTCTCCCGATAAAAATGATACCTCACTTGTGTGGGTAGGCCTAGCGCCCGCGACAGGAAATGCCCCAAAACGCAACGTGGACACATCAATTTTTTTTAAAGAAAACAGAGGTGTTTTTTGCAAAATGCCTACCTGTAGATTTTGGCCTCTAGCTCAGCCGGCACCTAGGGAAACCCACCAAACCTGTGCATTTTTAAAAACTAGAGACCTAGGGGAATCCAAGATGGGGTGACTTGCGGGGCTCTGACCAGGTTCTGTTACCCAGAATCCTTTGCAAGCCTCAAAAAGTGGCTAAAAAAACAAGTTTTCCTCACATTTCGGTGACAGAAAGTTCTGGAATCTGAGAGGAGCCACAAATTCCCTTCCACCCAGCGTTCCCCCAAGTCTCCTGATAAAAATGATACCTCACTTGTGTGGGTAGGCCTAGCGCCCGCGATAGGAAATGCCCCAAAACGCAACGTGGACACATCAAATTTTTTTAAAGAAAACAGAGGTGTTTTTTGCAAAGTGCCTACCTGTAGATTTTGGCCTCTAGCTCAGCCGTCACCTATGGAAACCTACCAAACCTGTGCATTTTTGAAAACTAGAGACCTAGGGGAATCCTAGATGGGGTGACTTGCGGGGCTCTGACCAGGTTCTGTTACCCAGAATCCTTTGCAAACCTCAAAAAGTGGCTAAAAAAACAGGTTTTCCTCACATTTCGGTGACAGAAAGTTCTGGAATCTGAGAGGAACCACAAATTTCCTTCCACCCAGCGTTCCCCCAAGTCTCCCGATAAAAATGATACCTCACTTGTGTGGGTAGGCCTAGTGCCCGTGACAGGAAATGCCCCAAAACGCAACGTGGACACATCAATTTTTTTTTAAAGAAAACAGAGGTGTTTTTTGCAAAGTGCCTACCTGTAGATTTTGGCCTCTAGCTCAGCCGTCACCTAGGGAAACCTACGAAACCTGTGCATTTTTGAAAACTAGAGACCTAGGGGAATCCTAGATGGGGTGACTTGCGGGGCTCTGACCAGGTTCTGTTACGCAGAATCCTTTGCAAACCTCAAAAAGTGGCTAAAAAAACAAGTTTTCCTCACATTTCGGTGACAGAAAGTTCTGGAATCTGAGAGGAGCCACAAATTCCCTTCCACCCAGCGTTCCCCCAAGTCTCCCGATAAAAATGATACCTCACTTGTGTGGGTAGGCCTAGCGCCCGCGACAGGAAATGCCCCAAAACGCAACGTGGACACATCAATTTTTTTTAAAGAAAACAGAGGTGTTTTTTGCAAAATGCCTACCTGTAGATTTTGGCCTCTAGCTCAGCCGGCACCTAGGGAAACCTACCAAACCTGTGCATTTTTGAAAACTAGAGACCTAGGGGAATCCAAGATGGGGTGACTTGCGGGGCTCTGACCAGGTTCTGTTACCCAGAATCCTTTGCAAACCTCAAAAAGTGGCTAAAAAATCAAGTTTTCCTCACATTTCGGTGACAGAAAGTTCTGGAATCTGAGAGGAGCCACAAATTCCCTTCCACCCAGCGTTCCCCCAAGTCTCCCGATAAAAATGATACCTCACTTGTGTGGGTAGGCCTAGCGCCCGCGACAGGAAATGCCCCAAAACGCAACATGGACACATCAATTTTTTTTAAAGAAAACAGTGGTGTTTTTTGCAAAATGCCTACCTGCAGATTTTGGCCTCTAGCTCAGCCGTCACCTATGGAAACCTACCAAACCTGTGCATTTTTTAAAACTAGAGACCTAGGGGAATCCTAGATGGGGTGACTTGCGGGGCTCTGACCAGGTTCTGTTACCCAGAATCCTTTGCAAACCTCATAAAGTGGCTAAAAAAACAAGTTTTCCTCACATTTCGGTGACAGAATGTTCTGGAATCTGAGAGGAGCCACAAATTCCCTTCCACCCAGCGTTCCCCCAAGTCTCCCGATAAAAATGATACCTCACTTGTGTGGGTAGGCCTAGCGCCCGCGACAGGAAATGCCCCAAAACGCAACGTGGACACATCAATATTTTTTAAAGAAAACAGAGGTGTTTTTTGCAAAATGCCTACATGTAGATTTTGGCCTCTAGCTCAGCCGGCACCTAGGAAAAACTACCAAACCTGTGCATTTTTGAAAACTAGAGACCTAGGGGAATCCAAGATGGGGTGACTTGTGGGGCTCTGACCAGGTTCTGTTACCCAGAATCCTTTGCAAACCTCAAAAAGTCGCTAAAAAACAAGTTTTCCTCACATTTCGGTGACAGAAAGTTCTGGAATCTGAGAGGAGCCACAAATTCCCTTCCACCCAGCGTTCCCCCAAGTCTCCCGATAAAAATGATACCTCACTTGTGTGGGTAGGCCTAGCGCCCGCGACAGGAAATGCCCCAAAACGCAACGTGGACACATCCATTTTTTTTAAAGAAAACAGAGGTGTTTTTTGCAAAATGCCTACCTGTAGATTTTGGCCTCTAGCTCAGCCGGCACCTAGGGAAACCCACCAAACCTGTGCATTTTTAAAAACTAGAGACCTAGGGGAATCCAAGATGGGGTGACTTGCGGGGCTCTGACCAGGTTCTGTTACCCAGAATCCTTTGCAAGCCTGAAAAAGTGGCTAAAAAAACAAGTTTTCCTCACATTTCGGTGACAGAAAGTTCTGGAATCTGAGAGGAGCCACAAATTCCCTTCCACCCAGCGTTCCCCCAAGTCTCCTGATAAAAATGATACCTCACTTGTGTGGGTAGGCCTAGCGCCCGCGACAGGAAATGCCCCAAAACGCAACGTGGACACATCATTTTTTTTTAAAGAAAACAGAGGTGTTTTTTGCAAAATGCCTACCTGTAGATTTTGGCCTCTAGCTCAGCCGGCACCTAGGAAAAACTACCAAACCTGTGCATTTTTGAAAACTAGAGACCTAGGGGAATCCAAGATGGGGTGACTTGCGGGGCTCTGACCAGGTTCTGTTACCCAGAATCCTTTGCAAACCTCAAAAAGTGGCTAAAAAAACAAGTTTTCCTCACATTTCGGTGACAGAAAGTTCTGGAATCTGAGAGGAGCCACAAATTTCCTTCCACCCAGCGTTCCCCCAAGTCTCCTGATAAAAATGATACCTCACTTGTGTGGGTAGGCCTAGCGCCCGCGACAGGAAATGCCCCAAAACGCCACGTGGACACATCAATATTTTTTAAAGAAAACAGAGGTGTTTTTTGCAAAATGCCTAAAAGTAGATTTTGGCCTCTAGCTCAGCCGGCACCTAGGGAAACCTACCAAACCTGTGCATTTTTGAAAACTAGAGACCTAGGGGAATCCAAGATGGGGTGACTTGCGGGGCTCTGACCAGGTTCTGTTACCCAGAATCCTTTGCAAACCTCAAAAAGTGGCAAAAAAACCAAGGTTTCCTCACATTTCGGTGACAGAAAGTTCTGGAATCTGAGAGGAGCCACAAATTTCCTTCCACCCAGCGTTCCCCCAAGTCTCCTGATAAAAATGATACCTCACTTGTGTGGGTAGGCCTAGCGCCTGCGACAGGAAATGCCCCAAAACGCAACGTGGACACATCAAATTTTTTTAAAGAAAACAGAGGTGTTTTTTGCAAAGTGCCTACCTGTAGATTTTGGCCTCTAGCTCAGCCGTCACCTATGGAAACCTACTAAACCTGTGCATTTTTGAAAACTAGAGACCTAGGGGAATCCTAGATGGGGTGACTTGCGGGGCTCTGACCAGGTTCTGTTACCCAGAATCCTTTGCAAACCTCAAAAAGTGGCTAAAAAAACAAGTTTTCCTCACATTTCGGTAACAGAAAGTTCTGGAATCTGAGAGGAGCCACAAATTCCCTTCCACCCAGCGTTCCCCCAAGTCTCCCGATAAAAATGATACCTCACTTGTGTGGGTAGGCCTAGCGCCCGCGACAGGAAATGCCCCAAAACGCAACGTGGACACATCAATTTTTTTAAAAGAAAACAGAGCTGTTTTTTGCAAAATGCCTACCTGTAGATTTTGGCCTCTAGCTCAGCCGGCACCTAGGGAAACCTACCAAACCTGTGCATTATCGAAAACTAGAGACCTAGGGGAATCCAAGATGGGGTGACTTGCGGGGCTCTGACCAGGTTCTGTTACCCAGAATCCTTTGCAAACCTCAAAAAGTGGGTAAAAAAACATGTTTTCCTCACATTTCGGTGACAGAAAGTTCTGGAATCTGAGAGGAACCACAAATTTCCTTCCACCCAGCGTTCCCCCAAGTCTCCCGATAAAAATGATACCTCACTTGTGTGGGTAGGCCTAGCGCCCGCGACAGGTAATGCCCCAAAACGCAACGTGGACACATCAATTTTTTTTAAAAGAAAACAGAGGTGTTTTTTGCAAAGTGCCTACCTGTAGATTTTGGCCTCTAGCTCAGCCGGCACCTAGGGAAACCTACCAAACCTGTGCATTTTTGAAAACTAGAGACCTAGGGGAATCCAAGATGGGGTGACTTGCGGGGCTCTGACCAGGTTCTGTTACCCAGAATCCTTTGCAAACCTCAAAAAGTGGCTAAAAAAACAAGTTTTCCTCACATTTCGGTGACAGAAAGTTCTGGAATCTGAGAGGAGCCACAAATTTCCTTCCACCCAGCGTTCCCCCAAGTCTCCTGATAAAAATGATACCTCACTTGTGTGGGTAGGCCTAGCGCCCGCGACAGGAAATGCCCCAAAACGCAACGTGGACACATCAATATTTTTTAAAGAAAACAGAGGTGTTTTTTGCAAAATGCCTACATGTAGATTTTGGCCTCTAGCTCAGCCGGCACCTAGGGAAACCTACCAAACCTGTGCATTTTTGAAAACTAGAGACCTAGGGGAATCCAAGATGGGGTGACTTGCGGGGCTCTGACCAGGTTCTGTTACCCAGAATCCTTTGCAAACCTCAAAAAGTGGCTAAAAAACAAGTTTTCCTCACATTTCGGTGACAGAAAGTTCTGGAATCTGAGAGGAGCCACAAATTCCCTTCCACCCAGCGTTCCCCCAAGTCTCCCGATAAAAATGATACCTCACTTGTGTGGGTAGGCCTAGCGCCCGCGACAGGAAATGCCCCAAAACGCAACGTGGACATATCAATTTTTTTTAAAGAAAACAGAGGTGTTTTTTTCAAAATGCCTACCTGTAGATTTTGGCCTCTAGCTCAGCCGGCACCTAGGGAAACCTACCAAACCTGTGCATTTTTGAAAACTAGAGACCTAGGGGAATCCAAGATGGGGTGACTTGCGGGGCTCTGACCAGGTTCTGTTACCCAGAATCCTTTGCAAACCTCAAAAAGTGGCTAAAAAAACAAGTTTTCCTCACATTTCGGTGACAGAAAGTTCTGGAATCTGAGAGGAGCCACAAATTTCCTTCCACCCAGCGTTCCCCCAAGTCTCCTGATAAAAATGATACCTCACTTGTGTGGGTAGGCCTAGCGCCCGCGACAGGAAATGCCCCAAAACGCAATGTGGACACATCAATATTTTTTAAAGAAAACAGAGGTGTTTTTTGCAAAATGCCTACATGTAGATTTTGGCCTCTAGCTCAGCCGGCACCTAGGGAAACCTACCAAACCTGTGCATTTTTGAAAACTAGAGACCTAGGGGAATCCAAGATGGGGTGACTTGCGGGGCTCTGACCAGGTTCTGTTACCCAGAATCCTTTGCAAACCTCAAAAAGTGGCAAAAAAAACAAGGTTTCCTCACATTTCGGTGACAGAAAGTTCTGGAATCTGAGAGGAGCCACAAATTTCCTTCCACCCAGCGTTCCCCCAAGTCTCCTGATAAAAATGATACCTCACTTGTGTGGGTAGGCCTAGCGCCCGCGACAGGAAATGCCCCAAAACGCAACGTGGACACATCAAATTTTTTTAAAGAAAACAGAGGTGTTTTTTGCAAAGTGCCTAACTGTAGATTTTGGCCTCTAGCTCAGCCGTCACCTATGGAAACCTACCAAACCTGTGCATTTTTGAAAACTAGAGACCTAGGGGAATCCTAGATGGGGTGACTTGCGGGGCTCTGACCAGGTTCTGTTACCCAGAATCCTTTGCAAACCTCAAAAAGTGGGTAAAAAAACATGTTTTCCTCTCATTTCGGTGACAGAAAGTTCTGGAATCTGAGAGGAACCACAAATTTCCTTCTACCCAGCGTTCCCCCAAGTCTCCCGATAAAAATGATACCTCACTTGTGTGGGTAGGCCTAGCGCCCGCGACAGGAAATGCCCCAAAACGCAACGTGGACACATCACATTTTTTAAAAGAAAACAGAGGTGTTTTTTGCAAAGTGCCTACCTGTAGATTTTGGCCTCTAGCTCAGCCGTCACCTAGGGAAACCTACCAAACCTGTGCATTTTTGAAAACTAGAGACCTAGGGGAATCCAAGATGGGGTGACTTGCGGGGCTCTGACCAGGTTCTGTTACCCAGAATCCTTTGCAAACCTCAAAAAGTGGCTAAAAAATCAAGTTTTCCTCACATTTCGGTGACAGAAAGTTCTGGAATCTGAGAGGAGCCACAAATTCCCTTCCACCCAGCGTTCCCCCAAGTCTCCCGATAAAAATGATACCTCACTTGTGTGGGTAGGCCTAGCGCCCGCGGCAGGAAATGCCCCAAAACGCAACATGGACACATCAATTTTTTTTAAAGAAAACAGAGGTGTTTTTTGCAAAATGCCTACCTGCAGATTTTGGCCTCTAGCTCAGCCGTCACCTATGGAAACCTACCAAACCTGTGCATTTTTTAAAACTAGTGACCTAGGGGAATCCTAGATGGGGTGACTTGCGGGGCTCTGACCAGGTTCTGTTACCCAGAATCCTTTGCAAACCTCATAAAGTGGCTAAAAAAACAAGTTTTCCTCACATTTCGGTGACAGAAAGTTCTGGAATCTGAGAGGAGCCACAAATTCCCTTCCACCCAGCGTTCCCCCAAGTCTCCCGATAAAAATGATACCTCACTTGTGTGGGTAGGCCTAGCGCCCGCGACAGGAAATGCCCCAAAACGCAACGTGGACACATCAATATTTTTTAAAGAAAACAGAGGTGTTTTTTGCAAAATGCCTACATGTAGATTTTGGCCTCTAGCTCAGCCGGCACCTAGGAAAAACTACCAAACCTGTGCATTTTTGAAAACTAGAGACCTAGGGGAATCCAAGATGGGGTGACTTGTGGGGCTCTGACCAGGTTCTGTTACCCAGAATCCTTTGCAAACCTCAAAAAGTCGCTAAAAAACAAGTTTTCCTCACATTTCGGTGACAGAAAGTTCTGGAATCTGAGAGGAGCCACAAATTCCCTTCCACCCAGCGTTCCCCCAAGTCTCCCGATAAAAATGATACCTCACTTGTGTGGGTAGGCCTAGCGCCCGCAACAGGAAATGCCCCAAAACGCAACGTGGACACATCAATTTTTTTTAAAGAAAACAGAGGTGTTTTTTGCAAAATGCCTACCTGTAGATTTTGGCCTCTAGCTCAGCCGGCACCTAGGGAAACCCACCAAACCTGTGCATTTTTAAAAACTAGAGTCCTAGGGAAATCCAAGATGGGGTGACTTGCGGGGCTCTGACCAGGTTCTGTTACCCAGAATCCTTTGCAAGCCTCAAAAAGTGGCTAAAAAAACAAGTTTTCCTCACATTTCGGTGACAGAAAGTTCTGGAATCTGAGAGGAGCCACAAATTTCCTTCCACCCAGCGTTCCCCCAAGTCTCCCGATAAAAATGATACCTCACTTGTGTGGGTAGGCCTAGCGCCTGCGACAGGAAATGCCCCAAAACGCAACGTGGACACATCAAATTTTTTGAAAGAAAACAGAGGTGTTTTTTCCAAAGTGCCTACCTGTAGATTTTGGCCTCTAGCTCAGCCGGCACCTAGGGAAACCTACCAAACCTGTGCATTTTTGAAAACTAGAAACCTAGGGGAATCCAGATGGGGTGACTTGCGGGGCTCTGACCAGTTTCTGTTACCCAGAATCCTTTGCAAACCTCAAAAAGTGGCTAAAAAAACAAGTTTTCCTCACATTTCGGTGACAGAAAGTTCTGGAATCTGAGAGGAGCCACAAATTTCCTACCACCCAGCGTTCCCCCAAGTCTCCCGATAAAAATGATACCTCACTTGTGTGGGTAGGCCTAGCGCCCGCGACAGGAAATGCCCCAAAACGCAACGTGGACACATCAAATTTTTTGAAAGAAAACAGAGGTGTTTTTTGCAAAGTGCCTACTTGTAGATTTTGGCCTCTAGCTCAGCCGTCACCTAGGGAAACCTACCAAACCTGTGCATTTTTCAAAACTAGAGACCTAGGGGAATCCAAGATGGGGTGACTTGCGGGGCTCTGACCAGGTTCTGTTACCTAGAATCCTTTGCAAACCTCAAAAAGTGGCTAAAAAAACAAGTTTTCCTCACATTTTGGTGACAGAAAGTTCTGGAATCTGAGAGGAGCCACAAATTTCCTTCCACCCAGCGTTCCCCCAAGTCTCCCGATAAAAATTATACTTCACTTGTGTGGGTAGGCCTAGCGCCTGCGACAGGAAATGCCCCAAAACGCAACGTGGACACATCAAATTTTTTGAAAGAAAACAGAGGTGTTTTTTGCAAAGTGCCTACCTGTAGATTTTGGCCTCTAGCTCAGCCGGCACCTAGGGAAACCTACCAAACCTGTGCATTTTTGAAAACTAGAAACCTAGGGGAATCCAAGATGGGGTGACTTGCGGGGCTCTGACCAGGTTCTGTTACCCAGAATCCTTGCAAACCTCAAAAAGTGGCTAAAAAAACAAGTTTTCCTCACATTTCGGTGACAGAAAGTTCTGGAATCTGAGAGGAGACACAAATTTCCTTCCACCCAGCGTTCCCCCAAGTCTCCCGATAAAAATGATACCTCACTTGTGTGGGTAGGCCTAGCGCCCGCGACAGGAAATGCCCCAAAACGCAACGTGGACACATCAAATTTTTTGAAAGAAAACAGAGGTGTTTTTTGCAAAGTGCCTACCTGTAGATTTTGGCCTCTAGCTCAGCCGTCACCTAGGGAAACCTACCAAACCTGTGCATTTTTTTAAACTAGAGACCTAGGGGAATCCAAGATGGGGTCACTTGCGGGGCTCTGACCAGGTTCTGTTACCTAGAATCCTTTGCAAACCTCAAAAAGTGGCTAAAAAAACAAGTTTTCCTCACATTTCGGTGACAGAAAGTTCTGGAATCTGAGAGGAGCCATAAATTCCCTTCCACCCAGCGTTCCCCCAAGTCTCCCGATAAAAATGATACCTCACTTGTGTGGGTAGGCCTAGCACCCGCGACAGGAAATGCCCCAAAACTGAACGTGGACACATCAAATTTTTTTCAAGAAAACAGAGGTGTTTTTTGCAAAGTCCTTACCTGTAGATTTTGGCCTCTAGCTCAGCCGTCACCTAGGGAAACCTACCAAACCTGTGCATTTTTGAAAACTAGAGACCTAGGGGAATCCAAGATTGGGTGACTTGCGGGGCTCTGACCAGGTTCTGTTACCCAGAATCCTTTGCAAACCTCAAAAAGTGGCTAAAAAACAAGTTTTCCTCACATTTCGGTGACAGAAAGTTCTGGAATCTGAGAGGAGCCACAAATTCCCTTCCACCCAGCGTTCCCCCAAGTCTCCCGATAAAAATGATACCTCACTTGTGTGGGTAGGCCTAGCGCCCGCGACAGGAAATGCCCCAAAACGCAACGTGGACATATCAATTTTTTTTAAAGAAAACAGAGGTGTTTTTTTCAAAATGCCTACCTGTAGATTTTGGCCTCTAGCTCAGCCGGCACCTAGGGAAACCTACCAAACCTGTGCATTTTTGAAAACTAGAGACCTAGGGGAATCCAAGATGGGGTGACTTGCGGGGCTCTGACCAGGTTCTGTTACCCAGAATCCTTTGCAAACCTCAAAAAGTGGCTAAAAAAACAAGTTTTCCTCACATTTCGGTGACAGAAAGTTCTGGAATCTGAGAGGAGCCACAAATTTCCTTCCACCCAGCGTTCCCCCAAGTCTCCTGATAAAAATGATACCTCACTTGTGTGGGTAGGCCTAGCGCCCGCGACAGGAAATGCCCCAAAACGCAACGTGGACACATCAATATTTTTTAAAGAAAACAGAGGTGTTTTTTGCAAAATACCTACATGTAGATTTTGGCCTCTAGCTCAGCCGGCACCTAGGGAAACCTACCAAACCTGTGCATTTTTTTAAACTAGAGACCTAGGGGAATCCAAGATGGGGTGACTTGTGGGGCTCTGACCAGGTTCTGTTACCCAGAATCCTTTGCAAACCTCAAAAAGTGGCTAAAAAACAAGTTTTCCTCACATTTCGGTGACAGAAAGTTCTGGAATCTGAGAGGAGCCACAAATTCCCTTCCACCCAGCGTTCCCCCAAGTCTCCCGATAAAAATGATACCTCACTTGTGTGGGTAGGCCTAGCGCCCGCAACAGGAAATGCCCCAAAACGCAACGTGGACACATCAATTTTTTTTAAAGAAAACAGAGGTGTTTTTTGCAAAATGCCTACCTGTAGATTTTGGCCTCTAGCTCAGCCGGCACCTAGGGAAACCCACCAAACCTGTGCATTTTTAAAAACTAGAGACCTAGGGAAATCCAAGATGGGGTGACTTGCGGGGCTCTGACCAGGTTCTGTTACCCAGAATCCTTTGCAAGCCTCAAAAAGTGGCTAAAAAAACAAGTTTTCCTCACATTTCGGTGACAGAAAGTTCTGGAATCTGAGAGGAGCCACAAATTTCCTTCCACCCAGCGTTCCCCCAAGTCTCCCGATAAAAATGATACCTCACTTGTGTGGGTAGGCCTAGCGCCTGCGACAGGAAATGCCCCAAAACGCAACGTGGACACATCAAATTTTTTGAAAGAAAACAGAGGTGTTTTTTCCAAAGTGCCTACCTGTAGATTTTGGCCTCTAGCTCAGCCGGCACCTAGGGAAACCTACCAAACCTGTGCATTTTTGAAAACTAGAAACCTAGGGGAATCCAGATGGGGTGACTTGCGGGGCTCTGACCAGTTTCTGTTACCCAGAATCCTTTGCAAACCTCAAAAAGTGGCTAAAAAAACAAGTTTTCCTCACATTTCGGTGACAGAAAGTTCTGGAATCTGAGAGGAGCCACAAATTTCCTACCACCCAGCGTTCCCCCAAGTCTCCCGATAAAAATGATACCTCACTTGTGTGGGTAGGCCTAGCGCCCGCGACAGGAAATGCCCCAAAACGCAACGTGGACACATCAAATTTTTTGAAAGAAAACAGAGGTGTTTTTTGCAAAGTGCCTACTTGTAGATTTTGGCCTCTAGCTCAGCCGTCACCTAGGGAAACCTACCAAACCTGTGCATTTTTCAAAACTAGAGACCTAGGGGAATCCAAGATGGGGTGACTTGCGGGGCTCTGACCAGGTTCTGTTACCTAGAATCCTTTGCAAACCTCAAAAAGTGGCTAAAAAAACAAGTTTTCCTCACATTTTGGTGACAGAAAGTTCTGGAATCTGAGAGGAGCCACAAATTTCCTTCCACCCAGCGTTCCCCCAAGTCTCCCGATAAAAATTATACTTCACTTGTGTGGGTAGGCCTAGCGCCTGCGACAGGAAATGCCCCAAAACGCAACGTGGACACATCAAATTTTTTGAAAGAAAACAGAGGTGTTTTTTGCAAAGTGCCTACCTGTAGATTTTGGCCTCTAGCTCAGCCGGCACCTAGGGAAACCTACCAAACCTGTGCATTTTTGAAAACTAGAAACCTAGGGGAATCCAAGATGGGGTGACTTGCGGGGCTCTGACCAGGTTCTGTTACCCAGAATCCTTGCAAACCTCAAAAAGTGGCTAAAAAAACAAGTTTTCCTCACATTTCGGTGACAGAAAGTTCTGGAATCTGAGAGGAGCCACAAATTTCCTTCCACCCAGCGTTCCCCCAAGTCTCCCGATAAAAATGATACCTCACTTGTGTGGGTAGGCCTAGCGCCCGCGACAGGAAATGCCCCAAAACGCAACGTGGACACATCAAATTTTTTGAAAGAAAACAGAGGTGTTTTTTGCAAAGTGCCTACCTGTAGATTTTGGCCTCTAGCTCAGCCGTCACCTAGGGAAACCTACCAAACCTGTGCATTTTTTAAAACTAGAGACCTAGGGGAATCCAAGATGGGGTGACTTGCGGGGCTCTGACCAGGTTCTGTTACCTAGAATCCTTTGCAAACCTCAAAAAGTGGCTAAAAAAACAAGTTTTCCTCACATTTCGGTGACAGAAAGTTCTGGAATCTGAGAGGAGCCATAAATTCCCTTCCACCCAGCGTTCCCCCAAGTCTCCCGATAAAAATGATACCTCACTTGTGTGGGTAGGCCTAGCACCCGCGACAGGAAATGCCCCAAAACTGAACGTGGACACATCAAATTTTTTTCAAGAAAACAGAGGTGTTTTTTGCAAAGTCCTTACCTGTAGATTTTGGCCTCTAGCTCAGCCGTCACCTAGGGAAACCTACCAAACCTGTGCATTTTTGAAAACTAGAGACCTAGGGGAATCCAAGATTGGGTGACTTGCGGGGCTCTGACCAGGTTCTGTTACCCAGAATCCTTTGCAAACCTCAAAAAGTGGCTAAAAAACAAGTTTTCCTCACATTTCGGTGACAGAAAGTTCTGGAATCTGAGAGGAGCCACAAATTCCCTTCCACCCAGCGTTCCCCCAAGTCTCCCGATAAAAATGATACCTCACTTGTGTGGGTAGGCCTAGCGCCCGCGACAGGAAATGCCCCAAAACGCAACGTGGACATATCAATTTTTTTTAAAGAAAACAGAGGTGTTTTTTTCAAAATGCCTACCTGTAGATTTTGGCCTCTAGCTCAGCCGGCACCTAGGGAAACCTACCAAACCTGTGCATTTTTGAAAACTAGAGACCTAGGGGAATCCAAGATGGGGTGACTTGCGGGGCTCTGACCAGGTTCTGTTACCCAGAATCCTTTGCAAACCTCAAAAAGTGGCTAAAAAAACAAGTTTTCCTCACATTTCGGTGACAGAAAGTTCTGGAATCTGAGAGGAGCCACAAATTTCCTTCCACCCAGCGTTCCCCCAAGTCTCCTGATAAAAATGATACCTCACTTGTGTGGGTAGGCCTAGCGCCCGCGACAGGAAATGCCCCAAAACGCAACGTGGACACATCAATATTTTTTAAAGAAAACAGAGGTGTTTTTTGCAAAATACCTACATGTAGATTTTGGCCTCTAGCTCAGCCGGCACCTAGGGAAACCTACCAAACCTGTGCATTTTTTTAAACTAGAGACCTAGGGGAATCCAAGATGGGGTGACTTGTGGGGCTCTGACCAGGTTCTGTTACCCAGAATCCTTTGCAAACCTCAAAAAGTGGCTAAAAAACAAGTTTTCCTCACATTTCGGTGACAGAAAGTTCTGGAATCTGAGAGGAGCCACAAATTCCCTTCCACCCAGCGTTCCCCCAAGTCTCCTGATAAAAATGATACCTCACTTGTGTGGGTAGGCCTAGCGCCCGCGATAGGAAATGCCCCAAAACGCAACGTGGACACATCAAATTTTTTTAAAGAAAACAGAGGTGTTTTTTGCAAAGTGCCTACCTGTAGATTTTGGCCTCTAGCTCAGCCGTCACCTATGGAAACCTACCAAACCTGTGCATTTTTGAAAACTAGAGACCTAGGGGAATCCTAGATGGGGTGACTTGCGGGGCTCTGACCAGGTTCTGTTACCCAGAATCCTTTGCAAACCTCAAAAAGTGGCTAAAAAAAACAAGTTTTCCTCACATTTCGGTGACAGAAAGTTCTGGAATCTGAGAGGAACCACAAATTTCCTTCCACCCAGCGTTCCCCCAAGTCTCCCGATAAAAATGATTCCTCACTTGTGTGGGTAGGCCAAGCGCCCGTGACAGGAAATGCCCCAAAACGCAACGTGGACACATCAAATTTTTTTTAAAGAAAACAGAGGTGTTTTTTGCAAAGTGCCTACCTGTAGATTTTGGCCTCTAGCTCAGCCGTCACCTAGGGAAACCTACGAAACCTGTGCATTTTTGAAAACTAGAGACCTAGGGGAATCCTAGATGGGGTGACTTGCGGGGCTCTGACCAGGTTCTGTTACGCAGAATCCTTTGCAAACCTCAAAAAGTGGCTAAAAAAAACAAGTTTTCCTCACATTTCGGTGACAGAAAGTTCTGGAATCTGAGAGGAGCCACAAATTCCCTTCCACCCAGCGTTCCCCCAAGTCTCCCGATAAAAATGATACCTCACTTGTGTGGGTAGGCCTAGCGCCCGCGACAGGAAATGCCCCAAAACGCAACGTGGACACATCAATATTTTTTAAAGAAAACAGAGGTGTTTTTTGCAAAATACCTACATGTAGATTTTGGCCTCTAGCTCAGCCGGCACCTAGGGAAACCTACCAAACCTGTGCATTTTTTAAAACTAGAGACCTAGGGGAATCCAAGATGGGGTGACTTGTGGGGCTCTGACCAGGTTCTGTTACCCAGAATCCTTTGCAAACCTCAAAAAGTGGCTAAAAAACAAGTTTTCCTCACATTTCGGTGACAGAAAGTTCTGGAATCTGAGAGGAGCCACAAATTCCCTTCCACCCAGCGTTCCCCCAAGTCTCCTGATAAAAATGATACCTCACTTGTGTGGGTAGGCCTAGCGCCCGCGATAGGAAATGCCCCAAAACGCAACGTGGACACATCAAATTTTTTTAAAGAAAACAGAGGTGTTTTTTGCAAAGTGCCTACCTGTAGATTTTGGCCTCTAGCTCAGCCGTCACCTATGGAAACCTACCAAACCTGTGCATTTTTGAAAACTAGAGACCTAGGGGAATCCTAGATGGGGTGACTTGCGGGGCTCTGACCAGGTTCTGTTACCCAGAATCCTTTGCAAACCTCAAAAAGTGGCTAAAAAAACAAGTTTTCCTCACATTTCGGTGACAGAAAGTTCTGGAATCTGAGAGGAACCACAAATTTCCTTCCACCCAGCGTTCCCCCAAGTCTCCCGATAAAAATGATTCCTCACTTGTGTGGGTAGGCCTAGCGCCCGTGACAGGAAATGCCCCAAAGCGCAACGTGGACACATCAAATTTTTTTTAAAGAAAACAGAGGTGTTTTTTGCAAAGTGCCTACCTGTAGATTTTGGCCTCTAGCTCAGCCGTCACCTAGGGAAACCTACGAAACCTGTGCTTTTTGAAAACTAGAGACCTAGGGGAATCCTAGATGGGGTGACTTGCGGGGCTCTGACCAGGTTCTGTTACGCAGAATCCTTTGCAAACCTCAAAAAGTGGCTAAAAAAACAAGTTTTCCTCACATTTCGGTGACAGAAAGTTCTGGAATCTGAGAGGAGCCACAAATTCCCTTCCACCCAGCGTTCCCCCAAGTCTCCCGATAAAAATGATACCTCACTTGTGTGGGTAGGCCTAGCGCCCGCGACAGGAAATGCCCCAAAACGCAACGTGGACACATCAATTTTTTTTAAAGAAAACAGAGGTGTTTTTTGCAAAATGCCTACCTGTAGATTTTGGCCTCTAGCTCAGCCGGCACCTAGGGAAACCTACCAAACCTGTGCATTTTTGAAAACTAGAGACCTAGGGGAATCCAAGATGGGGTGACTTGCGGGGCTCTGACCAGGTTCTGTTACCCAGAATCCTTTGCAAACCTCAAAAAGTGGCTAAAAAATCAAGTTTTCCTCACATTTCGGTGACAGAAAGTTCTGGAATCTGAGAGGAGCCACAAATTCCCTTCCACCCAGCGTTCCCCCAAGTCTCCCGATAAAAATGATACCTCACTTGTGTGGGTAGGCCTAGCGCCCGCGACAGGAAATGCCCCAAAACGCAACATGGACACATCAATTTTTTTTAAAGAAAACAGTGGTGTTTTTTGCAAAATGCCTACCTGCAGATTTTGGCCTCTAGCTCAGCCGTCACCTATGGAAACCTACCAAACCTGTGCATTTTTAAAACTAGAGACCTAGGGGAATCCTAGATGGGGTGACTTGCGGGGCTCTGACCAGGTTCTGTTACCCAGAATCCTTTGCAAACCTCATAAAGTGGCTAAAAAAATAAGTTTTCCTCAGCATTTCGGTGACAGAAAGTTCTGGAATCTGAGAGGAGCCACAAATTCCCTTCCACCCAGCGTTCCCCCAAGTCTCCCGATAAAAATGATACCTCACTTGTGTGGGTAGGCCTAGCGCCCGCGACAGGAAATGCCCCAAAACGCAACGTGGACACATCAATATTTTTTAAAGAAAACAGAGGTGTTTTTTGCAAAATGCCTACATGTAGATTTTGGCCTCTAGCTCAGCCGGCACCTACGAAAAACTACCAAACCTGTGCATTTTTGAAAACTAGAGACCTAGGGGAATCCAAGATGGGGTGACTTGTGGGGCTCTGACCAGGTTCTGTTACCCAGAATCCTTTGCAAACCTCAAAAAGTCGCTAAAAAACAAGTTTTCCTCACATTTCGGTGACAGAAAGTTCTGGAATCTGAGAGGAGCCACAAATTCCCTTCCACCCAGCGTTCCCCCAAGTCTCCCGATAAAAATGATACCTCACTTGTGTGGGTAGGCCTAGCACCCGCGACAGGAAATGCCCCAAAACGCAACGTGGACACATCAATTTTTTTTAAAGAAAACAGAGGTGTTTTTTGCAAAATGCCTACCTGTAGATTTTGGCCTCTAGCTCAGCCGGCACCTAGGGAAACCCACCAAACCTGTGCATTTTTAAAAACTAGAGACCTAGTAGAATCCAAGATGGGGTGACTTGCGGGGCTCTGACCAGGTTCTGTTACCCAGAATCCTTTGCAAGCCTCAAAAAGTGGCTAAAAAAACAAGTTTTCCTCACATTTCGGTGACAGAAAGTTCTGGAATCTGAGAGGAGCCACAAATTCCCTTCCACCCAGCGTTCCCCCAAGTCTCCTGATAAAAATGATACCTCACTTGTGTGGGTAGGCCTAGCGCCCGCGACAGGAAATGCCCCAAAACGCAACGTGGACACATCAATTTTTTTTAAAGAAAACAGAGGTGTTTTTTGCAAAATGCCTACCTGTAGATTTTGGCCTCTAGCTCAGCCGGCACCTAGGGAAACCCACCAAACCTGTGCATTTTTAAAAACTAGAGACCTAGGGGAATCCAAGATGGGGTGACTTGCGGGGCTCTGACCAGGTTCTGTTACCCAGAATCCTTTGCAAGCCTCAAAAAGTGGCTAAAAAAACAAGTTTTCCTCACATTTCGGTGACAGAAAGTTCTGGAATCTGAGA
Organism: Pleurodeles waltl; assembly: GCF_031143425.1. Taxonomy (NCBI): domain Eukaryota; kingdom Metazoa; phylum Chordata; class Amphibia; order Caudata; family Salamandridae; genus Pleurodeles; species Pleurodeles waltl. The sequence goes on along the minus strand of NC_090448.1, from coordinate 923,095,814 downwards.
GGAGCCACAAATTCCCTTCCACCCAGCGTTCCCCCAAGTCTCCTGATAAAAATGATACCTCACTTGTGTGGGTAGGCCTAGCGCCCGCGACAGGAAATGCCCCAAAACGCAACGTGGACACATCAATATTTTTTAAAGAAAACAGAGGTGTTTTTTGCAAAATGCCTACATGTAGATTTTGGCCTCTAGCTCAGCCGGCACCTAGGAAAAACTACCAAACCTGTGCATTTTTGAAAACTAGAGACCTAGGGGAATCCAAGATGGGGTGACTTGTGGGGCTCTGACCAGGTTCTGTTACCCAGAATCCTTTGCAAACCTCAAAAAGTCGCTAAAAAACAAGTTTTCCTCACATTTCGGTGACAGAAAGTTCTGGAATCTGAGAGGAGCCACAAATTCCCTTCCACCCAGCGTTCCCCCAAGTCTCCCGATAAAAATGATACCTCACTTGTGTGGGTAGGCCTAGCGCCCGCGACAGGAAATGCCCCAAAACGCAACGTGGACACATCAATTTTTTTTAAAGAAAACAGAGGTGTTTTTTGCAAAATGCCTACCTGTAGATTTTGGCCTCTAGCTCAGCCGGCACCTAGGGAAACCCACCAAACCTGTGCATTTTTAAAAACTAGAGACCTAGGGGAATCCAAGATGGGGTGACTTGCGGGGCTCTGACCAGGTTCTGTTACCCAGAATCCTTTGCAAGCCTCAAAAAGTGGCTAAAAAAACAAGTTTTCCTCACATTTCGGTGACAGAAAGTTCTGGAATCTGAGAGGAGCCACAAATTCCCTTCCACCCAGCGTTCCCCCAAGTCTCCTGATAAAAATGATACCTCACTTGTGTGGGTAGGCCTAGCGCCCGCGATAGGAAATGCCCCAAAACGCAACGTGGACACATCAATTTTTTTTAAAGAAAACAGAGGTGTTTTTTGCAAAGTGCCTACCTGTAGATTTTGGCCTCTAGCTCAGCCGTCACCTATGGAAACCTACCAAACCTGTGCATTTTTGAAAACTAGAGACCTAGGGGAATCCTAGATGGGGTGACTTGCGGGGCTCTGACCAGGTTCTGTTACCCAGAATCCTTTGCAAACCTCAAAAAGTGGCTAAAAAAACAAGTTTTCCTCACATTTCGGTGACAGAAAGTTCTGGAATCTGAGAGGAACCACAAATTTCCTTCCACCCAGCGTTCCCCCAAGTCTCCCGATAAAAATGATACCTCACTTGTGTGGGTAGGCCTAGCGCCCGTGACAGGAAATGCCCCAAAACGCAACGTGGACACATCAATTTTTTTTTAAAGAAAACAGAGGTGTTTTTTGCAAAGTGCCTACCTGTAGATTTTGGCCTCTAGCTCAGCCGTCACCTAGGGAAACCTACGAAACCTGTGCATTTTTGAAAACTAGAGACCTAGGGGAATCCTAGATGGGGTGACTTGCAGGGCTCTGACCAGGTTCTGTTACGCAGAATCCTTTGCAAACCTCAAAAAGTGGCTAAAAAAACAAGTTTTCCTCACATTTCGGTGACAGAAAGTTCTGGAATCTGAGAGGAGCCACAAATTCCCTTCCACCCAGCGTTCCCCCAAGTCTCCCGATAAAAATGATACCTCACTTGTGTGGGTAGGCCTAGCGCCCGCGACAGGAAATGCCCCAAAACGCAACGTGGACACATCAATTTTTTTTAAAGAAAACAGAGGTGTTTTTTGCAAAATGCCTACCTGTAGATTTTGGCCTCTAGCTCAGCCGGCACCTAGGGAAACCTACCAAACCTGTGCATTTTTGAAAACTAGAGACCTAGGGGAATCCAAGATGGGGTGACTTGCGGGGCTCTGACCAGGTTCTGTTACCCAGAATCCTTTGCAAACCTCAAAAAGTGGCTAAAAAATCAAGTTTTCCTCACATTTCGGTGACAGAAAGTTCTGGAATCTGAGAGGAGCCACAAATTCCCTTCCACCCAGCGTTCCCCCAAGTCTCCCGATAAAAATGATACCTCACTTGTGTGGGTAGGCCTAGCGCCCGCGACAGGAAATGCCCCAAAACGCAACATGGACACATCAATTTTTTTTAAAGAAAACAGTGGTGTTTTTTGCAAAATGCCTACCTGCAGATTTTGGCCTCTAGCTCAGCCGTCACCTATGGAAACCTACCAAACCTGTGCATTTTTTAAAACTAGAGACCTAGGGGAATCCTAGATGGGGTGACTTGCGGGGCTCTGACCAGGTTCTGTTACCCAGAATCCTTTGCAAACCTCATAAAGTGGCTAAAAAAACAAGTTTTCCTCACATTTCGGTGACAGAAAGTTCTGGAATCTGAGAGGAGCCACAAATTCCCTTCCACCCAGCGTTCCCCCAAGTCTCCCGATAAAAATGATACCTCACTTGTGTGGGTAGGCCTAGCGCCCGCGACAGGAAATGCCCCAAAACGCAACGTGGACACATCAATATTTTTTAAAGAAAACAGAGGTGTTTTTTGCAAAATGCCTACATGTAGATTTTGGCCTCTAGCTCAGCCGGCACCTAGGAAAAACTACCAAACCTGTGCATTTTTGAAAACTAGAGACCTAGGGGAATCCAAGATGGGGTGACTTGTGGGGCTCTGACCAGGTTCTGTTACCCAGAATCCTTTGCAAACCTCAAAAAGTCGCTAAAAAACAAGTTTTCCTCACATTTCGGTGACAGAAAGTTCTGGAATCTGAGAGGGGCCACAAATTCCCTTCCACCCAGCGTTCCCCCAAGTCTCCCGATAAAAATGATACCTCACTTGTGTGGGTAGGCCTAGCGCCCGCGACAGGAAATGCCCCAAAACGCAACGTGGACACATCAATTTTTTTTAAAGAAAACAGAGGTGTTTTTTGCAAAATGCCTACCTGTAGATTTTGGCCTCTAGCTCAGCCGGCACCTAGGGAAACCCACCAAACCTGTGCATTTTTAAAAACTAGAGACCTAGGGGAATCCAAGATGGGGTGACTTGCGGGGCTCTGACCAGGTTCTGTTACCCAGAATCCTTTGCAAGCCTCAAAAAGTGGCTAAAAAAACAAGTTTTCCTCACATTTCGGTGACAGAAAGTTCTGGAATCTGAGAGGAGCCACAAATTTCCTTCCACCCAGCGTTCCCCCAAGTCTCCCGATAAAAATGATACCTCACTTGTGTGGGTAGGCCTAGCGCCCGCGACAGGAAATGCCCCAAAACGCAACGTGGACACATCAAATTTTTTGAAAGAAAACAGAGGTGTTTTTTCCAAAGTGCCTACCTGTAGATTTTGGCCTCTAGCTCAGCCGGCACCTAGGGAAACCTACCAAACCTGTGCATTTTTGAAAACTAGAAACCTAGGGGAATCCAGATGGGGTGACTTGCGGGGCTCTGACCAGTTTCTGTTACCCAGAATCCTTTGCAAACCTCAAAAAGTGGCTAAAAAAACAAGTTTTCCTCACATTTCGGTGACAGAAAGTTCTGGAATCTGAGAGGAGCCACAAATTTCCTTCCACCCAGCGTTCCCCCAAGTCTCCCGATAAAAATGATACCTCACTTGTGTGGGTAGGCCTAGCGCCTGCGACAGGAAATGCCCCAAAACGCAACGTGGACACATCAAATTTTTTGAAAGAAAACAGAGGTGTTTTTTGCAAAGTGCCTACTTGTAGATTTTGGCCTCTAGCTCAGCCGTCACCTAGGGAAACCTACCAAACCTGTGCATTTTTCAAAAATAGAGACCTAGGGGAATCCAAGATGGGGTGACTTGCGGGGCTCTGACCAGGTTCTGTTACCTAGAATCCTTTGCAAACCTCAAAAAGTGGCTAAAAAAACAAGTTTTCCTCACATTTTGGTGACAGAAAGTTCTGGAATCTGAGAGGAGCCACAAATTTCCTTCCACCCAGCGTTCCCCCAAGTCTCCCGATAAAAATTATACTTCACTTGTGTGGGTAGGCCTAGCGCCTGCGACAGGAAATGCCCCAAAACGCAACGTGGACACATCAAATTTTTTGAAAGAAAACAGAGGTGTTTTTTGCAAAGTGCCTACCTGTAGATTTTGGCCTCTAGCTCAGCCGGCACCTAGGGAAACCTACCAAACCTGTGCATTTTTGAAAACTAGAAACCTAGGGGAATCCAAGATGGGGTGACTTGCGGGGCTCTGACCAGGTTCTGTTACCCAGAATCCTTGCAAACCTCAAAAAGTGGCTAAAAAAACAAGTTTTCCTCACATTTCGGTGACAGAAAGTTCTGGAATCTGAGAGGAGCCACAAATTTCCTTCCACCCAGCGTTCCCCCAAGTCTCCCGATAAAAATGATACCTCACTTGTGTGGGTAGGCCTAGCGCCCGCGACAGGAAATGCCCCAAAACGCAACGTGGACACATCAAATTTTTTGAAAGAAAACAGAGGTGTTTTTTGCAAAGTGCCTACCTGTAGATTTTGGCCTCTAGCTCAGCCGTCACCTAGGGAAACCTACCAAACCTGTGCATTTTTTAAAACTAGAGACCTAGGGGAATCCAAGATGGGGTGACTTGCGGGGCTCTGACCAGGTTCTGTTACCTAGAATCCTTTGCAAACCTCAAAAAGTGGCTAAAAAAACAAGTTTTCCTCACATTTCGGTGACAGAAAGTTCTGGAATCTGAGAGGAGCCATAAATTCCCTTCCACCCAGCGTTCCCCCAAGTCTCCCGATAAAAATGATACCTCACTTGTGTGGGTAGGCCTAGCACCCGCGACAGGAAATGCCCCAAAACGGAACGTGGACACATCAAATTTTTTTCAAGAAAACAGAGGTGTTTTTTGCAAAGTCCTTACCTGTAGATTTTGGCCTCTAGCTCAGCCGTCACCTAGGGAAACCTACCAAACCTGTGCATTTTTGAAAACTAGAGACCTAGGGGAATCCAAGATTGGGTGACTTGCGGGGCTCTGACCAGGTTCTGTTACCCAGAATCCTTTGCAAACCTCAAAAAGTGGCTAAAAAACAAGTTTTCCTCACATTTCGGTGACAGAAAGTTCTGGAATCTGAGAGGAGCCACAAATTCCCTTCCACCCAGCGTTCCCCAAAGTCTCCCGATAAAAATGATACCTCACTTGTGTGGGTAGGCCTAGCGCCCGCGACAGGAAATGCCCCAAAACGCAACGTGGACATATCAATTTTTTTTAAAGAAAACAGAGGTGTTTTTTTCAAAATGCCTACCTGTAGATTTTGGCCTCTAGCTCAGCCGGCACCTAGGGAAACCTACCAAACCTGTGCATTTTTGAAAACTAGAGACCTAGGGGAATCCAAGATGGGGTGACTTGCGGGGCTCTGACCAGGTTCTGTTACCCAGAATCCTTTGCAAACCTCAAAAAGTGGCTAAAAAAACAAGTTTTCCTCACATTTCGGTGACAGAAAGTTCTGGAATCTGAGAGGAGCCACAAATTTCCTTCCACCCAGCGTTCCCCCAAGTCTCCTGATAAAAATGATACCTCACTTGTGTGGGTAGGCCTAGCGCCCGCGACAGGAAATGCCCTAAAACGCAACGTGGACACATCAATATTTTTTAAAGAAAACAGAGGTGTTTTTTGCAAAATACCTACATGTAGATTTTGGCCTTTAGCTCAGCCGGCACCTAGGGAAACCTACCAAACCTGTGCATTTTTGAAAACTAGAGACCTAGGGGAATCCAAGATGGGGTGACTTGCGGGGCTCTGACCAGGTTCTGTTACCCAGAATCCTTTGCAAACCTCAAAAAGTGGCTAAAAAACAAGTTTTCCTCACATTTCGGTGACAGAAAGTTCTGGAATCTAAGAGGAGCCACAAATTCCCTTCCACCCAGCGTTCCCCCAAGTCTCCTGATAAAAATGATACCTCACTTGTGTGGGTAGGCCTAGCGCCCGCGATAGGAAATGCCCCAAAACGCAACGTGGACACATCAAATTTTTTTAAAGAAAACAGAGGTGTTTTTTGCAAAGTGCCTACCTGTAGATTTTGGCCTCTAGCTCAGCCGTCACCTATGGAAACCTACCAAACCTGTGCATTTTTGAAAACTAGAGACCTAGGGGAATCCTAGATGGGGTGACTTGTGGGGCTCTGACCAGGTTCTGTTACCCAGAATCCTTTGCAAACCTCATAAAGTGGCTAAAAAAACAAGTTTTCCTCACATTTCGGTGACAGAAAGTTCTGGAATCTGAGAGGAACCACAAATTTCCTTCCACCCAGCGTTCCCCCAAGTCTCCCGATAAAAATGATACCTCACTTGTGAGGGTAGACCTAGCGCCCGTGACAGGAAATGCCCCAAAACGCAACGTGGACACATCAAATTTTTTTTAAAGAAAACAGAGGTGTTTTTTGCAAAGTGCCTACCTGTAGATTTTGGCCTCTAGCTCAGCCGTCACCTAGGGAAACCTACGAAACCTGTGCATTTTTTAAAACTAGAGACCTAGGGGAATCCAAGATGGGGTGACTTGCGGGGCTCTGACCAGGTTCTGTTACCCAGAATCCTTTGCAAACCTCAAAAAGTGGCTAAAAAATCAAGTTTTCCTCACATTTCGGTGACAGAAAGTTCTGGAATCTGAGAGGAGCCACAAATTCCCTTCCACCCAGCGTTCCCCCAAGTCTCCCGATAAAAATGATACCTCACTTGTGTGGGTAGGCCTAGCGCCCGCGACAAGAAATGCCCCAAAACACAACGTGGACACATCAATTTTTTTTAAAGAAAACAGAGGTGTTTTTTGCAAAATGCCTACCTGTAGATTTTGGCCTCTAGCACAGCCGGCACCTAGGGAAACCCACCAAACCTGTGCATTTTTAAAAACTAGAGACCTAGGGGAATCCAAGATGGGGTGACTTGCGGGGCTCTGACCAGGTTCTGTTACCCAGAATCCATTGCAGGCCTCAAAAAGTGGCTAAAAAAACAAGTTTTCCTCACATTTCGGTGACAGAAAGTTCTGGAATCTGAGAGGAGCCACAAATGTCCTTCCACCCAGCGTTCCCTCAAGTCTCCCGATAAAAATGATACCTCACTTGTGTGGGTAGGCCTAGCGCCCGTGACAGGAAATGCCCCAAAACTCAATGTGGACACATCAATTTTTTTTAAAGAAAACAGAGGTGTTTTTTGCAAAGTGCCTACCTGTAGATTTTGGCCTCTAGCTCAGCCGTCACCTAGGGAAACCTACCAAACCTGTGCATTTTTGAAAACTAGAGACCTAGGGGAATCCAAGATGGGGTGACTTGCGGGGCTCTGACCAGGTTCTGTTACCCAGAATCCTTTGCAAACCTCAAAAAGTGGCTAAAAAAACATGTTTTCCTCACATTTCGGTGACAAAAAGTTCTGGAATCTGAGAGGAGCCACAAATTCCCTTCCACCCAGCGTTCCCCCAAGTCTCCCGATAAAAATGATACCTCACTTGTGTGGGTAGGCCTAGCGCCCGCGACAGGAAATGCCCCAAAACGCAACGTGGACACATCAATTTTTTTTAAAGAAAACAGAGGTGTTTTTTGCAAAATGCCTACCTGTAGATTTTGGCCTCTAGCTCAGCCGGCACCTAGGGAAACCCACCAAACCTGTGCATTTTTTAAAACTAGAGACCTAGGGGGAATCCAAGATGGGGTGACTTGCGGGGCACTGACCAGGTTCTGTTACCCAGAATCCTTTGCAAACCTCAAAAAATGGCAAAAAAAACAAGTTTTCCTCACATTTCGGTGACAGAAAGTTCTGGAATCTGAGAGGAGCCACAAATTTCCTTCCACCCAGCGTTCCCCCAAGTCTCCTGATAAAAATGATACCTCACTTGTGTGGGTAGGCCTAGCGCCCGCGACAGGAAATGCCCCAAAACGCAACGTGGACACATCAAATTTTTTTAAAGAAAACAGAGGTGTTTTTTGCAAAGTGCCTACCTGTAGATTTTGGCCTCTAGCTCAGCCGTCACCTATGGAAACCTACCAAACCTGTGCATTTTTGAAAACTAGAGACCTAGGGGAATCCTAGATGGGGTGACTTGCGGGGCTCTGACCAGGTTCTGTTACCCAGAATCCTTTGCAAACCTCAAAAAGTGGCTAAAAAAACAAGTTTTCCTCACATTTCGGTGACAGAAAGTTCTGGAATCTGAGAGGAGCCACAAATTCCCTTCCACCCAGCGTTCCCCCAAGTCTCCCGATAAAAATTATACCTCACTTGTGTGGGTAGGCCTAGCGCCCGCGACAGGAAATGCCCCAAAACGCAACGTGGACACATCAATTTTTTTTAAAGAAAACAGAGGTGTTTTTTGCAAAATGCCTACCTGTAGATTTTGGCCTCTAGCTCAGCCGGCACCTAGGGAAACCTACCAAACCTGTGCATTTTTGAAAACTAGAGACCTAGGGGAGTCCAAGATGGGGTGACTTGCGGGGCTCTGACCAGGTTCTGTTACCCAGAATCCTTTGCAAACCTCAAAAAGTGGGTAAAAAAACATGTTTTCCTCACATTTCGGTGACAGAAAGTTCTGGAATCTGAGAGGAACCACAAATTTCCTTCCACCCAGCGTTCCCCCAAGTCTACCGATAAAAATGATACCTCACTTGTGTGGGTAGGCCTAGCGCCCGCGACAGGAAATGCCCCAAAACGCAACGTGGACACATCACATTTTTTTAAAGAAAACAGAGGTGTTTTTTGCAAAGTGCCTACCTGTAGATTTTGGCCTCTAGCTCAGCCGTCACCTAGGGAAACCTACCAAACCTGTGCATTTTTGAAAACTAGAGACCTATGGGAATCCAAGATGGGGTGACTTGCGGGGCTCTGACCAGGTTCTGTTACCCAGAATCCTTTGCAAACCTCAAAAAGTGGCTAAAAAATCAAGTTTTCCTCACATTTCGGTGACAGAAAGTTCTGGAATCTGAGAGGAGCCACAAATTCCCTTCCACCCAGCGTTCCCCCAAGTCTCCCGATAAAAATGATACCTCACTTGTGTGGGTAGGCCTAGCGCCCGCGACAGGAAATGCCCCAAAACGCAACATGGACACATCAATTTTTTTTAAAGAAAACAGAGGTGTTTTTTGCAAAATGCCTACCTGCAGATTTTGGCCTCTAGCTCAGCCGTCACCTATGGAAACCTACCAAACCTGTGCATTTTTGAAAACTAGAGACCTAGGGGAATCCTAGATGGGGTGACTTGCGGGGCTCTGACCAGGTTCTGTTACCCAGAATCCTTTGCAAACCTCATAAAGTGGCTAAAAAAACAAGTTTTCCTCACATTTCTGTGACAGAAAGTTCTGGAATCTGAGAGGAGCCACAAATTCCCTTCCACCCAGCGTTCCCCCAAGTCTCCCGATAAAAATGATACCTCACTTGTGTGGGTAGGCCTAGCGCCCGCGACAGGAAATGCCCCAAAACGCAACGTGGACACATCAATTTTTTTTAAAGAAAACAGAGGTGTTTTTTGCAAAATGCCTACCTGTAGATTTTGGCCTCTAGCTCAGCCGGCACCTAGGGAAACCTACCAAACCTGTGCATTTTTTAAAACTAGAGACCTAGGGGAGTCCAAGATGGGGTGACTTGCGGGGCTCTGACCAGGTTCTGTTACCCAGAATCCTTTGCAAACCTCAAAAAGTGGGTAAAAAAACATGTTTTCCTCACATTTCGGTGACAGAAAGTTCTGGAATCTGAGAGGAACCACAAATTTCCTTCCACCCAGCGTTCCCCCAAGTCTCCCGATAAAAATGATACCTCACTTGTGTGGGTAGGCCTAGCGCCCGCGACAGGAAATGCCCCAAAACTCAACGTGGACACATCACATTTTTTTAAAGAAAACAGAGGTGTTTTTTGCAAAGTGCCTACCTGTAGATTTTGGCCTCTAGCTCAGCCGTCACCTAGGGAAACCTACCAAACCTGTGCATTTTTTAAAACTAGAGACCTAGGGGAATCCTAGATGGGGTGACTTGCGGGGCTCTGACCAGGTTCTGTTACCCAGAATCCTTTGCAAACCTCATAAAGTGGCTAAAAAAACAAGTTTTCCTCACATTTCTGTGACAGAAAGTTCTGGAATCTGAGAGGAGCCACAAATTCCCTTCCACCCAGCGTTCCCCCAAGTCTCCCGATAAAAATGATACCTCACTTGTGTGGGTAGGCCTAGCGCCCGCGACAGGAAATGCCCCAAAACGCAACGTGGACACATCAATTTTTTTTAAAGAAAACAGAGGTGTTTTTTGCAAAATGCCTACCTGTAGATTTTGGCCTCTAGCTCAGCCGGCACCTAGGGAAACCTACCAAACCTGTGCATTTTTTAAAACTAGAGACCTAGGGGAGTCCAAGATGGGGTGACTTGCGGGGCTCTGACCAGGTTCTGTTACCCAGAATCCTTTGCAAACCTCAAAAAGTGGGTAAAAAAACATGTTTTCCTCACATTTCGGTGACAGAAAGTTCTGGAATCTGAGAGGAACCACAAATTTCCTTCCACCCAGCGTTCCCCCAAGTCTCCCGATAAAAATGATACCTCACTTGTGTGGGTAGGCCTAGCGCCCGCGACAGGAAATGCCCCAAAACTCAACGTGGACACATCACATTTTTTTAAAGAAAACAGAGGTGTTTTTTGCAAAGTGCCTACCTGTAGATTTTGGCCTCTAGCTCAGCCGTCACCTAGGGAAACCTACCAAACCTGTGCATTTTTTAAAACTAGAGACCTAGGGGAATCCAAGATGGGGTGACTTGCGGGGCTCTGACCAGGTTCTGTTACCCAGAATCCTTTGCAAACCTCAAAAAGTGGCTAAAAAAACAAGTTTTCCTCACATTTCGGTGACAAAAAGTTCTGGAATCTGAGAGGAGCCACAAATTCCCTTCCACCCAGCGTTCCCCCAAGTCTCCCGATAAAAATGATACCTCACTTGTGTGGGTAGGCCTAGCGCCCGCGACAGGAAATGCCCCAAAACGCAACGTGGACACATCAATTTTTTTTAAAGAAAACAGAGGTGTTTTTTGCAAAATGCCTACCTGTAGATTTTGGCCTCTAGCTCAGCCGGCACCTAGGGAAACCCACCAAACCTGTGCATTTTTTAAAACTAGAGACCTAGGGGGAATCCAAGATGGGGTGACTTGCGGGGCTCTGACCAGGTTCTGTTACCCAGAATCCTTTGCAAACCTCAAAAAATGGCAAAAAAAACAAGTTTTCCTCACATTTCGGTGACAGAAAGTTCTGGAATCTGAGAGGAGCCACAAATTTCCTTCCACCCAGCGTTCCCCCAAGTCTCCTGATAAAAATGATACCTCACTTGTGTGGGTAGGCCTAGCGCCCGCGACAGGAAATGCCCCAAAACGCAACGTGGACACATCAAATTTTTTTAAAGAAAACAGAGGTGTTTTTTGCAAAGTGCCTACCTGTAGATTTTGGCCTCTAGCTCAGCCGTCACCTATGGAAACCTACCAAACCTGTGCATTTTTGAAAACTAGAGACCTAGGGGAATCCTAGATGGGGTGACTTGCGGGGCTCTGACCAGGTTCTGTTACCCAGAATCCTTTGCAAACCTCAAAAAGTGGCTAAAAAAACAAGTTTTCCTCACATTTCGGTGACAGAAAGTTCTGGAATCTGAGAGGAGCCACAAATTCCCTTCCACCCAGCGTTCCCCCAAGTCTCCTGATAAAAATTATACCTCACTTGTGTGGGTAGGCCTAGCGCCCGCGACAGGAAATGCCCCAAAACGCAACGTGGACACATCAATTTTTTTTAAAGAAAACAGAGGTGTTTTTTGCAAAATGCCTACCTGTAGATTTTGGCCTCTAGCTCAGCCGGCACCTAGGGAAACCTACCAAACCTGTGCATTTTTGAAAACTAGAGACCTAGGGGAGTCCAAGATGGGGTGACTTGCGGGGCTCTGACCAGGTTCTGTTACCCAGAATCCTTTGCAAACCTCAAAAAGTGGGTAAAAAAACATGTTTTCCTCACATTTCGGTGACAGAAAGTTCTGGAATCTGAGAGGAACCACAAATTTCCTTCCACCCAGCGTTCCCCCAAGTCTACCGATAAAAATGATACCTCACTTGTGTGGGTAGGCCTAGCGCCCGCGACAGGAAATGCCCCAAAACGCAACGTGGACACATCACATTTTTTTAAAGAAAACAGAGGTGTTTTTTGCAAAGTGCCTACCTGTAGATTTTGGCCTCTAGCTCAGCCGTCACCTAGGGAAACCTACCAAACCTGTGCATTTTTGAAAACTAGAGACCTAGGGGAATCCAAGATGGGGTGACTTGCGGGGCTCTGACCAGGTTCTGTTACCCAGAATCCTTTGCAAACCTCAAAAAGTGGCTAAAAAATCAAGTTTTCCTCACATTTCGGTGACAGAAAGTTCTGGAATCTGAGAGGAGCCACAAATTCCCTTCCACCCAGCGTTCCCCCAAGTCTCCCGATAAAAATGATACCTCACTTGTGTGGGTAGGCCTAGCGCCCGCGACAGGAAATGCCCCAAAACGCAACATGGACACATCAATTTTTTTTAAAGAAAACAGAGGTGTTTTTTGCAAAATGCCTATCTGCAGATTTTGGCCTCTAGCTCAGCCGTCACCTATGGAAACCTACCAAACCTGTGCATTTTTGAAAACTAGAGACCTAGGGGAATCCTAGATGGGGTGACTTGCGGGGCTCTGACCAGGTTCTGTTACCCAGAATCCTTTGCAAACCTCATAAAGTGGCTAAAAAAACAAGTTTTCCTCACATTTCGGTGACAGAAAGTTCTGGAATCTGAGAGGAGCCATAAATTCCCTTCCACCCAGCGTTCCCCCAAGTCTCCCGATAAAAATGATACCTCACTTGTGTGGGTAGGCCTAGCGCCCGCGACAGGAAATGCCCCAAAACGCAACGTGGACACATCAATTTTTTTTAAAGAAAACAGAGGTGTTTTTTGCAAAATGCCTACCTGCAGATTTTGGCCTCTAGCTCAGCCGTCACCTATGGAAACCTACCAAACCTGTGCATTTTTGAAAACTAGAGACCTAGGGGAATCCTATATGGGGTGACTTGCGGGGCTCTGACCAGGTTCTGTTACCCAGAATCCTTTGCAAACCTCATAAAGTGGCTAAAAAAACAAGTTTTCCTCACATTTCGGTGACAGAAAGTTCTGGAATCTGAGAGGAGCCACAAATTCCCTTCCACCCAGCGTTCCCCCAAGTCTCCCGATAAAAATGATACCTCACTTGTGTGGGTAGGCCTAGCGCCCGCGACAGGAAATGCCCCAAAACGCAACGTGGACACATCAATATTTTTTAAAGAAAACAGAGGTGTTTTTTGCAAAATGCCTACATGTAGATTTTGGCCTCTAGCTCAGCCGGCACCTAGGGAAACCTACCAAACCTGTGCATTTTTGAAAACTAGAGACCTAGGGGAATCCAAGATGGGGTGACTTGCGGGGCTCTGACCAGGTTCTGTTACCCAGAATCCTTTGCAAACCTCAAAAAGTGGCAAAAAAAACAAGGTTTCCTCACATTTCGGTGACAGAAAGTTCTGGAATCTGAGAGGAGCCACAAATTCCCTTCCACCCAGCGTTCCCCCAAGTCTCCTGATAAAAATTATACCTCACTTGTGTGGGTAGGCCTAGCGCCCGCGACAGGAAATGCCCCAAAACGCAACATGGACACATCAATTTTTTTTAAAGAAAACAGAGGTGTTTTTTGCAAAATGCCTACCTGCAGATTTTGGCCTCTAGCTCAGCCGTCACCTAAGGAAACCTACCAAATCTGTGCATTTTTGAAAACTAGAGACCTAGGGGAATCCTAGATGGGGTGACTTGCGTGGCTCTGACCAGGTTCTGTTACCCAGAATCCTTTGCAAACCTCATAAAGTGGCTAAAAAAACAAGTTTTCCTCACATTTCGGTGACAGAAAGTTCTGGAATCTGAGAGGAGCCACAAATTCCCTTCCACCCAGCGTTCCCCCAAGTCTCCCGATAAAAATGATACCTCACTTGTGTGGGTAGGCCTAGCGCCCGCGACAGGAAATGCCCCAAAACGCAACGTGGACATATCAATTTTTTTTAAAGAAAACAGAGGTGTTTTTTGCAAAATGCCTACCTGTAGATTTTGGCCTCTAGCTCAGCCGGTACCTAGGGAAACCTACCAAACCTGTGCATTTTTGAAAACTAGAGACCTAGGGGAATCCAAGATGGGGTGACTTGCGGGGCTCTGACCAGGTTCTGTTACCCAGAATCCTTTGCAAACCTCAAAAAGTGGCAAAAAAAACAAGGTTTCCTCACATTTCGGTGACAGAAAGTTCTGGAATCTGAGAGGAGCCACAAATTTCCTTCCACCCAGCGTTCCCCCAAGTCTCCTGATAAAAATGATACCTCACTTGTGTGGGTAGGCCTAGCGCCCGCGACAGGAAATGCCCCAAAACGCAACGTGGACACATCAAATTTTTTTAAAGAAAACAGAGGTGTTTTTTGCAAAGTGCCTACCTGTAGATTTTGGCCTCTAGCTCAGCCGTCACCTATGGAAACCTACCAAACCTGTGCATTTTTGAAAACTAGAGACCTAGGGGAATCCTAGATGGGGTGACTTGCGGGGCTCTGACCAGGTTCTGTTACCCAGAATCCTTTGCAAACCTCAAAAAGTGGCTAAAAAAACAAGTTTTCCTCACATTTCGGTGACAGAAAGTTCTGGAATCTGAGAGGAGCCACAAATTCCCTTCCACCCAGCGTTCCCCCAAGTCTCCCGATAAAAATGATACCTCACTTGTGTGGGTAGGCCTAGCGCCTGCGACAGGAAATGCCCCAAAACGCAACGTGGACACATCAATTTTTTTAAAAGAAAACAGAGCTGTTTTTTGCAAAATGCCTACCTGTAGATTTTGGCCTCTAGCTCAGCCGGCACCTAGGGAAACCTACCAAACCTGTGCATTTTCGAAAACTAGAGACCTAGGGGAATCCAAGATGGGGTGACTTGCGGGGCTCTGACCAGGTTCTGTTACCCAGAATCCTTTGCAAACCTCAAAAAGTGGGTAAAAAAACATGTTTTCCTCATATTTCGGTGACAGAAAGTTCTGGAATCTGAGAGGAACCACAAATTTCCTTCCACCCAGCGTTCCCCCAAGTCTCCCGATAAAAATGATACCTCACTTGTGTGGGTAGGCCTAGCGCCCGCGACAGGAAATGCCCCAAAACGCAACGTGGACACATCAAATTTTTTTTAAAGAAAACAGAGGTGTTTTTTGCAAAGTGCCTACCTGTAGATATTGGCCTCTAGCTCAGCCGGCACCTAGGGAAACCCACCAAACCTGTGCATTTTTGAAAACTAGAGACCTAGGGGAATCCAAGATGGGGTGACTTGTGGGGCTCTGACCAGGTTCTGTTACCCAGAATCCTTTGCAAACCTCAAAAAGTCGCTAAAAAACAAGTTTTCCCCACATTTCGGTGACAGAAAGTTCTGGAATCTGAGAGGAGCCACAAATGCCCTTCCACCCAGCGTTCCCCCAAGTCTCCCGATAAAAATGATACCTCACTTGTGTGGGTAGGCCTAGCGCCCGCGACAGAAAATGCCCCAAAACGCAACGTGGACATATCAATTATTTTTAAAGAAAACAGAGGTGTTTTTTGCAAAATGCCTACCTGTAGATTTTGGCCTCTAGCTCAGCCGGCACCTAGGGAAACCTACCAAACCTGTGCATTTTTGAAAACTAGAGACCTAGGGGAATCCAAGATGGGGTGACTTGCGGGGCTCTGACCAGGTTCTGTTACCCAGAATCCTTTGCAAACCTCAAAAAGTGGCAAAAAAAACAAGGTTTCCTCACATTTCGGTGACAGAAAGTTTTGGAATCTGAGAGGAGCCACAAATTCCCTTCCACCCAGCGTTCCCCCAAGTCTCCCGATAAAAATGATACCTCACTTGTGTGGGTAGGCCTAGCGCCCGCGACAGGAAATGCCCCAAAACGCAACATGGACACATCAATTTTTTTTAAAGAAAACAGAGGTGTTTTTTGCAAAATGCCTACCTGCAGATTTTGGCCTCTAGCTCAGCCGTCACCTATGGAAACCTACCAAACCTGTGCATTTTTGAAAACTAGAGACCTAGGGGAATCCTAGATGGGGTGACTTGCGGGGCTCTGACCAGGTTCTGTTACCCAGAATCCTTTGCAAACCTCATAAAGTGGCTAAAAAACAAGTTTTCCTCACATTTCGGTGACAGAAAGTTCTGGAATCTGAGAGGAGCCACAAATTCCCTTCCTCCCAGCGTTCCCCCAAGTCTCCCGATAAAAATGATACCTCACTTGTGTGGGTAGGCCTAGCGCCCGCGACAGGAAATGCCCCAAAACGCAACGTGGACACATCAATATTTTTTAAAGAAAACAGAGGTGTTTTTTGCAAAATGCCTACATGTAGATTTTGGCCTCTAGCTCAGCCGGCACCTAGGAAAACCTACCAAACCTGTGCATTTTTGAAAACTAGAGACCTAGGGGAATCCAAGATGGGGTGACTTGTGGGGCTCTGACCAGGTTCTGTTACCCAGAATCCTTTGCAAACCTCAAAAAGTCGCTAAAAAACAAGTTTTCCTCACATTTCGGTGACAGAAAGTTCTGGAATCTGAGAGGAGCCACAAATTCCCTTCCACCCAGCGTTCCCCCAAGTCTCCCGATAAAAATGATACCTCACTTGTGTGGGTAGGCCTAGCGCCCGCGACAGGAAATGCCCCAAAACGCAACGTGGACATATCAATTTTTTTTAAAGAAAACAGAGGTGTTTTTTGCAAAATGCCTACCTGTAGATTTTGGCCTCTAGCTCAGCCGGCACCTAGGGAAACATACCAAACCTGTGCATTTTTGAAAACTAGAGACCTAGGGGAATCCAAGATGGGGTGACTTGCGGGGCTCTGACCAGGTTCTGTTACCCAGAATCCTTTGCAAACCTCAAAAAGTGGCAAAAAAAACAAGGTTTCCTCACATTTCGGTGACAGAAAGTTCTGGAATCTGAGAGGAGCCACAAATTTCCTTCCACCCAGCGTTCCCCCAAGTCTCCTGATAAAAATGATACCTCACTTGTGTGGGTAGGCCTAGCGCCCGCGACAGGAAATGCCCCAAAACGCAACGTGGACACATCAAATTTTTTTAAAGAAAACAGAGGTGTTTTTTGCAAAGTGCCTACCTGTAGATTTTGGCCTCTAGCTCAGCCGTCACCTATGGAAACCTACCAAACCTGTGCATTTTTGAAAACTAGAGACATAGGGGAATCCTAGATGGGGTGACTTGCGGGGCTCTGACCAGGTTCTGTTACCCAGAATCCTTTGCAAACCTCAAAAAGTGGCTAAAAAAACAAGTTTTCCTCACATTTCGGTGACAGAAAGTTCTGGAATCTGAGAGGAGCCACAAATTCCCTTCCACCCAGCGTTCCCCCAAGTCTCCCGATAAAAATGATACCTCACTTGTGTGGGTAGGCCTAGCGCCTGCGACAGGAAATGCCCCAAAACGCAACGTAGACACATCAATTTTTTTAAAAGAAAACAGAGCTGTTTTTTGCAAAATGCCTACCTGTAGATTTTGGCCTCTAGCTCAGCCGGCACCTAGGGAAACCTACCAAACCTGTGCATTTTCGAAAACTAGAGACCTAGGGGAATCCAAGATGGGGTGACTTGCGGGGCTCTGACCAGGTTCTGTTACCCAGAATCCTTTGCAAACCTCAAAAAGTGGGTAAAAAAACATGTTTTCCTCACATTTCGGTGACAAAAAGTTCTGGAATCTGAGAGGAACCACAAATTTCCTTCCACCCAGCGTTCCCCCAAGTCTCCCGATAAAAATGATACCTCACTTGTGTGGGTAGGCCTAGCGCCCGCGACAGGAAATGCCCCAAAACACAACGTGGACACATCAAATTTTTTTTAAAGAAAACAGAGGTGTTTTTTGCAAAGTGCCTACCTGTAGATATTGGCCTCTAGCTCAGCCGGCACCTAGGGAAACCCACCAAACCTGTGCATTTTTGAAAACTAGAGACCTAGGGGAATCCAAGATGGGGTGACTTGTGGGGCTCTGACCAGGTTCTGTTACCCAGAATCCTTTGCAAACCTCAAAAAGTCGCTAAAAAACAAGTTTTCCCCACATTTCGGTGACAGAAAGTTCTGGAATCTGAGAGGAGCCACAAATGCCCTTCCACCCAGCGTTCCCCCAAGTCTCCCGATAAAAATGATACCTCACTTGTGTGGGTAGGCCTAGCGCCCGCGACAGAAAATGCCCCAAAACGCAACGTGGACATATCAATTATTTTTAAAGAAAACAGAGGTGTTTTTTGCAAAATGCCTACCTGTAGATTTTGGCCTCTAGCTCAGCCGGCACCTAGGGAAACCTACCAAACCTGTGCATTTTTGAAAACTAGAGACCTAGGGGAATCCAAGATGGGGTGACTTGCGGGGCTCTGACCAGGTTCTGTTACCCAGAATCCTTTGCAAACCTCAAAAAGTGGCAAAAAAAACAAGGTTTCCTCACATTTCGGTGACAGAAAGTTCTGGAATCTGAGAGGAGCCACAAATTCCCTTCCACCCAGCGTTCCCCCAAGTCTCCCGATAAAAATGATACCTCACTTGTGTGGGTAGGCCTAGCGCCCGCGACAGGAAATGCCCCAAAACGCAACATGGACACATCAATTTTTTTTAAAGAAAACAGAGGTGTTTTTTGCAAAATGCCTACCTGCAGATTTTGGCCTCTAGCTCAGCCGTCACCTATGGAAACCTACCAAACCTGTGCATTTTTGAAAACTAGAGACCTAGGGGAATCCTAGATGGGGTGACTTGCGGGGCTCTGACCAGGTTCTGTTACCCAGAATCCTTTGCAAACCTCATAAAGTGGCTAAAAAAACAAGTTTTCCTCACATTTCGGTGACAGAAAGTTCTGGAATCTGAGAGGAGCCACAAATTCCCTTCCTCCCAGCGTTCCCCCAAGTCTCCCGATAAAAATGATACCTCACTTGTGTGGGTAGGCCTAGCGCCCGCGACAGGAAATGCCCCAAAACGCAACGTGGACACATCAATATTTTTTAAAGAAAACAGAGGTGTTTTTTGCAAAATGCCTACATGTAGATTTTGGCCTCTAGCTCAGCCGGCACCTAGGAAAACCTACCAAACCTGTGCATTTTTGAAAACTAGAGACCTAGGGGAATCCAAGATGGGGTGACTTGTGGGGCTCTGACCAGGTTCTGTTACCCAGAATCCTTTGCAAACCTCAAAAAGTCGCTAAAAAACAAGTTTTCCTCATATTTCGGTGACAGAAAGTTCTGGAATCTGAGAGGAGCCACAAATTCCCTTCCACCCAGCGTTCCCCCAAGTCTCCCGATAAAAATGATACCTCACTTGTGTGGGTAGGCCTAGCGCCCGCGACAGGAAATGCCCCAAAACGCAACGTGGACATATCAATTTTTTTTAAAGAAAACAGAGGTGTTTTTTGCAAAATGCCTACCTGTAGATTTTGGCCTCTAGCTCAGCCGGCACCTAGGGAAACCTACCAAACCTGTGCATTTTTTAAAACTAGAGACCTAGGGGAATCCAAGATGGGGTGACTTGCGGGGCTCTGACCAGGTTCTGTTACCCAGAATCCTTTGCAAACCTCAAAAAGTGGCAAAAAAAACAAGGTTTCCTCACATTTCGGTGACAGAAAGTTCTGGAATCTGAGAGGAGCCACAAATTTCCTTCCACCCAGCGTTCCCCCAAGTCTCCTGATAAAAATGATACCTCACTTGTGTGGGTAGGCCTAGCGCCCGCGACAGGAAATGCCCCAAAACGCAACGTGGACACATCAAAATTTTTTAAAGAAAACAGAGGTGTTTTTTGCAAAGTGCCTACCTGTAGATTTTGGCCTCTAGCTCAGCCGTCACCTAAGGAAACCTACCAAACCTGTGCATTTTTCAAAACTAGAGACCTAGGGGAATCCTAGATGGGGTGACTTGCGGGGCTCTGACCAGGTTCTGTTACCCAGAATCCTTTGCAAACCTCAAAAAGTGGGTAAAAAACATGTTTTCCTCACATTTCGGTGACAGAAAGTTCTGGAATCTGAGAGGAACCACAAATTTCCTTCCACCCAGCGTTCCCCCAAGTCTCCCGATAAAAATGATACCTCACTTGTGTGGGTAGGCCTAGCGCCCGCGACAGGAAATGCCCCAAAACGCAACGTGGACACATCAATTTTTTTTTAAAGAAAACAGAGGTGTTTTTTGCAAAGTGCCTACCTGTAGATTTTGGCCTCTAGCTCAGCCGTCACCTAGGGAAACCTATGAAACCTGTGCATTTTTGAAAACTAGAGACCTAGGGGAATCCAAGATGGGGTGACTTGCGGGGCTCTGACCAGGTTCTGTTACCCAGAATCCTTTGCAAACCTCAAAAAGTGGCTAAAAAATCAAGTTTTCCTCACATTTCGGTGACAGAAAGTTCTGGAATCTGAGAGGAGCCACAAATTCCCTTCCACCCAGCGTTCCCCCAAGTCTCCCGATAAAAATGATACCTCACTTGTGTGGGTAGGCCTAGCGCCCGCGACAGGAAATGCCCCAAAACGCAACGTGGACACATCAAATTTTTTGAAAGAAAACAGAGGTGTTTTTTCCAAAGTGCCTACCTGTAGATTTTGGCCTCTAGCTCAGCCGGCACCTAGGGAAACCTACCAAACCTGTGCATTTTTGAAAACTAGAGACCTAGGGGAATCCTAGATGGGGTGACTTGCGGGGCTCTGACCAGGTTCTGTTACCCAGAATCCTTTGCAAACCTCAAAAAGTGTGTAAAAAACATGTTTTCCTCACATTTCGGTGACAGAAAGTTCTGGAATCTGAGAGGAACCACAAATTTCCTTCCACCCAGCGTTCCCCCAAGTCTCCTGATAAAAATGATACCTCACTTGTGTGGGTAGGCCTAGCGCCCGCGACAGGAAATGCCCCAAAACGCAACGTGGACACATCAAATTTTTTTAAAGAAAACAGAGGTGTTTTTTGCAAAGTGCCTACCTGTAGATTTTGGCCTCTAGCTCAGCCGTCACCTAAGGAAACCTACCAAACCTGTGCATTTTTGAAAACTAGAGACCTAGGGGAATCCTAGATGGGGTGACTTGCGGGGCTCTGACCAGGTTCTGTTACCCAGAATCCTTTGCAAACCTCAAAAAGTGGGTAAAAAAACATGTTTTCCTCACATTTCGGTGACAGAAAGTTCTGGAATCTGAGAGGAACCACAAATTTCCTTCCACCCAGCGTTCCCCCAAGTCTCCCGATAAAAATGATACCTCACTTGTGTGGGTAGGCCTAGCGCCCGCGACAGGAAATGCCCCAAAACGCAACGTGGACACATCAAATTTTTTTTAAAGAAAACAGAGGTGTTTTTTGCAAAGTGCCTACCTGTAGATTTTGGCCTCTAGCTCAGCCGTCACCTAGGGAAACCTACGAAACCTGTGCATTTTTGAAAACTAGAGACCTAGGGGAATCCAAGATGGGGTGACTTGCGGGGCTCTGACCAGGTTCTGTTACCCAGAATCCTTTGCAAACCTCAAAAAGTGGCTAAAAAATCAAGTTTTCCTCACATTTCGGTGACAGAAAGTTCTGGAATCTGAGAGGAGCCACAAATTCCCTTCCACCCAGCGTTCCCCCAAGTCTCCCGATAAAAATGATACCTCACTTGTGTGGGTAGGCCTAGCGCCCGCGACAGGAAATGCCCCAAAACGCAACGTGGACACATCAAATTTTTTGAAAGAAAACAGAGGTGTTTTTTCCAAAGTGCCTACCTGTAGATTTTGGCCTCTAGCTCAGCCGGCACCTAGGGAAACCTACCAAACCTGTGCATTTTTGAAAACTAGAAACCTAGGGGAATCCAGATGGGGTGACTTGCGGGGCTCTGACCAGTTTCTGTTACCCAGAATCCTTTGCAAACCTCAAAAAGTGGCTAAAAAAACAAGTTTTTCTCACATTTCGGTGACAGAAAGTTCTGGAATCTGAGAGGAGCCACAAATTCCCTTCCACCCAGCGTTCCCCCAAGTCTCCCGATAAAAATGATACCTCACTTGTGTGGGTAGGCCTAGCACCCGCGACAGGAAATGCCCCAAAACGGAACGTGGACACATCAAATTTTTTTCAAGAAAACAGAGGTGTTTTTTGCAAAGTGCCTACCTGTAGATTTTGGCCTCTAGCTCAGCCGTCACCTAGGGAAACCTACCAAACCTGTGCATTTTTGAAAACTAGAGACCTAGGGGAATCCAAGATGGGGTGACTTGCGGGGCTCTGACCAGGTTCTGTTATCCAGAATCCTTTGCAAACCTCAAAAAGTGGCTAAAAAAACAAGTTTTCCTCACATTTCGGTGACAGAAAGTTCTGGAATCTGAGAGGAGCCACAAATTTCCTTCCACCCAGCGTTCCCCCAAGTCTCCCGATAAAAATGATACCTCACTTGTGTGGGTAGGCCTAGCGCCCGCGACAGGAAATGCCCCAAAACGCAACGTGGACACATCAATTTTTTTTAAAGAAAACAGAGGTGTTTTTTGCTAAATGCCTACCTGTAGATTTTGGCCTCTAGCTCAGCCGGCACCTAGGGAAACCCACTAAACCTGTGCATTTTTAAAAACTAGAGACCTAGGGGAATCCAAGATGGGGTGACTTGCGGGGCTCTGACCAGGTTCTGTTACCCAGAATCCTTTGCAAGCCTCAAAAAGTGGCTACAAAAACAAGTTTTCCTCACATTTCGGTGACAGAAAGTTCTGGAATCTGAGAGGAGCCACAAATTTCCTTCCACCCAGCGTTCCCCCAAGTCTCCCGATAAAAATGATACCTCACTTGTGTGGGTAGGCCTAGCGCCCGCGACAGGAAATGCCCCAAAACGCAACGTGGACACATCAAATTTTTTGAAAGAAAACAGAGGTGTTTTTTCCAAAGTGCCTACCTGTAGATTTTGGCCTCTAGCTCAGCCGGCACCTAGGGAAACCTACCAAACCTGTGCATTTTTGAAAACTAGAAACCTAGGGGAATCCAGATGGGGTGACTTGCGGGGCTCTGACCAGTTTCTGTTACCCAGAATCCTTTGCAAACCTCAAAAAGTGGCTAAAAAAACAAGTTTTCCTCACATTTCGGTGACAGAAAGTTCTGGAATCTGAGAGGAGCCTCAAATTTCCTTCCACCCAGCGTTCCCCCAAGTCTCCCGATAAAAATGATACCTCACTTGTGTGGGTAGGCCTAGCGCCCGCGACAGGAAATGCCCCAAAACGCAACGTGGACACATCAAATTTTTTGAAAGAAAACAGAGGTGTTTTTTGCAAAGTGCCTACTTGTAGATTTTGGCCTCTAGCTCAGCCGTCACCTAGGGAAACCTACCAAACCTGTGCATTTTTCAAAACTAGAGACCTAGGGGAATCCAAGATGGGGTGACTTGCGGGGCTCTGACCAGGTTCTGTTACCTAGAATCCTTTGCAAAATTCAAAAAGTGGCTAAAAAAACAAGTTTTCCTCACATTTTGGTGACAGAAAGTTCTGGAATCTGAGAGGAGCCACAAATTTCCTTCCACCCAGCGTTCCCCCAAGTCTCCCGATAAAAATTATACTTCACTTGTGTGGGTAGGCCTAGCGCCTGCGACAGGAAATGCCCCAAAACGCAACGTGGACACATCAAATTTTTTGAAAGAAAACAGAGGTGTTTTTTGCAAAGTGCCTACCTGTAGATTTTGGCCTCTAGCTCAGCCGGCACCTAGGGAAACCTACCAAACCTGTGCATTTTTGAAAACTAGAAACCTAGGGGAATCCAAGATGGGGTGACTTGCGGGGCTCTGACCAGGTTCTGTTACCCAGAATCCTTGCAAACCTCAAAAAGTGGCTAAAAAAACAAGTTTTCCTCACATTTCGGTGACAGAAAGTTCTGGAATCTGAGAGGAGCCACAAATTTCCTTCCACCCAGCGTTCCCCCAAGTCTCCCGATAAAAATGATACCTCACTTGTGTGGGTAGGCCTAGCGCCCGCGACAGGAAATGCCCCAAAACGCAACGTGGACATATCAATTTTTTTTAAAGAAAACAGAGGTGTTTTTTTCAAAATGCCTACCTGTAGATTTTGGCCTCTAGCTCAGCCGGCACCTAGGGAAACCTACCAAACCTGTGCATTTTTGAAAACTAGAGACCTAGGGGAATCCAAGATGGGGTGACTTGCGGGGCTCTGACCAGGTTCTGTTACCCAGAATCCTTTGCAAACCTCAAAAAGTGGCTAAAAAAACAAGTTTTCCTCACATTTCGGTGACAGAAAGTTCTGGAATCTGAGAGGAGCCACAAATTCCCTTCCTCCCAGCGTTCCCCCAAGTCTCCCGATAAAAATGATACCTCACTTGTGTGGGTAGGCCTAGCGCCCGCGACAGGAAATGCCCCAAAACGCAACATGGACACATCAATTTTTTTAAAAGAAAACAGAGCTGTTTTTTGCAAAATGCCTACCTGTAGATTTTGGCCTCTAGCTCAGCCGGCACCTAGGGAAACCTACCAAACCTGTGCATTTTCGAAAACTAGAGACCTAGGGGAATCCAAGATGGGGTGACTTGCGGGGCTCTGACCAGGTTCTGTTACCCAGAATCCTTTGCAAACCTCAAAAAGTGGGTAAAAAAACATGTTTTCCTCACATTTCGGTGACAGAAAGTTCTGGAATCTGAGAGGAACCACAAATTTCCTTCCACCCAGCGTTCCCCCAAGTCTCCCGATAAAAATGATACCTCACTTGTGTGGGTAGGCCTAGCGCCCGCGACAGGAAATGCCCCAAAACGCAACGTGGACACATCAAATTTTTTTAAAAGAAAACAGAGGTGTTTTTTGCAAAGTGCCTACCTGTAGATTTTGGCCTCTAGCTCAGCCGTCACCTAGGGAAACCTACGAAACCTGTGCATTTTTGAAAACTAGAGACCTAGGGGAATCCAAGATGGGGTGACTTGCGGGGCTCTGACCAGGTTCTGTTACCCAGAATCCTTTGCAAACCTCAAAAAGTGGCTAAAAAATCAAGTTTTCCTCACATTTCGGTGACAGAAAGTTCTGGAATCTGAGAGGAGCCACAAATTCCCTTCCACCCAGCGTTCCCCCAAGTCTCCCGATAAAAATGATACCTCACTTGTGTGGGTAGGCCTAGCGCCCGCGACAAGAAATGCCCCAAAACGCAACGTGGACACATCAATTTTTTTTAAAGAAAACAGAGGTGTTTTTTGCAAAATGCCTACCTGTAGATTTTGGCCTCTAGCACAGCCGGCACCTAGGGAAACCCACCAAACCTGTGCATTTTTAAAAACTAGAGACCTAGGGGAATCCAAGATGGGGTGACTTGCGGGGCTCTGACCAGGTTCTGTTACCCAGAATCCTTTGCAAACCTCAAAAAGTGGCTAAAAAAACAAGTTTTCCTCACATTTCGGTGACAGAAAGTTCTGGAATCTGAGAGGATCCACAAATTTCCTTCCACCCAGCGTTCCCCCAAGTCTCCCGATAAAAATGATACCTCACTTGTGTGGGTAGGCCTAGCGCCCGCGACAGGAAATGCCCCAAAATGCAACGTGGACATATCAATTTTTTTTAAAGAAAACAGAGGTGTTTTTTTCAAAATGCCTACCTGTAGATTTTGGCCTCTAGCTCAGCCGGCACCTAGGGAAACCTACCAAACCTGTGCATTTTTGAAAACTAGAGACCTAGGGGAATCCAAGATGGGGTGACTTGCGGGGCTCTGACCAGGTTCTGTTACCCAGAATCCTTTGCAAACCTCAAAAAGTGGCTAAAAAAACAAGTTTTCCTCACATTTCGGTGACAGAAAGTTCTGGAATCTGAGAGGAGCCACAAATTCCCTTCCACCCAGCGTTCCCCCAAGTCTCCCGATAAAAATGATACCTCACTTGTGTGGGTAGGCCTAGCGCCCGCGACAGGAAATGCCCCAAAACGCAACGTGGACACATCAATTTTTTTAAAAGAAAACAGAGCTGTTTTTTGCAAAATGCCTACCTGTAGATTTTGGCCTCTAGCTCAGCCGGCACCTAGGGAAACCTACCAAACCTGTGCATTTTCGAAAACTAGAGACCTAGGGGAATCCAAGATGGGGTGACTTGCGGGGCTCTGACCAGGTTCTGTTACCCAGAATCCTTTGCAAACCTCAAAAAGTGGGTAAAAAAACATGTTTTCCTCACATTTCGGTGACAGAAAGTTCTGGAATCTGAGAGGAACCACAAATTTCCTTCCACCCAGCGTTCCCCCAAGTCTCCCGATAAAAATGATAACTCACTTGTGTGGGTAGGCCTAGCGCCCGCGACAGGAAATGCCCCAAAACGCAACGTGGACACATCAAATTTTTTTTAAAGAAAACAGAGGTGTTTTTTGCAAAGTGCCTACCTGTAGATTTTGGCCTCTAGCTCAGCCGTCACCTAGGGAAACCTACGAAACCTGTGCATTTTTGAAAACTAGAGACCTAGGGGAATCCAAGATGGGGTGACTTGCGGGGCTCTGACCAGGTTCTGTTACCCAGAATCCTTTGCAAACCTCAAAAAGTGGCTAAAAAATCAAGTTTTCCTCACATTTCGGTGACAGAAAGTTCTGGAATCTGAGAGGAGCCACAAATTCCCTTCCACCCAGCGTTCCCCCAAGTCTCCCGATAAAAATGATACCTCACTTGTGTGGGTAGGCCTAGCGCCCGCGACAAGAAATGCCCCAAAACGCAACGTGGACACATCAATTTTTTTTAAAGAAAACAGAGGTGTTTTTTGCAAAATGCCTACCTGTAGATTTTGGCCTCTAGCACAGCCGGCACCCAGGGAAACCCACCAAACCTGTGCATTTTTAAAAACTAGAGACCTAGGGGAATCCAAGATGGGGTGACTTGCGGGGCTCTGACCAGGTTCTGTTACCCAGAATCCTTTGCAAACCTCAAAAAGTGGCTAAAAAAACTAGTTTTCCTCACATTTCGGTGACAGAAAGTTCTGGAATCTGAGAGGAGCCACAAATTTCCTTCCACCCAGCGTTCCCCCAAGTCTCCCAATAAAAATGATACCTCACTTGTGTGGGTAGGCCTAGCGCCCGCGACAGGAAATGCCCCAAAACGCAACGTGGACATATCAATTTTTTTTAAAGAAAACAGAGGTGTTTTTTTCAAAATGCCTACCTGTAGATTTTGGCCTCTAGCTCAGCCGGCACCTAGGGAAACCTACCAAACCTGTGCATTTTTGAAAACTAGAGACCTAGGGGAATCCAAGATGGGGTGACTTGCGGGGCTCTGACCAGGTTCTGTTACCCAGAATCCTTTGCAAACCTCAAAAAGTGGCTAAAAAAACAAGTTTTCCTCACATTTCGGTGACAGAAAGTTCTGGAATCTGAGAGGAGCCACAAATTTCCTTCCACCCAGCGTTCCCCCAAGTCTCCTGATAAAAATGATACCTCACTTGTGTGGGTAGGCCTAGCGCCCGCGACAGGAAATGCCCCAAAACGCAACGTGGACACATCAATATTTTTTAAAGAAAACAGAGGTGTTTTTTGCAAAATGCCTACATGTAGATTTTGGCCTCTAGCTCAGCCGGCACCTAGGGAAACCTACCAAACCTGTGCATTTTTGAAAAATAGAGACCTAGGGGAATCCAAGATGGGGTGACTTGCGGGGCTCTGACCAGGTTCTGTTACCCAGAATCCTTTGCAAACCTCAAAAAGTGGCTAAAAAAACAAGTTTTCCTCACATTTCGGTGACAGAAAGTTCTGGAATCTGAGAGGAGCCACAAATTCCCTTCCACCCAGCGTTCCCCCAAGTCTCCCGATAAAAATGATACCTCACTTGTGTGGGTAGGCCTAGCGCCCGCGACAGGAAATGCCCCAAAACGCAACGTGGACACATCAATTTTTTTAAAAGAAAACAGAGCTGTTTTTTGCAAAATGCCTACCTGTAGATTTTGGCCTCTAGCTCAGCCGGCACCTAGGGAAACCTACCAAACCTGTGCATTTTCGAAAACTAGAGACCTAGGGGAATCCAAGATGGGGTGACTTGCGGGGCTCTGACCAGGTTCTGTTACCCAGAATCCTTTGCAAACCTCAAAAAGTGGGTAAAAAAACATGTTTTCCTCACATTTCGGTGACAGAAAGTTCTGGAATCTGAGAGGAACCACAAATTTCCTTCCACCCAGCGTTCCCCCAAGTCTCCCGATAAAAATTATACCTCACTTGTGTGGGTAGGCCTAGCGCCCGCGACAGGAAATGCCCCAAAACGCAACGTGGACACATCAATTTTTTTTTAAAGAAAACAGAGGTGTTTTTTGCAAAGTGCCTACCTGTAGATTTTGGCCTCTAGCTCAGCCGTCACCTAGGGAAACCTACGAAACCTGTGCATTTTTGAAAACTAGAGACCTAGGGGAATCCAAGATGGGGTGACTTGCGGGGCTCTGACCAGGTTCTGTTACCCAGAATCCTTTGCAAACCTCAAAAAGTGGCTAAAAAATCAAGTTTTCCTCACATTTCGGTGACAGAAAGTTCTGGAATCTGAGAGGAGCCACAAATTCCCTTCCACCCAGCGTTCCCCCAAGTCTCCCGATAAAAATGATACCTCACTTGTGTGGGTAGGCCTAGCGCCCGCGACAAGAAATGCCCCAAAACGCAACGTGGACACATCAATTTTTTTTAAAGAAAACAGAGGTGTTTTTTGCAAAATGCCTACCTGTAGATTTTGGCCTCTAGCACAGCCGGCACCTAGGGAAACCCACCAAACCTGTGCATTTTTAAAAACTAGAGACCTAGGGGAATCCAAGATGGGGTGACTTGCGGGGCTCTGACCAGGTTCTGTTACCCAGAATCCTTTGCAGGCCTCAAAAAGTGGCTAAAAAAACAAGTTTTCCTCACATTTCGGTGACAGAAAGTTCTGGAATCTGAGAGGAGCCACAAATGTCCTTCCACCCAGCGTTCCCTCAAGTCTCCCGATAAAAATGATACCTCACTTGTGTGGGTAGGCCTAGCGCCCGTGACAGGAAATGCCCCAAAACTCAATGTGGACACATCAATTTTTTTTAAAGAAAACAGAGGTGTTTTTTGCAAAGTGCCTACCTGTAGATTTTGGCCTCTAGCTCAGCCGTCACCTAGGGAAACCTACCAAACCTGTGCATTTTTGAAAACTAGAGACCTAGGGGAATCCAAGATGGGGTGACTTGCGGGGCTCTGACCAGGTTCTGTTACCCAGAATCCTTTGCAAACCTCAAAAAGTGGCTAAAAAAACAAGTTTTCCTCACATTTCGGTGACAAAAAGTTCTGGAATCTGAGAGGAGCCACAAATTCCCTTCCACCCAGCGTTCCCCCAAGTCTCCCGATAAAAATGATACCTCACTTGTGTGGGTAGGCCTAGCGCCCGCGACAGGAAATGCCCCAAAACGCAACGTGGACACATCAATTTTTTTTAAAGAAAACAGAGGTGTTTTTTGCAAAATGCCTACCTGTAGATTTTGGCCTCTAGCTCAGCCGGCACCTAGGGAAACCCACCAAACCTGTGCATTTTTTAAAACTAGAGACCTAGGGGAATCCGAGATGGGGTGACTTGCGGGGCTCTGACCAGGTTCTGTTACCCAGAATCCTTTGCAAACCTCAAAAAATGGCAAAAAAAACAAGTTTTCCTCACATTTCGGTGACAGAAAGTTCTGGAATCTGAGAGGAGCCACAAATTTCCTTCCACCCAGCGTTCCCCCAAGTCTCCTGATAAAAATGATACCTCACTTGTGTGGGTAGGCCTAGCGCCCGCGACAGGAAATGCCCCAAAACGCAACGTGGACACATCAAATTTTTTTAAAGAAAACAGAGGTGTTTTTTGCAAAGTGCCTACCTGTAGATTTTGGCCTCTAGCTCAGCCGTCACCTATGGAAACCTACCAAACCTGTGCATTTTTGAAAACTAGAGACCTAGGGGAATCCTAGATGGGGTGACTTGCGGGGCTCTGACCAGGTTCTGTTCCCAGAATCCTTTGCAAACCTCAAAAAGTGGGTAAAAAAACATGTTTTCCTCAAATTTCGGTGACAGAAAGTTCTGGAATCTGAGAGGAACCACAAATTTCCTTCCACCCAGCGTTCCCCCAAGTCTCCCGATAAAAATGATACCTCACTTGTGTGGGTAGGCCTAGCGCCCGCGACAGGAAATGCCCCAAAACGCAACGTGGACACATCACATTTTTTTAAAGAAAACAGAGGTGTTTTTTGCAAAGTGCCTACCTGTAGATTTTGGCCTCTAGCTCAGCCGTCACCTAGGGAAACCTACCAAACCTGTGCATTTTTGAAAACTAGAGACCTAGGGGAATCCAAGATGGGGTGACTTGCGGGGCTCTGACCAGGTTCTGTTACCCAGAATCCTTTGCAAACCTCAAAAAGTGGCTAAAAAATCAAGTTTTCCTCACATTTCGGTGACAGAAAGTTCTGGAATCTGAGAGGAGCCACAAATTCCCTTCCACCCAGCGTTCCCCCAAGTCTCCCGATAAAAATGATACCTCACTTGTGTGGGTAGGCCTAGCGCCCGCGACAGGAAATGCCCCAAAAAGCAACATGGACACATCAATTTTTTTTAAAGAAAACAGAGGTGTTTTTTGCAAAATGCCTACCTGCAGATTTTGGCCTCTAGCTCAGCCGTCACCTATGGAAACCTACCAAACCTGTGCATTTTTAAAAACTAGAGACCTAGGGGAATCCAAGATGGGGTGACTTGCGGGGCTCTGACCAGGTTCTGTTACCCAGAATCCTTTGCAGGCCTCAAAAAGTGGCTAAAAAAACAAGTTTTCCTCACATTTCGGTGACAGAAAGTTCTGGAATCTGAGAGGAGCCACAAATGTCCTTCCACCCAGCGTTCCCTCAAGTCTCCCGATAAAAATGATACCTCACTTGTGTGGGTAGGCCTAGCGCCCGTGACGGGAAATGCCCCAAAACTCAATGTGGACACATCAATTTTTTTTAAAGAAAACAGAGGTGTTTTTTGCAAAGTGCCTACCTGTAGATTTTGGCCTCTAGCTCAGCCGTCACCTAGGGAAACCTACCAAACCTGTGCATTTTTGAAAACTAGAGACCTAGCGGAATCCAAGATGGGGTGACTTGCGGGGCTCTGACCAGGTTCTGTTACCCAGAATCCTTTGCAAACCTCAAAAAGTGGCTAAAAAAACAAGTTTTCCTCACATTTCGGTGACAAAAAGTTCTGGAATCTGAGAGGAGCCACAAATTCCCTTCCACCCAGCGTTCCCCCAAGTCTCCCGATAAAAATGATACCTCACTTGTGTGGGTAGGCCTAGCGCCCGCGACAGGAAATGCCCCAAAACGCAACGTGGACACATCAATTTTTTTTAAAGAAAACAGAGGTGTTTTTTGCAAAATGCCTACCTGTAGATTTTGGCCTCTAGCTCAGCCGGCACCTAGGGAAACCCACCAAACCTGTGCATTTTTTAAAACTAGAGACCTAGGGGAATCCAAGATGGGGTGACTTGCGGGGCTCTGACCAGGTTCTGTTACCCAGAATCCTTTGCAAACCACAAAAAATGGCAAAAAAAACAAGTTTTCCTCACATTTCGGTGACAGAAAGTTCTGGAATCTGAGAGGAGCCACGAATTTCCTTCCACCCAGCGTTCCCCCAAGTCTCCTGATAAAAATGATACCTCACTTGTGTGGGTAGGCCTAGCGCCCGCGACAGGAAATGCCCCAAAACGCAACGTGGACACATCAAATTTTTTTAAAGAAAACAGAGGTGTTTTTTGCAAAGTGCCTACCTGTAGATTTTGGCCTCTAGCTCAGCCGTCACCTATGGAAACCTACCAAACCTGTGCATTTTTGAAAACTAGAGACCTAGGGGAATCCTAGATGGGGTGACTTGCGGGGCTCTGACCAGGTTCTGTTCCCAGAATCCTTTGCAAACCTCAAAAAGTGGGTAAAAAAACATGTTTTCCTCACATTTCGGTGACAGAAAGTTCTGGAATCTGAGAGGAACCACAAATTTCCTTCCACCCAGCGTTCCCCCAAGTCTCCCGATAAAAATGATACCTCACTTGTGTGGGTAGGCCTAGCGCCCGCGACAGGAAATGCCCCAAAACGCAACGTGGACACATCACATTTTTTTAAAGAAAACAGAGGTGTTTTTTGCAAAGTGCCTACCTGTAGATTTTGGCCTCTAGCTCAGCCGTCACCTAGGGAAACCTACCAAACCTGTGCATTTTTGAAAACTAGAGACCTAGGGGAATCCAAGATGGGGTGACTTGCGGGGCTCTGACCAGGTTCTGTTACCCAGAATCCTTTGCAAACCTCAAAAAGTGGCTAAAAAATCAAGTTTTCCTCACATTTCGGTGACAGAAAGTTCTGGAATCTGAGAGGAGCCACAAATTCCCTTCCACCCAGCGTTCCCCCAAGTCTCCCGATAAAAATGATACCTCACTTGTGTGGGTAGGCCTAGCGCCCGCGACAGGAAATGCCCCAAAACGCAACATGGACACATCAATTTTTTTTAAAGAAAACAGAGGTGTTTTTTGCAAAATGCCTACCTGCAGATTTTGGCCTCTAGCTCAGCCGTCACCTATGGAAACCTACCAAACCTGTGCATTTTTAAAAACTAGAGACCTAGGGGAATCCAAGATGGGGTGACTTGCGGGGCTCTGACCAGGTTCTGTTACCCAGAATCCTTTGCAGGCCTCAAAAAGTGGCTAAAAAAACAAGTTTTCCTCACATTTCAGTGACAGAAAGTTCTGGAATCTGAGAGGAGCCACAAATTCCCTTCCACCCAGCGTTCCCCCAAGTCTCCCGATAAAAATGATACCTCACTTGTGTGGGTAGGCCTAGCGCCCGCGACAGGAAATGCCCCAAAACGCAACGTGGACACATCAATATTTTTTAAAGAAAACAGAGGTGTTTTTTGCAAAATGCCTACATGTAGATTTTGGCCTCTAGCTCAGCCGGCACCTAGGAAAAACTACCAAACCTGTGCATTTTTGAAAACTAGAGACCTAGGGGAATCCAAGATGGAGTGACTTGTGGGGCTCTGACCAGGTTCTGTTACCCAGAATCCTTTGCAAACCTCAAAAAGTCGCTAAAAAACAAGTTTTCCTCACATTTCGGTGACAGAAAGTTCTGGAATCTGAGAGGAGCCACAAATTCCCTTCCACTCAGCGTTACCCCAAGTCTCCCGATAAAAATGATACCTCACTTGTGTGGGTAGGCCTAGCGCCCGCGACAGGAAATGCCCCAAAACGCAACGTGGACACATCAATTATTTTTAAAGAAAACAGAGGTGTTTTTTGCAAAATGCCTACCTGTAGATTTTGGCCTCTAGCTCAGCCGGCACCTAGGGAAACCTACCAAACCTGTGCATTTTTGAAAACTAGAGACCTAGGGGAGTCCAAGATGGGGTGACTTGCGGGGCTCTGACCAGGTTCTGTTACCCAGAATCCTTTGCAAACCTCAAAAAGTGGGTAAAAAAACATGTTTTCCTCACATTTCGGTGACAGAAAGTTCTGGAATCTGAGAGGAACCACAAATTTCCTTCCACCCAGCGTTCCCCCAAGTCTCCCGATAAAAATGATACCTCACTTGTGTGGGTAGGCCTAGCGCTCGCGACAGGAAATGCCCCAAAACGCAACGTGGACACATCACATTTTTTTAAAGAAAACAGAGGTGTTTTTTGCAAAGTGCCTACCTGTAGATTTTTGCCTCTAGCTCAGCCGTCACCTAGGGAAACCTACCAAACCTGTGCATTTTTGAAAACTAGAGACCTAGGGGAATCCAAGATGGGGTGACTTGCGGGGCTCTGACCAGGTTCTGTTACCCAGAATCCTTTGCAAACCTCAAAAAGTGGCTAAAAAATCAAGTTTTACTCACATTTCGGTGACAGAAAGTTCTGGAATCTGAGAGGAGCCACAAATTCCCTTCCACCCAGCGTTCCCCCAAGTCTCCCGATAAAAATGATACCTCACTTGTGTGGGTAGGCCTAGCGCCCGCGACAGGAAATGCCCCAAAACGCAACATGGACACATCAATTTTTTTTAAAGAAAACAGAGGTGTTTTTTGCAAAATGCCTACCTGCAGATTTTGGCCTCTAGCTCAGCCGTCACCTATGGAAACCTACCAAACCTGTGCATTTTTGAAAACTAGAGACCTAGGGGAATCCAAGATGGGGTGACTTGTGGGGCTTTGACCAGGTTCTGTTACCCAGAATCCTTTGCAAACCTCAAAAAGTCGCTAAAAAACAAGTTTTCCTCACATTTCGGTGACAGAAAGTTCTGGAATCTGAGAGAAGCCACAAATTCCCTTCCACCCAGCGTTCCCCCACGTCTCCCGATAAAAATGATACCTCACTTGTGTGGGTAGGCCTAGCGCCCGCGACAGGAAATGCCCCAAAACGCAACGTGGACATATCAATTTTTTTAAAGAAAACAGAGGTGTTTTTTGCAAAATGCCTACCTGTAGATTTTGGCCTCTAGCTCAGCCGGCACCTAGGGAAACCTACCAAACCTGTGCATTTTTGAAAACTAGAGACCTAGGGGAATCCAAGATGGGGTGACTTGCGGGGCTCTGACCAGGTTCTGTTACCCAGAATCCTTTGCAAACCTCAAAAAGTGGCAAAAAAAACAAGGTTTCCTCACATTTCGGTGACAGAAAGTTCTGGAATCTGAGAGGAGCCACAAATTCCCTTCCACCCAGCGTTCCCCCAAGTCTCCCGATAAAAATGATACCTCACTTGTGTGGGTAGGCCTAGCGCCCGCGACAGGAAATGCCCCAAAACGCAACATGGACACATCAATTTTTTTGAAAGAAAACAGAGGTGTTTTTTGCAAAATGCCTACCTGCAGATTTTGGCCTCTAGCTCAGCCGTCACCTATGGAAACCTACCAAACCTGTGCATTTTTGAAAACTAGAGACCTAGGGGAATCCTAGATGGGGTGACTTGCGGGGCTCTGACCAGGTTCTGTTACCCAGAATCCTTTGCAAACCTCATAAAGTGGCTAAAAAAACAAGTTTTCCTCACATTTCGGTGACAGAAAGTTCTGGAATCTGAGAGGAGCCACAAATTCCCTTCCACCCAGCGTTTCCCCAAGTCTCCCGATAAAAATGATACCTCACTTGTGTGGGTAGGCCTAGCGCCCGCGACAGGAAATGCCCCAAAACGCAACGTGGACACATCAATATTTTTTAAAGAAAACAGAGGTGTTTTTTGCAAAATGCCTACATGTAGATTTTGGCCTCTAGCTCAGCCGGCACCTAGGAAAACCTACCAAACCTGTGCATTTTTGAAAACTAGAGACCTAGGGGAATCCAAGATGGGGTGACTTGTGGGGCTCTGACCAGGTTCTGTTACCCAGAATCCTTTGCAAACCTCAAAAAGTCGCTAAAAAACAAGTTTTCCTCACATTTCGGTGACAGAAAGTTCTGGAATCTGAGAGGAGCCACAAATTCCCTTCCACCCAGCGTTCCCCCAAGTCTCCCGATAAAAATGATACCTCACTTGTGTGGGTAGGCCTAGCGCCCGCGACAGGAAATGCCCCAAAACGCAACGTGGACATATCAATTTTTTTTAAAGAAAACAGAGGTGTTTTTTGCAAAATGCCTACCTGTAGATTTTGGCCTCTAGCTCAGCCGGCACCTAGGGAAACCTACCAAACCTGTGCATTTTTGAAAACTAGAGACCTAGGGGAATCCAAGATGGGGTGACTTGCGGGGCTCTGACCAGGTTCTGTTACCCAGAATCCTTTGCAAACCTCAAAAAGTGGCAAAAAAAACAAGGTTTCCTCACATTTCGGTGACAGAAAGTTCTGGAATCTGAGAGGAGCCACAAATTTCCTTCCACCCAGCGTTCCCCCAAGTCTCCTGATAAAAATGATACCTCACTTGTGTGGGTAGGCCTAGCGCCCGCGACAGGAAATGCCCCAAAACGCAACGTGGACACATCAAATTTTTTTAAAGAAAACAGAGGTGTTTTTTGCAAAGTGCCTACCTGTAGATTTTGGCCTCTAGCTCAGCCGTCACCTATGGAAACCTACCAAACCTGTGCATTTTTGAAAACTAGAGACCTAGGGGAATCCTAGATGGGGTGACTTGCGGGGCTCTGACCAGGTTCTGTTACCCAGAATCCTTTGCAAACCTCAAAAAGTGGCTAAAAAAACAAGTTTTCCTCACATTTCGGTGACAGAAAGTTCTGGAATCTGAGAGGAGCCACAAATTCCCTTCCACCCAGCGTTCCCCCAAGTCTCCCGATAAAAATGATACCTCACTTGTGTGGGTAGGCCTAGCGCCCGCGACAGGAAATGCCCCAAAACGCAACGTGGACACATCAATTTTTTTAAAAGAAAACAGAGCTGTTTTTTGAAAAATGCCTACCTGTAGATTTTGGCCTCTAGCTCAGCCGGCACCTAGGGAAACCTACCAAACCTGTGCATTTTCGAAAACTAGAGACCTAGGGGAATCCAAGATGGGGTGACTTGCGGGGCTCTGACCAGGTTCTGTTACCCAGAATCCTTTGCAAACCTCAAAAAGTGGGTAAAAAAACATGTTTTCCTCACATTTCGGTGACAGAAAGTTCTGGAATCTGAGAGGAACCACAAATTTCCTTCCACCCAGCGTTCCCCCAAGTCTCCCGATAAAAATGATACCTCACTTGTGTGGGTAGGCCTAGCGCCCGCGACAGGAAATGCCCCAAAACGCAACGTGGACACATCAATTTTTTTTTAAAGAAAACAGAGGTGTTTTTTGCAAAGTGCCTACCTGTAGATTTTGGCCTCTAGCTCAGCCGTCACCTAGGGAAACCTACGAAACCTGTGCATTTTTAAAAACTAGAGACCTAGGGGAATCCAAGATGGGGTGACTTGCGGGGCTCTGACCAGGTTCTGTTACCCAGAATCCTTTGCAAACCTCAAAAAATGGCAAAAAAAACAAGTTTTCCTCACATTTCGGTGACAGAAAGTTCTGGAATCTGAGAGGAGCCACAAATTCCCTTCCACCCAGCGTTCCCCCAAGTCTCCTGATAAAAATGATACCTCACTTGTGTGGGTAGGCCTAGCGCCCGCGACAGGAAATGCCCCAAAACGCAACGTGGACACATCAAATTTTTTTAAAGAAAACAGAGGTGTTTTTTGCAAAGTGCCTACCTGTAGGTTTTGGCCTCTAGCTCAGCCGTCACCTATGGAAACCTACCAAACCTGTGCATTTTTGAAAACTAGAGACCTAGGGGAATCCTAGATGGGGTGACTTGCGGGGCTCTGACCAGGTTCTGTTACCCAGAATCCTTTGCAAACCTCAAAAAGTGGCTAAAAAAACAAGTTTTCCTCACATTTCGGTGACAGAAAGTTCTGGAATCTGAGAGGAGCCACAAATTCCCTTCCACCCAGCGTTCCCCCAAGTCTCCCGATAAAAATGATACCTCACTTGTGTGGGTAGGCCTAGCGCCCGCGACAGGAAATGCCCCAAAACGCAACGTGGACACATCAATTTTTTTTAAAGAAAACAGAGGTGTTTTTTGCAAAATGCCTACCTGTAGATTTTGGCCTCTAGCTCAGCCGGCACCTAGGGAAACCTACCAAACCTGTGCATTTTTGAAAACTAGAGACCTAGGGGAATCCAAGATGGGGTGACTTGCGGGGCTCTGACCAGGTTCTGTTACCCAGAATCCTTTGCAAACCTCAAAAAGTGGCTAAAAAATCAAGTTTTCCTCACATTTCGGTGACAGAAAGTTCTGGAATCTGAGAGGAGCCACAAATTCCCTTCCACCCAGCGTTCCCCCAAGTCTCCCGATAAAAATGATACCTCACTTGTGTGGGTAGGCCTAGCGCCCGCGACAGGAAATGCCCCAAAACGCAACATGGACACATCAATTTTTTTTAAAGAAAACAGAGGTGTTTTTTGCAAAATGCCTACCTGTAGATTTTGGCCTCTAGCACAGCCGGCACCTAGGGAAACCCACCAAACCTGTGCATTTTTAAAAACTAGAGACCTAGGGGAATCCAAGATGGGGTGACTTGCGGGGCTCTGACCAGGTTCTGTTACCCAGAATCCTTTGCAGGCCTCAAAAAGTGGCTAAAAAAACAAGTTTTCCTCACATTTCGGTGACAGAAAGTTCTGGAATCTGAGAGGAGCCACAAATTTCCTTCCACCCAGCGTTCCCTCAAGTCTCCCGATAAAAATGATACCTCACTTGTGTGGGTAGGCCTAGCGCCCGTGACAGGAAATGCCCCAAAACGCAACGTGGACACATCAATTTTTTTTAAAGAAAACAGAGGTGTTTTTTGCAAAGTGCCTACCTGTAGATTTTGGCCTCTAGCTCAGCCGTCACCTAGAGATACCTACCAAACCTGTGCATTTTTGAAAACTAGAGACCTAGGGGAATCCAAGATGGGGTGACTTGCGGGGCTCTGACCAGGTTCTGTTACCCAGAATCCTTTGCAGGCCTCAAAAAGTGGCTAAAAAAACAAGTTTTCGTCACATTTCGGTGACAGAAAGTTCTGGAATCTGAGAGGAGCCACAAATTTCCTTCCACCCAGCATTCCCTCAAGTCTCCCGATAAAAATGATACCTCACTTGTGTGGGTAGGCCTAGCGCCCGTGACAGGAAATGCCCCAAAACGCAACGTGGACACATCAATTTTTTTTAAAGAAAACAGAGGTGTTTTTTGCAAAGTGCCTACCTGTAGATTTTGGCCTCTAGCTCAGCCGTCACCTAGGGAAACCTACCAAACCTGTGCATTTTTGAAAACTAGAGACCTAGGGGAATCCAAGATGGGGTGACTTGCGGGGCTCTGACCAGGTTCTGTTACCCAGAATCCTTTGCAAACCTCAAAAAGTGGCTAAAAAAACAAGTTTTCCTCACATTTCGGTGACAGAAAGTTCTGGAATCTGAGAGAAGCCACAAATTCCCTTCCACCCAGCGTTCCCCAAAGTCTCCCGATAAAAATGATACCTCACTTGTGTGGGTAGGCCTAGGGCCCGCGACAGGAAATGCCCCAAAACGCAACGTGGACACATCAATTGTTTTTTAAAGAAAACAGAGGTGTTTTTTGCAAAATGCCTACCTGTAGATTTTGGCCTCTAGCTCAGCCGGCACCTAGGGAAACCTACCAAACCAGTGCATTTTTGAAAACTAGAGACCTAGGGGAATACAAGATGGGGTGACTTGCGGGGCTTTGACCAGGTTCTGTTACCCAGAATCCTTTGCAAACCTCAAAAAGTGGCTAAAAAAACAAGTTTTCCTCACATTTAGGTGACAGAAAGTTCTGGAATCTGAGAGGAGCCACAAATTCCCTTCCACCCAGCGTTCCCCCAAGTGTCCCGATAAAAATGATACCTCACTTGTGTGGGTAGGCCTAGCGCCCGTGACAGGAAATGCCCCAAAACGCAACGTGGACACATCAATTTTTTTAAAAGAAAACAGAGGTGTTTTTTGCAAAGTGCCTACCTGTAGATTTTGGCCTCTAGCTCAGCCGTCACCTAGGGAAACCTACCAAACCTGTGCATTTTTGAAAACTAGAGACCTAGGGGAATCCAAGATGGGGTGACTTGCGGGGCTCTGACCAGGTTCTGTTACCCAGAATCCTTTGCAAACCTCAAAAAGTGGCTAAAAAAACAAGTTTTCCTCACATTTCGGTGACAGAAAGTTCTGGAATCTGAGAGGAGCCACAAATTCCCTTCCACCCAGCGTTCCACCAAGTCTCCCGATAAAAATGATACCTCACTTGTGTGGGTAGGCCTAGGGCCCGCGACAGGAAATGCCCCAAAACGCAACGTGGACACATCAATTTTTTTTTAAAGAAAACAGAGATGTTTTTTGCAAAATGCCTACCTGTAGATTTTGACCTCTAGCTCAGCCGGCACCTAGGGAAACCTACCAAACCTGTGCATTTTTGAAAACTAGAGACCTAGGGGAATCCAAGATGGGGTGACTTGCGGGGCTCTGACCAGGTTCTGTTACCCAGAATCCTTTGCAAACCTCAAAAAGTGGCTAAAAAAACAAGTTTTCCTCACATTTCGGTGACAGAAAGTTCTGGAATCTGAGAGGAGCCACAAATTTCCTTCCACCCAGCGTTCCCCCAAGTCTCCTGATAAAAATGACACCTCACTTGTGTGGGTAGGCCTAGCGCCCGCGACAGGAAATGCCCCAAAACGCAACGTGGACACATCAATTTTTTTTAAAGAAAACAGAGGTGTTTTTTGCAAAGTGCCTACCTGTAGATTTTGGCCTCTAGCTCAGCCGTCACCTATGGAAACCTACCAAACCTGTGCATTTTTGAAAACTAGAGACCTAGGGGAATCCTAGATGGGGTGACTTGCGGGGCTCTGACCAGGTTCTGTTACCCAGAATCCTTTGCAAACCTCAAAAAGTGGCTAAAAAAACAAGTTTTCCTCACATTTCGGTGACAGAAAGTTCTGGAATCTGAGAGGAGCCACAAATTCCCTTCCACCCAGCGTTCCCCCAAGTCTCCCGATAAAAATGACACCTCACTTGTGTGGGTAGGCCTAGCGCCCGCGACAGGAAATGCCCCAAAACGCAACATGGACACATCAAATTTTTTTAAAGAAAAGAGAGGTGTTTTTTGCAAAGTGCCTACCTGTAGATTTTGGCCTCTAGCTCAGCCGTCACCTATGGAAACCTACCAAACCTGTGCATTTTTGAAAACTAGAGACCTATGGGAATCCTAGATGGGGTGACTTGCGGGGCTCTGACCAGGTTCTGTTACCCAGAATCCTTTGCAAACCTCAAAAAGTGGCTAAAAAAACAAGTTTTCCTCACATTTCGGTGACAGAAAGTTCTGGAATCTGAGAGGAGCCACAAATTCCCTTCCACCCAGCGTTCCCCCAAGTCTCCCGATAAAAATGATACCTCACTTGTGTGGGTAGGCCTAGCGCCCGCGACAGGAAATGCCCCAAAACGCAACGTGGACACATCAATTTTTTTTAAAGAAAACAGAGGTGTTTTTTGCAAAATTCCTACCTGTCGATTTTGGCCTCTAGCTCAGCCGGCACCTAGGGAAACCCACCAAACCTGTGCATTTTTAAAAACTAGAGACCTAGGGGAATCCAAGATGGGGTGACTTGCGGGGCTCTGACCAGGTTCTGTTACCCAGAATCCTTTGCAAGCCTCAAAAAGTGGCTAAAAAAACAAGTTTTCCTCACATTTCGGTGACAGAAAGTTCTGGAATCTTAGAGGAGCCACAAATTTCCTTCCACCCAGCGTTCCCTCAAGTCTCCCGATAAAAATGATACCTCACTTGTGTGGGTAGGCCTAGCGCCCGCGACAGGAAATGCCCCAAAACGCAACGTGGACACATCAATTTTTTTTAAAGAAAACAGAGGTGTTTTTTGCTAAAGGCCTACCTGTAGATTTTGGCCTCTAGCTCAGCCGGCACCTAGGGAAACCTACCAAACCTGTGCATTTTTGAAAACTAGAGACCTAGGGGAATCCAAGATGGGGTGACTTGCGGGGCTCTGACCAGGTTCTGTTTCCCAGAATCCTTTGCAAACCTCAAAAAGTGGCTAAAAAAACAAGTTTTCCTCACATTTCGGTGACAGAAAGTTCTGGAATCTGAGAGGAGCCACAAATTCCCTTCCACCCAGCGTTCCCCCAAGTCTCTCGATAAAAATGATACCTCACTTGTGTGGGTAGGCCTAGCGCCCGCGACAGGAAATGCCCCAAAACGCAACGTGGACACATCAAATTTTTTTAAAGAAAACAGAGGTGTTTTTTGCAAAGTGCCTACCTGTAGATTTTGGCCTCTAGCTCAGCCGTCACCTATGGAAACCTACCAAACCTGTGCATTTTTGAAAACTAGAGACCTAGGGGAATCCTAGATGGGGTGACTTGCGGGGCTCTGACCAGGTTCTGTTACCCAGAATCCTTTGCAAACCTCAAAAAGTGGCTAAAAAAACAAGTTTTCCTCACATTTCGGTGACAGAAAGTTCTGGAATCTGAGAGGAGCCACAAATTCCCTTCCACCCAGCGTTCCCCCAAGTCTCCCGATAAAAATGATACCTCACTTGTGTGGGTAGGCCTAGCGCCCGCGACAGGAAATGCCCCAAAACGCAACGTGGACACATCAATTTTTTTTAAAGAAAACAGAGGTGTTTTTTGCAAAGTGCCTACCTGTAGATTTTGGCCTCTAGCTCAGCCGTCACCTATGGAAACCTACCAAACCTGTGCATTTTTGAAAACTAGAGACCTAGGGGAATCCTAGATGGGGTGACTTGCGGGGCTCTGACCAGGTTCTGTTACCCAGAATCCTTTGCAAACCTCAAAAAGTGGCTAAAAAAACAAGTTTTCCTCACATTTCGGTGACAGAAAGTTCTGGAATCTGAGAGGAGCCACAAATTCCCTTCCACCCAGCGTTCCCCCAAGTCTCCCGATAAAAATGATACCTCACTTGTGTGGGTAGGCCTAGCGCCCGCGACAGGAAATGCCCCAAAACGCAACGTGGACACATCAATTTTTTTTAAAGAAAACAGAGGTGTTTTTTGCAAAGTGCCTACCTGTAGATTTTGGCCTCTAGCTCAGCCGTCACCTATGGAAACCTACCAAACCTGTGCATTTTTGAAAACTAGAGACCTAGGGGAATCCTAGATGGGGTGACTTGCGGGGCTCTGACCAGGTTCTGTTACCCAGAATCCTTTGCAAACCTCAAAAAGTGGCTAAAAAAACAAGTTTTCCTCACATTTCGGTGACAGAAAGTTCTGGAATCTGAGAGGAGCCACAAATTCCCTTCCACCCAGCGTTCCCCCAAGTCTCCCGATAAAAATGATACCTCACTTGTGTGGGTAGGCCAAGCGCCCGTGACAGGAAATGCCCCAAAACGCAACGTGGACACATCAATTTTTTTTAAAGAAAACAGAGGTGTTTTTTGCAAAATTCCTACCTGTAGATTTTGGCCTCTAGCTCAGCCGGCACCTAGGGAAACCCACCAAACCTGTGCATTTTTAAAAACTAGAGACCTAGGGGAATCCAAGATGGGGGCGGGGCTCTGACCAGGTTCATTACCCAGAATCCTTTGCAAGCCTCAAAAAGTGGCTAAAAAAACAAGTTTTCCTCACATTTCGGTGACAGAAAGTTCTGGAATCTTAGAGGAGCCACAAATTTCCTTCCACCCAGCGTTCCCTCAAGTCTCCCGATAAAAATGATACCTCACTTGTGTGGGTAGGCCTAGCGCCCGTGACAGGAAATGCCCCAAAACGCAACGTGGACACATCCATTTTTTTTAAAGAAAACAGAGGTGTTTTTTGCAAAGTGCCTACCTGTAGATTTTGGCCTCTAGCTCAGCCGTCACCTAGGGAAACCTACCAAACCTGTGCATTTTTGAAAACTAGAGACCTGGGGGAATCCAAGATGGGGTGACTTGCGGGGCTCTGACCAGGTTCTGTTACCCAGAATCCTTTGCAAACCTCAAAAAGTGGCTAAAAAAACAAGTTTTCCTCACATTTCGGTGACAGAAAGTTCTGGAATCTGAGAGGAGCCACAAATTCCCTTCCACCCAGCGTTCCCCCAAGTCTCCCGATAAAAATGATACCTCACTTGTGTGGGTAGGCCTAGGGCCCGCGACAGGAAATGCCCCAAAACGCAACGTGGACACATCAATTTTTTTTTAAAGAAAACAGAGGTGTTTTTTGCAAAATGCCTACCTGTAGATTTTGGCCTCTAGCTCAGCCGGCACCTAGGGAAACCTACCAAACCTGTGCATTTTTTTAAACTAGAGACCTAGGGGAATCCAAGATGGGGTGACTTGCGGGGCTCTGACCAGGTTCTGTTACCCAGAATCCTTTGCAAACCTCAA
Source organism: Pleurodeles waltl (assembly GCF_031143425.1). Classification (NCBI taxonomy): domain Eukaryota; kingdom Metazoa; phylum Chordata; class Amphibia; order Caudata; family Salamandridae; genus Pleurodeles; species Pleurodeles waltl. The sequence goes on along the minus strand of NC_090448.1, from coordinate 923,052,228 downwards.
AAAGTGGCTAAAAAAACAAGTTTTCCTCACATTTCGGTGACAGAAAGTTCTGGAATCTGAGAGGAACCACAAATTTCCTTCCACCCAGCGTTCCCCCAAGTCTCCCGATAAAAATGATACCTCACTTGTGTGGGAAGGCCTAGCGCCCGCGACAGGAAATGCCCCAAAACGCAACGTGGACACATCAAATTTTTTTAAAGAAAAGAGAGGTGTTTTTTGCAAAGTGCCTACCTGTAGATTTTGGCCTCTAGCTCAGCCGTCACCTAGGGAAACCTACCAAACCTGTGCATTTTTGAAAACTAGAGACCTAGCGGAATCCAAGATGGGGTGACTTGCGGGGCTCTGACCAAGTTCTTTTACCCAGAATCCTTTGCAAACCTCAAAAAGTGGCTAAAAAAACAAGTTTTCCTCAAATTTCGGTGGCAGAAAGTTCTGGAATCTGAGAGGAGCCACAAATTCCCTTCCACCCAGCGTTCCCCCAAGTCTCCCGATAAAAATGATACCTCACTTGTGTGGGTAGGCCTAGCGCCCGCAACAGGAAATGCCCCAAAACGCAACGTGGACACATCAATTTTTTTTAAAGAAAACAGAGGTGTTTTTTGCTAAATGCCTACCTGTAGATTTTGGCCTCTAGCTCAGCCGGCACCTAGGGAAACCCACCAAACCTGTGCATTTTTAAAAACTAGAGACCTAGGGGAATCCAAGATGGGGTGACTTGCGGGGCTCTGACCATGTTCTGTTACCCAGAATCCTTTGCAAACCTCAAAAAGTGGCTAAAAAAACAAGTTTTCCTCACATTTCGGTGACAGAAAGTTCTGGAATCTTAGAGGAGCCACAAATTTCCTTCCACCCAGCGTTCCCTCAAGTCTCCCGATAAAAATGATACCTCACTTGTGTGGGTAGGCCTAGCGCCCGCGACAGGAAATGCCCCAAAACGCAACGTGGACACATCAATTTTTTTTAAAGAAAACAGAGGTGTTTTTTGCTAAAGGCCTACCTGTAGATTTTGGCCTCTAGCTCAGCCGGCACCTAGGGAAACCTACCAAACCTGTGCATTTTTGAAAACTAGAGACCTAGGGGAATCCAAGATGGGGTGACTTGCGGGGCTCTGACCAGGTTCTGTTTCCCAGAATCCTTTGCAAACCTCAAAAAGTGGCTAAAAAAACAAGTTTTCCTCACATTTCGGTGACAGAAAGTTCTGGAATCTGAGAGGAGCCACAAATTCCCTTCCACCCAGCGTTCCCCCAAGTCTCCCGATAAAAATGATACCTCACTTGTGTGGGTAGGCCTAGCGCCCGCGACAGGAAATGCCCCAAAACGCAACGTGGACACATCAAATTTTTTTAAAGAAAACAGAGGTGTTTTTTGCAAATTGCCTACCTGTAGATTTTGGCCTCTAGCTCAGCCGTCACCTATGGAAACCTACCAAACCTGTGCATTTTTGAAAACTAGAGACCTAGGGGAATCCTAGATGGGGTGACTTGCGGGGCTCTGACCAGGTTCTGTTACCCAGAATCCTTTGCAAACCTCAAAAAGTGGCTAAAAAAACAAGTTTTCCTCACATTTCGGTGACAGAAAGTTCTGGAATCTGAGAGGAGCCACAAATTCCCTTCCACCCAGCGTTCCCCCAAGTCTCCCGATAAAAATGATACCTCACTTGTGTGGGTAGGCCTAGCGCCCGCGACAGGAAATGCCCCAAAACGCAACGTGGACACATCAATTTTTTTTAAAGAAAACAGAGGTGTTTTTTGCAAAGTGCCTACCTGTAGATTTTGGCCTCTAGCTCAGCCGTCACCTATGGAAACCTACCAAACCTGTGCATTTTTGAAAACTAGAGACCTAGGGGAATCCTAGATGGGGTGACTTGCGGGGCTCTGACCAGGTTCTGTTACCCAGAATCCTTTGCAAACCTCAAAAAGTGGCTAAAAAAACAAGTTTTCCTCACATTTCGGTGACAGAAAGTTCTGGAATCTGAGAGGAGCCACAAATTCCCTTTCACCCAGCGTTCCCCCAAGTCTCCCGATAAAAATGATACCTCACTTGTGTGGGTAGGCCTAGCGCCCGTGACAGGAAATGCCCCAAAACGCAACGTGGACACATCAATTTTTTTTAAAGAAAACAGAGGTGTTTTTTGCAAAATTCCTACCTGTAGATTTTGGCCTCTAGCTCAGCCGGCACCTAGGGAAACCCACCAAACCTGTGCATTTTTAAAAACTAGAGACCTAGGGGAATCCAAGATGGGGGCGGGGCTCTGACCAGGTTCATTACCCAGAATCCTTTGCAAGCCTCAAAAAGTGGCTAAAAAAACAAGTTTTCCTCACATTTCGGTGACAGAAAGTTCTGGAATCTTAGAGGAGCCACAAATTTCCTTCCACCCAGCGTTCCCTCAAGTCTCCCGATAAAAATGATACCTCACTTGTGTGGGTAGGCCTAGCGCCCGTGACAGGAAATGCCCCAAAACGCAACGTGGACACATCCATTTTTTTTAAAGAAAACAGAGGTGTTTTTTGCAAAGTGCCTACCTGTAGATTTTGGCCTCTAGCTCAGCCGTCACCTAGGGAAACCTACCAAACCTGTGCATTTTTGAAAACTAGAGACCTGGGGGAATCCAAGATGGGGTGACTTGCGGGGCTCTGACCAGGTTCTGTTACCCAGAATCCTTTGCAAACCTCAAAAAGTGGCTAAAAAAACAAGTTTTCCTCACATTTCGGTGACAGAAAGTTCTGGAATCTGAGAGGAGCCACAAATTCCCTTCCACCCAGCGTTCCCCCAAGTCTCCCGATAAAAATGATACCTCACTTGTGTGGGTAGGCCTAGGGCCCGCGACAGGAAATGCCCCAAAACGCAACGTGGACACATCAATTTTTTTTTAAAGAAAACAGAGGTGTTTTTTGCAAAATGCCTACCTGTAGATTTTGGCCTCTAGCTCAGCCGGCACCTAGGGAAACCTACCAAACCTGTGCATTTTTGAAAACTAGAGACCTAGGGGAATCCTAGATGGGGTGACTTGCGGGGCTCTGACCAGGTTCTGTTACCCAGAATCCTTTGCAAACCTCAAAAAGTGGCTAAAAAAACAAGTTTTCCTCACATTTCGGTGACAGAAAGTTCTGGAATCTGAGAGGAGCCACAAATTCCCTTCCACCCAGCGTTCCCCCAAGTCTCCCGATAAAAATGATACCTCACTTGTGTGGGTAGGCCTAGCGCCCGCGACAGGAAATGCCCCAAAACGCAACGTGGACACATCAATTTTTTTTAAAGAAAACAGAGGTGTTTTTTGCAAAGTGCCTACCTGTAGATTTTGGCCTCTAGCTCAGCCGTCACCTATGGAAACCTACCAAACCTGTGCATTTTTTTAAACTAGAGACCTAGGGGAATCCAAGATGGGGTGACTTGCGGGGCTCTGACCAGGTTCTGTTACCCAGAATCCTTTGCAAACCTCAAAAAGTGGCTAAAAAAACAAGTTTTCCTCACATTTCGGTGACAGAAAGTTCTGGAATCTGAGAGGAACCACAAATTTCCTTCCACCCAGCGTTCCCCCAAGTCTCCCGATAAAAATGATACCTCACTTGTGTGGGAAGGCCTAGCGCCCGCGACAGGAAATGCCCCAAAACGCAACGTGGACACATCAAATTTTTTTAAAGAAAAGAGAGGTGTTTTTTGCAAAGTGCCTACCTGTAGATTTTGGCCTCTAGCTCAGCCGTCACCTAGGGAAACCTACCAAACCTGTGCATTTTTGAAAACTAGAGACCTAGCGGAATCCAAGATGGGGTGACTTGCGGGGCTCTGACCAAGTTCTTTTACCCAGAATCCTTTGCAAACCTCAAAAAGTGGCTAAAAAAACAAGTTTTCCTCAAATTTCGGTGGCAGAAAGTTCTGGAATCTGAGAGGAGCCACAAATTCCCTTCCACCCAGCGTTCCCCCAAGTCTCCCGATAAAAATGATACCTCACTTGTGTGGGTAGGCCTAGCGCCCGCAACAGGAAATGCCCCAAAACGCAACGTGGACACATCAATTTTTTTTAAAGAAAACAGAGGTGTTTTTTGCTAAATGCCTACCTGTAGATTTTGGCCTCTAGCTCAGCCGGCACCTAGGGAAACCCACCAAACCTGTGCATTTTTAAAAACTAGAGACCTAGGGGAATCCAAGATGGGGTGACTTGCGGGGCTCTGACCATGTTCTGTTACCCAGAATCCTTTGCAAACCTCAAAAAGTGGCTAAAAAAACAAGTTTTCCTCACATTTCGGTGACAGAAAGTTCTGGAATCTTAGAGGAGCCACAAATTTCCTTCCACCCAGCGTTCCCTCAAGTCTCCCGATAAAAATGATACCTCACTTGTGTGGGTAGGCCTAGCGCCCGCGACAGGAAATGCCCCAAAACGCAACGTGGACACATCAATTTTTTTTAAAGAAAACAGAGGTGTTTTTTGCTAAAGGCCTACCTGTAGATTTTGGCCTCTAGCTCAGCCGGCACCTAGGGAAACCTACCAAACCTGTGCATTTTTGAAAACTAGAGACCTAGAGGAATCCAAGATGGGGTGACTTGCGGGGCTCTGACCAGGTTCTGTTTCCCAGAATCCTTTGCAAACCTCAAAAAGTGGCTAAAAAAACAAGTTTTCCTCACATTTCGGTGACAGAAAGTTCTGGAATCTGAGAGGAGCCACAAATTCCCTTCCACCCAGCGTTCCCCCAAGTCTCCCGATAAAAATGATACCTCACTTGTGTGGGTAGGCCTAGCGCCCGCGACAGGAAATGCCCCAAAACGCAACGTGGACACATCAAATTTTTTTAAAGAAAACAGAGGTGTTTTTTGCAAATTGCCTACCTGTAGATTTTGGCCTCTAGCTCAGCCGTCACCTATGGAAACCTACCAAACCTGTGCATTTTTGAAAACTAGAGACCTAGGGGAATCCTAGATGGGGTGACTTGCGGGGCTCTGACCAGGTTCTGTTACCCAGAATCCTTTGCAAACCTCAAAAAGTGGCTAAAAAAACAAGTTTTCCTCACATTTCGGTGACAGAAAGTTCTGGAATCTGAGAGGAGCCACAAATTCCCTTCCACCCAGCGTTCCCCCAAGTCTCCCGATAAAAATGATACCTCACTTGTGTGGGTAGGCCTAGCGCCCGCGACAGGAAATGCCCCAAAACGCAACGTGGACACATCAATTTTTTTTAAAGAAAACAGAGGTGTTTTTTGCAAAGTGCCTACCTGTAGATTTTGGCCTCTAGCTCAGCCGTCACCTATGGAAACCTACCAAACCTGTGCATTTTTGAAAACTAGAGACCTAGGGGAATCCTAGATGGGGTGACTTGCGGGGCTCTGACCAGGTTCTGTTACCCAGAATCCTTTGCAAACCTCAAAAAGTGGCTAAAAAAACAAGTTTTCCTCACATTTCGGTGACAGAAAGTTCTGGAATCTGAGAGGAGCCACAAATTCCCTTTCACCCAGCGTTCCCCCAAGTCTCCCGATAAAAATGATACCTCACTTGTGTGGGTAGGCCTAGCGCCCGTGACAGGAAATGCCCCAAAACGCAACGTGGACACATCAATTTTTTTTAAAGAAAACAGAGGTGTTTTTTGCAAAATTCCTACCTGTAGATTTTGGCCTCTAGCTCAGCCGGCACCTAGGGAAACCCACCAAACCTGTGCATTTTTAAAAACTAGAGACCTAGGGGAATCCAAGATGGGGGCGGGGCTCTGACCAGGTTCATTACCCAGAATCCTTTGCAAGCCTCAAAAAGTGGCTAAAAAAACAAGTTTTCCTCACATTTCGGTGACAGAAAGTTCTGGAATCTTAGAGGAGCCACAAATTTCCTTCCACCCAGCGTTCCCTCAAGTCTCCCGATAAAAATGATACCTCACTTGTGTGGGTAGGCCTAGCGCCCGTGACAGGAAATGCCCCAAAACGCAACGTGGACACATCCATTTTTTTTAAAGAAAACAGAGGTGTTTTTTGCAAAGTGCCTACCTGTAGATTTTGGCCTCTAGCTCAGCCGTCACCTAGGGAAACCTACCAAACCTGTGCATTTTTGAAAACTAGAGACCTGGGGGAATCCAAGATGGGGTGACTTGCGGGGCTCTGACCAGGTTCTGTTACCCAGAATCCTTTGCAAACCTCAAAAAGTGGCTAAAAAAACAAGTTTTCCTCACATTTCGGTGACAGAAAGTTCTGGAATCTGAGAGGAGCCACAAATTCCCTTCCACCCAGCGTTCCCCCAAGTCTCCCGATAAAAATGATACCTCACTTGTGTGGGTAGGCCTAGGGCCCGCGACAGGAAATGCCCCAAAACGCAACGTGGACACATCAATTTTTTTTTAAAGAAAACAGAGGTGTTTTTTGCAAAATGCCTACCTGTAGATTTTGGCCTCTAGCTCAGCCGGCACCTAGGGAAACCTACCAAACCTGTGCATTTTTGAAAACTAGAGACCTAGGGGAATCCTAGATGGGGTGACTTGCGGGGCTCTGACCAGGTTCTGTTACCCAGAATCCTTTGCAAACCTCAAAAAGTGGCTAAAAAAACAAGTTTTCCTCACATTTCGGTGACAGAAAGTTCTGGAATCTGAGAGGAGCCACAAATTCCCTTCCACCCAGCGTTCCCCCAAGTCTCCCGATAAAAATGATACCTCACTTGTGTGGGTAGGCCTAGCGCCCGCGACAGGAAATGCCCCAAAACGCAACGTGGACACATCAATTTTTTTTAAAGAAAACAGAGGTGTTTTTTGCAAAGTGCCTACCTGTAGATTTTGGCCTCTAGCTCAGCCGTCACCTATGGAAACCTACCAAACCTGTGCATTTTTGAAAACTAGAGACCTAGGGGAATCCTAGATGGGGTGACTTGCGGGGCTCTGACCAGGTTCTGTTACCCAGAATCCTTTGCAAACCTCAAAAAGTGGCTAAAAAAACAAGTTTTCCTCACATTTCGGTGACAGAAAGTTCTGGAATCTGAGAGGAGCCACAAATTCCCTTCCACCCAGCGTTCCCCCAAGTCTCCCGATAAAAATGATACCTCACTTGTGTGGGTAGGCCTAGCGCCCGTGACAGGAAATGCCCCAAAACGCAACGTGGACACATCAATTTTTTTTAAAGAAAACAGAGGTGTTTTTTGCAAAATTCCTACCTGTAGATTTTGGCCTCTAGCTCAGCCGGCACCTAGGGAAACCCACCAAACCTGTGCATTTTTAAAAACTAGAGACCTAGGGGAATCCAAGATGGGGGCGGGGCTCTGACCAGGTTCATTACCCAGAATCCTTTGCAAGCCTCAAAAAGTGGCTAAAAAAACAAGTTTTCCTCACATTTCGGTGACAGAAAGTTCTGGAATCTTAGAGGAGCCACAAATTTCCTTCCACCCAGCGTTCCCTCAAGTCTCCCGATAAAAATGATACCTCACTTGTGTGGGTAGGCCTAGCGCCCGCGACAGGAAATGCCCCAAAACGCAACGTGGACACATCAATTTTTTTTAAAGAAAACAGAGGTGTTTTTTGCTAAATGCCTACCTGTAGATTTTGGCCTCTAGCTCAGCCGGCACCTAGGGAAACCCACCAAACCTGTGCATTTTTAAAAACTAGAGACCTAGGGGAATCCAAGATGGGGTGACTTGCGGGGCTCTGACCATGTTCTGTTACCCAGAATCCTTTGCAAACCTCAAAAAGTGGCTAAAAAAACAAGTTTTCCTCACATTTCGGTGACAGAAAGTTCTGGAATCTTAGAGGAGCCACAAATTTCCTTCCACCCAGCGTTCCCTCAAGTCTCCCGATAAAAATAATACCTCACTTGTGTGGGTAGGCCTAGCGCCCGCGACAGGAAATGCCCCAAAACGCAACGTGGACACATCAATTTTTTTTAAAGAAAACAGAGGTGTTTTTTGCTAAAGGCCTACCTGTAGATTTTGGCCTCTAGCTCAGCCGGCACCTAGGGAAACCTACCAAACCTGTGCATTTTTGAAAACTAGAGACCTAGGGGAATCCAAGATGGGGTGACTTGCGGGGCTCTGACCAGGTTCTGTTTCCCAGAATCCTTTGCAAACCTCAAAAAGTGGCTAAAAAAACAAGTTTTCCTCACATTTCGGTGACAGAAAGTTCTGGAATCTGAGAGGAGCCACAAATTCCCTTCCACCCAGCGTTCCCCCAAGTCTCCCGACAAAAATGATACCTCACTTGTGTGGGTAGGCCTAGCGCCCGCGACAGGAAATGCCCCAAAACGCAACGTGGACACATCAAATTTTTTTAAAGAAAACAGAGGTGTTTTTTGCAAATTGCCTACCTGTAGATTTTGGCCTCTAGCTCAGCCGTCACCTATGGAAACCTACCAAACCTGTGCATTTTTGAAAACTAGAGACCTAGGGGAATCCTAGATGGGGTGACTTGCGGGGCTCTGACCAGGTTCTGTTACCCAGAATCCTTTGCAAACCTCAAAAAGTGGCTAAAAAAACAAGTTTTCCTCACATTTCGGTGACAGAAAGTTCTGGAATCTGAGAGGAGCCACAAATTCCCTTCCACCCAGCGTTCCCCCAAGTCTCCCGATAAAAATGATACCTCACTTGTGTGGGTAGGCCTAGCGCCCGCGACAGGAAATGCCCCAAAACGCAACGTGGACACATCAATTTTTTTTAAAGAAAACAGAGGTGTTTTTTGCAAAGTGCCTACCTGTAGATTTTGGCCTCTAGCTCAGCCGTCACCTATGGAAACCTACCAAACCTGTGCATTTTTGAAAACTAGAGACCTAGGGGAATCCAAGATGGGGTGACTTGCGGGGCTCTGACCAGGTTCTGTTTCCCAGAATCCTTTGCAAACCTCAAAAAGTGGCTAAAAAAACAAGTTTTCCTCACATTTCGGTGACAGAAAGTTCTGGAATCTGAGAGGAGCCACAAATTCCCTTCCACCCAGCGTTCCCCCAAGTCTCCCGATAAAAATGATACCTCACTTGTGTGGGTAGGCCTAGCGCCCGCGACAGGAAATGCCCCAAAACGCAACGTGGACACATCAATTTTTTTTAAAGAAAACAGAGGTGTTTTTTGCAAAGTGCCTACCTGTAGATTTTGGCCTCTAGCTCAGCCGTCACCTATGGAAACCTACCAAACCTGTGCATTTTTGAAAACTAGAGACCTAGGGGAATCCTAGATGGGGTGACTTGCGGGGCTCTGACCAGGTTCTGTTACCCAGAATCCTTTGCAAACCTCAAAAAGTGGCTAAAAAAACAAGTTTTCCTCACATTTCGGTGACAGAAAGTTCTGGAATCTGAGAGGAGCCACAAATTCCCTTTCACCCAGCGTTCCCCCAAGTCTCCCGATAAAAATGATACCTCACTTGTGTGGGTAGGCCTAGCGCCCGTGACAGGAAATGCCCCAAAACGCAACGTGGACACATCAATTTTTTTTAAAGAAAACAGAGGTGTTTTTTGCAAAATTCCTACCTGTAGATTTTGGCCTCTAGCTCAGCCGGCACCTAGGGAAACCCACCAAACCTGTGCATTTTTAAAAACTAGAGACCTAGGGGAATCCAAGATGGGGGCGGGGCTCTGACCAGGTTCATTACCCAGAATCCTTTGCAAGCCTCAAAAAGTGGCTAAAAAAACAAGTTTTCCTCACATTTCGGTGACAGAAAGTTCTGGAATCTTAGAGGAGCCACAAATTTCCTTCCACCCAGCGTTCCCTCAAGTCTCCCGATAAAAATGATACCTCACTTGTGTGGGTAGGCCTAGCGCCCGTGACAGGAAATGCCCCAAAACGCAACGTGGACACATCCATTTTTTTTAAAGAAAACAGAGGTGTTTTTTGCAAAGTGCCTACCTGTAGATTTTGGCCTCTAGCTCAGCCGTCACCTAGGGAAACCTACCAAACCTGTGCATTTTTGAAAACTAGAGACCTGGGGGAATCCAAGATGGGGTGACTTGCGGGGCTCTGACCAGGTTCTGTTACCCAGAATCCTTTGCAAACCTCAAAAAGTGGCTAAAAAAACAAGTTTTCCTCACATTTCGGTGACAGAAAGTTCTGGAATCTGAGAGGAGCCACAAATTCCCTTCCACCCAGCGTTCCCCCAAGTCTCCCGATAAAAATGATACCTCACTTGTGTGGGTAGGCCTAGGGCCCGCGACAGGAAATGCCCCAAAACGCAACGTGGACACATCAATTTTTTTTTAAAGAAAACAGAGGTGTTTTTTGCAAAATGCCTACCTGTAGATTTTGGCCTCTAGCTCAGCCGGCACCTAGGGAAACCTACCAAACCTGTGCATTTTTGAAAACTAGAGACCTAGGGGAATCCTAGATGGGGTGACTTGCGGGGCTCTGACCAGGTTCTGTTACCCAGAATCCTTTGCAAACCTCAAAAAGTGGCTAAAAAAACAAGTTTTCCTCACATTTCGGTGACAGAAAGTTCTGGAATCTGAGAGGAGCCACAAATTCCCTTCCACCCAGCGTTCCCCCAAGTCTCCCGATAAAAATGATACCTCACTTGTGTGGGTAGGCCTAGCGCCCGCGACAGGAAATGCCCCAAAACGCAACGTGGACACATCAATTTTTTTTAAAGAAAACAGAGGTGTTTTTTGCAAAGTGCCTACCTGTAGATTTTGGCCTCTAGCTCAGCCGTCACCTATGGAAACCTACCAAACCTGTGCATTTTTGAAAACTAGAGACCTAGGGGAATCCTAGATGGGGTGACTTGCGGGGCTCTGACCAGGTTCTGTTACCCAGAATCCTTTGCAAACCTCAAAAAGTGGCTAAAAAAACAAGTTTTCCTCACATTTCGGTGACAGAAAGTTCTGGAATCTGAGAGGAGCCACAAATTCCCTTCCACCCAGCGTTCCCCCAAGTCTCCCGATAAAAATGATACCTCACTTGTGTGGGTAGGCCTAGCGCCCGTGACAGGAAATGCCCCAAAACGCAACGTGGACACATCAATTTTTTTTAAAGAAAACAGAGGTATTTTTTGCAAAATTCCTACCTGTAGATTTTGGCCTCTAGCTCAGCCGGCACCTAGGGAAACCCACCAAACCTGTGCATTTTTAAAAACTAGAGACCTAGGGGAATCCAAGATGGGGGCGGGGCTCTGACCAGGTTCATTACCCAGAATCCTTTGCAAGCCTCAAAAAGTGGCTAAAAAAACAAGTTTTCCTCACATTTCGGTGACAGAAAGTTCTGGAATCTTAGAGGAGCCACAAATTTCCTTCCACCCAGCGTTCCCTCAAGTCTCCCGATAAAAATGATACCTCACTTGTGTGGGTAGGCCTAGCGCCCGTGACAGGAAATGCCCCAAAACGCAACGTGGACACATCCATTTTTTTTAAAGAAAACAGAGGTGTTTTTTGCAAAGTGCCTACCTGTAGATTTTGGCCTCTAGCTCAGCCGTCACCTAGGGAAACCTACCAAACCTGTGCATTTTTGAAAACTAGAGACCTGGGGGAATCCAAGATGGGGTGACTTGCGGGGCTCTGACCAGGTTCTGTTACCCAGAATCCTTTGCAAACCTCAAAAAGTGGCTAAAAAAACAAGTTTTCCTCACATTTCGGTGACAGAAAGTTCTGGAATCTGAGAGGAGCCACAAATTCCCTTCCACCCAGCGTTCCCCCAAGTCTCCCGATAAAAATGATACCTCACTTGTGTGGGTAGGCCTAGGGCCCGCGACAGGAAATGCCCCAAAACGCAACGTGGACACATCAATTTTTTTTTAAAGAAAACAGAGGTGTTTTTTGCAAAATGCCTACCTGTAGATTTTGGCCTCTAGCTCAGCCGGCACCTAGGGAAACCTACCAAACCTGTGCATTTTTTTAAACTAGAGACCTAGGGGAATCCAAGATGGGGTGACTTGCGGGGCTCTGACCAGGTTCTGTTACCCAGAATCCTTTGCAAACCTCAAAAAGTGGCTAAAAAAACAAGTTTTCCTCACATTTCGGTGACAGAAAGTTCTGGAATCTGAGAGGAGCCACAAATTTCCTTCCACCCAGCGTTCCCCCAAGTCTCCTGATAAAAATGATACCTCACTTGTGTGGGTAGGCCTAGCGCCCGCGACAGGAAATGCCCCAAAACGCAACGTGGACACATCAAATTTTTTAAAAGAAAACAGAGGTGTTTTTTGCAAAGTGCCTACCTGTAGATTTTGGCCTCTAGCTCAGCCGGCACCTAGGGAAAGCTACCAAACCTGTGCATTTTTGAAAACTAGAGACCTAGGGGAATCCAAGATGGGGTGCCTTGTGGGGCTCTGACCAGGTTCTGTTACCCAGAATCCTTTGCAAACCTCAAAAAGTGGCTAAAAAAACATGTTTTCCTCACATTTCGGTGACAGAAAGTTCTGGAATCTGAGAGGAACCACAAATTTCCTTCCACCCAGCGTTCCCCCAAGTCTCCCGATAAAAATGATACCTCACTTGTGTGGGAAGGCCTAGCGCCCGCGACAGGAAATGCCCCAAAACGCAACGTGGACACATCAAATTTTTTTAAAGAAAAGAGAGGTGTTTTTTGCAAAGTGCCTACCTGTAGATTTTGGCCTCTAGCTCAGCCGTCACCTAGGGAAACCTACCAAACCTGTGCATTTTTGAAAACTAGAGACCTAGCGGAATCCAAGATGGGGTGACTTGCGGGGCTCTGACCAAGTTCTTTTACCCAGAATCCTTTGCAAACCTCAAAAAGTGGCTAAAAAAACAAGTTTTCCTCAAATTTCGGTGGCAGAAAGTTCTGGAATCTGAGAGGAGCCACAAATTCCCTTCCACCCAGCGTTCCCCCAAGTCTCCCGATAAAAATGATACCTCACTTGTGTGGGTAGGCCTAGCGCCCGCAACAGGAAATGCCCCAAAACGCAACGTGGACACATCAATTTTTTTTAAAGAAAACAGAGGTGTTTTTTGCTAAATGCCTACCTGTAGATTTTGGCCTCTAGCTCAGCCGGCACCTAGGGAAACCCACCAAACCTGTGCATTTTTAAAAACTAGAGACCTAGGGGAATCCAAGATGGGGTGACTTGCGGGGCTCTGACCATGTTCTGTTACCCAGAATCCTTTGCAAACCTCAAAAAGTGGCTAAAAAAACAAGTTTTCCTCACATTTCGGTGACAGAAAGTTCTGGAATCTTAGAGGAGCCACAAATTTCCTTCCACCCAGCGTTCCCTCAAGTCTCCCGATAAAAATGATACCTCACTTGTGTGGGTAGGCCTAGCGCCCGCGACAGGAAATGCCCCAAAACGCAACGTGGACACATCAATTTTTTTTAAAGAAAACAGAGGTGTTTTTTGCTAAAGGCCTACCTGTAGATTTTGGCCTCTAGCTCAGCCGGCACCTAGGGAAACCTACCAAACCTGTGCATTTTTGAAAACTAGAGACCTAGGGGAATCCAAGATGGGGTGACTTGCGGGGCTCTGACCAGGTTCTGTTTCCCAGAATCCTTTGCAAACCTCAAAAAGTGGCTAAAAAAACAAGTTTTCCTCACATTTCGGTGACAGAAAGTTCTGGAATCTGAGAGGAGCCACAAATTCCCTTCCACCCAGCGTTCCCCCAAGTCTCCCGACAAAAATGATACCTCACTTGTGTGGGTAGGCCTAGCGCCCGCGACAGGAAATGCCCCAAAACGCAACGTGGACACATCAAATTTTTTTAAAGAAAACAGAGGTGTTTTTTGCAAATTGCCTACCTGTAGATTTTGGCCTCTAGCTCAGCCGTCACCTATGGAAACCTACCAAACCTGTGCATTTTTGAAAACTAGAGACCTAGGGGAATCCTAGATGGGGTGACTTGCGGGGCTCTGACCAGGTTCTGTTACCCAGAATCCTTTGCAAACCTCAAAAAGTGGCTAAAAAAACAAGTTTTCCTCACATTTCGGTGACAGAAAGTTCTGGAATCTGAGAGGAGCCACAAATTCCCTTCCACCCAGCGTTCCCCCAAGTCTCCCGATAAAAATGATACCTCACTTGTGTGGGTAGGCCTAGCGCCCGCAACAGGAAATGCCCCAAAACGCAACGTGGACACATCAATTTTTTTTAAAGAAAACAGAGGTGTTTTTTGCTAAATGCCTACCTGTAGATTTTGGCCTCTAGCTCAGCCGGCACCTAGGGAAACCCACCAAACCTGTGCATTTTTAAAAACTAGAGACCTAGGGGAATCCAAGATGGGGTGACTTGCGGGGCTCTGACCATGTTCTGTTACCCAGAATCCTTTGCAAACCTCAAAAAGTGGCTAAAAAAACAAGTTTTCCTCACATTTCGGTGACAGAAAGTTCTGGAATCTTAGAGGAGCCACAAATTTCCTTCCACCCAGCGTTCCCTCAAGTCTCCCGATAAAAATGATACCTCACTTGTGTGGGTAGGCCTAGCGCCCGCGACAGGAAATGCCCCAAAACGCAACGTGGACACATCAATTTTTTTTAAAGAAAACAGAGGTGTTTTTTGCTAAAGGCCTACCTGTAGATTTTGGCCTCTAGCTCAGCCGGCACCTAGGGAAACCTACCAAACCTGTGCATTTTTGAAAACTAGAGACCTAGGGGAATCCAAGATGGGGTGACTTGCGGGGCTCTGACCAGGTTCTGTTTCCCAGAATCCTTTGCAAACCTCAAAAAGTGGCTAAAAAAACAAGTTTTCCTCACATTTCGGTGACAGAAAGTTCTGGAATCTGAGAGGAGCCACAAATTCCCTTCCACCCAGCGTTCCCCCAAGTCTCCCGACAAAAATGATACCTCACTTGTGTGGGTAGGCCTAGCGCCCGCGACAGGAAATGCCCCAAAACGCAACGTGGACACATCAATTTTTTTTAAAGAAAACAGAGGTGTTTTTTGCTAAATGCCTACCTGTAGATTTTGGCCTCTAGCTCAGCCGGCACCTAGGGAAACCCACCAAACCTGTGCATTTTTAAAAACTAGAGACCTAGGGGAATCCAAGATGGGGTGACTTGCGGGGCTCTGACCATGTTCTGTTACCCAGAATCCTTTGCAAACCTCAAAAAGTGGCTAAAAAAACAAGTTTTCCTCACATTTCGGTGACAGAAAGTTCTGGAATCTTAGAGGAGCCACAAATTTCCTTCCACCCAGCGTTCCCTCAAGTCTCCCGATAAAAATAATACCTCACTTGTGTGGGTAGGCCTAGCGCCCGCAACAGGAAATGCCCCAAAACGCAACGTGGACACATCAATTTTTTTTAAAGAAAACAGAGGTGTTTTTTGCTAAAGGCCTACCTGTAGATTTTGGCCTCTAGCTCAGCCGGCACCTAGGGAAACCTACCAAACCTGTGCATTTTTGAAAACTAGAGACCTAGGGGAATCCAAGATGGGGTGACTTGCGGGGCTCTGACCAGGTTCTGTTTCCCAGAATCCTTTGCAAACCTCAAAAAGTGGCTAAAAAAACAAGTTTTCCTCACATTTCGGTGACAGAAAGTTCTGGAATCTGAGAGGAGCCACAAATTCCCTTCCACCCAGCGTTCCCCCAAGTCTCCCGACAAAAATGATACCTCACTTGTGTGGGTAGGCCTAGCGCCCGCGACAGGAAATGCCCCAAAACGCAACGTGGACACATCAAATTTTTTTAAAGAAAACAGAGGTGTTTTTTGCAAATTGCCTACCTGTAGATTTTGGCCTCTAGCTCAGCCGTCACCTATGGAAACCTACCAAACCTGTGCATTTTTGAAAACTAGAGACCTAGGGGAATCCTAGATGGGGTGACTTGCGGGGCTCTGACCAGGTTCTGTTACCCAGAATCCTTTGCAAACCTCAAAAAGTGGCTAAAAAAACAAGTTTTCCTCACATTTCGGTGACAGAAAGTTCTGGAATCTGAGAGGAGCCACAAATTCCCTTCCACCCAGCGTTCCCCCAAGTCTCCCGATAAAAATGATACCTCACTTGTGTGGGTAGGCCTAGCGCCCGCGACAGGAAATGCCCCAAAACGCAACGTGGACACATCAATTTTTTTTAAAGAAAACAGAGGTGTTTTTTGCAAAGTGCCTACCTGTAGATTTTGGCCTCTAGCTCAGCCGTCACCTATGGAAACCTACCAAACCTGTGCATTTTTGAAAACTAGAGACCTAGGGGAATCCAAGATGGGGTGACTTGCGGGGCTCTGACCAGGTTCTGTTTCCCAGAATCCTTTGCAAACCTCAAAAAGTGGCTAAAAAAACAAGTTTTCCTCACATTTCGGTGACAGAAAGTTCTGGAATCTGAGAGGAGCCACAAATTCCCTTCCACCCAGCGTTCCCCCAAGTCTCCCGATAAAAATGATACCTCACTTGTGTGGGTAGGCCTAGCGCCCGCGACAGGAAATGCCCCAAAACGCAACGTGGACACATCAATTTTTTTTAAAGAAAACAGAGGTGTTTTTTGCAAAGTGCCTACCTGTAGATTTTGGCCTCTAGCTCAGCCGTCACCTATGGAAACCTACCAAACCTGTGCATTTTTGAAAACTAGAGACCTAGGGGAATCCTAGATGGGGTGACTTGCGGGGCTCTGACCAGGTTCTGTTACCCAGAATCCTTTGCAAACCTCAAAAAGTGGCTAAAAAAACAAGTTTTCCTCACATTTCGGTGACAGAAAGTTCTGGAATCTGAGAGGAGCCACAAATTCCCTTTCACCCAGCGTTCCCCCAAGTCTCCCGATAAAAATGATACCTCACTTGTGTGGGTAGGCCTAGCGCCCGTGACAGGAAATGCCCCAAAACGCAACGTGGACACATCAATTTTTTTTAAAGAAAACAGAGGTGTTTTTTGCAAAATTCCTACCTGTAGATTTTGGCCTCTAGCTCAGCCGGCACCTAGGGAAACCCACCAAACCTGTGCATTTTTAAAAACTAGAGACCTAGGGGAATCCAAGATGGGGGCGGGGCTCTGACCAGGTTCATTACCCAGAATCCTTTGCAAGCCTCAAAAAGTGGCTAAAAAAACAAGTTTTCCTCACATTTCGGTGACAGAAAGTTCTGGAATCTTAGAGGAGCCACAAATTTCCTTCCACCCAGCGTTCCCTCAAGTCTCCCGATAAAAATGATACCTCACTTGTGTGGGTAGGCCTAGCGCCCGTGACAGGAAATGCCCCAAAACGCAACGTGGACACATCCATTTTTTTTAAAGAAAACAGAGGTGTTTTTTGCAAAGTGCCTACCTGTAGATTTTGGCCTCTAGCTCAGCCGTCACCTAGGGAAACCTACCAAACCTGTGCATTTTTGAAAACTAGAGACCTGGGGGAATCCAAGATGGGGTGACTTGCGGGGCTCTGAGCAGGTTCTGTTACCCAGAATCCTTTGCAAACCTCAAAAAGTGGCTAAAAAAACAAGTTTTCCTCACATTTCGGTGACAGAAAGTTCTGGAATCTGAGAGGAGCCACAAATTCCCTTCCACCCAGCGTTCCCCCAAGTCTCCCGATAAAAATGATACCTCACTTGTGTGGGTAGGCCTAGGGCCCGCGACAGGAAATGCCCCAAAACGCAACGTGGACACATCAATTTTTTTTTAAAGAAAACAGAGGTGTTTTTTGCAAAATGCCTACCTGTAGATTTTGGCCTCTAGCTCAGCCGGCACCTAGGGAAACCTACCAAACCTGTGCATTTTTGAAAACTAGAGACCTAGGGGAATCCTAGATGGGGTGACTTGCGGGGCTCTGACCAGGTTCTGTTACCCAGAATCCTTTGCAAACCTCAAAAAGTGGCTAAAAAAACAAGTTTTCCTCACATTTCGGTGACAGAAAGTTCTGGAATCTGAGAGGAGCCACAAATTCCCTTCCACCCAGCGTTCCCCCAAGTCTCCCGATAAAAATGATACCTCACTTGTGTGGGTAGGCCTAGCGCCCGCGACAGGAAATGCCCCAAAACGCAACGTGGACACATCAATTTTTTTTAAAGAAAACAGAGGTGTTTTTTGCAAAGTGCCTACCTGTAGATTTTGGCCTCTAGCTCAGCCGTCACCTATGGAAACCTACCAAACCTGTGCATTTTTGAAAACTAGAGACCTAGGGGAATCCTAGATGGGGTGACTTGCGGGGCTCTGACCAGGTTCTGTTACCCAGAATCCTTTGCAAACCTCAAAAAGTGGCTAAAAAAACAAGTTTTCCTCACATTTCGGTGACAGAAAGTTCTGGAATCTGAGAGGAGCCACAAATTCCCTTCCACCCAGCGTTCCCCCAAGTCTCCCGATAAAAATGATACCTCACTTGTGTGGGTAGGCCTAGCGCCCGTGACAGGAAATGCCCCAAAACGCAACGTGGACACATCAATTTTTTTTAAAGAAAACAGAGGTATTTTTTGCAAAATTCCTACCTGTAGATTTTGGCCTCTAGCTCAGCCGGCACCTAGGGAAACCCACCAAACCTGTGCATTTTTAAAAACTAGAGACCTAGGGGAATCCAAGATGGGGGCGGGGCTCTGACCAGGTTCATTACCCAGAATCCTTTGCAAGCCTCAAAAAGTGGCTAAAAAAACAAGTTTTCCTCACATTTCGGTGACAGAAAGTTCTGGAATCTTAGAGGAGCCACAAATTTCCTTCCACCCAGCGTTCCCTCAAGTCTCCCGATAAAAATGATACCTCACTTGTGTGGGTAGGCCTAGCGCCCGTGACAGGAAATGCCCCAAAACGCAACGTGGACACATCCATTTTTTTTAAAGAAAACAGAGGTGTTTTTTGCAAAGTGCCTACCTGTAGATTTTGGCCTCTAGCTCAGCCGTCACCTAGGGAAACCTACCAAACCTGTGCATTTTTGAAAACTAGAGACCTGGGGGAATCCAAGATGGGGTGACTTGCGGGGCTCTGACCAGGTTCTGTTACCCAGAATCCTTTGCAAACCTCAAAAAGTGGCTAAAAAAACAAGTTTTCCTCACATTTCGGTGACAGAAAGTTCTGGAATCTGAGAGGAGCCACAAATTCCCTTCCACCCAGCGTTCCCCCAAGTCTCCCGATAAAAATGATACCTCACTTGTGTGGGTAGGCCTAGGGCCCGCGACAGGAAATGCCCCAAAACGCAACGTGGACACATCAATTTTTTTTTAAAGAAAACAGAGGTGTTTTTTGCAAAATGCCTACCTGTAGATTTTGGCCTCTAGCTCAGCCGGCACCTAGGGAAACCTACCAAACCTGTGCATTTTTTTAAACTAGAGACCTAGGGGAATCCAAGATGGGGTGACTTGCGGGGCTCTGACCAGGTTCTGTTACCCAGAATCCTTTGCAAACCTCAAAAAGTGGCTAAAAAAACAAGTTTTCCTCACATTTCGGTGACAGAAAGTTCTGGAATCTGAGAGGAGCCACAAATTTCCTTCCACCCAGCGTTCCCCCAAGTCTCCTGATAAAAATGATACCTCACTTGTGTGGGTAGGCCTAGCGCCCGCGACAGGAAATGCCCCAAAACGCAACGTGGACACATCAAATTTTTTAAAAGAAAACAGAGGTGTTTTTTGCAAAGTGCCTACCTGTAGATTTTGGCCTCTAGCTCAGCCGGCACCTAGGGAAAGCTACCAAACCTGTGCATTTTTGAAAACTAGAGACCTAGGGGAATCCAAGATGGGGTGCCTTGTGGGGCTCTGACCAGGTTCTGTTACCCAGAATCCTTTGCAAACCTCAAAAAGTGGCTAAAAAAACATGTTTTCCTCACATTTCGGTGACAGAAAGTTCTGGAATCTGAGAGGAACCACATATTTCCTTCCACCCAGCGTTCCCCCAAGTCTCCCGATAAAAATGATACCTCACTTGTGTGGGAAGGCCTAGCGCCCGCGACAGGAAATGCCCCAAAACGCAACGTGGACACATCAAATTTTTTTAAAGAAAAGAGAGGTGTTTTTTGCAAAGTGCCTACCTGTAGATTTTGGCCTCTAGCTCAGCCGTCACCTAGGGAAACCTACCAAACCTGTGCATTTTTGAAAACTAGAGACCTAGCGGAATCCAAGATGGGGTGACTTGCGGGGCTCTGACCAAGTTCTTTTACCCAGAATCCTTTGCAAACCTCAAAAAGTGGCTAAAAAAACAAGTTTTCCTCAAATTTCGGTGGCAGAAAGTTCTGGAATCTGAGAGGAGCCACAAATTCCCTTCCACCCAGCGTTCCCCCAAGTCTCCCGATAAAAATGATACCTCACTTGTGTGGGTAGGCCTAGCGCCCGCAACAGGAAATGCCCCAAAACGCAACGTGGACACATCAATTTTTTTTAAAGAAAACAGAGGTGTTTTTTGCTAAATGCCTACCTGTAGATTTTGGCCTCTAGCTCAGCCGGCACCTAGGGAAACCCACCAAACCTGTGCATTTTTAAAAACTAGAGACCTAGGGGAATCCAAGATGGGGTGACTTGCGGGGCTCTGACCATGTTCTGTTACCCAGAATCCTTTGCAAACCTCAAAAAGTGGCTAAAAAAACAAGTTTTCCTCACATTTCGGTGACAGAAAGTTCTGGAATCTTAGAGGAGCCACAAATTTCCTTCCACCCAGCGTTCCCTCAAGTCTCCCGATAAAAATGATACCTCACTTGTGTGGGTAGGCCTAGCGCCCGCGACAGGAAATGCCCCAAAACGCAACGTGGACACATCAATTTTTTTTAAAGAAAACAGAGGTGTTTTTTGCTAAAGGCCTACCTGTAGATTTTGGCCTCTAGCTCAGCCGGCACCTAGGGAAACCTACCAAACCTGTGCATTTTTGAAAACTAGAGACCTAGGGGAATCCAAGATGGGGTGACTTGCGGGGCTCTGACCAGGTTCTGTTTCCCAGAATCCTTTGCAAACCTCAAAAAGTGGCTAAAAAAACAAGTTTTCCTCACATTTCGGTGACAGAAAGTTCTGGAATCTGAGAGGAGCCACAAATTCCCTTCCACCCAGCGTTCCCCCAAGTCTCCCGACAAAAATGATACCTCACTTGTGTGGGTAGGCCTAGCGCCCGCGACAGGAAATGCCCCAAAACGCAACGTGGACACATCAAATTTTTTTAAAGAAAACAGAGGTGTTTTTTGCAAATTGCCTACCTGTAGATTTTGGCCTCTAGCTCAGCCGTCACCTATGGAAACCTACCAAACCTGTGCATTTTTGAAAACTAGAGACCTAGGGGAATCCTAGATGGGGTGACTTGCGGGGCTCTGACCAGGTTCTGTTACCCAGAATCCTTTGCAAACCTCAAAAAGTGGCTAAAAAAACAAGTTTTCCTCACATTTCGGTGACAGAAAGTTCTGGAATCTGAGAGGAGCCACAAATTCCCTTCCACCCAGCGTTCCCCCAAGTCTCCCGATAAAAATGATACCTCACTTGTGTGGGTAGGCCTAGCGCCCGCGACAGGAAATGCCCCAAAACGCAACGTGGACACATCAATTTTTTTTAAAGAAAACAGAGGTGTTTTTTGCAAAGTGCCTACCTGTAGATTTTGGCCTCTAGCTCAGCCGTCACCTATGGAAACCTACCAAACCTGTGCATTTTTGAAAACTAGAGACCTAGGGGAATCCTAGATGGGGTGACTTGCGGGGCTCTGACCAGGTTCTGTTACCCAGAATCCTTTGCAAACCTCAAAAAGTGGCTAAAAAAACAAGTTTTCCTCACATTTCGGTGACAGAAAGTTCTGGAATCTGAGAGGAGCCACAAATTCCCTTCCACCCAGCGTTCCCCCAAGTCTCCCGATAAAAATGATACCTCACTTGTGTGGGTAGGCCTAGCGCCCGTGACAGGAAATGCCCCAAAACGCAACGTGGACACATCAATTTTTTTTAAAGAAAACAGAGGTGTTTTTTGCAAAATTACTACCTGTAGATTTTGGCCTCTAGCTCAGCCGGCACCTAGGGAAACCCACCAAACCTGTGCATTTTTAAAAACTAGAGACCTAGGGGAATCCAAGATGGGGGCGGGGCTCTGACCAGGTTCATTACCCAGAATCCTTTGCAAGCCTCAAAAAGTGGCTAAAAAAACAAGTTTTCCTCACATTTCGGTGACAGAAAGTTCTGGAATCTTAGAGGAGCCACAAATTTCCTTCCACCCAGCGTTCCCTCAAGTCTCCCGATAAAAATGATACCTCACTTGTGTGGGTAGGCCTAGCGCCCGTGACAGGAAATGCCCCAAAACGCAACGTGGACACATCCATTTTTTTTAAAGAAAACAGAGGTGTTTTTTGCAAAGTGCCTACCTGTAGATTTTGGCCTCTAGCTCAGCCGTCACCTAGGGAAACCTACCAAACCTGTGCATTTTTGAAAACTAGAGACCTGGGGGAATCCAAGATGGGGTGACTTGCGGGGCTCTGACCAGGTTCTGTTACCCAGAATCCTTTGCAAACCTCAAAAAGTGGCTAAAAAAACAAGTTTTCCTCACATTTCGGTGACAGAAAGTTCTGGAATCTGAGAGGAGCCACAAATTCCCTTCCACCCAGCGTTCCCCCAAGTCTCCCGATAAAAATGATACCTCACTTGTGTGGGTAGGCCTAGGGCCCGCGACAGGAAATGCCCCAAAACGCAACGTGGACACATCAATTTTTTTTTAAAGAAAACAGAGGTGTTTTTTGCAAAATGCCTACCTGTAGATTTTGGCCTCTAGCTCAGCCGGCACCTAGGGAAACCTACCAAACCTGTGCATTTTTTTAAACTAGAGACCTAGGGGAATCCAAGATGGGGTGACTTGCGGGGCTCTGACCAGGTTCTGTTACCCAGAATCCTTTGCAAACCTCAAAAAGTGGCTAAAAAAACAAGTTTTCCTCACATTTCGGTGACAGAAAGTTCTGGAATCTGAGAGGAGCCACAAATTCCCTTCCACCCAGCGTTCCCCCAAGTCTCCCGATAAAAATGATACCTCACTTGTGTGGGTAGGCCTAGCGCCCGCGACAGGAAATGCCCCAAAACGCAACGTGGACACATCAATTTTTTTTAAAGAAAACAGAGGTGTTTTTTGCAAAGTGCCTACCTGTAGATTTTGGCCTCTAGCTCAGCCGTCACCTATGGAAACCTACCAAACCTGTGCATTTTTGAAAACTAGAGACCTAGGGGAATCCTAGATGGGGTGACTTGCGGGGCTCTGACCAGGTTCTGTTACCCAGAATCCTTTGCAAACCTCAAAAAGTGGCTAAAAAAACAAGTTTTCCTCACATTTCGGTGACAGAAAGTTCTGGAATCTGAGAGGAGCCACAAATTCCCTTCCACCCAGCGTTCCCCCAAGTCTCCCGATAAAAATGATACCTCACTTGTGTGGGTAGGCCTAGCGCCCGCGACAGGAAATGCCCCAAAACGCAACGTGGACACATCAATTTTTTTTAAAGAAAACAGAGGTGTTTTTTGCAAAGTGCCTACCTGTAGATTTTGGCCTCTAGCTCAGCCGTCACCTATGGAAACCTACCAAACCTGTGCATTTTTGAAAACTAGAGACCTAGGGGAATCCTAGATGGGGTGACTTGCGGGGCTCTGACCAGGTTCTGTTACCCAGAATCCTTTGCAAACCTCAAAAAGTGGCTAAAAAAACAAGTTTTCCTCACATTTCGGTGACAGAAAGTTCTGGAATCTGAGAGGAGCCACAAATTCCCTTCCACCCAGCGTTCCCCCAAGTCTCCCGATAAAAATGATACCTCACTTGTGTGGGTAGGCCTAGCGCCCGTGACAGGAAATGCCCCAAAACGCAACGTGGACACATCAATTTTTTTTAAAGAAAACAGAGGTGTTTTTTGCAAAATTACTACCTGTAGATTTTGGCCTCTAGCTCAGCCGGCACCTAGGGAAACCCACCAAACCTGTGCATTTTTAAAAACTAGAGACCTAGGGGAATCCAAGATGGGGGCGGGGCTCTGACCAGGTTCATTACCCAGAATCCTTTGCAAGCCTCAAAAAGTGGCTAAAAAAACAAGTTTTCCTCACATTTCGGTGACAGAAAGTTCTGGAATCTTAGAGGAGCCACAAATTTCCTTCCACCCAGCGTTCCCTCAAGTCTCCCGATAAAAATGATACCTCACTTGTGTGGGTAGGCCTAGCGCCCGTGACAGGAAATGCCCCAAAACGCAACGTGGACACATCCATTTTTTTTAAAGAAAACAGAGGTGTTTTTTGCAAAGTGCCTACCTGTAGATTTTGGCCTCTAGCTCAGCCGTCACCTAGGGAAACCTACCAAACCTGTGCATTTTTGAAAACTAGAGACCTGGGGGAATCCAAGATGGGGTGACTTGCGGGGCTCTGACCAGGTTCTGTTACCCAGAATCCTTTGCAAACCTCAAAAAGTGGCTAAAAAAACAAGTTTTCCTCACATTTCGGTGACAGAAAGTTCTGGAATCTGAGAGGAGCCACAAATTCCCTTCCACCCAGCGTTCCCCCAAGTCTCCCGATAAAAATGATACCTCACTTGTGTGGGTAGGCCTAGGGCCCGCGACAGGAAATGCCCCAAAACGCAACGTGGACACATCAATTTTTTTTTAAAGAAAACAGAGGTGTTTTTTGCAAAATGCCTACCTGTAGATTTTGGCCTCTAGCTCAGCCGGCACCTAGGGAAACCTACCAAACCTGTGCATTTTTTTAAACTAGAGACCTAGGGGAATCCAAGATGGGGTGACTTGCGGGGCTCTGACCAGGTTCTGTTACCCAGAATCCTTTGCAAACCTCAAAAAGTGGCTAAAAAAACAAGTTTTCCTCACATTTCGGTGACAGAAAGTTCTGGAATCTGAGAGGAGCCACAAATTCCCTTCCACCCAGCGTTCCCCCAAGTCTCCCGATAAAAATGATACCTCACTTGTGTGGGTAGGCCTAGCGCCCGCGACAGGAAATGCCCCAAAACGCAACGTGGACACATCAATTTTTTTTAAAGAAAACAGAGGTGTTTTTTGCAAAGTGCCTACCTGTAGATTTTGGCCTCTAGCTCAGCCGTCACCTATGGAAACCTACCAAACCTGTGCATTTTTGAAAACTAGAGACCTAGGGGAATCCTAGATGGGGTGACTTGCGGGGCTCTGACCAGGTTCTGTTACCCAGAATCCTTTGCAAACCTCAAAAAGTGGCTAAAAAAACAAGTTTTCCTCACATTTCGGTGACAGAAAGTTCTGGAATCTGAGAGGAGCCACAAATTCCCTTCCACCCAGCGTTCCCCCAAGTCTCCCGATAAAAATGATACCTCACTTGTGTGGGTAGGCCTAGCGCCCGCGACAGGAAATGCCCCAAAACGCAACGTGGACACATCAATTTTTTTTAAAGAAAACAGAGGTGTTTTTTGCAAAGTGCCTACCTGTAGATTTTGGCCTCTAGCTCAGCCGTCACCTATGGAAACCTACCAAACCTGTGCATTTTTGAAAACTAGAGACCTAGGGGAATCCTAGATGGGGTGACTTGCGGGGCTCTGACCAGGTTCTGTTACCCAGAATCCTTTGCAAACCTCAAAAAGTGGCTAAAAAAACAAGTTTTCCTCACATTTCGGTGACAGAAAGTTCTGGAATCTGAGAGGAGCCACAAATTCCCTTCCACCCAGCGTTCCCCCAAGTCTCCCGATAAAAATGATACCTCACTTGTGTGGGTAGGCCTAGCGCCCGTGACAGGAAATGCCCCAAAACGCAACGTGGACACATCAATTTTTTTTAAAGAAAACAGAGGTATTTTTTGCAAAATTCCTACCTGTAGATTTTGGCCTCTAGCTCAGCCGGCACCTAGGGAAACCCACCAAACCTGTGCATTTTTAAAAACTAGAGACCTAGGGGAATCCAAGATGGGGGCGGGGCTCTGACCAGGTTCATTACCCAGAATCCTTTGCAAGCCTCAAAAAGTGGCTAAAAAAACAAGTTTTCCTCACATTTCGGTGACAGAAAGTTCTGGAATCTTAGAGGAGCCACAAATTTCCTTCCACCCAGCGTTCCCTCAAGTCTCCCGATAAAAATGATACCTCACTTGTGTGGGTAGGCCTAGCGCCCGTGACAGGAAATGCCCCAAAACGCAACGTGGACACATCCATTTTTTTTAAAGAAAACAGAGGTGTTTTTTGCAAAGTGCCTACCTGTAGATTTTGGCCTCTAGCTCAGCCGTCACCTAGGGAAACCTACCAAACCTGTGCATTTTTGAAAACTAGAGACCTGGGGGAATCCAAGATGGGGTGACTTGCGGGGCTCTGACCAGGTTCTGTTACCCAGAATCCTTTGCAAACCTCAAAAAGTGGCTAAAAAAACAAGTTTTCCTCACATTTCGGTGACAGAAAGTTCTGGAATCTGAGAGGAGCCACAAATTCCCTTCCACCCAGCGTTCCCCCAAGTCTCCCGATAAAAATGATACCTCACTTGTGTGGGTAGGCCTAGGGCCCGCGACAGGAAATGCCCCAAAACGCAACGTGGACACATCAATTTTTTTTTAAAGAAAACAGAGGTGTTTTTTGCAAAATGCCTACCTGTAGATTTTGGCCTCTAGCTCAGCCGGCACCTAGGGAAACCTACCAAACCTGTGCATTTTTTTAAACTAGAGACCTAGGGGAATCCAAGATGGGGTGACTTGCGGGGCTCTGACCAGGTTCTGTTACCCAGAATCCTTTGCAAACCTCAAAAAGTGGCTAAAAAAACAAGTTTTCCTCACATTTCGGTGACAGAAAGTTCTGGAATCTGAGAGGAGCCACAAATTTCCTTCCACCCAGCGTTCCCCCAAGTCTCCTGATAAAAATGATACCTCACTTGTGTGGGTAGGCCTAGCGCCCGCGACAGGAAATGCCCCAAAACGCAACGTGGACACATCAAATTTTTTAAAAGAAAACAGAGGTGTTTTTTGCAAAGTGCCTACCTGTAGATTTTGGCCTCTAGCTCAGCCGGCACCTAGGGAAAGCTACCAAACCTGTGCATTTTTGAAAACTAGAGACCTAGGGGAATCCAAGATGGGGTGCCTTGTGGGGCTCTGACCAGGTTCTGTTACCCAGAATCCTTTGCAAACCTCAAAAAGTGGCTAAAAAAACATGTTTTCCTCACATTTCGGTGACAGAAAGTTCTGGAATCTGAGAGGAACCACAAATTTCCTTCCACCCAGCGTTCCCCCAAGTCTCCCGATAAAAATGATACCTCACTTGTGTGGGTAGGCCTAGCGCCCGTGACAGGAAATGCCCCAAAACGCAACGTGGACACATCAATTTTTTTTAAAGAAAACAGAGGTATTTTTTGCAAAATTCCTACCTGTAGATTTTGGCCTCTAGCTCAGCCGGCACCTAGGGAAACCCACCAAACCTGTGCATTTTTAAAAACTAGAGACCTAGGGGAATCCAAGATGGGGGCGGGGCTCTGACCAGGTTCATTACCCAGAATCCTTTGCAAGCCTCAAAAAGTGGCTAAAAAAACAAGTTTTCCTCACATTTCGGTGACAGAAAGTTCTGGAATCTTAGAGGAGCCACAAATTTCCTTCCACCCAGCGTTCCCTCAAGTCTCCCGATAAAAATGATACCTCACTTGTGTGGGTAGGCCTAGCGCCCGTGACAGGAAATGCCCCAAAACGCAACGTGGACACATCCATTTTTTTTAAAGAAAACAGAGGTGTTTTTTGCAAAGTGCCTACCTGTAGATTTTGGCCTCTAGCTCAGCCGTCACCTAGGGAAACCTACCAAACCTGTGCATTTTTGAAAACTAGAGACCTGGGGGAATCCAAGATGGGGTGACTTGCGGGGCTCTGACCAGGTTCTGTTACCCAGAATCCTTTGCAAACCTCAAAAAGTGGCTAAAAAAACAAGTTTTCCTCACATTTCGGTGACAGAAAGTTCTGGAATCTGAGAGGAGCCACAAATTCCCTTCCACCCAGCGTTCCCCCAAGTCTCCCGATAAAAATGATACCTCACTTGTGTGGGTAGGCCTAGGGCCCGCGACAGGAAATGCCCCAAAACGCAACGTGGACACATCAATTTTTTTTTAAAGAAAACAGAGGTGTTTTTTGCAAAATGCCTACCTGTAGATTTTGGCCTCTAGCTCAGCCGGCACCTAGGGAAACCTACCAAACCTGTGCATTTTTTTAAACTAGAGACCTAGGGGAATCCAAGATGGGGTGACTTGCGGGGCTCTGACCAGGTTCTGTTACCCAGAATCCTTTGCAAACCTCAAAAAGTGGCTAAAAAAACAAGTTTTCCTCACATTTCGGTGACAGAAAGTTCTGGAATCTGAGAGGAGCCACAAATTTCCTTCCACCCAGCGTTCCCCCAAGTCTCCTGATAAAAATGATACCTCACTTGTGTGGGTAGGCCTAGCGCCCGCGACAGGAAATGCCCCAAAACGCAACGTGGACACATCAAATTTTTTAAAAGAAAACAGAGGTGTTTTTTGCAAAGTGCCTACCTGTAGATTTTGGCCTCTAGCTCAGCCGTCACCTAGGGAAACCTACCAAACCTGTGCATTTTTGAAAACTAGAGACCTGGGGG
Organism: Pleurodeles waltl; assembly: GCF_031143425.1. Classification (NCBI taxonomy): domain Eukaryota; kingdom Metazoa; phylum Chordata; class Amphibia; order Caudata; family Salamandridae; genus Pleurodeles; species Pleurodeles waltl. The sequence continues at coordinate 923,024,022 of NC_090448.1, read as the reverse complement.
AATCCAAGATGGGGTGACTTGCGGGGCTCTGACCAGGTTCTGTTACCCAGAATCCTTTGCAAACCTCAAAAAGTGGCTAAAAAAACAAGTTTTCCTCACATTTCGGTGACAGAAAGTTCTGGAATCTGAGAGGAGCCACAAATTCCCTTCCACCCAGCGTTCCCCCAAGTCTCCCGATAAAAATGATACCTCACTTGTGTGGGTAGGCCTAGGGCCCGCGACAGGAAATGCCCCAAAACGCAACGTGGACACATCAATTTTTTTTTAAAGAAAACAGAGGTGTTTTTTGCAAAATGCCTACCTGTAGATTTTGGCCTCTAGCTCAGCCGGCACCTAGGGAAACCTACCAAACCTGTGCATTTTTTTAAACTAGAGACCTAGGGGAATCCAAGATGGGGTGACTTGCGGGGCTCTGACCAGGTTCTGTTACCCAGAATCCTTTGCAAACCTCAAAAAGTGGCTAAAAAAACAAGTTTTCCTCACATTTCGGTGACAGAAAGTTCTGGAATCTGAGAGGAGCCACAAATTCCCTTCCACCCAGCGTTCCCCCAAGTCTCCCGATAAAAATGATACCTCACTTGTGTGGGTAGGCCTAGCGCCCGCGACAGGAAATGCCCCAAAACGCAACGTGGACACATCAATTTTTTTTAAAGAAAACAGAGGTGTTTTTTGCAAAGTGCCTACCTGTAGATTTTGGCCTCTAGCTCAGCCGTCACCTATGGAAACCTACCAAACCTGTGCATTTTTGAAAACTAGAGACCTAGGGGAATCCTAGATGGGGTGACTTGCGGGGCTCTGACCAGGTTCTGTTACCCAGAATCCTTTGCAAACCTCAAAAAGTGGCTAAAAAAACAAGTTTTCCTCACATTTCGGTGACAGAAAGTTCTGGAATCTGAGAGGAGCCACAAATTCCCTTCCACCCAGCGTTCCCCCAAGTCTCCCGATAAAAATGATACCTCACTTGTGTGGGTAGGCCTAGCGCCCGCGACAGGAAATGCCCCAAAACGCAACGTGGACACATCAATTTTTTTTAAAGAAAACAGAGGTGTTTTTTGCAAAGTGCCTACCTGTAGATTTTGGCCTCTAGCTCAGCCGTCACCTATGGAAACCTACCAAACCTGTGCATTTTTGAAAACTAGAGACCTAGGGGAATCCTAGATGGGGTGACTTGCGGGGCTCTGACCAGGTTCTGTTACCCAGAATCCTTTGCAAACCTCAAAAAGTGGCTAAAAAAACAAGTTTTCCTCACATTTCGGTGACAGAAAGTTCTGGAATCTGAGAGGAGCCACAAATTCCCTTCCACCCAGCGTTCCCCCAAGTCTCCCGATAAAAATGATACCTCACTTGTGTGGGTAGGCCTAGCGCCCGTGACAGGAAATGCCCCAAAACGCAACGTGGACACATCAATTTTTTTTAAAGAAAACAGAGGTATTTTTTGCAAAATTCCTACCTGTAGATTTTGGCCTCTAGCTCAGCCGGCACCTAGGGAAACCCACCAAACCTGTGCATTTTTAAAAACTAGAGACCTAGGGGAATCCAAGATGGGGGCAGGGCTCTGACCAGGTTCATTACCCAGAATCCTTTGCAAGCCTCAAAAAGTGGCTAAAAAAACAAGTTTTCCTCACATTTCGGTGACAGAAAGTTCTGGAATCTTAGAGGAGCCACAAATTTCCTTCCACCCAGCGTTCCCTCAAGTCTCCCGATAAAAATGATACCTCACTTGTGTGGGTAGGCCTAGCGCCCGTGACAGGAAATGCCCCAAAACGCAACGTGGACACATCCATTTTTTTTAAAGAAAACAGAGGTGTTTTTTGCAAAGTGCCTACCTGTAGATTTTGGCCTCTAGCTCAGCCGTCACCTAGGGAAACCTACCAAACCTGTGCATTTTTGAAAACTAGAGACCTGGGGGAATCCAAGATGGGGTGACTTGCGGGGCTCTGACCAGGTTCTGTTACCCAGAATCCTTTGCAAACCTCAAAAAGTGGCTAAAAAAACAAGTTTTCCTCACATTTCGGTGACAGAAAGTTCTGGAATCTGAGAGGAGCCACAAATTCCCTTCCACCCAGCGTTCCCCCAAGTCTCCCGATAAAAATGATACCTCACTTGTGTGGGTAGGCCTAGGGCCCGCGACAGGAAATGCCCCAAAACGCAACGTGGACACATCAATTTTTTTTTAAAGAAAACAGAGGTGTTTTTTGCAAAATGCCTACCTGTAGATTTTGGCCTCTAGCTCAGCCGGCACCTAGGGAAACCTACCAAACCTGTGCATTTTTTTAAACTAGAGACCTAGGGGAATCCAAGATGGGGTGACTTGCGGGGCTCTGACCAGGTTCTGTTACCCAGAATCCTTTGCAAACCTCAAAAAGTGGCTAAAAAAACAAGTTTTCCTCACATTTCGGTGACAGAAAGTTCTGGAATCTGAGAGGAGCCACAAATTTCCTTCCACCCAGCGTTCCCCCAAGTCTCCTGATAAAAATGATACCTCACTTGTGTGGGTAGGCCTAGCGCCCGCGACAGGAAATGCCCCAAAACGCAACGTGGACACATCAAATTTTTTAAAAGAAAACAGAGGTGTTTTTTGCAAAGTGCCTACCTGTAGATTTTGGCCTCTAGCTCAGCCGGCACCTAGGGAAAGCTACCAAACCTGTGCATTTTTGAAAACTAGAGACCTAGGGGAATCCAAGATGGGGTGCCTTGTGGGGCTCTGACCAGGTTCTGTTACCCAGAATCCTTTGCAAACCTCAAAAAGTGGCTAAAAAAACATGTTTTCCTCACATTTCGGTGACAGAAAGTTCTGGAATCTGAGAGGAACCACAAATTTCCTTCCACCCAGCGTTCCCCCAAGTCTCCCGATAAAAATGATACCTCACTTGTGTGGGTAGGCCTAGCGCCCGTGACAGGAAATGCCCCAAAACGCAACGTGGACACATCAATTTTTTTTAAAGAAAACAGAGGTATTTTTTGCAAAATTCCTACCTGTAGATTTTGGCCTCTAGCTCAGCCGGCACCTAGGGAAACCCACCAAACCTGTGCATTTTTAAAAACTAGAGACCTAGGGGAATCCAAGATGGGGGCGGGGCTCTGACCAGGTTCATTACCCAGAATCCTTTGCAAGCCTCAAAAAGTGGCTAAAAAAACAAGTTTTCCTCACATTTCGGTGACAGAAAGTTCTGGAATCTTAGAGGAGCCACAAATTTCCTTCCACCCAGCGTTCCCTCAAGTCTCCCGATAAAAATGATACCTCACTTGTGTGGGTAGGCCTAGCGCCCGTGACAGGAAATGCCCCAAAACGCAACGTGGACACATCCATTTTTTTTAAAGAAAACAGAGGTGTTTTTTGCAAAGTGCCTACCTGTAGATTTTGGCCTCTAGCTCAGCCGTCACCTAGGGAAACCTACCAAACCTGTGCATTTTTGAAAACTAGAGACCTGGGGGAATCCAAGATGGGGTGACTTGCGGGGCTCTGACCAGGTTCTGTTACCCAGAATCCTTTGCAAACCTCAAAAAGTGGCTAAAAAAACAAGTTTTCCTCACATTTCGGTGACAGAAAGTTCTGGAATCTGAGAGGAGCCACAAATTCCCTTCCACCCAGCGTTCCCCCAAGTCTCCCGATAAAAATGATACCTCACTTGTGTGGGTAGGCCTAGGGCCCGCGACAGGAAATGCCCCCAAACGCAACGTGGACACATCAATTTTTTTTTAAAGAAAACAGAGGTGTTTTTTGCAAAATGCCTACCTGTAGATTTTGGCCTCTAGCTCAGCCGGCACCTAGGGAAACCTACCAAACCTGTGCATTTTTTTAAACTAGAGACCTAGGGGAATCCAAGATGGGGTGACTTGCGGGGCTCTGACCAGGTTCTGTTACCCAGAATCCTTTGCAAACCTCAAAAAGTGGCTAAAAAAACAAGTTTTCCTCACATTTCGGTGACAGAAAGTTCTGGAATCTGAGAGGAGCCACAAATTTCCTTCCACCCAGCGTTCCCCCAAGTCTCCTGATAAAAATGATACCTCACTTGTGTGGGTAGGCCTAGCGCCCGCGACAGGAAATGCCCCAAAACGCAACGTGGACACATCAAATTTTTTAAAAGAAAACAGAGGTGTTTTTTGCAAAGTGCCTACCTGTAGATTTTGGCCTCTAGCTCAGCCGGCACCTAGGGAAAGCTACCAAACCTGTGCATTTTTGAAAACTAGAGACCTAGGGGAATCCAAGATGGGGTGCCTTGTGGGGCTCTGACCAGGTTCTGTTACCCAGAATCCTTTGCAAACCTCAAAAAGTGGCTAAAAAAACATGTTTTCCTCACATTTCGGTGACAGAAAGTTCTGGAATCTGAGAGGAACCACAAATTTCCTTCCACCCAGCGTTCCCCCAAGTCTCCCGATAAAAATGATACCTCACTTGTGTGGGAAGGCCTAGCGCCCGCGACAGGAAATGCCCCAAAACGCAACGTGGACACATCAAATTTTTTTAAAGAAAAGAGAGGTGTTTTTTGCAAAGTGCCTACCTGTAGATTTTGGCCTCTAGCTCAGCCGTCACCTAGGGAAACCTACCAAACCTGTGCATTTTTGAAAACTAGAGACCTAGCGGAATCCAAGATGGGGTGACTTGCGGGGCTCTGACCAAGTTCTTTTACCCAGAATCCTTTGCAAACCTCAAAAAGTGGCTAAAAAAACAAGTTTTCCTCAAATTTCGGTGGCAGAAAGTTCTGGAATCTGAGAGGAGCCACAAATTCCCTTCCACCCAGCGTTCCCCCAAGTCTCCCGATAAAAATGATACCTCACTTGTGTGGGTAGGCCTAGCGCCCGCAACAGGAAATGCCCCAAAACGCAACGTGGACACATCAATTTTTTTTAAAGAAAACAGAGGTGTTTTTTGCTAAATGCCTACCTGTAGATTTTGGCCTCTAGCTCAGCCGGCACCTAGGGAAACCCACCAAACCTGTGCATTTTTAAAAACTAGAGACCTAGGGGAATCCAAGATGGGGTGACTTGCGGGGCTCTGACCATGTTCTGTTACCCAGAATCCTTTGCAAACCTCAAAAAGTGGCTAAAAAAACAAGTTTTCCTCACATTTCGGTGACAGAAAGTTCTGGAATCTTAGAGGAGCCACAAATTTCCTTCCACCCAGCGTTCCCTCAAGTCTCCCGATAAAAATGATACCTCACTTGTGTGGGTAGGCCTAGCGCCCGCGACAGGAAATGCCCCAAAACGCAACGTGGACACATCAATTTTTTTTAAAGAAAACAGAGGTGTTTTTTGCTAAAGGCCTACCTGTAGATTTTGGCCTCTAGCTCAGCCGGCACCTAGGGAAACCTACCAAACCTGTGCATTTTTGAAAACTAGAGACCTAGGGGAATCCAAGATGGGGTGAATTGCGGGGCTCTGACCAGGTTCTGTTTCCCAGAATCCTTTGCAAACCTCAAAAAGTGGCTAAAAAAACAAGTTTTCCTCACATTTCGGTGACAGAAAGTTCTGGAATCTGAGAGGAGCCACAAATTCCCTTCCACCCAGCGTTCCCCCAAGTCTCCCGACAAAAATGATACCTCACTTGTGTGGGTAGGCCTAGCGCCCGCGACAGGAAATGCCCCAAAACGCAACGTGGACACATCAAATTTTTTTAAAGAAAACAGAGGTGTTTTTTGCAAATTGCCTACCTGTAGATTTTGGCCTCTAGCTCAGCCGTCACCTATGGAAACCTACCAAACCTGTGCATTTTTGAAAACTAGAGACCTAGGGGAATCCTAGATGGGGTGACTTGCGGGGCTCTGACCAGGTTCTGTTACCCAGAATCCTTTGCAAACCTCAAAAAGTGGCTAAAAAAACAAGTTTTCCTCACATTTCGGTGACAGAAAGTTCTGGAATCTGAGAGGAGCCACAAATTCCCTTCCACCCAGCGTTCCCCCAAGTCTCCCGATAAAAATGATACCTCACTTGTGTGGGTAGGCCTAGCGCCCGCGACAGGAAATGCCCCAAAACGCAACGTGGACACATCAATTTTTTTTAAAGAAAACAGAGGTGTTTTTTGCAAAGTGCCTACCTGTAGATTTTGGCCTCTAGCTCAGCCGTCACCTATGGAAACCTACCAAACCTGTGCATTTTTGAAAACTAGAGACCTAGGGGAATCCTAGATGGGGTGACTTGCGGGGCTCTGACCAGGTTCTGTTACCCAGAATCCTTTGCAAACCTCAAAAAGTGGCTAAAAAAACAAGTTTTCCTCACATTTCGGTGACAGAAAGTTCTGGAATCTGAGAGGAGCCACAAATTCCCTTCCACCCAGCGTTCCCCCAAGTCTCCCGATAAAAATGATACCTCACTTGTGTGGGTAGGCCTAGCGCCCGTGACAGGAAATGCCCCAAAACGCAACGTGGACACATCAATTTTTTTTAAAGAAAACAGAGGTGTTTTTTGCAAAATTACTACCTGTAGATTTTGGCCTCTAGCTCAGCCGGCACCTAGGGAAACCCACCAAACCTGTGCATTTTTAAAAACTAGAGACCTAGGGGAATCCAAGATGGGGGCGGGGCTCTGACCAGGTTCATTACCCAGAATCCTTTGCAAGCCTCAAAAAGTGGCTAAAAAAACAAGTTTTCCTCACATTTCGGTGACAGAAAGTTCTGGAATCTTAGAGGAGCCACAAATTTCCTTCCACCCAGCGTTCCCTCAAGTCTCCCGATAAAAATGATACCTCACTTGTGTGGGTAGGCCTAGCGCCCGTGACAGGAAATGCCCCAAAACGCAACGTGGACACATCCATTTTTTTTAAAGAAAACAGAGGTGTTTTTTGCAAAGTGCCTACCTGTAGATTTTGGCCTCTAGCTCAGCCGTCACCTAGGGAAACCTACCAAACCTGTGCATTTTTGAAAACTAGAGACCTGGGGGAATCCAAGATGGGGTGACTTGCGGGGCTCTGACCAGGTTCTGTTACCCAGAATCCTTTGCAAACCTCAAAAAGTGGCTAAAAAAACAAGTTTTCCTCACATTTCGGTGACAGAAAGTTCTGGAATCTGAGAGGAGCCACAAATTCCCTTCCACCCAGCGTTCCCCCAAGTCTCCCGATAAAAATGATACCTCACTTGTGTGGGTAGGCCTAGGGCCCGCGACAGGAAATGCCCCAAAACGCAACGTGGACACATCAATTTTTTTTTAAAGAAAACAGAGGTGTTTTTTGCAAAATGCCTACCTGTAGATTTTGGCCTCTAGCTCAGCCGGCACCTAGGGAAACCTACCAAACCTGTGCATTTTTTTAAACTAGAGACCTAGGGGAATCCAAGATGGGGTGACTTGCGGGGCTCTGACCAGGTTCTGTTACCCAGAATCCTTTGCAAACCTCAAAAAGTGGCTAAAAAAACAAGTTTTCCTCAAATTTCGGTGACAGAAAGTTCTGGAATCTGAGAGGAGCCACAAATTCCCTTCCACCCAGCGTTCCCCCAAGTCTCCCGATAAAAATGATACCTAACTTGTGTGGGTAGGCCTAGCGCCCGCAACAGGAAATGCCCCAAAACGCAACGTGGACACATCAATTTTTTTTAAAGAAAACAGAGGTGTTTTTTGCTAAATGCCTACCTGTAGATTTTGGCCTCTAGCTCAGCCGGCACCTAGGGAAACCCACCAAACCTGTGCATTTTTAAAAACTAGAGACCTAGGGGAATCCAAGATGGGGTGACTTGCGGGGCTCTGACCATGTTCTGTTACCCAGAATCCTTTGCAAACCTCAAAAAGTGGCTAAAAAAACAAGTTTTCCTCACATTTCGGTGACATAAAGTTCTGGAATCTGAGAGGAGCCACAAATTTCCTTCCACCCAGCGTTCCCTCAAGTGTCCCGATAAAAATGATAACTCACTTGTGTGGGTAGGCCTAGCGCCCGTGACAGGAAATGCCCCAAAACGCAACGTTGACACATCAAATGTTTTTCAAGAAAACAGAGGTGTTTTTTGCAAAGTGCCTACCTGTAGATTTTGGCCTCTAGCTCAGCCGTCACCTAGGGAAACCTACCAAACCTGTGCATTTTTGAAAACTAGAGACCTGGGGGAATCCAAGATGGGGTGACTTGCGGGGCTCTGACCAGGTTCTGTTACCCAGAATCCTTTGCAAACCTCAAAAAGTGGCTAAAAAAACAAGTTTTCCTCACATTTCGGTGACAGAAAGTTCTGGAATCTGAGAGGAGCCACAAATTTCCTTCCACCCAGCGTTCCCCCAAGTCTCCTGATAAAAATGATACCTCACTTGTGTGGGTAGGCCTAGCGCCCGCGACAGGAAATGCCCCAAAACGCAACGTGGACACATCAAATTTTTTTAAAGAAAACAGAGGTGTTTTTTGCAAAGTTCCTACCTGTAGATTTTGGCCTCTAGCTCAGCCGTCACCTATGGAAACCTACCAAACCTGTGCATTTTTGAAAACTAGAGACCTAGGGGAATCCTAGATGGGGTGACTTGCGGGGCTCTGACCAGGTTCTGTTACCCAGAATCCTTTGCAAACCTCAAAAAGTGGCTAAAAAAACAAGTTTTCCTCACATTTCGGTGACAGAAAGTTCTGGAATCTGAGAGGAGCCACAAATTCCCTTCCACCCAGCGTTCCCCCAAGTCTCCCGATAAAAATGATACCTCACTTGTGTGGGTAGGCCTAGCGCCCGCGACAGGAAATGCCCCAAAACGCAACGTGGACACATCAATTTTTTTTAAAGAAAACAGAGGTGTTTTTTGCAAAATGCCTACCTGTTGATTTTGGCCTCTAGCTCAGCCGGCACCTAGGGAAACCTACCAAACCTGTGCATTTTTGAAAACTAGAGACCTAGGGGAATCCAAGATGGGGTGACTTGCGGGGCTCTGACCAGGTTCTGTTTCCCAGAATCCTTTGCAAACCTCAAAAAGTGGCTAAAAAAACAAGTTTTCCTCACATTTCGGTGACAGAAAGTTCTGGAATCTGAGAGGAGCCACAAATTCCCTTCCACCCAGCGTTCCCCCAAGTCTCCCGATAAAAATGATACCTCACTTGTGTGGGTAGGCCTAGGGCCCGCGACAGGAAATGCCCCAAAACGCAACGTGGACACATCAATTTCTTTTTAAAGAAAACAGAGGTGTTTTTTGTAAAATGCTTACCTGTAGATTTTGGCCTCTAGCTCAGCCGGCACCTAGGGAAACCTACCAAACCTGTGCATTTTTAAAAACTAGAGACCTAGGGGAATCCAAGATGGGGTGACTTGCGGGGCTCTGACTAGGTTCTGTTACCCAGAATCCTTTGCAAACCTCAAAATGTGGCTAAAAAAACAAGTTTTCCTCACATTTCGGTGACAGAAAGTTCTGGAATCTGAGAGGAGCCACAAATTTCCTTCCACCCAGCGTTCCCCCAAGTCTCCTGATAAAAATGATACCTCACTTGTGTGGGTAGGCCTAGCGCCCGCGACAGGAAATGCCCCAAAACGCAACGTGGACACATCCATTTTTTTTAAAGAAAACAGAGGTGTTTTTTGCAAAGTGCCTACCTGTAGATTTTGGCCTCTAGCTCAGCCGTCACCTAGGGAAACCTACCAAACCTGTGCATTTTTGAAAACTAGAGACCTAGGGGAATCCAAGATGGGGGTGACTTGCGTGGCTCTGACCAGGTTCTGTTACCCAGAATCCTTTGCAAACCTCAAAAAGTGGCTAAAAAAACAATTTTTCCTCACATTTCGGTGACAGAAAGTTCTGGAATCTGAGAGGAGCCACAAATTTCCTTCCACCCAGCGTTCCCCCAAGTCTCCTGATAAAAATGATACCTCACTTGTGTGGGTAGGCCTAGCGCCCGCGACAGGAAATGCCCCAAAACGCAACGTGGACACATCCATTTTTTTTAAAGAAAACAGAGGTGTTTTTTGCAAAGTGCCTACCTGTAGATTTTGGCCTCTAGCTCAGCCGTCACCTAGGGAAACCTACCAAACCTGTGCATTTTTGAAAACTAGAGACCTAGGGGAATCCAAGATGGGGTGACTTGCGGGGCTCTGACCAGGTTCTGTTACCCAGAATCCTTTGCAAACCTCAAAAAGTGGCTAAAAAAACAATTTTTCCTCACATTTCGGTGACAGAAAGTTCTGGAATCTTAGAGGAGCCACAAATTCCCTTCCACCCAGAGTTCCCCCAAGTCTCCCGATAGAAATGATACCTCACTTGTGTGGGTAGGCCCAGGGCCCGCGACAGGAAATGCCCCAAAACGCAACATGGACACATCAATTTTTTTTTAAAGAAAACAGAGGTGTTTTTTGCAAAATGCCTAACTGTAGATTTTGGCCTCTAGCTCAGCCGGCACCTAGGGAAACCTACCAAACCTGTGCATTTTTTAAAACTAGAGACCTAGGGGAATCCAAGATGGGGTGACTTGCGGGGCTCTGACCAGGTTCTGTTTCCCAGAATCCTTTGCAAACCTCAAAAAGTGTCTAAAAAAACATGTTTTCCTCACATTTCGGTGACAGAAAGTTCTGGAATCTGAGAGGAGCCACAAATTCCCTTCCACCCAGCGTTCCCCCAAGTCTCCCGATAAAAATGATACCTCACTTGTGTGGGTAGGCCTAGCGCCTGCGACAGGAAATGCCCCAAAACGCAACGTGGACACATCAATTTTTTTTAAAGAAAACAGAGGTGTTTTTTGCAAAATGCCTACCTGTAGATTTTGGCCTCTAGCTCAGCCGGCACCTAGGGAAAGCTACCAAACCTGTGCATTTTTGAAAACTAGAGAACTAGGGGAATCAAAGATGGGGTGACTTGCGGGGCTCTGACCAGGTTCTGTTTCCCAGAATCCTTTGCAAACCTCAAAAAGTGTCTAAAAAAACATGTTTTCCTCACATTTCGGTGACAGAAAGTTCTGGAATCTGAGAGGAACCACAAATTTCCTTCCACCCAGCGTTCCCCCAAGTCTCCCGATAAAAATGATACCTCACTTGTGTGGGTAGGCCTAGCGCCCGCGACAGGAAATGCCTCAAAACGCAACGTGGACACATAAAATTTTTTGAAAGAAAACAGAGGTGTTTTTTGCAAAGTGCCTACCTGTAGATTTTGGCCTCTAGCTCAGCCGTCACCTAGGGAAACCTACCAAACCTGTGCATTTTTGAAAACTAGAGACCTAGGGGAATCCTAGATGGGGTGACTTGCGGGGCTCTGACCAGGTTCTGTTACCCAGAATCCTTTGCAAACCTCAAAAAGTGGCTAAAAAAACAAGTTTTCCTCACATTTCGGTGACAGAAAGTTCTGGAATCTGAGAGGAGCCACGAATTTCCTTCCACCCAGCGTTCCCCCAAGTCTCCTGATAAAAATGATACCTCACTTGTGTGGGTAGGCCTAGCGCCCGCGACAGGAAATGCCCCAAAACGCAACGTGGACACATCAATTTTTTTTAAAGAAAACAGAGGTGTTTTTTGCAAAGTGCCTACCTGTAGATTTTGGCCTCTAGCTCAGCCGGCACCTAGGGAAAGCTACCAAACCTGTGCATTTTTGAAAACTAGAGACCTAGGGGAATCCAAGATGGGGTGACTTGTGGGGCTCTGACCAGGTTCTGTTACCCAGAATCCTTTGCAAACCTCAAAAAGTGGCTAAAAAAACATGTTTTCCTCACATTTCGGTGACAGAAAGTTCTGGAATCTGAGAGGAACCACAAATTTCCTTCCACCCAGCGTTCCCCCAAGTCTCCCGATAAAAATGATACCTCACTTGTGTGGGAAGGCCTAGCGCCCGCGACAGGAAATGCCCCAAAACGCAACGTGGACACATCAAATTTTTTTAAAGAAAAGAGAGGTGTTTTTTGCAAAGTGCCTACCTGTAGATTTTGGCCTCTAGCTCAGCCGTCACCTAGGGAAACCTACCAAACCTGTGCATTTTTGAAAACTAGAGACCTAGCGGAATCCAAGATGGGGTGACTTGCGGGGCTCTGACCAAGTTCTTTTACCCAGAATCCTTTGCAAACCTCAAAAAGTGGCTAAAAAAACAAGTTTTCCTCAAATTTCGGTGGCAGAAAGTTCTGGAATCTGAGAGGAGCCACAAATTCCCTTCCACCCAGCGTTCCCCCAAGTCTCCCGATAAAAATGATACCTCACTTGTGTGGGTAGGCCTAGCGCCCGCAACAGGAAATGCCCCAAAACGCAACGTGGACACATCAATTTTTTTTAAAGAAAACAGAGGTGTTTTTTGCTAAATGCCTACCTGTAGATTTTGGCCTCTAGCTCAGCCGGCACCTAGGGAAACCCACCAAACCTGTGCATTTTTAAAAACTAGAGACCTAGGGGAATCCAAGATGGGGTGACTTGCGGGGCTCTGACCATGTTCTGTTACCCAGAATCCTTTGCAAACCTCAAAAAGTGGCTAAAAAAACAAGTTTTCCTCACATTTCGGTGACATAAAGTTCTGGAATCTGAGAGGAGCCACAAATTTCCTTCCACCCAGCGTTCCCTCAAGTGTCCCGATAAAAATGATACCTCACTTGTGTGGGTAGGCCTAGCGCCCGTGACAGGAAATGCCCCAAAACGCAACGTGGACACATCAAATTTTTTTCAAGAAAACAGAGGTGTTTTTTGCAAAGTGCCTACCTGTAGATTTTGGCCTCTAGCTCAGCCGTCACCTAGGGAAACCTACCAAACCTGTGCATTTTTGAAAACTAGAGACCTAGGGGAATCCAAGATGGGGTGACTTGCGGGGCTCTGACCAGGTTCTGTTACCCAGAATCCTTTGCAAACCTCAAAAAGTGGCTAAAAAAACAAGTTTTCCTCACATTTCGGTGACAGAAAGTTCTGGAATCTGAGAGGAGCCACAAATTTCCTTCCACCCAGCGTTCCCCCAAGTCTCCTGATAAAAATGATACCTCACTTGTGTGGGTAGGCCTAGCGCCCGCGACAGGAAATGCCCCAAAACGCAACGTGGACACATCAAATTTTTTTAAAGAAAACAGAGGTGTTTTTTGCAAAGTTCCTACCTGTAGATTTTGGCCTCTAGCTCAGCCGTCACCTATGGAAACCTACCAAACCTGTGCATTTTTGAAAACTAGAGACCTAGGGGAATCCTAGATGGGGTGACTTGCGGGGCTCTGACCAGGTTCTGTTACCCAGAATCCTTTGCAAACCTCAAAAAGTGGCTAAAAAAAAAATTTTTCCTCACATTTCGGTGACAGAAAGTTCTGGAATCTGAGAGGAGCCACAAATTCCCTTCCACCCAGCGTTCCCCCAAGTCTCCCGATAAAAATGATACCTCACTTGTGTGGGTAGGCCTAGCGCCCGCGACAGGAAATGCCCCAAAACGCAACGTGGACACATCAATTTTTTTTAAAGAAAACAGAGGTGTTTTTTGCAAAATGCCTACCTGTTGATTTTGGCCTCTAGCTCAGCCGGCACCTAGGGAAACCTACCAAACCTGTGCATTTTTGAAAACTAGAGACCTAGGGGAATCCAAGATGGGGTGACTTGCGGGGCTCTGACCAGGTTCTGTTTCCCAGAATCCTTTGCAAACCTCAAAAAGTGGCTAAAAAAACAAGTTTTCCTCACATTTCGGTGACAGAAAGTTCTGGAATCTGAGAGGAGCCACAAATTCCCTTCCACCCAGCGTTCCCCCAAGTCTCCCGATAAAAATGATACCTCACTTGTGTGGGTAGGCCTAGGGCCCGCGACAGGAAATGCCCCAAAACGCAACGTGGACACATCAATTTCTTTTTAAAGAAAACAGAGGTGTTTATTGTAAAATGCCTACCTGTAGATTTTGGCCTCTAGCTCAGCCGGCACCTAGGGAAACCTACCAAACCTGTGCATTTTTAAAAACTAGAGACCTAGGGGAATCCAAGATGGGGTGACTTGCGGGGCTCTGACTAGGTTCTGTTACCCAGAATCCTTTGCAAACCTCAAAATGTGGCTAAAAAAACAAGTTTTCCTCACATTTCGGTGACAGAAAGTTCTGGAATCTGAGAGGAGCCACAAATTTCCTTCCACCCAGCGTTCCCCCAAGTCTCCTGATAAAAATGATACCTCACTTGTGTGGGTAGGCCTAGCGCACGCGACAGGAAATGCCCCAAAACGCAACGTGGACACATCCATTTTTTTTAAAGAAAACAGAGGTGTTTTTTGCAAAGTGCCTACCTGTAGATTTTGGCCTCTAGCTCAGCCGTCACCTAGGGAAACCTACCAAACCTGTGCATTTTTGAAAACTAGAGACCTAGGGGAATCCAAGATGGGGGTGACTTGCGGGGCTCTGACCAGGTTCTGTTACCCAGAATCCTTTGCAAACCTCAAAACGTGGCTAAAAAAACAATTTTTCCTCACATTTCGGTGACAGAAAGTTCTGGAATCTGAGAGGAGCCACAAATTTCCTTCCACCCAGCGTTCCCCCAAGTCTCCTGATAAAAATGATACCTCACTTGTGTGGGTAGGCCTAGCGCCCGCGACAGGAAATGCCCCAAAACGCAACGTGGACACATCCATTTTTTTTAAAGAAAACAGAGGTGTTTTTTGCAAAGTGCCTACCTGTAGATTTTGGCCTCTAGCTCAGCCGTCACCTAGGGAAACCTACCAAACCTGTGCATTTTTGAAAACTAGAGACCTAGGGGAATCCTAGATGGGGTGACTTGCGGGGCTCTGACCAGGTTCTGTTACCCAGAATCCTTTGCAAACCTCAAAAAGTGGCTAAAAAAACAATTTTTCCTCACATTTCGGTGACAGAAAGTTCTGGAATCTGAGAGGAGCCACAAATTCCCTTCCACCCAGCGTTCCCCCAAGTCTCCCGATAAAAATGATACCTCACTTGTGTGGGTAGGCCTAGCGCCCGCGACAGGAAATGCCCCAAAACGCAACGTGGACACATCAATTTTTTTTAAAGAAAACAGAGGTGTTTTTTGCAAAATGCCTACCTGTTGATTTTGGCCTCTAGCTCAGCCGGCACCTAGGGAAACCTACCAAACCTGTGCATTTTTGAAAACTAGAGACCTAGGGGAATCCAAGATGGGGTGACTTGCGGGGCTCTGACCAGGTTCTGTTTCCCAGAATCCTTTGCAAACCTCAAAAAGTGGCTAAAAAAACAAGTTTTCCTCACATTTCGGTGACAGAAAGTTCTGGAATCTGAGAGGAGCCACAAATTCCCTTCCACCCAGCGTTCCCCCAAGTCTCCCGATAAAAATGATACCTCACTTGTGTGGGTAGGCCTAGGGCCCGCGACAGGAAATGCCCCAAAACGCAACGTGGACACATCAATTTCTTTTTAAAGAAAACAGAGGTGTTTATTGTAAAATGCCTACCTGTAGATTTTGGCCTCTAGCTCAGCCGGCACCTAGGGAAACCTACCAAACCTGTGCATTTTTAAAAACTAGAGACCTAGGGGAATCCAAGATGGGGTGACTTGCGGGGCTCTGACTAGGTTCTGTTACCCAGAATCCTTTGCAAACCTCAAAATGTGGCTAAAAAAACAAGTTTTCCTCACATTTCGGTGACAGAAAGTTCTGGAATCTGAGAGGAGCCACAAATTTCCTTCCACCCAGCGTTCCCCCAAGTCTCCTGATAAAAATGATACCTCACTTGTGTGGGTAGGCCTAGCGCCCGCGACAGGAAATGCCCCAAAACGCAACGTGGACACATCCATTTTTTTTAAAGAAAACAGAGGTGTTTTTTGCAAAGTGCCTACCTGTAGATTTTGGCCTCTAGCTCAGCCGTCACCTAGGGAAACCTACCAAACCTGTGCATTTTTGAAAACTAGAGACCTAGGGGAATCCAAGATGGGGGTGACTTGCGGGGCTCTGACCAGGTTCTGTTACCCAGAATCCTTTGCAAACCTCAAAACGTGGCTAAAAAAACAATTTTTCCTCACATTTCGGTGACAGAAAGTTCTGGAATCTGAGAGGAGCCACAAATTTCCTTCCACCCAGCGTTCCCCCAAGTCTCCTGATAAAAATGATACCTCACTTGTGTGGGTAGGCCTAGCGCCCGCGACAGGAAATGCCCCAAAACGCAACGTGGACACATCCATTTTTTTTAAAGAAAACAGAGGTGTTTTTTGCAAAGTGCCTACCTGTAGATTTTGGCCTCTAGCTCAGCCGTCACCTAGGGAAACCTACCAAACCTGTGCATTTTTGAAAACTAGAGACCTAGGGGAATCCAAGATGGGGTTACTTGCGGGGCTCTGACCAGGTTCTGTTACCCAGAATCCTTTGCAAACCTCAAAAAGTGGCTAAAAAAACAATTTTTCCTCACATTTCGGTGACAGAAAGTTCTGGAATCTTAGAGGAGCCACAAATTCCCTTCCACCCAGCGTTCCCCCAAGTCTCCCGATAGAAATGATACCTCACTTGTGTGGGTAGGCCCAGGGCCCGCGACAGGAAATGCCCCAAAACGCAACATGGACACATCAATTTTTTTTTAAAGAAAACAGAGGTGTTTTTTGCAAAATGCCTAACTGTAGATTTTGGCCTCTAGCTCAGCCGGCACCTAGGGAAACCTACCAAACCTGTGCATTTTTTAAATCTAGAGACCTAGGGGAATCCAAGATGGGGTGACTTGCGGGGCTCTGACCAGGTTCTGTTACCCAGAATCCTTTGCAAACCTCAAAAAGTGGCTATAAAAACAAGTTTTCCTCACATTTCGGTGACAGAAAGTTCTGGAATCTGAGAGGAGCCACAAATTCCCTTCCACCCAGCGTTCCCCCAAGTCTCCCGATAAAAATGATACCTCACTTGTGTGGGTAGGCCTAGCGCCTGCGACAGGAAATGCCCCAAAACGCAACGTGGACACATCAATTTTTTTTAAAGAAAACAGAGGTGTTTTTTGCAAAATGCCTACCTGTAGATTTTG
Source organism: Pleurodeles waltl (assembly GCF_031143425.1). Taxonomy (NCBI): domain Eukaryota; kingdom Metazoa; phylum Chordata; class Amphibia; order Caudata; family Salamandridae; genus Pleurodeles; species Pleurodeles waltl. The sequence goes on along the minus strand of NC_090448.1, from coordinate 923,007,250 downwards.
GCCTCTAGCTCAGCCGGCACCTAGGGAAAGCTACCAAACCTGTGCATTTTTGAAAACTAGAGAACTAGGGGAATCAAAGATGGGGTGACTTGCGGGGCTCTGACCAGGTTCTGTTTCCGAGAATCCTTTGCAAACCTCAAAAAGTGTCTAAAAAAACATGTTTTCCTCACATTTCGGTGACAGAAAGTTCTGGAATCTGAGAGGAACCACAAATTTCCTTCCACCCAGCGTTCCCCCAAGTCTCCCGATAAAAATGATACCTCACTTGTGTGGGTAGGCCTAGCGCCCGCGACAGGAAATGCCTCAAAACGCAACGTGGACACATCAAATTTTTTGAAAGAAAACAGAGGTGTTTTTTGCAAAGTGCCTACCTGTAGATTTTGGCCTCTAGCTCAGCCGTCACCTAGGGAAACCTACCAAACCTGTGCATTTTTGAAAACTAGAGACCTAGGGGAATCCTAGATGGGGTGACTTGCGGGGCTCTGACCAGGTTCTGTTACCCAGAATCCTTTGCAAACCTCAAAAAGTGGCTAAAAAAACAAGTTTTCCTCACATTTCGGTGACAGAAAGTTCTGGAATCTGAGAGGAGCCACAAATTTCCTTCCACCCAGCGTTCCCCCAAGTCTCATGATAAAAATGAAACGTCACTTGTGTGGGTAGGCCTAGCGCCCGCGACAGGAAATGCCCCAAAACGCAACGTGGACACATCAATTTTTTTTAAAGAAAACAGAGGTGTTTTTTGCAAAGTGCCTACCTGTAGATTTTGGCCTCTAGCTCAGCCGTCACCTATGGAAACCTACCAAACCTGTGCATTTTTGAAAACTAGAGACCTAGAGGAATCCTAGATGGGGTGACTTGCGGGGCTCTGACCAGGTTCTGTTACCCAGAATCCTTTGCAAACCTCAAAAAGTGGCTAAAAAAACAAGTTTTCCTCACATTTCGGTGACAGAAAGTTCTGGAATCTGAGAGGAGCCACAAATTCCCATCCACCCACCGTTCCCCTAAGTCTCCCGATAAAAATGATACCTCACTTTTGTGGGTAGGCCTAGCGCCCGCGACAGGAAGTGCCCCAAAACGCAACGTGGACATATCAATTTTTTTTAAAGAAAACAGAGGTGTTTTTTGCAAAATTCCTACCTGTAGATTTTGGCCTCTAGCTCAGCCGGCACCTAGGGAAACCCACCAAACCTGTGCATTTTTAAAAACTAGAGACCTAGGGGAATCCAAGATGGGGTGACTTGCGGGGCTCTGACCAGGTTCTGTTACCCAGAATCCTTTGCAAGCCTCAAAAAGTGGCTAAAAAAACAAGTTTTCCTCACATTTCGGTGACAGAAAGTTCTGGAATCTTAGAGGAGCCACAAATTTCCTTCCACCCAGCGTTCCCTCAAGTCTCCCGATAAAAATGATACCTCACTTGTGTGGGTAGGCCTAGCGCCCGTGACAGGAAATGCCCCAAAACGCAACGTGGACACATCCATTTTTTTTAAAGAAAACAGAGGTGTTTTTTGCAAAGTGCCTACCTTTAGATTTTGGCCTCTAGCTCAGCCGTCACCTAGGGAAACCTACCAAACCTGTGCATTTTTGAAAACTAGAGACCTAGGGGAATCCAAGATGGGGTGACTTGCGGGGCTCTGACCAGGTTCTGTTACCCAGAATCCTTTGCAAACCTCAAAAAGTGGCTAAAAAAACAAGTTTTCTTAACATTTCGGTGACAGAAAGTTCTGGAATCTGAGAGGAGCCACAAATTCCCTTCCACCCAGCGTTCCCCCAAGTCTCCCGATAAAAATGATACCTCACTTGTGTGGGTAGGCCTAGGGCCCGCGACAGGAAATGCCCCAAAACGCAACGTGGACACATCCATTTTTTTTTAAAGAAAACAGAGGTGTTTTTTGCAAAATGCCTACCTGTAGATTTTGGCCTCTAGCTCAGCCGGCACCTAGGGAAACCTACCAAACCTGTGCATTTTTTAAAACTAGAGACCTAGGGGAATCCAAGATGGGGTGACTTGCGGGGCTCTGACCAGGTTCTGTTACCCAGAATCCTTTGCAAACCTCAAAAAGTGGCTAAAAAAACAAGTTTTCCTCACATTTCGGTGACAGAAAGTTCTGGAATCTGAGAGGAGCCACAAATTTCCTTCCACCCAGCGTTCCCCCAAGTCTCCTGATAAAAATGATACCTCACTTGTGTGGGTAGGCCTAGCGCCCGCGACAGGAAATGCCCCAAAACGCAACGTGGACACATCAAATTTTTTTAAAGAAAACAGAGGTGTTTTTTGCAAAGTGCCTACCTGTAGATTTTGGCCTCTAGCTCAGCCGTCACCTATGGAAACCTACCAAACCTGTGCATTTTTGAAAACTAGAGACCTAGGGGAATCCTAGATGGGGTGACTTGCGGGGCTCTGACCAGGTTCTGTTACCCAGAATCCTTTGCAAACCTCAAAAAGTGGCTAAAAAAACAAGTTTTCCTCACATTTCGGTGACAGAAAGTTCTGGAATCTGAGAGGAGCCGCAGATTCCCTTCCACCCAGCGTTCCCCCAAGTCTCCCGATAAAAATGATACCTCACTTGTGTGGGTAGGCCTAGAGCCTGCGACAGGAAATGCCCCAAAACGCAACGTGGACACATCAATTTTTTTTAAAGAAAACAGAGGTGTTTTTTGCAAAATGCCTACCTGTAGATTTTGGCCTCTAGCTCAGCCGGCACCTAGGGAAAGCTACCAAACCTGTGCATTTTTGAAAACTAGTGACCTAGGGGAATCAAAGATGGGGTGACTTGCGGGGCTCTGACCAGGTTCTGTTTCCCAGAATCCTTTGCAAACCTCAAAAAGTGGCTAAAAAAACATGTTTTCCTCACATTTCGGTGACAGAAAGTTCTGGAATCTGAGAGGAACCACAAATTTCCTTCCACCCAGCGTTCCCCCAAGTCTCCCGATAAAAATTATACCTCACTTGTGTGGGTAGGCCTAGCGCCCGCGACAGGAAATGCCCCAAAACGCAACGTGGACACATCAAATTTTTTAAAAGAAAACAGACGTGTTTTTTGCAAAGTGCCTACCTGTAGATTTTGGCCTCTAGCTCAGCCGTCACCTAGGGAAACCTACCAAACCTGTGCATTTTTGAAAACTAGAGACCTAGCGGAATCCAAGATGGGGTGACTTGCGGGGCTCTGACCAAGTTCTGTTACCCAGAATCCTTTGCAAACCTCAAAAAGTGGCTAAAAAAACAAGTTTTCCTCACATTTCGCTGGCAGAAAGTTCTGGAATCTGAGAGGAGCCACAAATTCCCTTCCACCCAGCGTTCCCCCAAGTCTCCCGATAAAAATGATACCTCACTTGTGTGGGTAGGCCTAGCGCCCGCAACAGGAAATGTCCCAAAACGCAACGTGGACACATCAATTTTTTTTAAAGAAAACAGAGGTGTTTTTTGCTAAATGCCTACCTGTAGATTTTGGCCTCTAGCTCAGCCGGCACCTAGGGAAACCCACCAAACCTGTGCATTTTTAAAAACTAGAGACCTAGGGGAATCCAAGATGGGGTGACTTGCGGGGCTCTAAACAGGTTCTGTTACCCAGAATCCTTTGCAAACCTCAAAAAGTGGCTAAAAAAACAAGTTTTCCTCACATTTCGGTGACAGAAAGTTCTGGAATCTGAGAGGAGCCACAAATTTCCTTCCACCCAGCGTTCCCCCAAGTCTCCTGATAAAAATGATACCTCACTTGTGTGGGTAGGCCTAGCGCCCGCGACAGGAAATGCCCCAAAACGCAACGTGGACACATCAAATTGTTTTAAAGAAAACAGAGGTGTTTTTTGCAAAGTGCCTACCTGTAGATTTTGGCCTCTAGCTCAGCCGTCACCTATGGAATCCTACCAAACCTGTGCATTTTTGAAAACTAGAGACCTAGGGGAATCCTAGATGGGGTGACTTGCGGGGCTCTGACCAGGTTCTGTTACCCAGAATCCTTTGCAAACCTCAAAAAGTGGCTAAAAAAACAAGTTTTCCTCACATTTCGGTGACAGAAAGTTCTGGAATCTGAGAGGAGCCACAAATTCCCTTCCACCCAGCGTTCCCCCAAGTCTCCCGATAAAAATGATACCTCACTTGTGTGGGTAGGCCTAGCGCCCGCGACAGGAAATGCCCCAAAACGCAACGTGGACACATCAATTTTTTTTTAAGAAAACAGAGGTGTTTTTTGCAAAATGCCTACCTGCAGATTTTGGCCTCTAGCTCAGCCGGCACCTAGGGAAACCTACCAAACCTGTGCATTTTTGAAAACTAGAGACCTAGCGGAATCCAAGATGGGGTGACTTGCGGGGCTCTGACCAGGTTCTGTTACCCAGAATCCTTTGCAAACCTCAAAAAGTGGCTAAAAAAACAAGTTTTCCTCACATTTCGGTGACAGAAAGTTCTGGAATCTGAGAGGAGCCACAAATTCCCTTCCACCCAGCGTTCCGCCAAGTCTCCCGATAAAAATGATACCTCACTTGTGTGGGTAGGCCTAGGGCCCGCGACAGGAAATGCCCCAAAAAGTAACGTGGACACATCAATTTTTTTTTAAAGAAAACAGATGTGTTTTTTGTAAAATGCCTACCTGTAGATTTTGGCCTCTAGCTCAGCCGGCACATAAGGAAACCTACCAAACCTGTGCATTTTTGAAAACTAGAGACCTAGGGGAATCCAAGAAGGGGTGACTTGCGGGGCTCTGACTAGGTTCTGTTACCCAGAATCCTTTGCAAACCTCAAAAAGTGGCTAAAAAAACAAGTTTTCCTCACATTTCGGTGACAGAAAGTTCTGGAATCTGAGAGGAGCCACAAATTTCCTTCCACCCAGCGTTCCCCCAAGTCTCCTGATAAAAATGATACCTCACTTGTGTGGGTAGGCCTAGCGCCCGCGACAGGAAATGCCCCAAAACGCAACGTGGACACATCCATTTTTTTTAAAGAAAACAGAGGTGTTTTTTGCAAAGTGCCTACCTGTAGATTTTGGCCTCTAGCTCAGCCGTCACCTAGGGAAACCTACCAAACCTGTGCATTTTTGAAAACTAGAGACCTAGGGGAATCCAAGATGGGGTGACTTGCGGGGCTCTGACCAGGTTCTGTTACCCAGAATCCTTTGCAAACCTCAAAAAGTGGCTAAAAAAACAAGTTTTCCTCACATTTCGGTGACAGAAAGTTCTGGAATCTGAGAGGAGCCACAAATTCCCTTCCACCCAGCGTTCCCCCAAGTCTCCCGATAAAAATGATACCTCACTTGTGTGGGTAGGCCTAGCGCCTGCGACAGGAAATGCCCCAAAACGCAACGTGGACACATCAATTTTTTTTAAAGAAAACAGAGGTGTTTTTTGCAAAATGCCTACCTGTAGATTTTGGCCTCTAGCTCAGCCGGCACCTAGGGAAAGCTACCAAACCTGTGCATTTTTGAAAACTAGAGACCTAGGGGAATCAAAGATGGGGTGACTTGCGGGGCTCTGACCAGGTTCTGTTTCCCAGAATCCTTTGCAAACCTCAAAAAGTGTCTAAAAAAACATGTTTTCCTCACATTTCGGTGACAGAAAGTTCTGGAATCTGAGAGGAACCACATATTTTCTTCCACCCAGCGTTCCCCCAAGTCTCCCGATAAAAATGATACCTCACTTGTGTGGGTAGGCCTAGCGCCCGCGACAGGAAATGCCCCAAAACGCAACGTGGACACATCAAATTTTTTGAAAGAAAACAGAGGTGTTTTTTGCAAAGTGCCTACCTGTAGATTTTGGCCTCTAGCTCAGCCGTCACCTAGGGAAACCTACCAAACCTGTGCATTTTTGAAAACTAGAGACCTAGGGGAATCCTAGATGGGGTGACTTGCGGGGCTCTGACCAGGTTCTGTTACCCAGAATCCTTTGCAAACCTCAAAAAGTGGCTAAAAAAACAAGTTTTCCTCACATTTCGGTGACAGAAAGTTCTGGAATCTGAGAGGAGCCACAAATTTCCTTCCACCCAGCGTTCCCCCAAGTCTCATGATAAAAATGAAACGTCACTTGTGTGGGTAGGCCTAGCGCCCGCGACAGGAAATGCCCCAAAACGCAACGTGGACACATCAAATTTTTTTAAAGAAAACAGAGGTGTTTTTTGCAAAGTGCCTACCTGTAGATTTTGGCCTCTAGCTCAGCCGTCACCTATGGAAACCTACCAAACCTGTGCATTTTTGAAAACTAGAGACCTAGGGGAATCCTAGATGGGGTGACTTGCGGGGCTCTGACCAGGTTCTGTTACCCAGAATCCTTTGCAAACCTCATAAAGTGGCTAAAAAAACAAGTTTTCCTCACATTTCGGTGACAGAAAGTTCTGGAATCTGAGAGGAGCCACAAATTCCCTTCCACCCAGCGTTCCCCCAAGTCTCCCGATAAAAATGATACCTCACTTGTGTGGGTAGGCCTAGCGCCCGCGACAGGAAATGCCCCAAAACGCAACGTGGACACATCAATTTTTTTTAAAGAAAACAGAGGTGTTTTTTGCAAAATTCCTACCTGTAGATTTTGGCCTCTAGCTCAGCCGGCACCTAGGGAAACCCACCAAACCTGTGCATTTTTAAAAACTAGAGACCTAGGGGAATCCAAGATGGGGTGACTTGCGGGGCTCTGACCAGGTTCTGTTACCCAGAATCCTTTGCAAGCCTCAAAAAGTGGCTAAAAAAACAAGTTTTCCTCACATTTCGGTGACAGAAAGTTCTGGAATCTTAGAGGAGCCACAAATTTCCTTCCACCCAGCGTTCCCTCAAGTCTCCCGATAAAAATGATACCTCACTTGTGTGGGTAGGCCTAGCGCCCGTGACAGGAAATGCCCCAAAACGCAACGTGGACACATCCATTTTTTTTAAAGAAAACAGAGGTGTTTTTTGCAAAGTGCCTACCTGTAGATTTTGGCCTCTAGCTCAGCCGTCACCTAGGGAAACCTACCAAACCTGTGCATTTATGAAAACTAGAGACCTAGGGGAATCCAAGATGGGGTGACTTGCGGGGCTCTGACCAGGTTCTGTTACCCAGAATCCTTTGCAAACCTCAAAAAGTGGCTAAAAAAAACAAGTTTTCCTCACATTTCGGTGACAGAAAGTTCTGGAATCTGAGAGGAGCCACAAATTCCCTTCCACCCAGCGTTCCCCCAAGTCTCCCGATAAAAATGATACCTCACTTGTGTGGGTAGGCCTAGGGCCCGCGACAGGAAATGACCCAAAACGCAACGTGGACACATCAATTTTTTTTTAAAGAAAACAGAGGTGTTTTTTGCAAAATGCCTACCTGTAGATTTTGGCCTCTAGCTCAGCCGGCACCTAGGGAAACCTACCAAACCTGTGCATTTTTTAAACTAGAGACCTAGGGGAATCCAAGATGGGGTGACTTGCGGGGCTCTGACCAGGTTCTGTTACCCAGAATCCTTTGCAAACCTCAAAAAGTGGCTAAAAAAACATGTTTTCCTCACATTTCGGTGACAGAAAGTTCTGGAATCTGAGAGGAACCACATATTTCCTTCCACCCAGCGTTCCCCCAAGTCTCCCGATAAAAATGATACCTCACTTGTGTGGGTAGGCCTAGCGCCCGCGACAGGAAATGCCCCAAAACGCAACGTGGACACATCAAATTTTTTGAAAGAAAACAGAGGTGTTTTTTGCAAAGTGCCTACCTGTAGATTTTGGCCTCTAGCTCAGCCGTCACCTAGGGAAACCTACCAAACCTGTGCATTTTTGAAAACTAGAGACCTAGGGGAATCCTAGATGGGGTGACTTGCGGGGCTCTGACCAGGTTCTGTTACCCAGAATCCTTTGCAAACCTCAAAAAGTGGCTAAAAAAACAAGTTTTCCTCACATTTCGGTGACAGAAAGTTCTGGAATCTGAGAGGAGCCACAAATTTCCTTCCACCCAGCGTTCCCCCCAAGTCTCATGATAAAAATGAAACGTCACTTGTGTGGGTAGGCCTAGCGCCCGCGACAGGAAATGCCCCAAAACGCAACGTGGACACATCAAATTTTTTTAAAGAAAACAGAGGTGTTTTTTGCAAAGTGCCTACCTGTAGATTTTGGCCTCTAGCTCAGCCGTCACCTATGGAAACCTACCAAACCTGTGCATTTTTGAAAACTAGAGACCTAGGGGAATCCTAGATGGGGTGACTTGCGGGGCTCTGACCAGGTTCTGTTACCCAGAATCCTTTGCAAACCTCAAAAAGTGGCTAAAAAAACAAGTTTTCCTCACATTTCGGTGACAGAAAGTTCTGGAATCTGAGAGGAGCCACAAATTCCCTTCCACCCAGCGTTCCCCCAAGTCTCCCGATAAAAATGATACCTCACTTGTGTGGGTAGGCCTAGCGCCCGCGACAGGAAATGCCCCAAAACGCAACGTGGACACATCAATTTTTTTTAAAGAAAACAGAGGTGTTTTTTGCAAAATTCCTACCTGTAGATTTTGGCCTCTAGCTCAGCCGGCACCTAGGGAAACCCACCAAACCTGTGCATTTTTAAAAACTAGAGACCTAGGGGAATCCAAGATGGGGTGACTTGCGGGGCTCTGACCAGGTTCTGTTACCCAGAATCCTTTGCAAGCCTCAAAAAGTGGCTAAAAAAACAAGTTTTCCTCACATTTCGGTGACAGAAAGTTCTGGAATCTTAGAGGAGCCACAAATTTCCTTCCACCCAGCGTTCCCTCAAGTCTCCCGATAAAAATGATACCTCACTTGTGTGGGTAGGCCTAGCGCCCGTGACAGGAAATGCCCCAAAACGCAACGTGGACACATCCATTTTTTTTAAAGAAAACAGAGGTGTTTTTTGCAAAGTGCCTACCTGTAGATTTTGGCCTCTAGCTCAGCCGTCACCTAGGGAAACCTAAAAAACCTGTGCATTTATGAAAACTAGAGACCTAGGGGAATCCAAGATGGGGTGACTTGCGGGGCTCTGACCAGGTTCTGTTACCCAGAATCCTTTGCAAACCTCAAAAAGTGGCTAAAAAAACAAGTTTTCCTCACATTTCGGTGACAGAAAGTTCTGGAATCTGAGAGGAGCCACAAATTCCCTTCCACCCAGCGTTCCCCCAAGTCTCCCGATAAAAATGATACCTCACTTGTGTGGGTAGGCCTAGGGCCCGCGACAGGAAATGCCCCAAAACGCAACGTGGACACATCAATTTTTTTTTAAAGAAAACAGAGGTGTTTTTTGCAAAATGCCTACCTGTAGATTTTGGCCTCTAGCTCAGCCGGCACCTAGGGAAACCTACCAAACCTGTGCATTTTTTAAAACTAGAGACCTAGGGGAATCCAAGATGGGGTGACTTGCGGGGCTCTGACCAGGTTCTGTTACCCAGAATCCTTTGCAAACCTCAAAAAGTGGCTAAAAAAACAAGTTTTCCTCACATTTCGGTGACAGAAAGTTCTGGAATCTGAGAGGAGCCACAAATTTCCTTCCACCCAGCGTTCCCCCAAGTCTCCTGATAAAAATGATACCTCACTTGTGTGGGTAGGCCTAGCGCCCGCGACAGGAAATGCCCCAAAACGCAACGTGGACACATCAAATTTTTTAAAAGAAAACAGAGGTGTTTTTTGCAAAGTGCCTACCTGTAGATTTTGGCCTCTAGCTCAGCCGTCACCTAGGGAAACCTACCAAACCTGTGCATTTTTTAAAACTAGAGACCTAGCGGAATCCAAGATGGGGTGACTTGCGGGGCTCTGACCAAGTTCTGTTACCCAGAATCCTTTGCAAACCTCAAAAAGTGGCTAAAAAAACAAGTTTTCCTCACATTTCGCTGGCAGAAAGTTCTGGAATCTGAGAGGAGCCACAAATTCCCTTCCACCCAGCGTTCCCCCAAGTCTCCCGATAAAAATGATACCTCACTTGTGTGGGTAGGCCTAGCGCCCGCAACAGGAAATGTCCCAAAACGCAACGTGGACACATCAATTTTTTTTAAAGAAAACAGAGGTGTTTTTTGCTAAATGCCTACCTGTAGATTTTGGCCTCTAGCTCAGCCGGCACCTAGGGAAACCCACCAAACCTGTGCATTTTTAAAAACTAGAGACCTAGGGGAATCCAAGATGGGGTGACTTGCGGGGCTCTGACCATGTTCTGTTACCCAGAATCCTTTGCAAACCTCAAAAAGTGGCTAAAAAAACAAGTTTTCCTCACATTTCGGTGACAGAAAGTTCTGGAATCTGAGAGGAGCCACAAATTTCCTTCCACCCAGCGTTCCCTCAAGTCTCCCGATAAAAATGATACCTCACTTGTGTGGGTAGGCCTAGCGCCCGTGACAGGAAATGCCCCAAAACGCAACGTGGACCCATCAAATTTTTTTCAAGAAAACAGAGGTGTTTTTTGCAAAGTGCCTACCTGTAGATTTTGGCCTCTAGCTCAGCCGTCACCTATGGAATCCTACCAAACCTGTGCATTTTTGAAAACTAGAGACCTAGGGGAATCCTAGATGGGGTGACTTGCGGGGCTCTGACCAGGTTCTGTTACCCAGAATCCTTTGCAAACCTCAAAAAGTGGCTAAAAAAACAAGTTTTCCTCACATTTCGGTGACAGAAAGTTCTGGAATCTGAGAGGAGCCACAAATTCCCTTCCACCCAGCGTTCCCCCAAGTCTCCCGATAAAAATGATACCTCACTTGTGTGGGTAGGCCTAGCGCCCGCGACAGGAAATGCCCCAAAACGCAACGTGGACACATCAATTTTTTTTTAAGAAAACAGAGGTGTTTTTTGCAAAATGCCTACCTGTAGATTTTGGCCTCTAGCTCTGCCGGCACCTAGGGAAACCTACCAAACCTGTGCATTTTTGAAAACTAGAGACCTAGCGGAATCCAAGATGGGGTGACTTGCGGGGCTCTGACCAGGTTCTGTTACCCAGAATCCTTTGCAAACCTCAAAAAGTGGCTAAAAAAACAAGTTTTCCTCACATTTCGGTGACAGAAAGTTCTGGAATCTGAGAGGAGCCACAAATTCCCTTCCACCCAGCGTTCCGCCAAGTCTCCCGATAAAAATGATACCTCACTTGTGTGGGTAGGCCTAGGGCCCGCGACAGGAAATGCCCCAAAACGTAACGTGGACACATCAATTTTTTTTTAAAGAAAACAGGTGTTTTTTGTAAAATGCCTACCTGTAGATTTTGGCCTCTAGCTCAGCCGGCACCTAGGGAAACCTACCAAACCTGTGCATTTTTGAAAACTAGAGACCTAGGGGAATCCAAGATGGGGAGACTTGCGGGGCTCTGACTAGGTTCTGTTACCCAGAATCCTTTGCAAACCTCAAAAAGTGGCTAAAAAAACAAGTTTTCCTCACATTTCGGTGACAGAAAGTTCTGGAATCTGAGAGGAGCCACAAATTTCCTTCCACCCAGCGTTCCCCCAAGTCTCCTGATAAAAATTATACCTCACTTGTGTGAGTAGGCCTAGCGCCCGCGACAGCAAATGCCCCAAAACGCAACGTGGACACATCCATTTTTTTTAAAGAAAACAGAGGTGTTTTTTGCAAAGTGCCTACCTGTAGATTTTGGCCTCTAGCTCAGCCGTCACCTAGGGAAACCTACCAAACCTGTGCATTTTTGAAAACTAGAGACCTAGGGGAATCCAAGATGGGGTGACTTGCGGAACTCTGACCAGGTTCTGTTACCCAGAATCCTTTGCAAACCTCAAAAAGTGGCTAAAAAAACAATTTTTCCTCACATTTCGGTGACAGAAAGTTCTGGAATCTGAGAGGAGCCACAAATTCCCTTCCACCCAGCGTTCCCCCAAGTCTCCCGATAGAAATTATACCTCACTTGTGTGGGTAGGCCCAGGGCCCGCAACAGGAAATGCCCCAAAACGCAACGTGGACACATCAATTTCTTTTTAAAGAAAACAGAGGTGTTTTTTGCAAAATGCCTACCTGTAGATTTTGGCCTCTAGCTCAGCCGGCACCTAGGGAAACCTACCAAACCTGTGCATTTTTTAAAACTAGAGACCTAGGGGAATCCAAGATGGGGTGACTTGCGGGGCTCTGACCAGGTTCTGTTACCCAGAATCCTTTGCAAACCTCAAAAAGTGGCTAAAAAAACAAGTTTTCCTCAAATTTCGGTGACAGAAAGTTCTGGAATCTGAGAGGAGCCACAAATTTCCTTCCACCCAGCGTTCCCCCAAGTCTCCTGATAAAAATGATACCTCACTTGTGTGGGTAGGCCTAGCGCCCGCGACAGGAAATGCCCCAAAACGCAACGTGGACACATCAAATTTTTTTAAAGAAAACAGAGGTGTTTTTTGCAAAGTGCCTACCTGTAGATTTTGGCCTCTAGCTCAGCCGTCACCTAGGGAAACCTACCAAACCTGTGCATTTTTTAAAACTAGAGACCTAGGGGAATCCAAGATGGGGTGACTTGCGGGGCTCTGACCAGGTTCTGTTACCCAGAATCCTTTGCAAACCTCAAAAAGTGGCTAAAAAAACAAGTTTTCCTCACATTTCGGTGACAGAAAGTTCTGGAATCTGAGAGGAGCCACAAATTTCCTTCAACCCAGCGTTCCCCCAAGTCTCCTGATAAAAATGATACCTCACTTGTGTGGGTAGGCCTAGCGCCCTCGACAGGAAATGCCCCAAAACGCAACGTGGACACATCAAATTTTTTTAAAGAAAACAGAGGTGTTTTTTGCAAAGTGCCTACCTGTAGATTTTGGCCTCTAGCTCAGCCGTCACCTATGGAAACCTACCAAACCTGTGCATTTTTGAAAACTAGAGACCTAGGGGAATCCTAGATTGGGTGACTTGCGGGGCTCTGACCAGGTTCTGTTACCCAGAATCCTTTGCAAACCTCAAAAAGTGGCTAAAAAAACAAGTTTTCCTCACATTTCGGTGACAGAAAGTTCTGGAATCTGAGAGGAGCCACAAATTCCCTTCCACCCAGCGTTCCCCCAAGTCTCCCGATAAAAATGATACCTCACTTGTGTGGGTAGGCATAGCGCCCGCGACAGGAAATGCCCCAAAACGCAACGTGGACACATCAATTTTTTTTAAAGAAAACAGAGGTGTTTTTTGCAAAATGCCTACCTGTAGATTTTGGCCTCTAGCTCAGCCGGCACCTAGGGAAACCTACCAAACCTGTGCATTTTTGAAAACTAGAGACCTAGGGGAATCCAAGATGGGGTGACTTGCGGGGCTCTGACCAGGTTCTGTTACCCAGAATCCTTTGCAAACCTCAAAAAGTGGCTAAAAAACAGGTTTTCCTCACATTTCGGTGACAGAAAGTTCTGGAATCTGAGAGGAGCCACAAATTCCCTTCCACCCAGCGTTCCCCCAAGTCTCCCGATAAAAATGAAACCTCACTTGTGTGGGTAGGCCTAGCGCCCGCGACAGGAAATGCCCCAAAACGCAACGTGGACACATCAATTTTTTTTAAAGAAAACAGAGGTGTTTTTTGCAAAGTGCCTACCTGTAGATTTTGGCCTCTAGCTCAGCCGTCACCTATGGAAACCTACCAAACCTGTGCATTTTTGAAAACTAGAGACCTAGGGGAATCCTAGGCGGGGTGACTTGCGGGGCTCTGACCAGGTTCTGTTACCCAGAATCCTTTGCAAACCTCAAAAAGTGGCTAAAAAAACAAGTTTTCCTCACATTTCGGTGACAGAAAGTTCTGGAATCTGAGAGGAGCCACAAATTCCCTTCCACCCAGCGTTCCCCCAAGTCTCTCGATAAAAATGATACCTCACTTGTGTGGGTAGGCCTAGCGCCCGCAACAGGAAATGCCCCAAAACGCAACGTGGACACATCAATTTTTTTTAAAGAAAACAGAGGTGTTTTTTGCAAAATGCCTACCTGTAGATTTTGGCCTCTAGCTCAGCCGGCACCTAGGGAAACCTACCAAACCTGTGCATTTTTGAAAACTAGAGACCTAGGGGAATCCAAGATGGGGTGACTTGCGGGGCTCTGACCAGGTTCTGTTACCCAGAATCCTTTGCAAACCTCAAAAAATGGGTAAAAATACATGTTTTCCTCACATTTCGGTGACAGAAAGTTCTGGAATCTGAGAGGAGCCACAAATTTCCTTCCACCCAGCGTTCCCTCAAGTCTCCCGATAAAAATGATACCTCACTTGTGTGGGTAGGCCTAGCGCCCGCAACAGGAAATGCCCCAAAACGCAACGTGGACACATCAATTTTTTTTAAAGAAAACAGAGGTGTTTTTTGCAAAGTGCCTACCTGTAGATTTTGGCCTCTAGCTCAGCCGTCACCTAGGGAAACCTACCAAACCTGTGCATTTTTGAAAACTAGAGACCTAGGGGAATCCAAGATGGGGTGACTTGCGGGGCTCTGACCAGGTTCTGTTACCCAGAATCCTTTGCAAACCTCAAAAAGTGGCTAAAAAAACAAGTTTTCCTCACATTTCGGTGACAGAAAGTTCTGGAATCTGAGAGGAGCCACAAATTTCCTTCCACCCAGCGTTCCCCCAAGTCTCCTGATAAAAATGATACCTCACTTGTGTGGGTAGGCCTAGCGCCCGCGACAGGAAATGCCCCAAAACGCAACGTGGACACATCAAATTTTTTTAAAGAAAACAGAGGTGTTTTTTGCAAAGTGCCTACCTGTAGATTTTGGCCTCTAGCTCAGCCGTCACCTATGGAAACCTACCAAACCTGTGCATTTTTGAAAACTAGAGACCTAGGGGAATCCTAGATGGGGTGACTTGCGGGGCTCTGACCAGGTTCTGTTACCCAGAATCCTTTGCAAACCTCAAAAAGTGGCTAAAAAAACAAGTTTTCCTCACATTTCGGTGACAGAAAGTTCTGGAATCTGAGAGGAGCCACAAATTCCCTTCCACCCAGCGTTCCCCCAAGTCTCCCGATAAAAATGATACCTCACTTGTGTGGGTAGGCCTAGCGCCCGCGACAGGAAATGCCCCAAAACGCAACGTGGACACATCAATTTTTTTTAAAGAAAACAAGGTGTTTTTTGCAAAATGCCTACCTGTAGATTTTGGCCTCTAGCTCAGCCGGCACCTAGGGAAACCTACCAAACCTGTGCATTTTTGAAAACTAGAGACCTAGGGGAATCCAAGATGGGGTGACTTGCGGGGCTCTGACCAGGTTCTGTTTCCCAGAATCCTTTGCAAACCTCAAAAAGTGGCTAAAAAAACAAGTTTTCCTCACATTTCGGTGACAGAAAGTTCTGGAATCTGAGAGGAGCCACAAATTCCCTTCCACCCAGCGTTCCCCCAAGTCTCCCGATAAAAATGATACCTCACTTGTGTGGGTAGGCCTAGGGCCCGCGACAGGAAATGCCCCAAAACGCAACGTGGACACATCAATTTTTTTTTAAAGAAAACAGAGGTGTTTTTTGTAAAATGCCTACCTGTAGATTTTGGCCTCTAGCTCAGCCGGCACCTAGGGAAACCTACCAAACCTGTGCATTTTTGAAAACTAGAGACCTAGGGGAATCCAAGATGGGGTGACTTGCGGGGCTCTGACTAGGTTCTGTTACCCAGAATCCTTTGCAAACCTCAAAAAGTGGCTAAAAAAACAAGTTTTCCTCACATTTCGGTGACAGAAAGTTCTGGAATCTGAGAGGAGCCACAAATTTCCTTCCACCCAGCGTTCCCTCAAGTCTCCCGATAAAAATGATACCTCACTTGTGTGGGTAGGCCTAGCGCCCGCAACAGGAAATGCCCCAAAACGCAACGTGGACACATCAATTTTTTTTAAAGAAAACAGAGGTGTTTTTTGCAAAATTCCTACCTGTAGATTTTGGCCTCTAGCTCAGCCGGCACCTAGGGAAACCCACCAAACCTGTGCATTTTTAAAAACTAGAGACCTAGGGGAATCCAAGATGGGGTGACTTGCGGGGCTCTGACCAGGTTCTGTTACCCAGAATCCTTTGCAAGCCTCAAAAAGTGGCTAAAAAAACAAGTTTTCCTCACATTTCGGTGACAGAAAGTTCTGGAATCTTAGAGGAGCCACAAATTTCCTTCCACCCAGCGTTCCCTCAAGTCTCCCGATAAAAATGATACCTCACTTGTGTGGGTAGGCCTAGCGCCCGTGACAGGAAATGCCCCAAAACGCAACGTGGACACATCCATTTTTTTTAAAGAAAACAGAGGTGTTTTTTGCAAAGTGCCTACCTGTAGATTTTGGCCTCTAGCTCAGCCGTCACCTAGGGAAACCTAAAAAACCTGTGCATTTATGAAAACTAGAGACCTAGGGGAATCCAAGATGGGGTGACTTGCGGGGCTCTGACCAGGTTCTGTTACCCAGAATCCTTTGCAAACCTCAAAAAGTGGCTAAAAAAACAAGTTTTCCTCACATTTCGGTGACAGAAAGTTCTGGAATCTGAGAGGAGCCACAAATTCCCTTCCACCCAGCGTTCCCCCAAGTCTCCCGATAAAAATGATACCTCACTTGTGTGGGTAGGCCTAGGGCCCGCGACAGGAAATGCCCCAAAACGCAACGTGGACACATCAATTTTTTTTTAAAGAAAACAGAGGTGTTTTTTGCAAAATGCCTACCTGTAGATTTTGGCCTCTAGCTCAGCCGGCACCTAGGGAAACCTACCAAACCTGTGCATTTTTTAAAACTAGAGACCTAGGGGAATCCAAGATGGGGTGACTTGCGGGGCTCTGACCAGGTTCTGTTACCCAGAATCCTTTGCAAACCTCAAAAAGTGGCTAAAAAAACAAGTTTTCCTCACATTTCGGTGACAGAAAGTTCTGGAATCTGAGAGGAGCCACAAATTTCCTTCCACCCAGCGTTCCCCCAAGTCTCCTGATAAAAATGATACCTCACTTGTGTGGGTAGGCCTAGCGCCCGCGACAGGAAATGCCCCAAAACGCAACGTGGACACATCAAATTTTTTAAAAGAAAACAGAGGTGTTTTTTGCAAAGTGCCTACCTGTAGATTTTGGCCTCTAGCTCAGCCGTCACCTAGGGAAACCTACCAAACCTGTGCATTTTTTAAAACTAGAGACCTAGCGGAATCCAAGATGGGGTGACTTGCGGGGCTCTGACCAAGTTCTGTTACCCAGAATCCTTTGCAAACCTCAAAAAGTGGCTAAAAAAACAAGTTTTCCTCACATTTCGCTGGCAGAAAGTTCTGGAATCTGAGAGGAGCCACAAATTCCCTTCCACCCAGCGTTCCCCCAAGTCTCCCGATAAAAATGATACCTCACTTGTGTGGGTAGGCCTAGCGCCCGCAACAGGAAATGTCCCAAAACGCAACGTGGACACATCAATTTTTTTTAAAGAAAACAGAGGTGTTTTTTGCTAAATGCCTACCTGTAGATTTTGGCCTCTAGCTCAGCCGGCACCTAGGGAAACCCACCAAACCTGTGCATTTTTAAAAACTAGAGACCTAGGGGAATCCAAGATGGGGTGACTTGCGGGGCTCTGACCATGTTCTGTTACCCAGAATCCTTTGCAAACCTCAAAAAGTGGCTAAAAAAACAAGTTTTCCTCACATTTCGGTGACAGAAAGTTCTGGAATCTGAGAGGAGCCACAAATTTCCTTCCACCCAGCGTTCCCTCAAGTCTCCCGATAAAAATGATACCTCACTTGTGTGGGTAGGCCTAGCGCCCGTGACAGGAAATGCCCCAAAACGCAACGTGGACACATCAAATTTTTTTCAAGAAAACAGAGGTGTTTTTTGCAAAGTGCCTACCTGTAGATTTTGGCCTCTAGCTCAGCCGTCACCTATGGAATCCTACCAAACCTGTGCATTTTTGAAAACTAGAGACCTAGGGGAATCCTAGATGGGGTGACTTGCGGGGCTCTGACCAGGTTCTGTTACCCAGAATCCTTTGCAAACCTCAAAAAGTGGCTAAAAAAACAAGTTTTCCTCACATTTCGGTGACAGAAAGTTCTGGAATCTGAGAGGAGCCACAAATTCCCTTCCACCCAGCGTTCCCCCAAGTCTCCCGATAAAAATGATACCTCACTTGTGTGGGTAGGCCTAGCGCCCGCGACAGGAAATGCCCCAAAACGCAACGTGGACACATCAATTTTTTTTTAAGAAAACAGAGGTGTTTTTTGCAAAATGCCTACCTGTAGATTTTGGCCTCTAGCTCTGCCGGCACCTAGGGAAACCTACCAAACCTGTGCATTTTTGAAAACTAGAGACCTAGCGGAATCCAAGATGGGGTGACTTGCGGGGCTCTGACCAGGTTCTGTTACCCAGAATCCTTTGCAAACCTCAAAAAGTGGCTAAAAAAACAAGTTTTCCTCACATTTCGGTGACAGAAAGTTCTGGAATCTGAGAGGAGCCACAAATTCCCTTCCACCCAGCGTTCCGCCAAGTCTCCCGATAAAAATGATACCTCACTTGTGTGGGTAGGCCTAGGGCCCGCGACAGGAAATGCCCCAAAACGTAACGTGGACACATCAATTTTTTTTTAAAGAAAACAGGTGTTTTTTGTAAAATGCCTACCTGTAGATTTTGGCCTCTAGCTCAGCCGGCACCTAGGGAAACCTACCAAACCTGTGCATTTTTGAAAACTAGAGACCTAGGGGAATCCAAGATGGGGAGACTTGCGGGGCTCTGACTAGGTTCTGTTACCCAGAATCCTTTGCAAACCTCAAAAAGTGGCTAAAAAAACAAGTTTTCCTCACATTTCGGTGACAGAAAGTTCTGGAATCTGAGAGGAGCCACAAATTTCCTTCCACCCAGCGTTCCCCCAAGTCTCCTGATAAAAATTATACCTCACTTGTGTGAGTAGGCCTAGCGCCCGCGACAGCAAATGCCCCAAAACGCAACGTGGACACATCCATTTTTTTTAAAGAAAACAGAGGTGTTTTTTGCAAAGTGCCTACCTGTAGATTTTGGCCTCTAGCTCAGCCGTCACCTAGGGAAACCTACCAAACCTGTGCATTTTTTAAAACTAGAGACCTAGGGGAATCCAAGATGGGGTGACTTGCGGAACTCTGACCAGGTTCTGTTACCCAGAATCCTTTGCAAACCTCAAAAAGTGGCTAAAAAAACAATTTTTCCTCACATTTCGGTGACAGAAAGTTCTGGAATCTGAGAGGAGCCACAAATTCCCTTCCACCCAGCGTTCCCCCAAGTCTCCCGATAGAAATTATACCTCACTTGTGTGGGTAGGCCCAGGGCCCGCAACAGGAAATGCCCCAAAACGCAACGTGGACACATCAATTTCTTTTTAAAGAAAACAGAGGTGTTTTTTGCAAAATGCCTACCTGTAGATTTTGGCCTCTAGCTCAGCCGGCACCTAGGGAAACCTACCAAACCTGTGCATTTTTTAAAACTAGAGACCTAGGGGAATCCAAGATGGGGTGACTTGCGGGGCTCTGACCAGGTTCTGTTACCCAGAATCCTTTGCAAACCTCAAAAAGTGGCTAAAAAAACAAGTTTTCCTCAAATTTCGGTGACAGAAAGTTCTGGAATCTGAGAGGAGCCACAAATTTCCTTCCACCCAGCGTTCCCCCAAGTCTCCTGATAAAAATGATACCTCACTTGTGTGGGTAGGCCTAGCGCCCGCGACAGGAAATGCCCCAAAACGCAACGTGGACACATCAAATTTTTTTAAAGAAAACAGAGGTGTTTTTTGCAAAGTGCCTACCTGTAGATTTTGGCCTCTAGCTCAGCCGTCACCTAGGGAAACCTACCAAACCTGTGCATTTTTTAAAACTAGAGACCTAGGGGAATCCAAGATGGGGTGACTTGCGGGGCTCTGACCAGGTTCTGTTACCCAGAATCCTTTGCAAACCTCAAAAAGTGGCTAAAAAAACAAGTTTTCCTCACATTTCGGTGACAGAAAGTTCTGGAATCTGAGAGGAGCCACAAATTTCCTTCCACCCAGCGTTCCCCCAAGTCTCCTGATAAAAATGATACCTCACTTGTGTGGGTAGGCCTAGCGCCCTCGACAGGAAATGCCCCAAAACGCAACGTGGACACATCAAATTTTTTTAAAGAAAACAGAGGTGTTTTTTGCAAAGTGCCTACCTGTAGATTTTGGCCTCTAGCTCAGCCGTCACCTATGGAAACCTACCAAACCTGTGCATTTTTGAAAACTAGAGACCTAGGGGAATCCTAGATTGGGTGACTTGCGGGGCTCTGACCAGGTTCTGTTACCCAGAATCCTTTGCAAACCTCAAAAAGTGGCTAAAAAAACAAGTTTTCCTCACATTTCGGTGACAGAAAGTTCTGGAATCTGAGAGGAGCCACAAATTCCCTTCCACCCAGCGTTCCCCCAAGTCTCCCGATAAAAATGATACCTCACTTGTGTGGGTAGGCATAGCGCCCGCGACAGGAAATGCCCCAAAACGCAACGTGGACACATCAATTTTTTTTAAAGAAAACAGAGGTGTTTTTTGCAAAATGCCTACCTGTAGATTTTGGCCTCTAGCTCAGCCGGCACCTAGGGAAACCTACCAAACCTGTGCATTTTTGAAAACTAGAGACCTAGGGGAATCCAAGATGGGGTGACTTGCGGGGCTCTGACCAGGTTCTGTTACCCAGAATCCTTTGCAAACCTCAAAAAGTGGCTAAAAAACAGGTTTTCCTCACATTTCGGTGACAGAAAGTTCTGGAATCTGAGAGGAGCCACAAATTCCCTTCCACCCAGCGTTCCCCCAAGTCTCCCGATAAAAATGAAACCTCACTTGTGTGGGTAGGCCTAGCGCCCGCGACAGGAAATGCCCCAAAACGCAACGTGGACACATCAATTTTTTTTAAAGAAAACAGAGGTGTTTTTTGCAAAGTGCCTACCTGTAGATTTTGGCCTCTAGCTCAGCCGTCACCTATGGAAACCTACCAAACCTGTGCATTTTTGAAAACTAGAGACCTAGGGGAATCCTAGGCGGGGTGACTTGCGGGGCTCTGACCAGGTTCTGTTACCCAGAATCCTTTGCAAACCTCAAAAAGTGGCTAAAAAAACAAGTTTTCCTCACATTTCGGTGACAGAAAGTTCTGGAATCTGAGAGGAGCCACAAATTCCCTTCCACCCAGCGTTCCCCCAAGTCTCTCGATAAAAATGATACCTCACTTGTGTGGGTAGGCCTAGCGCCCGCAACAGGAAATGCCCCAAAACGCAACGTGGACACATCAATTTTTTTTAAAGAAAACAGAGGTGTTTTTTGCAAAATGCCTACCTGTAGATTTTGGCCTCTAGCTCAGCCGGCACCTAGGGAAACCTACCAAACCTGTGCATTTTTGAAAACTAGAGACCTAGGGGAATCCAAGATGGGGTGACTTGCGGGGCTCTGACCAGGTTCTGTTACCCAGAATCCTTTGCAAACCTCAAAAAATGGGTAAAAATACATGTTTTCCTCACATTTCGGTGACAGAAAGTTCTGGAATCTGAGAGGAGCCACAAATTTCCTTCCACCCAGCGTTCCCTCAAGTCTCCCGATAAAAATGATACCTCACTTGTGTGGGTAGGCCTAGCGCCCGCAACAGGAAATGCCCCAAAACGCAACGTGGACACATCAATTTTTTTTAAAGAAAACAGAGGTGTTTTTTGCAAAGTGCCTACCTGTAGATTTTGGCCTCTAGCTCAGCCGTCACCTAGGGAAACCTACCAAACCTGTGCATTTTTGAAAACTAGAGACCTAGGGGAATCCAAGATGGGGTGACTTGCGGGGCTCTGACCAGGTTCTGTTACCCAGAATCCTTTGCAAACCTCAAAAAGTGGCTAAAAAAACAAGTTTTCCTCACATTTCGGTGACAGAAAGTTCTGGAATCTGAGAGGAGCCACAAATTTCCTTCCACCCAGCGTTCCCCCAAGTCTCCTGATAAAAATGATACCTCACTTGTGTGGGTAGGCCTAGCGCCCGCGACAGGAAATGCCCCAAAACGCAACGTGGACACATCAAATTTTTTTAAAGAAAACAGAGGTGTTTTTTGCAAAGTGCCTACCTGTAGATTTTGGCCTCTAGCTCAGCCGTCACCTATGGAAACCTACCAAACCTGTGCATTTTTGAAAACTAGAGACCTAGGGGAATCCTAGATGGGGTGACTTGCGGGGCTCTGACCAGGTTCT
Organism: Pleurodeles waltl; assembly: GCF_031143425.1. Classification (NCBI taxonomy): domain Eukaryota; kingdom Metazoa; phylum Chordata; class Amphibia; order Caudata; family Salamandridae; genus Pleurodeles; species Pleurodeles waltl. Next base: position 922,985,303 of record NC_090448.1, on the reverse strand, counting down.
GTTACCCAGAATCCTTTGCAAACCTCAAAAAGTGGCTAAAAAAACAAGTTTTCCTCACATTTCGGTGACAGAAAGTTCTGGAATCTGAGAGGAGCCACAAATTCCCTTCCACCCAGCGTTCCCCCAAGTCTCCCGATAAAAATGATACCTCACTTGTGTGGGTAGGCCTAGCGCCCGCGACAGGAAATGCCCCAAAACGCAACGTGGACACATCAATTTTTTTTAAAGAAAACAAGGTGTTTTTTGCAAAATGCCTACCTGTAGATTTTGGCCTCTAGCTCAGCCGGCACCTAGGGAAACCTACCAAACCTGTGCATTTTTGAAAACTAGAGACCTAGGGGAATCCAAGATGGGGTGACTTGCGGGGCTCTGACCAGGTTCTGTTTCCCAGAATCCTTTGCAAACCTCAAAAAGTGGCTAAAAAAACAAGTTTTCCTCACATTTCGGTGACAGAAAGTTCTGGAATCTGAGAGGAGCCACAAATTCCCTTCCACCCAGCGTTCCCCCAAGTCTCCCGATAAAAATGATACCTCACTTGTGTGGGTAGGCCTAGGGCCCGCGACAGGAAATGCCCCAAAACGCAACGTGGACACATCAATTTTTTTTTAAAGAAAACAGAGGTGTTTTTTGTAAAATGCCTACCTGTAGATTTTGGCCTCTAGCTCAGCCGGCACCTAGGGAAACCTACCAAACCTGTGCATTTTTGAAAACTAGAGACCTAGGGGAATCCAAGATGGGGTGACTTGCGGGGCTCTGACTAGGTTCTGTTACCCAGAATCCTTTGCAAACCTCAAAAAGTGGCTAAAAAAACAAGTTTTCCTCACATTTCGGTGACAGAAAGTTCTGGAATCTGAGAGGAGCCACAAATTTCCTTCCACCCAGCGTTCCCTCAAGTCTCCCGATAAAAATGATACCTCACTTGTGTGGGTAGGCCTAGCGCCCGCAACAGGAAATGCCCCAAAACGCAACGTGGACACATCAATTTTTTTTAAAGAAAACAGAGGTGTTTTTTGCAAAGTGCCTACCTGTAGATTTTGGCCTCTAGCTCAGCCGTCACCTAGGGAAACCTACCAAACCTGTGCATTTTTAAAAACTAGAGACCTAGGGGAATCCAAGATGGGGTGACTTGCGGGGCTCTGACCAGGTTCTGTTACCCAGAATCCTTTGCAAACCTCAAAAAGTGGCTAAAAAAACAAGTTTTCCTCAAATTTCGGTGACAGAAAGTTCTGGAATCTGAGAGGAGCCACAAATTTCCTTCCACCCAGCGTTCCCCCAAGTCTCCTGATAAAAATGATACCTCACTTGTGTGGGTAGGCCTAGCGCCCGCGACAGGAAATGCCCCAAAACGCAACGTGGACACATCAAATTTTTTTAAAGAAAACAGAGGTGGTTTTTGCAAAGTGCCTACCTGTAGATTTTGGCCTCTAGCTCAGACGTCACCTATGGAAACCTACCAAACCTGTGCATTTTTGAAAACTAGAGATCTAGGGGAATCCTAGATGGGGTGACTTGCGGGGCTCTGACCAGGTTCTGTTACCCAGAATCATTTGCAAACCTCAAAAAGTGGCTAAAAAAACAAGTTTTCCTCACATTTCGGTGACAGAAAGTTCTGGAATGTGAGAGGAGCCACAAATTCCCTTCCACCCAGCGTTCCCCCAAGTCTCCCGATAAAAATGATACCTCACTTGTGTGGGTAGGCCTAGCGCCCGCGACAGGAAATGCCCCAAAACGCAACGTGGACACATCAATTTTTTTTAAAGAAAACAGAGGTGTTTTTTGCAAAATGCCTACCTGTAGATTTTGGCCTCTAGCTCAGCCGGCACCTAGGGAAACCTACCAAACCTGTGCATTTTTGAAAACTAGAGACCTAGGGGAATCCAAGATGGGGTGACTTGCGGGGCTCTGACCAGGTTCTGTTTCCCAGAATCCTTTGCAAACCTCAAAAAGTGGCTAAAAAAACAAGTTTTCCTCAAATTTCGGTGACAGAAAGTTCTGGAATCTGAGAGGAGCCACAAATTTCCTTCCACCCAGCGTTCCCCCAAGTCTCCTGATAAAAATGATACCTCACTTGTGTGGGTAGGCCTAGCGCCCGCGACAGGAAATGCCCCAAAACGCAACGTGGACACATCAAATTTTTTTAAAGAAAACAGAGGTGTTTTTTGCAAAGTGCCTACCTGTAGATTTTGGCCTCTAGCTCAGACGTCACCTATGGAAACCTACCAAACCTGTGCATTTTTGAAAACTAGAGATCTAGGGGAATCCTAGATGGGGTGACTTGCGGGGCTCTGACCAGGTTCTGTTACCCAGAATCATTTGCAAACCTCAAAAAGTGGCTAAAAAAACAAGTTTTCCTCACATTTCGGTGACAGAAAGTTCTGGAATCTGAGAGGAGCCACAAATTCCCTTCCACCCAGCGTTCCCCCAAGTCTCCCGATAAAAATGATACCTCACTTGTGTGGGTAGGCCTAGGGCCCGCGACAGGAAATGCCCCAAAACGCAACGTGGACACATCAATTTTTTTTTAAAGAAAACAGAGGTGTTTTTTGTAAAATGCCTACCTGTAGATTTTGGCCTCTAGCTCAGCCGGCACCTAGGGAAACCTACCAAACCTGTGCATTTTTGAAAACTAGAGACCTAGGGGAATCCAAGATGGGGTGACTTGCGGGGCTCTGACTAGGTTCTGTTACCCAGAATCCTTTGCAAACCTCAAAAAGTGGCTAAAAAAACAAGTTTTCCTCACATTTCGGTGACAGAAAGTTCTGGAATCTGAGAGGAGCCACAAATTTCCTTCCACCCAGCGTTCCCTCAAGTCTCCCGATAAAAATGATACCTCACTTGTGTGGGTAGGCCTAGCGCCCGCAACAGGAAATGCCCCAAAACGCAACGTGGACACATCAATTTTTTTTAAAGAAAACAGAGGTGTTTTTTGCAAAGTGCCTACCTGTAGATTTTGGCCTCTAGCTCAGCCGTCACCTAGGGAAACCTACCAAACCTGTGCATTTTTGAAAACTAGAGACCTAGGGGAATCCAAGATGGGGTGACTTGCGGGGCTCTGACCAGGTTCTGTTACCCAGAATCCTTTGCAAACCTCAAAAAGTGGCTAAAAAAACAAGTTTTCCTCAAATTTCGGTGACAGAAAGTTCTGGAATCTGAGAGGAGCCACAAATTTCCTTCCACCCAGCGTTCCCCCAAGTCTCCTGATAAAAATGATACCTCACTTGTGTGGGTAGGCCTAGCGCCCGCGACAGGAAATGCCCCAAAACGCAACGTGGACACATCAAATTTTTTTAAAGAAAACAGAGGTGTTTTTTGCAAAGTGCCTACCTGTAGATTTTGGCCTCTAGCTCAGACGTCACCTATGGAAACCTACCAAACCTGTGCATTTTTGAAAACTAGAGATCTAGGGGAATCCTAGATGGGGTGACTTGCGGGGCTCTGACCAGGTTCTGTTACCCAGAATCATTTGCAAACCTCAAAAAGTGGCTAAAAAAACAAGTTTTCCTCATATTTCGGTGACAGAAAGTTCTGGAATGTGAGAGGAGCCACAAATTCCCTTCCACCCAGCGTTCCCCCAAGTCTCCCGATAAAAATGATACCTCACTTGTGTGGGTAGGCCTAGCGCCCGCGACAGGAAATGCCCCAAAACGCAACGTGGACACATCAATTTTTTTTAAAGAAAACAGAGGTGTTTTTTGCAAAATGCCTACCTGTAGATTTTGGCCTCTAGCTCAGCCGGCACCTAGGGAAACCTACCAAACCTGTGCATTTTTGAAAACTAGAGACCTAGGGGAATCCAAGATGGGGTGACTTGCGGGGCTCTGACCAGGTTCTGTTTCCCAGAATCCTTTGCAAACCTCAAAAAGTGGCTAAAAAAACAAGTTTTCCTCAAATTTCGGTGACAGAAAGTTCTGGAATCTGAGAGGAGCCACAAATTTCCTTCCACCCAGCGTTCCCCCAAGTCTCCTGATAAAAATGATACCTCACTTGTGTGGGTAGGCCTAGCGCCCGCGACAGGAAATGCCCCAAAACGCAACGTGGACACATCAAATTTTTTTAAAGAAAACAGAGGTGTTTTTTGCAAAGTGCCTACCTGTAGATTTTGGCCTCTAGCTCAGACGTCACCTATGGAAACCTACCAAACCTGTGCATTTTTGAAAACTAGAGATCTAGGGGAATCCTAGATGGGGTGACTTGCGGGGCTCTGACCAGGTTCTGTTACCCAGAATCATTTGCAAACCTCAAAAAGTGGCTAAAAAAACAAGTTTTCCTCACATTTCGGTGACAGAAAGTTCTGGAATCTGAGAGGAGCCACAAATTCCCTTCCACCCAGCGTTCCCCCAAGTCTCCCGATAAAAATGATACCTCACTTGTGTGGGTAGGCCTAGGGCCCGCGACAGGAAATGCCCCAAAACGCAACGTGGACACATCAATTTTTTTTTAAAGAAAACAGAGGTGTTTTTTGTAAAATGCCTACCTGTAGATTTTGGCCTCTAGCTCAGCCGGCACCTAGGGAAACCTACCAAACCTGTGCATTTTTGAAAACTAGAGACCTAGGGGAATCCAAGATGGGGTGACTTGCGGGGCTCTGACTAGGTTCTGTTACCCAGAATCCTTTGCAAACCTCAAAAAGTGGCTAAAAAAACAAGTTTTCCTCACATTTCGGTGACAGAAAGTTCTGGAATCTGAGAGGAGCCACAAATTTCCTTCCACCCAGCGTTCCCTCAAGTCTCCCGATAAAAATGATACCTCACTTGTGTGGGTAGGCCTAGCGCCCGCAACAGGAAATGCCCCAAAACGCAACGTGGACACATCAATTTTTTTTAAAGAAAACAGAGGTGTTTTTTGCAAAGTGCCTACCTGTAGATTTTGGCCTCTAGCTCAGCCGTCACCTAGGGAAACCTACCAAACCTGTGCATTTTTGAAAACTAGAGACCTAGGGGAATCCAAGATGGGGTGACTTGCGGGGCTCTGACCAGGTTCTGTTACCCAGAATCCTTTGCAAACCTCAAAAAGTGGCTAAAAAAACAAGTTTTCCTCAAATTTCGGTGACAGAAAGTTCTGGAATCTGAGAGGAGCCACAAATTTCCTTCCACCCAGCGTTCCCCCAAGTCTCCTGATAAAAATGATACCTCACTTGTGTGGGTAGGCCTAGCGCCCGCGACAGGAAATGCCCCAAAACGCAACGTGGACACATCAAATTTTTTTAAAGAAAACAGAGGTGTTTTTTGCAAAGTGCCTACCTGTAGATTTTGGCCTCTAGCTCAGCCGTCACCTAGGGAAACCTACCAAACCTGTGCATTTTTTAAAACTAGAGACCTAGGGGAATCCAAGATGGGGTGACTTGCGGGGCTCTGACCAGGTTCTGTTACCCAGAATCCTTTGCAAACCTCAAAAAGTGGCTAAAAAAACAAGTTTTCCTCACATTTCGGTGACAGAAAGTTCTGGAATCTGAGAGGAGCCACAAATTTCCTTCCACCCAGCGTTCCCCCAAGTCTCCTGATAAAAATGATACCTCACTTGTGTGGGTAGGCCTAGCGCCCTCGACAGGAAATGCCCCAAAACGCAACGTGGACACATCAAATTTTTTTAAAGAAAACAGAGGTGTTTTTTGCAAAGTGCCTACCTGTAGATTTTGGCCTCTAGCTCAGCCGTCACCTATGGAAACCTACCAAACCTGTGCATTTTTGAAAACTAGAGACCTAGGGGAATCCTAGATTGGGTGACTTGCGGGGCTCTGACCAGGTTCTGTTACCCAGAATCCTTTGCAAACCTCAAAAAGTGGCTAAAAAAACAAGTTTTCCTCACATTTCGGTGACAGAAAGTTCTGGAATCTGAGAGGAGCCACAAATTCCCTTCCACCCAGCGTTCCCCCAAGTCTCCCGATAAAAATGATACCTCACTTGTGTGGGTAGGCATAGCGCCCGCGACAGGAAATGCCCCAAAACGCAACGTGGACACATCAATTTTTTTTAAAGAAAACAGAGGTGTTTTTTGCAAAATGCCTACCTGTAGATTTTGGCCTCTAGCTCAGCCGGCACCTAGGGAAACCTACCAAACCTGTGCATTTTTGAAAACTAGAGACCTAGGGGAATCCAAGATGGGGTGACTTGCGGGGCTCTGACCAGGTTCTGTTACCCAGAATCCTTTGCAAACCTCAAAAAGTGGCTAAAAAACAGGTTTTCCTCACATTTCGGTGACAGAAAGTTCTGGAATCTGAGAGGAGCCACAAATTCCCTTCCACCCAGCGTTCCCCCAAGTCTCCCGATAAAAATGAAACCTCACTTGTGTGGGTAGGCCTAGCGCCCGCGACAGGAAATGCCCCAAAACGCAACGTGGACACATCAATTTTTTTTAAAGAAAACAGAGGTGTTTTTTGCAAAGTGCCTACCTGTAGATTTTGGCCTCTAGCTCAGCCGTCACCTATGGAAACCTACCAAACCTGTGCATTTTTGAAAACTAGAGACCTAGGGGAATCCTAGATGGGGTGACTTGCGGGGCTCTGACCAGGTTCTGTTACCCAGAATCCTTTGCAAACCTCAAAAAGTGGCTAAAAAAACAAGTTTTCCTCACATTTCGGTGACAGAAAGTTCTGGAATCTGAGAGGAGCCACAAATTCCCTTCCACCCAGCGTTCCCCCAAGTCTCTCGATAAAAATGATACCTCACTTGTGTGGGTAGGCCTAGCGCCCGCAACAGGAAATGCCCCAAAACGCAACGTGGACACATCAATTTTTTTTAAAGAAAACAGAGGTGTTTTTTGCAAAATGCCTACCTGTAGATTTTGGCCTCTAGCTCAGCCGGCACCTAGGGAAACCTACCAAACCTGTGCATTTTTGAAAACTAGAGACCTAGGGGAATCCAAGATGGGGTGACTTGCGGGGCTCTGACCAGGTTCTGTTACCCAGAATCCTTTGCAAACCTCAAAAAGTGGGTAAAAATACATGTTTTCCTCACATTTCGGTGACAGAAAGTTCTGGAATCTGAGAGGAGCCACAAATTTCCTTCCACCCAGCGTTCCCTCAAGTCTCCCGATAAAAATGATACCTCACTTGTGTGGGTAGGCCTAGCGCCCGCAACAGGAAATGCCCCAAAACGCAACGTGGACACATCAATTTTTTTTAAAGAAAACAGAGATGTTTTTTGCAAAGTGCCTACCTGTAGATTTTGGCCTCTAGCTCAGCTGTCACCTATGGAAACCTACCAAACCTGTGCATTTTTGAAAACTAGAGACCTAGGGGAATCCTAGATGGGGTGACTTGCGGGGCTCTGACCAGGTTCTGTTACCCAGAATCCTTTGCAAACCTCAAAAAGTGGCTAAAAAAACAAGTTTTCCTCACATTTCGGTGACAGAAAGTTCTGGAATCTGAGAGGAGCCACAAATTCCCTTCCACCCAGCGTTCCCCCAAGTCTCCCGATAAAAATGATACCTCACTTGTGTGGGTAGGCCTAGCGCCCGCGACAGGAAATGCCCCAAAACGCAACGTGGACACATCAATTTTTTTTAAAGAAAACAGAGGTGTTTTTTGCAAAATGCCTACCTGTAGATTTTGGCCTCTAGCTCAGCCGGCACCTAGGGAAACCTACCAAACCTGTGCATTTTTGAAAACTAGAGACCTAGGGGAATCCAAGATGGGGTGACTTGCGGGGCTCTGACCAGGTTCTGTTTCCCAGAATCCTTTGCAAACCTCAAAAAGTGGCTAAAAAAACAAGTTTTCCTCACATTTCGGTGACAGAAAGTTCTGGAATCTGAGAGGAGCCACAAATTCCCTTCCACCCAGCGTTCCCCCAAGTCTCCCGATAAAAATGATACCTCACTTGTGTGGGTAGGCCTAGGGCCCGCGACAGGAAATGCCCCAAAACGCAACGTGGACACATCAATTTTTTTTTAAAGAAAACAGAGGTGTTTTTTGTAAAATGCCTACCTGTAGATTTTGGCCTCTAGCTCAGCCGGCACCTAGGGAAACCTACCAAACCTGTGCATTTTTGAAAACTAGAGACCTAGGGGAATCCAAGATGGGGTGACTTGCGGGGCTCTGACTAGGTTCTGTTACCCAGAATCCTTTGCAAACCTCAAAAAGTGGCTAAAAAAACAAGTTTTCCTCACATTTCGGTGACAGAAAGTTCTGGAATCTGAGAGGAGCCACAAATTTCCTTCCACCCAGCGTTCCCCCAAGTCTCCTGATAAAAATGATACCTCACTTGTGTGGGTAGGCCTAGCGCCCGCGACAGGAAATGCCCCAAAACGCAACGTGGACACATCCATTTTTTTTAAAGAAAACAGAGGTGTTTTTTGCAAAGTGCCTACCTGTAGATTTTGGCCTCTAGCTCAGCCGTCACCTAGGGAAACCTACCAAACCTGTGCATTTTTGAAAACTAGAGACCTAGGGGAATCCAAGATGGGGTGACTTGCGGGGCTCTGACCAGGTTCTGTTACCCAGAATCCTTTGCAAACCTCAAAAAGTGGCTAAAAAAACAATTTTTCCTCACATTTCGGTGACAGAAAGTTCTGGAATCTGAGAGGAGCCACAAATTTCCTTCCACCCAGCGTTCCCCCAAGTCTCCTGATAAAAATGCTACCTCACTTGTGTGGGTAGGCCTAGCGCCCGCGACAGGAAATGCCCCAAAACGCAACGTGGACACATCCATTTTTTTTAAAGAAAACAGAGGTGTTTTTTGCAAAGTGCCTACCTGTAGATTTTGGCCTCTGGCTCAGCCGTCACCTAGGGAAACCTACCAAACCTGTGCATTTTTGAAAACTAGAGACCTAGGGGAATCCAAGATGGGGTGACTTGCGGGGCTCTGACCAGGTTCTGTTACCCAGAATCCTTTGCAAACCTCAAAAAGTGGCTAAAAAAACAATTTTTCCTCACATTTCGGTGACAGAAAGTTCTGGAATCTGAGAGGAGCCACAAATTTCCTTCCACCCAGCGTTCCCCCAAGTCTCCTGATAAAAATGATACCTCACTTGTGTGGGTAGGCCTAGCGCCCGCGACAGGAAATGCCCCAAAACGCAACGTGGACACATCCATTTTTTTTAAAGAAAACAGAGGTGTTTTTTGCAAAGTGCCTACCTTTAGATTTTGGCCTCTAGCTCAGCCGTCACCTATGGAAACCTACCAAACCTGTGCATTTTTGAAAACTAGAGACCTAGGGGAATCCTAGATGGGGTGACTTGCGGGGCTCTGACCAGGTTCTGTTACCCAGAATCCTTTGCAAACCTCAAAAAGTGGCTAAAAAAACAAGTTTTCCTCACATTTCGGTGACAGAAAGTTCTGGAATCTGAGAGGAGCCACAAATTCCCTTCCACCCAGCGTTCCCCCAAGTCTCCCGATAAAAATGATACCTCACTTGTGTGGGTAGGCCTAGCGCCTGCGACAGGAAATGCCCCAAAACGCAACGTGGACACATCAATTTTTTTTAAAGAAAACAGAGGTGTTTTTTGCAAAATGCCTACCTGTAGATTTTGGCCTCTAGCTCAGCCGGCACCTAGGGAAACCTACCAAACCTGTGCATTTTTAAAAACTAGTGACCTAGGGGAATCAAAGATGGGGTGACTTGCGGGGCTCTGACCAGGTTCTGTTTCCCAGAATCCTTTGCAAACCTCAAAAAGTGGCTAAAAAAACATGTTTTCCTCACATTTCGGTGACAGAAAGTTCTGGAATCTGAGAGGAACCACAAATTTCCTTCCACCCAGCGTTCCCCCAAGTCTCCCGATAAAAATTTTACCTCACTTGTGTGGGTAGGCCTAGCGCCCGCGACAGGAAATGCCCCAAAACGCAACGTGGACACATCAAATTTTTTAAAAGAAAACAGAGGTGTTTTTTGCAAAGTGCCTACCTGTAGATTTTGGCCTCTAGCTCAGCCGTCACCTAGGGAAACCTACCAAACCTGTGCATTTTTGAAAACTAGAGACCTAGCGGAATCCAAGATGGGGTGACTTGCGGGGCTCTGACCAAGTTCTGTTACCCAGAATCCTTTGCAAACCTCAAAAAGTGGCTAAAAAAACAAGTTTTCCTCACATTTCGGTGGCAGAAAGTTCTGGAATCTGAGAGGAGCCACAAATTCCCTTCCACCCAGCGTTCCCCCAAGTCTCCCGATAAAAATGATACCTCACTTGTGTGGGTAGGCCTAGCGCCCGCAACAGGAAATGTCCCAAAACGCAACGTGGACACATCAAATTTTTTTCAAGAAAACAGAGGTGTTTTTTGCAAAGTGCCTACCTGTAGATTTTGGCCTCTAGCTCAGCCGTCACCTAGGGAAACCTACCAAACCTGTGCATTTTTGAAAACTAGAGACCTAGGGGAATCCAAGATGGGGTGACTTGCGGGGCTCTGACCAGGTTCTGTTACCCAGAATCCTTTGCAAACCTCAAAAAGTGGCTAAAAAAACAAGTTTTCCTCACATTTCGGTGACAGAAAGTTCTGGAATCTGAGAGGAGCCACAAATTTCCTTCCACCCAACGTTCCCTCAAGTCTCCCGATAAAAATGATACCTCACTTGTGTGGGTAGGCCTAGCGCCCGTGACAGGAAATGCCCCAAAACGCAACGTGGACACATTAAATTTTTTTCAAGAAAACAGAGGTGTTTTTTGCAAAGTGCCTACCTGTAGATTTTGGCCTCTAGCTCAGCCGTCACCTAGGGAAACCTACCAAACCTGTGCATTTGAAAACTAGAGACCTAGGGGAATCCAAGATGGGGTGACTTGCGGGGCTCTGACCAGGTTCTGTTACCCAGAATCCTTTGCAAACCTCAAAAAGTGGCTAAAAAAACAAGTTTTCCTCACATTTCGGTGACAGAAAGTTCTGGAATCTGAGAGGAGCCACAAATTTCCTTCCACCCAGCGTTCCCCCAAGTCTCCTGATAAAAATGATACCTCACTTGTGTGGGTAGGCCTAGCGCCCGCGACAGGAAATGCCCCAAAACGCAACGTGGACACATCAAATTTTTTTAAAGAAAACAGAGGTGTTTTTTGCAAAGTGCCTACCTGTAGATTTTGGCCTCTAGCTCAGCCGTCACCTATGGAATCCTACCAAACCTGTGCATTTTTGAAAACTAGAGACCTAGGGGAATCCAAGATGGGGTGACTTGCGGGGCTCTGACCAGGTTCTGTTACCCAGAATCCTTTGCAAACCTCAAAAAGTGGCTAAAAAAACAAGTTTTCCTCACATTTCGGTGACAGAAAGTTCTGGAATCTGAGAGGAGCCACAAATTCCCTTCCACCCAGCGTTCCCCCAAGTCTCCCGATAAAAATTATACCTCACTTGTGTGGGTAGGCCTAGCGCCCGCGACAGGAAATGCCCCAAAACGCAACGTGGACACATCAATTTTTTTTTAAGAAAACAGAGGTGTTTTTTGCAAAATGCCTACCTGTAGATTTTGGCCTCTAGCTCAGCCGGCACCTAGGGAAACCTACCAAACCTGTGCATTTTTGAAAACTAGAGACCTAGCGGAATCCAAGATGGGGTGACTTGCGGGGCTCTGACCAGGTTCTGTTACCCAGAATCCTTTGCAAACCTCAAAAAGTGGCTAAAAAAACAAGTTTTCCTCACATTTCGGTGACAGAAAGTTCTGGAATCTGAGAGGAGCCACAAATTTCCTTCCACCCAGCGTTCCCCCAAGTCTCCTGATAAAAATGATACCTCACTTGTGTGGGTAGGCCTAGCGCCCGCGACAGGAAATGCCCCAAAACGCAACGTGGACACATCCATTTTTTTTAAAGAAAACAGAGGTGTTTTTTGCAAAGTGCCTACCTGTAGATTTTGGCCTCTAGCTCAGCCGTCACCTAGGGAAACCTACCAAACCTGTGCATTTTTGAAAACTAGAGACCTAGGGGAATCCAAGATGGGGTGACTTGCGGGGCTCTGACCAGGTTCTGTTACCCAGAATCCTTTGCAAACCTCAAAAAGTGGCTAAAAAAACAAGTTTTCCTCACATTTCGGTGACAGAAAGTTCTGGAATCTGAGAGGAGCCACAAATTCCCTTCCACCCAGCGTTCCGCCAAGTCTCCCGATAAAAATGATACCTCACTTGTGTGGGTAGGCCTAGGGCCCGCGACAGGTAATGCCCCAAAACGCAACGTGGACACATCAATTTTTTTTTAAAGAAAACAGAGGTGTTTTTTGCAAAATGCCTACCTGTAGATTTTGGCCTCTAGCTCATTCGGCACCTAGGGAAACCTACCAAACCTGTGCATTTTTGAAAACTAGAGACCTAGGGGAATCCAAGATGGGGTGACTTGCGGGGCTCTGACCAGGTTCTGTTACCCAGAATCCTCTGCAAACCTCAAAAAGTGGGTAAAAAAACATGTTTTCCTCACATTTCGGTGACAGAAAGTTCTGGAATCTGAGAGGAGCCACAAATTTCCTTCCACCCAGCGTTCCCTCAAGTCTCCCGATAAAAATGATACCTCACTTGTGTGGGTAGGCCTAGCGCTCGTGACAGGAAATGTCCCAAAACGCAACGTGGACACATCAATTTTATTTAAAGAAAACAGAGGTGTTTTTTGCAAAGTGCCTACCTGTAGATTTTGGCCTCTAGCTCAGCCGTCACCTAGGGAAACCTACCAAACCTGTGCACTTTTGAAAACTAGAGACCTAGGGGAATCCAAGATGGGGTGACTTGCGGGGCTCTGACCAGGTTCTGTTACCCAGAATCCTTTGCAAACCTCAAAAAGTGGCTAAAAAAACAAGTTTTCCGCACATTTCGGTGACAGAAAGTTCTGGAATCTGAGAGGAGCCACAAATTCCCTTCCACCCAGCGTTCCCCCAAGTCTCCCGATAAAAATGGTACCTCACTTGTGTGGGTATGCCTAGGGCCCGCGACTGGAAATGCCCCAAAACGCAACGTGGACACATCAATTTGTTTTTAAAGAAAACAGAGGTGTTTTTTGCAAAATGCCTACCTGTAGATTTTGGCCTCTAGCTCAGCCGGCACCTAGGGAAACCTACCAAACCTGTGCATTTTTGAACACTAGAGACCTAGGGGAATCCAAGATGGGGTGACTTGCGGGGCTCTGACCAGGTTCTGTTACCCAGAATCCTTTGCAAACCTCAAAAAGTGGCTAAAAAAACAAGTTTTCCTTACATTTCGGTGACAGAAAGTTCTGGAATCTGAGAGGAGCCACAAATTTCCTTCCAGCCAGCGTTCCCCCAAGTCTCCTGATAAAAATGATACCTCACTTGTGTGGGTAGGCCTAGCGCCCGCGACAGGAAATGCCCCAAAACGCAACGTGGACACATCAATTTTTTTTAAAGAAAACAGAGGTGTTTTTAGCAAAATTCCTACCTGTAGATTTTGGCCTCTAGCTCAGCCGGCACCTAGGGAAACCCACCAAACCTGTGCATTTTTTAAAACTAGAGACCTAGGGGAATCCAAGATGGGGTGACTTGCGGGGCTCTGACCAGGTTCTGTTACCCAGAATCCTTTGCAAGCCTCAAAAAGTGGCTAAAAAAACAAGTTTTCCTCACATTTCGGTGACAGAAAGTTCTGGAATCTTAGAGGAGCCACAAATTTCCTTCCACCCAGCGTTCCCTCAAGTCTCCCGATAAAAATGATACCTCACTTGTGTGGGTAGGCCTAGCGCCCGTGACAGGAAATGCCCCAAAACGCAACGTGGACACATCCATTTTTTTAAAAGAAAACAGAGGTGTTTTTTGCAAAGTGCCTACCTGTAGATTTTGGCCTCTAGCTCAGCCGTCACCTAGGGAAACCTACCAAACCTGTGCATTTTTGAAAACTAGAGACCTAGGGGAATCCAAGATGGGGTGACTTGCGGGGCTCTGACCAGGTTCTGTTACCCAGAATCCTTTGCAAACCTCAAAAAGTGGCTAAAAAAACAAGTTTTCCTCACATTTCGGTGACAGAAAGTTCTGGAATCTGAGAGGAGCCACAAATTCCCTTCCACCCAGCGTTCCCCCAAGTCTCCCGATAAAAATGATACCTCACTTGTGTGGGTAGGCCTAGGGCCCGCGACAGGAAATGCCCCAAAACGCAACGTGGACACATCAATTTTTTTTTAAAAGAAAACAGAGGTGTTTTTTGCAAAATGCCTACCTGTAGATTTTGGCCTCTAGCTCAGCCGGCACCTAGGGAAACCTACCAAACCTGTGCATTTTTGAAAACTAGAGACCTAGGGGAATCCAAGATGGGGTGACTTGCGGGGCTCTGACCAGGTTCTGTTACCCAGAATCCTTTGCAAACCTCAAAAAGTGGCTAAAAAAACAAGTTTTCCTCACATTTCGGTGACAGAAAGTTCTGGAATCTGAGAGGAGCCACAAATTTCCTTCCACCCAGCGTTCCCCCAAGTCTCCTGATAAAAATGATACCTCACTTGTGTGGGTAGGCCTAGCGCCCGCGACAGGAAATGCCCCAAAACGCAACGTGGACACATAAATTTTTTTTAAAGAAAACAGAGGTGTTTTTTGCAAAGTGCCTACCTGTAGATTTTGGCCTCTAGCTTAGCCGTCACCTATGGAAACCTACCAAACCTGTGCATTTTTTAAAACTAGAGACCTAGGGGAATCCTAAATGGGGTGACTTGCGGGGCTCTGACCAGGTTCTGTTACCCAGAATCCTTTGCAAACCTCAAAAAGTGGCTAAAAAAACAAGTTTTCCTCACATTTCGGTGACAGAAAGTTCTGCAATCTGAGAGGAGCCACAAATTCCCTTCCACCCAGCGTGTCACCAAGTCTCCCGATAAAAATGATACCTCACTTGTGTGGGTAGGCCTAGCGCCCGCGACAGGAAATGCCCCAAAACGCAACGTGGACACATCAATTTTTTTTAAAGAAAACAGAGGTGTTTTTTGCAAAGTGCCTACCTGTAGATTTTGGCCTCTAGCTCAGCCGTCACCTAGGGAAACCTACCAAACCTGTGCATTTTTGAAAACTAGAGACCTAGGGGAATCCAAGATGGGGTGACTTGCGGACCTCTGACCAAGTTCTGTTACCCAGAATCCTTTGCAAACCTCAAAAAGTGGCTAAAAAAACAAGTTTTCCTCACATTTCGGTGGCAGAAAGTTCTGGAATCTGAGAGGAGCCACAAATTCCCTTCCACCCAGCGTTCCCCCAAGTCTCCCGATAAAAATGATACCTCACTTGTGTGGGTAGGCCTCGCGCCCGCGACAGGAAATGTCCCAAAACGCAACGTGGACACATCAATTTTTTTTAAAGAAAACAGAGGTGTTTTTTGCTAAATGCCTACCTGTAGATTTTGGCCTCTAGCTCAGCCGGCACCTAGGGAAACCCACCAAACCTGTGCATTTTTTAAAACTAGAGACCTAGGGGAATCCAAGATGGGGTGACTTGCGGGGCTCTGACCATGTTCTGTTACCCAGAATCCTTTGCAAACCACAAAAAGTGGCTAAAAAAACAAGTTTTCCTCACATTTCGGTGACAGAAAGTTCTGGAATCTGAGAGGAACCACAAATTTCCTACCACCCAGCGTTCCCCCAAGTCTCCCGATAAAAATTATACCTCACTTGTGTGGGTAGGCCTAGTGCCCGCGACAGGAAATGCCCCAAAACGCAACGTGGACACATCAAATTTTTTTAAAGAAAACAGAGGTGTTTTTTGCAAAGTGCCTACCTGTAGATTTTGGCCTCTAGCTCAGCCGTCACCTAGGGAAACCTACCAAACCTGTGCATTTTTGAAAACTAGAGACCTATCGGAATCCAAGATGGGGTGACTTGCGGGGCTCTGACCAAGTTCTGTTACCCAGAATCCTTTGCAAACCTCAAAAAGTGGCTAAAAAAACAAGTTTTCCTCACATTTCGCTGGCAGAAAGTTCTGGAATCTGAGAGGAGCCACAAATTCCCTTCCACTCAGCGTTCCCCCAAGTCTCCCGATAAAAATGATACCTCACTTGTGTGGGTAGGCCTAGCGCCCGCAACAGGAAATGTCCCAAAACGCAATGTGGACACATCAATTTTTTTTTAAGAAAACAGAGGTGTTTTTTGCTAAATGCCTACCTGTAGATTTTGGCCTCTAGCTCAGCCGGCACCTAGGGAAACCCACCAAACCTGTGCATTTTTAAAAACTAGAGACCTAGGGGAATCCAAGATGGGGTGACTTGCGGGGCTCTGACCATGTTCTGTTACCCAGAATCCTTTGCAAACCTCAAAAAGTGGCTAAAAAAACAAGTTTTCCTCACATTTCGGTGACAGAAAGTTCTGGAATCTGAGAGGAGCCACAAATTTCCTTCCACCCAGCGTTCCCTCAAGTCTCCCGATAAAAATGATACCTCACTTGTGTGGGTAGGCCTAGCGCCCGTGACAGGAAATGCCCCAAAACGCAACGTGGACACATCAAATTTTTTTCAAGAAAACAGAGGTGTTTTTTGCAAAGTGCCTACCTGTAGATTTTGGCCTCTAGCTCAGCCGTCACCTAGGGAAACCTACCAAACCTGTGCATTTTTGAAAACTAGAGACCTAGGGGAATCCAAGATGGGGTGACTTGCGGGGCTCTGACCAGGTTCTGTTACCCAGAATCCTTTGCAAACCTCAAAAAGTGGCTAAAAAAACAAGTTTTCCTCCCATTTCGGTGACAGAAAGTTCTGGAATCTGAGAGGAGCCACAAATTTCCTTCCACCCAGCGTTCCCCCAAGTCTCCTGATAAAAATGATATCTCACTTGTGTGGGTAGGCCTAGCGCCCGTGACAGGAAATGCCCCAAAACGCAACGTGGACACATCAATTTTTTTTAAAGAAAACAGAGGTGTTTTATGCAAAGTGCCTACCTGTAGATTTTGGCCTGTAGCTCAGCCGTCACCTATGGAATCCTACCAAACCTGTGCATTTTTGAAAACTAGAGACCTAGGGGAATCCTAGATGGGGTGACTTGCGGGGCTCTGACCAGGTTCTGTTACCCAGAATCCTTTGCAAACCTCAAAAAGTGGCTAAAAAAACAAGTTTTCCTCACATTTCGGTGACAGAAAGTTCTGGAATCTGAGAGGAGCCACAAATTCCCTTCCACCCAGCGTTCCCCCAAGTCTCCCGATAAAAATGATACCTCACTTGTGTGGGTAGGCCTAGCGCCCGCGACAGGAAATGCCCCAAAACGCAACGTGGACACATCAATTTTTTTTAAAGAAAACAGAGGTGTTTTTTGCAAAATGCCTACCTGTAGATTTTGGCCTCTAGCTCAGCCGGCACCTAGGGAAACCTACCAAACCTGTGCATTTTTGAAAACTAGAGACCTAGCGGTATCCAAGATGGGGTGACTTGCGGGGCTCTGACCAGGTTCTGTTACCCAGAATCCTTTGCAAACCTCAAAAAGTGGCTAAAAAAACAAGTTTCCCTCACATTTCGGTGGCAGAAAGTTCTGGAATCTGAGAGGAGCCACAAATTCCCTTCCACCCAGCGTTCCCCCAAGTCTCCCGATAAAAATGATACCTCACTTGTGCGGGTAGGCCTAGCGCCCGCAACAGAAAATGTCCCAAAACGCAACGTGGACACATCAATTTTTTTTAAAGAAAACAGAGGTGTTTTTTGCTAAATGCCTACCTGTAGATTTTGGCCTCTAGCTCAGCCGGCACCTAGGGAAACCCACCAAACCTGTGCATTTTTAAAAACTAGAGACCTAGGGGAATCCAAGATGGGGTGACTTGCGGGGCTCTGACCATGTTCTGTTACCCAGAATCCTTTGCAAACCTCAAAAAGTGGCTAAAAAAACAAGTTTTCCTCACATTTCGGTGACAGAAAGTTCTGGAATCTGAGAGGAGCCACAAATTTCCTTCCACCCAGCGTTCCCTCAAGTCTCCCGATAAAAATGATACCTCACTTGTGTGGGTAGGCCTAGCGCCCGTGACAGGAAATGCCCCAAAACGCAACGTGGACACATCAAATTTTTTTCAAGAAAACAGAGGTGTTTTTTGCAAAGTGCCTACCTGTAGATTTTGGCCTCTAGCTCAGCCGTCACATAGGGAAACCTACCAAACCTGTGCATTGTTGAAAACTAGAGACCTAGGGAAATCCAAGATGGGGTGACTTGCGGGGCTCTGACCAGGTTCTGTTACCCAGAATCCTTTGCAAACCTCAAAAAGTGGCTAAAAAAACAAGTTTTCCTCACATTTCGGTGACAGAAAGTGCTGGAATCTGAGAGGAGCCACAAATTTCCTTCCACCCAGCGTTCCCCCAAGTCTCCTAATAAAAATGATACCTCACTTGTGTGGGTAGGCCTAGCGCCCGCGACAGGAAATGCCCCAAAACGCAACGTGGACACATCAATTTTTTTTAAAGAAAACAGAGGTGTTTTATGCAAAGTGCCTACCTGTAGATTTTGGCCTCTAGCTCAGCCGTCACCTATGGAATCCTACCAAACCTGTGCATTTTTGAAAACTAGAGACCTAGGGGAATCCTAGATGGGGTGACTTGCGGGGCTCTGACCAGGTTCTGTTACCCAGAATCCTTTGCAAACCTCAAAAAGTGGCTAAAAAAACAAGTTTTCCTCACATTTCGGTGACAGAAAGTTCTGGAATCTGAGAGGAGCCACAAATTCCCTTCCACCCAGCGTTCCCCCAAGTCTCCCGATAAAAATGATACCTCACTTGTGTGGGTCGGCCTAGCGCCCGCGACAGGAAATGCCCCAAAACGCAACGTGGACACATAAATTTTTTTTAAAGAAAACAGAGGTGTTTTTTGCAAAATGCCTACCTGTAGATTTTGGCCTCTAGCTCAGCCGGCACCTAGGGAAACCTACCAAACCTGTGCATTTTTGAAAACTAGAGACCTAGCGGTATCCAAGATGGGGTGACTTGCGGGGCTCTGACCAGGTTCTGTTACCCAGAATCCTTTGCAAACCTCAAAAAGTGGCTAAAAAAACAATTTTTCCTCACATTTCGGTGACAGAAAGTTCTGGAATCTGAGAGGAGCCACAAATTCCCTTCCACCCAGCGTTCCGCCAAGTCTCCCGATAAAAATGATACCTCACTTGTGTGGGTAGGCCTAGGGCCCGCGACAGGAAATGCCCCAAAACGTAACGTGGACACATCAATTTTTTTTTAAAGAAAACAGAGGTGTTTTTTGTAAAATGCCTACCTGTAGATTTTGGCCTCTAGCTCAGCCGGCACATAAGGAAACCTACCAAACCTGTGCATTTTTGAAAACTAGAGACCTAGGGGAATCCAAGATGGGGTGACTTGCGGGGCTCTGACTAGGTTCTGTTACCCAGAATCCTTTGCAAACCTCAAAAAGTGGCTAAAAAAACAAGTTTTCCTCACATTTCGGTGACAGAAAGTTCTGGAATCTGAGAGGAGCCACAAATTTCCTTCCACCCAGCGTTCCCCCAAGTCTCCTGATAAAAATGATACCTCACTTGTGTGGGTAGGCCTAGCGCCCGTGACAGGAAATGCCCCAAAACGCAACGTGGACACATCAAATTTTTTTAAAGAAAACAGAGGTGTTTTATGCAAAGTGCCTACCTGTAGATTTTGGCCTCTAGCTCAGCCGTCACCTATGGAATCCTACCAAACCTGTGCATTTTTGAAAACTAGAGACCTAGGGGAATCCTAGATGGGGTGACTTGCGGGGCTCTGACCAGGTTCTGTTACCCAGAATCCTTTGCAAACCTCAAAAAGTGGCTAAAAAAACAAGTTTTCCTCACATTTCGGTGACAGAAAGTTCTGGAATCTGAGAGGAGCCACAAATTCCCTTCCACCCAGCGTTCCCCCAAGTCTCCCGATAAAAATGATACCTCACTTGTGTGGGTAGGCCTAGCGCCCGCAACAGGAAATGTCCCAAAACGCAACGTGGACACATCAATTTTTTTTAAAGAAAACAGAGGTGTTTTTTGCTAAATGCCTACCTGTAGATTTTGGCCTCTAGCTCAGCCGGCACCTAGGGAAACCCACCAAACCTGTGCATTTTTAAAAACTAGAGACCTAGGGGAATCCAAGATGGGGTGACTTGCGGGGCTCTGACCATGTTCTGTTACCCAGAATCCTTTGCAAACCTCAAAAAGTGGCTAAAAAAACAAGTTTTCCTCACATTTCGGTGACAGAAAGTTCTGGAATCTGAGAGGAGCCACAAATTTCCTTCCACCCAGCGTTCCCTCAAGTCTCCCGATAAAAATGATACCTCACTTGTGTGGGTAGGCCTAGCGCCCGTGACAGGAAATGCCCCAAAACGCAACGTGGACACATCAAATTTTTTTCAAGAAAACAGAGGTGTTTTTTGCAAAGTGCCTACCTGTAGATTTTGGCCTCTAGCTCAGCCGTCACATAGGGAAACCTACCAAACCTGTGCATTTTTGAAAACTAGAGACCTAGGGGAATCCAAGATGGGGTGACTTGCGGGGCTCTGACCAGGTTCTGTTACCCAGAATCCTTTGCAAACCTCAAAAAGTGGCTAAAAAAACAAGTTTTCCTCACATTTCGGTGACAGAAAGTGCTGGAATCTGAGAGGAGCCACAAATTTCCTTCCACCCAGCGTTCCCCCAAGTCTCCTAATAAAAATGATACCTCACTTGTGTGGGTAGGCCTAGCGCCCGCGACAGGAAATGCCCCAAAACGCAACGTGGACACATCAATTTTTTTTAAAGAAAACAGAGGTGTTTTATGCAAAGTGCCTACCTGTAGATTTTGGCCTCTAGCTCAGCCGTCACCTATGGAATCCTACCAAACCTGTGCATTTTTGAAAACTAGAGACCTAGGGGAATCCTAGATGGGGTGACTTGCGGGGCTCTGACCAGGTTCTGTTACCCAGAATCCTTTGCAAACCTCAAAAAGTGGCTAAAAAAACAAGTTTTCCTCACATTTCGGTGACAGAAAGTTCTGGAATCTGAGAGGAGCCACAAATTCCCTTCCACCCAGCGTTCCCCCAAGTCTCCCGATAAAAATGATACCTCACTTGTGTGGGTCGGCCTAGCGCCCGCGACAGGAAATGCCCCAAAACGCAACGTGGACACATCAATTTTTTTTAAAGAAAACAGAGGTGTTTTTTGCAAAATGCCTACCTGTAGATTTTGGCCTCTAGCTCAGCCGGCACCTAGGGAAACCTACCAAACCTGTGCATTTTTGAAAACTAGAGAGCTAGCGGTATCCAAGATGGGGTGACTTGCGGGGCTCTGACCAGGTTCTGTTACCCAGAATCCTTTGCAAACCTCAAAAAGTGGCTAAAAAAACAATTTTTCCTCACATTTCGGTGACAGAAAGTTCTGGAATCTGAGAGGAGCCACAAATTCCCTTCCACCCAGCGTTCCGCCAAGTCTCCCGATAAAAATGATACCTCACTTGTGTGGGTAGGCCTAGGGCCCGCGACAGGAAATGCCCCAAAACGTAACGTGGACACATCAATTTTTTTTTAAAGAAAACAGAGGTGTTTTTTGTAAAATGCCTACCTGTAGATTTTGGCCTCTAGCTCAGCCGGCACCCAGGGAAACCTACCAAACCTGTGCATTTTTGAAAACTAGAGACCTAGGGGAATCCAAGATGGGTGACTTGCGGGGCTCTGACTAGGTTCTGTTACCCAGAATCCTTTGCAAACCTCAAAAAGTGGCTAAAAAAACAAGTTTTCCTCACATTTCGGTGACAGAAAGTTCTGGAATCTGAGAGGAGCCACAAATTTCCTTCCACCCAGCGTTCCCCCAAGTCTCCTGATAAAAATGATACCTCACTTGTGTGGGTAGGCCTAGCGCCCGCGACAGGAAATGCCCCAAAACGCAACGTGGACACATCCATTTTTTTTAAAGAAAACAGAGGTGTTTTTTGCAAAGTGCCTACCTGTAAATTTTGGCCTCTAGCTCAGCCGTCACCTAGGGAAACCTACCAAACCTGTGCATTTTTGAAAACTAGAGACCTAGGGGAATCCAAGATGGGGTGACTTGCGGGGCTCTGACCAGGTTCTGTTACCCAGAATCCTTTGCAAACCTCAAAAAGTGGCTAAAAAAACAATTTTTCCTCACATTTCGGTGACAGAATGTTCTGGAATCTGAGAGGAGCCACAAATTCCCTTCCACCCAGCGTTCCCCCAAGTCTCCCGATAGAAATGATACCTCACTTGTGTGGGTAGGCCCAGGGCCCGCAACAGGAAATGCCCCAAAACGCAACGTGGACACATCAATTTTTTTTTTAAGAAAACAGAGGTGTTTTTTGCAAAATGCCTACCTGTAGATTTTGGCCTCTAGCTCAGCCGGCACCTAGGGAAACCTACCAAACCTGTGCATTTTTTAAAACTAGAGACCTAGGGGAATCCAAGATGGGGTGACTTGCGGGGCTCTGACCAGGTTCTGTTACCCAGAATCCTTTGCAAACCTCAAAAAGTGGCTAAAAAAACAAGTTTTCCTCAAATTTCGGTGACAGAAAGTTCTGGAATCTGAGAGGAGCCACAAATTTCCTTCCACCCAGCGTTCCTCCAAGTCTCCTGATAAAAATGATACCTCACTTGTGTGGGTAGGCCTAGCGCCCGCGACAGGAAATGCCCCAAAACGCAACGTGGACACATCAAATTTTTTAAAAGAAAACAGAGGTGTTTTTTGCAAAGTGCCTACCTGTAGATTTTGGCCTCTAGCTCAGCCGTCACCTAGGGAAACCTACCAAACCTGTGCATTTTTGAAAACTAGAGACCTAGGGGAATCCAAGATGGGGTGACTTGCGGGGCTCTGACCAGGTTCTGTTACCCAGAATCCTTTGCAAACCTCAAAAAGTGGCTAAAAAAACAATTTTTCCTCACATTTCGGTGACAGAATGTTCTGGAATCTGAGAGGAGCCACAAATTCCCTTCCACCCAGCGTTCCCCCAAGTCTCCCGATAGAAATGATACCTCACTTGTGTGGGTAGGCCCAGGGCCCGCAACAGGAAATGCCCCAAAACGCAACGTGGACACATCAATTTTTTTTTAAAGAAAACAGAGGTGTTTTTTGCAAAATGCCTACCTGTAGATTTTGGCCTCTAGCTCAGCCGGCACCTAGGGAAACCTACCAAACCTGTGCATTTTTTAAAACTAGAGACCTAGGGGAATCCAAGATGGGGTGACTTGCGGGGCTCTGACCAGGTTCTGTTACCCAGAATCCTTTGCAAACCTCAAAAAGTGGCTAAAAAAACAAGTTTTCCTCAAATTTCGGTGACAGAAAGTTCTGGAATCTGAGAGGAGCCACAAATTTCCTTCCACCCAGCGTTCCTCCAAGTCTCCTGATAAAAATGATACCTCACTTGTGTGGGTAGGCCTAGCGCCCGCGACAGGAAATGCCCCAAAACGCAACGTGGACACATCAAATTTTTTAAAAGAAAACAGAGGTGTTTTTTGCAAAGTGCCTACCTGTAGATTTTGGCCTCTAGCTCAGCCGTCACCTAGGGAAACCTACCAAACCTGTGCATTTTTGAAAACTAGAGACCTAGGGGAATCCAAGATGGGGTGACTTGCGGGGCTCTGACCAGGTTCTGTTACCCAGAATCCTTTGCAAACCTCAAAAAGTGGCTAAAAAAACAAGTTTTCCTCACATTTCGGTGACAGAAAGTTCTGGAATCTGAGAGGAGCCACAAATTTCCTTCCACCCAGCGTTCCCCCAAGTCTCCCGATAAAAATGATACCTCACTTGTGTGGGTAGGCCTAGCGCCCGCAACAGGAAATGTCCCAAAACGCAACGTGGACACATCAATTTTTTTTTAAGAAAACAGAGGTGTTTTTTGCTAAATGCCTACCTGTAGATTTTGGCCTCTAGCTCAGCCGGCACCTAGGGAAACCCACCAAACCTGTGCATTTTTAAAAACTAGAGACCTAGGGGAATCCAAGATGGGGTGACTTGCGGGGCTCTGACCATGTTCTGTTACCCAGAATCCTTTGCAAACCTCAAAAAGTGGCTAAAAAAACAAGTTTTCCTCACATTTCGGTGACAGAAAGTTCTGGAATCTGAGAGGAGCCACAAATTTCCTTCCACCCAGCGTTCCCTCAAGTCTCCCGATAAAAATGATACCTCACTTGTGTGGGTAGGCCTAGCGCCCGTGACAGGAAATGCCCCAAAACGCAACATGGACACATCAAATTTTTTTCAAGAAAACAGAGGTGTTTTTTGCAAAGTGCCTACCTGTAGATTTTGGCCTCTAGCTCAGCCGTCACCTAGGGAAACCTACCAAACCTGTGCATTTTTGAAAACTAGAGACCTAGGGGAATCCAAGATGGGGTGACTTGCGGGGCTCTGACCAGGTTCTGTTACCCAGAATCCTTTGCAAACCTCAAAAAGTGGCTAAAAAAACAATTTTTCCTCACATTTCGGTGACAGAATGTTCTGGAATCTGAGAGGAGCCACAAATTCCCTTCCACCCAGCGTTCCCCCAAGTCTCCCGATAGAAATGATACCTCACTTGTGTGGGTAGGCCCAGGGCCCGCAACAGGAAATGCCCCAAAACGCAACGTGGACACATCAATTTTTTTTTAAAGAAAACAGAGGTGTTTTTTGCAAAATGCCTACCTGTAGATTTTGGCCTCTAGCTCAGCCGGCACCTAGGGAAACCTACCAAACCTGTGCATTTTTGAAAACTAGAGACCTAGGGGAATCCAAGATGGGGTGACTTGCGGGGCTCTGACCAGGTTCTGTTACCCAGAATCCTTTGCAAACCTCAAAAAGTGGCTAAAAAAACAAGTTTTCCTCAAATTTCGGTGACAGAAAGTTCTGGAATCTGAGAGGAGCCACAAATTTCCTTCCACCCAGCGTTCCCCCAAGTCTCCTGATAAAAATGATACCTCACTTGTGTGGGTAGGCCTAGCGCCCGCGACAGGAAATGCCCCAAAACGCAACATGGACACATCAAATTTTTTAAAAGAAAACAGAGGTGTTTTTTGCAAAGTGCCTACCTGTAGATTTTGGCCTCTAGCTCAGCCGTCACCTAGGGAAACCTACCAAACCTGTGCATTTTTGAAAACTAGAGACCTAGGGGAATCCACGATGGGGTGACTTGCGGGGCTCTGACCAGGTTCTGTTACCCAGAATCCTTTGCAAACCTCAAAAAGTGGCTAAAAAAACAAGTTTTCCTCACATTTCGGTGACAGAAAGTTCTGGAATCTGAGAGGAGCCACAAATTTCCTTCCACCCAGCGTTCCCCCAAGTCTCCCGATAAAAATGATACCTCACTTGTGTGGGTAGGCCTAGCGCCCGCAACAGGAAATGTCCCAAAACGCAACGTGGACACATCAATTTTTTTTTAAGAAAACAGAGGTGTTTTTTGCTAAATGCCTACCTGTAGATTTTGGCCTCTAGCTCAGCCGGCACCTAGGGAAACCCAACAAACCTGTGCATTTTTAAAAACTAGAGACCTAGGGGAATCCAAGATGGGGTGACTTGCGGGGCTCTGACCATGTTCTGTTACCCAGAATCCTTTGCAAACCTCAAAAAGTGGCTAAAAAAACAAGTTTTCCTCACATTTCGGTGACAGAAAGTTCTGGAATCTGAGAGGAGCCACAAATTTCCTTCCACCCAGCGTTCCCTCAAGTCTCCCGATAAAAATGATACCTCACTTGTGTGGGTAGGCCTAGCGCCCGTGACAGGAAATGCCCCAAAACGCAACGTGGACACATCAAATTTTTTTCAAGAAAACAGAGGTGTTTTTTGCAAAGTGCCTACCTGTAGATTTTGGCCTCTAGCTCAGCCGTCACCTAGGGAAACCTACCAAACCTGTGCATTTTTGAAAACTAGAGACCTAGGGGAATCCAAGATGGGGTGACTTGCGGGGCTCTGACCAGGTTCTGTTACCCAGAATCCTTTGCAAACCTCAAAAAGTGGCTAAAAAAACAAGTTTTCCTCACATTTCGGTGACAGAAAGTTCTGGAATCTGAGAGGAGCCACAAATTTCCTTCCACCCAGCGTTCCCCCAAGTCTCCCGATAAAAATGATACCTCACTTGTGTGGGTAGGCCTAGCGCCCGCAACAGGAAATGTCCCAAAACGCAACGTGGACACATCAATTTTTTTTTAAGAAAACAGAGGTGTTTTTTGCTAAATGCCTACCTGTAGATTTTGGCCTCTAGCTCAGCCGGCACCTAGGGAAACCCAACAAACCTGTGCATTTTTAAAAACTAGAGACCTAGGGGAATCCAAGATGGGGTGACTTGCGGGGCTCTGACCATGTTCTGTTACCCAGAATCCTTTGCAAACCTCAAAAAGTGGCTAAAAAAACAAGTTTTCCTCACATTTCGGTGACAGAAAGTTCTGGAATCTGAGAGGAGCCACAAATTTCCTTCCACCCAGCGTTCCCTCAAGTCTCCCGATAAAAATGATACCTCACTTGTGTGGGTAGGCCTAGCGCCCGTGACAGGAAATGCCCCAAAACGCAACGTGGACACATCAAATTTTTTTCAAGAAAACAGAGGTGTTTTTTGCAAAGTGCCTACCTGTAGATTTTGGCCTCTAGCTCAGCCGTCACCTAGGGAAACCTACCAAACCTGTGCATTTTTGAAAACTAGAGACCTAGCGGTATCCAAGATGGGGTGACTTGCGGGGCTCTGACCAGGTTCTGTTACCCAGAATCCTTTGCAAACCTCAAAAAGTGGCTAAAAAAACAAGTTTTCCTCACATTTCGGTGACAGAAAGTTCTGGAATCTGAGAGGAGCCACAAATTTCCTTCCACCCAGCGTTCCCCCAAGTCTCCTGATAAAAATGATACCTCACTTGTGTGGGTAGGCCTAGCGCCCGTGACAGGAAATGCCCCAAAACGCAACGTGGACACATCAAATTTTTTTAAAGAAAACAGAGGTGTTTTATGCAAAGTGCCTACCTGTAGATTTTGGCCTCTAGCTCAGCCGTCACCTATGGAATCCTACCAAACCTGTGCATTTTTGAAAACTAGAGACCTAGGGGAATCCTAGATGGGGTGACTTGCG